>NC_082673.1:12990000-15473333 GCF_025265405.1 Mesoplodon densirostris
TGTAATACCTAGCACAACCATTAAAAAATCAAATACAGGGCCTCCCTGGTGGCGCAGTGGTTGAGAGTCCGCCTGCCGATGCAGGGGACACGGGTTCGTGCCCCGATCCCGGAGGATCCCACGTGCCGCGGAGCGGCTGGGCCCGCGAGCCATGGCCGCGGAGCCTGTGTGTCCGGAGCCTGTGCTCCGCAGCGGGAGAGGCCACAGCGGTGAGAGGCCCGCGTACAGCAAAAAAAAAAAAAAAAAAAAAAAAAAAAAAAAAAAAAAAAAAAATCAAATACAGAGATACACTCAAAACTCTAAGGGAAAATCAAAATGGAATTCTAAAAAAATGTTCAAGTAACCCACAGGAAGGCAGGAAAAGTGACATACAGGGGGAAAAAAAAAAGAAGGAACAACAAAACACAAAAGTAAAAGGCAGAATTAAGCTCTAATATAACAATATTACATTAAATGTAAAAGGCCTAAACATAACAAAGACAGTTTGGCAGACTAGATTCAAAAAAATATGAACCAACTATAGGCTATCTATATCAAACTAACTTCAACTATAATGATACAAGTAGGTTAGAAGTAAATGAATAGAAAAGGATATACCACATAAACATTAATCAAAAGAAAGCAGAAACGGTCATATCAATATTAGACAAAGTAAAACAACAACAAAAAATGACCAGGAACAAAGGACATTACATAATGATAAAAGGTTGATAAAAGGTTGATAAAAGGTTGCACACACATGTAGGATTGCTATGTAGGATTACACAGCAATCCTACACGTGTGTGCAACGAAGAGCTTCAAAACACATGAAGCAGAAACAAATATAACAAAGAAGAAACAGACAAATCCACGATTCTAGTTGAAGACTTCAACACCCCTCTTAAAATTAACAGAACTACTAAACAAAAACTTCAGATATAGAACAACACCATTAATCAACAGGATCTAAATTTATAGAATGCTCCCCCCAACAATAGAAGAATACACATTCTTTTCAAATGCCCATGAATATCCACCAAGACGGGCCATAAAATAAACTTCAAAAAATTTAAAAGAACTGACATTATACAGCATGTATTCTAGCCACAATGGAAAAAAACTAGAAATCAAGAGTGGTACCAGTAAAGTTTCCAAACACTTGGAAATTAAGTAATATACTTCTAAACAATCTAGGGCTCAAGAGGAAGTCCAGCATGAAATTTTAAAAATACAGAAACTAAAAAAACAACAAAACTACAACAAAAAAATTTCATAGGACACAGCTAAAAGGTGCTTCAAAGGGAGATTTATAGCTATAAATGCTTATATTAGAAAAGAAGATCAAGGGGGATTTATTCCTGGGATGCAAGGATAGTTCAACATACACAGATCAATCAATAAGATATAGCACAGTAACAAAATGAAGAATAAAAACCCTATGATTTCAATATATGCAGAAAAAACATTTGACAAAATTCAATATCCTTTCATGATAAAAACTCTCAAAAAATTGGCTATAGAAGGGATGTACCTCTACATAATAAAGACCATATATTACAAACCCACAACTAACATCATACTCAATGGTGAAAAGCTGAAAGTTTTTCCTCTAAGCTCAAGAACAAGATAAGGATGCCCTTTCTTGCCAACTCCGTCCAATATAGTGCTGGAAATCCTAGCCAGAGGTATTAGGCAAGAAAAAGAAATAAAAGGCATCCAAAATAGAAAGGAAGAAATAAAACTGTCTCTATTTGCAGATGATATGCTCTTATACATAGATAATCCCAAAGATTCCACCCAAGAACTGCTAGAACTAATAAAAGAATTCAGTAAAGTTGCAGGATACAAAATCAATATACAGAAATTAGTTGTGTTTCTATACACCAACAATGAACTATCAGAAAGAGAATTTTCTAAGAAATCAACTCCATTTACAACAACATCAAAAAATACAACATTTAGGAATAAATTTAACCAAGGAGGTGAAAGACCTGTACACTGAAAACTGTAAGACACTGATGAAAGAAACTGAAGACACAAACCAACAAAGATATTCCATGTTCATGGATCAGAAGAATTAAATACTGTTAAACTGTCCACACCAACCAAAGCAATCCAGAGTCAATGCAATGTCTATCAAAATTCCAATGGCATTTTTCACAGAAACAGAAAAGACAATCCTGAAATTTGTATGGAACCACAGAAGACCCTGAATAGCCAAAGCAATCTTGAGAAAGAAGAACAAAGCTGGAATCATCATACTTCCTAATCTCAAACTATATTATAAAGCCATAGTAATCCAAAGCAGTCTGGTGCTGGCATAAAAACAGACACATAGATCAAAGAAACAGAATTCAGAGACCAGAAATAAGCCCATACATAAACTATGGTCAATGAATCTTTTACAAAGGATCCAAGAATATGCAATGGGGAAAGGATAGTCTCTTCAAGAAACTGGTGCTGAGCAAATTTGAGAGCCATATGCAAAAAAATGAAACTGGACCCTTATCTTACATCATACACAAAAATCAACTCAAAATGGATTAAATATGAACATAAGACATGAAACTGTCAAACTCCTAGAAGAAAACACAGGGATAAGTTTCTCAACATTGGTCTCGTCAATGAGTTTTTTGGATTTGACATCAAAACGAAAGCAAAAATAAACAAATGGGACTATATCAAATAAGAAGCTTCTGCACAGCAAAGGAAACGACCAATAAAATGAAAGCAACCTATGGAATGGAGAAAATATTTGCAAATCACTTATCTGACAAGGGTTAATATCCAAAATATACAAGGAACTCATACAACTTAACAGCAAAAAAATAATCTGACTAAAAAATGAGCAAAAGACCTGAACAGACATTTTTCCAAAGAACACATACAAATGGCCTACAATTACATGAAAAGGTGCTCAACACCACTGATCATCAGGGAAATGCAAATCGAAATCACAATGAGATATCACTTCATACCTGTTAGGGTGTCTATTAACAAAAATCCAACTGATAACAAATGCTGGCAAGGATGTGGAGAAGAGGGAATCCTGGTATACTGCAGGTGAGAATGTAAACTGGTACAGCCACTATGGGGAACAGTATGAAGGCTCTTCAAGAAATTAAAAATAGAACTGTCATATGATCCAGCAATTCCACTTCTGAGTATATATCGAAAGGAGACAAAATCATTATCTCAAAGAGATATCTGTACTCCAAGTTCATATTATTTACAACAGCTAAGATACGGAAGCAACCGAAGTGTCCATCAACAGATGAATGGATAAAGAAGATGTGGTATATAAATACAATGGAATACTGTGTATGTATTCAGCCTTGAGACAACATGGATGAAGCTGGAGAGTACTGTGCTAAGTGAAATAAGCCAGACAGAGAAAGACGCATATTGCGTGGTTTCACTTAAATGTGGAATCTAAAAAAAACTGAACTCACAGAAACAAAGAGTAGAATGGTGGTTGCCAAGGGCTGGGGTTGAGGAAAATAGGGTTGGTATAGAGTACAAACGTTCAGTTATAAGGTAAGTATGAGGATCTAATATATAATGTGGTGACTACAGCTGATAACACTGTATTGTACAATTTAAATTTGCTAAGAGAGTAGAACTTAAGGGTCCTCACCAATCAATTTCAGCATTTTTTTAAATAGAGAAAAGCTCTCAAACCTAATCTCTCACCTTAAGAAAGGAGGAGAGGCAGAATAAACCTAAAGCCAGCAGAAAGAAATAATAAAGATATGAGAAGAAATCAATGAAATTGAAAACAAAAGTAGAAAAAATGAATGAAAAAAGCTGGTTTTTTGAAAAAATTTAAAAATTAACAAACATCCAGCAAGACTGATAAAGAAAAAAAGATTCAAATTGCCAATACCTTAAGTAAAACAAAGACCAGACATTAAAGGGACTAGCACAAACAACTCTATACACATAAATTTGACAACTGATGGGCCTCCCTGGTGGCGCAGTGGTTAAGAGTCCGCCTGCCGATGCAGGGGATATGGGTTCGTGCCCCGGTCTGGGAGGATCCCATATGCCGCGGAGCGGCTGGGCCCGTGAGCCATGGCCGCTGGGCCTGCGCATCCGGAGCCTGTGCTCCGCAACGGGAGAGGCCACAACAGTGAGAGGCCCACATACCGCAAAAAGAAAAAAAAAAAAAAAAAAAAAATTTGACAACTGAGATGAAATGGACCAACTGCTCAAGAAAGTACAAACTACCACAATTGACCCAATATGAAATAACCTGAATAGTTCTACAGCTGTTAAAGACATTGAATTCCTAGTTTAAAAACAACCAAAATGAAATCTCTAGGACCAGATGGTTTCACTGAAGAATTCTACCAAATGTTTATAGAAAAATTAACACCAATTCTATATAATCTCCTTCAGAAAATGGAAGAGGAGAGAACACTCTTCAACTCATTTTATGAGGTCAGTATTATCGTGATGATAAAATTGGACTGTTGTATAATTAAGAATTTGGTTGGTTTTGTCCCTGGTACTGAAAGGGAGCCGCTAAACCCTTGGAATCTCCCAGTCAAAGGAGTATCTTTTTATTCATGCTGAGCCTCTAGGGCAGTTTCAGGATAGCGGCTAACCATGCCAGAAAGACCAGCTATGTGGCTTTCAGTTACATGATCTCCGCCTGACCTCCAGAGAGGGGAGAGGGGGATTGCAGATTGGGTTCAATAATGTGGCTAATGATTCAATCAATCAAGCCTATGTAATGAAACACCAACAAAACCTCTGGACACCCGAAGCTGGGGTTAGTTTCCCTGGTTGGTGATACACACTGATGTGGTGGAAGGGTGATGCATCCTGAGGACATGAAAACTGCATTTGGGGCTCTCCCAGACCATGCCCTAAGGGACTCTTACATGTTTCTGATTTGCATCCTTTATAATAAATCGTAATCATAAGCACAGCACTTTTCTGAGTTCTGTGACTTGTTCTAGCAACTTTGAGGGGATAGTGGGAACGTCCAATTTGTAGCCAGTTGGTTAGAAGTACAAGTGGCCTGGAAACTGGGACCTTGGGCCTGGTGTCTGAAGTGAGTTTTGTGGAGGACTGTGCCCCTAACCTGTCAAATCTGACCTGATCCCAGGTAGTCAGTGTCAGAATTACACTGCAAAAGACAGTAGAGAAAAAGAAAATACAGGCCAGTATCACTCATGAGTAAAGATAAAAATCCTCAACAAAATATTAGCAAATAGAATCTAGCAACCTATAGAAAGAATTATACATCATGGTCAACTGAGATTTATCCCAAAGATCCAAGGCTATTTCAATATTTTAAAAAATCAACCAATGTCATCTACCATGTAAACAGGCAAAAGAAGAAAAATCACATGATCATATCAACTGATACAGAAAAAGCATCTGACAAAATTCAACATCCATTCATGATAAAAAAAAACAACTCTTAGCAACCTAGCAATATAAAGAAACTTCCTCAACTTTTAAGAGTAGCTACAAAAAAACCTACAGCTAACCCCAAATTTAATGGCAAAAAAATTGATGCTTTCCCCCAAGATCTGGAACAAGGCCAAGAATGGCTACTGTCACCATTTCTATTCAACTTTGTACTGAACATCCCAGTCAGGTCAATAGGCAAGAAAAAGAAATAAAAGTCATGCAGATTGAAAAGAAAGAGATAAAACTATCCTTATTCATGGGCACTCCCTGGCAGTCCAATGGTTAGGGCTGTGCACTTTCACTGCCAAGGGCATGGGTTCAATCCCTGGTTGGGGAACTAAGATCCCACATGCCTCACAGCGTGGCAAAAACAAAAACAAAAAACCCACTGTTCTGTCATATAGAGTGAAGTAAGTCAGAAAGAGAAAACCAAATATCGTATATTAACACATATATGTGGAATCTAGGAAAATGGTACAGATGAACTGGTTTGCAAGGCAGAAATGGAGACAAAGATGTAGAGAACAAACGTATGGACACCAAGAGGGGAAAGCGGTGGGGGGTGGGGGTTTGAATTGGGAGGCTGTATACACTAATATGTATAAAATAGATAACTAATAAGAAGCTGCTGTTTAAAAATAAATAAAATAAAAAACAAACAAACAAACACTGTTCTTACTCACAAATGACATAATAGCCTAAAAAAAATCCCAAGAAATCTGGAAGAAGAAAAACTCTTAGAACTTATAAATGCATTTATTTTGCAAGGTTTTAACACACAAAATAAATCAAATTTCTATATACTAGCAATGAACAACTGGAAACCAAAACTTAAAAACAAATACTACTTATAATAGCTCTCCCCAAAATGAAGTTCTTAAATATAAACCTAACAAAACAAGTACAGGATGTATAATGAAAGAAATCAAAGAAAAACTAAAGAACTAAAGAATAGGAGAGACATATTCATGGATTGTAGGACTCAAAACAGTAAAGATGCAGCCGCATAGCACAGGGAGATCAGCTCAGTGCTTTGTGACCACCTAGAGGGGTGGGATAGGGAGGGTGGGAGGGAGATGCAAGAGGGAAGAGATATGGGAACATATGTATAACTGAGTCACTTTGTTATAAAGCAAAAACTAACACACCATTGTAAAGCAATTATACTCCAATAAAGAAAAAAAAAACCAGTAAAGATGTCAACTCTCTCCAAACTGATCTACAGATTTAACCCACTGCCAATCATAATCCAGCAGAATTTTCTGTAGACAGATAAGGGAATTCTAAAATTTACAAGGAAAAGCAATGTAACTAGAAAAGATAAAATAATTCTGATACAGAAAAAAGTGAGAGGAAACACAATATCTGATTTTAACACTTTAAAGTTACAATAAAACAATGTGGTATTGAAGAAAGGATAGACACAGAGCCCAATAAACAGAATAGAGTCCACATACAGACCCACAGAAATATAACCAATTGATTTTTTGACATAGGTGCAAAGGCAATTCAATGGAGAAAGGAGAATCTTTCCAACAAACGGTGTTGGGACAGACATTCAAAAAAAGTTAACAAATTGGACTTTATCAAGATTAAAAATCTTTTGTTCTGTGAAAGCCACTGTTCAGAAAATGAAAACGTAAGCTACAGAAGATATTTGCAAATCACATATCTGCATCTGTGTGTGTGTGTGTGTATATATATTAAGACATACAGGGCTTCCCTGGTGGCGCAGTGGTTGAGAATCTGCCTGCCAATGCAGGGGACACGGGTTCGAGCCCTGGTCTGGGAAGATCCCACATGCCACGGAGCAACTGGGCCCGTGAGCCCCAATTACTGAGCCTGCGCATCTGGAGCCTGTGCTCCTCAACAAGAGAGGCTGAGATAGTGAGAGGCCCGCGCACCGCGATGAAGAGTGCCCCCCGCTTGCCACAACTAGAGAAAGCCCACACACAGAAACGAAGACCCAACACAGCCATAAAAAAAAAAAAAAAAAAAAAGACATACAATATATTTATTTTAAAACTCTTAAAACTCAATAGTAAGAAAACAAATAACCAAATTAAAAAATGAGCAAAAGACTTAAGACACTTCACCATAATAAATACACTGTTGTGTATTGTGTATTTGCATGGCAAATAAATACACAAAAAGATGTTCAACATCATTACCCATTAAGGAAATGCAAATGAAAAACACAATGAGATACCACTGCACACCTATTAAAATAGTTTAAAAACAGTTAAAATAGGGACACCAGCAAGAGTTGGTGAGAATGCAAAACAACTGGAACTCTCAAACACTGGTGGTGGGAACGTAAAATGGTACAGCCACTTTGGAAAACTGTTTGAAAGTTTCTTATAAAGTTAAACATATACATACCAAATGACCCAGCAATCCCATTCCTGGGTATGTACTCTAGAGAAGTGAAAACTTATGTTCAAATAAAATCTATACATGAATGCTTACAGCAGCTCTAGTCATACTGCCAGAAACCGGAAACAACTAAGATGTCCTTCAATGGGTGATGGATAAACAAACTGTAGTACATCCATACAGTGGAATATTATTGAGCAACAAAAAGGAACAGACTGTTAATACATGCAACAATTTGGATGAATCTCAAAGACATGCTGAGTCAAAGAAGCCAGTCTCAAAAGCCTGCATTCAATGTATATGACATTCTCAAAAAGACAAAACTATAGTTGACAGAGAACACAGCAGTGATTGCCAGGGGTCAGAGATGGGGAGAAAGGTGTAATTATAAAGAGGTATCAAGAGAGAAAATTTTGGGATACTAGAACTGTTCTGTATCCCAATTACGACAGAGATTACACAAATCTTTACACGTGTTAAAATTCATGGAACCGTACACCAAGAAAGAAAGAAAGAGAGAGAGAGAGGGAGGGAGGGAGAAGGAAGGGAGGGAGGGAGGGAGGGGAAAGAAAGGGAGGGAGGGAGGGAGGAAGGAAACACAATTTTACTTTATGTTAATGAAAAATATAAAATTAAAAAGTGAAATAAGATGCTCAGGCCCATGTCCAGACTTAGCGAATCAGCATCTCCAGTAATGTGAGGCAGCTGGTTGCATTTTTAAGATGCTCCACAGGTGATCTTGGTATATAGCCAAGGATGAGAACTGTTATAACTTCTTGAATTTGATTTCTCCACTCTTCTGTTTCTTGAGGTCAGGCCCTCATCTCTCATCAGGCCTACTGACTCCTTATCTCCATTCCGGAGCCCTATTAGTGCCAGAGTGACCTTTATCAGAATGAAGTTCAAGCTCTTTAGCATGGCACACAAGACTCTCTAAGATTCGGTCCTTGTCCACAACTCTCATCTCTCTGCATGCCCCCCCTTGCATTCCACACTTCAGTAATAAAAGAACACTCTAAATCCCCTGAAGTGATCTGCTATTTCACACCTCAAGGCTTTTGCTCAAAATATATCCTCTGCCTGGAATTCTACGCCACCCACCAATTGTCTGGCAGATACCTTTCAAGACTGCTTCTGTCATGTGTTCTATGTCACTCCCAACTAAAAATCTTTCAGCAGTTCTTTGTCCATGCTCACCATCACCTATAATACTGTCCATGCACCTCACCTCCTCCCATTCCTGCCTCACATTTAAGACTCTTAAAATGCCAATCTTCTGGTTAACTGCCTCCCACATTTCATGTTTTTTCACTAGTCATGCCTTAGCTAATGACTTAGCTAATGACTTAGCTCCTCCCTCCCCAGAATTCTCTTCCTACCCATCTTTTCCTGGTTCATACCCATTCATTCTTCTAGAAAAAAACAGTTATCATCTACAAGAAATCTTCCCCTGCACTCCCAGACTAAGGTAATTACACTTCTCTATCCCACACCTTCCTCTGTTATCATTATCACAACACTTACCTTATTATTTTAAAATTATTTCGTGTGTCCATCTCCCTCAATTTGCTCCTTAACAGCAAGGGCCATCCTCTATTATCTTTCTATTTCCCAAGCTTAGCATAAAATCTAGAACAATTAGATACTCCACAAACAAACGTTTCTTGAGAAAAGCAATAAATGAGAGTACATTTACTGGGCAAATTAATATGTATCGCCTTTTCTCCAAAAGGACCTAAGTTGTTCACTACATGCTGATAACAGCTAAACTTCTATTTACAGCTTAGCTCCAAGCTTCTGTCATAAACAAGAAGCAAAAACAAAGTTATAAACAACTGTCAAGCAAGCATCTTTACTTAGATGCCCCATATGCACCTCAAAATCATTTTAACCTTAACTGAATCCATTTTCTTCCTCAACTCCTCTCAAATGTGCTCATTTTCTTATATTGCCATTTTTGGTGAATGAATCAAACAGACTGAAATAACCCCATTGGAAACCTCAGAATCATCCTAAATGCCTTCCTTTCCCTCATTTCTCACACCCAAACAGTTAGGAAGTCCTGTTGATTTATGAGATCTAAGCTCTCGATATTGGGCCTCAAGTGTAAGCCCTTGCCTCTTCAAACCCCAGCTATGGCAACAGTTTATTAATATTGATACAATGGTCTCACTGCCTAAAGCTCTGAATCCCAGCAATTTATTTTTCATAATGCCAACAAGGATCTTTCTGAAATACAACATCATCATTTCACTCCTTTGCCTGGCATCAAACTTTCTATAAGAGAAAGTCTAAATTCCTTAGGACAGCATAAAAGGTCTTCAATAATCTAGCTCCTGCTGTCTTCCCCAGACTTACCTCTCCTCCTCATCCACTCTATCCAACTATAACCTACAGTCAATGAACTTCCTGCAGTTCTCTAAGTGTAGCCACACTACCTCCTACATCTGTGCCCAAGCAACTCATTGTACCTATAACGTTCTCTCTTATAGCACAGTCATCTGGTGGTTTTCCAAGCCTGAGGTCTAAGGTGATTCCTCTATAAAGCTGTACCTGGATGAATTTCCCCACCCAGCCACCACTCCTGAAAAGAACTGATCAATTCTTTCTTTGGGTTTCTATCAATTTCATATATGTCTACCACAGCACCTATTTATCACTTACAAAATCTATTTATTGCGATCTATTTCCCCCAAGGAGGCTACAAGCTCGTTGAAGGCAGGCACAATATATGAATAATTTCTAGCATCCACAGTATCTAACACTGTTAATATACACTAAAGGTGTTCAATAAATATTTATTAATGAAAGCTAAAAAGTCTATATTGGTTTTTAACCTTGGGATAAAATCAGAGTCAACAACAAAATTTAATATACAGAACATCAGACACATAGAGACAAAATCCACTAATTTGCTTTTTTAACAGAAAATAGCTAATTAATGGGCAAATACAGAAAACAAGTTATCATCAAATTATAAAGAGTGCTTTACATGCAAAGTAAAGAAGTTCGTTTTTAATACTTTTTCACCTCACCATTCTGTACCTTTCTATCTATTCTTTCTTACCCACAACCTCATGCCACCCTTAGGTTAGGTAGAGATTCTTTCAGGCCTGTCCCAGTCCTGTTTGACTTGTAATGTCCTATGTTCCAAAATTAATCCATTCTCTCCCATTATTCAGTCAAATCTCTCATTCCTTCCGTGTGACAGAACTCAGGTAGATATTGAAGGCAAGAAAGCATTCTCCAGAAATCTAAGGACAGTACCAATGTATGAATAACTGATATGTTTAATATTCCCAAAGATTATTTGCATTTTAAAAGAAGCAATTATAAATGCAAATAAATATGGAATTGGTATAATGAGAGAAGACTTTTAAGAAAAAATTTCCCAATGGGCAAGGAAGGGAAGGAAAACAGAAGTTCATCTATTCAAGACTAACCAAGTTGGGATCAAGTAATAATGGAATGGGCAAAAATTCTGGCTTAACAATTGCAGGCAAGCACTTATCAATATGAAGTACGATGATAGTAACATTTAGAACTCACAGTATTATTCTGTGACTCACACAAAATATAAAGGAAAATACCTGATAAATGGCAGGTTCTCTGTAACTGAAAAGAACTTGGTATCCAACTCTAAAAAGGGTGTAGACCCAATAATTTGCAGGATTAAGTCTATGCCAGCTAACACTACTGGACTTTCTAAAGATGGCAAGAAATCCTGTACCCTTGAATCAATTTTTCATACCTTTTCTAAATGTGCTGATAAGGCCACAATGGATACATACATGGAAATGAGATCTTCTGAAAGCTATATACTTTCCTTAACTTGAGTTCATTTGAGTTGAAAACCAAGGCTTTCTTTGTGTTTTGGAAGATACAGCAACCAACGAGGTTCTCTCAAAAAGACATTTTAATTAATACTTATGTAGACTACCAGAGGCATAAATTACAAGTATTTCCTAGTCAAAAGTCCAGCTGAGACCAGTTATTCTCTCTCCATTTTGAGGACTCAAAATGAAACAGGACATGACATTTTACCTGGAAAACAAAACAATGTCTTTCCTGTTATCACAACCTAATGAGTGATGAAGCCCAGAGTACAATCAATTTGTAACTGATAATTAGGTATACTCTAAGCAATACCAAAGACACTTAAATTGTCCTGTGTTCAGTTAGATGACTTACTGGTAAATAAATATGACTGTCATTCAGTGATTTATCTTAGATGTCAGGAATCTTCTTTCTTGGTTTTTATTTTCTACTTCAATATGAAGCCCACTATTTATCTCCGTGGGGTTCCCGCCCCCCACTCTCTTACTCTACATTTAAGTACCTCAGGCGTGGAGAAGAAAATAAACAGATAATATTTTTCCATTACAGAAAAGTTCTTTAGACGCTTCAACGACATACACTTCTAACAACCTTATATTTTACTGTAATTCTACCACAAGAAAATGAAATACGGCTCTCAATACATCTGTCAAAATTTCCTTGTATTTGCAACACTTTTTCTATGTATACCTATACATATTTGTTCTAAAAAAATACTATTATATATTTGTTCTAAAAAGATACTATTACATAATCTGCTTTTTCTACTCCCTCAGCTTCCCGTATCAATAAATATATTTCCAGCACATATTCCTCAGTGTTTAGCAATTATAAAGAGCACAATGACAACAAATAACATACAAGGGAATCCCCATAAGGTTATCAGCTGATATTTCAGCAGAAACTCCACAGACCAGAAAAGGAGTGGCATGATACATTTAAAGAGATGAAAGGGGAAAACCTACAACCAAGAATACTCTACGCAGCAACGCTCTCATTCAGAGTCGACTGAGAAATCCAAAGCTTTACAGACAAGTAAAAGCTAAGGGAATTCAGCACCACGAAACCAGCTTTGAAACAAATGCTAAAGGAACTTCTCAGGGTGGAAGGGGGGAGAAGAGGCTACAACCAGAAACAACAAAATCACAAATGGGAAAGCTCACTGGTAAAGGCAAACGTACAGTAAAAGTAGGAAATCATCCACACACAAATATGATATCAAAAACAGCAACTGTGAGCAGAGAAGAGTACAAATGCAGGAAATGGGAATTGCACTTGAAATTAAGAGACCAGCAACTTAGAATAACCTCGTACATATATAGACTGCTACATCAAAACCTCATGAGAACTGCAAACCAAAAAACTACAAGAGATACACACACAAAAAAGAAAATGCAGCCCAAACACAACACTAAAGATGGTCATCAAACCACTAGAGACGAGAACAAGAGAATGGAGGAAAAAAACCCTACACGTTAACAAACCTAAAACAATTGAGAAAATGGCAATAGGAACACACGTATCGATAATTACCTTAAATGTAAATGGATTAAATGCTCCAACCACGAGACACAGACTGGCTGAATGGATACAAAAACAAGACCCATATATATGCTGTTTACAAAGAGACCCACTTCAGACCTAGGGACACATACAGACTGAAAGTGAAGGGATGGAAAAAGATATTCCACGCAAATGGAAATCAACAGAAAGCTGGAGTAGCATTACTCATATCAGACAAAAGAGACTTTAAAATAAAGACAATTACAAGAGACAAGGAAGGACATTACATAATGATCAAAGGTTCAATCCAAGAAAAAGACATTAACAATTGTAAATATAATACATGCACTCAACATAAGAGCACCTCTTTATGTAAGGCAAATGCTAACAGCCATAAAAGGGGAAATTGACAGTAACACAATAATAGTGGGGGACTTTAACACCACACTTACAGCAAGGAACAGATCATCCAGACAGAAAATCAATACGGAAACACAAACCTTAAATGACACATTAGACCAGATAGACTTAATTGATATTTATAGGACATTCCATCTCAAAGTAGCAGAATACACTTTCTTCTCAAGTGCACATGGAACATTCTCCAGGATAGATCACATCTTGGGTGACAAATGAAGTCTCGGTAAATTTAAGAAAACCGAAATCATATAAAGCATCTTTTCCTACCACAATGCTATGAGATTAGAAATCAATTATAGGGGACTTCCCTGGTGGCGCAGTGGTTAAGAATCCGCCTGCCAATGCAGGGGACACGTGTTTGATCCCTGGTCCGGGAAGATCCCACATGCCGTGGAGCAACTAAGCCCGTGAACCACAACTACTGAAGCCCACGCACCTAGAGCCCATGCACCACAATAAGAAAAGCCACCTCAATGAGAAGCCTACACACTGCAACGAAGAGTAGCCCCTGCTCGCCACAACTAGAGAAAGCCCGCGTGCAGCAATGAAGACCCAAAGCCCTACCTACCTCAACATAATAAAGGCCATGTATGACAAACCCACAGCAAAAATCATTCAAAACAGTGAAAAACTGAAAGCATTTCCTCTAAGATCAGGAACAGACAAGGATGTCCACTCTAGCCACTTTTATTCAACATAGTTTTGGAAGTCCTAGCCATGGCAATCACAGAAGAAATAAAGTGAATACAAATTGGAAAAGAAGTAAAACTGTCACTGTTTGCAGACGACATGATACTATACATGGAAAATCCTAAAGATGCTACCAGAAAACTACTAGAGCTCATCAATCAATTTGGTAAAGTTGCAGGATACAAAATTAATACACAGAAATCTCTTGTATTCCTATACACAAACAACGAAAAATCAGAAAGAGAAATTAAGGAAACAATCCCATTTACCATCGAATCAAAAAGAATAAAATACCTAGGAATAAACGTACCTAAAGAGGCAAAAAAGCTGTATGTGAGAAACTATAAGATACTGATTAAAGATATCAAAGACGACACAAACAGATGGAGAGACATACCATGTTCCTGGATTGGAAGAATCAATACTGTGAAAATAACTACACCACCTAAAGCAATCTACAGATTCAATGCAATCCCTATCAAATTACCAATGACATTTTTCAGAGAATTAGAACAAAAAATTTTACAATTTGTATGGAAACACAAAAGACCCCGAATAGCCAAAGCAACCTTGAGAAAGAAAAACAGAGCTGGAGGAATCAGGCTCCCTGACTTCAGATTATACTACTACCAAGCTACAGTAATCAAAACAGCATGGTACTGGCATAAAAACAGACACACAGATCAATGGAACAGAATATAGAGTCCAGAAATGAACCCACACACCTATGGTCAATTAATCTATGACAAACAAGGCAAGAGCATGTGATGGAGAAAAGACAGTCTCTTCAATAAGTGGTGCTGGAAAAACTGGACAGCTACATGTAAAACAATGAAATTAGAACACTCCCTAACACTATACACAAAAATAAACTCAAAATGGATTAAAGACCTAAATGTAAAGCTGGATACTATAAAACTCTTCAGAGGAAAACATAGGCAGAACACCCTCTGACATAAATCACAGCAAGATCTTCTTTGATCTATCTCCTAGAGTAACGAAAATAAAAAAATAAACAAATGGGACCTAATTAAACTTAAAAGCTTTTGCACAGCAAAAGCAACCATAAACAAAATGAAAAGACAACCCACAGAACGGGAGAACATATTTGCAAATGATGTGACCAACAAGGCATTAATCTCCAAAATATGCAAAAAGCTCACGCAGTTCCATATCAAAAAAACAAACAACCCAATCCAAAAATGGGCAGAAGACCAAACAGACATTTCTCCAAAGAAAACATACAGATGGCCAAAAAGCACATGAAAGGATGCTCAGCATCACTAATCATTAGAGAAATGCAAATCAAAACTACAATGAGGTATCACCTCATACTGGTCAGAACGGCCATCATGAAAAAATCTACAAACAATAAATGCTGGAGAGGGTGTGGAGAAAAGGGAACCCTCTTGCACTGTTGGTGTGAATGTAAATTGATACAGCCACTATGGAGAACAGTATGGAGGGTCCTTAAAAATCTAAAAATAGAACTACCATATGACCCAGCAATCCCATTACTGGGCATATACCCTGAGAAAACGATAATTCAAAAAGAGTCATGTACCACAATGTTCATTACAGCTCTATTTACAATAGCCAGGACACGGAAGCAACCTAAGTATCCATCGACAGATGAATGGATAAAGAAGATGTGGCACATATATACAATGGAATATTACTCAGCCATAAAAAGAACTAAATTGAGTTATTTGTAGTGAGGTGAATGGACCTAGAGTCTGTCATACAGAGTGAAGTAAGTCAAAAGAGAAAAACAAATACTGTATGCTAACACATATATATGGAATCTAAAAAAAAAAAAAAAAAAAGGTTCTGAAGAACCTAGGGGCAGGACAGGAATAAAGACGCAGACATAGAGAATGGACTTGAGGACAGGGGGAGGGGGAAGGGTAAGCTGGGACGAAGTGAGAGAGTGGCATGGACATATATACACTACCAAATGTAGAATGGACGGCTGGTGGGAAGCAGTTGCATAGCACAGGGAGATCAGCTCCGTGCTCTGTGACCACCTAGAGGGGTGGGATAGGGAGGGTGGCAGGGAGACGTAAGAGGGAGGGGATATGGGGATATATGTGTATGTATAGCTGATTCACTTTGTTATACAGCAGAAACAAACACAACATTGTAAAGCAATTATACTCCAATAAAAATGCAAGGAAAAAAAAACTACTATGAGGTATCACCTCACACCAGTCAGAATGACCATCATCAAAAATTCTACAAACAATAAATGCTGGAGAGGGTGTGGAGAAAAAGAAACCCTCCTACATAGTTGGTGGGAATGTACATTTGTACAGCCACTATAGAGAACAGTATGGAGCTCCCTTAAGAAACTAAAAATATAGCTACCATATGATCCAGCAATCCTACTCCTGGGCATACATCCAGAGAAAACCATAATTTGAAAAGATACATGCACCCCAACGATCATTGCAGCACTATTTACAAAAGTCAGGACATGGAAGCAACCTAAATGCCCATCAATGGCTGAATTGATAAAGAAGATGTGGTACATATATGCAATGGAATATTATCCATAAAAAAGAATGAAATAATGCCATTTGCAGCGACATGGATGGATCTAGAGATTGTCACGCTGAGTGAAGTAAGTCAGAGAAAGACAAATATCATATGATATCACTTATATGTGGAATCTTAAAAAATGGTACATATGAACTAATTTACAAAACAGAAATAAGAGTCACAGATGTAAAAAACAAGCTTATGATTACGGGGGAGGGATAAATTGGGAGATTGGGATTGCTATATACACACTACTACATATAACACAATTAAATAAGGACCTACTGTATTAGGACAGGGGACTCTACTCAATACTCTGTAATGACCTATATGGCAAAAGAATCTTAAAAAAAGTGTGATATATGTATACGTATAACTGATTCACTTTGCTGTACAGCAGAAGCCAACACAACACTGTACTATACACTATATGCCAATAAAATGGTTTTTTAAAAAAAGCACAATGATGAATAAATTTGTACATCTATCCTCACAACATATATCATTATTTTCTAACATTTTTTTATAAGTAGAATTTGAGATAAAGGGAATGAGAGAAAGGAGTGGATAGATGAAGGAGACAGGAAGGAGAGGGAAAAAAAAAAAAGAAAGAGAGGGACTTCCCTGGTGGTGCAGTGGTTAAAAATCTGCCTGACAATGCAGGGGACACAGGTTCGATCCCTGGTCCGGGAAGATCTCACATGCTGTGGAGCAACTAATTCCGTGTGCCACAACTACTGAGCCTGTACTCTAGAGCCCGCGAGCCACAACTACTGAAGCCCGCGTGCCACAACTACTGAAGTCCACGCGCCTAGAGCCTGTACTCTGCAAGAAAGAGAAGCCACCGCAATAAGAAGCCCGCGCACTGCAACGAAGAGTAGCCCCCGCTCACCGCAACTAGCGGAAGCCCATGCGCAGCAACGAAGACCCAACACAGCCAAAAATAAAAATAAATAAATAAATTTATAAAATAGAAAGAAAGGTGGAGTAAGACAGATTTTATAAAAACAAACATGTAAAACAGTATGTCTGAGTTTACTTGCAGAGTTGCTGTTCTATAATTTTCAGCAAATTCCCATCACTTAGGTTTACCTAGGCTGAACTTGCAATCTTACAATTCCTTACAATTCCTTCTTTGGAAGCTTATTTTCTCTGCCTAGAAAATCACGGCATTTTAAAAAATCTTTAATTTAAAATAATACTGCTAAACTGAGACTTGTATGAGTCTCTTTACACATTGAGTTTTTTTTTTCTTCCTGGAATATAGCAGTTTTCATACACAGGTGTTTTTCAGTGCAGAAGTTTTCTTCAGTATGTCTTTGATTATTGCTTTGTTCACAATTTTTAATTTTTAATTTTCTTGTTTTATGTTTAGGAAAAAGAATTATCCATGTGGAATAGTTTTGTTTTTTGACCTCCATATCTGCCTCTTTTCCCTCATTCTTTTAGCTTTGCTCTTTCCTCCTGGGTATAGTGACAGACTGTCATCAATATGATTTGCCACAACATAGTATATTTTCCTCCATTTCTGCAAGTTAGTGGTCATTTTGGAGATCACATCAAGGGTTGTTAACCAGATGTCAGGTTACCCACTGATTATTTTAAAATCATCTCCATTGCTTTAAAATTTGTCTTTATGAATCAAGAATGTTTTCATACATCAATGCTGACAAAGATTCTGAGGGTTTGAAAAGGAGAAAGGAAGGGAGATAAGGAGAATTAGGTAGGGTTAGGAAATGAACAAAAAAGGAATGGTTCCCAAAAAAAGGGAACTGAAATATTCTGATAATTTTTTTAAAGGAAAAATTCAGGATAAAAATTAAAATTTTTTAAAAATGGAAAAACTGAGGAAAAGCAAACATTTCTTGACATTTAATGTCCAAACTCAAGGATTTTCATTTGCTTATCCATCTTCTGGAAAGCCAAATTATTAACAGTGACTATCCTAGACAAGGTATTTGGGGACATTAATTTACTGAATCACCAAAATCTTTACATTAAGAAGTTTTAGTCAAGCAAACTAGTGAGAGATAGGTATTTTTATTACACAGAATAGCAGTACGCATGCATAAATGGCAAAATCAAACAAAGCTCCTTGTTTGTTATTAATGAAAGATTATATAACCTTAAGAAATGTCAAAAATAGAAAACGTCAATAAGACCACATCAGCAGAAACCATTTGGGGGAGTATTAAAAAAAAATCAAGAGATATTCAATTTGACATAAAATCTAAAACTGTTCAATATCATAAATATAATTTTAATTTAGCAATAAAACAGAAAAAAAGACATTTTTCATTCAAAACAAGAAAAACCAACCAAACAAAAAGAATTATAATGGTTATGATTTGAATGCCCAACTTTTTTATAGGGAACCAGATTGGGGCATATTGATCACCTAATCAAGTGTGCTTTTTGAAATGTAAAAGAAAATTAAAGAACCGAAACAATCTTTGTTTTAACTGTTTCAAAAGGAAAACAACTCAAGAAGGTATAACCACATAAAAAAGCTTGATACAGTACAATTTGGCACATTCGTTGACTTTTTAAGGAAGCATATGCTACGTATTTCTAACAAAAGTACCTTTCCTTCTAATTAGCCATTCAAGTCTTTTCCAATAGCCATAAAAATGGGGGTTGGGTGTGGGAACAGAGAGAATAAAAATACTTTCACTTCATATATTCAAACACATGGATACATCACTGCATTTAGGAAAAAAGTACATTTTGGTAATGTATTGATAAGTTTAATTTCTGTCCATGTCTCTTCTGGCAAAATATCTGTAGACACAGTTAGTATTCACTGTAAAACTTCTGTTCTCTAATCATTATAAAATACCCATTTCGGACCTGGTATATACTTGAAAAGCTAAAATTATTAACAATTAATTGTTAACTTAATTATTAACTGGTCTCAAACATACTAAACCTTATTCCTATTCTTCACTATTACGATGCATGTGTTCCATTTTCATTTCTAAAGATACAAGCACATTAGAAATTACACATCATAAGCTTTTGATTATCACTGCATTAAACACATTCTCAATTATCATGTAAGAATTAACCCAACAAAATTGATGAAACAAAATAATCAACTTATTCCCAACTACACCACTCTGTATCTGATATATAAGAATATAAGGTAAGAAATGCTGATTAAGTATTATGTGAATAAGTTGCTAAGAGAATATACAAGAAAGCATTAGAGAATATAAAAGAAAATCCTAAAATTATTTGGAAAAAGAATCAAGCAACATTACAAAAAATATGTAAGGGGCAATGAGCACTAGTCAATCCTATCTGATACAATGTTAAAGCAATAAACAGAATGACTGATGAAATAAGATGTGATAAAACGCATTTTTAACTTACTTAATAATTGCTTTTCAACACCTGACTATAAATTCTAAAAGAGAAAGTAAACTTATTAAATACATAACGCATTATACCCTAATAAATCTGAAGGAAAAAAAGTATGAAAAAATCAATTAATAAGACTTACAGAAAACAAAAGTATATCTATCTTAACTATAAAAGGTAGTTTTTATGTATTTGATTCCTACTTTTAGAACAGAAAAGAAAAAAAAGTGCAAAGGAACGATGAAAAAGAATGGTTACATTAAAAAGGGATCAAGGGCTTCCCTGGTGGCGCAGTGGTTGAGAGTCCGCCTGCCGATGCAGAGAACGCGGGTTCGTGCCCCGGTCCGGGGGGATCCCACATGCCGCGGAGCGGCTGGGCCCGTGAGCCATGGCCGCTGAGCCTGCGCGTCCGGAGCCTGTGCTCCGCAACGGGAGAGGCTGCGACAGTGAGAGGCCCACGTACCACAAAAAAAAAAAAAAAAAAGGGATCAAAACCAATAATCTAAAGAGAGTGAATATGCTTATTTTCCTCATACTGTGCTGTACACCTGCACCCAGCACAGGTGTATTTATGGCAATTTTGCCTAAGGAATGAGAACCGTAAATGACCATACTCTAACCCAAGTAAGCTCCATCTTAAGGTTTAAATAATTCTGCATACATAACACTCAATAAATTTTGCAGGGATTAATAAAAGAAAACTCTGTGCAGCAAAATTTAAATGTAAATGCTCCCAAACTCAAAAAAGAACAAATGACACCTTATTAAAATGCTAGATAAGAAGATACATAGATACAACATACAAAAAAATGCATATGACACAATGAGACCATACAACTGAAAATTATGACAATTACACAATAATTACATTTTTATACTTATAAAAGAAGCCACTGAGATATACCACCAGTTATTTTTAGGTAAAGCCTTATTTGTAATTTCCCATGACATTTTAATAAGATTTGGTTTTTATTTCAATTCTTAAAATGATTTGAAATGCTATAAACACTAAGATAGAAAGCAAGTGAGAGTATTTTTAAAGGGTTACGAGTACAAGTACAATAAAAGCTAGCCTATCCAGAATCCTTGGGAGTCACACGACAGTTGAATTTTCCAAATGGCTCAAATGAAAATCTTAGTTTAAAATTTTGTTAAAAATCTTAGAAAGACACAGAAAAATACACATGAATCTGCCTGACTTTTTAGGCAAAACACAGAATAAAATGATCTTTTGCATGATGGACTCAGGGATGCCATTATGAGCACACATAAACACCCTCAAGAGTCACGGAAGTGTACAGAGCAATATTTTCATGTATTGCTGTTGGCTGACTGTTTCTTTGTCTATTATGTATCTTGCCCTTTGTCTTTTCTTAGCAGTACCTTTCTTTCTATGGACGCCCTCGTTTCCCGTTTTGTAATTTGTTACTTGTAAACAGTTTTGGGATTAAGGGTGCAGTTCAGGACAGCCAAATTAAGCCAAAAGGCATATTCCAACACTGCCAAACACAGCTCTAAACCTCAGTTTCTTCATTTGCAAAATGCAGAGAATAATAGCAGCTAAGCACATAGGGTTGTTTTGACAACTAATTGAGATATAGCCAATGAAGTATTTAATTGGCAAGGAACTTGGAATACAGTAAACATTCAATAAATGTTAGTTATTCCTTTTCCTCCTATTATTGCCTCAGAAATTAAACAGCTCAATTTTTGGAAGAATACATCTGTTCATGTGTATGTGTATAGAATAAAGTCTGGAAAAAATGCTTCAAAAAGCTAACAGTGTTTCAATGAAATAACACTTCCTATTAACTACGATGGCTAAAACCAAAAACACAAACAGTAACAAATGCTGACTGGCAAGGATGTATGAGAAACCCAAATGGTGCAGCCACTTCGGAAAACAACTTAGTTTCTTAAAAAGTTAAACAAAAAAGTTATCTTATGACCCAGGAATTCCACTCCTAGGTTTCCATAAGAAATAAAAAATTAGGCCCACATAAAGACTTATACACAAATATTCATAGCAGCACTGTTCATTCAACCCAAATGCCCATCAACTGTGAACAAATAAGCAAAATATGGCAAATCCACATTATGGAATACTATTCAGCAATAAAAAGAAATGCAATATTGGTACATGCTACAACATGAATGCACCTCAAAAACATTATGCTGAGTGAAGTCAGACAGAAAAGACCACACTTGTATGACATATAGTTATACGAAATGTCCAGAAAAGGCAAATAAAGACACAGAAAGTAGATTAGTGGATGCCTGGAGCTGGGTACGGCAACAGGGGTTAATTGTAAATGGGCACTAGGGCTCTTACTGGGGTGATGGAAATGTTCTAAAACTGGATCATGGTGATGGTTGCACAACTCAGTGAAACTCAGTAAAAATTATTACATTTAAAATGGGCATATTTTATAGACTGTAAACTATAACTTCAATAAAATTTTTTTTTTAACAAAGGTAACAATGGTTATCTCCATTGTCGTGGGTGATTTTTCTCCGTAGTTTTACTTTTGAAAATGGTCTGAAGAAAAGGATTTGTTTATTTAAAAAAATAAAAAATAAACTGCCAATTTTATTGGACTTATGTGTAATTAAAAGTAAACTGAGTAAAGGCACAAGGGCTCTCCTCTAAGTATATAGTGCTTGGTTTTCATGATACCTACTTTGTTTGCTTATATATTTATTATTTAATTTCTCAGCAAGGTATACAAAGATGAGGGTTATTAAACAGCTGATTAGTGAATTCTCATTGTATACCTTGTTGGATTCAAGTTGAGAGAGAAAAATGAACTGTCCCACATGGAGTTTTCTAAATATAATTCCAGAGGTAATACTGTGATATGAAAAACTTTTAAAAATTGTTTTTCACAACCCTGCCTGAATGAGAAGATAACATAGGCTCTTAGACTCATGTTGTATCAAGTCTTAATCTAAGCAAGACAAAAGTATCAAAAGTGGAACACAAACCTTTTAAATGCTTGGGCCCATGACTCTTTTTTTAAAGAGGTTTCTCAAGATTCATGAACACTAAAAGCCTCAGAATAACTCCTTTCTAGATTTATGAAACAGAGACCAGCCAAAGACAGTATTTGACTGTTTAAACATGTATAGTTGACACTTGGAACAACATGGGTTTGAACTGCAGGGGTCCACTTACATGCGGATTTTCTTTAATAAATGCTACAGTACTACATGATCCAAGACTGGCTGAATCCAAGGATGCAGAACCACTGATGATGGGGGCCGGCTGTAAAGTTATGCTTGGATTTTCAGCTGCTGGGAGGGTGGGTGCCCCACAACCCCCACTGTTCAAGTATATGATGCTGTGCTCTAACAATGGAAGCTCAGATATATCAAACTGGGTCTGAAAAGTTAAGATAAAGGGAACTTTTACTAGTTTCCTAGGGCTGCTTCAAAAAACTACCACAAACATGGTGGTTTAAAACATTAGAAATTCAGTCTCTCACAGATCTGGAGGCCGGAAGTCTGGATTCAAGGTGTTAGAGCCATACTGCACTGAAGGCTCCAGAGAAGAATCCTTCCTTGCCCTGTCCTAGATTCTGGTGACACCTGGTGTTTCTTGGCTTATGGCAACATAACTCCAGTTTCTGCCTGCCTCCATTTTCACCTGGCTTTCTTCCTTTGTGTGTGTCTGTGTCCCTTTCTCTACATATAACACACCAGTCACTGGATTTAGGACCTACCCTTAAATCCAAGATGATTTCATCTCGAGATCCTTAATTAATAATATTTGCAAAGATCCTATCCCAGAAACGGACCAGATCAACTGTTTACTGTAATTGAAACTATGTGAAAGGCTCATTCTCAGGAAAAAACCTCACTGGAAAAAAAAACTGACAACTCAAATTTGAAATTGTTTTGTGCCTTCTCAGTAGAATGTGTCCTATCATTTAAATTGTGTCCTTTTCTCTGAAAATATCCTATTACATCAGCAGGAAATTCTATCATTAAAAAAATTCTAGGGCTTCCCTGGTGGCGCAGTGGTTGGGAGTCCGCCTGCCGATGCAGGGGACACGGGTTCGTGCCCCGGTCCGGGAGGATCCGACATGCAGTGGAGCGGCTGGGCCCGTGAGCCATGGCCGCTGAGCCTGCACGTCCGGAGCGCCTGTGCTCGGCAACGGGAGAGGCCGTAACAGTGAGAGGCCCGTGTACCGCAAAAAAAAAAAAAAAAAAAAAAAAAAAAAAAAAAAAAATCTAAAATACATATAAAGGGTTGAATGAAAATGTTTTACTATATAAAGTTTTTTCCCAAAGCTGTTTCTCTCCTGGTGTTCCCCATGATGGTGGATGCCTTCTCCAACAACCTTGTAGCTCTGGCTATGATTGTTGTCATGCAACCAACCCATCAGCAAATCCTGTCAACTCCTTTAAAGTATATTCCAAATGCAACCAATCATCATTCCCTCCACCACCACCAGCAAACTCTAAATCACCAACATCTCTGGCCCAAGTGAGCCTTTTCAAATGTAAATCTGCTTTGTCACCCCCTGTAAAACTCTCCAGGGACTTCCAGACGCAATAAAATCCAAACTTGTCCTCTTCTCCTACCCCCTGCTTGTCACTCTCCCCCAGTCACACAAGCTTCCTTTTCGTCCTGGAAGGTACCAAGCACACACTTGTCCTGCTGTTCCATTTGTTTCATCCAGGTTGTTGAAAGGCTTAATCTCTCTCTTTTGTCACTTCTCTGCTGATATGTCACATCATGGAAAGGCCTTTCCTGACAATCCTACCTAAAGTTGCACTCCTGGTCACTCTCCCTTTACCCTTCCGAACTATTTCTTCAGATAATAACAATCTGACAATGTATTAGTTTGCTTTTTACTGTCAGCCTCAACAAACTAGAAAATAAGTTCCATGAAAGCATATTTGTCTCACTGTTGCATGCCCAGTGCTGAAACAGTATCTGGCACATACTAGTTCAACAAGTATCTGAATGAAGAATATACCTAATTTTGAAAGGCAACAATAATTTGTTCATGTATTTTCCTTTTTCAGATATACCCTCCTCCATTTTGTGAGGAATATTATGACAAATAATCCCCCCAAATGACTTCCCATTCACAAAACAATTACCCACAGAAGTTTCTCTAAAACTTTAACACCATCGGGAGAGACAAGCAGTTGCCTGCCATTAGATGGGATGGGAGAGAAAGAGCGAGAGAGCAGCCCTCTGAGCTTGATTCCACTCTGTCCAGCTACACCTCATTTCTGACTTTCTCCTTCCCACACTGTCAACAGGGCTCTTGCTTTCCAGAAACACAACGACTCTTCTCAAGAATGGTTTCAGCAGTAGTTAGGGCTCTTGTATCTGCTTTGTCTGTCTTTTCTTTGAACAGTGTCCCAAAGTAAATTCCAAGGAACAATGTTTCCTAGGTGTTAAAAGATGCTGAAAAGGGTCAAATAAATTTAGGAAAGACTTCGTTAAGCAAAACTGAGCACTTTCATTTCCATAGAACACTCTTCAGAGTCTCAATTATGGTAATGTGCAGTATAAATCTCCACAATGGAAAAGAGTATACCCAAACTTATTTTTTTTTTTTTTTTTTGCGGTACGCGGGCCTCTCACCGTTGTGGCCTCTCCCGTTGCGGAGCACAGGCTCCAGACGCGCAGGCCCAGCGGCCATGGCTCACGGGCCCAGCCGCTCCGCGGCATGCAGGATCCTCCCGGACCGGGGCACGAACCCGTGTCCCCTGCATCGGCAGGCGGACTCTCAACCACTGCGCCACCAGAGAAGCCCCCAAACTTATTTTTTTTTAACTCAAACCTAACGCAATCTTTCAGTCGTTTCATTCATTACGCCCTTCTTTCCCAGCTATCTCGAAAATTCCAGCAGCCTGACTTACTGAACACACCTCTTACTTTAGATATCAAGGAAGGTTTAAAAAGAAACTGGTTAATGGTTTTAAATTATAATTAAAATAATTAATTATTGGCAGGGCATTATTTGAGAGTCTTTTTTTTTCCTGGTAAATGGTCAAGAGTGACAAAAATTAATAATATTACCAGAAGGAGCATAAAACTGGGGTCAAAAAAAGCACTCAAATAATTTCCCCTCCACCCATACAATCTTTTTATAACACCAGTAACCAAAACAAGGGTGAGACTGGAGGAGCAGAAGGAAGCAAGTTCTGTAAGTTTTTAGCCTCAATATTTTATTTACATTTCTGGAGGAGGCTAAGTACAGGTAACAGACTTATATAAAAAAAGTAAAACAGGAGAATCACTTTAGAACATGATGAACACAAATTCACACCCTGTCTGATGCAAAAATTACTTCCCTAACAATTCCTCTTTTTCTCAATCATTCTCCCATATCTCTGCAGGGAACCCACCCTTATCTCTGCCTCTACATGCCTCCCTTGCCTCTAAAACCTTCTTCTGGTCACCCCTTTCACTCTATCAGTGCCAGTTTCCAACCTTGAACTCATTCATCCTAACATCTGCAGGATATCTTCACAGATATCTGATGTTAGAGGCAAAAGCTGAACTAGTCATAGCCCTAACATCAAAGAAACTCTTGAAACTGAAGAGGCCTGATTGGAATATGGCCCAACTGCACCCTCCCCTCCCCTCCCCGTGAGACAAACAATGCTACCTTCAAGCCCAATCCCTCAACAATCCTAAATTCTTTAAAACTAAAAATAGCTCAGCTGTTGTCCCATCTGCCAGCAGATGGCCCGACTATTTTTAATTCAGGATGCTAGAGAGCAGGAATGGATCAAGCTAAGCTAGGGCAGCCTAGAGGCCCTCACTCTGCAGAGTTCCGTGGTTGCTGCAGAGAGCTGTAGCGGGGCAGATACCAAGAGAGGGCAACCTGGAGCTGTTCCTGGGCCTGTGGACTTCACAACGATTGAACAATATAGGTGGGAGGGGTTTTCTTTTCTTTTTTTTTTTTTTAAACCATTCTTTACTTCAAAATAAAGTCTGAAATGTAAGATAATTTAACAAAAGTTTTCAATAATCTGCTTTTAAGGTTTCATTATTTTTCTTTTTGTGAAAAACAGAGTTCCTTTATGTGGTGCTTTTGAAATTGGGCTTTTAATAAAGTAAAATCCCCCCTAATCTAGATAAGGTTTCCTAAGAGCTATACTTTAATAAAAAAAAATAGTTTTCTTAAGAATATGAGATGAACTGTAATTTCATGAGTATAATTTCAGAAAACTGATTTATAATAGGCCATTTTGTTAAAAGGTAACTGAATTAATTTTGAATACCAGTGGTCTGAAATCTACTCACACACCCATAAAATGATTTTTAAAACACAAAAGGATTAAAAGTCTGGATATAAAAATACTATATATTTTCTTGTTTACTGTCTATCTCCCTTCAACCACATGGTAGGTGCTCAATAAAAAATGTGGGGAGGAGGTGCAGGGAATAAATGCAGACAGGTATATTTAGAAGGGTCATTTACAAAGTGTATTTAGAAGGGTTATAACAACACCCACCTCTCTACCACTTCCAGCCAACTCCTACCCACTCATAAGCTAGAGATCAGGGATGACCCAACCAGGCCATCCCAGTTTACTTTCCCATCCAGCTTGACAGCCATATAGATTATCAAGAAAACAAAGTGGGCTTGGCCCAGGTCTCAACAGTGAAGAGGAAAAGGGAGGTCTATAATAGTTTCCAGGGATACATTTGGGAATACCATCTACTACAAGACATTATACTTTCTGCAAAGATGAAAAGGGTTATCCCTATGAAATTATGTTTGGGTGATAATGTAGATGTATGACTAGAAGGGAAGAAACAAAGGTCATCAGGGATTAACTACCATGAGATTGCTCAATGAGATTTTGTAGGAGACTAAATATAACTATGAAATGTGGGGAAAAAACCCTAAACATCTCAAGTAAAGAAAGTACTCTGGTGCCTAGTCCCTGCCTGGATAGACACATTCCTCATAATAAACTTCTGCTAACTATATGGAAGGGGCAAAAAAGTAAAGAGTGGCAAAATCTAAAACAGACAATCTTGGTACAGTTGGCACACACACTACCAAGTAGCCCCTATGTCTAGAAACAGCAAGGATCAAGCTAAGCCCTCTCAAGATGCCAATCAAGAGTGGCAGGAATACTCTCAACGCACAGCTTAAGAAAACGGTGTGCTCACATTCATGGCATGTTAGAAGGGACATAACCTTACAATCAAAGTTCAACATGCTAATTTTACAGAGAAGGAAACTAAGGCCCAGGGACTTGACTATACTGTAATGTAACAGAACTGTGATTTAAAGCCAGGATCCCAGATTCTCATTCCAGTGAGCTCTCCATTTAAAAATACTTACATTAGCATTTTGGAGAGGGGAAAAATATATATATATATAGAGAGAGAGAGAGAGAGAGAAAGATAGATAGATAGACACACACACACACCACACTCCATTTCTTCAGTCTAATACTTATCATTAGTATATTAAAAGTATATTTTAATACAGAAAATCTGGTCTCAAAAACTAAAACTTTTGTTTGAACTCTTAAGTTCTTTAACCTGCAAGTTATTCACAAACCTACACATGACAATTGTTTTAAAAATTCCAAAAATCACGCCTTCCCTCATCCTGCCCCAAGTTAATAATTATTCCTTTCAGGACCCAGATATAATTCAATTTTTACTTCTGTACAACATCCTCTCATATACCTGAAACAGTCTTTCGCTAGCTTCAAGAATAACAAAAGGTGAACTTGTGATCAATGAAGGGTAAAAAAAAACTAAACTTAAACTCATCATACATAAAATTCAAAAAATTTTTAATGTAATTTCTTCGATAGATCCAAAAAAGAAGGAAAAAACAGTATAACTTATTATAGCAAGTTATAAAGTCTTCTATTTATTTTAAAAATTAAAAGGCAAAGTTGCTTTTAAGCTTTCTTGACCCTTTACTTTAGCATACATCCAAGTTATTCTGGATTTTCTTCCCCTTCAAGAATGCTTTTTTCCAAAGCCCACTTAACAAGCTTCGTTTTCTCAAGTCAACCTGATGTAATCTATTTCCAGTGCTACAAAATGAAGCGCAAGCATTAGGAATTCATCTTTGTGTTTAACGTCCTGGTCTCTCCTTAAACGACTTCGTCCTTGATGGATGCAACAGATCCATCAGTGGTCCCCCTTCAACAATTCTTCATCTGCCTGTCCTCGCCGTAGGTATTGTCTGGATTTACCCCGCTAGGGGCTTCATGACACTAGATCTCTTTCGTCTGAACTATAAATCACAACTCAAGCTTGAGAGCAGCTGCCACGGTCCAGACATGTGGCTGGTGGGTGTCATTGTCTTCTTCATTCTCCCTGTTTCAAACCCTCCCTTCCTTGTCACTAAAGCCAGCGTATCTAGAGGTCCTTTCCTTCCCCGCTTGTATCTCATCACCCCCTCCCCTTAACCTTAGGTCTTGTTCTTCCAGGTCAGCCCAGTCGGATACAACATTACTCTGTTTTTCCCGTGGCGGAAGCGGAGAGATGTCAGAACAGGCGGCACCTCCCGCAAACCCCTTCTCAAGACTGTCAACAAGGGAACAACTTCAGCCTTTTCTTCCCAACGTACCACGCCAAACGAAAAGTTATTGAAATTACGATACGGAACCCTTCCCACGCCCAATCTCGACAAATCAGCTCCACCTCAATTTTCCAAGCGAATAAACGACAACTCCTCTTCTGCTTCATCACAAAGGGTGATATCCCGTCCGCACCGCACGGTCCACCAACAAAATCTTCCCATGTTCTCAAGCCGACCCCCAGCCCTGCCGCGTTCAACCCGAGCCCAGCGAACTGCCCTTCCTCCTCCACCCTGCCTCTGCCCCACATCTAGCCGAGTTACTGTCAACTCCAGCCAGGCAGCCCAGAGCTTCGCCAGGGCTCCCCGAGGTCAGCGGCGCCGGCCCAGGGCGAGCCCCCGGCGACTCCCCACCCGCGGTACCCTCCCCCATCCCTCGGGCCCCCTCCCCGCTCACCTAACGCCACCTCGCACGCTTTGCGCAGCTGGGAGTGATGCGCCTTCTTCACTTCCTTGTCGGCCAAAATCTTCTCCAGGGCCCGGGTCAGAAACATGTTCTTCGTCTTCTTCCCCTCATACATGGACGCAGAGAAGGAGGCGGCGGCTCGTCCGACCCGCGGCTCCCAGCGGCTGGAAGGGGGGGGCGGGGGAAGGAGGAGGAAGAACCGAGAGAAAGGAGAGGGGGTGGAGGTGGGGGAGAGGAGGCGTGGAGGGCAGCCGCTGGATCAGGAAGGGGCGGGCGAGCCGGGCCGGCTGCGGTGCGGGTGAGGGGCGCAGAGATCTTCGCTGCCCCCCGAGGGGCCGCCCCTGGAGGGCCGCGCCCGCGGGACCTCCGCTTCTCCCGGCCCGGGGGTCGCTTCCCGGCCACCCCCCTCACTCGACCCTCCGGCCCGGGGGCGGAGAGGGAGCCCAGCCCGGTGGCCGTCAGCCCTGGGCCAAGGGACGAGGCGGCGGCTTAGAGGCCCGGCGAGAGCAGGGCTGCCCTGACTACTGTGGGGATTAACACCCGCCGTGGCCGCGGACTGGCCTCCATCACCGCCGACCTGCCCCGGCCGCCATGTTGGGAGGAAACGACGCGTCACGCAGCGGCCGAACGGCTGCAGAGGAGGAAGCGGCAGCGGCGGCGGCGGCGGCGGCGTTGGATGCCCAGAGCTGCCGCGGCGCCGGGAGGCAGGGGGCGGAGGGCGGCGCGGGAGGAGCGGCTCGAGCCGCAGCGCTACGGCGGCCCGGCGGGGCCTCGTCGCCTCCCGCGTTCGCCTGCAGGGCGGCGTGGGGCGTGGCGGGCGTCCTGCGGCGCCGCGCCGGGTCCTTTGGGCTCTTCCGGGCGGCTGCGCTTTGGAACTTGCCCGGGGCCGCTACTCCCACCGAGTGAACGGGACTCCTGACTATGGTGCAGCAGCTTCTCCGACTTTCTGGAGATCCCGTAGGTGGGTGCGCAGCCCCTTCCGCTCCACGGGGCGCGGAAACACCCACATGGCCCGCGCTCAGCCTCACTGTTTGCACCTGCTGCGCTCGACTCTAATTACCAGCTGCGCGAAACTGCTCTCCAGGACCGTGACCGTCGACTGCCTCAGGATTCTCTCTTGGGAAGAGTAAAACCGATTTGACACGGATTCAGGAATGTTTCACTTTTTCATCTCTGTAGGATACATCGGTAAACGCTAGATTTCAGATCTCTTCTGAACTGATAAAGTTAAGGGAACAGATGAATGCTTCTGATTGATGAGGCCCCTTAAAGCTCTGTGTTTCTGTGCCTTTAATACTAAGATTCGGTCCGGGACAAGAAAACCAGTTTCAGAATGGAAAAGCTTTAAGTACAGATTACCGCAGACACACATGTGACCGTGTGGCTGCTTTGATACCAAAGAATAATTTAGATTTCTACAGTGTTTCGTTCAGAGCAGAAAATTACAAAGAATACCATTAAAATATATACATAGAATTTATTTACATGGTGATCTAGCTAGGTTGCACATCTTTACAAGTTCAAAGCTACTGTGTGGCTCTATCAACACTAGATCCCAAATTGTTGGAATATGTCGCTCACTGTTCTGATCCATTCTGTTGCCTTGACTATGGATTTGTCCTAATGCAACCATCTAAACTCAAGAATGGAGAGGCTGTGATTTGGGACAGGCTAAAAACCATGGGAAATAAAAATGGAAACCTTGAAGGTGATCCTGAATTAAAGTGGACTAGTAGATTAATTTTTTAAACTTTCTTGTGCTGATAAGCCAATCTATAAATAAATTAATTTTACTCTAAAGACTATTTCTAGATTCCTGAAAGTTAGAGGTTCAGTATACTAGATCAGACATAATATTGATTTCTGTGTACATTCTCATAGATTATAAAATGAGCACAAGCTCCATTTCTGTTTTTGTTTCTTTGTAATGCCAGTTTTGTGCCGGGACTGTGGAAGGTGCTAGCTGATCACTGAATCTATTTACTCTTCTTCCTCAGTACAGAGATACACTGTGTTCCCTTGTCTCCCTTGCAGTTAAGTGTAGCCATCCAGATTTAGATCATTAAAGAAAAAAAAAATCTTCCACAAGCTGTCTTCCATACTCTTTCCTTCTGTGGCCACATGCTGAAGATGGCAGAGCCACAGGTTAGAAGCAGCCTAGGTCCCTGAATTACCACTTGATGGAGAGCCATCCAATATTTGTTTTGGACTTTACATGGGCAAAGTATACTTGAGTTATGTTTAGCAGCTAGCCTTATCCTAAGCAATACACTTGGCATTCATTAATAATACAGACAGGAATCTCAGCCCTTAAACAGAGTATACTACATAGCACATATCAAAATCTGTACTCATCTTGTCTGCTTACTTGTTTATTGGTTGTCTGTTTCCCTCATAAGACCAAGGACCTCATCTGTCTATTCATTTCTATATGTCTAGCATCTAGCATTGTCACTGGCATAGAGAAGGCCTTGTTGAATAGAAACCTGGATGAATGAGACACTGGGCTGTTGGGATCACACCCAACTTAGGTGCTTGCAGTATATAGTAGGGGAAAAGATATTAAATAAGTCACTAGTGAATATATGATTATAAATGTATGATTAAAGTGCTATGAGGATATTACTTTAGATTTTGGATTCAGAGATGCTTCCCTGAAGAAGTAACATTTTAAACTGAGGCCTGAAAGAAGAATAGAAATTAGCCAAACTAAGTCAGAAAAGCACTTTCCCAGCAGTCTCTTCTGGTAGGGGAGAAGCTTGGCAAGTTTCAGGAAACAAAACAAGGCAGTGTGGCTGAAAGTTATCTAGGGGAAATGGTGCCAGTAAGGATAAAGAGGAAACTAGGAACTAGATCATACAGAAACCTGTAGGCCATGTTAAGGGTTTGGGATTTCATCCCAGTAGTGACAGAAATTTATTGAAGGGTTAAGTAGGGAGTGAAGTTATCAAATTGGTGATTTAAAAGTAGTCCCTGTGTTGTGGGGAGAATGAATTGTTAGGGGACAAGATTGGACGTGGGCAAAACAGTGAGGAGATGATTACAACAGTGCAGCATGGTTTAAGCTGCGGTCCAGGACCATCATGCAAGGTTTGGGAGACCACATCCTGCACAAAGTTAGCAAAATGGGGCTGGACTTCAGCTCCAGCATCTGCCCAGGTGAAGGGCTCCTTTTCCTAATTTGCATAAATGTTAGCTAGACCAGTGGTGTCTGAGTGAGGGCAGTGGAGATGGAGCTAAGTGGACAGATTTGAGATGTACTTTGGTGGCAGAATGGATAGGATTTAGTAATGAATTGGAGTGAAGATAAGAAAAAGGAAGAGATCACAGTGAATGCCATGTTCCTGACCAGAGCCCTTGAATGAGTAGAAATGCTGTTTGTGGAGAAGGCCTAGACTGGGATAGGAGCGTGTTTGAGGGTGCAGCTTTCAGTTCTAAAAGAATCGACTCCTGAGATATGACCTGACCCTCCCAGAAGGAATGGCCTCCACCCTCCTTTCTTCCAGAGGACAATCCATCCTCCTCTACTGAGTCTAGGACTTCACCCAAAAGGTGGTGGGGATTGTGGGGAGGAGGAGGAGGGGGAGGGGGGAGGGGGGAGGGGGGTGGCAGGGAGAGAACAGCCTCGGGAGATGGACACCCTCACCCAGCCTGAAACTCAAGATATTAACTCTTAACCTGCCTGAAGCAAAAAAATAGGGTAATACTCTAAATAAATCTGATGTCCTTGGAAGATAAAGGGAAAGATAATATTTTCAGTCTTTTATTCACAATTATAGGGGAAGGGATGCCAGGCTCAGGCAATTTTTATGCTAAAATTTCAGTATATTCTCCTGTACATATGTTTCCTTTTATTTTTTATTATTGTCATTGCTTGGTGCTTATCCAGTCTATTTAAATAAAAAATTCAATTTCAGTATTTACTTGCATTTGACTCGTTTTCAAAACATTTAAATTCTACAAATGCCTGTCCTCTAAATTTTAAAATATATTTTTCTTATACATGATTGCTTTGCTGAGTTCATTTTTGCCTCTGTTTGCAATCTCACCTTCCTATCATTAATTACCCCTCATCATTTTCCCTTTCATATATAACTTTGCTGTATATTAGCTGCCTTGACTTTTCTCTTTGGATAATATTCCCACTTTGTTTCCAAATCGTTAAATAATATCAAGCAATGAAAGACTTTGACCTGGGTCTTAGGGACTTGGTTGGTGTGCTTTATCATCATCCTTTCAAATACAAGTTCAGTGTAACATGAGAATCAAATAAAATGTGAATAAAATTTTAATTAATGCTGAGTATAGCTGATTGATGTTAAAAGTCAAGATTAGTTAACAACTAAAAATAGCATCACTGTGTATTCAGTTGACTAAAAAAAAACTTTGATGCCTCCAGTAGTCTTCTACACGATCTCTAAATTCTATTAGCTTTCAAAACATTCTATAATCTGGGCTTCCCTGGTGGCTCAGTGGTTGAGAGTCTGCCTGCCGATGCAGGGGAAATGGGTTCGTGCCCCGGTCCGGGAGGATCCCACTGCCATGGAGCGGCTGGGCCCGTGGGCCATGGCCGCTGGGCCTGCGTGTCCGGAGCCTGTGCTCCGCAACAGGAGAGGCCACAGCAGTGAGAGGCCCACGTACCACAAAAAAGGGGAAAAAAAATTTCTATAATCTGACCCTTCCCTGACTTTCCAACTTATGTCTCAATGGCAATGGCAATAATTATTAACATTTATATGGAGATTATGAGCCAAGCACAATAACCCAAATGAAGAAGTTTTCATTATTATTCCTGATTTATAGATGAAGAAACTGAGACATGGAGAATTTAGACAACTTGTCCACATCATGCAAATTATACATGGTGGAGCCAGGATTCCAATTTGCAAAGTCTGGCTCCAGAGCCCATACTCTGAACAACTAAGCTATACTGCCTCTGTGAACAGTCTTTTCATGTAACTTTCCCTGCCCACTCCCTCCTCCACTGAAATAGAGATGTAGGCACTCAAGTTCCAGCCCATTCCTCCTTCAAATCCACCCGCTTCCTTCCTCTCATCCGCATACCACATGTCCATACAAACACCAAGCTTTTCTGCACCTGTATGCCTTTGTCCATCCTTCAGCGATCCAGAGCTCCCACCACCACCTCTCTTTTGTTTGCTCTCCCCAAAGGCTTCCCAACCTTCAAAGCCTTGTTGAGATTCATACCCTTCTAAGTTTTCTCCTTTTATCTCCAACAGCAGAAATCCCTCCCTTTTCTAGCCTTTTATAGCTGTGTCTACCTCATACTTTATACCTAATTATATAGCCATGGTAGTGCTTATTCCAACTGCAAATTTTTGAAGACCAGGGATATAAGAAAAGATAAAGCAGGCAACTTAGCAAAAGATGGGAGACATGGATTTAACACAGAAACGATCAGCTTTGCTGAAACCATGGTAATGACATGACTAAAAGAAAGGCCATCGCCAAAGTCAGTCAAGTCTGTTTTCTTGCTTTTCATTTGAAGAGGCTTGTATAATTTGATATTCCTCATTTGTCAGTCTGCTTTCATCTTGTTTATTAAGGAAATAAGTGAATAAAGTGTGTCTTCGAACTCAGAGGCCCTGCTCACTGTTCTGCAGAAAAAGTGTCAAAACACTGAACAGGACAGATAGAGGAAGAGGATGGTAGATTGAAAAATTTGATTTAGAAAGAAAAGATAAGAAGAGCAAGCACATTTTTATTCAATAGGAGACTATAATGTGGTATTCGATCATCAAAGTGAAGTTTCAAAAAAAATTAGAATGTTGTGGTAAAAAAGATGGCAGATCTAGAGCTTGAAGTTGGAAGTAATAGAATTTTCCATAAGTTTTATTTTATTTTTATTTATTTAATTTATTTTTTTGGCTGCACCGCTGAGCAGCATGCAGGATCTTAGTTCCCCAATCAGGAATCAAACCCACGCCCCCTGCACTTGGAGTGCGGAGTCTTAACCACTGGACTGCCAAGGAAGTCCCAGAATTTTCTATAAATTTTAAATCACCAAGCGCTACATATTTACAGAATAATAAAACTGAACGCATAAGTGCTTAAGTTTCCTTAAAACTTTAAAGTTATATAATTCTTTAGAGGGGTGGAAAGTACTTACTTTCAATCCATGGCCCTGTTCTTTTCTGTATATGTTGTTATAATTTTTCCAGTAAAGTCACACTAATGATAGCAACTACTTACTAGGTGTTTACTTTGTATGAAGCCCTTGACAAGCGTTAACTCACTTAATTCTTACAACTCAGCCATTTATATGTTATTATTCTGCTTTTACAAATGAGGAAAAATGGTTAGAGAAGTTAATTGCCCAAGGTTACAGCACCAAATACATTTATCACTTGCCAAAATTCGTGCATGCTTAGCCATTGTTCTATCCTGTCTTTCTTCTTAGTCACATATTTGTATAATCCATTTGAAAGTGCTTTTTGACCGATGTTGTGCCATAATTATATTAAGGCAAGACCACATCTTTTCTTTCCTTTGAAACTACTCTCAACAACTGGTACATATTAATTATTATACTAAGTGGGAATTAATTTTCTGGAGGCCACATTTAAAAAAATTTTTTAAATGGGGATTTTTATTAAAAGCCTGTCTTTTAAAGAAATTGTAGTCTGAAACTTCCTGGAAAAAGAAGTCTCTAGGCCCAGATAGTTTTACTAGTAAATCCTATCGAACATTTAAAGAAGAAATAACACCAACACTCTCTCTTTCAAAAAATAGAAGGGGGAACACTTGTCAACTTATTTTATAAGGCCAGCATAACCCTGAAACCAAACTAGATAAAAACAATACAAAAACGAGAACTATAGACAAGTGTCCCCTATGAATATAGATGTAAAAATCCTCAACAAAATATTAGCAAATCAAATTCAGCAGTATATAAAAGTACACGACAACCAATAGGAGGGGTTCATCCTGGGAATGCAGACTGGTTCAATATTAGAAAATCAAGCAATGTAATTGACCACACTGACAGACTAACAGATAAAAACTACATGATCTTATCAATTGATGAGGGGAAAGCACTTGGCAGCATTCAACCCTTATTCATGATAAAAACTCTTAGCAAACATCCTCAATTCGATTAAGGACATCTTCAAAAAAACCAACTATAGCCAAAATCATGCCCATTTATGAAAAAAATTCAACAGTGAAAACCTGAATGCTAAGACTGGAAACAAGGCAAGGATATACATTTTCACTACTCCTATTCAGTATCATACTGGAGGTCCTAGCCAGTACAATAAAGCAAAAGAAAGAAAAGGCACACAGTTGGAATGGAAGAAACAAATTTTCCTCATTGACGGTCAGCATAATTGTCTATGCAGAAAATGCCAAGGAATCTACCAAAATATATCTAGAACTTATAACTGAGTTTAACAAGGTCAGGATACAAAGTCAACACATGAAAATCTGTTTTATTTTTACATATTATTCCTATGCATTTGGAAACCAAAATTTAAAAAAATTTACAATAGAGCCAAAAAAACGAAAGGCTTAATTATAAATCTAACAAAACATATACGATCTTATGATGAAAACAAAATGCGGGTGAAAGAACTCAAAGAAGACCTAAATAAATGGAGAGACATAGCATATTCATGGACTGGAAGACATTGTAAAGATGTCAACTATTCCATAGGTTTAGTATAATTCTAATTCTGTAGGTATAGAGGAGCTGATTCTAAGATTTATGTGGAAAGGCAATGTAACTAGAAAAGTCTTAATATTTTAAAAGAGCAAAATTGGATGAATCACAATACCCAATATTAAATCTCAATATAAAGTTGTGATAGTCAAGACATGCAGAATTGGCTAGGGGCTAGACCTACAGATCACAGAACAGCAGGTCCAGATATAGACTCACAGAAATATAGCCAACTGATTTTTGACTAAGTTTCAAAGACAATTCAGTGAAGAAAGGATAGTTTTATCAAGAAATAGTGTTGAAAAAATTAAACATCCATATGTAAAAAAAAAAAGAGAGAGCCTCAACCTAAAGGTCATACTTTGTACATAAATGAACTCAAAATAGGTCATAGATCTAAATGTAAAATATAAAGCTATAAAACTTTCAGAAATAAACATAGGATAAAAGCTGCATGAGCTAGGGTTAGGCAAAAGTTTCTTAGACATGACACCAAAAGCATGATCCATAAAAGAGAAAATTGATAAATTGGACTTTACAAAATTTAAAACATTTTCTCTGTGAAAGACACTGTTAAGAGAGCAAAAAGACAAGCTACAAAATGGGAGAAAATGTTTGAAAACCACATATATGACAAGTAACTTGTATTCAGAGTATATGTTTTTAAAATCTCAAAACTTATTAAGGGACTTCCCTGGTGGTGCAGTGGTTAAGAATCTGCCTGTCAATGGGGACATGGGTTTGAGCCCTGGTCCGGGAGGATCCCACATGCTGTGGAGCAACTAATCCCATGTGCCACAACTACTGAGCCTGCGCTCTAGAGCCCGCGAGCCACAACTACTGAAGCCCCTGTGCCACAACTATTGAAGTCCATGCTCCTAGAGTCCATGCTGTGCTACAAGAGAAGCCACCGCAATGAGAAGCCCGCTCGCCACAACTAGAGAAAGCCTGTGTGCATCAACGAAGACCCAACATAGCCAAAAATAAATAAATTTTTAAAAATCTTATTAAAAAACAAAACCGCCCAATTTTAAAAATGGTTAAAAAACTTGGACATTTCACTAGAGAGGATATACAATGGTAAATAAGCATTAAAAAAAGATTTTTAATACCATTAACCATTAAAGAAATGCAAATTATAACCACAATGAGATTCCACCACACAGCTATTAGAATGGCTAAAATAAAAAACGTTGACAATGTCAAGTGACGGAGAGCATGTGGAACAATTTGAACCCACATTGCTGTCAGAAATGCAAATATACCCAGCGCCTCTGGGGAAACACTTTGGCAGTTTCTTATAAAGTTACACACTTACCATGTGACCCAGCAAGCCCACTCTATTTACCCTAGGGAGACTAAAAGTTACATTCACAAAAAAACTTATACACATATGTTTATGGAAATTCTATTCATACTCACTAAAAGCTGGAAACAACTCATATCTCTTTCACTGAGTAAATGAATAAACAGAACATCTATGTAACAGAGTAGTACTCAGCAATACAAAAGAACAAATTATTGATATATACGACAACTTGGATGGATCTCAAAGACATTATGCTGAGGGCAAGAAGCCAGTCTCAAAAGCTTTCATACTGTATGATTCATTTTTATGATCTTCTCAAAAAGGCAAAACTGCTGGGATGAAAAATATGTGTTTATCAGCTGTGAAATGTAAAGGTAGGAGGTGTCTCTAAAGGGATAGCACAAAAGAGGTGTTTTTGTTTGTTTCCTTTTGTTTTGGGGGGGGGGCGGTGCCAGTGCTAGAAATGTTCTGTATTCTGATTATGGAAGTGGTTACATGAATCTATACATACATGTGTTCAAATTCATAGAACTGTATGATAATTTAAAAACCCTCTACTTTTAACACCAAATATCAATTCTACCTCTACGAGACTACTAAATCAGAACCCACTGGATATAAGATAGAGAGAGATGACTTATTCTGGAGATTTTTTAGGTAGTTGAAAGAAACATAGGTTTGCTATATCAAGCAGTAGGAAAATATCAGTAGGATTTGGGGGGTAGGGTCTGGTTAGTAAAGAGGCTAAATCATCCAGATAGGCCATGAATGGCATTTTCTGAATAATTACACAGGATCCCACTCACCTGCAAGCAAGAAAGTCTCTTGAAGTGCATAAATAATTCCACTGCAATAAATTACATTTTTGGAAACTTTCCATGAACACTTACATACTTTCAAAGCTCATTTTAGTGATTTGCCACTGTTTCAACCTGAGTTTCTGCAATTTCCTAACACACCATTCATAATCCCAAGGGAATTCCTTACATACTGGAAGATGTCAACATTGTTTTCATTTCAAAATATCACTGTTGATGTGCAGCTAAGTAAAATCTCTTAATTTTTTGAAATACTTAAGAAAAATTTGCATTTATTATAGGAATAATAACAATTTATTCTTTACCTTGTGTATAAATGTTTCCTCTGTGGCTGGAAAAGAGAATTATAATTTGTTTTCACATACAGTTTTTAGAGTTGTTCAGTTCCAATTATATTAACTTAAAGTTACCTTTTGAGACTGGTTACATAAACTATGGCACATCCATCTAATGGCATACTCCTTAGCCATAATAAAGAATAAGGATGCTTTTAATGTACTGATATGACATTACACCTAGTATATATTGGATGTAAAAAAAGCAAACTTCAGAATAGGCATAATACGCTATGATTTGTGCAAAAATGGGGGAAAAGTTTATACACATACATATACACACAAGTGTATTTACTTATAGTATTTGCTTAGACCATTTCTGGAAGAATACAGAAGAAGTGGGGAATTAGGTGTTCAGGAGTGAGAACTGGGATATATCACTGATGACCACTTTATATCTTTTATATTTTGAACCCTGTAAATGCACTGCTTATTACAAAAATAAATTTTAAAAATTTCCCTTTTCAAACAAAGAGTATCTGTGTATTTTATTTAAAAATTGTCTAAGAAGAAATAATAATTCAATTTCCTTCTTGGGGCCAAAAATTCTCACTCAATAGAAGAATAAATTTCTCATGGTGATTCTGGCAGTGAAAAGCTGGAATAAGGACCTTGGTTCTTGCCTTCTTTGAAGAAAGAATTCAGCAAAGAGATCAAGATTGTGAAAAAGATAAAAGTGTTTATTAGAAGCAAAGTACGTGTAGTAAAAACAAAATACATGTGTGAAAGAGCACACAGGAGAGCTCAGAGTGAGTTGCACCCAATAGTAGCAGCTTAGATTGCTTATATGGGGCAGTTTTCTGGGTTGTCTCTGGCCAATCATCTCCACATTTAGTCCTGGTGTGAGCGCACCATCTCTCAGCCAAGATGGATTCCAGCTGCTGTCTTTTCCCTCCTTTTGTCCTTCCCCTAGACTAAGGGCCTTCTCTGTGTTGTGCTGCGAAATCCACAAAATGCACCCAATCAGGGCCCAGTGCTCCTGCTGGTATCCCATCTCAAAGCATCATCAGGAGACCAGCTGCAGCTGCTCAGCCTGGGGCCTATCTATTGACTACCTCAATTGTATCCATCTGTCTGATTTTTTCTTCACAAAAAGAATATCTAAATTGTGTAGAATCCTTTGAATAATTTCTTGCTGTTCAAAATATTGGCTGAGGATGGGAAGCATTGGGGACTGGCTGGAAATAGAGAATCCTCGTGATCTACCCCAGACCAACCAAATCAGAATCAGCACTTTAACAAGACCCTCCCTAGGGGATTTACAGGTGCCTTGAAGTGTGAGAAAGTACTGCTCCAACTGGAAGGCTGGAGTTGGAGGAAAACAGTGCCAAGAGTGCTATAACATTAGGCAAACTGATGGTCTAGCAGGATAGAGAAAGGTCAGCAAGCAGACTTTGTGAAGTTTATTGAAGAACCAGAAGGAATCTTAGGAAGACCCTAGAGCCTTAGGTCCAAAGGGAAATCCCAGCTCCTGGGTGAAAATAAACATAGAATGTATTGTCTTTTTAATTGGAATAACCCAAGATTCAAACAAAAGTGTCTTTGAAGGCCCCAAAGACATGCAACCATTAGCTGTTTCAAAAGCGAAACCAAAATAAACTCAAACTCTTAGTAAGCATCTACCCACCTTCAATCAAGTCTCCCTGCTTCTGGCCTTTTCCCCCATCCCACCACCACTTCCCCAACAGTAGGAATGATTCTTCCGAAATGGAAGTCAAATCACGCCACTCCTGTAATCACAACCTTCTATGGTTCCCCATTTTACTCAGAGTAAGAGCCAGAGCCCTAAGGCAGACCTACAAGGCGCTATGCATAATGCCTCTCTCCACCATCACTCAACCACTCTCTCCTTGGCTGGCTCAGCTCCAGCCACCTGGCCTCCTTGCTATTCTCTGAACTTAAGCATGCTCTGCTTCCAGATCTTTGCACTTGTTCCCTCTGCCTAGGATCCTCTTCTTTCAGAGAATCCAAGACTCACTTCAGGTCTCTGCTCAAGCATTATCTGACCACTCTACATGAAATAGCCATTCTCCACTCCTCTGTCCGTCTCACTCTGCTTTATTTTCCCCATGGCAGTTGCCATTTCTCACACTATTTATTGCTTTGATTTTTGTTTGTTTGTTTTTTCCCCCTCTAGAATATAAGCTCCTCAACGGCTGGGACTTTATTTTGACTATTACCATATCTTCAGTGCCTAAAAGAGGGATAGTTGTTGAATAAATGAAAGAATGAATGAACAAACAAATGATCCTGTCTTAGCTCAGACTGCTGTAACAAAATACCATAGACTGAGTGGCTTAAAACAACAGAAACCCATTTCTTACAGTTCTGGAAGCTAGAAGTCCAAGATCCAGGTGCTCGCTGATTCAGTTTCTGGTGAGGACCGTCTTCTTGTCTCACAGCTGGCTGCCTTCTTGCTATGTCTTCGCATGGCCTTTCCTCAGCGTGTGACCAGGGAGACCTCTCTCTCTCTGTCTCTCTCCCTCTCCCTCCTTCCCCACCCCCTTATAAAGCCACTAACCCTATTGGATTAGGATCCCACCCTAATGACCTCATTCAACCTTAATTACCTCTTAAAGCTATATCTCCAGATAGTCACACTGGAGGTTAGGGCTTCAGCATATGCATTTCAGGAGGACACAATTCAGTCCCCAGCAGATCCCATAATGAATTCCACTCCTACCAACATGAAAGAAATTGCCCCCTTAGGCTGCATTTCCTTTTGAACTCTTATCTCATTCAAGGCTGCACTTGGTATTCATTTAAACATAATTTTCAGAATTCCCTGGTGGCACAGTGGTTAAGAATATGCCTGCCAATGCAAGGGACATGGGTTCGAGCCCTGGTCTGGGAAGATCCCAGGTGCCGCAGAGCAACTAAGCCCATGCACCACAACTCTGAGCCTGCACTCTAGAGCCCACGGGCTACAACTAATGAGCCACGTACCACGACTACTGAAGCCCAAGCACCTGGAGCCGGTACTCCACAACAAGAGAAGCCAATACAATGAGAAGCGCACGTACTGCAACAAAGAGTAGCCCCTGCTCACTGCAACTAGAGAAAGCCCGCCAGCAGCAACAAAGACCCTGTGCAGCCAAAAGTAAGTAAATAAATAAAATTATTTATTTAAAAAAAACAAAAAAACATGATTTTCCCCGAACAAACATGCTGCAGCTAGGGGATGTCATTTGGTCTGATTTTCCCAGGGTATGTGTAGGAGTGTCTCTGGACTTGGGAGAGATAGGGCCTTGTGCAAGTTCTCTCACAGTTAACAGTCAGATGTCCCTGAATACATATTTTTAAAAATTAAAAAAAAAATTCAGGGTGTTTGTTGCAGTTACCTCTCAGTCCCTTATCTTCCTTGACTTGGAACTTGATGAAATGTTACTTCATAAATAGAAGGTAATTGCAGCTGCTCTGACATTCTGACATGCTATGTGTCCACACCACAGAGAAGCACGGAAATCTTTCCTGTTTGCCAATTGCCTCTGAAGCTGTGTAAGTATTAGGAACAACTTATAAAAGAAATACATTTAAGCAAACCTTACCTCTCTTCTAGTATTGTAAATCTCCTTCCTGTATGAATTGCCTTTCAGTCGTGGTCTATAGAATCATCTACGGACAAGTTTCAATATACAGATGCCTAGACAGACAAAGCATCTTTCCTTGACCAAGGTCTAGTGAGGCTCCTCTGAGCCCTTTTCTTAACTAGGCCACAAGCTTGGCTTGTAAAAACCGCAGACCCTCAGCATAAATGATTCACCCTCCCCCACTCCATCCACCCCACACTGTAAGAGAATTGGAGAAACACTAGCGTAGCTTCTAACAGCTCAAGGCTGCATCCCCTTAAATTCCTGCTTGAGACAGCTCAGCGCTGCCAGGACAATTTACTTTTCTTCCCACCCAAACCTGGTGATAGGCAGATAGGCCCCCAAACCCCTTCTTAGAGCAGTTACATTAGAAAGCTTGCAATTATAAATCCTTTCTCTGCCCCTTTGAGACATTAATCTCTACCACCCAGAATTGTTTTCTCAAGAATCTCTCTTTGAAATGAAAACTTTTAAGGAGCTACCTTTCACTCTGGCTACCAGTCCCTTTGGGAGAGTAAGGGCCTAATTTTGGTGGGTACAGGGCACTAACTTGCACCACTGCCTCCTGTTTAAAAGCCAGGAGAAGTTTGTTTCTCCTCTGGGTAAGTGCCAATTAACAAACCCAGATGGCTTAGTCTCACGGACCCTTAATGCCTCTCAGTGCCTTTCCCTTAGAATACCCCATCTTTAAAAACTCTTGCCTTAATTTCGACAAAGTTGCTTTCAGTTCATGCTTGACCCTCTTCCCTGTTGCAATAGCTTTTTCTGAATAAAATCTATCCTTACTGCTTTACCTAGTATACGAATTTATTAATCTTTGACAAGAGCAACCCCTGAGATTGTTTCTGTGGATCTAGGGAGGGGCCTAGGAATCAGGATTTTATAAAACTGCCAGGAAGAGTATTCTGATGCAGTCAGGTTTGCAAATGACTGCTATAGGACAGCGGCTTTCAAAGCGGGGCCCCTGGATCAACAGCATCATCATCACCTGGGAACTTGTTAGAAAGGCAAATGCTTGGGCCCTGCTCCAAACCTACTGAATCTGAGACTCTGGGCGGGGGTGGGGGTGGGGGTAGGGCCCAGCAATCTGTGTTTTAAGAAGACCTTGTGGTGATTCTGATGGTTTGAGCACAGCTGTAGGGTGTTAAATTTGCTCCATGAAATGTAATTAGGACTTGATTAGTTAACTGTGACCTGGAACCTAGTTGTGTCAATAAATATTGACCTGAAGAATGCGTCTGCAAAATTTCCTACTCCTTCTCCACTCCTTCTCCCTCCTCTTTTCCATTGTGCTTTCTCTAAAATGAAAGCTAGAAGGATCCTAGTCCACCAATACTCTTGGAAACCATTAATTTTTGAAATTGTAACACAGTTGCTAAATCACAATGACATAATTGGCCATTGGAAAGGGTGAGCAGAATCTAGAGTTCATAAAAAGGATTCTCACCCTCCTCTCCTTTAAAAATTCCTCAGTACCCTAAAATGTGCCCTTGGCTAACATTTGTGTAACTGGTTATATGTTTCAGAGAGAAAGAAAAAGGGTGGTATTCATAGGTGATTGCCTTTCCTTTCTACTTGTACAGCTGAAGATTGTTTGTTTCCAGAATACTCAGCACCAGGCCTTTGTAAGCCTCTTCCTTCTCACCACCAGAGAGCAGGAGGAATGCTGGGGATGCTGACAATCATGCCTTCCTGGTGGAGAAGAGAAGGTCATAGAGAGAGCGTAGAGAAAAAAATGACTGTTTTTTCCTGCTTTCTGCTCTAGCCAGCAACAGACAGTTATGGCTCTTTTAATTCATTCCTTCATCTCATTTGCAAAAGGAAAAACACATTCCACAAAAAAAGAAGTCTCTGTTTCTGGAAACACTTTTTTCAGAAAAAAAAAAAAATCTGGTATGAGGAAGCTTTATTTTGGGGAAATATATTCTCTTTTATTTCTAATTTAAATATTTATGTAGTTTTGCAAAATACATGATATGGTAAAATAAATGAAAAATATTTACTTTTACACATACAAAGAGAGAAAGAGGATGAGAAGTTCTTTTAAAGCATAGGAATATAGAAATTAATCCTTAACTTTGGAAACAAACAGAGTTTGGCAAAAGAGACATCTCTTTGTATTTCTTACACTCGAATTTTTATTTTGTAAACGTGTGCTAGTTTCTAGAGTCTCGCCTCACTTAGGGGCAAATGAACAATATAATCTGGGGAGATGCCATTCCTGAAAGGCATCAGTGATTTATTTCCTCTAAGAATTATGAGATTCCCTTGCTCTTCAAATGACTGAAAGTGTTTGTGTCAAATTGACTTAGTTTTCACTTATATCGGTGCTGCTTTTAAGTGGCTTTCCAAGTCCTTAATAACTACATGCAAAGAGTCTCAAATCTGGCTTGAACTACCATTGCTTTTATTTATCTGAGCATTAGAGGCAACAGGTTAAACCAGTCTCCCAGAATCTGCCACCCCACACCCCAAACATATTTTATAAGAGAAACGTGAGTTCATCTGGGAGCAGCATAAGTGGTCTCTGCTGGGTCTTTGAAGTTAATTATTTCCCTATACTTCCTCCAGTGATATTATACAGGACTCCACCTTGAAACCCTAGAGCCGTTTCTACAGGTTCATTTCTCCACTTCATTAAGCAACAGGTCTTGCTAGCTAAAGGCTTTACAAAAAATAGTAGCAGCAAGAATAATTTTAGTAGCATTTCCTGATTCTGGGGTGTGACACGCACTTGAACTTTCCACATTAAGAGGTAGTGGTAGCTCAGAGGGAAAGTTCTAACCTTTCTGAAACCTGTGACTGTCAAAAGTCGTGGGTAGGAGAGAAAACTGGAGAAGAAATCCCCGATCTGTAAATATATAATGTGTTTTATTCGTACACACGTATGGCCAGTGGGGTCAGAAGGGAGGAGGCAAACATGTCGAACAGTAACTAATTGTGAAGCAGGGTAAAATAAATGATAATATAGAGATTTATGCCTATAGGTAAGGGAACAAAGGGGCCAGAGAGACCCACTGAAGAGAGATTTTATGCAGCAGCCCCAGCAGTGGACCGATCCCAGTTTCAAATAAACACACTGTCAAATGAGAAGGCAGGACTCAAATGGAACAGATTCAAAACAATATACTGTATATGAAAGTCCTTGGCACATGGTTTCACTTATTGTTGCAAGAAGCAGTTGGCGTTTGAGTTGAGCAGCTCTGAAGGATAAGATAATTTTAAAATAGGGAGAAGGGTATTCCAAGCTGAGGGAACAGCCTACAGACAGAGAATTGACTGTGTGAGGCTCAGGTGTGAAGTGTGGGGAATGAACGGCCGGTGGTGTGCTTCCAGCAAACGGTGCCTGGGGAGAGGAAAGGGGACATGGGGAGTTATCTTAGACAAAGCCCTGGGAGCTTTGTGTAATGTCCTGTGGAGTTTGGAGGAAATGAAGAAAAAGGTGGTTATTTTACCTCCCCCTTCAGCCATAACGTTAGCTTCTCTCTGGTCCACTTGGTCTGCTCAAAAATTACCAAAGGAAAGTAAGGAAATCAACATGTTATCTTCCTCTATCCCAAGACCATTGACTCCATCTCATGCCACGTTTGACATCCCCCCTTCCCCAGCCGTCCTGAGTGCCAGAAGCCCCCAGGCACAGCAGAGGAAGCTTAGGCACGGGAAATGTATCAGAAAGTGGCTGCACGCTGTCCTGTGCAGAGAGAATGTTATGCTTTGTCCTTTAAGGAATTCTGTAGAAAAGATACACGTCAGCTGATAGATCCAGATGGTGCCTGGTACTCAGTAGGTCCTCGATAAACGTCTAGTACATTGAGTTTTATTTGTTTATGAGTTCTTGGTTAAAAAAAACTCTGCCACTTTTTGTTTTGTGAATCTTCATAAGTCAATCTCCTCAATAAAAAACATTAAGAACACTAAGCATTGGGGTGTTGTCAGTTTTGAGCCTAAATGCTTAAACCTTTCTGCCACAGGTCTCATTACCATTTTGGTATTATTTGAGAAAATAATAAACATGATATTTTTCTGATTACAAAGGTAATGCATATTACAGGCATACCTCTGAGATATTGCAGGTTCAGTTCCAAGCCAGCCAATAAATCAAATATCGCAATAATGTAAGTCACAAATTTTTTGGTTTCCCAGTGCATATAAATGTTACGTTTACTGGTCTTTTAATGGCAGCTTGATATTCCATTTCCTTACTGTCATTTGATGCGCCTTTTGCTGAGTTCATAAGGAGGCTATGATATTTATATCATTTGGCATAAATTGTTATGTTTCTCTGAATATTTCATTAGGATAAATTAGTAGAATAAAGTTACTAAGTCCTAGTGTTATAAAAAAGTTATGTTTACATTAGCATTATGTCAAATAAACAAAGGACATACCTTAATTTTAAAATACTTTATTGCTAAAAATTGCAAACCATCATCGGACAACACAGGGTTGACATAAACCTGCAATATGTAAAAGATGCCGTATCTGCAAAGCATAATAAAGTGAAGCACAATACAACGAGGTATGTCTGTATGTAAAATTTGGAAAATATCAAACTCCCTCTCTTTCAAAATCCCCCCCAAAAACGATAACCAGAATCACCCATTGCATTAGTTTCCTATCGCCGTAACAAATTACCACAAATTCCGTGCCTTAAAACACCTTAGTTATAATCATTAAAGCTACTTGGAATGTAAGTGGATACTGAAGAATCAGGAAAGTTGCCCCTGTCTGTTTTCCTGAATTCCAAGGCCAATGGAAATAGAGTTGAATGTATTAGTGTGTGTTGAGTCATGAGTTGACTGAATTTGGCAAGAAAATTTGAAAACTCTCTTTCTGGGAAGAATCAGGGTTGTTCCAATAAAAACAGGAGCCCTTGGCAGCTGTGAAACCCGTATGTGTTCACACTTTTAACACAACCTCGTATTAACCATGCTTCAGCCTACTGAGTTCTGTGAAAACGAAGAGACCCAGTTTATACACATATTCTAATATTTTGTGTCTGACTGGGCAACTATTTTCTTCCTCCTGCAGTGTTCTAAGATTACACAAATGTACAGAAGAGTACTTCTGATATCAGATATTTTTCTCCTGGCAGGTCACTCATGAGTCATCATCAAAGATTTTCATAGGACTGTCCTCACAGACGATTCTCTAGGTGGGGAGTTGAAAGCAGTATAGCAATCATGCTTTGAAGAAATTTCCAAATGGCAAAAATCTGTTTGAGTAATCAAGTAAAATCAAGAAAACCACTTGGCGTTTACTTTGAGTAACTTAATTATAACTGCAAAGGATACGTTGTTTATTTATAGGGCACCTTTCCCCAAAAGACGTTCAATCACTAAATTACTATGTTCTCCCTTAGAAGACAGGGAGGAAGAGACATTTTGGTGAGGTTTAACTTATCTGATGATAAGAGAAAAGTGTCTCTTATTCCTTTTTTTCTTTCCCCATTTTTCTCATCCTTTTAGACCCCAAATTCCAAATTGGTGAAAGGGTGAGCAGTAACCCAGACCAGAGCTGGGGTGACAAGTAAGAGGAATCCCTTGTTTTCATCCAGGGGTCTCCCTGTCTCTTGAGGTCTAGGTAAAATGAAATCAATACCCCAATTCCAAGGCTTGTGGCTGATTTCCATAAATACCTAGGCAGTTTACAGTCTCAAAGTCTCAACCGGCTCCAAACTTTTATTTCCTCAGTTTATGGGTTGTCTAGGTGTCTCACATGTTTGGCTCTGTTCAGCAATGCGTTGACTCAGGTGTCACATTCAGGCTCTTTTCCAGTTTTCACACACACACACACAACTACTCCCACAAGTTGATTTGCATGGTAAGTGGACCTTATTGATTTAAGAGAGAGCTGGAAGTAGAGAATTCCAAGGGATTTTTTTTTTTTTTTTTTTTTTTTTGCGGGACGCGGGCCTCTCACTGTTGTGGCCTCTCATGTTGCGGAGCACAGGCTCCGGACGTGCAGGCTCAGCGGCCATGGCTCACGGGCCCAGCCGCTCCGCGGCACGTGGAATCTTCCCGGACCGGGGCACGAACCCATGTCCCCTGTATCGGCAGGCGGACCTCAACCACCGCGCCACCAGGGAAGCCCTCCCAGGGAATTTTTTTTTTTTTTTTTTTTTTTGTGGTGCGCGGGCCTCTCTCTGTTGTGGCCTCTCCCGTTGCGGAGCACAGGCTCCGGACGCTCCGCGGCATGTGGGATCTTCCCGGACCGGGGCACGAACCCGCGTCCCCTGCATCGGCAGGTAGACTCTCAACCACTGCGCCACCAGGGAAGCCCTCCAAGGGAATTTTTTTTTTTTTTTTTTTTTGTGGTGCGCGGGCCTCTCACTGTTGTGGCCTCTCCCGTTGCGGAGCACAGGCTCCGGACGCGCAGGCTCAGCGGCCATGGCTCACGGGCCCAGCCGCTCCGCGGCATATGGGATCCTCCCAGACCGGGGCACGAACCCGTGTCCCCTGCATCGGCAGGCGGACTCTCAACCACTGCGCCACCAGGGAAGCCCCAAGGGAATTTTTACTCCCTCTCATTCCCTCTACCTTACCTGGTGCCCCAGTTACACGTCATCATCAGCTGGGCTCCTGCTTTCTCTCTGAGGCAAAACAAATTCCTCGTGCCGCGTCTTGCGGAACCGGTAAGACTTTTCTGTGTTGCCTCAGCACCTTCCTACAGGCCTCAGGTACTCACCTCCTCCAAACGGCTTATCAAGTTGTGTCCCTTCCTAAGAAGAATTCTGGTGCCAGCTGTTAAGAAAATAAACATTTCAACCCTTTATAATTTAGTTTTAAACTCCAGTGTTTTCAGTCAAAAGAAAACTAATATTTCTTTCATTCAACAAGCAAAAGAAATCTTTGTGTGCTTATTTTATGCCAGGCGTTATTCCTGGAGCTGGGAACCCAGCAGGGAATACGACACAGTCTTATTGCAGAGGTTCTGTCTCCTGGAGGAGAAATGTTTTAAACAAATAACGATGTGAATAATTTAGTAACCACTGTGGTAATTATCACAGAGGGAAATTTCTGAGTATTATCTGGAAGGGCGTGGCCGTGGCAGAAAGGGGTGAGGGGTGAGGAGTGAAGGAAAGTTCTCCTGACACGTTTAATCTGCCCAGCATTCGAAAAGGCTGCTTTACTCACAGGCCTATGTGCTTTTGTCTGCAATTGTGCCGCCTCTGAGGAGACAACTAAAATCAGAGCGACAACATTTGTTGAGTTTCTGTCATGAATTAACATATAATTAATTCAACAAACGCTTATTGAGGGGCTCCTATGTGCCTGATACTCTGCTAAGAGTATATATAACAGTTTATATGTAGCCTAGAGAGGGTGACAGAAAATATTCAGAAAAATAAAGAAGTATGGTATTATCAGGCAGTATGAAGTGAAATAACTGAAAAGAGGTGATGGGTGGGTGGTCAGGAAGGGCCTCACCGGGTGCAAGAGGCCTGGATGGTCAGCAGCTTGCCGAAGAGGGTCTAGTTAAAGGAAAGGTGTGTTCAAAGGTCCTGAGGCAGAAACCACGCTGTTGGCTCCTCTGACCACAGAGAAATGTGGAGGCGAGAGTAAGTAAGTGAGAGGAAAGGGAGGATGTTCTTGGCATGGAGCCAGGGTCCTGTTTAGGTAGGATTTTGTAGGCCGTGGGAGGAGTTAGAGTTTTTTCCCCAAGAGAAAAACGAAGGGATCCGTAGGGGAGTGACTTATCTGATTTATGTTTTAAAAAATCATTCTGGGTGCAGGATAGAGAATAGAGTGTTTATCACAGTGTTTTATAATAAACAACCTAAACATCTATTAATGCAGAATTGGTTAAATAAATAATGGTATGGCAGTTTCTCAAAAAACTAAAACTGGAAATATCATATGATCCAGCAATTCTACTCCTGGATATATATCCAAAGAAAATGAAAACACTAATCTGAAAAGATACATGGACCCCCAACTTTCATAGCAGCATTATTTACAATAGCCAAGATATGGAAACAACCTAAGTGTCCATTTAACAGATGAATGGGTAAAGAGGATGTGCTATATATCACATAAATATAACAAAACAGAAACAGACTCACAGATATAGAGGACAAACTAGTGGTTACCAGTGCTTAAGAGAAGCTGCCATGTATCTAGTAACAATACACAAGCAACAATTAGAATTATTACAATTACTATGTAATAGTAAAATAAACAACAAGGATATACGGTACAGCACAGGGAAATATAGCCATTATTTTATGATAACTTTAAATGGAGTAAATCTATAAAAATATTGAATCACTATGTTGTACACCTGAAACTAATATTGTAAATCAACTATATTTCAATTAAAAAAAAAGGAAAAAAATGGTGGCATGTCTATATGTTGACATGGAAAGATGTTCGTTCACCTTGTAGTAATTGGGGAAAAAAATCAACTTACAATATAATGAATCTATTGAGCTTTAATTAGTCTGAAAGGATATAAACAAAAATGTTTATATTTTTTGTCTCTGGGTGGTGACAATATACAATTTTTTTCTCCTTTTTTGTTTACCTGTATTTTCTAGTTTTTCCATGTGAGTAATAAAAGGGGTATATAGAAATAAGTTCATGAGACATAAGATTAAGAGGTGGCCTGACAGAAAACATTGAAATACCGTAATGTGATATTTTCACTTACCAAGAATTATATTTACAGCTTACTTCAAAGCATGAATACCTTGCAGCATATTTCAAATGTTATGTCATAAAAGTTATAATGGAAAACTGAAAGTGTGATTACATGAGTTATTATTCCTTAAAATTATAGTTCAGAGTATTTATCTTTTCCTGACAAGTATCATTGACTTTGATCATACATTTCCTCAGGCCCAGTATGAAATTCTTTCCCACTTGAGTGCTGACTTTTGGGAGTGCTTCTGACTATGTTGCCTTGCTGCATTTTTTTGAACTTGGATTCGAAAATATTTCTATTTTCCACTTAAAATTCCAAGAAAAATAATTTGAAGAATGGGAAACGAAAACTCAATGGAATATATCTGAGCTACTGAGGAGTTTTATGAGTTGTTCCCCTGGTTTTTTCTGAAAACATTGCATAATTTTAGACTTCCACTTAATTCTTTTTGTTCAAGGTGTTTACTGTTGGGTGAAGTTTTAAGTCCCTCATATATTAGCTGTTCAATAACAGTAGCACATCTGACCAAATGCCAATGGGCCAGAATTTATGATTTTCTAATGGTAGCAGTGTGGGTTAAGTTTCCTACAATCTTGGTCTTTCTGATCTCCCTTTGTTAATTTCAGAGGAATCCTTTGAATTTTAAATTTCATGTCAAGTTTTACAACAGTAGATTGCTGCAAATGTCATCAGGTTTTTGACTTGTATGCTTGAGAAAACTGAAGGTTTTTTTTTTCTTGTCCATTACTGCCTTTTTGAAATTATTTTCTGTCACTGTTGGGTAAGATAACTTGGACTTCCTAGGTCCTCCGATGATCCGTGTCCATGACAATTTTAAATAAACCATGTAGAAGACATATACATTACTAATCTTGCTAAGGGAAAAGCGTGAATAAAAAGCTATTTTAAAATTTTATTGAATTAATTAATTAATTTATCTGCGTTGGGCCTTCGTTGCTGTGCGCGGGTTTTCTCTAGTTGCAGCGAGCGGGAGCTTCTCGCTGCGGTGGCTTCTCTTGTTCCTGTTTCTGAGTCACAGGATAACCAACCCCATTTCGTTGTAGTCACGCTCTTGTTTTTTTTCAATATGCTGCCCTCTGGTCAGCTCCAGCAGATAGGGTTTCTCCCTTCAGAGGACTTGGGGCTTGTCTGGAGCCAGGGACACTTTGGCCTCTCCTCCCGTTCCTTTGTGATTTGCAGACAGACGGAGAGAGGAGGGATGTTTCTGAGAATTTGCAGACCTTTATCTAAGCTTTTTCTTTTCTTTTTTTTTTTTTTCTGTCATTGAACTTGGATGACCTGTAGAATTTCAGAAACAGTTGATGGTGTGAAGGAGCAAGGCTGCCTTAAGTGGACATATTTAGTCCTGGACAAAATAAGCTAAGGATCGATGGTAACATGTAAATGGAGATTTCAGCCATTTCCACTACCCTTTGCTGCATGTGAAAGACAGAAGAAAGAGGATCTGCTGTTATTTTGTGTGCAGTTAAAACAGGCTAGTCTTCCCAGAGAAGTACTTGTTGAAATAGGAAAACTGTGGATAGAGTATAAGCTTCCCAACCTGTTGTGAGATGCTGCACTTCTCACCATGCTGCCACCAGGGATGGGAAAGCTTTTTTTTTTTTCTGTCTGTGACTTCCAATCCGTACAAGACCAGTCAAAGGTAAAGGGCACATCTGAAATAATTTGAAAGTATACTTCAATTTCATGTAATGTCCAGTTAAGAGAAAAGAGGGGGTAGATAAAATAGAAGAAATTGGAAAGGTGCAAGAGAGAAGAAAAGATAAATGAGTGGTAGAAACTCGTAGGTAGGAAGATGAATTGGGCAGCGGAGCAAGAGAGGAGAGAAACTATAGGAAAAGGAAGAAACACAGGCTTGAGGATGCTACACTCCTATCACTGCTTTTTAAAGTGCTAACTTACACAGGACCTTCAAGTTTCCTTACACTATTCTGAATGGGATTCCAATAGAAACTTACAGTGGGGGAAATCCATTTCCTGGGATAGTGTTTGCTAAATTGGGTTTTGTAACCCATATTCTTTTTCAGGCCTCTCACTGCTGTGGCCTCTCCTATTGTGGAGCACAGGCTCCGGACACACAGGCTCAGTGGCCATGGCTCACGGGCCCAGCCACTCCGCGGCATGTGGGATCTTCCTTGACCAGGGCACAAGCCCGTGTCCCCTGCATCGGCAGGTGGACTCTCAACCATTGTGCCACCAGGGAAGCCCATAACCCATATTCTTGAGGAAGGTGGGTCCTTGGTTCAAATTTGATGGTTTCCATGTGATGATAATCTTCTAAAATGTTAATGTCAGCATATTATGGATCACCAGGATGCCCACTTTATAATAGAATACTGTCTCACAATTTCATGGCAGTGCTTACTTTTATACTTGCTATTGGGTAGGTGTAAAATAGCACTGGATTACTCTAATTCTCACAGGCTAATGATAAAAGAGTACTGGTTAACTTAATAAATGATGTATTTGTGCCAATTAGAGTCCAAATTAGTCATTTGGTGCTTGTAAGGAGAATGATATTTGAATAGAGAAGAGTAGTGGGAAAATGGAGTGATCTCTGAAGGAAGACACATTTAGATAGGAGGGGCACAAGGAACCCAAGAGAGCCCACCTTAGACTTGGTACCACCATCTCATTGCAAATGGCAATTTGGTTTCAGCAAAAGGGCATAATCTATGACATTAATGTTGTTAATTTGAGTTTTATTAATTTTTCTAATTTTGTTTAAATTTAATTTGTAAAGTTATTTGTGGATTTAAAATCTATGAAGGTCATAATCATGAGATGTTTAAATAATAATAATAATATAATAAACACAAATTAGGGCAAGTCTATGAGTCTGGAGGATTCTAATATTTAAAAAGGAGTCTGTTCATTACCCAAGTTTGAGAAAAACTGTTCTAAACTGAAGTGGAAGATCACTGTTACCTCGGGGGCTAAGTAATATCAAATTATGGACCAATACTATTAAACTAGAAAGTCTTGCCAAAACTGAATCATGTTTGACTATTGGCTTTTTAAAATCACTTCATAAGTGTTTTGTATTCATTTACAATTACTATTTTGGGGCAATGGGTTTTAATATCCTTTCTTTAATTTTTTTCTCCTTCTAGTAGTTCTGAAAACAAATTGTTAGTGATAAAAAGTATTGACCATTTCAAATGTCCATTTATTCTTTCAATAATACTTATCAAATGGAAAGAATTACCAGGCAAATTAGTTATGTAAATTTATATTATTTATAAATTTATATGTATACACATATTAATATTATATATATTTACATACATATTAAATATATATTTATATAATGTTTATATATAAGTATATAAAGTAAATAAAATATATACATATATTTATATATACAATTTGACTGATCAATAGAGAGATATAGATAGATAAAACATGGTTCTTGGGCTTGAGAAGCTCAAAATTTAGCAGAGGAGATAAATGTGAAAACATATAATTATAAAACAATAGAAATTATTGCTATAATAGATATGTGAACTGGAGCAAAGAAAAGAGAGAAACTAGCTTTGCCTGCAGGTGGAAAAGAAGGAATTCACTTGTATTACAACTTATCATTACTCTTACCTGTGTTATAAATTACAATTTTCACATTCCAGAGTAAGAGGAGAATATCTGTGTAGGATATTTTTTCAGCTTTACTGAAGTATTATTGACATATAACATATGTTAGTTTAAGGTGTACAATGTGATGAGTGGATGCACATATATATTGAGATAAATTGTGAAATGATTACCATGATAAGGGTTGTTAACATCTTCATCCTGTGTAGAGTTTAAAAAATTTATCTCATTAAACAAACAGGCGTGCAATACTGTGGAGAATGTGATACAAGAATTTGCTGCACATGACAACAAAGGCATAATGTACCCAGGAAATGTTGCAGTGGCTCCTATTACATAAACCATAACTTAATTGTATGATGGCAGATGTAAATAGAATACAGTGGATAGTATGATGCACTAGACATAAGCATCACTTCATTCATCCATGCATTTGAAAAACTGTACCTTTGGTGGGCAAGATATTGCATAGGTGCTAATGAGAAAAAAATTTTTTTTAATTTTTATTTTATATTGGAGCATAGTTGATTAACAATGTATTAGTTTCAGGTGTACAGAAAAGTGATTCAGTTATACATATACATGTATCTATTCTTTTTCAAATTCTTTTCCCATTTAGGTTATTACAGAATATTGAGCAGAGTTCCCTGGGCTACACAGTAGGTCTTTGTTGGTTATCTATTTTAATTATAGCAGTGTGTACATGTCAATCCCAAACTCCCAATCTATCCCTCCCCCCAGCCTTCCCCCTTGGTAACCATAAGTTCATTCTCTAAGTCTGTGTCTGTTTTGTAAATACAGTAAGTCCCCTACATACAAACGAGTTCCATTCAGAGAGCACATTCATAAGTCATTTGTTCGTAAGTCCAACAAAGTTAGCCTAGGTACCCAACTAACACAATCAGCTATATAGTACTGTACTGTAATAGGTTTATAATACTTTTCACACAAATAATAATAAAAAACAAACACACACACACAAAAACATTTTTAATCTTATAGTACAGTACCTTGAAAAGTACAGTAGTACAGTACAACAACTGGCATACAGGGGCTGGCATGAGTAAACAGGCAAGAAGAATTACTGTACTGACTGGAAGAGGGAGAGGAGGTGGGAGATGGTAGAGCTGAAGGATCGTCAGCAACAGGAGACGGAGGGCAAGCTGCAATGTTACACCTGATGTAGATGGCACAGATTCTAGTTGCTTGCTTGGTTCAATTCTATCTACCCTCTTGAAAAAATGATCCAGGGATATCTGGGTAGTATAGCTCTTTTTTTGCTTGTCATAGATGACACAGTAGCACTGGATTGCATTCTGAACAGCTGCTGTAATCTTTGTGTACCGTGCTAGGTTTGGGTCCTGTGCCTCAATAACTAATGGTGCCTCCTCAGATAAAGAAAATTCCCTTTCCATTTCCTGCATCGTGAATCTCTTTGGTTCTTCAGTTACTTCTTCCCCTTGTCTCTCTTTGTCCTTTCTCTGGGCCTCCAGTTCCATCAGGTCCTCGTTAGTAAGCTCCTCATGTTGCACAGCAAGGAGTGTAATGAAGTCGTCCTCTTGCAGATCTAGCTCCAGCGATGTTTCCATCATTATCACTTGGTGCTTCTTAGCGGTACTAACTACATCACTGCTGCTTTTACGTTTGCTTCCGGACATCCTGGACTTGAAATAAAGTTACTGTACTCTGTACAGTACTGTACAGTAAAGTACACAAAAGCACAACCACTTGTAGAGGATGCACGCACGTGACAATGTATGCCAGACACATGAACCAACTTACGTGATTGGACATGTGAGTGCATGTTCGCGTCTTTGAAAGTTTGCAACTTGAAGGTTTGTATGCAGGGGACTTACTGTAACTTTATTTGTATCATTGAGAAAACAAAAATTAATAAGGCATTTTCCTACTTCAAGGAGATTATAACCTAGTAAGGGAGGTAAAAGATATTCAAATGACTATGATCCAGAGCAGTTTGCGCTAAGTGTTCTAAGAACAAAGTAACCAAAGTATGATAAAGGTCAGAGAAAATGCTTAGTTTGGATATGAGGGATGGCTTCTTGGGAGAACATGGGTTTGAGCGAGGTCGTATGGGATAGGTGTACAAAATTTTGTTGGTGGCTATCACAGAGAGAGGGTGTGTATCCCAATCATAAGAATCCTTTGAATCTCATGAGTACCTTTGTAGAGGTGGGAAAGGAGAAGTCATCTTTCAGGAACAGCAAGCACTCTGGCTGGGTCTGAGTATAAAGCACACATAGCAGAGTTGTGGAAGATAATTTTCAAACGGTTAATTAGTAGTAGGTCATAGGTGGCCTATAGAATCTCAGGAAAAACAATTCTACAAACATTTATTGAGGGCTTGTAATATTGCAAGAGTTGGGAATTCAAAGATGAATGAAACAAAGCCTATGCCCTTGGGATCTCAGACACACAACCCTTGATGCCTTGGAGATAGCATAGCACGCTGATTACAAAATGTGAGGGTACGTGCTGTCACGAAGATACATGCAAAGGATATGGGAACAATCATCTCTCACGGGGAGAGTCAGAGAAAACACCCGAGAGGAGATGCTATTGTAACTGAGTCTTGATGAATGAGTACAGAAAAAATAAGAACAAAATGTTTCCCTTGCATACAAAGTCCCAGAGACATGCAAAGGCTGGCTTAGTCAAAAAGCCAAGTGTGGTCCAATGTGACTCAAGGGGAAAGTGTTAGGGCTGAGGCTAGAAAGGAAGGTCGGGGTCAAAGTGAGAAGTGCCTTGTGTGTTGTGGTAAGGAATTTGGACTTAAGTCTCCTTGGCCAATGATTTTCAGTCTTTTGGGTTGGTGGTGTACCTTCAAAAACTAGAATTTGTTGCAGGACAGTGGAAAAGATGAAAGGTCTGGAAACACTAAACAAACCAGCAGCAATTACAGCACAAGCAATCGTGTGGTACAATTATGGTCTCGCAGTGTTTATAAAAGCATCCATAGTTACTGCAATATTCACTTGGTTGGTCTTCAGTGCATTTCTTTGGGAATTGAGCTATTTACTCCCAGACAGTGCATCTTGAATACTTGGTGATGTTGTCACAAGTTCCAGTAAGCACAAGACACTTCCCTTGGCATAGACTTGTTGTTACTCTAAGCCTCTTCCCGCCTAGTCCGGTGGTACTCTAGGTACCACTCCACAAGTTGCTCAGATCAGCATTCTGTTTGATGGAAATTGCTGTTAAAAGTTTGAATGCTGGCAAAACCAAATTTTACCTTATTGGTCAAAAGGTGGCAGGACGTTTGCAAAGCATGCAAGGTATGGGGACAAAGTGCTATGTCTTACCAGGTAAAAACACTTGCTGCAGGCAATAGATAGTCTTGAAAGACTTTTAAACAGATGGGTCCTATAACCAAAATGATGATATGGGCAGATTTACCAAACTGCCATGTGCAAAATGCAGGAAGGAGAGGCCAGGAGCTGGGAGACCATTTAAGGCCAGAACTAAGATCAGAACTAGGGTGTCAGTAGAAAGGGAGACTAGGGGCCACTTTATTAAGGAAGTAGGGGACTTGGCAATTGATTGGTTGGGGAAGGAGTGTCATGAAGAGGAGCCAAAGATGATTTGACATTTTATGCCCGGATGAACAGAAGAATATTGGTGCCATCAACATAAATAGGATAATCAGGAATAACAGCTATTTAGAATTACATGAGAAATGGGGCTCAGGGTAATTGAGTTTTAAATGGTAGTTATAAATTAACCAAGATCAGTTGTGCCTTTTAGAATATTCTTATTGTTCTAGTAAATACCCAGGGAAAATATATATTGCTCAATATAGCAATTCAGCAATTGGCTTTTTACTCTTAGTGTTTTATATATAACTCCCTTTAAATGCAATTTTGATTTTTAGAAGGTGATTTACCTACAATTTTTTACCTGCAACCCATTAGTATAAAAATGTTCCCAATGCTTATAAGCCTTAAGAATGAGTATTCTGGGGGCTATACCTCCTGGGAAGTGGGAGTGGCTCTAAACCATTTGCCAACCTAGGGATTCTAGTAAGACTATTTCTCCCGAGAAACATGCCTGTAAGGTTTCTTCTGTGGCCTCTACCCTTCCACCCTGGGGTGGAGCTTGTGGAGATACCCACAGTACAGAACACGGGAAAGTACCAGCCCTAGTAGGCAACCTTTAAGCAGAGTGGGAACTAGGTGACCCTAATTTTTGAGCCCTATTATACGTCTTTTCTTACTACAAATGAAGAAGTTAAAAACAACTTTCACTTGTTAGTTATTTCTCCAATTTGAAAAGACAGAAGCCAACCCCCCAGAATGCTTTATCTGGGTTATCCCAGAATGACCCAAATCCACAATTTAAGGGACCCAAGCACAACCTAGAGTGACTGGGAAAAGAAGACTTTTCTTATGATGTATATGTAAACCAGAGTCAGAAGCTTGAGGTTTCCTTGGGGCGCCTGTGATGTCTTTGTCAGTGGTCCTCATCTTACTCCCGAGGTACACAAGATGTCACAGGGGTTGATTTCATTGGCCTTCATGCCACTAGGTCAGTTTGCAGTACCAAACATATCAAAACACGCATCCTTGACAGTCTGGAACCATAGCCATATTCGCTGTAAGAGCTGTCAGTGGCACCCTGCAGGGTGACAGGAATTTGGAGTGGAGGAACCTTGCCTTGCAGAATAGGGAAGGTGAATGGGGGAGGGGAAGTGTTAAGACGGGCGAGTTTTCTTCCTTTTTCCTGAATTGTTCTTGTTTTCAGCAGCATTTCCCCCCTCTCATCCACGGCTGAATCTAGAGTTCTCTCAATGAACGATCTAGTTATTAAAGGCTCATGGTCTAACACAATTTCTTTTTTTTTTTTCTCCTGGCCCCTGAGCAATCATGAAGGTGTTGGTAGAGTGAGAGTTATAACTGGCACATGAAACTTTACAGTAGAAGGCACCTGGCTGGTCCAGCTTTGTAGTAAAAAGGGCAGGTGGGTGCCATGGACAATGGCCAAAGTAAAGACCTTGCCTTGGTCATTTCTGCCTTTCCCACTCCTCTGTGTCAGTTAGAGGCAGCACAGAACTCCTGAAAAAAGCTCATGGGGATTATCTACCCTCCTCCCAGAGCCCTGAGATATGGATCAAGCATTCTGGTTTCAGACACAATAAGGGGAGTACAGCACAGGTGACAAAATTATGAAGATATATTATCCTTTTCTCCAAATATTAGGAGACTCATCTCCCCTCTCTATTCATGTTGCTTTGATTAATGGTATTTCCATGGGGCCTGTTTCCCACTTTCAAATGTAGGATAAAATTAAGGAAAACAGATTAAGATTGAATAAAATGTGCAATGTCTCTCAAGCCATTCCAAATTTTGGAATGTTTTGGCTAAACATCTTTTTTTAAAAATCTTTCCACCTAGACCAAGCCCTGGAGCCAGGGTGTGGGGTGAATGGTGCTGCTTGGAGCACAAACATCTATAGCTGTAACCTTGGGGTGACCTCATAGGTCACCGTGCCATCAGGGACTGAAGGATGGGATCTGCTTTCTTCGTTTAACAAGGGTCCATTTCCAGCAGGAGCTCAGCCCTGCATATAGGTTATCTCAAAAATAAGATGCATATTTCATCAATATAAATTTGACTTCAAAGATTAGAGCCTTTGACTTCAGTTAATTTAAACACAAGTGTTTGACTAGTTTTGAATGGGATAGAATAAGTTATTCCTTCTTTCCCTACCTCTTGGGCAGGAGGAAGTGTTTCTTGTGTAGCCCATTCGTGGGGTAACTCTGGCTTCCATCTTGCACACCACCCATTGCCTTTGGCTAGAGATGTCTATTATTTTATGACATCCTCACTTCTGGGGCTTTCTAACAGCTGCTTCTGTTTGCTACTTTGCATTTTCTCAGTTTCTCTTCACAATCTCATAATCAAGTAAGAGTCTTATTAATTCATTTATTTTTTTCAGCTTATGAATGTACTGCCATGCCTCCTGGCTGCAAAAACATGAGAGAATCACTGGGAAAAAAATTCAATAATTAATGAGAGTTTTATTCCCCCCAGCTTACAACATTCAGAAAAAATCACTCAAAATCTTACAATATGGACTCAACCTTTAATTCTTAAAGACAGAAAACATAAACTCTGGATGAGAAAAAGAATGCTTTCAAAATGCATTTTTTTTTTAAGTCTAGGAATTGTTAACAGGATCATGCTGGCCAAATGTTATTGACATGAGGCAAGACTGAAGGAGCCTAATACTGTCACTCTTCGATTCTCCAAGGACTTCAGAGCACTAGTCATTTCAGGAACACTCACCTTTGACAATGAAAGAACAGTCTCATTTTGTCTGTTCTATTTAAATGGGCCCAGTTTTAGGGGAAAATAAACAGTTCTCAGAGCACAGACCTTTACTGAACTGGAAATACTTTTATTTATTGGACACATGTTTTATTTGAACATCTCCATTGTGCCATAACCCATGCCCTCATATAATAACATTTTATTTGAGCAAATACTGTGGGAATCACAGATAGAAGAGGCCGAAAACCCTGTCTGGAGAGATGGGAAACTATCAAGGTCTGTGAAGAATATGGGATTTTACCCTACTTGGAAGCTAACAGGCTAGCCTGGTACCATTTCATGGATGCTGGGAGAAGGCATGAGACAGGAAAGAGACAAATGACTTTATTAATCATAGCACAGTGACCAGCACTAGAATGATGTTGACACCAGGTTCCCATGCCCCCCAAATCCCATGGGGCACACAGGTGGGCCTAGATGGATGCTTGCACATGCCAAGTGTTGTGTTATAGGAGAAGAACACGGAGCTTGAGGAATTTACCATTTTTACAGTGAGCAGCAAGCAAGATGCTACATCAGCCTTCAAGATTGCTCTCTGCAAACACAATGCTGAGAACTGGCCAGGGTAATGAGTTGTCAGGGCTTTGTGTTCTTGGCATCCTTGGCAAGAATGTGCAGGGATGGATGCTCAGGGCCCGAGATGGATTAACTCTTCTAGCAGAAACTTCACTGAGACCATATTTAGGACCAAAAGGACTCATTCCAGTAAGAGGCAACAGTATTTGCAAAGGCCCTGAGGCATGAGAGACAATGAGACGGTCTCAGGAACAATGGAGAGTCTTGCTTAATTGGGATGCTGGTGGTATGGCTGGCATCCAATCCTCCAGGGCTTTGCATGCCACTGAGATTATGAAGTGTAGCTCTTTTGTTTTCTTTTAACCTAACACATTTCAGAGCATTTTAAGCATGGGAATGACATGATTGAACTTTATTATATGTTACCTGGTGATAATGTGGGAAATAGACTGGAACAGAGATAAGTTATGTTGGCCTTTTACCAGCTGTCCCTGGAATATTTTACTTCCTTTATGTCCTATAAACCCCCTGCCTTGTTTTTTCCCTTCTATTTTTCTAACCCCTTACCCCACCCTGTGTCCCATTCTCACCTTCAGGAAACTCATACTCTCACCTTCATGCCTGGCAGCCCTCTCCCTTTAACTCACATCAAATATGCTCAGATATTTGCTGATATGTAGTAGGAATATTTCTGTTTAATTTACTGAATTAAACACTATTTTAATACTATTTTTAGAGTTGTAAACATGTTATTTGTTGGGAATTCATCCAGTTTTTTTTCATATGTCAATGTTATGTTAAGAATTTTTACTTGGCATTACATAATTCATAAATCCAAAGCCTAAAAGGTAAATTGCAACATTCAATTTATAAAAATTTTAAAAACCCACACACACAAAAATACTTTCTACTTCAAATTGTGTTTATTATTTTTTTCTTTTCTTTTCTTTCTTTTCTCTCTCTTTTTTTTTTTTTTTTTTTTTTTTTGCTGTGCTGTGTGGACTGTGGGATCTTAGTTCCCGACCAGGGATAAAACCCGGGCCCTCAGCAGTGAAAGCTTGGAGTCCTAACCACTGGACCCCCAGGGAATTCCCAAATTGTATTTAATTATTCTAAAAAGGAATCATACAAAGACAAGAAGAAGTATGATATTTTAGGAGGTTAAAAAATGGATTAAGTATACCAAGATACAAAATGTCTTATTTTATTTGTAAGTGATTTTAAGCCCCTTCCAAATTTTGCAGTGTATTCTGGGGCAGAAATGATGATGATGATGATTACTTTTAAAAAAAATTAATTAATTAATGGCTGCGTTGGGTCTTTGTTGCTACACGCCGGCTTTCTCTAATTGTGGTGAGTGCAGGCTTCTCATTGCAGTGGCTTCTCTTTGTTGTGGAGCACAGGCTCTAGGCACGCGGGTTTCAGTAGTTGTGTCTCACGGGCTCTAGAGCACAGGTTCAGTAGTTGGGGCACACGGGCTTAGTTGCTCCACGGCATGTGGGATCTTCCCGGACCAGGGCTCGAACCCGTGTCCCCTGCATTGGCAGGTGGATTCTTAACCACTGCGCCATCAGGGAAGTCCAGATGGTGATTGTTTTTTAAGCCCATTCTGGGAAAGTGCTCTCAGATAGTCCCTATATTAGTTTCCTGTTACCACTGCCACAAATCGCCACAAACTTAGTGGCTTCAAACAACACACATTTATACTCTTACAGTTGTGGAGGTCACAAGTCTGCAATCATTTTTACTGGGCTAAAGTCAAGACGTTGGCAGGACTGGTTCCTTCTGGAAGCTCTGAGGAAGGATCTGTGTTGTTGCCTTTTTTTCCTCCTAGTGGTGGTTGTACTCCTTGGCTGGTGGCCCCTCTCTCCATCTTCAAAGTATATCTATCACCCTTGAAATGGAGCAGGACCCCATGGTCCTTCCCCCACCGTGTCCTCAGCCTGCCTTTTGTCTGTGGAAAAACTTTAGCCAAAGAGTAAGTTTAATCAGAGAAGTGAGAAAATGCAGAAACAAAGGAAAACAGTCCAACAAGACTTAATAATAGTTTAGTCATTAAGCATAGTCAAGGATCTTTAGTTCTTCTTCATGGGCTATAGATAATATTCTGAGCCCTATCCTGTGAGCTGTCTATAGAGACTGAAACCCCTACCAGGTGGCAGAAGTTAACTACATGATGACCAGGCTGTAGCCATGACATACCTGCCACAATTGCCAGAATTAGCCTCAAAGAAATGGAAACAAACTGACCCTGGAACTGAAGAGTAACTGTACTTAAAACAGTCAAGATGATGCTGATCAGACCTCTGCATGACTAATTTCAAGATGACTGTCAGAGCTGACCGTGCTGTTCGTACATGTAGCCCCCTCCCTCTGCCTATAAAAGCTCTTGCCCGCTGGTTGTCAGTCGCGGGCATGAATAGTCGGCCTTTTGGACACACCCCCCCCCGTTGCTGGCATCCAAAATAACGCAGACTTTCCTTTCCACCAACTTGCCTCTTTACTGGCTTTTGAGCGGTGAGAAGCTGGACCCCACTTTCAGTAACACCCTGACCTCTGCTTCTGTGGTTACATCTCCTTCTCTGACTCTCATCTTCCCTTGTGTTTCTTATAAAAACCGTGTGACTATATAGAGCCCACCTGGGTCCTTCAGGCTAATTCCCCCACTTCAAAATCCTTAACCTAACCACACCTGTAAAGTCTCTTTTACCTTAAAATGGAACATTCTCAGGTTCTGAGGATTAGAATGTAGACATAATTGGAGGCAGTCATTATCCCACCTACCACAATCCCACTTTCCACTGAAAGCACTGTTCTTGTCTCCTTCCTCAGCTTTACTTGATTTGGGGTTACAGCTGAGATAATGGGGCTCCCTAACTCGCCATCCAAGTATCCATCTATTTTAGAATAAATTTATAAAGATAAGTTCTTGGAGCTGGAAGCTTCTGAGTGAATCGTCCTCCACAGAATGGCTCATCTGTGAATATGCCAGGCAGGTGTGCGAAGTCCGTCTCTCACTAAGCGCAGCAAACCCTATTTGTGCCCTGCGTGCAACCCCTCATCCCTCTCATTTCGGTGCATCCTGCCTCCAGACCGCAAAGTGCTGGTATGTGCATCTCTTTGCCAGAAGATAGCCCTGGTCTCAGAGTCTGTTCTGCCTGGGCTTGTTTGTTTTTGTTTTGTTTTGTTTTGTCCGTGAGGGATCTTGGTTCCCCAACAGGGATTGAACCCACGCCCCCTGCAGTGGAGGCGCTGAGTCTTAACGACTGGACCTCCAGGGAGGAGGAGCCTGTACTTGAACAGGCTGGAAATGCTCTGGAAATAAACACTCCATCCCCCAGCAGCTCTAAGGACTGGAGCTAATGGACAAATATCCCAGCTCCCTCATTTGTTTATCAATTTGTTTTATTGAGATATAATTCACATAACATAAAATTCACATTAAAGCATAAAATTCAGTGATTTTTCATATATTCACAGTGTCATACAACCATCACCACTATCTAATTCCAGAACATTTCTATCCTTCTCCCAAAGAAACCCCAACCTGTTCGCAGTTAATCCCAACCCTCCCCTCCGCGCCCCCCCCCCCCGCCCCGGCAACCACTAATCTACTTTCTGTCTCTTTGAATTGGCCTATTGTGGACATTTCAGACAAATGGAATCATACAGTAACCGGTCACTCATTTCTGGATGGGTAACTTCAAGGAACATGCCCAGCTCTGGTTCTCAGGTTTCCCCATCAGGATGAAGCTCCGTTGCCCACGGTGGTGATGGGTAATTAATTAGCTGCTTTTCCTTTCTGATCTCACTCCCCTACTTTCCCACCAGTGTTTCCGGGAATCATGTCTCAAAGAAAGGGTTTGCCCTCGAATCCTTGCTTTAGGATCAGCTTCTGGGGGAACCCAAGCCGAACACTAGGTATATCTAGTTAAGTAATCCATTCATCAGATATACACTGAACATTTCCTCTGTGCTTGGCACCATCGCTCAATACTGAGGCCACAGCACAAACCAGCCCCGCATCCGCCCTGCTCTAATGGAGGGTATGTATGCGGGGAACAAAGGCATTAAGCAAATTATAAATGAGATGAGTGTTACAAAGGAGTGGGGGAGGGAGGTCCTTCCTAAGAATGAGGTCTGAGGAATGAGCAGGAATCAGCCAGGGAGACCGTGGGGAAATGTTCCAGGCAATGGACACACCCCAAGATAAGGGAGAGCGTGGTGATTTGGGGGCTGGAGAGAAATCCATAGGCTCTTGCAGAGAGTTGGAGGAGAATAGTAGGGCCAGGTACTTGTATCTCCCTTCAAGGAAGGATTTGGTGTCCAGCTGGGGCTCATGCAGTGGTCAGCAAATTCTAGATGTCAGCTCCTCAGGTGTGCTTCCTCTCCTGAGCTGATTGGCCCCAGGTCCCACCCTTCCTGGAGCTGCATGCATGATGGGAGAGAGAGGGATCTAGAAATGGGGCGGGGGCAGGGGGCAGGGCGCGAGGCTTTCTTACCGCAGAGCTCCCGGCCATGTTTCTGGGTCTGCCTCACTGTTCACCTGCGTCCTCTAATTCTGCTCCCGCCCCCTTCCTTTCACACGTGATGTTCCTTAATAAGCGTCTTGCTCCTCAAACGCTGCCAGAAGCAGCTCCAGGAGGACGCAGTCCCCGACAGCACAGAGACAGCAAGGCTTTGTGTCATGTGTGATGAAACGACGAGGCTTCCGCAGACACGGGGTAAGTGAGGGTCCTTGGGACCTGATAGGGATGGGCCACACGTCTCGTGAGCAAGAACAACTTCGGCGGCTTCATGGAAGGATCTGCAGGTAAGGTTGCCTTTGGGAGATTCTGTAAGTCTGAGAAAAAGTTGGGGGAGGGAGGGTTTGTGATGAGCATCAATGTACTGGCGGGGGTACATTTAAAGTGCATTGTATTCTTTGTATTTTCCTAGATTTGTCTCAAATATAACATTTGTAGGTACTGTATAAATTAACCATACCAGTAACAAGTCTGTTTGGATTTATACATATTTTTTTGTCCCTGGATCCTTCAGGAATGTGAGCAAAAGTGAATACTGTACAAATGTTTTCCCTAGAGGATAATATTAGATTACATACTGCTGGCATTTAAAATTTTTACGTTCGGTCTGGGTAGTAGACTTTTAAAATAATAGGTACTACTCCAGTGGGTACTTTGAAAAGCACTAAAATATTAAATTGTATGTTTAACTTATATTAGCTGGAGCAGGGGTATCTGCATTCCTCTGTCCTTACTTTAGGGTGTACCATTATTGTCTAGTCTGCCCCCAAAGTACAGATACAGGAGCTCTTGCCCACCAGAAGAGTCCTAGCATGCTACAGAGACTCGTCTTCATTACAGATACCTGGGAGCACACAGGCAGCCACTATAGGACTAGAGGCTTAGTGATAGGCGTTGCCGTAAACGCAATGGCGTGGCTGCCTTGCGGAGCCCACTGGGGTGCTGGAGGTGTTCTCCATCTGACACAGCTCCTAGATGTTCTCTTGATGCCCCTCACGGTCCCCTGACCCAAGTGCTTTTTTTTTTTGTGGTACGCGGGCCTCTCACGGCTGTGGCCTCTCCCGTTGCGGAGCACAGGCTCTGGACGCGCAGGCTCAGCAGCCATGGCTCACGGGCCCAGCCGCTCCACGGCATGTGGGATCCTCCCGGACCGGGGCACGAACCCATGTTCCCTGCATTAGCAGGCAGATTCTCAACCACTGCGCCACCAGGGAAGCCCGACAATTTTTTTCTCTTTTTTCTTTTTTTTTTTTTTTTTTTGCGGTACGCGGGCCTCTCATTGCTGTGGCCTCTCCCGTTGCGGAGCACGGGCTCCGGACGCGCAGGCTCAGCGGCCATGGTTCCCAGGCCCAGCCGCTCCGCGGCATGTGGGATCTTCCCGGACCGGGGCACAAACCTGCTTTCCCTGCATCGGCAGGCGGACTCTCAACCACTGCGCCACCAGGGAAGCCCCCAAATGTTTCTTGCATTGGGGATCCAACTCAGGACGCCCTCGGGGAACGCTGACCTTTTTCTGTTCCTTCCTCTAGTCATTCCCCTCAGACCAGAAAAACGTCCAGCCCACTTCCTGCCTCTTGAGGATGGGGGCACGAGGTCCTAACTTTAGAGCTTTACAGCTCATTTCAGAGGCAAGAAAGAAATAAAAATACATTATAAATTCCCTGCCATACAGCCAAATGTTTTGAATATGTGAAAGTGAAAGCAATTCCATTCACCTGAAAGCTCTGGAACACACAAAACTAATGTATGGTGATAAAAATCAGAACAGTGCTTTCCTCTGGAGCTGGGGGTTGGGGCTTGAGGATTTTTTCTAGAGTGAAGGAAATGTTCTCTGTCTCGACGGGGCAGTGGTACATGTTTGTCTAAACGTATTGAACGGTGTATTTAAAATCTACGCATTTCATGTAAATTTAAAAAGAAAACAGGGTAACAGTTGAAAAATGAAAAAAAAAGGACTATGTAAAACTAATTCAGGAAGGATTTATATTTCAGAGTTGTTTGGTTTTAGTTGTCTGACTTCGATAGGGACAGTTGTAGGCAAGGACCCACCATCAGCATGCAGCTCTGCTAAGAAATATAAAAACATTTTTATCCACAGTTAATTATTTCTTAATGAAATCCAGAATCTTGCGTGAAATGTAAAGCTCTTTGAACAACTACAAAAAATTGTTCTCATAAGTTAAATTAGCTAGGTGAAAATTGGTACACATTTCTTTAGCTTTTGTCTTCAGCTGACACCCAATATCTCTACCTACAGAGTGGCCACAAGTATAAATATAGGTGACTCTGTCCTGTTCGACCCATGTTAAACATACACCAATTAGTGTGCGTGCTCTTGACGGGTGAGGGAAGGTCACTCGGAGAGCAACCAGAACATGACCCCAGAGTGGTGAGAGGCTGGTAGGGGTGATAATTTCTAAAACTGGATTGGATGACATAGCCCTGTGGAGTATGCTGAATGCTGGCTAGATCAGAACACCCTTGGGTGTGGATGCCAGAAAAGCTCAGGACACAGGATGAAAAGTTCAATTTGAATATCAGATAAGCAACAAATAATTTTTTAGTATAAGTATGCCTGGAGATACTTACATATCCCTTGCATAAGTGGGATATATACATGGAACATAACTGTAAGGACATGATTATACTAAAAATTTACTTTTTTATCTGAAATTTAAATTTAACTGGTGTCCTATATTTTTATTTGCTAAATCTGGCAACTCTATGCTTGGGGTATGCTGAAAGGGCAGGGGTTTTGGTTTGTTTTTTTGTTCAGTAAAAATCAGGCACAAATAATTTGAGCCTGTGTTTCTCAAACCTTAGCTTGCATCAAAATCACCTGCAGAGCTCGTTAAAACAGACAATTGAGCCCAAGTTTCTGATTCAGTAGGTCTGGGGTGAGGTCCCGAAAATTTGCGTTTTTATTATTCCCAGGCAGTTGCTGATTCTGTTGATTCCAGGTATCATTTGAGACTAATGATTGGAGGTAATGCATTACAGATGTATGTACAAGGATTGCTAGAAATGCGGTGTTAATGTATCCCGTCCATTGCCATTCTGCCCAGCACACTAAACTATGCATCATTAATAAGGGACAACAATCAAACATAATGTATTGTCATGTAATATCAATAAACCATTTATTATATATGGTTGCCTCTATTGCCAGGCTTTATGGCTACTCTACAGGTCAGTTATTTGCCTATGTAGTGAATGGATTGCCTTTTAATGTGTGAAATTAAAATTCCATATTAGAATAAATTAAAAATTTGATAAACCCATAAAATAGTAATATCAGAGAACCTTTGTTAAATTATATACCAAATAAATATTTAACAAGGTGAGACACCCAGGAATAATTTATATTTTATTAAATACCACCACAATTTCCATAGCAAATTATATACACACAGCCTTTATACAACCTCAGGAGTTTTGGAGTACCCAGAATGGAATTTCCACACTATGACTTTTTCCAGGGACCTGTTTTCTTGGAGGAAAATAGTGGGATTTGCTTGTACTTTTCATGGAAATGGAACGTATTGAAATGTTTTAAAGTAACCTTAAAGCTGACATTTAAAAGTTCTGCCATCAACGTTACTGGGTTTTGTTTTTTTTTACTTTTCTGTTTATTGACCTATTAAAATTGATTTGGATTTCCTCTTTTGAGGAAGAGAAATACATAGAGGAAAAAAATGAAAGAAGGGTACTAGCATATTTTGTTAGGTGTCTAAGTCCTTTGGTTACTTTCTTGAAAACTGTTGATCTGCTACCAATACATGTAAAATATAAACATATACATATAAAAATATGTATTAGAGATATATACCGAAATATTTATGGGTGAAATACAACTAGGATTTGCTTTAAAATACTGCAACAAGAAAAAAGTCAGAGAAGGAAAGATGAAATGTTTGGCAAAATAAAATGGTGATAATTGTTGAAACTGGGTGATGGGAGCATGAAGTTTATTATGTTATAGTACATTTGCCTGTTTAGAAATTTCTGTAAGTTTTTTTAAAAAAACACCTGAGGACTTACCTTATTTCTCAGCTTTGCCCCCTAATTGGACAAGAAACCATACTCAAATCACCTGAATAGTCTGTCTCACTTTTTAGAAATAATTGTAATGCAATTAATCAGCAAGTAATTATTGAACTAGGCTTCTTGTGTAGGTAGCATTCTGATATTACTATCTTTCCAGGGATATTGCCAAATTACTAGAAAGTATAATGTACTTTATAGAACTAAAACCACTTTTCAAGTATTATCACAAAATCCATTGTTGAGATTCTTTGTAAATGCATAGATATTTGGTAAATAAAATTTCCGGAAGACCTTTTTTTCATGTTTAAGAATAGCTGTTATGGTTAGGTAGCTGCTGAGATGACACTTGCTCAGATTCCTATGTGAGAAGACAGGAAAAAAAAAGTAATGTTAATCATCTTGGTTCCTTTTGTGTTTCTGAGGTACAAGCAAAGCAGCCTTTAAGACTTCTTTGTGTGTGTGTGTTTACATCACCCTTTTATTTCATAGTTAGAAATAATACAGTTCCACAGGGTAAATCGTCAATAAATAATGGTGCTTAATCATTACATGTAAAAATGCCAGCTCTTTGGCATCTGATAGGATTCTATTTCTTGTCAAACTAATGACTGTATAGATATAGTTAACTTAGTGATCATTCATCAATACAATATGTTACAATGGTGCAATTTACTTTAAAATGTACAACAGCTGAAAATTTCCAGCCCACCAAGAAATCTGATCAACTCAGTAAGATATAGGCCAACTTCCCCAAGGCTCTTTCACATGATTTACCTCAGTGAAAGTATAATAAACGTTGATTAAGAGTTCCTAGGGTTTTCTAATAGTTATTCTGCTCTAGAATTTGACATTCATTCTTGCCAAAGAAAAGTCACAACTGCACCAGGAATGACCCACTCATTTAATTAAAAGGTGTTCTTATTTTATAAGCAAGATTGCTAAGAAATCTTAGCAACCTTAGAAATTCACAGCCCCCCAAATAAAATTTAAAAGAAGGATGTCTATGCTGGGCTTCCCTGGTGGCACAGTGGTTAAGAACACATCTGCCAATGCAGGGGACACGGGTTCGAGCCCTGGTCCGGGAAGATCCCACAGGCCGCGGAGCAACTAAGCCGGTGCACCACAACTGCTGAGCCTGCCCTCTAGAGCCCATGAGCCACAACTACTGAGCCAGTGTGCCACAACTACTAAACCCCGTGTGCCTAGAGCCAGTACTCCGCAACAAGAGAAGCCACTGCAATGAGAAGCCCGCGCACCGCAACGAAGAGGAGCCCTCGCTCGCCGCATCTGGAGAAAGCCCACGCGCAGCAACGAAGACCCAACGCAGCCAAAAATAAATAAATAAATTTATAAAAGAAGAAAAGGAGGTCTATGCTGCCAGAAATGCCGATTCAGTAATAAATTGCACCTTCAAGAGTCAAAAAAGAAATAGAAACTTTTACAAAAGGTAAATTACATACATTTTTTCCCCAAAATATATTCAGGGATAGTTGAGCTGCAATTGTTACTAAAGCCAGGGCATTATTCCTTTAGCAACAAATTAAACCGGTGCAATTGACATAAATTGTTAAGTAATCCAGGATTAACTCATTAAAACTGTAGAGGCACTTTAGGCTCCTGCACTAATCCTAGAAACTGGAATTTCAGTGCGTGCCCGTGCTGCACAGAAGTAAAACTGAAACGACCCGAGGCCATGCTGAATGGTATCACTTCATACTTAGTTTAAGCATTTGAGAGTAGAAATCATGAATTCCTCTATTAGAGTTCCATTCACTTACAGGACATTCAGATACAGTGTTATATCTATAATCCACAATTTAAAGAATCCTTTCCATTTTAAAGTTCCAGATGAATTTTAAATTAGAAAATAAGCACTAAGGAAACTTTTATCAACTTATGAAAACTTCATGTTGGAAAATTTCCGGTAAAGTTTCCCCCCACCCGTTGTAAAATAAATATTTTGTATCCCCAATTTAATTTTATGAAGACACACTTTAATAATGCTATAAAGAAATAATTTACAGAGATCAATAACTTTTCATGCAGAAACTAAAAATTCATTGCTCAATAATATTACTGAGGCAAGTGAAAAAAGATTGTTCTCGTCAGTTTGAAATGTTAATTTTTTCAGTGCAAAACCAGTTATAAAATATTTAAACTCAATATTTAAAAATAAAAAGTCCGATTTAGCAGTGTTCAAGTTCTAAATTTCATAAAACAAATCTTATATCTTATAGTAAAATACAGAGATTAAAGAAGTACTTGAGTACTTAAGATATAAATTTCTAATGAATCATACCAAGTCAGCAACAACCAAGAAGATAACATTCCCAATTTGAGTATTAGAATTTTAAAGATGATATTACTGTACTAAAGCCTTTTTTTTCCTAGCTAAAATGCTATGCAAACGAATGGTCAACATTCTGTTTTCCTTGCAGTTGTGTGCTCTAGAGTGATTTTGCCTCAAGTACCTGTGATTTCATTCCTGTATTCAAAATTTGATCCAGTTTTTATGTTCCAGGAACACTTAGTTGATTTAACCATCTATAATGTAAGCAGTCCTGTACAGAGTACAACAGTGGAATTTTCAAGCCAAGCATAGACTGACCTAAACTGGTTTACACTCTCTGCAAGTCACTCATGTATTATTCCTAGCAAACACCTGGTCCCCTCTGAGGGTTAAGTGTTGAAGCTGGTACTGTAGCACTTCCGTGTCAGTGGTTCCTTGGTGTTCATTTTATCTCGATTGAGATAGTCCAGAGATTTGGAGTGAGACCTCTTACCTTTAAGAAGACAAAGAGGCAGAGGCCCACGGAGGGCCTTTTTAAGGTTCGTAAGGTAAAGATTTAGTGCACTTGTCTCCTGGGCTGGACATCCGCTTTTGCCTCCTACCATTGACAGCTGGAATCTCCTACTGCCCGTAGTACCTACTTCTGGCTTTATACAAAGGAGAGGAATGAGCAAGTCCTGCATCCAGCTGTTCCGAGCGCAAGGAAGGCACGGCTTCTCCCTTACTCTCTTCACCTCCGGTGCACTTCTGGGCTAACTTCGGGAGTTCCTCACCCGTCGCGAAGCCAGCCAGATAGAGTCCACGTGGCGGATCTGGTAGCCTGACACAGTCCGGCGCATCGGCGAGCACTGAGCGCTGGAACAGCGGGGCTTCTCCGCCTCTGCCTTTCCGGGGAGCTCACCTCGGCCACGGGCAAGGGCAGGGTGGTCAGGGGACTTCTGGACGCTCCATTAGTATCTACTTCCATTTTAGGCACCAGTCTGCACACACCAGCCTAAGTCCCAGAAGATGTCACCGTCCAATTTCTAATGAGCCCCCAGGGAACAGGCATAATAATTGTTCTGTTCTGCTCCAGATACAGTGGCCCACAGCGCTGCCGCCTCTGCCGTGCTTGGGGCCGCAGAGACTGAGACAAGGGCGGGAGAGGCGCAGGGTTGCGGCGCCAAGATCCGGGCTGAGGCCGCCAGCCGGGTACCCTCTCCCACCTTTAAGATTTCTAAATACCATCTGTATCTACTACACGGTAATATAATGTAATGTAATTCCCCCAAAGGCAGGTAAATATAGAAGGAAAAACTTAAGAGGTCAAGAATATGGAAGTTTGTGTGTCTTGCTGTGTATGCACAAGCATAAATGATTTAGAAAATTTGGAATACAATCCAGACATGGCTGTATGGTGTACTTCCAGACCAGGGGAGAGGATGTCCTCCTTTTTATTTGCGGACTTGAATCCCTGGCATGGTTCGGGACCAGAAATGGCCTGTGGCCTGAAGGTCTGGGTATGCAGTGTGTGACCACATGCCCTGCCACCAGTGGAGGGGTTTACTGCGTATTCATGACCCACGCTGAAGAAGCAGGAACAGTAAAAAAAAAAAAAAAAAAAACTGCAAACCAGGATGAGAGTGTGCTTTGCACCCAGTGGAGCCGGGTAGACACAGGAAACGTGGTAAGTGCAGGCTGTCCTTACCCTCCTGAAGTGTTAGAAATTCTTTCCCATGGTTATTAAGCAATTATTCCCTGCCAGAAGGTGCATTCTGTGCAGAGGGTTGAAATCCTTTCATCATGTGTTGTGTTTGAGTTAACCATTTCCCCTCTGTTATGGACTGAATATTTGTGTGTCTCCACTCCCTACAAATTCATGTTGAAGCCCTAACCCCCAGTGTGGAGGTATTTGGAGATGGAGCCCCTGAGGAAGCAATTAAGGTTAAATAAGTTCACAAGGGTGTGGCCCTGATCCAATAGGTTTTGTGTCCTTATGAAAAGTGACACCAGAGAGCTTGCTCTCTCTGTCTCTCTCCCCCGCCCCATACCATGCACCAAAGAAAGGTAAGGTAGCTGTTTGCAAGCCAGGAACCTTGATCTTGGACTTCCAGCCTCCAGATCTGTGAGAAAATGAATTTTAAGTCACCCAGTCTGTGGTTTTTTGTTTTTTTTTTGCGGTACACGGGCCTCTCACTGTTGCGGCCTCTCCCGTTGCGGAGCACAGGCTCTGGACGTGCAGTCTCAGCGGCCATGGCTCACGGGCCCAGCCGCGCCGCGGCATGTGGGATCCTCCCGGACGGTGGCAGGAACCCGTGTCCCCTGCATCGGTAGGCGGACTCTCAACCACTGCGCCACCAGGGAAGCCCCAGTCTGTGGTATTTTGTCATGGTAGCTGGAGCTAATAACCCTCCAAAAGACAGATAAGAGCACTTCCTTCCAGGACACACCAGAGAGGTCAGTCTTGGTAGGAAAAGGAGTGGAGAGAAATCTAGAGGTTGAGACCTGACTGGAAAGGCAGGCCAGAGATGGGTGCTTCAGCTGGGGATAGTGATGGTGATAGTGGGATTTCCTGAGCAGTGGGAGGCAGCAGAGGGAGCTGGGTATCCAGAGGAGACAGAGAAGTTGCCAAGAGAGAAGGCACTGAGGACAACTTTACACCTTCTTTATGAGTTTGCTTGTGAATCACCTCGTCAGGAGGCACAGAGTAGTTGCTCAATAAACCTTTGGGTAAACACACCAATTCCTTTGGACATGGATTTGCTCTGGCACGTTGCTTATTTGTCGTATATGCAGAATGGTAAGTGTATCCAGTAACTATTTTAGTCTTGTTAGTTTAGGCTTTCAAGAATAAAATCTTTATTACCCAGGAGTACCAAATAGGGAGATTTCTTCCCATCAAAGCCTATATTTAAATAATTTCCTCCTCCTTTTAGATGAGATAGTTACTGGAATATTTTTCTTCTAAGTTGACTTACTTTGTCAACAGTGGGCTACAGAAAAAAATAATTTCTTTTCGTTGAAGTGTCCAGTATCTTGATTGTGATAAAAGTAGATCACGGTGGAATCCTAATGATAAATTGATTATGGGTAAATACCCATAATCAGTGAAGATCTCTGCAAGCTTTGATTAGATTAATATCCACCACCTCTCGTCTCTCCTTCGCCCCTTGGCCTAGTAAAATTTGCCTGCATCTCCTACCTTATATTCTTACATATTTGTAAAATTTAGAGAATGGTGCTTGGTATGAATGATGTGGGGCTCAGGTCCTTCACAATATACTTGTAATACCGGTCTTGTTATCCCTATTGTACAGCTAAAAATTAAAGGAGAACTCCTGTGGAGTATGACTTAGAGACCCTGGACTGCTGATCAGAATCTTTACTCTTTTCTAAATATACAGCCAAACATCTTGTCTCATTGAGTCCTCTCTTTACGAGAGCCATTACATTTGGAATTTTGAACACACCTTATTCCATGGTTTACTCATGGCATTTTCCTTAATATTTTGGAAACATAATCTAACTTTGAACTAAAAGCCACTGATCAAAATCTACAAGTAACATTATGTGGCAAATAATGCCTGGGCTAAATATAAAAGCAGAGTACCTTCAGAAAACTGAGCCATTCTTCTCATAGGTAAACCAAAAAGAGTCTTCATAAAACGTTTTGTGTGGCACCAGAAATTGGTGCTGGCTGATTAAACAGGAAAGGAGTTTATTATGTAAATATTTATGGGAGAACCAGCTCGAAGCTAAGAGGCTGGGGATGACGTCCAACTACAGGCTGCAGAACAGGCTTGCAGAGCTTAACCACAGCCTTCACTGCTCTTACCCCTGCCCCCCACTGCTGTTTCTGCAGCATGAGTTTGGCTCCTATTTTTTAAAAATTTATTTTATTGAAGTATAATTGACTTACATGCGTTAATTTCTGCTGTACAGCAAAGTGATTCAGTTATATATACATGTTCTTTTTTTAAATTTTAATTTAATAATCCCACATATTTTCCACCTAAACTTAAAAAAAATAATTTATTTTGGTGACGTTGAGCCTTTGTGGCTGTGCTTGCGCTTTCTCTAGTTGTGGTGAGCAGGGGCTACTCTTCGTTGCAGTGGCTTCTCTTTGTTGTGGAGCACGGGCTCTAGGTGAGCAGGCTTCAGTAGTTGTGGCACGTGGGCTCAGTAGTTGTGGCTCGTGGGCTCTGGAGAGCAGGCTCAGTAGTTGTGGCGCATGGGCTTAGTGGCTCCGTGGCATGTGGATCTTCCCAGACTGGGGCTCAAACTCATGTCCCCTGCATTGGCAGGCGGATTCTTAACCACTGTGCCACCAGTGAAGTCCCTATATCTATATATGCTCTTTTTTATATTCTTTTCCATTATGGTTTATTACAGGATATTGAATATAGTTCCCTGGGCTGTAAGTAGGACCTTGTTGTTTATCCATTGTATATATAATAGTTTGCACCTGCTAAGCCCAAACTCCCAATTCATCCCTCCCCCATGGCAACCACAAATCTGTTTTCTATGCCTGTGAGTCTGTTTCTGATTCATAGATAAGTTCATTTGTGTTATATTTTAGATTCCACACATAAGTGATATCATATGGTATTTGTCTTTCTCTGTCTGACTTACTTCACTTGGTATGACAATCTCTAGGTCCATCCATGTTGCTGCAAATGGCATTATCTCATTTTTTTTAATATAGCTGAGTAATATTCCATTGCATATATATGTACCACATCTTCTTTATCCATTCCTCTGTTGATGGACACTTAGGTTGTTTCTGTGTCTTGGCTATTGCGAATAGTGCTGCTATGAACATAGGGGTGCGTGTATCTTAGTTTTGTCTGGTTGGCTGCTATTTTTGCCACCATATGGATTCTGTGTAGTGCCTCCTTCCTCAAGTTGCTCACTTCTTCTTTTTATTTAAAAAAATTTTTCCTATATGGATTTTTAAAAACAAATTGTTATGAACATATGAGATCTACCCTGAACACATTTTTAAGTGTATAATCCAGTATTGTTAACTGTAGGCATGATGTGGTAAACAGATCTCGAGAGCTTATCTTATGTAACTGAATTATTATTTAGGACAGCCTAAGTCACATGCTTGTATTCTGTAAATGACATTGGGCTTATTTCTGGGTTCCATCTTGGGAAGACAGGATTCTTAAGACTTCATATTCCCTGGACGTGGCAAAGGCATTCTAAGGTGCCAGCCATACAAAAATTATAATAAACAGCCGGTACGGTTTAATGTTTATAAAACTAGGATCCAAATGGTTCATTCTCAAATAATGTATATTCATATATTCAAATGAATATGGCCCAGTAATTTCAAAGCCTTTTTGAATACCCCAAAAGCCATATATAATCTTCAGCAATGATTCTTAAAATTCCTTCTTTACTCTTCTGTCCATCATCCTACAAAGTGCAGCTGCCCTGAACCTCCTGCCTTCAAAGTCCCTGGGAAAGTCCCCATTTGTCTAAGGAGGCTTCTGCTCCGCTTCTGCTTTCCTCTCCTTTCTTCCCAATTCCCCATCGCAAAAGCTTAAGAACACAAGAACGGGTCTACCGGGCTTCCCTGGTGGCGCAGTGGTTGGGAGTCCACCTGCCGATGCAGGGGACACGGGTTCGTGCCCCGGTCCGGGAGGATCCCATATGCTGCCGCGGAGCGGCTGGGCCCGTGAGCCATGGCCGCTGAGCCTGCGCGTCCGGAGCCTGTGCTCCAGGACGGGAGAGGCCACAGCAGTGAGAGGCCCGCATACCGCAAAAAAAAAAAAAAAAAAAAAAGAACGGGCCTACCAAGGAGGATCTCACCTTGGAGGGAGGCAGAGAAATGAGATTAAGACAGGCGAATCTAGAATTCTCTTTTGCCCTTAAAAGAAGAAGAATGGATCCAGGCATAAGAGAAACACTTTTAGTAGTGATACTTAAAAAATACTTGGAATACTTAACTGGTTAACAAAATATGCAGATTGCTATACGATCTGTGGTTGAAATTGCTGACTGTGACTCAAAGTCGTCTATATAAAAGCAGCTTAGCTAAAGATGATAAAAGGAACAGACCCCCAAGCATTTTAAAGGAAAACTAAAGGCTAGTATTCATGAGTCTAAAAAAAATTAATTTGATTTCAAGTTCCCGGTACAGAATTATTTCTTTAATTAACAGTAATTCAGTTACTATTATTGTCACAAAAAATTGATTGATTCTTGGACATTCCTGGTTAGCTCGGCGCCACCTCTTCGGGCTCCTCATGTATCTCCCATGATAGTTGGTGCCAGGTGCAGTGACGCTTACTTCAAATATTCTTTTACGAAATTCTGTTGACCCTGGCACAAAGCCATTAAAGTGTCTATTCCTGTCTGCTGCTCTACCAAATGAAAACCTTACACTAGATTTCAGACCAATATTGCTTTAGATAGACAGTTGGATCTGAATACAGCCAGCAACACAATTTCTGCTGAGCAGATATCAGATAGCCTCCCTTACAACATTGAATACATCTTTAAATTACTGAAGAATTCTACCTAGGATAGCAGGGATCTGTACTTCTGCCAGAAGCATAGCTGTAATAGAAATTCAGTAACTGAACCTAACACCAGGCATTTGGTTGTTTCAAAGTATTTCCTCCAGAGCATGTACACTGAATTGCTGGCTCATTTTCATGGAGGGGCTGGGTGTTCCTGTTACCTTTTAATTCTTGCCAACTGGAGAAGCATTTACTCTTGGGTCAGTTTAAAACTTAGAACACTGTTTCACTGTTCTGTGGGAAGCTGTCCTCTTAGGTGAACTCATAAATTATAAGGTGAATAGTACTCCAGAGTTTATACGCTATAAAATCTTGAGTTATTTGATATGCTTCTCTCCCCAGGCCTGGGCTGTTAGAACAAGCATGGATGCCCAGGGCAGAAACTCCCATAGGGCATCCACTGGGGAAAGAGGAGGTAGTCCTAAAAGTCATAACTGCAAAAACATGGTGGGGGGATTGGTGGCACATTGGAAATGAAGAGCTAAGAGTCTGATTTAGAAGAACTTCAAGTTGCCTGTATTTTCATGTGCGTTGTTCAAATGTCTTAGCAGTTCTCATTGCAGTTTGTTTTGTGAAATATATTAGGTATTCAGTGTAGCTGTTTTCAGGTTTATTATGCAGGATTCTGATTCATAAAAATATTCCATTAAATGCAATCGCTCAGGTAATTACTTTGCTTTATCTACAGCATACTTTAATTAACGTGGCACAGAATTCTGATTTAATCAATTAGATTTGATCTAGTATAACTTAGTTGTAAATACATTTTATGATGCAGCAGCCCTAAACCATTATCGGGAACTAAGGTAATATACAACCCCACCTAAAATGAACAAATTTCCCATGTTAAGTAAGTCATCATTTGAATTACAATTTTAGTATTTAAAAAAGTAAACTATAGATAGTGGATCATTCTATTTCCATTAATAGTCTATTAAAAACAATCTCATTGGGAGTGTTAGAACTTAAATGTTTTATTTGCATCTATTCCCTGACAGCCTTGAGAACAAAAGATTAAACTCAAGCAAGATTCACCACTTTTTTTTTTTTTTTTAATTTTTTTGGCTGCATCACCCAGTTCCCTGACCAGGGATTGAACCTGGGGCGCAGCCGTGAAAGCCCGGAATCCTAACCCCTAGGCCACCAGGGAACTCCCAAGAGTCACCACTTTTTGGCTCTGTAAACAGACTCATTAACATCAGTATCTCAGGATATTTATTCACTGTTCTGGGGTGAGTTTTGCCTCCCCCCACAAAAGATATGTTGAAGTTCTAACTCCCCCAGTACTTCGGAATGCAACCTTATTCATGGACATAGGGTCACTGCAGATGGAACCAGTTGAGGTCATACTGAAGTAGGGTGGGTCCCCAATCCAATATGGCTGGTGGCCTTATAAGAAGACCACCATGTGACGATACAGACACGTACAGGGAGAAGACCATGTGAGAGGAAGGCCGAGTTTGAAGTTACGTAGCTGTAAGCCAAGGAACACTGGTGATTTCTGGCAACCAACCAGAAACTAAGAGGCAAGGAAGGATTCTCCTTCAGGTTTCAGAAGGAGCATGGTCCTGCTGACACCTTGATTTTGGACTGCTGTCCTCTTAGAACCGTGAGACCACAGATTTCTGTCATTTTAAGCCCCCCAGTTTGTGATGCTTTGTTTCGGCAGACCTTGGAAATGAAAACACTCACTAAAGCCAAGCTGAGAGCTACAACTCGGCATAACCAGAACTTACAAAATTACTGTTAATAAAAGTGAGGCATGAGGGATGTATCTTGTCAAACTATTTTTAATAGTTTTTAGCTTGAAGTTAACTTTTACATTCCTTAGCAAGTATAGACATAAACCTAACACATTTTGTCTCCAGCACCTCCTCATGCACAGCACCTAGCAGAGTGCCTTGAACACAAATCACCCAACAGTATGTTTTGTAGCTTAGTTTAAAGAGATTAAGAATGAAAATAGCCTATAAATATTAAAATACCCACGTATAGAACTTGAGCTGTAAAATATAGTGTTACTGAAATGTGAGAATAAGCACTGAAAAGAATTTACATGAGGTTCCTCAAGGCAAAATTTCATCTTGACTCTATTTGTGGATAATAAAATATATAGCCAGCTAGTTTGTGGATCATTCAGATTCTATATTTTCTGTCGCCCTTGTTTTCACTTTGAAAAAATTACTTTTAGCACCTATGCTATGTGAAGGGCAGGGATAAATAAGCAAGTTTAAGTTCTTGATATTAACTTGCTAACAGATCTTATTGCAGAGGGTATAGAATAGGTAGGAGTTTAAAATACAATGAAAGGGCTTCCCTGGTGGTGCAGTGGTTGGGAGTCTGCCTGCCGATGCGGGGGGCGTGGGTTCGTGCCCTGGTCCGGGAAGATCCCACATGCTGTGGAGCGGCTGGGCCCGTGAGCCATGGCCACTGAGCCTGCGCGTCCGGAGCCTGTGCTCCGCAACGGGAGAGGCCACAACAGTGAGAGGCCCGTGTACTGCAAAAAAAAAAAAAAAAAAAAAGAAATGAATTTTGGGGATTATCTGTAAATTCTTTTTTTCTCCCTGAATATTCAAGAATTGACTCCTGTTTGGTTGTTACAGGAGTGACAGTGTTTGGAAAGGCATCAAAAGACAGGAGCAAAGGATCTGGACACAGCTAACAGAGCAGGGGCCACACGGCACACTCCCAGTCAAGGGAAAATTTTCCTCAGGGGTCCATGAAGGCCGCCAGATGACTCTAGTTGATTGTGTGCATCTTTGCCAGGTCCTTTGAGAAGCAGCCTCTTCCCATTCTTGGGGGTCTTCATAAGCCTCTGGCCCTCCTGGTTGTTTCTGGACACTTTAGCCTTCACCTGTTCTGTGGGTAGAAATAAGTAGTATAAAACAACTCCCAAAGCCAGATCATTTCTGAGCATTTACTGCCAGATGGGATGAATTGAAGTTTAAATTCCCAGGTGTAGTATCCCTTAGCAGGACTAAGCCTCAAACCTCCGTGAGATCCATTCCTGCAAATGTATAAGAGGGACTACAAGATAAATTAGATTTGTAAAACATAGACAAAACTAATATTTCCTGGTTGTCTACTATAGTTTAGGTTCTGTGCTATGCATTCCACAGATAACCTTATTTAATCTTTTAAATTTAATTTTGATCTTTTAATTGAAACAATGTACATTTTATAAACATCAGAAAGATTGGGTGGTGAGTAGTTGGGAGTTTTTTTAAAAGGAATATACTTCATGATATTTTTCATAATTTAAAAACAGTCAAATAATATGACTAGGCTTATATTAAAAGCAGCAGTCCCCTGCTCCATCCTTCCTAACTCCCAGGTCCCTCTTATTAGCCAGTAATTCTTAATCATTAAAATTAGGTCTTCTAGTACTTACTTTCTTATTTTGAAATAACATACAGATACTGCTTTTTTGTTTGTTTTAGATGTTGTTTATTGACTTATTATGGCAGATGAGGATGTAACTATCCCCCCTCCTCTCACATACATTTACTTCTTTCTATCCTTCTCATATTTACATCACAGTTTTTGGTTAAATCAGTATTTAGGGCTGACATGTTAACTATATACATGTTATTTATAGGTAATCACATAGTAGGCTATATTTCTTCTCTTGTATAACTCATTGTTTTCACCAGACTTAACAATTGCCTTTTTAAATTTTTATTCTTTTTGGTTTGTTTGGTTTCTGTGCTTTTATTACTAACTCATCCTTAAATGTTTGATATAAGTAAATTGCCTTGAATGTGTTTCAGTGTTCTGGTTCATATTTATTTCGGAGAACTTCATCTAAAGTCTTTAGTTTTCTTCCTCCTATTTCAAGTTAGTTCTCTAAAGCTGGCATATGCTGTTAGTGGGACTTTTTCCTTCACCATTATCTTGAGTTTTTTTTTAATGGAGAGGTAAATTATAATTTTATATATTTTTAAACTGAGGTATAGTTAATTTAGTGTTGTGTTTCAAGTGTACAGCAAAGTGATTTAGTTATATATCTATTCTTTTCCAGATTGTTTATCTTGAGATTTTTTTCATTCCTTTCTCCTATGTTGAATTTCCTGTTTTCTGGGGTTCTACAGCTTTCTCTTAGTTTATACCCTCATTTTGGTAGAGCATATCCTTCAGGAGTTTCCAGAGAAAGGTAAATATCTAGGACCTCAGTTGTTTTGTTCTGTTTTTTGCGGTACGCGGGCCTCTCACTGCCGCGGCCTCTCCCGTTGTGGAGCGCAGGCTCAGCGGCCATGGCTCACGAGCCCAGCCGCTCCACGGCATGTGGGATCCTCCCAGACCGGGGCACGAACCCGTGTCCCCTGAATCAGCAGGCGGACTCTCAACCATTGTGCCACCAGGGAAGCCCTAGGACCTCAGTTTTATGAAAATGTCTATATTCTATCCTAACATTTCATTGATTGGGTATTGATTTTTAGGACAGAATTTTCCCTCAAACCTCTAAAGGCATTTCTCCATCATCTTCAAGCTTCAGTGGTGCTGTTGAGAAGTTTCACGCTACTCTGGTCCTCATTTCCTTGTGATCATTTCTTTTTCTTTCTGGAACTTTTTAGGCTCATATCTTTATCCTGGTGTTCATAAAGTGTTTTGGTCAGATAAATCCTCTGAGAGGATTTGCTTCTACCAAATACTTAGAGGATATAACCAATCTGGGATTAATCAGAATTAAATTCTTGGCTAGAGGTTTATCAGACCATCTAGGTGATCTGAATTTGTGCCACAAACCTGGGTGAGGGCTGACTTGTGGTTCCAAATTCTCAGTGGCAATTTCTCCCCTCTCTACGCTTGCCAAAATCTGAAATGGTCAGTTTTCCTTGTGGTCCATTGGAAGTAGTATGGGGGTTTATTTGCAGTTTGCCCTGACACCGAAGGATTAGCACTTTGGAATCCCAGAATTCTGGTAGGAGGAGAATCTGCTGTTAGACTTCCCACCTTGGACTAGTTAGTGTTGGGCTTTGTTCTCATGCCCATTCTCCAAAACGCTGTGAAAATCAGTCTGCACTTAGTTGATTTGACAAACGCTCTTGAGATAACAGAGTATCTCTTACCTTTCTAGGACCCTGCCGTCACTCAATGCCTGACCTGGGATTTCCTTACTTCTTTGTCCGATGTTTTAAAGATGATTTTAAAAAGTTACGTTTTGTCCAGAAATTTTAGTTATTTCCAGCAGTCCAGATACTCATCCTGTCATATTCCTGGAAATGGGAGTCTATATCATCTTTTTAAGCCTCAGTTTCTTCATCTGAAAAATGGGGATGATAATAGTATCCACCTCATAGTATTTCAGGAATTGGTGAGATTGTTAATAAGTATGAAGCTCTTAACACTGTGTGGCTTTTCCTCTTTTTTTTTTAAGTGGCATTCTCAAAGTATAAATAGAAGTGCTCTTCCATGCTACATTTTTATAGGTGTTTGGTGCACTAATGCCAGGGGATGATGTAAATAATCTGAGGTCTTATTAAGTTGTATATTTATTATATTAAGAAATATAGCTCTTTCCATTCCAAAAATCTTCATTTTACATGGAAACCAAGCGAGTAAACATCATTAGTAGCCTAGATCTTTTTATAAAATTAAAAAAATTTTTATTTTATTTATTTTTGGCTGTGTTGGGTCTTTGTTGCTGCACGTGGGCTTTGTTGCAGTGGGGGCTATTCTTTGTTGCGGTGCATGGGCTTCTCATTGTGGTGGCTTCGCGGGCTCTAGAGCGCAGGCTCAGTAGTTGTGGTGCATGGGCTTAGTTGCTCTGCGGCATGTGGGATCTTCCTGGACCAGGGCTCGAACCTGTGTCCCCTGCATTGGCAGGCGGATTCTTAACCACTGCACCACCAAGGAAGCCCCAGTAGCCTAGATCTTAATTGAGAATATGAGATTTATTGAAGTGGAATCCTCAATATGTACATTTCTTGAGACCAAAGAACTAGAAAATCTCCCCTCCCCACTTAATCAAATAAGACTCTAAAGGGGCAGAAAATGGATGCCTTCTCTTACAACAAACTAGGTTATACTCTAATTTTTTTTCCACCATTTTTTATTGCCACAGAGAGTTGAACTGCATGAGAAGATCCTTTTAAAGTCCCCAGATAAGTTCGCTCTCAGTAATCGCCCTTCTCTTTAAAAACAATTTGCACCCACTGCCGAGCAGCTCTTGTGAAGAACCAGCTCTCTCTGGAGGTTGACTTGCCCCTTGGGGCATCTCAGGGACACTTCTTTAGTAGGTGCATTGTGATATTCTTCACAGCCAGCATGGTTTCTGTACAGGTGGGTTTGATGAGCATCTCTGGGAGTAAAAAGCCAAAATGCCCAGTGTCACGTAGTTCAAAAGCAAATGTGTAGGGTATTCCATTCTTGTAGGCCCAATCCATTGAGTTACCAGAGCTCACATCTAAAAGTTAAAAAAAAAAAAAAAAAAAAAAAAAAAGTCAGCTTCACTAAAGAGTCTGCATAATTTTCAAAATGTATATATAGTACTTGCTTACTAAGCTGTACTAAACCTTTCCAATTAAATACCCTTTCAACAAGAGCAGTTTAAGCTGAGTTCCTTAGCATCAGGCTCATGGAACTTACAAATCATACCTGTTATCATCATAAATCATCCCAGCCACCTTCAGTCTGGGTCTTGCCTCTGCCAGTTATGGAAACTTTGTTCTGTGAGGAGCTAGTCTAAGTAGTAATGCTCTTCTAGAATGATGACCTCACTTTCTTAGCTGCAACTCCAATATCATTTCTCTCCACCTTCACTTTATTCACCAATAAACATAATCACACTGTGGACTTTTTTTCTTCTCACTCAGTTCTCCTTTTCTAAGGTCTAGAATATTGAAATTCTGATCCCAGGAAACCTCTTTTCTTCTTCTCGCCCCATTTTTTCACGCCTGATGAACTTGTTCTTTGCCTTTACTTATTACAGTTTCCAGACTTCCCCCGGGCTGCTTATAATTTCATTGAACTCTCTAGGTGGGCATGGTTAATTACTCCACTGAATTTCTCACCACACCCTTTGTCTAGTCCTTTTCAGCTTTTGTTTTGCTAATTCTCAATCCCTAGTCCAGTTTCTCTGTTTTCTCCCTCACAAGGTAGGTGGAGAAAGTGTTTGTTGGAAATTCGTGCTCATCTCTGTGGTGCTTCTCCATTACCAGTGGTGCTCTGGGCTCCTTTTTCTAGACCTTCACTTACAGAACCTTTCTCATTCTCTTCGGGTCCTGCCCCTCACTTTACCGCTGTCGCCATACTCATCGTGGGTAGTTAGCCCATCACCTCCTCTGCTTACATCGCAATCCTGACTTGTCTCCTTCTAGCTCAGGAAGAAATGCTGCTCGTCTTTTACACTTGGTGTGGTTTGATCCCATTTGTTGTCTTCTCTAGGACTCTGTTTCTTAGTAAACCTCCCCCCAAGCCCACCTTGCATCTTGCATTTTGGACACCAAAACGTCCAAGCACTGCTGTCCTGTAGCACTTCCTTCTCATGACCCTATTACATACCATCTTCTTTCTCTTCTTCCGTTTGGTTTAGAACTCAAAAGAGGATCTATGTATGTTGCCTCTGTATCCTCAACCGCTTTCTGTCTGGTTCTTGCCTCTACCAGGCTGTGAAACCTTTGTTCTTGAAGGTCACCCATGACAGCAGGCCTAATCTCCTTTTTTGTTTTTCTTTCCCCTCAGATCTCACGTTCAACCTCTCAGCAGCATTTAACCTAGCTGACAATCCATTCTGGTAACTCTCGCCTTCTGGCTCCTTTGACCTTACATGCTCCAGCTTTTCAGCACAGAGTTGAAAGTGCAGGTGCTTTCGGGCTTGGGCTATGTCTGATCCCGGCACCTGCCGTGACTCTCTGTGCCTCAGTCTCCCCTTTGAAAAAGGGATCATAATACTTACTGCATAGGGTTGTTGCAAAAATTGAATAATGTGCTCAGGATATATTAGATGTTATTGTTGTGCATCTTTACACCCCAAAGTGCCTAGTATGCAGTTTTTAGCCTAACATGCTTTTAATAATTAATTAATAAATGAATGAATTTTCATAGAAGACTCTTTCCATACGTTTCTCCCTGCAATATATATGATCCAGCCTGACATAACACCATTTTATTATTTAAAAAATTTCCCACTCAAATGATACCACTTTTTAATGCTGTTTTTGCCAGTTAGAGATAGAATTATGTGATGATGACAATTAAATGACTCTGCTGTTTCCCAGGCCCCCCTTGCTTCAGTTGGAGACAGAAGGTAGGCTGTGGCTTCATTGTCCCTCTGAGTTAGATTCACTGGAACTGCAAATAGTAGTCATAGTAGCCAAAGTCAAAGACAATATTTGCCAACACTTACATCATAGTGATATGACAGCCTCATTTCTATGGTAACAGGTTGTTCTTGGTAAATATAATACTATGACTGTGCCTTGATACCAAGCTGAAAAGGTGAACTGAGAGTAAGATTTAAAAAAAAATTAATGTCTTTAGGTTTTTAATATATATTCTGTTGGCATTAACTGGTAATGTGATTTTTTAAAACACTACATTTTCCCCTTTCAAGGTGGCTCTATTAAAAAACAGTTGTAAAAAGGTCAGCATTAGACCAATGATCATGAACTTAAGAAAAATCCTCTGATACTTAAGACGTTACCATTACTAGGATAAACTTATATGATAAACAGTGTTAATTAACAAACCAAGCATTTCTGCTGAAGGCTGAAGAAAGTGAGTGATTAGGAATATAATGATGGGTAAGTTAAAGAAATCAAGGAGAAATTTGCTACCTCACTCAAAAGTATAATCAGATGTCACTATGTATACATATATATGTAATGTGTGTATATACCTTCATATGCATGCGTAGACATTCACAGAGTACTAACTACCATACGATCACGGCAAGCTCCTGGAACGCCGCTAGACATTCAGAAATATATGATTTCTCACTAGATTTTTCAAGTCATATAGTCAATGAATTTTAGAGTTTGAAAGGCCATGAGAAATGATCTAGTCCAATTCCTTATTTAACAGTTATGGAAACTGAAGCCCAGGACTCATATCTTTGTCAGGATTACATCTAACTAGTGGCAGAATTAAGACTAGAATCCACTTCTCCTGGTTCTTTGTCCAAGTCCTTTCCATATACCTGGTGGCTCTTTATTTCATATGAAATAAGAAATATTTTAATTACCTTTCAAGGGGAAATTCAGTTGAAGGTGTTATGTAAGAAACAGAATTTCATAACAAGAATGGTAGAAGGAAAGGATAAAAGGGAAGCTCCTTCAAGGGCTCAAACATTACATCATTATCTTCTCAAGGCCCATTTCTACCTTTGCAGTAGTTACAACTGCTTAAGGAGCCCATTTTCATACTTTGCACTGTCATAAGATCTCAATTCAACCTTGTAGTCTTTACTACATGCTTAGTATATTCTCTGCTTAGGATTTTTTCAATTGGTACAGTGATTTCTGTCAAGCAGGGTAAAACTAATCAGACATGAACTCCCTCCATCTTCCTTGGCTAATTTGGTAGTCAAAATTTTCACTTTAGGGGGGAACACATTTTCTGGGTTTTTTTGAGGGGGGTCATTACACAGGATATTGGTTCAAGAGATAATTCCAACACAGCATCCATAGGAAACTTACACAATGTGCTGGAAGCAGGCCCGTATCGATACTGTACGCCGTATACCGACTGAAGCGCGTTCACAGCTTTATGAGCTGCAGATTCCTGTGAGGTTAAATGGAGAAATTTTATCACTTATATCATTGCATTGAAACCTTTAGAAACACTGACACGTTGTCTGAACATTATCCGTCATCAATTTGGAGAACACTAGGCACATTGGTGAATAGCTATATTTAATCATAATATTGCTACTCTTTGTCACATGCTGCATTTTGCAATATGTTTTAGAACACATTATTTCCCTTGATTAATTCTCACAATGAGCCAGTGATCAGTAATATTTCCATATATAGATGAGAAAAGGAAGGCCCAGCGAGGTTCAGTGGTCAGGCTGGGGTTATACAGCAAGGAGTGACTATGTTGGGATAAATACATCTTATGAGGCTGATTCAGTGTTCTGTTCTCTTCACTTTAGTTCAGAGACACCCATTTCTATAAATTACAAAATGCTTGACAGGGTAGGGCCCGAGTCAGTCTTGCTCAGAGCTACAAATATAGTATTTAGCAACGTGCCTGTATATAACAGACACTTAATCACTATTTCTTGCATCAATGTTGAATAAGCATAGATCTGCAACAGTATCAAGTTAATCTTATTGATCTTTAAGTGCATACATCTTTAAGTGGCAGCTAGGTTCAAGGTATTTAAAACCCATTTGGATCAGTTCAGAAACGCTTTAATTCAGAAAGAATGACTCCTTGCTCTGTGTGTTTATCCCTTGTGGGAATGGAAACAGTTTCAGAATGCTTCGTGACTTGTAAGGTTACACAGGCTTCTGGCAGAGCTCAGCCAGGTGCGGCTAAGATGTAGAAATTCTGAGGTGGAACTTCCCACCAATGCCAAAAAGCAGGAAAAATAAACACCTTCAAAATACTAAAAGGTGAATATTCTAAGGTGAACGAGAGTGATACGGACTACCCTTGAAAACATTTTCAAATGGTATAAAAGCACTAGTTTCAGCAAGGAGTTAGAGAAGTATTGTATGACCAGTGAGAGGAAAAGAAGTATGTTGAAACCAGTATACAACTCTCCCATTTCCAGTTGCCTGTGAATAATTTAATCCATCAGTTGAAGCACTCCGGGCAACGTGGTGCTGTGTGCTGGACCTGGCTTCAGCCTGCTGTCCTTACTCACCTCAGGGATGCAGAAAGCCACATTTGCAGCAAATGCCACACTGGGTGGCTATTCAGGAACCAGGCTCCAGAACCTGGCAGACATTTATTCATTGATCTCACTGATGACGACATTCTCCTTGCAGGAGCCGATAAAAAAGGAATGTAAACACCATAATGAGGTATCTTAATGTAGAATGTGCTAAGATTTTTAACATCTTCTCCAATGGCCTCAGCAGTATTCCATGGCAAGGGCAGAAATTTCTACATTTAGAAGATTACTGCATTCTGCTGGTGAGGAGACCTCTGTTCCCCATTATTTCAGATGACTAAACCCAAGAAAAATAATCTACTGAGGAAAAAGAAAGATAACCACTCTGCCTGTTTTTGCAAAATGTATGCATAGTTTTAGTCTTTTGGGCTCACTGGACTTCTGCCACTGAGGTGCAGGTGCATGTTGATAAGAGGTTTAGACATCCTTCCTCAAAGAGTAGAAGCTTCATAAAATTTTCTAAGAATATTTTCCAGGATGGCACCTATTTAAAAGAGTTTAGGTGCTTCTTCCTTTTGTCCATTCCTTCTTTTTTCCATTTGTCCAGAAGGACCCAGCTCTCCCTTATTGGACCTCAGCTAAGTAAGGAGTATATTTTTTATTAAATATTTTCATTTTTAAAGCCACTTAGTGACCGAAATATCTTAGCAGAAACACAGACGCCTACATATTGATGGAATGTTTTTGAACAAGTTGAACAGAACTTAATGGTTTCTGGTTGACATTCAGAGACATCTATTATCTGGGAATTGTAATCTTAGTTTTGGCGATTTAGCTTATCTGCAACCCGCTAACAGGATTTCTCAATGGGGTCACCACTGACAGTTTGGACTAAATCGTTCTTTGCTGTGGAAGGCTGTCCTGTGCAATGTAGGATGTTTCACAGCACCCTTGGCCTCTACCCACTAGATGCCAATAACATCCCCCACCCCTGTTGTGGCCATCAAAAAATGTCTCCAACATTGTCAGTGTCCCTTGGGAGGGAAATTCACCACTGGTTGTGAACCACTGATCCACTATACCACATCCTCCAATCCAAGACACAAGGAAAATAACTCCTGATGGGAAGATACATTCAAAATATGGAGAATATTCTCATGTGGTAGTTTTAATATATTACATATTCTATATAATCTGTTGTGAGAACACAAACAGACGCTGTGTCTAATTTAGAAAAGGCTGAACATTTGCGTGTAGAAACATTTTGGTACAAGGTGGTTAGGTTGCCAGGTCAATAACACCAAGGATGAGAAGCCTCTTTGACCCACCGAGGAGCTGAAGAATAGCACTATCAAATATCACTCCCCCCTTTACAGTATTTCTCAAGAGAGAGAATTTGCTCAGAATTCTTGCATGAAATGCTAAGATCAAAGTTCCTCTTTTGGACAGAATGCAAGCCTTCCCCAGGCCACCTTCTGACCTCATGTTCCTCATCCTTCCCAGGTCCTGGCCATCTAGATCAGGAATTCCTGCAACCCCAAGCAACTGGTGCAGGATTTGGAGTCTGAGGTATAGGGAGAGAGAGGATGCTTCTTTTTTATAAAAGCTTTTAAATTCAAGCATAAAATACATACAGAAGAGTATACAGATTTTAAGTTTATAGTTCAGTGAATGATCACAAGTTGTATGCAGTCATCCAGAACCAGCGTCCAGCCAAGGAATAGAAAATCAACAGCAACCCCAAAGCCCGCCTGTGCCCCTTCCCAATCACTCCTCCTTCCCTCTTCCTTGCTTCTAACACTAGGTGTTAGTTGGGCCTGGTCTTGAACTTTGTAGGCCTTCAGATGATACAGGCTCTGAAGCAGACTCACTTTACTGAGGAATTAGTCCCTGGAGTGGATAGCTCGTTGGGTTTCTGAGACGAGGTGAGGAAGGAACTCTGCTCTTTCACTTTCAGGGAATCTCATACCTGAAAGGCTGTTGTTCATTCTTAGCACTGACTTGTCAGATGCATGCCCAGAGACTTAGTAGCATTAAGCAAATAGCGTTTATAAATTAAAACTTTTTTTTTTTTTTTTCGGTATGCGGGCCTCTCACTGTTGTGGCCTCTCCCGTTGCGGAGCACAGGCTCCGGACGCACAGGCTCAGCGGCCATGGCTCACGGGCCCAGCCGCTCCGCGGCATATGGGATCCTCCCAGACCGGGGCACGAACCCGTATCCCCTGCATCGGCAGGCGGACTCTCAACCACTGTGCCACCAGGGAGGCCCTAAATTAAAACTTTTAATTAATGAGTCAGACCATAATTTACGAACAGTTGTTTACTCAATAAAGTTAATTACAGCCCTGCATATGTGACCGAAGCTGTAATACTAATCAACTCCATCCTGATATTTTCCAAATAACCTGTGGTAAGAATGTAAATACGTTTGAAATGATTGCATTTGAGAAGCAGCATGCACAGTGGTTAAAAGCAACGATGCCGGAGCTAGATTTGGGGTGAATCCTGGCTGTAATACTTAGTAGCTCTGTGTTCTTAGTATAATGACTTAACGTCTTTAAGTTTCAGTTTCCTCGTCTGTAAAATGTGGATAATAATGGTTACTGCATATGAGTATGAAACATAAATGAGATTATATATATATGAAATGCTAATTAGAACAAACACAATGTGTTTGCTCTTATCATTACTACCTAGACCCATCTTAGCCTTAGAAAAGGATGAAGCCTGACACACACATCCAGCTTCAAGTACTTACCACACAGCTAAAATTGGGGATTGTTGCATATTTGTAAGAATAGGGATACAGCAACATCTGAGCATATGCATGAAAAGAGAGGTAAGCCCTTATGTGCTTCTTGTGTTTTCGGAGGAAGTTAGCTACAGCTTTCACTTCGGGCTCAGATTCTGGGAAAGGTCCACAGTACGTATCATCACAAGGGTGCATGGAAGCTCCTTCATCTGCAAATTAGGAAAGAAAATGGGGTGAAGGGGTGCGCAGGCAAGAAGCAAGAAACACACATCGGCATTGTTAAACGGATTTTTCTTTTATTTCTGTAAACATACGGTATTGTTAAGCAGTTCATCTAACTTCTCATTTAAAGAAATCAATACTGAAAAATCCAAGACAGTTCAGGCCTCCATGCATAATGGGAGGGCAGCCTGAATAGGAACTAGGTGCTGTTTGCTTAAGCCTGCATAAACCACTCCAAAGGGAGGGCTGTATCAGTTGGAGAACTAATTCTACATGATCCCCCCAGAGCAGGAAAGGCCTCCTGTTTATACACGCCATGACACTTGCACTTTCCCACCATAACACTCAACACACTTGTAATTAGTGTCAAAATTTACTCATTTAACATGCAACCAATATTTACACTGATCTGGGTGCCTGGGATACACTGGAAGACAGCATAGGGAGAAATCCTTGCTCTAACAGAGCCTACATTCAATCTGTATTCTTTGTTAGCTTCTAATGCTCTGTGAAGTCAGGGACTGTGTCTTTCCTGCTGGGCACCTGACAACTAGAACAAGTATGGCAAGCGTTCAACAAATATTTGTGGAATAAATGAATGTCAGATCCAAAGAAAAGGCTAGACCTCTGTACAGGTGTCTGGTAAGATACAAATATTGATATAGCAAGGACAGGGAGGCAAGACAGACATAATTCCACCAAACATGCCATACCAATTTCTGTTATATTTTTAGATCAGCTCTATACAAACTGGCTTTGTGAAACCTGAGGCCTCTCCAGTTATCTTAGGGGTCAGTTCAGTTAAGAGGTCCTCAAAACTAAATTTTAATAATTTTCAAATTAAAAATGTATACAGGTGTATGAACGGGAGGAAGGAAAATAAGATTCACTATAACAATCACACAGTATTAAGTTCCAAGAAATTTTGGAAATAATGACATTTTTCATAGTTTCTTGCCATTCTGAGTCCTTACAATCTCTCCCATACCCCTGGAACACTGTAACTCGTTCCATAAACAAATGGAACATGTTTGGTGAGTCTGTGACATAGTCTAATACTTCTGAAAATGAAAAGACAACTGAGATCAGGCTAATTCTTGAGGATGTTAAATCTCATTTATGCCATAGGAGAGTCTAGATGGGGAACTTACAGCAATTGTGGTTTTCCTTCTTTGAGTCTAATTTTGGAGATGCCTCAAAAGCAAGTGGGATATGGATAGAACTCAGAACTTAATATAAAAACTGTAGCTGATACTCCTGAAGGAATAGGAAAAAGAAAGAGACATTTGAGGAACACTGATGTAAAGCACTGGAAAGGAGAGATCACAAATAGAGCAACTAATTCCAGAGGGAGCAGAAGTAATGAGTTAGAGAAACAAGAACTCACAATAATCCTAGTAAATATTCTCAAGGGCATGTAGGAGGGCACTGGAAACATTAAACAGGGACAAGAAGTTATAAAAAAGAACCAATGAGATATAGTGGAAATAAAAAACTTAATTCATGGGTTGAGTGAATACAGTTGATGAGTGAATTGATGAGATGCAGTGGGTTTTGAAATGTTCTCAGAAGGCATTAGAAGGGACAAAGAATTGGAAAAATGAGGAAAAAAATTAAAGGGTATGAAAAATAGAATAGTGGTCAACATCTGATTAATAGAGGTTCTAAAAGAGAAAAAAAATAAATATTTGAAGAACTGCTAACTGAAATTGTGCCACGATTAAAGAAAGATTGAATGGGTACCAACACGAGAGAGAAAAGGGAAAATAGCAACACTTTGACACAGTAAAGTGAAATTTAGGAACAGGAACCAATTCCAGAGAGAAAGAAGCAGGCCATCTATAAAGGAATGAGAATTAGATTCACATCTGACATCTTAAATAGCAACACGAGAGTAATATTTTCAAAGTACTTTTGAAAAAAGGAAATGAGTCTAGACTTTTATACCTAGCTGAACTCTTATTGAAATGTGAGAGTGAAATAAAGATGTCATAGTTACTGTGGCATATTTTCATTGGTTATTTTTTCATTTTCAATTTTTTTTCACTTAGAGGTTTTAAATTTCACATCATGCAAAATTTAAAAGTTTAAAAAAGATTTTATTTTTAATTCTCATAAGTTTTGCCAAATTGTTTACTGAGTTTATTACTGTTTACACTCCCCCAAGTAATGTAGAAGAGTACCATTTCTCCTCAATACCTGCCAACAATACCCTGAAAGTGTATCACCTTTTGATTTTTGCCAGTTTGATGGCAAAATTTAATTTGCTGTCCTACTACAAGTATGTTTGAGCATTGATTAGTGGGTTAACTTTGGATTGGACTCCTCTCTGAATTGCTTAATCATGTCCTTAGCTCATGTTATTCTCTCTTGGGCTGTTTATCTTTTTTCTTACACATGTATAAAAGAGCTTTGTATAGATGTCTGTCATCTGCACTGCATTTTATCCTCATATTTATAATTTTTCTATTCAATTGTTTATTTTAACTTTTATCATTTTAGACATTTTAAATTTTATATAATTACTATGTCTTTTTCAATGCCTTTGGGTTTCCTCTCGGTGAAGAAAGTTTCCCCTATTCTAAAGGATTATAGGTTATTTATAGGTTTTCTTCTAAGAATGTTATCATTTTATTTTATTTTTTTTCCATCTGGGTCTTTAATCCTTCTGGATTTATTTTTGTACATATGTAACCTAATTATACCTTCAGTTTTTCTATAGTGATAGCCAATTCTATCAGCATCATTTATTAAATATTCTATCATTTTCCCACTGAATTGAAACACCACCTTGGTCATATATTAGAGCCAACTGCATTTGTAGATCTATTCCTGGATTCTCTGTTCTGCTGGTCTATTTGTCTACTTCCATACTGTCACCCTATCTATAGCAGCATTAAGTTATGCTCGATATCAGACAAGTTCCCCTTACTAGTATTCTTTTTCCAGCTTTATTGGTTTTTAGGGTCTATTTTCCATATAAATTTTATGATCATTTTATCAATTCCCCAAAACAGAAAACAAATGAAAAACCCTGTTGAGATTCTAATTGGAATTGCATTAAACTTAATACTGATTTGGGGAGGATATTATTATACTGAGTCACCCAATCCAAGGACATGTTACACCATTCCATTTGCTCAGATGGCGTTTTATGTTCTTCATTAATATTTTATCATTTTTCTTTAGTATACCTTCTTTATTGTTGTTACTATTATTTTTTTAAACATCTTTATTGGAGTATAATTGCTTTACAATGGTGTGTTAATTTCTGCTGTATAACCAAGTGAATCAGTTATACATATACATATGTTCCCATATCTCCTCCCTCTTGCATCTCCCTCCCATCCTCCCTATCCAACGCCTCTAGGTGGTCACAAAGCACCGAACTGATCTCCCTGTGCTATGTGGCTGCTTCCCACTAGCTATCTATTTTACATTTGGTAGTGTATATATGTCCATGCCACTCCCTCAATTCATCCCAGCTTACCTTTCCCACTCCCCATGCCCTCAAGTCCATTCTCTACATCTGTGTCTTTATTCCTGTCCTGCCCCTAGGTTTTTAAGAACCATTTTTTTGTTTAGATTTCGTATGTGTGTTAGCATACAGTATTTGTTTTTTTCTTTCTGACTTACTTCACTCTGTATGACAGACTCTAGGTCCATCCACCTCACTACAAATAACTCAATTTCATTTCTTTTTTATGGCTGAGTAATATTCCATTGTATATATGTGCCACATCTTCTTTATCCATTCATCTATCAGTGGACACTTAGGTTGCTTCCATGTACTGGCTATTGTAAATAGAGCTGCAGTGAACATCATGGTACATGACTCTTTTTGAATTATGGTTTTCTCAGGGTCTATGCCCAGTAGTGGGATTGCTGGGTCGTATAGTAGTTCTATTTTTAGTTTTTTAAGGACCCTCCATACTGTTCTCCATAGTGGCTGTATCAATTTACATTCCCAACAACAGTGCCAGAGGGTTCCCTTTTCTCCACACCCTCTCCAGCATTTATTGTTCCTAGATTTTTTCATGATGGCCATTCTGAGCTGTGTGAGGTGATGCCTCATTGTAGTTTTGACTGGCATTTCTCTAATGATTAGGGATGTTGAGCATATTTTCATGTGTTTGTTGGCAATCTGTATATTTTCTTTGGAGAAATGTCTATTTAGGTCTTCTGCCCATTTTTTTATTGGGTTCTTTGTTTTTTTGATATTGAGCTGCATGAGCTGCTTGTATATTTTGGAGATTAATCCTTTGTCAGTTGCTTCATTTGCAAATATTTTCTCCCATTCTGAGGGTTTCCTTTTCATCTTGTTTATGGTTTCCTTCGCTGAGCAAAAGCTTTTAAATTTCACTAGGTCCCATTTGTTTACTTTTGTTTTTATTTCCATTTCTCTAGGAGGTGGGTCGAAAAGGATCTTGCTGTGATTTATGTCATAGAGTGTTCAGTCTATGTTTTCCTCTAAGAGTTTTATAGTATCTGGCCTTACATTTAGGCCTTTAATCCAGTTTGAGTTTATTTTTGTGTATGGTGTTAGGGAGGTTCTAATTTCATTCTTTTACATGCAGCTGTCCAGTTTTCCCAGCACCACTTATTGAAGAGGCTGTCTTTTCTCCATTGTATATTCTTGCCTCCTTTATAAAAAATAAGGTGACCACATGTGCGTGGGTTTATCTCTGGGTTTTCTATCCTGTTCCATTGATCTATATTTCTCTTTTTGTGCCAGTACCAAACTGTCTTGATTACTGTAGCTTTGTAGTATAGTCTAAAATCTGGAAGCCTGATTCCTCCAGTTCCATTTTTGTTTCTCAAGATTGCTTTGGCTCTTCAGGGTCTTTTGTGTTTCCATACAAATTTTGAAATTTTTTGTTCTAGTTCTGTGAAAGATGCCATTGGTAGTTTGATAGGGATTGCATTGAATCTGTAGATTGCTTTGGGTAGTAGAGTCATTTTCACAATGTTGATTCTTCCAATCCAAGAACATGGTATATCTCTCTGTCTGTTTGTATCATCTTTAATTTCTTTCATCAGTGTCTTACAGTTTTCTGCATACAGGTTTTTTGCCTCCTTAGGTAGGTTTATTCCTAGGTATTTTATTCTTTTTGTTGCAGTGGTAGATCGGAGTGTTTCCTTAATTTCTCTTTCAGATTTTTCATCATTAGTGTATAGGAATGTAAGAGATTTCTGTGCATTAATTTTGTATCCTGCTACTTCACCAAATTCATTGAATAACTCTAGCAGTTTTCTGGTAGCTTCTTTAGGATTCTCTATGTATAGTATCATGTCCTCTGCAAACAGTGACAGCTTTACTTCTTCTTTTCTGATTTATATTCCTTTTATTTCTTTTTCTTCTCTGATTGCTGTGGCTAAAACTTCCAAAACTATGTTGAATAAGAGTGGTGAGAGTGGGCAGCCTTGTCTTGTTCCTGATCTTAGTGGAAATGGTTTCAGTTTTTCACCATTGAGAACGATGTTGGCTGTGGGTTTCTCATATATGGCCTTTATTATGTTGAGGTAAGTTTCCTCTATGCCTACTTGCTGGAGGGTTTTTATCGTAAATGGGTGTTGAAAGTTGCCAAAGCTTTTTTGGCATCTATTGAAATGATCATATGGTTTTTTTCCTTCATTTTATTAATATGGTTTATCACGTTGATTGATTTGCATATATTGAGGAATTCTTGCATTCCTGGGATAAACCCCACTTGATCATGGTGTATGATCCTTTTATTGTGCTGTTGGAGTCTGTTTGCTACTCTTTTGTTGAGGATTTTTGCACCTATGTTCATCAGTGATATTGGCCTGTAGTTTTCCTTTTTGTGACATCTTTGTCTGGTTTTGGTATCAGGGTGATGGTGGCCTCGTAGAATGAGTTTGGGAGTGTTCCTTCCTTTGCTATATTTTGGAAGAGTTTGAGAAGGATAGGTGTTAGCTCTTCTCCAAATGTTTGATAGAATTTGCCTGTGAAGCCATCTGGTCCTGGGCTTTTGTTTGTTGGAAGATTTTTAATCACAGTCTCAATTTCACTGCTTGTGATTGGTCTGTTTATATTTTCTATTTCTTCCTGGTTCAGTCTCGGAAGGTTTGCTTTTCTAAGAATTTGTCCATTTCTTCCAGGTTGTCCATTTTATTGGCATATAGTTGCTTGTGGTAATCTCTCATGATCCTCTGTATTTCTGCAGGGTCAGTTGTTACTTCCCCTTTTTCATTTCTAATTCTATTGATTTGAGTCTTCTCCCTTTTTTTTCTTGATGAGTCTGGCTAATGGTTTATCAATTTTGTTTATCTTCTCAAAGAACCAACTTTTAGTTTTATTGGTCTTTGCTGTTGTTTCCTTCATTTCTTTTTCATTTATTTCTGATTTGATCTTTATGATTTCTTTCCTTCTGCTAACTTTGGGGTTTTTTTGTTGTTTCTCTAATTGCTTTAGGTGCAAGGTTAGGTTGTTTATTTGAAATGTTTATTGTTTCTTGAGGTAGGATTGTATTGCTATAAACTTCCCTCTTAGAACTGCTTTTGCTGCATCCCATAGGTTTTGGGTTGTTGTGTTTTCATTGTCATTTGTTTCTGGGCATTTTTTGATTTCCTCTTTGATTTCTTCAGTGGTCTCTTGGTTATTTAGTAGTGTATTGTTTAGCTTCCATGTGTTTGTATTTTTTTACAGATTTTTTTCCTGTAATTGATATCTCGTCTGATAGCATTGTGGTTGGAAAAGATACTTGATATGATTTCAATTTTCTTAAGTTTACCAAGGCTTGATTTGTGACCCAAGATATGATCTATACTGGAGAATGTTCCATGAGCACTTGAGAAGAAAGTGTATTCTGTTGTTTTTGGATGGAATGTCCTATAAATATCAACTAAGTCCATCTTGTTTAATGTATCATTTATAGCTTGAGTTTCCTTATTTATTTTCATTTTGGATGATCTGTCCATTGGTGAAAGTGGGGTGTTAAAGTCCCCTACTATGATTTTGTTACTGTCGATTTCTCCTTTTATGGCTGTTAGCATTTGCCTTATGTACTGAGGTGCTCCTATGTTGGGTGCATAAATATTTACAATTGTTATATCTTCATCTTGGATTGATCCTTTGATCATTTTGTAGTGTCCTTCCTTGTCTCTTGTAATAGTCTTTATTTTAAAATCTATTTTGTCTGATATGAGAATTGCTATTCCAGCTTCCTTTTGTTTTCCATTTGCATGGAATATCTTTTTCCATCCCCTCACTTTCAGTCTGTATGTGTCTCTAGGTCTGTAGTGGGTCTCTTCTAGGCAGCATGTATACAGGTCTTGTTTTTGTATCCATTCAGCCAGTCTGTCTTTTGGTTGGAGCACTTAATCCACTTACATTTAAGGTAATTATTGATATGTATGTTCCTATTACCATTTTCTTAATTGTTTTGGGTTTGTTATTGTAGGTCTTTTCCTTCTCTTGTTTTTCCTGCCTAGAGAAGTTCCTTTAGCATTTGTTGTAAAGCTGGTTTGGTGGTACTGAATTCTCTTAGCTTTTGCTCGTCTGTAAAGGTTTTAATTTCTCTGTCGAATCTGAATGAGATCCTTGCTGGGTAGAGTAATCTTGGTTGTAGGTTTTTCCCTTTCATCACTTTAAATATGTCCTGCCTCTTGCTTCTGGCTTGCAGAGTTTCTGCTGAAAGATCAGCTGTTAACCTTATGGGGAGTCCCTTGTATGTTATTTGTTGTTTTTCCCTTGCTGCTTTTTATTATTTTTTCTTTGTATTTAATTTTTGGTAGTTTGATTAGTATTTGTCTTGGTGTGTTTCTCCTTGGATTTATCCTGTATGGGACTCTCTGTGCTTCTTGGACTTTATTGAGTATTTCTTTTCCCATATTAGGGAAGTTTTCAACTATAATCTCCTCAAATATTTTGTCAGTCCCTTTCTTTTTCTCTTCTTCTTCTGGGACCCCTATAATTAGAATGTTGGTGCATGTAATGTTGTCCCAGAGGTCTCTTAGTCTGTCTTCATTTCTTTTCATTCTTTTTTCTTTATTCTGTTCTGCAGCAGTGAATTCCACCCTTCTGTCTTCCAGGTTACTTATCCGTTCTTCTGCCTCAGTTATTCTGCTATTGATTCCCTCTAGAGAATTTTTATTTTCATTTATTGTGTTGTTCATGATTGTTTGTTTGCTCTTTAGTTCTTCTAGGTCCTTGTTAAACGTTTCTTGTATTTTCTCCATTCTATTTCCAAGATTTTGGATCATCTTTACTATCATTACTGTGAATTCTTTTTCAGGTAGACCATTTCCTCTTCATTTGTTTGGTCTGATGGGTTTTTACCTTGCTCCTTCATCTGCTGTGTGTCTCTCTGTCTTCTCATTTTGCTTAACTTACTGTGTTTGGGGTCTCCTGTTCACAGGCTGCAGGTTCATAGTTCCCGTTGTTTTTGGTGTCTGTCCCCAATGTGTAAGATTGGTTCAGTGGGTTGTTTAGGCTTTCTGGTGGAGGGGACTGGTGCCTGTGTTCTGGTGGATGAGGCTGGATCTTGTCTTTATGGTGGGCAGGACTGCATCTGGTGGTGTGTTTTGGGGTGTCTGTGTCCTTATTATGATTTTAGGCAGCCTCTCTGCTGATGGGTGGGGCTGTGTTCCTGTCTTGCTAGTTGTTTGACATAGGGTGTCCAGCACTGTAGCTTGCTGGTCGTTGAGTGGAACTGGGTCTTAGCATTGAGATGGAGATCTCTGGGAGAGCTTTCACTGTTTGATTTTACATGGAGCTGGGAGGTATCTGGTGGACCAATGTCCTGACCTCAGCTCTCCCACCTCAGAGGTACAGGTATGACACTGGCCAGAGCACTAAGACCCTGTCAGCCACATGTCTCAGAAGAAAAGGGAGAGAAAAAGAAAGAAAATAATAAAATAGTTATTAAAATAAAAAATAAATTATTAAAAATTAAAAACAATTGTAATAAAAAAAATGTACAGACAGAACCCTAGGACAAATGGTAAAAGCAAAGCTATACAGACAAAATCACACAAAGAAGCATACACATACACACTCACAAAAAGAGAAAAAGGAAAAAAAAATCTTTTGGGAAGTCTGAGGTCTTCTGCCAGCATTCAGTAGGTGTTCTGTAGGAGTTGTTCCACGTGTAGATGTATTTCTGACATATTTGTGAGGAGGAAGGTGATCTCCACGTCTTACTCCTCTGTCATCTTGAAGGTCCCCCCTGTTGTTGCTATTATTATTATGAATTGGTAACTATTTCTTTTTTTGAACAATTTTTATTTAAAAATTTTTTTAAAATTTTATACATTTTTTAAAGGTTACTTTCCATTTACACTTATTACTAAATATTGCTATATTCCCCATGTTGTACAGTACATCCCTGAACCTATCTTACACCCAATAGTTTGTACCTCCCACTCCCCCACCTCTTTATTGCCCCTCACCCCTTCTCCACTGGTAACCAGTAGTTTGTTCTCTGTTTCTGTGAGTCTGCTTCTGTTTTGTTATATTCACTAGTTTTCTGTACTTTTCAGATTCCACATATAAGTGATAATTATACAGAATTTGTACTTCTCTGACTTATTTCACTTATCACAATGCCCTCTAAGTCCATCCATGTTGCTGAAAATGGCAAAATTTCATTATTTTTATGGCTGAGTAATATTCCGATGTATATTTATACCACATCTTCTTCATCGATTCATCTGCTGATGGACACTTAGGTTGCTTCCATATCTTGGCAGTTGTAAATAATCCTGCTATGAACATTGGGTGCAGGTCTCTTCAAATAAGTGCTTTTGTTTCTTTTTCATATATATACCCAGGAGTGGAATTTTGGGGTCATATGGTAGTTCTGTTTTTAGTTTTTGAGAAACCTCCATAGGTTTTCCACAGTGGTTGGAATTGGTAACTATTTTTCAAATGGTCCTCTCAGGGTGTGATGGTAGAAGTCATTTCATGATACCATGAGAGCTCCTCCCATCTTCCCCCCTTCCTGTCTTCCACCTCCAACTCCATCAGATCTAACTGGGAATTAATTGCCCAAACTATCTCTTTATAAACTTCATTTTGGAAGCTTATGTGCTATCAGAATAAAAATGTGACCCATTGAGAAAATTTTATATAAAATATGATATGTATGTTATTTACATATATAAATAGTTTTCTGATAACTTTATTCTTAAAGATAATATCATATTTGGGATAATGAGTGACAGCTCAGTTGACATTTCCTTAGAAAATCAGACCCTCTTCTAACTAACATTCTAAGTTGCTAAAGATAAATTACTTGTTTTGTTCAAACTGTCAAGAAAGAAGGCATATAATTCTTTAGTATTCTCATTTGCCATTCTTTCTGTAGATTTTAACTATTTCTAAGCCACTCCTGATTTTGTAGAGGCTAGAGACCTACTTGTTTTTCAGCTAACAGTGGGTAAGGATTGCTGTCTTTTATCCTTTATAAGGGAAGAAAAACAAAACTTAATGGTTTTCTTTTTCAAGACTGAGTAGCAGGAGGGATAATTATTTGGTACTGAAAACAGAGCCAGTGCTATTGTTCCTTTCTGGAGTGGGGAGCAATTCGGACTATAGATGGAGATGTGGGTGGTGAGTGCCTTGTATCCCTGGCTACATAGCCACAGTGAGACACTACTCTTGACTTGAGGCACTTGCCTTGCCCACATCATCCTTACTAGATCTTCTCTGGGTAGAGCTGAGGTTTTTATAACATCCCTTACTCACATAGGTGGTACAGATCTAATATAGGATGGGAAGAGCAGCAGGGTTTAGAATACAGAATCATACTACAGATGACTATGTCTGGCTGTAAATCTGGTAGCACTTATGTTGTACTATAGTTATTTATTTATATAGACTCGCCTCTCCTTTAGAGGGTGAACTCCTCTAGGACAGAGGTCATGCCTTATTATTCCCAGTACTTAGAAAAATGTACACCCTTGCTATGCTTTAAATGTTGTTGAATGAGTAAGTGGAGCTAACCCTGCTCAGGGGACATGCTTGCACATTGGACTATTTCATTGAATTTAGGTCTTTGAATAGACAACTAAACTCCAGTTCATGTCCATGGAAGGCTGAGGACTTACAAGGGCAACAATAACAACAACAAAATATCTTCAAAAAGCCTGTTGATCCATGAGAACATTCTATTACCTAAGCATTTCTTGAATAATTTCAAATCTGAAACTCTGAGCTTTCCCTAAGTTATACTTAAATAAATGTTTAACAGTTTCAGAAAGGAAATGGTGTACTTAAAACATTTTTATATATGGTGATGAGCCCCAAATTTTTTATGCACATGGGTACAAATCATCCCTTGCCCCTAACAAAATACAGAGTGATAGCTTTGAGTAAGCTTTTAACGACTCATAGCAGAAAAGGGCCATTACATTTCCTCTTAGACTGTATAAAAACTGTAACTGTGTGCCGGTGAGGTTTCTTTCAGAGAAAGAAGGGAGAGATATTTGTAACTAGAGAGGACTGTTTACAACAGGAAGGTTTTGAGGAACGTACAGGGAGAGCAGAGGTGTGTGGAGAATGCACGGAGCCAGAAAAGGTGTAGACTAGCCAGCAAAGCAGGAAAAAGGGCCGTGGTTTCCGAGGTTTCAGGAGGACCAGGTGTCCGATCTTACCTGTTTTCTCACAGAGCTTGAAATAGTCTCCTCCCTTGGCTTCTGACACACTGACCCCTTATGTTTTAGTTCCAACAACTTTTTTCTTTCCTTATTAGTCCTCTTTATGGGTTTCTCTCCCTCTGTCAGTCCCTTAAAAGAAGTACCCAGTTGCTCTGCCCTTAGTCCATTTTCTTCAGTGATCTCTCTCTTCAATGAATATGGCTTCTTCAACTACTACTTATGTATTGATACTTTCATTCATTCAACAAGTATTTACCATGCCCATAAACTGGGATAGGTCAATAAATAAAGTTTTCTGCCTTATAGAGCTTACATTCTAATGGTGCTGATGATGTTTGTGGGAAGATAATAAACAACACAGTGAATAGGTAATTGTGCAGTAGAAAAGTGCTGTGGAAAAGAGAAAAAGGCAGAGGATATAGTAAAGATCAGGAATTCTGGGGAGGTGAGTTGCATTTATAGAGATAGTGGTGAGGGTTATTCTCAGAGGCTGACTTTTGAGCAGAACACAGGGAGTCAGCCGAAGCATCTGGGGAAGAGTGTTTTGGGCAGAGGGAGCAGCCAATGCGGAGGCTGCATGGCTGGCCTGGGGTGTGTCTGGCCAGTGTGGATGGAGTCAAGTGTTGAGGGGGAGGGTAGAAATTGATGAGGTCAGACAGTCAATGGGAGCCCAGATCATGTGAAGTTTTATAGGCTATTTTATGTCCTGTATGGGTGAGTAAAGTGGGGAGCCACTGCAACATTTGGAGCTGAGGGTTGACATCATCTGACGTATTTCAGAGGTTCATTCTGGCTGAGGAGATGGACAGACAGTGTGTTACGGGGAGGATGTGTGCGAGGGTAGAAACTGTGAGACTAGTTATTGGGGTGAGAGATGACAGTAGCTGGGACCAGGGAGGTAGTAATAGAGGTGGTCAGGATGGCTGGAATCTGGAGCTATTCTAAAGGTAAAAACAAAAAGATTTCCTAATGGATTAGAAAAGGTATATGAGAAAGAGAGGAGTTAAAGATGTTCCCATGGTTTTAGGCCGGAGTGATGGGAAGGTTGGAGCTGCCATTGGCGGAATTGAGAAATGGTTGTAGGAAGGACAGGTCCGGCAGAGTAAAGATCAGGTGTTCAGTTTTGGATATTTTGAGTCTGAGGTGTCTATTAGATACACCAGTGGAGATGGCAAGTAGATATTATATACAGGAGTTTGGAAGAATGTTTTGGGCTAAAAATAGACATTCAGGAGTCAGGAGCATATGGTAGAAGATGAGCTCTCTTAAGGAATGAATGTAGGTAGAGAAGAGAAAAGGTCCAAGACTGACCCCTGGGCATTCCAGTGGTCAAAGTTCAGGGGGAAGAAGAGGACCCCACTCCACACTCCCCGAACAAAAATAGACTGAAAAAAATGACCAAGAAACCAATGAGTTTGGAAGAGAGTTTTCTATTCTGGAGGCCAAGTGAAACTACATGTATTGAAAAATAAATCTTGGGCTTCCTTGGTGGCACAGTGGTTATGAATCCACCTACCAATGCAGGGGACACGGGTTTGAGCCCTGGTCCAGGAAGATCCCACATGCTGCAGAGCAACTAAGCCAGTGCACCACAACTACTGAGCCTGCACTCTAGAGCCCGCAAGCCACAACTACTGAGCCCACATGCCACAACTACCGAAGACCATGCACCTAGATAGAGCCTGTGTTCTGCAACAAGAGAAGCCACCACAATGAGAAGCTCATGCACTGCAGTGAAGAGTAGCCCCCACTCGTGCAACTAGAGAGAGCCTGCATGCAGCAATGAAAACCCAACGTGGCCAAAAATAAATAAATAAAATAAATAAATTTATTTAAAAAAAGAAAAATCGTGATCCACTTTGTCAAAGCAGCTTAGAAATCAAGTAAGGTGAGATCAAGATTTGACCACTGGATTTAGCCATGTGGGATTTGATGTGAGTATAACACTGTCTGTATTGAGTTTAAAAGGGACGAGGAGGGGAGGATGAGAACCCTGCAAATAGGAACAAAGACATGGGGCAGTAGCTGGTGGAAGAAGTGGAGACGAGAAGGATTTTTTTCAGATGAGAGGAATAATGGCATGCTATTATGCTGCTGGGAAAAAGTCCAATAGGGAAACAAACACCACACCCAACCGGCCCAAAAGACAACAGAACAAAAGAGATGGGAAAAGTCCTGGAGCAGTATTCTTGAGTAGGCAAGCGGACATGGGATCTAGTGGGAGTCAGTGACTTGAATCTCTATCTCTGGCTTTCTGCACATCTCCACCTGCTTGTCTCAGAGGCTCTGGAAGCTCAAGATGTCCTCAGATGTAATCATCTTTCTCTTTCCTACCCACAAAACTGACCTTTTGCTATGTTTCTTAACCTATGCCTCCCTCATTCATCTAGTGGCCCAAGTCAGAAGCTTAGACGGAGTGGTCCTGGAAGTTGTCTTCTCCCTCATCCCTCTATCCAAATGGAGAGCAAATTCTGTGGATCCTTTCTGTTAAACCTCTCTATGCTACTTCCACCAACAAAGTTCAGGCCCTCAGCGTTATCCCTCTGCATTATCAGAATAGTTTGCTGCCCTCAGTCTGGCTTGCCTTGAATTCAGCCTTCTCAGCAGTGTCATTGTAATCTTCTAGAAACATAAATCCGATCTCATTGCTCTGTCGCTTAAAATCCTTCAGTGGTTGCCTTCTGGATAAAGTTCTGAAGTCTTTACTACAGCTTAAAGGCCATAGAAGTAGTGTGATCGAAGTGTTCCAATATGGTAGTGGTAGGTATTATAGCTCATCTTGTGTGTGTATTTCTCTGTCTTAAAAAAGCAATTTGTGATTTTTGTCCTGTTGTTGTACAGATAGCACTGTGATTGGTATTTTACCATTTACCAGATATTTTCACATACTTTCTATGGCTCTATAATATTGGGTTGGCCAAAAAGTTCGTTCAGGTTTTGTCACATCTTACAAAAACCCGAACGAACTTTCTGGCCAACACAGTAGTTTCAAGGTTGCATTGTTTCTCCCTTCCTCGGAATTCAAAGGGTTATGCTTTCTCCCCCTGACCAGACGTTTATGGGATAAGGCCCTTCATGATCTGCTTTTGGTTGACCTGCTAGGAATTTTAGCTTCTACCTGTCTACCTTAAACTTTCTACCTCTACTCCTGCTACACTATTGGTCATTTTCCCGAGGTTCCATACACCTTTGTCTTCAGGACTGCACATGCAGTTCCCTTTGTCTGAAGCATCTCTTCTTCACAGTCTGATTTTACTTGTCCATCAGTTACCAGTCCTTCTCTGCATCTCCTCCAATGCCCCCAGGCTGGGTTAGGTACCTGTCTTCTATGTGCCCGTAACACACTTTACCTGCATTCGGCATAAAACCTAGTGTCTGTGTTAAAATTGTATGCAAACCCATTTCCCTACTCATTTAGGCAAAGTGTTATTCCCCTGCATTATCAGAATATTTCCCTGCCTTCAGTCTGGACGGCCTGACAGTGTTTGACCAATACTGGGTGCAAAATAGACTAAAAAATATTTTATTTCATAATTATCATATATGAGCTAAACAGTATAATATTAAGGGCCATGCCTCATTTAATGCTGTTTGCCTGAGAAACACATTAGACACTGGAATATTCTATCTCATTTTATGGTTTATTTTGTGGATTGGCATCCTGCCAAAGTTATTTACCACAGATTATGTATTGATTCAGCAGCAGAAGGGGTTCTCACATTGAGAATTCTTTCTCCCACTGTTGCTGATTTTTTGCCTTACACATCTCGTATTCTAACTCTGTCTTTAAAAAATAAAATCAGAATCCTGAATAGCGGGACCTCTAAGATGGAAATAAATTAATTCAGGTGCAAAGAAAACCACTAAAACAATCAACTTTTATTTATAGCCTTTTGGGGCACTATCCAGGCTTTACTAAAATGTGAAGAAACAGCTCACAAATATTGTTGAACAGTAAGTCCCTTGGGAATTTTACATAGCTGTGTTGGATATACAATTTGAAGAGTCCTGTTCATATCTAGCCTCAGTTACACAGATTCTGATCAGAAATATCTGCTATACTACAGAAGATCAAGATAGCAGAAAGCTAAAGCACCAGGACACAACATTCCAAGGAAACAAGTGAAAAAAACTCCATATCCAGGAAACAATGATAAAACAGACTTCTAGGGGAAAGGAACAAGCATCATCAATGCCATCACTGTAGGTTTTAGGAGCATGAGAATGTAAAGGTTATTAGTTTCCCCGTAGTTTATGGGAGCCAATATATTATTTCTGGAGCTAAAACAACATTCTCTTTCCCATCTTTACATGCAGAACAACTGTGGAATACATAACAAGATCTCTGCAGTGCTGAGTGGGGAGATTGTAGTCTTGTCAGATAAAACAGCAGACATCTCTGTTCTGAACACTTCAGCAGTTTCACTTCTGTACCATACATCACCTCTCTCGTTTTTGAGTGCTGAGATGCAAAATTCTACAAGAACCTCATAAATCTAGACAGGAGACGGGACGTGCACATGTGAGGAAATGAGAGGACAAGACAGTGTAGGATATAAAACAGTTGTAAAGTGTGCAGTGCAGGCTCAATGCATGGGAGCACCAAGGAAGGAGAGAGAACAGGGAAGATCTGGTGAGGCTGTAACAGCAAAGAAACTCGATGGGATTCAAGATGGGTGAAACGTGAAAAAATATTACTTAAAAAAATAAAAGACAAAAAAAATTTTGTTGTTTCTATGAACCTTAGTCCTCCTGGATGGTAAAATGAGGTGGAAGGTAGTCTTTAGAGAAGAAATGGAGACGGATGTGGTACTAGAAGCAGCAATCGACTGAAAATCACAAGACCAGGCTCAGTCAGAACTGCCCTAATGAGCTCGGTGACGTTCGTGTCACTGCTCTGGCTGCAATGGTCTTGGGTGGATTAGGGACCGAATCAGTGGTTCTCACTTGGTATTGTGACAATGTGTTGCTATCAGTCCTGGGGGTTGTCTGATAGTAGCTAGTTTCACATTATAAAATTATTAAATTAAATTAATTAATTAACTAATTAAATTAATTAGTTATCCTGATAAATAACTCATAATTTATTCTAACATACTTTTGTAATGGGGGAGAGAAAAGGTCAATTAGAACGGGTGAGCTTGGGATGAACCAAAAGGAGTGTGCCCCCATCATCAGCTGGGCGTGTGGTGGTGGAAAAAAGTAAGCTGAGAACTGTTGGGTTAGAAAATGATTGCTACAACTCTTTGCAGCATTGACAGTTTAGGGTTCCAGGCCAGATGAAAAAAAAAAATTTCAGTGTAATTATGTACTTACTTTTTCTTAACAGCCTTAGATTCTGTTCTAAGGATATGAGGATAAAATTTAGTAATGCAAGTTGTTACTTGATTGATTTCTGTTTGCAAGCAAATTGTTTAATTCTCAGAATATACTTTTTCTTAGATAAAAACGTCCCTCCTTGCCTAAGGTCCTCCAACCCCCTCCCAAATCTGCTTCTTCTCTTGCATGACAAATCTTCTAAATGTAATCACAAGTATCCTATAAGAGAGAACTTTGATTATAGACAGAAGGCTATGTGACAGAAGTAGAGGGAAGCTGAGTCAGAGAAGCTACTATGCCACTGGCTTTGAAGGTGGAGAAAGAGGTCACAAGGTAAGGAATACAGGTGGCCACTAGAAGCTGGAAAAGGCAGTGACATGACTTATTCCCTAGAGTCTTCTGAGGGAGTGTGGGCTTGCCACAGCTTCAGCTTGGTGAAATCTGGCCTCCAGAACTGTAAGAAAATAAATCTGTGTTGTTTTAGGCCACTAAGTTTGTGGTAATTTGTTAGAGCAGGACACTAATACACTCATATAATTATCTTTTGTTTATCTCTATACAGCATTTACCACAGTTTAATGTAATTGTATTTTCACTAAACTGTCAATCTTTTTTTTATACTCCATTTATATTTATTATAAAGTATTGGCTATATTCCCTGTTGTACAGTATATCCTTGTAGCTTATTTGATACATAATAGTTTGTATCTCTTAATCCTCTACCCCTATATTGCGCCTCCCCACTTCCCTCTCCCCACAGGCAATCACTTGCTTGTTCTACCTGTGAGTCTTTCTTTTTTATTATATTCACTAGTGTGTTGTATTTTTTTAGATTCCACATATAAGTGATATCACACAGTATTTGTCTGTCTTTGTCTGAGTAATTTCACTTAGCATAATGCCCTCCAAGTCCATCCATGTTGTTGCAAATGGCAAAATATCATTCTTTCTTAAGGCCAAGTAGTATTCCATTGTGTGTGTGTGTGTGTGTGTGTATACACACACATATATATACCACATATATATACACCACACCATGTATACACACACACATATACCACATATATATACACCACACCATGTATACACACACACCACATATATATACACCGCACCATGTATACACACACAAACATATATATACCACATATATATATACCACACATGTATACACACACATATATATACCACATATATATACAACACACCATGTATACACACACAAACATATATACCACATATATATATACGACACCATGTATACACTAACACACACACACCACCTATATATACACCACACCATGTATACACAAACACACACACATATATACCACATATATATACACCACACCATGTATACACACACCACATATATATATACCACACCATGTATACGCACACACAAGCATATATATACCACATATATATGACACCATGTATACACTCACACACACACATACCACCTATATATACACCACACCATGTATACACAAACACACATACATATATATACCTCATATATATACACCACACCATGTATACACACACACATATATACCACATATATATACACCACACCATGTATACACACACACGCACACATACCACATATATATACACCACACCATGTATGCACACACATGCATATACCATATATATATACACCACACCATGTATGCACACACACACATTTATACCACATATATATACACCACACCATGTATACACACACACACATATATACCACATATATATACACCACACCATATATATACACCACACCATGTATACACACACACACATTTATACCACATATATATACACCACACCATGTATACACACACACATATATACCACATATATATACATCACACCATGTATATAAAAACACACACACACATATATATATATACCACATCTTCTTTATCCATTCATCTCCTGATGGACACTTGGGTTGCCTCCATATCTCAGCAAGTGTAAATAACATTGCTATGAATATTGGGGTGCATGCATCTTTTCAAATTAGTGTTTTTGTTTTTTTCAGAAATATACCCAGGAGTGGAATTGCTTGGTCATATGGTAGTTCTATTTTTAGATTTTGGAGAAATCTTCATACTGGTTTCCACAATGGCTGCACTGATTTACATTCCCATCAACAGTGTACAACTGTTCCCTTTTCCCCACATCCTCGCCAACATTTATTATTTTGGTTCTTTTTGATGATGGCCATTCTGACAGGTGTGATTTTGCTTTGCATTTCTCTGATGATTAGTGATGCTGAGCATCTTTTCGTGTGCCTGTTGGCCGTCTGTATGTCTTCTTTGGAAAATATCTATTCAGGTTTTCTGCCCATTTTTTTAATCTGGTTGTTTGTTTTTTTGATGTTGAGTTGCATGAGCTGTTTATATATTTTGGATATTAATCCCTTATCGGTCATATCATTTGCAAATATCTTCTCCCATTCAGTAGGTTGTCTTTTTATTTTATTGATGGTTTCCTTTGCTATACAAAAGCGTTTAAGTTTAATTAGGTCCCATTTGTTTATTTTTGCTTTTATTTCCTTTGCTTTAGGAGACAGATACAAAAAAAATATTGCTACGATTTACGTCAAAGAGTGTTCTGCCTATGTTTTCCTCTAGGAGTTTTATAGTTTCTGGTCTTATATAGGTCTTTAGTCCATTTTGTATATGTGTTAGAGAATGTTCTAATTTTATCCTTTTACATGTAGCTATCCAATTTTCTCAGCACCACTTACTGAAGAGAGTTATTTTCATTGTATATTCTTGTCTCCTTTGTCATAGATTAATTGACCATAGGTGTGTAGGTTTACTTCTGGACTCTATTCTGTTCCATTGATCTATGTATCTGTTTTTGTGGCAGTACATATCATTTTGATTACTGTAGCTTGGTAGTATAGTCTGAAGTCAGGGAGCATGATTCCTCCAGCTCTGTTCTTCTTTCTTAAGATTTAAACTCAGTCTTCTTGAGGGCAGGAATCATGTGTTTTTCTTGTTTGTATCTCCTATGCCTATCATACTGCCCTTAGAAATATTTATTAAGTAAATTAATCAATTTATTAATATGATTCAGACTAGAGGATGCCTCCAGAAAATTTTTCTTCTCTTTTCTCTCTATGGATATTCTTTGCTTTTGGGGTCAAAGCCCTTTAACTGGATATATGGGGGAATTATCTTTCTGGCTAAAGATCTGAGTCTTTAACTCCACAGTGTCCCCATCCCTCCTCCAGTCAGTCACCATGTTTCATCCCTCTACCTTTCCAGTGTTGTCTTTCTCTCCTCTCTATCTCTATCCTAATTTTGACATTCCTCACCTCTCACCTGGACAACACCATGGCCTCTCAACTGGTCTCCCTGCCACCACACACTTTAATCCATCCTTCTTCCTGCTATCAGAGCACTTTTCTAAAGCACAAATAGATCATGTTATTCTGCCCAGCTCCCCCCTCCCAGCTCTCATTGGCTCCTCATGGGCAACACCAACAGTGCCCACCCCTCAGCATGGTGTCCAAGCCCTGGCTGACTGAACGTTTTTAGACTCATCTTCTCTTCTGCAGACCCCATGAGCAGCCCCAGCCCTCACTCACCAGTTGCTGCTTCCTCATCCCTCCCACAGCTCTTTGCCCTTGTTCCTCTCCTTCCTTCAGCTTGGACTGTCCAACTCCTCTCTTGAAACCTATCAAAGTCCTTCCACACCTGGAAGGCTCGACTCAAAAGTCACTTGTCTGCAGCTTTCCCATCTCATGCCAGTCAGAATTTCTCTTCCCTCTCTCCTCTTTTTTTCAGCTTTCACTCGGCCTCGAATCACAGCTGGTTGTTTACCTGCCAGTCTCCCTCACCGACCACTAGTTCTGAAGAACAAGAACTGGATAGTATTCCTGTTTGCCTATCAGCCATAGCATGGGCTCAATAAATGTTTACTGAGTGAATCAACCTGCTCTACAGGAAGGTCCCTCCTAGTCTATCACATTAAAATACCATTTGTGTTCTATATTTCAAGGTCAGTTTTATTATAATTTAAGGTTATAATAGAAGGTAAGAGATTGCACAAGAGCCTGAACAACAATGTTGTTTTCTAGCTTTCCGGCGTACCCTTAAAATATGTGCAAATAAAATTATACCTGAGGATAAGAATATACCTGAGAATGAGAATAAACAAAGAGGGAATCGATGGTTTTAAATAATATTACTACTTTGTCTTTGATTGTTGCCCATGGTCCTTTCCAATCTAGGGGTGGTGAATGAGATGAATTAGTGCTATTTTTTTGCTATGGAACTTGCTGGAAGCCCATTCTGGAATCTCTCTCTCAGAATTATATAGCCTAGAATGGCATGCCGGAACCTCATTTTAAATAGATGCCAGTATAAGAAAACAGATATTGTATTCTAATGAAATATGTCACGTTAATTAAAATGTCACATTAATTAAAATATTTTTGCTGATGTACACTTTCTATTTCTCTACATAGTAAAACAATACATGTTTGTAAAACGTTTTGAATCAAAGTAAAACTTTTTTTCTTTCAATCTATTTCATAGTCAACACCTGTAGGGCAATATCGAAAGAGATGATAGGGAAGGCCAGAGGGGTAAAGGGCGATGCATTTGGTTTTTGTTAGAGTAGATAATATGTGACTTGTTATTCTCCACCCTGTTTGGTGGCAAGGTGAGTGGAGGCCATGAGGAATGGTGCTGCAAGGAGTAAGATATGATTTCTTACAGGCCTGTGAACCACTGCCTTTTGGTCCCACTCCCCCATGTTTTACTAATAATAACTAGTGAAGCTAAATAACAAATATTAACATGCAGTGACTTGAATTCTGGTAGTGCATTTAGAACTTGATTTTAGTTAAAATTTTATTTTTAGTTTTTTTAGAAAAGAATGTTGACTTATTTGTACTGTTTTTAGTTTTTTTTGAATGGCCAGTGGATGTACATGGTTATGCCCTGTCAAGTGCTCCCTCCTTCATCTGTCTAGCCATTCATTTCTTTTCCCCAGAAGCAATCACTTTTACTACTTTCTTGTACTGTTCCAGGGTTAGTCTATGCATTTATAAGCAAAAAGCCAGAGTTATCATACCCATTTGTGAAAAAAACCTTTTTTACACAAATAGCAGTATTCTTTATACATATTAATCTAAAACTTTACTCTGTTCAACTGTGTGTGCGTGTAAAGTCCTAGAGGTTTTTCCATGTTAATCCATAAAATAGCTGTCTAATTCTGATTACTTCTGTCTATCTCACTATATAACTGTAGTCTAATTTACTTAACTAGTCCTTTGTTGATGGACATTTGATGCTTCTAATCTCTTATGACAAAGAGTGCTGCAATGAATATCCTTGTATATATGTTATTTTCCACACATGTGAGTATAGCCATAAGATAAATTCCTAAAAGGGGAACTAATTACTCAGTCAAAAGGATGTGAATATATATATATACACACATACATTTTTTTTTGGTAGACATTGCCAAATACCCTTCCACAGAAGTTGTACCCATTCACATTCTTAACAGGAATGTATAATATTGCCTGTCTTCCTATAGCCTTCACATTTTATTCTCTTTCTATGTCTTTTAACACACAGAACTGTGATGTTTAATAAAATTATAAGAATGGGTCAATGGGTCTAAGTTGGATGGTCAGAAAAGGTGTTTTTAAAAGAATTTTTAAATTTTTGGCTGCATTGGGTCTTCCTTGCTGTGTGTGGATTTTCTCTAGTTGTGGTGAGTGGGGGCTACTCTTCGTTGTGGTGAGCAGGCTTCTCATTGCAGTGACTTCTCTTGTTGCAGAGCACAGGCTCTAGGCACGTGGGCTCAGTAGTTGTGGCTCGCGGGCTCTAGAGTGCAGGCTCAGTAGTTGTGGCCCATGGGCTTAGTTACTCCATGGCATTTGGGATCTTCCTGCACCCGGGATCGAACCCGGGTCCCCTGCATTGGCAGGTGGATTCTTAACCACTGCACCAGCAGGGAAGTCCCAGAAAAGCTGTTTTTCTTTAAAGTGTCATTTGAACACAGATAAGTATAGAAAAATACATTTGAAGAAGAAAACTGGAAACTGTTTCCTTGATCTGAAGAAAAAATTATTCCAAAATAGCATCCAAAAAGAGTACTGACATATAGTAGGTACGCAATAAATTTGTTGAATAACTTCTGTGCCTCTAATGAGTTTTGTTAAATTCTCAGCGATATAATAGGATGGTCTTATTTAAAGTCTCATAGTGGTGATAAGGTATATATTTAAATGGCATTTATCTCTGTGATTCATTTCAATATATGCATCTTTTAAAAAAATCATGTCGCTTAATTGGTCGTTTGGCTAATCACTTGCAGGTTGTATGGAGAAGTAAATACAGAATATACATTATTAAAGGCAAATTTATTCCTTAAAGTGGAATTCTAAAATTAAATTTAGAAAACATTTAAAAGAAGGAAAAAACAACATTAGTCCTCTAATTCCAGCATTTTGGTATATTTTCTTCCAGTCTTTTTTTCCCTTGTGTTAGTATGTAAATGTATATATATCATACACACATATCTGTCACATGTACATATGGAATTGTCATTATGTTTTATAGAATTGTAATCACAGTGAAAAAATAATTATATAGCCAGAATCAGACTCAATATTATAAGCTTTTTGTTATTTTAGTTTTATTAAATTTTTAAAAAAAATTTTTGGCCGTACCGTGCAGCTTGTGGGATCTTAGATCCCCAACCAGGAATCGAACCTGCACCCTCAGCAGTGAAAGCACTGAGTCTTAATCACTGGACTGCCGGGGAATTCCCTTCTTGTTGTTTTTAAATGAACTTTTTAATCAATTTTTATGGCTTCCTAAAATTTCACCAAATGGGTATATATTAATGTATTTAACCATTGCCCTGTTGTTCAATTTTGGGTTGTTTTCAATCTTTTATTGTTATAAATCACATTGTGGTCAGCAACTTTTTCTGTTTCCTTATAATGTGTTTTCAAAATGGAATCCTGAGACCAAAGGGTATGCACAGGCTTAAGGTTCTGCTTTGACTTTCTTCTCTTTTCACTGTTCACGTGTACTGATCTGATCTCTCCCCGAAGCTTCAATTACTCTCGATGTGCTAAGGACCCACAAGCCTATATGTTCAGACTAGACCCTTTTCAATACTCCAAGCCTGTATCCAGCTACCTGCTGTACATCTTTCCCTAGATTTCCACAAGCACTTCAGATCCGTTGCTCCAAACTGGACTGATATTTTCCACCAAATCCTTACCTCTTAGTAGATGACACCTCTATCCACCAGTCAGACACTCCAGCCAGACATGAAATCATCCTAGACTCCTGTCTCACTTCATGGTCTACCTCTCACTGGGGTCCAGTGAATGCTGCTGTTTCCACATTTCTCGCATGTGCCTTTCCTCTCCATTCTTGCCTCTCCCTCCTGGATGAGCGTCCTGCTATAGTTTACTAACCGGTCCTTTGCCTGACACTCCCGCTCAAATGACGCTCGGAGGTCAGCCATTTTCTTCCCAGCTTTAGAAGCTCTCAGTGATCCTTCCCTTGAAAGGCCCCCAATTATCCAGTGTTGGTCGAACTTTTCCATCAAGACTCCTGAGAGGCAAAGTCAACATAGACTATAAGTCCGTAACGTCTTTGAAATCTTTATTTTACTTTAAAAATTCATGTGAATTGTCTGGTCTACTTAAGTATGTATTTGTGCTTGTTCTAACATAAAACAAGAATTCTCCTTCTGAAACCTTCAAATGAAATTGATATGCCCCGAAGGTGTGCTATGGCTTTTTGTGACTTTTTCTGGGACGTGATACCATATGCATAGAACCTCAGTTCAGTTTGAAAGGCACGGCTTCTGGAATAAAATCCGGAGAGCCCAGCAGAGCACTGTATCTCGGCCTGTCCTTCGTGAACTATACGCTGGGACCTCCTCCTGTCTCATCTGTCACCGGTCCTTCCAGCCATCCTGTGTTCCAGCCGCACAGGGCCACCTGCCATCCTCACAACACCCAGTCTGTTTCATGCTGCATGTTCTCCTCAAGAACATACCTGTTTCCCCTACCAGGAGTGCCCTCATGACTCTCAGTCCTTGCTCTGTTTACCTTCATGCCCCGTAGTTCAGTCGACCTGATGACAACTATCGTTTTAATATTCAAATCTGCTATTATCTCTCCTGTGAAGACTTTTCAGACTTTATCAAGTAGAACTGGTTCTTTCTTCCTTTATAGCCCCACTGCACCATGTCAATACAGATCTTCCCGGACTTCAGTGAGGTTACATCCAGATAAACCCATCATAAGTTGAAAATATCGTTAAGTTGAAAATGCATTTAATACACTTAAACTACAGGGCATCATGGCTTGCTTAGCTTAACCTACCTTGAATGTGCTCAGAACATTTACGTTAGCCTGCAGTTGGGTAAAATCATCTAACACAAAGCCTATTTGATAATAAGTATTGAAGATCTCATGTAATTTATTGAATACTCTACTGAAAGTGAAAAATTGAGTGGTTTTCTGGGTACAGAATGGTTGCAAGTGTATCAGTTGTTGCGTGGCTGACTGGGACTCACTGCCACTGCCCAGCATCACAGGAGGGTATTGTACTCCATATCACTGGCCCATGAAAAGATGAAAATTCGAAGTACATCTTCTACTGAATGTGTATTGCTTTTGCACCATCATAAGGTTGCAAAAAATTGTAAGTGGAACCATCATAACTTGGGGGCCATCTGTATATGTATACATCTCTCTCTATACCATATGTATTTCTACGTAGTATCTATAACATTCTGTTCTTTTTTTCTTTCCCTTCCTTTCCCTCTTTCTCCTTTCTCATCCTTCTCTTCACCTACTCAATGATTTTTAAACACCATGAGGACAGGGAAACAGTTGAATTTGTCTCTGCTTGCCAAGTGCCTAGCCTAGTGTGACAAATAGAATGCATGGGGTACCTTTTAATTTTTTTTGAATGGAGGAATGAGGAGCATTTTTGATGTGCGGTCAAACTGCTTTTTAATGCCCCCAGAGGTACATGCTCTCCCAGTTTTACCATTGGTTCTGGATTAGGTTATCACATCAAACATTTTTGGGAATAATTTAATAGATGAAATGTTACCTTGTTTTATTTTAATATTCTTTGATTACTAGGAGGTGGCCCACTTTATCATATTGCTTTATTTTCATGAATTATGACTGTTTTTAAAATGTCAACTTCTAGAGTCTTGGAGTTTTTCTTTACATTTTCCACGGGCTCTTAAAATTATTTTTATTATGCAATGTTCGATACTGAAGTGTATATATGAAAATGATAGTAAAACTTTCTATGCTTTATTTACTGTAGATGTATTTTTTTCTCACATGGTTGCTTATCTTTACTTTGGTTCCTTTTAAAAAACAAACAGTTCTTTATATAATAAAGACATTAACATTTAGAATTCATTGTGGTATATGCCATGGTTGTCTAAAGATGAGAATAATATCCTTAGGTTAGACTTTTTATTATATTTTGAAATCAATGCTTTCAAATGGAAAAGTATAATTTGAATCTAAATACCTGTCCTCAACAGTCCTTTTAGCACAGAGCCAGAATGATTACCTTAAAAAGTTCCTTAGGTCATATCACTTCTCAATTCAAAACTCTCTGGTGATTTCCCATCCCATGCAGAGCAAAACCCGAAGTCCTTCCTAAGGTGCTGGACCTATATCAGCTTCCTTCTGGCTACTTCTCTGACGCCATCTCCTACCCTTCTCTCCTCCCTCCTCCTTCCCCCCTCACTCAGTTCCAGCCATGCGGCCCTCCTTGCTCTTCCTTAAACTCACCAAAGATGCTCACAACTCACATCCTTTACACTATTGTTCCTTCTACCTGCTCTTTCCCCAGACCTCCTTCACGCTCAAGTCTCATCTTATCAGATGAGATCGTCTTCCCTATGCCACCTAAAACAGTTAACCCACCCCCACCATGGCACTCTTTACTACTTTCCTGGCATTATATTTTTCTTCATAGCATGTATGACAACTGACTTTGTTTTTGTTTACTGCTGTTTTCCCAGTAACCAGCTCAGAAAATAGTAGTTGCATATATCAATGAATGAATTTAGTTACTCATCTGATAATCTCTGAGATGACAACTATATAAAATGTATTTGGTATTTGTGAAAAAAAATCTTTTTTTTAATACTACTTAATACTTAATACTACTACTTAATACTTAAAAATACTACCATCATTATATCAGTTATTGCTGTGGTTTAAATGTTTGTGTCCTGCCCCCACCACCACCAAATTCATATGTTGAAATCCTAATGCCCAATGTGATGGTGTTAGGAGGTGGGGCCTTTGGGAGGTAATTAGGTCATGAGGGTGGAGCGCTCATGAATGAGATTAGTGACCTTATCAAAGAGACCCCAGAGAGCTCCCTAGCACCTTCCATCAAGTGAGAAGGCATTACCTATGAACCAGGAAGCCCTCACTAAACACTGAATCTGCTGGCACCATGATCCTGCACTTCCCAGCCTTCAGAACTGTGAGAAATAAATGTTTGTCTTTTATAAGCTAGTCAGACACTTGTACAGTTGACCCTTGAGCAACACAGGTTTTGAACTGCATGGGTTCACTTATATGTGGATTTTTTTCAATAGTAGATACTATAGCACTACATGATCCCTGGTTGGTCCTCTGATGCAGAACCTCTGATGTGGAGGAACCACAGATGCAGAGGGCAGACTATATATTATACTCAGACTTTCAGCTGTGCAGAAGGTCGGCACCCCTAACCCCCATGTTGTGCAAGGGTCAACTCTATTTTGTTATAGCAGCCTGAAAAGATGAAGATAGTTACTTTGGGGGGCACCTAATAATTTCTCCTGACCACTAGGGTTCTGAAGTTCACTAGGATTTTGTGTGGCTTGGGGAATGCTGTGGTTTTGTGTGGCTTGGGGAATTTGGGAAATGCTATACTAGAAGACAGTGTGAAGGCAAGGGGACTGCCCATGTGTCTCATGTCATTATTCAGCACATCACAGCTTTGCAAACAATTATAAAAAGTGGTAGATAAAAAGAATATCACTGTTTTCTTATTTCTGCATGTAAAAATAGCGTTCAAAAGAGATTGCTTTAGGAATAGAAAAGTTACTTCAAAACGAGTTTTGATTAAAAATAAGCATATAGGGCTTCCCTGGTGGCACAGTGGTTGAGAGTCCGCCTGCCGATGCAGGGGACACGGGTTCGTGCCCCGGTCTGGGAGGATCCCACGTGCCGCAGAGCGGCTGGGCCCGTGAGCCATGGCCGCTGAGCCTGCGCGTCCGGAGCCTGTGCTCCGCAGCGGGAGAGGCCACAACAGTGAGAGGCCCACATACCGAAAAAAAAAAGCATATAGATTGAAAGGAAATGGGAATCTGAAACAAGGAAAATATTTAACATTAGTGATCCAGAAGGAAGATAGTAATGCAGTAGTGCTTATGTGAAATTAAAAACAGTAACAAGGACCAAAACATTCAAAGCGATTAGATACGCGTGAAATTTATGAAAGTAAAAAAATTATATGACTTGTCAAATGCAAATGATACAGCTGGAGGAAAATGATCAGAGAGATGTAGTTTGGTTTTGGAGAACTCAGAAATCCAATAATGCTGAAGAGCAACAAGCATAAGGGAACAAAGATTAGTTGATAAAAGCTTTAGAATCCTTACTCGTATGTCCAGCGTAAGACTAGAGGTCTCCTACAGATTTAGCAGCATGGGAGGGTTATCTGCTGAAACAGGTAGAATAAAATTACTGGACTTAAAAATCATTGCCAAATGAAAATTCAGTAGCTCAGTGTCCCAGGAGCCAAGGGAGTAATTCTGTCACATCCATCATGCCTCGCTTCAAAAATATCATTTTCCTGTATTACTTACTTCAGTGATTTTTGAAGATGAGCTATTTGTAAAAGGTTTTTAAACTTTGTAACATCATGTTCAAAAGCTTCAACAAAGATATTTGTTCATGATGTTGGAATAGATGTTATAAATAAAGATATTGTTACTCACATGCAAATTCTTACATATTTACCCAGAAGAATGATCAGAGAAATAAAACAATATATCATTTTGTGTACACATACACCCACACAATCAATACCAAACATTATTTAATCTGTGATTACAAAAAGCTTAGTTTTAAAAGCATTGGGTGTGTTTTGCACAAGAAACATGAAATATAAAACAGGGAGATGAAGTGAGTTTTGCATATAATCAGTATCTGGGTTAGGAAAAATTGGATTTAAAAGTGATTTTACAAAAGATAAAATAAAATAGCTCTTTTTAGTGGTGGATTAACTTGAAAACATGTGTTTGAATCACGAGAGAAGAAAATGAAAGTTTTTGTATTTTCTTGAAGTCTTAGAGGGATTTGCAGTTTAGCCTTGTGATCTTCTATCCTGGAAAGAATGAAGGTGCTCAATGCATTTGTTTTAATTTAAAACTGGGTTTACGTGTAACATGTTAGAATCACCCTTAGCTGAGGTGACGGGGATCTTAAGGGTCTAGTTTGACCACGTAGTTGATGTTTAATTCATCACTCTGAGCCCAAAGTTATTCAACTCTTGTCCGTAAATCTCTGATGATGTAAATTCACTTGCACTCCTGTTGTGAGTTCCATGCCTCTGGAAATTCGATGTGGAATAGGTCTCTCCCTGAACTTACCTGGAGGCCAGACTCAGCACTTCCTCATAGCCCCAAATAGCAGACCCAATTCCACAAAGCCTTAGTAAGTAAAGTAGCTTGTACCGAATATGAACAGCGGTGGTGGTTATGGAATACATAGTGAAGAGAATTTACATTCTTCACAGCAAAAGTTAATTAAAATCCTCACTAGACATCCTGGAATTCCAAATCCCCTTCTAGATATCCTAGCAACATTACCTCTGTTTTTTTCCCCTCTCCTTGCCCCCAGTTCTCTGAAATTCCCTATATCTTTATAGCAATTTAGCCCAGGTTCTTAGCTAGAATAGCTCTCTAAAAACTAAAGCCCTTCAGCTGGAGGAACTCTCCTTTCCTCTGGAGGAACTTTCCTTTTTCACTGGAAAGCAGGCCAGTGAACTTCTCTCGTACTTTCACAGGCATTGGCTGGAAACAACCACTAGGTAGTAGTTTCCCTTTTCATCTCAGGTGATCTAGCAAAATATTTGCCCAACCGAAACAGACCCCTCTTATTTTGATAGAGTGAGGGGGTACTGAGAGGAGAAGGGCATATGTGGAGAGGGGCATATGTGATTGGGCTCCTAAAAAAATAGGGTTTTCTCCATATTACACGTAATTTACAATATTAGGTAATTGAGTGTTCTAAAAAGAGTAGTTGTATTTTAGTAAATGCCTAATTTGGTCCTAAATGGTAATTAAAATTCTTTATAACAGTTTTATTGAGCTATAATTATACCCCATAAAATTCACTCTTTTGAAGTGTACAATTAAGTGAATTTTAGTATATTCACGATCATCACCATTATCTAATTAAAAAACATTTTCATCATTCCCCAAAGAAACCCCCTTACCCATTAGCAGTCACTACTCCATCTCCCTCACCCTTGGCAACCACTAATCTACTCTGTCTCTATGGATTTGCCTATTCTGGACATTTTATATAAATAGAATCATACAATATTTGTTATTTTGTGACTGACTTATTTCACTTAGCATATTTTCAAGGTTCATCCATGTTGCAGCATATATCAGTACTTAATTCTTTTTTATGGCCAAATAATATTCTATTGTATGGATATACCATATTTCATTTATCTGTTCATCAGTCGATAGCCATTTGGGTTTTTTATACTTCTTGGCTATTATGAATAATGCTGCTATAAACGTCTATGTACAAGTATTGTATGGACACATGTTTTCATTTCTTGTGGGTATATGCCTAGGAATAGAATTGCTAGGTGATGTGGTAACTCTCTGTTTAACTTTTGAGGAACTATTAAACATTTTTTCGAAGTGGTCACATCATTTTACGTTCCCACCAGCAAGTACGAGTGTTCCAATTTTTCCCACACCCTCACTAACACTTGCTATTGTCTGTCTTTTTTATTACAGCCATCTTAGTGGGTGTGAAGTGGTATCTTGATGTGCATTTTCCTGATGGCTAATGATGTTGTGCAACTTTTTATGTGCTTATTCCCATTTGTATATCTTCTTTGAAGAAATGTCTTTTCAAATCATTTGTGCATTTAAAATTGGGTTGCCTTTTTATTGTGGTGTTGTAAGAGTTCTTTTGAAATTCTGAGTCCCTTATCAGAATATATGATTTGAAAACATGTTCTCCCATGTGTAGGTTGTCCTAATAGTAATTTGCGTTCAGGCAACACTTGAATTATTCACAGATTGAAGCTTAGTACGAATATCATCCAAACCCTTTGCTTTTCTCCTTGATTTATTCCAATTTGGAAAAATCTGTGCTCACAGTGCCCTCTAAAAAGAGTGCACAGAGGAAGGAAAAAACAACCATACAGCGTCTAGCAGAGAGTATGTGCTCAGTTAACTTTGGTAAATGAATGAATGACAGTTATCTATTTATTCTTGGTTCCCACCACTACTCTGACTTGTTGGGTTCCTCTGCTGCGCTTTCAGAGCAATTATATGTATTTCATGGCCTGAAAGCCCCCAAGGGGAGTGCTGAAGTATTGGGAAAATGTTCCTGTTTCCATGTGTGTGCTCTAAGCTGTCTGCCTACTCCACATTGAATGCGCTAAAGCTTCACGCTGTCATATGAGAGTCCTCAGACTTTTTCATGATTAGAAGCAGTTTCATGATCTCCTCTTTAAGTCTGAGACTCACCAATTTCAGAGAAAGAAACATTTGTTTTCGTCAGTTCAATGTTGACTCTATAGTGTTTTCAGTGGTCCTGGGTATTTCTATATCAATTATATTATGGATGTTTCTTTGGAGGTTCACTTAGGGATTTCATTTACTTCAATACCCTTGATCTAAGAGTGGTTCCCTCACTGAGGATCGCTGTCCCCGTAACCAGGCAAGTAGCTGTGGGGAGATGGATTTGATGCTGTGAGGGAGGGAGTCACAGCTGCCTGCCTGTCAGGTCAGCTGAATCTATTTAGGAGAACTTGTGGGGAAGGAGATGGGCCTAGCCAGGCAGTCTGCATTCCTACATCATTTACAACGGTCTATCAAGGTCATTTTTGCAACTGACGTTTGACAAAAATCCCCTGTTCATCTTGAGTGCTGACTCACAGGAAGAATCAGAACGATTCATAAATGGGAGGAATCAAAGGAATTCCAGTTGGGACCACAGTTTGGAACTAAGAAATCAAAGCAGGTATATGTATGAAGAAAACAGGCTGGGGAAAGGAAGAACAGAGGGAAGCAAGCCACTACTTTGTAACTGTATATAAACAAGATCTAGCTTTACACCGGCAGTGCTGGCTGGCCTGCTAGTATGACTCAGCTCAGTTACCATTCCTGGTACTCAGGTGATTGTGGGTATCATGCCCATGACACACCTATGGATGTGGGTACCTGCCAGCTAGTGAAACGGGACACATAGTTATGAGCATGCAAAATGGCCCCATCTCAGAGATGGACAAAAGAGAATTTTTTAAAAGTTAGTGGTGTCAGGGAGTTAATTTGAACAAGTTTGCTGTCTTAGTCCAGGCTGAAAAAAAAAAATTGCTCAATCTAAACAGCCATCAATAATACCACTTTAGGGCTTCCCTGGTGGCGCGGTGGTTGAGAGTCCGCCTGCCGATGCAGGGGACACAGGTTCGTGCCCAGGTCCGGGAAGATCCCACATGCTGCGGAGCAACTGGGCCCGTGAGCCATGGCCACTGAGCCTGCGCGTCCGGAGCCTGTGCTCCGCCACGGGAGAGGCCACAGCAGTGAGAGGCCTGCGTACCACACACACACACACACACACACACACACAAAAACCCCACTTTGTAGTATTTATGCAATGCTTTTCCTTCTTTCATAAGTGCAAACACTTTAAAGCTTACCTCGTGGCTCATCATCACAACCCTCTCCTGAAGGAAAGAGGTAGCTTCACAAACAACTGACCTGAGGCTCAGAGGTGAGTTGACTGTTCTGGAGGGTGGGGGAGAAGGGTTGGGTCACTGAGAGGTAGACCCCTTTTTGGAGCTAGGACTGAATCAGCCCTTAAACAGATGTAAAGTCCTTTAATTTCCATAAGAACCCTATGAGGTGGGTATTATTATTAATTTGGCAGATTGAAGAAAATCATCCAAATCATTGAGCTAATAATGGTAGAATGAAACCATGTATCTGTCATATTCTAGAACCATATTGTTTCTGCTCTACCATATTTTGATTTACCAATTCTAACTGATTAAAGAGGTTGCCTGGAGGGTTCTGTGGAAGCGGTCTCAGCCACATGCAGTTATTCCACCTGGTGCTGGTGGGGATGGGAGGAGTGGCATCGAGTACAGAACCAAAGCCTCATAGAAGGAGGGCTTTTGTCATGGGCTTCATTTCTAAGAGACTCACGGAAGACTTTCTATTACACAAGGGTCCATACTTTGAGGGCGCTAAGGAAGGGCACTGAGAAAGGGCAGCTCCTTAGAACTGCACGTGGGTAACACTTCTCCTTTCCCTCCCCGCTGTTGCCAAGTACGATAACTAGGGAAGGAAACCAGAATATATCGCCCCCAAATATGCCTCTTTGACATAAAAATCATTTCGAGCCCAAGGCTATTAAGCAGCAGGAAATGCAGGAAAAGCTCTCTCCACCCTCCCCTTTTCTGCCTAAAGACAGGACATAAATTCTCCTACTGGAGACAGACTCTTAACCCAGGGACAGCACCACAGGAATCAGCAAACAAACCTCCCTGCATTAGTTACCTCTCATATATTTACCTTCCCACAGTTGGCTGCCTTTGGAAGCCTAAAACTGTATTCCTTTGTACTATTGTTTCTCTACAAGTTTATTGCTCTTTGTTGAAGATACTATATAAGCTGGTGTTCTAAGTTGCCACTTCGGGTTACTTTTCATGAGGTTTCTTCCATGTGACATGTGCAGCGCACATTCATAAACCATTTTTCTCTTGTTAATCTGTCTTTAAGAGCCCCAGCCGAAAACCCAAGATGGGGAGAGGTATACTACCCATCTTCTATGCGAGCTATGGCTAATTTTCTGTTTCTCTCTTTCTCTTTTGCTACTACCTGCTTCTTTATTTTGCCACAAGAGTTTCCTTCCTTAAAATGACATCCTCTCCTTCCTTGAAAGGTAACTATTATGAAACATGGCATGTAGTGGAAATACATTCGCCATGTGAGTGGCCAGTCAGTGTATGATTGGCAGGTTGGTAGATTCTAGACAAGAATTTGGCAGCTCTGATCATAGTAGACAGATGAAGGCAGGATCAGTGTTACCCTCAGTGAAAGGATGAATACACTCCCCTGGATTTATACCACATACCACAGTTCCTGTTTTAGTTTCTGAATGACAAATATTCCTTAGTTTTCTGCTTTTACATCTGTGTTTAAATTGTCAATTTGCAGGATTGGGTTGACAGATTTAAATCCTTGATTCTTTCATATTTTTATAAAAAATGCTTTCATTTTCGTTTGCAAATTATAGCTACAATGTACAACGTAGGAGGTTTTCACACACACAAAGACATCAGTCTTACATTGGAGTCCCAGTGGGCTCATCATTTTTGAGAGTGAAAGATATGGATACCTTTGGATCTGAACCCCTATTAATCCCCAACTTACCGCACCATTTCACCCTCCAGTTTCGATTGGCATCCACTCCACGGCAGCGAAACCTTGAGTTCCTTGACCTTGTTTTTCTCCAAAATCGATCCTAGATGTAATTTTAAAAAGAGGTGCAGAAAAAACACTTAAGAGGTTATTCCCATGCATTTTAGTAGCTCAGTCAGTGAATGAATCACAGCACGGAGGGGAAGGGAGAGTTCCCTTGGGAATAAAGTCCAGGGAGTAGGAATAGGACAGGATTACCATCGGAGACTCAGGTTCATGATCCAGTTTCTGCCACAGACTTTTCTGTTACCTTCTCTTGCCCTCATTTCTTCACAGGCAAAATTGAGTGAGCTGCACTGGACTAGTGATTTTTTTCACAATTTATTTGGAAGGAGAAATCTTTATTTACATGAAATCTTAGGCAAAGCCAAACATAGAAAGGAAATCAAAAGGTTGCTGCTATGCTGGGGAAGGGAGTGAAAGTCCCCTTTGTAGCTCTGGAAGCACTAGGCTAGCTGCCCACCAAGCTTCTTTCCTGTTTCAGGACTGTTTTCCATGAGTTTTTCAGTTGGATAGGCAAAGTGACTTACATTGGTCCAGCTAAAATGGTATCCATCAACGTTAAACACAGGCATGATATAGAAATACAGATGATTCAACATTTTTCTCATGGTTGGGTCACTCCTATATGTTAGAAGAGCCTAAAAGACAAAGGTGACATTTTTCTTACAAACGGATCCCAAATACAGATTTGGAAAATAAATATGAGACATCCTTTCTATCCATGGGAAATACCAAATATGTTGGGTTAAAAAGTAATAAACTAGGGCTTCCCTGGTGGCGCAGTGGTTGAGAGTCCGCCTGCCGATGCAGGGGACACGGCTTCGTGCCCCGGTCCGGGAAGATCCCACATGCCGCGGAGCGGCTGGGCCCGTGAGCCATGGCCGCTGAGCCTGCACGTCTGGAGCCTGTGCTCCACAACATGAGAGGCCACAACAGTGAGAGGCCCACGTATCGAAAAAAAAAAAAAGTAACAAGCTAATATGAACTATATTCTTTGGCATCACATGTTCTTTCTTGAGAATTTTGTCTCAGACTACTTATTACTGATAACATTTTAGTAAAGGTGGCAAAACATTAATTGGGCAGCCTCTGGCAGTATTTCGGATCTCGCTAAACTTTAGGATGATTAAGAAAGCAACAATTTAGATATGCTTTTGTATAATCGGTCCTTTTTAAGATTCCATTCAATTGTGGACAAAACAATTACCTAAATATTTTGATATCCTTACGTGATACATCATAACACAAGCTAGTTATGTCACTTAATTGTTTCTGTCTAATTGGTAGCAGACTCAAGTCTTGGAACTTACTGCATGGACACTCTATTCTCTCCTGACTTTCCTATAAAAAATTTAATGGACAGTTATTTATTGTGTCACCTTTATTGTGCCTCCTTTGAAACCTCACTCTTGTGATTGGGTCTGACCCCAGTCTGAAGATTCTGCACTATTTGGCCTCAAAAGAAGAGCATTGAATGTGCTAAGTCAAGTTAAGAGTACAAACATTTTGCAATACCATTGCTATGGAATGGACTTTTAAAAAGGTTATTTTTGATGCATGTTTGTCTGTTTGTAAAGTACCTTAGAGAAACACATAGAATATTTGTAATAATGGCTGCTGTGGGGAGGGGACTGGGGGACAATATATGGGAAAGAGTATTACCTTTCATTTTATACCCATTTGGATTGTTTGAATTTTAACCATATTAAAACACAATTAAAAGTAAAATAATTGTTAAATTATACATATATCTTGCTTTGGAAAATTCAGTACTTAAAATTTTAATTTTCTTTTACATCCAGTTAAGTAGAATTTCTGAACCCATCATAAGCAGCATTCTGTATTTACACAGTGAGAATTTTGTTCATAGTGCAATCCAATAATACAATTTATTATTAGAAACTATCACTATATTAGAAATAGTAATGAAAATATAGAGATATATTCAAGAATATAAGTCATGAGTTAAATACAATTTTATTAAATATAATTTAAATACCTACGGTATTAACACAAGTTGATAAACATTCTTTTTTTTAACATCTTTATTAGAGTATAATTGCTTTACAATGTTGTGTTAGTTTCTGCTTTATAACAAAGTGAATCAGCTATACGTATACATATATCCCCATATCTCCTCTCTCTTGCATCTCCCTCCCACCCTCCCTATCCCACCCCTCTAGGTGGTCACAAAGCACCAAGCTGATCTCCCTGTGCTATGCGGCTGCTTCCCACTAGCTATCTATTTTACATTTGGTAGTGTATATATGTCCATGACACTCTCTCACTTTGTCCCAGCTTACCCTTCCCCCCACCACCCCATGTCCTCAAGTCCATGCTCTAGTAGGTCTGCGTCTTTATTCCTGTCCTGCCCCTAGGTTCTTCATGACCACCTTTTTTTTTTTTTAGATTCCATATATATGCGTTAGCATACGGTATTTGTTTTTCTCTTTCTGACTTACTTCACTCAATACAATTCTCCTTTATTTAAGATTCAATAATTTGTTGGCCAAATAGCTTCAGTAGAACTTTCATACATGCTTGAATTTCTATTAACAGTCCAGTGCCTCAAACTAGGGGAAAATTCTGGTATGTGATTGTATATACCCTGGAATTTTGTTTTCCTCTAATAAACAGAGGTCCTCCAAAGCTTGGAGGAAGTCTCCTGGTGGGGATGGCAGAGACAAAGTTGTATGATTAGCTAATATTCCTCCCTTAAAGTTAGGGGGTTGTGGCTTTCCATGCCACTCTAGAGAAGAAGAAGAGATGCAAGGAAAGAGATTGGGAGCAACAAGGCAGGAACAAAGGGGAAGGAGAAAGTCATGGTAATTTCTCTCTCTCCTCTCCTAGCATTGGGATCCATGGTCTATTTGTTTCAGTCCAAACGGGGAAGCCTTCCCTTTTCCAAGCACAGAAAGGGTGTTACATGTTAGCACGTAAGTGCCAGACTTGCTGGAGACTTGCATGAGGACTTTCTCATCTTATCCTGCCTTCTCTCCCTCCAGTGCAAATGACTGCCATACTTTTGTATTGGAGAGAATATTATGATCTTCCTTTTTAAAAATCACAGTATACTTTAAGCAAATAGAAAAAATACAGAGAATATTTCATCCATGTGCCCACCAACTACATCTTGCCACATTTATCAGATCTTTTTAAAAGAAAATCAAGACATTATAGATAAAACTAAAGCTCCCTTTTTATCACTCTCAGATCCCATTTTCCTCCCCTCCACCAATCAGGATCCTAAATTTGACATTATCATTTCCATGCATGATTTTCTGTTTTGCTTCATACATACGGATTCATGAACAATATATAATGTGTATGCTTTGAAATTTCATGCCAGTGAGATCATGATGTATCAGTCCTCAGTTGGCTTTTCTCTTCAATATTATGTTTTTGACACTTATTAATTTGATGATTTATTCACTTTAACTGTTATATGGCATTCCATTATAGATAAATGCACAATATATCTATCTCTTATTTTGTTGGTGGACAGTTAGGTTGCTTCTGATATTTCACTGTTACAAGATTGCAGTGAATATTCTTGCACATTTCTCCTAGACATGTGTGACAGTTTCTTTATGATATATATCTAGGAATAATTTGCTGGGTCATGGATTTACATACTTTCCACTTTGCTAAATGTTGCCATTTTCTGTCTAAATCAGTAAATATTTTCATTTGGAGTGAATAAGAGTTCCCATTGTTCTACAACTTAACAAACCTTGGTTTTGTTAAGATTTCAATTAAAAAAAATTAATGGGTATGAAATTATGTTTTGCTGTTTTACTTCATATTTCCCTGATTATAATTTATATTGAAAAGCTTTAATATAATGACAGGCCATTGTATAAATTGCTCATATTTTTGCCCATTTTTTTCTATTAAACTCATTCTTATATTCTGAATATTAATCCTTTGATTATACGCATTATGAACATCTTCCTTTCTTGCAGCTTATTGCTTCCTATTTTCATCACATCCTTGTACTGATACATGTTCTTAACTTTATCAACATTAAATGTATAAGTTTATTTAAGAACCCATCTCTGCCTTAATATCATAAATCTATTATCTTGTATTTTCTTAAAAAGCCGTTTTAAAGTTTCATTTTAAATTTAGGCCTTAAACCTCCCAGAAATGATGTTTTTTACATGATATTCAGTTGCGATTTTTTTGTTTTATTTATTTATTTATTTATTGGCTGCATTGGGTCTTCGTTGCTGTATGTGGGCTTTCTCTAGTTGCTGCGAGCGGGGACTACTCTTCGTTGCAGTGCGAGGGCTTCTCATTGCGGTGGCTTCTCTTGTTGCAGAGCACAGGCTCTAGGCGTGCAGGCTTTAGTAGTTGTGGCCCACAGGCTTCAGCAGTTGTGTCTCGTGGGCTCTAAAGTGCAAGCTCAGTGGTTGTGGCGCACGGGCTTAGTTGCTCCGCGGCATGTGGGATCTTCCCAGACCAGGGCTCGAACCCATGTCCCCTGCATTGGCAGGCGGATTCTTAACCACTGCACCACCAGGGAAGCCCCTCAGTTGGGATTTATTAATTTATTTTTCCATTGTGGAAGCCCAGTTGCACTACTGTACTCATTTGGATGGGTCGTCTTTTCCCCCGTGAGGTAGTATACGACCTCTGTCAAGTATCAAGTTTTCTTTCAAGGGTGGAATTGCTCTAATGCACTTTGGTTTATATCCATTCACCAACACCACACCATGGTTTACATAGAATCTGTTGAGTTTGGTAGGATGTCTCCCCATACTGTCCCACTTCAAAACTGTCTTGGCTATTTTTTTTTTTTTCGCGGTACGCGGGCCTCTCACTGCCGTGGCCTCTCCCGTTGCGGAGCACAGGCTCCAGACATGCAGGCTCAGCGGCCATGGCTTACGGGCCCAGCCACTCCGCGGCATGTGGGATCTTCCTGGACCGGGGCACGAAGCTGTGTCCCCTGCATCGGCAGGTGGACTCTTAACCACTGCGCCACCAGGGAAGCCCTGTCTTGGCTATTTTTGACTCTTCTCCATTTACATTAATTTTGAAACCGAGGTTGAGTACATTACAGATGTTCTATGTTAGGTTGTTTATTTTTTGTCACTAATGGATATTGAATTTTAGCAAATAATCTTTCTTCATGCATTAACATCATCATATAGTTCTTGTTATGATCAATTTCAATAAGTAATTTTCTATCATTAAATCATCCTTGTATTTCTGGGATAAGCCAATTTGGTTATGATATGTACTCTTATGTTGGCTGGATTAAGGTTGCTAATATTTACATCTATATTTTTGAGTGAGATAGGCCTATAATTTTCTTTCTTATTTTGTCTTTGTCTTTGGTATCAGGGTTATATTACTCTATTATTATTTGGGGAGTAAACCATCTAGGCCTAGAACAGAAATGAATTAAATATAAAACAAAGATATGGTAGGGAAGATGTACCTTTGATTTCTGTTTCATTGCTTTCTGCTCTTTATTGTTTCTTTCTTTCATTGACTCTTTTTCTAATTTCTTGAGTTGAAAGCTTAGCTCATTCATTTGGACACCTTATTCTTTTCTAATATATTTATTTAAAACTATAAATTCCCCTTCAATAGTGCATTAGCTACATTTTATATGTTTTGACATATAATTTTACTTCCATTCAGTTGTAAATATCGAAACATTTCTTTGACTTCTTTAAACCACGAGCTCTTCATAAATATTTTTATATTTTAAAATGTGAGGTTTCTTTGAGTCATATATATATATATTTTTTGCAGTACGCGGGCCTCTCACTGCTGCGGCCTCTCCTGTTGCGGAGCACAGGCTCCGGACGCGCAGGCTCAGCAGCCATGGCTCACGGGCCCAGCCGCTCCGCGGCATGTGGGATCTTCCCGGACCGGGGCACGAACCCGTGTCCCCTGCATCGGCAGGCGGACTCTCAACCACTGCGCCACCAGGGAAGCCCTTGAGTCATATTTTTATAAATAGTTTCTAACAACTGCATTACAGCCAGAGCATATGGTCTATGTGATATAGGTTCTTTGGTATCCCTTGAACCTTGCTTTATGTCCTAGTATATCATCAATTTTTGCAAAGGTTCCAGTTGTGCTTGAAAACAATATTCATCCTCTAATTATTGCGTATGGATTCTAGTATGTGTTTATTAGATTAAGCTTATTAATTACACTGTTTTATCATCTATATTGTTTTTAAAAAATTTTTTTAAACAATTAATTAATTTGGCTGTGCCGGGTCTTAGCTGCTGTGTGTGGGATCTTCATTGTGGCATGGGGGGTTTTTTCATAGCAGCATGTGGGCTCTTAGTTGTGGCATGCATGTGGGATCTAGTTCCCTGACCAGGGATCGAACCCGGGACCCCTGCATTGGGATCATGGAGTCTTAACCACTGGACCACCAGGGAAGTCCTTATCTATAGTCTTACTAAAAAATTTTCCTGTCTGCTGTCTTAATCACTGAGCTGTGTTTAAAAACTCAATTATTTTAGATTTATCACTTTTTCTTGTAACTGTCAAATGTCATTTTATATATTTTTAGGCCATTAACATGGCTTCATTTTTTAAAAATTTAGTTAATCAATTAATTATTTTTTGGCTGTGTTGGGTCTTCGTTGCGGCGAGTGGGGGCTACTCTTCATTGTGGTGTGAAGGCTTCTTATTGCGGTGGCCTCTCGTTGCAGAGCACGGGCTCCAGGCGTGTGGGCTCAGTAGTTGTGGCTCGTGGGCTCTAGAGCACAGGCTCAATACTTGTGGCACACGGGCTTAGTTGCTCTGCGGCATGTGGGATCTTCCTGGACCAGGGCTCGAACCCGTGTCCCCTGCATTGTCAGGTGGATTCTTAACCACTGCGCCCCCAGGCAAGTCCACACACGGCTTCATTTTAAAGTTCTTCATTTCCAAACACTACATTAACTAAGGAAGCTGTCCTCTAGTGTTCTATTCTGGAGCGGATCTAATTTCCAAGACTTGCAGAATATGTTCTTTGTCTGACAAATAAACAGGGTGTCATCGTATTGCATATGCTGTATTTTTTTTTTTTTTTTGTGGTACGCGGGCCTCTCACTGCTGTGGCCTCTCCCATTGCGGAGCACAGGCTCTGGACGCACAGGCTCAGCAGCCATGGCTCACGGGCCCAGCCGCTCCACGGCATGTGGGATCCTCCCGGACGGGGGCACGAACCCGTGTCCCCTGCATCGGCAGGCGGACTCTCAACCACTGTGCCACCAGGGAAGCCCTGTATCTATGATTTTTATAACTCTCTAAGAATCGCAGCCATTCTCCATCTGGTCAGACAAACTGAGAATGAGCACCGTGTGATGACTGTCCAGTGCTGAAGAGGACGATTCAGAGACCTCCTTGCTTCAGTGCTTTAAGTAATAGGCCATAGATGATTTCTCTTTTATGGTTTAGGTGATGTTTCTAGAAAAAAAGATGATCATGTGACTTTCTATTTCCTATTACTCTAACATGATAACCGTGAAGAACATGGGGGTATGCTTTCCTTCTAATAGGTAGACTCTTTTTAGCAATCAATTCCCACCACCCATACACACGGAAAAGGAGATGCCTACTAATCAGGTTCCATCTGGGCTTTCCAAATTCAATTTCTTGACTACTGTTGTTGCTTACAAGGAAGATTTAAGTAGTTGTGATCTGAAAGCCAGTCACAAAACAATGCACCACACGCCTCAGTGTGGCAGTCTTTAGGTACTGCACTCACCTTCATCAATCTATTTAAAAATACTTGGCTGAAATGGATTTTGTTTTTAAGTTAAAAGATAAAGTTTTGAGTATAATCTTCTGCTAGGAAAACAATATGTTTGGTATTAGGCTATGGAATTTCTGAAGTTGATGAAGAAAGACAAAGCATGAATCTATTTGGTACTTACCACCTAGCAAGACTACTTTGACTTCCCCATCAATAGATATACATAATATACTAGAATTCACCTAAAGTTTATTTGGTTAAATTCGAAGAAAATTTTTGCAATTACGAAAGTCTTTGTGTGGTGTGACAAGGTTAGGCACAAGAGTTTCCCTCCTTTTCATTGTTTTTGGATTTATTTGGTTGGGTGTTGTTTCTTAGAGCCCTATAGCAACCTGGAATGTGGCATTGTTTTTGAGGATCAGTGTTGCTGGCTTTTAAAAAGGTACCTTCTAAATTTTCCATTATTTTTCTTCTAGAATCATTATAGAAGACCTAAAAATAATAACCACACATTCAGTGAAGTACATACTGGGAGAACTAGTTGTTATAGCTGGGGCCAAAGGAAAGGCACAGTCACCAGACAAGCTTGAAGAATGTTCTCACCTAGAGTGGAGTGGAGTAAAATTATTTAGGGTAGAAAAATTTGTAGCACCAAAGTGGGTGCATCTTGACACAAAGGAGGTATTTACAGTTCAACACTAGGAGAATTAATTAGAGCAGGAGAGGTTTCCACAGAAATTTTTAAAAAAGGGAACGTAATCTATAAAGATATTTGATGTCACACTGTGAGAAGCTCATTAAATACAATATGGTAACCAAATAATAGTTTGGAAGCAGCATGAGCAAAAGGCTCTGTGAATGAAGGGTGGAGAACTGGAAAACCAAATGTGAATCTAGTTATTTTTTTTTTTAAGTGACAAACTATTTAGTAGTGAACTGTACTTATTTTTAGAATGCAGAACTCAAATTTCGTATCCTAAAAAAAGTCCGGGCCTCCCTGGTGGCGCAGTGGTTGAGAGTCCGCCTGCCGATGCAGGGGATACGGGTTCGTGCCCCGATCTGGGAGGATCCCATATGCCGCGGAGCGGCTGGGCCCGTGAGCCATGGCCGCTGGGCCTGCGCATCCGGAGCCTGTGCTCCGCAACGGGAGAGGCCACAACAGTGAGAGGCCCGCATACCGCAAAAAGAAAAAAAGAAAAAAAAAAAAAAAGTCCGTCCCGAAGCTTTGTCTGGCATAAACAACTGGGAAAATGTGTATTTGTATTAATGAAATAAATATTAGTATAAAGAGAGAATTCAGGAAAAACAGTTCACGAATCTAGTTATTTTTATACTTAGTTAATTTATACTTAGAACTTCCCAGAGGGCAGGTGACGACTGAAAAATGTTATCTATTAATCTCTATTTTCTATTAAGAGATATAGATAAATATTTGAAATGTTTTGTATCACCAAGAAGAATATAACATTAGCTGCATGTCCATGCTACATTTTTTCTTAAGTAAAACCACTTCACGTTTCTAGAATTTTTATGAGATAGCTTTAATAACAATGGTTGGTTGTTTTTTCTCAGGGCCAGCAGAGTAGAGGCCAGGACCACCTCTGGCATTATTAAAATCTACTACGTAAGAATCTTTTACCTACAAAAAGAAAACACAGGTGCCCTCACTTTGCATGGCTCTGATATACACGAATTTCAGTAACCATGGTTTAGTTAAATGATATCAGCCCTCCAAGTACAGCCCAAATTTGCTACGAGGGCTAGGTCTTAACTCTACAAATCACTATGCAAATTACAGCTGTGCATCAAGTTCTGTGACAAATTGTGCCACTTCTTGTAAAGTCTGTAGGTGTATGATTGGTCACTGTACATGTGTTACTCAGTTCACAGACAGCAAAGTGTGTAGCTGTGTTGCTCCCTTGTCTTCTGGTGATAAACCCGTGTGGCATTTTACAAAAATGGATATAGTAAGAGAGAATAGGCCAACAAAGCTTAAAGTGCAGCAATAATGCAGATAACGCAGAGGGGAAATGTGAATCAAACGTAAATGGAGTTATAGAAGAAATAGCTGACCCCAGGGATGTGGACACAGCCATCATTCAACTCTAGCTATGCAACCAGAGGAACTTAGTGAAGACAAACTGACTGACATAAATGAGGAAAACGGTCATACTAGAAAGGAGGACGATGTTCCAGAAGAAATGAAGCTGTCAACATTTCACATTAAAGGAACTCTTGTAGGTATTTTTCGACATTGAAAGCACAAAGGAAAAAAATACTGGAAGCTGACCCCAACTATGAAAGGAGTATGACAGTTTGCCAAGGCATAAAAAAGATGCCCACTTCATGTTGTAAGTTATATAATGAGAACGTAAGCACTATCCAAACTACCCGTGATAAAGCTTGTCACAAAGAAACAAGACATTTAATTATCAATATTTCTAATGTTTTAAATTATCGTGTAATAAATATTTCACTATATTTTGGTGATTCCCTTACACATTTATAACAGAGTAAGAGAGTTTCTAATCTTTTGACAAAAATACGTAAAGGTCATGGAACAAACATAATTTTCCCCACTGATTATCAAGATGGATTGTTATGGCTTCAGGTTGCCTGGTCACTTTTATGGAGACAGTCCTGCACTTGTGTGCAGGAAAAGTGAAGACTGCCTGTGTAAACAATGCCCAGAACATTCTCAAATATTGAATAGTGGAGTGCAGTTGATGCAATGGCTTTCAATTCAATTAAAGTGAACAAACATTAATATAGACCCTGCTATGTATAAGACATTATAAATTGAATAAAAAGGGAGAAAGAGCTCGGTTGGAGAGTGCAGAGGATTAAAGAGTAGATTGGGGAAGGGGAGAAGGATGGGAGAATATAAGGAGTTAAAGGCACTAAAGGGCTGGCAGAAAACAAATCAAAATATTGCAATTACGGGGATGGTAGTGAACAAAGAGAATTAAAAAAAATGCAGATCGTTTTTATATGATGAGCTATTTTTTTTATTATGCCATTAAGAACAAAGACTTATTTGCTTACTCAGGTGAACTCACTAGATGTTTGATCTGGCCTTAATTACCCTCTCAATTATTTATTCCCTGGCTTTTGGCACATTTTATACATACAACTTAAGTTCTCTTCTTTAAAAAGCTTATTTTATTTTTAGTAATACATTTCTTAACCAAAACTCTGAGTTTCACACCTACATTTGAGGGTTTATATTATGTTTTTACCTTTAATTTTCAGCAAGACATAATGAGACTGAAAAAGGTGATGATGTAAAAGGAGTGGTTTTGGGGAAGCGCTTGGATTCTGGGAGAAAGAGCCTTCCCATTCTGGAAAGCTTTCCCAGTTGGAGGACGTCTCCCACAATCGCTACTCCAAGTCTTCCTTAGAGCTCTGTCCTATACACACAACCCCCCATAGTCCACAAATACTACTGTTTACCCTGCTCAGAATCATCAGCTGGTTCTTAGAAAATAACTCCCTTTCCTGAAAGTCTCCTCTTCCTGTTTTTGGTTATTTGAACCATCTACATAGTACACCTGAATCACATGCCAGGTTTTGGCACCAGGATTAGCCATCCTTACTGCCGAGTGTAGATGCCTGGGAACATGTAAACGGAGGTGGTTTTCCAGTGTAATCAGGCTGGGCCTGGAAGAGTGAGGTTTCACATCACGTAGCAGCAGAGGAATACCATGGTTCACCTGGGAATTAAGGAAGTTTTCCTTTGCTTTTTCTTCTTTCTTTTCTTTCTTTTTTTGTGCTGCTACCTTTCCGTAACAGGACCAAATTAGATCCACCTGTATAGTATGCTTCTTCAAAGTCTGGAAGAACTTTCCATTTCAGAGCATTCTTGTCCCAGTTTTCTCATGGATCATCTTCTCACAAACCCTTGCTTTGTCTTTGGTCTGCCACTGAGTTAAATAGAATTCATCCATTGATTTTAAGTTACCTGTAGGAATATATGACTCAAGCATAAATGAGTTTGAGAATGAAACTATTCAGTTTTGGCTGGGTTAAATTTGTTTAAAACATCATTTTGGGTTCTGTTTAATACAGAAAATATGGAAAATTCAAAAAAACAGAGAAGAAAAAAAATCACCCATAATTCTTTTAGCGTTTAGTATATTTCTCACGTATATGTATCTCAGATATAGATTTTACAACATGGAAATTATAATGTCCATGCTAGGTTTTTTGTTTTTTTCAGGTTGTAATAAATTTAAAAAATTAAAAACATTTTTATTTTTATGTATTAGTTGTTATTGGAGTATAGTTTACAATGTGTTTCTGCTGTACAGCAAGGTGAATCAGTTATACATATACATATATCCACTCGTTTTTTAGATTTTAGGTCATTAACAGAGTATTGAGTAGAGTTCCCTGTGCTATACAGTAGGTTCTTATTAGTTATCTATTTTATACATAGTAGTGTATATATGTCAATCCCAATCTCCCAATCCATCCCACCCCTCTGCCCCCTTTGGTATCCATACATTTGTTCTTGACGTCTGTGTGTCTATTTCTGCTTTGCAAATAAGTTTATCTATATCATTTTTCTAGATTCCACATATATGCATTAATATACAATATTTGTTTTTCTCTTTCTGACTTACTTCACTCTGTATGACAGTCTCTAAGTCCATCCACATCTCTACAGATGATCCAATTTCATTCCTTTTTATGGCTGAGTAATAGTTCATTGTATGTATGTACCACATCTTCTTTATCTATTCCTCTGTTGATAGACATTTAGGTTGCTTCCATGTTCTGGTTGTTGTAAATAGTGCTGCAGTGAACACTTGGGTACATGTATCTTTTTGAATTATGGTTTTTTCTGGGTATACGCCCAGGAGTTGGATTGCTGGATCATATGGTAGTTCTATTTTTAGTTTTTTAAGGAACCTCAATACTGTTCTCCATAGTGGCTGTACCAATTTACTTTCCCACTAACTGTAGGAGGATTCCCTTTTCTCCACACCCTCTCCGGCATTTATTGTTTGTAGAGTTTTTGATGGTGGCTATTCTGACCGGTGTGAGGTGATACCTCATTGTAGTTTTGACTTGCACTTCTCTGTTAATTAGTGACGTTGAGCATCTTTTCACGTGCTTCTTGGCCATCTGTATGTCTTCTTTGGAGAAATGTCTATTTAGATCTTCTGCCCAGTTTTTGATTGGGTTGTTTGTTTTTTTTTTGACACTGAGCTACATGAGCTGTTTATGTATTTTGGAGATTCAACCCTTGTTGGTCACTTCGTTTGCAAATATTTTCTCCCATTGTGTGGGTTGTCTTTTTTCATTTTGTTTATGGTTTCCTTTGCTGTGTGTCCATGCTGTTTCTTTTTATTTTTATTTTATTGACATAGCAGCATGTCACAGGCAGTTTCCCGTATCTTTAAATGCTCCTTTAATATATTTTATAAAGTCAGGGCTATCAATCATTTCTTCTATGCCTTCCTCCTTTCTTTGCTTTTATGCTTGGAAATGTCTTCCTCACTTGGAAATCAAATGAATATTTCCCAGAGTTACTTTCTAAATATTCTATGAATAATGACTGGTCAAATTTGTCCCAGCAATGTAGAATTATTAGAGGCAAAAATTAAGTGCTATACATAACTCTGGGCCAGCTAGCACCAGCCATGGCTTGACATACTCAACCCTGGAGATTGACAATTTTAAACTCTCAAAAGTGAACAAAGCCCAAATTACCTCATTCAGTTGGTGATGATTCTGAGAAACGAAGCAAATGCCATTCCATCAGTGTTGGCAACAAAGAATTAAGTGGCCTTTCCACAATTAAAAATATAAAACAATGAAAAATAAAAAGATGTTCAAAATGGGCTGCTGTTGAAAATTGCTTGCCTACCCCAACTATCAATATGACTCCCCCCTGGACTTCCCTGGTGGCTCAGTGGTTAAGAATCTGCCGGTCAATGCAGGGGACACGGGTTTGAGCCCTGGTCCAGGAAGATCCCACGTGCTGCAGAGCAGTTAAGCCTGTGTGCCACAACTACTGAGCCCACGTGCCACAACTACTGAAGCCTGTGCACCTAGAGCCCGTGCTCTGCAACAGAGAAGCCACTGCAATGTGAAGCCCGCACACCGCAACGAAGAGTAGACCCCGCTCGCTGCAACTAGAGAAAGTCTGTGCGTGGCAACAAAGACCCAATGCAGCCAAAAATAAATAAATTTTAAAAAATTTCAAGCTTATAAGAAAAAAAAAAGTGACCCCCTGAACTTGTGCCAGAACTGCAGTGGTGAACTGTTGCAATCTTCTACCCCTTTCCTGTCTCTTATCGGATTAAGTAATAGAGTCAAGAAAAGTATTTGAAAACAATTCTGTTTTGGTTGGCAAAATCACTGGAATTTATTCTTGGATGTCTGTTGCCGAAATTAAGCCTGTGAATCAGGTATTCGGTTATTTGGCTGCTTACTGAGTCTCTTTAACCTCTCATCAGAGAGTATTTGATTCTTTTGGTCCTTGAGAATCAAGGTGCATGACAGCAGTTGTTTTTTTTTGTTTGTTTTTGTTTTTTTTTGGTGGTCCTGTGTCTCTCTCTGCAATATTCACAGTGCCTGGCCTGTTGCATGGGTAGGCACTTAGTAATTACTTGTTGATTAAATTAATCATTTAACCTGCTTAATGTAGTGGTGTTGGGTTCTTCCCTTCAGACTAGTGATATTGCCAGCATTTCAACCGATACTCCCACAACTTCAATGACACCATCGCTCTCTCAGGCATCTTTGACCCATCCTGCACTTTTGTCCCCCTATCAAGCCAGTCATCAATTCCTAAAGACTTCCTTTATTGGTGCTGCCTTCTGTGTTTGTGTCTTATCTCCCCAGTAGAATTGTAGTAAATGAATTGAGAAGAGAGTTAATGTCTTGTAATTACAGTACTTGTACCATTACAGAACTTAGCAAGCTGCCTTCACATAACAAAGTATTGCTCAGTAAGCCTTTGGCTGAATGAATGAAGGAAGGAAGGAATGATTTTTTCATTTGAACTATATACACCCTTTCTTTACTTTCCATTCCTACATCTACTCTTCCTGTCCACGTGTAGATTCTTGCCCTAAACACTTCTAGTTTGTTGCCCTGACTCTGGGCTCCTCCTTTCTGTCATCCATATATCACTGCCTTTCATTTTTAAACTGATAGTGATGCGTGTTTTCACTACATATCAGTATTTTCTCATTTTTCTTTATTGGACCAAACGGTTGGCTTCCAAGGCTAACTATAATTTTTTAGTCAGTCTCATATTGCATTAGAATCTAGTCACACAGACTATAGCCTTTGGTCTCACTAATCTACACCATGTTCTCAACATTAGTGTTTTGTCTTTTTTAGAACAGTATTATATCTCCCTGATCAAATTCCCACTCCTCAGTCAAGGCCTAATGACACTCACTTCCCCACAGATTTTCCCCAAACCTTGTCTTCTTCCAAAGTCTCATGGATTTCTCTGATTCTTGAATTCTTTCAGCTACTATAGTCAGTATAATTTAATCCCCAAAGGTACACTGGTTTTTTTTTTTGTTTGTTTTTTTGTTTTTGGCGTTACACGGGCCTCTCACTGTTGTGACCTCTCCCGTTGCGGAGCACAGGCTCCGGACGTGCAGGCTCAGCGGCCATGGCTCACGGGCCCAGCTGCTTCGCGGCATGTGGGATCTTCCCAGACCGGGGCACGAACCCGTGTCCCCTGCATTGGCAGGCGGACTCTCAACCACTGTGCCACCAGGGAAGCTCACTTTCTTCATTTTTTAAATTGAGATGTAATTCATTTAAAAGTATACATTTCAGGGCTTCCCTGGTGGCGCAGTGGTTAAGAATCCACTTGCCAATGCAGGGTTCAAGCCCTGGTCCGGGAAGATCCCACATGCCGCGGAGCAACTCTACCCGAGTGCCACGACTACTGAAGCCCACGTGCCTAGAGACTGTGCTCTGCAACAAGAGAAGCCACTGCAACGAGAAGCCTGCGCACCGCAATGAAGAGAAGCCCCCGCTCTCCGCAACTACAGAAAGCCCATGCTCAGCGATGAAGACCCAACACAACCAAAAATAAATAAATAAAATAAATAGATTTATATTTTTAAAAAAGTATACAGTTCAGTGGTTTTTTAGTATATTCATAATGTTGAGCAGTGGTCATCACTATCTAATTCTAGAACTTTTCCATCACCTCAAAAAGAAACATGGTACCTGTTAGAGCCACTCTCAATTCCCCTCTCCCCTCACCCTCTGGCAACCACTAATCTACCTCCTGTTTCTATAAATTTGCCTATTCTGGACATTTCATATAAATGGAAAGATACATTATGTGGTCTTTCGTGTCTGGCATTTCACTTAACATGTTTTTCAAGGTTCATCCCTGTTGAAGCTTGTGTTATACTTCATTATGGCTGAATAATATCCCATTGTATGGATATACTGCATTTTTGGACATCTGAGTTGCTTCTACTTTTTGGCTGTTATGAAATATGCTGCTATAAACATGTACACATTTCTGTGTGGATATATGTTTTCATTTCTCTTGCTTATATACACAGGAGTGGAATTTTGCTGTTGCATGGGTAACTCTATGTTTAACTTGTTGAGGAACTGCTAATCTGTTTTTAACCCTATTTTTAACTTGGTAGTTTCCTTTGCTTTGTAATTTAATTTTTAAGTCCATGACTTTTAAGGTTTGTGAGTGTTTCTTAAGTCTCTATCTGCTGTCTATTTTCTTTGTTCCCTGCCCTCTGTTTGCCCTTATATTTAAGTCTCTTACTCTTCTGCAAATAATATCTTCACTTTTGCAGAAAGATAACCTCCAAGTTCTGTATATTAACCTCTGTTTCCTTCTCCTTATTTATCTATTCTAGTTTTCTTTCTTTGATGAATTAATTTAGTGTCTATATCATCCCCCTTGGCCCATGACAAATTTAAGAAAACTTTATTACCAAAAGGTACTGTTTCTTAAAGCGCCTTTTGGTTTCATGGTCAAGGGGCATCTCCGGTACACGTTTTGATAGTAAGTCTACGAAGTTGTTCCCCCCTACGTCCCCCTCCCCCAAACCCCCCACCATACTATAAATGTAACATTAATGATGGTCTGCTAACTTGCTATAAAGAAGCATTGAACAAGAGAATGATTTTGCAGTCCAGGCGCACCTTCCTTGGTTTCCTTTATTTTGCTTACAAGATAGAAAAATTTGTAAAATGAATACTAGGAAAAAAAGAGGTGGCAAGTATTGAAATCGAAAGTGATGGCTCTATATTTTTCAACATAATTAAATGATTTTCAGTTTAAAAGATAGAAGCCCACAATCGGGTTGTGTATTTTGCATTTTAAAAATGTCTACCAGCCAGTAGTTATATGTTGAGTTAATGAATACAACTATCACATGTTGAGATAATGAATTCATTTGAGCAATTTTCAAAATAGCAAAATAATCAAGTCCATCTAACCAGTCAGTTAAGCCAGGTAGTTTGCTCTGTGTCACTGTTTTCTGAGCTTTGTGTGTCCAAGACACTCATGGACTCATCCTCTAAACTGGAGTGGGGAGCATCCCAGGGCCTGGCATGGGAGAGTCAAGCTGGTCGAAGAAGAGAGGGACATACAGAGCCAGAGCCACAGGCTGATGCTTCTGGTTTCCACGGTGCAGTGAGTGAGTCAGGGTCAGTTGATAAGGATTATACACAGCAGAGAGGAGAGAGCTGAAATTTCCTTTGATGCTCTAGGCAGAAAATAGCACCTGGTTCCAAAGAGCATGAAACCCAGGAGTATGGAGACCTGGTTACTCTTCTTACATTTTTTTTTTTTTTTTTTTTTGCGGTATGCGGGCCTCTCACTGCTGCGGCCTCCCCCGTTGCGGAGCACAGGCTCCGGACGCGCAGGCTCCGGACGCGCAGGCTCAGCGGCCATGGCCCACGGGCCCAGCCGCTCCGCGGCATATGGGATCCTCCCAGACCGGGGCACGAACCCGCATCCCCTGCATCGGCAGGCGGACTCTCAACCACTTGCGCCACCAGGGAGGCCCCTTCTTACATTTTTTGTTTGTTTGTTTTTGCGGTACGTGGGCCTCTCACCGCTGCGGCCCCTCCCGTTGCGGAGCACAGGCTCCGGATGCGCAGGCTCAGCGGCCATGGCTCACGGGCCCAGCCACTCTGTGGCACGTGGTATCCTCCCGGACCGGGGCATGAACCCGTGTCCCCTGCATCGGCAGGCGGACGCTCAACCACTGCGCCACCAGGGACGCCCTTACAATACATTTTAAATGTTGAGATAAATGTAGATTTGCATGTAATTCTAAGAATTAATACAGAGAAATCCCTTGTACCCTTGACCCACTTTCCCCCAATGGTAATATTTTACAAAAGTATAGTATAATATAACGATCAGGGTACTGGAATTGATGCAGTCAAGATACAGAACCTCTCCATCGCTACAAAGACCCCTCATGATGCCCTTTTATAGCCACATCCCTTAACCCCCAGCAACCACTAATCTCTTCTCCATTTCTATACAGTTGACCCTTGAACAATGTGCAGGTTGGGTTGTTCACCGTCCCAAAGCAGTTGGAAATCTACGTATAACTTTACAGTTGGCCCTCCGTAGCTACTGTTTCACATCCCGGGATTCAACCAACTGAGGATCATGTAGTACTGTAGTACGTATTTATTGAGAAAAATCTGTGTATAAGTAGACCCCTGCAGTTCAAACCCATGTTGTTTAAGAGTCAACTGTAATTTTATCACCTCAAGAATATTATATAAATGAAATCATACACTATCTATTTGGGATTGGTTTTTCATTGTATAATTCTCTGGAGATTCATTCACATTGTTTTGTGTTTCCATAGTTCGTTCCTTTTTTTTTGGTTTGCTGAGTAGTTTTCCATGGTATGCATGTACTAGTTTGTTTAACCATTTGCCCATTGAAGGATATCTGGCTTGTTTCCAGTTTTTGGTTGTTATAGATAAAGCTGCTATAAAAATTCATGTACAGATTTTTGAGCAAACATAAGTTTTAATTTCTCTGGGATAAATGCTGAGAGTGCAGTTATTGGGTTATATGAGAGTGGCATGTCTTCTTTTAAAAGAAACCGTTAACTGTTTTCAGCAGTAGCTCCATTGTTTTACATTCCCACCAGCAGTGTGTGAGCAATCCAGTTTTTCCCCATCCTCCCCAGCATTGGCTGGTGAGACAGTCTCTCCCCCTTTCCCCCGTGTGTGTGTGTGTGTGTGTGTGTGTGTGTGTGATTTTAGCCATTCTGACGGGTGTCTAGTGATAGCTCATTGTGGTTTGAATTTGAATTGCCCAAATGGCATCTTTTTGTGTGCTTTTTTTTTTTTTTTGCCATCTGTATACTCTTTTTGGTGAAATGTCTCTTTGTCTTTTGCCCATTTTCTAATTGGATTGCTTGCCTTTTTATTGTTAAGTTTTGAGTTTATATATCCAAATATGAATCCTTTCTCAGATATATGGCAAAGTTTGTAGCCTGTATTTTTCTTCTTCTTAACAGGGCCTTTCACACAGCAAAGTTTAAAATGTTTATTTTATTATGTTTGATAATGTCCAGTTTATCAACTTTTCCTTTTATGGAGCATGCTTTTTGTGTCAAGTCTAAGGACTTTTTTGCCTAGCTTTAGATACTGAAGATTTCTTCCTATTCTAAACATTTTATAATTTTACATTTTACATTTAAGTCCGTGATCCATTTTGAGTTAATTTTTGTATAAGCAATGAGACTTGGGTTGAAATTCATTTATTTGCCTATGGAAGTCCACTTGCTCCAGCACCATCTGTTGAACAGTATGTCTTTCCTTCATTGAATTGCTTTTGCACCTTTGTCGAAAATCACTTGGGCATGTTTGTGTAGGTCTCTTTCTGGGTCTTCTGTTCCATTCATCTCCGTCCCTTCACCAGTACCACATACTTTTGATGACCAGCGATATAATACGTCTTGAAGTTGGGTAGAATGATTCTTTTACAAAATAGTTTTAGCTCTTCTAGTTCCTTTGCCTTTCCATATAAAGTTTAGAATAATTTTACCTATATCTACAAAAAGTCTTGCTGGAATTTTTATAGGAATTATGTTAAACATATATCAATTTGGGGAGAATTGACATTTTTCTGTATTGAGTCTTCCAATCCATGAATATGGTAGGTTTCTCTGTATATTTAGATTTTGCTTGATTTTTTTGATCAGTGTTTTGTCGTTTTCAGCATATAAGTCCTATACTTGTTTTGTTAGATTTACCCCTAAGTATTTCATTTTACAAGTAATTATAAATGGTATTATATTTTTAATTTCAGCATCCACATGTTCCTTGCTAGTATATAGAAATACAGTTGATTTTTGTATGTTTATTTTCTGTCCTGTGATCTTGCTGAACTCACTTACTAGTTCTATTTCCCTGTAGAGTCCTTGGGATTTTGTGTGTAGACAATCATGTCATTGACAAATAGGAAAATTTTATTTATTCCTTTCCGATCTGTATGTCTTTTATTTCCTCTTCTTCTACGGACTAGAACTTTCAGCACTATGTTAATTAAGAGTGGTGAGAGTGGACATCCTTACCTTGTTCCTGACCTTAGGAGGAAGCATTTGGTCATTTACCATTAGGTGTAATGTTTGCTGTAGGATTTTCATAGATGTTCTTTATAAAATTGAGGAAGTTCCCCTCTATTCCTGTTTTTCTGGGAGTTTTTACCATGAATGTTGAAGTTTGTCAAGGTCTTTTTCTGTATCAATTGATAAGATTATGTAGACTTATCTGTTCTTCAGTTTGTTAATATGGTAGATTACATTGGTTGAATTTCAAATATTAAAACGGGCTTGGATCCTTGCAATAAACCCCACTTGGTCATGGTGTAGAATTATTTTTTAGATTACTAAATTCTATTTGCTAATATTTCGTTAAAGATCTCTGAATCTATTTTCTAGTTTTGTTTCCTATTGTTTTTGTCTGATTTTTGTATTAGGGTAATACTAGCTCTATAAACGAATTGAAAATATTCTCTCCTCATGTCTCAGATTGTGTAGAATTGGTCTCAATTCTTTAAACATTTGGTAGAATTCTTCAGTAAAACCTTCTGGGTCTGGAGATTTCTTTCTTTCCTCTTTTTGAATTTTAAAATTACGAATTCAGTGTCCTTAATGGTAATAGGCATATTCAAATTATTTCATAATGGATGAGTTGTAATAGTTTGTGTTTTTCAATTTACTGGTACATTTTGCCTACGCTGTCAAATTTATATGTGTAGGGTCATACATAGTATTCTCTTATTGTCCTTTTGATATCTGCAGGGTTTGTAGTGACATCTCTTTCACTCCTAACATTGGTAATTTGTATCTTCTTTTTTCTTTGTCTCTTTTGCTAGAACTTTGTTAATTTCATCGGTCTTTTCAAGAACCAGTTCCTTGTTTCACTGATTTTCCCTAATGATTTTCTGTTTTCAATTTCATTGATTTTTGCTCTTATCCATATTACTTCCTTCTGCTTGCTTTGGCTTTATTTTCTATTCTTTTTCTAGGTTCTTGAGGTGAGAGCTTTGATTACTGTTTTGAGAATTTCCCTCTTTTCTAATGTATGCATTTAGTGCTATAAATTTCCCTCTTAGCATTGTTTTAGCTGTGTCCCACAAATTTTGATATGTTGTATTTTCGTTTTCATTCAGTTCAATGTATTTTTAAAATTTCCCTTGAGATTTTATCTTTGACCCATGAATAATTCAGAAGCATCTTAATTTCCAAGTGTTTGGAGGTTTCCTGTTATCTTTCTGCCCCCAATTTCTAGTTTGATTTCATTGTTGTCAGAAAACACAGTCTGTCTGATTTCATTTCCTTTAAATTTGTTGAGGTTTGTATTTTGGTCCATGTTATGGTATATCTTGGTATATGTTCCGTAGGCACTTGAAAAGAATGTGTATTCTGCTGTTGTTGGGTTGGATGATCCATAAATGTGACTTAGATCCTGCTGGTTGATAGTGTTGTTGAGTTCTTTCATATCCTGGTTGACTTCTTTCTAATGATTCTCTTTGGTTATTTTAGAATACGACCTTGCTGATACCACTACTGAGTTGATTTTATTAACTGCTGATTATATGCTAAGCACTCTGTTAAGACCTTTACAAGAATTATATAATTTAATCCTCCCAGTAAACCAGTGTGTCACATATTATTATTATTATTATTATTATTATTATTTGCTGTACGCGGGCCTCTCACTGCTGTGGCCTCTCCCGTTGCGGAGCACAGGCTCCGGACACACAGGCTCCGCGGCCATGGCTCGCGGGCCCAGCTGCTCTGCGGCATGTGGGATCTTCCGGGATTGGGGCACGAACCCGTGTCCCCTGCATCGGCAGGCGGACTCTCAACCACTGCGCCACCAGGGAAGCCCCTGTCACATATTATTAATACTGAGGTTCAGAGAGGTTAAACGACTTGCCCGCCAAGGTCATACAGCTGGGAAATGGCAGAGCTGGCATTCCAACCCAGGGCTGTCTGACTACTAAATGTGTGCATGTAACCTCTGTGCAATCTGCTGTTCTATCAGGATTTAGGACTCGATGGGTTTTCTTCCAGTTCACATTTGAGTAAGGATACAAACATTATAGTAGTGGCTGTGGGGAAAGTCCCACCAAGGTATGGTTGGCAGCCTCCCCAGTGATTTCCACTTCTTGGCATTCATGCTCTTGGGTAATGCCCTCCCCTTGAATACAGTCTGGACCTATTGACTCACTTCTAATGGACAGAATATGGCAAAAGTGATGGGGGGATGTCATTTCTGAAATTAGGTTACAAAGAGACTGTGGTTTCTGTCTTGGGCCTGTTCACGCTCTCTCCCTCTCTCCCTCTCATCTGCTCTGAGGGCAGCCAGGTGCTGGGTTGTGAGCTGTCCTATGGCGATGCCCACGTGGCAAGGAACTGATGTCTCTGGCTCACAGCCCTGGGGGACCTGAGGCTGCCAGCAGCCACATGAATGAGCTCAGAAACAGATCCCCCATACAAGCCTTGAGATGGCCAAAGCTCCAGCTGACACCTTGACTGTGCCTTGTGAGAGACCCTTAGCCAGAGGCACCCAGCTAAGCTGTGCCTAGATTGCTAACCCACAGAAACTATCAAGTAATAGATGTTTGTTGTTTTAAGCTATTGAATTTGGGGGAAAACACCAAGAAAGAGAGAAAGCAAAGGAAAGAAGCCAAAATTTTGGCTTCTGACACCATCCCCTTCTTTGGGGGTTGAAATTCCAGGGAAATCAAGAGATGGTAGAAACCACTGCCAGATTGGAGTAAAACATGTAAGAAAAGGGAACCTGGGTCCTTGTTCACCACGTGTCTTTCTGAGAGGTCTCATGTGCCAACGAGGGGCACAGGAGGAGACAATCAACAGTGTGGTATGTGTCAGCCAAGAGAGGGCTTGACATAGCCTCTTAGGGTCTCCTGGGAGAAAGAGCCCAGAGATTCCCTGGTGCCCCCAGAGGTGCCATGGAAATTAGAGGAGTTGAGAGCCTGGGAGCCTGTCTTGGGATTTTGGTGGTGGAGGGGAGGTGACCTCTGGAAGGGACACTGCCTGGAGCCCCTCTTGGACCAGACACCCCCTGCCCTCTGTGGGAGACTGAGGATTTAACCAGGGACTTAGTGTATAAGATATGATGCTTCAATGCTGGGCAGGCTTAAGGTTACTTAAATCTTTGAAGTCCCCATTCCCTCTGGCCCCAACACTGCCATTCTATGGGAACAGGGGCTTCAAGCCAAGATGAGAACGTTTCTTACAAGCCTGTGATGCTATCTTCGGTCATTGCTATCATGTGGCAGCCCCATTGCTTCCACAAGGACACTGGGACCACTGACCGGTAGGCCTCCTTTTTTTTCCACTTCTGTTGCTGCCCTGACTCAGATGGGAAATGTTCCTGATTAAATGGAGGGGTAAGTGACAGCCATAAACAGCGAGAGTAAGAGAGGTATGGAAAGGGTAGCAGAGGCCCAGAAATAGACTCATCTGTGTGTTTGAAGTTGGCTTGGTGCAGGAGGGAGGAGAAGCCTTTCCTCACTCATCTTTGGTGAAATGGAGCCTATTCTTTAAAAATTTTTTTTAATTTTTAAAGAATTTTAAAAAATTTTTTGGCTGCGTTGTGTCTTCATTGCTGTGTGCGGGCTTTCTCTAGTTGCAGTGAGTGGGGGCTACTCTTCGTCGTGGTGCATGGGCTTCTCATTGTGGTGGTTTGTCTTGTTGCGGGGCACAGGCTGTAGGCGCGCGGGCTTCAGTAGTTGTGGCATTCGGGCTCAGTAGTTGTGGCACGTGGGCTTAGCTGCTCCGTGGCATGTGGGATCTTCCTGAACCAGCGCTCGAACCCATGTCCCCTGCCTTGGCAGGTGGATTCTTAACCACTGCACCACTAGGGAAGTCCCTGGAGCCTAATCTTAATTGATGCTTCTTGCTCTTGCTCCAAAATGAACTACCCTCAACTGACAGTCACCATACATGCCTGTTCCTTTTTCTGTGGTTACACTGTGTCCTCCTCTTCCTTGGAAATTTAGCTTGGGTTTTAGGGCTGCTGTGTATGGCTGTACAGGTTGTGTACTGCAAAAGTCTAGGTGGTACCATATCCTTAGGAGATGAATTGTAAGTCATCTCCCAGAAATCTTTCCATATCATAACCACTGGCTTCTCACATTCCCATTCATTCACAAATAACTGAAGCACTATTAAGTGCCAAGTGTTGTTCTAGGTACTGGGGATTTGGCAATGAACAAGATAAATAGAGTCTCTGCCTTTGGCATTGGTATAGGAAGAGACAGACAATTACCACATGAACAAATAAAGTAAGTTTAGGGCCTCCCTGGTGGCGCAGTGGTTAAGAGTCCGCCTGCCGATGCAGGGGATACGGGTTCGTGCCCCGGTCTGGGAGGATCCCATATGCCGCGGAGCGGCTGGGCCCGTGAGCCATGGCCGCTGAGCCTGCGCATCCGGAGCCTGTGCTCCGCAACGGGAGAGGCCACAACAGTGAGAGGCCCGCATACTGCAAAAAGAAAAAAAAAAAAAAAAAAGTAAGTTTAGGTGTTATAAAGAAGTTGCACATGTGGGGGTGAGGTAAAATGTTTGGGAGATAAATTCTTATGTTCTACAATAATACACTGGACCATAGTCTATAAACAATAGATGTTCTGTTCTTAACCATTTTACCCCTTTTCCTTTTGAAAAGACAGCAGACAATATGTTGTATGTATACAATGGATATCTAATGCAAGGTGGTAGAGTTAACAATTTGTTAGCTTTTGCATTTATCCTACCAGGATGAAATGGAATTTTAAGAGAATATGAATTGCTCAATACACTGAGTGGGAATAGTTTGAAAATTTTATTATTACATTATAAAATTAAGAATACTTTTGTGGGTTTGGTGGTGGTAGAGAGGCAGATTTTACAAATTAATACAGTATTGACTTTTAAAAAATAAATTTATTTATTTATTTTTGGCTGCATTGGGTCTTTGTTGCTGCACGCAGGCTTTCTCTAGTTGCGGAGAGTGGGGGCTACTCTTTGTTGCGGTGTGCGGGCTTCTCATTGTGGTGGCTTCTCTTGTTGTGGAGCACGGGCTCTAGGTGCACAGACTTCACTAGTTGTGGCTCGCAGGCTCAGTAGTTGTGGTTCACAGCCTCGAGCGCAGGCTCAGTAGCTGTGGCGCACGGGCTTAGTTGCTCCGCGGCATGTGAGATCTTCCTAGATCAGGGCTTGAACCCTTGTCCCCTGAATCGGCAGGCGGACTCTCAACCACTGCGCCACCAGGGAAGCCCCCCAGTATTGACATTTGTGGGGCATATTTTCTAAGACTAGGAGAGCCTTCAAAATCATAAACCTTACTAGGTCGCATAATTTTCCCATAAAACATAGTGAAATATAACTGAAATACTTAAATATCTTTTGTATCCTTAATGGTTTTCTATGAGTAATTTGTAGGGGTTTTTTTCTGGCTAAGAACCTTCCTTCCCTTAGACTTCTTCACTATTATTACCAGTACTAGTCTTCGGCATTTTTTTTTTTTTTTTTGTGGTACGCGGGCCTCTCACTGTTGTGGCCTCTCCCGTTGCAGAGCACAGGCTCCGGATGCGCAGGCTCAGCGGCCATGGCTCACGGGCCCAGCTGCTCTGCGGCATGTGGGATCTTCCCGGACCGGGGCACGAACCCATGTCCCCTGCATCGGCAGATGGACTCTCGACCACTGTGCCACCAGGGAGGCCCCCGTTGGCTTTTTTTAGGAGTCTTAAAAAAAAATACTAAGAAGTAAAGGTTATAAAAAACCCTGAAAGTCGTTGCATTCTTGACAGTAGAAAAATATCAGAGCATATTCAGATGTTCATCCATGAGGTCGGCCCACTCCTGGGATAAGAACCCACTCAATACACTAGTCTTAGAGGGCTTATGACTTAAATGAAGCCTTCAGAAAATGAGAAATCACCATGAGTCATCAACCATTAGAGTCAGTGAAAAGTACTGTAACAGAGAATGTTAAATGCACAGATGCTAAAGGTCTTTGGTATCTAAATCACAGATCCATAGCAGGAGGGCAAAATGCAGTCACTTGCTCATCTCTTTATTGCTATAGCATACATGAGATCATTTTGACGGAGAAGACAAGAGAATATCACATGAGAAACTGTTCTGGAACACCATAAATTGGATTTTTAGCCTTTTGCTATATATCAGCTACTATGGTTGGTTCCTAATTTGTCACGAATTCATAAACGCTCTGAATCTCAGGTTCTTTCTCTTTAATGAGGGTTGGTAATTCCCACCTCCAAGGGCAGAGCTGAAGATAAACTGAGCCAGGGTTTTGAGAGGGCTTCATAAACATAGAAGAAACCCACAAAATCACGGTGTTACTATCATTCCATCAGATACTGCTGGCTTCACATTCCCAGTTTTGTTCCTTGAGCAGAATAAAAACACTGGCTAGCGAGAATGGACACTCTGTAAAGGGTTTAACTTACTTCTTTTACAAACCACTGACAAAAGGCAGGACCAATCCATTCTCTTGCATGAATACCGCAGTCTATCCAGACAGCTCTTTTGTAAGCTCGTGATCTTCTGCCCAGCTGAAAACAAGAGTATTCATAGTAACCAATGCAGGCTTTTATTTTTGGATTTACTGACCAGCATAATTTAATATGGTTTCAGCATAATACTTCACTAGAGTTGGGTTCATTAAGTAACCCGTAAAAAAGACAGAGATTTCCTATCGATTTCAGAAGTCCAGGCTTGTTTATGCAGAAAGAATAAATTTATTGTCTTAATTACGAATCAAAGAAGTAGAAAATACACAGGGAAAATGCCATTGCTTAAATAGGCTTGCTTCTCCATTTTCTTGTAATATGTGACTTAAGTAAGAAGCTAATTTTTTCCCTCCCTCTCCCTCATCCTTGCCCTCTTTCTCTCCACTGCCCTCCCCATGCAGGGAATCAGAAGTATTCCCAAGCAATATCTATTAAAGAAATAGCTATGCCTTATATGTAGAGAAAGTCAAATTTTATTACAATACCAAAGGGAAACACAAAATGATTTGTAGGGTCAAATGACAGACTTTTCTCTATTATCCTATTATATCAATTTCATTTATAACACGGTTTCTAACCCAGTTATCAGTTGATGGCTCTTGACATGATAGGGGATCTAGTTTTCATTCATTCATTAATTCACTCAACCAAGGCTTTAGGAAATCCTTTTTAATGTCAGACACAGTGCTTGGCCTTGGAGATTCAGAGATGAGAAGACAAGGAATTTATATGGTAGTAGGGGAGGGCAGACACACGACCAATTCATCATTATAATGTGACTATATATAAGTTACTTTGGCAACTCGGGTGCTGTGTCTCATTTCCCTGTGGAGCAAAAGAGGAGCCCTTGAAGAGTTGAGCAAGACTTGAAGCTTGCCCGGTAGCCAAGTGAAGGAAGGCATCTCAAGCTTGGAAGGGAATCTGAGCACACCATGTTTGAGCAGCTGCTTCTGGGGTATGAGGACACAGAGGCAGAGGACACATGAAATTCCTGGATACTAAGTAACAGATAAGGCTTCATCCTGTATCCCATGGGAGGTGTGTGTGTGTGTAGATGGACGAGAGGGTAGCGGATGGGGACTCACAGGGAAGTTCAGTCCTGAGGCTGCTGTAACTGCAACAGGCCAGGGAGAACAGATCCAGAAACAAGCTTAGGGCAATAGCAGTGAGGACAAGAGAAGAGGTTTTGACAAATCCAAAAGTTAGAAGAAAGAACTGTCAGTTCTTCATGTTAGATTTCAGTAAGTGGTGAGAGTAAAGGAGAGGAATTTAGGATGGTTCATGTTTCCTGACCGGAGCATGGCCGTGCCATCCTGAGTCTGAGGTGCTTTGGTGAGTATCGAGATGAGGATGGCAAGGCGGCAATGAGCTATGAATGTCCAGTAAGTACCAGGGAGCAGACTCCACTGAACAGAAAAGTCTGGAATGACTGTTGAAACCATGGAGTGGATGTGCCCATCCAGACAGGGTGGGGAGAGGGAGAGCACAGCTGAGGAGAGAATCCTGGGGCCACCAGCACGTAAGGAAAGAACAAGGAGAGAGAAGCCACTGGAGGAGACCTGAGGGGATGGTCTGAGAGGAGAGGAGAACCAAGTAGGGGTCATTGCAGACATTTTAGAGGTGTTGTGAGGGCAAAGGCCAGGGAGTCAAGGTCTGAATGGTTGCTGAGGAAGTAGAGACAGTGATGCAGGGAAATCTTTTTAGATCTTTGGCAGAGAAGAGATGGGTCAGTGGCTGAAAGAGAACGCAGGCTCAAGGGCTGGGAATGACGTATACCTTCTTACACATTTCTGTAGTTTTCTTTTTTTTTTTTTTTTTTTCAGTACCTGGGCCTCTCACTGTTGTGGCCCCTCCCATTGCGGAGCACAGGCTCCGGACACACTGGCTTAGCGGCCATGGCTCACGGGCCCAGCCGCTCCGCGGCATGTGGGATCTTCCCGGACCGGGGCACGAACCCGTGTCCCCTGCATCGGCAGGCGGACCCTCAACCACTGCGCCACCAGGGAAGCCCAAGAAACAGTATTCTTTGGAATACTCAATGGCAAAAATTAAATATGGCTCAAAAACCTAAGGGAAATTTTTTTTCTTAAATGACCAGATGAGGTTAAATATGAGACATGATGAAATGCCATTTCATTTCTTTTCCCCATAAGTCAAAGCTGAAAACGATGAATGTTTAGTAAATATTTAGTTACTAATTTCTTATTTTTACCTTTAAAACAAAAAGAGATCTTCCCTCATATGATTTTCCAATAGAGAACATGTGAATGAGGCCTGAATGAGTTTTATTCAAATGATGCATCCAATTTTGAATCTAAAAGCAAGTAAATAAAAACCACGTCAGACTCTCACAATTATGGAGCTTTTAGTAAGCAAAAGAGAACAAAAAGACAACAGTGGGTTAGGAACTCAAAAAAGCATATGTGGAGTATAAGATTGAATGCAAAACCAATTTTGTAGTTTTAATTTTCTTCAGGATACTTAAAATTACATTTTATTTTCTGCTTTTATAAATAGTTGCTTTATGTCTTTATATTGTTCCCCTTTTAAAGCATACCTTCTATTACAATTTGTCATTAACATCTTAATGGCAGAATTTTACAGAAAATTAATGTGTTCTGGGTTCTTTTTGAAAAATCAAAATTTATTTCCATTTCCCCCAAAATTTAGAGGAAAAGAAAGAAATCAGCTTCAGGAAAACCATCCCAACTATTTGAAAGTGTTTATTAAAGTTCTCTATATTGTAATTTGCCACTGAACAGAAGGTGCTAAGAAAAAGGCATTATCTTTTGCGTTTAAGATTTATTCTACCCAGCCACACATTGGAGGGCATACTCTGAATAATTTCCCGAGTAATAGCGATACATTTGCATTGATCCATTCACACACATTTATCTGTCATCAGGGAAAGGTATATTTGAGATGGATAAAGAAGGCACTTAGAAAGATGGGTGACATTTCTGACTTGAAGCCCAATAAAGGAGTAAGGAAGTCACAAAAAAAGTGTCCCTCTCTTCCATGATGTGAAAGAAAGCATCTATTCTTAAAAAAAAAACACCAAAAAACATTTTCCTTTTTTTATATCCCTATTTAGTCTAATGAGCAGGATACACACACACACATACATTTACATATATGTATGTATATATCTATATTAATATATTTTTAAATTTTGATTTTTTTTCTAGTGCATGTTAATAGCAAGTATGCCAAGTTATCTAAATGTCTAATCTAACTTGACATATCTAATATGTCAAGTTATCAAAATCCTTTCCATTGCTGGTAACTTCAAGCTTCTAAAAAGTATGTTAAAAACAGGAAATATGTAGAAATAATTTTGAAAGGAAAGTTGTTATCAAGAGAACCAAAAATTCTCTCAAGAATATAACAGGATCTCATTTGTTCTATGACTGGCATTCCTGTGCTCAATTCAGGGGAAGGATGAAAAAATGTATGTACTCATCCATTTAGTCATCCTGTCAACAGCTATCTATTTGGAAGCCTCTCTTTGCTTGCCACGGCAGATACAGTGGTGAACAAGAAAGCAATGGCTTGTCCCCATGGCCCTTTCAGCTTATTAGGAGAGAAAGGCATTAATCAAATAATCATACAGTAACATAATTAACAACTATGATAGGTATCATCACATCCATGTACTGTGGGTGCAAGTAGTACTCTGGGGATTGAGAGTAGGGAGTTCTGACCCCATCTGGGATAGCAGAAACATCTCTCTTCTTGCTTAAATTGAGATTTGAAGAATAACTAGTTGTTGCTCAGATGTACAGTAGTGGCAGTGGGGATGGGTCCTTGTATTTCTCAGATACAGTAAATAACAGCAAGCTAACAGTCCCTGAGGTGCCACAAATGAAGCTTGGTTTTGGGGAGGTCTCAAATTTGCAGAGGGTATGGGGCAAACATCAAAGTTCACTCTACCCCTCAACCAAACCATTGCTCTCAAAGTCTGGCTAGCTCTACTGTCCATGCATTTTTCAATTAGGGTGTTTATAACCATAATTACAGTCAGCCCTCCACATCTGGGGATGCAGAACCATTGGATACCAAGGGCTGACTGTACTACGCCGTTGTACACAAGGGACTTGAGTATCCATGATTTTGGTATCTGTAGGGGGTCCTGGACCTAATGCCCTTTGGATACTGAGGGGCGACTGTATAGCAGCTTTACTGCACTCTCCATTGAACTTCCCCTGTCCATTGTAGAGGTGGGTTGGATAAAGCAGGTGAAATTAAAATTATTTTGCTGCTACTTATATAGTGTAAAAGGCTTAATGAAAGAGAACTGAGGTGCCTGGGCCATGTAAGAGCTGTACGTATTCTTCATATAGCTAGCCTCTGCCTCTGTCCTTACACTTCTCTCCCAATCCTGAGACTTAAATGATAAAGATGCACTTGTTAAAAAGCAACAAAATGTCCTTTGATTACATACTTCTTCTAAGGAGTGATAAACTTCATAATTATATCCAGAGACGGATCTTCGACTTCTCTGGGTTGGCAAACTGCTTCCCTTTTCCAGTACTTTCTGAAGATCTTCCATGAGGATCCTGGATTTGAAATGATAGACATGATGAAAATTAAATGGAAATAATACAAAAATCAGTCAATATCAAAAGAAAATCATGCATCTATGAAAAAGTGAAGAAAAAAAAGGACAGTGAAGATTGACACTTCTAAAAATACCAACTGTTGGGAAGGTGTTCTTTTTCAGAAAATAAAAACTTAAATAAATGATATAATGAATATAAAATAGAAAATTATAGGCAGGTGTTCCCAAGTAATAATGAGCCTAATAATAACTACCATTGATTGAGCAGCTACAAGAACTGAATGATGGCGTGGGAACACATATTTACTGAGCACCTATCAGGTGGCAGGCACTGTGCTGTGTATTTTACATGAGCTTAGTTAATAACCCTATGAGGTTAGACTTTATTGTTATCTCCATTTTACAAATGGGGAAACTGAGCCTCAAAAGGGCTAAGAACTTGTCAATATCACTCTTCCAGTGAGCACAGAGCCAGAATTGGAACTTGGAATGTGAACCCAAGTTCCAGGCTTTAGACTCAGGTCCCGTGTGACATGATGAAAAATGAAGCATGACAAGCTCCCCCACTCCTTTGCCACATCCTCCTGTTCGGCTGCTTCTATCTGTTCCCATGCCTTTTGTCACTGAACTTTTGTCATGTTGTCACCCTGCATACTTAACCCAAGACTCAGAAAAGGGAAAGAAAGAAACTACAATACTCAAGAGGAAATGGAAGAAATACCTAGAGTTGGAAAAAGCTAATTTCACTGCCTACCAGTATCAAGGACACCAAGAGAAGACAAGCTTAGGTAATCAAAGTGAATGCATTTGGAAATTGAAGGCCGAGGCCAGGGTGAGGGATTCGAGTGACTGAAATGTATGGAACCAACTGGACTGGTGTTATTATTATTTTTTTTAATTTTAAATTTATTTTTTTATACAGCAGGTTCTTATTAGTCATCAGTTTTATACACATCAGTGTATACATGTCAATCCCAATTGCCCAATTCAGCACACATACCACCATCCCTGCCCCCTGCAGTTTACCCCCCTTGGTGTCCATACGTTTGTTCTTTACATCTGTGTCTCAACTTCTGCCCTGCAAACCGGTTCATCTGTATCATTTTTCTAGGTTTCACATACATGAGTTAATATATGATATTTGTTTTTCTCTGTCTGACTTGCTTCACTCAGTATGACAGTCTCTAGATCCATCCACGTCTCAACAAATGACTCAATTTCATTCCTTTTTATGGCTGAGTAATATTCCATAGTATATATGTACCACAACTTCTTTATCCATTCGTCGGTCGATGGGCATTTAGGTTGCTTCCATGACCTGGTTATTGTAAATAGTGCTGCAATGAACATTGGGGTGCATGTGTCTTTTTGAATTATGGTTTTCTCTGGGTATATGCCCAGTAGTGGGATTGCTGGGTCATATGGTAATTCTATTTTTAGTTTTTTAAGGAACCTCTATACTGTTCTCCATAGTGGCTGTATCAATTTACATTCCCACCAGCAGTGAAAGAGGGTTCCCTTTTCTCCACACCCTCTCCAGCATTTGTTGTTTGTAGATTTTCTGATGATGCCCATTCTAACTGGTGTGAGGGGATACCTCATTGTAGTTTTGATTTGCATTTCTCTAATAATTAGTGATGTTGAGCAGCTCTTCATGTGCTTCTTGGCCATCTGTATGTTTCCTTTGGAGAAATGTCTATTTAGGTCTTTTGCCCATTTTTTGATTGGGTTGTTTGTTTCTTTAATATTGAGCTGCATGAGCTGTTTATATATTTTAGAGATTAATCCTTTGTCCATTAATTCGTTTGCAAATATTTTCTCCTATTCTGAGGGTTGTCTTTTCATCTTGTTTATGGTTACCTTTGCTGTGCAAAAGCTTTTAAGTTTCATTAGGTCCATTTTGTTTATTTTTATTTCCATTACTCTAGGAGGTGGGTCAAAAAAGATCTTGCTGTGATTTATGTCAAAGAGTGTTCTTCCTATGTTTTGCTTTAAGAGTTTTATAGTGTCCAGTGTTACATTTAGGTCTCGAATCCATTTTTTTTTTTTTTGCGGTACATGTGTCTCTCACTGTTGTGGCCTCTCCCGTTGCAGAGCACAGGCTCCAGACACACAGGCTCAGCAGCCATGGCTCACGGGCCTAGCCACTCCGCGGCATGTGGGATCTTCCCGGACCGGGGCACAAACCCGTGTCCCCTGCATCAGAAGGTGGACTCTCAACCACTGCGCCACCAGGGAAGCCCTCAAATCCATTTTGAGTTTATTTTTGTGTATGGTGTTAGGGAATGTTCTAATTTCATTCTTTTACATGAGCTGTCTAGTTTTCCCAGCACCACTTATTGAAGAGACTGTCTTTTCTCCACTGTATATCCTTGCCTCCTTTGTCATAGATTAGTTGACCATAGGTGTGTGGGTTTATCTCTGAGCTTTATATCTTGTTCCATTGATCTATGTTTCTGTTTTTGTGCCAGTACCATATTGTCTTGATGATTGTAGCTTTGCAGTATAGTCTGAAGTCAGGGAGTCTGATTCCTCCAGCTCTGTTTTTTTCCCTCAAGACTGCTTTGGCTATTCGGGGTCTTTTGTGTCTCCATACAAATTTTAAGATATTTTGTTCTAGTTCTGTAAAAAATGCCATTGGTAATTTGATAGGGATTGCATTGAATCTGTAGATTGCTTTGGGTAGTAGAGTCATTTTCACAATGTTGATTCTTCCAATCCAAGAACATGGTATCTCTCTCCATCTGTTGGTATCATCTTTAATTTCTTTCATCAGTGTCTTACAGTTTTCTGCATACAGGTTTTTTGTCTCCCTAGGTAGGTTTATTCCTAGGTATTTTATTCTTTTTGTTGCAGTGGTAAATCTGAGTGTTTCCTTAATTTCTCTTTCAGATTTTTCATCATTAGTGTATAGGAATGCAAGAGATTTCTGTGCATTAATTTTATATACTGCAACTTTACCAAATTCTTTGATTAGCTCTAATAGTTTTCTGGTGGCATTTTTAGGATTCTCTATGTATAGTATCATGTCATTTGCACACAGTGACAGTTTTACTTTTCTTTTCCAATTTGTATTCCTTTTATTTCTTTTTCTTTGATTGCCGTGGCTAGGACTTCCAAAACTCTGTTGAATAACAGTGGTGAGAGTGGACATCCTTGTCTTTTTCCTGATCTTAGAGGAAATGCTTTCAGTTTTTCACCACTGAGAATGATGTTTGCTGTGGGTTTGTCATATATGGCCTTTATTATGTTGAGGCAGGTTCCCTCTATGCCCAGTTTCTGGTGAGTTTTTATCATAAATGGGTGTTGAATTTTGTCAAAAGCTTTTTCTGCATCTATTGAGATGATCATATGGTTTTTATTCCTCAATTTGTTAATATGGTGTATCACACTGATTGATTTGCGTATATTGAAGAATCCTTGCATCCCTGGGATAAATTCCACTTGATCATGGTGTATGATCCTTTTAATGTGTTGTTGGATTCTGTTTGCTAGTATTTTTTGAGGATTTTTGCATCTATATTCATCAGTGATATTGGTCTGTAGTTTTCTTTTTTTGTGACATCTTTGTCTCGTTTTGGTATCAGGGTGATGGTGGTCTCATAGAATGAGTTTGGGAGTGTTCCTTCCTCTGCAATTTTTTGTAAGAGTTTGAGAAGGATGGGTGTTAGCTCTTCTCTAAATGCTTGATAGAATTCACCTGTGAAGCCATCTGGTCCTGGACTTTTGTTTGTTGGAAGATTTTTAATCACAGTTTCAATTTCATTACTTGTGATTGATCTGTTCATATTTTCTATTTCTTCCTGGTTCAGTCTTGGAAGGTTATACATTTCTAAGAATTTGTCCATTTCTTCCAGGTTGTCCATTTTATTGGCATAGAGTTGCTTGTAGTAGTCTCTTAGGATGCTTTGTATTTTCTGTGGTGTCTGTTGTATCTTCTCCTTTTTAATTTCTAGTTTTATTGATTTGAGTCCTCTCCCTCTTTTTCTTGATGAGTCTGGCTAATGGTTTATCAATTTTGTTTATCTTCTCAAAGAACTAGCTTTTAGTTTTATTGATCTTTGCTATTGTTTTGTTTCTATTTCATTTATTTCTGCTCTGATATTGATGATTTCTTTCCTTCTGCTAACTTTGGGTTTTGTTTGTTCTTCTTTCTCTAGTTCCTTTAGGTGTAAGGTTAGATTGTTTATTTGAGATTTTTCTTGTTTCTTGAGGTAGGATTGTATTGCTATAAACTTCCCTCTTAGAACTGCTTTTGCTGCATCCCATAGGTTTTGGATTGTCGTGTTTTCATTGTCATTTGTCTCTAGGTATTTGTTGATTTCTTCTTTGATTTCTTCAGTGATCTCTTGGTTATTTAGTATTGTATTGTTTAACCTCCATGTGTTTGTGTTTTTTATGTTTTTTTCCCTGTAATTCATTTCTAATCTCATACTGTTGTGGTCAGAAAAGATGCTTCATATGATTTCAATTTTCTTAAATTTACTGAGGCTTGATTTGTGAGCCAAGATGTGATCTATCCTGGAGAATGTTCTGTGCACACTTAAGAAGAAAGTGTAATTTGCTGTTTTGGATGGAATGTCCTATAAATATCAATTAAATCTATCTGGTCTATTGTGTCATTTAATGCTTCTGTTTCTCTTATTTATTTTCATTTTGGATGATCTGTCCATTGGTGTGAGGTGTTAAAGTTCCCCACTATTATTGTCTTACTGTCGATTTCCTATTTTATAGCTGTTAGCAGTTGCCTTATGTATTGAGGTGCTCCTATGTTGGGTGCATATATATTTATAATTGTTATATCTTCTTCTTGAATTGATCCCTTGATCATTATGTAGTGTCCTTCCTTGTCTCTTGTAACATTCTTTATTTTAAAGTCTATTTTATCTGATGTGAGTATAGCTACTCCATATTTCTTTTGATTTTCATTTGCATGGAATATCTTTTTCCATCCCCTCACTTTCAGTCTGTATGTGTCCCTAGGTCTGAAGTGGGTCTCTTGTAGATAGCATATATATGGGTCTTGTTTTTATATCCATTCAGCAAGCCTGTGTCTTTCGGTTGGAGCACTTAATCCATTCACATTTAAGGAATTATTGGTATGTCTGTTCCTGTTACCATTTTCTTAATTGTTTTGGGTTTGTTTTTTTAGGTTCTTTTCTTCTCTTGTGTTTCCCACTTAGAGAAGTTCCTTTAGCATTTGTTGTAGAGCTGGTTTGGTGGTGCTGAATTCTCTTAGCTTTTGCTTGTCTGTAAAGCTTTTGATTTCTCCTTTGAATCTGAATGAGATTCTCGCTGGGTAGAGTAATCTTGGTTGTAGTTTCTTCCCTTTCATCACTTTAAGTATATCATGCCACTCCCTTCTGGCTTGTAGAGTTTCTGCTGAGAAATCAGCTGTTAACCTTATGGGAGTTTTCTTGTATGTTATTTGTCGTTTTTCCCTTGCTTTCAGTAATTTTTCTTTTTCTTTAATTTTTGCCAATTTGATTACTATGTGTTTTGGCATGTTTCTCCTTGGGTTTATCCTGTATGGGAGTCGCTGTGCTTCCTGGACTTGGGTGGCTATTTCCTTTCCCATGTTAGGGAAGTTTTTGACTATAATCTCTTCAAATATTTTCTCTGGTCCCTTCTCTCTCTCTTTTCCTTCTGGGACCCCTATAATGCAAATGTTGTTGCGTTTAATGTTGTCCCAGAGGTCTCTTAGGCTGTCTTCATTTCTTTTCATTCTTTATTCTGTTCTGCAGCAGTGAATTCCACCATTCTGTGTTCCAGGTCACTTATCCATTCTTCTGCCTCAGTTATTCTGCTATTGATTCCTTCTATTGTAGTTTTCATTTCAGTTATTGTATTGTTCGTCTCTGTTCTTTAATTCTTCTAGGTCTTTGTTAAACATTTCTTGCATCTTCTTGATCTTTGCCTCCATTGTTTTTCTGAGGTCCTGGATCATCTTCACTATCATTACTGTGAATTCTTTTTCTAGAAGGTTGACTATCTCCATGTCATTTAGTTGTTTTTCTGGGGTTTTATCTTGTTCCTTCATCTGGTACATAGCCATCTGCCTTTTCATCTTGTCTATCTTTCTGTGAATGTGGATTTTGTTCCACAGGCTGCAGGATTGTAGTTCTTCTTGCTTCTGCTGTCTGCCCTCTGGTAGATGAGGCTATCTAAGAGGCTTGTGTAAGTTTCCTGATGGGAGGGACTGGTGTTCTTGATGAGACCCCTGAGCTAGACATAGGCTTGTGACCCCAGTACTCACCAATCTCCTCTAACTAGAGCCATGAAGTAACAAGGTGCTCACTCCTTTACGTAAAGATGTTAAAGAGACTCTTGGTGATTTTTCCTGGGCCTGGAAGGTAGCTAAAAAGCTTTGCTTTCATATTTTATCTTTCCAAAGAACCTGTGGCTTGGTGGTTTCAGTGCCATTAAAAGAACATGTAATGGCATTTTTAAATGAGTTTCAAAGTTGACCTATGTAAGACACTTGGTAAAAAAAATTATCTTGAATTACTTGAATAAATACTTTTTGGTCCTCAAAGGAAGTAGATTTACTTAGGGTCATGCTGGGTGTAGGAAATTCCTTTTGATGTACTCATTTGTTATTTACCAAGGACCCACAGTGGACAAAGCACTTAATCTGGAATTTATCATCAGCTTACTGTTCTTTTTGTTTCAATTTTCAACCTTTAAAATTAGAAACATTAAAAATCAAGGTAAGGTGTGGTGGCACCACGTTGGTAAATTTGCTTGGTAGCTGCTTGCCATGGCTCAAAATATGAGTGGAGTTTAGATTGTCAGTCTGAATATGATCTGTATTAGTTCTTTCTTTCTTTCCTCAAAGAAAGGAGTTACAGATGAAAGTAGGTTTGTATGGATTAAAGAACTTTACAATATTGCCAGTGTGGGTGTAAAGAACCAAATGAACTTCTTCGTCAATGTCCAATCTTCTTGTGTTGTGTGCGAATCTGGGGTGGTCAAGAAAAATGTGAGTTTGATTACGGCTGAGTTGGTTGGTTATAAACTGTCAACAAATTCCAGTTACAGTAGGCAATTTCCAGCTGTCTTTCCCTTGCCAGTACCATCTATCCATTTCTCCTGGCTACTTTTCTCTATTTCAGGAAAGTAAGGGGAAGAAAAATAAATAGATTTGCCATAACCAGCAACCTACAGAAGAATCTCCTTCTGAATTTCCAGTTTAAAAAGATAAATGAATACTTACAAAATAGTTTTCAAAATTATAAAAACCTTTACAGCATGTTTACAGAATTGAGCTCTAGTGTATTACTTTTGCATTATTTCCAAAATGGACAGACTTTCTAAATACTGGGCTGGCCAAAAAGTTCATTCGGGTTTTCCTGCAACATCAGGAAAATGTGAACGAACTTTTTGGCCAACCCAGTATAAACAAGCACAGATAACTTGTTTCCCCTCAAGGTAAGACCAATTCCTCATATTCATCACCAGAAAGTTCTGATGCTGATACATCTGCTTGTTTGGAAACTCTTGGTAGAACCACCACTGTACCCCTTAGAAAGCTAATACTTTCTCAGGAGTTTCAGTATGAAAAACTATGCTCCTTAATTGATTAGATTCTTAAGTCATTTATCAACAGATAATGATAAACATATTACTAATCACATAACGAAATGAACTGTCAAAATAATTCTAATGGATAATTGCTCCTACAAAATATTTACCTTAGTATTTTCTAGTCAAGTTTGCTAGTGTTTTAACCAAAGTAAATGATGAAGTTTTAGAGTCTGAGGTTGTGGAATCACTCTAGTTGGGTATTAGTTTCTTTGATGAATCAACTCTTAAGCTTCTCAGTTTTATTTTAAAGATTCCAAGTGCCCTAAATAGAGCTGGCCTTTAGATCCCCAGTATTCATCCATTCATTTAGGCCAGTGATTCTCAAGATGAGCTGCTTTAAAATCACCCATGAGCTTTAAAAAATATGCCACACTGAGCCTTACTTAGACAAGAATCTCCTGTGCATAGGTATTGGGCCTTTCTAAAAAGCTCACCAGGTGATTTAATATATCATCAGGCTAACATCTGGAAACCAGTCATTTAGGCTCATTAATCTGGAAACTGATGGCTGTCAGTCCTCTTAGGTTCTATCCTAGATAAAAGTGGAAGAGAGTATTCGAATACCGCTGGTCCTTGCTTCCTCTCTTGAGTGTGTCTACTGCATGTGGTCAACTGCCTCTCAGCATTTATGCCTGTGCCCTCTTTGGACTTCCTGTGCTGAAAGGGCTAGGAAGCTGAAAAGTACTTTTCCTCGACTCTCTTGCACCTGTGGTTCTGGGTACAAATCTGTGAACTCTCACAAGACAGGAAGTTAAGAACGAGGCAGAGGCCGTCTCCTGCTGCTGTGGCTGTGGCGTGTCGAGGTTGCAGAGGTGTGACTGTTCAGAGGCAGTCAGGTGGCTGGACTCAGAACTCCAGGGTCTACTCGCCAGCTTCCTGGCATGAGAGGCAATTATGGTCACAACAGTGGTGGCCGCAGTGGCGCAGCAACAGCCTCCTGACCGCTGGGCGGTCACACCAGCTCTGCCTGCTTGGTCCTTGTCAAGTAGGCAACTGGAAACCAGTGCGCTGACGAAAAGCCCAGGAAATGGAGCCCAAAATGGCTTTTTTTTTTTTTTTTTTTTTTTTTTTGCGGTACGTGGGCCTCTCAATGTGGTGGCCTCTCCTGTTGCAGAGCACAGGCTCTGGACGCGCAGGCTCAGCGGCCATGGCTCACGGGCCCAGCCGCTCCGCAGCATGTGGAATCCTCCCGGACCGGGGGACGAACCCGTGTCCCCTGCATGGGCAGGCGGATTCCCAACCACTGCGCCACCAGGGAAGCCCCCAAATGGCCTTTTTAAACTGTTGTAGTCTCTTAGTTCCTTATGGCTGGTTATTATTTCTACCCCAATTGTAGGCACTCCTAAAATAGCGACTCCTAGATCTATTAAGAACTCTCCAAGTGATGTCATCACTGAGTACAAAACTACCTCCCCAAAGCTTCCAGGGAGGAGAAGGGGGGGTGGTCAAAATTTGAAATTTTAAAGGTATTTAATTTTCAAAATGGTTGAAATTTTTTTATGGCAAAAGGAGTCATCTCCTATGTCATATCGTTAAGAGGGCTGGATCACCTGGGGCCAGACACATGCGGTCACATAAAGGTGACTGTAACTATACATTATGTACAGTTGTACAGAGTAAATGATCATCTTTTGAAAATACCCCTGGCTACAATACTAAAAGTCAATTAAAATGATCTCTACCTACCAGCCCCGTGGAACTTAACTGACTGTTCTCTGTTATCTTGGGAACAACAAAATGAATAATTCTACTCTCCATGAGGAGACAACGGGTTTAAAACACTCGTTTTTTAGACTCTCTTCTCTGTGGAATAAAGGGTGATATTTGATTCTGTATCAGTTCCACATGACCTATATTGAATGGCAGGAAATAGACACTTGTTAAAATAACTGGTATATTCTTCTAAATAATAATTAATAACTGGTATATTCTTTTCTTCCAAATAATAATTAATGAGGCATGTGAGTTTTTACTGAGGACCTATAGATATATAAGCACTTCCCTGAAAGGCATTCACAGAATCAAAGCATGCTTTTAAAGCTACAGCAATGACTAAAATGTGTTCAATATGAACAAGAGTTTTATGCACAGCTTTGACTCTACCCTGTTCTAGAAACACAGATAAAATACCTTTCTGCAAAAAGCCTATAAGTATTTTAATAAGCCTGTAAATATGTCTCTGGAAGGTAGGTATTTGTGTGGACCAGGGAGGGATGTCACAGCCCCTTTGCACCCCTTGGCCCAACCTTCCACCGAGACTAGGGTTCTCACCATTGACTCAGAGCCATGAACCCTTCCCAGACCTCGCCAGACATCATCAGGGATCTTTCTGCCAGTTTTGGCAGTACAACCACTTGCTGAAAAGTTGGAGTAGTTGAGGTTAGTCATTTACATTCATGCCCTCTCAGCCCTGAAATCCTAGGGTTACAAACAAAAGGTAACTCACTCATTCCCTTCTCACTAATTCACTAGCCTGTGTTTCTCCCCCCCAGATTCTACACTGACTCTCCATCTCTTCACCACATCCTTTTGCCTTGTGCCTGTTGGAATCCCTCTTTGATTGTAAATAAAATTCCTACATCCTCCAGTCTCTTCAGAGAACTCTCTCTTCTCATATTCTTGCCCCAAGAGAAACCAGACTTTCTCAAGGACACAGATTCTTCTGTGGCTGTCTCTTCTCCCACTTCCCTGACCACGGAGCCAGAAGGGAGGGAGGTCAGCATCCTCCTGGGCTCCCATGGGTGCTGCCCCATTAATCTTCTAACTTCCAGGAAAAGCTCATCCTCCCTTCAGCATCAGGCCATTCCTGGTTGCTTACCTCCAAGCTGGTATTTCTTGTCCCAGGAGTACATTCTCTCCCTCCACCTCTAATCTAGCCATAAGCCAAGGAGATTCAAGACTGCTGGGATGGTTTTCTGGTGACTAAGCCCACTCATTCTTCCTTTCCTTCCCTTTCCCTTTCCTTTCCATTTATTTATAACATCTTTATTGGAGTATAATTGCTAGCCCACTCATTCTTGACTGCATCAGCCTCAATGACCTCCACCTCAGCCATCTCCTTCATTGCTACCCCTATAATCTTGTCGCCAGCCATAAATGTTCTTCCCCAGAACTATTAACATCCAATAGCCTACACTTTATCAAAACTTCTTTCCTTCCAGTTTGTTGCCCTCACACCTGTTTTAAATATAAAGATCTTAATACCCTTGATTCTCCCGTCTTGTCCCATCATTCTTCCTAGACTCTCCTCCCTTCCTGTCCAGACTAGACCCCATGGATGAATACTTGAGCTAGTATCTCACTAGGAACCTCAACTTCCCTCCACCCTGATCTTTTTGTGGTCCTAGCCAACAAAACCTCAACTCTGTATCAGTACTGCAATCTCTCTTCTCTGCAACCACCACTATTATTGGTTCTTACCCCGATTTTTCTCTCGCAACACTCTTTAATGCCTATTTCTTTACTCTGAGTAGATAAATTTTGCTTCTCACTTCATCCAGATAATTTGGCTGTCAGTTATGATCTCTTTAAACTTGTTGACTCTCTTCTCCACAATCTTAACTAGATCCACAGTTACCTCTTTGGTCTTATAGGATAAGCTATCTTTCACTAGTGTTCAAACCCCCTCCCTCACCTGTGCATGCTTTCCTGTATCATCAACGTCTCCTTCCTTGCTGGTCCTTCCTCTCAGCCTACAGGCCCAAATTGCCTCCTTACCCTAACATGCCACGTCTCAAGCATCCACTGATGTAGCATCTTCCTGTAGTCCCTCCTCACTCTCTGCCTCTCTCCCTATTGTAACCTCTAAGAGCAGTAGAATAGTCTGCTCTACTGCTCCATGTTCTCACGTCCTGTTCACTTTTCTGTCTTCTGCTCCTAACAATCTAATGCTACATTAGAGTTACCAGTGCAATTTCCATCATCAAATCCAAAGGGAACTGATCGATCCTTTTCTGGCAGGATATCACTGCAGCACTTGGTGCCACTGACATCCTTTCTCTCAAAAGGTTTTTGTTTCTTCTTTGACTCCTGCGACTACTTTCCACTTGTTCCATTCTTACCACTTAACTATTCCTTAAAAAAACAAAACCCTCAAAATATCCAAATCTGTCTATTCAGTCACCAAAGACAGAAGACTTGGAGTCATCCCTGATTCCTCCTCTTCCACCTACATCCAAACAAGTGCAGAGTCCAGGTGGTTTTGCTTCTGAACCATATTTTGGAGTTCTCTCTCGATTCCAGGACTCTGGTCTTGACTCAGGGGTCTCGTTCGCTCTCATCTGGATCACTCCTGTAGCCTCGTACTGCTCCTCCGCCCACTTACATGTGGTTCCCTTGCTGACGTCCTCCAGTTGTGCAGCATCACCCACTAGATGAGGTCTGAGCTCCTAACTGAACAGCAGGCTGCCCACAACCTGGCCTCCCCCCACTTCTCCAGCATCTTTTCTTTCTGCTCCCCAACTTATACCAGTTCCCTGCACACATACTATGCTGCTGCTTGCCTTTGCTTGCATTGTCCCCTCTGCCTTCAAGGTCCTGAGTCTCATCCTTTGCCTAACACAGCTCCTGCAGAGTCTGGCTTTTTTCTGTCCCTGTCTCCCTATCCACCTTGTAGGCATGGATAAGCTACTCTCCTTTCCTCACACAGTGAAATGCTTCCATGTTTGATTACTTACAGGTAATGGTGAAATGACAGGGAAGTGTGGTTGCTTCCCCCTCCCCCATTACACTAATAAGAAGCTCATGAAAGGCAAATATAACTGTGTTATATTCATGTTGGTTTCCCCAATGTGAAAAATAGAACCTGAAACACAGTTGTTGGCACTTAATGCATAATCTGAATACAGTTATCATTCAGTTCAACTGAATACAAATGAATTAAGCAAGGAAAAAGCATGCTTACTTGTACTGGATGTTGGTTTCCTGTAGGAAGGCTAGCAGGACTTGGGAACCATTGTGGGGAATATGGACATCAGTAACTGTTCCCTCTGATACCTGGGAGATACTGCTGGGCTGCCACAGGTCCACCTGTAGTGCAGGAACCAACCTATAATTCATATTCAATGTAGGTGGGGAAAGATCCATGTCACAATGTCAAACATGTTGTCTTGTTTGCATACAGCAATACCAAACACATTTTAGAATTAGACTCAATGCTTACATCATCAGGGTAAAACTCCTAGTTGATTTTGTTTCGTGTCCAAATTATATGACAGCCATATAGAATGTGATCGTTTACAAGTAATAGTTTAAAGACCAATCCATTAAAGTCACAAGATAAAAATGAGGTAAAATAGTTTTAAGTATGACTTTGATATTGCTTAAAGTTATTTATTGCACAAATATTTGAATACCAGTAAGAAAGAGAAAGATATAAGTGACCCTTCATCCTACTATACAAGCAAATCATGGTAGCTTGACAACGTTTGGTAACTTTAAATGGAGCATTCTCCTGATGCCACCTCCCCCCACCACTTTATGCCTGTTCACCCGTTCCTCCTCAGCCTTCACATGTCAGTATAAACATGCCTTTCTCGGGTGGGACTTAGCTAGGGTAGGGCTCCTTGTCATAGTTCTTAGAGCACCTCATGCTTCTTTCATCATGTAACTGCCTCTTACCAGAATGTAAGCTCCACGAGGGCAAAGGATTTGTCCACTTGGTTACCACCCCATTCCAAGCGCCCGAAATGATGCCTTGTGCATATCAGCAACTCAGTCGTTATTTGCTGCATGAGTGTAGACCCCACAGGGTAACTGACTACACGTTCATCACGTGTTCAGTGTTTTGTAGGAATGCTGGAACCATGTTTGGCTTACAGCAGTGTTCCCAGTGCTTGTCTAGTGCTCCCCGCCTGGTATGAGCTGCACAGGCATTGAAAGAATGACTGAATTCAGTGGGGATGGAGGACAGCCCCATCTTCTGCACAAGCCAAGAGCTACATTTTCAATACAGCACAGTTTGCCTGTGCAGTCACGCCTACGTCTCCTATTTGGGACTCCCTCTTCCTGCGTTTCCCGTCTTGGTCTGCTGCAGGATCTTGATCTCTGCTAAGACCTTATCTGATAAAGTTTAGTTACTTCATCTTTACTTAGGTGTCAGTGTCCACATTCTGTTAGGGAACTCTAGAAGACCGAAAATATTTCGGGACTGAAGGAAATACACCCCTGGTGGTATAATTTCATCTGGAACAGGGTAGAGAGGCATTTATTGTGGGGACAATGAATTTACCTGTTTTTCTTTCAAGAAGCTTACTCCTCTGCTAACCTGCAAGGGCAACTCTGACTCAACTAACATGCTAATCCAACAAGCATAGCACAAATGTGGGACTGGGAGGGATGCTGAGAGGTCATTTGATCCATCTGTCGGCCCTTGGGCAAGGATACATCTAGGACTGGACCCAACTGTCCCCATTTGATGCATCTAAACGACATCTTTTATGTTTCCCAAAGAGGAGAGTCGACACTATCCTAATTTAACTCATATCCACATTTGACAAGATTGTCAGACATTTTCTTAATCCTTTACACCGCAGCACACTTCATTTTTTCTTGTTCCATTCTTCAGTGAGGAATGGCTGATTTCTTGCCCTTGTGAGATAAAGCACTTTTCTCTACCTGTTAGATTTTCTAATCCTTTAATCATCTTTACCTCTAAACCCATTACAGAGACAGATTTTGATATTAAGGTGTATCACCTAATACCTGTGGAGTTGAGGAAGCAGTGCTCTATTTAGAGGGTGGAGAGCCACAGGAACCTGAAATATCTGAACAACCACTCTGGTGATGAGTCTGCAAGTGCTGTTTTCTGGGGCATATGCTAAAATAAGAACCCTCATCCCACAGAAGAGAGTAGAGAGAGTAGCTTCCCCATAGGAAAATTCCATGGAAGAAACAGACCCTATGGCCTGACCTGGAGAAGGCTTCCTAAGAAACGTCATCAGCAAACATTTGGTCTAAAAGAAACCAACAAAAAAGAATTTGCAAAAATCAGGAACTGTATTTTGTTTTGATATTAGGAAAGTAAATTAAAATGAATTGTATTGTTCTCCAGTAATATTTTAGGGAAGGGGTGCTTGGATAAGTAACATGCATATTTCAGTCTGGGTGGCAGGCAGATGCCTGTATCAAGATATAGGGGACAGTAATACTCACGTGAGATTTGTAAAGTACCACCCACTTTATAGGTGTTTCTAGACTCAGGTTCATAGGAGTGAAGTCACTTCCCCAAGGATGCACAGCTACCAAACGGTGACACAGGATATGCCTAACTCCAGTGCCCATAATTTGCTGGCTGGGTAAGTGTCTCCAGGATTTCCTGAGACTATCTCAGAATACGAAGCACCTTCCAGACTTAGTGTTTGAGACAGTCTGGTTGGTGGGTCTCACATCCTGGTCTGTCCTGTTAGGGGCTTTTTGCCCTAAGAATTATATATGCAGGTATTTCAAAGTTCTAATCAGCCCACCATGGGCAGGTTACCATTAATCATTTCTGTAGAGCCTGATCCCATCTGGATGAAGTGATTCTGAACTGACCCTGGATTGGGTGACCCTGGATTATGATGACAAAGTATCACCGGCCTGGTCAGGATGGCCTAAGGCTGTTTGCCAACCGTCTCAGGTCTTCACTGCAAATAGCCATCTGATATTCCAAGGAAAGGATGCTCCTTTGCAGAGCCTTCTGGCCTTGGAAGCTGGTGGTTGTTCCCATGCATTCCTTTCCTTATATGACTACCAGTCACAGCCAGATTTATTTAAGAGGTGGAGGCAGTTTAGTGTAAAGGTCAACAGCACAGACTTGGGAATCCAACGGCTCTGGGATGGAATGCTAGCTCTGCAGTATCGACTGCGTGACTTTGGGTGAGGTTTTAACACTTCTGAGCCTTAGATTCCTCATCTGTACTGTGAAGATCATTTTAAAACCTACCCACAGGTTTTTTTGTTTTTAAGATTAACTGGAATATTAGAAGTAAAACAGCAGAGAGTCTGGCACACAGTGACAGCTTGAAAGCTATTAACTTTGCTCTTATTGTTATCTGAAAAGCATATGGGTGGCCAACATGGTGGAGTAGGAAGACCCTGAGCTCACCCCCTCCCAAGGGCACACCATAATTACAACTATTTACTGAGCAGCTATGGATGAGAATGACCTGAAGACTAGCAGAAAAGATTTGTCACAACTAAAGGCATAAAGAAGGAACCACAATGAGACGGTAGGAGGGATGGAGGTGCAGTATAGTCAAGACTGCACCCCTGGGTAGATGGCCCACAACCAGGAGGAAAATCACGATTTCAGGGGTTCTTCTCAAGGAACAAGGGGTCCGAGCCTCACACTGGGCTCCTGCAAAGGAAGATGAGCCCCAGACTGTCTGGATTTGAAGGCCAGTGTGACTGAGACTCCCCCTGGGGACACAGATACTGATGGCAGCCCTTTTGGGAAGCTCATGGTACCACAAGGACACGGCTGCTGGCAAACTCCGTTTTGGGGTCCTCCCTCTAGCCTATTAGTGCGAGGTGCTAACCTGCTCACCAGGTTAGCAGCCTGGTGACCCGGCAGCGTCCCCCTGAGGCAGGGCCTGGTAGCCCTGGTAGCAAAATGCTTTAAAAAAGGAACAATTAGAGAATAAAAAAGAGCAGAAATTTATAATCCAATAGAATAATTAGAAAACAAAGTTGAGAAAATTTCCCAAGATGAAGCACAAAATGGTAAAAAGATGGCAAATAGAGAAAATGTAAGAAAAGAAATTAAATCATAAGTCCAACATCTGGTGAATGAGAGTCATAAAGACAGAGTAGAAGGGAGAACATTATCAGATCATTTATACAAGAATTTTCAGAACTGAAAATCATGAATTTCCAGATTAAAAGGGGTTACTGAAAGCACAATGAATAGGCCCACGCCAAATTACATCATCATAAAATTTCAGAATACCAGGAATAAAGAAAAGCTCTTAAAAGCTTTTAGACAGTTTACGCTAATGACCAACGAGCCACGGGACTTAACATTTCCAGCAATAGAGAGAACTAGAAAACTTCAACACTCTTCTGCTGCAAGACACCTAGAATACGGAATAAAATATAATTAACATTCCTTTAAAAGTAGAGTGGAGCTCCCCCACAAACATAAGGGAAATTCCCAGTAGCCTAAAATAAAGAAAAAATGCCAGGGCTGTGTGCACGTGAGTTATAATGGTAATTCAGGTTCAGAATTGTGGGAATCTGTCACAACCATACAGGGAAAAAGGTTGAGACCTGGGGCCCAAAGTTTGGAGCTGGAACTGAGATTCTAGCATAAAACTAGAACTTCAAAGGGCAATAGCCTCAGTGAAAGAGTAGGAATTAAAACAAAACAAAGCAACTACACACCAGTAAGATTTGATAAGGAGGCAGTTTGTGGTAATAAATGCAAAACCTCTCCAGACAAAGATGTACCCTCAAGCCAGGCCCCGCAGAATTCTTTCATCTGAAACCTTGTTGAAGGAGAGCCCGTGAAAAACAATTATAAAACACATGAGTGAGGTATCCGCTGTAAGTAAAAGCCAATATATTCAACACATAGCAGGATTATTCGACTCAAGATCTTCCTAGTATCTAAAAGAACGGCTAGAGCAATTTCCTGAAAAAGAAAGGAAATGAAGGACTCTTGGAGATACTTTGATGTGGTTATCACTGCATACAGATGGAATATTTAAGACAATTACGTTATTAACAGGGGAAAGGTAAAGGAGCTTCAGGGGAGGGAAAGTGTCTACAAAAACACAGAAAAACGCATCAGAAAAAAATAGTTTCAAAAAAGAAATAATACGTCAGTAAATATAGTTAATTAAAAAGGATTACATTCACCAGTTTAAAAGAGCATGAATATTGAATAATAAAAAGTATTCTCCTCAGTACTGGTTACAAGTGACATAAAATAAAAACAATGAAAACAAAAGAATGGAAAAAGATATATCCCATACAAATAAGAAAAAAAAGCTGGTAGAACTATATTAATAGCAAAGCATTTAGGGCAAAACTACTTTTGGGGATAATATAGTAATATGTATATCACTATATATAGTGTACAAATATAAAAATATGTCTATCTGTATCTATATACATATGTATGTACATATGCACATCCATCTATACTGATAAAATGCTCAATATACCAGGAAGATAGAAATACTACAATCTGAGTGTATCCAGTAAAACAGTATCAAAATATATATGGCAAAAATGGACAATATCATCAGGATTTTAAATTATAAATCTTCCATTATATCGCAGTGACCAAAAGATCATAATTGCTTCCCAAGCACACTTAGAATTTTTTTGAAAATTAACTCAATACCAGGCTACAAAATAAGTTTTAACAAATGTCAGAGAATTCATGTCAAACAAATGTTCTCTGATTACAGTGTAATTAAATTTAGAAATCAATGACAAAAGATATCTACATTTAGAAATTAAAAAACAGACTTTAAATAACTTGTGGGTTAAAGAAGACACTGTAGTAAAATTAGGACCAAATCAAAACTAAATAGGACATTTCTAAGAGAGAAATTTATGACCTTAAATGATCCTGTTACAGAAGAATAAAGATGAGAAATTGATGAGTCATATGTCTAAATCAAGAAGTTAGAAAAATAGTAATACGAAAAAATAGAATACAAGGCATAATAAAAAGGATAAATTGATAAAATGGAAAACAAAAGTAATAGTGAGGATCAAGAAAACCAAAAACTGGTCTTTGAAACATTTAAAATAGAAAAATTATTAGCACATCTGCTTAAGAACAAAAGAATGAAGGTTCAAATGACCAATATTAGCAGCAAGAAAGTAATAGCCTGAGGAAAATGATTATAAGCCAATCTTACTTATGAACATAGGTGCCAACCCTAGAAATGTATGTTAGCAAACTAAATATAGGAAAAAGGTATTAACATCACTACTGAATGCAATATTAGTTTAACATTATTAGTGTATTTCATCATATTAGTAGTAATGTATTAAAGAAAAGAAGCCATATGATCATATCAATACACTCAGAAAAAAAAGTATCTGTAGAAATTAGTACTGAAAAAGTGTACTTCCTTAGGTTATTAAAGAGTATCTACCAAAAATCTTCAGCAAGCATCTGTATACAAGAGTAGTGTTAGAAGCATTCATTTAAAAGTCAGAAACAAAGTAAATGTACTTTAACGCCAGTTCCACAGACTCTCATACTGAGGGTCACTGCCAGCAAAAGAATAAAGAAAAAAAAAAAAGGCTAAGAACCCGAAGAAACAAGACTGTCATTATTCACAAATCACTGTATACAGAGAAGGCAACAGAGTCAATACAGGTAAACCATAAAACTTAAAGATTAGCAGCATTTAGAGATATAATATCAAAGTAAATATATGCACACACATCAATGTAAATGTGTTTTGCTCAGCCTTGAAATATCTTCACAAAAATAACATTAAGTGAAAAAGCAGGTTATATAGATTAGTAGGTATAGGTGATGTTACCAAAATGGTGACATAGGAGACCCCAGCCCCCATCCTCCAACAAAGATCAACAATTAGATATCCACGAATAAAAACAGCTTTGGGTGAGATTTGGAGTCTACTTAAGAAGTTTCAGCAACACAGTGGAACCAAAAAAAAAAAAAAAAAAAAAACGGAGAATAACTGCACAAGAAGAAAAGAAAGACAGCTTCATTTTGCCTGCATCATCCTATCTCCCAAATGAGCATTGCTCAGTACCAAGAGGGAACAGCCCAGTTAGAAAGCATTCCCCTCTGTAGGAAAGGAAGAGCAAGGCAAGCAACCAGCTTCTGCAGTCTTTGGGGCACTACACGAAGGCTCTGCTTCAGTTTCATCTTACCCAGACTGGCAAAACTGAAACGTATAGCAAGGGCTAGGAACAAGGAAGAAAAGCAGGGGCTACTGCTAGCAGCCATGTAGTGGGAGTGATCATGGTTCACAGTGACCTCTTTAAAGAGAAACTGAGTAGGAATTGCCACTGAAGAAGGAACCAATGGCCAACACAGCTGCCACAGACCTCCTGCACATTTCAACAGCTTTTGCCCCAAAGGTATTCATATTTGCTGATGTCAGCTGTCTGAGTTCCCCCTCTCCCTACCCCCTACCTCCAATCCTGGCAGAGCCTGGGGGTGTACCAGCAGTCAGCTCAGGCCTCTGTGGCTGTGCAAGTACAAACATTTGACCTGCTTTGACCCCTGTGGCTGACTCCCACTACTGTGCATGTCCTCAGGGCTGCCCCTCCAGCTGGGCACTTGCATGCAACTGAACTGATGCTCATTACCAGGCTCCACTGCAGCGTGCCCACCTTGAGGGAGATTGTATAGCTAGGGCCCCTGCAACTGCCTGTGGGCCCAGTTCAGACCCTGTCTTCTGTCACTGGCCTGCACCATGATGCTCACCTGTAGTTAGCTTCTCCAGCTGCACACCTGCCTCGCCCAACCCTGTCACCAGCCTCACGGTAGTGCACACACCCAGGGGGAGATTGTGTAGTGATTGGAGGACACACCAACAACCAGGGCTCCTGTAGTTTCCAGTAAGCTCATGGTTAACCCTGATCCTTGCTGCCTGTCTTGGCCCCTATTACTACAAGTATATCTGCATCCAGTCCCTGCTACTACACAGGCACCTGCAGTCGGTCTCCACAGCTGAGTGTGTGCATACCACCTGCTCTGGTCACCAATGCTTCTTGCCCTGATCTATAGCCATTGGACCTGGAGGGGCTGCCAAGGACCCCAACAGCCCTTGCAGCCGCCATGAACCCCCCACAAGTGTTTGCAAAGGACCACACAGTTGTTGATGCTTTGGACCTCAGTGGTCTGAGCTGAAGAGCCATCATACACCCCTGGACCTGGGACCACTACATGTCCCCACAGTTGCACCCTGTACCATAAGACCCTAGCATCACAGCATGCCCCAGCATGCCCCCACCTGCAGGTGAAAGTCTTCCCTTAGGGAAGTCAGTCCACAAAATCTAGAAGTGACGGCTCCTTCAAATGTGCAGATACTTATGCAAGGCTACAGGGATCACAAAGAATTAGGGAATCATGACTCCACCAAAGGAATATAGTAAACCTCCAGTAACTGGCCCCAAGGAAATGGAGATTCAGGAATTGCCTGACAAAGAATTCAAAACAATTATTCTAAAAATGCTTAGAGAGCTACAAAAGATCACAAACAATTTAACATCAGAAAAAACAATACAAGAACAAAATGAGAAGTTTAGTAAAGTAGAAAACAAAAAAGAACCAAACAGAAAATTTGGAGCTGAAGAATACAATGACTGAACTAAAGAACAGAGTTTTAACATTAGATTTGACCAAACTGAAGAGAGAATCAGTGAGCTACAAACAGGTCATCTGAAGTTATCCACTTAGAAGAGCAAAAAAAAAAAAAAAGCCTACAGGACTTATGGGACACCATAAAACAGAAATAATGAACACATCACTGGAGTCCCAGAAGGAGATGAGACAGAAAAAGGGGAAGAAAGCTTATTTAAAGAATAATAGCTGAGAATGTCCCAAACCTACGGAGAAATTTGGACATTGAAGTTCATGAAGCAAATAGGCCATGCCAAAATTTCAATCCAAGAAGCTCTTCTCCAAAACACATTGTAAGAAAACTAAAATCAAAGACAGAGAAAATTTTGGCAGCAAGAGAGAAAAAATTTTCTCATCAAAGGGAATCCCCATTAGGCTATCAGTGGCAGAGAACTTGCAGATCAGAGGAGAATGGGATGTTATATGCAAAGTGCTGAAAGAAAGGAACTGTCAACCAAGAATACTCTACCCAGCAAAGTTGTCCTTCAGAAATGAAGGCCAAATAAAGACTTTCCCTAATAAAAGCTGAGGGAATTCACCATCAATAAACTTGCCTTACAAGAAATGCTGAAAGTTCTTCAAGCTGAAATGAAAGGATGATAATTAGAAACATGAAAACATACAACAGCAATGGTAAAGGTAAGCTTATAGTCATATTCAGAATGCTCTAATACTGTAATATAGTGGCATGTTAACTACTTAACTCTAGGGTAAAGGTTAAAGGAAAAGAGCGTTAAAAAGGGCTATAGCTACAGTTTCTTAATGGATACAGAATATAAAAAGATGTAAATTATGACATCAAAAACATAAAAATGGGGAGTAAAAGGGTAGTTTTTGTATGTTATTGAAGTTGAATTGTTATCAGAGTTAAATAGGCTGTGGTATATATAGTGTCTTATATAAGTCTCACAGTAACCACAAAACAAAAACTACAATACATTCGCAAGAGATAAAGAGAAGGAAATAAAAAAATACCACTATGGAAAAATCATCAATTCACATAAGAAGGCACCAAGAGAGAAATAAAGGAATGAAGGAACCACAAAATAGCAATAAAAATATTTAAGTTGGCATTAGTAAATCCTTATATATTAATAATTACTCTAAATGTAAACGTGTTGAATTCTCCAATCAAAAGACATAAAGTAAGTGAAGGATACAAAACAAGAACCAACTATATTCTGCCTACAAGAGACTCACTTCAGCTTAAGGACACATATAACTCAAAGGGAAGAGATAGAAAAAGATATTCCATGAAAGTTAAAAACAAAAGAGATTCGGGGTACCTATACTTATAAGCAGACAAAATAGACTTTAAATTAAAAATGGTAACAAGAGACAACATCATTATATAATGGTAAGGGGTCAATTCATCAAGAAGTTATAGCATTTATAAATATATATACATATCATCAGATCTAAATATATTAAGCAAATACAAATGAACCTGAAGGGAGACTATGTAGTCAACAATACAATAATAGTAAGGGACTTTAATATTCCACTTTCAATGATGGCTATATCATCCAGACAGAAAATCAACAATAAAACATGGGACTTAAACCATACTTTAGACCAAATGGACCTAACAGACATTTCATTCAACAGCAGCAGAATACACATTCTTCTCCAGTGCACATGGAGCATTCTCCAAGATAGATGATGCCCCAAAACAAGTCTTAGCAAATTTAAGAAGACTGAAATCATACCAAACATCTGGTCTGAACACAATGATATGAAACTAGAAATCAATACCAGGAGGATAACTGGAAAACTCACAAGTGTGGAAATTAAACAACACAATCCTGAAGAGCCAATGGGTCAAAGAGGAGATCAAAGGGTATTTTAAAGTATCTTCAAACAAAGATGGAAACACAATATATCAAAACCTATGGGATGATACAAGCATTTGCAAGATAGAAATTTATATTGATAAATGCCTGCATTAAGAAAAAAGATCTCAAACAACTTCGCAACTCAAGGAACTAGAAAAAGAAGAAAATATTAAGCCCCAAGTAAGCAGAAGAAAGGAAATAATGACCAGAGTGAAAAATAAATGAGAGACCAGAAAAACAATAGCTAAGATTACTGAAACTGAGGTTTTTTTCTAAAAAAGATAAGTAAAATTTACAAAACTTTAGGTACACTAAGAAAAAAAGATAGAAGTCTAAATTGTTTGTTTGTTTGTTTGTTTATTTATTATGGTACGGAGGCCTCTCACTGCTGTGGCCTCTCCCTTTGCAGAGCACAGGCTCTGGACGCTCAGGCTCAGCGGCCATGGCTCACGGGCCCAGCCGCTCCGTGGCATGTGGGATCCTCCCGGACCGGGGCATGAACCCGTGTCCCCTGCATCGGCAGGTGGACTCTCAACCACTGTGCCACCAGGGAAACCCTAAATAGGTTTTTTTAGACTAAGGAAAAGACTTTATTTTACTTACTCATATAAGTAAATTCAGACACGAAAGAGGACATTTTACAACTAATACACCAGATACAAAGGATCATAAGGGACTCCTATGAACAATTATACACCAAAAAATTGGACAACAGTTATATTCGTTGTTAAAAATAAGAAATGGATTTGTTAAAAATAAGAAACGGATATATTCCTAGAAACATACAACCTACCAAGACTGAATCATGAAGAAATAGAAAATCTGAACAGATCAATAGCTAGTAAGGAAATTGAATCAGTAATCAAAAACCTCCCAACATAGAAGAACCCAGGATGAGATGGTTTCACTGGTTAATTCTATCAAACATTTAAAGAAGACTTAACATTTACCTTTCTCAAACTCTGAAAAAATTTAAAACTCATTTTATGAGGCCAACATTACACTGATACCACAAGAAAAGAAAACTACAGGCCAATATCCCTGATGAATACAGATGTAAAACTTCTCAACAAAATATTAGCAAACTTGGGGCTTCCCTGATGGCGCAGTGGTTGAGAGTCCGCCTGCCGATGCAGGAGACACGGGTTCGTGCCCCGGTCCGGGAAGATCCCACATGCCACAGAGCGGCTAGGCCTGTGAGCCATGGCCGCTGAGCCTGCGCGTCCGGAGTCTGTGCTCCGCAATGGGAGAAGCCACGACAGTGAGAGGCCCGCCTACCGGAAAAAAATAAATAAATAAATAAATAAACAAAATATTAGCAAACTGAATTCAACAGCACATTAAGAGGATCATACACTATGGTCAAGTGGAATTTAACCCTGGAATTCAAGGATGGCTCAACATATACAAATCAATTAATGAGATACACCACATTAATAGAGTAAAAAATAAAAATCAAATGATAATCTCAATAGATGCAGAAAAAGCATTTGACAAAAGACAACATCCTTTCATGATAAAAATGCTCAACAAACTGGGTATAGAAAGAATGTACCTCAACACAATAAAGGTCATATATGACAAACCCACAGCCTACATCACACTCAACAGCAAAAAGCTGAAAACTTTTCCTCTAAGATCAAAAACAAGACAAATTCTCACCACTCCTATTCAAAATAGTACAAGCCAGAGCAACCAGTCAAGAAAAATAAGAGGCATTCAAATTGGAAAGGAAGAAGTAAAACTGTGTGTGTTTGCAGATGATATACTCTTATATAGAGCAACTCCTAAAGACCCCACCAAAAAAACTGTTAGAAATAATAAATTCAGTAAAGTTGCAGGATAGAAAATAAATATATAAAAATCAGTTGAATTCTATACACTAACAATGAACTATAGGAAAGAAAAATTAAGAAAACAATTCTGTTTACAGTGTTTCAAATAATAAAAACACTTAGGAATAAATTTAACTAAGGAAGTATAAGATTTGTAGATTGAAAATTGCCAAGTCTCTGAAGAAAGAAATTGAAGATGACACAAACAATTGGAAAAACATCCATTAATATTGTTAAAATGTTCATACCACACAAACCTTCTGTAGATACAGTGTAATCCCAATCAAAATTCCAATGGCATTTTTCACAGAAATAGAACAGCCCACCCTAAAATTTGTATGGAACCACAAAACACCTCAAATAGCCAAAGCAATTTTGAGAAAGAAGAGCAAAACTGGAGGCATCACATGTACTGATTTCAAGCTATATTACAAAGCTACAGTAATCAAAACAGAATGGTGCTGGCCTAAAAAAGACACATAGACCAATGCAACAGAATCAAGAGACCAGAAATAAATCCTCACAAATATGGTCACCTAATATTTGACAAATGAGCTCACTGGCTTTGGGATTGTGCATAATCACGTCCCATTTTCATCCCTTTAAGTAAATGTATGCTCCCATCAGCTGTTCTGGACTACAAGCGTTGTTGTTACATTCATAACTTATTGCTCTCCTTCCTATAACTGGTGCTCACCAAACAGTATCATAAAATTCATCTTTTATTGATCTTTTTCTAAATTCATTTGTGAGGTAAGAAGGGTATTTATAGGAACCAGGCACAGGGGCATTTGGAAGTTTTTGAGACTGAGCATATTGGATTTAAGAATTAGATGATTTAGGTATGTATCTGTAAATGTAAGTGCTAGCTCTTCTGGGTGCTCTTTCTAGCTCAACAGTGACTTATTCTAGGCCCAATAGGTAATTTAGGTAAGATTTTCTTTTGATAGTAATAGAAATGGTGCTTTTGTTAATCTTATTTGGCTGCAACAAAAAACATTCTGTCTCAATTTTGTATATCCTGAATGAAATGGGAGGTAAGAGCGACTGCTTGCCCTTACAGCCTCACTGCCACACCTCTATCTTGGTGTCAGATCATTTGACTGGGAAAAGAAAATGGCTGTAGGAGTATGAAGGGAAAGAATTAGGAAGATTAAGACACGTTGACAGCCAAGTATAATTCTTTTGGATTGAAGACAACTGTTAATTTTTTAAAGGATTAAAAATTTCCAAATGTTCAATTGATTAAGTTTTTATACCACTAAGAACATTCATTCCTGAAGTGATAGTTTCGTTTGCATGACTCTGGCCAATATTAAAAAGTTATATTTAGGTAAGAAAAAGAAATAAAAGGCACCCATCCAAATCAGAGAGGAAACTGTCTTTATTTACAGATGACATGAGATTATATATAGAAAACCCTAAAGATGCTACCAAACGCCTGTTAGAACTGATAACCTAGCTCAGAAAAGTTATAGGATACAAAAATCAATTGTGCTTCTATACACTAACAATGAACTATCAGAAAGAGAAATTAAAACAATTCCATTTACAACTGCATCAGAAAGAACAAAATAAATAGAAATAAATTAGAACAAGGAGATGAAAGACCTGTATACTGAAAACTAAAGACACACTGAGGAAAGAATTTGAAGAAGACACAAATAAATGGAAAGATATTCTGTGCTCATAGATTGGAAGAATTAATATTGTTTACATGTACTTACTACTCAAAGCAATCTACAGATTCAATGCAATCCCTAAGGAAATTCCAATAGCAATTTTCTTATAGAGCAAACAATCCTAAAATTTGTATGGAACCACAAAACACTTAAAATAGTAAAAGCAATCTTGAGAAAGAAGAACAAAGTTGGAGGCATCACACTTTCTGATTTCAAACTATATTATAAAGAGATAGTAATAAAACAGTATGAAATTGCATAAAAACAGACACATAGATTAATAGAACAGAATAGAGAGCCTAGAAATAAATCTATGCATATACGGTCAATTAATTTACAACAAAGGAGCCAAGAATGTACAATGGGGAAAGGATAGTCTCTTCCATAAATGGTGCTGGAAAACTGGACAGCCACATGCAAAAGAATGAAACTTGACCACTATTCTACATCCTACACAAAAATCAACTCAGAATGGATTAAAGACTTGAAGCCCTGAATGCCCTGTCAGGGAATAGGTACACATTGAAGATCATGTCTCAGGTATAATATTCCCTAACAGTATCAGGTAGCACTAGCCTAAGTCTTTTCTTGCAATGCGGCCTCCTATCCAGTGCCTGTCATAAGGATGTATCAGATTCTAAGTAATACTTGCTTTGAAAAATACACTGTTTAACAGCTATTATCTACTATGTCCATTTGCATTATCTGGCAAGAAACCATTATACTAATGCCTTTTCAAACTTTAGAGAGCATTCGACTTATCAGCCTCATGGATACCTTGACAAAATGAAGATTCTTGGGACCTACGACCAGAAATCCTAATTTCAAGGGTCCTGGGTTGGCCCAAGGGAATCTGACTTTTCAACAAGGGCACTAGGCAATTCTGAAGTAATTGTTCTGAGGACCATGCCTTATGAAAGTCCTGTTAGGACTGTTCTTTCAAGTAGGCGTTCATGACAACACCAAATTTAACTATAGTTTTGAAGACTCTGAAATTTTCTCTGTTTACTTTGTACATCAAGAAACCCTTAGTAGCACTTAATCAGCGACTCATTTGCAGTGACTCTTGGAGAAAGGTTACATCTTGCACCAGTTTTAGAGGAAAACTCATTTGTTTGGCTGCAGAAAAGGACTTGCATACAGCTGTTGATGCAAGGATAGGAACCAAGTCCACTCTCAATTTGTCCTGAGTCAAATCTACACATTATCTGCATTTTCAGAAAATGTTCAAATGCAGACACAGTCTGTTCTGGCATAATGTGCATTTCCATAATTCAAAGTAGCTTCAACATGATTGGTAACTGTCTTAGTCAGTTTTGGCTGCTATAATAGATTGGGTGCCTTATAAACAACAGAAATTTATTTCTCACAATTCTGGAAGCTGGGAAGTCCAAGATCAAGGTGCCAGCACATTAGGTGTCTGGTGAGAGCCTGCTTCCTGGTTCATAGCCTTCTTGCTGTGTTCTCATGTGGTGGAAGGGGCAAGGGAGTGTTCTGGGCAAGTTCACTAATCCCATGCGTGAGGGCTTCACCCTCATGACAATCACTTCCTCAAAGCCCTACCTTCTAATACCATCATTTTGGGGATTAGGTTTCAACATACGAATTTTGGGGGCACACAGACATTCAATCTATAGCAGTAATGCAGAGTAATGTCAGAATAATACTGAATTTGCATTGGTTCCTATATGATTTTCCCAGTGCATTAATGTCTTATGCTGACAAGGAATAGGAGCTGAATATAAAGTGTACTCTGCAGAGGAACACAGCAAGGCACAGAGGAATTCAGGACAGTTCAAAATCCCATTCACCCCATATTCTCACACTTGGCTCAGCTTGGCCACTGCTTTGCCTTGAAAGTACCCTTTTTAAAATTTTTATTTTATTTTATTTTTTGCGGTACGCGGGTCTCTCACTGTTGTGGCCTCTCCCGTTGCGGAGCACAGGCTCCGGACGCGCAGGCCCAGTGGCCATGGCTCACAGGCCCAGCCGCTCCGCGGCACGTGGGATCCTCCTGGACCGGGGCATGAACCTGTGTCCCCCGCATCGGCAGGCGGACTCCCAACCACTGCACCACCAGGGAAGCCTTGAAAGTACCCTTTGTTTGGTTTTCCCTGATACTTCTGAATATTATCCTTGTCACTATTGAAGCTCAGTGGCCTCAACCCTCCGGTCACCCCTTTCCGTCAAGCCACTGTTATTTCCTGCAATAAATACCTCTATTTACCATACCTATATCAACTATGTAGTATTTGTTCATTAGGAATTTAACATAACTTTTAAATCATGCTAGTATTTTATTTTGTTGTTTTTGTTAGTATTCTGTATACAAAGTTGCATAAATTTGAATGGTCTGTCACTAATTTTCTCAAAAGCCCTGTTATTTTTAGTATAAAATTTTGTAGAATGCAAGGTTTTATGGAATGCATATATTGCACTATAGCAAAAACACCTATCTTCTTAAACAAAATAGAAACCATCATCTATCTGTGTGCTGTTTGAAATCATTTATGTCTTGGTCTCCAGGAAGAGGACTACTGGAGAATGGGCAGGTTTTGGCTCCGAGTTTGGAATCATCAAGCATTGCTTTGTTGCACCACATCAAGGGGTTTGGTTTACAAATTGCAACTTGTTACAAGGGGCAGATACACAATTTTTCTTTTAACCCAGCTTCAGAGCCTACGCCTGTCAGATGAAATATGCTGCCCAATTTTTGTTTGACCAATAGTTAAAGATCCAAGAATCAAACTTGGAACTCTATACAAAAACAAGTATGGAAAGAAAGAGGTGGATTTCTTCGGAGGATCTTGAAGCTCTGAGGTACCCAACAAGGGCCTGGGGCTTCTTGTGGCATAACGTATGATAAGAATGACAATTTTTACTCTGCTATTATTTTTTTAAACTATCTTCACCATTTTTAAGTGCACACAGTTCTGTAGGGTTAAGTACAATCACACTGGGAAACAGGTATGCGGAACATCTCTACCCATTAAACAACAACTTCCTTTCCCCCTCTCTCCACTATTATTTTTAAAAATTCCTGACCATTTGCCAACTGAGCAGGTGGTTACTGTAGGAATATCTAAAATTGCCTTTAGCCTGCAGAGTCATAAAAAAATTCAGAGAACCAAGGGAATTAACTTTAACCAGGTTTAAGATAAATCCAGGAAAAGAGAGAACTACTTCTAATCCTAAGAGTAGAAATGTGGTCAGGATGTATCAATTCTTAATTCACAGCAGGGAACTCTTTGATCAATATTAAGCTGGCCTGAGGACTTTCATGGCAACTCAGGAGCATCCACTGCTTCTTTCTGTCGTGTTTAGCAGTGTTACAGCCCAGAAAACAGAGTATAAATTAGGAGTGGGGTGCCCTGGCAGTGGCTTTCCCGCTAAATGGCCATGAATAAGTCATGAAGTCTAACAGGCACTGCAAAGCTCATGCACCAAAAACAGATGTCCCTCATCCTCGAGGAGTTGACTCTTTCTGAATAATTTCAGTAAACAATCCTTTAGGGGTACTTAGATTACCTTTTTCTTGAGACATCATGCTGCTTTATGCTTTGCTAAATGTCTAATCCCTATGATTTTATCAGGGCACCGAATCTGTTTAGTGTCCTTTGATGTGGATTGCGAACATAATTCACTGCTCTGTCATGTGTATCTCTGCAATGGAACTTTAAACTGTCTTCCATTAGCCCCCAACCTCCCCCGGATCCAAGCAGAGCTTATGGCTACTTCTCCCCTTTACCTATTCTGCTACCTTCCACTTAATAATATAAATGGTCCTTTTCAGCCTATTTGCAGGTATTTTAGAACGATTTTTTCTAGCCATCAAAGGTGGTGCTAAATTATTTTAAAGGCTGCTTGATTCATATTTTATCAGCAAGATAGACTTTTGCTTATGTACTTAAATCCCATGCTTTTTGGAAAGAACTAGTTATCTAATGACCATAGAATATAATTTTTAGAATAGTGATATTGTAAACCCATAAAACACTGGGCCATGTCTAAACGATTTTTCTTTCTTTTCAGAAAGCAGTTGATTAGAATGATATATATGTATTTCATAATGATAGAAGCATACTGTAGAAAAGCTCTGCTTATTGAAAACGGAGCACATTCTTTTCTCCGTGAAACCCACTGCTCGTCTCATACTTTTCTTTGAGTTGAGAGGTTTATTGTCCACATTATAAGGCACCCAAACCACTCAAACTATAAACCTAAAAGTCACCTTTAATGCCTCTTCCTGGTCTACCTTCCAATCAGTCCCCCGCTGGATTGTCTTTTTGGAATGGCCCTCAAATTCACTTCCATTGCCTGAACCTGTACCTTCAACATTTCCCTCCTGGTTGATTTCATTATGCTGCTGACTGATGTCCCTGGTCTAGTCTCTCCCTTCATCAATCTGTTTCCTTCTACAGTTGCTGCAGTTACCTTTGTTAAATGCAGACACCTACTGAAAGATCTCTAATGTTATCTATGGCACAGAAAATCAAGTCCAAATCCCTTGGCAGTGCATCCCAGGCCCCTGGGAATGCACCTGTTCAGCATCACCTTCCCCCAGTCGCTGACAGACCTGTCACTCTTTGCCTCCATCCCCTGGCATTTAATGTTTCCTTTGCTGGAATGTCCTACTTGCTTCCTCACTATTTCTCTTCCACCCCCAAATGTAGCAAGTGTGAGATAGATCCAGGTTTTGTGGGGGACCTGAGGCTTATACAATTTGGGGGTCCGATGTAAGAAAAAGAGTATACAATTATGCATTCTCATAATTTTGTATAATTAAGAAAACAGAGACAGGGCATTGGAAGGGTCCCAGACAATTGTGGAAGCCTGAAGCTTCAGCTTGGTTAGCTTCCTGGTAAATCTGCCTCTGAGCTATTGCTCAATGACTCTTACTGAACTACTGTTTGTTAAACTTTCTCAGTCTGGCAGAGTGACAAGGATAGTATGTGTTCAATAAAGATTTATTGAATTAAACAATAATATCCTACTCACCCCCAAGGTTGGGTCTCTCTTCCTGAATTTTCCCAGGCAGTTAAATGCTGTTTCTTCCTTTTTCCAGAGTGCTTTGTAGACACATTTAATATGGCACTTTCAACACTATGTAGAAACTGTTTTTGTTTCTCGTGGACCAGGGGTTCTCAAACTTTATTGTTAATCAGAATCACCTTGAAGAACTTGTGAATCTCACTCCCAGAGTTCCTGATTCAGTAGGAGGGGTTGGAGGATTTACATTTTTAACTAGTTCCTGGGTGATGCTGGTGGCCAAGTTCTACAGGAACTACACCCCATTCATTCTAAGCACATTCCTGGCTCACGCTATTAAACTGCTTAAATATATATTAAACTGAAAAAGATATTATAAAATTTTACCTTTCTATACATTTAACAAGTAAAAAATTATGGAGTGTTACATAGTTTTTAAAAATTGAGTCCTCCGTTAGTAATTAATGTGATTAACAATATTTACTGAGTGACCATATATTACTTTGCAAATTAATAATACATGTTTGTTCCACTCTTAGGTTATGTTTTAAAAGGAAGGAAAATAGGGGCTTCCCTGGTGGAGCTGTGGTTGAGAATCTGCCTGCCAATGCAGGGGACACGGGTTCGAGCCCTGGTCTGGGAGGATCCCATGTGCCGCAGAGCAACTAGGCCCGTGAGCCACAATTACTGAGCCTGCGCGTCTGGAGCCTGTGCTCCGCAACAAGAGAGGCTGTGATAGTGAGAGGCCCGCGCACCGCAATGAAGAGTGGCCCCCACTTGCCGCAACTAGAGAAAGCCCTCACACAGAAACGAAGACCCAACACAGCCATAAATAAATAAATAAATTTAAAAAAAGAAAAAAGAAAAAAATAATAAAAGGAAGGAAAATAAACAGAATTTTAAAGGTTCAGACTGTTCCTTATTATATATTCTCTACAGTATTCGGGGGAATGTTTAACAACAAAGTTACCAGATCTTTATTCTAGATTAGGGCATATTATTTTTTCTTATTACAAAGATAACAACCAAAGAATAAAGAAAGGGAGAATATCTGTGAGATGGTACTTGATTAAAATCATACCCATAATGAGTTTTTAATATTAAAAATGTTCTATATGACAAATAAAAATATTTAATTCCATGGTATTTAAGATGTAGCCAGTAATACTGAGACTAATATAATTTTGAAAAGGCAAAGGAAAATGACAGAGTGGAGGCAACGTGGAGCATAATGTTAAGAAAATTTTGTGAAAAACAAAAAATTTATTCAACAAGGCTTTAAAAATTTTAGAGCAATAATACTTGTGCCTACAGATAATAATCAGAAACACATTGCTTTATTTATCTAAAATGCAGATGGTTTTCTGAGGAGCAAAAGGAAGAAAAGAGGAAAGAAGCAAGAGGAAGGAAGAGGAGAGAAAGAAGTGAAAAGAGACTTTGAAAGATTATGAAGCCCAGGCAATCTTACTCATAGAATCATTTCAGAAAGGAGTTACCAAACTTTCTACCAGAGTAAATGCTCGTCATTTGCCTGAAGTCTTGAGGTTAGTAGAGATTAAGGACAAGGGCTGCCCAACATTCCTGATGGGGTGTGTGTCCATGTATGGAGCTGCCTGGAGGACGGGGAGTGGGCACTATGGCCCAGTTTGCTGGCTCTCCCTTTTAGAGGGGACTTAGCATTGGCACCAGAATTGGAAATTTATAGGTAAGGTTTTGAAAGACCATAGACCCTAATTTACTGTTGGAAACCATAATCTAGAACAAAAGTTTTAAGAAAATATTTTAAAATTTTAATTTCAATTTTAATGGTGTTGGCATGCAACAGAGAGGTTGGTCACTTCTCTGTAAAACAGAGAATAACCCATGGAAGATTGTTTAGAGTTTATGTTGGTTTGGGCAAATAACACCTTATGGGAGCACAGAAATCCATGAAAAAAGAAAAATCAAAGCTTCCCTTCCTTTCTCTGTTCTGGAACAGACTCTGCACACAGACCAGATGTAGACTGGGGTCCAATGACATATTTTTGCTGAGGAGAGATTGATGGTGATAAATGGTAAAGAATTCCTGTGACATGGTGAATCCAATGGATTCGAGATAAACTCCACAGATTTGATCAAATTAAAATGTCCTTTTCTGAACCATAATTCCTTTATGACAGTCTTAAAATAGAACCAGAGAACTGGCTTATACAATTTTGCATCACGGAAAGGTGGTGACAATGGCCAAAGATAATTAGGAGTAAGTCAGTTTAGATGGAGGGGGGCATGAGGCAGGCATACCTCCCTGGGAACTCTCAGAAATGCTCTGCAGGGAATTATACCTGGGCCTGAGTCACTGTATTTGGATATCAAAGGAAAGGGAACCCTAGAAGAATGGAAATTTCAGGGAGAATCAGGAATGTACAACGTGAAACGGTTTCTCTCCTCTTTTTCGTCTGTCACCTTCACAAATTTCCTTCTCCTTCTATTATTCTGGCCTCACCCTATCCTCCCCACAAGCTCGTGCATTCTATTAATGCTGTTTTACTTCAGTCTTTGGGTTACTTGATGACACAAGGTCATAATGTGTTTTATTTGCCACAATTCGTGCACAGTTATTGGTTGGGGACATGTAGGTCAGGTCAAGAGAAGCATTTCACGGGTGGGAGAAGGACAGGAAACCAAAAATGCACTTCAGACGTTCTCAGGGAGACAATAAACCTTCATCACAGGGTAACTGTAGAATAATGTTTTCTTACTCTGGTAAAAAAACATAACAAAGTATCTACCCTCTTAAGAAACTTACTGTTAACTGTAAGCATAATATTATACAGTAGATCTCTACAACTTTTCTACCTGGCATGACTGAAGCTCTGGAGCCACTGAACAGCAAATGACCGCTCCCATTTCCCCTCCCCCCCCCACTAGCCTCTGGAAACCACCATGAAACTTTGTTCCTATGAATTTGACTATTTTAAATACCTCATACATAAGTGGAATCATGCAGTATTTATGCTTCTGTGAGTGGCTTATTTCACTTAGCATAATCTTCTCCAGGTACATCCATGTTGTTCCAAATGGCAGGATTTCCTTTTATACGGCTGAATAATATTCCATTCTACATATATATCACATTTTCTTTATCCATTTCTCCATCAGTGACCATTTAGGTTGTTTCCACCTCTTGACTATTGTGAATAGCACTGCAATGAATATGGAAGTGCAAATATCTCTTTCATATCCTGATTTCAATTCTTTCAGATAAATACCCAGAAGTGGGAAGCTGGATCACATGGTAGGTCTATTTTTAGTTTTTGGAGAAACCTCCATACTGTTCTCCATAGTGGCTGCATCAACTTACATTCCCACCAACAGTGCACAAAGGTTCTCTTTTCTCCACATCCTCACCAACACTTGTTCTTTCTTGTCTTTTTGACAATAGCCATTCTGACAGGTGTGAGGTGGCATCTCATTGTGGTTTTGATTGCATTTGCCTGATGATTAGTGGCGTTGAGCACCTTTTCATACTCCTGCTGGTCATTTGTGTATCTCCTTTGGAGAACTGCCTCTTCAGTTACTTATTCATTTTTCAATTGAGTTATCTTTATTTCAGTTTTTAATTTTTTTTTTTTGCTATCGAGTTGTAGGAGTTCTTTACGTATTTTGAATATTAAGCCTTTATCAGATATATCTGATATTTTGCAGATATTTTCTCCCATTCTGTAGGTTGCCTTTCACGCTGTTGTTTCTTTTGCTGTGCAGAAGCTTTTTGGTTTGATATAGTCCCACTTGTCTGTGTAGGATAATTTTTTTAAAGTTTTAGTTTTGAAATAATTATAGATTCACAAGAAGTAGCAAACAAATGAACAGGGATGTCATATGTACCCTTCACCTAGTTTCCCCCAATGGCAGCATCTTGGATTACTATAGTACAGTATCACAACCAGGATAATTCATATTTCAGCAATTTTTCAGAGGATCAGTGTGTATCTGTGTGTGTGTCTGTGTATGTAGTTCTATGCAACTTTATCATGTGTGTAGATCTGTGTAAACACGTCCACAATTAGGATGCAGAACTGTTCCATCACCACAGAGCTCTGTCATGCTGTCCCTTTATAGCCACACCCCACCCCCCCATCCTTAACCCTTGGAAACCACTAATATGTTCTCCACTTCTATAATTCTGTTATTTCAAGAATGTTATGTAAGTGGAACAATACAGTGTACTACCTTATGAGATTTTTTATTTTCACTCAGCATAATTCCCTTAAAATACATCCAGATAGTTACACGTATCAATAGTTAGTTCCTTTTTATTGCTGTGTAGCATTCCATGCCATGGATGTATCAGAATTTGTTTAATCATTCAACTGTTGAAGAACCTTGGGTTTTTTTCCCCCAACAGTCTCAGGCTATTATGAATACAGCTGCTGTGAACACTGGTGTACAGGCTTTTGTGTAAAGATATGTTTTCATTTCTCTGGGATAAATGCCTCAGATTGTATCAACTACTTGTAAAGACCACTTGGCCCTTACCTGAAAATAACCTATATCCCCATATTTGGCATGCAACTTAACATGAAACAAACTTATCTTTTATTTAAAAAATTGGAAAAGAGTGGGTACATTTAATCTTTTTATGCATAATATAAGGAGTTGCCTTGATGTACCTCTACAGATCACTGGGATTATGTGAACACCTGTCATGACTGGAGCTGATGAAATGGTCCAGTGAAGAATTTAAGTTGGCATTTCTCATCATCTGCTATAATAAGCAGATTGCTACTTTAAAAATCAGACTTTTTTTCTTTCATTCATCTGTATACTTCATTCACACCATACAAAAACACTGTTTAAAAAAATGCCTCTTAGTTTCCTTTCTTCCAAATCCTTTCAAATTAAACAAATGTGGTTATGCAGTTTATAATGAAATCATTTCCCCCTAGCTATTAAAACAGGCAAGCTTACAAGTGGAGAATTAGAGAAGCAAGGCAGCACATGCATATAAGTACATTGAAATTCACAAAGAGAATAGAAGAGATTTGTGGATTTGTCACAATGTTGTGACTGTTGCTTCACTTAGACAAGTGTGAATTGCTTATGGAGGCTTTGCCTGTGGCTTTCCTTCTCCCCGCCCCCATGACCACGGCTTTTAGCAGAATGTGTTACTTGCTATGTATACTCAACGTATAATAACTGGGTTAATAGAAAACACAAATTAATGTGAAACATTAATACTTATGAGTAAATTATAAAAGAATGAATAAAAGGACAACAAAATCTCTGAAGGGCCCATTTCTCACTTAATTACGTGGTAGGATAATGGTAATCAACTTGGTTAAAATGATATACTCCATTTGTAGATATATATATATATAATATATATTTTGCTTTATATATATTTGGTATATATATATGTGTGTGTGTATATATATACATCTTTTGGCCATGCTGTGCGGCATGTGAGATCTTAGTTCCCCAACCAGGGAGCGAACCCACAGCCCCTGCATTGGAAGCATGGGGTCTTAACCACTGGACCGCCAGGGAGGTCCTGAGTTATATATTTTTATTTAAATGAATAAGCAGCAAAAAAAAGAAGATGATGATATAGATTTTGAGTTAAACTATATAATTTATGAGGATGTAAAATTGTAAAAGGATATTTAATGTCATATGACATCCCTTTATAAAATGTCTAAATCAGTATCATAATAAACAACTCTAGGAATATAACCTTTTAATAATTCTTCATCATATCTAACATGCTGTAAATTTAATGCTCCCTTGATTTTACCAAGAGGTATTAGTTGAAGATTTTCAAACCTGGCTGACAGTACCTTAAGCCATTATCAATTGTAAGATGCATCCCAACTGTTGTAGAGATATTAAAATGTGAAAAATATTTTAAATAGGTAAGATATGGTAATATAATAAGTATTTGTTGAGTATTTACTATCTGCCAGGGGCTATAATTGCTGGGCATACAAAAATGAACAAGATACAGTCCACAGCACTCAATAAGTTTATAGCCTAGTAGGAGAAAAGTAGATAAACAATTTCACAGGTAAAGAGTTAATGATCTTACAAGTTATTAAGCTAATTTTCTGTTGGTTTGAAACACAAGGAGAAACCTTCTGGTAACATCATTATATAAGGGATATTGATTATAACATAAATAAAAACTACAAGTAGTTTTATGAGCATACAGGAAGTAACCTGTAACAATCCTATAATTTGTTTTGCAGGTATTTGCAATATCAATCCCTCACAGCTTTAAAGTTTGTCTATTTTTGAAGCATTAGCATGTAAAAAAACAATCATTTTCCTCTTGGGTCTCAAGATTCAGAAGTGATCCAATATTCAACTCATTCATTTTTTTTATAAATTTATTTTTATTTTTGGCTGTGTTGGGTCTTCGTTGCTGCACGTGGGCTTTCTCTAGTTGTGGCGAGCGGGGGCTACTCTTTGTTGTGGTGCACAGGCTTCTCATTGTGGTGGCCTCTCTTGTTGTGGAGCACTGGCTCTAGGCACGTGGGCTTCAGTAGTTGTAGCATACAGGCTCAGTGGTTGTGGCTCGTGGGCTCTAGAGCGCAGGCTCAGTAGTTGCGGTGCACGGGCTTAGTTGCTCCGTGGCATGTGGGATCTTTCCGGATCAGGGCTCGAACCCGTGTGCCCTGCATTGGCTGGCGGATTCTTAACCACTGTGCCACCAGGGAAGCCCCTCAACTCATTCATTCCTCCAATAAATATTTTATCATCTTACAACTGAAGTAAAATGTAGCATTTCAGTCTCAAAGGAGAACTACTAAAAATAAAAAACAAAATAATAACTTGGTCTTAATCCCAAATACAGTGCTTGTGTCCAGTTCAGGTTCCTAAAATATTGCTGAGTAAACAGTATTGTCGTTTGTGATGGAAAGCGATAAACAAAGGCAACCTTCAAATCTGAATCCTTGACTTTCTGCAAACTGTGCTAGATTCTTGAAGGATATGTGTGTGGTGTGTACCTATCTATTATTGTGACATATTGTGGTATGATAAAAAATAAATATGTACTCTTTGGCCGTGTTCCTGGAATAGAACTCCTCAACTTTTCAACTATCCTGTTTTTTGTATGCTGATGTGATGTGATGACCCATGGGGGGCGGCGGTGTTGGTGGTAAATAGATTCAGGTTTTGTATTATGGCTAAGACTGTCCATCCCTGGAAGAAAGAGTCTCTTTCTTTAGATCGCATCATACCTCTGCTTAAAAAATCAGTTTTCCGCTGTCCTCAGAACAAACCACTAATTTATATCATCGCCTCCAAGGCCTTATATGACCTTGCCCTGGGCTGTATCTCAGACCTCATGTCTTACCGCTCTCCCTTCTGTTTACTGCAATCCAGCCACACTAACTTTATTTTATTTTTCCATCAAACAACTAAGCTCAGCTAAGAAAATCTGCCTTTGTGCTTACAATGGTCTTTGCCTGGAATGTTTTTTTTTGAGACCTTTGCATGACAGGTTATAGTCTTATTATCACCTTTTAAAAGAGGTCTTTTCTGAGCTTTCAAAGAATTCCATTCTCTCAACATAATCCTGTTTATTTCTTTCATAGCATTTACCATAATCCTTAACTACCTTGTTTACTTCTTCATTTGTCCATTTTCCTCTCCAAGATTAGAATATAAGCTTATAAGGGCATCTATTTTGTCTACCTTGTTGATTACCCTACCTCTTTAAATAGCTATTGGAGGGACTTCCCTGGTGGTCCAGTGGTCAGGAATCTGCCTTACAACGCAGGGGTGGCGGGTTTGATCCCTGGTCAGGGAACTAAGATCCCACATGGCGTGGAGCAACTAAGCCTGCGTGCCACAACTACTGAGCTTACGTGCCTCAACTAGAGAGCCTGCGTGCTGCAAACTACAGAGCCCACATGCTCTGGAACCTGCACGCCACAACTACAGGGCCCAGGCACCCTGGAGCCTGTGCGCCACAACTAGAGAAAGAAAACCCGGTGCCACAATTAGCAAGAAGCCCACACGCCGCAACGAAAGATCCCGAGTGCTGCAACTAAGACCCAACGCAGCCAAAAATAAATAAAATAAATAAATAAATAAATAAATAAATTTTAAAAAGCTGTTGGATAAAAAATAAATTTAGCTTTTGGAACTGTCTAAAATATGCAAATTGCTGAGCTTTATCCTTCAAAGGAACCCGAAACTCAAAGTACCTAAATATAAAAGTTTTTATTCTTCTAAGTCTATTCAGAATAAGTGGACAACTGTTTTCATAGGTTGGACCATTCATGTGCTACACTAAGTCATCCTGGGAAAAAAAATTAGCAGGAAAGGGGTTAAGCATAGTTTTGATGCAAGACCCTGTCAACGCAAAACGCTGTCAGATTGAAGAATAGCAGTTGCAAACCATTCACTAATGTGCTTGCTCCCAGCAAATGCACATCACAAATCTTGCAGGCTTATGGCTGTTTATCACATCTGGTCACACTTCATCATGAGCCTGAAGGTGTCTGTAAACATTCCCTGAACATTGGCTCAAAAGGAAAAAGGAGGGCTTCCCTGGTGGCACAGTGGTTGAGAGTCCGCCTGTGGATGCAGGGGACACGGGTTCGTGCCCCGGTCTGGGAAGATCCCACATGCTGCGGAGCGGCTAGGCCCTTGAGCCATGGCCGCTGAGCCTGTGCGTCCGGAGCCTGTGCTCTGCAACGGGAGAGGCCACAGCAGTGAGAGGCCCGTGTACCGCAAAAAAAAAAAAAAAAAAAAAAAGGAAAAAGGTATAATCTTGTCACATAAGCAATTATTTAAGGCAAAGTAAAAGAAACAGTGAAATTGATGACATTTTCTTTCACAAAGCCCTGTCAAGTTATACTGGCCCAAGGAGTTTACCAGACTGCCTAAAAGTTGACTCACCTTTCTTTCCAAATGTATCTCAGGCCCACTTGAATCAGATGGTTGACAATGACAGTGTCGTGGCACCAAAATTTGGGGTCTGATGTAATACATCACACTTTTGGAGAACTGTATTTCCTTAATAAATCTGTCTTTGCTCCCGTATCTTGGCACACACTTGTAGTACCATAACTATACTATCCGTGATACAACATTTATACACGTGCAACCTAATAAGATCAATATGAAATTTTGTCTGGATTATCCAAGGAATGATTTCCCAACTGATAGATTATCCAAGTCTTATACTTCTCCCACTGAAAGTATTTATTACCACTTCCTGCAAACACACATACACAGGAAACTGGGTGGACGGAGTCCACAGACCAATCTCATCTGTGAATTCAGACTCAGGACAATGATCCTGTCTTGCCCACAACTTCCGCACTGCTCCACAGCCATGAGGTCCTACAGTCACTCCCTTTTGAGGTGGAAGATTTAGGTGTATAAGGACACAGTCTTCAGATTTCTGCTCATGTTTGGTCATTATGACTTTACAGGAACATTAGAACTGACTTTCTCCACTGCCAATACCCCCAGTATCCTCACATTTTACAAGTGTGGAGATATAGGCAAGCTTCCTTCCTTATTCTACTCTGTTTATCTTTTTAAGGCCTTGACAAACCTTAGTATAAACCTCTTCTAAATCGCAGCTCACAACCATAGATGTCATGCTCTGAGTCATTCAGAGAAGGCAGCAAAATGGGAAACTTGTCTGTAGCCTCATAAACAGAGGATTCGACACTAGGGCTTTCTACTGCTGATGATTTGGACCAAAAAATCCTGTTTCCCAGATGGACTTTTGGCAGGGCTCTGGTTCTAAACCACTGCACAGTGAAATGGAGAGAACACTGTCACTCTAAAAGCAACGATGTTTCTCTAAAAGTGCTTGCTAGACGCCATCATTTATGATGCTGGTAACGTTAATCCGATTTATAGTCTCCCTCAGCAGGACAATGCTAACTTCCTCAAACTTGGATTTCCCAGGACTTCCTATCCTTTTTTTTTTTTTTTTTTTTTGCAGTACGCAGGCCTTTCGCTGTTGTGGCCTCTCCCGTTGCGGAGCACAGGCTCTGGACGCGCAGGCTCAGCGGCCATGGCTCATGGGCCCAGCCGCTCCGCGGCATGTGGGATCTTCCCAGACCGGGGCACGAACCCGTGTCCCCTGCATTGGCAGGCGGACTCTCAACCACTGCGCCACCAGGGGAGACCCCTATCCTTTAATACAGGTATGTGCTAGGAAGAAAGACAAAGCTTTGAAAAGCAGAAGACAGTTAACAGTGTCCTGCAAGGCCTTTGATCTTCCATGAGTTACAGGGTCATGGCCCCTGTGGATAGGGAAAGCCTTTGTATAGAGTGGTAAACTATGTTGTTAAGAGATGGGGGGAAGAGGCTCCAGGGTGAGGGGCCCTAGAATCACTGCTCATTCATTCATTCTCTCTTTCTCTCTTCTCTCAGAAGAGGCTCACATGGGGGGAGAAGTGTTGACTTGAAGGAAGCAGAGGTTTGCCAACTTTTCAAGTATTCCTGACTTTTTAACTTGGGTATTGACACCCGAAGTGACCGGCTGACACCAGGGCCTCAGGCCAAATGGAAATGGACTGCTTAGGTCACCTCCCATTTTCCTTCTATATCCCCTTTCCCACCAGTTTTGTGAGTCAATGCCCTTACGCTGCTCAGCCCCGTTCCTTATTCCTCATTCACCCAGACTCTGCAAACAAAAACATTTCCCTACCCATGTTGAAAACAAATAATTTTTGTTTAGAGAGTAAATGTAGCTTGGCTCACCAAACCCTGATTATTTGAGACCACATTATAAACACACAAATGTGGAAGATTCTATATAGTACACCAAATAAATAGACAATTTCTAAATCTCCACATTCAATTCCTATTCTAATTCATCTTATACAGAACTAGCCAATTAATCACCCTTTAACGACACTTCCAATGTCTCTACCATACCCTCAACTTTATAATTACTACAAATTGCCTATAGAGCAAAACTTTCAAATTTTAATCTTGGTAGGTTAAGTCTCTCCATTAATTTAGTGAAAAATACATGCCAAGGACTCCACTAGCCATTGCTGAGGATACAAACTGAGCATAATAAGATTCCTGCTTTCAGTGAATTTACAACCTAATTGAGAGAATATAGGTACAAAAATAACTACAAGGCAGAGTATGTATGTCACAAAGGAGGCATAAATAATAGCAGCAATTATACACTAAGCATTTATTGCGTGCCATGTAGTTCACATCTCTTATCATGAATCCTCACAACAACCCTAGAACCTGGATGTTGATATCTCCATTTACAGACAACAATAGCAACAGCAATTGCCCAGTTCCTGCTAGTGCCAGGCGCTCTGTATACACGATCACACTTAATGCTCACAACAACTCTTATTTTATAACTGAGTGTGGGTGATTTGCCTGAGGTCACAGAACTCGTCAGCAGCTGCAATGGTCTGAATGTGTGTGTCCCCCTCCCATACACACATGTTGGAATCTTAATGCCAGTGTGATGGTATTTGCAGATGGGGACTTTGGGAGACAATTAGGTCATGAGGGCGGGGTCTTCTGAATGGGATTAGTGACTTTATAAAGAAGCCCGAGAAAGCTCCCAAGTCCCTTTCCACCCTGTGAGGAGATGGTGAGAAGTCTGCAACCTGAAAGAGGGATTCACCAGAATCCGACCACGCGGGCACCCTGATCTTGGACTTCCGGCCTCTAGAACTGTGAGAAATACATTTCTGTTGTTTACTCGTCACGCAGTCTGTGGTACTTTGCTATAGCAGCCTGAACAGATGAAGACAGTGGCAGAACCAGGTTTCAAACGAGGTCTCTGACTCCAAAGTCTTTCTTCCTTATACTATGCCACGTGCCGTCTTAGGGAAAAAGCTCAGAGAAGGTCGGCAGCTTTGCCAGAGTTCATCAAGCTCTTAAGCAGCAACAAGGACTGAAAGACAAATTTATTTTACCTTGAAGTATATGCTTGCTTCCTTCTCCTCTTTCTCCCCCTCTTCCCTTCTCTTCCTGAACAGTTCAGTCCTAAAGCCCTGAGATGGGGGCTGAGCAGCCCTGCTTGGGGATGGGGGGTGGACACCCAGAACCTGGGCGGGAGGTCTCTGCAGGAAGGAGGGTGAGGAGGGTGTCTCACTGGAGGGGGGACGTGTGGCGTCAGAGCCTGGGCAGAGTCGTGAGGGCGTCCACATGGAGGGCTTGGCCAGGTGATGGGTGTTGGAGCTCATGCGCTCAGTCTGAGCATCAGAGCTTGCGTAGATTAAGAAGATTTTCCAGGGGCTTCCCTGGTGGTGCAGTGGTTGAGAGTCCGCCTGCCAATGCAGGGGACATGGGTTCATGCCCCGGTCTGGGAAGATCCTACATGCCGCGGAGCGGCTGGGCCCGTGAGCCATGGCCGCTCTGAGCCTGTGCATCCGGAGCCTGTGCTCCACAACGGGAGAGGGCACGACAGTGAGAGGCCCGCGTACCATAAAAAAAAAAAAGGTTTTCCATATGGGGAAGTGGTGGCCTGGCACAGGTTTTTAGAGCCCACATAGGGTGAGGATATTTTGTGTGTGTGTGTGTGTGTGTGTGTGTGTGTGTGTGTGTAAAGGTGAGGGAATGGTGGGAATGGGTTACATACAGGGGGACTGGTCAAATAAGTAAATACACTGTGAATAATGGGAGGCTGGTTTCTCAGTGCCAAAGAAGGGAATTACAAACAGGGACAGGCACAGAGTAAAAATAAAATAAAATAAAAGTTAAAATAGGCATTAATGGGCCTCCCTGGTGGCGCAAGTGGTTGAGAGTCCGCCTGCCGATGCAGGGGAAACGGGTTCGTGCCCCGGTCTGGGAGGATCCCATATGCCGCGGAGCGGCTGGGCCCGTGAGCCATGGCCGCTGAGCCTGCGCGTCCGGAGCCTGCGCGTCCGGAGCCTGTGCTCCGCGACGGGGGAGGCCACAACAGTGAGAGGCCCGCATACCGCAAAAAAAAAAAAAAAAAAAAAAAAAAAATAGGCATTAATGTAAACCCATGGTTTTCAATACAAAAGCAGATACAAAAATAATCATGTAAATGTTGGAATGTGTGTATGTATGTGCATGTGTGTATACACACACATATATTTATATATGTGCATATGTTCCCTAGCTCTGTCTAGCCAGCATCAATGAGCATACCTGGTATCCACACCTTGGTTTCTAAAATGCCATTTTCCACTAAAAGGAACCAAGACTCTTTGGAGAAATGGCTACTTCCAAGGCTGGGGCAAGCAAAGTACAACAGGAGTTGGGAACACCCACTTGTGCCAGAAAGAAGTCAAAGATGATGGGAATGATGGGAAAAAGATACAGAAGCCAACTTAAAAGGCTTCCCACTGGTCTAATACAGGACAAATTTAGCATTGATATAGATCATGATAATAATAGATTAAATCACTTGAATAAAATAGGAAAACATGAGTCCATATTAATATAAATAACTATATACATGGATAAAAGTTTCAAGAGAAATGGGACATTATATAGTTTCAAAATACCTCTCTACAAAGCACTTAAAAGAAAAAACAGTGGAGAAGCCTGGCAGACCCCTTTCTCAATCAAGTAATTGCTGTGAACATCATCAGCCATGGGACACAATGAAACTTGTACCCATAGATGGGATTCAGTGAGAACACAGTGGTGTTCTCTGATGTTTCTGCCGAAGAGGCATAACCAGATTCTAGTCACGAGGAAACATCAGACAAAACCAAACTGAGAAACTTTCTACAAAATAACTGGCCTGAAATCTTCAAAAGTACCAAGGTCATGAAAGTTAAGGAAAGACTTGTTTCAGACTGAGGGAAACTAAAGAGAGATGACAACACAATCCAATCACTTCCAACTTTTCTGTAAGTTTAAGATAGTTTCAAAATAAGAGACGTTATTAGAAAGATATACTCTCCTGTGTGCATTTCTTCATGGAAGAGATGGAACTGAGGGAGAATTTAGATAGGTAGTGATGTCTAGGAGGAAACCTTTTCATGTAAAAAAGTGGTGTTTTCAAACACATTTAGTGCTTCCCTATTGCCAGAGAAGTGGGTGGCAGAACAGAAAAGTGGCTAAGATGGGCACTGGAGAGCAGGATTCAAATGCTGAGTTTTGTCTTTGAATAAGTTGTGTGACTTTTGACTATGTGAGTCTCAGTTTCATCATCTGTAAAATGGGAATAAAGCTGATGTTTGTGTGTGAGAATTAATGAAATTATGTGTGTCAAGGGCACAGCATAGGTCCTGCCACATAGTAGGGTTAGCAATGATGATGAAGATATAATAGTGACGATCTGAACTATACTGTAGGGAAGGTAGCCTGTCTGTGTTGTGTAGAAAGGTTTGGGATTTGTGCAGAGTGACCCTGAAAGAAAGCAGAGCAGTTGGGAAGCTATTAGCGATTGTCCAGATGAGGGTAATGACTGCTGGAATGGAAGGACGTGGGCAGATAAGGGTTTGTTTGGGTAAATTCTTCAGGTTTAAAGCAATGAATTAGAGCTCAGGATGATCCCTAGAAGCTTAAAGATTGCTCTGATTTGCAATCCCTGGCGGAGAGAGGGGAGCAGTGTTTGCTGCCTAAGGTTTTTGCATTAAATGAGATCACATATGTAAAGAATATAGTGTGTTTGGCCAATAGTAACAACTCAAGGAAGGTTAGCTATTACAATTCATTTTTTGCTAAAAATTTTGGATAGAAAATGGAGTGCATTGCTCTGAAATTCTTTCAGGGAGGTCATGCTTCTTCTCTAAGAGGCTTCAGCTGGGAAACCTGCAATTGGAATAACCCATCTAACTTCGAAAAGGGAGAAGAAATCACCTGTATGCAGTTCCTTTCCCTGACTAGAGTTACACAAGGCGGGCTGGGGAGCTCAGGGATGAGTGAGCTGGTACCAAATGATCTGAGACTCACAGCCTTAAAATCTCCCTCCTCTCCCCTAGTAAGGCCACTGCGTTGCAACTTCTGTTTCCACACTTTCCCTCTAAAACCGCAGTTCTTCATGTTTACCCTGTGTCCTTCAAGGCTGCACTCGGTGCTAATTTTAACTGATTCCCACTGCATTTTCTGAGGCACAATTTGAATGATTTATTCCCTTACCCTCCCAGGACTGAAACAGTCATCTTGGGCTGGAAGGCTCTTCCATATTTTGCAGGTTGGGAGCCCACTGGTAAGCTACCTCTCTAGTTCTCTCAGTATGTGAGATCACTGTATGGTGCTGCTTATTGACTCAAATTACTTCTACTGGATGTAAGTTAGGGGTCCTAGGACTTTGCATAAATTGTTCACAGCTGTATTCCCAGTACTTAGAATGTTGAAGGAATGGCATAACTGCCCCAGAAGAAATGTATGTAAAGAAAACAGAAAGAACCATGCAATTGGTCTGGGCTCTAGGAGTAAAGCTTGAAGTTTACAGTGGTCAAACTCAGATTTTCCCCTCTATTCTTTGCCTACTTCTTTCCTAAAACTTTTTTTTTTTTTGGCAGCCTGTGCTTTGATTGGGATACAAGCTGAGCAGTGGCTACTAAAGCTATTCCTGTTTTTCGTTTATTTGTTTTAATGTTTTGGAGATATAGGGCTGCATCTAAGGTGTTAGTTTATTTAACTCAGGCTTTCTACTTGTGCAAGGATACATCCTTTTACAAAACTGAATTCTTCTCTCACATGGGTGAGTTCTCAAGGTCACAGGAAGAGCATCATGAAGCTGCATCAAAGGCACAGAATGTTCTTATAACCATCGTGTCAATAAAATGGGTATACCCATTAATATCCATTAGAAGGGATATGTGTCTGTTTCCAACTACTATTCCTGCATGAAGTGAATTTTCTAATTTAAAAAGGCTGAATTCAGCTCATTTTATACATTAAGTATGATGTCAATGTATTTTAGTGATTAAAATTGCCAATGTAATTCTGTGGGATTTTTTCACATGTAAAATGATCCATAAAGTGGCAATATGCCCATCCTAATTAAACAATGATCAGAATAATCATTGCAAACAACAAAGGGTAATGCCATTGTCCTTGAAAGGAATTTTATAAGAATTATTTGACTCATTGTCAAAAAGCATTTACTGAGAAATTAATTGAAAATCACAGTGTGATCTCTAAATCATTTAGTATGTAACATTTGGTCAGATCAGTCACGGTATTTGAATGAAAGCTGGAGACAGAAATCTAAATCAGCATAACCCCAAAACAAATATACTGGATAATGGAGAGCAGGTGGGAGACAATTAGAGAGAAGGTCTGGGATCGTGCTGTGTCTTTTTCTTTTTTTTTGGAGGATCTCATTCTGTTGTTAAGTATGCTGTAAACTACCGCAGAATCCCCCTCAAAACCCAGGTATGGAGACGGTGTGTAAGCACTTCAAAGGAGGAAGCCTAGAAGGATAATGGGGCATAGAAAAACACAAATGATGAGGAAGTTTCTGTCAGCAGCATGTGATTAAAAATCCCCACACCTAACAAAAGACCCCGAATAGCCAAAGCAATCTTGAGAACGAAAAACAGAGCTAGAGGAATCAGGCTCCCTGACTTCAGACTATACTACAAAGCTACAGTAATTAAGACAGTGTGGTACTGGCATAAAAACAGAAAGATAGATCAGTGGATCAGGATAGAAAGCCCAGAGATAAACCCACGCACATATGGCCAACTTATCTTTGATAAAGGAGGCAGGAATGTACAGTGGAGAAAGGACAGCCTCTTCAATAAGTGGTGCTGGGAAAACTGGACAGGGACATGTAAAAGTTTGAGATTAGATCATTCCCTAACACCATACACAAAAATAAGCTCAAAATGGATTAAAGACTTAAATGTAAGGCCAGAAACTATCAAACTCTTAGAGGAAAACATAGGTAGAACACTCTATGACATAAATCACAGCAAGATCCTTTTGGACCCACCTCCTAGAGAAATGGAAATAAAAACAAAGATAAACAAATGGGACCTAATGAAACGTCAAAGCTTTTGCACAGCAAAGGAAACCATAAAGAAGACCAAAGGACAACCCTCAGAATGGGAGAAAATATTTGCAAATGAAGCAACTGACAAAGGATTAATCTCCAAAATTTATAAACAGCTCATGCAGCTCAATAGCAAAAAAACAAACAACCCAATCCAAAAATGGGCAGAAGACTTAAATAGGCATTTCTCCAAAGAAGATATACAGACTGCCAACAAACACATGAAAGAATGCTCAACATCATTAATCATTAGAGAAATGCAAATCAAAACTACAATGAGATATCATCTCACACCAGTCAGAATGGCCATCATCAAGAAATCTAGAAACAATAAATGCTGGAGAGGGTGTGGAGAAAAGGGAACACTCTTGCACTGCTGGTGGGAACGTGAATTGGTACAGCCACTATGGAGAACAGTATGGAGGTTCCTTAAAAAACTACAAATAGAACTACCATATGACCCAGCAATCCCACTACTGGGCATATACCCTGACAAAACCATAATTCAAAAAGAGACATGTACCAAAATGTTCATTGCAGCTCTATTCACAATAGCCCGGAGCTGGAAACAACCTAAGTGTCCATCATCGGATGAATGGATAAAGAAGATGTGGCACATATATACAATGGAATATTACTCAGCCATAAAAAGAAACGAAACTGAGCTATTCGTAATGAGGTGGATAGACCTAGAGTCTGTCATACAGAGTGAAGTAAGTCAGAAAGAGAAAGACAAATACCGTATGCTAACACATATATACGGAATTTAAAAAAATGTCATGAAGAACCTAGGGGTTAAACGGGAATAAAGACACAGACCTACTTGAGAATGGACTTGAGGATATGGGGAGGGGGAAGGGTAAGCTGTGACAAAGCGAAAGAGAGGCATGGACATATATACACTACCAAACGTAAGGTAGATAGATAGTGGGAAGCAGCCGCAGAGCACAGGGAGATCAGCTCGGTGCTTTGTGACCGCCTGGAGGGGTGGGATGGGGAGGGTGGGAGGGAGGGAGATGCATGAGGGAAGGGATGTGGGAACAGATGTATATGTATGACTGATTCACTTTGTTATAAAGCAGAAACTAAAAAAAAAAAAAAAGATGACAAGGTTTATAATAAACACAGATTTAAAAAAAAAAAATCCCCACACCAGCCTGGTGGTGTGCTTATTTCTAAGAATGACGTTCACTTTGAAGTCTGTCCTTTGAGTCAGACCTCTGTGGGGCCAAGGGCCTCCCTTACTGCCGACACGATAGGTCAAAGGGAGCACCGTGCACTACACGCGAGGTGCGCGGCTAGCACGGCATCCTAGAAACAGAGCAGCAGAGCAGCTCACAGACATGGAAGCAAAGTCCTGTACAAAACACTGTTTCTTTGCTTTTCAAAGGATGAACTGCTCTGAAAAAGACCTTTAGGACAGCAAATTCAGTGGTGGGTATTTGCCAAGTTGCTATTAGTTTTTTTCCCAGGGAGAAAAGAATGAACAAATCATTAGAATGTATCGATCAGTTACCTGGGAATCTACTCTGAAAACATGGCTTGATTTGTACAGCAGGCTTGTCTCCGGCACCTGGATTCTCAGGGAGATGAGATCTGTCTCTGATGGCCGTCTCCACTGTGCCAGAGTTTTCAGAGAACACCAGGCCCCTCACTGCCACGCTGGAGAAGGCCTCCTGCAAACACTGGCATAGCAAGAGTCACCATGACAAGTGGACCACTCCTTTGCTGTTGCCAAGATCAAATTAAGTTTTCAGAATTTCACTTGTAAATGGTTACAGCTGATTCATGATTTTCATTTCTTTGCCAGACACCCAAATGGCTTTTGAAAAGCCTTCTAGGGCAGAAGGAAATCCTCACGTCTGGATAAATAGCTCAAATCTCATGCGAGATAATAGCCAATCTTCTCCTTTTCCCCTGCTTAGACTTTTCCCCTGGTGTCCACTATTGCTTCAATGCTATCACTCTTTAGTTTTCCTGTAGAAGAGGAGCATCTTCCTCCAAAGATAATGCTTTTTGGATGTACCACCATCTGTCCTGACTCGTTGCTGCCTTGTGCTGACCTTGCAGTCACTTTCCATCATGTACTGGGATGGGGCACCTGTTCATGGTGGGCAGTCAGCACCCTACCTGCAGACAACACCCTAGAAATTATCAACATCCATAACTGACACCTGAACCTCCATCATCTTGACTCCAATGACCTGAATCTCCACTCCACTTCAGACACGTGCTTTAAGGACACGTTACGACACCTCCGAAATCTTAACCACACTTGGACCACAAATTCCTAGCCATGCTTTCACCTTCCTGAGTTTTTTTGTTTTTTAACATCTTTATTGGAGTATAATTGCTTTACAATGGTGTGTTAGTTTCTGCTGTATAACAAAGTGACACCTTCCTGAGTTTTAATCTCATTTAGATATCTAGTCCCTAGATTCTTCTTCTTTGTCCAGTTTTCCAGTTCCTCTTAGCCTTCACTCTTTCTTTACCAAACTGTACATTGTGGTTGACAGCATTTATAATAACCTCACTATATAAATTCACGCCATTGGGCTCCCCTGGTGGCGCAGTGGTTAAGAATCCGCCTGCCAATGCAGGGGACATGGGTTCGAGCCCTGGTCCGGGAAGATCCCACATGCCACAGAGCAACTAAGCCCGTGTGTCACAACTACTGAGCCTGTACTCTAGAGCCCGCAAGCCACAACTACTGAGCCCACATGCCACAACTACTGAAGCCTGCGCACCTAGAGCCCATGCTCTGCAACAAGAGAAGCCACTGCAATAAGAAGCCTGTGCACCGCAACGAAGAGTAGTCTCCGCTCTCCACAACTAGAGAAAGCCCGCACAGCCACGAAGACCCAATGCAGCCAAAAATAAATAAATACGTAAATTTATTTAAAAAATTTCATGCCATTGCATCCTTACCACCAAACCCCAACCCTAGAACAATGCTCCAATTTACCTTCTCCATCCCTACACCCAGAGAGCCAGGGCTGCTGGAGAAATGCAGGGAATGTGTACACTGGTTCTGCTGCAGGATCTCTAACCTCAGCAGGACACTTAACGCTGCCAGTGGAGTTTCTTTCATATTCATGTACTGGAGAGATCAAATGAGAGGCCCGTGTGCCGCAAAAAAAAAAAAGATGCTCCTGAGGATCAAGGTTGTTCTTTACATAAGAATGGCCACTGTTTGGAGCAGAAGTGTGGCCACTCCATAGGCCCGTCAATGACCTATACTACGGCTTAGCAAAAGAAGGTGAGTTAGACCTCCTCACGGGTAATCAAATATAAGAATGGCATCTGAAGAGACCGAAAGAGGAGCAGACATGTAGACAGTAAGAATCATAATTAAAGTGTTTCCCCTACTCCCCATATTCTTCATAAATGTATATTATTTATTATTTAGACAACAGAGTAGACAAACCAGGGCAACTCTCTGGGAATCAGATGGGTGGGCCTGGCCAGGGCAGCGCCAGGTCTTGTGGGACCTGAAGCTCATACAATTTTGAGGTATTCTCTTAAAAAATACAAAATCAACCGTCACAAAAGCAATTTAAGTGCATTTAAAAATTGCTGTTATTTTATATTGAGCTAGATCATTGTGTAGTCAAATTACTCTTATGTGGCGACTATTGATGTACTGATGAATATATATAGTTTTGCCATGAAACACTGGTTTCTTCAGGCCACTTAACTGAGTCAGTGGTAGTTTTGCAAAGCGTTCTGCCTGGAACTGTGAGCCTTAATCAGGCCAAGATGTGCTAGGTTCACATGAGGATTTGATATGATACGATGGGAGGTGTAAGACATGTGACCTCATACAAATCTACTGGCTGCTGGTAGAAGTGCTACAGATTTAGGCTCTAAAAACACAAATTCTGAAAACAGAAATTTTACTTCACATGATTTCCATAAAAATATATATAGTGCATTTATAATTGTATGTGCTTTACCATCAAGCACATTTCTGACAGCAGCATATGTCTGTCTTGACTAGATGGTGATAAGGAATAAATCTTATGCTTACAATTATACATTTCTGATGATATGAAGACTGTTCTACAGAGCAGATTCTGGCTTCATACATCTCAAACCTCTTGAACACTACTTCTGGTCCTGAGTGCTATAGGATGAGTTTGTATCCCTTTGCTTCCCCTGACACAAAGTCATTGTGTTGGCATAGTGGGTGGAAGAAGACAGCTAATAGTAACTGCAGATCAAGTGACTTTAAGTTATATAAATATAATCCCACTTACACCCAACTAAATATATCCCAAATTCCACCTCCCTTCCCATGGATCCCTCAAGTACCATGGCCTTTCCAAAGACAAGGGGGTATGGGTGACCGAAGTAAAGTTTAAGTGGAAAGAAGCACTGGTCTGAAAAGATTACGGTTAAATATCTTACTTTTCCAATACAGATGAGCACGGAACACATCTGAAACAGGCTGTCCTTCACTGTGGAAACAGCATGGAGGTGTCTCAACAAACTAAAAATAGAACTACCATATGACCCAGAAATTCCACTGCTGGGTATATATCCGAAAAAAACCCAAAAACACTACTTCAAAAAGATGCATGCACCCCAATGTTCATAGCAGCATTATTTACAATTGCCAAGATATGGAAGCAAGCTAAGTGTCCATTAACAGATAAATGGATAAAGAATATGTGGGATATATACATATATATATATATATATATATATATATATATAAGGGAATACTACTCAGTCATAAAGAAGCATGAAATTTTGCCATTTGCAGCAACATGGATGGACTTGGAGGGCATTATGCTAAGTGAAATAAGTCAGGCAAAGAAAGACAAAAACTGTATGATATCATTTATATGTGGAACCTAAAAAATATAAGAAACTAGTGAATATAACAAAAAAGATGCAGACTCACAGATATAGAGAAAAGCTAGTGGTTACCAGTTACGGGGGCAATATAGGGGGAGTGGGAGGTACAAACTATTGAGTGTAAGACAGGCTCCAGTACGTATTGTACAACACAGGGAATATAGCCAATATTTTGTAGTAAATGTACATGGAAAGTAACCCTTAAAAATGTATACAAAATTTAGAAAGTTAAAGAAATAGGCTGTTCTTGTGAGGGTCTTAAAATTCACACTTGATTAGCTTTACAATAAATTCATATTTGCATCTGGACTCTCAAGGCTTGACTGGCATATAATCTGGAGGTTCCTAGTAGGGAAGATGGGCCACTCTAATACTAGTACTCATTGGAGAACAAGCATCTTCCTTATCCTCTTTGAAGATGACTTGAACAAGAGGTATTCAAAATCCAAAGAGTAAGGATTAAAGTGTTTTTTGAGTTAAATGAGATACTAAAATTTCTTGAGGGCAAAAGGAAAGAGATTAGCTGTAATCTGCTGCTAACTCTCACAAAAGAGTAACTTAATCACAGGAGAAACCAATTCTGCTTGAATAACATGCATGAAGAGTACCTGGTGTCAGGCAGAACCACCTGCATGTTTGCAGCCCCAGGGGCTAGATCCCCACCTCAAACCACTGGCCAGTAAGTCACCTCAGGCCACCTGGGATAAGAAATATGTGGTAGCCATGAATTGTCCACGCAGCACATCAACTCACTGGAGATGATAACGTTGTTTCACTTAGAGCAGGGTTTGGCAAATTTTGTGAAGGATCCAGTAGTAAATGTTTTAGGTTTTGCAGGCCATATGGTCTCTGTTGCAGCTACTCAACTCTGCCATTGTGAAAGCAATGTGCAAGGAAACAGCCAAAACGCCAATAAATGAGCATGGCTGTGTTCCAGCTAAACCCCATGATGGATGCTGAAATCTGAATTGCATATGATTTTCATGTGTCACAAAATATTATTTTTGTTTTGATTTTTTTTTTTTTTTTTTTTTTGCGGTATGCGGGCCTCTCACTGTTGTGGCCTCCCCCGTTGCGGAGCACAGGCTCCGGACGCGCAGGCTCCGGACGCGCAGGCTCAGCGGCCATGGCTCACGGGCCCAGCCGCTCCGCGGCATATGGGATCCTCCCAGACCGGGGCACGAACCCGTATCCCCTGCATCAGCAGGCGGACTCTCAACCACTTGCGCCACCAGGGAGGCCCTGTTTTGATTTTAACTTAAAAAAATTTAGAAACCATTTTTTAGTTTGAAGGCTATACAAAAACAGGTGGCAGGCCAGAATTTGCCCCAGACGATAGTCTACTGATCTCTGTTCTTCAAATATGCTCAGTAAAGATTTGGGATTCAGCTGATGGCAGGTTTAGATGGACACTGCTTTTATGTTCTACATTTCTATGCAGAGGGTATTTCTCAAGTTACAGGGAATACTGTGTCTCAGCTGCTTGGTGGCATCATGCTGAAGATCTAAAACACATTTGTGGGTCTCCTTCCTCAAAGTGTTCATGAGCAACACTGACACCTTCCTGACCCACGACTTTTGATTGGCTACTGGTGGTTTGGCTTGTCTTGGCTATTTGGATCAAGAGCATATCTTGCAGACACATAGCACCCATGTAGCATCATGGGCACAACCCCAGTTGGTACATCATTGGCAGCCAGGCGGGCAGTGCCTTGATTGTCAACACGACTGGTCAGCCTTGCTGTCTGTACCTGGTGTCCTCTTCCTGTCACTGTGCTCCTCATGGGTCCCTCTTATTATCATGAATTTTGAAGTCCCAGAGGCTTTTGTGCAGAAAGGATTAGTCTCAGTTACTTGCATTTTAAGAAACATCAACTTAGTAATGTTACATCATTAAAAACGTCCTTTTCTTTAAGTTTAACATAGAAATCTTGTTGTTCCATTTGTAAATCTATACCTAAAATAAAAATTTTACCTCCCCTTGTTTTTTTTTTTTTTTGCGGTACGCGGGCCTCTCACGGTTGTGGCCTCTCCCGTTGCGGAGCACAGGCTCCGGATGCACAGGCTCAGCGGCCATGGCTCACGGGCCCAGCCGCTCCGCGGCATGCGGGATCTTCCCGGACCGGGGCACGAACCCGTGTCCCCTGCATCGGCAGGCGGACTCCCAACCACTGCGCCACCATGGAAGCCCACGTTCTTTCTTTTTTTTTAATATTCTTATTTATTTATTTATTTATTTGCTTTATTTTTTTCATTTTAACTGTGTGTCCTGGAGATCGCTTCATATCAGTTCAAAGAGTTCTTCCTTATTCTCTCTTTTTTTTTTTTTTTGACCTCGAGGCTTGCGGGATCTTAGTTCCCCCACCAGGGACTGAACCTGCACCCTCGGCAGTGAGAGCACGAAGTCCTAACCACTGGACTGCCAAGGAATTCCTCTTTGTTCTTTCATTAATGTTTAATTAAGGTGCACAGGATAAACATCCTTGAATAGTCTTTAGTTTAGCCAATTTGTTTAAACATTTTACATTGCATTTATAAATGTGTTAAATGAATTTTACTTCAAATGCCTGACCAGGCAAGTTTACTACCTAAACAGATAACTCCTTTATACATACTAAAACAACATACTCTAAACTTATAAAATTTTTTTAAACTTATAAATTTTAATATAAACTATTAAAACATAAATATAGAGACTAGAGTTCTTTCAAGCATTCTGTTATTGTTTATGAGTGTAGTTAAACTCTCTTCCAACTTTTAACTTAAAATCACAAGTCTATAATCAATTATACATTTTAATTGGAATCTCCCTAACCCATTAGATTCTCTATCACATCAAATTCTCTTAAACGTTACAAGCAAATAAATATCAAACACATATAGACTGTCCCAATGATTATAACACCTACACCTAAACTTAATCCCCAAAGTACAGGTGATATGGGTCAATTTACCTTCATTAATTCTTAATTTTATGCGACTAGAAAATGTTATCTCATTGTGCTTTTAAAACGTGCATTTTCTTGACCATTAATAAGGTTATGCTTTCTAAAAAAGAAAATTCTTAATTTTAAAGCAAAAAGATCTTACCTTTTAAGTCAAGGGTTACAAAACTATGTACAGCCCACTGCCAAATCTGGCCCACTGCCTGTTTTGGTATGACCCCAAGCTAGGAATGGTTCTTACATAAGTGGAAGAAGAAGTAAAAGAAGAAGAAGATTTCACATCCATAAATAAAGTTTTATGGGAACACAGTTGCGCTCATTTGTTTATTATCTAAGACCGCTTTTGGGCTAAGATGTCAGTGTTGAGTGGTTAAGACAAAGACCATATGGCCTAAAATATTTGCTCTCTGGCCCTTTACAGAAAGTATGCTCCTCCCTCCCTCCCCTCCCTGTTTTTTATTTTTAGAAGATGCAAGTCATGCTGTGCTTGAATTTCGGAAACCCAAATAAAGGATCACTGTAGCAGAAAGTTTTGCCTGAAGGGTGTTGGGGACTAAGGGCAAAGAGCTTTCTTTCAAAGATTGTTTATCCTCTTTCCTCCTTCATTTACCCAGATAACAACAAACAATAAAGACTGAGGATGGGAGAGCAGGGAACGCAGGGCAGAGACCCCCTCCCCGTCACAGACCCACTCACCTGCCCAGCAACCGAGATGCAGGATCCAACTGGAGCCTCCCTGCCCAGTGGTGGGGGCCCTTCTCACAGAGCCCAGGAGGAAGGGCTCTAGAAGCTGTGGAATCCACAGCTTCACTTCTCAGTCCCAGCTCCAAAGCTCACAAGTAGGAGATTCTGCTTTCCTGCCTAGCCGCCTATGGGACCGTTCATCCATCTTCTCTGTATTTTGCTCCTCTTGCCTTGACAAATGGTTTTCATTCAGTATCTCAGCTAACTCTTTCTCTGGGTAGCATCCCAACCTCCAGTTTATGCTTAACTTATGACTGTCCTGTCGTCATATCAGGAAGTCTGAGATGTAATATTTGCATGTTTTAATATGCAATATAGGTATATATTTGATTCAGACAGTTTATGATTTGGATTGCTAGCCTTTCCTCATAAGCAATATTTCTACAGCATTTCTGGACCAGAAGTCAAGTCACAACAAACCACTGTGTCATCTAGACAAGAACAGAAAAAGTTCTGGCCCTTCAGTTGCTGTTAACTCTGCCTTTCAGTAACCTCATAAAAAGAATTGTTGAAATGCCTCCAGACTATTACTTAGAGTCCAGTTTTCATTTTCCAGAAAATCTAATGTCTTAAAACTAAAGTAAGGAAAGAAACTTAGAGAAGGAAGGAGGAAAACATAAGATAGGAAATGGAAATTTGTACAGAGAGGGAAAATAAGCCTGAGGGCTAAAATAAATATAATTCCTAATTACTACACTGAAATCATGGCAGGAATTCTATACCCCCTTCATTGCTTAAACAATACTTTAAAAATAGCTTTATTTAAAAAAGAGAAATGGGGCCCCCCTGGTGGCGCAGTGGTTGAGAGTCCGCCCCCTGATGCAGGGGATGCAGTTTCGTGCCCCGGTCCGGGAAGATCCCACATGCCGCGGAGCAGCTGGGCCCGTGAGCCATGGCCGCTGAGCCTGCGCGTCTGGAGCCTGTGCTCCGCAACGGGAGAGGCCACAACACTGAGAGGCCCGCGTACCGCAAAAAAAAAAAAAAAAAAAAGAGAGAGAGAGAAATGCTCAATGAATGGGCAACTCAAAATGCCCCCTGAAATAGAAAATTATTCTCAAAGAAAAATCAGAGTAGTTTGCTGAGTCTGAATGTCAAGTGTTTCTCACTTTTTGAATTTTCACTTTGGCTCAGCCTGAAAGTATGATTTGTTTATCAAGATCATGAGTGACGGAGACCAGAAGACAAAGTTGGATTAAAGATCGATGTTGGGATGCCATAATTATTGGGACTTGTACAGAGAAGCTTCAGGTATGGTAGCTGGGAATGTGGTAGTTTTATAATGTTTCAGGTATCTTTTTAGCTTATTTCAAAATTTCTGTAAGCCTATTATTTATTTATTTTGCTTTTTGTAATTTTAATTATTTTTTTGTAGTGAGAACATTTAAGATCCTGTTAGCAAATTACTGAGACAATTTTGATCAAACCTTTAAAAGAAATTAAACGAAAAAGTCTATTGTTTTAAAAAGGATCTGATCCAAACTATCTCCACAAGTAGTTCTAGGCAGCATGGCATCCTCCCTTTAGAAGAACTTTGTGTGAAAGAAGTTATAGGCTTGCTAATGAACGATATACCTCGTTAGGAGAGAGCTACACAGGCTTCTAGGCTGTGGCATGGAGAAGGGAATACAGATGGACATTTAACACCAAAGCAAGGGCTGTAGTTTATAGAAAATCAGATCTTTCATGGGGGATGGGTGAGAGCTTTTCTAAACCTTTTCTGACCCCCAAACCTACCTTGTGAGATCTTTCAGGAGTTTGAGGGACCATTTCATCTTTTCTATGTAGTATGTGAAGAGGAGAGGCTGAGACAGTTCTCAGGTTTTCAAAACATTTTTGCTACAAAATAAAACACCAAAAACAAGCGTAGAGCTTCAAGAATTATTACAAAGGGAAAACCCGTGTAACCACACCTAGGTTAAGAAACAAAACCTCGGACTTCCCTTGTGGCGCAGTGGTTAAGAATCTGCCTGCCAGTGCAGGGGACACGGGTTCGAGTCCTGGTCCGGGAAGATCCCACATGCTGCAGAGCAACAAAGCCCATGTGCCACAACTACTGAGCCTGCACTCTAGAGTCCGCGAGCCACAACTACTGAGCCCAAGTTCCACAACTACTGAAGCCTGCACGCCTAGAGTCCATGCTCTGCAATAAGAGAAGCCACCCAATGAGAAGCCCGTGAACCACAATGAAGAGTAGCCCCGCTCACAGCAACTAGAGAAAGCCCGCGCGCAGCAACAAAAGCCCAAGGCAGCCAAAAAAAAAAAAAAAAAAAAGAAACCTCAGTAGCACCCCACCACCCCTAACAGAGAACAGTCCCCTGATTTTTATAGCAGTTACTTTTTTGTTGTTGCTCATGTGTAGTTTTAATCATCTAATTATCTCACCTATTGTATGGTCAGGCCATTCAAGATGGCTGTTCCCTTGCTCTCTGTACATCCCCTGCTCAACCAGCCCCTGCTTCACTCACAGGACTATCCAACCCTCTTATTATAGGGCTTAATTAGTAACTGCCTACATGCTTGTCCCCAACCCCAGAGGCTGGTTGCCCTAGTAATTGATGAGCCAACCTGAGGTCAATTCTGCTTGGCCTGGCTCTCAAATCTAAACCTAAGTCAGCCCATACTCACGGGAAACACCTGTCCAGGAAAGCTAACATAATGCCAATCATAGTCCTCTAACTCAGCTGTAGCTAGTTTACCTTACCCTGGAAAATAGGACCTGCTAACCTTATAAAGAAATCCCTGACCTCCTAGTCAATCATGCCCATTTCTGCATTGCCTTTTCTAACACTATAAAATTTGCTTTTATCCAAAATAACTGGGCAGAACACTACTGATTGTGAGGCACTGTACTCCTCCAATCCAAGACGTCAAACTTGTTATCAAGTTGTTTTAGTTTTGTCATATGATAGAATTTATTGTTGTAGTTATTATTTTTCAATTAAAGTTGTCATCCCACTGACTTCTGGCTTCCATTGAGAAATTAGCTACAGGCACACCATGTTTTATTGCACTTCAGTGATTGCATTTTTTACAAATTAAAGGTTGTAGTAATTCTGCATTGAGCAAGTCTATCAGTGCCATTTTCCCAACAGCATTTGCTCACTTTGTGTCTCTGTGTGACATATTGATAATTCTTGCAGTATTTCATACTTTTTCATTATTATTTGTTATGGTGGTCTGTGATCAGTGATCTTTGATGTTACTATTATAATTGTGGTTTTTGTTGTATTAAAAAAATTAAGATATGTACTTTTAATTTCCCAATTGGGAGATTGGGGCTGACATATACACACTACTATATATAAAATAGATTACTAATAATAACCTGCTGTACAGCACAGGGAACTCTACTCAATACTCTGTAATGGCCTACTTGGGAAAAGAATCTAAAAAAAAAAAAAGAGTGGCTATATGTATATATATATAACTGATTCACTTTGCTGTATGCCTGAAACTAACACAACATTGTAAATCAACTATACTCCAATAAAGATTTTTTAAAAATATATGTAGTTTTAAAAAACATAATGCTACTGCACAGTTAATAGACTATAGTATAGTGTAAGCATAACTTGTATATGCACTGGGAAACCAAAAAATTTGTGTGATTAGCTTTATTGTGATATTCGTTTTATTGTGGTAGTCTGGAATTGAACCAGCAACATCTCCAAGGTATGCCTATATTAATCTGCTTGCTCCACTGAATGAAAATAGATTACACTCCCCACTCCATTCCTGTTGCCTCCTTCCTGCTTTAAAAGTTTTCTTTTTGTCTTTTGGTTTTTCCAAATGTTCACTATATTTGGGGTTGAATATATTTTTTTAAACCCTGCTTTGGAATTCTAAGTTGCAGACATGATACCCACTAACCTTATAATACTTTAGATTGTATTTCCCAAAATCAAGGATATTCTCTTACATAATTATAGTACAATTATAAAAATCAGAATAAAAGTCTATAAAATAGTATCCTCTAATCAATAGATCTTATTCAGCTTTTGCAAATCATCCCACTAATATTCTTTTTCTGATCCAGGATCCAATCCAGGATCACAGTTTCCTTTAGACATCTCTCCTTAGTCTCCTTTAATTTGGAAGTGTTCCTTAGTCTTTCCTTGTCTCATGACCTTGATATTCTTTAATTTTTAAAAAATAATTTTTGTGGGCTTCCCTGGTGGCACAGTGGTTGGGAGTCCGCCTGCTGATGCAGGGGACGCGGGTTCGTGCCCTGGTCTGGGAAGATCCCACATGCCGCGGAGCGGCATGGCCTGTGAGCCATGGCCGCTGAGCCTGCGCGTCCAGAGCCTGTGCTCCGCAACGGGAGAGGCCACAACAGTGAGAGGCCCACGTATCGCAAAATAATAATAATAATAATAATAATAATAATTTTTGTTTCTGAATAAATACGTTTTTCTCTAGATGATGAGGTAAGAGAGGTTTCAGGCTACTCTTTATGAGCCCTTTCCTATGTTTAACATATCACATGTATTGATAATCTGTATTACCAATAAAGCAAAAGCAAAAGTAGAAACTATAATCACAATAATTCTTTTTTTAAAGTCCTAGGGCCATTGTAAAATATTGTTTACCATTATGAATATCGTACTTGTGTGATTTATGGATCTGATGAAAATCATCTTCAAGAGAACTTTTATCTGAATTAGTATTTATCTGATTACTATCATTAAAATACTCCATTTTTACCTTGTGTTTTTTTAATTGACATATAGTTGATTTATAATATTATATTAGTTTCAAGTGATTCAATATTTTTATAGATTATACTGCATTGAAAATTATCACAAAATAATGGCTATATTTCCCTGTACTGTACAATAATATATCCTTGTTGCTTATTTATTTTATACATAGTAGTTTGTACCTCTTTATTCTATACCCCCTATGTTGCCCCTTCCCTTTCCCTCTCCCCACTGGTAACCACTAGTTTGTTCTCTGTATCTGTGCATCTATTGCTGTTTTGTTATATACATGCATTTAAAAAAAAAGTTCAGATTCCACATTTAAGTGATACCCATAATACGCTCTAGGTCCATCCACATTGTTGCAAATAACAGAATTTCATTCTTTTTTATGGCTGAGTAGTATTCCATTGTATATCTATCTATATATCTATATCTATATATCTATATCTATCTCACATCTTTATCCATTCATCTCTTGATGGACACTTAGGTTGCTTCCATATCTTGGCAATTGTAAATAATGTTGCCATGAATATTGGGGTGCATGTGTCTTTTCAAATTAGTGGGTTTTTTCAGATATATACCCAGGAGTGGAATTGCTGGGTCATATGGTAATTCTTTAGTTTTCGGGAAACTTCCATACTGTTTTTCACAGTGGCTGCACCAATTTACATTCCCACCAACAATGCATGAGGGCTCTCTTTTCTCCACATCCTCACCAACACTTGTTATTTGGATTCTTTTTGAGGATAGCCATTGTGACAGGTGTGAGGTGATATCTCATTGTGGTTTTGATTTGCATTTCTCTGATGATCAGAGATGCTGAGCATCTTTTCATGTGCCTGTTGGCCATCTGCATATCTTCTTTGGAAAATGTCTATTCAGGTTTTCTGCCTATTTTTAAATCAGGTTTTGGGGTTTTTTTTTTTGATGTTGAGTTGTATGAGCTGTTTATATATATTGGATGTTAACCCCTTATTGGGGTTGATATTTCCAAATATATTTGGAAATATATTTTCCCATTCAGTAGATTATCTTTTTGTTTTGTTGATGGTCTCCTTTTCTGTGCAAAAGGTTTTAAGTTTAATTAGGTCCTATTTGTTTATTTTTGCTTTTGTTTCTTTTGCCTTAGGAGGCAGATGCAAAAAAATATTGCTATGATTTATGTCAAAGAGTGTTCTGCCTATGTTCTATTCTAGCAGTTTTATGGTTTCAGGTCTTACATTTAGGTCTTTAATCCATTTTCAGTTTATTTATTTTATTTGTATATGGTGTGAGGGAATGTTTTAATTTCATTGTTTTACATGTAGCTGTCCAGTTTTCCCAGCACCAGTTATTGAAGAGACTGTCTTTTCTCCACTGGATATTCTTGCCTCCTTTGTTTTAGATTAATTGACCATAAGTGCATGGGCTTATTTCCGGGCTCTCTATTCTGTTACTGTTTTTGTGCCAGTACCATACTGTTTTGATTATGGTAGCTTTGTAGTATAGTCTGAAGTCAGGGGGCATCATATCTCCAGGTTTTTTTTTTTTCTCAAGATTGCTTTGGTAATTAGGGGTCTTTCATGGTTCCATATAAATTTTAGGATTATTCTAGTTCTGTGAAAAATGTCATGGGTATTTTGATAGGGATTACATTAAATTTGTAGATTGCTTTGGGTAGTATGGACATTTTAACAGTATTAATTTTTCCAGTTCACGAATATGGGATATCTATTAATTTGTATCATCAATTTCCTTCATCAGTGTGTTATCGTTTTCAGAGTACAGGTCTTTCACCTCCTTGGTTAAGCTCATTCCTAGGTATTTTATTCTTTTTGATGTGATTTTAAATGGGATTGTTTTCTTGCTTTCTCTTTCTGATAGTTCACTGTTAGTGTATAGAAAAGCAACAGATTTCTATATATTAATCTTGTATCCTGCAACTTTACTGAATTCATTTATTCTAATAGTTTTTTGGTGGAGACTTTAGGGTTTTCTCTATATAGTATCATGTTATCTGCAAATACTGTCAGTTTTACTTCTTCTCTTCCAATTTGGGTACATTTTATTTTTCTTCCTTGATTGTTGTGGCTAGAACTTCAAATACTGTGTTGAATGTAAGTGACAAGAGTGGGCATCCTTGTCTTCTTCCTGAATTTAGAGAAAAGGCTTCCAGCTTTTCACTGTTGAGTATGATGTTAGCTGTGGGTTTGTCATATGGCCTTTATTATGTTGAGATATGTTCCCTCTATATCCACTTTGATGAGAGCTTTTATCATGAATGGATGTTGAATTTTGTCAAAAGCTTTTGCATCTATTGAGAGGATCATATGATTTTTATCCTTTTTGTTAATGTGGTATATCACATTGATTGATTTGCAAATGCTGAACCATCCTTGTGACCCTGGAATAAATCCAAGTTGATCATGGTGTACAATCCTTTTTACATATTGTTGAATTTGATTTAATATTTTGTTGAGTATTTTTACACCTGTATTCATCAGAGATATTGGCCTTTAATTTTCTTTTTTTGTAGTGTCTTTGTCTGGTTTTGGTATCAGGGTAATGGTGGCCTCATAGAATGAATTTGGGAGTATTCCATCCTCTTAATTTTTTGGGAACAGTTTGAGAATGATAGGTGTTAGCTCTTCTTTATATGTTTGGTCGAATTCCCCTAGGAAGCTCCCTGGGTCCTGGACTTTTGTTTTCTGGGAGGTTTTTTGGTTTTGTTTTTTTAAATTACAAATTCAGTTTCACTACTAGTGATTGGTCTGTTCAGATTGTCTAGTTCTTCCTGATTCAGTCTTGGAAGGTTGTATGTTTCTAGAAATTTGTCCATTTCTTTTAGGTTGTCCAATTTGTTGGTGTATAACTGCTCATAATATTCTTACCTTGTAGTATTTTAATATCAGTGTACTTTATGCTAGCTATTTGGCTCTGACTAAGGATTCATTATATGTAAAAGTATAATTTCTTATACTACATATACACATATAATTACATATACATATATAATTGTATGTAAGGAACTACAAGTAATTAGTAAGTGCCACAATGGTCAAATAGCCATAGTGAAAAACTAGTAGTGTTTGGCAAAAAATGTCTGCATTACTGCATTAACCATGTTTTATAAACTTGGTGCCTTTATGAAGTTTCTCTAAACTTGATGCTTTAACATCTGCCCTGCATGCATATGCTGGGTATACCTCGTTCTTGACAACCTAATAATACACCTGACTCACCTTGCTTTGGCCTCCTTGGGGGGAGTCCTACCCCTGGGGTTATGCTTTTCAAATACAAACCAACCAATCCACAGTCTACACCCCTAACCACCTCTCTTACTGGACTTTTACACTCTAGATCATTTTACATCTGCTCTAGTTACCCCCGATCTAGGAACCAGACAACCAGGGACAGCCCCTATGCCTCAGAATCTACTGAAATTATTCAAACTAGCCAATCCTAAATCAGTTTACCCTGCCTCACCTGTTCCTGCAGAAACACAAAAAGGTGACTGTCCATGGTCCCTCTCTCTCCCTGGTGACTGACCACTGGTGACTCCTGATGTATCCTTCCCCCGCCCCACATTCACAATGGTGTAATGTGTACTCCCTCTCTTGGGATCTATGAGCATAATAAACTGTCTTTTCAATGGTAGTTTTCTGCTAATCTGTTGTCCTCACCATTTCTAAATAATAAAACCTATTAAAACAATTATGAGTCAATGCTGATTTGCTCATAAATTAGACTGTTTTGAAATAGTCAGCTGTTTCTGATTGAAGTGGAGAATGTTTAAATGTTTATTTTAAAGACCTAGTAATAAGTACCATCACCGTGGTGAACAAACTGCAATCCTGTGAACAGCATGATGATGTTTTGGAGGGTCTCACAGTTGAGTGATGCTAGACCAGAGGGAAGTGCTTCTGAAAAATCCTGCTGGAGAAATTACAATTTACAATCATATTATTATATAAAATATTATGTCAAGAATAAATTTTATTTTTAATGCTAGCACATTTTTAAAATTTTAATTAAATTAATTTATTTATTTTTGGCTGCATTGGGTCTTTGTTGCTGCACGCAGGCTTTCTCTAGTTGTGGTGAGCTTTCTCTAGTTGCAGTGAGCTTTCTTTAGTTGTGGTGAGCAGGGGCTCTTTGTTGTGATGCGTGGGCTTCTCATTGCGGTGGCTTCTCTTGTTGCAGAGCAGGGGCTCTAGGCGCGTGGGCTTCAGTTGTGGCATGTGGGCTCAGTAGTTGTGGCGCACCGGCTTAGTTGTTCCGTGGCATGTGGGATCTTCCCGGATCAGGGATTGAACCCATGTGCCCTGCATTAGCAGGCAGATTCCTAACCACTGTGCAACCAGGGAAGTCCCAAGAATAAGATATTTCTTAATCCTAGGTTTAACAGATTGAATTACTTCAGAAAGATGGTAGAAACTGTGTATCCCTTCTTAACCACATTTTGGTAACAATAGTTACAAACCCTGGCTAGCTGAAATGAATTAGTAAGGGCACAAGGCAATATTTCTAAAAACAATTTTCTTAAGAGCATCAAAGAACCATATGTCTTAGTAACCAATTCAAATGGTGTCAAATAGTGTTTGGTATTATAAAAGTTTAAGTGAGAGGCAGTTTTCATGCCATATGAACTTCTAGTAATACCAACTTAGACATGTTTTAATCTTTCCTGTTTAATATAACCACAAAGAAGTTTTCCTCATTTTGCAAGAACAAAGATTTTCAAGAGAAGGCCATGAATAAATAGTAAACTTTTGTTGATATTACAGTATTACTCAAGTATTTTTATATAACTGAATAAGGTCTAATACTTTAGAACTTCGCCAAACACTACTCTCTATGGAGAGCAGCAAGGCTCTGGGGTGTACCTGTCCATACATGTATATAATAAAATCTTGAGAATTTCCTGTAACTGCTGTAAATGGAGAGAACTATTACAAGGTATCTGTGACATAATTTATAGTTGAGTACAAGTCCTCATTGGGAATATCTGACATCTTGATTATATCTTTGCAAATGCTGTATTCATAATGTGTAGTAGGCTAGCTGCGCTGGCACATGCAACATACATTTAAACATCTCTTAAAAACTAATTTCTCACTTGGCAGAACTTCTCTGTTGTTCAACCTGTAATATCACTGATCCCAACTCATACATATTTTTGACATGCCTACCCCCACTACGGATATATACTTTAAATACCATAAAGAAAATAGTATTTTCTAGTTTTTGCTAGATGCATATTTCCACATTTTCCTGAAAGTGACCAAATCACAGTATAAGAGGCTCCAATCTATTGTTCAGACTTATTGATAGTGCTGGAAATGTTTTATATAAGTATTTATTGAAACAACTTGTTAGCTGGCTGAGGTTTAGAAATCTGACACATAGAATTGTTTTGGCAAAGCTATGGTCATAGTGAATGGGGTACGGCCTGTACTTTTAAGCAATTTTATGTCAAGTTCAAATTCAAAAAAATTTCTTTGAAGCTATGTGCAAGTTATTTTAAATTTGTGGGCCTGTGAAAACATAAGATATCCACTGATGTATCAAGTATCTCCTTTAAGAATTGGGAAACTCATTATGTAGTCTATAATGTCTCTTTGAGTAAATAGTTTGATTGTAGACTATATTGGCATGGATGTAGAGAAATAGAAATTCTTAGACATTTCTGGTGGGAGTATGAATTGATAAAATCCCAGTGGAGAACAACCTGAAAAATATCTATAAATGAAAGTACATATCCTCTTTGACCCAGGGATTCCATTTCTGAGAAGTTATCCTTCTTGTACATATGGGAAATGAATTTCCTATCAGGTTCTTCATTGCAACAATGTTCATAATAGCACAAGATTAGAAGCAGTCTTAACATCATCAGTAAAAGACTGGTTAAAGATGTTTTGGTATGTCCACACAATGAAAGACTATGGAGCTATAAAGAATAAGGGAGTTTTTTATATTTTGTTATGGAGTGATTGCTAAGATATCTTAAGTGAAGAACATGAGTAGAACAGTGTGTATAGTTTTGTTATAATTTATGGAATATCTTTATTTATTCCCTCCCCCCACTACCTCCCTTCCTGAATTTGTGTCAAATGTCTCTGTAAGAAACTGGTAACACTGGTTGCCTTTGTGGGAAGAATTGCATGACAAGAGGAGGGAAGTGGGAGGGGATTTTTTTTACTGTGTATTCTCTAAACATTTTGATTTTTGAACACTATATGTATTGTTTTATAGTCAAAAATAAATAAATCCAACTTCTAATGAGTCCGTTTGAACCCTACATGCATCACAACAAAAAGGAATTACTCATTAGCAGAATAACTCTCATGTACTGAGACCCAGTATTCTGAGTGGTTAACCCCCTTAAAACAGAAACAAAGCTGCTTCTTCTAAAAATCTTCCCCTCTCCTGTATCTCATCAAGTTCTACATGAAGGCATGAACTATAATACCCCATTGCCAGACCTTAGAGAAATAGAAATAAGAGCAAAATTGGAACATTATTGCTCAACTCAAAGGGAGGTAAGATAGAATGAGTCAGATCAGTGCCTCAACCGAATGTTAGGAAATTATAGCTCCATTTCTGCTTCAAGGGTAACTGTGACTCACGTTCCCTGGCAGAAAATGAGATAAAGCCCATCACACACATCGCTTGTCATTTCTTTACCTGCTTAGGAAGTGTGAGAATTAAATCAACTAACGTTTTATAAAGAGTTTGGAATCCCTTGATAGCAAGGTGTTCTATAAGAATTTTATAATCTTATGAAGTTGATATAAGAATTTTATAAGCTTTCTATATCTTACTTTAAAAAAGCTAATGTTCTCATTACAAGAAATTGTGACACAAAACTAATCTTTGGATTTCTATTTTTGTTCCTATTATTATTTATTTATTTATTTATTTTTTGCAGTACGCGGGCCTCTCACTCTTGTGGCCTCTCCCATTGTGGAGCACAGGCTCCGGACGCGCAGGCTCAGTGGCCATGGCTCACGGGCCCAGCTGCTCCGCGGCATGTGGGATCTTCCCAGACTGGAGCACGAACCTGTGTCCCCTGCATCAGCAGGCGGACTCTCAACCACTGTGCCACCAGGGAAGCCCTGCTCCTATTATTGAGGTTTGATCTGGGTTTTGTCTATTATACCCTCAAACAAAATGCTTTTAGTTCCAAGGATCATTCTGTTTCTATGAAATATCCTTGTATGTCACAAAAGAATTGCATTCTTGAAATGTTTCAATTTAAGTACAGAGGGTCACTTTGAGCGTACAATCACATGCATGTACTCTTTACCTCCCAAGTAGAGATGGGTGCAGGATTTGTCCCAAATTGTTTTACTTTTAGCAATTCTTCTTATAAAATTCTTTGAGAAATTTATTTAACTTTTCATTAAATTACAAACATTTATTCTTGAAAGAGTTCGTTCTGTACTTTATCATACTTCTTTCAGGATTATGGTTTTCCAAGAGGAATGAGGTTGTTATTAAAAGGAAGAAAGGCTCTATCAATTCCAAATGGATACTAGGGACTTCCCTGGTGGCACAGTGGTTAAGAACCCGCCTGCCAATGCAAGGGACATGGGTTCAAGCCCTGGTCCAGGAAGATCCCACATGCCGTGGAGCACCTAAGCCTGTGCGCCACAGCTACCGAGCCTGTGCTCTAGAGCCCGTGAGCCACAACTACTGAGCCCACGTGCAACAACTACTGAAGCCTGCACGCCTAGAACCTGTGCTCTGCAACAAAACAAGCCACCACAATGAGAAGCCCGCGCACCGCAACTACAGAAAGCTGGCGCGCAGCAACAAAAATCCAATGCAGCCAAAAAAAAAAAAAACCAAAAAAAGCCCCCCCCAAAATAACAACAAACAACAACAAAACAAAACATGAGAAAGGCCTTCATAAGGCAAAATCAGGGGTTGAAAAAAATAAAATAAAATAAAATGGATACGAAATGAAACTGACAGTTGCTAGAGCAAGTCCATGAATTTTTGTTAAACAGCATTAAAGATAACAATTATAGATTCTTTGAAGAGTATTGGGAACATTCAGATCTGTAGTCAGTATTTAGTAAGTTTCTTTTAAGGTCACCTGGAGTTATGGTGGTGAAACCGTTCAGTGAGATAGTCTGCAAATGGTTCCCAGGCAAATCAGATTTTTCCTTCCACCTTCTTTTTTCTTTGAGAATAACCAAGGACTTGAATCATTAAGCATTACATTCTCTCTAAAGCCTTCCTGTTAAGCCCAGATTAAACTGAACCTAAATTCTGTAATTGTTTGGTTTTACTTTTCTTTTGCCTTCAAACTGTCCCATAAGTCTGTCTCTTTCTGTCTCAAAACCATTCTGTCCCCTTCACTCAAGTTGAGCCTATGGGTGGTCATTAACATTTTTCATCCTTTGTATTAACACACATACTACACATCTTGTAAAAAGTGTATCCTTTGTATATTACGCATGAAAGGTAGTATTTCTATGTGGAAGGGGTGTATAAGCAGCAGTTTGGTTGGAAGGGATGAAAGGATGCTGAGAAATGTCAATTGTCAATATCAAAACATGTCGGGCGGTGATGGAGGTTAGGTAGGGTTAAGGCAAAGAGAGCAACAATCTATTAACCTCAGGTTATCCTTGTCAGATTGGTTTGTCATTTCCCACAGCTCATGAGTGAATGAGAACATGTGTCTGAGTAAGAAAACCAGAATGTGAGAACAGACTTTCCAAGAGAATAACAAAGTTCTTCATGGGCTCCAGGAGAATGCATACCTCCAGTCATGGAAGTTGGCAAAAGCGTCTCATGAGTTAGCATCCAGGACTGGCCCTTTTGACAGGTAAATATGGAAGGGGTGGGTATTCCCAAAGGTGGAGGAATAAAACTCACCCTTACCTCCTTCAAACCTTTGCTCAAATGCCATCTTTTCAATGATGTCTTTCCAACCATTCTATTTAAAATTACACTGTATGCCTTTCAACCTTCTTTCCTGCTTTACTTTCCCCCTACAGCTATGACCATTTGATATTGATTTTTTTTAACTTTTTGATCAGGTCTATGATATTTTGGGCCATCTCTCAAAAACTAGATAGACTTTGTAACCACATCCTAAGTTCTTTCCTAAATGTAATTCTCAAATCTGTCTTATTATAATTTTTGGCTTCCTGGTCCTGGGCACTGCCCCCTCCCCCTAACTTAATGGAAGCCACTTTTGAGGGTATTGGAAACAGTAGGCTGGAGTGGAAAGGTAGAAAAGGAACTCACTTAATCTAAGTCACTTTGCAAACCTGAGAAATCTTAATGGGCCTTTTATGCAGAAAACCATTTTCAGTCTTTTTTTCTTCTGCTTAGGATCTAGAAGCAGTTTGATTTTCCCTGCCTTTTTATGCCCCAATTCCTTTTCATTTCTGCTTGTAAACTGGTCAATTCCTGCCTGAACTCAGCTCCTTCTTGCGATACCTTTCTATAAACAGTGAGAAGAACCAACATGTGCTAATATTCTGGGTATTTGCAATTACTTTCCTTAGAGCTATAGGATCATTAAGCACTTTCTTTGCCTTCCAAGTTATCACATAACATTGGTCTTTTTCTTTCCAGATTGTGATGTCTACGCTCCTTCCACCTACTGCGCAGCTGCTAAGCTAATGCCATATATTTTTGTTTTTCTTAAGGCAGCACTCTGATGTACCATCTTCAGTATTAGCTGTGGTGATGCTGAAGGGCAGAATATGCCACCCCAAAATATGACTGTAGTAGTTCAGGACATGCCACCTCCAAGTATGCTGCTTTGGTCTATTGATTATTTTAAGCTGTAGGCACTTGAAAAACAGCAAATGCAGGGAGAGGCTTTTCTCTTTACTCTCCTTATCTGCCTAAAACCACATCCTCTAAAAAACACTCCTGTCAATTGACATAACTCCCCTCCCTAGGAGTCTCACCAACCAGGGAAGATTGACTCTTATCACAGGAGAGGAGACTAGAAATTGATACTACAGCCAGCCAAACTTTGTCACAAACTATTATACCTCCAGTCTATCCTTCTAAGGGCCCATTCATCTTTCCTAAAAATCACTTACTCTCCCCTAAGAGGTCTATATCCCCTCTTTTTTCTCTATTAGGATGGTATTTAAGTCAGAATTCTAAGTCACCTTGGGGAGTTACTCAATTTCCCATGGGTATCTCCCAGGTATACATGAAGTATACCTGTTAATACATTTCTATTTGTTTTTCTTTTGTTATTGCTTTTTATTACAGGGGTCTCAACTGAGAACACAAAGCGTAGAGGGAAAATTAGTTTTCCTTCCCTACAGTGCTCAAACACAAAAAAATGACCCAAATACAAGAGAAGTTTATTCCTTGTTCACATAACAAAAGTGGGTATTTCTTGAGTGTAGGCAGCTTTCCTCTATGTAGTAATTCAGGGATCCAGAAATTTTCCATGTCACGGCTCTTCCATCCTTTTGGGGCCTGTTATTACTGTCATTCAGGCAGCAGAAGAAAGAAGGCATGGAGGGAAGGCTTCCTTTCTCTAAACTCTTGGCCCAGAAAAGGCCTACATCACTTTTGTGTACATTCCAGTCACATGGCCACACCTAACTGCAAGGGAGGTTGGACATACAGTGCCCAGGAAGAATAGAAGACAATTTTGTTGCACAACTAATGGACCGTCATACAAAGTCCCCTCCAGGAACCTGTGAAAGCTCAGAGTCCTTGCATACTGAAGGCACACCAACTTATAGATGCGTAGCTCTACACTGCTTATTCATGATGAACTCACATTTCACTATGGTCTTTGATTTTTCCCTTCTGTGTGACTTATAGTTTAAAATTTTGCAAGCATTACTCTGCATTTGTCCTTAAGATAACTTTAATTTCTGTGTTTCTGAACCTTCTACTACTTAATTAAAGTGATCTGGAATTCTGATTATAACCCTCAAGTAACTGCTCTCTCCTTATCCATAGATGCCATCTTCTGGTTTCCTGGACATTTTCTAGAGACCACGATTCACAGGTCTGATGAAAAAAAAGAGGCTAAATATTACTCGTTAGAGGATGAACTCTTATGGCTCATGTTTCTTACATTCCTTATCCGAGAGTGAATCCACTTATGGCTGTATGATGTAGATCTTATTTGTATAAGGAATAAATTATTCTAGGCAATATCTTAGGTCCTATGAAAGTCAACCTTTAGTATATATCATTTATCTTGATGAACTTTGATCAACTGATCTCTTGACCAGTAAGCACTCCGATGCTCCTGCAAGGGATCGGATGACCCCAAGAGATTGTTATGACAAAATCAAAGCTGTGTTTCCTTTATCGTCTCTAAGTTGCTTGGCCCAATATTTTTTTTGAAATACACCTGACAAACAAGAAGCTCTGTGATATGTAGATTTAGATTTGCTAAAATAGAAATACCATAAAATACCATACTCCCAGTCACTATTTTCCCTCTAGTCTCTTAGCTGCTCCTGCATTATTCACACATAGTAGAAAAATAGTTTTTTAATGTTTGATGTCAATTACTTAGATATACTGAAAGAAAATGTGCTGAGATGGTTTGAACACATGATTAATGAAGAAATAAAGAAGCAGGCGTGTTGCTGGAGACGGCAGGAGAGATGGCTGATTGCCCAGGCCCACAGCGCTTCTGGACAACATTGCAAAGGGAGCCAGGTCTGCCCGCGGCAAGCCCCCAGCTCCTTCCATCTGGACTCCTACCCTTAGCGCATCCCAGGGTCCTTCCTTACTCTCAGCTGGCCACGGAAGAATCTCAGCAAGTTTTTTTTCAAACCTGATAAAGATTTCAGGTGAAACTTCTCCTTAAATCATGTTCACAAGGAGGTCCCTTAAATGAAAACAAATCTGTGGGATGGAAGCAGAATGGCTCCATTTTTTTCATCTAAAAACTGGGTTAATAATCCCAAGCTTTCTTTAAGTTGCAGAGATCACATGATAAATATTTGATACTTAGCAGTGTGCTGGGCACAAAGTCAAGTGTAGAACAACTGTTAAATCCCTTCTCTCTCCTTTTCTGGTGGGTAGAGGGATTTGACGCCATTCCTTAACAGCTACCCCTTGCCGTGACTTTGTCACTTTCTTTCTCTTCAGAGGGTAGGGTGAGTATAAGGGCCTTAATTTATCTTGTTAACTACCCTATCTCTGGCACTAGCAAAGGCAATGTGTTATTAATATACTGCCTTTCAACTGCAAATCCACCCTCTTTGTCCTGCTTTGTGAGGCTCGAGCTGTACCCTGTAAACATTTCTCCTTTGATAGCTGGTCAGCGTTAGGCTTTGTCAAGAGAGGGCTGTAGAGAGTAAGATACAGCAGAGGAAGGGGCTTCGTCTGGTTCCCATGCTTTCTTCCCTCCTATGACATGGCTTTTTGGTGGCATATCTGAGTCCCCGCTGCACTTATTCTCTGGGAATTTTTCTGCCACCACAGCAAACAGCTACCTCTAGACTAGCTCTGGCCTGCAGGCGCCCTGGTTAATTTCTCCACCACTCAGTGGGCTACTGACTCCAAGGAGACCTGAATCTCAGCCTAGGGATGGGGAGTGGTGAAAAAGGCTCTATCAAGTTCTTAGTCCCTTCCTGTGTATTCTTTCTCATCCTGGGGGTAGCAGTTGCTCCCTGCACTTGTGTTTTCTCTCACATGCCTTTTAGTAGTCAGTCACCATTTACTAGTTCATACTACTTTATATAAAAACTTTCCTGTTCACATTACTGGTGTGGTTTCTGACTGGACCTTAACTGATCTTGCTGACTAAACGAATGGGCTGTCTACACTAAGCCAGGCTCCCGATATGGTGGCCAGGGTTTTAGGGCAAGGAGGAGCGGGACTACTGAATGAGAGAAGAATACACCCTGCCTTTCCCTGTTTATACTTCCGTCTACTCACGCCTTGCCTGCGAGCCCGGGGCTTGTTCCCTCATCTCATCACCACCAGGTTCAGCCTAGTCTATCAACATGGAGGTGTCTTTTGCCTGGGATCCCAACATTCTCTCTCTCAAGGAGTGAACAAACAAGACTTGCGGTGTAACCTCTTAAAGATCACCGGTCCCTGCACTGGGTCAATACCTTTTCCCTTCGAGATTCTGATCATGCTCTCTGTACCTTCTCCTGTCTTCTTTCTCAAGAGTAGGAGGCTGATTCTTAGCCCAGATCACAGTCCACTTTCAAAATGTGACTAAAATGTGAGAGAATAGAAGAACACTCATGATCAGATAGCCTCAAAGCAAATGCAATTATCAGGAAAAGATCTAAGAGATGTATTTGTGGGCCAGTGGGAATTTTAATCACTCCACAGTTATACAGCTATTAAAACAAAACGGTAGAAGACAGGAAGTGTCTTTAATCAAGTCAAGTCTTTGTGGTGGTGGCTGGTGAATATGCAAAAGCTGTTCTGAATTTTGCTTTTAGGGCATAGAGAACGGCCACATAGGCATCCCTAATAACTGTTTTTAGGTTATAAGAAAGGAATGGATTTGTTAATCAAGGATGTCAAACGCTTAAAGAGATACAGACATTTTTGATTTTAGAAAACAACAAATTGATTCCTAAACACCTGAGCTCTGATTTTCAGATTGAAATATTTCTTTCTTTTTTTTTTTTTTTTTTTTGTCTGGTATGCGGGCCTCTTACTGTTGTGGCCTCTCCCGTTGTGGAGCACAGGCTCCGGACACGCAGGCTCAGTGGCCATGGCTCACGGGCCTAGCCGCTCCGCGGCATGTGGGATCTTCCCGGACCAGGGCACGAACCCGTGTCCCCTGCATCAGCAGGCGGACTCTCAACCACTGCGCCACCAGGGAAGCGCCAGATTGAAATATTTCTGGCAATTAGCATTACTGTATTCATTGAGTTAGTCAATGCCCAAAGGCAAAATCCTAAAGTTACGTGAGGCTCTAAGCAGAAAATGGCAGAACTTAGAGATGATTCTCTCAAGAAACTTACATCAAGCTTTTCCAGAAATCACACTTCCTGCGTCAAACTTCCTTTGTAATTGAAGAGACAGATAATTTCCTATACCTTAAACCTTTGCCTACTCCTTGATACTCCCTTAACCCATCATTCTACAGTAATTCTCATTTCTACCTCTATTTTCATTTTTTGGATCCTGTTTAAAATGTATTCAGACATACATATGTTCTTGATTAGAATCCAAGTTCGAGTGGCTTGTATTATAATTATAGGCAAGTAGATGAATGAATGAATTACACCTGCTCATTCCTTCAAGGTTTGTTGAGTACCTACTACGGCCAGGCACCAGGGAGAGTCAGACACTGGTCCCACCTGAAGAAGAATGGTAAGGAGTCTTTGCCCTTGGAAGGTTCTCAATCTGCTGAGGGAGACACAGCATGTCAACAAATAGCTGCTGTGTAGAGAAGCATATGTTCCAGCTATAGGTTAACCCAAATGGGGGGTAATCAACTCTTTCTCAATTTCCCTGCATTACAGATTAGGGAGTGGAGGCACAGAGAAGATAGGTAATTTGCTGACACTCATACGACATGAAAGAGTCTGGATATGATCCTAGGAAGTATACCTCCAGGGGTTATACTCTCAATGATCACCATGCTAACTGCTTTTCACATTTGACCTGTCCAAGACTCACATGGCTAAATATTTAATATATGTGTTTGGATGGTGATAGTCAATCCTTTTAAGTCCCTGGTACTTATTTACATGCTGGTGCCCATTTCTCTAAAACAGTTGTCATCCTTCTCACCAAGGACCTCTAAAACAAAGTAAGGCAGGGAAAATCACTCCACATGTATGTAGCTAGAGAAAAAAAAATATGGTAGGAAACAGGAAACTTTTAAAAATCAAGCAAACTCTGTGACTGTGGCTGATGAACAGGCTGCTCTAAGTTCATGGGTCCAAGAAATGGCACCAAAGTATAGACTGTACACTGGATAGGAAACCTCTCAGTCACCAAGAAGCCTCATCTCTGTCCTTGAAAAAGAACTTCATCTATTCCCATATCCTCGATCACATGTTCACATCCTTTAAAAGTGGAAATAGTGAGATTCGCATTGGACAAAGTGAAAATCATGCCCTCCAGTTCTTGCTAGTTTTCCAGGTGAAATCACAAGAATAACTACAAGGGTGATTTACAAAGAACAGGAAAAGAAGTGAAAGCTGATGGGTGGGTCAGGAGGGAATCATGGTCTTCTCTACGTCTTGTCTGGGCTGTGTTCCTAGGAGTGAGCGCCTGACTGTGCACATAAAGCTCTTTTAGCACCAGTTGAAGACTCGCTCTTTTCTCTCCCATCAATGCCTCCCCAGTCACTGTATGAAATTCAGGGATCCACTAAATTGCAGATCTGTAAGAAACTCGTTCCCCTGGGGATGGGTTGGGGGAGGAAAGATGCTGTAAGTACGAAGTGCCAAGGATGCCAGGATATACTGTCTGTAGACTTCAGTGAAGGTCAAAGAATTCAAGGGCAATCCATGCTTTAGCCGAGTCTTCAAAGGTGAGTGGTGTTTACAAGCAGGGCAAAGAAGAGAAGAGCATTCCAGACAAGAGGCACAGCTTGAGAAAAGGCCCTTCAGAGAGACACTATAATCAGGTCAGTACAGCGAGGGTGAAGAACACTGAGGTAGAGGCAGTGATGGATGCTGAGAAAGGTCTGAGAGACAGGCAGCGTGTGGTTTTCAAGGGCTCCATGGGTCATGCCAAAGAGTTTGAAGTCTATACCCCTGGCCAGTGGTCGACTTCCCTTTCTACCTATGGATTCACCTAGAGAGTGTTTAAAAAGATTACTAATAATCAAGCCTTACCCAAGCAACTGAGTCAGAATCTCTGGCAGGGGGACCAGATATCAGCTTCTGAGATGATTCAATGTGTAGTCTGGGCTGGAGATACTGCTGTTGACAATGGGTGGGGGGGGATACTTAAAAGGTTTTAAGTAGAGATGGGACGTGGTCAGTTTTTCATTTCAGAAAGATCACCTTGACTACAGTATGGAAAATAGGTAGGAGTCATACATGAGGTGATGGAAAGGCAGTTTGGGAGATGAGTGCAAATCAGGATAAAGGCAATCGGGGTCAGAACTAAGGCAATGGCAGTGAGAATACAGACAAGGTAGGTAGCTGCCATCTTTCACCTCGGATTTATTGACAGACTGGAAAGGATATGTGGGTGGGGTGGGTTATAAAAATGACCACAAATTTTTCTCATGTCTGCATTCACACCTTGCAATCATTTCATCAAGAACTGGAGTCTGTTTTCCCAGTCCTTGAATCTGGGCTGGCCCTCTGACTTCCTTTGTCTGGTGGAATGTGGTAGAAGTATATCTGAGTTTCTTCAATAAGTGGTGCTGGGAAAACTGGACAGCTACATGTAAAAGAATGAAATTAGAACACTCCCTAACACCATACACAAAAATAAACTCAGGATGGATTAAAGACCTAAATGTAAGGCCGGACACTATCAAACTCTTAGAGGAAAACACAGGAAGAACACTCTTGGACATAAATCACAGCAAGATCTTTTTTGACCCACCTCCTAGAGAAATGGAAATAAAAACAAAAATAAGCAAATGGGACCTAATGAAACTTAAAAACTTTTGCACAGCAAAGGAAACCATAAACAAGATGAAAAGGCAACCCTCAGAATGGGAGAAAATATTTGCAAATGAAGCAACTGACAAAGGATTAATCTCCAAAATATACAAACAGCTCATGCAGCTCAATATCAAAAAACCAAACAACCCAATCAAAAAATGGGTGGAAGACCTAAATAGACATTTCTCCCAAGAAGACATGCAGATGGCCAAGAGGCACATGAAAAGATGCTCATCATCACTAATTATTAGAGAAATGCTAATCAAAACTACAATGAGGTATCACCTTACACCAGTTAGAATGGGCATCATCAGACAATCTACAAACAGTAAATGCTGGAGAGGGTGTGGAGAAAAGGGAACCCCCTTTCACTGTTGGTGGGAATGTAAATTGATACAGCCACTATGGAGAACAGTATAGAGGTTCCTTAAAAAACTAAAAATAGAATTACCATATGACCCAGCAATCCCACTACTGGGCATATACTCAGAGAAAACCATAATTCAAAAAGACACATACACCTCAATGTTCATTGCAGCACTATCTACAATAGCCAGGTCATGGAAGCAACCTAAGTGTTCATCGACAAATGAATGAATAAAGATGTGGTACACATATACAGTGGAATATTAGCCATAAAAAGGAACCAAATTGGGTCATTTGTAGAGATGTGGATGGACTTAGAGACTGTCACACAGAGTGAAGTCAGAAAAAGAAAAACAAATATCGTATATTAACACATATCTGTGGAATCAAAAAAAATGTCACAGAAGAACCGGTTTGCAAGGCAGAAATAGACACACAGACGCAGAGAACAAATGTATGGACACCCAGGGGGGAAAGGGGGGGGTGGGATGAAGTGGAAGACTGAGATTAACAAACATACACTAATATGTATAAAATAGATAACTAATGAGAACCTGCTGTATAGCACAGGGAACTCTTTCACTTCGCTGTACAGTAGAAACTAACACAACATTGTAAAACAACTATACCCCAATTTAAAAAAATTATATGAAACAAACAAGAAGTATATCTGAGTTTCAAGCTTGGGTTCAAGGAGCTTTGTAAGTTTCCTCTTGGATCCCTGTGACCCCCAGGCTAGCCAGCTAGACCATAAGAGACACATGGTCCAGCTGTCCTGTCATCCCAGCACACAGCCAACCACTAGACGTGAGAGTGATGGCAGATGCATGAATGAGCTCAGTTGAGATCACCTTCTATGGGAGACTGGTTGGACCTGACCTCTCAAACTGTCCAGTTTCAAGCACTTTAGGAATAGCAATTACTATCATCCAGTAAGAGCAACTATTAGGTTGACCAAAACTTCGTCTGGGTTTCTCCGTAACACCTTACGGAGAACCTTGAACAAAAGTTTTGGCCAACCCAATACTTTTAAAGTTTAAAAACTCTTCTCAGAGCAGGTTGTTTAAACATCAAAACTGAGACATCTTGCAAACAGAAAGGAAACATTTAAGTTGACCAACTTAAAATACAGTGGACCTAGAGTCTGTCATACAGAGTGAAGTAAGTCAGAAAGAGAAAAACAAATACATTAACGCATATATGTGGAATCTTAAAAAAAAAAAAAAGGTACCGATGAACCTAGTTACAGGGCAGGAATAAAGAGGTAGACATAGAGAATGGACTTGAGGACTTGGGGTGGGAGAGAGAAGCTGGGGGGAAGTGAGAGTAGCATGGACATATATACACTACTGAATGTAAAATAGTTAGCTAGTGGGAATCAGCAGCATAGCACACGGAGGTCAGCTCAGTGATTTGCGATGACCTAGAGGGGTGGGATAGGGAGGATGGGAGGGAGACGCAAGAGGGAGGGGATATGGGAACATGTGTATGCATATGGCTGATTCGCTTTGTTGAGCAACAGAAGGTAACACAGTATTGTGAAGCAATTATACTCCAATAAATATCTATTAAAAAATATGGTGGTATTTGTCCAAGGTCATGTTGTCAACCTATTTGAGTAAATTAAATAAAGGATCTGGGGTAGTCATAATAAGAGTACTGTAGGGTTTTTTTTTTTTACTTTTGAAAAAATGTTTCCAATGTATTCCTATCTTTCCCGCAGATTGTGTTGTTTCTCTTAATATGTTTTTGTTATTGAGTTTACTCAATATAGCCACACAGAGGGAGAAAACTGCATACCACGTCTGAAATTTTTATTCCTGAAATTTAATCCATTACTGCATTTGGACATCTGTCTGGATTATAAGGAGCTTTCTTACTTTCAAAAATCATGCCAGAGAAAGCAAAAGTAATGTTGCTTCATTACTTTACAAAGCCTTTAACAAAAAAAAAAGGTAAATGCTATTTCCTGCCGCAAACATTTTGACAGATCAAAGTTTTGGTCTCTTCTTCACTTTTATCTTTCAATATCATTCATAATGGTTCTGTGTATCATCAGCTAGCTCACTGAGTCACTGGCTGCTTGAGGCCACTTTATTAGATTTTTATTGCTAAGTTACCACAAATTTAGCGGCTCAATTCTTACTTTACCATTTCTGTAGGTCAAAAGTGGCTTGATTTTCTGCTTAGGGTATCACAGGGCTGAAACTAAGGTGTCAGCTTAGGCTTCAGTCTCATCTGGGGCTCAGGATCCTCTTACATTCTCAATGGTTGCTGGTAAAATTTCACTGTAGCTGTAGGACTGAGGTCTCTGTTTTCTTCTAGTCAACTGGGGGCAACTGTCAATAACTAGAGTCCTCCTGCAGTTTCTTGTTACATGGCAGCTCTCAGCTTGGATGTTTGATTTCCTTCAGGCCAGCAGGTGTCCATCTTTCTATTTCTTCTTTTGCAGTCATGTGGGTAAAACACTCTATTTTTAAAGTGCTCACCTGATTAGGTCAGGCCCACCTGGATAATCTCCCTATTTTAAGATCAACTGATTTGGTACCTTACTTACATTTGCAAAATCCTGTTAAAGCAGTACCTAGATTAGTGTTTGATGGAACAGCTGGGAGAAGGTGTGTATATACCAGGGCTAAGAATTTTGAAGGCCATCTTAGAATTCTGCCTTTCTCAGCCATGCTTAAGAGATCCTCTAATGGCACAATTGGTTTCTAATGAAACTTGGAACAAATAACTCGCATAGCAAGAATTCTATCATCCATCTTCCTTCTCACAAGTTTCCCAGTCCATTCCACCATCCAGTTGGATGTTCGAGCTTGTAAGCGCCTAGGGACCACAGGTGTTCTGGAGCTCTGATAGGTCCAGCTGCATGACTTGGGTGGGTACCAAGGAGGATTAGAGAAAAGCGCATTCAACTATAGCATGATACTGAGGAGAGAGGTCACACCTGGGAAAGACAGCAGCCAAATTCACAGCCAAGCAAAGGAGAAAGGATGAAGGCTTCCTCATAAGAAGTGCAGTTTTTTCCCATGGAAATTTATGAGTCTAGATATGTCACTCAAAGATATCAAGAAAACTAATATTTTTGAGGCTATGTTTTAGTTTGAAAAAACAATAAACTTTTGGATACAGGACAGTTTTTTATCCTACAGATCTCTGATGAGAAAACTGGAAACAAACATCATTAATTTTTCTTTCAACAAGGCTGTGTCAGTTCTCTTAAGAGAAACTTTGTGATTTTACATAAAGCCATTTCTATTCCTTCAGAGCACAAAGAATCTGTGAAGAAATCTAGTCCAATCTGGTGTTTGGACTTTAATTTTACTCACCTGCAAACTATCCCCTTTCCATCATAACTTTATTTAAATCATGGTTATGTTCTTAATTAGCAGTTTAATTGGTTGGTGCTTTCTCAATCCAGTTCTCTGGAGGCATGGTTTTCTGTTTAACTTTGTTTTAATTCTTCAGCAAAACCATAAAATTTAATTAGGAAAGTAACCAGCTTTGTAACAGCACTTCTCTGTCTAATTAGCTATGCTCTGACCATACTGTCTCAGATTCCATTCAACAATGCACATACACTTTGCATTTGTTCAGGTTTCAGATAAGACACTGTGAATTTAGCCTAAGCATATATTTCAACTGCTTTTCACTTTTCCATAAATGCTTGGTTACAGTCAGTGAAATCAGAAAAAGTAACTTAAAGCATTCATATATGCTATTAAACCAAGAGCCATCAAAGGCCAACATGTAGGAATGCTATCTTACCGTGCATATTCGTTTCTATTGCTGCAGAACAAATTACCACAAACTCAGCTTAAAATAATACCCATTTATCATCTTACAGTTCTGTAGGTCAGAAGTCCAGACACAGCTGGCTGGATTTTTTCTTCAAGATCTCACTGAGCAAAAATCAAGATAAAAGCTGGGCTGGGATTTCATCTGGACCTCAGGGTTGTCTTCCAAGCTCATATGGTTGTGGCAGAATTCAGTTCCTTATGGTTGTAGGACTGACATCTCCATTTCCTTGCTGCCTGTCAGCTGCAGAGGCTCTCACATCCTAGCAGCCACTATCCTTATCACATGGCTCCCATGGGCAGTTCACAACATAGCAGCTTGACTATGTGCTGGGGGGAGCACTTCTCTGACTTCTTCCTCTGCCAACAGCTGGAGAAAACACTCTGCTTTTAAGGGGCTCACCTGATTAGGTTAGGCCCACCCCACGTAATCTCCCTCTTGCTGCATAATACTTTACATATCAAGAGAATGACTATTCTATCACATTAACAGGCCCCAGCCCACACTCAGAGGAGAGATTATGCAGGGTGTACACCATGGGGCAGAAATGCTGGGGCCACCTTAGAATTCTGTCTGCCACACTGTGCTGTAGGGAAAGAAGGCAACTCAAGGCCTCCCAGCAAACCCTCCTCTCTTCCCCTTGGAGGCGGTGCACAGGGTGTGCAAAGGAGATGTTAACAATGGCCCCAATTCTGTCCCATCAGCTCCACAGGGCATCAGATGACAGACACTCATATTCTTTCTTCTCTGCAGGCTTTTTTCTCTGCCTGGCCAGACCTGCTGCTTTCTGTAGTGCAAGAGGGTCACGTGATGAAATCATATGAATTTAAAACGACCTCAAGTTAACATGATGCTTATTGATAGAAATTGAGTTAAGCTCAGTGCCTCCAACTTCAGCCTAATAAAACAATTTCTTTAGCGAAAGAAATGAAACGTGCAGAAAAGAGTTATTAGAGCAGGCCCGAATCTGCTAGACTTAGAACGGCCTGCCTGCAAGACGGCGTGGGAACTTAGAGTGTGGGAGGGCCCCTACCAGCCTAACCAAGAAGAGCAGTTCACGGTGCCTAAAGTGTTTGTGCAAACAGTACAGCTCACGCTGAACCCCTGCTCTCCTGCAGGAGCCTGGAATTGTGGTGTGTGTGAGGCAAGGGGGCTACGTGATCAGGCTCAATAAAGTCCCCAGGCGCTACGTCTATGGCGAGCTTCACACGTGTCATCCCAACTTGTTACCGAAGGAACTAAGAACATCCTGTGTGACTCTCCTGGAAGACGATTCTTGGAAACCTGTGCCTGGGTTCTCCTGGACTTCACGCCATGTGCCTTTTCTTTTTGCTCATTTTGCTTTGCATCCTTTTATGTAATAAATCATAGGTCTGATTAGGACTATAGGCTGAGCTGTGAGCCTCCTCCTGCAATCACTGAACCCGGGGGTGGTCTTGGTGACCCCTGACTCAAGGAATAAAGTAAGTAAGAGCATGATAATGATCACATTCTGAGACCAGGCTCCAATGCCCTGGAAACTTGGCCTTAATCCTCTCCATTGTGAAGACGATCAGCGTACACAGACTAGAGGCAAGAGGTAGCCTCACCTGGGTTCCAGAGGGTTTGGCGCTGCTTAGATATGTGTCCCAATTCTGCACTATGACCTGGGGCAAGTTCCTTAACCTCTGTCTGTCTCTCCCAGTTTCTCTATCTGTAAGATAGCAGTAATGATAGTACCCAATTCATAGGGTCCTTAAAATGAGGCAATTCACAGAAAGCACTTAGCACTGTGACTGGCATGTAGTGACTGCAAGGGGCTGGATGTAATTGTGACGTGGACTCACCAGAACATGTCAACACTGGAATGTTAACTCCCCACCCCCCCCTTACTCTGTTCCCCTCTTTCCTCACCAGTCCCTCCCCTCTTCTCTCGGTTATCTTCTAAGCTCCTTTGCATACAAACTGTTTCCTCCCCTAGTTTATTCCCTTCCCTTAAGGACCAAATGAAAACAATATGCAGCATCATTTTTAAGAACAAAAAAGGCACAATGTAAACGTGCTGTCATTAAGGTCCACTGTCCTGTCTGTGCTCAACATCTTTCGGTTCCAGCTACAATGACTGATGAGTTTATAAGTAATCCCCACAGTTCTCACTGATGTAATCTTATTGCTTTTGATAATGGTAAGTGATCACTGCATACAGAATGATGCAATTTCATTTTTATAACTCTGTAAGGCTTACCATGTAAATATATTCACAAACTGGGAGAAAAGTCCTTTGACAAGTCATGTTTTCCAATATTTGGTTCAGAATATTTGTTCCTTGGAATACTGCACTCTAAGATGTAAAGGGGCTATTGTTTTTTTCCAGTGATATTTCTACAACACAATGGAGACAGAAACTTCTGCTTGAAACTTGCTTTGTTTTTGTGTAACTTTTGAGTCCCTGGTGGGTTATTCAGAGAGTGTTCAGGTATCGCTGCTGAAAAGGCTATAATGGGGTTGATGATCATATGTGACCAGAGGAAGGTCAATGTCAGTGCCCAGAAGCAGGGATTTTTTTGAGGGGGAGAGGAGGTTTAGGAAATGCCTGGTGAGCACAGTCTCTCTGGTACTGGGTAAAATCACAACAGTTTGGAATAAGCTCCTGCATCCTCACTCTGAGCCCTTCCCATGGGACCCCCGAGCTTAAACAGGACACTGCATGTGTAGGGGCTGCAGATGAGGAAGAAGAAAGGAAATCAATAAAAGTTCAAAACCTCATTTGCAAATAAATTCAATACCTGAAGGGAAGATGTCAAAGAGAAACATCAGAGCAAAAATAAAAGACCCAAAGTCTGATAATTATAAATATCTCCAGAAGCCACCGATTCTGTCATCCCTCCTCCGTCATCCCCCTAACACCGTCTCCAGGTAGGACTGTATGGCAGTCCCAGGACACTTGCTTGTCTATCCCACACTGAAGGTTAATGAGGCCTCCCTGGCAAGTCTCCTTTGCTGTCCATTAAAATGAAGCTAAACCACCACATACTTTATGGGATGCTTCTGTTCTTGGTAGGCATGGAAAAGAGCCCATCACAACACTTCTCATCATAAGCTTTTAGCTTTTAGCTGAAGTTAACACTCAGTTATATTGTAGTAATGGGGAGACGAGTAACCCTCTAACTCTAAAAACCATAGAATTCATCAAAGACTGAATAATCAAAGCCCTTCAACCTTTGCCAACAAAATTCTCTTATCGGACGCACTGAAACATAGCAAAATTAATTAACTTGAATTTCTAGCTTTCTTTTCCTCAACTCACATCTGCTTGAAGCTTTAATTAGAAGGAAAGTGTCTAGATGATCAGCAGGGAGATTTCAAGGAGAAGTGAAGCTTTGGAAAATTACAAACTAAATCCATTTGTTAAAAAAAATTTACTGAGCTCCTAGGATATTCAAGACACTCACTGAGAACAGAGCAATGAACAAAAATAGACAAGCTCTCTCATGAAGCTTACATTCTACTAAGGGACATGGAAAATAAATGAACTAATAAACAGATAATTGGTCAGATATATAATATTTTGAGTAACCTTAACTATCCTTTAAAGGCACTTTCAAGCTATCTCTTATCATTTTCTTCCCTTGACTAATGAAGTCCAATTATTCAACTCTAGTCAGCAAAACACTGTAAACACATTATGAGCATAACGATAAGTGAGTGGACACTCGCTTACCTTCAGTTGCTGGTATATTTTCTTCAGTGCATATGCTTCCTCTTCTGTACCGGGAATAAGTCTTATCACCTTATCACTATAAGAAAAGGAAAACAATGGTGATATTTACCTTTCAAACATAAAGATATAACCATCTCTATCTTCTTACCTTTTAAAAAAACTGCCTCGGGCTTCCCTGGTGGCGCAGTGGTTGAGAGTCCGCCTGCCGATGCAGGGGACATGGGTTCGTGCCCCGGTCTGGGAAGATCCCACATGCCGCAGAGCAGCTGGGCCCGTGAGCCATGGCCGCTGAGCCTGCGCTTCCAGAACCTGTGCTCTGCAACGGGGGAGGCCACAACAGTGAGAGGCCCGCGTACCACAAAAAAATAAATAAATAAATAAATAAATAATAAAAAAATAAAAAAACTGCCTCTGCATTTAAGAAAAACAGCAAAACTTTGGCTGGCCAGCAGGAATTTTATCCTGTCCTTGCTACTCTCTGATTGTATTGGTCTTTTTTTCTCTGTCTGAACACTATTCATTTTTTCATCAGCTTTTGAAGATTACAAACTGACACTCAAGCAGAGAAAGGCCAAAAACACAGGAACAGTGGCAACAGGACAAGAATGCTCATGGTATCTCAAAGCAGATACCAAGAACGAAAACTCCTGATGACAGGGGAAAACAAACAAACAAACTACTTTTTATTTTATTTTTAAAATTAATTAATTAATTAATTTTTGGCTGTGTTGGGTCTTCATGGCCGCACACGGGATTTCTCCAGTTGCGGTGAGCAGGGTCTGCTCTTCATGGTGGTGTGCGGGCTTCTCTTGTTGCGAAGCATGGGCTCTAGGAGCATGGGCTTCAGTAGTTGTGGCACGTGGGCTCAGTAGCTGTGGCTCGCGGGCTCTAGAGCACAGGCTCAGTAGTTGTGGCGCACGGGCTTAGTTGCTCCGCGGCATGTGGGATCTTCCCAGACTAGGGCTCGAACCCGTGTCCCCTGCATTGGCAGGCAGATTCTTAACCACTGTGCCACCACGGAAGCCCCAAAACTACTTTTTAAATTTAACTTAATGCTGAAAAATAATGTGACTTTTGATGAGAGAACCTGTGAAATCCATACACAGCAGAACATTTCTGGTTTGGATTCTTCCCATTGATTGAGAATAGTAAAGATAAGCCCATCTCTACGGGGCTTTTTATTTCTCAAGTACAGAGTTTCCCAACTGGTATATGGAGGGCCCCCAATTATTTGCGGGTGTGCCATGAGATACTGATGGCTGTAAAATTTATTTTTTTATTCTTATTTTTTTTAATTTATTTTTTATTGAAGTATAGTTGATTTACAATGTGTTGGTTTCTGGTGTACAGCAAAGTGATTCATTTATACATATAAATGTGTTCTTTTTCATGTTCTATTATGGTTTATGCAATATTTATAAAGTGATAAAAATTTAAAATCAATTTTTACAGCCATTAAAATTTTACCACAGTTGAATATTTGAACACTCTTTATAGATTCTGAATTGCCTAAGAAGACTGGAGGTGTCAGGCTTTCCATCAGAGAGTTCTCTGTGGTGGTGACTGCTCCCCCAGGTGTGCCAGACAGGTATTACTATTTTCTAATTATGTCATGAGGCTCTGGTATATAATAATCACAACTATATATGTATAACTGAAGCACTGTGCTGTACACCTGAAGCTAACACATTGTAAATCACCTGTACTTCCATAAAAAAGCAATTCATTTATCATAGGAAAAAAATAATCACAACTGTTCCATGTGTTTTGCATGGAATATATACTTATTAAATATTTATTAGCAGATTGTATAAAGGAGATCATTGAGAGTAATTGGCTTCTAGAGGAAATGTAAGGAAAAACTAAGTACAAGGGGAATGCATATTTTTCATCATCCTCTATGGCATTGTACAATGACTGCAGATAAAGAAGAATGTTATTAACACCACATATATATATAAAGCACAAAAAAAAAAACCTCTAGCAGTTCAGTCACAACTTCTCTCTCCAGCCTCAAAGTTGTATCAGAATAAGAATAGAATTTGCATGCTTTTCCAGTGGTTTTACTACTTAGATGAATAGCAGTCTCAAAGGCTAGGTAAGATTAATATGGAGGACATCAGAGCCCAAGGGAGACTTCCAGATTTGTTGGACAGTCATTCTTTAGGGCTGTGTGTCCATTTCCAATCACTTTAGCTGTATTCTTTCAAATGATCCTGTTACACCTTCTTAGGCCTATGAATTAAAAGAGCCCTGGCTTGCTGATGATAATTTAGTATGTTTTAGGTACTCCTACTCAATATGGCTTTGTAGCTTTGATTTCCTCAAAAATCACACAAAGCAACCTCTCACTATCCATGTCATAAAGCCCACTTTTCTGGAAAGAATTAAAAAGTAGAAGGAAAGGAAAAAAATCAAGTCACTGGAAAACAACTCCAAAAATGACCTTCAGAATTTAAATGTAATTACACCTTTTCTTTTTTTCATTTCTGTTTACACATTTCTCTGGCCTTTGTTTTTCCTGGATTCATCATATCCTGGCCTCTCCCACCTGAACCAATATAATTCTTGGCAAAGAGAAACAACTCCTATGGATGATATGGTTGTTTTTGAGGGATGGATCACTTGACAGCTTGCTGAAAAACACCTCCATCTGGGGCCCTGTCAGCTCCTCAAGAGTGCAAAGAAAGCAATCTGTAGTTGTTTTACAGCCATGGGCAGATTCTTTTTTTTTTTAAGATGATAGATAGGGCCTCCCTGGTGGCGCAGTGGTTGAGAGTCCGCCTGCCGATGCAGGGGATGCGGGTTCGTGCCCCAGTCTGGAAGGATCCCATATGCCGCAGAGCGGCTGGGCCCGTGAGCCATGGCCGCTGGGCCTGCGCGTCCGGAGCCTGTGCTCCGCAACGGGAGAGGCCACAACAGTGAGAGGCCCGCATACCGCAAAAAGGAAAAAAAAAAAAAAAAAAAAAAAAAGATGATAGATAATGCAACCTGACAATTGGTTCCTCCTCTGTCAGTGTAAGATAAAAGGGGACCACCCCTGGGATTATTTAACCCTGAAAGTGATTGTTCAAACCCAGCTTTGTCATTTGTATCACAAAAAGTTCACTTCATCTCAGTTTGTAGAAATTTTCAGGTGTGACTTGAGAAACGTTACCATTTGATTACTTATCAAAGAGCAGAGAATAAGGAAAGCTATTTAGGAAAGTCCATGAAATGCCATACTTTTTTGTAAGCCTATAAATTATATCGGTAGACTAGCCAGTAACCAAAACCCAAGAGCCCTTTATTCAGCATGTAAAACCAAATGCCTTCCAAATGCCCCATTTGTTTTACCAAACAGAAAGCTTACTCTCCCTAGATCCGATAGCTAGTCTTTTTCGAAGTGCCGAACAATAATTCAGGACCACAAACAGGAAATTTTCAGGTAGTGAAGTAGCTACTGGAACTTAGATAAACTAGCTGTGCCCAACTATCATAGAAGGCGAACTGAGGCTTCCTTTATAATTTATCAGTTTTTTCAACCACTACGTGACAACATCATTTTAAGACCCCTTGGTTACCCTTTGGGATTAAGATGGGGTAAATCAGGTATTTCTGACTCAGCCTATATAAAGTTGTCAGAGAAAGACTGCAGATGTTTTTAAGTACAGTTTAAGGATGTAGTACAGAGGCGGCAGGATATCCTAGATAACTAATGTCCCAGTAATTATTAATATGTATTCACTCATGATACACTTATATTTTGTCCCCTTGTCTTACAGGACAAATGAGGTTATGTTGCTATAATGCTAGCATCAAGTCTGGTTGTAAATTTGACGACTAAACCTTCTGTACAGTAGCAACCACATTAAAAAAATTTAATCAATTGAAAAACTATTATTAAATGTCTAATGAGAATGTATACTCCTAGAGAAGAGAATTCAGCAAGAGAATACCATCTCAAACTTGTTACCATCTGTCCGGGTCTCAGAGTCCTTGTTACAGGAGCGAGGGGTGAACTCCCAGCTGCCTTTTCATTTTATTTTTAAATTTAATTATACATATATTTTTAACTTTTCTAAGTATAATGGACTTATTAGTTTCAGGTGTACAACATAGTGATTCAATATTTTTATAGATTACACATCAAAGTTACTATAAAATATTGACTATTTTCCCTGTGCTGTACAATACATCCCTGTGACTTATTTTCTAACTAGCAGTTCGTTCCTCTTAACCCCCTTCACCTATTTCTCCCCTCCCCCTACTTCTCTCCCCTCTGGTAACCACTAGTTTGTTCTCTGAATCTATGAGTCTTTTTCTGTTTTGTTATATATATATATATATTTTAGATTCCACATATAAGTGAAAACATACAGTATTTGTCTTCCTCTGACTTAGTCACTAAGCATAACACCTAAGACTGTGTCACTGGAGTTTGATGCCTGCTGTAGTCATTGCTATGCCTTGACCACACCTACGGAAGAACATCTATGGACAACCTGAGAATCCTCCTCCTCAGCCTCCTTTTGAAAGACATAAATGTGAAGCTCCAGATTTTTCCTCTAGCTCCTGGCATGACCTTTCACAATTCTATTATCAAATTCTACATTTCTTTGTAAGTTACAGAGCTAGTTTATGAATCCATGTTTATAAAAATTAAAATATTACACAGGATGTAAAATAATAAAGTTCCTCTCCCAGTTCTCTTCCAACCCAAACCTCCCATCTGTCCCTAGTAGCCATTAACAGTTTCCTGAGATTCGCGCCAGACTCTTTGCATTTACACATGCACGCGTGCGCGCACATACACGGTGATTTGTTTTATAACACTATAATACTAACTTGCTTTTATTTTTCACTTAATTCATTTTAAATTCTATTTTCCACTTAATTTGGTTTTAAAATGCTCCTTTTAAATAAACAACTGGATTCCATATGATAATATTTTATTTCAGAGTTTTATACCTATATTCGTTAAGGGAGACTTTCTAAAATCCAACTTTAAAGCATCATGTTCTTTTTGAATCACTTTTGTCTGGTTTTGGAATCAACATTATGCTTACTTCATGGGATTAATTAGGGATTTTTTTTTTACCATTGTAATATGCTCTGACAATTTGAATGACACAGAAGTTATGCTTCTGATTGTTTTGTAGAATATACTCATAAAATCTTTGAAGGTGGGACCTCCTCTTCCTTTTTTTTGTTTTTGTTTCTTTCTGGTGGTTAGGGGTTTTAATTTTAAATTCTTTTGTGGATAATGGTGTGTTTGGTTCTCTTCTGGGCTTTTGGTAATTTACATTTCCCGGAAAAGCATCCACTTATTTTTATAAAATATATTAAACTATTAAAAAGTCTTACAATTTAAGACATCTATCTTTCTTTATCTGTAGCTTTGTCCCCTTTTTATGTCCTAATGGTATTTGTGGGATTTTTTTAAATTCCTCAATCAGATTTTGCAAACTTTATTTTATTGGTCTTTTAAGGAATCATTTTGTTTTTATTGATCAATTATGTTTATTATATATAAAGATATATGTATTTTGATGTATATATAGTTATATATGTTATATATTAATGTATAACATGTATTTTGATGATACATAGTTATGTATAAGCTCATAACTACTACATCTTCTGAATGGAATGAAACTTTTATTCGAACAAAATATCCTTAGAAAAATCATTCTTTGGCTCATTTAAGTTGCCTTTACCTTGAATTCCATTTTCCCTAATATGAATGCCACTCATGCTTTCTTTTTGTTTAGCTGGCACAGTTTTGCCCATCTCTTTCTTATGCTTTTTCCCCAGATGTGTCTCTTGCAAACGTCATAATGCTAGATTAAATTTTTAAAATCCATAAAGAACTTTGACTTTTAGCTGGAGAATTGTACTTGTTCACATTAATTATCATACCTAATATGTGTGGTTTTAATCTTACAATTTTTTGTTTTGTTATAAGTTCTTGTTGCCTTTTCCTTCCTTTTCTGCCTTTCTTAGAGTTAACCAATTTTCTTTGCCAATTTTTTTCATATCTATTGGTTTGTGAGCTACGCATCTTATTTATATTTCTTCAGTGTTTTTATAAATTAAAAAAAACCTTAAAAGAAATAGAGGCACAGATGTAGAGAACAAACGTATGGACACCAAGGGGAGAAAGCAGCACGGGGGAGGGGTGGTGGTGGTGGGATGAACTGGAAGATTGGGATCGACACATATACGCTAATATGTATAAAACAGATAACTAATAAGAACCTGCTGTATAAAATAAAATAAAATTCAAAAAAAACACCTTAACAAATACCTCTTCTTTCATGTCTAGAATTAATGTCTTAGTACTTTCCTCCCTTGAAAAAGATTTAAAAATATTTTTTCCTCCATCCCTCTCCCTCCCACATTTTTCCTCCTCCTTCATTCCATGTTTGTGAAAATCATCTGGCATTGTTGTTGCACGTGTCTAAGTGTGGATCTCTCCTCAAAACTCATATCTTGAAGTCCTAACCCCCAGTATGTCAGAATGTGAGTCTATTCTGAGATAGGGTCTTTGAAGAGGTAATTAAGTTAAAATGAGGTCATTAGGGTGGGGCCTCATCCAATACGATTGGTGTCCTTTTCAGAGAGGAAATTTGGGCACAGACACTCACAGGGGGAGGAGCATGTAAAGACACAGGAGAAGAAGGCCTCAGAAGAAACCACACCCACAGAACCCCTGATCTCAGACTTCCTGTTCTAGGACTGTGAGGAAATGAGTTGCTGTGGCTGAAGTGACCCAGTCTGTGAACTTTGTCACCAAAGCCGCAGCAGACTAATATTAATACATACTCTGAAGATGGCAGCTTAACCATTATGTCCTCATGGAACTATTCTTTGATATCCAGAAAATTTCAGTCACCTTGTTCTTTCCTGTATTCTCCCAATACCTTATACATTTCCTATTACACTCACCATAATTATTTAATGTCTACATCTCTCCACTAAACTCTAAACTCCATATAAGCAGGAATTCAATACATTGTAATCTATTTGTGGGAATCCTGCGTTGTGTGAGTATCTCTACAGAGTGGTTTGGAGCTGGTCTTGAGGGGTCCAGGGCCAGTTTTTTTGTCTTACTCGAAATTCCTCTATCATGCAGAGGGTGAAGGAGCTCACACCCACGCATGGTAAAGGCCCGGGGTATCTGCTTTTCAGAGGTGCCTCCTATCTCCCACATCCCTAGGAAAGTAAAATCTCCCTCAGTTTCTTCCAGCTGAGTGGGAAGTTTTTCTCCACAGTTCAAGAAAAGTGCTTTCAGAAAAGCAACCTTTACGCAAACTTGCTTCTAGCTCCCCACTCCTGCCCACTGTGGGCACTGGAACCCCAGCATCAGCTTGGGGACTTTGCAAAGTCCTGGCTCCCAGACCTCAATGCATCAGCTTTTTCTTTTCACTGTAGCTTCCCCCCTCCCCAAATGTTTGGCACCTGGAAGTTTCCTCTTCTTTCTCCCTCCAAAGCTCAGTTATCCACTCAAACCAATGACAGGGTGGCAACATCACACACTCTGGAGGCAAGTTGCCAGCACAATCTGTGTGGTCTTAGGCAAGGTGTTTCACCTCTCTGTGCCTCAGTCCCTCTCTCTACAGATTGGGGAGACTCGTACCTAATTCATGGACTATTAAATGAGCGAGGGTTTAATGAGTATTCAAGTCAAAGGCTTAGAGTAATACCTGACACAGAGTCCGAGATATTATAGATGTTTGATATTATTATTACATTTTGGCATTTTCAGCATTTTTTCGCTTTATCCAATATTTACACTTTGAGGGTTCCTGATGGCATCCACTCAAATCCTTCATGTTCTCTCCTGTTCTAATCTGTTGAGTGGAAGAATGAATAAGATTCTCAAGAGGAAACTACTTGTAGCAGACCTCCTGAGCAGCCTCAGAATGTGTGACCTGTCTGTAGTCTGTCCTCTGCTTGGTGTCATGTAACTGCTTCCCTTGGGACCACACCTACTTTGAGACCCAACTTAAAGACAGTCCATGGACAGTAAGGTGGAATGACAAGTAAGTCCTGCCCAGTTGGGCTCACTCTATGGCCGGTGACTGACAGTCGATGCAGTCAGATCCCATCTTGGGGAGTTTGCGCTTGAGACATAAAAGAAAAGGACCAGTTAGTTTGCAGGATCTGGGGCAGGGGCACCAGATCCAGGGAACAGCCAAGTGGCCACACTGGCAAAGTCCTCAAGCAGGGAGTACAGGCACTTGACACACAGCCCTCCATGAATGATCGTTTGGTTCCAGGGACATGGGTTGGAAACAGTCCCCCCTTTTCCTTGTGCTTCCTTATGATAAACTTCTATCGTCTGACGTATCTGGAACGTGTTTTTTTTGAACCCAGCAAATGCACCAGTATTAAGAACACATAAACTTCAGATACTTCAGTTTTTCATTCCTGTCTCCAAGTCACTGTCCTGTCTCCAAGTCACTGGATTTATCTTCTCTGAACCAGTTCCTTGTTCATTTAGGGAAGAAAAAGAATAAGGTTGGATTCCAATCAGGGTTCCACCACTTGACCAAATTGTGTAAACATTTAGAGCCAATGATGCCTAATCCTTAATTGGGGAAACACTAGAATTTTGTTGCATAAGGTTTTTGTGAGAATTATTTCATTTGGCCAAACTTACTAAGGTTTCATCATGTGCCAGACACAGTGGTGGATGCTAGGGATAGAGCAGTTCCTGCCATGATGGGCTTACACTCACCGTCCCTGTGAGATACTGTCTGGGAAACGCCTAACTTAACATAGCCTCACAGTGCATTAGCTACTGTTATTACCTCTACAGGAAAATATTTTTCTCATCCTTTAGAGCTTAACAAGCTGAAAGCAGATGCTTTGCTAAGTGTGTTTCACTGTAAATATCAGAAACAAACCATGATTTAGTTGTGGATCTATTTAACTTTCTTTGGTCGTTGTTGGTGCTTTTATTTCTTGACATTTTCACAGGTATTTGATTCTAATTGTTGATCAGTTTCTTAATTTGGGACTATTTCCTTTCTTCTCAGGCAGCTCTTTGGCATCTCAGAAATGCACATATTAGGTAATCTCATTTTCTACAACAGCGATTTATATAAAACAAAAAGGGAAAATAATTTCAGAGATAGTCTTGTAGAGATGTTCTCTCTATTGGTACAGGCTACACATGTTCCATTTTTCAATAAAGACACAATTTACCTGGATGTAGAAAAGGATTTCTAATGTTGCCCTTCACAAGGTACCAGAGTAGATGACTGTAGTGGATGCTTTTGACCGCCCCCCTTAAATCCATTGTCCTTTCCTTAAACCCTAACAGGACTGGTTTGCTCAGATACATACCCCAACCCCGTTTCAGGAATGAGTCTTGATCAGCCAATCAGAGGATGGATATCCCCTGGACACTTTTGGTAGTCTGGAGATGGACAGGTGCTATAAATGGACCCAATCAGGTTTAAGGGAAGGACTGATATTCCAAGGTTGAGGGAAAAAGAAGATTCACTCTCTTACTGAACGTAAGCAATGTGTAACCCTGCTTGGCACTGGCAGCCTGTAATTAAGAAGGGAGTGGGGCTTCCCTGGTGGCGCAGTGGTTGAGAGTCTGCCTGCCATGGGTTCGTGCCCCGGTCCGGGAAGATCCCACATGCCGCGGAGCGGCTGGGCCCGTGAGCCATGGCCGCTGAGCCTGTGCGTCCAGAGCCTGTGCTCCGCAACGGGAGAGGCCACAACAGTGAGAGGCCCGCATACCACCAAGAAAAAAAAAAAAAAAAAAAGAAGGGAGTGAACTTTGGGGTGAAGCAGATTCTGTGGACTGTTGGGAGAAGAGACAGAAAGAACCTGGGTCTTCAGTGATCTTGTAGAATCAACCAAACTTCAAGCTTGTCCTATCTCTGGACTTCCTGTTATACAGTGTAAAACTTTTCTTTATTGTGTAGGCCAGTTTGAGTCAGTTGTCTCCTACTGGTAACCAAAAGCATGTTGCACAATAACAGTAATTTTACTTATTTTGGCTATTTTTAGGAATGAGATAAGGAAAACCCATAGAATAATTAAATTTACTGTTATTTAATAGTAAGCAAAGTCTTCGCAGGTGGGAAAACACGTATTGACATTCCTTCTTTCTTCCCTAAATACCATTCTCTAAAACATCCCTTTAATTTTGGTGGCAGCTTAAAAAACCGTGGGTGCTTTCAGAGGAGAAGATTTATGGAACTCAATAGCTAAGAGTCATCTCGTATTTGCAAGAAAAATAGGACGGTTTAAAATATTTGCTGATTTTTCTGAAAACTTGTATCTTGTGGAAGAATTAATAATAGGATGTTCACTTATTAAACAAAAAAATCTCAGGCCCGAGCACAAAGAAAACCATTAAGTAATCCTATCTAGAAAAATTAATGTACGCACATAGATTCTATATTATAAAGGTCTCAGAGCTGTACTTTCTTTGTTGAAAGATTGTGTTTTGATGCACATAAAAAGTTTCATTAAAAAGCAATAAATAAGAGACAACTTGGCAGAGAATAGAGAGCTAAATGGAGTTTCCCTTCTTTGGTCATGGTTTATAGTTGCAATATAAAATACTCAGAACATGAAGAAGCTTCGTATGGCAGTTTGCCTAGGACATGAAGATTTAGACTTCACTCTCGGATTAACATTAAGCATAAGCAGAAGTGATGACTTTCTTCTTCTTCTTCTTCTTTTTTTTTTTTTTTTTGGTTGTTGTTGTTGCTACAGTTATTTTAACAGGAGAGAAAAAGAAAAATATAGTCTGCAAAAGCCTTACTGTGGTACTTCACTTTCTAACAGAAATTTTCTCAAGAAGTTGAATGCCTACCATGGTGTCTCATCTGTAGTGAATGATCAAGAAATATCTGAACTGAAATGAAATTGGCTTTTTGTAAACTGCTATGTTTTAAATTTCTGAAATTGGCTTCCATTGTAAGGCTTGAAAATTTCCTATTCTCTCATTAGCACAGGTCAGAGAGGAAAAAGATATAAAATGTAACCCTGCCAGTAAGTTAATTTCTTACAGTAAGATATTATCTTCATTATGTCTCAAGGACTTTCTATACATCATTGTCAAATCAGTATTTGACAAGTCCTTCTTGTGATATTTAAGAATAGGACTCAATCTGAGGAAACTGTTACCGCAATGGAGAACAAATCGTTCATTCAACACATATCTATGTAGCAATTATTCCATGCAAGTCCCTGGTGGGGAAGAAAAAGGAAGTGAGTATAGAGCATATATAATCTAGTATAAAGATGTATAATCTAGATGGGTATATAAGACATAAGTAATGCCTTATATTATTATCGTGATATAAGGTAGCATGTGATCAATGTTTTATAAATTACACAGAAAATGAGATCAAGCAGGACCCTGTGGGGCCTTCCCAGGGACAGAACCCCATGTCCTCCACCTCTTGTTTGTAGAAAAGCTTTAGCCTCCTAGGCCATCCCCTAGTTCTGAAGAGCAAATTTAATCAGCGAAGTAAAAACTACAGAAACGAAAGGGAACAGTCAAGCAAGATGAAGTAACAGTAGTTTAGCTATAAAACAAAGTCAAGGACCTATAGTTCCTCATCAAGAGCTACAGATAATATCCTGAGCCACATCATTGAGTTGTTTTGCTGACACCAAAACCCCTACCAGGTAGAAGAAGTTAACTGCATGCTGACCACAAGCATGTGGACCCCAGACTTGTTGGAACCAGAAGGTTAATGATGTCGACTCCCGAAATACCACCCCATTACCTCACCACCAACCAGTCAGATGAATGTCCATGAGCTGATCAGGCACCCTACACCCCTCACCCCTAATGTTGCCTTAATAACCCTTCCCTGAAAGCCGGTCAGGGAGTTGTATTTAGCTGGAACTATCAGAGAAGACGATATGGAAGGACTTGAATACTTGAAATGAAGATCTGTGTCCCAGTTGACTGAGAGTCATTGGTATATAATAGCTTAGTGGTTTTGAAATTTGAGTGTGCATGAGATTCACGTGGGAATCTGCCAGAATAACTTGTTGGGCTAAATATCTTGAAATCTCCTTTCAGTAAAAAACTTCAGCAATACTGAAATTTGTGTGTGTGTGTAGTGTATCTTTTAATATGCATGGGTAGGCTGGCAGTAAAGTAGGGGAAAGCCTAACAGGTTGAAAATGCTGAGATAACATTGAAGCAGTGGCCACCCTGATTGAGGGCATCTGGGTAATCGCTGATGTCCTAGAATCTGAACAAGGGGAACATTCAAATCAGGGACACCAACAGAAGTCCTTAAAGATAACAACATCAGTGAAAGGATGGCCAGAAAGGATGCCTTGTGAAAAGAAAGAGTAGGAATACTTATCTTTCTTGGACTTGGCTCTGGATAGAGGAGAAAAATACAGTCATCACTGAATTTAAAACCACAAGCTATCCAACTAGTAGCGTTAGGAATAAAATTCAAACTGCCTATGTTGTCCAAAATCTCCAAGCCTCATTCTCTCAGCTGCAGGGCCTTGCCTAGTGATGGCTCACAGCTGAGTCCATTTAAGGCATTACCTTCAGTTTAGAAGAAGTGCTTCACCCAAGATTAAGGCTCCTCCTACTTCTCAGAAAACAGGCAAACCTTAGCCCATCCTTTATCTTACTATAGTGCATTGCTCTGAGGATGAAAAATTCTCAGGGGTATCAAATAAATCAACAATTAAACAAGGCACCGTAAGCCCATGGTGGGGCTTCATGCCTCTCCCTGTCATATCATATCATGAGGGTAAGTAGGGTATTAGAAATAGGATAGGAAAGTTTATATTCAGATACATCACAAAGTAAGGAGAAGGACTGAGGACAATTTACATCTAACAATCTCGCTTCTTCCATCACCTGTTAACAACCAAATGCATTGCTCCTGAAGGGGAGTTCCTGAAGAGTGAACGAAGAGAACACTGGTAAAAACACATTGAAGATGAAGGCACGTACTGCATCCAGGCAACAGACTTATGGCCAAGCTTTGTATCTTATCTATCATATATCTTAGAATTCAATTTAAGAAGGAAGAGGGTTGTGAAGGGGCTGTGTATTACCACAAAAGTATGAATTGAAAGGTGAAGGCAGCCTTTCCTGATAGAAACCAAGTCTGATTTGGCTGATTGGCTTGACAACGAAGTTTTCCTTTGCCAGTTAGTGGATATAGCACATAGTTTCCTAAATGAGCTATATCTGCAGAATCAAGGTTTAGAGAAAATTCTATTTTAAAGCAGGTGATAACACCATTTTGTCAAATATTATTGTGTCGGCATAGATGTAATGAAGTTCACAATATTTCAGTTTTCCCAAATCTTTGTGATGATATCATGTTAAACGAAAAAGGGTGAGGGATGCATTATTTTCTGGAATTCTTTTAGGGGGGGCATGAGTAGAGAAGTGGGGAGCTGACTTTCTTAGCTCTCTGGGCTGATTTCCGGTTCTCTCTTTAAGATGGTAACCCCTTAGACTGAACACACTTCCCTGGAGGTGTTGTGAAGTTGTCAAGAGAAAATCATGGAAGGGAGGAAAGACATTCTTGTTGCAGGTGAGAGAGGAACTCAGAGTTCTTATTTTAAATATTAATACTTGATGTATCTGATGAAGCAAAATATTTGGTCATTGAACAGATACCTATCACTGCCATTTTTCCAGGTGCTGGAGATACAGTAATGAACAAGGCAGCAAATTTTCTGTTATCATCTAGCTTATGTTGCAGTGAGGGAGGCAGATAATGAGTAAATAAATTAACAAACAGCGTTTCAGATAGTGACAGAGCTATGGATAAAGTAAGAGGTAATTTGATAGAAACTGTGGCGGGGGCGGTGGTGCTATTTCAGATAGGGTGTCAAGGAAGCGTCCTCCGAATCAAGTTTTAAATTAATACCTGGATTAAAATGAGCCAGCAGGGGAGGATTCCATGGAAGAGTGCTACGAGCCCTGAGTTGAGACATGCTTGGTCCTCCTTGAGGACAGCAGGACAGCGAGTCTACAGCCGAGGACAAAGGGGTGCGTGGAAGGCGGCCACGTTGGAGGGGGATGACCAGGGAGGATCACGTGATGGAGCCCTGGACGTGCGTACGGAGTTCTGTTTTTATACCCGGTGCAATGGAAGCTCTCCGAGGGTTTTAATCAGGACAATAATATCTGATTTATGTTTTTAAATGCTCACCCTGGCTGCTGTGTGGAGAATGGACTCTGGGGGGAAGGGAAGGGAGAGGGGAGAGCAAGGTGACCAGTAGGATGATTGCTGCAGTATAGGACAGAGGTGGCTTCTCTAACGAAGTGGGAGAAAGAGGCTAGATCCAGGATATACTAGAAGTAAAGCCCACAGAATTCACTGCTGAATTTATACAACCAGAGGAGAGTTAGAAGAATCACAGATGACTGCCACATTTTGGCCATTCACTGAGATTGAGAAGACTGAAGCCAGGTTTGGCAGGAAATATCAAGCTCCTGTTTCTTTCTGAACATGTTATATTTGTGATCCTATTAGATCCGGAGACGGTGATGAGGAGTCAGTTTGATGATACGAATTTGGGGCTTAGCAGGAAGCTGGGGGCCAGAGGCAGAAATTTAGGAGACATTAACATATGGTTAGTATTTAAAACCATGATACTCATTTCTCCTAAGTAGTGCCTAAAATGTTTAGAGTATAGTAAAATATCATAAATAGGATTTGGATTTCCCAGAAGTTGTTTGCCAGACTTTCTCTTTTCCTAGTTATTCCTTCATTCTGTTTGTAAAATTAGTACTTGGGTGTTCAGTAGAAATCATATGAGGCACCAGAGTCGGGGAGAGAACAGCACTGCCTAGGTCATGAGGCATTCCTCATACGTACAAAGCTGGTTTGGTATCACGGTGTCTCTCTCCACTTAGCTCCAAATTTGAGTCAGGGTCAAATGGAACCTAAATCACATCTAGAACCAAGGGAGCTTGGGTTTCTGTAGGCTCTGTTGGCCAGAAAGACCCCCAAGCAGGGGTTGGAGTAGATGCTGAGGGAGCCAATCCAGCGTCTGCCCCGCTGGTCAGAAAAATGTGGACACTGGCTTTGAATGAGGCTTTAATTCTACAAGAGATTTGAGGAATTTTTATTGGAAATTTGTCATGCAGAAATATTTTGCCTTCTCGTACATTACAGGGATGAAGCAGTTATAGAAAGCTGTGGAAAATCTTCCCTTGGAAGCTATGAGCCAGTTTTCTAAATTAGACTTTTATTTGTTAATCAAAAATAAGAATTGACTGAAATGACTAAGAACAGAAGTGGGGGATATGGTCAGTGAAACGTGGACAACAAACCAGGATCTGTTTACATTCTTGCCAAATGTGTTCCTCAGTTTGGAGATTTGGAGGGTTTTTTTAGGATTTTAATTTGGTTTGGGGAGGGGATTTTTTAAATTAAATTGGGAAACATACTCATTGTGGTATGGGAATGGTCTTTATATCTCTGGAGGTGACCGTGTTTACTGCTTTGTGGATGTACAATTAATACAGAATGCAGAATTGGGAGGGCAAGCTCCCAGGTTCACTGCAGCATTATTCACAATAGCCAAGACACCCTATGCCAAACAACTAGCAAGACAGGAACACAACTCCACCCATTAGCAGAGAGGCTGCCTAAAATCATACTAAGGCCACAGACACCCCAAAACACACCACCAGACGTGGACCTGTCCACCAGAAAGACAAGATCCAGCCTCATCCACCAGAACACAGGCACTAGTCCCCTCCACCAGGAAGCCTACACAACCCACTGAACCAACCTTAGCCACTGGGGACAGACACCAAAAACAACGGGAACTATGAACCTGCAGCCTGCAAAAAGGAGACCCCAAACACAGTAAGATAAGCAAAATGAGAAGACAGAAAAACACACAGCAGATGAAAAAGCAAGGTAAAAACCCACCAGACCTAAAAAATGAAGAGGAAACAGGCAGTCTACCTGAAAAAGAATTCAGAATAATGATAGTAAAGATGATCTAAAATCTTGGAAATAGAATAGACAAAATGCAAGAAACAGTTAACAAGGACCTAGAAGAACTAAAGATGAATCAAGCAATGATGAGCAACACAATAAATGAAATTAAAAATACAGAATGCAGAAGTGGGAGGGCAAGCTCCCAGGTTCACTACAGCATTATTCACAATAGCCAAGACGTGGAAACGACCCAAGTGTCCATCGATGGATGAATGGATAAAGAAAATGTGGTATGCATATATATGGAATCTAAAGAAAAATATGGTCCTGAAGAAGCTAGGGGCAGGACAGGAATAAAGATGCAGACAATGGACTTAAGGACACAGGGAGGGGAAAGGGTAAGCTGGGACAAAGTGAGAGAGTGGCATGGACATATATACACTACCAAACGTAAAATAGCTAGCTGGTGGGAAGCAGCCGCATAGCACAGGGAGATCAGCTCGGTGCTTTTTGACCACCTAGAGGGGTGGGATAGGGAGGGTGGGAGGGAGACGCAAGAGGGAGGGGATATGGGGATATATGTACACGTATAGCTGATTCACTTTGTTATACAGCAGAAAGTAACACACCATTGTAAAGCAATTATACTACAATAAAGATGTTAAAATTAAAAAAAAAAGAAAAGAAAATGTGGTACGAAGATTCAATGGAGTATTATTCAGCCATAAGAAAGAAGGAAATCCTGTCATTTGCCAAAACGTGGATGGACCTGGAGAGCACCGTGCTAAGTGAAATAAGCCAGGCAGAGAAAGACAAATACTGTATGATCTCACTTGTAAATGGCAACTAAAAAAGCCAAATTCATAGAAATAGCAAATAGAATGGTGGTTGCCAGGGGCTGATACTTGGGGGAAATGGGAGATGTTGGACAAAGGGTACAAACTTTCAGTTTGAGATGAATGAATTCTGGGGATCTAATGTACAGAATGGTGACTATAGTTAATAATACTGTATTGTACACTTGGAAGTTACTATGAGTAGAGCTTTAATGTCCTCACCATAACAACAACAACAACATGGTAATTTGTGAGGTAAGGGATGCGTTAAGTAGCTTTATTGTAGTAAATATTTCATAATCATCATATTGTATACCTTAAACTGACACACAAAATTACATGTCAGCTATATATAAATAAAGCTGGAAAAACATCCGAAGTGCAAGCATTGAATTTTTTCATGCAGAGACTAAGGTAGCTGCATAAAACTAATAGCTATACATTCCTATATATTCTCTGCTTAAATTTTTTGGGGGTGGTGTTGACAAAGATGTCTAGAACTTATTTAAAATCACATTGGAGCTATCTGAATGCAATGTGAACATGGAATTGTCTGTTTTGTGAAGAATAATTAGGCTTATAATTGCCCAAATTGAATGGTCTGTAGCGTTTTTTTTTAAATTTTTATTTATTTTTTATACAGCAGGTTCTTATTAGTTATCTATTTTATACCTATTAGTGTATATATGTCAATCAAAATCTCCCAATTCATCCCACTGTAGAGAACTTTTTCAATTGTAATGTTTAATGTATTTACTTTCATCCAAACAACAATAAATTACAACGATACCCAATGGTTTTTGAGTTCTTATTATCAATGTTTTTCTAAGTGCTTTATGTTTTCTCATTTCATCCTCTTATGATTTTTAGTATTTGCCTAATTTTAAGTTAGTATATTTGATTATCTCTATCTTTTAAGGATTTGAAAAAATGATAAACAAAGGCAATGATTATCTGTATACACAAGAGCACTGAGAGTTAGGGTTGAATTTTGTCAAGGGTGATTCAGTGTCTTAGAAGGATTACTTTGTCCATAGCTTGTCCAAACTTGTTTCTTATGTCTATAAGCAATGTACGACATGAGAACTGTATAGCTCTCATCACCTGTGACTCGTTCTTTTGAATGTGAAAATTTCTAGGAAACGAACAACTCTGAAGTAAGCTCAGTCTGACAAAGAGCTCCTTGCTTGGCATTGGTGGTAGATTCTGTGAAGCCTTATGGGAAAGTGGCAGAACTATCCATACAACCAGCCTGTGGAGAAGGAACAGCAGCAGCGGGAGGGAAATGAGGACACCTGTACAGAGCGAGGCAGCCAGGCTCTGTCATCTCCCCCATGGGACCCAAGAGCCTGCAAAGGCTCCAAACACCCTGGACGTGCCTTTCTCCTTTTCCTTCCTTATTTCCACTACTAAATGTTCTGTGGTGACTCTATGTATGATGGTGGGTGATTTATGTCTTCGAAGTCCTTTCCTGGAGGAAAGATGGAATTTACAGATCATCCTTGAACAACCTGGGGGCTAATCTACATATAATTTATAGTCGGCCCTCCAGTATCTGAGGTTCCTCTGGATCCATGATTCAACCAATCAAGGAGCGTGTAGTACTGCAGTGTTTACTATTGAAAAACATCTAGGTATAAGTGGACCCTGGCAGTTCAAACCCACCTTGTTCAAGGGTCAACCAACTGTACTTTTCTTTTTCGGTGGTGGGACTCTGGCTCTGTAAGTGTTACCGATTCTGGAACACGTCAGTCAGGGGTTAAGAAATATGATTGCATAATTAACACATCAGTTAAGATGCTTTTGGTTCCAAATAACAGAACACCCACCTCAAAATGAACTAAACCATATGGGAAATTATTTGCTTATAAATGAAAAGTCTAGCAATAGGTAGCAGAGTTTGGTCAGGGCTACAGCTCCATTTCTCTGCAATTCTCTTAACTCTGTGTTCGTCTGTTCACTCAAGCCCACTTTCCTTAATGTCACAGAATGGCTGCAGCAGTCCCAGACCTCACATCCATACACCACATTGTCAAAAAGAATGGGAAAACATAGGCAGAACACTCTATGACATAAATCACAGCAAGATCCTTTTGGACCCACCTCCTAGAGAAATGGAAATAAAAACAAGAATAAACAAATGGGACCTAATGAAACTTCAAAGCTTTTGCACAGCAAAGGAAACCATAAACAAGACCAAAAGACAACCCTCAGAATGGGAGAAAATATTTGCAAATGAACCAACTGACAAAGGATTAATCTCCAAAATTTATAAGCAGCTCATGCAGCTCAATAGCAAAAAAACAAACAACCCAATCCAAAAATGGGCAGAAGACCTAAATAGACATTTCTCCAAAGAAGATATACAGACTGCCAACAAACACATGAAAGAATGCTCAACATCATTAATCATTAGAGAAATGCAAATCAAAACTACAATGAGATATCATCTGACACCAGTCAGAATGGCCATCGTCAAAAAATCTAGAAACAATAAATGCTGGAGAGGGTGTGGAGAAAAGGGAACCCTCTTGCACTGCTGGTGGGAATGTAAATTGATACAGCCACTATGGAGAACAGTATGGAGGTTCCTTAAAAAACTAAAAATAGAGCTACCATACGACCCAGCAATCCCACTACTGGGCATATACCCTGAGAAAACCATAATTCAACCATAATTCAAAAAGAGACATGTACCAAAATGTTCATTGCAGCTCTATTCACAATAGCCTGGAGATGGAAACAGCCTAAGTGTCCATCAGCAGATGAATGGATAAAGAAGATGTGGCACATATATACAATGGAATATTACTCAGCCATAAAAAGAAACGAAATTGAGCTATTTGTAATGAGGTGGATAGACCTAGAGTCTGTCATACAGGGTGAAGTAAGTCAGAAAGAGAAAGCAAATACCGTATGCTAACACATATATATGGAATTTAAGAAAAAAAATGTCATGAAGAACCTAGGGGTAAAACAGGAATAAAGACCTACTTGAGAATGGACTTGAGGATATGGGGAGGGGGAAGGGTAAGCTGGACAAAGCAAGAGAGAGGCATGGACATATATACACTACCAAACATAAGGTATATAGATAGTGGGAAGCAGCCGCATAGCACAGGGAGATCATCTCGGTGCTTTGTGACCATGTGGAGGGGTGGGATAGGGAGGGTGGGAGGGAGGGAGACGCAAGAGGGAAGGGGGAAGGGATATGGGAACAGATGTATATGTATGACTGATTCACTTTGTTATAAAGCAGAAACTAATAAAAAAAAAAAGAATGGGTTATTTTTCTTTTCCAAATGTTGAAAGGAAAGAGTCCTACACTCAAAGATTTAGATCAAGTTAAGATGCCAAGCTCACCCTTGAACCAATCATGGTGCCAGAAGAATGCATTCTTCATGTTATCTAAGCTCACTCCTGCAGATGGTGATGGGGAGATTTTGGTGATGGGGGGGGAGGCACCATAAAAATACGTGACTGCTTCACAGTGAGGAAACACACAATGTTTGTGTGTATAAACCAAGACACAATCCCACGTGCACTTGCTTTCCAAGCTCTTGCAATTGTCATTCCTAGATTGCACCAAGGATTAGTGGGATGCCTCGGGGAGGCGGCTAATTTGGCAGGTTTTAATGTACATGTACATGAGGGGCAACCTGCGGGGGTGGGAGTGGAGAATAATCTTGCAGGCTCTTATAAGCCAAAGCCTTCTGGAAGAATATTCTGAGAAGGCAGACTTTTGGCATTTAACAGTAGCTCAGGAGTAAGTTTAATGAAGAATAATCAGTGAGGGGATGTTAATATCAGCGGTCTAAAATTAACCACACAGAAGCTTAAGAGCCAAAGAATTGTTGTCAGCTATGTTCAAAGGCAAAAAACTAAAATGTATTCCTTTTGTCTCCCCCAAAGGAATTTACATGAAGCTTAAAGGCTTTGTGATTCTATAAAGGCCTTTACACTGCAGTACCACCTGTTCAGGTTGCATTTTTTAGTGTCTTCTTACTGGGTACTTAACTTTCCCCATTTGGTGGATTAAAATCTATATGATGTAGACTTTTTGCTATATGGATGGCCAGATCCTGGAAAGAAACACAGATCTAAAATGTTATGAGATTCTGGAAGCCTGGAATAGTGGGGGATTTCTGGAATGCAAACAGCTTTATTTGCATCGTGCAGCACAGAATATGAAAGAAGGCTAGGGGTCCTGATGACAAACAGCAGAGACCTCAACCCCCATATGGGCTTCCCTCCTGTCCCACACCTCACCCCTCTTCCTTTTATGATATGATACAGGCTGGAGGAGGATTGGGGGTAGTTGATGAAGAGGGTTTTGTACAGAATGGGTGCCAACCTGTGCAGTCTCTGTGACAACGTCCTTCTCTGAGGGAGGCTGGCAACAGAGCTCTGTGGGCATCACCATATTATTCTGACACATCTACACTGGCTGCTTCCTTTTCTACATTACGCCAGGCCTAGAGGGCTTACAGTGATAGGTGGCCAGCTCCATCTACTTATCTGTTTCTGCACTTTAAATTCTAGTCCTGGCTTTCCTATCACTAGCTGTGAAAGTCGAGGCAAATGATTTCACCTTTGTGATCTTTCTATAAGACATGGATAATGCTGCCCTGCATTATAGCACTGCTAGTAGGATCAAATTAGGTAACACGGAGGCATTCTCTGAAAATTATAAAGTTATACAATGGTAGAGAATTATTATTTAATCTCTCAAACACCAAAATGGTCTGGAGTGTTTCAATCATGCAGTCTTTCAATGTGCCTGAGGTTTCTTTGTTGTAATGGTAATTCTTATTGCAGTGATACAATTTGATCATTCTAAAAAGCAAAGCGCTAAGATGCTTCTACTTTATAAAATTAGATACAGGAAAAAAGGCATATGCAAGTGTTTTGGCTGTTACCATCCAAGTAGAATATCAGTCAAATCTGGTAACAGGGATCCGACTCTACCATTAGCACGGTTTCTGCGATTTCACTGGCTCTAAGGAGCTGGAGAGAGAGAATGCCTACTGTGAAATACATAACAGGAATCAGGAGAAATGGATTTTGATGGGAAGACATGAGGATATATGTCCCTCTTGAGATTAACTCTAAAACCTCATTATGGTTGGCCATGAAAAATATTTCAAGTCCTTACTCTAAACTGCTTAAACGTTTTATTCTGCTGCAATTCTTTTGTGTTGCATTAATCAGGATCCACAAGGAAAACAAAGTGACCTCTCCTCTCCAGCTCCTCTTGAGGGAGATCACATAGGCTGGTTCTGATGCCCACTCACAAGTTCCTGAAAAAGAAGAGCATGAGCTCAGCTGGAAATGACAGAGGGGTCCTGTGTGACTCTTTAATGGCATCATTAAAAAGCTGTGTTTAATCTCTTCAATCCCTGACTTTAAAATGACTGCCATTGTGTGATTTGGAAGACACAGCACTGAGGAGGGCATGGTAGCAAAGACAGAAGGAAGCACCTGAATTATTTTTTTAGATAAAATTTTTTTGTACAGAATTTGTCCCTTAGTTCATCCTTAGCTCTGTTTTCCCTGAGGTCATTTCTTGTCCATCTCCCTTCCTGGACATAAAACACTTGGTCTTAGTTATTACCACAGGCATATGGGTTTTGGTGTGTGTTGGGATCCAGCTTCTTTGAGTCTCTGTGGAAACAGAGAAGCATACAAGGCAGGCAGTAGGAGGAATTATTATTACTACTATTTGTTGATTTTTGCCTCCTTTGCCTGACTATGCATGGGGTTGGGTGAGAAAAGTCTGCAGGAGAAGGGCTGGTTGGGATGCCCTTTCTTAACCCAGATCAACCAGAGGCAGAGTTGATTCCCACCCCCAACCCTGACTTCAGAAACCATTTAACTTTCCCATGAAACCTATAACTCTAAATAAACACTGTTGGTTTGAAGTAGTTTCTGTCTGAGACATTTCTCTTTCCAGTATCCCATTCTTCTCTCTCCAAATATCCCCACAAATGCCAGGGAACAGGAAACATGGATCAATATAGCAATTACTGATTAGCCCCAAATCTAAGTTATTGACAATTTAATGCTTATGGAGCACATATGACAAAGAATTCAGGGGACTCCTGGTGATGTGATCACCATGGGATGCCCAGTTGCAAATCTGACCTTACACCACGTACAAGCCCTTAAGTTCAGGTCATCAAAATGGGTTTCAATCTTTGGCTCAGCTGCGTCACCTCCCTGAGGCCTGGTCATCTATAAAATGGTGAAACCTCACCTAAGTAACAGAGCCTCGGGAGGGTTGAGTGAGAACAAAAACGAAGGCTCTTCGTAAAACAGTCAAATGTCATGTAAAAGTGAGCTTCTGTCTGGGCCTGCAGCCCTTGGGATCTTAAGGATGGTCTTTATGAGTTTGGGAGTGTTCCTTCATGTTCCGGAACAGAGGGCCAGAGCCAAATGGACAGGTCCCTGTACCTAGATCTCTGGACCTATGCAAAGTATTTCCAAGCAATTTGGCCTTGAAGATTGAGTTGGGGGGACTGAGGCAATGCGGTGCCATTTCCTTTCTTGTCAACTATTAATATAAAACCAGATAATAAAGAACACTACCCCAGCTTCTACACCTACCCCGCATCTCCCCACCTCTTATCACTAGATTTATTTTTGCTTAAATATATGGCATCTCCAGATTCAGACCATGAGGAGCTGGAGTGAGGACTCAAAGGATCGTGAGTGCAAATCTGGATGCGGGTGAGGAAGATACAAAGAGGGGAAGGATCTGAGGATACAGAGAAGCCAAAAATGCAGGTCTCTTCTTCCACTTCCCTCCAGAAAGAATAAGTAAATAAAAGAAAAATTAAAAAGATAACTGTGAAAGGTACTTTAATGATGGAAGTCTCATTAAAAAAGAATCCTTTGTGATATTGGTTGTATTGGCATCAACCATTGCAAATCTCTGGAAAATAATTCCATGTTGTTGGAGAATAAATGAAACCAGAGAATTCTTAAATAGGACAAATAAGTAAAAACACCAACCAACCAACCGAGCTCTTCATAAAATAGCTAGCAATTTAACAAAATCCTTCTGTGCTTTCTCTAAAAGGTAAGAAATCTCAGAAGCACTGGTTTTACAAGTCAACAGCAAAGATAATTGGTTCCACCCCTGTCCCACCTCCTAAGGGGAGGCTCCACCCACACCCGATGCTCTGTGTTCGCTCGTATCCCCCAACTAGTCCTGTCCCTGGTTTCTGGTAGGTCTTCAGCAAACAGTTGGTGAATCAAAGTTTTTTTAAATCTTGGAGGTTCTAAAGTTTTTATCTTTTGTCTTTAGGTGGAATAAGGGTAAACACTCAGGCTAGCTAGAGCTCTTCCATACGCCCTGCCCTCTCCCCCACCTCTCTCTTTCCATCCACCCTCCTGTCTTGCTGTCCTCACTGTGGGCAAGCTCTAACGGCTCAGCTGTTTCTGCAGGGGCCTCCAAGGGGTCTTCCGGCTCACATGCTCTCTCTGCTGCCACCAGTGGGGTTTTGTGATGTAAATCTGCTCTTGTACTCATTAAATCAGTAGTTACTGAGTTCCTGTGTCATGCTGGCAACTATTCTAGGTTCTGAAGATCCCCTTTAACAACTTACCATCACCTGTGGGATTGCACGGTACCAGCCTCCTCTCCTGGCCTCCTTACGCATCTCACCAGCTGGCTTTTCAACCACACCGGAGTCCTCATTTCCTGAGAGGAGTGCTGACTCACCCCTTCTCGTCTTTACTGTTCCCTCTGCAATGAAAACCCTTCCCTCCCTCGTTGGTCTGAAGGATTCCTATTCATCCTGTAACACCCACGTAAGGGGCTTTTCTGTAAAGCCTTCTCTGACGTCTTTTTCTATCCAACCCAGAGTGAGGTCACCATTGTACCTTGCATACCCTGAGTGCTACAGCACTGCCAGCATGTACTTGTGTGTTACATTTGTGTACGGCACATATGTAATTACATATACAGCATTGGATTGTCATGCTTTCTTTCCATGGCCGTCTCCTGGCTGCAGTGCCAGCTTCCTGAGGTCAGGCATTAGTTCTAGTGCATCCTGGCGTGCCAGCACCTAGTGAGGTATGCAATACACATCTGCTAAAAGAACAGCAGCAGATCAGCTTTCCCTGTGGATCCTCCTCCTACACCTGCCTCTAAATGTTGTTTCTCCAGGCCTCATTCCCTTTTCACTCCAAGACTCTTTCCCTAGGCAGTCTCACCTCATCCCATTACTTTGATGCATCTGTACTCGATAACTCCCCCAAAGTTATCTCTACATCAAACCTCTCTTCTGAGTTCCTGCTCACATATCTGACTGTATATCTGACTTATTATCTCTTCCTGGGCGTTTCCTAGACACCTCAAACATACTATCCAACAACAAAGTTAATCTTCCCCTCAAATCCACTTCTCCATTTTGTTAAATGGCACTAAAAATCCACCCCCACCGCCCCCCCACCAAGCCGGGAACCATAATCTTGTCTTTGAAAGTTCCTTCTCCTTCAACTCAACATTCAATCCATTACCAAATCCAGTACATTCTACTTCCGACACAGATCTCGATTCTCTCTTGCTTTCTTCACCTCCGCGGGCCCTCCCTCCTCCTCGCTCTCCTTTGGTTCACTTTTCCAGCCTCCCGACTGCCGTCTCTACCACCATCTTATTCCCCTTCAATCTGCTCTCCACAAGGCAGGCAAACAAATTAAAAAAAAAAAAAAGCAAATAGCATTTCGTCCCTCCTTGCTTCAAACTCTTCAGGACCTTTCCACTCACAAAAAGATAAAATTCTTCTCAAAGTCTTAGCATGACCTGCAAAACCCTATCCCAGCTGGCCTCTACCTTCCTCTCCAGGCATTTCTGGCACTGCTTATACCCTCACTTTTTATGCTTCAGACATACAGGCTTTACTTTTTGCTCTTAATAGGCCAGGATTCCCCTACCAGATGGAAGCAGACACATAGTAGAATTCAAATTCAGATTATACCAGTTATCAGGGGATGCTGAGATTCTCTGGATTAAACTATGGTTGCCAGTCATCACTCAAACCAAGGATATTGCTAATTAAGATACAAAGCAGTGTGGTATATGTATAACTGAGCACTACCTAAGGTGGGAAAGGAATATGCCAACCTATTTATTTCGGTTAGAATTAGCTGGGCTCATTTAGGGTATAGTTAATCTTGGGAAAAAATGGAATAGATTAAGTTATAATGGCTGTTCTAAGATAATTCTTTCTCCTCTGACGTACACTAAAAAAAATACTATCTCTATCTTCCCAGTCTTGTTCAGAGAGTCTCCTGGCACCTGGATTATTACTGAAAATATATTATATATTGGAGAACTTCAAATCTACAGTCAAATAAACTGCAAACCTAATTACATTTGCAAAACTACCCTGAGGTCCTAACTCTACATTTTAACAAGATATTCAACCAGCTGAATGCTAGAAGTGAGACTTCACATTACCAAAACTGTCTTATTCATGAATTCCACAAAAACAATTTATTTTCACATTTATCATCAGTAATAAATAAATCACATTGTTATCAAGAGGCAAAGCACATTTTATGATACACTGCCTTTCCTTTTCATTGCCTTCTTTTATTACTTAGAGATTTTCCCCAGTGATAAGCCAAGATGATCTTCAAACAATGAATTGGAAAAGATAGGAGCCGTTAAAAATATCATTTCCTTCTACTGTGGAAAAGTTTCATTGCTGTAGTCAGTGTTTTAATAATCCAGGTAGAAAGTGGTTACAGAGGCTTGGTAATTTCAAATTTAGTTCAGGGTCAGCAAAAACAAACCCCAAGTGGTCTGATTTTATTATCTGTGGAGAGAGTGTAGCATGATGAGAAGGCTTTGGATGGTGGATTCAGAAAACCTCAGTTTGAATCACATGGCAGAATAAATGTGGGGAGATGACTTCTCTGAGCCTCAGGTTTCTCTGAAGAATATTCCATCTGCTACTAGGGTGGGAAGGTGTAAATGACCTGAACTGCCAGTGCAGTGTTGGGCATGTAGCAAGGGTTAAGAATTGCACTTTTCGTGACTTGTAATGATGCACACCGTTCTTCCACCCTCTCCTGATCCTCCTTATTTGCGAAGGAAAATGCCAGGCTGCCTCTGGAGTTCGTATCGTTGTGCAGCTGCAGCTCCTGTGGATACTTGATTCCATTAATTTCCCAGAGCATGTGGGTTTTCTGGAAAAGTTGGGTTTATTTTGCTACGGTTCACTCGAGAGTCTAGTGATTTTCGCATTACTACTATTGCCAGTAATCTGGATTAAGATCCCCTGGTTGTCACCGAATTCTGGAATTACTGTGGACCTATACAGATTCCATTTAAAGTTCCAGTCTAAAGGGAGAGAGCTTTTCGTGTAGTAATATGATTTCTAACCATTCTAGGGAGCACACACTAGTTCAGTCTTTTTGGGTTTTTTTTAATTAATTTATTTAGTTTTGGCTGCGTTGGGTCTTCCTTGCTGCGCGCGGGCTTTCTCTAGTTGTGGCGAGCGGGGGCTACCCTTTGTTGTGGTGCGCGGGCTTCTCATTGCGGTGGCTTCTCTTGCTGCGGAGCACAGGCTCTAGGCACGTGGGCTTCAGTACTTGTGATACGTGGGCTCAGTAGCTGTGGCTCATGGGCTCTAGAGCGCAGGCTCAGGAGTTGTGGCGCACGGGCTTAACTGCTCCGCGGCATGTGGGATCTTCATGGACCAGGGCTCGAACCCGTGTCCCCTGCATTGGCAGGCGAATTCTCAACCACTGCACCACCAGGGAAGCCCGCTAGTTCATTCATTTATTTAGTAATTTATTCAAGTATTCACTGAGTGTGTACCACATGCCACACACTGTTCTAAGGGGAAACAGCAATGGTCAGAAATACAAAAACCTCTGTCAGGGAGGAAATACACATACTTAATACGTAAGTAAACCATACAGTCTGCAGATGGTGAGGGTCACTATGGAGACCAGAAGGCAGGGAAGCTTTCTAGGGAGGTGCCAGAGGAGGGTCTTCGTTTGAATTTTAAACATGGTGGTCAAGGAAGGTGTAATTGAGGAGGTGACACTTGAGTGAAGATGTGACAGAGATAAGTGAGAAGGCCACGTGGACTCCTGTGGGAGGAATGTTCCAGGCAAAGGCAAGGCCAAATGCAAAGGCTGAGACATGGAGGGGTGCTTGGTGATTAAGGAATAATGAGAGGTCCAGTGGGACTGGCAGCCGTGAGCAGGGGGAGAATAGAAGGAGGCATCAGAGAGGGAGGGCCTTGCGGGACACCGTAAAGACTCTGGCTTCTAATCTGAGGCAGAGGGGAAGTCACCAGAGAGTTTTAAGCAGAGGAATGGTGTGATCTGAGTGGAGTCTAGGGATCTCTTCAAAAGTTATCCTTTCCACGCAGCAGGAATCTGGGGCCAAAGCTACAAGAGTCAGTTACATAGCTCAGGGAATATATTCTAAAAATTTCTGAGAAATGGGAACTCTGAAACAGAGTGAGCAGGGGTAGAGAGAATAAATACCAACTCCCCATACCTCCCTCCTCCCCAGCCCCTGGCAGCCAACGTTCTACTTTCTGTCTCTGTGAATCTGACTACTCTAGGAATCTCATTTGAGAGGAATCATACAATATCTGTCTTTTTTTGTCTGGCTTATTTTACTCAGCAAAAGGTATTCCACTTTCATCCGTTTTGTAGCGTGTGTCAGAACTTCATTCCTTTTTCATGGCCGAATAATATTCCTTTGTATGGATACACTTAAGCCCTTTTAAATGCTACTCCTTCAGTACCACATCGCCATCTTGGATGTTCCTTTATTGCCTTGGGTCACTACAACTTCCTCGGGCCATGATTTTGGGGAGGGACTTGGAAGAGGCAGGTAGTTGGAGCCCAGGCAGAGGAGTTCCACTCTTCCCTCTGAGAGGAGAAAGGGGTTCAGAATGGTTGGCACTGGGGGCAAGTTTAGAGTTAAAGAGAGTAGCACGTGAGAATGTGATTCCTTGGTGGCTTCTATTTCCTCTTGTAGGATGAGGGGGAAGTTAATCTACGAAGAATGCATGAGGTGCCCACAAGCCAACAACTTCCTGAGGCAGTCCATCCCAATTCTTTCTCCATCTCATGTACCAGCACTCATCTTTGGGTTTTGTGGAACAAAGTTATAACTCGTGATATAGTCGTAAAAAATGAGATCCTGGACTAATAGTTATTCTAAAGGAATGAACATTAGTCCTGTACCTAATGATTTACTGCTTATTTGGTCCTTTTTTTTTTTTTTTTTTTTTTTTTTGCGGTACGCGGGCCTCTCACCGTTGTGGCCTCTCCCGTTGTGGAGCACAGGCTCCGGACGCGCAGGCTCAGCGGCCATGGCTCACGGGCCCAGCCGCTCTGTGGCATGTAGGATGTTCCCGGACTGGGGCACGAACTCGCGTCCCATCAGCAGGCGGACTCTCAACCACTGCACCACCAGGGAAGCCCTATTTGGTCCTTTTGATGAAGTACTTTGTTGTTGTGTTTTTTGTTTGTTTGTTTTTAATTAATTAATTAATTAATTTATGGCTTTGTTGGGTCTTCGTTGCTGTGCGTGAAGGCTTTCTCTAGTTGCAGCGAGTTGGGGCTACCCTTCGTTGCAGTGAGCTGACTTCTCATTGCGGTGACTTCTCTTGTGGAGCATGGGCTCTAGACTCGTGGGCTTCAGGAGTCGTGGCACATGGGCTCAATAGTTGTGGCACATGGGATTAGTTGCTCCACGGCATGTGGGATCTTCCTGTGCCAGGGCTCAAACCCGTGTCCCCTGCATTGGCAGGTGGATTCTTAACCACTGAGCCACCAGGGGAGTCCTGAGATTCTCAATGACTTTTAAAAAATATTGTTCAGACTATTTTTTAAAGTGCATTTTTAAATTTCAGTCCTTCTTAATTTTTAGAGTTATTCACTGACATTTAAACTTCTTTTTTTTTATTAGTTTCTGCTTTATAACAAAGTGAATCAGTTATACATATACATCTGTTCCCATATCCCTTCCCTCTTGCATCTCCCTCCCTCCCACCCTCCCTATCCCACCCCTCCAGGCGGTCACAAAGCACCAAGATGATCTCCCTGTGCTATGTGGCTGCTTCCCACTAGCTATCTACCTTACGTTTGGTAGTGTATATATGTCCATGCCTCTCTCTTGCTTTGTCACAGCTTACCCTTCCCCCTCCGCATATCCTCAAGTCCATCCACAAGTATGTCTGTGTCTTTATTCCTGTTTTACCCCTAGGTTCTTCATGACATTTTTTTCCTTAACTTCCATATATATGTGTTAGCATATGGTATTTGTCTCTTTCTGACTTACTTCACTCTGTATGACAGACTCTAGGTCTATCCACCTCATTACAAATAGCTCAATTTTGTTTCTTTTTATGGCTGAGTAATATTCCATTGTATATATGTGCCACATCTTCTTTACCCATTCATCTGTCAGTGGACACTTAGGTTGCTTCCATGTCCTGGCTATTGTAAATAGAGCTGCAATGAACATTTTGGTACATGTCTCTTTTTGAATTATGGTTTTCTCAGGGCATATGCCTAGTAGTGGGATTGCTGGGTCATATGGTAGACTTCAGACTATACTACAAGGCTACAGTAATCAAGACAGTGTGGTACTGGCACAAAAACAGAAAGATAGATCAATGGAACAGGATAGAAAGCTCAGAGATAAACCCACGCACATATGGTCACCTTAACTTTGATAAAGAAGGCAGGAATGTACAGTGGAGAAAGGACAGCCTCTTCAATAAGTGGTGCTGGGAAAACTGGACAGCTACATGTAAAAGTATGAGATTAGCTCACTCCCTAACACCATACACAAAAATTAGCTCAAAATGGATTAAAGACCTAAATGTAAGGCCAGAAACTATCAAACTCTTAGAGGAAAACATAGGCAGAACACTCTGACATAAATCACAGCAAGATCCTTTTGGACCCACCTCCTAGAGAAATGGAAATAAAAACAAAAATAAACAAGTGGGACCTAGTGAAACTTAAAAGCTTTTGTACAGCAAAGGAAACCATAAAGAAGACGAAAAGACAACCCTCAGAATGGGAGAAAATATTTGCAAATGAACCAACTGACAAAGGATTAATCTCCAAAATTTACAAGCAGCTCATGCAGCTCAGTATCAAAAAAATAAACAACACAATCCAAAAATGGGCAGAAGGCCTAAATAGACATTTCTCCAGAGAAGATATTCAGACTGCCAACAAACACATGAAAGAATGCTCAACATCATTAATCATTAGAGAAATGCAAATCAAAACTACAATGAGATATCATCTCACACCAGTCAGAATGGCCATCATGAAAAAATCTAGAAACAATAAATGCTGGAGAGGGTGTGGAGAAAAGGGAACACTCTTGCACTGCTGGTGGGAATGTGAATTGGTACAGCCACTATGTTGTTGTGTTATTTTAATGTGTCTCAAGGGGAAACAATGCTCTGCAGTCAGAACCTTGGAGAGTTATTTGATGTCAGTAACATAGAGACACATCTCTCCTCTCCTCCACTTATTCTCAGAAAAAATCAGTTTCTTGACATTCTCAGCTAGAGCCGAGTTACACTGAGGAGAAGAATGGTTGGAGAAAAAAGAACGGGTGCAGTTGGAAGGCTCTCCTCTGAGAAGGGGGCTTGTGAGGCTGGTGGCTGCTGGTGGTGACAGAGTCTCCCCCTTAAACTCTCCAGAAGAGGGAGCTGCAGGTCTCTACTACCTGCCCTTCCTATGAAGAGTTCTCTACTCAGAACCTGAAAAATAAAACCCAATGTATATACTGCACTGCCTCAGAGTGAAAAAGCTCTAAATCTCAAGGCTAATATAAAACAGAGATGAAGTAATCATTGAAAACCAATGAAGATCATCTTTCAGTTACAACATGTAAGTATAGTAGACTTGGTTAAGCCTGGATAGTGGAACTCTTTTAGCCTATTATTAGCCAGTTATAAGAGCTATGCAACCAGCCTCTTTGAACTGCTTGATGTAACAGGTGTGATTTTTTATGAACATTGAAAGTCTCCCACATAATGTTTTAGGCTATTAAGCAATGAATTTGTTGACTCACTGTCCAGGTAGAAACATAGGTTATGAGATGCAAGTAACGGATACCCTTTTCAAAATAAGGAGGAGGAAAGGGCCTTTATAGGAAGGATGCTGGGTTGTCCTACAGAATTTATGGAGAGGTTGAGCAACCAAGATTTGGAGAGAACAGGAACGAAGGCAATTCTAAAGTTCTCATTCGAAAAGTTCATAGACTATACTTGGGGGTTCTACCATTGATGGGACTCAGTTCCTAAGTTTGCATGTTCTCAGTTCAAGTGGTCAGCAGAAACTAAGACCGTCACACCCCACTCCACATCCCAAGGTGAGAGAAGTTGATTCAATGGTTTCAAGTCAGGTGTCAACCCAGAGCTACCCCTAACGCTTGATGGGCCTGAGTCAAGAGTGTAAAGGAGACTCCCATGACAAATGTGTAAATATTAAAAGTTACAAATCAAGATAATAAGATGATAAAATGTTCTATCCTCTTACCTTGACAGGCATACCTTTCTAACAACCTGGAAATCCAGGTTGAAATTTATAACTCTTAGATTCCATGGGGTACTGTGCCCAGATGTAGGAGCACAGAGAGAGTTGGCTCCTAGCCTGCCGCCTTCTGCTACTCCTGACTTATGGATACCCCAGTCTGCATATCCAAGCTCCAAATGCAGCCTGCACATGTATCTGCCCTTGTTACCACTTGGGCCTGGGGCTGGCAAGGCTTATGTGGGTCCTGGCGGTAGGATGGAGGCTGTTTGGGCATGGATTCCAGGGCCCTGGATTCCCAAAACAGTCAATGGAAAGGGTACACGTTGAGAAGGATGGGGGTGCAGTTGGAGGAGGGCCAGAGCATGATACCCAAGGCAGAAGTCCCTGTCGCCTAGGTATTAAGATGTAATACTAGCTGTAATATCAGGAAATAGTATTATTCTGGTTGTAGTTGGGTAATTATGGCTCATCCTATTACAAGGCTAGTTGAACATCTCAAAGGATAGAAAAGGAACCTTATACTCAAACACCTGGTTTACTGCACCCTAAATCAAAAGAGATCAAAATTACCTAGGTGCTGTCTAGGAAAGAGGAAAACAAAGAAAATGGTCACAGTAACACGATAAATTCTAGGCAACTTATCTTTTTACTTCTGAAGTAAAAACAGCTTATTCTTCCCCCAAAAAGACCAGCAAAGGTTTTACTTTTAAAAGTCATGTAGACTGTCAATGCCAATTTTGTGGCTTTGTTCTACAAGGCTTTTATTCCTTCTCAGGAAAACAAAACAAAGCAAAATACCACAACACCTGAAAACAATTCAGGTTCAAAGTGTGCTAAGGTTTGATTCCATTACTTTTCTCCTCTGGGTTCCTTAATAGGCATATCTGTGTGCACCTAAGATCTTCAGGACCTTACATGACTTATTCTCTACATGCAGTTGTAATTTCCTATTTTCTGACCTCAATTTCCACTGCTGAAATTGGATAGTATGACACCAACAGAATGAAAAAAAATGACATAGGAACAGTTCTCTCAAGAAACAGGATAAATATCTCCAACTGTAGGGACTGAAAAGATGGAAAATAGTTTGTACAAAACTGTTTTCAAAATATTTTAAAAATTATAAATAAATCTTTTACAATTAACCATATATACCTGTGGTTTCTCATTGTCTAAATAATAGAGTCCAAATTGATTAAAATTTTCATCTTTCTGTTCTTCTTGCTTCTTTATAGCCTCCAATATATACATTTTTCTATGGCTCTGTTTTTATTTTACCATTCTTCTTGTTTGAGAGCTTCCAGTGGGGCCCTATTTGCTACAGCAATGAGTCTTAAGCATACAGGCAATAAAGTTTGAGTACCAGTTTTAGACTCCAAAAAAAAAAAACCCCCTGGGTCTGAGTTCCAGTTCTGCCATTGACAAGCTGTGTGATTCTAGACAAATTACTTAACTTTTCTAGTCTCTAGTTTCCTCATCTGTAAAATGGGAATAACAGTGCCTATCTTATTGGGTTACAGTAGATGTTAGATGAATTAATACAGATAAACTCTTACGGCAGTGCTTGGCAAATATTAAACCTTCCGCAGGTAATTAACAAAACATACGGGTCCACTTAGGGTTTGTGGTCCTCCCGCATCCCTATAGGCTCATCTCTTGCTGTTCCCAATCTTATAACTCCGGGGTCCCCAACCTTTTTGGCACCAGAGGCCAGTTTCGTGGAAGACAATTTTTCCACGGATTGGGGCGGGGGATGGTTCAGGCGGTGATGTGAGCGATGGGGAGTGGCAGATGAAACTCCCCTCACGGGCCCGCTGCTCACCTCCTGCCGTGTGGCCCAGTTCCTAACGGGCTGCAGACCGCTACCAGTCTGCGGCCCAGGGGTTGGGGACCCCTGTTATAACTTATTTTTCAGAGCTAATGAACTACTCAAAGTTTCATGACCATGGTATACAGTTCCTTCTATGTAGGATGGCAGACTCACACTTTCCTTTAAAGAATCAAGCTAGGACGTGACCCCTTCAGGAGTTCTCCCTTTGCCCAGACACAGGTTAAGAGCTCCCTCAGTGCTAGTTCTATATACACTTCTCTGCTATGCTTCCTCAGTGTAGAGGATGCAAGTCCTTGCTGGGTGAGGAGAGTCACAGAAGTGGGCAGATTTCCAGCAAGTTCTCCGAAATAAGGTTTACCCATTGCCCCAGAAAAACAGGTCCAAGGAGACCTCAGGTATTGGTGAGAGAGGGTAAAGGGTCAGAGGGCCAGGGACAGGGCCCTGGTAGTGGCCAGTTGGGCAGAGGGAGACATGGCCTGGGCCCCTATGGCCTTAGAACCTGGACAGAAAGTACCCGCCTTGGATCCTCCTTGTTATGGAGATGGGAAGAAAGAAGCATGTGGGGTCAGCGGCCCAATGAGAGGCCGGTCTTGGAGGGATTCTTAAGAAAAGCTTTTTACTCCAGAACCCAGAGCAGCACATGGTGAGGCTGGTGCTGGGGGGCCGCTGTGCTACACTGACCAGGGACATGGGCTGCCTGGTGGTGTGACCATGACCCAGCCTTGTGACACAGTGGCCCTGGGTGAAGACTGCAGCCCTGCTATCTGGCGCGTTGGCAGAAAGGGAAGGGCCAAGTTCAGGTGACATGTTGTGGGATCTATGGCTCGATAAGAGTGGTTGAAACTCTTGATTGTTCTCGAGTCCCCAGAACATTTCACTGGTTGGAGCTTAGGCCCAAGAAATATTAGTTATTGCTACTCCAGAATGGCAGAGACTGAGGAAGTACCTGCTGCACACAGTATTATAAATTATAGGGTTTATGTGTCTCTATTGCCTCTTCTTTTAGACTGCAGGCTCCTTGAATGTAGGCATGTGGTTATTACTGTCACCAGTGCTGAGCAGAGTGTGGTCTACAGATGTTCAATTAAACGTTTAACTATCTGGAATCAAAAAACTATCATCTGGCACCTAAAGAGGTTCTGGATTCATTTAACTTAATAACAAGGGCTATTCCATAATGACCCAGCCTAGTGGTTATCACCCTTTCACTACTAAAGACCCTACTTATTGCTTATTATTTTCTTCAAGGAAATCATATTTTGCAAAATTTGGTCTACCAGACCATAATTATTAGCAATCTGTTTCCTGTTTCCATTAGACCTATTTAACTGCCAACCAAATCTTTTTAAGAGCCTCAACTAACCATTTACCATGAGATAATCATGATACATCATGAGCCAGTCAGTTACCACACTTAATAGCCAAAAGAAGAATTTGAAAATTTAGTTTGTATAGTTTTTGACTACGCATCTTGAAACACTGAAACTTGATGGTGGACTCCCATTTCTGCTTTGATTTCAGATCAGGAGTGAAGGCTTCATGTTCAACGCTGTCACAGGTGGCTTGGGACTGGGTTTTTTATTCTTAGATCTGGAAAGGACCTCAGAATTCACCTAGTTTAGCCCCTCAGTCCCCAAGTCCTCCCGAAAAACAGGCTAAGCAGGCCAGTGTCCCCAGACTAATTACTCTCAGAGCTAGAACCAGGACCCAAGTGTACTCAATCCCAGCCTGTGGGAAAGAATCCCATGCCAACATTACTCAACCCCTCTAATTTCTGCACAAAAAATTACAGATAGAAAAATTTTAAAGCTGTTAAGACTTTGGGTCCATCTTCACATTTCCTCTCATTTTACAGACTTAAAAATGCAGGTTCAGCGATGTCAGGTGACTCATCTGAGGGAGAACCTCAGAATTAGGAGTGAAAGTGGGATTAGATTTCTGATCGTCTGACTCTCCGTCTAATTTCTTTTGGTAAATGAATTTGAAATTAGTTTAATCTCAGCTGAAGACAAGATATGTCTTGGCTTTACATGATGGAATCGTGGTCATCACTGCATGCCCTGCCCCCCATGGCTGCCATCATGGGCTGCCCACTCTGAGGAAGTGCTCCATGGGTGCTAGGCACTAGGGTATAGCAAGATGAACAAGGGTGGTTCTAGCCTTCCAAGCTGCTGGGAAGACACGAGCTTCCCGAGTAACAACATATCCAGCCAGTCCTTGCTATGACCAGTCAAAAGGTAGTCATTTTATAGTATTGACGTGGCACTCTTCTGCACACATAGAAAGCTCTGTGGTATTTCGGTTGATCTGGCACTGTTATGCACATGGATTTTTTTCACATATACACATATTATCAAAGTCATCCAAAGAGGAGAAGACTTATTACCGAGGACAGTATGTGCATATGCATTACTAACATCGGTAATCCAGTTAAAAAGGCTTTGCTTAACATGCTTTTCCCTTACAGAGTTTGAATTTATTCATTCCATGGCTGGGAAATTGCTTTTGTTGCAACATATTGGTAAAATATTTTGTCAAAGTAGTTTAAATAGCCTCCAATGAATTAATCTATATTCTCTATTCACAACAATTCATAGAGCTATAAAAAGGTATTTACACCCAATAAAACCTTCAGCATCACAGTTCCTCATCTGTTGTCCATTAGTTACACACACAGGCAATTTTAAACTGCTTTGCTAGTGTGAAAGAACTGCTTCAATTAAAATGAGTTAAACAATGTCTCTAACTTATAACAGGCATGACAGTTGACCTTGAACAACATGGGTTGGAACTGCCTGGGTCCACTTTATGCAGATTTTTTCAATAAACATGTACTACTTCATCTGTGGTTGGTTGGTTGAATCCACAAATGTGGAACCAGGAATCCGGAGGGCCAACTGTAAAGTTATATGTAGAATTTCCACTGCAGTGGGTTGGCACCCCTCACCCCTGCATTGTTCAGGGATCAACTGTATTTATAAATGTGAAGCCAGTTCTTTCTTCACAGTACAGTAGCTCCTCTCCAGTAGCTTAATATTTCCAAATACTATATCTCAATGAAAAAGAGCATATCCCACTGAAGATATGCTCTAGTAGGAGAAATGGATACCTGTTGGAAGGTACGGTATTGATTTGTTTCAGAAGTTCATCTGAGATTTAGGATCACAAAATCTCCCAATATTCAGTCATTCAAAAAAAATTTCTAAGGCTTCCCTGGTGGCGCAGTGGTTAAGAATCCGCCTGCCAATGCAGGGGACACGGGTTCGAGTCCTGGTCCAGGAAGATCCCACATGCCGCAGAGCAGCTGGGCCCGTGTGCCACAGCTGCTGAGCCTGCGCTCTAGAGCCTGCAAGCCACAACTGAGAAAGCTCGCACGCCTGGAGCCCATGCTATGCAACAAGAGAAGCCACCACAATGAGAAGCCCGTGTACCGCAGCGAAGAGTAACCCCCGCTTGCTGCAACTAGAGAAAGCCCACGCACAGCAACAAAGACCCAACTCAGCCAAAAATAAATAAATAAAGCCCAAAAAAAAAAAAAAGTAAAGGGAAAAATGCTTTACATTTGTACAACAAGTAAAAAAAAAAAAAAAAAAATTCTAAATGCCTACTAGGCACCCAGCAATATACCATGTTTCAGGTAGGCAACAGTGAAGCACATAATTTAGAGAGGAAACTGACATGCAGATTCACAATGACATTGCATTATGTCTGCTACAATGGAGTACCATGGGAGCAAAGGAGAAAAGAGCAGCCAAATCTTCCTGGGAGGAAAGTTTCTTAAAAGAGGCAATGTTTGAGCTAAGGCTAGAACAGTAGGTAGCTGCTCCTCTGTAGGTAGCTAAAGGAGCGGGGAGGCTCGAGGTCATGGAGGAAGGATCACTCCAGCATCAGTGAAAGGATGCATTGGAGGCGGATCCTGGAAAACCAGTTTGGTTGTCAATAAGCTTTCTTCTCTTGTTAGATAAAGATCTATTGCCAAAATCATCTAGAAGGTCACCTAGGAAAGATATTCTGAGTTATCATCTGATTTATTCCACTGCTAATTGCAAGTTGGCTATTTACACCACCACATTCTTAAATGAGTACATTTATTGCTAGAGGCTTAAAGTAGTCCCTGACCAAGAGGACTGTTCTTTAGTGTGGCAATATCATTTAATTGTACAGAGATAACTGATTTATTGCTTCAGAATTTTCTTCATATGTGGACAAAAGAGTAAGAGGGGAGTTTTAAAAAAAATTGTTAGATGGCTAATTTAATCAAGTTATCTGTGTATATCTATAGATATACAGAGTCTTTCCAGAACTCATCCCAGGAATAAGAAATAAGCAAAATCATCTCCAAGCTCCCAAGAGCAATATTACAGAATCTGTGCTGAGGTAACAGAATTCTTCATGAACTGACTTATTTATGTTTAATTTAGAAATAATTCTAATAATTAGTTTAGTAATCTAGCTTCTTAGCTAATAACTTTCTTCCTTCATCCCCCTTTTTCTCTGCACTTCCTCCTTTCCTTCTCTCCTTCCCTGTTAAGTATCTATCATTTCCTAACACTATGCTAGATTAACAGAAGGGCAGATATTCAAAAGAGACTTAAGACTTTACCATAGACATTTGGTGCTTCTTGCTTGTATTAGATGAAACTAAGAACAAAAAAGGATATAAGGTACAAAAACTGCTATAAGGACAAAAGATAGTATCTGGGAGCCATATAACATGGAAGCCAAGAGATCTCAGCACTTCAGTGTCTCTAAATAATTGATGTTGATTATAATCCCTCTTGGTTATAAAAGGTTAAGTATTAGCCTTGTGTTCAGTTAGGGTGTGTTACAGTTTAGAATGACTTCTACTAAGATAGTTAAAATAAAAACATTGATGTTTATGTTGCTCTCAGCTCCTTTAAAACTAGTCTATATAGAGTAGCATTCTTTGAGGGGCCTCGGGAATCTCTCCAGTTACCCATCCAGGACAAAATACATACCTTTTAGCAAAGTTAAACATAATGCTCTTTAAATCAAAAGCTGATTACAGATTAGATCACTGGCAAGCCAGTTACTACTGGTCTAGGCAAACCTCACCCTTCCCACATACAGTGCTTCCTCAGATCTGGGAGTCCGAAAGGGACAAAGAGAGTAAAAGAATACACAAGTTTATCACTGTTACCAGAGAAAATGATGCAAATTACAGTATCTATTAATAGCTGGGCCATAGTATTTTCTTGCCTACTAGCATGATGTGTGAGCACATACCTCTGTGTGTGTGTATGTGTGTGTGTGGGGGGGGTGGGTATGGTTAAAGGGAAGCAAATCAACACCAAGTATATGTCTTTATCCATTGTTTTCTTCAGGTTACCCGAACTGCTTTGCAGCCTGGAAAGTAATTTAGAGGAGTCCTGAAGGGACACAGAAATAAAGGCAGGGGAAGTGGGAGAGGAATCTAGCAGGGGATACTGCAAATAACATACTGAATACCAATTCTAATATATTTATTTAATCTATACCATTGACATGATTCTGAATGTTCTAAGAAGGGAAACTTGTATGTTAATGATTCATCAACTTCTGGTTCAAGATGGTGACATAGGAGGACTGTGAGCTCACCTTTCCCCATGGACACACCATCTTCAGCTACATATGGAAAATTTTCCTCTGAAAAAAATCCCCTCAAAACTAGCTGAGTGACTCCCACACATTGAGTGAAAGAAAAAACCCACACTGAGGTGAGGAGACGCTGGGACACAATCTTGCAGTAAATAAACTCTATCCCTGGGTGTGGCAACCCACAAATGGAAAGGAACTTGCAACCCCAAGCTTCTCTCTGAGAAGTGAAGTGTTTGAATTTTACATTGGATACCCCAGCTTTTAAGACTTGAGAATTGAGCCCCCAAAAGATGAAGCTTTGAAAACCAACAGGGCTTGCATCCACAAGAACCACAAGGCTACAGCAAACTGAGAAACAGTTCTTAAAAGGGCTCGTGTGCTCAGATTCACCCACCCCAGGGCCCAGCACAGAGGCAGCCAACAGAAACATGCCCAGATTTTCTGTGAGAGAGGCTTATTTGCTTGTCTTAAAGTGTCAGCCTGAGGGGCAGGCATCTAACTTAACACAAATCTAGGGGCCTGTGGAAATCCTCTCCAAATGGGGACTGGCAGGTGCCATCTTTGTGCTCTCCCTCTGCCTCACTCCAGCTCACTGTTATCTCCCAAAAAGGAGCCTGTACCCCCATCTGGCACCCTGACTTTTGTGGCTGCCACCCAGGGGACAACTGTACATTGCCTGGCTCTGGGACCCAGTGGGGCTTTTGCTCATGTGTCCCACAGGACGGTAACCAATGGAAAAAGAGCTCTTAACTGGCTAACATCCCCAGGGTACAGTGCAGAAACAACAGACTGAGGGGCCCACTCTTTCTGTGAAAGAGGCCTAATAGCATATTTTTATAGCTAAGACCTAAGGAGTAGACCTCTAATTGAACACACATCTAAGGGCTGACTGTTATCCTCCCCAGAGGCCTTTAAGGGTGGACACTGTCTTTGCACTCTCCCTTTGTTGCAATCCACAGTGCAAAATCTCCTGAAGGGGAGCTTTTATATGTGTCTGGTGTCTCAGCTTTTATGTGTGATGCCTGGATTTGTGACTCCTGCCCATGGAATTCTCCTTGATCACCTAGATCTAGCAGCCAATGGGGCTTGTGCCTGCGGGTGCCATGGAACTCTAACAAATGGAGAGACAATTTTTGGCCAGCTACCACCCCCAGAGCACAGTGCAGACAGCAGGCTAAACTGCACCCTTGGTCTTTCTGTGAAAGATGCCCATATGCTTGTCATTGAGCTTTGGCCTGAGAGGTAGGCTTCTAGTTTGTCAAGCATCAAGGGGCTACTGAGGTGCTTTCTAGGAATGGCCAGTGGGCACCATCTTTGTGTTCTCTATCTGCCTCACTCCAGGTCATTGGTATCTCCTGGAAAAGATATTGCATACTTGTGTGCCACCCCAATTTGTGTGGCTGCTGCCCAGAGGACATCTCTAGATCACCTAGTTCTGTGGTCAGTGAGACTTAAGCTTATAGTCCCACAGGACTGTATATATTTGCATATTTTAAAAGCTGTTGCCTGAGGGTCTGGCTTCCAATTAGCCTGAATCTAGGTACTGACAGAGATCCTCCTGGGACACTGATAGGTCTTGGAACACCCCCAACTACCAGAAGCCACTAAAAGTAAAGTAGGCTGCTTGGAAAATTAAAAATATATGAGATACAACCAAGAGCTAGGGCAGGGTCAAATGGTAAGTTTCATCTCCTACACGAGACCTCTCCTTCAAGACTGGAAGAGGTGGCTGTTTTATGTAATGCAGAGAAACCAAACAGAGAGTCAAGAAAAATGAAGAAACAGAAGAATATGTTCCAAGCAAAAGAACAAGACAAAACCCCAGAAAAAGACCTTAATGAAATGAAGTGGTTTACCTGATAAAGAGTACAAAATAATGGTCCTAAATATGCTCACTGAGCTTGACAGAAAATGGCTGAACAAAGTGAAAATTTTAACAAAGAGATAGAAAATATAAGAACGTACCAAACAGAAGTCACAGAGCTGAAGAATACTATAACTGAACTGAAAAATAGGCACTAGAGAGGTTCAACAGCATACCAGATAAAGCAGAAGAAATGATAAGTAAATTTGAAGACAGGGCAGTAGAAATCACCCAATCAGAGCAGCAAAAAGAAAAAAGAATGAAAAAGAGTCAAGATAGCTTCAGGGACTCAAGAAACAACATCAAGTGGTCCAATAGTTGCATTATAGAGGTTCTAGAAGGAGAAGAGTGAGAGAACAGAGTAGAAAACTTATTTGAAGAAATAATGACTGAAAACTTTCCTAACCTGCAGAAGAAAACAGATATGTAGATTTAGTAAGCCAAGAGAGTTTCAGAAAAGATGAACCCAAAGAGATCCACACCAATACACATAATTAAAGTGTCAAAAGTTAAAGACAAGGAGAAAATCTTAAAAGCAGCAAAAAAACAAAACAAAACAAAAAAACTTGTTAGATACAAAGGAACCCCCATAAGAGTATCAGCAGATTTTTTTTCAGCAGAAACTTTGCAGGCCTGAAGAGTATGGCACGATATATTCAAAGTGCTGAAAGATAAAAACTGCCAAACAAGAAAACTCTATCCAGAAAAGTTGTCATTCAGAACTGAAGGAGAGATAAAGAGTTTTTCAGATAAGCAAAAGGTAAGGGAATTCATCACCACTAGATGTGCCTTACAAGAAATGTTCAAAGGGGACTTATTTGAGCTGAAACAAAAGGGTAACTAATTAGTAACAGGATAACATATAAAAGTATAAATCTCACTGGTTAAAGGTAAATATATGGTAAAATTCAAAAGAATCTAATGTTGTAACCATGGTGGGTTAATCACTTGTAAAGCTTGTATGAAGAACTTTAGAATACATTGAAACTTAAGTTGTTATCAGCGTAAAATAGACTTGTTATAAACATAAGTTTTATTTTTACATAAGCCTCATGGTAACTGCAAAGCACAAATCTATAGTAGATACACCAAAGATAAAGGAATCTAAGGATACCACTACAGAAAATGATCAAATCACAAAAAGAAGATGTGGTACATATGTACAATGGAATACTACTCAGCCATAAAAAAATAATGAAATAATGCCATATGCAGCAACATGGATGGGCCTAGAGATTATCATATTAAGTAAGAAAAAGATGCATACCATATGATATCACTTATTTGTGGAATCTAAAATATGACATGAACAAACTTATTCACGAAACAGAAACAGACTCACAGATATAGAGAACAGACTTGTGATTGCCAAGGGGGAAGGGGAATGGTGGAGGGATAGAGTGGGAGTTTGGGGTTATCAGATGCAAACTAACATATATAGAATGGATAAACAACAAGGTCCTACTGTATAGCATAGGGAATTATATTCAATATCCTGTAATAAACCATAATGGAAAAGAATATTAAAAAGAATGTATATATACATATAACTGAATCACTTTGCTGTATAGCAGAAATTAACACAGCATTGTAAATCAATTATACTTCAATAAAAAAGTATGGAAATTTAAAAATAAAAATATAATGTAATAAAAAAAAGAAAATGATCAAATCAGAAAAGAAAAGAGCAAGAGAAGAAGAAAGGAACAGATAAAGTACAAAGCAGCCAGGAAACAATGAACAAAGTGGCAATAAGTACATACCTATTAATAATTACTTTAAATGTAAATAGATTAAATTCTCCAATCAAAAGAAAGTAGCTGAATGGGTAAAACAACACCCATCTATATGCTGCTACAAGAGACTTACTTCAGATATAAGGACACACAGACTGAAAGTGGGGGATAGAAAAGATTCCATGGAAATGGAAAGAAAAAGAAACCTGGGATAGCTATACTTATATCAGAAAAAACTGTAAAAGAGACATAGAAGGTCATTCCATAATGATAAAGGGGTCACTCTAACATAAGGCTATAACATTTGTAAATATTTATTCACCCAACATAGGGGCACCTATATACATAAAACAAATATTAACAGACCTACAGGGAGAAATAGACAGCAATAACAGTAGGGGACTTTAATACCCTACTTTTACCGATGAGTAAATCATCCAGACAGAAAATCAATAAGGAAACATTGCCCTTAAACAACATACTAGACCAGATTGACTTAAACAGACATGTACAGAAAATTCCATCCAAAAGCAACAGAATACACATTCTTTTCAAGTGCACATGAAACATTCTCCAGGGCAGATCATATGTTAGGCCACAAAACAAGTCTGAATAAATTTAAGACTGAAATTATATAATCATCTTTTCCAACCACAATGGTATGAGATCAAAAATCAATTACAAAAAGAAAATTGGAAAGTTTATAAATATGTGGAGATTAAACAACATGGTATTGAACAACCAATGGCTCAAAGAAAAAATTCAAAAGAGGAATCAAAAGTACATTGAGACAAATGAAAATACAACATACCAAAACTTATGAGATGCAGCAAAAGCAGTTATAAGAGGGACATTCATAGATGTAATACTTATACCAAGAAACAACAAAAATCTCAACTTAACTTTACAACACAAAGAACTAACAAAAAGAGGAACAAATAAAGCCTAAAGTTAGTAAAGGAAGGAAATAACAAAGATAAAAATGGAAATAAATAAAACAGAGACTAAAAATACAATAAAAAGATCAATGAAATTAAAAGCTGTTTTTCTGAAAAAACAGACAAAACTGAAACAACTTTAGCTAGACTCATCAATAAAAAAGAGAAGACTCGAAGTCAGAAACAAAAGAGGAGACATTACAACTGATTCCACAGAAAAACAAAAGATCCTAAGAGACTACTATGAACAATTAAATGCCAAAAAATTGAACAACCTAGAAGAAGTGGATAAACTCCTAGAAATGTACCACATACTAAGACTGAATCATGAAGAAAAAGAAAATCAGAACAGATTGATTACTAGGAGATTGAATCAGTAATCAAATACTCCCAACAAACAAAAGTCCAGGACCAGATGGCTTCACTGGTGAATTCTATCAAACATTTAAAGAAAAATTAATACCAACTCTTCTAAAACTCTTCCAAAAATAGAAGAGGAGGAAATACTTGCAAACTCATTTCATGAGGCCAGCATAACTCTGATACCAAAACCAGACAAGGATGCCACAAGAAAAGAAAATTAGACTACAGGTCTTTCAACCCCTTGATTAAATTTACCCCTATGTATTTTATTCTTTTTGATGCAATTGTAAATGGGATTGTTTTCTTAACTTCTCTGATAGTTTGTAATATCAAATATCAGCCAATATCCCTGATGAACATGGATGCAAAATGTCTCAACCAAATTATTAGCAAACTAAATTCAAACAATACATTAAAAGAATCATACACCATGATGAAGTGGGATTTATTCCAAAGATACAAAGATGGTTTAAGATCTACAAATCAATGTGATATACCACATTAATGTGATAATGCGATATCCAAATTATCCTTATTAAAATAAGGATAAAAATTATATGGTCATCTCAATAGATGCAGAAAGAGCATTTGACAAAATTCAACATCCTAACTCAACAAAGTGGGTACAGAGGGAATATACCTCGGCACAATGAAGGCCATATATGACAAGCCCACAGCTAACCTCATACTCAAGGGTAAAAAACTTTCCTCTAAGATCAGGAAAACGACTGGGATGCCCACTCTTGCCACTTTGATTCAACACCATAATGGGAGTCCTAGCCAGCGCAATTAGGCAAAAAAATTTTTTTAACTAAAAAAAAAAAAGAAATCCAAATAGGAAAGGAAGCAAAATTGTCACTATTTACAGATGATATTAAAACTGTTGGAATTAATAAAATTCAGGAAAGTTGCAGGATACAAAATCAATATGCCAAAATCTGTTGTGTTTCTATACACTAACAGCAAACTATCAGAAAGAGAAATTAGGAAAACAACCCCATTTACAACTGCATCAAAAAGAATAAAATACCTAGGAATAAACTTAATCAAGGGGGTGAAAGACCTGTACACTAGAAATTGTAAGACACTGATGAAAGAACTTGAAGACACAAATAAATGGAAAGATATTCCATGCTCACTGATTGAAACAATTAATATTAAAATGTCCATGCTACCCAAAGCAATCTACAGATTCAATTCAACCCCTATCAAAATTCCAAAGGCATTTTTCACAGAACTACCACATACAATCCTAAAATTTGTGTGAAACCGCAAGAGACTCCCACTGGACAAAGCAATCTTCAGAGGGAAGAACAAAGCTGGAGGCATCGTGTCATGCATATATGGTCAATTAATTTACAACAAAGGAGCCAAGAATCTACAACAAGGAAAGGATAGTCTCTTCAGTAAATGGTGTTGGGAAAACTGGACAGTCACATGCCGAAGAATGAAACTAGGCCACTATCTTACACCGTACACAGAAACAAACTCAAAATGGATTAAAGACTTGACTGTAAGACCTGAAACCATAAAACTCCTAAAAGAAAACATGAGCTATAAGCTCCTTGACACTGGTCTTGACAATGAGTTTTTTGGATTTGACATCAAAAGCAAAGGCAACAAAAGCAAAAATAAACAAGTGGGACTACAATAAACTAAAAAAATCTTCGGCACAGCAAAGGAAACCATTAACAAAATGAAAAGACTGCCTATCAAATGAGAGAAAATATTTGCAAATCAGATATCTGATAAGAGATTCATATCTAAAATAGATAAAGAATACATGTAACTCAATAGCAGAAAAATGAACAATTCAATTAAAAAACGAGCAGAGCATCTGAATAGACATTTTTCCAGAGATGACATACAGTTGGCCAACAGGTAAATGAAATGGTCCTCAGCACCACTAATCATCAGGCAAATGCAAGTCATGACCACAGTGACCTATCACCTCACACCTATTAGTAGGTTTATTATCAAAAAGACAAAAAAAACAAGTTTTGGTGTGGATGTAGAGAAAATGGAACTCTTGTATCCTGTTGATGGGAATGTAAATTGGTACTGCTATCAATACTATAGAAAACAGTATGGAGTTTCCTCAAAAAATTAAAAGTAGAACTACCATATGATCCAGCAATTCCACTTCTGAGTATTTATCCAAAGGAAAAGAAAACACTAACTCAACAAAATATAGGCACCCCGATGTTCATTGCAGCATTATTTACAATAGCCAATACGTAGAAGCAACCTAAGTATCCATCAATGGGTGAATGGATAAAGAAAATATACAAATATACAATAGAATATTATTCAGCCATAAAAAGGAAATCTTGCCATTTGTGACAACATGAATGGACCTTGAGAGCTTTATGCTAAGTGAATTAAGTCAGACAAGTCAGACCAATAGCATATGTGTGGTCTCATTTATATGTGTAATCTAACCCCCCCCAAACAAACAAAATAATAAGCTCATAGATACAGAGAACAGACTAGTGGTTGCCAGAGGTAGGGGTGAGTAAAATGGGTGAAGGTCGTCAAAAGAGACAAAATTCCAATTTTAAAATAAGACACGATGGTGTAATATACAGCATGGTGACTACAGTTAATACTGTATTGTATATTTGAAAGTTGCTAAGAGAATAGATCTAACAATTTCTCATCACAAGAAAAAAATTTGTAACTGTGTGGTAATGGATGTTAACTAGACTTATTTGTGATCATTTCACAATAGATACAAATAGCAAATCACTATGTTATACACCTGAAACTAATGTTATACGTCAATTTTCAGTAAAAAAGCATCTCCCTTGAACTAAAAAAAAAAAATAATTCACCTATACTGTACACATAAACACAAACTCACTTATGTTTCACCATCTTTGTTTGTTTTGTAATCCAAGAGGATGGCTCAGGGGGTATCTTCAGTTTCATTTTGGAGGCAAACAGTACTTCTCTATCTGTTAATGTGAGTTCTTATTCTGACTACTGATGGCAGTTGTTGTGGAGCACAGAGCTGTTTTCAAAAATGAACTATCATGTAGTCAGCCTTGAAAGCCATTGGCTCCCTCTTGCTTAGAGCCCACAATGGTGTCCAGCTCATAATAGGTGCTCATTAAATACTGTTTGGAATTAAAACCTGCCTGTACATCTATCTTTCAGTTGTCTGTAAAGATCCTGGACTCTGGGTCCCCTGACAACCTTTTATCTTCCTTCATTTCCGCCCCTCCCCCACCCCAACACTGTAGCTCACTCAGCAGGAGATGCGCTTCACGAAGGCCCTTCTCAGTGGCGTCACATTACTGAACACATCTGTCTAAAGCTAGCGGACACACAATGTTTTGGCTTCTTCATGTCAGCTAGTGTTCCATAGGGTTCATTGGTGATGCTAATAGAAATGATTAAGGATCAGGCTGAGAGGACTGAAGTATAAAAATATATGAAACAAGATAGAATACTACTGCATCTTTACATGTCTTCATTCTGGCCTCATATTTTATATATATGTGGTACCAGTTTTGCCAGTCAACTAAAGGACATGATGTCCTTGAATTTGAAACCCGCGAGTGTGTAGTCTGCTTCAGAAACAAGAGGCTTTGGAAGATTTTACTTTTCAATTGCTAAGAAAACCATTTGACATCACATCTTCGTGCAGGTTAGAATAATACCCTTGGTTTTCTTCTGCAGTGAACTTCAAACATTTTTGCTTACTTACACACAAAGGATTTTGAAGAACTATCTCCTCACATCATCTAATATTTTCTTCATAAGTTTAAATAGTTACAATGGATATAGTTTCAGTGTATTGTAAATATTGACATTTTAAAAATACATCACATTTTAAAATGTATCTAAAGGAATCCAAGTATCATGTAACAATGGGAAATCTTATATTCTTTTCCTCTTTAAACTCATATTTTCATTCCAATTCTAGTGCAAAATACTCTTCTGTTACCTGCAAATTGTCTAGATTACCCTTTAATAGTTCCGTGCAACCCAAAGCAGTGCATTTTCTATTTTTTCTGATCTCACTGAATGGCATCACTATCTTTTTCTAAATGGATTTTTTAAAAGTTAATTAATTAGTTTATTTTTGGCTGTGTTGGGTCTTTGTTGCTGAATGCAGGCTTTCTCTAGTTGCGGAGAGCCGGGGCTACTCTTCGTTGTGGTGCATGGGCTTCTCATTGTGGTGGCTTCTCTTGTTGTGGAGCACGGGCTCTAGGCGCTTGGGCTTCAGTAGTTGTGGCACACAGGCTTAGTTGCTCCGCAGCATGTGGGATCCTCCCGGACCAGGGCTCGAACCCGTGTCCCCTGCATTGGCAGGCAGATTCTTAACCACAGCGCACCAGGGAAGTCCCGGCATCACTATCTATCCAAGTCCTCATACCAGTAACCTAGAAGTCACCCTTTCTTTTATCTTCGTCACTCATCCTGTCCATTATCAAGTCCTTTTTACTCTATTTCCAGTGTCAAGTCAAATCCATCTGAGTCCCTCCAGCACCCCAGGGGTCTACAAGAATTCCCGAGGGGTGATTCGTCAGCAAGCTGAGGCTCAAAATGATCATGTAGAGGCAAAAGCCTGAGCAATTTATATTTCATTTAGAAAGTGTCATAGCAGAAATGCTATTAACCTAGGTACCAACCAGTCTGAAGTCCTGCTCAGAACACAATCAAAATGCTTCATTCTAAGTCCCATAAAATGTTTTGCTTTTAAAACTGATGAAATGCCAAATCAGAGACTTCTTTGAATAAATATGCCCTAACTACTTTGTTTGCTTTAAGCTTATAGGATGCTTTTGGCACTGCAAAGGAAGGTGTTATTTCACTAAGTTTAAAAAAATAAATCAAGTTTTTATGTAACAAAGTGAGTTTCCAAAGTTGTGGATGACAGCAACTTGGAAGCTATATCAATTCTGCAGTAAGTAACAAGGCAGCTAGGTGTGATTTGCAGGTGCAGGTAGACTGGGCAGCTAATCAAATAGCCCAAGGAGAAATATAAAAAGAGGAACTGTGGACAAGGAAAAAGGAGACAGAAACTTCTGCTCAATAAAAGAAGCAGGGATATCATGCCAGGTCTAAATTCTTTGGTCCTGTTTTTCTTACATATATCCCCTTCTCTTACTCTATCTGATAGCATGAAAACCAGATCCTGAAAAGGGCAAAATAAAGGATGTTCAAATTTTCTGAATCTAAGATATAAAACAGTTTAAAGTTTGAATTTGAATGTTCAAGGTTGCATTATTTTTATTTTGTAATCTCTTCCAATGGTTTATTTTAATTCTCAGAAAATAATAGCATTTTAGCACTCACATGGAATGGAATAGACTTAATTCAGCAAAATTCATTTAACAAAGATGTATTAAATACCTCCTATGCAGCAGGCACCATCTGAGGCACTGAAAACTACTGTGGCCCAGCATCATACCCATAGCAGGAACCTGACCATAGTGATAGCCTTCTGAGTAGGGATAGAGACTGTATGACTGTTGCTCCTTGCAGATTGACTGATCATTGGAAGCAACCAAAGAAGCAACCGTAGTGAAACTGGCCCTGGGTATGTTTTCCCATCAGACACATCCTGCCCCATCGCTGGGTTGGTTGTCCTCCTCATTTCTGCTGGGACCTTCCTTCCTCCACAGCAGAGGGGATGGCTGCCTGCAATTCTGGAAGCTATGCTGGTGACCTGCACGTGTTAGAGGTAGTTTTGTCCCTCTTTCTACTCATCCCATTATCTCCCACACTTTATATTCTAGTTACATTCTTCCCATTTAAATCTTACCACCCTGGTATGTTGGTTCTTTCACTCCTCCCCTACTCCATCAAAACAGACTCTAACTGACCCACTACTTTTTTTTTTACATCTTTATTAGAGTATAATTGCTTTACAATTGTGTGTTACTTTTCACTTTATAACAAAGTGAATCAGTTATAAATATACATATACCCCCATATCTCTTCCCTCTTGCATCTCCCTCCCACCCTCCCTATCCCACCCCTCTAGGTGGTCACAAAGCACCGAGCTGATCTCCCTGTGCTATGTGGCTGCTTCCCACTAGCTATCTATTTTACATTTGGTAGTGTATATATGTCCATGCCACTCTCTCATTTTATCACAGCTTACCCTTCCCCCTCCCCATATCCTCAAGTCCATTCTCTAATAGGTCTGTGTCTTTATTCCCATCTTGCCCCTAGGTTCTTCACGACCATTTTTTTTTTTTAGATTCCATATATATGCGTTAGCATACAGTATATGTTTTTCTCTTTCTGACTTACTTCACTCTGTATGACAGACTCTAGGTCCATCCACCTCACTACAAATAACTCAATTTCATTTTTTATGGCTGAGTAATATTCCATATTATACATGTGCCACATCTTCTTTATCCATTCATCTGTCAATGGACACTTAGGTTGCTTCCATATCCTGGCTATTGTAAATAGAGCTGCAATGAACATTTTGGTACATGATCTTTTTGAATTATACTTTTCTCAGGGTATATGCCCAGTAGTGGGATGGCTGGGTTGTATGGTAGCTCTATTTTTAGTTTTTTAAGGAACCTCCATACTGTTCTCCATAGTGGCTGTATCAATTTACATTCCCACCAACAGTGCAGGAAGGTTCCCTTTTCTCCACACCCTCTCCAGCATTTATTGTTTGTAGATTTTTTGATGATGGCCATTCTGACTAGTGTGAGATGATATCTCATTGTAGCTTTGATTTGCATTTCTCTAATGATTAATGATGATGAGCATTCTTTCATGTGTTTGTTGGCAATCTGTTTGTCTTCTTTGGAGAAATGTCTGTTTAGGTCTTCTGCCCATTTTTGGATTGGGTTGTTTGTTTTTTTGATATTGAGCTGCATGAGCTGCTTGTAAATTTTGGAGATTAATCCTTTGTCAGTTGCTTCACTTGCAAATATTTTCTCCCATTCTGAGGGTTGTTTTTTCATCTTGTTTATGGTTTCCTTTGCTGTGCAAAAGCTTTTAAGTTTCACTAGGTCCCATTTGTTTATTTTTGTTTTTATTGACCCACTATTTTTCAGTGGAGAGGATCTGATTACCCAGTTCACTCAGCACTTCCGTGGGTCCCTTCTCTTAGGCATTTGTCTTAAATGAAGGCAATCCCTCAACCCACTGAAACGACATCTTTTGCAGTGAAAGTCAAGTGTAATTTGATGTGAGAACCATTTGTGGGGCTAGGGAGGGGGGCTCTGTGCAAACCCTCACATCATACCACTGATGCCTTACCTATTTATAACCCTAATACTGCAGGGTATCTTTGCTCTGAAACACATTTTCTCCTTTGGCAGAGATCAAGGTCTTGTTCATTTTAAGATCAGCAAAATCTTATTTTTCTGCTAAGAGCCACATTCCTAAACTGCAGTGCTTTCAGATATGGTGTGAGGCACTCTGCTTCTATGTCAATTGTATAATTAGAGGAGTATTTCTTTCGGTCTTTTGCTTTTTAATAGGCTTATGGGAGTGTTAGCAGGGGGGAGGTGAGAACATTTATTACCACTTAATCTGCACAGTTATGGTTCTTTTGGGCATCTCATAAATACAGAGGGGCAGCTGTGCTTTCACTTCCCACCAAGTGGAACCCAACAGAGTCTGCATTTATAAGGTTTAACACTCATTCAAATAAGGTTTAAAAGAAATCAGGTCACATTTACTAAAGTACCATGCTCAGGCAAGTCTACATCTTCTTTTAAACCCCTAGTCTTAATTACTTTCTGTGACTGTTCGGACATGTCAGATATTATTTTATTTTTTAAGCTGATGATAGTACTTCACCTTTTGGTAGAACTTCAAAAGGTGTAGCTTCTGTCAGGCCACTCTGTTTTGGAAAGAGGGTTACTTCATTGCCATTTAGCTTTCAACTTGGACACTCAGCTATGTTATAAACTTTTATAGGTTAATTGCACAGAAATAACCCATATCAGTTGTAATAGGTTCATTTGAATTCTTTTCCTTAAGCAGGCTTTTACATGCCTAGAGGACATTCCTTTAGAGCACTGAACTTTAGCATCAGAAATAGTAAGAGAGGTTTGTGTTACTTGAAGAGTTATAGGATATTATAAACTCTATTCTTCTATAAAAGTATACTGTTGTTTAAAATGCACCCAGTATAAAAGCCTTTGAATGCTGAAATCCTTACTTATAACTATTAATAAGGATATTATATCTGCAGATTTTGACTTTCCAGTTTGAGCAACAACTCCTCCCCCAAACCTGGGAAAATGTGTATGACATATCTATCTCTGTAGATATATCTATCTCCATCCCAGCAGGACCACCGTCCGAAACTGTACTACATAACTCTATGGGTACTATTCAAGTCTGACCCCTTCCCAGGAGGTGTGTAGGATACAATTTTCATAGTTTTCCATGGAGGGCCTGGAATCTGCCAATACAATTCTTGCCTTGCCATGGGAGGTACTTACTATTTCTCAATCCATAACACTTAGGATGAGATGAAGACTTTGCTATCCATAAGTTATTAATGAATGAGTCATTCCTGTTCAATAGCAGCTCCTTCACTCTTTCACACATATTCCTGTTGAAGCCCTTCCCTTTATTCACTCTCAAAGCACCATTTTATTTTGCTGCAAGTGAAGGGGAAGGTGTCATGGGGTCCAGAATTAGAATATGCCTGCATTTTACATTTTACTTGTACCGTGTACTTGGAACAGTGGGTGCCAAGGAGGCTTTTGGAAGCTGTCCTGGAAATCAACTATTGATAACAACATTGGATGTATGTAGAAGCATTAAAAAACAACTCACAAATGCATGTTTGGAGCACAATCTGCACCTTAACATATGTGTGTATATATGTGTCATGGGTGATACATACACGATATAATACACATGTGTGTATATATATACACACACATATATGTATATGTGTATATATATATTATTGAAAAGTATTGTCTTTGCTCCACTAGAGAAATAATCAAATGGCCAGGGTGGTAAATATCTAGGCAAGAATGGATAGCCATATAGAAAAAAATAACTCGACTCTATTTCACACAATACACAAAGATTAATTCCATGTAGACTGTAGCTCTAGAAGAGAAAACAGTGAGTTTGAAAAAAAAAATAGGAGAGTATCTTCAAAGCCTCAGGGTAGGCAAAGATTTATTAAAACAGAAAAAGTGCCAAACCTAAAAAAACCTGATAAATTAGATTATGTTAAAACAAAGAAATTCTGTTCATCAAAAGACATCATAGAATGAAAGAGGAAATTTAGAATTCGTTACAAAGTGTTATTACAATTACACTACATGTATCCAATAAGACCACATATCCAAAATACATAAAGGACTCCTATAACTCAACAGGAAACAATAATCCAATAGAAATATGAGCAAATGATTTGAATAGGCACTTTATGAAAGAGGACATCCAAAATGGCCAATAAACATATAAAACGGCATTTTATTAGTCATCAGAGTAATGCAAGTCAAAACACTGCAGTACCACCACAGGAATGGCTCAGATGTAAGGTAAATTACATCAAGTATTAGCCAAGTTGGCAATAACTTAGATGCTTGCTGATGGAAGTGTAAATTGTTGCAACTATTTGGGAAAACTGTTTATAGTAGTATCTACTAAAGCTACCCAATGACTCAGCAATTCCTACCATACGCCAACAGAAATACATCCGCGTGTTCAGCAGAAGACACATACAGGAATGTTCACAGCAGTAAACATTTTAAGCCCCAAGCTAGAAATAACCCAATGATGGATATATTATGGTATGAAAATAAAACACAATGACAGTGCACAGACATGGACACCTCTCCTGAACATAATGTTGAGTGAAAGAAACCCAGTTATGAAGAGTATGATTCCCTTAATATAAAGTTCAGACACAGGTAAAAATAAGCTATGGTGTGAAAAGTTAGGATGCTGGTTAGCCTTTGGGCAGGGACTGAGAGGACGGCAAGGGAACCTGTAGGTGCTGGTAATATTCTGTGTCTTGGTCTGGTTATCAATTACATGGGTCTGGTCACTTTCTGAAAAGTCATTCAACTGAGCACCTATGGTTTGTGTACTCCCTTCTAATATGTTATACTTGAATATTATATGCTTATAAAAAGTTCAGATTAAGAGCCTCAAGCATTCCAAGAACCAAAAGCATTTTATATTTATTCTATCCGTGAGAGCTTATTGATTAAACAGTCCTCGGTATTACCCTGCTCTTTATAGAAAGGACATTTTTGCTCAGATCAAACATATGCCTCCGTGTTAAAAACCTTACTTAATATTTGGAAGAGAAAACACTCGAGACAGAATGCTTCTAGGCATCTGTTTCGAATGGATTTCAATGCCTCTGAAAGTCTTTTTATTGATAATGTGCTAAGCTAAACATTTTCAATTTCATATCATTGATTTGAATGCTGTGTACTATGCTTTTTACTACTAAAAGTTCAAATACTATGCTAATCGGTTTGATATTTGGGATGCCAGAGTGGAAAGCCCTTTGTCTACATAAAGTAATCAAACAGCAAAATAGCCAGAGGTATCCATAGCTGTCATGATTTCAATGGATAGGAAGCCACAATCAAGAAGAACCGCTTGGCCAAAACACCCTCACTAAATTAATCAGCATGCTGTTGAGTTTTAGTTTGTTCTTGTGTGAATGGCTGTTTACTACTTATAGAGCATTTACTCACATAGTTCAATCTATTGTTAGGCTTAGATCCAAGAATGTTAGGACTTAATTGTCTCATTTCCTCAATAAGTGGTGCAGCATGTTATTACTTGGCTACTTGGTTGATGGTGATCATAATACAGACTTGGAGGTGGGGTGTACTAGGGATTATGCATTGTTTTTGACCGTAGCCATGCAGGATGAGCATACATATAAAACTGACTTGCATGCAGGCTGGACTTAAAACTATTCATTTTCCTTTTCTAAAGATTAGTATTAAAATGTATTTTCCCCAGGATTCCCATCCTTATGTCACTCTGAACAGAGGAATAGATTAGATGAGAATTGAGAATGCCATCTCTTCCCATGCAAACCAAGTGTAATTTAACAACATTTGAGTGCTTGCTACTTTCAAGGAAATTAAGTAACCTTAAAAGTTTTTCACGTGACTACACACGTGGGCACGTAGGTACTCACATAGTCACTAAAATTATCAATGTGAAATATGCACTATTGACAAAACTGTGAGATCAGTGAGGTAGAGTTTATAACTGCCACAGTGCCTGGCACATAAAATGTATGCAGAAAGTAACAATTCTGATCGTTATTTCCCCCCCGTTTAAATTGTCGTATACTTCACATACCATAAGTTACCCCATAAAGTGTACAAGTTCTTGGTTTTTAGTGTGTTCACAAAGATGTACATCCATCACCACTAATTCCAAAACATTTTTATCACGCCTCTCTATTTTTGCAATCATATATACCATTAATCTTTCAGTTACCCAAGGTCCAAAGCTTGAAGTCACCTTTACTCTCATTGTAGTTGTAATGCATCTGTGGAATGCCTAATTATGTTGAAAACATTTTTCATGGGCTAATTTGGCCATTTGTATGTATATCTTTTTTGGCAACGTGTTTAAATCTTTCCAATTTGTAAAAGTTTTTGGCCATGATCTCTTCAAATATCTTTTTCTGCCCTCCTCCCTACGATCTCCTTTTTCCTGGCCTTTGGGGCCTTCAGTTACATGTATACCAGGCTGCTTGATATTTTCCCGTAGTTTACTAATGAGTTGGTCTTTTTTTTTTTTTTTTTTGTACTTTTATCTGTTTCATTTAAAGTAGTTTCTATTGCCTTCTTCAAGTTCACTAATCTCTTATTCTGCCTTGTCTAGTTTGCTATTCACCCTATCCAGTGTATTTTTCATTTTAGACATTATAATTTTCATCTCTAGAACTTCAATTTGTCTTTTTCAGATTTTCCATGTCTCTACTTACATGCTTCATCTTTTGTCTGCCTTCTTGAACATGTGGAATACTGTTATAATGACTGTTAGAATGTTCTATATCTACTTATTCCATCACTGGTGGCATTTGTAGGTCTGTTTCTATTGACTAATTTTTCTTCTTATGGCTCATATTTTCCTACTCTATTGCATGCCTGGTAATATTTGATTGGATGCCAGCCAGTGGGTAAAAATTCCAATTTGGGGGTCTTGGACATTTTTTGTATTCTAATATTTTTGAGCTTTATTGTCAGAAGCTAAGTTACTTGGAAACAATTTGATTCTTCCATCATGCTTTAAAGCACTGCTAGTCAGGATTAGAGCAGCCTCTGTTCAATTGCTAGTTTTGTTCCACTACTAAAGGCAGACCCTTCTGAGTTCTCTCCCTGATGTTCTGTGAAATAAGAGGATTTTCTACTCTGTCCTTTGGGAAAATAAACTATTCCTGCCCTACCTGAGATACAGGGATTGTTCTCTTTAATCTTTGTGCTAGTTCTTTCTCCAGGCTTGGGTAGTTTCTACACACTCATTTGTTGATTAATTCTCAGCTGAAGACTTGAGGTGCTCCATGCAGATCTCTGGAACTCTCTCGCTAGAGCTCTCTCCTTTCCTTGTATACCCCCTTGTGAGCTCTGCCTTCCACTTCCAACTTTGTCTCCTCAACTCAGGGAGACTTCTAGGTTCTACCTGGGTTTCCCCTCCCTATGCTGCTTCCTGGAAGCTCTCTCCAGTCAGGAAGCTGGAGCAATCAGACTGCTGACCTTATTTGTTTCCTCTCTCTCAGTGATCATTGTCCTGTCAGGTCTGATGTTCAATATCTAAAAACCATTGTTTCATTTTGTTTTTCTTAGTTGTTTTAGGCAGGTTATATCCAATCTCCACTACTCCATCTTGGTTGAAAGTAGAAATCACCATGCCCTTTTAAACTTCTTGGGTCAATCTTTGTACAACTTACCCAATATGTCCCATCATATCATCTGACACCTGAACTGCTGACTATTGTAATTTTTCTAACTACTCTCCCTGTCCTTAGGCTCTGCTACTTGCCATGCATACACTCTAACTTAGTCACAGTAAATTTTATATATCATGGCTTTCTTCAGAACCAGTGAAGGTTCTCCTTTGGCTTTAGGATGCAATTAAAATTCCTAGTCTGGCATGCACGATCCTTCACTATCTGACCTCCAATTATCTTTCCAAACTTACTTACTATTCTAGCCAGGCTGAACTAAACATGTTCCCAACATTACTTATGCCTCAGAGTCTCTTTGCCTTGTTCCAATATTCTCTCCATGAGGAACACTCTCCTTTATGACTATTCAAGTTCTGCTCATTTTTCAAGAAGCAGTTTAAGTCCTACTTCCTTTATGGATCCTTTAAGACCCTAGTCCATGAAGCTCCGGTATATATTTTTTGCTTCTATTGCCTGAATTATTGTCTTTCCTACCAAGACAGTAATTTTTAGAGTAACTTAACGGTTTTCCTAAGTAATCTAAGAGCTGCTCAGAACAAAGCTCAAAAGTTCAGGTACCTTTCATTCTTAAGAATTAATTTTTGATAGACAATCCTCACTAGATGAGAGAGTTCTTGACATCAGAAGCTTGTCTTACACATCATTCCCCTCATGCTTAAGCTTATCATGGTCATGTGTCATGTAGGAGCTTAATAAATGTTTCATGCTCATTCTCTGTTCTGTTCACGTTCTCTCACTAAAAATGCAAATATAAGTTCTCTATCCCTGATAACCTGCCAGTTCTGCAAAGCTTCAAGGTGACAGGTTGTTGGAACTCTAAGTTCTTACCTCCCTGACCATTTCTCCCTCAAGAACAAATCATCAGTAGACTCACATGTGGGATGATTTTTACGACAGGCTGAGGGATGCCAATGAATCGGCGTAAACACCTCAGCCTCTCCCCATCTCAAGACTGAGCTGATGCCTGGGAAATCTAGGCTCTCATACAGGTCTCAGTCAGCTTTAACTCTGGAGAAGCAGGAACTTGCCCACTCTCTCTTGGGAGCTGTGGATGTCCAAAAAGCAGGGTCCTTTTTGGCTTGGTATCCAGATATGTCAAAGGGTTCCCTGTACCCTAAAGTGAATTTCTTTTTTCTATCACCATTCTGATATTCTCAGCCATCCTCCTGATGTAACTAGCCCAGTGGGTCTTTTTTGTATTGTGGCACACATTTAAAGATCAAAATTGTTAACTACCATGATGTAATAACAGCTCATGGTGCCCGTAAAAGGATCCACAGTTGTCATTCTTGTGGTCACTTTCTAGCCGTTTCCTAGTTTGCAGTGTAGACCTCCATCTCCTTGAGTTATCATGAGGTGACCAAAGGTACTGATCTATAGCTTAACTTTCTTTCTGCCTGGAATATTCTTCCCCCAGACACAGTCATGGCTTGCTCCCTCACTTCATTCGTAGCTCTGATCATTTCATTGAAAAAGCCTTCTCCAACCTCAGCAGCTAAAATAGCCTTCCTTCTCTACCCTTCACTTTCTATCACCTTATCCTGTTTGATATCACATACATCTTCTCGATACATTTATTTATTTGTCTGTCTCTTCTCCACCATAATACAGGTAGAGCCTAGGTGCCTAGAATGAGGCCTGGCACATAGCAGATGTTCAAAAAGTAATTGTTGAATGAATGAATGAATGAAATCTTTTTGCTTTGGTCAGGCTCTCATTTAGACTCATAAGGCAAAATTCTCTCATGCTCTGGTTAGCACACAATCATTTTGGTGCCAGCAGAGCACCAAATGACCCCCTTCTAGCCTGACTTCTCTCATCGAACAGTACGCACACGAGTAGCCAACATGAGTGGCTCATCTCAATTATCTGAGAGATATCACCATGACAGAAGCTCAAGCCAACAGGATCTGTTTTTGGTCACATTCTCCCCTTAGCCTGGGCTGCTACCACCCACCTGTCACTTAAATCAATCAACTCTCATATAAAAACCTGATTCAGCACACACTAGTATTAAAAAAAATTACCTCTTAATTATATGAATATATATGTTTAGCCAAAAAGGAAGTAAGAATTATGTACGTATAACTTGGGGGAAGGCTAGCGATGACAGCAGGAATTATGAGTTTCTGGACCTAGGGGTTCTGCCCTGGCTCACCACAAACCCACTCTAGATTGCAAAAGAAAACTGTGAGAGCCTTTGACTTAGTATGTAGGTTCTCAAGCAAAACAGTTATAAAACAAAATGGAACTTGAATTAGTCATTTTTGTGTTTACATGTTTAATGGTTGTGTTCCAAGCTGGGATTTTGCAATTTCAAACTGTATGAAAGAAGAGTTTACACGCTGAGGTTATTCTTAGGAGACATGTCAGCTAAGGAATAAATTTATGAACACTACTTAAATACACAAGGGGAGAGCTAGGGAGTGGCTTCTCAAAAAGATAAAAGAAATAAAATTGAAGAGGATAGGGGATGGGAAACTACCTAGAAATGACTGTTACACAATCAGTGTGAGAGAGTTCAAAAAATTTTTTTGAAGAACAAAATTCGACTCAACTAAATTCTGCTATGTAATGGATACTCATATGTAGTGTTTACTCTGAGATTTCAGAGGCCAAAAATCTCATGGTCTACCCAAAGTTACCTGTACCTGTCAGGGCTTAAATTCCTCCTCTCCTGCTTCTTAGAGGTGACATTTTAATTCCACTGATAAATTAGCTCTTCTGGGGAAAAGAATAGCAAATTAATTGGGATAATATTTGGAATTTCCCACAGGATACATTCGTGGACTGAAGAGTGTCAGATAATTAGTGACCAAGTTATCCTGGTTTGTCCAGGACTTTCCAGTTTTAGCTCTAAAATTCCCATGATCAGTTTGCCCTTATTCCTGGGCAAACTGGGATGGTTGTCATCCTTTCGGTATCAACTTGTAGGATGATGAGCCCCAAGTTATCAGATAAGACCGAGGACTGTCTTCTGGGTTTTGTGAAACCACTGCCTGATGTACCAAGAGCAGAACAATGGACTTGGGGTCAGAGGACCTTGGCTGGATGGGGGAGTTTTGGGGTCTGGCAGACATTTTTTTGGCTCAGATCCTATTTTTCCCGTTTACTAGGCCTGTGACCTTTTGCAAACGACTTAACTCTCTTGACCCTCTGCTAATAGAGTTGTTGGTTGTAAAAATTAAACATAAAATGTGGAATGTACTTAGTGCTGTGATTAGTATTTAGTAACCACATATTTACTAAGCTGCAATATATGGTAGCTCAGCAGCAGCAGCATCCTTGAGGGCTTTAGAGTCAAAGGTTCAGGTTCTGGCTCTTCTGTTATCTATGATTGTGACCTTAACCAAGTCTTTTCACTTCCTTAAGCCTCAGTTTGCTTATCTGTAAAGTGAAGATAACTAAAGCAGCTGTCCTTGTCTCAGAGGGTTATTGTAAAATCAAGTGAGACCCTGTAGGTTAGGAGCAACGTAAACTGTAAAGCATGATTCCAATGCAATGATTTAAGATCTACTCCTGTGTAGGTTCTAAGTAAGGGACCAGACTTCCTGAAACAAAACAGTTAACAGCAGTTATATTTATTAAAATGCCATCATTTGGCATGCTGCGTCTAGTTCTGGTTGTTTCACTTCAAGGAAGACAAAAGAGATCTGAAGAAGGTCTAAGAAGGGCAACCAAAACAGCCAAGGGGTCAGAGGAGATGTAGGATGGCCAATGACTCAAGTCTAAGCAATGATAAATGGCTTGAGAAGGTTAACTCTAGAATTGTTTGCCAAGTCCCCACAAAGACAGGGAACATTCCTTGATTCTTGAAAGCCACAGGTTTTAGGGCGTGTATAAGGAAGTGCTTCTTCTTAAGGCAGTTATCAATCCACAGGGTTCATTAACCCAAGATTTAAAGCCTAAAAACATGGACCACCTCACAAAGTTCCAGCTACCTTACTGTGGACTTTTTATGCACGTGTTAATCAATTAATCTATATCCTTAACTCTGAGGTTCGTGCCAAAGAAAGCACTTTGATGACATCAATTTCAGAGTATGCCCCAATCTTGAAACTCTTTCCTATCCCATCTTCCATGATATCTTACAGTCCTGTCCTAGTTGGGTTTTTTGCTTGAATGAATGAATAAAAGAATAAATGGTTATTAATATTCACTTGTTTGTTTGTCCAACTATTCATCTATCCCTCCATCCATTTCTAAAACAAGTTCTTATGATCCTGGCACTATGCTGGACACTGGACATAGAAAGATATATAAGACCTAGTAATTAAGAAGGCCCTCATCGTCTAGTACAGTTTTCTCAGATTTGGATATAGTATTCCATCTGTTGTTGTAATCCTACTTGTTATTTTTAAAGATCTTGCTCTTAACATCACCACTGTGAAGCATTCCATAAATTCCATATGCTAAATCACCAAAGACTCAATGGAACTCCCTAAACCTTTCATTTTTGGCAGTTAGTCTCATACCTGAGTCTCTAGTTATAGACATTTGCATATACACATATTAGCTGTCATGCCCACTCAGAACTTGGGTGTAAGCTTCTTAAGTATAGGAATTGTTATTCATCTTTGTTTCTCATAAGTACTCGATCAAATTCCATAATGTCTCATTCCGTAGCTAAGACTTGACTGGTCTTGAGAGAATGATGTCATGTGTCATTGCTAATATATCAGAGGTTAATATATTTAAAGTTGTCAAAGACAACAGAAATAATTTAAAGTAACATGATTATTAACTACTACCCAAAATTAGAAGTTTAAAAATCTGTATGAATAATTATAACCACATCAAATAAACTTAATATATTAAGAAATTTGGTTCTAGCAATCTATTGGAGACGTGTGATATTTTTAGTCGAATGATCGCAGTGCTCATTCAAAGGTATGTTATTTTAAACCACGCTGCACGTAAAGCAATATTAGTGTTCAGGAGTCAGAAGTTCTGAAATTAAGAGTCCTATTAAACTCTTAGAAGCAAGATAAACAGCCATATCTACCTAAGGAGCTGATACAGGACACATTAGAAGAGGTAACCATAGAAGGAAATTCTTATCAAGTTAAAAATGCGAGTCAGAAAATACCATAGTGAATCAACGGAGATTAAAAAAATATTGACTTCAATATATATTCAAGTTATGAATAAGTTACAGGGAAAATATTACATATTCAAATGTGGGATGAATTTCAAGAGACAACAAAGTGCCGATGAATACAAACTTGAGATGACAAGTATAACTATATCACACAGTCAGTATGGTACAAGTTTATCCACAATATATTTACTGTACAAATCATTTTTTTATAAACAAAATAATTAAGGATGAGTGACTAGTCTAACTAAATCATATTCCCTGAAGGATAAAACTGTACATTAACTTGAAAATCACATTCTGATAACTGCAAGCATTTGTCACTTCTGTTTTCCCTTCACGTAATGATACAAAAGTGAACCTTACAGAAACAAAGAAAACAAGAGGAAATTCACATATGAACAAAATATTTGACTGAGATTAGTGGGCTCATCAGTATCTTTGTTTTCTGCTCCCTCTTTAGCACACCACAGACTATATTTTTCATCTGCTGACATCTGTGTGGCCCTGGGCAACCAGTCTGGTCAGTGGCATGTAGGTAGAAATGATGTGTGCCCCTTTCAGTCCTGACCCCTGAAACTTCCCTTGAAACCCTCTTCACTTCTCTTTCCCCATTTGCTGAGGGGTACAGAGGGTCCATTGCAAAAGTCTGAGGCTTGAGAAGATGGCAGCAAAGATGCAAAGAGCTTGGATCCCTGAATGACTCTGCGGAATAGAGCACCCTTAGCCCTCACACTGTGTCATGAGCAAGAAACAAATCTTTTCTTTGTTTGAAGATATATCTATAATATTTATTAAGGTATAATTTTATACAGTAAAAAGCACAGATCTTATATGTTCAATTAGGCAAGAGCAACAAACAAATCTTTAGTGCTCCTCATATATTTCTGTGCCTATGATGGTTTGTGATATTTAAATTCAAGATATAAATATCTCTGTTAAATACTTTACCAAGTTACTTCACTGTCTTATATTTTTAATTTTTTCTAATGTTTATCTACATAGCACCCTGAATGTTGAATAAACTTCGGGAAATTGGCTTTTAGTGAAAATAATCTACTACAGGCCCATTTTAGAAAGAAAATATTACCTGCAAGGACCAAAACATGAACTGATAAATTAAGATGAAACCCCAAACAAATCTTTGGCATCAGCTCCAAAACCTTTTTGATTGATAGAGAATAATTCCCTTATGAACTACGCTGGAGTTGACACATCATCTTTTTGTCTTAGAGTATGCCTATGAAAAGACAAAAAACAGATTTAAAAAACAAGAGAGTAGTGAACAGTTGAGGGTGATGAAGGGATATTTCACTTGTTAAAGTGTGAACTATGTGCTGGCAGCTGCTTGAAAATATAATTTATTTTCATAAGTCTAACAATGCATTTCATCATTGTACTATTTTTATTGAAACTGTTCTGTAAAGAATTTTAATGATGAAAAGTAAACATTTTTACCCTATTGAGTTTTCTAACAGTGAAGTTTATCTTTCTTGCTATAATTTATTATGTATATATCATGTATTCCTTAGTATGATTTTAAGGGTGGGCATGCTAGGCTATTATTCATTAAAGCTAGTATCACACAGAAATGCTTAACTGATGGGTTTATTAAGTGGCAACAGGTCCTATTCGTAGGAGGTTAGTGTACTTCACCATTAAATCAGAGGTCTCCTTAAAAGTGTCAACCTCTTTGCTTCAAATTAGGGCACAGATAATCAGTGCAGATTAATACCCAAAGTAGTTCACATGTAGTATTTATGGGCTGATAATATGCTAGAGCTGTAAAAGTAGATATATATTCACTAAGAGTCATACCAATTAGCATAGACCCATAAGCCTAGGGCACAAAGGACTCTAGTGAGGGGCTAGTTCACACAAGCAGGAATAGAAACCTGAATAAAAATTCCAACATTGACTCGGGGACCCACCATTATTGTCCATCTCTCGTTAGTGAGGCTGGTGGCTTCAGCGTTATCAGTGCAGTGGCGACCGTGAAAAGGTTGGTCCCAAACAGGAAAATAATTGTGAAATGAAATTCCTTCTGTTTTCCATGCAGCATTCGTAAACTGTGTGACCCAGGATCGCCATTTTTTTTTTCTGTAGCAGTATCTTAGGGAACAAATGATAGGATACTCACAGCTATTACTAGAGTTCCCCCACCACACACACACACACCCTCCACCAGTACATCTTTGGTAAAGCCAACAAACTTAATTAGGGACTTTGAAGACTCCCTAGTGCATAAGTTATCAGGAGAAACAGGACACTCATAGAAGATAGAACAAACCATGGACCATGGTGCAGTCAGGATCTCTGGTTTACTCCTGAAATTAGTGGAAGATGGGCAAAGGGGCCACATTTCAAGTCATCGAGATTACTTGCTGAATGGATGGTCTTATATATATAGGTGAATTCCTGTTGTAGAGAACTTTGAAAAAGTTCCTTAAAAGATTTGTTCCTAAAAGACCTGCTTGAAAGCATACCTACAAGGTCCAATAAGGACCTTACTCTGTGCTGTCCTCTAGGGCAGTGCTTCCTAAACCTTTCCACATCATGGCACACATGGAAAATGATAGCATTTGTATGGGATACTTGGGGAAACAGGAATTTGGAATCCTGGGTGAGGAGGAGGTGACAGGCAAACTTAAGGTTGATAAGATGGATTTCCCAGCACATAGTTTGGAAGCTCTGTTCCAGAGAAGATGAATGAGTAATACTGAGGGCCTAGTGAGAGGTCTAGAATCTATTAACAGTAATAGAAATAGCTATCATTCATCGAATACTAACCATGTGCCAGCCACTGTACCCAATGCATTAGGTACACTATTTCTTTTCATCCCCAAAATAATCTTATAGACTCTACTTCTGGTAACGACGGCATGAGAAGGTCAGATAACTATTCTCCATAGAAAATGACTATACACTGGGCAAAATTATTAATCACAATCATTTCAGGGCACTGGAAAACCACAAAAGATAGGCAACAACTTGAGAAATGTTTACTCATGAGAAACTGATACTGCATTGAATTATGTGTTGGCAGCTTTCTTGGGGAGAGAGGGTCTGGGAGTATTCCTATCTTCCACCAACTGCCCAGCGTGGGCAGTGAAAATCCACAGGTTTATCAGCTGGAGATGACAGACTCAGTTATGAGCAGGTGTCAAAGCAGCCAAAAACTTGAGAGATTTTGGATGTGAGAGAACTATAGAAGAGCTGATATAATAAACGTTCCTGGCTGACTGCTAAACTGTGTGCTCATTTGATACCCCAGGAAACCTAACAAAAATTAAAAGCAGGAGGGCTTGTGAATTTGCCACACCTCTGAATGTGTACTGCCATCCACACCAGAAGAGGGTGAAAGAGTTACTGGATTGAAGTCTCTGAGCCTAATCTTTGCCCAAATTATTGTCTGACCTCTAAATTAAAGGTGCAAGGGAGAACCGCTCCCCGCCTCCAGCAGCCCCCTAAGAGATCCTGGTTTAAAAAAAAGAAAAAAATAGCAGTTGGGGATTTTAGTTTAACTGTAGACATGTTAATAATTTAAAAATCCAAAACCTCTTCAAAGGGCAAAATGCATTCCAGAGTCACTACAAGAATTATCCATAAATATTTTCTAATTTTCAACCAAAGATTATGAGATGTGAAAATGAGCTGGAAAGTGTGACACTTATTTAGAAAAAGGATAATCATTAGAAACTGACTTTGAGTGGGCTATGATGCTGGATTTAATACAAAGATTTCAAATAGCTGTTAAAAATATGTTCAAAAAATTAAAGGAAATTACGTTCAAGAAATTAAAGAAAATTAATAATGAGTAAATAAATAGTGAATACAAAAAATAAAAGTATAAAAAGAGCCAAATGGAAATTTTAGAGATGAAAAATATGTTAACTAAAGTGAAAAATACATTGCATAGATTCACAGATTTGGGATGGCAGAGAATAAAAGTCAATGAATATAAAAATAAATAGAAATCATTCAATAAAAAAACAGAGCAAGAAAGACTGAAGAAAAATAAATAGAGCCTTGAAGACCTGTGGGTCAATATCAAACATTGCAAAATACATGTAATTAAAATCCCAGAAGAACAGGGAAAGATCAGAAAATAATTAAGGAAAAAATGCCTCAAATCTACTCAAATTTGGTGAAAAACATTAATTTACAAATCCAATAAATTCCATAAATCTAAAGTAGGATAGACCAAATGAAATACAGCTGGACATATGAGTCAAGTTTTTGAAAGCCAAAGATAAAGAGAAAATCTTGAAAGCAGCAAGATAAAAATGACTCAGCACAAAGAGGGAAACAAACAATGGCTATCTTCTCATCAGAAACAATGAAGACCACAGATATTGGAATGGCATATTCAAAGTGCTGAAAGAATAAAACCCTGTCAGTCAAGAATTCTCTTTCCAGGGAAATGATTATTTCAAAATGGGGGTGAAATAAAGCCATTTACAGGTAAACAAAAACTCAGCAAATTGCTAATGGACCTGTGCTACAAGAAATGCTTCTTAAAAAAGCCCTTCAGACTAAAGGGAAGTGAAGTGGAACGAAAAGGTTACTCAGATTCAGAGAAAGGAATGAAGAGCACTGGAAATGTGGAAATACAGGTATATGTGGTATGTGTATATGTACATATATGTGCGTGTATATACACAAATACACATACACATATGCATACATACATTTATTTCTACTCACAAGTTTTTCTTTCCTTTCTGAACTTCTTTAAAACATATATATGACTTCTTAAAGCAAAAATAATAAAATTGTGTTACTGGGTTTAAAACTTATATACATGAAGTATATATGACATAATAGCAAAAAAGAATGGATGTATAGATCTTTATCAATGTAAAGTTCCTAAATTTTATGTTTAAAAAGTCAGTATTAACATGAAATAGGTTGTTAGAGTTAAAAAATGCCTACTGTAACAGCAAAGAAATAGAGCTACAAATTTAATAGAGAAATTAAAATGTCATACAAAAATACTTATTTTACTGAAAGAATATAGAAAAAGGTGATGAGAAACAGAAAATAATAAAATGGAGAATTAAATCCAATTATATCAAAAATTATGAATTAAACACTCTAGTCAATAGGCAGAGATTGTTAGATAAGATTAAAAAAGCAATATACATACACTTTAAAGTCAAAAACAGATGGGTTGAAAGTTAAAAGATGGAGGAAGTATACCAAACAATAAATATATGATAGCTGTAGTACACAAAATAGACTTAAAAGCAAATAAAATTACAGGAAACAAAGAGGTACATTCCATGTTTTTCAAAGGGTCAATATACAGCAGGTAGACATAACAATTATAAATGCATATGTATCTAACGACAGAGCTTCAAAATACATGGAGCAAAAACTGCTAGAATTAAAGGAGAAAGACAAATCAACACAGGAGATCAACACTCTCCCCTCAGTAATTGATAGAACAAGTAGAGAAAAAAAAAATCAATGAGAATAGAGAAAACCTGAAAAATAGCAACAAACCTGACATGTATAGAACCTTCCATAAAACCAAGAGCAGAATATGCATTCTTGAAGTGCACATGGGATATTCACCAGGATAACCAAATGTTAGGCCAGAGAAAACTTCATAAATTTCAAAGAACCAAAGTCATACAGAATTTATTCTCCAGTCACAATGGAATTAAATTAGAAACCAATAAATTACAGGGAGAATTAGGAAATAATCTTGAACTGAATGGAAATAAAAACACAATATATTAAAGTGTGTGGCATGAACCTAAAACAGTGCTTAGAAGGAAGTTAATAACTTGAAATGTTTATATTGGAAAGGAAGAATGGTTTAAAACAAATGGTCAAAGACTCCACCTTAAGAAATTTAATAAACAAGAGCAAATTTGATCCAAACTAAATAGAAAAAAAAAATCACAAAGTTAAAAGCAATGAAAATGAAAGATATAAATGAAGTCAGTGAAAAAAGTTGCTTTCTTGAGAAAAAAAAATCAATAGATAAAGTGATCAAGAAAAAAAATGTATACATTACCAGTATCAGGAATAAAAGAGAGGATATCACTACAGATTCTATAGACATTAAGAGGCTAATAAAAGAACATTATGAATAACTTTATGCCAACAAATCTGACAATTCATAGGAAAGGGAAAATGCCTCAGAAGACCAAAATTACCAAAACTACAAGAAGAAACAGAAATTTTGAATACACTTTTATCAAATAAAGAGTTAAATTAGTAAGTTAAACTCCCTTATAAAGAAAGGCCAAAGCTCAGATAACATCATTGGTGAATTGAAACAAATATTTAAGAAAAATAATATAAATATTAAATAAACTCTTTCACAAAACAGAAAAGGACACTCTCCAACACATATATGAGGTGAATATTATCTGGATATGAAAGCGAGACAAAAACATGAAAGAAGTAAGAAACAATAGCCAAATTTCTCCCCCAAAGACATTTTAAATGTTAGCAAGTCAAACAATATTTGAAAGGATCATATTACATGACAAAACAGGGTTTATTCTAGAACAAAAAGGTTGTCGTAATAGTAAAAAAAACAAATCGATAAAGGAATAGATTATATTAATGAAGGAAAATAATTATATGATCACACAATAGGTGAGAAAACTCAGTTGACAAAATTAACATCCATCCCTGATAGAAAAAAAATCTTAGCAAGCTAGTAATAGATGGGAATTAGCCTTACAAAGAGCATCTATAAACATCCATTTATGATTAAATAAAACCTCTCAACGAAGTGGGTATAGAGGGAATGTACTTCAACATAATAAAGGCCATATATGACAAGTCCATAGTTAACATCACACTCAACAGTGAAGCACTGAAAGCTTTTCATCTAAGATCAGGAACAAGCCAAGATGCCCACTCTTATCCTTTTATTCAACATAGTACTGGATGTTCTAGCCAGAGCAATCAGGCAAGAAGAAAAAAGTCATCCAAATCAGAAAAGAAGAACTAAAACTGTCACTATTTACAGATGATATATTATATCTGGAAAACCCTAAAGACCCTTCGAAAAAATTATTAGAATAAACAAATTCAGCAAAGTTGTAGGATACAAAATCAATATACAAATATCTGTTGCATTTCTATACAATGATAATGAACTAGCAGAAAGAGAAATTTAAAATTCCATTTACAATTGCATTAAAAAATGCTTAGGAATAAATTTAACCAAGGAGGTGAAAATTCTGTACACTGAAAACTATAAGACATTGAGGAAAGAAACTGAAGTTGACACAAATAAGTGGATATTCTGTGCTCATGGATTGGAAGAATACTGCTGAAATGTCCATGCTATTCAAAGTAATCCTAAGATTTAATGCAATCCCTATTAAAATTCCAATTGCATTTTTCACAGAAGTAGAACAAACAATCCTAAACTTTTATGAGACCACAAAGGACCCTGACTAACCAAGACAATCTTAAGAACAAAGCTGAAGGCTGACTTCAAACTATATTACAAAGTTAAAGTAATCAAAACAGAATAAAATTGGCATAAAAACAGACATATAGATCAAGGAACAGAAGAGAGAGCCCAGAAATAACTTACATGGTCAATTAATTTATGACAAAGGCACTAAAAATATACAATGGGGAAAGACGGTCTCTTAATAAATGGTGTTGGGAAAACTGGACAGCTACATGCAAAAAAATGAAACTGGACTCCTCTCTTACACCATACACAAATGTCAACTCAAAATGGATTAAAGACTCGAATGTAAGACCCGAAACCATAAAATTCCTAGAAGAAAACAGGCAGTAAGCTCCTTGACATTGGCCTTGGCAATGATTTTTTGGATTTGACACCACAGGCAAAGGCAACAAAAGCAAAAATAAACAAGTGAGACTACACCAAACTGAAAAGCTCCTGCATAGAAAAGGAAACCATGAACAAAATGAAACGGCAATTTACTTAAAGGGAAAAAAATTTGCAAATCATATACCTAGTAAGCAGTTAGTATCCAAAAAATATAAAGAACTCATATAACTCAATAGCAAAAAAACCAAACAATACAATTTAAAAATGGGCAGAGGATCTGAGTAGATTTTTTACAAAGAAGACATACAGATGGCCAAGAGGTGTATGAAAAGGTGCTCAACATCACTAATTATCAGGAAAATTCTATTCAACACCTTGATGGGGTATCACCTCACACCTGTTAGAATGGCTATCATCAAAAAGACAAGCAATAAGAAGTGTTTGCAAGGATGTGGAGATAAGGGAACCCTTGTGTACTGCTGGTGGGAATGTAAATTGGTGCAGCCACTATGGAAAACAATACGGAGGTTCCTCAAAAAACTAAAAATAGAACTACCATATGAGCCAGCAATTCCACTTCTGGGTGTTTATCCGAAGAAAAACACTAACTCAAAAAGATATGTACACCCCCATGTTCACTGCAGCATTAATTACAATAGCGAAGATATGGAAACAACCTATGTATCCACTGATGGATGAATGGATAAAGAAAATGAATGGATTTCACACACACACACACACACGAATATTATTCAGCCATGAAAAAGGAAATTTTGTCATTTGCAACAACATGGATGGACCTTGAGAGCATTATGCTAAGTTAAGTAAGTCAGACTGAGGAAGACAAATATTGTGTGATATCACTTATATGTGGAATCCAAACAAAACAAAACAATACCAAAACCAATAATATGAGCTCATAGATACAGAGAACAGATTGGTGGTCACCAGAGGGGGTCAAAAAATTGCAGTAATAAAATAAATACATCACTGGGATGTAATGTACAGCATGGTGACTATAGTTAATGATATTGCATTGCATATTTGAGAGTTGGAAAGAAAGTATATCTTAAAAGTTCTGATCGAAAGAAAAAATTTTGCAGCAATGTATGGTGATGGATTTTAACTAGACTTATTGTGGTGATTCCACAATCTATACAAATATTGAATCATTATATTGTATACCTGAAACTAGTATGATGTATGTGAATTATACCTCATTAAAAAAAAACAGAATAAATCTCTCACATTTGCATACTTAGAAAACTTTGTAGTAGAATTTTCTACCATGCTAACAAATACCTCAAATGAAGACTTGTGAATTTGAAGCCCATTAAAATATTTCAAAATTTAAAAAGAGCATCTATGAAAAACTTAGAGTTAATATGATACTTGAAAGACAGATTGCTTTCCTGCTAACATCAAGGAAAGGATGTTTTCTCCCACTACTTGTATTCAATGTTTTATTGGAGGTTCTAGCTGTTGAAATGAGGCAAGAAAAATATATAAAAGACATAACAAGTTGGAAAGGAATAAATAAAACTATTTATTCAGAGATGACATGACTGTACAAGTAGATATCCTAAAGAATTTACATAAAACCTACTAGAACTGATAAGTGAATTTAGTAGGGCCATAAGGTACATTGAGTAATGGCCCCCAAAGATATCCAGGTTCTAATATCTGGAACCTGTGAATTTTACTTTATATCTGCAACGTCTCTTGTGCTATATGATTAAGTTAAGGACCTTGAGATGGAAAGATTGTTCTGGATTTTCTGTCTAGGTGGGTCCTAACTATAATCACAGGTGTCCTTATAAGAGAAAGGCATAGGGAGGTTTGACTACAGAAGAGGTGAAGGTGACATGGTGATGAAAGCAGTCTTTGAAGATGAAGGAAAAGGCCATATGCCAAGGAGACAGGTGGCCACTAAAGGCTGAAAAAGGCAAAGAAAATTTTTCCTTCACAGCCTTCAGAAGGAACTAGCCCTGCTAACACCTTGACTTTAGCCCAGTGAAACTGAATTTTGACTTCTGTTCTCCAAAACTGTTGAGAACAGATTTGTGTTGTTTTAAGCTACTAAGTCTATGATTTGTTACAGCATCAATAGAAAACTGACACAGAGATCAATTTAAAAATTAAATTTCTATATACTAGCAATGAAAATTCAAAAAAAGAAAGATAATTCCATTCATAACAGCATCAAAGACAGACTCAGGAATAAACAAATTATGTATAAAACCTCATAGAAAACTGTAAAATATCACTGAGAGAAATTTAATAGGACATAAACAAATGGAGATATGTACCATGTTCATGGGTTGGAAAACTTAGGATGGCAACTTTCCCCAAGTTGATGTATAGGTTCAGTGCAATTCTAGTCAAAATCTACAACACCTACAGATTTTTGAGAAATTGACAACATCTACAACACCAAAACAATTTTTTTTAAAGAGGAGAAAAGTTAGATGACTTATACTACCTGATTTCAAGACTTAATAGAAAATCGTGTAATCAAATAGCATGGTATTGGCATAGGAATAGAAATATAGATCAATGAAGAGAATAGAGAAGCTAAAAAGAGACCCATGTTTATATGGTCAATGAAGTTTTCAACAGAGGGGCCAAGTAATTTGATAGTGAAAAAAATATTTTCAATAAATTGTGCTAGAATAATTGGCTATCCACATGCAAGAAATGAACCTTGACTCTTAACCTCATACTTTACCCAAAATTTAAGTCAAAATGGATCATAAATCCAAATGTGAGAATTTTAAAACTATAAAACCTCTAGAAGAAAACCTAGGAAAAAAATTTTTCTGACTGTGGTTTTCTTAGATTTGACACCAATAACATTTTCTTTTCTGACTTGTGTTTATTGTGTCCTAGAAGAAAGAAATTGATAAATCAGATGCCATCAAAATTAAGAACTAGCTTTTTGAGATACACTATCAAGGAAATAAAAACACAAGCTACAGACTGGGAGAAAATACTCACAAAACATATCTAACCAAATATTTGTTTCCAAAATATATAAAGAGCTCTTAAAACTCACAGTAAGAAGACAAAAGAAACCTTAATTTTAAATTGGGCAAAATATTTGAACAGACCTTACACAATAGATATGTATCTTTAAAAAATTCTTTTATGAACACTTCATAAAAGAGGTTATGTAATTTGGGTGAAAACTCTACAGAAGAATATAAATGAATTGTCAGCAAGGCACAAATAAGCTCAATATAATTGATGATTAGGAAAATGAAAATTAAACCCACATTGAGAAACCACTACAAGCCCACTAGAATAGCTAATGTTAAAGACTGACAGTAGTAAGTGTTGGTGATGATGCAAAGCAACTGAAACCCTCATGCCCTGCTGATGGGAATGCAAGATGGTACAGCTACTTTGAGCAGTTTACTGCAAATTATAACATTAAACATAACTTATAACATGGCCCAACAGTTCTACTTCTAGGTATTTACCCAAGAGAAATAAAAACCTATGTCCAGAGAAATATTTTTATGCTTATTATTTATAGCAGCATTATTCGTAATAGCAAAAAAATAGAAACAATGCAAATGTCCATCAACTGATAAAGAGATAAAAAATGTGGTTATTTATACAATGGAACACTAGTCAGCAATAAAAGAGATGAACTACTGATACAAGCTACAAACAAAATGAATGAACCACAAGACATCATACCAGGTGAAAGATCATAAACATAAAAGACTACATACTGTGTATTTCCATTTATATGATATTCTGGAAAAGGCAAAAGTATTATTACAGAAAGCATACAAGAGGTTTCTAGGACCAAGGGTAGGGCTAGGGGTTGACAAAAAAAAAAAAAAAGAGGCCCTATGGTACTTTATGGGGTGATGGATTTTCTAAAAATTTTCTAAATTTTTCTAAAACTAGATTCTGGTGGCAGTTGTCCAACTAATGACATTTACTAAGCTCACTAAATTGTATACTTGAGTGATTTTACTGAATGTAAATTATACCTCAGTAAACCTGTTAATGAAACCCACACAATTCTATGAGATAGATATTACTCCCATTGTAAAACAGAAAACAGTCTCAGAGAGACTGGGTGTCTAGAGGTTTTTGCTACTGTCAGAGGCAGTGTTTTCTCATGAGGAAAACAAGGTACAAGAGGAGGGTTAAAGTTCCAGCTTTGCCACTTAATAGTCATAAGACCTTAAGCAAGCCATACAACTTTTCAGTTTTAGTTCCTTAATCTATGAAAATGACTTAAAGACAAACTACCTCCCTTATTATTTTGTGTTTTGAATGAGATAAAGGACCAGACCCTTAGTAGAGCCTCAATGAAAGTAAATTCCCTTCCCTTTCCCCTCTTGAGGGGAAAAAAAATCACTCACTCTCCTGTTTAATAACCAGAAGAAAGATTTTAAAGATTTTTTTAAAAATGGTATTTACTGAGGAAAAATAGGAATTTTTCACTAGGAGCCCTCTTGGACATTAGAGTTAGCTGGCCCTCAAATTCTACCCAGGTTCTTGCAGTCATGGGAAAAAACATACATGAAACTCATTTTACTGTATAATTCTTTCCTTCCCCTGCTTCACTTCTATGAAGTCTGACATATAAAACTATCAACACTTCACGTAAGTTTCAATAAAAATCAAAATAAATTATGTATGCGTGTGTAACTCACATGAAGATGAAAGAACATTATTTGAACCACAGCTTTTTGGTAGGAAGTAAATGAATGTTTGAAACCGTATACTAAGATGGAGTCTTAAATGACAGTTTCAGAAATATCAACTGTTCATTCAATTAGGTTCAGCAAATGATAGCCTGGTTGAAGTAACTAAATGGAAAATCTTATGAGTTCTCAAAGAGCCCAAAGTATTTTATCATTTAATGTTATTTAACTAGATAGTAATGAATGCCTTCCCTCTTCATTATGCATGTCCATGGGGGGTTCCCATGCTTGATTGTACATAAAAAAAAAGACCCTCCATACCAGAAATTACAATTTCATAGGACAGATGTAATAAGTATTTTAAAAAATAACCTCTGGTGACTCTGGTGCAGATTATTCTGGACCATACTTTATATGTACCTACTTCTCAAGGTCTTTCTCCCTCAGGACAATTTTTCGTGATAATTCTAGTTCAGGGTTGCCAAGTGTGCTCTTAGGGTATTAACTGGTATTATAAAGTAGGATGTATGACTAAATAAGTTTGAGAATACACTCTGGGAAATACTCATTATTAAGTTCATAATGATCTACTTTTATACTTGCTGTTAGAATCAACTAGCACATATCAATGTTTCCTTATTCTGTGTCAATACTGACTAATTCACTGTTTTCTTGTTTTACTCCCTGTTTCAGGTATAGATCTCCTCACTAACACCTGTAAGATCCTTGAGACAGGCATATATTTTGTAAGTTCTTTGTGTCACACAAGGTGAACATGATAACTGGTAATCTAGGAAAGCAAAGACACTGATACACAGACTGTGTAGCTAAATGATATCATGATGGAATTAGTTAGAAACGGTAAGAATGGTGCCTAGAAGTTCTATTACTACATTCCAGGTCTGGTTCCTTTTCTTTCCTGAATATGGCTTCAAAGAAGTTTCCAGAGGAAACCATACATTTGAAAGACCAGACGCTTATGGCAGACCACTCCACAGAAGGTAAGCAATGCAATCTACTATATAGTTGACAGTAAAGAGAGAAAGACCTGGAAGAATAGCATGGTAGCAACCATGACATTGTTGGAGTAACTTTTCCCAAATGCTATATCATTATGGCTTCTGGGCACTTGTAGCCATACAAAGGCAATGAAAAAGGGGTTAAGTAGAAAAACAGACAAGGTAATTAATTCACTAAAAATTTTTAAGTCCAAGAAGACTTGTGCCTAAAAATTTAAGCCATATTCATAGTAACTGAGATGGATGAGCTTCAGAGATTAGAGAGTCCTCGAAAATTGTATGTAAAATTTTGTGTCTATTTCCATTTTGGAGGAGCAGGTACGTAATATTCATCAGAATCATAAAAGGATTCACAACTCAGAAGGCGTTTCTCTCTCTCTGGTATAAAGATTTTATTTTGGCTAATACAACCATGAGGCTTACCAAACCAGGGTTTTTCTTTTTTTTTTTTTTTTTTTTTTTCTTTTTGGTATGTGGGCCTCTCACTGCTGTGGCCTCTCCCGTTGCGGAGCACAGGCTCCGGACGCGCAGGCCCAGCGGCCATGGCTCAAGGGCCCAGCCGCTCCGTGGCACATGGGATCCTCCCAGACCGGGGCACGAACCCGTATCCCCTGCATCGGCAGGCGGACTCTCAACCACTGCGCCACCAGGGAGGCCCCAGGGTTTTTCTTATGTGTTTCTCCAGACAGTTTATTAAGTTCATTTTAAACACGCACGCTATTAGAGTAGCTCTACTAGAGAGGCACTATTTATAGACCTGAAGCTGTGATGTCTTTGCTGGTCTCTGGAGCCAGATGTTTATATATTTACTGAAAGAGGTTCACTGAATAATCTTGGTTACAAAGTTGAAGAGCACACAGTCTTTTAGTTTTATAAATACCAGAGAGTTTATAGACGCTGAAAGAAAAGACACTATTTCTGGTAACTAACCTCAAGCTGTATTTGCTAAGCTAATATAAACTATTGTTCTCAATGAATGTAACCATTTTCTCCAGCAATCACTGGGTGGCAATTCCCCCTGGACAATGAAAGTCTTCCTCAGTTCTTAGGTGAGCAAAAGATCTGCAAGTCAACAGATGTTGTAATTCTTTCGGTATTTGTTCAGAGACAAAGGAATCATTAGATCTACAATTCCAAGTTTAAAACATTGTGGTATCATCAACAAATGTTTGGGTAAAGGGGAGCCATTTTGCCCTAAGGATGATTTTTATAGCCTGGGTCTTCTGCCTTCACCTTTCCTTCTAGTGATTTATGATGGGGTTTACAGTAAATATACTTTAATGCTATGAAACATCAACAACTAAATGTACTGGCAAAAGAAAATGTAAAATCATTTGACGTCAAGGGAATCGCATTTCATATATCATTATCTGGGAAGAAAAACATTCCAGAATTGGCAGGTGAATTTTGGTGGATCCAGTAAAAACATGCTAGTATTCAAATGTAAAATTCTGACCACCCCTCCCCGCTAACCATAGATTTGTGATGACTTATTTCCGTATCCTCCAACTAACCTTTATGTCAGGAACACATAAAGACAAGCCAATGGCTGGGAATATACATATGTTCTATGACAATAGAATATTGTACACATATTAATTAGTGCCTATGGAAACAGTTATTTTTTCACTTAGGTACAGAACATATCCCAGGGTAATATCAGAGGAAACATGGTACAGTGGAGAGCGTATAGACTTTGAGTTAGAGCATTCATTTATTCCTCATTTATATATTCCTCGTGGGCCCATTTGGTGCTAGGGAATAAAACATGAACTCAGGGACACAGTCCCTGCTCCTAGAATTTAATAGCTTCCCTTCTGAGGATGCTACTTATGTACCAAGTATTTATTTTGCTGGGCCTCTTACCCCATCTGTAAAGGAAATAATATTTCTCAGTGTTGTGAAGAGTACGCTTGACAAAGTATCTGGTTCAATATCTAACAGGTAATATTTTAAATCTGAATTATTATTAGACAGCTACTTAATTTTGAAGGGATAGACGTGCCATGACTGTGAAACAGTGGCAGATCAGAGAACATATTTCACATTCTTTAAAGAACAAAGGGTGCAACAGCCCTACCCGATGGTTTCATGAAAGTGTTTACAGTCTAGTGATTATTTTCTTTTGCTAAACTGCATCTAACCTCAGAGGCCTTACACATAGCAAGAGAAATGCAAAAGCAATGAAAGGTTTATACAGATCAAAACTTCAACTTAGGAATGTGTGAAACTGTGGCTAGAACCAAATTCAGGGGCAGTGAGCAAGAGAAGTTTCACTTATGAAGTTTTTCCTGGGAAGAACTGTAACTCCCTGTTAAGAGCAGAATGTTTGGACTTCTGCATCAGAATTACAGCAGATGCTGAACTGTAACTGAAGACCTAACTCGGTGGCTCCCAATCTTCTTCGGCACTTAAAGACCTCTTTCTCCTCCCTCTTTCATGAACCCCGGGTTTGGAAAGATCATGTCTGCCATGCATTGGAGAATGCAGGCACATGGTAAACCCTGCATAAGTGTTGGCTATTATTAGTACAACTACTACTATATTGAGTTATTAAATAATTTCTCCATTGTTTAGTAAAAGAATATTTTATATAACATTTCTCATCATGAGGACACAAGGAGCATTACCACATGATGCTAATACCCTTTTTGCCTAAAACCCAAGAAGCTCAAGGTCCTAATGACCTTGTGCAGCTTTACCACGGTAAATAAACAAAGGCCTTTAGGAAATACTGGAGCAGTTGAACATCCAGAAGCCCTGTCTGTATGCTTAGGGGTCCAGGAAACCCAAGTTCAGAACCACTGGGTTTATTTTAAAGGTTCCTTTCCTTTCTGAAAAACATTTTAAACAGTCTCATATGGACCATAAGTTAAAAAGATGTAGTCACTGATCATTACTCTTTTCTTAATAATATAAAAATGATGAAGGAGTGCTCCCTATCATGGATTCTTTTTGGAGCCTGGTCCACAGACAGCCTCATCTCTGCACCTTCTCTATAGGGCTGGGCCCCAGGCATTTGGTTTGAACTACTTGAATCTATATGCCTGACCTTGGCTGGCTGGAACATGGCCAAACAGACACCAAATTCTTTCTGCCTAGAATTTAGGATTTCAACTGTGATACACAGAGACTGCAAAGAAAGATCAAATGAACACAAAGCTCTTAAAGAATAGTCCATGAACATGCTTCAAAGTCCCCAGAGCCTTGCCTGAATCCTTGCAACAAATTTCCCATTTTGGTCTAAAGTAGCTCAAATTGGCTTCTGTTACTTGCAAAGAATAAACCCTTAAACAATACGCAATTCAAATGCTAATTTGTTAGAAAACCCAGACTATCTATGATAAATAATACAGAAAATATCAGATTCATCAGGGCCTCTGAAGAATTTGAAACAAACTTATTATAAGTACCAGCACTCATTTCCAGGGCCCCAGGATACAGGAGCAGGTGCTGTGCTTGGGATGGTGATCACACTCAGATTAATCCAATTTGTGGAACTGGGTACCATCTCTCCTCCTCAGTATCTATTTGCATCAGCTCATTGACACAAGCCTAAGAAGGCTCCAGGTTTGCAACAGGGGGATCCAAACCCTGTCTCCAACAGTAGTGTGTGTGTGCAAATGCTCATGGGCACGTGTGTGTGCACACACTCATCTGAAAGAGGCGAATCCACAGATTTGCCATTTCTCAAAGGGGGATGTCAGGTCCTGTGGGAGAGATTCAGGGGAAAGGGAGAGGGTGTCTGATGAGCTAGTTAGCAGTGAGTCTTGAACAGCCCATGGAAGTGGCAGCTGAATGAAAGACAGTCTGGCAGTACCTCAGTCAACACCTCAGTGGCACGATTTCCCCAAGGAGAAACAGTGGTGGACAGATTCACCAAGCCGTGTAATAGTTTAGAGTCCAAGCTGACTTGCATTGCGATGGATCCCAGATCTCATAAGAGGAAGGATCTCTCTCGCTTCCCCCGCTCCCTTTTCCCCTACCTCTGCATCCCACACCCAGTTCATCAAAAAAAAAAAAAAAAAAAAAAAAAAGAATACATCCTGCACAATTTGATTTATATGGAGTTCTAGAACAGGCAAAATTAATCTGTGTTGAAAGACATCAGAGCAATGTTTTCCTGAGAGCCAGGAGGAAGTGGGTGGGGGAAGGGTGGACTGGGAGCAGGTAGAATGTTTTGGGGGTGATGGAAATGTTCTGTGTCTTGACAGAGATGTGGTCACCCAGGTTCATCATAGGCTTTTGACACAATGAGGATTTCTAAAGTGCTTCCCAGTCTCCAAATGGTTTCATCCAGTTTTTAATTTGAAGAGAAGATCGATTTTACCGTATACTAGCTAGTGGAAAGCTACTTTAGTTTTCTATATGAAATTAACTTCTGTTTGTATTTCTGGTTAATAGCTGCATTCATTCTATTTACTTTCTGCTCCTCTCAGCACAAGGAGGAAGATGAAATTCAGGTGCTCTGATTTTTAAAAGTCAGCCACACAAAAACAGAAGGGAAAGTGAGAGCAAAATCCTGATAGTGAGGATGGAGAAAAAAAGGTGTGTTCACATAGTGACAACTCCCCAATGATCTTAGGGTATCTTATTATTCTAATACAGAGTCTTAACCTAAAATCTGTCATCAATCCCAGTTCACTTGTTTTCAGTATTAAAATTATCCTTTACTTATGGAATGGGAAGAGAGAATGTGGAAATTTTTTTGTTTTTTAACTGAGTAATGGTTGATTTACAATATTATATTAGTTTCAGGTGTACAGCATAGTGATTCCAAATTTTTATAGATTATACTCCACTTATAGTTATTGTAAAATATTGACTATATTCCCTGTGCTGTACAATACATCCTTGAAGCTTATTTAATTTTATGCATAATAGTTTGTACCTCTTAATCCCCATGTTGCCCCTCCCCCCTTCCTCTTCCCACTGGTAACCACTAGTTTTTTCTCCATATCTATGAGTCTGTTTCTTTTATGTTATATACACTACTTCTACTTTTTAGATTCCACATGTAAGTGATAACACACAGTATTTGTCTTTCTCTGACTTATTTTACTAAGCATAATAGTTCCTTCTTTATATCGTTAGTTGTAGAAGATGTTTTCTGGTAGTTTCCCATCTTTTCCATCAATAGTTGTTCCGTAAATAGTTGTAATTTTGGTGTGCCCGTGAGAGGAGGTGAGCTCAGAGTCTTTCTCCTCTGCCACCTTGGAAGCTCCCCCAGTTAACATGTAAAGCTTAGGATTAAGTGCCTTCCTAAGCTCTGTCAGTTGTTTTATTGGCAAAATCAGCAGCTCACAGACTGGGCTTATGGGAAATTCTTTGCAGAAACAGAGCAGTCATAATATTCAATTAGAGACACATTTGTTGAATACTTAATATGCATCCAGCACTGTTGGGATCCTATTTCTGCTCCCACTGAGTTTATAGTATAATTTGGTAATTTAAAAATACATATACGTTTAAAGTCCAGACTAAACCAAGCAACTGAAAGGAGCTATTGTAGGCTTACAATATAGAAAGGCACCCCTGGATTAGAGGCTCTTTAAGTCTCCAAAAAGGATTCTAATGTTTGGCACCGAATAGGAAAAAGTATGAGACTTCAGCCGTCTCACGGCCAAGCTGTGGATTGTTTTCTCGATTTCACAGAAGCAGTGGCCTTGGGTAAGCTGACTGACTCTTGCAGGGGTTGCTAGTCCACAAGATCAGCCTCAGCAGCAACAGCATCACCTGAGGGCTTGTTAGAAATGCAGAATCTCAGGCTCCAGCCCCACTAAATCAGAATCTGCATTTTCACAAAATCCCCAGGTGATTTCTACGCACATGAGGTTTGAGAAGCTTGGCTGTATGTTTTTTCTATGATTCATGTACCTAGATGACTTCCTCCTTTCCTTTCTTTTAAAAACATCTACTCTGCTTCCGCCTTTATTATCAATAAAACTAGCCCCTCTCTGCAATGTTTAAATTGAAGAAAAGGAAGACATGAGTGGCAGCTTTTAACAGATTTCCCACCTCCTTTTTCCAGAGTATTCCAACCACATGCCCATACCAGCTGTGTTTACCTCTTATTAGACAGTATAACAAATGCACCTAGTGATAAACCAAGTTGATTTAATTAAATGCCTGATTACATATACATGTTAAGACAGGTGGTTATTTCACCAAAACAATGAAAAATGTCCTGTGTCACATGAAGCTGCAAATGCCTTTATTAGTATGGCCAAATAGACATAAGAGTGATTCTAATTAATACATTTGTCGAAAAGTTCTGGATTTCCAAATTGGCTCTTTAAAATAACCGATCTCCTTTAGAGAGAAACAACATTGTCTCATTCAAAATGTTCAGTTTGGTTCAGACATATGGACTCTTCAGACTCTGAGGCACTTCTCAAGAAACCGAATGTTAGAAAAGAGAAATGGAAGAAATGATTAGCCACCAGTCAACTGTATGCATTCTGAGCCAGTGACACTGGACCTTGGCAAAGATTGAGGGAGAAGTGGAAAAGCTGACTCTTCGAATTTTTAGAGCCTGGCCTTTCTCTTATTCATAACTGTATTCTCAGCCAGCCATTTACGAGACGTGAAAGCTATCAACAGCTCCAAGAATACAGATTGAGAAAGTGAATGAATAATACAGAGCAGCATAGCAAAACAAAAACAAAACAAAAAAACCCAAAACCCTTCTACAAAGGGTGGGGATCTGGACACGAAGGAGGAGTGGATCTGTCCCTATCAAGTGGGACACTACAGCCCTTGTGCAGGAGAAAAAACCCAGAACCAAAAGATCTCGGAGTGCAGGTCAAGAAAGAAATAGTCTCTATTTTTTTTCAGTTCTTCTCCTTGTCCCCTTCCTTCTGGGAACATCTTTTCTTGGTCTTTGAGGGAAGAAATTAGGAAAAATAGCCAGCCTGCAGCAGAGGGAACCGCAGGGACTTTGAAGCCAGGCAAATCCGAGTTTGGATGTAATTGCCTGAAGTGTGTTTTCAATCCAAATTGTATAATGAGGGTAAGGAGAACAGCTGCACAGGGGGTGGGGGAAGGGAGAGCTGGAAATAGGTGCTATAAAATACAGAGTAAAGATATCCAAGTGGGGCATTGTTTGCCTGCTTTAATATTGCCGGAAGTATCTTTTTTCCTCTTTAATTCTTACGGTTTTATCCCTAAACACAAACATATCAATCACATGCCTCTTTGTAAAAGAGTAAAAACGCTTCAAAAGAATATTGAAAGTGAAAATTCCCCATCTTCTCCCCCTAAGAGTGGAATAACCATTCTTAGCCATATGCTGTATATTCTTGTAATACATTCTTGATGTTTTATAATTTTAAAATTTAATTATGTAGTATTTGAAATAAATAAAATATTAATAATCACTGTGATAGGATGAATAATGGCCCCCCCCAAAGATATCCATGTCCCAATCCCTGCAATCTGTGAATATTACCTTTTATGACAAAAAAGGACATGGCAGATGTGATTAAATTAAGGATCTGGAGATACGAACTTACCCTGGATTATCTGGGTGGGCCCTAGAGGCAATCACAAGTGTCTTTATAAGGGAGAGGCAGGAGATTTGACACATACAGAAGAGAAGGCAATGTCACCACAGAGGAGAAGTTTGGAGAGAGGTCACAAATCAGCATCGCCAGAAGCTGGAAGAAGGGAGGGATGCATTCTCCCCTAGAGCCTTCGGAGGGAATGCAGCCCTGCTGACACCTTGATTGCAGCCTAGTTGGCATCCTCTTAGCAGAAGCAGGCTTTGGGGAGTAAACACCTTTGGGACTGAATCAATAACACTTAAAGACAAAAAGAGACAGGTGGGGCTTCCCTGGTGGCGCAGTGGTTGAGAGTCCGCCTGCTAATGCAGGGGACACGGGTTCGAGCCCTGGTCCGGGAAGATCATTAGCAGGCGGACACGGGTTCGAGCCCTGGTCCGGGAAGATCCCACATGCCACGGAGCGGCTGGGCCCGTGAGCCATGGCTGCTGAGCCTGCGCGTCTGGAGCCTGTGCTCCGCAATAAGAGAGGCCGCGATAGTGAGAGGCCCACGCACCGCAATGAAGAGTGGCCCCCGCTTGCCACAACTAGAGAAAGCCCTTGCACAGAAACGAAGACCCAACACAGCAAAAATTAATTAATTAATTAATAAGCTCTTACCCCCAACATCTTCTTAAAAAAAAAAAAGAGACGGGTGTGTGTGTGTGTGTGTGTGTGCAGATAACATTACATTCTTTTCCTTTCTGAAAGAATGACATATGCAGTCTCCCAAGTCAGCCTACTTTGGTTCAATCTCTGGGTCCACAATTTTCTAGAATATTTAACTTCTTTTTAAAACTACCCCATTCCCCACAGCAAAGTATATTAAGTCATAATCAATTCTGGTTGGCACAAGTAAGAATATAATGTATCTATCTGGAAACTCATACAAGGGTTTTAAGAATTGTGTTCTTCTTTGATTTTTTAAAGCTAATTTGGGCTAAAGAAAAACACAGCCAGGTAAAATCATAACTTCTTCTTTTGGATAAGGGTCAGGAGCACAGAATTTATGGAACCTTAGGAACACCAGTCAGGTCTGTATGCATTGTCTCCCTCCCCTAGAGGGGACCATGGGTTATGTACTGGCTGCGATGAGGGAACCATGCATGTCAGAAAACACCGCCCCCCGCCACCACCGAGGAATTTTATCAAGCTGGAAAGTCAGAACACTTGCTCTGGCCATAGTCTCTCCTCCAAATCTTTATCTGGGCTCATCCCTTTTCCCAAGTACAGATTTCCCAGTTTTAGGAGATGTGGATTATTTGAAAAGAGACAGGTGAGGGTGAAACTCAATTCACAGAACTATTTTCTTGTTTGAAGCTTAGATAAAGGGGAATGAAAAAAGAGCCCAGGTACCAATATTTTCTTTTGGCTTTTTTTCTTTGTTTGTTACAGTTTGGGGCAAGTTGAATTGAGAATCTTGATCAAGACGATGGGCCAGGCTCAAAAATCTAATCAAAATAAATCTTTTCTGAGCATTTAGTATTTATGAAGCACTATCGGAGCCATAGGAAGTAATTGAAGATATGGGCTTACAAGTAAGGTACCTAGAGTTGACCAAAAAAGCTGTTGGAGGAGAGAGAGATCTCTGCGAGCTTATTTTCTGGTCATGATAGAGATGGAACTTGGAAGCAGAGGCTGAAGGATAGGGACATTTCAGATAGGAGGATAGAGTGAAGGACGGCATCCCGGGTGACAGGGTGGGAGTAAAGGAGTGCGGCCATGTGATGGAAGGACCCCTCTAACCAGACCTGAGATTTGTTTCAAAGTGAAAAGAAGGAGTAAAAATGGGAAAAGGAAAGGGCTATAGAGGGCCAAGTTGTAGAGGGCCTTGGACACCAGACAAATGAGTTTGGACATGATTCTTGGGATGTCACAGTCCACTGAAGGATTCTGGATCAGCAGAGCGATGTCAGAGAATGGTACTTTAGGAAGATTAATTTGGTACTGATGTGCAGAACGGATCAGAGCAGGCACACGGGAAGCTGAGAGGCAAGTGATGAGCTTATTATGACCACGATATAATGAAGGTGGCACAAGAGAAATGAAACTGAGGGAGGAGATTGAGAAAAAAAAGGAGTGATGAGACTTGCGGAGCAGCTGAACTACTGGAAAAGGAAAACTGAGGTTTTGACTCTGGGTGGCTGGATTTCTCTCAATTGAATGAGAATTGGGAATAGAGGCAGGGAAGATTGTAGAATAAAAGATGAATTATTTCAGAGAATTTGGCATCCACTCGGAAATGCCCAGCAGCCATCTGGACATATGGGACTGAATGAGGGTAAGAAGCCAGGGCTGGAACTAAAGTCTTGAGACTCACCAGAACACTGGCAATAGCTAAAGCCATGAAATCAACCAGCATCTTTGAGACAGAGAATACAGAGCTCACAGAGACAGCCTTGAGTGATGCCCTAAGCCTCAGGTTGGGGGTTGAGTTGGGGAGGGATCCAGTGATGGAGACAAAGAAGTGGTCAGAGAGATGCAAGCAATACATTTAGATAATGTCACAGACTTCTAGGAAATAGAACTTATAGGAAGGAGTGGTCTTGGTAATTTTATAATTATATCTCTCCATTGTATACCTTGAACTTCAGACATGGTTCACTTTAGTGTTTGAATTAGGGACTTTGTGCTCAATTACGACTCTACTCTGGATTTTCTTCATCACGTTAATCATTTCCTGGCTGACCTCCCTCTCAAGTGGCGCAATGTGTGCTTTGTGAAGCTAACTGAACTTAAGAGATCAACGTCAGTTGACTTTTCCTTTTCCAACAGCACAATGAGAAGGTACCAGGTCATACAGTCAACAAATATTTGCCAAGCCACCTACTAAGTGAAAAGACCCTACATTAGGGGCTGAACAAACATCTTATTCACTTATATTCTCCATTTGAATTAAAAAGGTAAGCATTACAAATGTTTAAGTAAATCAAATGCAGGCTGGGCAAAAAAGCCTTAAATCTAACATATGGAGTTAATGGTGCCACATTGATCGTTTTTATAAGCACAAGATCCTTCTAAAGCTGAGCACTCTGGCTACGCCCATTAGGTTACATGGTCCCCTCAGACTTTGTTGTGTGACATCTGGTCCTTTACTGCCTTAGAGTCTAAGGAGAAATACCATGCGTGCCATTTGCTTTGTCTCAGTGTTTCTAAAAGGTTCCCTTTCCACTTGGTCTCTCTCTTATAGTGGTAATATTCTTCAAGGTTCTCAGACATTGAAGGTCTGGTGTGAATAGATTTTCTTTCGACTTTTAAACAAGTCATTACTCAAAATGGAAGGGAATATACAACTAAGATTTGGACACTAGCGTTACTCTTGTAAGGTTTTTAAAGGATAGTGTTGCCTAGATGACTGAGTCGGTGACACAATGTATATGCACGGTGGCTAAAGATTAAGACAAAACCGGTGTCAGGACACTGAGAGGCTCAGGTGCAGACTAATGGCAGAGGCTCAGGGTGACACTTTTTATGGCAAGGCTGGTATATTACTTTAACAAAAACCCCATATCAAGGATCAATGGCTTCTAGTGTGGGGGGAAAAAAATGAAAAATTTCAAACAAGTTCTAATTTTACACATTTTTGCTAGTTGTGCAGGAGAGCTTAGCACTAAAATGTACTTTTTAAGTAGGGGCTTTACAAATGTTTGCTGCCATGACTTCTTATATTACCTTTGGCAGGTGGCTTGACCTTCTTATTGGATAAACCTCATCAGCAGTTCACAAGCACTAGTCTATAGACGAGATACATCAGAATCATTCAATAATCATTCAAAAAATGGATTCCTGGGCCCAATTTCTGAATACTCTGATTTGGTACATTCGGGGAATGTCTAGTGTGTGTTTGTATTTACATTTGTTAAATCTACAAGTGATTCTGATAAGCAGTCAGCTTTGAGGTCAACTCAGTCCTTTCTAGATGTTTCATTCTATGAATAGAAGGTTCTGTAAAGTACACTAGGCTATGACCCAGGGTGAGTTTACATTCTCCATCTGCTAAGTATGGGCATTAAGGCACTGAATCTTTGTCAAATGAGAAAATGATGGTTCTTCTCTAGTGGGTTGAAACTAATTTATGAACTTGGCCTTTAACTAGAGGGGAAACATTATCACAGGGGAAACATTATCTTGCCCTATGATGCCCTTACTTTAGGGGCATTTGGAGTGTTTGATATTTTCTTCTTTATTTCCTAAACATGTGTTGGAAGAAGAGATATTAGGAACACAATGACATCCCAAGATATGCAAGTCAAAACAGAACCCAGGTTTCCTCTTCCCTAGTCTAGTTCTTATGAAATACATAATTACATGATAAAATTAAGTCTCCTATGTTGCTATATCAGATCATTTTAATATTAAAAGGGAAAAAGCTATTGCTACCTTCACCAAAATACCACTACCTTCACAAAATACCACTCCCCATCTCCTAAAAAGCAGTAAAGAATCAACAGACAACATCCCAAAGAAACATCCCTATAATGCAAAAGCTAGCACATTTAAAAAATAAGTGCATACACATTCTCTAAAACTTTCCATTTTCATTTAATACATCATGCACATTCCTCTGCCCATAATGTGTTCTCTATAAGAGCTTCATAATACTGCACAGTATAGACAGATATCATGATTTTTCCAATAATTCCCTCATTGATGGACTTTGTTTTCAAGTTTTTTAAAAGTTACTATATATAGCATTGCATTAAAGCCATAACACACATGCTAGTTTTTATTTTGACAGGTATTTTCTAACGAATGGGATCGCACTGCACAAGGGTGCAAGGATCTTAACTCTCACTAGATTCTGCCGGATTACTTTCCAAGGAATGTGTAGCAACTTCACACTTCCACCTCCACTGTACAAGAGCTCCTGCTTTTTCCACACCTTTACCAGCGTGAAGCATTTTCAATCTTTTCAGTTTTGCTAACCTGATATATGCAAAATGCCATTTCATTGCTTTCATTTGCATTTCCCTGTGAGTGAAATGCACCTTTTCATGTATATTGGCTCTTTGCATGTCCTCTTTTGTGAATGGCCCTCCAGGATAAAATAAAGTTATATTTCTCCTCACACCATGTAAAAAAATAAATCCATATAGAATAAAGCTCTAAAGAAAAAGACTGCCAAAGTAGAAGAAAAACCCTAGAACTCAAAGTGTATAACTTTGAGCAGAAGAGATATTTGACATTTTAAATAAAATAAATCTAAATGACACAAAGGAGGACAAATTAAAGGTAGATTTGAATTTATAACCATTAAAATTATGTATATTGTCTTTTGCCTTATAGAAAAAGTCAAGACATGATAATCAGTAAAAAAAAAAAAAGCATGTGTTATTTATAAATTACAAAGGATTAATATCCCTAATATGTGAGTCTCTTGAAGATTGATATCAAAAAGGCAAAAGGAAAAAGAAGCAAAAGAAAAATGAGCAAAGGATACACATCCAGTGATATATATATATATATATATATATTTTTTTTTTTTTTTCGGTATGCAGGCCTCTCACTGTTGTGGCCTCTCCCGTTGTGGAGCACAGGCTCCAGACGCGCAGGCTCAGCGGCCATGGCTCACGGGCCCAGACGCTCCACGGCATGTGGGTTCTTCCCGGACCAGGGCACGAACCCGCGTCCCCTGCATCGGCAGGCGGACTCTCAACCACTGCGCCACCAGGGAAGCCCTAGTGATATTTTTTCACTCTCGCACACTGCTTCTGGAGATTCCTGTGTTGAAAATGTAGACAAAGTGTGTGTTTCTATCTGAATATTGAATCGAAGGTGTAACTCTTCCTGCACGACCTTCTCACATTCACATTCGTTCTCTGCCTGTAGAGACTCTTGGCATTTGGGTCCAATTCCTCACGTGCCGTGTTGCCTTTGGGAAACCTCACATACCTACTAATCACATCTGAATTTTCCTTTGGACGTTTCCCCGCGACCCTCCTCTCAACTCTGCGGCCAACTCACAGCAGCTCAACTGCCTCTTGAAGCCAAAAGCTAATACTCAGAAAGCTCTGTACACAAAGCAAAGGGCCCCAGAGAGCACCATTTCACGATTTCAGGTGTGCCCTACAGTGGAAGGACCACAGCCAGCTCTAGGGTTTAGGAACTGAGTTTAGGAAAGGCACCTGCATTTTTTTAAAAATATAGATTAGCATTTAAAGCACTTACTTGCGTGCTACATGTGAGGGGAGCAGCGGGTGAGAGTCCATGAGCAAAGGCTTTGCAAAGTCTCAGGTACTGCATACAAATGACAGTAAGCTCTCGGGCCAGATTTTCTTTTAAAACCACACAAAGTACACAGTGGGAAAATCATGTGCCTCTTGCTCCTTTCTCCCTGGATCGAGAGCACATCGCCCATCAGCTCTTCTCTGCTATAATCTCCACTCCCAGTGAACTCATCATTCAAAACCCTGCCTAACATAACAGCCTCCGAAAGCGCTCTCTATTCCCCCAATTTTTAGCTGTCAGTTCCTTCTGAATTGATAGGACACTGTACTAATTCTTTGTAACTTTAATCATCATTATAATTAACATTTGTCACCTCAACTGGAATGTAAACTCAGCAAAAGCAAAGCCCACATCTATTTTGTGTGGGAGGCTTAGCACAGTAGTAGGTACATAGCAGATGATCAAAAACTATTTGTTGAATGAATAAATGAAATCATACAGTCTTGTTTCTCTCATACCGCTTGTAAGTATCTGTAATTATTGCTCGTTTACACGTGCACTGCCCATCTCCCTCATGAAAATATGGGCTTCACAAGAACAGGGGCTTCGCCTGCCTTATTCCTAGCCCTTTATATTCCTAATATCTGAAACAACTTGGGACATAGAGGTGGCTCAGTGAAAATTTGACAAACAAATGAACATAGGTCCCAGTATATGGTACTGTTGACTGACTTGACAGAACTTTGAGATTAGCCTCATCTCCATTTTCAAACCTCCAGGATTACATATTGTGAGCGCTCCCAGTCTCTATGTATTTTAAGTCATTTACATGTAATATTTAATTTACCAACATATTATGTATATTATAAAGCATACAAAATAAAAATTATCATGAGGATGAGATCAAATAAATGCTAGATTTTCTTGGCATCCTACTTTGGAGACCTATTTTCCTGGATGACACAATGAATCACCCACAGTTAAACTGCATTCGGTTACACAGTTAGCTGCAAATTGTTTTTCAATATTCTTTAACCAAAAGCCTGTTTGAAGACAAAATTCCTTTTAGCCAAAGTTCTAGAATGCACGAGAGTGAGAGGGAGACAATGAACAATGATTTGCAAGTGATTGAAACATGATTTTTATTCAGAAGGTACTTTATTGTAGTTGTGAGGTTGAGGTTACTGGTTCCGGAGAAAATCAAGCAACCGTAGATCATAGGTGATGTGTACCCCAAAAGTGAGAAGTTCAAAGTACTAAAAAGTTAGATAAAAAATAAGGATGGGGGCTTTTATCAGGCAGTGGCGTAGTAGTAAAAAAATTTATGCAGACAAACTTTCCCCACAATCCATGCCCCATAGAGGCAAGATGAAACAGCCTTTAACCTTCGTCAGCAAGTCAGAAGACATTCAACTTGGTCTAGGTTTTGATTATCACTGTTATGGCAGCTTTATGGTGTGGGAAACTGCTAGCAAACGTTTTTCCTCAATTTCTTCTTAAAGTATAATGGGCAAGCTGAGGCTGGGAAAAATATACGTCATGGGGGATATATGTAAAAGCATAATGGATTCTACCCCCAGTCACTTCAAATGCCTTTTCCTGACCCACTGTATTAACTTCTAAATAAACCTCTAAATACAGATTTAAACGGACTGTGGTATTGAGACCACCAAAGAATTTCTCTTTGAGACTCCATCTACTTAAACACACATAGCAGCATGACGCTGGCTGTTTCTGGTATTATTCTAAACTGAAAAGCCTTAAGCCCTGCTCCTGTGGTTCAGTCTCCCCAGCGTCTGCGTGACGCACAGTAAGGCATCCGCTTTCGCCATTTAATGCTTCATTGGAATATCCGACAATCTCATTTTCGTTCCGAAATATAAAATGTTCAGTCATTAATTAGCACTGAGTGTTATATTATTAAATTTACTGACTTCTGATTCTTATTTGCAATGCTTCTAGAGCAGTTTTGGCATAAGGCACCACAGAAGACGAATTCCTTGCTATAGGGTTGATTTTTTTGTGGGATGGGAAGGGATGGGGGAGGGAATTTACACATGTTTAAAATTACTTTTTCTCTAAATATAAAAGTCACTCGTGCTTCATGTACAATTAGTAAATAGAGAAAAAAGTATGAGGGGGAAGGAAAAAAAATCACTTAAAATGCTATCACTTGGTCATAATAATCACTTAATATCTGAGCATTTTTCCCCAGATATAGTTAACTATATCCTATGTAATAAGTCATAGTTAAACTTGAGCTGTTCATTCAGCTCCATATCCTGTTTTCTCTCCATTTCAGATTATATCTCAAGCATTAAAAATTTCTTGTAGATGTTCACAATGGGCACAAAAGATTCCATAATATGCACTAAACACGCCTCTCACTGTTGAGCATATAGGTAGCTTCCCAGGTTTTGACAGGATAAATTGGTGATAAAACATCTTTCTACACACTCTAAATCTTTGCCCATATTTCAGATAATTCCCTTAAGAAAGCTTCCTAGAAATGAAACCACAGAGAACATCAGTGCTGCAAACAGAGTAAATGGATTGAGTTTACATGTGCTAGGTTCTGTCGTAAGCACTTTGCATAGATAAACTAATTCGATATTAGTTCAGTGCCACAGATGAGGACACTGAGGCACAGAAAGATGAAGCAACTCCCTCCAAGGTCCCTTAGCCTGAAAGTGGAGAAGCTGGGATGTGAACCCAGCGGTCTGAGGATGGAGCTGGTGCTTCTAACCTTTACGCTGTATGAACTTTCTAATCACATATGTAAACATGACCCTAGCAGGTCATAAACACTTGGAAGGAATTGACCCCCTAATTGAACCCTCAGACGTTACAGAAAGCAAGGCCCTGAAAGAATAAGTAACTTATTAAAGTCACACAGGTAGCTAGGAGCAGATCTAGAACTTATATCTCCTGACTCCTCATGCTGTGATCCAAAAACTTGCTATGCAAAGCATGGCCTGCAAACCATAGCATCAGCAGTGCCTCAGAGTCTGCTACAAATGCAGAGCCTCAGGCTCTACCCCAACCATCTCCAAGCAAATCTGCTTTGTTGACAAGATCCCCTGGTGATTTATTTTCAACACTGAAGTTTAGAAACTCTGGCAGTACACTCTGTAAACTTGATAGATTGATGGAAAATCTGCATATAAGCTGCTAGTATTTCCACATCATTAAAAAATACATATATCCTCCTTTTTCAGTTAGTTAAAGCTTATAATTAGGTTGAACCACATGAAATTGCTCTTATTTTAGATAAACAGTCAGATATTAGCAACTTACTGTGGTTCAACTTCAGTGGGTAGAGGGGTAACAACAATAAAACGTATAGGTATCTGCGCTCTGTGTAGAGACTGGACTTGAGGAAGAACAAGTTTCCTTCCCCCAAAGAGTATACAGTTAGTCAGAAAGAATTAACAATTAAACAGACAATTATAATTCAAAATGATAAGTGGTACCAAAGCGCATTCTGAGAGCTCAGGAGGAAGTTAAGTGATGTCCTGAAAGATAAATGCGATGGAAGAAAATAATTATTTCCCTCTATTAGTGGCAAGAGAGATGGGCTTGCAAGCTTTAGCCGAATTATTAAGTGGGTATCCCCATAAGCTGTCAGATCCTGATAAACCAAAAAGATAAAGAATATAAGGTAGTTTACAAAGTAAGGACAATGTGAATTCTGCTTGAACTGTGAAAGCAAGATGCCTGTGTTGTTCTTAATGATGACAGCAGGTAAAGAAAGTTACAGGTCTTACTGCTTAGCGTACGCTATTCTCATGGGCCCCAGTTTGGTCATTTCTATTTTTTGAAGTTAATGGATATTTCTAGTTGGATGAAATGAACTGGCTTCCCACTGTACTATGAAATAAACGAAAGAATCTTTGGAGTAATTAATACTTAAAGATACAATATGTTTACCAGAAGTTGTGCATAATTTTTAACTAAAGTGTACAGTATGTGTCAGCATACAAAACCTTTGCTAAATATTTACCATGAAATTTTTCTATGCTCAGTAAGTCATTCCTTTAAGTACTTGCAATTGGCTATTATACAAGTGAGACTGGGCCACCATGTTGATTTTGCATCTTTCCACTGGTTGGTTTAGAAGGCTTAATTTGGGGGGATTAACTGAATGTTTGAGGCAATATTCCACTTTACCACTTCCTCTTTCTCTTATTAAGATTGCTTTCCTAGAAAGAACTTACCTACCAACAGCTATGCCCATGGTGAGCTATTCAACCTGTAGTTAAAGGCTCTCTATATAAATTGTATTAAAGGAAAAACCAAATGCTTTTTCACCTACAAAAAGGAGGCCAAGATGGTGGCAAGTCCTTTGGCATTTCATGTCATATGTTTTCTTGAGAAGCTATGTGTTAGCTTTAAAACTGGAGAGTAATTCTCCAACCTTGGGACCCTCCTCCTGCTGTTCCTCAGCTGGTCCTCATCTCTCCCTTCTTTTTTCCACAACTCCTTCCCTCAAGGCTTTCTAAGAGGTTAAGCCTTTGTCACAGGGACCAACTGATTTCACACAATTTCTGCCTGGACATTTACAGATTTTACTCACCTTGACTGCTGTCATGGGACGTGTGCTGAGCTCCAAGCAGGAAATGCTGTAAGTCTCAGGACACTGTGAACCACGTAACACTCTATTTGATCAATTGTATCTGTTCAAATTTTTATTGTTATCTTATTTTAAAGGAAGACTGCCTCTGCTCTCCAGGGCCATTCTGTTTCTGTGGTACTTGGAATTTATATTAAGTAGGGGAACTGAGCATAGGAATTGAAATCAGACATACTGCATCAAGATACATAAAGACTTAGAAAAAGATGAACTAAAAGGAAGAATGTGGACAATTAAGTTCTGAGAGATAATGTGGAAGTGTAAGCAGATAGGGTAGGGGGTCCCCGGAGAAAGAGTACCAGGCATGGCTTTCTTGACATAAGAGAAGCCATTTTTGGTCTAAGTCATTTTGTGATCTAAGCCAGGCCACAGTGTTTGCCCCTGAACAGGTCTCAGTAATTAGTGATCTTAAGGGAACAAAATAATGCAGGAACAAACTGGCTGTTATCGGGCAAGAGAAGTAACAATAGCAAAGATAATAAATCAGTAAATACTGCCAGCTCAAGCATGTTCTTGAGCTGTTTTGCAGAATTCTAACCCCCCTTGACCCCTCAACCACCAGATCAAGTGGAACCTAAGCGATGATGTTGACCTTTTCTGACCCTTGTGACTTCAGTCAACTAAAGCTTAGACGGTCAACTTCATGAACATGTGTGTACCCTTAGCTTAAAAGTTCTCCAATCGGGGCTTCCCTGGTGGCGCAGTGGTTGAGAATCTGCCTGCTAATGCAGGGGACACGGGTTCGAGCCCTGGTCTGGGAGGATCCCACATGCCGCGGAGCAACTAGGCCCGTGAGCCACAACTACTGAGCCTGCGCGTCTGGAGCCTGTGCTCCACAACAAGAGAGGCCGCGATAGTGAGAGGCCAGCGCACCGCGATGAAGAGTGGCCCCCGCTTGCCACAACTAGAGAAAGCGCTCGCACAGAAATGAAGACCCAACACAGCAAAAATAAACAAATAAGTTAATAAACTCCTACCCCCAACATCTTAAAAAAAAAAAAAAGTTCTCCAATCTTGCTGTGCAGGGAGACACTGCTTTGGGAAAGATGCCCTGTGTTCTCCTTACTCACTGCAAGGAGTAAATCCTTCCTTCTGATCCTTGGTTTGGTTGCGTCTTCTGGCTTGACAGCCCCCAAGAGGTGAACCCAGTTTTCGGGAAACAGAAGTCCTTTGGTTCATAAAAATTATTCAAAGACTAGAAGAGATGTTAAACTCAACGCGAATCGATGATTAAGGAGCCATCTATAATCTCAAACGCATTGGTATGTATTCCTTAGAGGGTGAAATAACCATGACAAAAAGGCAAAGATCACGTCTCTACATTTGGTAAAAGGCAGTGGTGAATAATCATGTTGGCCCACCGGTGCCCGGTCTGGCCCTCGCAGGAAACGACAGCTTCACCTCCGATCACCTCCCAGGAGTCAGAATGTTGTTCAAAGCATTTTAGGAGGCTGTACAAGTAAAACACCTGAGACCAGATTTGGGTAGTTGGATAGGTGATACCCAAGACAGAGTGAGCAGGTGACAGGAGGCTGGAGAACACTGCATTGAGGCACACCCAGGTGGTCCTAGGGATCCCCACATTCCTCCTGCAGCTCTAGGGGCTAAGTGGCTTCTGTTTCTCACTACCTAGTCTGGCAAAAGTGCCTGCAGATGTCAGCAGTCCGATTCCTAGCTTATTAGTTTCCATCTTTGCCGATCTCTCTTCCTCCCTCCCTCCTTCCCATCCATCTAAACTTTTACTGAATATGACAAACACTATTTGGGGACTATGAGAATACAGATAAAAATAGGATATAGCACCTTACTCTCAACTTGCTTATACATGAAAAGGAAAGACAGGACATCCACAAACAACTGTAATACCCAGCAGTATGTGGTGATGGCTATAAATGACAGAGCGAGAGCTATGGGATCTCAGAGGAGGGAGCCATCACAGCTGATAGATGGGGACCTCTTGCTGGAGGAGCCGTGTTCGAAGGGCTCCTGAAAGGCACGCAGGTGTGGGGGAGGGAGAGCTTCCCCAGAAATATGTGCTGCCTGGACAAATGTGCAGAGGAAGAGAGGTAGTGGTGATGGCGATTGTTCACATTGTTAACAGGAAAAAGAGGTCTACCTGCAGGGCAGCAGCAGGAACAAACTGTGCCCTCAAAGGCTCAGTTCCAGCCATGTCACCTCGGTGCTGACTCTCCACAGTGGTTCTCAAACTTCAGCTTACATCACCTGGAGGGCTCCCTGCAGCCCAAGTTGCTGGGCCCAACCCCAGAGTCCCTCAGGGTGGGGAGGGTGTGGCCTGCATATTTGCATTTCTAACAAGTTCCCAGGTGATGCTGATGCTGCCGGTCCAGAACCATGGTCCCTGTCCAGGGACCAGCCAAACAGGCTCCCACCCCACTTTGCTGTTTCCCATGGGGAAATTTCTACCCTCAGATATTCACATGGCTCCTGGTCTCACTTTACTCTTCTCATGACCCCGTTTATCCCCTCTCTACGCCTTAACTATCTTCATAACCTTTATCAGAACTTAACACCATGGTTTATTACTTTTCTGTCATCCCATTAGGATGGAAATCCCAGGAGAGACGATTTCATTCACTAGTGCCTCAAGCAGTGCTATATTCTGAGCACCTAAACTCCTGTGTTCCTAGGACTTAAAATAGTGTTGGGCATACAGTAGGTACTCAATAAATAGTGTTGACTGAATGAATGAGATGTTTTTTAGAAAGGTGAGAGCCAGGATAAGGGACCTTGTGTGGTTTTAGGCAGAAACCAGGGAAACGAAGATGACTCAGGATAGAAGCCACATCGCCCCCATCTTGAAAGTAAAGAAAAAGATACATTTCTTTGCTCCTGTAAGTGAAAGGCTTGGGGTTGGGGGTGAGAAGAAGGGAGGGTCAGGTGGATTGGGGGCGTGAAGTAATTGGAGAGTTCTTAGAGCAGCTGTTGCGGAGCTGCTGTACAGGCTCCTCGGCAAACTAGGCTCCTAGGGAAAGAGAGAAAGAAGAAATCCTCAAGTGAGACAGAGGAAACAAGGCAGACTACATTTCTCTCTGGAACACCAATGTGGTTTTCCTCTCAGGTATCATATTAAGATGCTTTTCTACCTGCCATTTGCAGTCTGTTCCCTATTGCTTCTACACAGAGATCTGAAAACTTAGGGAGAAATGGCCTCCCCCACGTGTCTTCATTTTAGGCCCTAAGAGTCAAGGGCTTAGAGTATTTTTTTCAGCAGCAAATTTCTAACTACTCCAAACATTTTGCTACACGGGCTTGTCCCAAACGTCTCAAACCTTCCATATGTTTAGTAATTCTGATGCCAAATATATTGCTATCACATTATCACATACACATATGTTCCACGGAAACATGATTGACAGGCTATAAGTAGGAGCCCAGCCATCTTATGACAAGTCTTGTGTCCTCATTACAGTCACAAAAATCACAAGAAGGAACTGAGTAGACATTTAGGTGATTCATGTATTAGTCTGATAAGAAGAGGACAGTCTGAAAGGTAGATGGGGAAATGACAGTATGGCAAATGAGGTCACATGTGCAATGGCTACAGAGTCTGTAGGTGCAAAAATAGACCAGGGTTCTCATCTGGTGATAAGATGTGTGATCCTGTGGAAGTTTCATCTTTCATTCGTTGGTAATCTAAGACTGAAATGCTATAAACATATATGATGGGTGTGTTAAAAAAAGAGGCCGAGAAAGAGCAGGAAGACGGTGTGTTGACCTAATATACTCGCATTTCCATTTGATTTTTTTTTCCAGTTTAGACTGTTGGATTAAAACATATGTATAGCTGATTCACTTTGTTATACAGCAGAAATGAACACACCACTGTAAAGCAATTATACTCCAATAAAGATGTTAAAAAAAATAAAAGAAGCCCTCAGGATGCAGAGACTACCACTTTTGCCTTTGATGATTCCTAAACTTACTTGGGGATAAGGAATGATAAGTCATCATCGGTACTCTTGGTACTTGATCAGTTAAGTGTTTTGAGATGAGGGAGGATGGGAGGACTGGAAAGAGGGAAGAGAAGACCGTACCTCCAGTTCTCAGACAACTGACAGGGGGAGGGAGAGGGATGCCCATTTATTTGATTAAGAAGATCCATTTTCATGGATCTTTTACTTAATTCACCAGGAAGATAGAAGGTAATGGAAAGGTAATCAATCTTGTAACTGGATGTATCTACATGAGAGCCTTTCCAACGAATATCAGACGTAATAATTTACCTAATATAGTACTTTGTAATACATTTCGATTTACAAAGCCCTTTATCGTTTCATTTGATGCTAGAGAAATACAAACGAGTGGCAGTCTTTTCTTTATCCTCTCTTCCATTGCTGTATCATTTCTGCCCTCTTTCATTTCATTTTGAGTTCCAGAAGTTGCTCTAACACAAATCTTCAGTTAAACATGTATTCTTTCTGCTTTCGATTCCAGCTTGGTTTCTCACTAAACTAGAGGTTCGTGATTCCTGTGTCTGAAGGGACGAAAGAAGAAAGGAAATTATCCTCCTCGAGGGCAGGATGACCTGGCCCCTAGAAGAGAGGCTATCCGGCAGGAGCCATTACTGTGGAGGCTGGCGGCTACTGTCAGAACTGTAGCAATGAAAGCGGGAAGGAGGGTTAGGGAAGAAAGACCCCTATCTTTCTCTCCTTCTCTGCATTTGCTTCCTGGGAAAGAGTGCCAGACACAGCTACAGAAGCCCATCTTGCAGGTACAAAGAAAAGAAAGTCAGAGGACGGATGGGAAGATTTCTGACATTGATCTTGCTTGACTTCCGTTATAGCTTCCTAAGGGCTTAAAGATATATCCTCACCCTTTCATGGAACTGTAATAGACTGAGTGATGAGGGTCCAGGGTGGCATGATCTAGATAACATGAAGAAACATGGGATGATCCTCAAGAAAATCATGGAGCTGGGTTCATGCTTCCTTTACAAGCTCATCTCTACCATCAGCTGAGCCCTCAGTAATGCTTGGTGATCCTTCTGAGGGTTCAAGTCGTCTCCCTCAGGAACACTTTAAATCCTCTTTTTATCAGGTTGTCTATCCACTGTCTCTTCTAGGATCAGGACCCTCCACCTACTTTAAAAAGAGAGGGCAGCTAGCTTTCTGTCTCTTCAGAGACCTAACTCCACCATTCTCCCCCTCCCTCTTCTTTACCTGTAATCTTGCTTTCTTTTCTTATTCCTACCATCTGGCATAAAATAGGGCCTTATCTTTCCTAAGAAGTAAAAGCAACATGATTCAACTCTTCAACTCTAGTTATTGACCCTCCCCCCCCCCCTTCATGGATAAGCTTCTTAAAATTATGGTCTACACTCACTACTAACTTCCTCACATCCCATTCATTCCTCAACCTACTGTGCTCTGGTTTTCACTCCTCATTCCACCAAGAGCATTTTTGATGATAACACAAATGATTTCCTTACTGGCCAAACCAATGGGCACTACTTTGCAGTACTTGATGTGACTGACCTCTTCCTTCTCGGATCTCTTACATCCCTTTAACTGACATTTCTTGGGTTTCTTATTTTCTCTCTAGGCCTTTCTACTGGTTTCTTCTCTGGTTTTCCCCCTTTATTCTTTTCATGTAATAAGTGCCTCCTGGGTGCTTCATCTTACACTCAAAGTTTCAAGAAATTCTTTACACATCAGTTACTGGAATCTACATTACAGGCTAGATATTTCCCTTGAGCTTTAGACCCATCTATCCAATCAGGCACTTCATAGGCATCTCAAACCATACACATCCGAGAAAGTACTAACCTTCTCTGCAAAGAGCTCAGTCCTGTTAACTAATCCTGAGAATCACCTTATACTATTTTCTCTTTCTTCTCCCCTTTGGTTATCTAATTGTGAAAATTCCACCTCCTAAACATTTTTTTTTTGGTAAACATACATTTTATTTACTTTTTAAAATTATATGTTTTGGGTCTTTTTAAAAATATTTATTTATTTATTTATTTATGGCTGCGTTGGGTCTTCATTGCTGCCCGCGGGCTTTTCTCTAGTTGCAGCCTAAACATTTCTTTAATTGGTTCCCTACTTTCCCTTCAATTGTTCCTACCAGAAGCCAGGCTCTGCTGTATTACCATGGTCACCATAATACCCCAGTCTTCTTGCCTCCAAATCTTTAGCCCTCAATCTTCCCTTCTCAGTGATGGTAGAGGGAATTTTCCTCAAAAAAACTAATTATCTAAATTGCCTGGTGAAAATTCTTCATCAGCACCCAGTCACCTTTGGGAGAAATCAGGACTCCATACTATGGGGCCATAAGGTGATTCATGACCTTGAAGCCTTACCTCATCTCTCCGTACTCCCACCAAGAGAATGCCCCTACTTTAGCCATGCTTAATTGTTCTGATTTTCTAGTCTTGACAAGCTCTCTCACCTGTCGTTCTTTGCGCATGTAATTTATTCTGTGTCTGGAAAACCTTAACCTGATTTCTACTTGTTCCTTATGACTGAGGTGAGGCTCATGTCCCTTAAGTACCAACCATCTAAAAGAAAAATGTAAAATATCTTGCATATTTAATAATCCACCCAAATTTCTGCTTGTCTTTTAAGATTCATCTTGCAACCAAGAAGCCTCTTTGACCTCTCTCCACCCTTCAGTCTGGATTAAGTGACCCTCTCCTGCACATACCCAGCTCCAAGAGTTTTCTCTAAGGGCACAGTGATCCCAGAGTTGGAATTGTTTGTTTACTTGCCCGAGTACTCATTATGCTGCACACATGGACAGTTCTTTCATCTCTGTAGACCCAGACTAGCAGAGGGCCAGATCCCCTACAAATGTTTATAGAAATGAAATGAAATCCCCCTTCATTAAACACTTCTCAGCCTTGCCAACTCACTTTACTTCACCCCCAACAAATCTAGGGAATAGAAAAGAGTAAGAAGTTTTCTGGATTCACCAAAGAGTGTTGTAAAAAAAAAAAAAAAGCTGTGAACTTGGCTGACCTGGATTTTCGTCCCAACTCCACCATCAGCTCTGCAAATCCTTTTACCTTTCTGGAGTTCCGCTTCCTTAGGTATTAAATAAAAGGATTGGACTATGATTTTTCTTTTTGGTCTCCTTCAGTTCTGACACTCTGACTTTAAAAGATCATATACAGAATAAAAATGCACACTTTTATATCAGCTTGAAGTGCAAAATTCTGAATGCCCATTTGGGTGGATTATTTCTTTAGGAGAACCAAGTCGAAGGAAGAATGGGTTGGCATTCATTAAATATAAGAGTGACCACAGAGAGAGAGAGAGATTGCTAGTTATTTCACAGTATGTTCTTCCAGATCTGGCCATTATTTCATAGCCTCCCTTGCAGCTGAGGGCATCAAACTGATTCTGGCCAGTAAGGAGTGATGTTTGAACTTCTGGACTGTGGTTTTAAAGGAAAGAGGAGTGACCATCCCTTTCCATTTTCCTGCTGGCTGGACTGCAGAGCTGGAAGACTCCTTCCTAACAAATTTGGGAGTTGAGTGTTGAGCACAGCAGAGGTATAGGACAGAGGGAGCCTGATTCTCTGGCACCATCAACTATACCAGTTTTGGATTTTTACATGAGAGAGAAGTAAATTTCTCATTTAAGCCATTGAATTTTGGGATCTTTGTTCTAGCAAAAAAAGTGAAAGAAAAACAAAACAACCCAACAGTATCCTTAACAACATAGATATTAAGAAAATGTTTTACTATTTTCAAAGTATGCTGAGAAAAAGAACAAAGATGGTAATTTTGTTGAAGAAAACCCTTTAGACATTTGCTTCAACCTTTAATAAGAAAACTTTAAGGAAATTTACTGTACTACCCAGAATAAGATCCTAAAGCTTCATATTCTGCATTCTGCTTTATCATAAAGAAGTTAATGCCCAGAGGCAGGTTGGGAAGGCATTTATTTGGCAAAGCAAATTCTAATCCTATATTCTAGTTATCTACCGATTGATCGTAATGAAGACTCTAAAACAACAGAAGTTTTAATTTTCCATTCAGTAATTCCATGTATAAAGACAGAAAACATAATGCTTTTGTAGCTTGCACAATCTAGGCTGTGAAGTTATGAACCATTAACATCCTTCACTGCTTTTCACAGGGTGGAAGTGATTAGGCTTAATGGCATTACCCAGAAAGTATCCTGGTGCCGTAAAATAAAAGCTCCATCATCAGACTGGGCTCCAATGGAAACGCTCCTCCTTCCACCAGCTCAGGGGCAGGAGGAATGCTGATCCCTATGGAGTACTGTCTGTCTGTGAGTCCAGGTCAGGGGTAGGAGCTGTAGCACTGTGCATCCTAATAAGCAAAGCTGGAGGCCCTGACATGCAACATATGGCAGGGAAGAAAGCTTTTTGTGTAATCAACTGATAAACAATCCACACTTGGGGGCTGCACTTTGCGCTAGTGCCTAAGGAAAACCGAAAATAATCTCCCACTAATTAGGGCCAAGTGCTAAAAGAAACTTCCAAAAGACACTAGAGAACTATTCTATTAACCACAGACCAACTTGTGGGGGCAAAAGTTCAAAAGCAACCTTAGAGCCCACCATACGCCCTTCCCAGCGCCTCATGCCCCAAATCTGTATCTATCCTTCACATTTTAATCTATCATTCATGATCTGAGATGCCTCCTCCTTGCCTTAGGCCCTTATTATGAGTAAGGCCTGCCTGCCTTGCTTGTGAAAGATGAGCAAGGCTGAAGCTCTCTAGTCTCTGATTAACAGGGGAGTTTCAGGGCTGAGGAGAGTGAAATAGAGATGGAGGAAAAGAGAGTCTGATTATAGAGGCCTTGAGAGCCTGGCAGAGAATGGATTGGATGTATTTGGCAATAGGTAGCCAAAGTAGATCTTTGAGCAAGAGAGTAACACAACAGAAGTCTTACAGCATCAGTCTGAGAAAAGACTATAGGAAGGTAGATCAGTTAGGAGAAAGTTACCTTAACCTAGGCTGAGATAAAGACGTCCTAAATATGGCTGGTGGCTATTACAAAACACAGGACAAGTAGGATTCTTTTTAGGGGTATGGAAGGAACTAGAGATAAACTTACTCTTTAAGAATGAAATAAGATGCAGGGCAGAAATAGAGACACAGATGTAGAGAACAAACGTATGGACACCAAGGGGGAAAGTGGCGGGGGAGGGGGTGGTGGGGTGAATTGCAAGACTGAGATTGACATATATACACTAACATGTATAAAATGGACAACTAATAAGAACCTGCTGTATAAAAAATAAGTACATTTCAAAAAAAAAGGAATGAAATAAGAGGGTAGTTGAAGACCTAAAGTAGAGCTCATTAAGGAAACAAACACAGTGGAGAATAAAAAGGCTGACACCACAATTTGCCATCCAAATCAGGACCCTTCTGTGTAATTTGATGTCGTTATCCAAAAAGATATTCGTTTTTGTCAGATTTTCCTTGTAGTCTCTACATTTTTTTCATGAGATGCTTAAATCTGCTATTTCCCAAGCATCTATTATACAGCTGGCACCACACAATTGTTACCAGTTTGTGTAGAAAGAAGAGTAGGCTCATTAGCTGCTCTCAGGAAGCACGCTGGTCTGCCCGGAGTGTTCTATTTTTTGTCCATGCTCAGAGTCTTGCAAATGATAATCACGTATTATTATATTCAACCAAGACTTACAAAAATATTTTTTTAAACAAAAATGCAAGAAAAAGGGCTGTTTCATAATTTCTACCAACACCACCAAAACAAATTACTTAAGGGACAAAAATGAGGGCTTAGAATGATAACTTTGTATGGGTAACAAAAATAATGCTCAATACTATTCTACCAGGTCACTCCACCAGGTTCTTAGCCAGACGTGCAGAAAGTAGTTTCTGGGAAAGTAGAGCAAAATAATCCCAAACCTAGGCAGCGTTTCTGTCTTTGGTGATGAGAGAATGACATGTATCTAATGAAGGGAAGGTAAAAATCCCCCACTTTCGGTGGGGAGTATGCTCTGAAACCTCTCTGGTTTTGGAGGAGCTCTCCTGTGATGGACAGGGAAGCCTCCCTTCAGTGTCTCATGTTTCATCTTTTTCTTCCAACTTTCAGTCACCTTTCATTTGCACACTTGGGACTAACTTATTAGGTAGCAGCCAAAGAGGAAATGGCAACTATTACTTTCTTTGCAGAACAACAGAAAAGGTAGTGCAACTTCGTCCACAAAGATTCCAAATTCTCGAAGAAAAGGCCGCCGCCTTTGGCCTCGTTTCTTCTAAGTGGCGTTTAGGGAAGTGTGCACACCTGCTCCACTGAAGCAGGCCTGGTCACTTACCATTGATGAGGGCCACACACTGAAATCATTATGGACGGGGCTACCTCTGGGCAGAGGAGCAAGGTCCTACGTTGCACGGGCGCATCTAAATCCGTGATATGTTTATCACAGGCCTGACATCCATTAAGAGTCGGAGTAAACGCCTCCACACCTTGGCCCGCACAGGCAGTCACTAAACACGTCTTCCTTACCCAGGGCTCCGAGGGCGGACCGTGTCCAGGAGACGTAAAAGCAGCCCTCAGATGTTAACTCCTGTGTTTCTCTCGGGAACACCAGGGTGGAAAATCTGGGGGTTGTATTACCATCCATAGCCCTTCTCCCCACCAACACCTCCACCCCCATCCTGTGTCCCCTTAAACTGAGGGAACAATTTCCTCTGTCAGTACTGTATTCAGGGGAATTCTAAAGCAGTGCCCAGATTCTCCAGGAGAGAAACGGAAACAATTCTCTTTTCCAGGATCACTCTTATACATCCTTCTCTACACGATTTCTAGAAAGAACAACTTTGCTTCAAGACCTGGCTGTCATTCAGATCGATATGAAAGTTTTCCTCAACTGGCCATCATTGAACAACTGTAGTCTATTTTAAAAGATTTAAGGGGAGGGGGAAGGGTAAGCTGGGACGAAGCCAGAGAGTGGCATAGACATATACACACTACCAAACGTAAAACAGATAGCTAGTGGGAAGCAGCCACATAGCACAGGGAGATCAGTTCTGTGCTTTGTCCACCTAGAGGGGTGGGATAGGGAGGGTGGGAGGGAGAAACAAGAGGGAGGAGATATGGGGATATATGTATAGCTGATTCACTGTTATACAGCAGAAGCTAACACCACATTGTAAAGCAATTATACTCCAATAAAGATGTTAAAAAATAAAATAATAAGCTACAAGGATATATTGTACAGCACAGGGAATATAGTCAATATTTTATAATAACTTTAAATGGAGTAAAATCTCTAAAAATTTTGAATCACTATGTTGTACATGTGAAACTAATATAACATTGTAGGGCTTCTCTGGTGGCGCAGTGGTTAAGAATCTGGCTGCCAATGCAGGAGACACGGGTTCGAGCCCTGGTCCGGGAAGATCCCACATGCTGCAGAGCAACTAAGCCCGTGCGCCACAACTACTGCGCCTGCGCTCTAGAGCCCAAGCTGCGCAACAAGCCACCGCAATGAGAAGCCCGTGAACTGCAGAGAAGAGTAGCCCCCGCTCGCCACAACCAGAGAAAGCCAGCGTGCCGCAAAGAAGACCCAATACAGCCAAAATTAAATAAATAAATTTTAAAAAGAAACTGACATTGTAAATCAACTACACCTCAACTGAATAAATATTTTTAAAAGAAGAAAAAAAAAAAAAAAACCCAAAGATTTAAGACCCTGGTTTTCCTCCTCTGTAGAAAGGAATTGAACTAGAGGAGCTATTTAAGGCTCTTCCAGCCCTAAAATGCAGCAATGCCATAATTTCCAGATTCAAAGAACGACCCCTTGCAAATTCAAGCAAAGCACTCGCTGCATATTTCGAAGCAACCCTTCAGGATAGTAGGACATGCGCAGTCCCAGCCGCTTTACACGCAGCCCCGTGCCTCGTTAGGCGAAGCAAACACAAAGTGTGCTAACCCACAGAGCGGGGAAATACAAACGGTTTTCCCCTTCTGTGTTTCTCCCTTCAGAAAAACACCCATAACTTTACAGTTGGCTACGTTTATTCTTATTTTGAGTTGACTCATTTGCATCGCTCAGATTAGAAAATCTAATAACCACTCTGTAGGCTAACAAGCACTCAAAAAAAAAAAATACCCACACGATTTTTAATCACTGGTGAGTTTCCACCCACGGCTTCTGCATACAATCCTAAAGGGAAAGCTTTAGTTTTCAGGTCACACACAATTCACGTGTCACAACAGCATCCTTCCTACCGAGCAACCACCAAGGCAAATACTGCACATACTGGCCACCGCTATTCCAAAGACAGAATCCCCATCAACAGTGGTCCACAGCTGAGGTTGGCACTTCATAAACAGTATGAGAAACTAGACTTGCGTCCACCACATTCTCTCCAAAGAGCCAGGGACTGCGTATACATTTAATGTTAGGTGACCAGGAAAGCATGCAGATTCACACAGAGACTACAGACCAGAGAAAGTGAGGCACACTCAGGCGCATACCAGCCCCCTGACCGGAGTCCAAGCTGATCGGGGCATGAGAGCCTCTCCACTTACCCAGCATAGCGGCTGCTGTAAAGATGGCTGTGCCCTGGGTGCAGAATCTTCAAAAAGAGCAAGCAAAGAGGAAGAAAAGCAGCTCTCTGGCTCCTGGGCTTCCCGAGGAACTTCATAGTGCGAGGATGAGAGGGGCTGAAAGTTCTTCCTGCAGTCACAGCCACCCGAGGCTGAAGGTGGCTCCCAGTGCGCCCCTCCACACGGCGCACGGTCCCTGGGAGAGGGTGGGGAGCGGGCTTAGGAGGGAGCAAAATGTGACACTTCTTTCCAGCCTCAGAGGAAAAAAAAAAAAAAATTCAAGCAGCTGAGGGAGGGAAGTTGCTGTTCAGACTTGGTCTTGGGACGAGAAACAGCAGCTTCTGCCCACACACAGCCCTGCCCAGCCCCACGCTGAGCTCCAGGCTCCCCTAGAAGGGGCTGGGCCTCCCCGTGCTGACTCACCGCAGGGGTTTGCTGGGTGTCGCTTCATTAGGGTAACTCCTCTTTTTGTCCTCTTGTTTTTTGGAGCTTTTTTTTTTTTTTTTTGGCTCTTCAACTTTAGGCCCCTAACTTTTTTGGACAACCTTCCTGCTATCCTAATTGCAAAAGACTTGTTTGAGGATGAGCTAAACCCGCAGGCATAGAACGTTCCAGGCTTCATGTTTTGATCTACCATGGCAAATTTCTACACGGAGTCCACATTCTGAAATGCACAGCGAACAGTCTTGACGAGCTGTGGCCCCTGGGTGTGGCCAGCCAGTCCTGGTCCCCGCTCCTACCTGCACCGGGACGGGCAGCTGCTTCCCTGGGCTTCAGGGAGCCCCTGTGCTGATTCCATGGCGGCAGCGTCCAGACCTGCGGCTATTTCAAAGGTTCTCATGGGAGAACTGGAGGCCTCTGGGTGCTAAACCACCCTTCCTGCACATTTGGAATCACTTAAGGAGCTGGGCTATTTAAATCAGAATTCCTGGGGGTGGGATCAATTGTTGAAAAAAAGCCCCTCAGGTGAGTCCAGTATTTAGCCCCCCTGCTGGTCTAGGGCGGGACTTCTCAAACTTGGCCCAGCACGAACATCACCTGGGGATCTCGTTAGAGTGCAGCTTCTGGTTGGGGCCGGGGCCTGAGCTTCTGCATTTCTAAGAAGCTTCCAGCTGATGCTTGTACTCCTGGTCCTTCAGTCACACTTTGAGGAGCCAGGCTTTACTTTAGAATGAGGTCTGATCTTTCTTCTCTCTCTAAAAGCTAGAGGGTGGAGGGCAACCTTGGAGCAAGCCAGCTCCTTCTTGTGTTTCCCGAGTTGGTGATGAAGAGGCTTTTTTTTGTTTGCATTCACTTGCTTCTACCCCAACACACTGGAAAACCCATCCAGGATATGCTTTGCTCTAGTAAATAAGAACATTGTCATCTAGGGTGTCCCCTGCTCTCCTCCATGCCCAGTCCTGGTCGTGCTCTGGAAGATGGTGAGCCAGCGTCCCTCTATCACACTCACTCATTTACGTCTCAAAGTTCCTGAAGAGTCGTGACCAAGAACTCCTGTACCTTCTAACATGATAGCCAGAGCCTCTGGTAGAAGGTACCGAATCTTTCCCCATGTTCTCCACCTGCGGAGTTGAGTTTGCATCCTATGAGTTTGGTCCATAACAGCTGAAATGATTTTCATCTGAGATGCTTCTCTAGCGTTTTCTACAGCTACCCCAGGATTTAATCTCTTCTCCACATCCCCTTCCCTAACACCCAGGATGTCTGCTCCTGTAGGGCACAGCACTTCGATTTTAAGTCTTTGTCTGCTTTCCTCACAAGGCTGCCTTCTCCCTGAATGCAGAGCTATAGCCCTCTCATCTTTGTACCTACTGCCTTTTCTCTCCTGGAGGGAACAGTGTTCACTGAAGGAATGATCAGCCGTGTTTGTTGAGTGAGTGCCCTACCTGGGAAGGGATTCATTCAACAAACATTTACTCTGTGGTCTCTGTATGCGGATAGAGGAGAGGCCACCTGGGCAGCCAAGAGCTGTATGGGTGCCTTTGAGGAGTAGGTGTGCCCAGGCCTCCTGTTTTTTTTTTTTTTTTCTTGTTTGTTTATATTGTTGTTTTCTTCCTTCCTGACTTCCTGGCCTAGAGCTTGGTCTTTGTGAACTGGTGAGGCTGTGCTGCAAGGCTCGCAGGGATGTTTCCTGGGGCCTTTTCTACAAGGCCAAGAAAGCCTATACAGCAGTCAGTGAGTTGTTGAAACAAGAGGTTACTGTGTAAATAAAACACTTCATCTCGTTGCATTTCGTTATGTCAGAGCAATGTATAAATCTGTCATATTATATCACAACATTAAACCAGGAATGTTCAGTCTCGGACTGGGGATTAAGCTCATTCTCAAATCATCCTGAAGGGTTGGATCCAGCGAACGTGTTTAGCAAAGGCTCTCCAGACTCTGAGACCAAGGTAATAATTTCCTGGGCCATCAAAAATGCAAAACACCCTGGAGACATCCTATAACCTTCCTCAAAATTTCAGATCAAAGAGAGGTTCTCAAACAATAGAAGCCATTCCTAACAATCTTCCTCTGCTTTTCTAAGGACCAGGTTATCTGATTAGACTTCCCTTGGAGTAGATAAGCACCCATAAAATGAGTGATAAATGGAGTCCATTTAGCAAGTGGGAGGAGAAGAGAATGGTTTTATAGATGGATTCAAAGATAAAAGCTCCATCTTTAAGGCACCGAGAGGGAGTGAATTATTAAACCAGTTAGAGGCTCAGAGATGGAAAGCTGAGACATTCTATTTACCGGCTATGCCCCTGTCATATTTTGGTGGAAGAGTGAACTTTATTAAAAGAAATATTATCCTGCAGAGAAGAAAGGAAACTACAATAGGGAAAGGAAAACATCATCCTTGACTTGGGGGTCCATTGTGGTGGATGATTAGATAATTTTTAATGTCTCTTCCAGATCTGGAATTCTGTGATGCTATGGGGGAAGATTTTGCAAATCCCTTTCTTAGGGATATGAGTGAGAGCCATGTAGATGAATTTTGGTAAAGACCTCATGAGAAAGTGGATGGGTGGGCTTGGGCTCTGCGGTACAAGCAACCCTCCCCTCACAGTGGGTTTTGTGCTCAGGCCTCAGTGTCTTATTGACAGAGACATTATTGACATCGTCTCTTCTATGGCTTTCTGCCATTGTTCCAACATGTGAGAAAAAAGCAAATGTGAAGTTAGGTTACTGCCTTATGCGGTCTTGGCAATTCTGTAAGGAAGTTCTGAAGCTTCCTTTAACAACACATCACTAACAGTTCCCTCCCAACCTCGTTCAGCACCGTCTTGCCCCTACGGGTTTTTGTTTTGTTTTTATTTATTTTTGGCTGCATTGGGTCTTTGTTGCTGCGCGCGGGCTTTCTCTAGTTGCGGCGAGCGGGGGCTACTCTTCGTTGCGGTGCGCGGGCTTCTCCTTGCCGTGGCTTCTCTTGCTGCGGAGCACGGGCTCTAGGCGCGCGGGCTTCAGGAGTTGTGGCACTCGGGGTTAGCTGCTCCGCGGCATGTGGGATCTTCCCAGACCAGGGCTCGAACCCTGCATTGGCAAGTGGATTCTTAACCACTGCGCCACCAGGGAAGCCCGCCCCTATGTTTTTAATCTTTCTCTTGTCAACTATCCACATCTCCCTCTTCCTTAGACACAAGCTACTTCTCCTCTTCTTCCTTTCCTCTCTCTCCTCCCTCTCCCCCTCCCCCTCCCCTCCTCCTCCCTTCTCCTTCTTTTTCTTCTTTTTTCCTGGCTTCTCAAAAGCACACTCTTGAACCCTGACAATTTGCTTTCCATCCCTATCACCCCGATGAAGCATCCTCTTATTTTTCTATGTTCTTTTTCTTTCAAAAATTGAGGTATAATTGACGTAACATTATGTTAGTTTCAGGTGTATGACGTGATAATTAAATATATGGATATATTACTAAACCATCACCATAGTAAGTCTAGTTAACACACGTAGTTACAAATTTTTTTTCCTGTGATGAGAACGTTTAAGATCTACTCTCTTAGCAACTGTCAAATATGCAATACCCTATTATTAACTATAGTCAGCGCACTGTACATTACATCCCCATGACATTTATTTTATAACTTGAAGTTTGGACTTTTTGACCTGTCTCTGGCAACCACAAATGTGTTCTCTGTGTCCATAGAGCTTTTTTTTTTTTTTAGATTTGACATATAAGTGAGATCATACAGTATGTCTTGCAAATTTCTCTTAAAGATCAGTGGTGATCTCCAAGTGGAAAAGCATTTGTTCACAGCCCATTCTGCATCTGTGCAGTTTCTAAGGCTGTTTACCAACTCCTATTTGAAACTCTCTTTTCTCTTGGGGTCAGGGACATTGACTTCTCCTGTTCCTCTCTTTCCTAGGGTTCCGTCTCTCTTTTTTGCCTGCTTAAAAAGGTAGATGCTTTATGAGGGTCTTTGTTTTGCCCTCTCCTCTTCTTGATGCATTGTGGACAGAAAGGGGTGAACAGTTTCGTGGAAGAGATGGACTTGATTTGGGTCTGGAAGAGAGGGAAGGATTTGGCTGGATGGGGATATGAATGCTGGATAGAGATGGTCATTATTTTTAAGGAAACATTGTAAACAAACTCATGGTCCCTAATTTTGTGACACTTTGTGCCAGTGGAGAGGCTGGGCAGATAAATAAACACATCATTACACTTGGTGGTTTAATTAATTATATAGAAACAAATCACAGATGCTGTGATAAAAAAAGTGAGGAGGGAATGGATCACATGTGCAGGGTGTCATGAGGAAGTAAACATTTAAGCCAAATATGAGAAGGAGCCACCTCTACCAAGAAAAGGGGAGTAGTGTGCCGGGAGTGAGGGCCGGAGACAAGACCATTGCAGGCACAGGGAACAGCATGTGCAAAGAAGTCCTGTTCAGAATTTACTGTCCTTCCTTAAGTCAAAAGAGGATACAGAGTGACATTCAGTCTCCCAGTTTGGCATTTACGGCCCTTGAAAACTTTCTAATTTTTATCTTCTTCAATATTCCCTGAATATTCTGTATCTTTTCCTTCCTCTGGGTTTTCCCTCCTCTTGTGAGGGCCATGTCCCTCACAAAAGGAGTCTTGCTCACTCAGGTGAAAGGGCAATTTGAATAACAAGTGTGATTGGTGGACAAGCCTATTATTATGTTTTAGGCCCCTGTAATTAAGTTACAAATGTGTTTTATAGAATTTATAGAGTAAAACCAAAGTTTTTTAATGTAGGAAGGTGGGAATGAGGAGTCCTATTCGCTGCTTCCAAGCAGCCAAGCAGACTTCTCCCTCCATCTTCTCCGCCTCTGCTTTCCCTTCTCTCTCTCCCTCCTTCTCTCCCATTCTCCCTCCTGCTTCCCCCTCCTTCCTGATACCTGTCTCCAAGGCGGTTATGAAGAAATGAGGGAGAGAAAACATAGATAAGAATACTTTAGAAATTACCATTCTGAACAACAGAAGAAGGGTGTCTGTGTTACACCATTTGTGATATTAGTGTTCTAATGAAAATTAAGAGGCATTTGAGCTGGATGGAGCATGAGAGAGAGATTAAGAAAGTTTGATTAGGATAAAGTCAAAAGCAATAATAAACAAAGGATTGCAGAACCACTCGCCAGTCCGTTTGCCTCGGGCAGTGAAAGATGATTTAAAAAAAAAAAAAGAAGACAAAAACAAATAAGAATGGAAACAGTAACAGTGAAAAAGATTCAATTTTAAACAAGAAGACTAAGGGTGGGGGGGTGGAAATTTCAGATGTAACGAAGATGGAAGAATAGGTGATAGAACTTGTTTTAAGAAAGAAAAGCTGTCTTGAGGAATGAGAGAAGTCAGACAGACAGCAATGTTCCACCTTCAGACGTATTAGATGCTCAGAGGTGAAGAGACGAGAATATCGTCTTAGTGCTGAAGGACAGGGAAAGAGTAAATAGAAAAATAAAGGAGCTCTATTCCAGCTGGCTTGTAGAGATAAGTGTCCTTTCAAAGTCTCTAAAATACCAAGAAAACAGGGAGCTTGAACTAATAATACTTTCAATATGCTACAATTAAAACAAAATGTACTCTTGCAGAAACTAACTCAGAAACACTTTAAGAATCCAAGTTGATGTAATTAAGGTAAACCTTTGGCAAATAAGACTAGTTGAATAATTTTGGTATAATAAAAAAACCAATATTTTCTCTGATTTATCAATGTCAAGTATAATGTAAAAGCACCTTTTTATTCTATTTGGACATGCTTTCTCTAAACTTATGCAGGTGTACTGATTTATTATGAAAAATGTCACTTTTTCCTACAACTAAATTGAATCATTATTTTGACAGATGCTTTATTTTAATAGGAATCATGTTTTGTAGTATGTCAGCTTGAAGATAATTTCCAAGATCTTTAGGGAATTTAATAATAAAATGACAACCAATTGAAAAATTGGCAAAGGATCTGACTTGACATTTCTCCAAAGATCATTTACAAATGGCCAATAAGCATATGAAAAAGATGTTCAACATCATTAGTCATTAAGGAATTGCAGATCAAAACCACCATGAGATACCAGTTCATGTGCACCAAGATGGCTAGAATCAAATACACAATAATGAGTGTTGGTGAGGATGTAAAGAATTCGGGGGCCTCCCTGGTGGCGCAAGTGGTTGAGAGTCCGCCTGCCGATGCAGGGGATACGGGTTCGTGCCCCGGTCTGGGAGGATCCCATATGCCGCGGAGCGGCTGGGCCCTTGAGCCATGGCCGCTGAGCCTGCGCGTCCGGAGCCTGTGCGTCTGGAGCCTGTGCTCCACAACGGGGGAGGCCACAACAGTGAGAGGCCCGCATACCGCAAAAAAAAAAAAAAAAAAAAAAAGAATTCGGAACCCTCAGCTACTGCTGGTCTGAATGTAAAATAATGCAGCTGCTGTGGAAAGCAGTTCTGTAGTTCTTCAAAAATTAAATATATACTGTTACCTTGTGATCTAGAAATTCCACCCCTAGGTTCCACTCAGGAAAATTCAAAACATATTTTCAAACCAAAACTTGTATACAGATGGTCATAGCAGCATTATTCATAATAACCAAAAAGTGGAGACAACTCATATGTCCACCAACTGATGAACAGATAAACTAAATGTGGTATATCCATACAATGAAATATTATTTGGCCATAAAAGGCATGAAATACTGATACTTGCTCTAGGATGGATGAACCTTGAAAACAATATGCTAAGAGAAAGGAGCCAGACACTAAAAGCCACATGTTGTATATTCTATTTATGTGAAACATCCAGAATAGGTAAAACAGAGAGACATAACATATATTAGCAGTTGCTGAGATAGAGGGGAAAGGGAATTATAGACAATGACTGCTAATGGGTATGGGTTTTCTTTTTGGGGTGATGAAAATATTCTGGGTAATGGTGATGGTTGTACAATCTTGTGAATATACTAAAAACCACTGAATTGTACACATTAAAATGGCTAATTTTGGGGCTTCCCTGGTGGAGCAGTGGTTAAGAATCCACCTGCCAATGCAGGGGACACGGGTTCGAGCCCTGGTCCGGGAAGGTCCCACATGCCACAGAGCAACTAAGCCCGTGTGCCACAACTACTGAGCCTGCACTCTAGAGCCCATGAGCCACAGCTACTGAGCCCACGTGTCACAACTACTGAAGCCCACGTGCCTAGAGCCCGTGCTCCGCAACAAGAGAAGCCACCGCAATGAGAAGCCCGCGCACCGCAATGAAGGGTGGCTCCCGCTCGCCACAACTAGAGAAAGCCCGCACGCAGTAATGAAGACCCAACGCAGCCAAAAATAAATAAATTAAATAAATAAATTTTAAAAAAGAGAACAACTGTGAAAATGATTTATAGAGAAAAAGGTTAATTTTATGGTACGTGAATTATATCTCAATTTAAAAAAAGAACTCTAGGGAATTTGAATCCTTAGACTGATTAAATAGAGCTAATTAATGGATAATCACTGAACACCTAAATTATTTCAAAGTAAGATAAACCCCTGAAACATTGATCACTGAGCATAATTTTATGTTTATATGCTTTTGCTTTTAACATGCTACAGATAAGCTATATCTTTCATTAATTTTTGCCACTTTCAGAAGGGATATAAAGTTGTAGTAAGTGTGTGTATTTAGAAAGTTGTGTTAGATGTATTTATGAGTTCTCCTTGTTGGCTAAAACGCTGATTGGTGACAGACAATTCGCCATTATCTACTTTGAAGTTTTATCTATGAAATAGAAGTTGGTCACTTTGGTTCAGTTTAAAGTTACAATTAATATTGGTGTTTGAGACTACTCTAGGAGCAACAGTGTCAGAGAAAATACGACGACAAATGTGCTTCTATTTTTCAAGGAAAAGAATAGTTTTCCCCTAAAATAGTACTCCTCTGTCATTTTTCCTTTCTTTTTTTCTTTTTTAGTTCTTCAAACCCATTTACACTCTTAAAACTTACTGAGGACTCCAAAGAGTTTATGGGGGTTGTAGCTACTGGTACTGACTGTATTGGAAATTGAAACCGAGAACCTTTAAAAATGCTTCTTTATTGATTACTTGAAGGTAGTAATGATGAAAGCATCCTATGCTAAGAACATCTTCTGAAATTAGTTCTCGTGGTCTCTCAGGATTTGTCCTCAAGTGCCAGGCAGTACGTTCCAGAAAATTAAAGAGCACAAGGAAATGAAAAGCTTGGAATGTAAATTTTATTTGCCTTGGTTTACAATACCGGAGTCTGAAAAGCTATGGAATGTGTTAATGGCTTAGCAAATTTGCTCAATGTTGATGAAATTGATTTACCATTTATGGCTTTCACTTACAATATGAAGGGTTAATCTTTCAGTGTCATCTACCTACATAGCAAAGATTGTCTTATCAGAGTAACTTTCTGCGCTTTATGCTGACTTTGTCACATCCTGGCTTATTTAAGAAAACAACAACAGAAAAGAGAAGAATCCTCACTTCTGAAAGAGCTAACATTTTTACAATTATGTTACCTTCAATGTTTATTTTTAATTTTTTGTCACTTCAATTAAATAGGTAACAAGTATTGTTTCTCAGGCACCCACTTAATCAAGGGTCTATATCTCCTCTGATAATATTTTTTATTTTGTCTTCCCCAAATCAGACAGTATAGAACAACAACAAAAAGTAAAACTCTCAGGATATCTTTTGTATCTAAAACTGTATTTATGATTCCCAGAGGGCCCCTGCAAAATCACAGAGATGTGTTCTTTCACCATGTAAAGCACTAGAAATAAGTAGGTTTAAAAAAAAATCTATATTCCTATTGATGGGTTGCATGAGAAGAGATGTCAAATCAAAAGAGATGTGTATCCTCCCCTAAGTAAAATTTTTATGAGTAAAATATTATTAATATAAATATTTCAGAAACTGCATCCTATTTGGGAGGTTCCTGGGAATGTGTCAATGCCCTTGTGGTCCATGACATACTTCTATTTATCAAAGTCTTGGTGCAGTTGTGATTGATGACATTAGGCATCAACAGTAAAGTGTTGTTAGTCATACATTTCAGTTATTATTTAAAATGTTTATTGGCCACAAGTTTATTCTTCATTTGAATCTGACATCTGGGCCAGTGGCTCTGGGGATGTATATACATCAGATACAAGCATGAGGTTTTATAAAAATACAGATGTCTAGACTCTACTCCAGACTTACTAACTCACTTTACTTAATAATCTTGGGATATTCTTAGCATATGCTTTGCCTATTATGGGTATGTTATGTGTATTATGTCTCAGGATTATTATTTTATAGATTGAAATTATTTCCTCTGTAAACAGTACATTCTAATTTTATAAATCAGATGTAACACTTCACTAACTTCTTTGAAAATAGGCTTAATCATGGTCCTTAGGAGACATTTTATCGTTTTTATCAAAGTGTTTTGAAATGGCTTTATTATCTTGTTCTTCACGCCATGTGTACAACCAAATTTGCTTGTCAGTTGCATCATCCTTGTTATGGACATTCATCAGACCTTTCACATTGGAAACGTATCAGTAATAAATTAACCACAACTATTTGAATCTCTGTTATCTACAGATAGTTTTTGTATTATTCTGATGCTTTTTTGCGGTAGGTATGACTGTTTGAAAAGTTGCCAATAATGGCAGAAAACAGCGAGTTTGATCCTATTTCCTCCTTCACGTCAGAACCTGGCAGTCTTCTCCCAGCTTCTGCCTTAACCACCTCATCATCTGGTTCTATGCTGGTCCCGTTCCTTTCCCTGCCCAAAGTTTTCCGTATTAACTGGCTTATTCCTTTTCTCCCTTGTTCAGGGACTGTCTTCTTTTTCTCTTTCTTTTGTTTCTTCTCTCTCCTGTTCCTGATGATTAGTTTACTATTTTACCTACCACTTCTCTCTCATCAGGGTTCTCTCTTTTTCTTTTTTTCCAGGTCTTTCCTTTCCAGTTGCCACCCCAATTCCTAACCATCAGCACCCCCTCTACTAATCTGTGAATCCTGCTATCAAGTCAGGTCACTCCCATCCGATTTCCCTCCTGATTTTGTCCACATTTCCTTCAGTATAAACTCCTTATTGCATCATAAGCAAACTCTTTGTCCAGAATGCATCTCTAACTCCATTTTACCTGTTTGATAGAGCAGAAAACACTCACACAATGTTATTAAAACTGTTTCTGAGTTGCTCTGCGGACTGGGGGTTCCCAAGTTGAAAATCAATCTGGTGCTTCCCTAAGTGCTTTAAGTGCTTTTCTGAATTAAAGGAAAGCATCAAATATCCAACCAGAATTTCAACACAAAAGTTAACAGCTGGTGTATAAAGAATCTCCTAGAGCCTCTTGTTATCTGAGTTAGGCCTTCTTTATTGAACTTTATTTGAAACAGGCAACTTGGCATTAAACTCACAGCTGCAAGTTTTCTAGAAGGGAGAAAAAAACCAGTCTGGATAGGGTTACATCAGCTACAAAAGAAAGAAAACCTATCTGTGACCTTATTCTGTGGGCAGTCTGACGTGGTGGCAGAAATCGCTTTTCGTACTGCTTGGGAAGCATCCCTACAAATTGTCGCTGGGATTGAGGGTGACTCTACTGGCTTCTTTCAGTCGGTGGCTTTTGGGGTCTGGCCCACCATTTGGAGGCATAAGTCTCACTCTTAGAGACTTTTTTTTTGCTTTTGTGCAACAGATGCTGAGCAGAAACAAATACCTACTTAATTTTGGTATAAGGACCAAAAATTTTGGTGCACCAAATGTAATTTGTAATGTAAATGTTTTTCAAATGCAATTACGCCTGCCAGCGCAACCCTTTAATAACAAGCACCTAGTTTACAATTATGCTGTCTACATAATTTGCTAGTTGCACACTGATTTCCACCCCCTCCCTCCCCTTAAACCCTCTCTCTTCCCACAAGCTTCCTCAACTTAATTTATACTGAGAAAGCTTTTGATACACTAGGCATTTTTCTAAACTAGTGTGTCCCAAACTTTGCTGCACATTAGATTCAGCTGGGGAACTTTAAAAAATCCTTATCAGGGTGCCTGGGGGAGGGAGCCAAGTGTCACCACTTTTGAAAGATTCTCAGGTGATTCCAAAATGAAGCAAATCTTGGAAACCATTGCTTCTCTGTACTTATCTCGTGTGTCATAGATGATAACTTATCGTCCTTAATCTATTCACTCTTCTCACTTGTCTCCCAGGAACTACACTTGCACCCGGATTTTCTCTTAGCCTCTGTTTATAGCTTCCCTTCTCCTTCCTGTCCTGAAAATATGGATGTGCTCCAGAGTTCAGACCTTCTTCATCTCTTTTCTACCTTACACTTACCCCCTTGGTGATCTCACCCAGTCTTGTGACTGAAAACACCATCTATATGCTGACAATTCTCATATTCCCAGATTTATATTTCTAGCTCCGAATTTTCTCTTAAATTCCAGATTCCTAAGTCCAACTCTATTCAGTATCTCTGCTTGGATGTCTAATAGTCATGATGACTGACATTAGCCAAAACAGAATGTATGGTTCTTTTCTAATTACCCCTCCAATTACTCTTTCTACAGACGTTTCCATGTGAGTTGATGACTACTCCATTCTTTGAGCTGCTCAGATGAAAAAGAAAGCACCCTTGACCCCTCTTTCTCTGAGCACATGGAATCTGCCAGATAATCCTGTTGGCTCTACTCTTCAGTATCTCCAGAATCCAACCACCTCTGACCACTTCCGCTGATACCACCCTGCTGTGAGCCGCCATCATCTCTCACCTACATCACTGCAAGCACCTCCTCCCTCTTCCCCCTGCACCTATCATGCCTCCCTGCAGTCTCTTCTCAGTACAGCCCCTGGACTGGTCCTTAAAGACACAGTTCAACCCTGTCACGCCTCTGCGTGGCTTTCCACTTAACTTCTGGTAAAACCCAAGATCCTTAGGGCAGCCTTCAAGGCCCATGTGATTTAGTTCCCAGTCACCTCTCTGACCTCATCACCAACAACTCCCCACCCTGCTCAGCATGCAGCAGTATGGTTAGGCTGAATAATGGCCCCCAAAGAGGTCCATGTTCGAATTCCTGAAGCCTGTGAATGTTACTCAGTGTAGCAAAAGAAACTTTGCAGATGGAATTAAGTTAAAGATTTTGAGATGAGATCATCTTGGATTATCTGGTTACGCCCAATGTAATCACAAGTTTCCTTACATGAGGGAGACAGGAGAGTTACATTGACTAAATAAAGATGTGATAATGGAAGCAAGAGGTTGTAACAGGACTTGGGAAAGTTACTAATCTGGCAAACCTCAGTATCATCATCTGTAACATGGCAAATGTAATACCCACCTCACAGGGTCATTCTGAAGATAAAGTGAGAAAAGCCTTGTATGTTTGTCATTTGAAGTGATATGTAAAATTTCCTATTTACATTTCATTAATTTCTTCTTATTTATTTTGGACCCAATTTTCCACCAATGTGGGGAAAAAGCCAAAAATCTTTTAAAGTACTTATTGTAATTTAATGAGATAATCATGCAATTGAGATTTATGGGCCGGTGTTCATTCAGGTCATGGACAACATTACAGAAAAGAACTAGACCAGATACAAAACTCCTTAAACCTCTAAGTGGATTCTTATCCATATTTAATATTATTCAACCATTTATGAATTCACCTAAACTGAGTATGCAAATATGTCCTTGGTCCATGAGGGTTTGGTTTTTTTTGAGGAGCTCTTAAACTGCATAACTAAAATCCTGGTATACAGTGGCTGTGACCACTCCTTAACTGCTGGTTAGTTGGGCAGTTTTTTCCCTTAGTGAACCCACTTGGATTCTATGGATCATCTTGACCTTCTACCAGTCTCCTAAGTATTGGCAAGCCATAAACCATTTCAGGATTTTGCCATATATATATTGATATACGAAGTTTCGTTTTTGGTAGTTTCTTGGGCTTACTTTTTGGAAGAGAGAGACATTTTTTTCCCCTCAAGTCTTAAGATTCCTCTCTATTTCTCTAGGATTTCTCACTAGTAATCTATTTGGGTGCTTGACTGTACCTGCACATTCCTTTTATATCCTGAAATATAATATATCTTGGTCTGAAAGCATGATAACATTTACTGTGACCACATACTCTTTTACCCTTCCCTGTATCTTGGGATTCAGTTCCCACTTAATGTTTGTCCTATCTGCACAGTTTGAAGATCATTCTTCTTAACAGACAAGGTAGAAATTGGGAACATTGCAAGATAATTTTGTACTCCCAGTTTTTCTAAGGCATCAGTTTCAATACAGAACTGGTAGTTCTATTTTCCAATATGACTACTAGATTTAATTTCACCGAGAAAAATTTTATGTTTTTCCCTATAAATTATATTTTTACTCTTTAGATTTCATTTTCCTCCCTTGGCTTTATTTTTCTTTTATTAAAAAAATTATAAAACTTCATTTCACTTACCTTTTGGATCCTTTGTATGATAAGAGTGATTTAAGATTTTAGTATATAGCACTGGAGTTGAATTCATTCCCATATTTTAAGATATTCAGCTTCCTGACATGTGAAAATATAAAATGTGTACCCGGCACAATTTTCAGGGAAAAAACTCACAGAAATGTGTTGATGTTCCTTTTTTTTCAGCTTCAGAAATAGCTGCCCTGTGTTCCTTTCCCCTGTGTGTGAAATACCCGCCCTCCCCCTACAGTGGTCTCTCAGGACATCAGCTCTGTCTAGTGAACTAATGTCATTAACTGGACTGCCTGGTTTGTACTAAACAAGGAACTATGAAAATAAGGACAGGAAGAAAATTTCTTGTTAATTAGCTCACTCCAAAATTAATGTTCAGACAGTCAATATATGGCAGTAGACTGGAAGCAATTTCTCAATAACCTGTAACTTCCCTCTTTTTTGCTTCGTAAAGAGATATTCAGCTAGAAAAAGATTAATTACGTGGATGTCCTTCACTCTGTGGAAAGGAAACATCTAGAAAACTAACTCTTAAAAAATGCTGATTTACATTATAATTGTGAAAATGTTACCATTGGGATCTCCATTTCTGACTGTCTTGTCCTTCTGCTTGGGGAAGGTAAAATGGTGTCACTTTTTTTTTTAAATAGATCTTTATGTTAGTTTCTGTTGTACACCAAAGTGAATCAGCCATTTGCATACATATGTCCCCATATCCCCTCCCTCTTGAGCCTCCCTCCCACCCTCCCTATCCCACTCCTCTAGGTCATCGAAAAGCACCGAGCTGATCTCCCTGTGCTATGCTGCTGCTTCCCACTAGCTATTTTACGTTAGGTAGTATATATATGTCAATGCTACTCTCACTTCACCCCAGCTTTCCCCTCCCACCCCATGTTCTCAAGTCCATTCTCTATGTCTACATCTTTATTCCTGCCCTGCAACTAGGTTCATCAGTACCATATATTTTTTTTTATATTCCATATATATGTGTTAGCATATGGTATTTGTTTTCTGCTTTCTGACTTACTTCACTCTGTATGACAGACTCTAGGTCCATCCACCTCACTACAAATAACCCAATTTTGTTTCTTTTTATGGCTGAGTAACACTCCATTGTATATATGTGACACATCTTCTTCATCCACTTATCTGTCGATGGACATCTAGGCTGGTTCCACGTCTTCACTATTGTAAATAGTGCTTCAGTGAACATTGTGGCACATGTCTCTTTTTGAATTATAGTTTTCTCAGGTTATATGCCTAGTATACTGTTTTCCATAGTGGTTGTATCAATTTACATTCCCACCAACAGTGCAGGAGTGTTCCCTTTTCACCACACCCTTTCCAGCATTTATTGTTTCTAGATTTTTTTGATAATGGCCATTCTGACCAGTGTGAGGTGATACCTCATTGTAGATTTGATTTGCATTTCTCTAATAATTAGTGATGTTGAGCATCTTTTCATGTGCCTCTTGGCCATCTGTATGTCTTCCTTGGTGAAATGTCTATTTAGGTCTTCTGCCCATTTTTGGATTGGATTGTTTGTTTTTGATATTGAGCTCCTTGAGCTATTTGTATATTTTGGAGATTAATCCTTTGTCTGTTGTTTCATTCGCAAATATTTTCTCCCATTCTGAGAGATGTCTTTTTGTCTTGTTTATGGTTTCCTTTGCTGTGTAAAAGCTTTTAAGTTTAATTAAGTCCCGTTTGTTTATTTTTGTTTTTATTTCCATTACTCTAGGAGGTGGGTCAAAAAAGATCTTGCTGTGGTTTATGTCAAAGAGTGTTTTTCCTATGTTTTTCTCTAAGAGTTTTATAGTGTCTCATCTTAAATTTAGGTATTTTATCCATTTGGAGTTTATTATTGTGTATGGTGTTAGGGAGTGTTCTAATTTCATTCTTTTACATGCAGCTGTCCAGTTTTCCCAGAACCACTTATTGAAGAGGCTGTCTTTTCTCCATTTTACGTTCTTACCTCCTTTGTAGTAAATTAGGTGACCATATGTGCATGAGTTTATCTCTGGGCATTCTAACCTGTACCATTGATCTATATTTCTGTTTCTGTGCCAGTAACATACTGTCTTGATTACTGTAGCTTTGTGGTACAGGTTGAAGTCAGGGAGCCTGATTCCTCCAACTCCGTTTTTCTAGATTGCTTTGGCTATTTGGGGTCTTTTGTGCTTCCATACAAATTGTAAAATTTTTTGTTCTAATTCTGTGAAGAATGCCATTGGTAGTTTGATAGGGAGTGCACTGAATCTGTAGCTTGCTTTGGGTAGTATAGTCATTTTCACAATATTGATTCTTCCAATCCAAGAACATGGTATACTTCTTCATCTGTTTATGTCATCTTTGATTTCTTTCATCAGTGTTTTAAGTTTTCTGAATACAAGTCTTTCGCCTCCTTAGGCAGGTTTATTCCTAAGTATTTTTTTCTTTTTGTTGCAATGGTAAATGGGAGTGTTTCCTTAATTTCTCTTTCTGATTTTTTGTTGTTGGTCTGTAGGAACACCAGAGGTTCTGTGCATTAATTTTGTATCTTGCAACCTTACCAAATTCATTGATTAGTTCTAGCAGTTTTCTGGTAGCATCTTTAGGATTTTCTATGTATAGTATCATGTCATCTGCAAACAGTGACAGTTTTTTTTTTTTTTTTTTTTTTTTTTTTTGCGGTATGCGGGCCTCTCACTGTTGTGGCCTCCCCCGTTGCGGAGCACAGGCTCCGGACGCGCAGGCTCCGGACGCGCAGGCTCAGCGGCCATGGCTCACGGGCCCAGCCGCTCCGCGGCATATGGGATCCTCCCAGACCGGGGCACGAACCCGTATCCCCTGCATCGGCAGGCGGACTCTCAACCACTTGCGCCACCAGGGAGGCCCAACAGTGACAGTTTTACATCTTCTTTTCTGATTTGGATTTCTTTTGTTTCCCCATCACAAAATGAAAAGATAACCTACGGAATAGGAGAAAATATTTGCAAATGATGTGGTCGATAATGGGTTAATATCAAAAATATATTGACCACTCATACAACTCAATATCAAAAAACAACCGACCTGATTAAAAAATGGGCAGAAGACCTAAATAGGCATTTTTTCACAGAAGATATACAGATGGCTAACAGGCACATGAAAACACATTCAGCATGGCTAAACATCAGAGAAATGCAAATCAAAACCACAATGAGATATTACCTCATAATGAGATATCACCTGTCAGAATGGCTATCCTCAAAGTCTACAAAAAACAAATGTTGGCAAAAGTGTGGAGAAAAGGGAACCATAGCACACTGTTGATGGGAATGTAAATTGGTGCAGCCACTATGGAAAACTATATAGAGTTTCCTCAAAAAACTAAAAATAGAACTATCATATGATCCAGAAATTCCACTCCTGGGTATATATCCAAAGAAAATGAAAACGCTTATTCAAAAAGATACATGCACCCCTATGTTCATAGCAGCACTATTTACAATAGCCAAGATGTGGAAGCAACACAAGTGTCCATCAACAGATGAATGGATAAAGAAGATGTGGTATATGTACACAATTGAATACTACTTAGCCATATAAAAGAATGAAATTGTGTTATTTGCAAGAGTGTGGATGTATCTAGAGGGTATTATGCTGTTATCACTTAAATATGGAATCTGAAAATTTTTTAAAAAATGCATGTATGTGGGCTTCCCTGGTGGCATAGTGGTTGAGAGTCTGCCTGCCGATGCAGGGGACACGGGTTTGTGCCCCAGTCCGGGAAGATCCCACATGCCACGGAGCGGCTGGGCCCGTGAGCCATGGCCGCTGGGCCTGCGCATCCGGAGCCTGTGCTCTGCAACGGGAGAGGCCACAACAGTGAGAGGCCCGCGTACCACACACACACAAAAAAAATGCATGTATGTAACAAAACAGCAATAGACCCACAGATAGAGGACAAACTAGTGGTTACCAGAGGAGAGAGGGAAAGGGGAAGGGGCAAGATAGGGGTAAGGGATTAAGAGGTACAAACTATTATGTATGAAATAAACAAGCAACAAGGATATATTGTACATTACAGGGAATAGAGCCAATATTTTATGATAATTTTAAATTTAAAAACTTTGGAGAGGAGCTTCAAGATGGCAGAAGAGTACGACGTGGAGATCACCTTCCTCCCCACAGATACATCAGAAATACCTCTACACGTGGAACAACTCCTATAGAACACACACTGAACGCTGGCAGAAGACCGCAGACCTCCCAAAAGGCAAGAAACTCCCCACGTACCTGGGTAGGGCAAAAGAAAGAAGAAAAAACAGAGACAAAAGAATAGGGATGGGACCTGCACCAATGGGAGGGAGCTGTGAAGGAGGAAAGGTTTCCACACACTAGGAAGCCCCTTCGCGGGTGGAGACTGTGGGTGGCGGAGGGGTGAAGCATCGGAGCCTTGGAGGAGAGCGCAGCCACAGGGTTGCGGAGGGCAAAGCGGAGAGATTCCCGCATGGAGGATCGGTGCCGACCAGCACTCACCAGCCTGAGAGGCTTGTCTGCTCGGCCACCGGGGCGGGCGGGGCTGGGAGCTGAGGCTCCGGCTTTAGTCGGAGCGCAGGGAGAGGACTGGGGTTGGCGGTGAGAACACAGCCTGAAGGGGGTTAGTGCACCACGGCTAGCCGGGAGGGAGTCCGGGAAAAGGTCTGGACCTGCCGAAGAGGCAAGAGACTTTTTCTTCCCTCTGTGTTTCCTGGTGCGTGAGGAGAGAGGATTCAGAGCGCCGCTTAAAGGAGCTCCAGAGACGGGCGCGAGCCGCGGCTATCAGCGCAGACCCCAGAGACGGGCGTGAGATGCGAAGGCTGCTGCTGCCGCCACCAAAAAGCCTGTGTGCAGCACAGGTCACTCTCCACACCTCCCTTCCGGCGAGCCTGTGCAGCCCGCCACTGCCAGGGTCCTGGGATCCAGGGACAACTTCCCTGGGAGAACGCACGGCATGCCTCAGGCTGGTGCAATGTCATGCTGGCCTCTGCCGCCGCAGGCTCGCCCCGCACTCCGTGCCCCTCCTACCCCGCGGCCTGAGTGAGCCAGAGCCCCCGAATCAGCGGCTCCTTTAACCCTGTCCTGTCTGAGTGAAGAACAGATGCCCTCAGGCGATCTACACACAGAAGTGGATACAAATCCAAAGCTGAACCCTGGGAGCTGTGCGAACAAAGAAGAGAAAGGGAAATCTCTCCCATCAGCCTCAGGAGCAGTGGATTAAATCTCCACAATCAACTTGATGTACCCTGCATCTGTGGAATACCTGAACAGACAACGAATCATCCCAAATTGAGGAGGTGGACTTTGGGAGCAATGATATATATATGCTTCCCTTTTTCTCTTTTTGTGAGTGTGTATGTGTATGTTTCTCTGTGTGATTTTGTCTGTATAGCTTTGCTTTTACCATTTGTCCTAGGTTTCTGTCTGTCCGGTTTTTTTTTTGTTTGTTTTTTCGGTTTTCTTAGTATAGCTTTCAGCGCTTGTTATCATTGGTGGATTTGTTTTTTGGTTTGACTATTCCCTTCTTTCTTTCTTTTTTTAAAATTACTTTAGAACTTTTTTTAATAATTATTTTTTGTTTTTTATTTTAATAACTATTTTCTTTCTTTCTTTCTTTCTCTCTCTCTCTCTTTCTTTCTTTCTTTCTTTCTTTCTCCCTTTTATTCTGAGCCGTGTGGATGACAGGCTCTTGGTGCTCCAGCCAGGCGACAGGGATGTGCCTCTGAGGTGGGAGAGCCAAGTTCAAACATTGGTCCACCAGAGACCTCACAGCTCAATGTAATATCAAATGGCAAAAATCTCCCAGAGATCTCCATATCAATGCCAAGACCCAGCTCCAATCAGCAACCAGCAAGCTACAGTGCTGGACACCTTATGCCAAACAACTAGCAAGAGAGGAACAGAACCCAACCCATTAGCAGAGAGGCTGCCTAAAATCATAATAAGGTCACAGACACCCCAAAACACACCACCAGACGTGGACCTGTGAACCAAAAAGACAAGATCCAGCCTCATCCACCAGAACACAAGCACTACTCCCCTCCACCAGGAAGCCTACGCAACTCACTGAACCAACCTTAGCCACTGGGGGCAGACACCAAAAACAACGGGAACTACAAACCTGCAGCCTGCAAAAAGGAGACCTGAAATACAGTAAGTTAAGCAAAATGAGAAAACAAACAAACATGTAGCGGATGAAGGAGCAAGGTAAAAACCCACCAGACCCAACAAATGAAGAGGAAATAGGCAGTCTACCTGAAAAAGAATTGAGAATAATGATAGTAAAGATGATCAAAAATCTTGGAAATAGAACGGAGAAAATACAAGGAACATTTAAAAAGGACCTAGAAGACCTAAAGAGCAAACAAGCAATGATGAACAACACAATAAATGAAATTAAAAATCTCTAGAAGGCATCAATAGCAGAATAACTGAGGCAGAAGAATGGATAAGTGACCCGGAAGATAAAATAGTGGAAATAACTACTGCACAGCAGAATAAAGAAAAGAGAATGAAAAGAATTGAGGACAGTCTCAGAGACCTCTGGGACAATATTAAATGCACCAACATTTTAATTATAGGGGTCCCAGAAGAAGAAGAGAAAAAGAAAGGGACTGAGAAAATATTTAAAGAGATTATAGTTGAAAACTCCCCAAATATTGGTAAGGAAATAGTTAATCAAGTCCAGGAAGCACAGGCAGTCCCATACAGGATAAATCCAAGGAGAAACACGCCAAGACACATATTAATCAAACTATCAAAAATTAAATACAAAGAAAAAATATTAAAAGCAGCAAGGGAAAAGCACCAAATAACATACAAGGGAATCCCCATAAGGTTAACAGCTGATCTTTCAGCAGAAACTCTGCAAGCCAGAAGGAAGTGGCAGGACATATTTAAAGTGAGGAAAGGGAACAACTTACAACCAAGATTACTCAATCCAGCAAGGATCTCATTCAGATTTGATGGAGAAATTAAAACCTTTACAGACAAGAAAAAGCTAAGAGAATTCAGCACAACCAAACCAGCTTTACAACAAATGCTAAAGGACCTTCTCTAGGCAGGAAACACAACAGAAGGAAAAGACCTACAATAACAAACCCAAAACAATTAACAGAATGGTAATAGGAACACACACATAGATAATTACCTTAAAAGTAAATGGATTAAAAGCTCCAACCAAAAGACATAGACTGGCTGAATGGATACAAAAACAAGACCCATATATATGCTGTCTACAAGAGACCCACTTCAGACCTAGGGACACATACAGACTGAAAGTAAGGGGATGGAAAAAGATATTCCACGCAAATGGAAATCAAAAGAAAGCCGTAGTAGCAATTCTCATATCAGACAAAATAGACTTTAAAATAAACACTATGACAAGAGACAAAGAAGGACACTACATAATGATCAAGGGATCAATCCAAGAAGAAGATATAACAATTGTTAATATCTATGCACCCAAATATAGGAGCACCTCAATAAATAAGGCAAATACTAACAGCCATAAAAGGGGAAATCGACACTAACACAATCATAGTAGGGGACTTTAACACACCGCTTTCACCAATGGACAGATCATCCAAAATGAAAATAAATAAGGAAACACAAGCTTTAAATGATACATTAAACAAGATGGACTTAATTGATATTTATAGGACATTCCATCCAAAAACAAGAGAATACACATTTTTCTCAAGTGTTCATGGAACATTCTCCAGGATAGATTATATCTTGGGTCACAAATCAAGCCTTGGTAAATTTAAGAAAATTGAAATCGTATCAAGTATCTTTTCCGACCACAATGTTATGAGACTAGATATCAATTACAGGAAAAGATCTGTAAAAAATACAAACACATGGAGGCTAAACAATACACTACTTAATAATGAAGTGATCACTGAAGAAATCAAAGAGGAAATCAAAAAATACCTAGAAACAAATAACAGTGGAGACACAACAACCCAAAACCCATGGGATGCAGCAAAAGCAGTTCTAAGAGGGAAGTTTATAGCAATACAATCCTACCTTAAGAAACAGGAAACATCTCAAATAAACAACCTAACCTTACACCTAAAGCAATTAGAGAAAGAACAAAAAAACCCCGAAGTTAGCAGAAGGAAAGAAATCATAAAGATCAGATCAGAAATAAATGAAAAAGGTATGAAGGAAATGATAGCAAAGATCAATAAAACTAAAAGATGGTTCTTTGAGAAGATAAAAAAATTGATAAACCATTAGCCAGACCCATCAAGAAAAAAAGGGAGAAGACTCAAATCAATAGAATTAGAAATTAAAAAGGGGAAGTAACAACTGACACTGCAGAAATACAAAGGATCATGAGAGATTACTACAAGCAACTCTATGCCAATAAAATGGACAACTTGGAAGAAATGGACAAATTCTTAGAAATGCACAACCTTCCAAGACTGAACCAGGAAGAAATAGAAAATATGAACAGACCAATCACAAGCACTGAAATTGAAACTGTGATTTAAAATCTTCCAACAAACAAAAGCCCAGGACCAGATGGCTACACAGGCGAATTCCATCAAAAATTTAGAGAAGAGCCAACATCTATCCTTCTCAAACTCTTCCAAAATATAGCTGAGGGAGGTACACTCCCAAACTATTTTACAAGGCCACCATCACCCTGATACCAAAAAAACACAAAGATGTCATAAAAAAAGAAAACTACAGACCAATATCACTGATGAACATAGATGTGAAAATACTCAACAAAATACTAGCAAACAGAATCCAACAGCACATTAAAAGGATCATACACCATGATCAAGTGTATTTTATTCCAGGAATGCAAGGATTCTTCAATATATGCAAACCAATCAATGTGATATACCATATTAACAAATTGAAGGAGAAAAACCATATGATCATCTCAATAGATGCAGAGAAAGCTTTTGACAAAATTCAACACCCATTTATGATAAAAACCCTGCAGAAAGTAGGCATAGAGGGAACTTACCTCAACATAATATAGGCCATATATGACAAACTCACAGCCAACATCATCCTCAATGGAGAAAAACTGAAACCATTTCCACTAAGATCAGGAACAAGACAAGGTTGCCCACTGTCCCCACTATTATTCAACATAGTTTTGGAAGTTTTAGCCACAGCAATCAGAGAAGGAAAAGAAACAAAAGGGATTCAAATCAGAAAAGAAGAAGTAAAGCTGTCACTGTTTGCACTTGACATGATACTATACATAAAGAATCCTAAAGATGCTACCAGAAAACTACTAGAGCTAATCAATGAATGTGGTAAAGTAGCAGGATACAAAATTAATGCACAGAAATCTCTTGCATTCCTATACACTAATGATGAAAAATCTCAAAGAGAAATTAAGAAAACACTCCCATTTACCATTGCAACAAAAAGAATAAAATACCTAGGAATAAACCTACCTAAGGAGACAAAAGACCTGTATGCAGAAAACTATAAGACACTGATGAAAGACATTAAAGATGATACAAATAGATGGTGAGATATACCATGTTCTTGGATTGGAAGAATCAACACTGTGAAAATGACTATACTACCCAAAGCAAGCTACAGATTCAGTGCAATCCCTATCAAACTACCAATGGCATTTTTCACAGAACTAGAACAAAAAATTTCACAGTTTGTATGGAAACACAAAAGACCCCGGATAGCCAAACAATCTTGAGAAAGAAAAACGGAGCTGGAGGAATCAGGCTCTCGGCCTCAGGCTATACTACAAAACTACAGTAATCAAGACAGTATGGTACTGGCAAAAAAACAGAAATATAGATCAATGGAACAGGATAGAAATCCCAGAGATAAACCCACGCACTATGGTCACCGTATCTTTGATAAAGGAGGCAAGAATATACAATGGAGAAAAGACAGCCTCTTCAATAAGTGGTTCTGGGAAAACTGGACAGCTACCTGTAAAAGAATGAATTTAGAACACTCCCTAACACCATATACAAAAATAAACTCCAAATGGATTAAAAACCTAAATGTAAGGCCAGACACTATCAAACTCTTAGAGGAAAACATAAGCAGAACACTCTCTGACATAAATCACAGCAAGATCCTTTTTGACCCACCTCCCAGAGAAATGGAAATAAAACCAAAAATAAACAAATGGGACCTAATGAAACTGAAAAGCTTTTGCACAGCAAAGGAAACCACAAACAAGACGAAAAGACAACCCTCAACATGGGAGGAAATATTTGCAAATGAAGCAACTGACAAAGGATTAATCTCCAAAATATACAAGCAGCTCATGCAGCTCAATATCAAAAGAACAAACAACCCAATTCAAAAATGGGCAGAAGACCTAGACATTTCTCCAAAGAAGATATACAGACTGCCAACAAACACATGAAAGAATGCTGAACCTCACTAATCATTAGAGAAATGGAAATCAAATCTCCAATGCAATATCATCTTACACCAGTCAGAATGGCCATCATCAAAAAATCTATAAACAATAAATGCTGGAGAGGGTGTGGAGAAAAAGGAACACTCTTGCACTGCTGGTGGGAATGTGAATTGATACAGCCACTATGGAGAACAGTATGGAGGTTCCTTAAAAAACTAAAGATAGAACTACCATACGACCCAGCAATTCCACTACTGGACATATACTTAAACAGTGCCTGGCATACACTGAGTACTGAAGAAATGTTAGATATGATTGTTACTATTATTATTTTCAATATCGTTACATCAATATGAGACTATTATGATGGTCTCCTTGCAGGTGTCCTTACCCATCCCCTATCCTTCTTTAATGAAACTTCCCAATCATCCTTTTAAAACCATTTGCATCATATTTTTATGCCAAGAACATATAAGGGCTTCATGCTACTTATTTAATCAAGCATAAATTTTCTGCCTCATTTTTTCCACAACATGGCTTTGCCTTTCTTATCATTCATTTATTCATCCATTCAACAAATATGTGCCAGGTGCTGTGCTGAGCATTAGGGATAGGATGATGAATAAAAATAAGACATCCTTTCTTCCCCTAGGGAAATTATAGTCCTGAATATAAATATATGGTCCTGTCAGCTATAGGACAGCTTTGATGGAAGGCATATAAGACCCCCATGGAAGCCCATAGGAGGATACATAGCCCAGTTTGAACTCAGTATCAAGGTGTATAAAGGAATTAGCCAAGCAAAGACAACAAGTAGATGGGGTGGCAGATATGGGGGTGTTGGGGAGAGGTTCAGAGGAAGGCATACCAGGTAGAAGGAACAGCTTTTTACCAGGGCATGGGGTTGTATGGAAAAATATGGTGTGTTCACAGAATAGCAAGTAGTCTGGATTGAATATTTTTGTCCCCCTGATGTGATGGCATTTGGAGATGGGGCCTTTGGGTGGTAATTAGGGCTAGATTAGGTCTTAATGGTGGGGACCTGATCCAATAGATTTAGTGCCTTATAAGAAGATACACCAGAGAGCTCACTCACTCACCCTCCCTTTCTCTCTATGTGCTCCTGCTTGAACAGCCCTGAGGATGGGGAGCTCAGTGTCTGAGAAGTCAGTAGCAGGGAGTTAAAACCTTGGAGCTTAACCACCCACAATTGTTTTTGTGGCAAAAATATCCTAGGTGGACCAAGGATATTTTAAGGTGCTATTATTTTAAGAATGAGTTATATTTTAAAAATTATAATAGAAAGAATTGCAGGATACACCGAGAGTGGAGAAGATCCTGATGCTTTTGAACTTGAGAAAAGTTGGGGAGAGGAAGGGGCCCACTCAACAGTAATTAACAGGAGTTGAATTTAGGTGTGATAAAGGTTCTATGGAGCACCTAGGTGTTTACGTTGCTCAATGCCAACTTTGTTAATACCCAGCACCTTCACAAGAATTCTTTCACTTCACTCACAGCAATCTTTAGAGCTATGGCTGTTATTTACATATTTTACACATGAGGAAACTGAAACACAGAGGGTTATGTGATTTGTCCAGAGTTGCTTGGGAGATGAGATTGAATTGCAAAACAGCTCTCTGGACTCCAGACATTCCAGAGAGCAGGGAGTGGATCTCTGCGTAGAATTTGACACACAAGTAGGTGCTTAGAAAATATGAGGCAAGCTACAATTAGGGGGTTTCATCCAGTTTGTTTCACTGTACTGCACTGCTTCTTACTAGTTCTCTTCTGTACATCATTATTAGGGAGTGATACTGAAGCATTTCTCCAGAAATTCTGGAGCCTCCGTTTCCATTGCTGGGCTTGATGCCAAGCTACAGCCTGTCTGCCCCCTCCTACTGCCTTCTTCCCTGTTGCCCTGTACTCTCTGTCAGGATGGCTTATGTCTGCACCTGGAGGCTTGTGCTGCCTGGCCTCTGCTTCCATCGAAACTTCTCCAGAGAGAGTATGTAATTGCACTGGGTTGACACTCTTTAGCACAGAATGCCTCTGTGGGGTTCTCAGGCTAAACCACTTTGTGGGCTTCTGATCATAGTCACCGACTCAGACCCCAGTCCCTGATCCCATTTGCTTGTGGCCAAGATGATGGGGTCACATAATATAAGACGTGAAATGTGTGGAGGCTGGTAGGAGTGGATGAGGAAGGCATTTATAATTTTGAGGCTGTTCATGACAGTCACCAAAGCATCAATGTTGCCTCAGACCAAAGCTTGACCATATCTGATTCCGTTCCAGGAGGTGATGTGCAGCTGAGTACATGCACATGTAGGTGTTATTATTGAGAAGCTGTGTCCTTAATTATAGATTGCATGCTGACAATTTACCACACCATATGTTCCAAAGCCAGAACTCGGTTTCCACTTTCATTCAGATGTGGCTCACACTGACTGTTTCTCAGAGGACCTGCTGCCCAGCATGTAGGTGGTGATGGCTCCCTCACAACCTTTGGATCATAGAAAGGGTTTCATCTGCTTCGTCATTACTTATTTTGGGCCTGACAGAGGAATTGAAAAGCTGGAAAAAATTGTTCAGCTGTAAAGTCCATATGTGATGATTTGCTTGTTCCAGCAAAAGTGATGATCATAACAATAAAAATAATATTTCAGTCTTGACATTTCCCATTTAGAATGTATGGAACCCTTTAGCAGAAGTGTTTCCTGTTGAAAACTTTTCTATTACCTTTCAGGGATACCTCTTCGGGGCTCAAGTCCTGGAGGAATTGTTCACCGCCCTGAGGATGGCCAGGCTCTTCTCAACTTCTGCATTCAAGGTTTGCCGTTACGGATGCACTGGACTCACTGCCTGGGGCTGTGTAAATGAGAAAGAAAGTACATTCCCTTCCTCCAGTAGCTGGAGTTAAAACTGTTGTTCAGATCTAAGTGAGGTTGTATATACAGGGTTGATCACAGGATGGAACTGCCCATGCTTCAGGTTGCTCTAATCTTACCCAGTCTGGGTCAGACCAAGTCAGAGCTCTGGTAACTAGGAGCCTGCTAAGACCACCTTAGTTCCTGTGTTTGGCTGAAATTGCACATATTTTTCAAAGGTGATCTCCAGAACAGATTAGCGTTGTTTTGGGTTGCGGTCAACTCTTACAGCTCAGGGCAGAATGTTATATGCCATGACCGGTGGGAGGTGGGGTGAGGTTGCTTTGATTCTAGTTCTTGAATTCTCCCAACCTTACCAAAATATGTGTTACTTGGGGAGTGTGATAATTATTCTGTCTCCCAAGGCCTTGGTTGTCCCTGGTTCCTGGAAAGTCTCCCTCCTGTTACACCTCAGGCCTATGGGTGGTAATGGTCTCCAGCTGTTGCTAGTCTTTGAGCATGCTTCAACAACCCCTGTCTACAGGGTCCCTTAACCCTGTCTACACCACTGCAAACAATTCCTTCACCAAAAAGGCTTCTTCAAAAATCCCAGGCTGCGACGCCATCTGTCTAATTCCAGGACCTTGACTGAAACACCATTCATGCAAACATCTTTATTGTAAGATAGTTGGGTTTCCAAAGTAGATAACTCCCATCTCCATTTCTGAGATTTATCAATATGATCGCATCTTATATCAGGCTGAAATGATGTCTTTACATTTTTAATAGTGTATTCATGGACAGCCACAAATTTATTTCCAGTTTTGATCCTGGCCCAAATGAAATGAATGCCTTAATGGAAGATCATTGTAGTTCAATCACCGAAGGCTTGATCTCTTTCAGCAATATTTTTTCACTAGTAAATATTTCCTTAATATAAATGAATTGCCTATTTAACTCACAATTGTTAGACATGTGCACTTATTTCATATTGCATAGATCAATATAAAAGGAAGCTCAAAAATTCAAATTTTGCAGAAAAGTGGAATAGTGGAGGAAAGAGAGCAAAAGATGAGCCAATTATATTGTAAATTTCATGAGCTGGTTATTTTACGTTCCGAATTTCTGGTCATCGTGACAGGGGCTGAACTCACCTCTTTTTCACAAATCTATTCTTCACAGTGTCCAGGTTTTCAGGACTTCCTTCCTCCTAGGATTTCTGTCCTCTCCATGTGCCTCAGCAGCACCTAGGGGCTCTGCACGTGGTCCTTGTAACTGATTCACGCCCTGGTACTGGCCCTTCCTCACTGCTTTTTCTCTCAAACTCCATGTCATCATCCAGCTTAGTCCTAAATAATAGCAGTGTTTCCACCACAGTCCACCTGTGTACCAGTCTCTTCCACCATTGCCATACACGCAGGTTGTATAAGTAACCCCCTGCCACCGTCACCAGCATTCCTTCCACCTCCCCCCATGAACTGCAGTGGGCCTCTCACTAATCTCTTGGTCAAGTGGAATCTGTTGTTTCCTTCAGTAGGGGTTGTTTTTTCTCTCCCTTCCTAAAGCACCACAGGGGTGGATGGAGGGGTCTGATGTTCCCCTTGCCCTCTCGCCAGTTCCAGCTCACTGTTCCAAATGAAGGCTAATAGTTTTGTCACTCAAGGACAAGGGTGAAACATAAGCCAAAGGATTTGGAATTGTTGTTCTAAATGGGTGTTATTCTAGGTTCAATAATGGCCTCCAAAGATATACTGATCTTAATCTCTAGACCCTGTGAACATTTTATGGCAAAACAGGACATTGCAGGTGTGATTAAATTAAGGATTTTAGGAGAAGAAGATGACCCTGGATTATCCAGGTGGACCCTAAATGCAATCACAGGTATCCTTTCAAGGGGGGAGGCATCTTAGGGAGACCTGAGACAGACAAGGTGGGCAATGTGGCCACTGGAAGAAGATGCTACATTACTGGTTTTGAAGATGGAAGGGGCCACAAGTCAAAGAGTGTGAGAAATGCAGCTCTAAAACCTGGAAAAAGCAAGGAAACAGATTCTCCCCTATGGTCTCCAGAAGGAGCATGGCCCAGTGAAACCAACTTTGCAATTCTGAACTCAGGAACTCTAAGAGAATAAATGAATGTTGTTTTAAGCCACCAAGTTGGTGGTACTTTGCAATAGCAGCCCTAGAAAACTAGGACAGAATTCCTGGATAACTTATAGGGCAATCTGGGGAGGAAGGTGGGATTAAAGAAAGATGGTATTTTAGCTCTCCCTAAACACTGCTGCTGAATTAATCTCTCTAAAAATACAACACCACTCATATTCTTAACCCTTCTCAAAACCATCTGTAGGGTTGTTTTTTTTTTGAATGACTTTAAAAAGGTCTAATTAGCTTCCTCCAAATTCTGGCCACACCTTCCTTTCAGCCATATATCGCTCCCTGTTTTCCTTCTACATCAAACCAGACACACGCCTGGTCCTGTGCATCCCACATGCAATCCCACCTCCACCTCTGGACCCTTGTTCAGCTCCTCAGCAGCCTAGCTGTCCTCCTTCCCAGCACACCATGACTCATGCATCCATCAAAGCTAACCAAATGCCTCCCCCTCATGAACTCTTCCCTGATTCCTTCAATAGAAGTTATTTTCTCTCTCTTCTGAACACCCAAATTGTTTCGTGGTTCCTCTCTCCTGACCCCTCTTATGTTTGTCCTTTCCTTATACTTATAGGTCGTAGTAGTTAAACGCATACACTGGAGCCATCTCCTGAAGTTAAATTCTTGTGTGAATATTTACTAGATAAGTGACCTTGGGCACGTTACATAATTTTTCCGTGCCTCAGTTACCTCATCTGAAAAAAAAACAGGGATAATAATTGTGACTAACATGGTTTGTTATAAAGATGAAAAGAATTCACGAAATCAGTGCCTGGCACATTGAAAATGTTCAATAAAGGCCAGTTATTGTTTTTATTATGCATTATCTTGCCTTTTAACTGTAAGTTCCTTAATGGGAAGACCCTACACTTACGTATCTTTGTCTTCTCCATAGTTCAGTGTATGGCATTGAGTAGGTGCTCACTAAACTCTAGTGTTTTTTGTTTGTTTGTTTGTTTTGCAGTACACGGGCCTCTCACTGCTGTGGCCTCTCCCATTGCGGAGCACAGGCTCCGGACGCGCAGGCTCAGCGGCCATGGCTCACGGGCCCAGCTGCTCCACGGCATGTGGGATCCTCCCGGACCGGGGCATGAACCCGTGTCCCCCGCATCGGCAGGCAGACTCTCAACCACTGTACCACCAGGGAAGCCCTAAACTCTAGTTTTAATGGAGCAGGCAAGAGCCTATGTCCTGGTAAGGCCAAGAATAGATTTCAGAGCCAAAATGCAATCAATATTAAGGAAGAAATAGCCCTCTCTTTACTTTCTCATGTGCTATATTCTCCTCGTTTCACTGTAACTTGCTTCAACGTCACCTGTGCTACTGGGACTGCCATCAGATCACCAGAGACTTCTTACAAGGTGGATTCAAGCACATGTCATAGGTCTCACCTCACTGCTGGCCACTTCCTTTTTCTGGAATCTCTTTTTACTTTGCTTGCACCATACTTCACGGCTTCTCCAATCTCACTGACCTTTGCTCTTCTGGTCCTTTTGTGGGTTCTTCTTTCTCTCCATGGCTCTAATATTATGTACTCAAGGGTTTAATGTGAGTTTCTTATTTCTTTTCATTCAACATATTATTTCTGGGAATTGTTACCACCCTTAACGATTTTCACTACTCTACATATGCCATACACTGATGACGTCCATGTTTATATTTAAAACATAACATATCCCCTGCATTTCAGACTCAAAAATCTGGCTGAGTGCTGGACAGCTCATCCTTGATTTTCCATAGACATCTCAAATTCCATAGCATATGCCAAAAATAGCACATTACCCTCTTTCCCACTAAGCAGCTCTTCCTTCTGTATATTTTCATCTCTGTTGGAGGTACCACCATTGACTCAGACCCTGGAAGTTAATCAAGACCCTACCTCCCACTCAAATCCCATACCTAATCAATCACTACGTTTTGCTGATTTCTTGATCTAAATACCTGTTGGATTCATCCTCAGATAGATGTCTTTCCTACCATTGTCTTAGGTTAGGTATCACATCTTACCCAGCATTATGCATGAATATTCTAATGTTTCATTTCCTGACAGCTGCAAGAATGATCAACTGTGAAGCACATGCTTAAACCTTGTTTAAAACTCTGCCTAGGACTTCCCTGGCGGCGCAGTGGTTGAGAGTCTGCCTGCCGATGCAGGGGACACGGGTTCGTGCCCCGGTCTGGGAAGATCCCACATGCCGCAGAGCGGCTGGGCCCGTGAGCCATGGCTGCTGAGCCTGTGTTCCTCAATGGGAGAGGCCACTCAGCGAGAGGCCCGCTTACCGCAAAAAAAAAACACCTCATGTAATTAGACTGGTCCACCTAGACAGTCTAGGAAAATCTTTCTCTTAAGGTCTTTAACCCCAATTATCTCTGCAAGTCCCTTTCCCATGGAAGGTAACATATTTGCAGGGTCTGTGAGGCAGCCGTTCTTCCTATCATACTCGGGTTGAGACAAATAGATCACTTGATTCTAATTCTATGTTCACAGAATTCATATTTGATCATTTCCCTTTGCACTATTTTGTTGTGCAAATTTCTAACTTTAGCTTTCTTTTTGAATCCAAGGAGTTTAGGAAGGGACTCAGCTCTGCTGGTTCATTTGGTAAGTACTTAAAGAAATGTTAAGTGCATAACTTCTCAGGGCACTGACCTGGAGATCTTGTTCAGGAAGGCACTCACAGGTGTGCCAGCTATGGAAAAGCGCCTGGAAAGCCAATTCGGAAGATGACTGGAAATCAATAGATAAAATTCCATTATTCAAGATTTAAACCATTTGCTAGGATTTAACAAGGTTAAAGAGACTTCTGAGAAAAGAAACTCATCACATGATGAATAACCACAGCAGAAAGCGAGAAGGAATTTTCTTATAGCAAATGAGAACTATTAAACAAAAGACATATTGTTTCAGGAGAAATGTTCATTTAAAAACTTGCCATCCAATAGAATTTCATATTTCTTTCTTATAAAAATTATTAAAGCAAAAACAGATGAGTTTATTATTTGTTGAATTTATTAGTGCTTATGAATTATTTGTTAGGATAATAGTTACTTACTGAATTATTTCCTTCTTTTAGGAAATCATTATGATTCACTAAATATACTCTTAGCTTTAAGGGATTTTAGAAACAATGTACTTTAATTTCCTGCCCTCTAGTGACAAAAATAATGCACTCATGCCTTTACAAATTCTGTTAGTACAAAATTAGAGAATTTGGGGACAGAAAATAGAGTCTGGCTATCATTATTAATGTATAAAAACCATTTTTGTTTGGCAAAAATTGTTATTCAGAGTCAAATAGATGACTTTAAAATTGTGAAGTAAAAGTCATTGTGTTTTTTCTAGCTATCACTTGGCTATCTATGACCTCTATCTTTATAATTAGAGGGTATATACTATAGAAAACTTCGGTAGCAGCCAGGAAATTGACAATTTTAATATTGTTAATCTTAAATATCAGAATTGAAGGAAATTTACTAATTCTAAAAATTCCCCTCAATGTTGTATTCATTTGAATCTTTAAGTCTAGGCAATAATCAGTTGGATAACCAGCTGGGGAGTTAAAATCAGAGATAAAAGTAATCAAACTGGTTGATGATTACAATAGGACTAAACAAGGTAGAATTGCTAGATTTGATTAAGTGTGACATTCACAGTTTTTGGTATTCTAATTACTAACTGCATTGTTACTATCATTGAACATTTTGGCATTCCTGGGACACAGGAATATATGGTATTTGCGCTATTAATTTATCAGCAACAAATGTATTGAATGTCTACTCTGTGCTAGACTCTGTCTTTGATGCTAAATGACTGAATTCAAAGGTGAAGGCACTCATTCAACCTGCCGCACTCCCAGGCCTTGATGGAGCTCTGGGCTCCTGCATCCCAGATGATGACACCATGTTCTGATGTAGTACAGACTGGGTTACTGCTTTTCATGTGCAGTGATCTTCTAAACCCCATTTCCCTACCTCGTGGGGCACACGGGTTAGGACAGAGAGGAATATGTTTTGTTGGGGCTGGAGGGCCTTGATGGAAATGTGAGCTCCAGGGCCAGCTATTTCTGTGGCCATTCCTTGTTGGCAATCACAGTGGGGCTACAGGGCCTCCCTTTACCAAGCACAGCCAGAAGGCCTCTTGAATGGGTGCGAGCTCTCCACTGGCTTTCCACGTGACTGTCCCTGCGTGAACAGTAAGGTAGAGTGGGGTGGCATCCTATCCGGATGTGACAGGTTAGGGACAGGCACTCCATGTTGGGCCCTCACTCAGTGCACATTTCCTATGTACGTGACTCTACATCAGCATCTCTCTCCCTACAACAGCCTTGTCAGGTGGGTGTTAACATCCCCACTTACATACAGGTAACTGATGGAGAGAGACCGTGCCTGAGGTTGGGCTCAGAACCTATGTCTGGACCAATATTTACGAATTCAGTTGATTAAAAGACAGTGGCAGGGGCTTCCCTGGTGGTGCAGTGGTTGAGAATCTGCCTGCCAATGCAGGGGACACGGGTTCAAGCCCTGGTCCGGGAAGATCCCACATGCTGCAGAGCAACTAAGCCCGTGTGCCACAACTACTGAGCCTGTGCTCTAGAACCCACGAGCCACAACTGCTGAGCCCACGTGCCGCAACTACTGAAGCCCGCGTGCCTAGAGCCCATGTTCCGCAACAAGAAGCCACTTTAATCAGAAGCCTGCGCACCGCAATGAAGAGTAGCCCCCGCTCACCACAACCAGAGAAAGCCTGCGCACAGCAACGAAGACCCAATGCAGCCATAAATAAATAAATAAATAAATAAATAAATAAATAAATAAGTTACAATGCTGGTTGTAACTTAAAAAAAAAGACAGTGGCAGATGGTGTTAGTGAAAAGGATAAGAATTAATAGTTCAGCACTCTTACATCTTTACAAATGTTAACTTTTACTCTTTGATGTAGATTTTATCTCAGTTTTCAAGTGAGGCAACTAAGGTTAAATTGCCCAAGGTCACACAGCTAGTAAACAAAAAAACCTGGAATTGAACCCAGATTGGCCTTACTCCCTTCTGCCGGGGATAAAGAGTGTATGTGTGGGGCTTCCCTGGTGGCGCAGCGGTTGAGAGTCCGCCTGCCGATGCAGGGCACATGGGTTCGTGCCCCGGCCCGGGAGGATCCCACATGCCGCGGAGCGGCTGGGCCCGTGAGCCATGGCCGCTGAGCCTGCGCGTCCAGAGCCTGTGCTCCGCGACGGGAGAGGCCACAACAGTGAGAGGCCCGCGTACCGCCAAAAAAAAAAAAAAGAGTGTATGTGTGAGTGTGTGGTGTCCCTCACCACCCACTGGCCAATCTTCACGCCCGCATCAACAATCAACCGTGACCCTCTTGCTCCGGAACTGGGATCTCCTCCTTGGAATCCTTCTCTGGCACTTTCTGGGCAGCCCCTACGAAGCTTTGGAACTTGTGTTGAGCACAGCCCTCCCTGCCACACCTGTTCCTCACCTGCTGCCTCTCCACCCAGGTTCAGCCTGGATGCAAGGACAGCTTGGTCTCATGTAACAGACCTCGCGACCAGAATAGGACAGTGACAAGTGTACCTGCTTCAAAAGAAACAGATCTCACTTAAAGGGAACAGTGGGCCGAGAGAACATTCAAGGAAAGAGAAAAGGAGAGAGAAAAGCCACAGACAGCTGTTCTTTAACCGATTCAACACTGGCACGGAAGCAAGAACTAAGGGCAGCAGGGGCTTCTGGTGTCCGGAACTTGCCAGGGCTTTTACTGCCAAGAATGGAGCATCTGAAAATTCCTTGATTTTCTTCTTCATGACAATTTGGTGTCTCAAAAGCCAGAAGCAGCAATGAGAGGACCTGCTGCTCCTAAAAGAATTCTGGCCAATAAGAGAGCATATAAGGGGCCGATCTAATGAACTGCAAGTGTGTCCCTAGCACTGCCTCCCGTTCTGCTGAGCTCTCGGCATGAAGACCGTGGGGCTGGGTTGGGGTGGATGGAGGGAAGGTACTTTTGGACCTTAGACACTTTACTTGCGGGGGACAGGCTGGGGTGGGGGGACTTCTGGGGGGTGCAGCACTGAAGCTACCTGGTGACACACAGTAGCTCTGAGGACAGGAGCACTAGCAAGGAGTGCAGAGATGCTGAATGAGATGTGAGAGAATGGTCGAGGCACTCTTAACCTATTTAATATATAATCATATTAATCCTAAGACAAAGCAAACCTCACTGTACCTCCTTTCTTCCTGTTCTCCCAAGAATGCCCTGTTGCCCGGACCTAGAATCCTGCGGTTAGAACAATGGCTTAGTTGTGTCATGGTCTGGCTTAATTGCTGTGGGCCGTCCAGGAAATTATCCATCATTTATTTCCACAAGAGGATACATTCTGAGTTCCAATTAGTCAACTTTTCCAATACATTTTTGTAATGCAATCAAGTTTTAAATTGGGAATGGCCTGTAGCCTCTCGTTAGCGTTCCTGTGTGCCAATGCATGTAATCCTATTTAAAATGCACTTTAAGACATAATTCAGCAAACATTTGAAATTCACATATACTAAAGAAAGTAATGATCTTTATCAAATTTTAAGGGTACAGGGAAAATGCATTGGTTGGGGCTGCTATTTCTGGATTAATAGTTAAAGGAGACTAACGCAAGGCAACATATGCTGCAAGACCAATTATAATTTCAAAATACTGAATGGCATGTCTATTTTAGTTAAGAGTTTCCTTATGTAGCTGTAGGACTGAATTTAGTTCTGCACTTTTGGAAAGTCCTCAATTTTTTTCTTCGTAAGCTTAGCATACATCAATCTCTCTCTCTACTCTATTCACTCACTGGCTCCCATTCCTCTATGCTTTGGCTTAGACTTTCCCATAGTACATAGCCGTGGTTGTGAAAATTATGTGTAGTGGTTTAAAAAATTTGCAAGGAGGTGTACAATGTTAAACGTTATGGTTTACCTCATTTACGATGCTGTGTTTCCAAGCATTATATTACAGAAACAAGAACACTCATTACTAATTTCTAAATCATAGTTTTTATCATATACCTTTTATTCTATGTGTTTTTATTTATTTTTTTTTTAATTTTTTGGAAATACATTTCTTTTTTTATTTATTTATGGCTGCGTTGGGTCTTTGTTGCTGTGCGTGGGCTTTCTTTTTAGTTGCCGTGAGCAGGGGCTACACTTCATTGCCGTGCACGGGCCTCTCATTATGGTGGCCTCTCTCGTCTTGGAGCACCGGCTCTAGGTGTGTGGGCTCTAGAGCGCGGGCTCAGTAGTTGTGCCTTGCGGGCTGTAGAGCGCAGGCTCAGTAGTTGTGGCGCACGGTCCTAGCTGCTCTGCAGCGTGTGGGATCTTCCTGAACCAGGGCTCAAACCCGTGTCCCCTGCATTGGCAGGCAGATTCCCAACCACTGCACCACCACGGAAGCCCCTATTCTTTTTTTTTTAACATCTTTATTGGAGTATAATTGCTTTAAAATGGTGTGTTAGTTTCTCCTGTATAACAAAGTGAATCAGCTATACGTATACACATATCCCCATATCCCCTCCCCTCTTGCGTCTCCCTCCCACCCTCCCTATCCCACCCCTCTAGGTGGTCACAAAGCACTGAGCTGATCTCCCTGTGCTATGCGGCTGCTTCCCACTAGCTATCTGTTTTACATTTGGTGGTGTGTACATGTCCATGCCACTCTCCCACTTCGTCCCAGCTTACCCTTTATCCTCCCTGTGTACCTAAGTCCATTCTCTGACTCTGTGTCTTTATTCCTGTCCTGTCCCTAGTTTCTTCAGAACCACATTTTTTAGATTCCATATATATATATGTTAGCATATGATATTTGTTTTTCACTTTCTGACTTACTTCACTCTGTGTGACAGACTCTAGGTCCATCCACCTCACTAAAAATAACTCAATTTTGTTTCTTTTTTTTTGCAGTACACGGGCCTCTCACTGTCGTGCCCTCTCCCATTGCAGAGCACAGGTTCTGGATGCACAGGTTCAGCGGCCATGGCTCACGGGCCCAGACGCTCCGTGGCATGTAGGATCTTCCCGGACCGGGGCACGAACCCATGTCCCCTGCATTGGCAGGTGGACTCTCAACCACTGCACCACCAGGGAAGCCCTCGTTTCTTTTTATGGCTGAGTAATATTCCATTGTATATATGTGCCACGTCTTCTTTATCCATTCATCCGTCAATAGAAACTTAGATTGCTTGCATGTCCTGGCTATCATAAATAGTGCTGATTGAACATTGTGGTATATGACTCTTTTTGTGTGTGTGTGTGTGTGGTATGCGGGCCTCTCACTGTTGTGGCCTCTCCCATTGCAGAGCACAGGTTCCGGATGCGCAGGCTCAGCGGCCATGGCTCACGGGCCCAGCCACTCCGCAGCATGTGGGATCTTCCCGGACCGGGGCATGAACCCATGTCCCCTGCATCGGCAGGCAGACTCTCAACCACTGCGCCACCAGGGAAGCCCGGTATATGACTCTTTTTGAAGTATAGTTCTCTCAGGGTATGTGCCCAGTAGTGGGATTCCTGGGTAATATGGTAGTTCTATTTTTAGTGTTTTAAGGAACCTCCATACTGTTCTCCATAGTGGCTGTATCAATTTACATTCCCACCAATAGTGCAAGAGGGTTCCCTTTTCTCCACACCCTCTCCAGCATTTATTGTTTGTAGATTTTTTGACGATGGCCATTCTGACCAGTGTGAGGTGACACCTCATTGTAGTTTTGATTTGCATTTCTCTAATGATTACTGATGGTGAGCATCCTTTCATGTGTTTGTTGGCAATCTGTATATCTTCTTTGGAGAAATGCCTATTTAGATCTTCTGCCCATTTTTGGATTGGGCTGTTTGTTTTTTGAAACTTGAGCTGCATGAGCTGCTTGTTTTATTTTAGAGATTAATCTTTTGTCAGTTGCTTCATTTGCAAATATTTTCTCCCATGCTGAGGGTTGTCTTTTTGTCTTGTTTATGGTTTCCTTTGCTGTGCAAAAGCTTTTAAGTTTCATTAGGTCCCATTTGTTTATTTTTGTTTTTATTTCCATTTCTGTAGGAGGTGGGTCAAAAAGGATCTTGCTGTGATTTATGTCAGAGAGTGTTCGGCTTATGTTTTCCTCTAAGAGTTTGATAGTGTCTGGCCTTACATTTAGGTCTTTAATCCATTTTGAGTTTATTTTTGTGTCTGGGAGTGTCTAATTTTTTTGTGTCTAGGGAGTGCTCTAATTTCATTCTTTTACAGGTAGCTGTCCAGTTTTCCCAGCACCACTTGTTGAAGAGGCTGTCTTTTCTCCATTGTATATTCTTGCCTCCTTTATCAAAGATAAGGTGACCATAGTGCATGGGTTTATCTCTGGCATTTCTATCCTGTTCCATTGATCTATATTTCTGTTTTTGTGCCAGCACCATACTGTATTGATTACTGTAGCTTTGTAGTATAGTCTGAAGTCAGGGAGCCTGATTCCTCCAGCTCCGTTTCTCTTTCTCAAGACTGCTTTGGCTACTTTAGGTCTTTTGTGTTTCCATATAAACTGTGAAATTTTTTGTTCTAGTTCTGTGAAAAATGCCAGTGGTAGTTTGATAGGGATTGCATTGAATCTGTAGATTGCTTTGGGTAGTAGAGTCATTTTCACAATGTTGATTCTTCCAATCCAGGAACATGGTATATCTCTCCATCTGTATCATCTTTAATTTCTTTCATCAGTGTCTTATAGTTTTCTGCATACAGGTCTTTTGTCTCCTTAGGTAGGTTTATTCCTAGATATTGTATTCTTTTTGTTGCAGTGGTAAATGGGAGTGTTTCCTTGATTTCTCTTTGAGATTTTTCATCATTAGTGCATAGGAATGCCAGAGATTTCTGTGCATTAATTTTGTATCCTGCTACTTTACCACATTCATTGATTAGCTCTAGTAGTTTTCTGGTAGCATCTTTAGGATTCTCTATGTATAGTATCATGTCAAGGGCAAACAGTGAGTTTTACTTCTTCTTTTCTGATTTGGATTACCTTTATTTCTTTTTCTTCTCTGATTGCTGTGGGTAAAACTTCCAAAACTATGTTGAATAATAGTGGTGAGAGTGGGCAACCTTTTCTTGTTCCTGATCTTAGTAGATATGGTTTCAGCTTTTCACCATTGAGAATGATGTTGGCTGTGGATTTGTCATATATGGCCTTTATTATATGGAGGTAAGTGCCCTCTATGCCTACTTTCTGGAAGGTTTTTATCATAAATGTGTGTTGACTTTTGTCAAAAGCTTTTTCTGCATCTATTGAGATGATCATATGGATTTTCTCCTTCAGTTTGTTAATATGGTGTATCACATTGTTTCATTTGCATATATTGAAGAATCTTTGCATTCCTGGGATAAACCCCACTTGATCATGGTGTATGATCCTTTTAATGTGCTGTTGGATTCTGTTTGCTAGTATTTTGTTGAGTATTTTCGCATCTATGTTCATCAGTGATATTGGCCTATAGTTTTCTTTCTTTGTGACACCTTTGTCTGCTTTTGGTATCAGGGTGATGGTGGCCTTGTAGAATGAGTTTGGGAGTGTTCCTACCTCAGCTATATTTTGGAAGAGTTTGAGAAGAATAGGTGTTAGCTCTTCTCTAAATATTTGATAGAATTCACATGTGAAGCCATCTGGTCCTGGGTTTTTGTTTGTTGGAAGACTTTTAACCACAGTTTCAATTTCAGTGCTTGTGACTGGCTGTTTATATTTTCTACTTCTTCCTAGTTCAGTCTCAGAAGGTTGTTCTTTTCTAAGGATTTGTCCATTTCTTCCAGGTTGTCCATTTTATTGGCATACAGTTGCTTGCAGTAATCGCTCATGATCCTTTGTATTTCTGCAGTGTCAGTTGTTACTTTTCCTTTTTCATTTCTAGTTCTGTTGATTTGAGTCTTATCTCTTCTTCCTTTTTAATTAATTAATTAATTTTTGGCTACTTTGGGTCTTTGTTGTTGCATGTGGGCTTTCTTTTTTAGTCACAGTGAATGGGGGCTACTCTTCATTGCGGTGCACAGGCCTCTCATTAAAGTCGCTTCTCTTGCTGTGGAGCATGGGCCCTTGGTGCACGGGCTTCAGTAGTTGTGGCACACAGGCTCAGTAGTTGTGGCTCGCAGGCTCTAGAGTGCAGGCTCAGTAGTTGTGGCACACAGGCTTAGTTGTTGTGTGGCATGTGGGATCTTCCCAGACCAGGGCTTGAACCCATGTCCCCTACATTGGCAGGTGGATTCTTAACCACTGCACCTAACAGGGAAGCCCTCCTTTTTTTTCTTGATGAGTCTGGCTAATGGTTTATCAATTTTGTTTATCTTCTCAAAGAACCAGGTTTTAGTTTTATTGATCTTTGCTATCATTTCCTTCATTTCTTTTTCATTTATTTCTAATCTGATCTTTACAATTTCCTTCCTTCTGCTAAATTTGGGGTTTTCTTTTTCTCCTTTCTCTTATTGCTTTAGGTGTAAGGTTAGGTTGTTTACTTGAGATTTTTATTGTTTCTTGATGTAGGATTGTATTGCTATAAACTTCCCTCTTAGAACTGCTTTTGCTGCATCCCATAGGTTTTGGGCTGTTGTGTTTTCATTGTCACTTGTTTCTAGGTGTTTTTTGATTTCCTCTTTGCTTTCTTCAGTGATCTCTTGGTTATTTAGCAGTATATTATTTGGCCTCTATGTGTTTGTATTTTTTACAGGTTTTTTCTTGTAATTGATATCTAGTCTCATAGAATTGTGGTTGCAAAAGATACTGGCTACGATTTCAATTTTCTTAAATTTGCCAAGGCTTGATTTGTGACCCAAGATATGATCTATCCTGGAGAATGTTCCATGAGCACTTGAGAAGAAAGTGCATTCTGTTGTTTTTGGATGGAATGTCCTATAAATATCAATTAAGTCCACCTTATTTAATGTATCAGTTAAAGCTCGAGTTTCCTTATTTATTTTCATTTTGGTTGATGTGTCCATTGGTGAATGTGGGGTGTTAAAGTCCCCTACTATGATTGTGTTACTGTCGATTTCCCCTTTTATGGCTGTTAGGATTTGCCTTATGTATTGAAGTGCCCCTATATTGGGTGCATAAATATTTACAATTGTTATATCTTCTTCTTGGATTGATCCCTTGATCATTATGTAGTGTCCTTCTTTGTCTCTTGTAATAGTCTTTATTTTAAGGTCTATTTTGTCTGATATGAGAATTGCTACTACAGCTTTCTTTTGATTTCCATTTGCATGGAATATCTTTTTCCATCTCCTCACTTTCAGTCTGGATGTGTCCGTAGCTCTGAGTGGGTCTCTTGTAGACAGCATATATACGGGTCTTGTTTTTGTATCCATTCAGCCAGTCTATGTCTTTTGGTTGGAGCTTTTAATTCATTTACATTTAAGATAGTTGTCGATATGCATGTTCCTATTACTGTTTTCTTAATTGTTTTGGGTTTGTTATTGCAAGTCTTTTCCCTCCCTTGTGTTTCCAGCCTGGAGAAGTTCCTTTAGCATTTGTTGTAAAGCTGGTTTGGTGGTGCTGAATTCTCTTAGCTTTTCCTTGTCTGTAAAGGTTTTAATTTCTCCATCAAAGCTAAGTGAGATCCTTGCTGCATAGAGTAATCTTGTTTGTCGTTGTATCCCTATCATCACTTTAATTATGTCCTGCCACTCTCTTCTGGCTTGCAGTGTTTCAGCTGAAAGATTAGCTGTTAATGTTATGGGGATTCTCTTGTATGTTATTTGTTGCTTTTCTCTTGCCACTTTTAATACTTTTTCTTTGTATTTAATTTTTGATAGTTTGATTAGTATGTGTCTTGGCATGTTTCTCTTTGGATTTATCCCATATGGGACTCTCTGTGCTTCCTGGACTTGACTATTTCCTTTCCCATATTAGGGAAGTTTTCAACTATAATCTCTTCAAATATTTTCTCACTCCCTTTCTTTTTCTCCTCTTCTGGGACCCCTATAATTTGAATGTTGGTGCATTTAATGTTGTCCCAGAGGTCTCTGAGACTGTCCTCAATTCTTTTCATTCTTTTTTCTTTATTCTGCTCTGTGGTAGTTATTTCCACTATTTTATCTTTCAGGTCACTTATCTGTTCTTCTGCCTCAGTTATTCTGCTATTGATTCCTTCTAGAGATTTTTAATTTCATTTATTGTGTTGTTCATCATTGCTTGTTTCCGCTTTAGTTCTTCTAGGTCCTTGTTAAACGTTTCTTGTATTTTCTCCATTTCTGTTTCCAAGATTTGGGATCATCTTTACTATCATTATTCTAAATTCTTTTTCAGGTAGATTGCCTATTTCCTCTTCATTTGTTGGATCTGGTGGGTTTTTACCTTGCTCCTTTATCTGCTGTGTATTTCTCTGTCTTCTCATTTTGCTTAACTTACTGTGTTTGGGGTCTCCGTTTTGCAGGCTGCAAGTTCATACTTCCCGTTGTTTTGGTGTCTGCCCCAAGTGGGTGAGGTTGGTTCAATGGCTTGTATAGACTTTCTGATGGAGGGGACTGGTGTCTGTACTCTGTTGGATGAGGCTGGATCTTGTCTTTCTGGGGGGCCGGACTGAGTCTGGTGGTGTGTTTTGGGGTATCTGTGAACTTATTATGATTTTAGGCAGCCTCTTTGCTAGTGGGTGGTGTTGTGTTCCTGTTTTGCAAGTTGTTTGGCATAGGGTGTCCAGCATTGGAGCTTCCTGGTCGTTGAGTAGAGCTGGGTCTTAGCATTGAGAGAGAGATCTCTGGGAGAGCTCTTGCCAATTGATATTACATGGGGCTGGGAGGTCTTTCGTGGTCCAGTGTCCTGAACTCAGCTCTCTCACCTCTGAGGCTCAGGCCTGACACCCAGCCAGAGCATCAAGACTCTGTCAGCCACATGGCTGAGAAGAAAAGGGAGAAATGAAATGAAATAAGATAAAATATTAAAATAAAAAATAAAAAATATTATTAAAATAAAAAAATTTTTTTAAAAGAAGAGAACAACCAAACCAATGAACAAATCCACCAGTGATAACAAGCATTAAAAACTAAACTAATTTCTGATATAAATCAGATACTAGTTTCTGATATAAATCAGAAACTAGTCAGTCACATACACCAAACCCCAAGTCTACAGTTGCTCCCAACGTCCACAACCTCAATTTTGGGATGATTTGTTGTCTGTTCAGGTATTCCACAGATGCAGAATACATCAAGTTGATTGTGAAGATTGAATCCGCTGCTCCTGAGGCTACACAGAGAAATTTCTCTCTCTTCTTTTTTTGCACAGCCCCTGGGGTTCAGCTTTGGATTTGACCCCGCCTCTGCATGTCGGTCACCCTCTGGAGTCTGTTCTTCACCCAGCCAGGACGGGGTTAAAGGAGTGGCTGAATAGGGGGCTCTGGCTCACTCAGGCTGCAGGGAGGGAAGGGTACGGAATGCGAAGGGAGCCTGTGGCGGCAGAGGCCGGCGTTCATTGCAACAGCCTGAGGCGTCTCGTGCGTTCTCCCGGGGAAGTTGTCCCTGGATCATGGTTCCCTGGCAGTGGCAGGCTGCGCAGGCTCCCAGGAGGGGAGGTGTGGACAGTGACCTGTGCTCACACACAGGCTTCTTGGTGCCGGCAGCAGCAGCCTTACCATCTCATGCCTGTCTCTGGGCTCGCACTGATCACCGCGGCTCATGCCCGTCTCTGGAGCTCGTTTAGGCGGTGCTCCGAATCCCCTCTCCTCACGCACCCCAAACAGTGGTCTCTTGTCTCTTCGGTGGTTCCAGACATTTTTCCGGACTCCCTCCCGGCCAGCTGTGGAGCACTGGCCCCTTCAGGCTGTGTTCACGCCGCCAACCCCAGTTCTCTTGCTGGGATCAGACCCCCGAAGCCCGAGCCTCAGCTCCCAGCCCCTCCCGCCCCAGCGGCTGAGCAGACAAGCCTCTCGGGCTGGTGAGTGCTGGTTGGCACCAATCCTCTGTGCGGGAATCTCTCCGCTTTGCCCTCTGCAACCCTGTTGCTGTGCTCTCCTCCATGGCTCCGAAGCTTCCCCCCTCCACCACCTGCAGTCTCCATCCACGAAGGGGCTGCCTAGTGTGTGGAAACTTTTCCTCCTTCACAGCTCCCTCCCACTGGTGCAGGTCCCGTCCCTGTGCTTTTGTCTCTGTTTTTTCTTTTTTTTTTTCTTTTGCTCTACCCAGGTACGTGGGGAGTTTCTTGCCTTTTGGGAGGTCTGAGGTCTTCTGCCAGCGTTCAGTAGGTGTTCTGTAGGAGTTGTTCCACGTGTAGATGAATTTCTGATGTATTTGTGGGGAGGAAGGTGATCTCCGCATCCTACACCTCCGCCATCTTGAAGGTCCCATGTTTTTATTCTGTTTTGTCTGACACCTGCTGGTAATCTGTTTGTCAATTAAATTCAAAGTCTATACTTCCTTTAGTGTTGACTGTTAGTGAATTTTGCTCTTTTCAAATAAGAATGTTGTTCTCACTGACCTTTTAATTTAGATAACATTGCACTTCATTCTGTTGGAAGTATAAAAACCTTTTTCCTAAAACCCTCTGAGAAGACAGGGTTATACACACCGAATCCTGGTTTTAAAATGGTATCCTAGGAAAATACTTCCCAAAGTCAGGATGCGGGGCAGGGGGGGTGTTAAGGCCTGTGTTGGGGTGGTGGTAACTCTGTAAGACCTTCAGGACCTAATTCACCCAGGACACCTAAGTCTTCCTCTTACAGTCACTTCAGTGGGCCAAGGTATCCTCAGAAAGTGATTGTGTCAATTTTCTGCTTGCAGGAGGAGAGAAAAGTCTAACCTGTTAGGAATGTGCAGTTGTTCATAACTGACTTTTCGCTGTTTGGGTTTATTTGTTTGTTTCACTTCCAGCTGCTCTTATCCGTTCTCATTCTTTTTCCTGTCCAGTGTCTCCGTATCCATTTTTGCAGACTTGTATTAGAGCATTTAATGACATGGTGTTATAATTTGTTTTTGTTCCAATACAGTTTGGTGTGCAACCTTTCTCCTGGCTAGAATGTAAGCTTCTAAAATGCAGAAACCATATATTTTTTTTCATTTTTGTATCATGGGGTTTCATTGACTGTAAGTCCTCATAGATGTTAGTTAACTGAGAAAAATGAGAAAAGATGAACTATTTTCCCAGGAAAGCCAACATTGCTTCATTGCTGCCTATTAGTATCATTACAGTTTTTGTCAGAGAAGCAGGATGATACCAGGATTCTAAGAGATAGGAATGTAACAGAATGGACAACATTTGATTGCATTTATGAGGGAGATCATCTTTCTTATTCAGATAACCAGGTGCTATTCAGGAAGAACAAAATCCAGATAGGACCCCCCCTCCCCACCTCCCTGCTGCCTGTCCCAGTGGTTGCCTTCAGCTACTGGAGAACTGCATGTGGATGGGGTGGGCCTGGCAGGGTGTGGGAAGCCTGCATGGAAGGAGGATTCTGAAATGCAAAGTGGGAAGGCAACCAAGGGAGACCTTATCAACCTCAGTCCTGTTCTGCCTGAAGTCTTTTTTTTTTTTTTTTTTTGTGCCAAGTTTTGTTTTAGGATAAATTTGGTTGGAAAACCATAGAAGATGACAGCTCCTTTCTGTGCTTGTATGTGTTCAAATAGAGACTGGAGGTAGAGGCAAGATGGAGGGACAGACGTCCGACCCTTGGATGGGGGCAAGGAGGTGGGCTGGGCTGCCCTCCTCCACCTCCTGTTTCTCCTGGCAAGTTTATGCATTTGTCATGGTGTGAAAAAGGGGGGAAAACAGTGTCAGGGAGGATACTTTAATATAGGTTGAAGGCAAAAATGGAATGATACTACATGAAACTGTGAATGCCAAAGGCCACTTACTTCAAGTGCAAGACGATGCCGGACTTGGATCTTCCTCTGGCATGAATATTCTTACCGTGTCTTTATTGTGAATTTGAAGTCGTGGGGTCAAAGGTGTGTTTGGCATGTGCCTGGGTGGTCGGCAGGGGTGGGGGATGAAAGCTGCATGCTAGGGCACATGGAAATCATCGACTGTCTTTAAAGGGACACAGAACCAGCCTTTGGGGTCTAGGCTCCCGCCCCATGGAGTTTCTATCTGTAGGGTTTAACTACAAGGCTCACGGAGATGGGAGCAGCATTCCCTTGAATATCAACCTGTGGAATCCCAATGAGATGTGGCTGGAGAACTGGGTGAGGGGGAGTAGGGGACTCTGAGGCCACAAAGCAAAAGCCCTACATTCCAATCCACGGGGTACAGCAGTTTAACCCCTGAGTGATGCCAAGTGACCCACCATCTCGCTGGCAGGCCCAGCAGCTGTTCCTTCAACTTTAGACACTGATGGGATGGAGTCGGGCTATTCAGTCACCCCATCAAAATTATGACCAGTCTATTATTGTAAAGCATGTATTTCTGTGGAGATTTTTTTTTTTTCCGGTACGCGGGCCTCTCACTGTTGTGGCCTCTCCCGTTGCAGAGCACAGGCTCCGGATGTGCAGGCTCAGCGGCCATGGCTCATGGGCCTAGCCGCTTTGCGGCATGTGGGATCTTCCCGGACCAGGGCACGAACCCGTGTCTCTGCATCGGCAGGTGGACTCTCAACCACTGCGCCACCAGGGAAGCCCCTCTGTGGAGATTTTTTAAGCCCAATATTTTAGGTCTTGCTGCAAGAGCCAGTTTAGAAAGCAGCCCTGTGCCTCCAGGTTTTAGTGATCTGGGAGGAAAGCACACAGAGCTACATGTTTTGCTCCTAGATTGAAAAGGAAAACCATTCCTGAGCCAAAGAAACAGGGTGTGCTTCGCTGAGGGCAGAGTGTGTGAATTACATCGTCCCTCACAACCTGCTATGAGGCTTAACTGGAGATTGCTTTCTGGATATAATGCCATCGGAAAGGGAAGCAAATCTCTCATGAATAAATTCATTCTCCTGTGAACCTAACTGCAAAGATAGTATGACTTTCATTTAATAAAGGCAGACTTCAGCAGTCCAGAGTTGTATCAATCTGGTGTTAGTTCCTTTGGAAGACTATTTCAAGTCTTATTAAGTTATAAATTGTGTGCTCTTCTTACCCCCAAACAAAGAAAGTATCTTGAAGGGTGGCTGGGATATATCTAAGACTAGAGCACACACAAATGTAACAATGGGATCCATTAGCAAATGCCACTACTGTGGGACAAAGACCCAAGAATTATTCACCTCTCTGACTTTAAGCAACTAGGCTTTTAAAAATGAAGCACAGCTTGGAATCCTTCATCATTAGAAGATGACACCTAAGTTTCACTGGCACCATCCAGATAAAGAAGCTAGAGATCAACACCAAATGGTTCAGAATGCATTCACTGTGCTGCAAAAAAGGTTGTCATGAAATGGATATTGAATTCATTATTACTAGGGGTTATAATAGTGGAATGGGGGGGTGGACTACAAGAAGAAGCTGTAGGAAAGAAACAGAGCATGTTCATGCATTGTGAGTCCTCAATTTCTTAATCGGGTGCTCAATTCACTAGAAGACGTATTTAAAATCTCAAGGACCTCAAGCTTCAGTTTTTCATTCACTTCCCTCTGTCTGTTTAAACACAAACACACACACATACACAACTGTGGCAGAATAAATGTTACTTTATCTAATTTAACATATTATTCAGGTGAGGATAGCTTCCCATACGCATAGGTGAGAGCAAAAAAATAAGTAGGGCTATTTTCATAGGATGCGATCAAGATGATATCCTTGTGAGCTTACCTATTTGGACTCAGCCGAATGTGGAGCAAAGCAACAGAATGGAGTAGATTGGTAACTCTCCATTTTTAGGGCATAAGAACCACCTGGAGGGCTTGTGAAAACACAGGTTGCTGGGCACCACCTCAGAATTTCTGCTCCAGAATTTTTCGTTCAGATTTTTCTGATTCTGACCTTTTGGCCTAGAGAAAAGTTTGACTGTTTCTGAGCTGCCCGGCTATGCGGAACGTTGCTATCTCCCCCACTCTAGGAATGTTCTTCTGCTTTCCTCACTGGGGGCTGTGGGAGGATGACCGGGGCCCTGGGGACAAGGCAAACGAGCAGAAGCCAGTGAGGGAGAGAGATTCAGGGAGGAGGGGCTGCTGGATACCTACCCAGGATAAACTTTCTACAGCTGACAAGGAAACCAAGATTGAGTACAAATTTCTAAAACAAAATATTTTTCTCTTTTGCTAGATAGGTAAAGGCCTATTGAATTTCTGCTGCCGGTTCCTGGAGCAGGCTTCAGATTGTTGATGTCTTTTTAGTTGGACCCATCTCAGCATTATCTGCATATGCTGTGGAAGGGCTTCTCCTACTAGAAGCAGGTTGAGTCACCTGTAGGGCCGCCATATTGCACAACTCCAAGGCATCATTCACTTTGCTGCAGTATGAGAGATGGAATGTTTTTCACTATTCCCTGGAAATCTAGTTATCACGATGATCTCTCCTATTCACTTCTATTTTCTTTCAGTGTGGGTATAATACCTCCAAATGCATTTTAATAACAAACTAAAAAAAAAATTAGGGGCTTCCCTGGTGGCACAGTGGTTGAGAATCTGCCTGCTAATGCAGGGGACACGGGTTCGAGCCCTGGTCTGGGAGGATCCCACATGCCACGGAGCAACTAGGCCCGTGAACCACAAGTACTGAGCCTGCGCGTCTGGAGCCTGTGCTCCCCAACGAGAGGCCGCGATAGTGAGAGGTCCGCGCACGCGATGAAGAGTAGCCCCTGCTTGCCACAACTAGAGAAAGCCCTCGCACAGAAATGAAGACCCAACACAGCAAAAATAAATTAATTAATTAATTTAAAAAATTAAACTACAATGAAAATCTACAGAAAAAGTGGGAGAAAAGAGCTCAAAGTGACTATGAATCACCTCTAACCTAGGTCTCTGGTTTCACAGATGAGAAAACAAGGGCCATGCAAACACCTATTAAATACCTTTAATACTTATCTATAACATAATTTTAATAGCTGCATAGTGGTCCATCCTATATAGATACAATAACTTATGAATTCCATCTTGTAGAAAGTTAAAATTTTTTTCAAAATTTTGCTTTTATGGCAATTCCTCAGACTACTATTCATTGTAGAGTTGAGCCAGTGCTATTTTTACATGCGATGGACCAGAATTTCAATAATATATCAGCAATGGAATTTTGGAACCTCACATTTAGGGTATCAGTAGTCAGTAACATATAAAGCATGCATAATATTTTTTAGAGACATTTTATATAAGAATTACCCTTCCTTAAGTATTCAGTCTGAGGCAGTGCATACTATCTTGTGCTAAGTGATCAGTGCATAATATCTCTTGTAACCCTTGTACTTGTCCTAGGGCTTAGATTGGAGGATTACAGTATATCCCAGAGATATTGCAAGTTCGGTTCCAGACCACCGCAAGAAAATGAATATCGAAATAAAGCAAGTCACATGAAGTTTTTGATTTCCCAGTGCACACAAAAGTTATGTTTCCACTAAACTGTAGTCTATTAAGTGTGCAATAGCATTCTGTGTAAAAACAATATCCATACCTTCATTAAAAAGACTTAATTGCAAAAAAACTCTAACCATCATCTGAGCCTTCAGCGAGTCGTAATCTTTTTGCAAGAGTAACATCAAAGATCACTTATCACAGATCACCACAACAAATATAATAATTATGAAAAAGTCTGAAATATTGTAAGAATTATCAGAATGTGACACAGAGACACAAGTGAACAAATGCTGTTAGAAAAATGGTGCCAACAGACTTGCTCAGTGCAGGGTTGCTGCAAACCCTCAATTTGCAAAGAACGCAGTATGTGCAAGACACAATAAAGCGAAGTGCCATAAAATGAGATATACCTGTACTCCCAATTAGCCAGATGAGGAAACTGAAGTTGACAGCGACCAGAAAACTCGCCCCAGGTACACAGGTAGTAAGAAGCAGACTCAGGTGCCAAATCAAGTCCTCTACCGTCAGGACCACTGTCACGCTGCCTCTTCTTTTTTTTTTTTTTCTTTTTGCGGTATGCGGGCCTCTCACTGTTGTGGCCTCTCCCGTTGCGGAGCACAGGCTCCGGATGCGCAGGCCCAGCGGCCATGGCTCACGGGCCCAGCCGCTCCGCGGCATATGGGATCCTCCCAGATCGGGGCACGAACCCGTATCCCCTGCATCGGCAGGCGGACTCTCAACCACTGCGCCACCAGGGAGGCCCACGCTGCCTCTTCTTGCCTTTAAGATAATGAAGCGGGGTCTCTAGCAGGAGAGAAATGGAAAGACAGGAAAATGAAAACAGGGTCAGGAGGACAAAATTTATGAAGTAATCCTTTTCTTTTTCATCTTACTTTCAAGAAAATACAGGTATTGTATCAAGAAATTAATAGTTTGGATGTTTTGAGTCCACTTAAATGAATATGACTTTTACTTATTAAAATGTTAAGAATCCATTAGGTTTTAAATTTAAACATCAAACATGTAAATTTCAATATCAAACCCCCAATTAAAGGCAAATAATTACATTTTTCCTATAGTGGAATTGCTGGGTGAAGGAGTGTTGCTTCATACACCTGGGAATTTCCCGGGTGAAATCTGAAACTGGCCACTGTACACAGAGGTCGAGAGAGGGAAGAAAGAGGCAGACGAAGAGGCGGGTCGGATAAGCAGGGAAGCTTAACAAGTTCGACTTGGGCGGATGCACAGGGAGTAGATCTCCGCCCCCGCCCACCAAGTTGAAAAAGCTTATAGAGAGGCCTTATCGGGGTTCAGTCACGTAGCCGGTCCAGGTGATCTCAACAATACATTACTCTCTGAAGGCGAGTTCTCGGAACAAGCTCCTACTGCGGCAGCAGTGGGCAGAATATACCCTCCAAGGACGGGGGAGAGGTGAGGAGCCTCCTGCCCGGGTGCACCTCAAGGGTCAACCAGCCCTCATGTCCTTTGGATGACCTCCTCCAGCCAGGATAGAGGTACAGCTTAATATTTTTAATATTTATTGCCGAATTTTCCTTCAAAAAGTTTCTATTTTCCTTTCAATTTTTCTTCCCGACTCTCCTGTCATATTGGAAGTAGGTCTTTTTTTTTAGTTCCTCAAAAAAATTCCTGCTAAGTACCTCTTTTAAAAATGTTGTTTTAATTCTGCACCCATTTAATAGTGGAAACTGATCTTTCCTTGTTTTAATTTGAATTTCTTTGATTAATTATGAGGTTTAATTTTTCTTGTTATATTTATATACTTGGCATTTGTTCCTTTGTGAATTTCCTATTCTTTGGCTTTGCTAAATTCTCTGTTGGGGTGTCATATATTTTTGTCTTTGTTGAGTTGTAAGAGCTTTTCCTATAGTGAGGATATTAACCTTCAGTTTGACATATATTATCCTGCAATCTCCTCTAACTCCAGGTTTGTTGTTTATATTTTAATTTTATAGTGTTTTGTTCATATAGATGCTTTACAGTTTTAATAGTCAAGTTAATGTATCTATTCCTTTTATGAATTCTGCTTTTGCATGCACAGCTGATTTCTGGTGGCTCTTTTACTTATATTTTTCAAGCCTTCAGTATATGTTAATTTACATAATTGCCTTGTCACAGATAATGCTTGGGAGAACATTATCTCATTAAAATGACCTGTCAGTTTTCTTTCTGAGGTTTCTGTGTCTGCCCTTCTCAATGAGCTACACTTTTATTTTTCTTACAAATGCCCCAACCCACTGTTGATCCCAGCAGCGCCTTTTAGTGGAGCAATGAACAATTGCTTTTCTGCTGAAGCTTACTGCCTTGAAGTCATTTTCAGATTATTAAAAAATGAGGGAATTTAGTTGAACAGGCTGGACCTCTTTTTGTGAAGAATACAGAGAGAATCTACACAGTTTCTGAAAGGTGATCTTGCCTGAGAGTAATGATAATGCCTGAAATAAAAGGCCTCTCTCACATCTCCTGTGGGCCCTCAGTGCATTTTAATCCTAATTAAAGAAGTCCAAGAGAGCTTTTCCAGAAGGAGCTGATTATAACCACAGCTCCATATGGAACTCATCGAGGGTTACCACTGCAGCTGTGGAGCATTAGAGCATGAGAACCACACTGGAAATGTCTCCATGAGAAGCATCTGTTGAAAAATGGTTTGTTAAACTTGGCTGCGTGGGAGTCCTTTAGTGTTCTTAATATCAGGGGACAAGTTGTGTTCTACCAGGAGGCCCCCTTATTCCTTTAAGCCTTGCTATGCATTTTTGTGCATTGATACTGCATGAAACCTTTCCAATTGATGGAGTGCCCTGGTTGTATTCCTGATAGAGGGCATGGTACTCGGTTTTAGATCTTTATCTTTGGGCAGCGGGCTTGGATTATTATCCACTAGGGGAGGTTGAAAAACAGACATTCAGTAGCTTCTGGGTCACATATTGCTGGGAGGCTGGTGAAGTCCATGAGGAGGGCAAGAGGCAAAAGAGCACTGGAGATGAGCATAAATATCTCACATCTGCCCTGGAACAATACGGTGAGCTTCTGCCACTCACAGCAGAGAGATCAGGACCAGAGAGACTAGAGATCCACTTGTCATTTCAAAACTGGAATAAGGTTCTGGTGTTGCCCTGCCGGCAAAATAAATGAGTGTTGTAATAGATGATATTTTTCTCCTCTTACCACTCTAATTCACACTATTTTGCACCAGTAGTAACTCAAACGACCAAAGACCAATACAAAACAGGAGAGAAAAAGCACACGTCACTGAAAACTCAAGATAATCTCACATCTCATTTTAGCTAATATTTCTTATTCCCACCTTTTCTCCAATTCAACTCTTAAAGCCTGTGCAGTAATAAGTGTTAGTCTCAACTCCAAGGTGAAGCTGGGTGCAGGGGAAGCATGAGATTACCAGCAGCCGGAATGCCCTGCTTCTCCCCTAGCTGTTCAAAGTGCTAGCAGATTCAAAGGGAGATAGGGAGAGAGGACACCCATGAGCAGTGGCCAGGACCAGGAAACCAGAGGGGTTGCTGATACGCCTTCTGGGTTCTTGAGAGAGGATATGCATTTTATTCTTCTTTGGGGCTTTGGGTTCTAAGTCATAGTCTCCAGGTGAACGTGGTACCTAGGAACATCATGACTGGTGTGCTGCGATTAAGCAGGCCCCAGGGATGTGGATGATGCCTTTCTCTAGGCCACCTTCTCCTCACTCGTCATTCGTGGATAAGAAGGGTCATAAAAACCTCCCAAGTAGGGCTTCCCTGGTGGCACAGTGGTTAAGAATCCTCCTGCCAATGCAGGGAACACAGGTGTGAGCCCTGGTCCAGGAAGATCCCACAGGCCATGGAGCAACTAAGCCCATGTGCCACAACTACCGAGCCTGCGCTCTAGAGCCCATGAGCCACAACTACTGAGCCCATGTACCACAACTACTGAAGCTTGCGTGCCTAGAGCCCGTGCTCCACAACAAGAGAAGCCACCACAATGAGAAACCAGTGTACCGCAAAGAAGAGTAGCCCCTGCTTGCCGCATCAAGAGAAAGCCCATGCACAGCAATGAAGACCCAGCGCAGCCAAAACTAACTAAATAAATAAAAATTAAAAAAAAAAAAAACCTCCCAAGTACAAGGTAACAATACATATAGGTTGGGACAGTCCCAAGGGATCTGAGGTTGCATTGTTATATTGGGTTTATAGAGTCAAAGCTGGGAGACATTTGAGAATGGAGGGGGCACCCCAGACCCTGAACAGTTGTGCCTGTGGCGTATAATACTGTGTGATGCCACCAACTTCCCAAAACATGAAAAGCTGAGCTTATGAGACAAGCAATTCAGAGGACTTATGTTAATCAGTGGGAAAAAATGGTGTTTATTTTAGTGATCGTTATGCGTGGTAAGGCATATATTTTCCCAACCAAGTGTCCAACAGCTAAATTAACTGCAGAGATTCTAGTCAAAAAATCTTCTCGCTTTGAGGATGAAGGGGTAACAGGCTTGGTAGTGAATAAGCTTTGAGGGCATAACTCCCAAGAAACTAACTCATGAATATAAGACAAAATGTCATTAGGTATTTTATAAATTTATTTCCCAAGGGTATTATACTTTTAAAACTACATGTAGGCTTCTTCACACGGCCTGCAGCCCGCCGAGCTGAGGTGTTGGTGCAACCATTTCACACTAGGGACTCTGGGCTGAAGGGCCATGACAGGCCTCTGCACGAGGCACCCTGTGAGCAAGTGAAACTCGACCCAGCTCCAGATTTGTTCGGCCAGGTTAGGTAGCCTGGTTTCTGCAGCCAAGCGGCTTTCCCAGTGGTCAGTCGGTGCTTTCTTCTGCATAAAAGCCGTGTGGATGAAAGGCTCTTGGTGCTCCAGCCAGGAGTCAGTGCTGTGCCTCTGAGGTGGGAGAGCCAACTTCAGGACACTGGTCCACAAGAGACCTCCCAGCTCCACGTAATATCAAACGGCAAAAATCTCCCAGAGATCTCCATCTCAACACCAAGACCCAGCTTCACTCAGTGGCCAGCTTGCTACAGTGCTGGACACCCTATGCCAAACAACTAGCAAGACAAGAACACAACCCCACCCATTAGCAGAGAGGCTGCCTAAAATCATAATAAGGCCACAGACACCCCAAAACACACCACCAGACATGGACCTTCCCACCAGAAAGACAAGATCCAGCCTCATCCACCAGAACACAGGCACTAGTCCCCTCCACCAGGAAGCCTACACAACCCACTGAACCAACTTTAGCCACTGGGGACAGACACCAAAAACAACGGGAACTACGAACCAGCAGCCTGCAAAAAGGAGACCCCAAACACAGTAAGATAAGCAAAATGAGAAGACAGAAAAACACACAGCAGATGAAGGAGCAAGGTAAAAACCCACCAGACCTAACAAATGAAGAGGAAATAGGCAGTCTACCTGAAAAAAAATTCAGAATAATGATAGTAAAGATGATCCAAAATCTTGGAAATAGAATAGAGAAAATGCAAGAAACATTTAACAAGAACCTAGAAGAACTAAAGCGGAAACAAGCAATGATGAACAACACAGTAAATGAAATTAAAAATACTCTAGAAGGGATCAATAGCAGAATAACTGAGGCAGAAGAACGGATAAGTGACCTGGAAGATAAAATAGTGGAAATAACTACTGCAGAGCAGAATAAAGAAAAAAGAATGAAAAGAACTGAGGACAGTCTCAGAGACCTCTGGGACAACATTAAATGCACCAACATTCGAATTATAGGGGTCCCAGAAGAAGAAGAGAAAAAGAAAGGGACTGAGAAAATATTTAAAGAGATTATAGTTGAAAACTTCCCTAATATGGGAAAGGAAATAGTTAATCAAGTTCAGGAAGCACAGAGAGTCCCATACAGGATAAATCCAAGAAGAAACATGCCAAGACACATATTAATCAAACTATCAAAAATTAAATACAAAGAAAACATATTAAAAGCAGCAAGGGAAAAACAATAAATAACACACAAGGGAATCCCCATAAGGTTAACAGCTGATCTTTCAGCAAGCCAGAAGGGAGTGGCAGGACATATTTAAAGTGATGAAGGAAAAAAACCTACAACCAAGATTACTCTACCCAGCAAGGATCTCATTCAGATTTGATGGAGAAATTAAAACTTTTACAGACAAGCAAAAGCTGAGAGAGTTCAGCACCACCAAACCAGCTTTAGAACAAATGCTAAAGGAACTTCTCTAAGCAAGAAACACAAGAGAAGGAAAAGACCTACAATAACAAACCCAAAACAATTAAGAAAATGGGAAGAGGAACATACATATCAATAATTACCTTAAATGTAAATGGATTAAATGCTCCAACCAAAAGACATAGACTGGCTGAATGGATAGAAAAACAAGACCTATATTTATGCTGTCTACAAGAGACCCACTACAGACCTAGGGACACATACAGACTGAAAGTGAGGGGATGGAAAAAGATATTCCATGCAAATGGGGATCAAAAAAAAGCTGGAGTAGCAATTCTCATATCAGACAAAATAGACTTTAAAATAAAGACTATTAGAAGAGACAAAGAAGGACACTACATAATGATCAAGGGATCGATCCAAGAAGAAGATATAACAGTTGTAAATATTTATGCACCCAACATAGGAGCACCACAATACATAAGGCAAATACTAACAGCCATAAAAGGGGAAATCGACAGTAACACAATCATAGTAGGGGACTATAACACCGCACTTTCACCAATGGACAGATCACCCAAAATGAAGATAAATAAGGAAACACAAGCTTTAAATGATACATTAAACAAGATAGACTTAATTGATATTTATAGGACATTCCATCCAAAAACCACAGAATACACATATTTCTCAAGTCTTCATCAAACATTCTGCAAGATAGATCATATCTTGGGTCACAAATCAAGCCTTGGTAAATTTAAGAAAATTGAAATCGTATCAAGTATCTTTTCCGACCACAACGCTATGAGACAAGATATCAATTACAGGAAAAGATCTGTAAAAAATACAAACACATGGAGACTAAACAATACACTAATTAATAACAAACTGATCACTGAAGAATCAAAGAGGAAATCAAAAAATACCTAGAAACAAATGACAATGGAGACACGATGATCCAAAACCAATGGGATGCAGCAAAAACAGTTCTAAGAGGGAAGTTTATAGCAATACAATCCTACCTTAAGAAACAGGAAACAACCTAAACTTGCACCTAAAGCAATTAGAGAAAGAAGAACAGAAAACCCCCAAAGTTAGCAGAAGGAAAGAAATCATGAAGATCAGATCAGAAATAAATGAAAAACAAATGAAGGAAACGATAGCAAAGATCAATAAAACTAAAAGCTGGTTCTTTGAGAAGATAAACAAAATTGATAAACCATTAGCCAGACTCATCAAGAAAAAGAGGGAGAAGACTCAAATCAATAGAATTAGAAATGAAAAAGGAGAAGTAACAACTGACACTGCAGAAATACAAAGAATCATGAGAGATTACTACAAGCAACTCTATGCCAATAAAATGGACAACCTGGAAGAAATGGACAAATTCTTAGAAATGCACAACCTGCCAAGACTGAATCAGGAAGAAATAGAAAATATGAACAGACCAATCACAAGCACTGAAATTGAAACTGTGATTAAAAATCTTCCAACAAACAAAAGCCCAGGACCAGATGGCTTCACAGGCGAATTCTATCAAACATTTAGAGAAGAGCTAACACCTATCCTTCTCAACCTCTTCCAAAATATAGCAGAGGGAGGAACACTCCCAAACTCATTCTATGAGGCCACCATCACCCTGATACCAAAACCAGACAAAGATGTCACAAAGAAAGAAAACTACAGGCCAATATCACTGATGAATATAGATGCAAAAATCCTCAACAAAATACTAGCAAACAGAATCCAACAGCACATTAAAAGGATCATACACCATGACCAAGTGGGTTTTATTCCAGGAATTCTTCAATATATGCAAAAAAAAAGGATTCTTCAATATATGCAAATCAGTCAGTGTGATACACCATATTAACAAATTGAAGGAGAAAAACCATATGATCATCTCAATAGATGCAGAGAAAGCTTTTGAAAAATTCAACACCCATTTATGATAAAAACCCTTCAGAAAGTAGGCATAGAGGGAACTTTTCTCAACATAATAAAGTCCATATATGACAAACCCAAAGCCAGCATCGTCCTCAGTGGTGAAAAACTGAAACCATTTCCACTAGGATCAGGAACAAGACAAGGTTGCCCACTCTCACCACTATTATTCAACATAGTTTTGGAAGTTTTAGCCACAGCAATCAGAGAAGAAAAAGAAATAAAAGGAATCCAAATCGGAAAAGAAGAAGTAAAGCTGTCACCTGTTGCAGATGACATGATACTATACATAGAGAATCCTAAAGATGCCACCAGAAAACTACTAGAGCTAATCAATGAATTTGGTAAAGTAGCAGAACATAAAATTAATGCACAGAAATCTCTTGCATTCCTATACACTAATGATGAAAAATCTGAAAGTGAAATTAAGAAAACACTCTCATTTACCATTGCAACAAAAAGAATACAATATCTAGGAATAAACCTACCTAAGGAGACAAAAGACCTTATGCAGAAAATTATAAGACACTGATGAAAGAAATTAAAGATGATACAAATAGATGGAGAAATATACCATGTTCTTGGATTGGAAGAATCAACATTGTGAAAATGACTCTACTACTCAAAGCAATCTACAGGTTCAATGCAATCCCTATCAAACTACCACTGGCGTTTTTCACAGAACTAGAACAAAAAATTTCAAAATTTGTATGGAAACACAAAAGACCCTGAATAGCCAAATTAATCTTGAGAATGAAAAATGGAGCTGGAGGAATCAGGCTCCCTGACTTCAGACTCTACTACAAAGCTACAGTAATCAAGACAGTATGGTACTGGCACAAGAACAGAAATATAGATCCATGGAACAGGATAGAAAGCCCAGAGATAAACCCACGCACATATGGTCACCTTACCTTTGATAAAGGAGGCAAGAATATACAGTGGAGAAAAGACAGCCTCTTCAATAAGTGGTGCTGGGAAAACTGGACAGGTACATGTAAAAGTATGAGATTAGAACACTCCCTAACACCATACACAAAAAAAGCTCAAAATGGATTAAAGACCTAAATGTAAGGCCAGAAATTATCAAACTCTTAGAGTAGAGGAAAACATAGGCAGAACACTCTGACATAAATCACAGCAAGATCCTTTTTGACCCACCTCCTAGAGAAATGGAAATAGAAACAAAAATAAACAAATGGGACCTAATGAAACTTAAAAGCTTTTGCACAACAAAGGAAACTATAAACAAGAACAAAAGACAACCCTCAGAATGGGAGAAAATATTCGCAAATGAAGCCACTGACAAAGGATTAATCTCCAAAATTTACAAGCAGCTCATGCAGCTCAATAACAAAAAAATAAACAACCCAATCCAAAAATGGGCAGAAGACCTAAACAGACATTTCTCCAAAGAAGATATACAGATTGCCAACAAACACATGACAGAACGTTGAACATCATTAATCATTAGAGAAATGCAAATCAAAGCTACAATGAGATATCATCTCACAGCAGTCAGAATGGCCATCATTAAAAAGTCTACAAACAATAAGTGCTGGAGAGGGTGTGGAGAAAAGGGAACCTTCCTGCACTGTTGGTGGGAATGTAAATTGATACAGCCACTATGGAGAACAGTATGGAGGTTCCTTAAAAAACTAAAAATAGAACTACCATACTACCCATCAATCCCACTACTGGGCATATACCCTGAGAAAACCATAATTCAAAAAGATCATGTACCAAAATGTTCATTGCAGCTCTATTTACAATAGCCAGGACATGGAAGCAACCTTAGTGTCCATCATCGGATGAATGAATAAAGAAGATGCAGCACATATATAAAATGGAATATCACTCAGCCATAAAAACAAACAAAATTGAGTTATTTGTAGTGAGGTGGATGGACCTAGAGACTGTCATACAGAGTGAAGTAAGTCAGAAAGAGAAAAACAAATACCATATGCTAACACATATATATGGAATCTAGGGGGAAAAAAAAGGTCATGAAGAACCTAGGGGTAAGACGGGAATAAAGACACAGACCTACTAGAGAATGGACTTGAGGATATGGGGAGGGGGAAGGGTAAGCTGTGACAAAGTGAGAGAGTGGCATGGACATACACACACTACCAAACGTAAGGTAGATAGCTAGTGGGAAGCAGCCGCATAGCACAGGGAGATCAGCTCAGTGCTTTGTGACCACCTAGAGGGGTGGGATAGGGAAGGTGGGAAGGAGGGAGGGAGATGCAAGAGGGAAGAGATATGGGGACATGTGTATATGTGTAACGGATTCACTTTGTTATAAAGCAGAAACTAACACACCATTGTAAAGCAATTATACTCCATTAAAGATGTTAAAAAAAAAACTACAGGGCTTCCCTGGTGGCGCAGTGGTTGAGAGTCCGCCTGCCGATGCAGGGGACGCGGGTTCGTGCCCCGGTCCGTGAAGATCCCACATGCCGTGTAGTGGCTGGGCCCCTGAGCCATGGCCGCTGAGCCTGCGCATCCAGAGCCTGTGCTCCGCAACGGGAGAGGCCACAACAGTGGGAGGCCCACGTACCGCAAAAAAAAAAAAAAAAAAAAAAAAAAAAAACCACAAAACTACATGTAAGTCTTAACTAGGTTTTCATAATTCAGAAGAAAAGGAGCTGCTAATAATCGTGTCAAAGACATACAGTCTTTTAAGAAGTTTTGTTTTAAAGTCATTTGAACAAATGTGAGAAGAAAGATCATCATTGTAATTTATTATTTACTATGAGGAATTGGCTTACAATCAGCTGTCTGCCAGCTACAGGCCCAGACAAGCCAGTGCTGTACTTCAGCCTGAAGTTCTGAGTCTGAGCCCTGAGAACCAGGGGAGCCAATGGTGTAAATCGTAGTCCGATGGCAGGAGAAGAGATGAATGTCCCAGCCGAACAGTGAGGCAGGAAAAAGGGACAAGTTCTTCCTTCCTCCATCTTTTCTTCTATCCCAGTTGTCAATAGATTGGATGATTTAATACCCATATTAGGTAGAGAAATCTGCTTTTTGGGGTCCATGGATTCAAGTCCTAATGTCATCTGGAAACACCTTCCCAGACATCCCCAGAAATGCTTGATCTGGGTACCTTATGGCCAGTGAAGCTGACACTTAAAATTAACCATCACAATCATGCTTGTGAAAAAACTCGTTGAAATATTTTATTCTTTGAATTATAGGAGTAATATATTTCAAATGAGAGGACATAGGAAGAAAACAGAATCTTACATGAGAGGTACTAAAAACTTCATTTGTGCAGATACAAATTACACACTATATAATTAGAGAATGTTGAGTTTTCTTCAGGGTAAATTATTTCTATTTTAATAAGGACCTTATGTTGTAATTGACTAGCATCATGAAAATTAACATTTGTTGAGAGTCATGACTTTATAGTGCAACCCAGTAGTATAAACATCATCAGTATTACTGTTGTCAACTAGACCAGTTGCTCCCCCCCCCCCAAAAAAAAAGTTCTGAAGTTTAGTTAACTGTATTTGCTATACATATAAAAACAACAACAACAAAAACTAGTAGTTTAGCAAAATAGATGTTTCTGCTCCTGTAAAGGTCAAGTGTGTATGTTCACGGTCTGGGGGCAGCTTTCTCCGAGTGATGATCTGGGGACAAAGGCTCCTTTAATCTTTGAGTCTCAACATTCCCTGTGGTCTTAAGTCTTTATCTCCTTGCTGAAGGAGGAAAAGGCAACATAGAAGGTTCATCTGCTTCTGTCCAGAAGAGCCCAGCCTAGTTGATGCTGGTGCACATCCATGGACAAGATCTTACCACGGGGCTTCCCTGGTGGTACAGTGGTTAAGAATCCTCCTGCCAATGCAGGGGACACGGGTTTGAGCCCTGGTCCAGGAAGATCCCACATGGTGTGGAGCAACTAAGCCCATGTGCCACAACTACTGAGTCTGCGCTCTAGAGCCCACAAGCCACAACTACAGAGCCCGCACCACAACTACTGAGCCTGCGCGCCTAGAGCCTGTGCTCCGCAACAAGAGAAGCCACTTTAACGTGAAGCCTGAGCACTGCAAGGAAGAGCAGCCCCCGCTCGCCGCAACTGGAGAAAGCCCGCGTGCAGCAACGAAGACCCAACGCAGCCAAAGATAAATAAATAAATGTTAAAGATAAATAAATAAAAAATAAAAGCTGGTGACGCATTAAAAAAAAAAAGATCTTATCACGGAGTCACACGTCCTCTGTGTACACCTGCCCTGAGTCACCTGCACACCTGCCTCTCCGTCCCAACTCTTCACTTTAGAAGGGAGAGCCTGGATGCCTGTAGAATCTGGTCTCTTTGTGCTGCCTGAATCCAGCGAGTTGGTCAACACTAAATCAGAGCATTCATCATAGAGTGTAACTTCTGTCCTAGAGTTAGTGTAGTGAATGGTGTCAGCGAGTTAGTTGTCCTCCTGAGGAAGATTTATGAACATAGTGCCTGGGAAGAAATAAGCTTAATTTAAAAAATAAAAACAAGCTGAAAACTTTTCAATAAGTATTCTAATCTAAAAGGTGATAAGGGCTATGGATTTCATTTTATTTTTGAGAGAGCGAGGTTGTTTTGTTTCATACGTTTATTCTTGGTTTTATACCAAGTGATTATTTGTATTTATCCATCATAAATACTGTATTTAGATATATGTGACTCTTAAGGAATTAGTAAGTAATAATAGTGAGGTATTATGTGTAACGAATTAAAATATTTCTTTGTGAATAATGTTAATAATTTAAATTATACCTGCATAATTAGTTTTTCTATGTGTTTGATACACCACTTGAAAAAATGATTTGTGTTGTTCCATTGTCATTTATAGCCACATTAGTAATATCTAACATGTATTTTTCGAAGTAGTAAATTTCAAAATTTTCTGGCAATATGATGGCTTTGCATTCACTAGAACTTTTGGTATTAGGCTCCTACCGCCATTGGTTAGGTAGTCACACTCTTTTGAAATCAGAGAATGAAAGTTAGTTCACCAGTCATTGAAAAGGGGACCTAGAAAGACATATTGAATAAATCAAATACTTTGACATTTTTAATAACTCCCACATAATTGCCATGTTTATAATTCAGGGCAGGAAATATATCAGAGCTATCCATTAATTAAAAATTATTCTGATCATTATGCTTTATATTCATAAAACCATACATACACAGGTAGTACCTGAAATAACAACAAATACAATATCTGAGCCACACCCAAATCAAATGTAAGTAGAGAGCATTTAGAACACAAATGGAGCACTAAGACAGTCACGATCTCTTGAAATCGGTCCTTCTGGTTGGATTTCCCCTTGATTGGCCTTTTGGAATCTTTTTGACTTCTCAGACCATTTTAGTGGTCATGTTTAGTCTCTAATTTAAATATTAAAACGTGTTCTTTCAAATCTTAACTAGGATTTTAAAGAAAGGGAAAAAATAAAAGGAAAAAAGATCAAGAGGTTGTTTTCTTATGGTAATACAAGAAAACTAATTAATACATAAAATGCTGGGAAGAAAAAAACGATACTATAAAAGTGGTTTGGAAATTTATTTGCTGCCTTTGGGGCAGTGATTATTTCTATTCTAGGGAAGTAATGCATATTCCATTCCTCTGTGTTTGAAAAAAGCTACCAAGACTCAGGTGTGCATTTTCTTAATTTGAAACCCTCAGAGTATGGGTCTTAAGCTCACATGGACAGTCACATACTTGAAGATTATGGAGGACACTCGAAAAACAGGAAGTGAAGAGAACAAACGGTGCCTTAAAACAGGTTAGCCTTCTGGGGGAATTTTGTGAGTATTTGAGAAACGAAGGGTTGTCATCAATTAGTCGTTAATACTTGCCTTCACTGATCAAGCTCCCTTTGTTTTTCAAAAACTTGTATATCCTCCAAGCATCACGTAGTCTAAACAATAAGATGTTTGCCCAAGTTGTTTTTTCAGAAGCTTGGAGTCAGCTGTGTCCAGTTCAAGCTCCAGCTGGTTAAGACTGGTTAGGACTGGTTAGGACCACAGATCCTCCAGCTGGGCATCCGCGAGTGTCCACTCTGTGACCTTTGACGTCAGAGAGCCGGGAGCTCCACCGTCAAAACGTTGGGTGGGGGGAGGTGGTGGGCTGGTGGTGATGTTCTGGGCATGCGTGCCAAGAAGAATCCTGTAGCTTAGTTAAACCTGCGCAGAATGATTACTCACCTGTTCCTTATTTCCAATCACCTTTCCCCATGCTCCCCATGCCTCGACTTTATCCCAAGTAAATATCCTGGGCATCTCGCTTTCAGAGAGGTGGGTTTGGGATCTGTTCTCTCACCTCCTCACTTGGCTGCCTCGTGAATTAACCCTTTCTTTGCTGCAATCCTCAGTGTCTCAGTGCTTGGCTTGCCGCGTGTCAGGCAAATGAACCTGGTTTGGTAACATGTGTAAAATACAGCTTCTCTTGGTGTCAGATGTCATAACGTCATACTGCATAACAACTACACCACGTGTCAGATGATAATGTTCGCTTTATATAATTTCATAATATCTTTGAAATTTTTACAAACCTGATTGTTTTCTAACACGTGTAACTAGGAAATGATAGAGCCTTTCATTCAGGAGTGAGGGTGGAATAAAGCAGCCTTCAAAAGCCCCAGGAAAGGGCTTCCCTGGTGGCGCAGTGGTTGGGAGTCAGCCTACCGCTACAGGGGACGCGGGTTCGTGCCCCGGTTCGGGAGGATCCCACATGCCGCAGAGCAGCTGGACCCGTGAGCCATGGCCGCTGAGCCTGCACGTCCGGAGCCTGTGCTCCGCAATGGGAGAGGCCACAACAGTGAGAGGCGCGCGTACCACAAAAAAAAAAAAAAAAAAAAAAAAAGCTCCAGGAAGGGCTGACACAAATAGAGGCAGGGTTAGGTTTGGAAGTATTGGGGTGTTCTGGAGCTGGAATTGGGGGTGCAGGTAGGGATTAAGGGAGCAGAAGATGTTCCCTGAAGAGTTGGCACCCTAAGGAGGGTGCATTGGTGCTGCAGGGCTGATTCCCTTATGAAGCTCCTGGCTCTGCACATGGAGACTTCATTCCCATCAACAGTCTCTCCAGGTATATTTTAATGCAAGATGCTGAGTGGCCATGGCTTTCCAACTGCACCCATTGTGCTTCAAGATGGCAGGGCAGTGGTCCTAACTGTGGATTCCCTGTAGTGAATAGTGGTAGTCAGTTTGTCTCTGCAGGCAAAACCCCTTCCGGAGATGAGGAATTAATGAAGCTTTCAATAAATGGCCTCACATATAAAAAGAGGACTGTGAATATGTGATATGGATGATAGAAAGGGGTCTTGCAGGATGGGTAGGATTTGCATAGCTGAAAAGAGAGGGCCAGGGCTAGACCTGCAGGTCGAGGAACAACAGAAGAAAAGGCACAGAACTAATAAAAGGCATGATAAATTACATGCAGTATGAAAAATAATAATACTTTAAAGAAACCCCACAGTGGTGCATGTTCAGCCATGAATATCTGGAGTTAGAAGGGACTCCTTAGGTACCGGGTTGCAACCTCTGAGTCATGCGTGGAATGCAGGCTGCAGTTTTGTTTGTTCTTTGCACATATATGTTAACATCCATGAGGCCGAATTTGGGCACAAATGGGGAAACCAAGAGTAATAATTGCTTTAGAGAAAATTCTAAAGAGAAATTTGAAATTCTTTAAAATTCAATAATTATCTTTCTTTGGAAAAGCGAGCGCTATCGAAACATATTTAATTAATTATTTAGTATCAACATTCAAGACTATATGATCACAAATCACTATGTGTTGCTTTAATATTATGCCAATTCAGTAAACCATAAAAGCTTCCCCTTGAAGCATGGTATAAATGAAATGTAATTTGTTTAACATGTCTAAATTACCTTACCAGATTATGAGTTTCTTTAGAGGAGGACCTGATTCCTCCAGAGCATTAGCATATTCAATAAATGTATGTTTGGTGGTGATTAGATTAATAATAGCTTTAAAACTTGATAAATGAGTAAAAGATTTGAACTGAGGGGTTGGGGAGGAAGTTCTTGGTTAGAAATGATAATGGTGATGAATAGCAGACATTTTTTGAGGGGAGCATACTTGATAACTTTGAGCATCAAGTAGAACACAAGTAAAAGATACAGAAAATATCAGAATGAGTCAATGGGAGAACTTTGAGGAATAATTCTCATCAAGGTGAGGGATAGATGAATCCCTCAGGACCTGGATGAATTTTAGAAAGGAAAAAAGGAAAAAAAAGGACAGAGTTAAGGGATAGAAATCACAGGATGTATTTGGAATGATGAAAAGAAAAGTTATCATTGCTTGCAAAAGTGTGGTTCCTCGATTAGGTAAAGTATAAGAAATAAAATCAGGTTAAACTGATTTTATAACTCAAACTATAATTATGTTTAAAATTTTAGAACTCATTGGTTTAGTTTATATGCACATATACACATAATACACACCTATATAATTTATATTATAGATATACTATTCGTGCTATATAAATAATTGAGAAATAAACTTTTGTTAATACTTAACAACAAAATCATCCATTTGCCTTGGAGAAATCAGAAATCTGTCCATTTTTCCCTTACATAAAAACTGGAAAGTATTTATTGCTTTTATTTTTTTCTCAGGTTCACTCTTATCTCACAGAATATGTATTTTCAGTTTTATTTCAACAGAACATCCATGAATTTTTGTTTCTTTATCAACATTTTTATTTCCCCGGGGAACATTTCTGTGGAATCCATTTTTACTTGTATGTGACCAGAGGACCTCTATCGGTCAAGTGCACTAACATCCTCGGCATAATTTCAGGAGGAAATTACAGAGAGCACTGCAGGTCTGCCACTCTCCTGGAGGGGAAATATTAACACCCTCACCTCTTGCTCCCAATATAAGATTCTGGCTAGGAGTGAGTTACTCATTTTCTGAAGGGGCATTAATTCCTTAATCCCTCTCTAGTCACTTGGTAAATTACCTCTTCCATTACCCAGAACAGTGCCTGGAGATTTCAAGGAATGAATACTTCTAAAGGTGAGAAATACTTAGAAACCCATTATGAAAGTGGTTTCTTTCAAATTTTGTTTTAAATACAGCTTATTGTGTATCTGTATGTGCATATATCTGTAGTTATTGAGTGTATGTAGGCATTTATATTTGTATAAGGATATTAGAGATTTCAATTCTACATTTGTATTAGTTAGGCTCTAGGTTTTCCTTCTATAATAGAAATCCAACATAATAGCTTAAACTAGGTCAGGGCTTTTCAATCTTGGCATTGTTCATGTTTTAAACCATAGAATTCTTGGTAGGGGGTGTCGTCCTGTGTATTGTAGGATGTTTAGCAACATCCCTGGACTCTACCCACTAATGCCAGAAGCAACCATACCCTCTCAGCTGTGACAACAAAAATGTCTCCTGGCACTGCCAAATGTCCCCTTAAGGGCAAAGTTTTCCCTTACTGAGAATCAGTGAGCTGGGTAGAAATCTATGTTTCACTCATGGGGAGTCCAAGCTGGCGTGGCAGCTCTGCTCTGTGCTGGAGGCCAGACTCTGAGCTTTGTCATCTCTTGGACCTGCCGTGATCATGTGAACCCATAGATCTCCCTCAAGTATCCTGATTCTAAGGGGGCAAGGGCAATGTGTGTTGGTAAAGTGACTCTCTGAAAAAAAAAAAGAGCCTGATTGGGGAGCAGGGGCCTGATTTGTAGTGTTTGTGGATTTCCATGTTGTAAATATTCCTTCAGTGGCTGCTGTTAAACTAGCAATTTTTTAACAACTGGCTTCAAAATTCTTGCATATTTAACAATCACTTCTTGTAAGGCAGTATTAGTGGATGGCAGCATACAGCCACAGAGGAAAGAGAAGGCGCAACCTTCTGTTTAAGGGCAAAATGAGGTTCCGCTCCTGTTCACCCTCATAGGTCAGAACTTAGTCACATGTTCATCCTAGATGCAAGGGAGGCTGCAATGCTGTGTGTATTCTGGACAGCATCTATCCAGCCAAAGAACCAGGAGAATGTGTCACTAGGAGACAGAGAGAGAGAGAGAATTTACTTTTTACAGTAGGAAAACCATCAGCCTCTGCCATGTTATCATTTAAAAACTGATGAGAAATCTGAATGAATTTTATCTGAGAGGATCTTAGGAATTTCAGCATTCAAAATATAATAAGTGAGAAGAGATACATCACAGACTCCCTTGAATAGTCAAAGATTCTCTATGCAGCTGACAACAGAGGATGTTGGGTGATTCTTCTTGCAGTTTCTTAAACTGAAGGTAAATGTAGCTCTAAAATTCTACACTTTTAGCTCAAGTTTTTTGAAGTAGGTGACCTATGTACTTCACCTTTTGGACTCACTAGAAAATAAATACAGGATTTTAGAATTAGAATAGGATTAACGATAATGGTAATAATTATAATAGATAACATATATAATAGTATGTATCAGTCACTGTCTAAATACTTTGCATATTTTTGTGGTCTTTTAATCTTCACAACACCCTGCGTAGTAGGCACCATTGTTATCCTTATTTTTAGACAAAATTGAGGCACAGATAGGTTAAGTAACTTACCCAAGGACACATAGCAAGTAAGAAGTGGGGCCAGGATTCTTAGAGATCATCTCTTCTAATGTTCTCTGTGCATTCATCTCTATTTCCTTCTATATCTTCCCCTGTAAGGAGAGGCTCTGGAAGGGTAAAAACTACATTTCCCAGATTCCTTTGCAGCTGAGGTTCTGGGTACACCTTGCCTTCAAATCGTCAGCTTTATGATGTGAAGCAGCTTAGTGACAGCTGGGTTAGCAGTAGGAGCAGCTATCTCCTGGCCCCCTCTAAGGTGTTGTGACCTTTCTGGTAATGGAAACTTGGTAGGTTTTTAAAAATTTCCTCATTTGTAAGATGGAGATAACATTTCCCTTTTAGGATTGTTCTGAAGATGGAGTGGTTTATTAGGAAGTTGGTTTGGCTAATGACAGAACCAAAATAATAGTCGCTTAAACAAGATGAAAAGTTATTTCTCTGTAATGCTGATGTCCTAATGTGCAGTTCAGGCTTGGTGCAGTGGCTGCAGGATCCTCAGAGTTCAGGCTCCTACCTTGTTGCTTGACAATTGTCAACATTCAGTTTCCACCTGTGGTCTAAGATGGCTATACCCACTTCCCACCCAGTGGTGAAGGGAAAGTGGGTGGTGTGGCTTGTCCTTTAAGGGCAAGACCTGGATGTTGTACCTGTCATTTCCACTCAAGCCCCCTTGGCTAGAAGTTAGTCATATTTTCACACTTTTGCTGCAAGTATAGTCTTAAAATTGTAGCCTTCGATTGGACAGTTACTATCTCAATTGAGAAGGTTGAATTCTATTACTAATATTATGTGAGAAGTATATCATGGATATTGAGGATGACTAAAGTCTCTGCCATAGGCAAAGCACTTGGTACACGAGCACATTAATAACTGGAATTCTTCACTTTATTGTTTTAGGGTCTTTTATCTCCTAGAAACAATATTATTTCTGATTTCCATTGAAAAGGTAATATTTTGGAATTGTGTTACCTGAAAATTTTCAGAAGCAATACCTGTCTATGAATCAAGCTTCAATGTGAAATAGATCCTGAATCAAATGCTAAGAGAAAATGCCTTTGTCTTAATAAAAATGATTTTCTCATTTCTTGCAGAAAAATAATAATAAGTAATGAATTTTGGAATCTCATTGGGGTGTTACACACTCCAAGCTCTGTGACAGTTTCAGGTGGCAGACCATTTGAATCCTTAATGCTGCTGGGGGCTATAAAAATAGTCTAACTATTCTTTTCAAGTGATGAATTATAGAGTTAGCAGTAGACCTGATCAGTAGAACACGGTCAGTATGATTGAGTGCCCACAATTTTAACTTTAAAAGTAAGAAGAAGTAGGGCTTCCCTGGTGGCGCAGTGGTTGAGAGTCCGCCTGCCGATACAGGGGACACGGGTTCGTGCCCCGGTCCGAGAAGATCCCACATGCCGCGGAGCGGCTGGGCCCATGAGCCATGGCTGCTGAGCCTGTGCGTCCAGAGCCTGTGCTCCGCAATGGGGGAGGCCACAACAGTGAGAGGCCCGTGTACCGCAAGAGAAAAAAAAAAAAAAAGAAGAAGTAAATCATGGGAATTGGAATGGAGTAGCCCTTGTAAAAGTTGTGTGGTGAACAAGCTTATCTTCAACATTTGCCTACAGTCCTGTTAGGTTACCTTCTTCCCCTCCTTCACCAGTGCCCAGCCCATAAAGTTTCTGCTCTTCCAAGTACACCTCATCTCACTGCCTTGTTGGCAAAGAGCTGAGTACCTATTGCTACTCCCCCTTTGCAGATAAAGAAGTCCCTTACCCCAAATAAATGAAAGCTAAATGCCTGGGAGAAGGGTACCAGAGGTATTTGGGCAAGGAGACTCTTATTTGTACCTGAAAACTCATACCATTTTGGCAACTGAGCCTCCATATACAGAGGTGGGCGCAAGCTAGATTTGCTGGAAACTAAGCATTCCTATTTTGGGCAAAATCTGCACATGGTTAGAAGGATGAGTCACTAGGCAAGAGTTATTTGTCTGCTTACTGAGACTATCAATATTTCATAGTTTGGAGTGGACTTTGGGTTACAATTGTTAACACTGCTATTCTTGACAAGGGCAGAAAGATGAATATCTATAGCTCTCTGAGACTTTTCTATGTACCCAGTTGATTACACCACGTGGAGATGTCTGAGTGGCTGTCTAGAGAAATGGTGCTTGGCACAAAAGAAGGCATTTAAATACCTTCCCCTGCTTCCCGCATGGCTTAGCTCCCTCTAAGTGGGTTCTTCCAACACCTGAAGCTATATATGAAGGACTAGCAGCCGACAGCACATGACATCTTGGGAGGAATTTTGGAATCTCTCTACTGCACCTTTGGCCACACAAGTCCCTTTTGTTTGTTTATTTATTTACTTATGCTTTAAATTCTACATATTTTATTTAAAAATGCATTTTAGAAACTGGGAGGCTAATATAAGTCTTCATTTTTTTGATAAATAACCCTCTCTCTCTCTCTCTGTCTTTTTATCCCATCTTTTAGCTCTGGCAGTTCTCCCAGAACAAGTAATAATAGAGAAGATGTTACAATGAAACAAAAGCTCAAGACATTTTCAAATTGGGCAAAAGTTGGAAAATGTGACTAAAAGAAGCAAAAGTAATCCTATAACAGTGGAGCCTGGAGCTGTCTTACATGACATTGGCAATCATATGTGGCTGCGTAGCTTGCAAGACTTAAAAAGAAGCCAAAATTAAGATGTGGTTCAAATTTTAAAATACACAAAAAAGGGTAAAATTTACATTTGTAGCAAGATGCTCAGACCAAAACTCTGTTCCCAAAATCAACCAATGAACCAGAGGAGCATACAGTCTGTGGATGGTAGAAGTCAAGGCAAACTCTGACTTCAAACTCGCCTGCCCATGGTTACTGCCTGGCAAAAGAGCCAAACTTGAACTTGGACTGGGCATTTGTTTTTGTGGACAATATTGGACCCTTCAGGTAAAATAATAATAATCCAGTCTACTATTCTTAAGGAAATTGTAAAGTGACTCGAGTAAAAACCTAGACATTTTCTTCGTAATGTGGACTCCTTTTGTTTTAGCTGGAGTGCTATTCTTGCAGACGTTTAATTCTTCGGGAAGTATTGGTTTTTGCTGCAAAGAATTCACCTGGGTACATGGTGTCTATAATGTGGAGATCATATATATATATAATGTGTGTAAACCGTCACCAGAGAGAAACAAGGCTGAACATACGTAGGCGGGAGTTTACCCTCACTCTAGAGGAAATAAACTCAGAATCTCTTGGCTAAACTTAACCTGGGATTAGATTCCAGATTGTGCCCTGCAACGAAGAACTGTCTCGCCCAGAGTGTCAATGGTGCCATGAAACCCTGTTACAGGAAGAAACTAGTAAATAATGTGTCCAAGGACCCATAGCCAGCTAGTGGATGAGGAACGCTTTGCCCCCAGAGGGCTCTGGAATGAAAGGTTTCTTCACCCAGTTGGTGATGCAGGTCCAAGGGCCCTTGGGTCATGATGCCATGCCCAAGTTCGGACTTTTTTCCATAAACTAAGCACGCTTGCTTAACTTTGCCATACTAAAACTGAGTCCAGCTGTCATATAGAGTATAAAGAGCTTGTTTGTTTTTATTTTCCCTCCAATACAATTTCATTTAACTATTGAAATTGGGCTCATTTGAATTTTATTTTTGGCTCAGGAGTGACGTGCTTTTAGAAATGATTCTCAGGTTGGCTCCGTCTAATTAAGGATGAGTGCACTGTGTTCTAGAAGACCTTCAGTCATTGTGGACATACCCATGTATTATCCTGAGTGTCTCTCATTGTCTCTAGCCACTTGTTTTTTTTTGTGTGTGTGTGGTCCATTCATTCCTTCCACTAATTTTTATTTCAGAGATTTCTTTTGGCTCGTGAATAATGTTTTTTTTTTTTTTTTTTGCGATATGCGGGCCTCTCACTGTTGTGGCCTCTCCCGTTGCGGAGCACAGGCTCCGGACGCGCAGGCTCAGCGGCCATGGCTCACGGGCCCAGCCGCTCCGCGGCATGTGGGATCTTCCCGGACCGGGGCATGAACCCCTGTCCCCTACATCGGCAGGTGGACTCTCAACCACTGCGCCACCAGGGAAGCCCATGAATAATGTTTTGAAATGACTAAAATAACCTAGAAATGATGGGATGTACTTGAGAAGGCAAGATTCAGATCTGATTATAGATTTGACAAATTAGAGACATGAGCAGATAGATGCAAATAGGTGTACAGAATGATACCCTACAAGAAAGAAAAAAAATGAGCAAATAAAAGTAACAACTGCTTATATTAATGATATGTGGTCATATTTCTGATTAGAAATTCACTCTTAAAACATTTTTCACCTAAGAAACCATTTTTTTAAATTGAGCTCTATTTGACACACAATATTATATTTGTTTCAGGTGTGCAACATAATGATTCAGTATTTGTATTCATTGTGAAATATCACTATAATAAGTCTAGTTAACAACTGTCACCACACTTAGTTACAGAATGTTTTTATTGGGACAAGAACTTGTAAGATCTACTCTTTCAGCAACTTTCAAATATACAGTACAGTATTATTGAGTACAGTCACCATGCTGTAAGTGACATCCCCAGGACTTATTTATTTTACAACTGAGAGTTTGTACCTTTTAGCTCCCTTCACCCATTTCACTGACTCCCTAACCCCTGCCTCTGGCAACCACTAATCTGTTCTCTGTATCTGTGAACTTGTTTTTTTGTTTTTTTTTTAGATTCCACATATAAGAGAGATCATACAGTTTTTGTCTTTCTCTGTGAGACTGTTTCTACTTAGCATAATGCCCTCAGGGTCCATCCATGTTGTTGTAAATGGCAAGATTTCATTCTTTTTTATGGCTGAGTAATACTCCATTGTATGTATGTGTGTGTATACACACACACACACACTACATCTTCTTTATCCATTCATCTGTCAATGGACACTTAGGTTGTTTCCATATCTCGGCTATTGTAAATAATGCGGCTATGACATGGGGGTGCAGATATCTTTCTGAGCTAGTGTTTTCATTTTCTTTGGATAAATACCCCAAAGTGTAATTGCTGGATCATATGGTAATTTTATTTTTGCATTTTTTGATGAATGTCCATACTGTTTTTCAATTTTCATTCCCACCAACAATGCACAAGGGTTCCCCTTTCTCCATATCCTCCCCCAACACTTGTTATTTCTAGTCTTTTTTGATAATAGCCATTCTGACAGGTGTGAGGTGATATGTCATTGTCATTTTGATTGGCTTCTCCATGATGATTAGTGATGTTGAGCATCTTTTCATGTACCTGTTAGCCACCTGTATGTCTTCTTTGGAAAAATGTCTGTTCAGATCCTTCTGCCCATTTTTAAACTGGGTTTTTTGGATTTTATTGCTACTGAGTTGAATGGGTTCTTTATATATTTTGGATATTAACTGCTTCTCAGATATATAATTTTCAGATATTTTCTGCCATTCAGTAGGTTGCCTTTCCATTTTTTGATGGTTTATTTTGTTGTGTAGAAGCTTTTTGATTTGATGTAGTCCCACTGGTTTATTTTTGCTTTTGTTGCTTTTGCTTTTGGTGTCAAATACAAAAAATCATTGCCAAGACCAATGCCAAAGAGCTTACCGCCTGTGTGTTCTTAGAAACAATTGGATATGATTTATACAAACATTCACTTTGGAGAATTTATAAAAATCTGGAAAGAGGTTTTAATGTAAGTTTTTAAAGGCATTTTATTGGATTTATTGTCTTAGCTTTGCATTTCTCATCATCTCACATTTGGATTACCTCCAGTCCTCTTCATTGGCTTACCTGCTGCTAAAGAAGTGTCCCTCACAAGTTCTCCCCACCAGAGTACGCTTGCTAAAATGTAAATCTGATTGTGCCATTATCCTGCTTACAATCCTTCAACTTTTCCATTAACTTTCCAAAGCACCTGTGGAAAAATGTTAAGACCCCTGCCAATCCCGTAAATGTCCCCTCCCCCTACAGGCTGTGCAGCCTCAAACCAAACAGAGCTATTTGTAATTTCCTTCACTAGCCAGCCTTTTCTGTGCCTGGCTGTATTTGCATTTGGAGGGGGCTTGTTGCAGTTTGTGTGCTCAATAAACTCACTTATCTTTTAAAACACAAATAATGCTGTTTCTGTCAACTGTCCCCACTAGCAGTTATATATTCCCTCTATGTTCTCATAATAATTTCTGCATGTCTCTATGACAACACTTAACTATATTGTATTTTAATTATCTATTTACCCATCTGACTTTGCCACTGAGTGTTGGACTCCTGTTCATGAGGACCTTGTCTTGTTTATGTTGAATCCTCCATATAGTATATATTTTCTGGTGTGTAGTAGATGCTCAACAGATATTTGGAGAGCCAGAGAATAAATAAGTGAATACATGTTGAATATGTAAAAATTATACTAGAGTCAAATTTAATCAGTCGCTTTCAAGAGCTCGTCTTAATCAACTTCATCTTTTTTGTCAAAGCGTTCTGTAAAGAGATTTATCTCAAAGTTTGCTTGTGGCATATTTAAAATATAATTGAGGTTATTATTATAAGCTAAACAGACAGTTTTCTATATTCAGTTTTGTGGATATTGAGGGAATGTTTTGATAAGCAAACAGGATGTAAAAGTGTATTCAAAATAAACTCAAATAGAATGACTTAAAGGGCTGTGTTATTTCAGTTTCATTAGACAGCAAGCACATTTGCAGTGTCCAGTAATCTGGTGGTGAATTACTACTAGAGCAATATTTTAAAAACCTGCTTCTAAAAAGATCTTTTACCAACTAGAAAGAGGCTAGTTTCTGCTAGATGATTTAATATTTTATATGTACATTTAAGAGAAGTTGAGCTTAACTGCAGTCATCCTTACTTTAAAGGAAAAAACAATAACTTTCTTCTTGAAATGTCCTCCTGGTTATTTTCTTTTCCATGTAATTAGTTAACCTGTGAGAGACCTGCTATTAGTATTCATCATAAATTCCTGCCCTGAGGAAATTTCATGGATTAAATTCATGATTCCTTGTGGAATGTTTGCTGTATAACATTTACCAAAGAAAAACAAGGAAGATAATTACCTTATGAGGAACAGCCCTACCCTGAGGTATTATTATTTATTTTTTTAAATCGAAGTATAGTTGATTTACAATATTGTGTTAGTTTCAGGCATACAGCATAGTGATGAGGTATTATTTTGAAACAACAGAAAATGTTGCAGTTTCCAGATACTAAAATGGAGTCAGTGAGAAAGCTGGTAGACACTGAAAAATGAGAACATTTCACCAAACCAAATTCTAAGCAGAACGAGTCAAACCATAGTGTTTCGAACTCATCTTTTTGTTATCAAACTTCACACATCCAGGAGTCACCAGAAATGGGCCATCTAAGTTTTATTTTAAACTTTACCATGAATTTGTGACTTTCATTTGTAAAATGAGTAGTTGTTTGCTTACCCAGTAGTGTCAAGGCAGCATTTAAAGAAGTTAATCTAAACATCTTCTAACAAGTACAAAGTCATTTCTCTTTTACCCAAGGTGAATTTAGGTAGAAATCGTTGTTGATCTGCAATAAATAGACTGCCAGATATTTCTCCAGCAAAAACAGGTTTATTCAGGATGAGCAGAGAATAGCAATTCCGGGTCTGCAACCATGGGGAGCCACGTGCACGTTTTCCCAGGGCAAGGGAAGGAGAACATTTTTACAGCGGGGGTGGAAGGTGAGAGAAGAAAGCTGGGAGGGCTGTAGTGCACAGAGTCCATTTTCATTGGCTGAGTCCTTGACAGGAAAGAATAGTCTTCTTCCTATTGGGCTCTGCTACAGTTGCAGGGCGTGAGAGCTCCAGGGCTGGTCTCCTGGCTCTATTTAATTGAGGTTTCTGTTTATTAATTTTTTACATAGTAGTAGGCTCAGGACCCACTAATGAGATGGGCCAAAATAAAAATAAACTAGCACCGAAGGATAGTCAAGCTCTGGGGGAAATGAACAGGTACTTACCTTGATATCAGGTAACTTAAATACAAGTCTCTTTAAAAAAAAGTTTTGAAGATCATTGTTTAGTATTTTCAAGAGCATTTTAAAAGTTTATGTCAAAGGTTGAATATCACTTCTAAAAGAAAGCTTATGTATAGGTTATTTCAAATGTTCAGAGGTTATGTCTGACAGGAAACCACTGGAGGGCAGTATGTAGTAAGAGTTATGACTTGCCTGGAATATTGATTTGTTTCAGAACATAAACTGAATATCACATCACAGCTCAATTTTTTAAAATGACGTACAGTTCTGCTGCCTGTTTTAGAGTTTAAAAAGATTTTCCACACTTAGTGCCTGAATTAATCTGTGTATTTCGATTGGGTGTGAAGAATGATGAGGCTGATTATATGTTGAAAGCATTTCTGTCTTACTGATAAATCAAAAAGTGTGAATTCAAGTTTCTGCACTCATTGAACAGTGATGTATTTCAATATGGCTAGACTTTAATTTATACTGTATTTCCCTAGGGAAGAAATTGGGTTTCCGGAGACAGCTGTCATTAATTGAAGTTAGGTCACACTGCCTCACACGCCTTCACCCCAGAACACTGAGTGCAATGTTCTGGATCGTATCAGCTGCCTGCGTAGGACCCACTCCCTCCACGACGAAATGTATTTAATTTGATTTCTGCACAATAAAGACACACCTGTGAGATAGAGCTTAGAAGTCAGTTTGTTCATTTAACTGTAAAGAAATACTATATTTGATTAAAAAGTCATCTTTTGCTTATAATAGTACTTGCCCCCTCACCCATAGTTCCTTCCTTCCTCCATCCATCCATCCATCCATCCATCCTTACATCCATCCATCCATCTATCCTTACATCCATCCATCGATCCATTAATTTATTCAGTATTTATTGTTCTTCTACAATAAATGTGCTCTATAGCCCTGGGTTTGCAAGGTATGATATTTCAGTTCAGAAGTATTGCATAGGAAAAACTTTCCTCAGAATATCAAGACTTGGTGAACTTTAGGTCTTCCTCAAACAGTGATAACAGACGTGTGTATAGCTCTCTGAACCAGGCACTTGTTATGAGCTCTCTACATGCCAACCCTGTGAGATAGGTTCCATCATCATCATCGTCACCGTCGTCCCATTTACAGATGAGTACATGGAAACACAGAAAGATCAAGTGCCTTGGCTGTGGTCACATAGTATGAGTGGCAGAGCCAGAGTTTGAGGTTTGCTCCAGACCACATGCCCTGAACAGCTAACCAAGGTACATTTCTCCTCAGGAGTAGGGGTTCCAAGTAAAGCAAAAGTCAGCTTGGAAAATAGCTAATTTGAGGATGGCTTTGCGCTTTTGTGAAAGAGAAAATGTACTAGACAATTAAGGAAATGTTTTATTCAGCCTACTGCAGTAGAAAGAATGTTCATTAAGGAATGCCTCAAAGAAGAAAGAGAGAACTTAGAATTTCATAAAACAAGGCAGTCATTGAGGAAATGTGGGGCTATGTCTTATCTCCCAATCTGCAAGGGCAGACTCCTTTATGTTAGCTGTTTGGGCATTTCTTGGAACCCAAAAGAGTCACAAAATGGTGGAAGGATTTCTTGACCCTGTTGCTACTTTCCAGGAACACCGGGCTCAGATAAAGCTCAACATTGTCAATCCCCACTTTTGTTCAACACGTAGAATACCATTCCTTGCTGAATAACTGAGAGGCAATCATAAACTTCCCAAGTGGAATGAAGCTGGGCTAGGAAATAGTCTTGAGAGGACTCTGGTTGGCCTTGTTCCTGCAAAATCATTTGAATCATCTGTTGGGAGGTGGTGGCAAAGGTCGGCTGTTTTGAAGGGCTGGATCAGGTATCTTCAGAGAGGGATGCCTACAATGAAAAAGATATATATTAATATCAAAGGTTGTATTAAAATAAAAAGCCAGCATTTGAACTCTGAGAGTAACCAGATCAGTGGATTCCAAAACATTGGTGGAGAAAAATCTTGCAGGACTACTTGTTGAATTTATCGAAGTTCTGAAGCCAGAATGTCAATGCTTTTGATGATGTGGTCCACAGTTCCAGTTACCTCTCTTATACATAAATGCATGATCCTAGTATTTCATGGGACTTCCCTAGTAGTCCAGACAGGACTCTCCCTTTGCATCCAGGAGGAAATCTAGCCCATGCGTGGTCTGCTGTGGCAGTGAGTCCTTTGAGGTTTATATCAAGTCCTTGGATTTCAGCCCGAGGGGCTTCTTCATATTCTTGGGGAAAAGGTGAGCTGCCAGGCAACCTAGAGTCCCCCTAGGGATCTGGGCAACTATCTAGGCAGATTACACAGATAATAAAATAACCTTCTATAGCCTCTTCTTAGAGCACACCAATAATCCAAGGAAAATGTTCCATTTTAACAGAGAGAAGGCCAAATTCTATTGCAATACCAGTATACTGTTTGATATGAAATCTCCTCTTGAAAATCTTATAAATAAATTCATTAAAATAGGCAGAATAATGGCCCCTCCTGAAGATGTCCACTTCCTAATCCCTAGGACCTGTGAATATGTTACGTTACATGGTGAGAGGTAATTATGGTTGCAGATGGAATTAAGGTTGTCAATCATTTGACAAAATAATAAGAGTATCCTGGATTGTCTGATGGTCACAATGGAATCAGGATGATCATTTAAATGAGGAAGAGGCAGGCAGGGGAGAGTGTCAGAGGATGCAATGTGAGGAACACTCACCGCTTGTTGCCGACTTTAAAGCTGCAGGGGGGCGGTAAATTGAGGATTCCAGGCAGCCTCTACCAGCTTGCAAAGGAAAGACAATGGATTCTCTTCTAGACCCTCCAGGAAGAATGCGGTTCTGATGATATCCTGATTTTTGCCCAGTGAGACTCATGTTGAAGTTCTGAACCATAAGATGATAAACTTGGGTCAGTTTAGGCCACAAAATTTGTGGTAATTTGTTACAGCTGCGATAGGAGACTAATCCATCAGATTTTAGGCCACTTTGATCATAACAACAACAGAATCCCTTTCAGCAAAACTTCCACACCTTTCTGTACTCATTCAGGGTGTGCCCTACACTTTTCTCTCCTCATTCTGGAATAGTCCTTCTACTTTAGGACCAAACTACTGTCATCTCCTTGACACAAACATATCCCTTATAGCACAGCTTCTCAAAGTAGCAAAAATGAAAATGCTCTTTAAGAGACCCAAGCACATACCCTCTCTCTATATCATAAGAATAAGAGGCAAAATATATAAACTTAAAATTATGCTTAGTAACCGATGTTTCAGTATTCTATCTTAGAAATTATCTAGACATCCAGTAACCATTGGTTAACTCAAGTTAATACCAGTGCAAGGTTTAAGTTGCCTAAAAATCTTGGAAATTGTCTTCAAGTTGACATATTACTGTTTATAATCAAGAGTCTGCCTAAGCTGATGTGCTGACAGCTTTTGTCTCCCTTTTCCCTCTCCCTCCTCTGTCCACCTTTGGGCAGGTTGATCAGGAAGCCCAGGTGCTTCCTCCTTTGGTGCCCAGGTCAGGGTTGTGGGACAGGAGTTCAATCCATGCAAGCCCCTGCCTGCATGTGGGAAACTGCACTCCAGCCCTGTCCCTAACCACCTTGAAAACGGAAAGCCAGTCTCCTTTCCTTGTTCTTTTTTAAGCCATTTTGGACCTATCTGGGAGGCCTGCCCTGCTCTCTCCAGAAAGCCACCTTCTGTGAGTAATAAACCTTTCCCTACCTTCTTGGTGTTTGTGTAGCGTCATCAGCCCCCAATTTTTTTTTTTTTCTTTTTTTGGCTGCGTTGGGTCTTCGTTGCAGTGCGCGGGCTTCTCATTGTGGTGGCTTCTCTTGTCGTGGAGCATGGGCTCTAGGCACGCGGGCTTCAGTAGTTGTGGCGCATGGGCTCAGCTGCTCTGTGGCATGTGGGATCTTCCCGGACCAGGGATCAAACCTGTGTCCCCTGCATTGGCAGGCGGATTCTTAACCACTGCGCCACCAGGGAAGTCCTCAGCGTCCAATCTTAACCACATTTTGGGTCCACAACACTACTGAAATAAAATTTATCAGAAGAGTGATTCAATTTTGGTTAAACATATTTACATTTTTCATAATCTTAAACATTTAGTAGAAGGAATGTTATCTTATTCAATCAGCAAACTTGCATATGGTTAGGGAAAACATGTCCAAGTAGAATAAAAGTCTCCATGTAAATTATACTTACACTAATCTAATATAAAATACATAGCTGTTTTTAATTAAATCAAAATGATTAAACTAGCCTTGTTTACCAAGGATAGACCTACATTATGTGAACTTCGTAAAACATTTCTGAGTTCATTTCTGTAAGGAGACCTTTTTTTTTTTTTTAACATTTGAGGAGTTTCAGTTTCCTTAATATCTGAAAATTTTAGGAATATTTAAATTATAAGTGCTTTTTATCACTATACCAATCAGAATAAGGCTCCTTTAAGAGATTTTATAGTCTAATTATTAATACCATGAAAGGGTAGGAAAATGTTATGTACTTACACAAAGAACATACAACCAGACACAAATAGAGGGCTTATAGCTTTATTTTTTAAAAATTTCAGCCATGGGTTAAGCATAAACACAGATGAACAAACCTCACCAGTCTAAATCTAAGAGGGTTTTATCACCAGGACATACAAATTCTTAATTTGTTTGAACTCAGAATAGACAAAAAGGGAAGCATAAAGGGCTAACATACCAGACTCTCTGTTGTCTTTCAACCAAGAGAAACAAGATCTCTATAAATCATTAACACATGTATAGAAATCACAAAATGATCAGACCATGAAACCAAAAGAAACCAGCACCAGATATGAAACAAGTACTCACAAGGAATCAAATCAAATCTTTATTATGCTATGGGTGGACAAGAGTCCAGAACACAGGATCAGGAGCTGAGCTCACTTTTGGGTCCCTGGACTTTCTCTCAGGAACAGAGTACTAAAGGCTCTGAGAAGCCTCATTACCTGGTAGGAGACAATGGGATCATAAGGCTAAGACCAATGTCATCTGAGTCACAGCATCAAACCCTAAAAGACAAAATGCAACAGACAATTAAGATGATTTTACTCAGGCTATTGCAACAGAGAGAGCATTCTCTAGTGATAAATGTCTCAGAGCAGAGGGAGAAAAGTTGAGGTTTTAAAAAAATTGACAGTCATTAAGGAAGGGTGGAGGTGGGTCTTACTTTAGAACATGCAGGAACACAGTGGTCCTTTGCAGTCAACCCATTAGCTACTTAGCCATTTTGCCATTTCTCAAACATGAAAGAGTTACAAAAGTGTAGGGAGGTTTCTCAACTGTCACTGCTCACCAGGAGCACAGGGCTCAGATGAAGTCCAGCATTGTCACTTTATAATAAGCTCTTTGCTTCACCACCTCTTTGACTATGGAACCCTGAGGCACAAGGCAGGTGGTATAATCTTTGGCAGGGCTTTCCATGCCTTGTAATGTCAGGTACTATGCGGAAATTTTGTAACATTCAAAACTATTTTTTATGCACTACATGACTTTGTATATTTGAAGATTAAAAAAACCCATTTCGTGCTTCTAAAAATTTTTAGAGATGACATGAAATGGAAATTACTAAACAGAAAACCATCTTTAAATTAGTTACCATTGAACTTGCAGGGTGAGGAATTTGAGTGATGTTAAGGACAAATAGACATGTTCTAGAAGCATCTGCTATGACTGAGGGGTGAACAAGGGCCAGGACTTCTGGTCATCTACTTAAAATGGGCAATTTTAGCTTTCTCTGAAGAGGAGCTTTATGGAAGCAAGGGCAGAGGAAGACTTTGTTTAGCACCTGTGAGAACGCTAGGGACCCAGGGAGATGAGATATTATGCATAACAGTTTGAAAAATGTTAGACTGCGTGAATTAGACTGCTCCAGACTGGCTGCTGGCATTTCAATCTGCAAAGTAGGAGCAGTGGCTCAGCAAGCTGGTAGAAACCAGAGGATCCTGCCAGAGCTGTGTTTCTGCTACAGCATAATAATTCAAGATGTAGTTTCCAGAAATGTTCCATGTGTGAAGGAAATGGATATTCTCCAATTGCTGAGTTAGGGTTCAATGCATGTTTATTAGATCCAGCATGTTAATCATGACATTCATGATTTTTTAACTTATTTTTAAAATCTGCTTATTCTATCCATTATGAGAGATGAGTCAAAAATCTCCCTTTGTGGTGGTGAATTCACCCATTTTTGCGTATATTTTTGCTTATATTTTAGAAATTATGCTATTAGGTACAAGTGAATTTAGAATTGTTTAATCCTTTTGGTGAGCTGAAACTTTTATCATAACATAGCAAAAGTGTTTTTGCCCTAATTTCTATTTTGTCTGTTGTTAGTATAGCTATCCACCTTTTCTACTGGTTGGTATTTGCCTTATATAATTATTTTCATCCCTTCATTTTCAACCTTTTTTTTTGTCCCTTATGTGTCTCTTCCTTTTTTCATGTAGCTGAATTCTGACTCCCTATATAAAAATTTCTGCCATTTAACTGAAAACTTCAACTATTTCCATTAATCCATTTAAATATATTGTAAGTGCTAATATATATATATATATATATATATATATATATATCCCTGCCATTTTAATTTTTTGCTTTTTATTTTTCTTGTTTTTTCTGTTCCTTTTCTTCCCCCTTCTTTTCGTGCCTATTTTTAATTGATTGGGAGCTCTTTTCCTTCTTCTACTTTTCCCCGTGTTTACTCTTAAACTCATAACATGCATATTTAACTTAGAAAATTAAAATTTAAGCAGTATTTGTATCATTCTGGGTCCAGCCAGGAAAAGAGGAACCACTTTACGCCTTTTGGTAGAGGGAATTTACTACAGGGGATTGCTTACAGAGGTAATGAAAATGCAAAGAAGCTATATAGAGGGCAGTAATTCAGAGGTGAAAAATAGCAGGAAGTTGCTTTCACTTCTAGTGTTGCAGGGGCAATGGAAAAGGAAGTCCAAATGTTTTACATGTTACATCTTCTTAGTAGGTCTTCGATTCCTATTAATCTGCTTTCAACATTTTTCATCTCTTTGTTGTCTACATTCTTTGCTTTCTGTGTAGTGTTGTCCAATACCTCCATGTTTCCTAATTCTTATCTCAGGTCTGCTATTTAACCATTGTAGACAGTTCTAAAATTAAATGATTACATCATTCATTTCTACAACTTCTCTTTGGTTCTTTAAAAAATCTGCCTACTTATTTTTTAATGGTATCTTGCTCTTGTGTTCCACTTTTTTGTTTCTTTAAACACATTTAACATAATTATTTTGTATTATGCACTTGAAAATCCTAGTGTCTTATTTTTTTGCAGGTCTGATTCTGTTGTTGGTTGTTTTTGCTGACTCTCACTCACAGTGGCTTTTCTTATGTGTTTTATTTTTTATTGTGAACTTACATTTGTTGGAAGTGTTTCTGAGAATCTTTCAGTCTGAGCAAGAGCATGTGTTCTTTTAGGGAGTACTTATGTTTGCTCCTACCATTACCTGAGGCATGATAAACTTGCACACACTTTAAACAACAGTTTTTGGTCAGCAGTTTTTAGGGCTATGAAAAAACTATGAATCAGTCCCCAAACCTGCATGAGGTCTGACCAGTGATCAAGAATTTTCAGGGAAGACTTTTTTTTTTTTAGCTCTATCTAGAACAAAGACACAGAGAGAAAATTTTCTCGGCAACTGCTTTTGTGGGAAGGTTATTTTTTTCCCTAGTTTGTCCTTTTCCTAACAGTATATTTCTCCCAGAATGTTGCCTCTAAGTGAATGGCCTTTGATCCAGCCCCCTTTTCTACAAAGGCCCCAGGCTTTCTCCCCACACCCTTGTGTACTGAAGCTCCAGGCTTTGGGGTGGTGGTCCCTAAGCATCTCTCAGATCCAGTGCTCACTACTTCCCTCAACTCATACTTCTCCTTTGCCCCTCTTCTCTGTGGGGTTTTGTTTTTTGTTTTTAAATAATCCTGCTATTTATTTATTTATTTTTTGGCCGCATCTTGTGGGATCTTAGTTCAATCCTGACCAGGGATTGAACCCGTGCCTTCCGCAGTGAAAGCGCAGAATCCTAACCACTGGACGATCAGGGAATTCCCTCCGTGTTTGTTTGTTTTTCTCATTTTCTCCCAGGCTTCTTCAATTTTTCAAAAGAATTTTAAGAATATATTTTATTAAGCATTTTTAGAAGCTATGTCTAGAGGGTAAAAATTCCATTCATAAAATAAAGATGTTGAAATATCAAAGAAAAGGGTAGCAATTTCACAAGTTATGTTCTGCAATAGTATAGAGATACTATTCAAAAGGCATTTCTTTGTTTATGTTAATATTTTCCTCTGCTTACTATGTGTCAAGCTCTCTGCTAAGCACTTTGCATACATTATCTCATTCAATCCCTGTCACAACTCCGTGAAGTAGATGTTATTATTATTTCCCCATTTTGCACCTTAGGAAAATGAAACTCAGAAATATTAAAAAAAAAACATACTCCAAATCATATAATAATAAGAGTTAGAAATGCATTTGAACCTTGGTCTCTCTGACTATAAAATCCATGTTTTCATCCACTATTCTATAAAGTTGAGTACAAATGGATGGGCTGCTCTACACTCAATCAAGAAGCCTTTATAAAACCTTCCTAGTCTTGAGCCAGAAGGCTATTATTACATTTGTAATCTTTGACTAAAGGGATGTTGTGATAAGACTTTGAAGTTGGCTCCATTAATTAATTAAAAATATGAAATTATAACTAGAATTTAATTAGCATTCTGTTCAGTGTCTATGAAAGTTAGAAAATGATAATAGCATTTGGAAGCTATTTTCAATTTTAAGAAGTGAATTGTCTGAATAGAACAAGTGACAAAGCAGCGCTAAAAGATCTGCTCAACAGAGTATGTAGAAGGCAAATTCTATTTTTAATGCTACTTAAACAGAAGAAATAGGTTAACATTTAAGTGAATAACATTAAACAATAAAAACCAAATTTTTGTCCTTAAAATTATTATAAGATTGTCGTAACATGACTTAATTTTCTCCTATGTTTCTTTTATTCTTTTGTAAAGATGCCATGCAGAGCTTTGGAAATAAAAAAAAGTTATTATCAGGGAGTGTCTTTTTTTCCTAGACTTCTGTACAGTTGACTTTTAGAAGATCATAGTGTTAGTTTACGTTTTCCCAGCAGCAGATTTTTCAAAAGATAAAAGTATGTTCAAATGATCATTCAGACAAAGGCAAAGCCTTTAGGTAAAAAGCTAGTTCTGCCATAGATAAAGTGATAAAGCTTAAAATTTATTAAATAACTGACATAAATATTGAAGGCTCATCTATTAGGAAGAAGATGAAAGTAAAGCTGAGTAAGAGTAATGGTAGCAGTTACTACCTGTTTCACTTGTCTCTTTCTGTAAACAAGCCGCCCCAAACTTATTGACATGCAACGATCATTTATTATTAGCATCTGTCACAGATCTGAGGATGGATTGGACAGGTAGGCAGTTTTCACTGAGGGTACCTCAAGCAGTCATAGTCAGACAGCGGCAGGGGCTGGAGTCATCTTGAGGACTTAATGGCTTCTCAGCTCACTGTCTGGCACACAGTCTGGGCACATGCAAACAGCGGTAGCTTGTTGTGGTGGGATCTCAACGCCTGTCTGCTCCCTGCCTCTGCAGGAACCTTACAACCGATATCCGTGAGCGCTTGCTTTGCACATCTCACTAGCAGTCACCCTCTTTCAATTCGGTGACAATGTACACACACCTCCCATACCTGAGGTCACAGCAATGACCTGTCACTCTCATATTTCACCAACACATTGGAAAGAAATGACCTAACTGCAGAAAAAAGAAAGGTAAATAAAGTCAATCTATACTACTGGAAATCTCAAGGGAGAGAAACCAGATTTCTCCAGCAAAATATTTTCACTTTAACTTTTGTAGCTTTATCTGTGCTTTGAAAAGCATTTTTTTTTTTTTTTTGTGGTATGTGGGTCTCTCACTGTTGTGGCCTCTCCCATTGCGGAGCACAGGCTCCGGACGCGCAGACTCAGCGGCCATGGCTCACGGGCCCAGCCGCTCCGCGGCATGTGGGATCTTCCCGGACCGGGGCACGAACCCGTGTCCCCTGCATCGGCAGGCGGACTCTCAACCACTGAGCCACCAGGGAAGCCCTGAAAAGCATTTTAAAAAAAATAATAGACTTTAATTTTTAGAGCAGTTTTAGGTTTATAGAAAAATTGAATAAAAAGTACTGAGTTCCCATATGCTTCCTCCTACGATCTCCCCTATTATTAACATCTTTCATTAGTGTGGGTCACTTGTGATAGTTATCGAACCTATACTGGTACACTATTATTAACTAAAGCCCATAGTTTACATTGGGGCTCACTCTTTGCATTGTGTAGTTCCATGGGCTTTGACCAGTGCAGAATGTCATGTGTCCACCATTATAGAGTCGTACAGAAGAGTTTCACTGTCCTAAAAACCCCCCTGTGCTTCCCGTTTATCCTTCCCTCCTTTTTCCCCTCTCCACACCGACAGCTGCTGATCTTTTGATCAGATCTCCATAGTTTTGCCTTTTCCAGAATGTCCTATAGTTGGAATCATACAATATGTAGTCTTTCCAGACTGGCTTCTTCCATTTTGTAATATGCATTTAAGTTTGCTCCGTGTCTTTTCATGGCATGATGACTCATTTTTTAAAATCACTGAATAGTATTCCATTGCATGGATGTACCACAGTTTATTCACTTATTGAAGGACATCTTGGTAAAAGTCTGCATTTTTAGGAAGAACAGTTTAAATAGTTCTAGGATGGTTTTACAGAGATTCTTCTGATAATGATGTCATGATAGGTGGTTATGATTTGCAGGAAGCTAGTGAGATAGCTTCACCGGACTTTATTGTCAGGAAGCAAAAAGCCTGGTAATACTGTGGTTAAGATCATGATGACTTTTCTAACTAATGATTACTGTTTGTGGCCTCCCAATATGGCCAAAAAGATTTTTTTTTTTTTTTGCGGTACGCGGGCCTCTCACTGTTGTGGCCTCTCCCGTTGCGGAGCACAGGCTCCGGACACGCAGGCTTAGCGGCCATGGCTCACGGGCCCAGCTGCTCCGCGGCATGTGGGATCTTCCCGGACCAGGGCACAAACCCGTGTCCCCTGCATCGGCAGGCGGACTCTCAACCACTGCGCCACCAGGGAAGCCCGGCCAAAAAGATTTTATCCTTTTTTTTAGGGAATTGATTGCCAGAGGGGAAAAATGATTGAAAAAAGTAGGTAGTTGGATGATAAGTTATTAATACTGTGTTGTTTACTTGAAATTTGCTAAGAGAGTTGGTCTTAAGTGTTCTCAACACACACACACACACACACACACACACACACATACACACACACACACTCAAAAGGTAACTATGTACCACTTGATAAGATGTACTGAGGAAGGAACAGCATAACCTCATGGTATTCTTGATAAAAATGCACAGCCTCAATCTAAGCATGGGAAAACTTCAGACAATCCCAAATTGAGGAACATTCTACAAAATAATTGACCAATACTCCTCAAAATTTCAAAGTTAGGCAAGACTGGAGAGAATGAGGAACTACCACAGATTGGAGGTGACTAAGAAGACATGACAACTAAATACAATGTGAGAGTCTGGATTGGCTCCTGGGACAGAAAAAAGATATTTGTGGAAAAACTGATGAAAATCCAGTGCAACCTATCATTCAGCTCATAGTACTATACCAACGTTAATTTCCTGGTTTTGACCATTGTATTATGATCACATAAAATGTTAACATTAGAGGAAGCTGGATGAAGATAATATGGAAATTTCTGGACTATTTTTCCATCTTTTCTGTAAGTCCAAAATTATCTCAAAAGTCTGTCCACCTTTCCTTAGCTACCCTCTTTGATCAAGTTGTCATCATCTTTCATCTGAACTCTGACAACAGCTTCACAACTGTCACCTTCATTCACACTGGCACCTCTCAATCCCCTCTCCACACAATATCCAGTGTTCTTTTAAAATCATGATCTCACATCCCTGTTTAAGACCTTCCATTTTGCTTCCTACTGCAATCAGAATGAAATCCAATCTCTGCCCTGCAATCTCTTCCCATGGCTCCCTGAACTCCAGTACATGGGATCTCTTTTTTAAAAACTTATGAAATATTTCAGGTTTTAAAAAGGGCAGAGACCAATTTAAAATGAATACCAACTCCCCCATTCATCTTGTTGAATCTTAATTTTCAGCTGTCAGATATGCTGCTTCAAATCATTTTCAATAGAAATGAAACATTGGCGCTACAAATAAAAAGCCCTAATCCCTGATCCCATTTCTTTTTCTAGAGTTGTTTTTCTTATGGGTGGGAGGGGTGCTTTACATGTTCTGGACAATCATTCTTTGTCAGTTACACACACGGCAAATATTTTTTCCGAGTCTGTGGTTTTGCCCTTTCCCTTTGTTTATAGTATATTTTGTAGTACAGACGCTTTATATTAAATGCAGTTAAATTTTCTGTGTGGTTTGCATTTTTTTGTGACTTGTTTAAAGAACCCTTTCCCACTTTAAGATCATACAGACATTCTTTGATGTTCTCTCTCAGTAACTTTAAATTTTTATTTTTTTACACCATAGCGCCTTTGCTCTTGCAATTTCTTGTAACACCTGCCACCATATCTGTGCCTGGCTGGTCCTTTCTTGCCGTTCAGCTCTCTGCTTAAATGTGACTTCCTTATCAGACCTCTCAATCAAGAAATAACCTCCACACAGCTCTGGTTGCTCCCGCAAATTATCTTGTTTTGTTTTCTTCACCACACTAATTAACTCTCTGCAGTTACCTTGTTCATCTATTTGTTTATTTTATGTTTCCTCTAAGCCAGATGTGAGTGCCAAGAACAGGGATCTTCATCTCTTGTTCACCATGGTGTCCCCAGCTTCTAGAAGAGAGCTGTTGCAGGTGGTGTTTGGCAGGGGCAGACACCGAGGCAGAGTTTAGTGTACAGGTTGCTTATTAGAGTGAGCCCTTTGCCTCAACACCTGTGCAAGGGAGAAAGCAGAAGCAACATCCAGCAGAGGGAGGAGTTGAGCTGCAATGCTGGCCCAGCTGCCTTGGCTCCTGAGGTCAAATGACCTGATGGTGTCGTCCCAGTGGAGCCAGAATGGCTGGGCCTCTACAGCCCCATTCCATCAGTCTTGGGGTGACCCACCCTGGGCAAGGTGGCTCTGCAGCTAAGGCCATTCCTGCAGGGGCCGACAGCCGGACACAACAAGTCCTCTCCTGCAGGGCCATCTTGGTGACCCAGCTGTGTGTGTCACAGGTGACTGGCATGTAGTTAGCACTTAATAAGTATTTAAGTAAGCCTTTCCGCATATCCTGAAACTTTTCCTGAGCATAAAGTAGAATTTCTGAGTAAGAGGATTTAAAACATTTTTAAGGTAAGTCCTGCAGAAATCCCCTCTAGAAATTTCGTGACAAGTCACACTCTAAACATTGGTATAATCATTCCTCCTTCCCTGTGGGCCAGTGCCCTTTTTTATTTTTTTCAACTTTTAAGTGCTAACTAGTAAAAATCTCTGTGTTAAATGTTCTGTTTTTGTTTTGTTAAAAAAAAAAAAAAAAAAGACCTCTGACTCTCCATGGGGCATTGTATTCCCTTCTCTGAATTTTTGCTTTTTTTTGCAATTCCTGGAAGCATCCTTATTTCACACTGCCTCTACACAGAGAAGTTAAACTTTGTTTCACCTTACTTGTCCTGGTGCACCCTTAGTTGGCCATCCAGTGGATCCTAGTTATCACTTCTGCTTCCTTGAACTCTCCTGCCAAGGGATTTGATGCAGATGGAATGAAAAAAGGACACACAAAATACAAACAGAACCACATCTGGATTACTCCTGGGAAGAAAATGGAAGTCACGTCAGATCACCCTAGAGTTAGATTTTTTTTTTTTCATTTTACAACCTGTCCAATATATTAGTGTAGGAGGTCACAAATATGTGATTTGGACGTGGGTGTGCATGCTGAAACATTTTTAAGGCTGGGGTACATAATCACAAAGCAAGATGTTAGTTACCTCCACCATATCTATCCCTTGGTTTGGTGTCAACTAGGATTTTTTTTAAATGTTTATTTAACTTAATAATCTTAGGGCTGTGCACAGAGAGTATGCTCTCCTTCATGCTTATTAAATGAATAAATAAATGAATGAATGGCATTTGGTTATTTCTTGTACCAGAAAACTTGTGTCACCATAACAACACATTCTCTCCCTAAAGTAGATGTTTATGGCAAGTCATATTCTAAATAGAAGTTTGCTTGATGAACACAGAATTAGAACAGGAAAAGGCAGTTATTAGTGTTAACATCCATAACTACAATTGCCAGATTTGGTTATTTCCAGAGGGACGTTCTTGCCACGGGGATAAGAATGATCAAATCCATAGGCTGGTGGGTTAACGTTTGGTCCTTTGGGCTTTCCATCCCTTCACTATGTAAACCAGACAAGTTATCACTGCTGAATTAAGATTGTGCTTCCTAACTCATGTTCTAGCCCTGCCTCTTAAGATTTTTCACAGGTTGTTTGTTTGTCTGTTTTTCTTTTGTTTTTTTTAACCCTAGGTTTGGCGGTTGTTCATAATGTCTATTTTCCATTCTTAGGCATTTCCCAATGCAAGAGTACTTATTTTCTTGTGGGCCTTTAGAATTTCATTTTGTGATTAAATCACTTATTGACAATTTTATATGGTATGAGGTAGGTGCTACAGCTTTTTCTATATTGTCTTAAGTAATTACTGATTTATGATGAATTCTCTTAATCTTTTATACATTTGAAGGGCTCCAAAAAGAACTGAGAAAAAGTCTGGGAAATAACTTATTTTGATGAACTAAGATTAACACTTTATAGAAAGGATTGCATCTATTATTGTGTTATTTGAGATGCTGAGAGACTTGCATGATGCCTCTTCTGCCTCTGATTTCTCTATATGAAGTGGGCACAATTAACTCTGTATTGCTATCTTTTTCACTAATTATTTCAGTACGTAATTCATGTTAAGTGCAAATATTCAAGGAAGTCTAAATGTTTTAATGCCCAGTTGACTTGCATGAGTTAGAGCTAACTTTCTGTTATTTATTCAGTTTTCTGTTTTAAGTTGTAATGTGAAATCCCAAGAATGAAGAACTTCTTATAAGGTTTCCCAGCTTGAGTTTGGTTTGATTAGAAATGTCATTGAAAATTGGATCATTTGGGAGTACAGAAAAATTTATATCACAGAACAAAAATAGCAGTGGTGAAGGAACATAAAAATAAAACCACAGAGCATCATCTGAATTTTCGAACATCCCTCTAGATATAGTTTGGGTTTAGAATGAGATTTTGGCACAGTTTCAGGATATTTTGATATTAAATTGAATTTTGAATTGGCTTCTTATTCTGATGTCTTAGAAGGGGGATTATTATTTCAATAAACTTCAATCATGGCTTCGTGTGCTAGTGAGAGTTTTCTACCAAATTAGAGACAAAAGAAAATGAATTTCAATTCTGAATCCAGCTGCAGGAAGCAGATTGGTATTGATTTTTCCTTTTCCAATGAATGTGTGAGGACTGTTTAGACATCTTCAAATGGGGTGGGTAAAAACTTTATAGTTTCAAAGGTACTTAAAAATATATCCTTCATATACCTTGCAGCTGATGATGGGAAGGGAAATAAATACCTATCCTTTTTATGTATTAATTTTTCAATCTCTTTCATATAATATGTGGGATTGATTGATTATAACTTGTGGAAATTTTAATATTGTATAGAGACTTAGTATGTTAAAAATTTGGAATTTCTGGGGGAAAAAAGCCAAGAAATAAAAGGTTTCTTTTTCTAAACAAGGAAACAAAAGATTCTAAAATATAAGTTTGGATTTCATAACACTTACTTTTCTTTTTTCATGTAGCAAATAGCATTACATAGTATTATTAATAGGTCATGGGTGCACATAAATTCTCATCAACAATGTTCTCTGAGGAACTATTACGTCTATGAATAATTGTGTTTTATTTGGTTTTATTGTGATAAAAATTTCATATATATCTATATATATATAATATAAAGTTCTACTTTAGCCACTTAAAAGTGACTCCATGAAATTAAGCACATTCACATTGTTGTGCAACCATCACCACCATCCATTTCAATAAATCTTTCATCCTCCCAAAGTAAAAATCTATATCCCTTAAGCAATAGCTCCCCATATTTCTCCTTCCCCAGCCCTGGTAACCACTATTCAACTTTTGTCTCTAAGCATTTGACTATTCTACATGTTGTACGTAAGTAGAATCATACAATATTTAACTTTTTGTGTCTGGTTTATTTCACTTAGCACAATGTGTTCAAGTTTCATCCATGTCGTACCATGTTTCCCTGTTGAATGGTTTTGGCATCCCAGTTGAAGGTCATTTAAGCATATCTGAGAGGGTTTATCTTTAGGCTTTCTATTCTATTCCATTGATCTATATGTCTGTCTTTATGCCATTAACATACTGCTTTGATTACTGCAGATTTGTAATAAGTTTTGAAATCTGGTAGTATGAGACCTCTAAATTTCTTCTTCTTTTTCAAGATTGTTTCAGCTGGTCCTATGAGATTCTGTGTGAATTTTTCTATTTTTGCAACAACAACAACAACAACAAAGCCATTGGGATTTTGATAGGGATTGCATTAAACCTGTAGATCACTCTGGGTAGTGTTGACAGCTTAAAAATGTTAGGCCTTCCAATCCACGAACATGGCATGTCTTTCCATTTGTTTGTGTCTTTAGTTTCTTTCAGCAATGTTTTTAGTCTTCATCATACAAGGCTTTCACCTTTGAGGTTAAATTTATTCTAATTATTTTATTCTTTATGATGTTATTGTAAATGAACTTTTTTCCTTAACATTGTCTTTGGATCATTCAGTGTTAGTGTATAGAAACATAACTGATTTTTATGTGCTGATTTTGTATCTTGGAATTTTGCTGAATTCGTTTATTAGTTCTGACAGGGCTTTTTTTGACAGAATCTTTAGGATTATATATATAAGATCTTGTCATTTGTGAACAGAGAAAATTTTACTTATTCCTTTCCACTTTGGATGTCTTTTAATTTTTTTCTTGCTTAATTGCTCTGGCTAGGACTTCAAGCTCTATGTTGAATAGAATACCATTTCTCTTTTATAATGGTAAATGTGGTAAGGAATGGTAAATGTGGCCAAAGGAATCAGAAGACTGCAGAAGAATTTTTAAATTACCTGCTAAGTGTTATTCAAGAAAAGTGTTATGTGAAAGAACAGTTTTTCAAAGATGTTGAGACTGGCTTATTTTACAAGGATGCTGGCAAATGAACCTATATATCACAAATGGCATTTTAATTGATGAAAATGTTGTGACCAGAGGCTTGCAGAAACCTAACCCTGTACTTCCCCTAAAAGCAATAGTTCAATATTCAGTAACTCAGTGTTCACAGCAAATTTAAAGAATATAACTTCCATGAATAGTGAGACTTGATTGTGTGCTCCACTATTACTGCCATATGACTTCAGTTCCAGTGAACTATTTTTGATTGCCTGAAAATGCTTTCCCTGGTTTACCCTCTCCTCTCCATTTAGCTACTTAGATTCATCCACTAAACTGCAGCCCCCGTGTGAAATTTTATATATACAAAATTTATGTCTCTGCCCCTGGTTCCTAGTACAAAGCTCCTAAAACCCTTGTAATTTCCTAACTAAGAGCCCTAAGAGCATTTGTTCTCATATTTGGTCTTTGACCCTGGTTCCCCTAAATCCCTTGGCATTTTCTGGGTGATAGGAGTGTCTTTCATTCTAATGAAGCAATGCTTGGTGGGTTCCTGGATGAGGGCTGGTCACGAGAAAGACCAACTCATGATTAGAGGCTTGGAACTTTCAGCTCCATCCTCTATCCTCCAGGAAAGGGAGAGAGGCTAGAAATTGACTTAATGATTGATCATACCTATGTGATGAAGCCTCCATAAAAATCCCAAAGGTATGGAATTCAGGGATCTTCTGGATTGGTGAGCACATCTATATGCTGGGAAGGTGGTAGTACCCCAACTTCATGGGGACAGGTACTCCAGTGTTCGGTACCCTTCCAGACCTTGTTCTATATACCTCTTCATCTGGTTGTTCATTGACATCCTTTATCAGAACCTTTATTGTATAACAAACCGGTAAATGTAAGTGTTTCCCTGAGTTCTATGAGCTGTTCTAGGAAGTAAATGAATCCAAGGGAGGGGGGAGTCATAGGAATCCAGTTTGTAGTCCATTTGGACAGAAGTTGTGAGTAACCTGGGGTCCCACGACTTGCGATTGTGTCTGAAGTAGGGGAGGCAGTCTTTTGGGACTGAACCCTTAACCTGCGGGGTCTGTGCTAACCCCACTTAATGTCAGACTTGAATTGAATTGTAGGACAACCAGCAGAGAATTTGCAGAGAATGTTGCAGAGAATTTCTTGGTGTGTGAATAAAAAGAGTCAGAAGTGTTGTGAGTGTGATAGTAGGGTATTGAGAGTAGAGAAGAAGCACACAGGAGGAGGAGTATAATTGTTTCCTATACACCCTGTCATCCCCAGAAAATCTTTCTGGACCTCAACCTCTATGGTACCTTAGATGCTCCTCTTTTATGCTTGTTAACCCACTGTGTGTACACCTGTATCTTGGCATTTATCACACCAATGTATTTTTTTATTTATCTTCTCCATTAGTCTCTAAGCTGCTGAATGGCAAGGTCTATTGTGTGTGAGTGTGTGTGTATTTGTGTGTATGTATATATATATACATATATATGTATGTGATATATATGTGTGTGTATTTGTTTGTGTATGTGTGTGTGTGTGTGTGTATTAGCACAGTGCCTAGGCCATAGAGAGAATCAGTAAGTATTTTGGGGAAAAAAAGGTAATGGTAAACAATATTTATTCATTCTACCTAATTGAAGTTCCTTGGGTCGTATCTTTCTAGTAAACAGATAAAATAGTTTTAAATTAATATATTAAATTAACCGCTTGTCTCCTTAAATATTTTAAACAATTCCTTTACCCACTTTCTTTATAATTTGAGCTCTCCATAGTAAAATTTTGCTGAGCAAAAATAAACTTCAGCTTAGTCCAAGTGAGATAATTAGAAATTTGGAAGAAGTGATCTGGATTAATGAGTTTTTACTGTGCTCAGCATAATTCTAGAATATTTGAGCCAGAGAAGAGCTTCATTTACTTACACATATGTTAATTAGGCTCTTCCAGGTTAGCTAAGGAGACAGGAGGGGAAACAACAGAAACAGCCCTCACCAGGCCATCTGGGGCCTGAACGTAAGGTCATTTGATGACAGCACCATGTCCGGACTCTTGACAGCAGCTCTGTGACTGAACAACTCCTAGCATTTACTCCTGGGTCAGGGGCTGCTGCTCCAGCTGCGGCTTGTTCATGGCTTGTCCTGACTCATTCTTTCTACCACTACTCTCTCTGCCTGATTTATGCTTCTGCTTAGACTGGCAAGGGCTGATGCTCTCTGCAGGTCACAAATTCAAACCAAACTCAAATTCAAAGGACCTGGTTGCTTTAGATAGTCACTCTCCTTCCTGCTGGATGGAGATCTTGTACTTGTCCATCTCCTAAGGCCCTGGCCACCCTCTAAATTAGCTGCTCATCAGGCAAGCACTTTCTCCTCGTGTGAGATGGTGAGAAGTCATGGTCCACCTTCTTTTTTAAAATTTTTTGCAGTACATGGGCCTCTCACTTCTGTGGCCTCTCCCGTTGCGGAGCACAGGCTCCGGACGTGCAGGCTCAGCGGCCATGGCTCACGGGCCCAACCGCTCCGCGGCATGTGGGATCCTCCCAGACCGGGGCACGAACCCATGTCCCCTGCATCGGCAGGCGGACTCCCAACCACTGCGCCACCAGGGAAGCCCGGTCCACCTTCTTAGAAGGTGTGTGGGCATGGCATGAACTCGAATTACACCCCTGGGAGCCCCTCCCTGATTCGACAGAGGCAGAAACTGAAGCCTACAGTCACCACTCTGTTCTAACAATAAATTAAAAAAACTGAACAAACTGAAACATCAATAACTCTTCTTAGATCCATAAGAGGATTAATGTCATAGGGCAAACTGCTGCCCCCCCCCAATTTAAGAGACAGACTGTGTAAACAGCACAGTTTGAAGAGAAAGAAGCATCAGAACCAGACATGGCAGGGATGTTAGAATTACCAGGTAATTTAAAACAACTATAATTACTATGCTAAGGGAGGTAGCAGAGAAAGTAGACAGCATGCAAGACTAGATGGGCAATGCAAGCCGAGAGATGGAAATTCTGAGAAAGAATGTAAAAGAAATGCCATTGATTAAAGCACTAAACAGAGGGCTTCCCTGGTGGCACAGTGGTTAAGAATCTGCCTGCCAATGCAGGAGACATGGGTTCGAGCCCTGGTCTGGGAAGATCCCACATGCCTTGGAGCAACTAAGCCTGTGCAACGACTGAGCCTGCGTGCCTAGAGCCCGTGCTCCACAACAAGAGAAGCCACCACAGTGAGAAACCCATGCACCGCAACGAAGAGTAGCTCCCTCTCGCCACAAGTAGAGAAAGCCCTGCGCACAGCAACAAAGACCCAACACAGCCAAAAATAAATAAATAAAGTAAATAAATTTATATATATTAAAAAACACTAAACAGCAATGAAGATAGCATTTGGTGAACTTACAGATAGAGTGGACATATGGAGGAAAGACTCTCTGAGCTTGAGCGTATAGCAGTGGAAACCTCCAAAAGTGAAAAGCAAAGAGAACAAGAACTGAAACCAACAGGACAGACTATCCAAGAGCTGTGGGACAACTACAAAAGGTATGATGTGTTGGTTTGGCCAAAAAGTTCGTTCGGTTTTGAGTAAAAATAAAAGACATTTTTCATTTTCACGAAGAACTTTACTGAACAACAGAATTGCTAACTGAATGAACTTTTTGGCCAATCCAATATATGTAATGGGACTACCAGAAGGAGAAGAACGAGAGAAAGGAAAAGACGAAATATTTGGAATAATAACGACTGAGAATTTCCGCAAATTAACTAGACTATGTCTAGAACAGTGCCTGGCACATAATAGTGCTCAATAAATAGTATTTTTTTCTCTGATCCTGCAAGGGTGTTATAAAAAAAAAAAAGAACTACAGGGAAGTTTTAGAAGAGAGAGAGACCATCATGTAGAGCTGAGGTGAGGATCAGAGATGTTTTGTGGATGAGGCTGATAAGAACTGAAAAGTAGTTCCACTGTTTCATTCAGCAGATGCTCAATATCACTTATATGTGGAATCTAAAAAAAGTGATACAAATGAACTTATTTACAAAACAAAAATAGATCCACAGACATAGCAAACAAACTTATGGTTACCAAAGGGAAGGGGGCATAAATTAGGAGTTTGGGATTGACATATACACACTACTATATATAAAATAGATAAACAACAAAGACCTACTGTATAGCACAGGGAACTATATTCACTATTTGTAATAACCTCTAAGGGAAAAGAATCTGAAATATATATGGATATATCTATATATGGAATGAGAATATAATGGTGACCAAAAACAAACCCAAGAGTTTACAATCTGGTGAGGCAGACAAATGTTCATCAAATAATCACATAAATAAATATAAATTTACATGACAAGCGAGCTAAATGCCCCAAAGGAAAATGGTGAAATAAATACGTTTTTTTATTTATCTTATGTAGCTACTGAAATTGTTTCAAATAATTGTAAAATGATTACAAGAACACTGGATATTTTAAAAAGTAGGATATCAAAGTATAGAGTATAATCTCTATTTTATAAAAACAAACGCGTATTTGCCTACGTGTCAGAAAATTGACTGTGTACCACATGGAACAGCGGTTATCCCTGGTGATGAGATTTTGAAGCCCAGTGCATGTTCTCATTAAAGAGTAATGTTTTTGCCAGTAGGCAAGTAGATTTGTTTTTCCATTGTTTGAATCTACAGTTAGAGCCTTTGCATGCTTTAAATGAGGAACTAAAGTTTTAACATGTATTCTTTCTCTTGCTTTTGGTTGTTTCTTTTTCAGTTTGATGGGGTGCAGAGTAAAGAGAAGGTCCTTGAGAGAATAAACTTTTAAGTTTTAAATATAACATGTTTCCAGTGTAATAACGTATTGATAACGTATTGCCTTGTATTTAGTCTGAGAGAACCAAAGAGTGCTTGATTTTGCCCTTGAAAGAAACCCAGCTTTAAGGAAATTCCATCTTGGCGATTTGTTTTTCTTTTAAACCTGAATGAACGTGACAGATATTACTCCTGTTGCCTGATATTTGGTTCCATCCTCCTTCTGGGGTTCAGGCAGGGGAACTGTGCTTTCCTGACTGCTTGTAGTTAGGACTGTCCATGGGACCAGTCCTGGCCAATGGGGAGGATCCTTTCCGGTTGAGATTTTACAAAATGCCAATAAGAGACCCTCCAGTTCTGCTCCTCCTCCCTGTGAGGCAAGCACAGAAGTATGTGCTGACGTGGAGACTCCTTCAACTTGGGGCCCTGCGTGACTACTGAGTGGGCACCCTCTAACGCCCCCCTCCCCCCAACGACCACCCCAGACCCACGATGGACCTGTAGCGTAGGTGAAAGATAAACTTTTGTTGTTTAAGCCACTGAAATTGGAAGCATTTGGGGTTACCACGGCTGGCCTGTCCCGAATGACACGAGGGGTAGCTTCGCCTCCTGAGTGGCACCAGCTTTCCCCAGAGATCAAAAGAGCCTCCTAAATATCCACGTTCTCAGTATGACAGATGTGCTTGCTGCCGCCACTTTCGAGGGACAGTGGAACTTTCTTTTAGAACAGAAAGACCACACTGTAGGCGGATGACACGAAATGCCTGGAGAATGAGTTCCTTCTGTGGTTTCTAAAGGCTGTGTGTATTTAGTGCCAAATACCCGATGACAATTGAAAAATTCAACCAAAGGTCTATGTGTTCTCAAATAGCATCTGGATGCTTGATATCAGACAAAATATCTGGTCGACTGCTGGACTTGCAAAGTTTTTCATTGGATAGTTAACATTGTCCATAAATAGGCCTAAAGTCAATGATTTGGTCTGTGTTTGGGCACAGAAATCCTCTGTTTGGTGAAGTGGACTGGAGATTGACTTATGCAGAAGCAGACCGGATGTTTTGTTAAAGGCTTTGTAGCTTTAGAATTGGGAGAAGAACCCTCCCTCCCACCAAAGATACCCCTCCCAAATCCACTGTTAGTAATAGACCATATATATATATATATTTTTTAAGATGTTGGGGGTAGGAGTTTATTAATTAATTAATTTATTTTTGCTGTGTTGGGTCTTTGTTTCTATGCAAGGGCTTTCTCTAGTTGTGGCAAGTGGGGGCCACTCTTCATCGCAGTGCACGGGCCTCTCACTATCACGGCCTCTCTTTTTGCGGAGCACAGGCTCCAGATGCGCAGGCTCAGTAGTTGTGGCTCACAGGCCTAGTTGCTCCGCGGCATGTGGGATCTTCCCAGCCCAGGGCTCGAACCCGTGTCCCCTGAATTAACAGGCAGACTCTCAACCACTGCGCCACCAGGGAAGCCCTGACCATATATTTTTTTGAAATACAAATTTCCTCTTTTAAAATGCAAACACAGCTGAGGTGGTCACAGCACTTGGTGATATATATATACTTGAAAATCACTGAAGAAATGATGTTTAGGTGTTTGAGTAAGTAAGAGCAGGCTGTGAACAAGGAAATGGGATAATTAGAGAGAAACAGGAGGAGGGAAGAGGCAGTTTCAGGGAGTGGCAAAGAGCTCCTCAAATTAAGTGACACAAAGATTTCCCAAAGCTCATTTCTTCTGCATGCAAATGAAAACTTACTTTTTTCTCCTAAAGAGGGATTTTAGTAAAAAATGCACAAATAGATTCTGGAATTCCTGAGACACACACATGCGCACACACACACACACACACACACATACACGAACAAAGAGAGAAGAGAGCTTTTTCCTGATCAAAGACTCAGTATGTAAACTATGAATAAGAAAGTTGATCAACATTTCTTTTGAAAAAAACATTGATTTTCACATGTTTATTTGGGCCACTTATTCATATTAAATAATATTATGTTGCCAGCCAGTGATTTCCACTTTTCAATGTTCTGTCTTCCATAAATTGATAGTGTAGAGAGACAGGGGCTGTAATCATGGATACAGATCTCCTCTCCAAAACAAGGAGTCCTGATCTGCTTCATAACTGTCTGTCAGTCTTGTGTAGGCCTGATGTCAACTACTTTCCTCTGGGAAATGTTGCTGCTTCATTGCTGTTGGCCTCAAAATAGGATCACAAAATACTTCAAGGTCACATTCAGTGTCCTCTGAAACCAAGTGGAGGAAACCCCATTTCCTCCTGCTAGAATCAGTGGAGCTTCTGGAACAAAAGGTCACTATTGGTTACAATCTCTTGTGTGGCTCTGGACCTCGCTGAGGGAACGGGGCCAGGCAGACATGGGTGTGGAGCAGGAACTGACCTGCCACTAATTTACTTGGCCTTATGCTGCTGAGTAATGATGACTTACATGTCAGATTTTTACCTAATGGGAGCATAAGGTGTTTAAAATCCCCATCCTCCCATCAACCGCTATGCAACTAGTTGCAACTTAAAACACAGGCATTGTTCCCATTGTTTCTATTGTCACTAAGGAGGGATATAAATAGAAAATATATCGAAATGTCTGGATGAAGATAACATTTCAACTCACTTGATTATAATCAGATTCCTGCATCTAACACTCCTTCATTCAAATCGTTGAGGGTGTATGTTCAGAATGATATTTTTGGATCTCTCGATGTGGTTAGTCCAATCTCAACTAATAAGTACAGTATTAAAACTCCAGAAGACCCATTCCTCCTCTTCCTCCCCGTTTTTTTTTTTTTCCTTGTAAACAACCCACTGCTGCCTATAGAGGTAAGCTAGTAATAAACATGTTACAGTAACCAGCAATTTTTTTGTAGCCAATGTCATCATCAATTCCCCTAAGTCATGAGGGTCCTCTTACTTCTGATCTCCAGATGTCAGTGGTGCTGTCTTCCATACTGATCATTTGACTTTCTGCTTCTGTTGAGAAAGACAGTCTTACTTGGGCTTCTCGAGTTCCTATATGTCTTGCTGGGCATGCTGAGACTGCAAGGACCCGTTACCCGGGCCATTTTTCATATTTGTTTAATGCAGCTGGTAACCTGTGAGATGAGGTAAGGTATCCACCTTGGACGAGGAGCAGGCTAGCTTGCCTCTGGCTGGAAAAGCAGTGGGTCCCCAAGGTCTACTGATGCTTCCTCTGCTGTGAATAACAAAGTCCTTTGTTTCTGACTCGGGATCTCCAGTCGTCTTCTAAGCATCCAGGAAACTGTTTGTAGCTTATAAGTGGGACACAATGAAATCCAGACCTGACAGTCTAGAAAACCGGATTGCTTTTATCTGTGTGCCCTTTCCCCCAAATAGAAAGCCCATAGCAATCAAGAATGAGCACTCTTCGTGTTCTCTTTGGTAAACTTATAAGGAATATTCAGTAAGTGTTCACTGGCCATGATGATATCAGCTTATACCCTGATGAGGTGAAGTGTTGATATCAAGACAATGAGGAAATCACTGGGATAACTTGTACCACCACCACAGAACAGCACTCCTTGTTCACCTCTTACCCTAACTCATGAAGTTGATGATGCTACATTGTGGAGGGGTTTCCCATAGGAAACAGACATGAAGAATTAAACTGTGATGATGAGATGCTGAGACTATAGCAGACATGGTAACTCCACCCCTCTGTCCCCACCCTAGTGACAACTAGCTTCCGGCAGAGCAATCGTTTGCCAAGAGGAAAAGCTCACTTCAGGAAAAAAAAAAGAACAGAGCTGCTACTTTTTTAAAAAATGTGATTTGCTTTAACTTTTAAAAATAGGAGTATAGTTGACTTACAATATTATATTAGTTGCAGGTGTATAACATAGTAATTTGATATTTTTATAGATTATACTCCATGCAAAGTTAGTATAAAATATTGACTATATCCTTTGCACTGTACATTACATCCTTGTAACTTACTTCTTTTATACCTAGTAGTTTGTACCTCTGAATCCCCTTCACCTATTTTGCCCCTTTCCCATGTATATGTGTATATATACATATATATATGGACCTAAAGGGTATTACCTAAGTGAAATTAGTCAGATTAGAGAAAGACAAATACTGCACAATTTCACTTATATGGACAATCTAACAAACAAAACAAATGAACAAAGCTAACAAAGCAAACCAAGTCCTAGCTACAGAGAGCCAACAGGTGGTTGCCACAGGGGAGGAGAGTGGGGGGAGGAGTGAAATAGGAGAGGGAAAGTAAGTGGTACGAACTTCCAGTTAAAAAATAAAGGAGTGGGCCTCCCTGGTGGCGCAGTGGTTGAGAGTCCGCCTGCCGATGCAGGGGATACAGATTCGTGCCCTGGTCCGGGAGGATCCCATATGCCGCGGAGCGGCTGGGCCTGTGAGCCATAGCTGCTGAGCCTGCGCATCCGGAGCCTGTGCATCCGGAGCCTGTGCTCCGCAACGGGAGAGGCCACAACAGTGAGAGGCCCGCGTACCGCAAAAAAAAATAATAATAAAGGAGTCACGGAGATGAAACGAAGGTAGGAAAAGTAATTAATAATAATGTAGTGTCTTTGTATGATGACCGATGGTAACCAGACTTATCATGGTGATCATTTTGTGATGTATAGAAATAATAAATCACTATGTTGTACACCAGGAACCACCATAGTGTTGCAGGTCAATTATACTTCAAAGCAAACAAACAAACAAACTCATAGAAAAATAGATCATTTTTGTAGTTGCCAGAGGCAGGGTGGGAGGGGCAAAGGAGAGTTAGTTGAAGGTGGTTAAAAGGTACAACCTTCCAGTTAGAAGATAAACAAGTACTAGGGATGTAATGTACAGCATGATTAATGCAATAAACATTGCTGTATATTATATATGAAAGGTGTTAAGGGAATAAATCCTGAGTCCTTATATTAAAAATATTTTTTCTTTTATTTTGTACGTACGTGAGATGCTGAATGTTTCCTAAACTTGTAATAATTTCATGATGTATGTAAGTCAAATCATTATGCTGTACACCTTAAACTTATATACTTGCTGTATGTAAATTATGTCTGAATAAAACTGGAAGAAAAAAAAGACAAACAATAATGATTTAAGACCAGTCAATTGAGTCTTTAAATTTGAAATTATAACTAATTTCTATGAGCACAGAGGCAGATCTCACCTCTTTGACTCTTTTCTGAGCTTTCTTCCAAAGGGGACACTCAACTTCACATTCCATTCTCCTCCTCAATGTGTCGCAGCATTTTCTACATTATCTCAACATACTCTCCCTCTTACTGGACTTGTTAAGATCCATCAGAATGATTTACGTTTTTGTGGAGAAAAATCACCTTTTACTCCCCTGGAACTCACATCAATTTCCCCTGTCTTCAAAAGCCTTCTGCTAAAGGCATGAGCATGTTAAAGATTTAAGGCCTGGATGGCTTTGAAGTGAGAGCAGAGACCAGGATCCTCCTTTCATCTTGACAGCGATAAAGCTATCATGTGAAGAGGGAGACTTCTGGCCACATCCAATTTTTTGTTAGCCTTCAGTCCTCCACTCTGCCTGCATTTATGTGTCAAATTGCACTGGAGATGCAGAAGCTGATGAGAGAATTTATTTGTATACAACAGTGTCTCAAATGGTCATTTTATGGCTTTGTGAAAGCATCATCTGAAAATATTGGTGTTCTTTTAAAATATCATGAGACAACCCTGTATAAATGCATTCAACTGTGTATTTAGTCACCAGCTGCTGTAGAATAATTTAAATTGGTGAATCTTCCAAATTAGAGAGTAGTGAAGTTTGGTGAGATCTTCCAGACACAAGGTGAGGCATGGTGAAGATAATATTCACCTGTGTCTTCTCTATTCCTGAAAAATGTAATAGTTCTCTGTTGGTTGTATAAAATTTTATAAGACATAATTGAACTTAATTTTAAAGTCATTGTAATAGTAACTCTGTATTCTTAGGGTGATGCACAATGTTCCACGTCAGAAGGTTGGCAGCTTCCCATGCCCTGTGGGAGGGAGACTCAGCCAATATTGTCGGAGGTTCCTCTCTGGCCCATATGTCTGTATAAATGGCACACTAGGTAGCCATCTCCTGTACTGTTTTTCATCATGAGGATGCATGAAACTTTCAGTGGGTCTTGTAGCCTCCATGAGTAGCCAGGTAGGAAGCATAATATTCTTCCTTCTGCTTTCAGATCCCCCAAATATAGGATTTTATCTCTGTCTCTTGCTAGGAATCAGCCTGGAAGTGAGCAAAGATTTCCTTTCTCTGGGACCTTCCCTAATCTAAAATCTCCTCTCTAACTTCTTCTCTTCAGCTTGAAGCATTTTATCAAGCATGGGGAAATGGTGTACTGTGGATGACAGGGAATGTACGTTTTATCTAATTGAAACTTTGATTTTTTTTCTTCTTCTACATCTGAATCTAGTCTTCTGCCTAAAAGCCAGAATTATTGTCAACTTTAACTCTGTTTCCTTTATTACTGTCCCCAGTTTAGAGCAATCATGGATGCACCACTAAATAGAGATGAATTTGTGTATCTGGGGGGTTCCTATAATAATCTATGTGTTGCCCTTCCTGTGTCAAGATAGAATCTTCAGAAACAAATAGGTAACTCACACTGTATGCAAAAATTACCTCAAATGGACAAACAATATAAATATGAGAGCTTAAACCATAAAACTCATAGAAGAAAATATAGTGGTAAATCTTCATGACCTTAGATTTTGGGAATGGATTCTTAGATCTGACACCCCAAAGCATAAACAATAAAAGAAAAAGATAGATAAATTGAACTTCATCAAAATTAAAAACTTCTGTTCATCAACAGACATTATAAAAAAGGTGAAAGACAACCTACAAAATGGGAGAAAGTATTTGTAAATCATTTTTCTGATAAGGGTTTACTATCCAAAATATATAAGAACTCCCAAAACTCAACACTAAAAGAAAACAACCCAATTAAAAAGTGAGCAAAGACTTGAAGAGCTAGCAAATGGGCAATAAACACATGAAAAGATGTTCAACATCTCTAATCATTAGGGAAGTGCAAATCAAAACCATCATGAGATACCACTTTACACTTACAGGATAGCTTTCATTTTTAAAAATAGAAAATAACAAGTGTGAGTGAGCATGTAGGGAAATTACACCCTCATCCATTGCCAGTGGGGATGTAGAATGGTTCAGCTCCTTTGAAAGAGTTTGTGGTTCCTCAAAAAGACAAATATAGAAGCATCTTAAGACCCAGAAATTACAGTCCTAGGAATATACCCCACATTACTAAAAACAGGGGCTCAAATGGATACCTGTATGCTGATGTTCATTGGAACATTATTCACAATAGCTGAGAGATGGAAACAATCCAAGTGTCTATCAGCAGATGAATGGATAAACAAAATACGATAGAATATTATTAAGCCATGAAAAGGAATGAAGTCTGATATGTGATACAAAATGAATGAACCTTAAAAATCTTATGCTTAGTTAAGTAAGGCAGATACAAAAGGACAAATATTGTATGATTCTACTTATATGAAATATCTAGAATAGGCAAATTCATAGACAGAACGTGGAGTAGAACTTACCAGGAGTTGGAGGGAGAGGAGAATGGGGAGTTATTATTTAATGATTACAGAATCTCTATTAGGCATGATGAAGAAGCTTTGGAACTAGATAGCGGTGATGGTTGCACAGCATTGTGAAGATAATTAACACCACTGGATTGTACACTTAAAAACTGATAAAATGGCAGCAACTAAATAAATAGGTGGATTCATTTCCCTATACCAAGTAGACTAGCAGATTTTGAAACATGGGTTTAAACCTTAGCTTAAGGCTAGTGAAAATGGACATTTCTTCCCAGGAAGATAAGTTAGGAGTGAAACTAAAGGGTGAAATGGAAAGAGCATTGTTTCATAAGAACCATGAGAAGAAAGACGTATTTCATCCTTTGTTCAGTAGGTTTCTGTTCCTAGAAGAGAATTCTCTGAAAAAAGCATGGAAGTTCCACTTGAGCTCTGTTGTCATCGACAGTTGATTAAGACATCCCACACCAGAGGATATTTGGGTTGGTGGAACTTCATGTGAGTTTTTCTATAGGAACTTAAAAATTTTCCTTAAAAATTTTTATATATGCTTGTCTTAGATATTATATCTTATCTTCTTTGTCAATATCAACAAAACATAATAGTTCTGAAGAGGCAAAAGTCTTTGGTCAATTTTTCTCCCTTTCTTTGCTGTGTGAAGTTAGTAATAGGACCCATGAATACTTTAAAATAATTACCTTATATGGGCTTGAATGACCACTTGGATTAGAACTCAAACTTCATAACCATGTAAGAGTTTCCTTCAGGAAAATTTGAAATCCTTGGACTAATTTCTGTTGCAATTTGTCTTGTAGTCTTAACAATTTTGGAGAATAAAAACAGTGATGAAAGTAGGGAGAAATAGTTAAAAACAGCCAATAACTAACATTTCTATCCACTTACACAGCAACTGACCAACACATTGAAAAGATTTTCAGGATTTGCCTCTTGATGCTAAGAAAGTCTTACTGTGATTTGCAATAAAGTATTTTTTGCTGGAAATAAATTATTTGTAAGCACTTGTCTGTGTAATCATAAAAAGGCTTCATAAATATAGAGTGACATCCTAGAGAGAAAAATGTACACAGAGAAATAAACACAGGCACCTCACAGTCCCAGACAGTCTCTCAAGATTATACTCCTGTTGTAGTCTTCGAAAGGGATGACAGAAGCCTGAAGGCATGAGGAGGAGGGAGACACATGTTAAGTAAGGCGAAGTATTTATCATGTCAGAAATTGGGTGAGAATAAATAGGGTAGAGTGACTTTGATTAGTACCAGGAAGAAAACAGCTAGGGTAAGCATCAAAGAAGGGTGAGTAAAGAAAGATGAGTACCAAAAAATGGGGATTCTTGGAAGATCCATGTAAAATGAATGGGAAGGAGGCGTTGGTGCCTTTTTCTCATGTTTTCAAGTGTCTGAAGTGTGGTAGCGCTCCATTACCTCGGTCTTTGGCTTTTCAAGACTATTTCTTCACTCTGCCACTTCCATAAATTCAGGAGCCTTCTCATCCTCCAGAATCTATAAGCATTCATGTTCTTGTTGCTCTAGTTTCTGCTGCAAAATTGTTGAAAACCAGCATGAGGGCTCCCGTATAAGAAGTTGAAAACGCCTCCGATACACAAGGATAAATAGCCTTTGTAGCAAATTAACATTTTGGAAGCCATTTGAACTGTTGCAGTCAAAACAACTGCTTCATCAGAAACAACTGACCAATTTGACACTACTTCAAATGATCTTCTAATAAGGCTGTTATGGGAATAGTTGTTTTGTCATTGATTTCTCCATTCACTGATACAAGTACATGCTTTGTGATGTGCGATGACCTATCTCCCTTGAAGAGTGCTTAGTTAATGACTTTTCAATATACCTTGAAAAGTTGTATTACTTTTCAGACACTGGTTCTTTGTTCCCCCAGAATCACAAGATTTTCACTGTAAAACACACTGAATAAAAATGCAATACGAAGTGCTATTTCAACAGTGTGATTTCAGGCAAAGAAATGCTTACCAATTCACTCAAAACAAGTTTTTAGTCAGAGAACAGTGCATGGAACAAATTTAAATTGCACACTGGGAAGGATGCACCCAAAATGTTTTCCTTTGTGGACATAAAACAAGCAAAGGGATGAAAGGCAGCTTCTTCAGCTAGTGATTCACGTGGGCTCTTTTGAAGTGTTTTGAAGTGTTCTCATGGTTATTTAGTCTTTATTTTGCCCTAAAGTTATGTTTCTGTGCTGTAATTTCAAGTGTAGATTTGAGTTCTGGGCAACCATGAGCCTCAAAATGGTTGGAAAATTGGCAAAAAGAATGACATAGAAAGAACACATCTTCCAAAGAATATCTTTCTCACGTCTTTCCTCTACCACCCACCATCCACTGTGTCTTTTATTATATTATAGTACATTTTAAATGTAAACTATCTATTTACTTTAATCTGTTTATTTATTAATGACAAGACGTTGTTTTTATTGTTCAACTCATATTTTTCTAAGAAGAGTTTTTGGGTATCTTGGGGTTTGGTCTCTGATAAAAGCATCAGACTTCTTCCTATTACACTTAATGAACTTTAATTTAACCTCAGTCGTATTACTAAACTCACTTATTTGAGCCTTCCTTTCCTAAAGTGATGCTAATAAAATCTGCCCTTGGGGCTGGTGTGAGGTTTTAAAAATAAATAAATAAAAGTAAAGATAATAAACACTATGAGTAAATAGTTTCAAGCACTTTAGTGGCATTTATTTATATACTGGTAAATGTCATGTTAATAATAAATCATTCTTACTTATGCATTAAAGCAGTTCTTAAATATATGTGGTATTAAAACTTTATTTGAGAACAAAAAAAAAAACATAATGGATTTTTTTTTCCATTTAATGCCTCTTCTCTTGGTGGCAGCATTTCACAAATGAATCAAAGTCATTAAGCTGAAGAATACATTTGGTGGAAAACAGAGATGAGTAAATTATAATCCCAGCTTTGAAGAAATTTGCAATCTTTTAGAGAAGATGAATAGATTTGTATTTAAGAGTATGCAGTATGTAAAAACTCATGCAAACCATGAAGAAACAGGACCGATTTTTAAAAATAAGCGTATCTGAACTTATACGCCCAAACTTGTATTGTCTCCTTTAAAAAGTTTCCCTAGAAAATATACACAGTCATTTCTCAAAACCTGACTGGATTAAAAAATGAGTTGTGATGATAAAGTAATGGAAATGGTGTCGCAGAGAGGCGCTGGGATGTGAAATGCCCAGAATATAGATAATTGGTTTCTCTCAAGGGGTGACAACCCTCAAGGAATACTTTCCATGATCTACTTAAAGGAGAATATCCTCCCTTCAACATTTTCTACATAAAACAAGAACAAGATTCAGAATAGCTGATATAAAAGGAGCACTTGATTGTTAAAGCCCTGTTCAGAAGGTTAGGTCAAGCCCAGATCCCACACTGTGGACATTTTTTTTGCGATAAGAGACAGCCACACACCAAAGGAAGTGACTTTGAATAATGAGTTGAGCAGACTCATTCTAGAAGATATTCCTTTCCTGGCTTAGAACTGTTGTGGGGAGGTGGTGGTGGGAGTGAGGGGTAGTCAAATGCCTTCCTATTCAGCAGAAAAGAGCATTTGCAGAGGATATCATGGGAATTCAAGAACATTCAAAGGGAGTTAGATGGCAAGGGGAAGTAAGGGTGATCAACTGTGTGATCAACCAGAAGCACTGCTACAAGTAAATGGACACCCTCTCTGGAGCGGGTTGAGATTCAAAATAAATTAGATTGAGAATAACACTGAACCAGGACACAGAAAGGTTCCAGAAAGGCACTCTACTAGTCCTCTGACCAAGCTCTTCAGCATACGCTATGATGGTGCATTGGTAGTTAGCATCATTGCCATGTATAGACATTCTCATAGGTTACCTGTGTATTTTGGTATGTTTATTCCATAACATGAGTTCATTTCTATTCAACTAATTTTTTTTTGTCTCAAGTTTTTTTTTTTTTTTTTTAAACCTGTAGGTTTTGTTAAGGGGAGATTCTTGAATTGGATGGACAGTGTGAATGGACAGTGTATTTCCGATCCTAATGAACATTGTATATTTTTCCATCCTGATTTGTTGATAAGCAGATATAATATTGGTCCCCTTATAGAGTGAATGGGCCCATTAAGTTAACATTCTTATATTAATCAAGTATTATTACACCAGGATTGTGGTTAGTGCTTAAAATTTTTTCCCCCAAAATAGATATATAGAGATTTCTTTAGCACTGTACTAGCACATACCTCTATTTCAACATATAATCTCAGGCCTAAATTGATCATGGCAGGGGAACTAAGACTTTTGTATGTCCCTGCTGGGGCTGATTGTTGTGTGTATGCCTCTGCTGACACATTGTTTACTCTTCTCCATCCTGCTCCAAGCCCCAAGAAGCTGGCCTGGGAAGACTGCATTATCCAGGCTCATCTGCACGCTGGTTTTTAGTTGGGTTTGACAAATGCAGTGCAGCAGATTAGAGAGTGAGAGGAGGAAGAGGTCAGCGTATTTATTCCTGCTGCTCCCTGCCTGGGTTGGCAGTGTCTGCGTCCCTTTACCTGTGGCCTCAGCAATTATCAGGTGGCTTCCCTCCCAGGGTTACAGCTCTTACAGGGTTACAGCTCTGGTACAGCTCCCTCCCTTGCTCCTTCAGCTCTAGGAGTCTAACAGGACTTCCTGCTGTGGCCTCAACATCCTCTGCTGGTTCCTTAATCCTCTGCAATCAGTCGCCACGTCAAACACTTTTCAATTTTTCCATTTGAATGAGCCATAGGTTTCCTGCCTGAAATACATACGTACACCTCCCATGCATTCTTTTCTCATCCATTATTTTATTTAATTCCCACAACACCACAGAGACAGTTATCACTCCAAAGGTCCCAAACCAGGATCATACTACTAAAAAATTGTAACACATTATAGATTTAAATCTAGATTTGACTGACTCCAAGCCCTTGCTCCTTTCACTATGTATAATGTCCTTCTAGGTTTGTTGGTACTTACTCAACACCATCCTCTATAAACTTACTATTATGTTCCCATTTGGCAAATCAAAAGCATCTCTTCCCAACCCTGCCCCCCTCACGCACACACGAATACATTTGACTGTTTACATGGTCATGATTTTACTCTGTCACTGTCTTCATCACAATGTCACAACTGTTGCAGGAAATTTTTGTCCAGAGAGATAAAACTTAAAAATAACTTGTGTTCCTTTCAGGAACTTCCTGAAAAATCCATTTTTAGTGAACATAAGACTGTTTGGCTTTTCAGTAGACAGCATCAAACAAGCCTTTGCTTTCTAAGACTCTTCCATAACCTTGCCTCAAAGCCTTCCTCTTGCTGTACCCACCAATCCTAAAGGGTTCTATTGTGATCTTACCTGATCCTAAGTGAGCCCTGACCTTCCCTGCAGCTACACTGCTCACCCGACTCTGCCCGTGCACTTGTGTTCCCATCGGTTGAATTGTAGGCTTCCCTAGACTCAGTTGTGTTTGACTCCAAACCTTGTCATTGTAATAATAGAACAACTACGTGTTCCACAGCTTGGAAACTACTTATTACGCAAAAGGACAAGTTTTAAAATAAAAATGCTGTTGCTGTGAAAAGTAAGTTAAATACTTCAGAAAGCAAATGGCTTTTAAAAAATGAGATCAGATCGAAGAACTATAAAGAATTAGGAGAAAAACATTAAAGGTCTAGAACAATTTTTGCTCTTAGATTTAAGTTCTGTTTTTCACTTAAGGCAATGCACATTGGAAGAAGATGAATTATGGGTATAGTTTTGTGAGAAAGACCAGGTTCACTCAAAGAAAATGCTTTGTGTCTACTATAAAATATAAGCAAGTGAATATGTATTTATGTTTGGTGTAAAATTAAAATTTCCATTTCTCTATGTATTTCTTTTATGATTGTCTAATATGACTGATATTTTTTGATTAACCAAGTGTGATGGTTAATTTTATATGTCAACTTGACTAGGGTATGGGTTGCCCAGATATATGGTCAAACATTATTCTGGGTGTATCTGTGAGGACCTTTTTGGACAAGATTAACATCTGATTAGGTAGATTGAACAAAGCAGATTGCCCTCCCTAATGTGGGTGAGCCTTATCCTATCAGTAGAAGGCCTGAATAGAACAAAAAGCCTGACTCTCCAATGAGTACTGACTACTTGAGCTGGAATATCAGTCTTCTCCTACCTTTAGACTCAAACTGAAACATCAGCTCTCTTGTGCCTTAAGCTTGCCAGCTTTCAGACTTGAACTGGTGAGATCTTCCAGACACAAGGTGTGGCATGGTGAAGATAATATTCACCTGTGTCTTCTCTATTCCTGAAAAATGTAATAGTTCTCTGTTGGTTGTATAAAATTTTATAAGACATAATTGAACTTAATTTTAAAGTCATTGTAATAGTAACTCTGTATTCTTAGGGTGATGCACAATGTTTTTATATGTCAACTTTTTATATGTCAACCATCAGCTCTCCTGATTCTCAGGCCTTTGGACTCTGACTGGAACTATACCATCAACTCTCCTAGGTCTCCAGTTTGTTGACTGCATATCTAGGGACTTTTACTTAAACATTTAGGAGATGGCCAAAACAGGACGAGGAAGCAAAGAAGACAGAAGACTAGATGGTAAAGAGAAAAACCAGGAGAAAGTGATATCATTCAACCCCCCAAAAGAGAATTTCAAGGAGCGGCCAGTTGTATTCAATGCCAGAAAATCAAGGAGGATTAGGTCAAGGTAATTCCCAATGTATATAGCAATACAGAGGTTGGATGTGACATTCACATGAGTAACTTCACTGGCGTGGTAAGAATGGGAGACAGATTATAAGGATTGAAGAGAGAACTGTAATTCTGGTTAACAGGGATACTGGACACAAGTGGTTACTTCTGCCCTTTTTTTTTCTAACATCATTGAAAGATAGCAAAAAAAAAATGATGAACCCAGAAGACCTCAAGAACTACATGGAAGACAATAACAGATAAGAGACTTCAACAGCTTTTGAAAGATGGAAAATGGACAGACCAGGGGTAACTGACATAGTCTAGAAAAAGGTAAAAGTGAATGTAATAGTGTGAGGGGCAGGTAGACAAAGAGCAAGATGGTTCATGACCCAGAACTCTGGAAGAACTTGGAAATTTGTGGTATTAGGGACCTTTTAAAGGTCTGTTGAAAATTTGATTATGAAAGAGGTCCTCACATCCTCTCCTTCAGTCTTCAGCCGATGGATGTTTTGTCCTCATACCAGCAGAAGACTGGAACATCACTCTCTGAAAAGGTTGACTCTTCCCCCAAACAGTAATGAGAATTGTCCCAGCCTCATTTACACACACCAGGTATGAGAACAGAGAATTTCCTTCAGAGAAAACTGACTGGCCTTTGGTAGAAACCACAGAGACACTGATGTTTGTGTGCCCTTCATTGAAAAAGCCAGCTTAGTGTCAAGTGCTATCCACCACTGACAAATTCTGCTCATGCAAATAGAGTTCCTAACATGAAATACAGAAGGAAAAAAAAGGCAAACAAACAAAAAAAAAAGAGAGAGAAAATAGAAAATGCAGGAAGAATCAAGAAACTTCAAAACTATTTTAATAGTATCTTCAAAGAGTTACAAGATGGTGTTGCATTCACAAAGCAAGGCCAGAATGTTGTAAAAAGTGAATTATCAAAGTACAAGAATGAGTTTAGGGGTATTAAAAAATATGAGAACTTAACAAATCAATAGAAAATTACGTCAAGAAAATCTTTCTGAAAATGAATGAAAAAGAAGTGGATAATAGGAAGCTGAGTCACTTTGCTGTACAGCGGAGATTGGCACAGCCTTGTAAATCAACTCTACTTCAATTTTTTAAAAACGGAAAACATAAGACATAGATAATAGGAGAAGAAAGTTAAAACGAATTTAGAAGATCTGTGTAGAAGGACCAATATCTGAATACTAAGAGTTCTCCAAAGAAAAGAGAGGGAAAATATGAGACTTCCTGAAACTGAAAAAAAATCTTAGAACTGAAAGACATGAATTTCTAGATTAAAATGACCCATTGAATGTCCAGCCGTATACATAAGGAGTCAAATAAAGACAAGAAGATTCTAGAGAGAAAAAATCAGGTCTTATACAGAAGTCAGATTTTGAATGTCATTCATAGGGATTCTGAACAGCATTAGGAAGCCTTGGGATGTAGGGAAGAGCATATCCAATACGGGGGAAAGCTGAAGAGAATTCCCAGGTGGCAAGGAAATCCCTGCATGACAGCTGTGTAGCAAAGAAAGAGAAGATGTGGAACAAGTCAGGAGTCTTGAGTGCTGGGAAACAAGGGGGTAAACAGGATTGAAAGGCATGAAAGCCTCACTACCAGCCAGAAGGTGGGCAATCAGCCTGGTCCTGACTTAGCCCTTGGTGTGGGGCCTTGGCTAGCTGCTGTTTGTTCCTGCAGCTCTACTGAGGCAGTCACATGAGGGCTCTAAGCTGGTGGGAGTGTGTGCTGTGGTTACCCAATGAAAGTTATCCCCACCCACAAAGTACAATCTTCTCTCAAGTCTTATTTATTTGCTGAAAGGAAAGCTTTCTTGTATGTGACCTCCAATTTCAATGAGAATTTCCTAAAGTGGAAAAATTCCCTTAGAGGCACTACCTATTCTACAACAGCCTTTACTCTCAACAACTGCAGGCTACATTGAATATTGCTATCATGTTACATGAGCTTTTCAAGCAGTTGGTGATTTTCCTTTGAGACAAAGCCACTCATTTGAAGTACACATTTCATTTAGGTACTGGATTCATTTTCTTAACAATTGGCACCAGAATGCCTTTTGGGGAAGAAACTACCTTTGAGGAAACGCCTTGATTAGCTACTGGGTAGAAGATGGGGCCCTGTAGGGTGTGGTGTTTAACAAGTCAAAGCCATAAAAGAAGCTGGTTCAATTGCTCTTCTGAGAATTAGAGAGGAATTACTTTTGTTTCTCAGAGGGTGAGGTGGGGAAGAGAGGGAAGCAAAGAAGAGAGGGAAGAGAGCAGAGACTCGGAAGAGGACATTATGGTACACACTGAATGATGGGAGGAAGAGCAGCTGGTGGACGCAGCACGGCGGCTGGAGGGTTTTCTGTGAAAAGCATTGTTGAGGCCTCAATAAAAACTCTCCGCATTTCTACAACCCAACACGCAATCTTCTGCGGGCCCATCCCATACCAAATCTTTTTTTTTTTTTTTTTTTTTTTTTTTTTTTTTTGTGGTACACGGGCCTCCCACCACTGTGGCCTCTCCCGTTGCGGAGCACAGGCTCCGGATGTGCAGGCTCAGCGGCCATGGCTCATGGGCCCAGCCGCTCCGCGGCATGTGGGATCTTCCCGGACTGGGGCACGAACCCACGTCCCCTGCATCGGCAGGCGGACTCTCAACCACTGCGCCACCAGGGAAGCCCCTCCATACCAAATCTTAAAGTACCCCCCACTCATAAACGCACGTGCAAGTTGGCTTGAGGATGCAGATGAGTTTTATGCCCCAGTCAGCTCGATGTTACAGACAGCAGGCCTCAGAAGTAGGAACCCCGAAACAGATTTGACCGTAAGGTTTGCCCTTCAGGAACGGGAAGGCTTTGGATTTCCACACTGTGCAACATGAGAGTTCAAGCCAGGACCCATTTAGATGTCAAAAGAGTAGGAGACTCCAGCTGATAGGTAGATTGTACCTTCTAACCACACCTCACCAACCCAAGTCTTAAGTGTGCCTTTTTTTTTTAATGGCTGATTACCTCTATTAGTTTAACCTAAAGCATGTTCAGTGCAAGCCACGACTTGGTTTTCATTTAGTTACTTTCAGAAAACTGTGTGAAATTAATGACATCTAACGAATGGTATGCTTTTTTGTGAGTTTCCCATGCTTCAAACATGAGGCCAGTTCCTTATTAAATAAGGCTTTTGAAAAATCTGATTCCATTATGCACAGGGTGCATTGTTTCCCTTATCTTGTGATTTTTAGTCTCACTTAAAAAAAAAACCTGTAACTATGTTACACATATATGTTTGATTTGCTCTCTGTCCACTCTATCTATCTATCTATATCTGTCTGTCTATACATCCATCCATCCATTATCTATCTATCCATCCATCCATTATGTATCTATCCATATATCTATATATCCATCCATCCATCATCTATCTATCCATCCATCCATTATGTATCTATCCATATATCTATATATCCATCCATCATCTATCTATCCATCCATCCATTATCTATCTATCCATCCATTATCCATCCATTTTCTATCTTTCTATCTATCCATCCATCCATTTTCTACCTATCTATCATCTATCTATCTAATTTTTCCTGTTACCTGTCCATTATCCAGTTTTTCTTCTTCATAGCTAGAAATTTCATTTCTTGGCAGTGAGCCCTCATAACATGGAAGTGAATTTATAGCTTAACTCATCTTCCATTTCCTTTTCCTATGTCTTGTTCTTCACTGTCATTATTTTACCAATTTTCTTTTCTGCTGACTCTCACAGATTAATTTAAAAGGCTCCTCTGTGTTAGTTCAAAGATTTTCCATAGTTAACCTTGATTCCCTGTGCTTCTGATCAAATCTGTCTCCATAATGAATTCATCTCTGTTAACATTAACTGATTAAAAAAAAAATACCAGAAGGCATCATTTTACTTTTCTTTATCTCCAATATTGGGGCCTGTTCTTTTAATACACTGATCCTTCTCAGTGCATTTATTAGAACATGCTTGTGATAGCAGACATGTTCTTTTCCGAACTAACCCACCAATTATTTGGAAGATCCCTGTCTGACTTCTTGACTTGGAAGTTAAATAGTTAGTGAATCTGTTCCTAGAGCAGAATGAGCTCTGTCAAGCATACTTTCTAAGTTCCTATTTCAAGGTTTAGTTCATTTGCAAAAAATGTCCGTCTGGCTTTGATCTCGGGATTCTACCAAAATGACTCTCCTAAAATCACCAGAGACCTCTGTTATTAAGATACATGCACACTCTGGTGCTTTCATTTCACCTGGTTTCTCATTCTTATTCGACACAGTTTACCATGTTTCCTTCTGTAAAACATGATACCTGTGGCTTCCATCACTACCCATTCCTCTGGTTTTACAGTTATTTCCCTGGCCTCCTTTTTAGCCTCCTTTTCTGGATCTTCCTTCTACTTTTTGATTTAAACTCTGTGTGACAGCTGCTCAGGGCTTGGTCCATCTTCCTCTCCTATTCTTCACTCTCTAGTTCATGCACTCATACATTTTCAGTTTTCCCCAAAGATTAATTTAAATGTCAGTGAATATAAGGAAGGTTCTGGTGATTCCTATTTCCAGAGACCCTTTTTCTCTCTACTTGGGGAAGTATTCTCAGAAAGGGGTATGTGCTGCAGCTGACATTTTGCCATCCACATGCAGACACATAATCAAAATGAGGACTTGAACAGATCATGAGCTCTTTGTGAAATTTTGGTAGATTCATAATTTTGTGCTTCCTCCAACTCATTGTGATAGCACTCAAAGCATCTTTGGTTTGTTTTTAAAGTTTTTATTTTAGCTTCAAAAATGCTAATTCTTTTTTGTGTGTGTGTGTGGTACACGGGCCTCTTACTGTTGTGGCCTCTCCTGTTGCAGAGCACGGGCTCCGGATGCACAGGCTCAGCAACCATGGCTCACGGGCCCAGCCGCTCCGTGGCATGTGGCATCTTCCCGGACCGGGGCACGAACCCGTGTCCTCTGCATCGGTAGGTGGACTCTCAACCACTGCGCCACCAGGGAAGCCCCAAAAAGGCTAATTCTTACATTGGATCATTGCTTATTTCACCCCAAGGAGGGGACATATTTCTAGGCTTTAGATAATCTGACTTATTTTTATTACCAGGATACTTGATAACCATCTTCCTTTTTTTCAGACATTACTTAATCAAAATTAGCTCTCTACACAGGGAGATCAGCTCGGTGCTCTGTGGCCACCTAGAGGGGTGGGATAGGGAGGGTGGGAGGGAGATGCAAGAGGGAGGAGATACCGGGATATATGTATATGTATAGCTGATTCACTTTGTTATAAAGCAGAAACTAACACACCATTGTAAAGCAATTATACTCCAATAAAGATGTTAAAAAAACAGATTAGCTCTCTGTTGGAAGAACCATTTAGAATATTTACACTAGAAAATTCCTTAAAACTTTTTAGTGCAATGTAATATTTGTAGTTGAATGGACTAGACAGATGGTGTGGTTACTTCAATCACGTCAGAAAACTTTACGTAAGAACGTTTCTTAGGACCCTGTGTGTTTGAATGTTGAGAAATGCCAGTGGTGTGAAGGAGTCCTTCTTTAATGAGGACTGTTTGCTGCTGAATTAATCAGGCTGAAAGTCCTAGTTTTATGATGTGCTAACTATATATCTTATTTGTTCCTTGATGTGAGGAGATTTCTTTAAGGAATTTGTGTGTGTGTGTGTGTGTGTGTGTGCGGTACGCGGGCCTCTCACTGTTGTGGCCTCTCCCGTTGCAGAGCACAGGCTCCGGACACGCAGGCTCAGCGGCCATGGCTCACAGGCCCAGCCGCTCCGCGGCATGTGGGATCTTCCCGGACCGGGGCACGAACCCGTGTTCCCTGCATCGGCAGGCAGATTCTCAACCACTGCGCCACCAGGGAAGCCCTCTCATCCACCTACTTAATGGAGCTTTAAACTTTCTGTATAGCACATAGACAATATGAGAACATAACTGAAATTAAAAGCTTTTTGGTAAATTAGACAGTTTATTGTTTTTAACTAGACTACTGCTGCAGTCTGAAGAAAATAACATGAGTAGAAAAAAATGGATCTGATTAGTTTCAATTGCTGTAATCTGGAATTATTTTAAAAATATAGTGTTCTGTTAGAGAATAATTTTTTCAAAAGGTAAAGTCATGACTCATACAAATATAAAATGAGCATATATCAGAGATTTTACTTATCTCATTAATTAAATGAGGAAGCAAAAAGATGTTACAAGTGGTCAAAGATGTCAAAAAACAGAGACTTAAAAAAAAACAGAGACTTTACAGATCAAAAATATTGAATAAATATGCAAATGGATGCAGCACATCCCTCCCCCCCATCTTCTCTCTTCTCCCGGAGTCGGGGGGGGGCTTCCCTCCACTGGAGAGTATTTATTTGTATATCTATAGACAAGCATTATTGCACCGCTATTAGTGTTCTGCAATTTACAGGGTCGTCAAATGGCCCAAAGATATTGAAGACTACAGAGCCCCCATGGAATCAGAGTCAGTTAACCCTGAAGGCTGTGCTTTGAAACTTTAAACAACAGTTTTCCACTGAAGCACACATTTTGCCCTACACTTGGAAAATAATGATAGGACCTTACACTATATGAAACATTGTGGTCAGGTTGTGAATATTCACTGTTTTCGTTTTAATGTAGCTTAAGACAGAAACACTTGTTTAGTGTTTAGACCAAATCTGAACATCAAAAGAAGTCAGGGAGATTACATATTGGCATGAGAGAACGGGCATGTGGATAATTTCTAAACTTGCAGGTTTTAACAAAGGCATGGAAAAGTTAAATAAGCAATGTGGACCTTTGGAAGATAGTTATAATCTCTTCTGAATCCATCGTTCTAAGAATCTCTTGCAAAGAAATGACTCCTTTGCACCCCGACCCAGCTCAAAACTACTGAATCAGAGTTTTTGCCAGATGAGTGAGAGTTTTCTTGAACTGGGCACTTTTCTAGCCTTGGAAAGGGAAATGAGCTCCTCAAGAACTTGTTCTCATTTGCACATCGCTCCCCGATGTTCACCAACTTGATGTAGAATCTCATCTTGAAGCTCAGTGAGGGAACACAGCTCCGATTTTAACAAGTGTCAGTGACAGGACCTGGTAATGGGTGACCAGAGACATCTCAACACCAGGGACCTCTTGCTGCTGGTGAAAGAGCCTCCTTAGCAGCCCTTGCTTGTGGCTGCGGGTCAGGAGGAAAGCAAACAAACATGAAAACGAGAGAAAAAGGAAAACACGGAGATGTGTTATTTTGGGGGCACCCCTGTTATGTTATTTGAGGAATATTGGCGTCTTCATTTTTGAGGGCTTTTAAAATTGCTCTGTTTGTACGATGATCAGTGTGTTTGGATAGCTTATCTTATAGCATTTGATGGAGTCTATATTTTTCTCTTGATGAGAATGCCATTTTCATTAGCATTAATGACAATTCCACGTTGTTCTTCTCCCAGTTTTTTTTTTTTCTTTTTTTTTTTTTTCTTTTTGCGGTATGCGGGCCTCTCACTGTTGTGGCCTCTCCCGTTGCGGAGCACAGGCTCCGGACGCGCAGGCCCAGCGGCCATGGCTCACGGGCCCAGCCGCTCCGCAGCATATGGGATCCTCCCAGACCGGGGCACGAACCCGCATCCCCTGCATCGGCAGGCGGACTCTCAACCACTGCGCCACCAGGGAGGCCCGTTCTTCTCCCAGTTTGCCAACAGTCTTTTTTCCTTTTGGAAAATGGATATTTTCTTTCTGCCTCTCCTAAAACTTCTCCAGCCTTAAGCATTTAGGTGGACTTAAAATGTGGTTTAAAGCTTACACCTCTCTTTATAGCTTCCAAGTATTTGCAGGTTTTATCTTTGTGCAAGTTACTTAGTGCCCATACAGGAGTAAATAAGTGATGAGAAAATGTATTAAATTAAGAATTCAGTTTCTTTAGTGGCTTAATCCATCCTCATCAAGAAAAAATACATAACTTGCAACAAACTCCTTTATTGTGTGTGGGGTGTGTGTGTGTGTCTGTGTGTGTGTTCCTGCATCTGTTGTAGACTCATAAGATTATTTTTGTCTAAATTGTCATTTGCCCTTTTTTGGAAATCAGTACAGCATAACAAGGGCATATTTCCTCTAGATAATAGTAATTCTTTGAAAGGAAAGTACCTTTGGCCATTGTTTCATTTTTGGAGGTTTGGATTATTTTAGTGTGATTAATGAGAACAGCAGTCCCTTGACATTCTTAACAACTATATCCTGTTAGTTCAAGACCTCCCTCTGCCCAATTTTTGGTTAAATGCTCTAATTACAGTTAGATGTAACACAAATAGTTCTCGCTCTTGACTGTGACAGAATTTGGCAACTGTAGTTTTGACCAAACCCGTATCCTCCCAGAGATCAGAGAGAATAAACACAGTACTAGTCTAGCCACCTCATCCCCTTGCTTTAGTTCCAGTTTCTTTGCCTATCTGGGGTTGTTTTACAGTTTATCTGGAACTCAGAGAAGCCTACCATACAAATCAATAATTGACAGAGTCTTGAAATGCCCCAATGCTACTAATTTCCTTAAGGGAAACACCTCACCAGCTTTTATTCCCTTCATCCTTGGTCTTCTTGACATGGCTGACCGTTCTGAGGAGGAAAAGAAGGAGCCTGTTCAGGTCATGGCCAGGACCTTTGTGCCCTCTGACCTTGCCTGTCTCCATGGCCCTTATACTCTCAGAGCCTTAGTTTGGTGATGCATTTAGAGTTCCCCTCTCTGGCCTCCTGGACTCAGTTTGGCACATTGTTCTGACTCTGGTTTTCCCCCAAATTTCAAATCAGAGGTTCTCTGTCCTTGTACAATGACCCGCATATTTCCCCTGAATTACTATACAAGCCAAAAGTTATCTTCAGTCTGGCAGTTCTCCATTCTTTTCAGTGCATCCAGAATAATCTCTCTTTTTTTTTTTTTTTTAAACAGGCTAGGATTTTTTATAATAATCAATTTTATAAGGTACTTGCACAAATGCCACACAGTGGGCTGTTTAATATGAACTTGTTCACCTATCACGTTTGTAACAAAATCCTGGTGAGCTGTGTAAGCTTCTTTTTTTTTTCACACACACACACTGTATTTTATTTTTACAAGAGATAAATAAACTGACACCAAGCATTGTAAGTGGATGACCACAACAAAAGCAACAATGATTGCAATTACCAAACACGAAACACACTTATACTATGTCATAATATTGACACTCAGTCCAGCAATCCTCCACTGTAACAGCTCCTTTACTTTACAGTGAAAATTGATTGGTATATTTTTTGCCTCTGAGTCCTTGTGGGATTTTTTTTTAATTCAAACAGAAAGTCACAAAAATTATAATCATCCTCATCAGTTCACTCAGTCCCATGTAATTAATTTTTTTTTCATCTTGATCTTTTGTTAGCACTTTTATGAATTCATCGGTTTTCCATTAGAGTTCTGAAAATGCTTATTCATTCAGTTCAGTAGTATAGTCAGTTACCAGAAACCTGTACTTGTCAGAGACTTTTCCATGAATTCCTTGAAGATGAAACCCTTTTATAGGAACATTTTTGCAAAAGCATCAGAGTACACCCAGAACTGTCTGTAAATGACAAAAGACTTAAAAATGACCATGGTTAAAGATTTGATGAAAGCTCATAATAATGCAATTGACAAGGAAATTTAGTTATTTCTGAGATATACATTTTAAAATAATAACTAGAATTACGACTTATAACATTATACCAGAACATATAAGATGTTTAGAAATTTCATGTAATGTCTGAAACATTTATATTAACATATTTCCATACACATAACCCAAAGAAAGTTTAGTATTCATTGTGTTTTTGTTTTTTTATACTGCAGGTTCTTATTAGTCATCAATTTTATACACATCAGTGAATACATGTCAGTCCCAATCGCCCAATTCAGCACACCACCATCCCCACCCCACCGTGGTTTTCCCCCCTCAGAATAATCTTTCTTAAAGCCCAAATTTCAGCAGGTCCTTCTCTGCCATCCAGGCTTCCGTGGTATCCTTCCGCTCAGCTCCTTTGGGAAGGGACAGGAGCCCAGTTTACGGCTCTGGCCACAGCTCGTGCCATGACTCGCCGCACACACTGTGCTCTCGTCTGGGGATGTCGGAGTGGCATCCTCTGGCCAACAGCATCAGTACCACCTGGGAACCTGTTAGACAAGCAGATTCCTCAGGGTTCCACTCCAGACCCACTGAACTAGAAACACTGGGAGGGAGCCCAACCATCTGTGCTTTAACAAGCCCTCTAGGGGATTCTGAGGCAGGCTCAGGTTTGAGAACCTTCCTTGTCATCACAAACACTTGGAATCCTAAAGCATCTTTTTTCTTTCTCACTTCCAGAATTGATTCTTGCACCCCGCCCCTCCCCAGTTCCCACCATTCCACCCACATCATCTTCACTGGGGTACATCCTGTTTGTCTTTCAGTACAAGACATAACCTCCCGTGAGTGTTCCGCAAATCCCGAAACTAGGTCTCACATCCCTTTGTGACCCCATGCAGACCCCATGCTACCTTTACGCCAGCCCTTCACCTAACAGCCTGATATTTCTCGGTCATGTTCCCTCCAGCCCCCAAGACTGTAAGTACTGGAAAAGTAGGGCAGTGAGTGATAGTTCACTAAATCCCTTTTTTCTTAGCTAAGCACAATGCCTGGAGCAAAATAGGCCAGTCAGTGTAAAACAAATGTCTACTGAATGAATATGTTCCCTATTTGCTTTACATCAGCTTCGAACTGTCATTTAGAATGACTGATCCATGGTCATGATGTTTCCTCAGTTTGACTCTAAGACTGAAAAAAATCCTCGAGGGTAGGGGACTTTTTTTGGCATGTCTCCCCTCTTTCAACAATACTAAAGCAACATCTTTTGCACATGGGTTTTCATTTCAAAGCATTACTTGAAATGGCACACCAGTAAATGCTTAGCATCACTGATTTTCTTCAGGAGGAGGATGACGGTGTGGGTAGGATGATGTTTATAACTAGACTAATTTTGAATGAGCCTTCATTATTCATTTTGCTTCATGCATGTGCTGATGAATAGTACACAGAGTCTTCCGGAGTTTGCCCGGAAGACTGGTCTCATTTATTTATTTGGATATTGAAAGTATGTTCTCCCGTTGCCAAACCTGTCATCTTTTCATGTAATTAAAAGCATTTATTCCAGAAAAAAACGTTTACAAATAATCAAAAGCTAGTGAATCCCTTCAAATCATTGAATGATTTCTAACAAAGAAATTCTACCCTGAATAGCACCCACATGGGGAACTGAAAGAGTAAACGGAGAAGCCTTTAAGGTATATCTTAATAGTTGCCTGGTTCACACTTATTAAAGTCAGTAGATGAGTTGAGTCAGGGTCGCATCTTAAAGAATAGCTTCTGAGACTCTACTTTAGAGATGGTTAGTGAGGATAATCTAAAATGATTTCAAATACAGAATTGCTGGGAATGCCAATAATGTCAAATATCACTATTTACTTCACTTCTGTCATAAAGTAAATAAGAAGTAAATATTGAAACATCCTATGTGGTGCAGTTCCAGTCTTTGGAATATAGTATTCAGTGTATGAGAGAAAAAACATGTAAGCACAACAAGATTTTAATAGGGTTGAAAGGTCTTACTCCTTTCTGAAAAGAATTGTCTCCTTGCTGATATTTGTAGGCTACTTTTGAAGTTCATATGGTGTACTGTAAAGCCAACTCACTGAAATACTTTCTGGAGAGACACGTGGCTATTTCTAATTGGAAATGGAGGCTTGGCTGTGGGTCAGATGACTAGTTATTCATCTTCAAGGATGGTATCGTTTTATAACAGGTGCGGCAGGTCCTAAAGATGGTCTAGATAAGGAGACCTTAGGATTGTGAAATTGGACCATTGTGCTTCATACCTAAAATGAGAGCGTGGAACATGGTGATCTCCAAGGATCCTTGCTATTTTTCTAAAGTGGAAGGTTGCCTAGTAAAAAGAAAATAGGCTTTGTAGTCCGTCAGCCCTGGAGTTACCATCTACTGGGTGTGATCCTGGAAAGTTATTTGGTCTCTGAGTCTCACTTTGCACACCTGCAAATCAAGGACACTAATGACATATCATAAAGTTACAGTACAATTTCATTCATCGTTCCTGACCCTAAAATACACGGGATGGCGGCCAGTGTGGTGAAGGTGCTCATTTGTGAGAGGCATTGTGAATTAGATATGAACCTCTGCCAACAATTAAGTATGTAACTTTAGGAAAGCCGATTAAACTGAAGTTGCTATCACCACTCAAACCTGCACCCTAAGGTCTAACGGTAACCGCAATTGTGAGGCTCTCAACGATGTGAAATGCCTTTGTGTGAGAATATCAACGATTGCCAGGCTGAGCTCTTCCCATGGGGAAAAAATATCCCATGGTCATTATTTTTTTGGGGGGATTTACTATTTAAAAATAGGTTGCCTTGGGAGAGAGGGGAAAGTGCTGAAAGGATGCATTTTCACAAAATTTGGAAAACAGTTCCACACCTCTCCATACATATTCCCTAAAGCAGTTGCTAAAAATGGTGCTTAGTGTTGTATCCCTTGGCTCAGAGCCTTCCACTTGCTAGGGGCACATTGGAAATAATACAGGAAATGCCTCATTCAGGAGAAGTTGGTGTATCCTTTCTTCAGGCACTCTCATCTGTGCCAAACCACTCTTGAAGCTCTTTGGTTGCATTTTAAATGAAAAGAAATATATTTCTTTGTGTTGGGCTCCAGGACACAAGTGTTTGCAGCTGAATCGACTGCAAAACTAAATTCAGGTCCTTCCAGTCCACTGCTCAAAATCACCAATAGCCTCCTATCTCACGCAAATCCTCACTCTGGTCTACACAGCCCTGCACAACTACTGGCCCTCTTTTCCCTCTGACTTCATCTACTACTGCATTCTCCCCACCTTTCAGCTTCAGTCACATCAGGGTCCCCAGACAAACTCCTATTGTAGGACCTTGACACTTGCTCCATCTCTGCTTAGAAGGTTCTTTGCCCAGACATCTATCTTCATACTTCCTTCCCTCATGTCCTTAGGGCCTTCTGGCACTGTCATTCTCTCATTGTGGCTACCTTTTCTGTTACGGCAATCCTCCCATCCCTTCCCCCTTCCATCATCTATTCATTTCTCCTTAGTCATTGTGATTAAATAATATTGCAAACATTTTATTTATTTACCTTGTTAGTTGTCTCCTCCACTACCTTGTGAGTTACAGGAAAGCAGGTGTTTGTTTGTTTTCTAATTTGTTTTATTCTGTACTTATACAGTATTTAAAATAGGACCTGACCCAGGATAGGTTCTGAATCCATTTTTATAGAATGAATGAATAAATGAATGTTGATACCAAGAAGAGATGAGTCAACAGTTCATTGGGACATACATTCAGAGATCTTAGAGCATAAGTTCCCCAAGGAAAAGATGAGGTCTGGCTAATTCTCTACTGCCTCCTTAGAGCTTTGCAAAGTTCTGGAATATAGTGGGCGTGCAGTAAATACAGATTTTATGATTTTATGTATGTATGTATGTACATATGTATGATTTAAGCCTCTCCTAATTGTCACAGTGTGTCCTGAAATAAAACATCATGCTTTGAGCAACTGTTTTCTTATTATAATTTGGCTATTGATTTTGTTTTAGGAGCTTAAATAAATTCCTTATTTCTGAGCCTCAATCTTTCCATCTTTGAATGGGAGCAATATTATTTTTAGTGTATGTATCTAAGAATTAGAATAGCTAAACCATATACAGTGTCTGGCAGATAATAATGTTTTAATAAACGTCATATGTTATTTTTTCTTTTTTTTGAAAATCACTCTCACTCTAAGATGATTCTTACGATACAATTTACATTTGCATTGTTCTCTCTGAGGAAGAATTTAAAATCTGTGCCACAACACAACCATCTGCAACAATAAAACAAGTTATAGATTCCCATTCTCAAGTTCCTCCCTACATTTCAAGCTACACCTGTGCAGGAAGCATTATATCACATAAACAAAGTCTTAATCATTGACTACCAACAAAAAAGAGAAAAGCGGGGGAAAGATCTACAACTTCCACAGGAAATTTCAAGCTCAAATTCTCACAGTCGCTTCTATTCACTTGTTTTTACTGCTTTAACCATTGTTTTAACTACAGCTCAAAGAGGAATATTCGTTTCATGATTTTTTTTTTAAAATTTCTTGCTTCTCTCTGCCATCGGGACCTGCTGCTACTTTTATGTTTGGCCGTGCTGTGCGGCATGCAGGATCTTATTTCCTCAACCAGGGATTGAACCTGTGCCCCTGCAGTGGAAGCGCAGAGTCCTAACCACTGGACCACCAGGGAAGTCCCTCATGATCCTTTTTCTTAAAAGCCGAGTACTATCGCTGCTCTCCAACCTGGATGATGGAAGTGCTTGCACTAGCCAGTCCTGCTGAATGAGGCTGGGGAAACTAGGAAGTCAGAGGTTACCTTCTGGAAGTTAAATTTAAAGTGGACAGTTTTTATTTCGAGTGCCATAAAAGTGTCTATAGTTCTTTCAATTGCAGCCCCAGAAATCAGTCTCTGTTGGAAGGCATGCTTCATTAACTTTCGTCTATGTAGGCCCGGGGCAGACAGGAGCACCATCTTAGAAAATCAGTAGTATGATGGCTATACTTTTTCTTCTGTTATCAGCAGTAGAAGATTTGTAGGAGGAATTGTTTGAAGGGAATCTTGATAAGGGAACTAATATAATGCTTCAGAGAGATTTCTAAATGTATCCCTGTTGTGAAATTGCCCTATTTATCTAAATTCCCGGAATTTATTTTTGTTTTGTGCTGATCAGCCTTCGACTCATTTATCTCATTAGTCTTTCTTTGTTAAACTTTAATTAAGTTTTAAGAGAGGCCAGGGTCAGAAAAGAGCACTAATTGTATGTGGTGTAATTTGTTGTCTGAGTTGGTAAAGATGTCTCTGTTTCGGTCATTTTTAGTCATTTTCTGTTAAAACTTTAAACAAAATTTTCTTTAAGTAAATAGGGCAAGTTCACAATTGAAATAAGTATGGAAATATCTTTAGAATATTATACATACTTTGCGGGTAATTTCCTTGAAATAATAATATTTTATTTAGATCTCATTTTAATCATGAATCTACAAAATTGGCTTTGAAAGATCCTTAAATTCAAATAGAATGGCTTCTAGGTTGCATCCAAACTAAATTTGAGCTTAATGTGGCACCGTTTTGGTGAGTTTATGTTTTGGTTGAGATAACGCAGATTCTCTCATCTCTAAACTGCTTCTTGATTCCCTTTCAAATGCAATGGGGAAAAATAACAGCACAGTTTTTTATTTTCAATATCCTTTTGGTCGATTTTTTTTCTCTCAGGAGTCCTTTGCCTTACATGCTTTGCTACCGAACGCTCTTAGAAGGAGGAAGATGTGGTATTTAGAGAATTATGGTTGAGGCAATATGTCTAAAATTTTCATGTATTTGCTCCACAAATGTTTACTGAGCTTCATTATCTATTACCAAGTAACAAACCACCTCAAAACTTGGTAGCTCAGAATAACAGTCTTATTATTTTGCATGACTCTGTGTGAGGGCTAGGGCTCAGCTAGGTGGTTGTTCTGCTGGTATTGCTTGGGGTAATAAGTAGAGGAATTTGAAGCTCTAGTGCACTGAGGGTAATCATAGCAACAACAAACTTCAAACCCAGTCCAGCTTCTGACTTGACTAACACAAAACTCTGTTCTAAAAGCCTTACAGAAGGAGAGGTAAGCTCATTTCCAAACTTTAAAAATTATTCACTTCAATATCTAATATCTTATACAACATGGCCAGATTTCAACAACAACAAAAAACCCACATAAGGTGTGCAAAAAAAGCAAGGGAAAATAAAAGTGTGAAAGGATATAGCAGTTATCCGAACCAGTCTCAGATATGACACAGTTGTTGGAACTATGAGACAGAGAACTTAGAATAACTATGATTGATGTATTAAAGGCTCTAATGGAAAGGAAATATATAAGATAAGACAGGTAATTTCAGCAGAGAGATGGAAACTATAAGATAGAATCAAATGGAACTGCTAGACATCAAAACCACAATAACAGAGATGAAGAATGACTTTGATGGGCTCATCAGTAGACTTGACATAGCCTAGAAAAGAATCAGTGAACTTAAAGATAGGTCAACAGAAATCACTCAAATTGGAAAATGAAGAGGAAAAAAAAAAGTGAAACACTAAACAGAGCATCCAGTAGTTGTGGGATAATATAAAATGATATAGCATATGCACAATTGGAATCCCAGAAGGAGAAGGAACAGAGAATGTGGTAGAAGAAATATTTGAATAAATAAATACTGGAATATTTTCAAAGTTGGCAACAGTCATTAAACCATAGATCTAAGAAGCTCAAAGAATACCAAGAAAAATAAACTTTTAAAACAATCCAAAAAACAAAACAACAAATGAAGGCACATCCTGTTTAAATGCTGAAAACTAAAAAGAAAGAGAATATCTTGAGAGGCATCAGAGAAGACCTCTACACAGGAACAAGATAGATAGTAGACTTCTTGTCAGAAACCATGCAAGAAAGATGACAATGGAATGACATCTTTAAAGTGCTGAAGGAAAATCTATATCCAGTGGAAGTAACCTTCAAAAGGGAAAGAAAAATAAAGGCTTCCTCAAACAAAGGGAGAGGAAATAAGCTCCACTTCTTGATTTGAGGAGTGGCATGTGCATATAGGGAGAGAAGAAATTGGTTGGAGGACACCTTTGAAGGTAGTTGCAATCATTCACTGCATGCAAAGTAAAGGTTATGCTATTTGGGGAAAGTTCATGTTATCTCCTTAGACCTTTTTTTTTTTTTAAATTTATAAAATGCTGATATTGGTCTGCATGATTTCCATTATTTCTTAAAATTGCAGTATTTGCTTTTTTCATAGTAGTTGTACATTGTTCATTCCTTTATCAATCTGGGAATAGGTTTTTTTGTGTGTGTGATGTATAAAAAGTAGTCTATTTTAATATATAGTCAATCTAAATAAGTGAATATATTTATAATGTATAAATAATACTATGATATAAATATACAATATGTATTTATGATATAAATAATATTTAATAAATAATAAAATAATATACTATAAACAGATGAATATATTTAAGAAATTTTAGAATGGTTGGCTACATGTAGTGACTATGGCTGATTACAATTAACCTATGGAGACCTAAACATCTACATGTAAGCTGATGTCTGTACATTGATAATAAATGTCAATCAGGGTCAAACTGATTAACAATGGTCAACAAATATAATTTCAATTTCAGAATTATTCTATCTTTTTTTTTGCGGTACGCAGGCCTCTCACTGTTGTGGCCTCTCCCGTTGCGGAGCACAGGCTCCGGACGCGCAGGCTCAGCGGCCATGGCTCACGGGCCCAGCCGCTCCGCGGTATGTGGGATTCTCCCAGACTGGGGCACGAACCCGTGTCCCCTGCATTGGCAGGCAGACTCTCAACCACTGCACCACCACGGAAGCCCTATTTTATCTTTTAACTTTCTTTTTTTATCTTATGACACACTAAAAGAGAAAGACCCTGGATATTTCAATTCAACTGTGACAAATATGTATAGAGTCAATTTCTTTGCTTTTTAAAATGCTAATAAGAATTATTGGAATCAGTTTTAGATTTGGTACTCTTAAAATTATTTTGCTGCCACTTACAGGGATATTTCTGATATTATGTAAATTATGATTAAGCTTCTAGATAGCTTGAATCATGCCTAATACATTTGTGCACATTTGTTAAAGAAAAAAAGTATTTGTTAAAGAGAAAATACTCAGTGAAACTTGTTAAAGATGGTGAGACAGACTTTATTCAGGACATTGTGGTAGGTGTAGATCTGCTACCAATACACTCTGAAAACTTCAGCCCAATGTTTTAATCTGTAAAATGGAGTATTGATAGCCATTCTGTAGGGTTATTGCTTGAATTTTAGAATGAAGCGCTTGCCCCAGTGTCTGGAACAGAGGATGTATCCAATAAATGAAAGCTGTTGATACTCTTTTGAATGTTTGATGATGAGGAGGATATCATTGAAAGATTGTTATGCTTTTCTCAACACATTTAATTTGTATCTTCACACATATTGAGCAAATTGACTAAATAATTTGACCATTTTGATCCTGATTACATTAATAGGAAAGCTACCTTTTGAGTTGGAAGGGACTATTCCAATTGTGTCTCAAGAGGGATCCCTATTTTGCAAAACAAAAACTGATCAGTCAACCAATGTTTTCTGAGTACCTTTGTCCCCAGACAAAATACCAGCATACACAGACACACTCACAGATACACATTAACTTTCAAATGGATACAAATTGGCGATTTCGGTTTTCTTCCTTTCTCTTATCATTTTGTTTCTGGACTTGGCCCTTGAGTTTGCAGGTTGTATTCCTTTGCTTTGTGCCCCCTCCCCCATGCTTCAAAGTGGACATCTTGCATCAATTGAGTACCTACAGCAAAAGCGGGCAACAGATGTGTGGGCTCTGCTGTATTTTGGTATTGTAATTTCCTATCACTGAAAAAAAATGAGAAACGTCACCAAGGAGTCCAGGGGGATTTCCTGACTAGCAGTGCCTTTGAAGTTGAAGAATGTATTTAAGACAGAGGTTTTTAATTGTAAAGAATCTTAATCACATAGAGAAGTATGCCTTTGAACAGCACATTTACGAGTTCAGGAAGCTCATTTCCATGAAATGATATTCTAATTTTAACGCATTTACTTCTCTTACACTGCATGTGTCTGGCAAGCTACAATTTTGTTTCTTAGTCTTATTTATGACATTCTGCAAATTAGGCTACTTACCTTAAGCTATTCTATATAAATGGTTTTACTCCCAACACCCATTATTTTAGAGATGCAATTTTAGCCTTTAATTGGAGAAAACAGTATAAAGTGGCTGAGACTGAGGTTTTCGGGGTTTATACTCCTGCCATCTCTGCAGGGGGCTATTCTCCACTTGAAATGTCTGAGAATTCCCACTAATGTTAATTTTAGGTATAAACTCATCATTCTGGAGGAAAAGAGCCTTTACTTCTAAATTCAACTATCCTAATTTCATTTGCTTGAAGTTTGAATAAACTGAACTCATCTTAAGATGGAGATTTTATCACGCAGAAGCTGAAGCAAGAGGATTGAAAGGCTTGTCATCTGTGTGAGACAGGAAAATGACACTCTTCAGAGCTTATGTTAAAAACATATTGCGGGGCTTCCCTGGTGGTGCAGTGGTTAAGAATTCACCTGCCAAGGCAGGGGAGATGGGTTCGAGCCCTGGTCCGGCAAGATCCCACACGCCATGGAGCAACTAAGCCCGTGTGCCACAACTACTGAGCCTGCGCTCTAGAGCCCGTGAGCCACAACTACTGAGCTCATGTGCCACAACTACTGAAGCCCGCGCACCTAGACCCCGTGCTCCACAACAAGAGAAGCCAGCACAATGAGAAGCCCACGTACCACAATGCAGCGGAGCCCCCGCTCGCTGCAACTAGAGAAAGCCCGCGTGCAGCAACGAAGACCCAATGCAGCCAAAAATACATAAATAAATTTAGAACAAAACAAAACACATATTGCCATAAACATTGCATTGTTTATCCCAATCAGAAGGCAAGATTGTTTGTGTTCACATTCCTAAGTAGTAAATAATATATCATAATCAGAAGCATACTTCATGTCTTTGGTCATAGTAACGTGCACACACACACACACACACACACACACACACACACACACACACACACATCGTCCAGGACCATTGAAGCCCAAACAAAATGACATTCATTAGGAAACCACACTCTTCTGCATTAATTGCATTTCTGAAACGAAATAAATATTTTTAAGTACAGTTTCTTTACTTAAAACACAATCACTAATTGCAAATTGTTGTGTTGATATCATCAACCTAACCTGAATAAAGTAGCTATCATATTAGTAAATATATTAATAATAATTATACATATATATGCATATTAATATATCTTTGGCCCAGGGTCTCTTAAGATTTGGGTTACAAATTTGGTTTCTAGGTTGCTTATTTTATCCAGTTTTTGTCTTTAATAGTGTCAGTATTTCCACTGATATATTTGGTTTCGATTGAAGGAGATCTGCTTCTTTTCTTTTTCACATATGGGATTAAAACCCCTGGATAACCAATAATAGCTCCTCATCACAGAGGAAGTGTGAGGTAAGGAAAACTTTAGCAGGTAATGCAAGTCAGGTGAAGTGTCTTAAGAAGACCACAGTGGCAGCCTTACCTTTGGGTAAAGGAAAGCTTGCAGAATCAGATAGGGTGGGAAAACTTGGGGACCTGCTGGAAGCTGGGATTACACAGCATGTTACATGAAATTGAGGAAAAGTCAACTGCATGTAACAAAGAATGGGGGTGGCGAGAGTATGTGTGGGCTCTGGTGGGTGTGGTTGTTGGATAGTAGAGATTACGGTTATGGTAAAGCTGATATAGAAAGAGGGTAAGAGGTATAAATAAAATGGCAAGTTTTAGTGTCAAGAACATAATTTTTTCTTTAGTTAGGAGACTTGTGTGCTAAGCTAGTAGACTTTTAAAGAATAAGAATCATCTGCACTTCCCAAATACACTTTCATCTTTGCTTTAGTGAGAAGCCCACAAAAAGGCCTAAAGCAGCTTCTTAAGTCATCTTCATTTTTCGTGAAAAACAAAGAAGCACATTTTAAAAAATCCCACACTTCATTCATCCAAAAATTTTCTTAGACTCTAATAAAAAAAGTATTCCCTTTAAAAGGAAGTTTTAAAAAATCTTTTCTTCATACATGTGAGCAATAGCTCCTATGAAAATGAGCTTGCCGAAAACTTCTGATCAAAATTACAGACAACTTTTCCATGGTATCTAATTTGACTGTATTTTCCTCATTTTTTTCAAAAAAAAAAAGCTTGAAAAGAAGGCAAACTTGTACTAAGTATTAGCTTTTTCTCAAAGACATCTCAAAAGGCACTATCGGATATATTCTCTAATGCCTACAAATGTTTCAAGACTATGTGAATCATATCAAAAATAGTGTTTTTCTTTTTAGCAGATTATTTTGAATTTCAGAAAAGAAATATAAAGTGAAAAAAAATTCCTCTATTCATAAAGATTAAAGATTAATGTCGGGGCTTCCTTGGTGGCGCAGTGGTTAAGAATCCGCCTGCCAATGCAGGGGACATGGGTTCCAGCCCTGATCTGGGAGGATCCCACATGCCATGGAGCAACTAAGCCCTTGTGCCACAACTACTGAGCCTGAGCTCTAGAGCCGGTGAGCCACAACTACTGAGCCCACGTGCCACAACTACTGAAGCCTGCGCACCACAACAAAGAGTAACCCCCACTCACCGCAACTAGAGAAAGCCCATGCGCAGCAACGAGACCCAACACAGCCAAAAATAAATAAATAAATTAAATAAATTAAAAAAAAGAAATTGTAAAAAAAGGAGTAATGTCAACATTAATACATGAGCATCTTGCTTGTGACAACAGTTAAGGCGTATTTTGATATTAAGGCACTTTAAGAACATTTTACTTAAAAATAAGGCAATTTTTGATTGCAAAGTCTGTGATACCAGCTGTGTGTCCTACAATTCAACTCAATTCTGACACTACCTACTGGAGGTAGTTTCAGATCCCACAGGTTAAGGGCTCAGTCCTACAAAACTGAATTAGTGACTTAGAAATTAAGAAACACACTTCTAAGTAATTGTTGGATCAAAGGAGAAGTCAAAATTGAAGTTACAAACTGTTAAGGAAGCAGTGTAAAGAAGTGTTAAAATTATCAAGATGCATCTTAAAAAACTGTGCAGAGGAAGATATAAAGCCTTAAATGGCTTCATAATTAAAGAAAAATTACTGATTATACAGGTTTTTAGTACCTAGAAGATTAGAAAAACAGCAGCAAGGAAAATGAGAAGAAAACAGGAAAAAGAAATTAATAAAGATAAGAGGCAAAAATAATTAAAGAGAAAAAAATTATAAAGACCAAAAATCCCAAAAGTTAGTTGTAGGCACAGATCAGTAAAACAGAAAACCCCTTCATAAACCTGCTTAAGAAGAACAGGACACAGAGCAAATATTAGAAATAATAAAGATGACATAACACTGATATGGAATAAAAATATGATATTATTGCATACAATTACATGACAACAAATTGAAAAACTAGGAAGAAATAAAAGATTATTGAGCAAAATATGAACTACCAAAATTTTTACAAGAGAAGAAAGAAAATATAAATAGAAGTTGCAATTTAGGTTAATCTTTACTGTTGAAAAAATACCAGGAGTGGTTGGATGGTTTTATAACTAACTTCTAGCTCACCTTTATTTTTTATTTTTTTAAACATCTTTATTGGAGTATAATTGCTTTACAATGGTGTGTTAGTTTCTGCTATATAACAAAGTGAATCAGCTGTATGTGTACATATATCCCCATATCCGCTCCCTCTTGCGTCTCCGTCCCACCTTCCCTCTCCCACACCTCTAGGTGGTCACAAAGCACCGAGCTGATCTCCCTGTGCTATGCGGCTGCTTCCCACTAGCTATCTGTTTTACATTTGGTAGTGTATCTATGTCCATGCCACTCTCTCACTTCGTCCCAGCTTACCCTTCTCCCTCCCCATGTCCTCAAGTCCATACTCTACATCTGCGTCTTTATTCCTGTCCTGCTCCTAAGTTCTTCAGAACCATTTTTTTTTTTTTTAGATTCCATATATATGTGTTAGCATACGGTATTTGTTTTTCTCTTTCTGACTTACTTCACTCTGTATGACAGACTCTAGGTCCATCCACCTCACTACAAATAACTCAATTTCATTTCTTTTTATGGCTGAGCAATATTCCATTGTATATATGTGCCACATCTTCTTTATCCATTAATCTGTCCATGGACACTTAGGTGGCTTCCATGCCCTGGCTATTGTAAATAGAGCTGCAATGAACATTGTGGTACATTAATCTTTTTGAATTATGGTTTTCTCAGGGTATATGCCAAGTACTGGGATTGCTAGGTCGTATGGTAGTCCTATTTTCAGCTTTTTAAGGAACCTCCACACTGTTTTCCATAGTGGCTGTATCAATTTACATTCCCACCAACAGCGCAAGAGGGTTCCCTTTTCTCCACACCCTCTCCAGCATTTACTGTTTGTAGATTTTTTTATGATGGCCATTCTGACTGGTGTGAGGTGATACCTCATTGTAGTTTTGATTTGCATTTCTCTAATGATTAGTGATGATGAGCATCCTTTCATGTGCTTCTTGGCCATCTGTATATCTTCTTTGCAGAAATGTTGATTTAGGTCTTCTGCCCATTTTTGGATTGGGTTGTTTGTTTTTTTGATATTGAGCTGCACGAGCTGCTTGTATATTTTGGAGATTAATCCTTTGTCAGTTGCTTCATTTGCAAATATTTTCTCCCATTCTGAGGGTTGTCTTGTTTACGGTTTCCTTTGCTGTGCAAAAGCTTTTAAGTTTCATTAGGTCCCCCCCTTTTTTTTTCCATTTGTCTGGGATGTGGGTCAAAAAGGATCTTGCTGTGATTGATGTCATAGAGTGTTCTGCCTGTGTTTTCCTCTAAGAGTTTTATATAGCTCACCTTTATAAACAGATCATTTCATAGCAGATGCAAACTATTATATACAGAATCATTAAACAACAAGGTCCTACTGTGTAGCACAGGGAACTATATTCAATATCCTGTGGTAAACTATAATGGAAAAGAAACTAATAAGAATATATATATATCTGAATCACTTTGCTGTGCAGCAGAAATGAACACAATGTTGTAAATCAACTATACTTCAATAAAATAAAGTTTAAAAAATCCCCAGATCATTTCAATGTTATTTAAACTATTTCAGACCCTAGATTTTTTGAGTTGTCTCCTCACTTATGTTAAAAATGCAGTTTGGGCTTCCCTGGTGGCACAGTGGTTGGGAGTCCGCCTGCCTATGCAGGGGATGTGGGTTCGTGCCCCAGTCCGGGAGGATCCCACATGCCACGGAGCGACTGGGCCTGTGGGCCATGGCCGCTGGGCCTGCGCGTCCGGAGCCTGTGCTCCACAGCAGGAGAGGCCACAACAGTGAGAGGCCCGCGTACTACAAAAAAAAAAAAAAAAAAAAAAAAAAAGTCCTGTTTTGGGGCTTCCCTGGTGGCGCAGTGGTTGAGAGTCCGCCTGCCGATGCAGGGGACACGGGTTCGTGCCCCGGTCCAGGAAGATCCCACATGCCGCAGAGTGGCTGGGCCCGTGTGCCATGGCCGCTGAGCCTGCGCGTCTGGAGCCTGTGCTCCACAACGGAAGAGGCCACAACAGTGAGAGGCCCGCGTACCGCAAAAAAAAAAAAAAAAAAATGCAGTTTAACTACTACACTTGTTAAAGAGAAAACAAAAAGAGAACTACTCATCCAGTGCTCTTATGACTATGGGTGCAAATTGCTATAACATTAAATTATACCAAGTAGAGTGGATTACGTTGGCACCGTACTTTAATGAAGAATAGATGACTTGAACACATACAAGTGTGTGAGGCGAGAATGTAAGAGATGAGAGAAACCTGCCCTAAATCTGCACTGTTGCCAGTTTTTTATGGGGAGCATTTCCCTCCTCTTTTCCTTTTTCATTCCCCTCCCACATCCTTGGACTCTTACAGTCCACAAGTGAACCTGAGCTGGTTTCCAAGCTGTTTTGCACATTGGCTGAAGCCACACCTAAGAAGCTGGAACATACACAGCCTCCTAGGGCTTAGCCATTGTTCAAGTGAGAAAATTCCTCTGGCAACTCTTGAGGGGATGCATGAAAGTTAGGGAATGAGATCCCGGAGGTGAAGAGCCCCTCTTCAGAGACCACAGGGTGTCACAAGCAAGGCGGGCTCTCAGATCGTTCTGGGTGACAGAGGTGGCCAGTGTCCTGGAGCTCAGAAGACTTCCTAAAACCCTGGCTCCTCCACGGTGCACCAAGGTTTCTCTCCTTTCTCGCTGATTCTGCAGTCAGAATATCGTGTGTTGTATAACCCATCGCCAAGTATCAGCTTTTTAAAAATCTGTAGATTTTTCCATCTAGTACACACCAGTTTTCATAACTTCCCCTTCAGAACTGGCTTTCTGTTATGCCACATCTCTGTGTTTGTATACTTATTTAAGTGTATATTCACATGTCTGCTAATCAAGGTATGAAGACACTACAAGTCCTTTCTTTTTGGATATCATCAACCTTTTTATTTAAATGCTCTACTAGCAGCTTTGTTATATCAAATGTGAAACTTCTTAAAGGTGGTTCAAGATAGTGGCATGAGGAGGTTTTCCCTTAATCTCTTCAAACTCTCCCCTGTACCACCACCATTAGGTAGGTAGAGAAAACGCCTACTGCCATGAAGAGAATGAAAGAGAAACATGAATAAAAGAAAAATTTCAACAAACTTCTGAAAGATAAAAAGAGAATGGAAGTTTTTTGACAAGGGAAAGAGATTGAGGCTGTGGCAGAGTCAGTGGCGGTAAAGGCATCGGGATTGAGGAGAGTGGCTTAATTGAGAAGCCTGTCTGCAGAGCAACTTAATGCTTTCTTCCTGACAAGTCCATTTCTTTGCTTTCCTTATCTGTGTTCTCATAGCTCAGTGTAGGAATCAAGCATCAATCTCAGCCTAAAATACCTAAGGATTCTTCTCTAATCAGATATAAGTATCTACACAGGCGGAATTAGAACTTTTGGTGTCAGCCCCCCAGAGTGAAGTTCTCCCATTTTGGCCACTGGAACCTCCACAGCTAAAGACCTGCTACCTGCCTGTTCCCTTTGAAGGCTTCATTTCATTTAGACAAGTCCTGAACACATCCCTAAAGTTTCCAGTCAGTGTTCCTATTAGTGAGAGAGCCCAAGTGAGAAAACAGACCCACATACAACCACAGGGGAAACGCACCCCTGCTACAGGCAGAAGTTATTCCATTTTCCTGTCTTAAATAGAATGAATATCCAAGGACCATCAACATCATGAAAGGACAGGCTAAAAGGCAGGGCAAGATAAAGAAAGAATAAGATTAAAAAGAACAAAAAACAAAAACAAAACCCAGAAAACCTGTCTCTAGAAGAAACAAAGAAACTTCAGAGAAAGATTTGAGAAGGTAGTACCCCCAGAGTAGAGGAATAGAATGCTAGGTGAAAAGAACAATCAGGGAACAAATTAGAACATTTATTACATGTATAATCATATGCCAAATGAAAATTTTAAAGAAGGATTAGAATATAAAGGGAGTCTCTTACAACACAGAGAACAAAACAAGGAGAGTGGGGTTTCCCTGGTGGCGCAGTGGTTGAGAGTCTGCCTGCCCAAGCAGGGGACACGGGTTCGTGCACTGGTCCGGGAAGATCCCACATGCCGCGGAGCGGCTGGGCCCGTGAGCCATGGCCGCTGGGCCTGTGCATCCGGAGCCTGTGCTCCGCAATGGGAAAGGCCACAACAGTGAGAGGCCTGTGCACAGCAAAACAAAAACAAAAACAAAAACAAAACGAGAGTGAACAAAACAAAGAGATAACAATAACAAAAACAAAACAAAGAGACTGAATACTTGAGATACATAAGATATACAGAGAATAATTCTAAGAAAGCCAACTCACCTGATAGGAATTCCAGAAAAATAGGGAAACAATTACCAAGCAGAAGGAATTTTAAAGAAATAATACAGGAGAGACTTCCGGGTAAGATGGCGAAAGAGTAAGACGCGGAGATCACCTTCCTCCCCACGGATACACCAGAAATACAGCTACACGTGGAACAACTCCTACAGAACACCTACTGAATGCTGGAAGAAGACCCCAGACCTCCCAAAAGGCAAGAAACTCCCCACATACCTGGGTAGGGCAAAGCGGAGAGATTCCCGCACAGAGGATCGGTGCCGAGCGGCACTCATCAGCCCGAGAGGCTTGTCTGCTCGCCCGCCGGGGCGGGCGGCGCTGGAAGCTGAGGCTCGGGCTTCGGTCAGAGCGCAGGGAGAGGACTGGGGCTGGCGGCGAGAACTCAGCCTGAAGGTTGCTAATGTGCCACAGCTAGCCGGGAGGGAGTCCGGGAAAACTCTGGAGCTGCCGAAGAGGCAAGAGACTTTTTCTTCCCTCTTGGTTTCCTGGTGCGCGAGGAGAGGGGATTAAGAGCGCTGCTTAAAGGGGCTCCACAGACGGGCGCGAGTCGCGGCTGAAAGCGCGGAGCCCAGTGACGGGTGTGGGACGCTGGGGCTGCTGCTGCCGCCGCCAAGAAGCCTGTGTGTGAGCGCAGGTCACTGTCCACAACGCCCTTCCGGGAGCCTGTGCAGCCCGCCACTGCCGGGGTCCCGGGATCCAGAGACGGCTTCCATGGGAGAACGCACGGCGCGCCTCGGGCTGGTGCAACGTCACGCCGGCCTCTGCCGCTGCAGTCTCGCCCCGCACTCCGTGCCCCTCCCTCCCCCACGGCCTGAGTGAGCCAGAGTCCCCGAAGAGGCTGCTCCTTTAACCCTGTCCTGTCTGAGCGAAGAACAGACGCCCTCCGGTGACCTACATGCAGAGGCGGGGCCAAATCCAAAGCTGAGACCCAGGAGCTGTGAGAACAAAGAAGAGAAAGGGAAACCTCTCCCAGCAGCCTCAGAAGCAGCGGATTAAAGCTCCACAATCAACTTGATGTACCCTGCATCTGTGGAATACATGAATAGACAACAAATCATCCCAAATTGAGGAGCCTGGAGTCAGTGCTGTGCCTCTGAGGTGGGAGAGCCAACTTCAGGACACTGGTCCACAAGAGACCTCCCAGCTCCACATAATATCAAACGGCGAAAATCTTCCAGAGATCTCCATCTCAACACCAGCACCCAGCTTCACTCAATGACCAGCAAGCTACAGTGCTGGACACCCTATGCCAAACAACTAGCAAGACAGGAACACAACGCCACCCATTAGCTGAGAGGTGGCCTAAAATCATAAAAAGTCCGCAGACACCCCAAAACACACCACCAGACGTGGACCTGCCCACCAGAAAGACAAGATCCAGCCTCATCCACCAGAACACAGGCACTAGTCCCCTCCACCAGGAAGCCTACACAACCCACTAAACCAACCTGAGCCACTGGGGACAGACACCAAAAACAACGGGAACTATGAACCTGCAGCCTGCAAAAAGGAGACCCCAAACACAGTAACATAAGCAAAATGCGAAGACAGAAGAACACACAGCAGGAGAAGGAGCAAGATAAAAACCCACCAGACCTAACAAATGAAGAGGTGATAGGCAGTCTACCTGAAAAAGAATTCAGAATAATGATGGTAAAGATGATCCAAGATTCTATTTCCAAGATCCAAAATCTTGGAAATAGAATAGACAAAATGCAAGAAACAGTTAACAAGGACCTAGAAGAACTAAAGATGAATCAAGCATCAATTAAAAACACAATAAATGAAATAAAAAATACTCTAGATGGGATCAATAGCAGAATAACTGAGGCAGAAGAACGGATAAGTGAGGTGGAAGATAAAATAGTGGAAATAACTGCTGCAGAGCAAAATAAAGAAAAAAGAAAGAAAAGAACAGAGGACAGTCTCAGAGACCTCTGGGACAACATTAAACGCACCAACATTCGAATTATAGGGGTTCCAGAAGAAGAAGAGAAAAAGAAAGGGACTGAGAAAATATTTGAAGAGATTATAATTGAAAACTTCCCTAATATGGTAAAAGAAATAGTTAATCAAGTCCAGGAGGCACAGAGAGTCCCATACAGAATAAATCCAAGGAGAAATATGCCAAGACACATATTAATCAAACTGTCAAAAATTAAACACAAAGAAATCATATTAAAAGCAGCAAGGCAAAAACAACAAATAACACACAAGGGAATCCCCATCAGGATAACAGCTGATCTCTCAGCAGAAACTCTACAAGCCAGAAGGGAGTGGCAGGACATAATTAAAGTGATGAAGGAGAAAAACCTGCAACCAAGATTACTCTACCCAGCAAGGATCTCATTCAGATTTGATGGAGAAATTAAAACGTTTACAGACAAGCAAAAGCTGAGAGAGTTCAGCACCACCAAACCAGCTTTACAACAAATGCTAAAGGAACTTCTCTAGGCAAGAAACACAACAGAAGGAAAAGACCTACAATAACGAACCCAAAACAATTAAGAAAATGGGAATAGGAACATACATATCGATAATTACCTTAAATGTAAATGGACTAAATGCTCCCACCAAAAGACACAGATTGGCTGAATGGATACAAAAACAAGACCCATCTATATGCTGTCTACAAGAGACCCACTTCAGACCTAGAGACACATACAGACTGAAAGTAAGGGGATGGAAAAAGATATTCCATGCAAATGGAAACCAAAAGAAAGCTGAAGTAGCCATTCTCATATCAGACAAAATAGACTTTAAAATAAAGACTACTAGAAGAGACAAAGAAGGACACTACATAATGATCAAGGGATCGATCCAAGAAGAAGATATAACAATTGTAAATATTTATGCACCAAACATAGGAGCACCACAATACATAAGGCAAATACTAACAGCCATAAAAGGAGAAATCGACAGTTACACAATCATAGTAGGGGACTTTAACACCCCACTTTCACCAATGGACAGATCATCCAAAATGAAAATAAATAAGGAAACACAAGCTTTAAATGATACATTAAACAAGATGGACTTAATTGATATTTATAGGACATTCCATCCAAAAACAACAGAATACACATTTTTCTCAAGTGCTCATGGAACATTCTCCAGGATAGATCATATCTTGGGTCACAAATCAAGCCTTGGTAAATTTAAGAAAATTGAAATTGTATCAAGTATCTTTTCTGACCACAATGCTATGAGTCTAGATATCAATTACAGGAAAAGATCTGTAAAAAATACAAACACATGGAGGCTAAACAATACACTACTTAATAACGAAGTGATCACTGAAGAAATCAAAGAGGAAATTAAAAAATACCTAGAAACAAATGACAATGGAGACACGACGACCCAAAACATATGGGATGCAGCAAAACCAGTTCTAAGAGGGAAGTTTATAGCAATACAATCCCACCTTAAGAAACAGGAAACATCTCAAATAAACAACCTAACCTTGCACCTAAAGCAATTAGAGAAAGAAGAACAAAAACATCCCAAAGTTAGCAGAAGGAAAAAAATCATAAAAATCAGATCAGAAATAAATGAAAAAGAAATGAAGGAAACGATAGCAAAGATCAATAAAACTAAAAGCTGGTTCTTTGAGAAGATAAACAAAATTGATAAACCATTAGCCAGACTCATCAAGAAAAAAAGGGAGAAGACTCAAATCAATAGAATTAGAAATGAAAAAGGAGAAGTAACAACTGACACTGCAGAAATACAAAAGATCACGAGAGATTACTACAAGCAACTCTATGCCAATAAAATGGACAACCTGGAAGAAATGGACAAATTCTTAGAAATGCACAACCTGCCAAGACTGAATCAGGAAGAAATAGAAAATATGAACAGACCAATCACAAGCACTGAAATTGAAACTGTGATCAAAAATCTTCCAACAAACAAAAGCCCAGGACCAGATGGCTTCACAGGCGAATTCTATCAAGCATTTAGAGAAGAGCTAACACCTATCCTTCTCAAACTCTTCCAAAATATAGCAGAGGGAGGAACACTCCCAAACTCATTCTACGAGGCCACCATCACCTTGATACCAAAACCAGACAAGGATGTCACAAAGAAAGAAAACTACAGGCCAATATCACTGATGAACATAGATGCAAAAATCCTCAACAAAATACTAGCAAACAGAATCCAACAGCACATTAAAAGGATCATACACCATGATCAAGTGGGGTTTATTCCAGGAATGCAAGGATTCTTCAATATACGCAAATCAATCAACGTGATACACCATATTAACAAATTGAAGGAGAAAAACCATATGATCATCTCAATAGATGCAGAGAAAGCTTTCGACAAAATTCAACACCCATTTATGATAAAAACCCTTCAGAAAGTAGGCATAGAGGGAACTTTCCTCAACATAATAAAGGCCATATATGACAAACCCACAGCCAGCATCGTCCTCAATGGTGAAAAACTGAAACCATTTCCACTAAGATCAGGAACAAGACAAGGTTGCCCACTCTCACCATTCTTATTCAACCTAGTTTTGGAAGTTTTAGCCACAGCAATCAGAGAAGAAAAGGAAATAAAAGGAATCCAAATCGGAAAAGAAGACATAAAGCTGTCACTGTTTGCACTTGACATGATACTATACATAGAGAATCCTAAAGATGCTACCAGAAAACTACTAGAGCTAATCAATGAATTTGGTAAAGTTGCAGGATACAAAATTAATGCACAGACATCTCTGGCATTCCTATATACTAATGATGAAAAATCTGAAATTGAAATCAAGGAAACACTCCCATTTACCATTGCAACAAAAAGAATAAAATATCTAGGAATAAACCTACCTAAGGAGACAAAAGACCTGTATGCAGAAAATTATAAGACACTGATGAAAGAAATTAAAGATGATACAAATAGATGGAGAGATATACCATGCTCCTGGATTGGAAGAATCAATATTGTGAAAATGACTCTACTACCCAAAGCAATCTACAGATTCAATGCAATCCCTATCAAACTACCACTGGCATTTTTCACAGAACTAGAACAAAAAATTTCAAAATTTGTTTGGAAAAACAAAAGACCCCGAATAGCCAAAGCAATCTTGAGAACGAAAAAAGGAGCTGGAGGAATCAGGCTCCCTGACTTCAGACTATACTACAAAGCTACAGTAATTAAGACAGTGTGGTACTGGCATAAAAACAGAAAGATAGATCAGTGGATCAGGATAGAAAGCCCAGAGATAAACCCACGCACATATGTCCAACTTATCTTTGATAAAGGAGGCAGGAATGTACAGTGGAGAAAGGACAGCCTCTTCAATAAGTGGTGCTGGGAAAACTGGACAGGGACATGTAAAAGTATGAGATTAGATCATTCCCTAACACCATACACAAAAATAAGCTCAAAATGGATTAAAGACTTAAATGTAAGGCCAGAAACTATCAAACTCTTAGAGGAAAACATAGGTAGAACACTCTATGACATAAATCACAGCAAGATCCTTTTGGACCCACCTCCTAGAGAAATGGAAATAAAAACAAAGATAAACAAATGGGACCTAATGAAACGTCAAAGCTTTTGCACAGCAAAGGAAACCATAAAGAAGACCAAAGGACAACCCTCAGAATGGGAGAAAATATTTGCAAATGAAGCAACTGACAACGGATTAATCTCCAAAATTTATAAGCAGCTCATGCAGCTCAATAACAAAAAAACAAACAACCCAATCCAAAAATGGGCAGAAGACCTAAATAGACATTTCTCCACAGAAGATATACAGACTGCCAACAAACACATGAAAGGATGCCCAACATTTTTACTCATTAGAGAAATGCATATCAAAACTACAATGAGATATCATCTCACACCAGTCAGAATGGCCATCATCAAAAAAATCTAGAAACAATAAATGCTGGAGAGGGTGTGGAAAAAAGGGAACACTCTTGCACTGATGGTGGGAATGTGAATTGGTACAGCCGCTATGGAGAACGGTATGGAGGTTCCTTAAAAAACTACAAATAGAACTACCATATGACCCAGCAATCCCACTACTGGGCATATACCCTGAGAAAACCATAATTCAAAAAGAGACATGTACCAAAATGTTCATAGCAGCCCTATTTACAATAGCCCGGAGATGGAAACAACCTAAGTGTCCATCATCGGATGAATGGGTAAAGAAGATGTGGCACATATATACAATGGAATATTACTCAGCCATAAAAAGAAACGATATTGAGCTATTTGTAATGAGGTGGATAGACCTAGAGCCTGTCATACAAAGTGAAGTAAGTCAGAAAGAGAAAGACAAATACTGTATGCTGACACATATATATGGAATTTAAGAAAAAAAAAGTCATGAAGAACATAGGGGTAAGACAGGAATAAAGGCACAGACCTGCTAGAGAATGGACTTGAGGATATGGGGAGGGGGAAGGGTAAGCTGTGACAAAGTGAAAGAGCGGCATGGACATATATACACTACCAAACGTAAGGTAGATAGCTAGTGGGAAGCAGCCGCATAGCACAGGGAGATTAGCTTGGTGCTTTGTGACCGCCTGGAGGGGTGGGATGGGGAGGGTGGGAGGGAGACGCAAAAGGGAGGGGATATGGGAACAACAACAACAAAAAGAAATAATACAAAAAACTGTCCCAGAGATCAGAAGGGACTACTTTTCTGTTTGAGTCTATCAAGTTCCTACCGAATAATTGAAAGAAGACCCACCTGTAAACATGGTCCTGAATTTTTTTTCAGGAACACAAAAGAAAGAGAAGATTCCTAAAAACTTCCAGATAGATAAAATAGGTCCTCTGCAAAGGATAGAGAGTCAAATAACATTGAGCTTTCAATCACCAACAGAAATGGTAGGAGAAAAAGGAGCAATGCATTCAAAATTCTAATGGGCTATCATTCTAACCTAGCATTCTTACACAAACTATCCATTAAGCAGCATGGCAAAACAGATATATTTTATGCACACCAGGACTCAGGAAACTTATATCCCATGCACCCTTCCTAAGGAAGTCATTTCAGATATAATTCAGCAAAATGAGTGTAGATATGAAGTGTTGTCACTTGAATTGTGTGCCTGCCCCCCAGTTTTGTAGTTCTGTCCCCCAGTACCTGTGAATGTGACCTTATCAGGAAATAAGTTCTTTGCAGTGATCAAGTTAAGATGAGGTCATTAGGGTGGACTCTAATCCTATTATGACTGTGTCCTTATAAAGTAGGAATATTTGAACACAGAAACGGACAGGCATAGAGGGAAGATGATGTGAAGACACAAGGAGAACACTATCTACAAGCTAAGGAATGTCTAAGGATGCTTGATGATAGGTGAGAGGCATGAACAGATTTTCCCTCACAAATCTCAGAAGGAGCCAACCTTGCCAACACCTTGGTCTTGGACTCCCAGCCTCCAGAACTATAAGATATTAATACCTTGTTATGGCAGCCCTAGAAAACTATATACCAAGACAAAAGATTTCTGATAGACAAGATGGTGGAATTCACGTGGAGGCCTTGGAATAACTATTCTAGAATGACAGTTTTCAAACAGGTCCTTAAACAATCAGTCCATATTGGGAATGAAATCAGAGGGCTCCAAGAAGAATGAAGAACAGAATAGAAACAAAACAAAATAACAGATAGTGCCTAAGGGGCTAGATAAGGTTAGTGACTTGTGAAGAAAGGGTATATTTCTGCTTTCCACAAAAAATTAAGATCTCCACCAAAAATGGAAAACAAACCAAAAAACGAACAGACTGTGTAACAAAATCATGGCAGATATGAAGGAAACCAAGAAATATCATGAGTGTCTTTCAGCAGTTGATGGTGTTATGAAACAGAAATCATTGAACCTAGAAGTGGTCCCTGGAGTGTCATGAGGGTTATGAATTTGGACCTAGAGAAAATGAAATGTAATTTCATCACACTCCTTGTTTCTGCAGTGATGATTATTAAAGTAGTCATATAATATATGCTCTGTTGATTTGAAGCATTTAGAAAGAGACTTAAGTGTGGTCACAGAACGTAAGATAAATGTTATCAATCCTAACAATACAAAACTAAAGATACTGCTCAACAGGTAGAAGGTGGAAGGTGGTGAGAAGGAGAAAGAGGGGCAGAATTGTTAATAGTCTCATAATATAGTGGGTAGTCGAGAGACATTGCCTAAATTTTCTAAAATAAGAACGAGTAATTTAATTGTATTATTTATTTGTGCAAAAGTTATCAAAAATAACTAAAATGATAACTATCAAAAATGGGTACAATCTTTCTCAAATTGATAAAGAACATCTGTGGAAAACCTACAGCTAACATCATACTTAATGCTGAGCAGCTAGATGTTTCCTCACTAAAATCAGGAATAAGACAAGAATATCTGCTATCACCACTACTATTCTACACTGTATTGGAAGTCTTAGCTAATGCAACAAGACAAGAGAAAGAAATAAAAGATATACAGACTAGGAAAGAAGAAATAAAACTTTGTTCACAGATGACATATTGTTTTTGTAGAAATCCCCAAACAATAACAACAAAAACTCCTGGAACTAATAAGTGATTATAGCAAGATGGCAGGTTACTAGGTTAATATATAAAAGTCAATTGCTTTCTGCTATACCACAAATGAACGATTGGAATTTGAAATAAAGAACACAAGACCATGTACATTAGCAACAAACAAACAAACAAAAAGGAGTAAATGTAACAAAATACTTATAATATCTATATGAGAAAAAATTTTAAAATCTGATGAAAGAAATCAATGAATACCTAAATAAATAGGGAGATATTCCGTGTATATGGGTAGAAACACTCAATATTGTCAAGATGTCAGTTCTTCTCAGCTTGATCTATAAATTCAACATAATTCCAATCAAAATCTCAGCAAGATAATTTGTGGGTATTGAAAACCGATTCTAAAGTGGATTTGGAGAGATAAAAACCCAGAATAGCGAACTCAATATTGAAGGAGAAGAACAATGTTGGAGAACTGATATAATGCCTGACATTAAGGCTTAGTATAAATCTAGAGTAATCAATACAGCGTGGTCTGGTGAAAGAATAGAAAAATAATAGATCAAGGTAACAGAATAAAGAGTTCAGAAATAGAGCAACAAATATAATCAGCTGATATTTGAAAAAGGAGCAAAGACAGTTTAATGGAGAAAGGACAATCTGTTAAACAAATTGCACTGGAACACCTGGACATCTACATAAAAAAAAAAAATCTAGACACAGACCTTTCACTTTTCACACAGATTAACCCATGGATCATAGACCTAAAAGTAAAATGAAAAACTATAAACCTCTGAGAAGACAACATAGGAAAAATTTAGGTGACTTTAGGGTTGGTGATGATAAATACAAACATTTTTAGATACAACACCAAAAGTATCATCCATGAAAGAAAAAATTGACCAGTTGTACTTTATTAAAGTTAAAACCTTCTGCTCTGCAAAGGGACCATGTCAAGAGGTTCAGAAGACAAGCCACAGACTGGGAGAAAATATTTGCAAAAGACACATCTGATGAGGAACTACTATAGAAAATATACAAAGAACTCAAAACTCAGTAAGAAGAAAACAAACAATTTGATTAAAAAATGAGTCAAAGATCTTAACAGACACCTCACCAAAGAAGATATTACAGATGGCAAGTAAGCATATGAAAAGATGTTCAACATGACATGTCATTAGGGAATTGTAAATTAAAACATCAATGAGATGCCACTACCCACCAATTAGAATGGCCAAAATCCAAAAGCCTGACAACACCAAAGGCTGGAGTGGATGTGGAACAACAGGAACTCTGATTCATTGCTGGTGGGAATGCAAAACACCACTTTGGAAGACTGTTTGGCAGTTTCTTACAAAGCTATGCATACTCTTAACATATGATTCGGTAATCACATTCCTTCGTATTTACCCAAATGAGTTGAAAACTTATGTCCACACAAAAGCCTGCATGTGAATGTTTTTAGCAGCTTTATTTATAATTGTCAAAACTTGGAAGCATCCAAGATGTCCTTCCACAGGTAAATGGATAAAAAGACAGGTATATCCAGACAACGAAATTTTATTCAGTGACAAAAAGGAATGAGCCATCAAGCCACGAAAAGACGTGGAGGAACCTTAAATGCATATTCTGAGTTAAAGAAGGCAATCTGAAAAGACTACGTACTGTGTAATTTCAACTATATGACATTATGGAAAAGGTAAAGTTATGGAGACAGGTAAAAGATCAGTGATTACCAGGGTCTTTCGGGGAGGGAGGGAGAGGGATGAATAGGTGGAGTACAGGGGATTTTTAGGGTGGTGAGACTACTCTGTATGATACTGTAATGGTGGATATAATGTCATACGTTTATTAAAACTTATAGAATGTGCAGCACAGGAATGAACCTTAAAGTAAACCAGGGACTTCCATTAATAATAAAATATACATATTGGCTAATTAGCTGTAACAAATGTGTCACACTAATGCAAAATGTTAACAATAGGGGAAACTGGTGGGGGGGATGGGTAGAGTATAAGAGGATTCATGGGAATTCTCTGTACATTCCGCTTAATTTTCTTATAAACTTAAAACCACTTAAAATATTAAAAGCCCAATAATTATTAAAAATAGTTACTAAAAGCTATTTCACAATGTTCTATTTTTATATTTATGTGAGTCCAGAAGTATTCCAGCAAAAATGAAATTCTTCTCCACCACTAAGAGTAGCCTAATACATTATATATGTGTTTTCAGTCCACTGGCTTTCCTGCTTTGGTAGTTGTGATTTGTTTCCTGTACATTTTATCACATATTTCTTTCCCTGCTTTCTGTGATTGGTTTGGAAAGAGTATTAGATGGATTTGATTATGTGGTTGGGACATTTCAGGTGAGATGAATGATACTTGTTCTTTGAAAATACAATAAAATAAATTTAATATTTGTAGTTTTTTCTTATCCTCCAAAGGCTCACAATCTGTAGTGAGGCTCCTTTACATACAGAAAATTTTTCTCTGAGGAATTAAAAGGGTATCTATGTTGGCTTCTCCTATTGAAGAAAAGTTACAGGAGAAACAAAATGCCGAGTCAGACTTGTCTTTGTTTAGAAATAGAATGATTAAGCTCTGGGAGACCAACAGAGTTTGAATGTATTATATTCCTCCATTCAATAATTCATATATTCAATCAGCAAATATTCATTTAACTACACTTACTTGCCAGATTTTGAAGAGGCTCTGGGGCTACATTGGTGACATGGTCTTATTCTTCAAGACACTGTGGTCTTGTACAGAATCCTATTAATTGAACTGTCAGTTTTGATAAAGTCTAATCAGTGATATGATAGAGAGGAAGATCTGTACTCTGGAGCTTGGCACTGTAAGAATACTGAAAGTAATCTAGTGTGGCTTGGGTGCATTTTGTAAAGGCGGGTGTGGCAGGGAAATAAAGCCAAAGAGGCTGAGCCATAAATGACATTTGTCTTTATCCAAATTTGAAGCAGGATCAGACCCCTCTTCAATTCCAAGAAAAACTCTCTTGACCTCTTCTGTTATTCCTGATGACCATGGAAGCAGTTCCTCAAGGGCTTAGACCAACCTCATACAGGAACACTGTAGGACTGCCTCACCCTTCTTGTTTCCTGACTCGAATCTTCTCTGTGAAAACCTCTAGGCACTCATGCGTGGGCAGCTGGGAAGTACAGGGACCAATCAATGCCCTGTGGGTCAATCCTTGACTAACTGGGAATAAGCTCTGATGACTAAATGCTTCCCTCTTTCTCCCCTCAGGTGGACAGTTCTGAGAGGTATTTCACAAGCCTTCACAGTAGGTCCTGTAGGATAGAACATCCGGTTTCCCACAGGGATGGCCAAGTCTATTACGCATCCCTGTGTTGGTTTTCCCTCTTTCTCTCTTCCTTCCACTCACTCGTGCTCCCTGGGAATACATTGCCATATATATTATTTTTATATTAGCTTTTGTCTCACTCTCTGCCTTCTGAGGAAACCAGGTTAAGACAAGCAGGGAATGACATATTTTAGGTATTGTGTGTACACACACACACACATACACACCCTAGTGATAACCCGGGAGAACATAGTAGAGAGTGTTAATATAGGAGATAAGGCAACCAAGTAGAAGACTGAGGTAGTGATATGGGTGAGATATGAAGTGGCTTGAACTTGGGTAGTGACAGTGGCAATGACGAGAAGTGGGTAGATTTGAGAGACGTTTTAGAGAGAGAATAGCAGCTAATAAGATTTAGGGGGTAAGACAGAAGAGTCAAGAATGATTCCTAGGTAATTGTTGGTACCCTTTATTGAGTTAGAGTGTAGAGAAGAGAGAACAGGGTTGGTGGGAGAAATAATGATTTCTATTTTAGACATGTTCTGTTTTAGATTTTTATGGTATAGTCAAGAGGAAATAGCCCTGGTGGTTGATCATGAGCTTCTGGAACCCAGGAGACAGAACTGAGGTGGAGGAAAAGATGTAGCTGTCATGAGTGTGCAGATAGCCTTTTGAAGCCATGAGCCAGGGAAAGTGAGTATGAAGAAGACCTAGGATCAAACTCTAAAGAACATCAACTTTTAGAAATGGGCCAAGAAGAGAACTTGGCAAGGAAAGGAGAGAGGGATAAAAGAAAAACTAGAACAATGGTATCAGAGAAGGCAAAGAGAGAGAGAGCTTTCCTAGGATGAGAGATAGTCAATGCTGTCAAATGCTACAGGAAGGTCAAATAAGACAAGAAGTGAAAAACACCCATTGGAATTAGAAACATAAAGACGTTGGTGATGTTTTCTAGATCAGTTTCACTGCAGGAATGGGAAAGTAGTCATATTAAAGGGGTTTGAGAAAAGACTGTGAGATAAAGAAATAAGGACAACATGTTAGTTTTTTATTGCTATGGTAACAGATGACCATAAACCTAGTGGCTTAAAACAAAACAAAATGATTATCTTATAGTTCTGTGGGCTATGTGAGCACTATGCATCTTACTGGGCTAAAATCAAGGTCTCAACAGGACTGTGTTCCTTGTGGTGGGCTCCAGAGATTCAGCTTCTTTGAGTTTTTCAGCTTCTAGTGGCTGCCCACGTTCCTTGGCTTGTGGCCCCCTTTCTCCATCTTCAAAATCAGCAGTGTTTCAACTCTCTGACTATTCTTCCTTAATCACATCTCCCTCTGTGTTCAACCCTGGAAAGATTCTCTGCTTTTAAGGATTCAAGTGAATAGACTGTGCCTGTCTGGATAATCCAGGAGACTCTCTCCATCACAAGGTCCTTTGCTTAATCATATCTGCATGAGATTACCTTTTGCTATGTAAAGTAGCATATTCATAATTTTGTGGATTAGAACATGGGTATTTTTGGGGGGCATTATTCTGCCTACCACAGGCAATGAGTAGAACTCTTTAGACATTTTTATAGGGAGCAGGGAAATAGGGGGTGCTTGAGGTATGTGAGGTTGGGGAGGATTTTTAAAGGAAGTGACAGGAACGGAAGCAGGCAGAGGGTACACTCCAAGGATGACATCCTTCCGAGACCAGTCACAGTCAAAAACTGGCTGTTTGTTTTAGTGGGTTACCTGCAGGTTAAGTTTCTGTCATGGGAAAGTGATTATGCATTACATGTTAGATTATGGCCATGAGGATGATTTGGGGTTAATCAAGATAGTATTGAAATGAACTTTAAGAACTTTAGAGTCTTGCTAAAGTAGTCCTAGCCAAATATTTATTTAGTTTGCTATGCCATAAATGTTGTTTCTAAAATTAAAATATGGCTTATGAAAACTGTATTTTGTCCTTTTAGGCAATACATATTCTAAAATCTTTGTATTGAATGACAGAATTAATTACATGCTACAGTATACCCTGTACTTCTGATGACTAAATTGCCACCAAAATTAAGTGGAAGTAACTGAGGGATTAAGCATGAAGTATAAACTAAATTAAGAAATATTTTTAGAATTCTTGTCCAGGACTCTTAATTGTACATTATTATAGCTGTAATGTGTCTATGATATTTTTTATCCTAGTGTAATCTATAGTCTATCAGAAGCCAGAGTAGTCAAGGAAATGCCAGAATCAATTTTACTTGTAAATAAAGAACAGTCTGATGCTTAGAGGTCTCAATTTAACAAGATTGCCATGCAATCAATCAACCTTTCCATTTCTTTTCAGTGTTGCTGTCGTTTCATGAACTTAGCATCAAATGTGACCTATTACTTTACCTGGGCCAATACTAGTATTGGAAGGTCAAGGAGGCTAAAATGACCTCTATCTGAAATATGACCAGGGAAACCCTCTTCTTGCAAAGAGATGGCCTTAGATTTTCTTTTAGTGCAGGAGTTGTCCTGCTCCAGGCCTGACCAAAGGAAAGCTACTGTGTACTGTGCTTTGGCTCTTTGAACCGTACGATAATAGATTCTAACCATACCAACGCATGCATATGAAATAAATTTAATGGCAGAGCTAGTTTACTACTCAGGCTTTTTTCTCTATCTTTTTTTCTAGCATTTCCTTTTTATGGGATGCTTCAACCTCATTAGTATTTCGGGAAAAACCTGGACCCTGTCCATCATTTTGGTTGTTGCTTTCCTTTTCCTGGCAGACAGAGCCTAAAGTTTCAATAGAGGAAGCAGGGAGGGATACAACACATTCAGAGTTTATGAAAGATCTTATTTACCATCAAAGTGAAGGTTTCCAGATACTCCCACTCTGTTTTCTTATGATCTTAAGTCTTTGATGAGGAAATTAAGGACTGCAGCCCGGGCTACAGAAGACAGGGAGAGGTGCATGGCAGAAGGCACTACACAGTGTCCTGAAGCTGTTCGTTAATTATAAAGGATGTTGTGGACTGAGCAGAAACTATTCATATCTTAATAATTTCTACGTGAGCACTTCTGAGAGAAATCTGAATCTGTACACTTAAATGAATATTTTCCTGCTACCTTCCATTGCCTTTTGTGTGTGTGTGTGAAGCACTCTCTAGTGGGTTGTGTATAGACTTTTTTTTTTGATGGAAGAAAATTGCACAAACAGTTCTTCAACTTGGGACAGTTGGTAAGGAGAAATATTATTTTATCTAGAAGAACTCCTGATGGAAAACATGATTTATTTACGTAACTTTTTTACGTTAGAGAAGGCTGCAGACTAGGGGGGAGGAAATGTATTCATTCCTTGCTGCCTGTAGTACGTGGTGAAAAGGTTCAGTCCTGTCTCATTTTCCCCTTCATTACTGGGTGTGTATCTCCTAAGTCCTCCGTTGGTTTCTTTTGTTTATTGTTTACTACGTGCTGTGAGGTCTGCTCTTTAATGTGCCTCGTCCTGTTCTTCTGCCACAGGGTGTGAAGACATTTACTGATCTGTCCTCTGCTCATGCTACCTCTAAACAGCCATGCGCAAAAGAAAGAGGAAAATTGCATCTTGTTCGTCAGCTCCTCACGCATCATTCAAAAACTGTGCCCTTAATATAAGAAAAGTACAGTCCCTCTTTCTTTCATTACAGAGAGGTAGAGTGATTGATCACAAACCATGCTCTGAAAAGACATCATCTGGAAACCTGATAATTATTTTGACGTGAATAACGGGGAAAGCATCTTAATTGTTTTGTCTTGTTAATGCTTCTAACTATGGGCACAAATGAACATGCCACTTTCTGCCTCATAACCTCACTCTTCCATTTATTTAAATGTCACTAGGGTGAACTTTCCTACTTAAAGTTGTTCTAAGTAGGAAAAAATGACTCTGAAAGATATACATGGTTAATATCAAGACAAAAATACATATGGATTGTTTTGCTTGCTTGTTAAATTAATTGGGAATATTCAGTGCTCATTAGGTCCTGGCTCTGTTTCCAAGTAAGAAAAGGCAATAAAGAGAAACATTAAAATCAGGACACGCTCTGTGTTACCATTTTCAAATCCTAAAACTCTACATCTATATCTACATCTATGTATTTGTATCTGTATCTGTATCTATATATCTTTTGATGAGCATTCAGTAGCAGCTTTGTCTTTTCAGTTAGTGACACTGTCTTAAATCGTAGCAGCTCAGAAACAAAACTGGCGCAAATATTCTTGCCTCTGGTTGAATTTACATTCTATCCTGATGTTGAAAAAAAGTTACAGACATGCAAAACCTGTCCCTCCAAAACAGCACTGTGCAAGGATGATGCTTATTGTATCTGGAGTCTATTGTATGGGCCAGGCTGTCCCTTTCCCATAGTGTCTTCATTTATTATGCTAATTGACTTTCCAAGTGCAGGCAGGAGGGTATCCGCCTTGTGAAATATTCTCGGCTGGAGGGGGGGTTAAAAGCAAACCTGTTTTGTGCCTGAATAAAACCAAAAATCAGTGTGCTTCTTTTCAAAGACGGGAGGGTCAGTACCATGGTTGTTTTTGTTCCCATGCAGTTATGTAACCGTGGAGATTTGTTTCTTTGCTTTCAGGATTTGTACAGAACACATGAAAGCTAAACAATAGGCGGGAGTCACAGGAGCAACCCTCGAGCTGTGTCTTGGAGTCTGCCCTCCTAGGTTTGGGAATCTCCAGTTCCATCTCCAGCGCTGACTGTGCGTGTGCATGTGTGTGCGTGTGCGAGTGTGTGTTTAGTTAGCTGGCACGCAACACACTTCCCCAGGGTTGTGCTTCCTTTTTCCTGAGATTTGGCGAAGGGTAAAGGGTCGGAGTCACATGGATACAAAGCATTTGATTAACGTCCAAGTCACCGCTGGGGCTGCCGGAGCCGCCTCCCCTCCAGCCCCGGCAGTGCGAGGCCAGAGCCGCGGGGCGCGGTGCGCAGGTCCCGGGCGGGAGCCCCATCCCCCGGGAGGGAGTGGCCTCGGCACAGCCCCCCGTCTCCCGCGCCCGACTCCCGGCGGGCGCCCCCTCCTCCGCCCCCGCCCCGGCCTCTCCCCTGCGCGTGAAGTCGCCCGGCCCACCTCAGACCCGGCGGAGGCGGCAACTTTCCCTGCCGGCCGCGCGGGGCCGGGGCAGCGGCGGGCGCGCGGGGCAGCGGCGGGCGGCACGGCGCCCACCATGAGCGACGAGAGCCGCGGGGACGGGCGCGCTGAGAGCGCCCGGGACCTGGAGAAGCAGCTCCGCCTGCGCGTGTGCGTGCTCAGCGAGCTGCAGAAGACCGAGCGCGACTACGTGGGCACGCTGGAGTTCCTGGTGTCGGTGAGGGGCTCTCGGCGACGCGGGGCGCGGGCGGCGCGCGCGGCATTGTCTGCACGGGGACCGGGGACCCGTCCGGGCATCGCGGGCACCCGAATCCGCGCGCCGACGCCGGGTCCCCGGGGGCGGGGGTCATTTTTACTGCCTGGAGTCGCGCCGAGTGGCCGGGGCGAAAAGTTAGCTCGCGTGGGCGAAGGCTGTGGTTCAGGGAATCCCTGCTGCCCCGTCTCTCCTCACTCTTCTCTACCCCCCTCTCTGGTCTGCTGGAGTGCGTTGTGTAATTTTTTTATTTTTATTTTTTCCCTTGTCTTCCTTCCCGGGGATTTGTTTGAAGACTCTGGCAGGGTGGTTAAAGTCTGTCTGCTACATTCAGGTACCTCGAGGTAAAAAAAATATATCCTGATTCTTCTGGAGCTTGAGTTCATTATTCAGATCACATGGCAGTGAACTCCCTTTAGTTATAATAATCTTTGGAGCATAGGATTCTGGTGAGGGGTACGGAGGGCGGCGGGGTTATGATCTCCAGCAGCTGTTGGATATGAAAGCCACGTGTAGTGCTCACCGCATCCTCGTCTTACTGTCTGCTCTCCCCACCCCAGCCCGGGGTTTAAATCTGCTGTTTAAATCCCCCGCCCCCGTGGGTTCAGCTCCCGGGTTCCTCACACTGAGACCAGAAAAGCGGTAGAATAAAACTCCCATCCAGCAGCTTCAAGATTTCGTAGAACTCGCAGGAACTTTGTTTCAGAGTTTCAGCTTGACTCACTGGAAGTCTGCATTGAAAATGTTTCATTCATGTGAGGGCCAGGAGGGGCAAAACTGAGTGAAGGAAACTTCTTAGACGTCACTCAGAAGTTGAATTTTTTTCTGTTCGCCGCTGCAAAGACAGAATTTGAGGGTTGGTTCCTCTCCGCCCAGATGCACGAGAGAGCATCATTCACAGACTGAGGACCTTTAGCCTTTGCTAAAATCTCCCTCAAATCTTCTAACTTCCTCTTTCCACCACCCTATTCCATACCCCCTTGGCCTGAAGAGGAATGTCTCAAAGGCCAGACTTCCTGCTCAGCTTTCTAAAAGAGGTAAACTATTTGCTGAAAATCATGAAATTCACTCCTTGGCTCTGGCAAGAAGGAAAGAACACCGTCTCGAGGGATGTGAGATGCACAGGTTGGCTTCTGGTTGACCTCTCAAATTAAAATCAATATACTTGAGCCCCCAGGAGCCACATTCTTTGGACATGTGTGGGTATTTGAGAATATACTGGTAATTGGTGATAAATAGAATTGTTGTACACTTCCATGCAGCAATGTCAAAAAAGCATGTTTTTAAGGAAATGTGACTTTTCATAGCTTCAAATTTGGCTTTCATGAAACTTTGTTGGCGACCAAGTCCTTTGGCTTTTGAAGAATCTGGGTGACTCTTCAAGTTGCATTAGTTACTCCTTTCAGGAGGTGTATGAAAAAATACTGAGCAAAAAAAAGTCCTAATTTACAGAAATAGTCAGCTAATCTAACCTACCTTAAAAACCAATTTGTTGATCTTTATTTAAAACATCAGTTTTTCCTCTAATCTTAACACCTGATTATTAAAACTGATAATGTAATTCTGTATAGAGTTAAGTCAGAATTATGGGAGGTATAAAATAAATTGCATTTTACTCTTTACAAGAAGGTGGTTTTATGATTTCATTCTTATCTCATTCAGAAGTTATGGACTCTTCCACTTTTCCTTTTCTTTATTTGCTATTTTTTATGTACACGTTCACACACACACAAACACTAATTGGCCTGAAAGTCTTCCGAAACAAAGGTTAACCCTGACTTCCTTTTAGTCTTATAAACGTTCAGAGTCTAAGATCTACTTATAATACATTATGAGATTTTCTTTTTTGGGTATTATTTATAGCAACATTTCATTCTCGCCTGTTTTATGCAGTTACCTTCAGTTGATATAGTCAATCTAGTTTTAATTTTATCCTGAACTGATATGCACCAAGAGCTTTAAAAATATTCAAACCCTTTTGCCTGGTAATTCCTTTCCTAGGAATCCATCCTAAGGAAATGGTCAGAAATGCAGACAAACAAAAGAAGTTATTTAAAAAAAAAAAACCTGTAGTATTAAATAAGTGCAGTGGTAAATTTGCTGCAAAAATTGGATAATGAATTCCTAAGTCAAATTTAAATATTTGTTAGATTAGTCATTGTTTTTTATTTCTGCCAGTGCTTCAAGTCATCAGCATGGGTGAAGGTAATTCTTATCTTTATTACAGAGATGAAAAAACATATTTTTGGTTTTACCAAGAACATATTTTTACTTACAGGCCCATAAAGAAGCAAACAATTTGTATTATTGCTCTTGATTAAATGATCATATGACCTGAGGGGAAAACTTTTTTTTTTTAATAAGATGCTTTCTCTTCTCATTTCCAACTTTTGGCCTTTTAAAGAGAGAACACCTCCCCCCTCATCCCCCAACCCCCAGATAGTCCATGAACATTGCCTTTTTCTTCCCCCAGATGTATCAATATGTATGATCTACATGCACCTTCTCTCTAGTCACCACCCAGGCACACACTTCTAGATTGAACAAGACTCTGACCTTGAAGCTGCTGTCATTTAGAGTGGCACAGTCTTCCCATGGGGTGCCAGACTTTCTCAGGCCTCTTGTGCGGTATGCAGGATCTTAATTCTCCAACCAGGGATCAAATCCGTGTCCCCTGCATTGGAAGCTTGGAGTCTTAACCACTGGACCTCCAGGGAAGTCCCTCAGGCCTCTTCCTCTGCTTCTCTGTAGCGCTTAGCCACCTGCTGGATTCCTACTGGCCTTTCAAGGCTCTTCATCTCCTTCAGTAGAACTTTTGTGATCCCGTCCTCCCTCCTGCCCAGGCTGGAGAGCTCCCTGCTTGGTACCCACTCTTCCCTGTAGTCACTGCTTCCATGGCACCGAAGCAGGCATAGGCAGGATTTGTCTACTTTTGTCTTATTCTTCTAGAATGGAAGCTTCTTGAGGACAGGGCCACATTTTACTTGCCTGTGTTTCCCCAGACTTTTGTGCAGTGCTTGTGACACTGTAAGTACTCAAGAGATGCTTACTGAATGAAGGAATGGAGGAATCAGCGAATTCATCCATCTTCTAAACCTCCCACCCATTTTTAAGGACAGTTCCTCAATGATCCATAAACTTCTGATTTTGTTTTTTTTCCATTGGGTCTGTGTAGATAGTGGAAGTTACTTTTCACTTAGGCACATGTGTATTATGTAATAAGAAGCTTTAAATTAAACATGTAGTACCTGCATAGAGCCTGTGCTCTGCAACAAGAGAAGCCACCGCAGTGAGAAGCCCACGCACCGCAACGAAGAGTAGTCCCCGCTCGCCACAACTAGAGAAAAGCCCACGCGCAGCAGCAAAGACCCAATGCAGCCAAAAATGAATAAATAAAATAAATAAATTTATTTAAAAAAAGAAACATGATTTAAATCCGGCATCGAGGTATTAAAGACATTGTAACACTATTATTTCAGTTCATTGTAGTCTAAATTTTCATTTGGGACCATGGATATTATCTGGATTCATTATTTTTAGGTTGTAGATAAAATGGTAGAGAGTGATGGAATTTGTTTGAATTTATGTTCTTGTTTTGCTTGGGAAATGAAATTCTGTGCTTCATTAGAGTACTCTAAAACATTTTTTTTCAAAAAAATGCTTTTGTGGACCTAATTTCCAGTATTTGATATCCAGAGTCTGGACAGTCGTAGGTGGTAACTGGTTTTCTGGAGAAAGAACAAACCAGGGCCGATTTCAAGGGTGCGTCTTATACAGTCGCACAGGGCTACCCAGTCTGAAGGACCTCAAGCTTAGTTTGATGCTCTGCCATCACTGTCTTGAAATTCTTGCTCATTTTATCTTTGAACTTGGGCTTTGCAAGTGAAGTCCAGTGGGACAACAGGGTGTGAGCAGAGCAGTTACACAAAAGAAAAAAAACAGCTTTACACCTCCGTACCTTTAATAGCACTTTTTGTCTTGTCTTTTGAATAAAAGGTCTCACGTTTGAATTTTGCACCAGGCTTGGAAAATTGTGTAGACACATTTCACTGTGGCAAGTGGCGTTGAGGCAGGGTGATCGTATAATTTTTGTTTAAACTGGGACACTTCTGAGGGTGCAAGGGTGTGCTATTAATAATTACACAGGGAAACAGATGTAAACTGGGATTGTTCCTGGCAAATCAGAAAGCACGGTTATTCCCCGTTGTAGGCACATTAAGACGAAAACTTTGAGCTATGTGTCTTGTCGTAAGCAAAAAATTTAGAAATTTGTTACCTGTCTGAGCTTTGACCTCCGATACCCCAGAATCTTGAGTCCTGTCTCTAATTGCTATACAGAGCCACAGATGTTGGCCATGCCGAGTGTCTGATTTTTGTCTCTATTATATTCTCCTCTGCCCTTTTTCTGTGTCTCTGAGTTTCTGCTTCTTCTCTTGTGTGTTTCCCTTTGGTCAGTTTGGCCTGTCCCATGGTAATCTTGGCTTCAAGACAGTGACGGCAGGTTGCATCCTATGCGACGACAGCCAGAGTTAGTACGGTACTTTACACTGTATACTGAGCAGCTGCATATTTCTTATCTGACTTGGCTTCATGTATGTGCATCTCTTAGCTCTTTCAGATGGTGCTCCTGAGAGCTTCTGGGTTCTGGGGTTTGGCTTCAGGGGTCCTCACAAAAGGTCAGAGGAGCTGAATTGTGTGGCTTCAGGCTCTCCACCCTGGCATCTCCAATCACAGCCCCACCTCCTTCTGATTTGTGTTATTGTTAAAACAGTTAGAAAACCCCCTCCTCTGGATGGTAAACTCTGAGAGAATAGGGATGCATTTACTTCCTCTGTATGCTTTTCTTGGCCTCATCAGGATGCTTTGTAAATAGCAGGTGCTCGAGAAAACAAACAGACAAATAAAGCAGAAGCAAACAAAGGGGTTTGAATGAATCCGAAAACAGCTTCTTTCAGTCATGATCCAACGTTTCTAGGGAAAGATAAATAAATTCAACACATTATGCTTAGGCTTTCTGTATACCCCTCAAAGTCATACATTGCAGTGCTAACCTTCAATATCCAAACAATCACAATGCTGTGTGGGAGGTGAAATGATAGAGTAATAAGCAAAGTGTCAGGGAGGCATCAAGGGACTCCCTCAGCCTGGGGTCAAGGGAAGTTTGGGGAAGAGGTGATAATAGAGCTGGCTCCTGAGGGATGAGGAGGAATGTGCCAGACTCCGAAGAGAATGATCCATCCTGAGAGAGTAACCGCGTTGAGGGTGACCATGGTACGGCAGGCCGGGGGCTGCTGGCATGCCCTGACATGCTCCGGATGCTGAAACATTCTTCATTAATGGGGATAAATGCTTCTGTATGCTTTTTGGCTCTTGGGAGGAGATAAGGTAAGTTCAGGCCAGTTTGAGAAGAGTTCCATTCTTAAGAATTCTGACTTCAACTAAAGCCAATGGGAAATCAGTTGTGAGGGGACACATGCTCTGTTATTAATAATAAACAAGTCTGAGGGCTTCCCTGGTGGTGCAGTGGTTGAGAACCTGCCTGCCAATGCAGGGGACACGGGTTCAAGCCCTGGTCCGGGAAGATCCCACATGCTGCAGAGCAACTAAGCCTGTGTGCCACAACTACTGAGCCTGCGCTCTAGAGCTGTGAGCCACAACTACTGAGCCCGCAAGCCACAACTCCTGAAGCCCGCATGCCTAGACCCACGCTAAACAACAAGAGAAGCCACTGCAATGAGAAGCCTGCGCACCACAACGAAGAGTCACCCCCGCTCGCCGCAACCAGAGAGGAGCCTACGCGCAGCAACAAAGACCCAACGCAGCCAAAAAAAAAAAATAATAATAATAATAATAAACAGGTCTGAGACCTCCAAGGTTGGCACTGGGAAGGGGGTCTCTCACAGGAAGAAGTTGCCAGGCCAAGATTCCCTGAATCTGTGTCTTTGAATTTGGCCTTGGGATTCCTTCTGCTCGTTCTCTATTTCCGCCACCTCCCTGGCCCTCAGCCTACACTGCTTATTTGGTAATCCACACAAGAATGCAGAGAAGACCCTTTCTTGCTCGTCTTAATCTGGGACAGGTTATAACCTTCAAAAAGTTGTTACTGTTTACTAAAGGAGAGCACAGACCAGTCATCCTGGAAAGGACACAAAACATAAACATAGTCTAGTTTGTGTAACACAGATTTCTGCTCCTAACAAAGTGATCTTGCTCTCAGGGTCTGCAGACCCTGCCCTATTTTTATCGTAAGCCTTAAGACAGCTCCTGTTTGATCCCCCTGAATGGGCACTACTCCTGGGCTGACTTGACTGGGTTCTTTTTTTCTAGTCGTTAGCCTGAATGTGTATTCATGAGTGTGGTGTCAGGAAGCAGCCCTTAAGATGCCTTGACTCTTGTAGTAAACATACTGTGAATTAAATGGGGCTCTTATATAATTCTGATTTTTGAAGTGTTAATCATGTGGCTAGAACTGACTCTCTGTACAGAGGGATGTGTCTTTAGTCTTAAGGTTTCATCTGCATAATTATACGGTATTATAATTTGATGACATTAAAATGAGTAGTCTTTATTGAGATTAGTTTTGTCTCTTGGCAAGAGAATTCTGTCAGCAGGGTTGAGGAACAAAAGTTGAAGTCTGGTTATCCATTAGGAGTTTCTGCCATTTCACTGGTCCAGGTAAGAACTGTGGAATGTTTGATCTAAGGTAGAAACGATGATGAAGATAAAGAACTAAACCCAAATAAAACTCAAACAAAATCAAACCAAACCACAAAACGTCAGACACCCAACAACCACGAGACGTTTCTTGGGTGGAACCTTTAGTATTTACGTTCACTTAGAAGTGGAGGTTTAAGTAGAATGGAGGACATTAGGGTGGCCTCTAGTTTGAAGATAGGATGGGGTGTGTCATTGATTCAGGAATGGAATGCAAGGGGCAGAACAGTGTGGAGAGGAGGAGAAGAGTGAATTTGGTTTTCAACTTGCTGAGCTGCAAATTCTGCTGTGATTTGTGAAGATAATAATGTGGAACTGAAGCAAGAATTTAGAGATCTACAAAGTATTGATAACTAATCATATATGTTGAAGCCATCAGGTAGATGAGATGGCACAAGGGGAGCAATTCAAGGAAGAAAACATGCTAACCAAGAGTAGGATGTAGGGAGCTGATATTTAAAGTTTAGGGGAAGAGGAGAGTGCCCTGGTGACTTGAACTGAGCTGTCAAAGGTTGAAGCAAAGAACCAGGAGAGAGTGATCTCCTGAAAGCCAAGGAAGGATCTAGTTGCCAGAGGAAAGGTTTCTTTCAACTCTCAGAGCTTTACAGAAGTAGGTAGTGTGAAGACTGAAGAGGCCACTGGATTTGGCAATTAGAACATCATTAGGGTTTTGGCTTCAGGAGCATGTGTGAGCAGAAGCCTAAGAATGAGCTGGAAGACATGACATGAGTGGAAGCTGAGGAGATGAAGACGAATGGAAAAGCCGTTCAAGGAGGTTGGTGATAAATGCAAGGGGAGAAATAGGTTATTAACATAAAGGGATAATTTTTGTCTAGGGATGTTTGAGGGAGATGAGTATAGCCAAGAAGAAGGAGACGATAGATAAAAACAGGGAACTAAAGCAGCTATAGCAGAGCATTGTGGAAGTCAAATGAATCTTCTGGTAAATCAAGAGTCCCGTGGCATTGGGGGGCAAGGAAGGCACTTGGTATGTTCCGTGGTATGCCATGGAACATACCCACGGCAAAATGTCATGACAGAGCCTAAGAACAAGCAAGCTGTCTCTCGTATATTTTTAAAATTCCGCTTCTTCTTTAGTCTAGAGCTTTCGGAGACTACTGGGGTGGCCTTTGCATCTCCCTGTGACAGCTCACCAGCAGTTCTCTCTCCTGCGTTGGGACAATGGAGTGAAGTGCACGGTATAGAGCACGGGTTTAGGTTAGGGGGCCTGATGACCCAGGGTTGAAGTCTTGGCACTGAAATTTACAAACAGTGTAGCTTTGGGCACCTCACCTAGCCTCTTTAAGCCTCCTTGCGTATTTGGAAAACCCATTCGACACTATCTCACAGGGCTGGCCTAAAATTAAATCAGCTTCTGTAGGTGAACTGTGACGTGTGAATTGTGACTTTTGAAATGCAACATACAAATTTAGAAGTCAGAAGAGGGAAGTAAGTTCCCCTGATTTATTATTACCTCTGTTATGACTAGGTTCAAATCTTGGAAATAATGCAATAATCATTTTATAAAATCATGACACAAATTGTATAAAATTTATGCATTACATTTAATGCACGTAGCAATCATTGTGCACACTTTTAAAAAAGAAACACTGGTTTATCTGACAACATTTTAGTCTGATTACATTTTTTCTTAGTACTTGTCTTTTGAGTGTTCTTTTACTCCATACCTGGCATTATATTTTAATACCAAATAAGATTGTTATGCTTGAGTTTGGGGTATAACCTATTTGACCTAAAAATAGTTGTTCTTGTTTTTATTAATTCTTTAAAAATCTTATTTATAATATTTACTTTTCATAACATATGCATTTTTATTATTCTCAACTTAGTAAATGTTTCTTTGCTTGGAAGTGTGGTTGGGTCACTTTTCCAATGGTTTTGAGTGAAATCACTCAAATCCTGACACATCTAATAAAAACATTTTTTTCCTAATTTTTTCCCCATTCTCATGAACTATTGCATTTGATCCATGAGTTCAGTGATTGTGATTTTAAGAACATTGATATGTTGATGTTCTGATATTTAAACACTTCTGATTAGTATAGATGATTTCAGACTTTGAATCTGTGAACAATTTGTTTTTTAATTCTAACCTTGCCGTATAGCTAAGTATAGTGTACAAAAAAGGACCTATCTCATTGGAGAATATCTAAGCCCAAGGACATTATGTTCTGTCATTAATGCTAAATGCATATTTTCCATGAAAAGGCAAGCCCTTCATTTGAAAAGGTTAAATGGTATAAACTTAAGAAATGACTCCAGCTGGTTAAATTTAGAATACTGATAATGAAACTATTCTCTGAGTTTATAGCAAAAATCTAGCAATATAGAATATGAATGGGTAAGCATTTTTATTCAGTTTAAAGCTTCATTTCTCTGAGAAGGTCAAATGAGGGTTAATATCTATGTTTGACTTTGCTTTGCCACTTTTGTGATTTTAATTATCTATTTAACTTGTCTTCTTGCCAGGAGGAGAGGCTTTATAGATGGTGACACATTTTCAGTGGTTATGCAAGAAACATTGATGTTTTCCTTCAGTGCCTTGTAATGCCTCCACTTGGCCTTAGTTTCTTGCTCCCTTGGATTCTCGTTTTTCTCTTATTTGAGACTATTGCCCCAAAGAAAGAAATCTTAGGATTCCAAAAATGACATCTCACATTCCAAAGTTTTATATCTGTCAGTAGCACTAGGGGAAGAGCTATGGAAAGACATTATTTTCACCTAAATGTTAGTCCCACACCCACACATTCCAAGATTATTTTAATAACTCATTATTTTCCCAGAGGTGAAATTATGAGTAAAGGAGACTTCCATTTTATACACTGTATATCTGTGTCATGTTTGACTACTTTGTATAACTTTAATATATATAGAAATATTTTTTATTTATATATTTTACATTTCACACATTTTCTGGAATATTCTAGATTCACCTTTATCTCAATTTTTCTTGTCCCTCTTAATAATGAGATCTCTGGCAGAGACTTCTAATTACCTCCAATATCCGTTATTTTTTTCTTCTGTAGTAATAAAAGTTTTAGCATGACTGTCTGTCTTAAGACTACATTTCCCTGCCTCCCTTGCAGTTAAGTGTGGGTATGTGTCCTGGTTCTGGTTCTGGACAGTGGATTGTGAGCAGAAGCAGCATGAGTAACTTCTAAGGTATTCTTTTTTTTTTTTTTTTTTTTTTGTGTGTGTTACGCGGGCCTCTCACTGCTGTGGCTTCTCCCGTTGCGGAGCACAGGCTCCGGACGCGCAGGCTCAGCGGCCATGGCTCACGGGCCCAGCCGCTCCGTGGCACATGGGATCTTCCCGGACCGGAGCACGAACCTGCGTCCCCTGCATCAGCAGGCGGACTCTCAACCACTGCGCCACCAGGGAAGCCCCTAAGGTATTCTTTTATAACAAAAGACTATGCACTCTCCCCCTTCTCCCTGGCTGGTATGAGGTGGTGATGGCAGGTGATGGGGCAGCCATTTTGGACCATGAAATAGAAGTCACATGTTGAGGATGACAGAGGAACAAAAAAGGAGTCGTTTCTTTATTAAAGAAGTCTAACCTGTAGCCTATCAAAAGTGGGCCTATAAGATAAATCAGTATTTATTGTATCTAACTCTGTCCTAGTCATTTTTGTGAAACTTCACATTTTGCTTCCAAATTCTTATTGATTTATGCAAATTATTAACAAATTGGCAAACTTTAATATATTTTTTTGCCCATTTAAAATTTATTTGTAGTTTTTCTTTAATGGATCTTCTCTAGCTCAGCAATGATTTCCCAGGATTATGCTAAAACTCTGCTCTCTTCTTTTCTACTGGTATATTTTAGCTTTTTTCTTTAGAAAAAGAACAGGTTTTTTTTTCAGTTTTTTTTTTAAGCCTGTACTTATAATTCTTTTTCCGGAAGGCCAGAATTTTTGTGTTTATTATATATATTTATAAGGATGTTTGTTCAGCTGCTTTCTCTGAGGTCAAACAACAGTAGTTTAAACAACACAGAAGGATGGTTTGTGAATATGGAAGTGGTATGTAATCAACATGCCTTTTTTGCATCCTCTCTTGGTGCTCTGGTTATTTAATTTTTCAATACTGTTGCCCAACAGTGTCCAAGGGAGTGAGCAGCTCAGCTCCATCAAGTCATTCAGAGACCTCTCTGGTCCTTCTATCTTATTGCTCCACCATCCCCTAGGACCGACTGAATCAGAGTCTGTAGGACAGAGAGCCAGTATCCATATGGTTGAAGTTGGCTTGCCAGAACCGCTTTCATGTTCCAGCCCCAGAGGGACTGATGGTGGGAGACACATTCCACACATCACTTGCACTGTCATCCCCTTGGCCAGAACATGACACGGCTGAATCAGCCGCAAGGGAGGCTGGGAAATGTAGTGTCTAGTTGGACAGCCATGTGTACAGCTGAGATGTGGGGAGTTTTATACTAAAATTAAGAAGTGGACAATTCATACTGAGAGGCAAAGAGTAGTCTCTGCCACCTTTTTGGAGTCAGTGATACTTTAAGCTCATTCCTGAGAAACTCACTTATATTAACTGTTGGATTCCTTTACTGTAAGAACGTATTGTACTAAAATACCATGTGGATTATTTCACCCTAAAATGATATATTCTTGTCCATATAGAAGTCTGTTCCATATTTTATATATGTATCTCTTTACATATGTTTGTAAGGGTTCCCTAAAGGTCCCCCCCGCCCCTTTGGCTTTGACTACAGGAAGAATTTGAGAGATTTGGAGATTTTGTGTGATTTAAATTTTTTTCGGAAGTCTCCCCCCGACAAAAAAAAAGTTCCAGGATAATCTGGAAATCATTATTTATTCTGTGTTTGTTTCATGTCAGGCACTGCATATTCCTGTGTAACTCACAACTCCCTTCAAGGCTTATATCCTTGTATCTCACACCTGAGGACACCCTGATGAGCTCCTAAGTGGGAGAGTGGGGACTCTGAGCAGATCCATTGTGTTGCTGGTGATTCGCTGGCCTGGGCATTTCTAGATGGTGGGAGCAGCGTGATTAATCAGGACTAGGAAAACCAAGGCAGGTGTTGGGACCGGGACACAGAACTTGTTGACTCCGGAGGTACACAGAGGCTGAAAGACAGGAAGGTACAGTAGTTCGTTTCAGGCAGACCTTCAAGAGCAGGCGAGCAGCAGGAGCTCACTGTCAATCCAAGACAGGGGTCAGAGCCAGGCAAGCACTCAGGAGCCAGAGATTACCCAGAAGTCAGGAGTTTCCCTCGCAGAAGTGAGGAAATGCAAGACCTTTAAAAAATCTAGCTCTCGCATTGGTAATGTACTTCATTACTGAGACTAGTTTCAGTTTAATTGAATTCCTTTTGGGTCAGTTGGGATCTCTATGTGCTTATTTACTTAGTACTTCACAACAGGTTGAAGCTGTTAAATATAAATAGCGTTAAATATAGCTCATGTTTATTCCATATATGATTAAATCATAAAATATTTGAGACAAGTGTCAATTTTACACACACACACACCCCTTCTAGTCTCCAAAATGTATGTACTGCTTGGCATTCAATGGATATTGTATAGATCACATTGGTAGAAAGCATTAATGTAATTTAAATACAAATGAAGTGAATCCCCACAGTTAAATGATCATTATTCCTGGAGTGTTTTGTTTGCCAAGCCTACTTCTTTTGATGGGTTGGATGAGGGAGGGTAACTGGCATTCAGGTAGGCACAGAATGAAGTTTGATAGATAAACCCTGTTATTTAGATAGGGGCATTTTCCTTAGTTTCTACCAAGGACAATTAGTACAACCATATAATTGTATAATCTTAGAGTCCAAAAGGGAATCATGCTATGGATGGATGAGTATAGTTTTCTACTGAAATATGAGAAGTTGACATTTCTCCTGTACATTTTTCAGTGAGCTAATAATCCTCACATATAAATTGTACCTTCTCTGTATGGTGAAATTTTTTGAGAGTAGCAAATATTCTTTGGGATTTACTTCCCTTTTTATTAGTTTGTACTTAAGGGTGACCTAGTTATAAGGAACGTGATCAGTTGGACTGTCAGAAAATTTGAGAGTTAGGTTGATACTTGAATGGATTCTTAATTTTAAACATACACATTTCTATAGTTGAGGATTTAGGTCAGATTCAACTTTCGTGGCATTAGGAAAATATAAGCAAATGTTAGCAGAGATCCAGATAGTCAGCCAGGATGTTTGAATAATTTTTTTAAAAAGGAAAATCTGCTAACAAGATTTAATGAAAAAAATAGCTTTATTCTATTGTATTATATATCCTCCCTACAAATTATTTTCCAGCCTGCCAGAATTCAAATTCAATTCTATGATATTATAGTATTTTCTTTAGTATTTAATGTCTAAGTGAAATTTGCAGTAATTTTTTAATAAATAAAGACAGAACTAAAAGAATCTATTAAAAAAAGTACCACAGGAAATAGTATGGAGGTTTCTCAAAAAACTAAAAATGGAACTACTATATGACCCAGAAATTCCACTCCTGGGTATATATCCAAAAAACCCCCAAAACACTAATTTGAAAAGATTCACGCACCCCAATGTTCATAGCAGCATTATCGACAATTGCCAAGATACGGAAGCAACCTAAGTGTCCATCAACAGATGAATGGATAAAGAAGAGGTGGTACATATATTCAGTGGAATGGAATATTACTCAGCCATAAAAAAGAATTAAATTTTGCCATTTCCAGCAACATGGATGGACTTGGAGGGCATTATGCTAAATGAAATAAGTCAGACAGAGAAAGACAAATACTGTATGATATCACTTATATGTGGAATCTAAAAATACAACAAACTGGTGAATATAACAAAAAGGAAGCAGACTCACAGATATAGAGAACAAATTATTGGTTACCAGTGGGGAGAGGGAAGGGGAGAGGGGCAATAAAGGGGTAGGGGAGTAAGAGGTATAAACTATTAAGTATAATATAAGCTACAAGGATATATTATACAACATGGGGAATATAGCCAGTATTTTATAATAACTGTAAATGGAGTATAACTTTTAAAAACTGTGAATCACTGTACTGTACACCTGTAACTTACATAATGTTGTATAGCACCGTACTTCAATAAATGACATTCAGAATATTCTAAAAAAAAAAAAAAAAACGGAGGATGGAATCAGAGTGATTTTTTTTTTATTCGTTTACAAAACCAACTTGTTTAATTTGTGAAAAACCTTATTTTCAGCATAGTATAGCTTAGGTGTCAGGTCAATTTAAATAATAGCTCTAATATGATAAGCCTTATGATTTATCCTCTCCAATAATTGTTTTAAAAAACATAGAGTCTAGATATTTTGATTCTTAATGTTCCAGGGACTATTTATTGAGCACCTACTGTGTGGCAATCACTGTTCTTGGTTCAGAGGATATATCATTGACAAGAATTAAAAATTCCTGATTTCATGGGGCTCCCAATCAATTCAGGAGATACAAGAGAAATGAGTAAAATGTGTAATATATTAGTTACTCTAAATGGCAAGGAGAGTGAATGAAGCAGATGGGGAATAAAAATCTGTGTGTGTTTTGATATTTTATATAGGATGAAAATGCAGGAATCCACTACTTTCATATTTCTTTCTGTAAGTCTAAAAAAGTTTATTTATTTATTTTTAACATCTTTATTGGAGTATAATTGCTTTACAATGGTGTGTTAGTTTCTGCTTTATAACAAAGTGAATCAGCTATACATATACATATATCCCCATATCTCCTCCCTCTTGCGTCTCCCTCCCACCCTCCCTATCCCATTCCTCTAGGTGGTCACAGAGCACTGAGCTGATCTCCCTGTGCTATGCAGCTGCTTCCCACTAGCTATCTATTTTACATTTAGTAGTATCTATAAGTCCATGCCACTTTCTAACTTCATCCCAGCTTACCCTTCCCCCTCCCTGTGTCCTCAAGTCCATTCACTACGTCTGTGTCTTTATTCCTGTCCTGCCCCTAGGTTCTTCAGAACCATCTTTTTCTTTTTTTTAGATTCCATATATATGTGTTAGCATACAGTATTTGTTTTTCTCTTTCTGACTCACTTCACTCTGTATGACAGACTCTAGGTCCATCCACCTCACTACAAATAACAGTTTTGTTTCTATTTTATGGCTGAGTAATATTCCATTGTATACATGTGTCACATCTTCTTTATCCATTCATGTGTCGATGGACACTTAGGTTGCTTCCATGTCCTGGCTATTCTAAATAGAGCTGCAATGAACTTTGAGGTACATGACTCTTTTTCAGTTATGCTTTTCTCAGGCTAATATACCCAGTAGTGGGATTGCTGGGTTATATGGTAGTTCTATTTTTAGTTTTTTAAGGAATCTCCATACTGTTCTCCATAGTGGCTGTATCAATTTACATTCCCACCAAAGGTGCAAGAGGGTTCCCTTTTCTCCACACCCTCTACAGCATTTATTGTTTGTAGATCTTTTGATGATGGCCATTCTGACTGGTGTGAGGTGATACCTCATTGTAGTTTTGATTTGCATTTCTGTAGTGATTAGTTATGTTGAGCATTCTTCCATGTGTTTGTTGGCAATCTGTATATCTTCTTTGGAGCAATGTCTGTTTAGGTCTTCTGCCCATTTTTGGATTGGGTTGTTTGCTTTTTTGATATTGAGTTGTATGAGCTGCTTGTAAATTTTGGAGATTAATCTTTTGTCAGTTGCTTCATTTGAAAATATTTTCTTCCATTCTGAGGGTTATCTTTTTGTCTTGTTTATGGTTTCTGTTGCTATGCAAAAGCTTTTAAGTTTCATTAGGTCCCATTTGTTTATTTATTTTTTTATTTCCATTTCTCTAGGAGGTGGATCAAAAAGGATCTTGCTGTGATTTATATCATAGAGGGTTCTGCCTATGTTTTCCAATAAGAGTTTTATAGTGTCTGGCCTTACATTTAGGTCTTTAATCCATTTTGAGTATATTTCTGTGTATGGTGTAAGGGGGTGTTCTGATTTCATTCATTTACATGTAACTGTCCAGTTTTCCCAACAGCACTTATTGAAGAGACTGTCTTTTCTCCATTGTATATTCTTGCCTCCTTTACCAAAAATAAGGTGACGAGATGTGCGTGGGTTTATTTCTGGGCTTTCTATCCTGTTCCATTGATCTATATTTCTGTTTTTGTGCCAGTACCATACTGTCTTGATTACTGTAGCTTTGTAGTAGAGTCTGAAGTCTGGGAGCCTGATTCCTCCAGCTCTGTTTTTCTTTCTCAAGATTGCTTTGGCTATTTTGGGTCTTTTGTGTTTCCATGCAAATTGTGAAATTTTTTGTTCTAGTTGCTTGAAAAATGCCGTTGGTAGTTTGATAGGGATTGCATTGAATCTGTAGATTGCTTTGAGTAGTATAGTCATTTTCACAGTGTTGTTTACTCCAATCCAAGAACATGGTATATCTCTCCATCTGTTTGTATCATCCTTAAGTTCTTTCATCATTGTCTTATAGTTTTCTGCATACAGGTCTTTTGTCTCCTTGGGTAGGTTTATTCCTAGATATTTTATTCTTTTTGTCGCAGTGGTAAATGAGAGTGTTTCTTTGATTTCTCTTTCAGACTTTTCATCATTAGTGTATAGGAAAGCAAGAGATTTCTGTGCGTTAATTTTGTATCCTGCTACTTTACCACATTCATTGATTAGTTCTAGTAGTTTCCTGGTAGCATCTTTAGGATTTTCTATGTATAGTATCATGTGATCTGCAAACAGTGACAGCTTTACTTCTTCTTTTCTGATTTGGATTCCTTTCATTTTTCTATTCTGATTGATGTGGCTAAAACTTCCAAAACTATGTTGAATAATAGTGGTGAGAGTGGGCAACCTTGTCTTGTTCCTGATCTTAGTGGAAATGGTTTGATTTTTACCATTGAGAATGATGTTGGCTGTGAGTTTTTCATATATGGCCTTTATTATGTGGAGGTAAGTTCCCTCTGTGCCTACTTTCTGGAGGGTTTTTATCATAAATGGGTGTTCAATTTTGTCGAAAGCTTTCTCTGCATCTATTGAGATGATCATATGGTTTTTCTCCTTCAATTTGTTAATATGGTTTATCACATTGATTGATTAGCGTATATTGAAGAGTCCTTGCATTCTTGGGATAAATCCCACTTGGTCATGGTGTATAATTCTTTTAATGTGCTGTTGGATTCTGTTTGCTAGTATTTTGTTGAAGACTTTTGCATCTATGTTCATCAGTGATATTGGCCTGTAGCTTTCTTTCTTTGTGACATCTTTGTCTGGTTTTGGTATCAGGGTGATGGTGGCCTCATAGAGTGAGTTTGGGAGTGTTCCTCCCTCTGCTATATTTTGGAAGAGTTTGAGAAGGATAGTTGTTTGCTCTTCTCTAAATGTTTGATAGAATTTGCCCGTGAAGCCATCTGGTCCTGGACTTTTGTTTGTTGGAAGATTTTTAATCACAGTCTCAATTTCAGTGCTTGTGATTGGTCTGTTTATATTTTCTATTTCTTCCGGGTTCAGTCTTGGAAGGTTGTGCCTTTCTAAGAATTTGTCCATTTCTTTCAGGTTGTCCGTTTTTTTGGCATATAGTTGCTTGTCATAATCTCTCATTATCCTTTGTATTTCTGCAGTGTCAGTTGTTACGTCTCCTTTTTCATTTCTAATTCTATTGATTTGAGTCTTCCTTTTGTTCTTGATGAGTCTGGCTAATGGTTTATCAACTTTATATTCTCAAAGAACCAGCTTTTAGTTTTATTGATGTTTGCTATTGTTTTCTTCGTTTCTTTTTCCTTTATTTCTGATCTGATCTTTATGATTTCTTCCTTCTGCTACCTTTGGAGTTTTTTTCTTTTTCGTTCTCTAATTGCTTTAGGTGTAAGGTTAGGTTGTTTATTTGAAATGTTTCTTGTTTCTTGAGGTACGATTGTATTGCTATAAACTTCCCTCTTAGAACTTCTTTTGCTGCATCCCATAGGTTTTGGGTCATTGTGTTTTCATTGTCATTTGTTTCTAGGTATTTTTTGTTTTCCTCTTTGATTTCTTCAGTGATCTCTTGTTTATTTAGTAGTGTATTGTTTAGCCTCCATGTGTTTGTATTTTTTACAGGTTTTTTTTTTTTTACTGTAATTGATACCTAGTCTCTTAGTGTTCTGGTCAGAAAAGATACTTGATATGATTTCGATTTTCTTAAATTTACCAAGTGTTGATTTGTGACCCAAGATATGATCTATCCTGGAAAATGTTCCATGAGCACTTGAGGAGAAAGTGTATTCTGTTCTTTTTGGATGGAATGTCCTATAAATATCGATTAAGTCCAACTTGTTTACTGTGTCATTTAAACCTTGTGTTTCCTTATTTATTTTCATTTTGGATGATCTGTTCATTGGTGAAAGTGAGGTGTTAAAGTCCCCTACTATGAGTGTGTTACTGTCGATTTCCCCTTTTATGGCTGTTAACATTTGCCTTATGTATTGAGGTGCTCCTATGTTGGGTGCATAAATATTTACAATTGTTATATCTTCTTCTTGGATTGATCCCTTGATCATTGTGTAGTGTCCTTCTTTAAAATATTTCAAAATAACTTTTATTTTTTACTGTTAACCTTAATAGGCAATATTCAAGAGCAAAGTGTTAATCAGGTCACTTGTTTTAACTCCTCAATATAATTATAATTTAGTGGTGAAATTCCACCCAGTTATACATTGCTAATAGAGTTAACAGAACAGATTAGCAAAAGCATGGTGACTCGAAGACTTAAGGGTTTAACTGGGTAATTTTTTGCTGTCACCGTTTAGTACCCTAACTTTACTATAATAAACATTTGTTTTTTGGAGGTGCAAACTCAAAATCTGCTCCCTCACTCTGTGACGTATCCATATTGCTGAGCTGATTTTATAGTGTGTTTGCCGATAGGTTTTCAGGTCCTGGCAGCTTGGCGTCTGGTGGGAACTGCAGCTGATGTTAGCATACAGCATTGGTGGGAACCTGGTGCTTTGTGCAGTGCTCCACTGGCAGAAGCTTCTGCTGGAAAGGAAGTATCCTTTAGCCACGAGTGGATGGAGGCATGGATGGGGGCTGGGGGGCTGGAGATCTTGAATGCACCGCATGATCCGAAGTCAGTTTTCTATCCCTTACCTTAGATGACCTCAGATGTATTAAAAGCTAAGGTAGGAAGTCCTTTCCATACATTTTTCTGATAAAAGGTCTTTTCCTGAGAGGGACTAGGAAGGTAAGGAATGTCCCTGGCAGCCCTCAACCCTCCTTGTTCCCATGGCGTTGTCTCCCTGGTGGCCTTACAGAAGGACTCCCTTGAGCAGCATGGACAGCTGGATGCAGATCCTTACTGGACTATGAAGTGTCATTGGGAACCACTGCCAGAGGCTGGGAGAGTGGGAGGTCATTTGAGGACTGTGGAAAATATTCCCTTTCTCCTCAGCATCCTGGGACCTTGTTTCTTTTCTTTTCTTCTTTTTTTCTTTTCTTTTTTTTATTATTAGTTTCTGCTTTATAACAAAGTGAATCAGGCATACATATACATCTGTTCCCACATCCCTTCCCTCTTGCATCTCCCTACCTCCCACCCTCCCTATCCCACCCCTCCAGGCGGTCACAAAGCACCGAGCTGATCTCCCTGTGCTATGCGGCTGCTTCCCACTATCTATCTACCTTACGTTTGGTAGTGTATATATGTCCATGCCTCTCTCTCGCTTTGTCACAGTTTACCCTTCCCCCTCCCCATATCCTCAAGCTGGGACCTTGTTTCTTGCCTTGTTGTCAAGAGAGTTGGGAGCTCAGATTCTGATCCTGGATTTTTCTTCAGGGTTCATTCTAGAAATGATATTTTTGAATCAGCCTTTTGTGGGGCTTCATTCTTTAGTTCCCTGAAATCCGCAGCTTGAAGGAAGGGCAATAGATTTATTACTATCGTCATTACCAACTTCAGAATAGAAACTGATGAATAATTATACTGGACTTTACAGAAGTGTCACTGGAGGGAAGGGACTGAGCTGGCTGGATTTTTTTGATAAGGTTGTGTGCCTTCCTCTTCCGTTTCTCTTTGGAGACCATTCTATGGCTAATACATCATAAGAGTTAAAAGGAAGTGCAAACACAATGACCACAGAAAGTGTAAACCTTTTCCATTCACTGCTTTGTGCCATTTGTGAGTTGTCTGCCTAATTGTTTCAAAGTAAGGAAAAACTTGGGGTTCTTATCTCCCCTTTATCAGTAGCACTGGTTTTGTGAGTGTCGGGTGATGCTGGCAAAACTGGGACTCAGTCCTCCTTGACGGTAACAGCCATTGTAGCAAACCAACCACAAGAGTTAGTACAAAGTATACGCACAGGCTTAAAGGCAAGTAGATTTGTCTAATGATGTAATGCAAGATACAGTGCCTGGGAGGGAATCGGATATAGAACATCACGCTGTAACAGTGTTCAGTCCCATCTGTAGCTCTGCCTTGGGGGCTTTGGGATTTTCTGCACCCCCCCCCCCCGCCTGCTCGGTATCTCAGTCCTTGTCCAGGCCCTGAGTCCCAGAGTCCCAGGAGGAGGCCCTGAGTGCTGATGGCTCATTGCTCAGGAGCACAGCGAATGCCCGCCGTGGGGGTGGTCACTGGGAAGCGAGGCTAGATGTAGAATTTGGTCTAAGATAACATCTGGACAAGCCAGAGGGTCATGAAAGGAACTGGGGTCAAGGGTTAACACAGCTGAGGTCTCTGCACTCTGTGACACAGAGCCAAGGAAGCAGCCTTGGGGGATCTCAGCCACCTCTTACACTTGAGAAATGTAGTTCCTGCTGCTAGACCCCTTCCCACGCTGTCTGGTCATCCCCTACCCCTTGCCTTGCAGGATCCTCTGGCACTGAATCACAGGGTAGCTTCCAGTATGGGCTTTAGGCTTAGGATGACTTCTGAGGGGCAGGTGATCCTATAATAATCAAGACTAGGACCCATATTTGTAACCCAAGGAGAAGCAGATTATAACTGCTTTTATTAAAACCTATTTCCTTAGGTGCTGAGAATAATCATTTGAGCCAGTTGGTTTATAGTTGCTCCCTTGGTTCATTTTCCACCAAGGAAGTTTTATTAATGTTTTACGATTTTTGTGTTATTTAGAAGAATACTTACCAGCCACCAGGACCTTTCTTAATAAGTCAAGTCTCGTCTAATCTAGAGACTGTGCCCTTAGGAAAAGCTTGAAAACTTTCCTGACGACTTGTTTGAAAGTTGCTGTTTATTTCGGTCAGCAAGTTCAGTTTGCTGCCGTTGTGTAAACATGAGAAGGGTTGTCTTTCAGTTCGCTTATGGTCCCAGGTGGACACAGGTGGAATGGGTGGCTCCAGACAAAACGAACAGAGTTGGAGGATCTTTCGCCCATCATCTGAGCCTGACTCCGTCTTAATGCCCTGTAATTCAAGTTTCTGTAGTTCAATTTTTTCTAATTCCCATCACCTTAAATTCTTCTTCTCCTTGATTGCTTATACTGTTGTGTTATTTGTTTAGAGATTCGGGAAGCTTGGAAAAATAATGAGAGAAATGAGTCACCTCCATTTTGGGAGATACAGAGCAAAGTGGCTTTGTTGATCGACTTGATGGTGTATGTTTGAGTAGCAGTTGTTGAGAGTGAGGTTAAGATCTGTTTCTTGAAATCCCAGTCTCCAAATTTCATGTAAAACTGTGTAAGACTCGGACCCAGTTTAGTCTTCAAACAGCCACCCCCCCCATCAAACCCAAAAATGAATTAAAACCCCCAAACCTCAGACAAAAGCAATTCCTATTCATAGGAAGAAATACTGTCATGATCATCAGCCTTTCAATGACATGGGATTATCTATCCCAGTAAAAATAGCAATACCCCTAATCTGTTTTCAGGCTTCTGTGTCTCCGATGGAACTAATTTACAAACGAAGGCTGGCATTTTACTTTGCAGTTCTCAGCCCCACCAATCCCCTCCGCAGATTGGGTTGGGCTGCCAGTTTGGGAATATACACCAAAACTACTTGGAGTTAAGAGTGCTCACACTAGTAGCTACAAACTCATGTTTTCTTGATCAAGAAGTAATCGTCTTTTGTCTTTAGAGTAAGGGATGTGACATAAATCAAGAGAAAATTAGTCTTCTCTTCTGAGATGGTGAGCAGTTTGTGTCGTGCGTGAGGCTACTCACAGCCAGCTAGAGCCTTGGGAGTTAGGACAGAGCAGGGGTGCAGGGCCCCTTTCCCCCTCCGCCTGCTCACACAGCTGGCCCTATCTGCAGTTACTTAGCAGTTACATTCTTATACCAATTTACCTAATGCAAACAGATTCTCTGTCATCTGTCACTCTAGTAACAGAGCATAAAGGCCTGTGCTTTTGGGGTAGATTACACTTTTGATGGGAATCCTTGGAAAGGCCTCCTCATTCCATGGCTTTGCTTTTGTGGAACAGTGATTAAAATGGTCCCACTGAAGGATTGATGTAGGGGGGTAGTGAGTGATTAAGGTGGCCTGGGGTCAGATGGTGGATGGCCTTGTGTGCAAGAAGAAGTAGTTTAGAACTAATTTAGTAGACAGGGAAGAGCTAGGGGAGGCTTTTGAGCAAGGGCGTCACAGAACTGAGCCTTGATCAGAGTCATCCGGCAGATTGGCTTTTAGCAGTGGATTGCAGGAATGGCTCTACTGGGGACAGGTGGGACTGGGAGAGTCCAACCCATTACGCCCATCAAATGTTGGAAAGACTAAACCACTGGAGAATATGATGACGGCCTTCCTCCCAACCAACTTAATTAGAATCTCGGACTAGGGGGGAGAGAGAGTGGAGAGTCAGTGATTAGTATTTTTAAAAAGCTTCCTACCTGATTCTAATGTGCAGGTAAGGTTCAGGAATACAGGGAAATGAATAAATGGCACTAGCATACGTTATCAATCAAGATTGAGATAAGTAATGTTTTTCCAATGCCCCTAAAAAGGTGATCGATATGGAGTAAGTTGTTGGCTTGCTTCCTTGGAAAGTGACAGAGTTCTGAGATGACAAAGAGGAAAACGGAATGATTTGAGAATTGGAGGGCATTTGTGGAGTACTTTAAAAAGCATCACTAGAAAGAAAGACATTGAATTGGTCAGAATGATCAGGAATGAGAAGAGTGACCAGTCATGGGCCAGAACAGGCTTTTTTTTTTTTTTTTGCGGTATGCGGGCCTCTCACTGTTGTGGCCTCTCCCGTTGCGGAGCACAGGCTCCGGACGCGCAGGCTCCGGACGCGCAGGCTCAGCGGCCATGGCTCACGGGCCCAGCCGCTCCGCGGCATATGGGATCCTCCCAGACCGGGGCACGAACCCGTATCCCCTGCATCGGCAGGCGGACTCTCAACCACTTGCGCCACCAGGGAGGCCCCAGAACAGGCTTTTTGTGCAGTTTAGGGATTTTCTGATTCTCCCCTTCAGCATGGATGCTGTTGACAAAAAATTAATCAATAGTCAATCTAAGAAAGAAATGGAAAATTTTATTTGAGCCAAACTGAGGATTATAACCCAGGAGACACAACCTCAGAGAGTTCTGAGAACTTCCAAAGAGGTAAGGGGGGAGGTCAGTATATATGTGATTTCGGCGAAGGGGGTACCTGCGGTCAGGCACACACCTTGGTAGAAAGTTGCTGCTACTCACGAGGAACAGCCATCTCAGTTGATGATTTTAGTGCTTTTCGAAGTACGGGAAGTTGCCCAAAGCCAGGTGCATAAAACATTTCTCCTGAAAACATCCAAGTATCTGAGGGCCTGTTCTGCCTGTTTTTCCACAGCACAGGTGCCTCATCCTGTTCTTCGCCCTGAATTCTTTCCAGCATGTGCTGTAGGTCAGCAACTGCAGTGGCTGATGATGTCATTCTTGTAGAGCTGGGTGGTGGGCAACATGCCTTATTTCACAATCCCTTCCCTCTCAGTCTTAATTTTGACCAGGGTTTGGGAGGCATTTCTTGACCAGTTTGTCCCATGGTGCTAGGAATGCTCATTCCCAGGTCAGGCGAGGATTTTGTGTGCTGTTACTGGACTTGGACATGTCAGTAGTAGCCAGAAGCCTCTAGACCGCCTGTCATACTAGTCTGTTATGGTCCTGGAAATGGTTCCCTCTTGTTGCTTCTTCCCAAATCTAGAGTTACAGTACCACAGTCATTGATCTTATAGGACGATATATTTGGTCAGTTGTTTCAAGTTGCCTAATCATCATTAATTTTATATGAAACTCAATCACACATTTGGTAATGCAAGAAACAATAATCTTGTAAAATCGGCAGAATATAAGTAATACAGTTAGTAACATTAATAAACTCATGAGTAAGTTTTCAAGCGAAGAACTTCCACTGTCTCACCAGGTCGTCTGACCCAGTCTATTCTGCACCAATCACTGTCTTTAAGGGACATGATATATTGGCATTGTACATAAGGTTTCCCAAAGATGTCTGCATGTACAGGGTGAGTGGTGGCTCACCGTGACCCCTTACAGGATTGAGAAACGAATGTCATCTTCTATGGAGTTACGTGGCTGATGCCAGAAGGAGAAAAATGGATCTTTATGGTTGCGGGTACTTCCGCCTTTAGAGAGGTCTGGTCAAGGCGTAAAGTAGATGCACAATGAACACCAGAGGGGAGGGAGGAAGCCCAAACAGGCAAAGAAAAAATTTTGATGAAATTTTTCTTGTCTTGCCTTAAAAGATGAATTTTTATTTCATCATTGCTTTACTCTATTTCTCCAGATACATAAAACTTGGAAAAAAGGAATACTTTAAAAAGAAAAAGTACTATGTGGTGGGAGAGTTAAATTGATTAGTTGGTACAATGAGACCTGACCTCTGGTCCTTCTACTACTTACTAGGAAAAGGAGAAAGTAACTGGTATGTGCCAAGCAACTCCCATATGATGGGCATTTATATCCATTATCATCAACCTGCATAAGGGTCCTGTGATGTAGGGATTAACCTCCCAATTTTATGTATGTATGTATGTATGTATGTATGTATGTATGTATGGCTGCACTGGGTCTTTGTTGCTGCACACGAGCTTTCTCTAGTTGCGGCGAGCGGGGCCTACTCTTCATTGTGGTGGGTGGGCTTCCCATTGCAGTGGCTTCTCTTGTTGTGGAGCACTGGCTGTAGGCGTGCGGGCTTCAGTAGTTGTAGCACGGGGGCTCAGTAGTTGCGGCTCGTGGGCTGCAGCGCGCAGGGTCAGCAGCTGTGGCGCACGAGCCCAGCTGCTCCGCGGCATGTGGGATCTTCCCGGACCAGGGCTTGAACCGACGTTCCCTGTGCTGGCAGGCAGGCTCTCAACCACTGTGCCACCAGGGAAGCCCAACCTCCCAGTTTTATAGGAAATAAAAGGAGGCTCAAAGAGGGTCGCTAGCTTTCCAGAAAGCACACATCTGCTCTTGCTCCCAAGCCTGTGCTATTTTATCTCCCCTGTGCTGTCTCCGCACAGGCGAGCAACAATGGAGGTGAACTTTGAGTGCTTCATAATAAAGGACAGCACAAAGACTAGTATTATTATTGTCATGATTAGTTATTGTAGAGATAATCCAAATGGATGGCTCGTTCTATGTTAAGTGAAGGTAAGTGACAAAGGACAAGACTGTGCAGAAGAAAACAGAGTCCAATGACCGTACCCCAAGAACAGAAAGAAGAGTTAGGCTGAAGACACAAGTCCATTCACATTACTCTCCTCCCATTTTCTTTTGAACTAGTAACCTTACTAGCTTTTATTCTGCCACTCCACCCAAAATGCCACCTCTCACGAGTGATAACCGTGGTGCTAAATCCAGTGGTCAGTTTCTCAGTCCTCATTTTACTTGACCTACTTCCCCTCATTGAGACACTTCCTTCCAGGCTGCTACGTTCTCCTGACTTTCCTCCTGACTGTGCTCCACCCTCTTGGTGTCCTTTGCTGCTTGCTCTTCTTCGCCATGATATGTAGCGATTGGAGCTACAGGATATGTTTCCTGGACTCCAGGATTCGTTGCTCTGACCTTTTCTCTTGTCTACCTACATTAATTCCCTTGACAATCACCTGAACTTCAGCCTTGAATTTCTGCCTCTCTTCCTGGATGTCTAATAGGCGTCTCACACTTACCATGGCTGAAACCAAACTCATGATCACCTACCTCCCCCCACCCCCCTGCATCCCACTCTCTCCCCGCCAAGCCTTATCCTCCTGAGATCTTACTCGTATCAGTAAACCACAGCTTAATCTTTTTCTCATAGCCCACATCAAGTCCTTTTAGCTCTGTCTTGAAAAACCATCCAGACTTCAACCACTTTTTAACCGCCTCTGTCCACCACACCTGATCCAGCAGCTTCCTCTCTGGCTTCCCTGCATCCCTACAATCAGGGATTTGTACAGCAGTTGGAGTTCTTTAAGAACATGTCAAGTCATTTAAGAACATGTCAAGTCATTTTACTTCTTTGCTTTAAATCTAAACACTCCTCGTATCCTTCAAAGGAAAAGCCAAAGTCCTTCTGGTGGCCTGGGAGACCCTGTGACCTGCTCTCTCCCCCTTTACCTCTCTGATCTCATTTCCTGCTGTTCCTTCTCTCACCTTCTTCTAATCACAGTTGCCTTTTGGCTGATCCTCAGACACGCAGGTGTGCTCCTGCCTCAGGCCTCTGGACTGCTGTTCCCTTTGCTCAGCACATTCTCATCTCAGATACCAGCTCCTTCACTTCCTTTAGGTCTTTGCTCAATGTCACCTCTCAGCGAGGCCTTCCTTGACCACCATATTCCAAGTTGCAACCCTTCCCTTTTTAGCCCAACACTCCCCATCCACTTCCCTGCTTTAATTTCTCTATAGCACTTGCTGGCATGCTACTGCCTTAATTATTTTGTTGGTTTGTGTCTGCTGCTTCTCTCACTAGAAAGTGAGCTCAGTGGGGAAGGGAAGGGAGGGGAGTCATGACCATGTGTTTATGACTCCTCTCAACCCTCCTAACAATGCCTAGCACTTAGTAGGTGTTCATAAATGTTTGTTGAATGAATTGGTGTGGGTCAAACTCAATATCATGTTAAGGTATAGAAGTATTTTAAAAAAACCCTTTCTTGGGACTTCCCTGGTGGCGCAGTGGTTAAGAATCCGCCTGCCAATGCAGGGGACACGGGTTCGAGCCCTGCTCCGGGAAGATCCCACATGCCGTGGAGCAACTAGCCTGTGCGCCACAGCTACTGAGCCCGTGTTCCACAACTACTGAAGCCTGTGCGCCTGGAGTCCATGCTTCACAAGAGAATCCACCGCAATGAGAAGCCCACGCACCTCAACGAAGAGTAGCCCCCGCTCGCCGCAACTAGAGAAAGCCGGTGCTCAGCAACAAAGACCCAACGCAGCCAAAAATAAATAAAATAAATAAATAAATAAATAAATAAAAACATCCTTTGTAGAGAAAAATTCTTGAAACATTTGCCATATATTGGAAAGGTATTGAAGGTTTACAAACTTGAGTCAGATCTGTAAATATTAACAGTTTAACAAAGTAGGTAATATTGGTTATACTGATAATAAAATGAATTATGAAAAGGGATACACTGACAAAATTATAAAACTAAGAAGTAACTAAACATTGAAGAAGTTAAAGAGAAATGGAATTAGCTAGAGACTGCATTTATAAGGAGATCTCATCCAGTGGTTTTCCAATAACAATTTTCTATAGTAATGGGGAATAGTGGTAGTAGAAATGATATTGTTAAAGGTTCAATTTAACTTGGATGAAAGCAGTCAACTAGGTATTTTCCATGTGTCTGAGCAAAGCATTAAGACAACAGCAATTAGTGGCAAGTATTCTTGATGTGGGAAAGGAATTATGCTACTTTGGGAAGTAAGGATGTGGTAGAAGTTAATATTTTAAAATCTTGAGAGGATTCCACAGGGGACTGATGTATTTTCTAAAGTTCCGTATTGTGATGGGATATGGAGGGTTATTTTCCACGTGGCCAGTTTGTGAACATAAGCATATGTAGGCCAAGGGAGATTTGAAAGGCAAGAAATTGATTTATGTGAAGCCACTGGTTTGATGCAAGAGATGTCCTTAACGGTTTTGGTTTGTTTCCATCTCAATCCTTACGTCTAAAGGTATAATTCAGGCTCACTGTTGTGAAAGGCTCAGATGCCTTTGATTTTGTCTGTAATAGTAATAGTTTGATTTCCAGTTGCAGTAATTCCTGTAATAATGTCCATTGGTGACCTCCACAGAATTTAGGCCGCTGCTAGCATACATGAAGAAGGGGAAAAAAAGTGTCACTTTACTTTCTTTCTCTCTATGGGATTATTTTATTCCATCAGATTAAGCAGGGCTTTTGTGTTGAAAAAGATGAGTGAAGGCCCATCTGAGTCTCACTGCCGGTTCTGGCAGCTGTAGAAATTCCCTCCCAAGGCTTGCGGATTCCTGGACCCTATTGCTGTATTTGCTGTAGCATATCCTGCTTCCTTGCCCTCTTTGAACCCTTTTCCAGCCTGGCTTCCTGACCCCTCTCTTTAGAAGAAAGACTCCTGAAGTTTTCCTGTGATCATCTTTTAACCATATGTCTTAACTGTTTCAATTTTGATCTCCCTTTGATTCCCTGTGTCATTTGGCATTGCTCATCAGTGTTACTTTTTTGAAATTCCCTCTTGTGGGGCATCCCTTGGATTCATGATAAAATTCTCTAATTACCCCGTTACTTCTGACTCTCATTCTTAGCTTCTTATTCCCATCTTTACACAACTTTATTATTATTTTTTCACTATGCTTATCAACTCCTCGTGGCCTCTATAATTACCTTCATACAAATAAAGTTAAATTCAAAAATACTGCTCCAGTTATGACCCTGAGTCCCAAAGTCATGTCTTCTACATACAGGACATCGCACTGTAAGCCTTACGTCCACCTCCAACTCAGCATGTACAAAACTGGACTCATCATTTCCCCTCTCTTTCACCCCAGCTCCTTTCCGTAATTGTCATTCCCTGGACTGGAAGGCTTGTTGTCATCTTTGGCTCTTTATCTTTCATCCCGTCTAACCAGTCTGAATGCCTGATTGATTCCCCCTTATAAATGTCTTTAGACATTTCTGAATGTCCCCAGGCCTCTACTGCTTAGTCTATGAATTAATCTCCCTTTCTTCAGGGGAGATATAACAATGAGATAACGGCAGAGTGATAGCCATCCCAAATTAATCTTCCCAAAATAGTCTTTTCATCTTTTTCTTTCTTTTGTTATAGACCTCACCTCCTTGGTGCTCACACCTCCTGATTTCTCAACTTGACATTCTGGAGCCTTTATAAAAAGGTCCTTACCATATCTGTCCAAACTTACTTATTGTAGCTCCCCCTAAAGAATCCCTCCTGTAGGTTAGTTTGTTTCTCAGGCAATCCAGTTAAACATCTTGCTGACCTACCTTTTTGTCTCTGCTTAGGCTGTTCTTTCTACTGGGATAATTTTTCTCTTTTTGAATATTCATATTCCACTTGCCTTTCAAAAAGACCCAATTCACTTATCATTTTTCTGTAATGACATCCTTCCTAATCGGTCCCATACCACTCTTACCTTCTGAAAGGTATATTTTATGGTTCATAACACAGATTTCCAACACTTCAATATTATCTGTCTTGCATTGCCATTTATATGTTTTTTTTAAAGAAGAATTATTTGTGTGGACATCACAGTTTATGACATTCTCATATTTGTGCCTGATAATAAAGCAAGTCAGACATTGTACAGTTGGGAACAGTAATACTAGTAAGAGTCTTGGAACACACAGAGTTAAATGCGAAATAGAAGTAGAACCTAAGTGTTAAGTGCAGTGCTTTTTCAATTGTTCTAACTTTCAAGTTGCTTTCACTTATTGTAAAACTTAACACATTTTTTTGTTTTTATTTTCCATAGATCCTAGCATATGTCTGTTACAGAGTAGGTGTTACATGTCTTGTTGGCTGATTGTAGTATATGTTATAAGTAATCAAGAAAATGTTCTCTGAATTATAAAATTGTACTTACATTTACCTTTCTGAACTTAGAACAGATTGAAAATTGGAGAAAAAGTAAATTATTACTAAAAACTGCTTTCATGTGCTCTGACAAACAGCTTTCTAAAAATCAACTATAGAAACTCATGTTTGAAAGCTCCTCTCTCAGTGTTGCTTTTGTGATACTACTCAGGACTTAAACTGATGAAATATAACTTTTCTGGTATCTTGGTTAAGAAGAAACAGCATGGTTGCTAGATTGAAATAAGTAAAAAAAAAAAATCTGTGGAATTTTTAAAGCATTCTAATAAATTTGATTTTAAAAGCACAAGTTTATAAGCATTTTTCATGTCATATCCTAAAAATATACTTTAATAGATACATATTATCTTTCTATATATAAATAACATATTTTAATAGATATTATTATTTTATAACATGGCATGAGATGGGTGAGGTAAAGTCTTACGTAGAAATATTCTTTTATGAGTTTTGGAGTTAATTTTCCCATATAAAGAATAACAAAATAATAAATGGAAGGGAGTTGACTTTTTAAAATTTTTTTTTTGGTCGATTAAAATTGTACAGTTGGCCAAGTATGAGGGTGAGAAAATGTTCCTACTATTAATCATGCAAATTCTGAGAATTTGTTTCGGACTGATGGTACAAAACTAATACAAAGAAGAAGCTACTTTTACTGCTGTGAAGGGTTATGACAGTCAGTTCTCCTAACCTAGAGATTCTGTAATGATGCCATTAAAAAGAGTTGTGTTTTAAATCCATTTATTGCTTAAGTCTCTTTCAGTTTTACTCTCTTCTTCATGTAAGGAGATAAACAATTGGATATTAAATCAGTTGTAAAAAGCAGATACAAGAACGGACAGTTTGTGCGTTCACATGCAATCTCTGTCGCATCCTGACTGGTGTATCTCAGAACTAGCTCCTGATGGCACCTGGGAAGTGTATTTCTTCTACCACTTTTTGGTCTGGGCCTCTGTACCTTCCCCTGAACTGGTTTCTGCCTTAAGTCTTTCTTATTCCTTCTTGCACTGAAAGAAATTAGATTTTTCTAATGAATATATGGCTTTTATTTTACTCCCTTCTTTCTCAAAAAAATGTATTGACTCACCATGACCTACTGAAAACCTGTACAAACTCCTGGCCTTTACTGGTCAGGACCTCCCAGTCTTTTGAACTCCTATGAAGAAATGAACCAATGGTTCTGGTTGATGTTGCTTGCCCATAGTCTGTACTTTTCTGACTCTATGTCTTACTCATTATGTTTTTCTCCAAGGATCTGTCAGCAGGAACTCTGCCTTTTTGGCATTTTTATTCCCAATAATCAATTCCTAATGCGGTGCCAGTCCTGTAGTGAACCTGGAGAATGAATGAGGGAACAAATAAATGCATTTCAAGTGAAGCAAATCAGTGTTAGTATATATCTTTTTTATCTCTTACATTTCCATGTGCATAGTAGTCTTTGAATAAACTGAATGTAGGAGAAAATGAGAGCGGTGGGACTGAACAGAGTTGATGGATATTATTATCAATAGATAGTGTGGGAAGCAGTGCCTAAGTATTATATTTTGCATGTAATTGTATCTTTTCAACCATATCTTACTCATCTAGTATACTTAGTGTTTATCAGGAATTCAGTCAGTACCTGGTTTTCAATTAAACAAATGCATGAAATCTTTCTTATATATATTTTAAACTGTTGATTAAATGATAATGCATTTGTTCCCAATGAACCAGACCTCCCATAGTCACACCATGTATAGCCCCCTTCCTTTTACTCTGGGCTGGCCTCGTACACTGCTGGTGACCAGTGACTCCCAAGGCTATAAGTCATAAGAAGCTTTGCAGCGGCTGCCTGGGTCTCGTGGAAGATTTGCTTTTGGGGTGCTTCCCCTTGAAGCTAGCCATCATGTAGGAAGTGTGGCTGTTCTGGGATGACCATGTTTTGAGAAGGCTGAGCCATGCGGTGAGGCCTGAAGTATGAAATACCATAGAGAGAGTTGGGGAGGAGAGGGGGAAGGGGAGAGAGAAGCCAGGGTACAGCATGGTGCCATGTGAGGGTTGAAGGGATGGAGCCATCTCAGAAGTGGATCTGCCAGCCACACAGCTGATGCCACATGCAGCACAGAGAAATGTCAGGCTGAGCTCTCCTCAGATTCCTGTCCCACAAAATCATGAGCAGAAATGGTTGTCTCACAGGGAACTGTATTCAGTATCTTGTGATAAGCCAGCATGGAAAAGAGTGTGAAAAAGAATATAAATATGGATAACTAAGTCACTTTGCTGTACAGCAGAAATTAACACGACATTGTAAATCAACTATACTTCAATAAAATTTTTAAAAAATGATTGTTTCAAGCCACCAAGTTTTGGCATAGTTAGTTATGTAGTGACAGATAATGGAAACATAACATACAGAAGCATGTACATAATCAATACACTTTACACACTGAACACACCTGTATAACTAGCACCTGGATCAGGAAACAAAATATTGCCGGAACCTTGGAAGCCATCCTCCCGTCCCCTTCCAGTAACGGCCTTCTCCGAGGGTAACAACTGCTCCTACATCCAGGTCCCTAGATTAGTTTTGTCTGGCTTTGACTTTTATGTCAGTGGATTTATCCAGTGTATGCTCTTTTGTGTCTTATATCTCTCACTTAATGTTTGTGCTGAGTATCTGCATTATTGAGCGTACTTGTAGTTCAGACATTCTCACTGCTCTTCAATATCCCGTTCTATGAATATATCACAACTTATCCATTCTATTCTTTTTTTCAAAAAAAAATTAATTAATTAATTAATTAATTATTTTTGGCTGTGTTGGGTCTTCGTTTCTGTGCGAGGGTTTTCTCTAGTTGCGGCGAGCGGGGGCCACTCTTCATCGCAGTGCGCGGGCCTCTCACTGTCGCGGCCTCTCTTGTTGCGGAGCACAGGCTCCAGACGCGCAGGCTCAGTAGTTGTGGCTCACGGGCCCAGTTGCCCTGTGGCGTGTGGGATCTTCCCAGACCAGGGCTTGAACCCGTGTCCCCTGCATCGTCAGGCGGACTCTCAACCACTGCGCCACCAGGGAAGCCCTATCCATTTTATTCTTGATGGACATTCGGGTGGTTTCCTGTTCTTGACTATTATGGGCAGTCCTGCTATTAACATTCTTATAAATGTCTTTGGTAAACGTATGTCTGCCTTTCTGTTGGGTGGTTTTGGATTGTTTTATGACCGTTTTGTACGTGTTAGTTTTATCTCTATAAGTCGCCTATGTGTCATTTTAGAGTTTAGTGACTAGGATTTTTTTTTTCTTTCTCATCGTAGTGCCTAGCAAGCAGAGTTCAAGTTTAGAGTGGTTATTCAGGAAATATATGTTGATTAGTCGTTTGGAAGTTCTAAAGCACATATGCTCGGCTTCTCTAGAAAGTTCTGAATTAATCATAGAGTTTACATGCCAGTCTTTAAGTACAAAAGATAGGAAATATCCTTTTAATTAGACATTTCTGTTGAATTAATAACAGCTTATTGGAAAATTTTTCATCTGCCCAGAGCTGTTGTTTGTTTCTTTGCAAATAGCGTGAGAAAAAATTAGTTTGTTTCTTATAATATAAAAGAAAGGGCACTAGTAAACAGTTCAAGTGTATTACTATACCTAAGGGTTTTAAGCTTCAGTGAATTATTTGTTAGGATAGGACTAATAAATTATATTGGTGGATGTAACTTGAAAATAGTCTTTAGAGTACATATTCTCCATTTTTATGAGTTATGTGTTTAGAGATGCATCATATCATTTACTGTAATATAAATTAATGGGTACTAAAATTATAGTTTTTTCTTCATATCTAATCAACTTGAATTTCCTTGTTCTTTGCTTCTTTGTTATAATATTTGTAATATTTACTTTAAAAGTTGCAATGATAAAACCATTCCAAACAAGCCAGGTCTGATTATTTTCATTCCCAGCACATTTACTTAAATGCCAATACCATATGGAAAAGTTTGACTCCAGTATGCCAGACTGTTTTTTCTTTTTCTTCCCCCAGGACAAAAAATGAGTGACATGGAGATTCAAATTAATGTCAGATGGTTTTATAGCCTGTGGGTTTTTTTTTTATGTGGTCATTAACTCTGAAGAATCAGAACATATAAAAAGATTAAAGAATCTTTTCAACTACCAAGCTTAAAATATATATGTTTACAAACAAATGCCGTGCATTTTCTATATTGGTTTATCCTTGCTCCTTTAATTGCTAGGTTTTGTGTGTGTGTGTGTGTGTGTGTGTGGTACGCGGGCCTCTCACTGTTGTGGCCTCTCCCGTTGCGGAGCACAGGCTCCGGACGCGCAGGCTCAGCGGCCATGGCTCATGGGCCCAGCCACTCCGCGGCATGTGGGATCTTCCCGGACCGGGGCACGAAACCGTGTCCCCTGCATCGGCAGGCAGACTCTCAACCACTGCGCCACCAGGGAAACCCTGTTTTTTTTTTTTTAGTACTGTGATGTCTCTTGCATTTTCCCATTCATTTATTTATTCAGCATAATAAATATGAGTGTTTTCTGTGGGGCAGATACTATGCTGGGTCCTTCCATTTTCATAGACATGGCTCTTCCCTGGAGGAGATTACAGTCTACTGGGAATACCAGGTCTGTAGACAGGTCTTTACCATATGACATCTAATAGATATCACAGAGATATTAGATATCATTGAATAGAGCAAAGTAGGATCAGAGCAACTCGTTCTGCCTAGGGCTTAGGGTTAGGGTTAGGGAAGAAAATTTTACAGAGCAGGTAACCTTGGAACTGAGACTTGAAGGAAGTATAAGAATTTGAACAAAGAAGTAGAGGGAAAGATCTATGCAAAGGGAGTAGCATAATACATAGGTGCAGAGCTGAGAAAGGTTTGCATGTTCAGGAAACAGTGGTAAGTTCCATTTGCTTAGAGCTTAAGGCACATTGGAGTGAAGAGGAGGCGGGGAGGAGCGGGGATGAAGTAGGTTACGGTTCTCACTGCCAGAAATGAAGGGTAGTCTTCACCCAGGTGTCTCCCATCCTCTTGAACTTGAAATATGGCAGTAACCTGGGACCTGGTAATCCTTTGTGGAATTGGCGGGAGTTGAAGAGAAGGTAGGCTTTTGACCAGCAAAGAGAATAGGATTGAGTGTTCCAAAAAACAAACAAAAAAGAATTTGAAAAATGGGGGAGAAAACCCCAGGCTATTCTCAGAACAGTAAGTAGATCAGTTGACCGTTCTTAAAGTAGAGGTTCTCCAGATGAAATGGGAACACCCTTAGGACGGATGCATCCATGGAGTGCTGGGGGGAACACTGAGCATGGCCTGCTTTATTTCTTCATCCTACCCAGTGACCCGGATGAAGTCACAGAGGGCAATTGGATGCAATAGGTGCAGCAACAGGATGATTTTTAATAGGAGGATACAGTGGCCTGAAAACGGAGAAAGTAAAATTTAAAGGCACAAATACAAATTTCTAAAATTGTACACTTACTGGGAAAAAGATGTTAGGTGTTTTAAGCAAATGTCTAAAAGAAGGGAACAGTATTATGAGATTGTTAAGGAAGTAAATGTCATCTTCCCAGAGAGACCTGGCTAAAGGGAGGTGAAAGTGTCTCTTGCCCTCCATCAAGACATTTCATTTTGTTCTGGACCCCGTATTTTAAGAGATCATTATAGAGAAGAGAATGGCCAGGGGAAGGCAGCCAGGGCCCTCAAAGGTGTGGGAACAATATTGCAGGCAAAATAGATAATGAAACGGAGGCTGTAAACCCTCTAATTGAATAAAAGACAAGACAGTTGTTGAAAACAAGAATTGTCCAGAGGGAAGACAGCAACCACTACATAAAATCCAGGGAATAGACTGAGTTCTATGATAAGATGATTTTTCTAATGATTTTCGTTGTGAGTAGGGAGGTCAACAACATGGGGATAAATGCCTCTAAGATAATGAGTTCCTTGCGGACTGGGAGTGTTCGAGTTGTGAATGGGTGCCTACTTGCGCGTTGTGGGAGTTTCACCTAATGACCTTCAGTGTTGATAGAAGATGTCTGAGACTGTAAAACATGACACTCTTGATGTCCTCAAGAGGATGACTGGTGGGAAATGAGTTGCTAAATTGAGATGTATTCAGTCATCATTGCGGCCACTAGGAAATGAGTGCTTGTTAATACCTGTCTCAACTGGGCACTTCACACACACTGTCTGACTTGATCATCACTACAAACTTGGATGGTGGGTTTTATTTTATCCACCCCTCCTTTGATCAGGAGAGACATAGAAGTTAAGTAAATTGAGTCCAGCTGTGACATTTCCTAGCTGTGTCATGTCGAGAGAGCTAGGTAATGTCTCTGCGCCTCAGATCCACCATCTAAAAGGGTGGATTATAATCATGCTCGCCACATAGGTATGTTGTGAGCGTTAAATGTGTCTGGTACCTAACAGATGCTTAATAAAAGTTTGCTATCATATTATCATTTTTATTATGGCTCCAAAGCTCATGCTGCTTGTACTGCAGCACTTTAATTCCCCCTCAGGTAACAGTGGATGGAAAGGAATGTGACAGTTAACAAAAGAACTATTGAGAAATATTAGAATCTTCATTCTTTTAAAAAAAATTTTATTTATTACTTATTTATTTATTTTTGGCTGCATTGGATCTTCGTTGCTGCACACGGGCTTTCTCTAGTTGTGGCGAGCGGGGGCTACTCTTGGTTGCGGTGCACGGGCTTCTCATTGCAGTGGCTTCTCTTGTTGTGGAGCACGGGCTCTAGAGCGCAGTCTCAGTAGTTGTGGCACGCAGGCTCTAGAGTGCAGTCTCAGTAGTTGTGATGCATGGGCTTAGTTGCTGCACGGCAGGTGGGATCTTCCCAGACCAGGGCTTGAACCCGTGTCCCCTGCATTGGCAGGCGGATTCCTAACCACTGCGCCACCAGGGAAGCATCTTCCCAGATGCTTCCAGAATCTTTATTCTTTACAGGGAAAATGTTAGAGAAGCATGTGCTTTCCATTTGAGAATTTGGTAGAGTCAACAGTGGGAGTTGACGATCACATGGATAGACTTCCATTTTTATGTATAATACAGCTTGCGGTCCTTTCTCGTGTACATGACCTCTCAAAACCAATCTAAGATGCCACCTACTTTATAAAACTTTGTTTTCTGATCCCCAAAATGGAGTGGGATTATGTCTCTCTTTAAACTCCCTTAGAATGTTCTTATGTGTTTATTATTTTCCTGCCTCAAATAATGTTACTTGTAGACTTATCCTCTTCGGAGCACCTAAAACTCGGTTTTGGTCTGGGCTTTAACATGTTCTTTGTGGTATTTCTTGGAATACCTCAGTTTTCGTATGCAGATACTCAAGTCTTTATTTGAATTGAGCCACATTATTAGGCTTTAATCTTGATCCCTTTTTTCCTGATCCTTTTAGACAACACTGAAAGGCCTCTGCATCTCGCAGGCTACAGGTTCTCCCCAGCACTGCCCAGCCAGGCTGCTCAGTGATGTTTGCTCATACAGGTGCTTTGCAATATCTCTCCTCTCTCCATCCTCAAGATCACTTAGTTTGTACTCTAGAAGTCTCATACCTGAGTTATTGTAATAGCTTCCTGATTGAGGTTTCTGCATCCATTCTCAACTCAAAATGTCTCCTCCTCTGTAATAGTGAAATTTCTATACAGAGAGGTGCCCATATTCATTCGCCTAGAATGTCCCCAGGGGAAGTTCCAAGCAGTTTAGTTGGCCCAGAGGGCCGTCCATGATCTTTCTCCTACCTGACTTTCATCAGCATCTCTTCCCGCCCTCTCCCTTCTGCCAGACCCCTTGAACTTTTTTTTTTTTGCAGTATGCGGGCCTCTCACTTTTGTGGCCTCTCCCGTCGCGGAGCACAGGCTCCGGATGCGCAGGCCCAGTGGCCGTGGCTCACGGGCCCAGCCGCTCCGCGGCATGTGGGATCTTCCCGGACCGGGGCACGAACCCATGTCCCCTGCATCGGCAGGTGGACTCTCAACCACTGCGCCATCAGGGAAGCCCAGACCCCTTGAACTTTATGCTGCAGAAGTACAAGATGGTTTTTTTCACTTGTTTACTCACTCTCTGATTATCCACTAAATATTACTGTGGGCCTTCTATGTAGATATTAGAGACATGGGCTCTGGATCCTCATGGTCTAGGTAGAAGCTGTGTGATGGTAGAAGAGGTTCTTCATTTCTATCTCCTTCAACTTGCACACCTGTCAGATGGGGCTGATATTAGTGCCCAAGTCTAGATTGTTGTGAAGATTGAGTTAATACATGTCAGGAGCCTATCACAGTGCCTGGCACATCGTAGACATACATCAGTCTCACCCTGTGGTCAGTCCTGCTCTGGGAACCTGTATCATCCCAGTTTGAAAAATTTCTGTCTATTCTTTAGAATCCTCTTAAAGCATCAGCTTCTTAGTAAAGCCTTTCCGTGTCACCCTTTCCATCCTCAGAACGATCTGATCACTCCATCTTCTGTGCCTTGAAAATACGTTTATATGCAAGACACTTTGATGCAAGTATTTTTATACATGTCAGTGTTCCCTTCTAGATTTTAAACTCAAGAGGACAAAGACTGATTTATTTGTCATTCATTCCCTAGAAGCTGGGTCAGTGCAGGGCACATAGTATTCAGTAAATAATGTTGAACGGTGTTTTTTGAATTGAACAGCAAAGCACTTTTTGACATAAAGTGGTGGTGGTATTGAATGTCAAGATTTTGGACTCAAATCCAGGGCCCTTTGTCACCATGTCTTGCTGCTAAGCACACATATATACATAGCTCTGCATGTGTGGTTTGATTAGTATATGCTCGATTAAATAAAATCATTTCTGGGAGTTTTCCATTTATTGAACTACTTCTGGTGGACATGAATTTCTCTGAATTCCTACATAGACATGCCAGCCAGGAGTCGTGGTGTTTCGGGGCCAAGGATCTGTTGCTGTTCCCCTGGAAGACGCACATGTCGGCGGGTTCAAGCTGTGCTTTAATCAACAGGAGCTCAGACACTCCTTGATGGGAAGTACAGCTGAGGATTCTTTCAAGTGCCCCGGCAGATCATGCTGAGTGCTTTTCTGGGTCATGTTCGTTTCATAAAAACAGTCAGTTCCCAGCCTTCCCAGAAGAGGAAATGCTGAAGGTCCCTAGCTGCAGTGCGGGGCGAGGAGGAAACCAAGGACTGAGTGGGGAAGGGGCCCACTGCTTGTCCTTTCCTTGGCAAATCACAGGCAGGCACTCCGCCCAGTCACACAGGTCCCCACACGGCGGCTTTCAGGCAAAATTGGTGCCGCTGCTTAAATGCAGAAGGTCTTTTTCTTTTTCCTTTTGTAGCGACCACGTTGTTCCAGTGACCAGAGCAACACAACATAGAAGCAGAAAAAAACACCCCAAGTTCTTGCCAGCTGCCAGGCAGCGAAAATGCTTTTGGATATTTGCTGTATGCTTCCCATGTTGATTTCCTAATCATGAGTTGTTTTCAAAGCCAACCACAATAGCATCCTGAACACTCATCGGTATTTGGTAGGTTTTGCTGCCAAGCTCATTAACAGATTTCGATTTAGAGGAATGAGGATAAAGGGGATGCTTTTGGTAAAGCAGTAGCTTGGTGGGAAATTTGATTTTTCTCCATTTGAGTTGTTATTTCTGATTTTTGGACACAGTGTTATAGATGTTAATTCTTCTGGCTATGTTTGTTTTAACACTTGCAGTTTTTAGATTATACTTAACCTTGATGCTAATATATTTGCAAGGGATATTACCCAAGTTATCTTTTTAAAAATCTGATGAATTATTGAGAGGTACTTCACTTTGGACCTAAACATCATGATTAGAGCAGTTTATCTCTGATCATGTGCTCTGATGATTTACTTGTGCGCTGATGAAACCTAATTTTCCTTATTGTCAGGGATGGGAAAACTGTTTGCTGTGGAACTCCAGAGCTCTCACTGCTATGCAGGGCAGCCTGTGAATCCTGAAATCAGAGGCAGAGAATTCCTAGGATGCCTGTTGAGTACAGGTGACTGCAAGGGAAGGGGGCAGGGCATCTCTTCCCCGGATGGCCAGGCACATTTGGGAGGGGCAGAAACAATGAAGCTGCAGGCGGTGGTTTGAGAGGGATGTCAGGGCCGGGCATTCAGGCTTGGCTGCTCCTGGGGTCATTCGTTGACCTGTGGACGTGGGGCTGCTCCATCCACGCAAGCAACCGGTGGTACCCAACAGAAATACCCAGAGTGATGTCTCTTTAATTCTGTTCTCAGGACCATGAGGTTTCTAGCAGGGAACTCAGCTCTCCTTGAGGCTTTCAGGAAGCCTTGTGAATAGGAAGACACATGTAGTGATGGGAAGATCTCTGGCCATATGTTGCTTGGGAGATGAAAGCTCAAGGTTAATGCCACTTGGTTGGCAAAAAAGTATTGAGAGAAAAGTTCATTTTCATAACGCTTCCTTTGGCTAGAGACAGGAGAAATGGGGAAAAGATGGATATATTTTTCTAGGATCTCTTTTGGGCTAATCTAGTTATACTAATGAGAATGATTTAGGGTACCAGGCACAGTACCAAGTGCCTTGTGTGAGTAAATGTTTAATTCTCACAATAATCCAGTGAGGTAGACACTCTTATTCTCCCTTTCTTACAGATGGGACATTGATGTACGGAGAGATTAGGCAATTGCCCAGAATCACCCAGAGCTGGGTTGAACCATGTCTTGCGATGGAGTCCCTGCTCTTAGCCAGTGCACTCTAGTGCCTGGGCATGCAGGGGTTATAGATATTATCTGTAGTATCTGGATTGGTCTCTGAGCTTTCTGTAACACTTCCATGGAGCATTTATCTCACTGGGTTTAAGACATTGATTTCCATTTGTATGACTTCTGTCATTCTGCAGAGGTTGGACTTTGTACTACGCTGGCGCCAGGGACCTTATGAAGTTGTAGGACATGGTGCCAGCAACCCGGGGCTGAAAATAACAAGAAGATGGGGAGCTTCAAGGATCCCTGTGACCCTTTTCAGCTCTTGTCAGAGGACTAGAGCTACTATTTTGTGCCACAGTTTAGAATTCACTGAAACCAAAATTAAAGATGATTAAAAAATCCCCAAATCACTCATTTCTGATGTGCTTAGATCTGCTTTCTTTTATCATCAATATTTCCATCTTTCCAGGACGGTGTAAAGTCAGTCAACTCTCCCTAAATGTTAAGCTAGTGATGCATTGGGCTGGCAATGCTAAATAGATCAATTCAGAGCCACTATTGGCATTTTAAGCTTGATTCTTTTTCTGTGTACTGTCTGGGCGCCTTTAGAATGTTTATTATTCCTCTCCAGCCCACCGTGATCCTGCAGGGATTCTGGGGTTATCTCTCCATGAGGAGAGCTATGTGCATTGGGTACAGAGTTTCAGTTACCAGATGTGTCCAGAGTGAAGTCACAGACTGGCATTGAGAGGCCCCTGCAATTCCAGGTTCAGCTTCACCTCCTGCCTTGCCCCCATCCTCCGCCTTATGCACTGGACTGATGGTCTGTCTTCAAACAGACCTGGTAGCTTCTGCCTCTGGGTCTGGCCTCACATGGCTTTCTTTGCTAGAAATGCCCTTTCCCCGACCTCTTCCTGCCTGTGGAAGCCCTTCCCGGTCTGGGAGGCTCCAACTCCATCTTTTCTAAGCAGCTGTCCAGGATCTCCTGCATTTAACCTCTCCCTTCCCTATACTCTGATGATTCTCATTTCTAGACTGTCACTTCCTCAGGCAAGCCTCAAATCAGATATTTGTGAATGCGTCTGTCTTCATCATTAGGGATTCTGGATGACTGGAAATTGTGTGTGTGTGTCTGTACGTGTGTGCACATGTGAACTCACATGCATGTGCACACAGCATCTCTGCCATGCCCATAAGGCAGAATCGCAGCCACTCGAAGGTGCTTTTTCAGTTTGAAAGACCCCCTCCACCCTTCCCTTTCACTTTTTGCCTCTTTTTTTTTTTTTTGCGGTACGCGGGCCTCTCACTGTTGTGGCCTCTCCCGTTGCGGAGCCCAGGCTCTGGACGCGCAGACCTAGCGGCCATGGCTCACGGGCCCAGCCGCTCCGCGGCATGTGGGATCTTCCCGGACCGGGGCACGAACCCGTGTCCCCTGCACCGGCAGGCGGACTCTTAACCACTGCGCTGCCAGGGAAGCCCAACTCTTTGCCTCTTTACATAACGGAAGCCTCGTCCTGATACCACAGAAAAGATCTGAGCACTTCAACCTTCTAGTCCTACAGTTCTGGATCATCTCTCTTGCCATTCTTTTAATTTCCAAGATGCTGCAGAGCCCACAACTGCCTAGCGTCTGTCTCCGACCGCCTCCCTCTCAGCTCTCCTCCTTTTCCCCCCTCCCCCTGCTGTGCAACCAGGACTAAATTTAGAGCAGCAGGATTGATGATGGTGGGAAGTGCATGAGAGTGAAGGCAGGCTGCGGCCGGTGCCCCTCTGGCATTATTATCTGCCCCCTATGGCATTATTTCAGTTATGCTGATGAAGAAACTGAAGCTCGCGGTGATGATGGAGTGCAGCTGGGATGTGAAGCCACATTTCTCTACCCGAAGCCCGTGTTCTCTCCCCTGCTCTCCCTACGACCCTCGAACCCTGATCCTCTGCCTGGCGCCAAGGACTCCTCACTCCACCGCATCCTGGCCGCTGCCCTCTGCGAGAGAGAGGGGTTGGGAGCCCCACCATGCAGAGAGCGAGCCACCCACCGAGGTCCTGCCGTGGATAGCGGAGGAGCCCATGACTTGTCTCCATCACACCATCTCCCGACTGCCACCGAAGAGAGACAGGACGTGTTTCCTGGCTTCCGTGTCCCCGGGGTGGCTGCCCACTATTCACCTTTAATCTTCCAGGCCCCCAGCCTAGAAGTGGAGTCTGGGGCCTAAGGAAGGGGGTCTCTTACTTGATTAGCTTATCCTTTTGTGAAAAGTTGGAATCTCAGAAGCTTCCAGAAGCTAGCAGGGATTGTATACGTGACAAGTAGGTGGCGGTAACTGGCAAATCGGAGAGAGCCTGTGTCCCATTCAGAGGGGCAGAGATACACAGCTCCAGACAATGTTGCTAAGAGGGGGTGTGGCCCCCGTGTTCCCAGAACGCCTGCTTTTCCAGAATAAGCTGGAATTCTGGATTTTTATCTGAATTTTCCAAATTTTTAAAACACGGAGCCAGCAAATCAGTTGGGTGTGGACCAGATTTCCAGGCTACCGTGTTGTGACCTCTGCCTGGGAACCTGACTGCTGGCTGCTACTTCATGTGATCTGCCTGCCCCCTAGATACCTGGATTTGTGACCCGTGGTTTGGAGAAAGGAGAGCAAAATTAATAAATGAGATATGGATATGGTAAAAAAGAAAAGAAAGCTAATATTTCGTAAAAAAGATTCATGTTAAAATAAGTGGAGTCGAAATTTATATTTAAATATAAGTGGCATTTTAATTTAGTGACTAGAAAGAATATTAGAGGACCTTAAAATATTTTTCCTCCAAATTAATTGGTTATCTCTACTAAATTTTGTTTAAGAATGGTTTTTAAATGTCTTTTTAGAACTTTTAAATATTGAATATTCTAAGAATTAAAAATTTCCAGATCTGGTTAAACATTAGATTGCTAATTTTTTTTTTTTATTTTCTTAACGTAAAATTACTTGAATGACTAGTGTTTTTATTACTTTGCCATTCTGGATACATTCCTGTAGTTTTATAAGTATTTGAACATTTAACCAAATTAGCACAGAGCTTACACATTATTAGCAATATCTTAATAATGTTGCTCTATATTTCATGCAAATCTATTGACGATTTTGCCATTTTTAAGTAGCAAACTTATGACTTTACCATAGCAATTTAAAGTTGTTTTAGTATTAAGTAAAAATAGCTTATCTGTCCTTTTAAAATTACTTAATCTGGTATTGCTAAATTCAATCACCTTCTGAAGATTCAAAATTATTACCCCTAAGGCTGTGGAAATGTCCTAAATAGGCATTTTAAATAACCTATATAGGGACACACTTTAAGAAATACCACATTCCATAAAAATTGTCTCCATATTTTTCTAAATATGTAACTCACATGTCCAAAATGCGGACATGTTTACAAAATGAATACTTCCTGCCAGATGAAGCAATAATTTCTGGGTTTTAAAGCTTCCTGAGTTGCTCATCTGTAAAAATGTGAACCTCTGCACTGAATTTGTGAGTGTCTTAGAGTTGCTGGATAGGGCAGGTGCTGCCTGTGCTGTGCATCAGTGGTTCTAAAGCCTGTCTGTACGTTAGAATCACCTGGAAAGCTTTCCCAATATACCCAGATCCACCCGCAATAGATCTGATTTACTTGGCTTAGGGTAAGGCCTGGGCAACTTTTTTCTTTTGTTTTTAAACGTTCCCCAGATGGTTGTAATGTGTAGCCAAGGATACGAACTAGCTTTGACCTTAGAGGAGAATGACAGTGTGACTGATATGGTGTCACTGAGTTTCAGCGGTGAGTACCCCTCACTCAAGGTCCCCGGCAGCCTACCTAGATCATGCTGGATGGGCTGCCTTGGCCTAAGCTTGGAAGCCTTCTGGAGGTTACAGCTCTGTACGCCTGATGCAATGCAGTAGTGGGAGTTGTATCTATCCCTTTTTGTATGTTGTGTGTTTTCCTTAATAATAAGTGCACTGGGCTATGTGCTTCATATTGGAATTATATTCAGTTTCCCCAACAACTCTGCAAAGTAGTTGTAATTATTATAAGTTTACAAGGAGAAAACAAGAGCAGAAAGAAGGAGGGACATGATATGACCAAGCTCACACAACCAATAAGTGGTAGAATTTAAACCTGGATAGTCTGACTTAAGTTCATATGCTTAACCTTCATACCAAGGAGTTGAAGTAAAACATTTACAGGGTGAGGCAGGGAACAAAAACGAGGAAAGCTGCTTGGGGGTAAACATTAGGGAATGGTGGGGACTGGGGCACACTGAGGGGCACCACCACTCAGCTCTAGCCAGTTGCTGCCAGGCAGGTATGTGGCCCTCAGTATAACCATAACATCTGATTTTTTAAGAGGTAATCTAAAAATCTGGAATATTTAACGTTAATCTTTCTCAACTTTTAAACATAGCAAGCCCCTGTTACAAATTATACTGCTTTTTGTCCTTACTTCAGGAAAGCCCTAGTCAAGGATAGAAGTATTGAAAAGATAGTACAGCAATGCATCAAGCTCTTTGATAAGGGAGCATGTAGATTCTTTTGATGAGAGACTGGTTTTTCCATAGACAGGGCCCATATTGACCTACACTAACTGTTTGTCTTACTTTCTCCAGAACTGGTATAGACTGGTCTTCTGTGAGGCCAAAGCTAAGCTGCGTGTGCAGGAATGTTACATAGGTCTGAAGGTTAAATCAAGGACATCTGCTCAGTTTCTTTGCCATTTCTGTGGTTTAGTAAGGATCAGGGTATCGCAATGTCATAGACACAGGTGTTAAGATACAACCCTCCCCGCCAACTTAACATCCTGGTTTTTCTCTGTTTTCATGGATAAATTCCAAAGTTTTGTGCTTGTGTATTAATTAGTCTCAGCTGAGAAGTATGATTAACATTTCCTTAGTGTTTATTCATTCAGCAAGCATGTAGGCTGAGAAACATTTAAGAACTTGGAGAAATAGTGTTTCAGAATTTTATGGAACACTGCTTAAACTCTGATTAGATCAGATACTGAGTCTTAAAAAAAACATTTGAAACTGAGTGTTAATGACAAGCAATTTTTAAGACCTATTTCCTTTTTAATGTTCTAATACAGCATATAATGGTTTAGGCGTTCTTAAAAACAGGGCAGTGTTTTCCAAGAAAAATCATTGTTAATGGCATCACAACCATAGGATCTGAATGTTAGCACCTTGATTTAGAAGTAGTCAAAGCTTACTTTCTGTAGCCTCTTTAGTAACGATTTGAATTCCATTAGTTTGGGTTATTCATCTGATTATAATAGGAACTGTCTTCTTGTTAGAGGAACCAAAGTGAGTTCTTTCAGAGGGTTTAGGGGCTCATAACTGGTGTCTTAGAAAAACAGGGGCAACGTAATTAGTTATTCTGAAGGAAAAACTGTAGTTGAACACATTTCAATTGGAAATTCTGAGCTTATGAAAAAAATTGCAGTGTTTACTTTAAAAATAATATTTGAAAGTTGTGAACTATTTATTTCAGAACTTGAACCACTTGAAACTATCCTTTGCTTATGTTTGTAAACAGATTTCACAATGTTTTAATTTTTCTTAATAATGTGGAAACAATTATTAACAATGGTTCTAGATATGTAAGTATTTATAAATGGATGTTTGATCATCTAAGAGTTCTGTTCTTTTAAAAACAGATAGTTTCTCAAATTAATGCCCCTCTTTGGCTATATTTTCTGACCATGTAGCATATTTTATTAGACTGTATCCCTTCTCCAGATAATAGCATCCATTTGGAATCAGATGATTGAGGATGAGATGTCTAATTTGTAATTGTAATTCTTGTTTCTTAGAAAGAATACTGTATCTTACAACTACTTTTTGAAATTTTAGAATATTACTTCAGTTCACTAGCTATTGAGCATTTTATACAGTGCTAATCACCATGGAGACACCCAAATATAAGATTAAATGTCCAATAAACATTTTATCCAATAAATTCAATTGGCCATTTAATTAAGATAAAATATAGGTCAAAGGATTAGAGGAAATCTTCATGGGCAAAGAGGGCTTTGGTCTAGGCCCTGAAGGATGGATTGAGTTTATATAGATAGGTAGATGCAGTTCTCATCATAAGTAGCACTGGTGACTAAAGGAAGAAGTGATTAGAGTCACAGGATGACTTGAGGAGGATAAATGGCTGAGAGATAATATTAAAAAAGGTTGATTAAGTTCTGTAGAAATGATGCATAATAATTATATATAACTTTAAACTGATTATTGCTTATCTGCTGTCATCCGGTCCTGGGTGATTCTATTGGTTAAAGCATACATCTAATGTAAGCAAGACCTACATGTTTTCTTCTGTTCCAAGGCCGTAGATGCTCTTACTGTCTCAGAAATGTGTCGTGCTGGTCATCACTGGGTGGGCTGGCTGAGACCACTGCTGATACGCGACAGGAGAAAGGCCCAGCCCAGGAATCATCTTACTGGCATAGACACTATAACAAAAATCCAGTTGTTGGAGTTGTCCTAATGTTGTTACTGAATGTATTATTGTAAGTTTTGTGGTGGAGAAGAGAGGAGATTCTTTCACTTTACAGCATTTTGATGTCATCTAATTGGTTTTTAAAAACCTTGAATGAAATAGCTTCCTGTGATTGAAAAAGATAATAAAGATGATTATGAATTTCTTTCACATAATCATATATTAAGCAATTGTTGGAAAATTTGAATTCAGAGAAGAACACTGGAGAAAAGAAATAGTTACGCCAGATGGATTTAGTATGCTTTTGTTAAGCATCTATTATGTGTAAGGTCCTGGGCTAGATTCTTTAGGAGAATCTGAAACAGATTTCATCCTAGTCTTTAAGAACTTTCTCAGTAAGTAGCTTTGCTGACTAAACTTTTAGGAGAACTACTTCACCATGAGGTCCAGGTAATCATTTAACACATCTTTGTGATCTTGAGCTATGTGCCAGTCAGTGTAACATCCAGGGGGATTTTAAAAGTAAGAACTATCCCTGGAGAGGAGCTAGGGGTTAGAGCCTAGAAGACATTTTACGCTAAAAAGTTCTGTAAAGTTTTAACATAATTTGATATGTGTATAATTCTACCCTAAACTTAAATTTTAAATGTTTTGAGGGGGAAGATTTCTCTTTCCTTTTATCTTTTTTTCATTTTCTTTTGTCTCCCATTCTCTCCCCTCCACAGTTTTCTCTTCACACCTTTTCTTTTCTTTTAGACTAATTCTGGTGCACTGTTTACATCCACTGTGCTCTATGCACAATGTTACATAATAAATGTTTTATGGATAATGAAAGTATAAATTTTAGAGTTATTGTAAAGCCACAGAATAGAATTTAAATGGCTTTTCATGGTTAAATTTTTTTATGATTAGTGTAATGCATAACGTTTTTCTTAAAAGCCCTTTTGATTATTGAATTTAATTTTTTATTTTCACTGATACATATCACAAACAATATGATATAAATTCTTGGTTTGAAGGTAATTGATGATTGACACTTTAACTTATTTTTAGAGTATCATTTGTAGTCCTAAATAAAACTAGATATATGTACTTAAGTAATACTGCAACTTGAAAATAGTTATCTTTACATAACAGATAGACAAAATTAGTTTATTTTTACTGTGCTTCATTATCCAAGATACCACACCATGTTGAACCTATTTTTTTTTGAGAAGAGTATTTACATTGAAAACTTTCAAATTGTCAACATGAGTGAAAAACTATTGAGTTGTTAGGTGATAGGCAAATATTTACTTCATCAATTATAACTTAAGATACATCTTAATGGATAATATTTATGAAAAAAATTGTTGTGCTCACTTGTGTTTATAGTACATAGTGAGAACATAATTTGTTTATCTATTAACTACTTGATATACATTTATGTTGTTTCCAGTTTTTCTCTATTATGAATAAAGCTGCCATGAATGTTTGGACATGAATCGTTGGGTTGATATATCTTTCCATTTTGGGGGTTAAATTCCATGTAGTTGGATTGTTGGGTGATATGGAAAATGTATGATTAACTTTATAGGAAACTTTTTCAGAGTGGCTGTGCTTACTAGTTTGCATTCTCATGAGGAAGGCATGAGAGTTCCAGCTTCACATCCTTGCCAACACTTGGGATTCTCAGTCTTTATACTTTTAGGTCATGGTGTTTAGTTAGTGTTACCTTATTCTCATTTTTTTTTTTTTTTGTGGTATGCGGGCCTCTCACTGTTGTGGCCTTTCCTGTTGTGGAGCACAGGCTCTGGACGCGCAGGCTCAGTGGCCACGGCTCACAGGCCCAGCTGCTCCGCACCATGTACGATCTTCCCGGACTGGGACACGAACCCGTGTCCCCTGCATCGGCAGGTGGACTCTCAACCACTGTGCCACCAGGGAAGCCCTCTTATTCTCATTTTAAGTTTCATTTTCCTGATAGTTAATGATCTGAAGTACCTTTTCATGTGCCTATGGACATTTCCGTATCTTTTTAAAAAATATATTTATTTATTTATTTGGCTGCATCGGGTCTTAGTTGCGGCACGTGGGCTTTTCGTTGCGGTGCATGGGCTTCTCTCTAATTGTGGTGCACAGTCTCCAGAGTGCGTGGGCTCAGCAGTTGCAGTGCATGGGCTCTCTAGTTGTGGCGCACAGGCTCTAGAGTGCACGGGCTTAATTGCCCTGTGGCATGTGGGATCTTAGTTCCCTGACCAGGGATTGAACCCATGTCCCCTATATTGGAAGGCGGATTCTTAACTACTGGACCACCAGGGAAGTCCCCTCCATATCTTTTTTGTATTCACATTTTTACCCATTAAAAAAAATTGGGTAGTGTTTCTTTTTTATTATTGGTTTGTAGGTATTCTTTATATATTCTACATAAGGGTCCCTTGTCAGATATATGTATTACAGAATTCCCCAGTCTGTAGCTTGACTGTTAATTTCCTTAATTAATTGTGTTCTGATGGGTACAAAAGCTTTTAATCATGATAAATTCTATTTTACATTTTTTAATAATTAGTACTTTTTTTGTCCTAAAATGTTTGCTAATTCCAAGATGCTGGTGTATTTTCTATTTTTTCTGCAAGTTCTGTATTTCTTACAGATTTAGGTCTGTGATAAAACTATGATTAATTTTTATGTAAAGAATGAAGGAATTAAGGTTTGTTTTATTTTTTCCAGATGGATATACAGTTCTTCTGGAAACATCTATTAAAAGACATTTCTTTCTCCATTGACTCCAATTAGCATATTATTGAAAAATCAATTAAACTTTATGTTTGAGGTTATATCTCTACTCTCTATTCTGTTCCAAAGATTTATTTGTCTGTCCTATGCCCATGATGCCTTATCTTGATTACTCTAGCTTTAGAGTAAATCTTGAAATCAGGGAATATAAGTTTTTTAACTGTTTTTTTTTTTTCAAGATCGTTTTGGCCATTCTGAGTCTTTTGCATTTCCATATAAAAATTCAGAAACAGCTTGTCAATTTCTTCAAAAGAATCTACTGATATTTTGACTGAGTTTGTGATAAATCTATGATCAATTTTAGGAGAACTGATATCTTACAAGTATTGAAACTTCCAATCCATAAGCATAGTATATCTTCAATTTTTTTAGATCTCTATAGCTTTCAGCAGTGTTTTATAGTTTTCAATGTAGCGATTTTTCAGTTCTTTCCTTAGATTATAACTGATTTTCTGATTATTTGATGCTATTGTAAATGACATTATTATTTTAAGCTTTTTGTTAATGGTGTTTTTTAAAGTTTTACCTTCCACTTGTTTGTTCACTACTAGCTTCAAATGTTCTGAATATAGAAGCAAGACGTACTCTCCTGCAGGGCTTGGGATTGGAGCACTGATGAGGATCAGAGATCTCTTTACATTTTACAGCCTATTCGCCTGCTCTGCAAACAATATCTTGTGTTCCTGGGGAGTTTTCTTAGTGCCACAGTGCCATACCTGGCTTTCTGCATCCCAGAAGTTCTTCTTCCATCTTGCTGTCCTGAGCCCAGCATTCAGAGAGCTGCTGTAGCGTGCATCAGGGCCATGGAGTGATTCTGCTCAGTTCTTCTCTCCAGTCCTCAGCTTTCATTGGGTCCCTGCCTTGCACAAGGGAAAGCCCTGTGTGCCTCACTGGGGATCTTTCTCAGAGTTCTTGCTCTGGCCTTCAACATTCAGCACACTAGCCTTCAGCACACTAGTCTTCCACATACTAGCCTTCCACACATTTCAACACTTGGTGAAGGCTTCTGGGAAAGAGTTTTCTGGTGAATGTGAACTTGACTGGTGGCTGGGACTTCTTGGGATTCTATTTCTGATGCAGTTCTTTAACAGTTTAGCTAATTTCTCTGTATTCTGATCTATAGCAGATTCCTATTCCTTCTAATGATCTTCCAGTAGAGGTCTTTTCTCACTTATGGAATTTCTCACTATCTGGAATTCATTTCATTTCAAATTTTTTTGCATCATCAGCTCTCTGAAAAGTTATGATTTTATAGCTTATCTAACTTGTTCTCCTTGTTAGGGTGGAAGCAATGGTCTCTTGCAACTTTCTATATCCCAACTGAAACACAGAAGTTCTGTGCTAAGCTTTTAAAATATTCACTTAAGGGCCTCCCTGGTGGCGCAGTGGTTGAGAGTCCGCCTGCCGATGCAGGGGATACGGGTTCGTGCCCCGATCTGGGAGGATCCCATATGCCGCGGAGCGGCTGGGCCCGTGAGCCATGGCCGCTGGGCCTGCGCATCCGGAGCCTGTGCTCCGCAACGGGAGAGGCCACGACAGTGAGAGGCCCGCATACCGCAAAAAAAAAAAAAAATAAATAAATAAAATAAAATAAAATAAAATATTCACTTAAGATGCATGGAGAAGACGCTAATTTTCTTAATATGATTGAGTCAACGGCTCTTTGTCCTAGTAGAAGCATTCAAAATACTTTTTATAATACATAAACTTATTGGTAATAGGTGTGCTTATTGGTAACATGTTCATAATGTGTGAAGCCAGGAAATTCAGACAGTATTCTTAGATAGATCTTTATATCATCCATAGCCATTCTATTTATTTTTTTTCTGGAGCAGCATTTCCTAAAAACGTACTGCAAAGTGTGTGTGGTACTTACTAATTTTAAGGGATTTGGAAAATGTCACTAATCTGTTTAAAATCATAATGCTGATTTCATGGTGGAAAACAGTGTGTTGAACCATTAGTTTGAGAAAGTGGTAAATGTTACAGTTTGATAACTGGTTAAATATAGTTATCTGACAGTTTTGAATTAGGAATTTTGTGTCTCTGATAGTTTAGGGAAAATGTGCTAGTTAAGGAACTCACATTTTCATGTTGTACCAAGAACAGTTAGCTCTCTGGAGAGTGATGTTTAATTATTATCATTATCAACTGCATCAGTCAGCTTCAAAGGAGATTTTTATGCCACTTTTAATTCATTAGTACATTAGTCTTAAAAGATTTCTGAGGACTCTTTCAGGGGGACTGGGATTTCTCCTAACTATATCCTAAACCCTTATAAGCTGCTATATTCCTCTAAGTAGTAGTTTCTTAATACAATAACTCGATTAAAGCAAAATGACCCTTTAAGTATCTAAATTCCTCAGAGGGCAAAAGATAATTCAGATGGGACAGTTTTCCTAGGTGAAACCAGGGAGTAGTATGTCACCAGGAAGACTGTAGCATGCCCCTCGGAACAGCTGTAACTTGTTAACTGGAAGTAGGTACTCATTGTATTGTGTTCTTTATTGCGGTCTTCTTAACTTACATGCTGTAATTAGGATAAGAGGAAAGGATTTCCAGAGAATTCTCTCCCATAAGCAATCTCCTGTTACAGAAATATAAGGTTGCTCAAATGCTGTGACTTTTATTCAGTTAGGGAAAACTCCAGTACAATCAAAGTTCAGTAGCTTTTTTTTTTTCCTTTTAAATGTTGAGCCTTCTTCTAATTTATTTATTTTTCTAAATTTTTGGCTGTGTTGGGTCTTTGTTTCTGTGCGAGGGCTTTCTCTAGTAGCGGCGAGCGGGGGCCACTCTTCATTGTGGTGCGTGGGCCTCTCACTGTCATGGTCTCTCTTGTTGCGGAGCACAGGCTCCAGACGCGCAGGCTCAGTAGTTGTGGCTCATGGGCCTAGTTGCTCCGCGGCATGTGGGATCTTCCCAGACCAGGGCTCGAACCCGTGTCCCCTGCAGTAGCAGGCAGATTCTCAACCACTGCGCCACCAGGGAAGCCCAAAGTTAAGTAGCTTTGAACAGAAGAGACTTATTCAATTTCTCTGCTAAAATATATGAAAACAGTGACATCCTTTCCAAGGCAGTCATAGGAACTTTGGAAATCAAATTTAGAAACTGAGTATAATTTGGTTTTATTTCAGCCTCCACATGAGGTCTCCTGACCTGACAGTTGTAACTTACCTGTGGGGAAGTGTGGGTCTAGCAATCCAGTGAGCAGTTGGAGACCTAGTGCTGGGTGAAGCAGGGACTGAATTGGGGCTCCTTTATTTCCTGGCTGTTTGACCTCGGAGAAGTTACTTAACCTTTGGGACTCAGTTTCTCCATTGCTGAAATGGAGCCAAGATTATACCCAACTCTGCAGGATTATTGAAGCATTCACTGAGGTAATTTGTATAGGGCTTCACATCACACTGAAAATAAAATGCCAAGTCATCACTGTGACCCCCACATCCTGCGTGGTCCACTTCACCCACTCTACCCTTCCTTTGGGTCCACATACCCCAGCTTCATCTACATCTGCTGTTCCCTTTGCCTACTCTTCCTTCCCAGATATTTCCATGCCTCCCCTTTTCAGCTCCTTACTGTCTCTCCTCAAATGATACCTCTCCAGAGAACTCTTTCCTGGCTCTCAGTTCCTCACTCTTCCTGTTAGTCTGTTTTATTTTTCTTCATAGTAATCACCACCATCTGACACTGAGTTGTGCATTTGGTGGTTTATTTTTGCATGTCTGGTCCCTGGAATGCATGCTCCTTGAGGGGAGGGAATTGGCCTTGTTATCATTATCTATTTAGTACCTAGGACAGATATATACAGGGTAGATATACACAGGGTAGATGACACAGGGTAGACATACAATGATTATCTCATCCTATGAGGATATTGTTCCTTTTGGGCTAGTGACAAGAGGTAAAATTGTATACATACTTCAGGACATATGCACTAGTTTCCCAGTGAGATGTCCACTCCCTATAGATTTCAGGATATATGGCTGAATATGAAATTTTGAAATGCAGTTCCCGCCATTATTCTCTGATCGGAAAGTACAGTTTTATAGTTGACATGGAGGAAGCAGCTCATTTGTAGTTTGCTGGTCCTTTAAGCTCTTGTGTCCTCTGCCTCCCCAGGGCCCCTGAAACAGTCCTGACCAAGCGGGAAGGGAAAGGGGATCACTGCCCACCCTGGGAGGCAGGGTCTGGAAGTAGTTTTTCTGTCCCAAATCGAGTGTCCTGGAATGAGCTGGGACACGAATTTCCCCACTGAGCTTCAGGCTGATAATCTGCCCCAATGGTGTACAGCCAGAGTATAAAATTAGGTTCTACCTCATTTCTGATTTTTTATCCCAGTTCATTTTCAGGTCTGGACCCTGACATTAAAGCCTACTGCATTAGGAAGAGGCCACGACAACAAGCGTTATTCCTGATGAGATCCCGCCCTCCCTCCTTCACACCCACTCATCTCACTCCACTCCAAGCAGCATCCCTTGGGGTCACTTTTGGACCAGTGACCATGCAGTACATACTCCCATTTCCATTAATACTTCACTGCTGACTGAAGTCTACTTGCTGAGGTGCTTAGGACTTCCAGACACCCCCAAACATTGGGCCTCATTCAGATTAGGTTTCAGTTTACCATTCAGTTTATCCTTTATATGTGATTTGTACTTCCAAGCTCCAAGCTCTGCAGATAATTGCCCTAAACAGTGTTAGTTATCCACACTCAGCCTTGGAATAATTTCATTTACATCTTCAAAAGGCCACCTTGAAGACCTAGGATGATTCAAGTCCTCTGAAACCAAGAAACTATTGATGGATCAGCAGTTTCAGGGGCTCGCTAGAGTTGGGCCCTGGGTACCAGTTGTGCAGAGAGGTGCTGACAAAGAAGTGGATGGCCTGGTGGGATATCCCGGCTGGCAGCCCTGCCATGTGGCTGACAGGTTCTTGGTGCTCTGGTTGGGTGTCAAGCCTGAGCCTTGGAGGTGGGAAAGCTGAGTTCAGGACATAGGACTACCAGAGACATCCTGGCCCCACGTAATATCAATCGGTGAGAGCCCTACCAGAGATCTCCATCTCAATGCTAAGACCAAGCTCCACTCAACGACCAGCAAGCTCCAGTGCTGGACACCCCATGCCAAACAACTAGCAAGACAGGAACATAACTCCACCCATTAGGAGAGATGCTGACTAAAATCAAAATAAGTTCACAGACACCTCAAAACACACCACTGGACACGGTGCTGCCCACCAGAAAGACAAGATCCAGCCTCATCCACCAGAACACAGGAACCAGTCCCCTCCATGAGGGAGCCTACACAACCCACTGAACCAACCTTACCCACTGGGGGCAGACATCAAAAACAATGGGAAGTATGAACCTGCAGACTATGAAAAGGAGACCCCAAACACAGTAAGTTAAGCAAAATGAGAAGACACAGAAATACACAGCAGATGAAGGAGCAAAGTAAAAACCCACCAGGCCAAACAAATAAAGAGGAAAAAGGGAGTCTACCTGAAAAAGAATTCAGAGTAATGATAGTAAAGATGACCCATAATCTTGGAAATAGAATGGAGAAAATACAGGAAACATTTAACAAGGACCTAGAAGACCTAAAGATCAAGCAAAGAGTGATGAACAACACAATAAATGAAATTAAAAATTCTCTGGAAGGAATCAATAGCAGAATAACTGAGGCAGAAGAACGGATAAGTGACCTGGAAGATAAAATAGTGGAAATAACTACCGCAGAGCAGAATAAAGGAAAAGAATGAAAAGAATTGAGGACAGTCTCAGAGACCTCTGGGACAACATTAAATGCACCAACATTCGAATTACAGGGGTCCCAGAAGAAGAAGAGAAAAAGAAAGGGACTGAGAAAATATTTAAAGAGATTATAGTTGAAAACTTCCCTAATATGGGAAAGGAAATAGTCAAGTCCAGGAAGCACAGAGAGTCCCATACAGGATAAATCCAAGGAGGAACATGCCAAGACAAATATTAATCAAACTATCAAAAATTAAATACAAAGGAAAAGTATAAAAAACTACAAGAGAAAAGTAACAAATAACATACAAGTTTATTTTAACCATAGGTTAACAGCTGATCTTTCAGCAGAAACTCTGCAAGCCAGAACGGAGTGGCAGGACATATTTAAAGTGATGAAAGGGGAAAACCTACAACCAAGATTACTCTACCCAGCAAGGATCTCATTCAGATTCGATAGAGAAATTAAAACCTTAACAGACAAGCAAAAGCTAAGAGAATTCAGCACCACCACACCAGCTTTACAACAAATGCTAAAGGAACTTCTCTAGGCAAGAAACACAGAAGGAAAAGAAAATAAGAAACCCCAAACAATTAAGAAAATGGTAATAGGAACATACATATTGATAATTACCTTATATGTGAATGGATTAAATGCTCCAACCAAAAGACATCGACTGGCTGAATGGATACAAAAACAAGACCCGTATATATACTGTCTACAAGAGACGCACTTCAGACCTAGGGACACATCCAGACTGAAAGTGAGGGGGTGGAAAAAGATATCCCATGCAAGTGGAAACCAAAAGAAAGCTGGAGTAGCAATTCTCATATCAGACAAAATAGACTTTAAAATAAACACTATTATAGGAGACAAAGAAGGACACTACATAATGAACAAGGGATCGATCCAAGAAGAAGATATAACAATTGTAAATATTTATGCACCCAACAGAGGAGCACCTCAATACATAAGGCAAATGCTAACAGCCATAAAAGGGGAAATCAACAGTAACACAATCATAGTAGGGGACTTTAACACCCCACTTTCACCAATGGACAGATCATCCAAAATGAAAATAAATAAGGAAACACAAGCTTTAAATGACACATTAAACAAGATGGACTTAATTGATATTTATAGGACATTCCATCCAAAAACAACAGAATACACTTTCTTCTCAAGTGTTCATGGAACATTCTCCAGGATAGATCATACCTTTGGTCACAAATCATGCCTTGGTAAATTTAAGAAAATTGAAATCATAGCAAGTAGACATACGACATAGCAAGGAGACAAACGACCTGTATGTAGAAAACTATAAGACACTGATGAAAGAAATTAAAGGTGATACAAACAGATGGAGAGATATACCATGTTCTTAGATTGGAAGAATCAACATTGTGGAAATGACTATACTACCCAAAGCAATCTACATATTCACTGCAATCTGTATCAAAGTACCAATGGCATTTTTCACAGAACTAGAACAAAAAATTTCACAATTTGCATGGAAGCACAAAAGACCCTGAACGGAGCTGGAGGGATCACGCTCCTGACTTCAGACTATACTACAAAGCTACAGTAATCAAGAAAATATGGTACTGGCACAAAAACAGTACCAGTGGATCAATGGAACAGGATAGAAAGCCCAGAGATAAACCTATGCACGTATGCTCATCTTATCTTTGATAAAGGATGCAAGAATGTACAGTGGAGAAAAGGCAACCTCTTCAATAAGTGGTGCTGGGAAAACTGTACAGCTACATGTAAAAGAATGAAATTAGAACACTCCCTAACACCATACACAAAAATAAACTCAAATGGATTAAAGACCTAAATGTAACGCCAGGCACTATAAAACTCTTAGAGGAAAACATAGGCAGAACACTCTGTGACATAAATACAGCGAGATTCTTTTTGACCCATCTCCTAGAGAAAGGGAAATAAAAGTAAAAATAAACAAATGGGATCTAATGAAACTTAAAAGCTTTTGCACAGCAAAGGAAACCATAAACAAGATGACAAGGCACCCCTCAGAATGGGAGAAAATATTTTCAAATGAAGCAACTAACAAAGGATTAATCTCCAAAATATACAAGCAGCTCATGCAGCTCAATAGCAAAAAAAGCAAACAACCCAAATGGGCAGATGACCTAAATCAACATTTCTCCAAAGAAGATATACAGATTGCCGACAAACACATGAAAGGATACTCAACATCATTAATTATTAGAGAAATGCAAATCAAAACTACAATGAGGTGTCACCTCACACTGGTCAGAATGGCCATCATCAAAAAATCTACAATCAATGCTGAAGAGGGTGTGGAGAAAAGGGAACCTTCTTGCACTGTTGGTGGGAGTATAAATTAATGCAGCCACTATGGAGAACAATATGGAGAACAGTATGGAGGTTCCTTAAAAAACTAAAAATAGAACTACCATATTACCCAGCAATCCCACTACTGGGTATATACCCTGAGAAAACCATAATTCAAAAAGAGTCATGTACCCCAATGTTCATTGCAGCACTATTTACAATAGCCAGGACATGGAAGCAACGCAAGGGTCCATCGATGGATGAATGGATAAAGAAGATGTGGCACATATACACAATGGAATATTACTCAGCCGTAAAAGGAAATGAAATTGAGCTATTTGTAGTGAGATGGATGGACCGAGAGACTGTCATAGAGAGTGAAGTAAGTCAGAAAGAGAAAAACAAATACCGTATGCTAACACATATATATGGAATCTAAACAACAACAACAAAATGGTTCTGAAGAATCTAGGGGCAAGGCAGGAATAAAGATGAAGATATAGAGAATGGACTTGAGGACACGGGGAGGGAGAAGGGTAAGCTGGGATGAAGTGAGAGAGTGGCATGGACATATATACACTACCAAATGTAAAATAGATAGCTAGTGGGAAGCAGCCGCATAGCACAGGGAGATCAGCTCAGTGCTTTGTGACCACCTAGCGGGGTGGGATAAGGTTGGTGGGAAGGAGACGCAAGAGGTAGGGTATATTGGGACATATGTATATGTAAAGCTGATTCACTTTGTTTTATAGCAGAAACTAACACAACAGTGTAAAGCAATTATACTCCAATTAAGATGTTAAAGAAAAAAAAATGTTAGGTGACATTTCTGCTACGAGTACTACAAGTACCGCCACAGTTCTCTTACTTCTACCATGTTTTTGTTTTCATTTTTTAAAATTGAATTATAGTTGATTTACAATGTTTCAGGTGTACCGCAAAGTGATTCAGTTATACATACATATATATTATGTATATATTTCAGATTCTTTTCCATTATGTTATTATAAGATATTGACTATTGTCTCCTCTGGTATGCAGTAGGTCCTTGTTGTTTATCTAATTTATTCATAGTAGTGTGTATCTGTTAATTCCAAACTCCTAATTTATCCTTTCTGCCCCTTTCCCCTTTGGTAATCATAAGTTTATTTTCTATGTCTGTGAGTCTATTTCTGTTTTGTGAATAATTTCATTTGTATCATCCTTCTACTGTGGTTTTAATTAATACGAGAGAATAGAAGTAAAGGGTAAGGCTCCTCCCTCCCCCTCTCTGCTCCTGTATTAATAGTGAGTCGATCCAACTAACTCTAACTTTGGAAGAATTCATTGATTTTAAAACAAATAACTCAAGGAACTTGTAGGGGGAAAATCTAATATATACATATATATTGCATATTGTCAAGTTGTACTGGATCTTTTCTACTCAGGATTCCAGGCTGGCCATCAAATGTGGTTCATGTCAATCTCTTTATGCATGTTTTCTAAACATTCCAGAAATTTAAAAATTATCAAATGGAAGGTAGAAAAAAATCAATTCAAGATCAAACTATAAGGTGTTAATAAAGGCTGGAGCTGATCTCCATAATCCTTGAGAGGACGTAGAACATGAGGTATTCATAAAAATTGAACAATGTATGTGAAGCATGGCTAGACCACCGCTTTGATTTCAGTGAGCTGCTACTTGATCTGGGTGTGGAGAAGAATCACACAGGCTGATGAAGTAAGCTGTCAGGCAATCTGAAAACACCTACAGAAGAGTCAGGTATAGAAAAGAAGACTAATATTCTTGAAGTTGCCTTAGCTCTTCTAGATGCTATCAACCCTTTAGAGCACAAATAGAATTATTAAACAAAGATAATATATTAGGCTAGGTTGCAAAATTTAAATTAAAATCTATGCCTTCATAATTCACAAATCATAATGTTTGTGTTGATAAAAGAGCTTAGAGTCAGATGAAAATAATGAACTTTTCTATACATCAGAATTACAACAAAAAAATAAAGATTTTCAAATATCCCACAATTTTGGGTGGCATTTCAGATAAAAGTATGTGTTGTGGTGTCAGTTGGTGATCAACATGGGATAAAACGAATTTCTGAAAGGCAGTTCATGAGCTTACATGGACATAATTGTGAAAATTTTCCTTAATAAATGTCAGCTAAATTGCCTTATTTTTAATATTATACAAGTATTTATTCAGAGATGCCAGCAGACTATTGTGTCTCCAATATAATACTTCATATTGTGCTGTTCAGGAATTTACATTGATATCAGATAACTCAAAAAACACAGCACAATGAAAGAAAAGGCTAAGCGGGAAGTACAAAGCACATTATATAGATAATATTCTCAAGCACAGATTTGTCTCTGGCACAGGAAAGTGGTCATTTCCCGAATTTAAAGTGCAGAACACTATTCCTGTTTAAGTCATTAATAGAGAATTCAATTCCCATGAAAAGGAAATGTAAGCAGTGGGAGAAGGAAAAGTACTTAATGCTGGAAAACAACCCAGAGAAATGAATGAGGATTCCAACAGGAAGATTGGTCTCTGCCTGGCACCTGCCCCCCTCTTTTTCTCACAGGCGGATCTAGCTCACTGTGCAACCCCATGAGGTACAAAAGAAAGATTTTTAAATTCACTTCATGATAAATATTTGTTTCAACTAATGTAAAGAAAAATTTTATTGAGAAATTTGTATATCTACTTTACCTTCTAAAACTGATTCTAAAATTGTCCACTCTTATCCTTAAAACACATATGACTTTTCAACATCCTATTGCACTTCTGACTTACCACTTCCCCTTCTCTCCTTTTCTCATGCCCCTATATTTAATAGACCATTCACTCCTTAGTAGTTTTCTTTCCTTTTCTTTTTTTCATTCTACTCCAACTCTATTCCTAAAAAGAATTAATGTATAGTAATAAAAATAGTTAGTGTTGGGCTAATATAGACAAGTAGATTAATGGAACAGAAGAGAATCCAGAAAAATTCCAAGTAGGAGGGAACTGAGTATTTAAAATACCAGTGGTACTTTAAATCAATGGGGAAAGAATGCACAGGTGAGACAGTGGGTAATCCTGTTTGGCAAAATATAATAGAAGATAAGAATGTAATGCAGTTAAGAGCTTGAACTCTGGAGGCAGTCTGCCTGGGTTCAAATCCCAACTCTGCTAATTACTAGATGTGTGACAACTCACGATCACCTTTACCCCTCTGAGGCTGTTTCCATATTTGTAAAATGAGAGTAATATGGCATTCACTCTTATAGACTTGTTGTAAAAACGAAATAAATTAATATATTAAAGCAACCAGCACATCAAGGACCAATACATAACTGTTTGCCATTATTACTATTTTTTTCTATTTCATTTTCTATCACCAAATACACTTGCCAGATGCTTTCTAAATTACAGCATACTTAATCTGTGAAATAGGACCTTCAAGAAGGATCATTCATTTTCACAATATCCACCCAGCAAGTTTTAATCAATGCACTAATAAGAGGAATAGGTATTGTGTCTGTATAAATATGTAAAATATTTAAAAATTTTAAAATGGTTTTTAGCCATTCATAATTTATATTCATAATTTTCTTCATAAAAATTATATTAACAATCTGCAAGAAGGCAAATATCTGAAAGCATTTACTTATACATTCAAGAAGTAGGAGAAAAATAAACTTGACTGTGAAAATCTGGGGTAACATTATTATCAATAATCCCATTATATTTCAAAAACCAAGAAGAAAATGAAATAGGAATATCATAAATACTTCTACATAGTTCATAAGGCAAATAAGAGCCACCAAACTGTTATTAATGAGTTCATTTCCATGGTTATTGGCTTGCAGCACCATCAACAGTTGAATATTCATGAGGCAAGTTGGGTGCGGGTAAAGAAGAAAACATTCCTTCCAGGAAAAAGAAAAAAGCTATGATAACTAAAAAATATTTTATGCATCTTGTTCTGACCTGGGATATGTAAACTAACAAAGAAAAAGCTGATGTGTATTCAAACTTTATCTGTGAGTTTTGTTACATATCCACCAAGAGGCAGAAAGTTTTCTCAACTACTGCAAAATGACAAATATCCCCTAATATCAAGTTTCTTTTCTTAAAAAACATCTTTATTGGAGTATAATTGCTTTACAATGGTGTGTTAGTTTTTGCTGTATAACAAAGTGAATCAGCTATACGTATACATATATCCCCATATCCCCTCCCTCTTGCGTCTCCCTCCCACCCTCGCTAAACCACCCCTCTAAGTGGTCACAAAACACTGAGCTGATCTCCTTGTGCTATGCGGCTGCTTCCCACTAGCTATCTATTTTACATTTGGTAGTGTATATATGTCAGCACCACTCTCTCACTTCTTCCCAGCTTACCTTTCCTCCTCCCCGTGTCCTCAGGTCCATTCTCTATATCTGCGTCTTTATTCCTGTCCTGCCCCTAGGTTCTTCAGAACCTTTTTTTTTTTTTTTTTTTTTTAGATTCCATATATATGTGTTGCCATGCGGTATTTTTCTCTTTTTGACTTAGTTCACTCTGTATGATAGGCTCTAGGTCTATCCACCTCACTACAAATAACTCAGTTTCGTTTCTTTTTATGGCTGAGTAATATTCCATTGTGTATATGTGCCGCATCTTCTTTATCCATTCATCTGTCGATGGACACTTAGGTTGCTTCCATGTCCTGGCTATTGTAAATAGTGCTGCAGTGAACATTGTGATACATGACTCTTTTTGAATTATGGTTTTCTCAGCGTATATGCCCAGTAGTGGGATTGCTGGGTAATATGGTAGTTCTATTTTTAGTTTCTTAAGAAACCTCCCTACTATTCTCCATAGTGGCTGCATCAATTTACATTCCCACCAACAGTGCAAGAGAGTTCCCTTTTCTCCACACCCTCTCCAACAATTATTGTTTGTAGATTTTTTGATGACTATGGCCGGTGTGAAGTGATACCTCATTGTAGTTTTGATTTGCATTTCTCTGATTATTAGTGATGTTGAGTATCCTTTCATGTGTTTGTCGGCAATCTGCATATGTTCTTTGGAGAAATGTCTACTTAGATCTTCTGCCCATTTTTGGATTGGGTTGTTTGTTTTTTTTGACCTTGAGCTGCATGATCTGCTTGTATATTTTGGAGATTAATCCTTTGTCAGTTGCTTCATTTGCAAATATCTTCTCCCATTCTGAGAGTTGTCTTTTCGTCTTTTTTATGGTTTCCTTTGCTGTGCAAAAGCTTTTAAGCTTCATTAGGTCCCATTTGTTTATTTTTGTTTTTACTTCCATTTCTCTAGGAGGTGGGTCAAAAAGGATCTTGCTACGATTTATGTCAAACAGTGTTCTTCCTATATTTTCCTCTAAGAGTTTTATAGTGTCTGGCCTTACATTTAGGTCTTTAATCCATTTTGAGTTTATTTTTGTGTATGGTGTTAGGGAGTGATCTAATTTCATTCTTTTACATATAGCTGTCCAATTTTCCCAGCACCACTTGTTGAAAAGGCTGTCTTTTCTCCATTTTACATTCTTGCCTCCTTTATCAAAGATAAGGTGACCATATGTGCATGGGTTTATCTCTGGGCTTTATATCCTGTTCCACTGGTCCACTGGTACTGTTTTTGTGCCACTACCATACTGTCTTGATTACTGTAGCTTTGTAGTATAGTCTGAAGTCAGGGAGCCTGACCCCTCCAGCTCCATTTTTCTTTCTCAGGATTGCTTTGGCTATTCATGGTCTTTTGTGCTTCCATGCAAATTGTGAAATTTTTCATTCTAGTTTTGTGAAAAATGCCATTGGTAGTTTGATAGGGATTGCATTGAATCTGTAGATTGCTTTGAGTAGTATAGTCTCTTTCACAGTGTTGATTCCTCCAATCCAAGAACATGGTATATCTCTCCATCTGTTTGTATCATCTTTAATTTCTTTCATCATTGTCTTATAGTTTTCTACATACAGGTTGTTTGTCTCCTTAGGTACGTTTATTCCTAGGTATTTCATTCTTTTGGTTAAGTGGTAAATGAGAGTGTTTCCTTAATTTCTCTGTCAGGTTTTTCATCATTAGTGTATAGGAATGCAAGACATTTCTGTGCATTAATTTTGTATCCTGCTACTTTACCAAATTCATTGATTAGCTCTAGTAGTTTTCTGGTGGCATCTTTAGGATTCTCTAGGTATAGTATGATGTCATCTGCAAACAGTGACAGTTTTACTTCTTCTTTTCCAATTTGGATTCCTTTTATTTCTTTTTTTCCTCTGATTGCTGTGGTAAAACTTCCAAAATTATTTTGAATAATAGTGGTGAGAGTGGGCAACCTTGTCTTGTTCCTGATCTTAGTGGAAATAGTTTCAGTTTTCACCATTGAGAACGATGTTTGCTTTGGGTTTGTCATATATGGCCTTTATTATGTTGCAGTAAGTTCCCTCTATGCCTACTTTCTGGAGGGTTTTTATCACAAATGGGTGTTGAATTTTGTCGAAAGCTTTTTCGGCATCTATTGAGTTGATTATATGGTATTTATTTTATTTTATTTTTTTATTAGTTTCTGCTTTATAACAAAGTGAATCAGTCATACATATACATCTGTTCACACATCCCTTCCCTCATGCATCTCCCTCCCTCCCACTCTCCCCATCCCACCCCTCCAGGCGGTCACAAAGCACCGAGCTGATCTCCTCTCCCTGTGCTCTGCGGCTGCTTCCCACTATCTATCTACCTTACGTTTGGTAGTGTATATATGTCCATGCCTCTCTTTCGCTTTGTCACAGCTTACCCTTCCCCCTCCCCATATCCTCTAGTCCATTCTCAAGTAGGTCTGTGTCTTTATTCCCGTTTTACCCCTAGGTTCTTCATGACATTTGATCATATGGTTTTTATTCTTCAATTTGTTGATATGGTGTATCACATTGATTTATTTGCATATATTGAAGAATCCTTACTTTCCTGGGATAAACCCCACTTGATCATGGTGTATGATCCTTTTAATGTGCTGTTGGATTCTGTTTGCTAATATTTTGTTGCGGATTTTTGTATCTATGTTCATCAGTGGTGTTGGCTGGCTAGCATTTATTTGGTCCTAATTAGGCACTAGCACTGTACCAAGTGCCAACAAAAATGACCTGTGCGAAATTTCTTCATCTGTCCCAAAGATAGATATTATTATTATTAACGTGATTTACTGAGTGAGGAAACTGAAGCTTAGAGCCTTTTGCTTCATAGATGGTAACCATAGGGCTGAACTCCACATCTAGGAAGCATCCTGTGTCTGTATAGTTATGTGGGGAGCTGTTTGCAGGTGGGTTAAGGGGGAACATGGAGGGTTAACCTTGAGGGGTTTCAAAACAGCTGACTGTAGTCATTGGATGTTTCTTAATCTTACTTACTTTATTTAGTTGATTTCTCCCTAAAGTTTGGTGTATCCCTGAGTATTCTGGAGAGATCCATCACCCAAAACAATATAAAGAACAGAAGATCATTAGAAATCAAATGATACTTTGAATGTCTAAGCCAAGAAGAGTTTATTGCCCAAAAAGTCACTTTATTTTAAAAAATTAATAGTTTAAAATAAAGGACTTAGAGTTTTTTCAGTCTTTGAGAAAACTAGCTGTAGACATGGTTTGCAGAGCTGTCTGTAGAAAATATCACTTCTAAGAATTAGCATCTAACTTGATTGCGAATTCTTTGAAAAACTAGGTGTTAAGTAACTAGGTGTTAAGTTTTCTTAGTTTTTCTATTTAAGGCTTTTATGTCTCTCTTATCTTGGGAGTACTTTTTCACTCAAATACTTTAAGATCAAGTGCTATTTTAAAACTTAGAACTCTGGAGTGATCAGTATTAAAAATTTATCAGAACCAAAAGGGCCATTGCAAAACCTCAAGACTCTGGGCTGAAAACTGAAATGGCTGTGGAAATTTCTAAGTCACAAACATGAATAAAATGGATTTTTGTGTAAGAATGATAACAACATTAGTGTGAGAATAAATAACAGTTAACATTTCACTTTGGTGTAGGGATAATAAGGAATAGTGGTGACTGAAAACTTGTGGCTGCCTTTGCTCTGGCCCATTGCAACCATTCAGGAATGTGAGACCTGTGTTGATTTTTCCCTAGTGTTTGAAGAGAGACTGTAGTTACTTTTTTTTTTTTTTTTTTTTTGTGGTATGCAGGCCTCTCACTGCTGTGGCCTCTCCCGTTGCGGAGCACAGGCTCCGGATGCTCAGGCTCAGCGGCCATGGCTCCCGGGCCCAACCGCTCTGCAGCATGTGGGATCCTCCCGGACCAGGGCACGAACCCGTGTCCCCTGCATCGGCAGGTGGACTCTCAACCACTGCACCACCAGGGAAGCCCTGTAGTTACTTTTATGTGAATGCTGTTATTTCTTTAAACGTTAGCAGTTGAATCAATGTTTTAACCACTCTGTGCTATGTTTAAAAATACCTCTACTAAAAAAAAATACCACTACTGTTCTTGACCTCTGCTTTAGACTAACTCATTGCCTTAGGTCAATGGAAGTTAAATATCCAAGAAAGACAGCTGCAATATACCTATTTTTACAGGCTGAACTGTGAGATGAGATGGTGGGAATCAAAATCACAAAAAACATAAGCAAAAATTTTTTAAAACTTAACAAAACTTTAAAAATTAACAAACGACACACTTTAGAAATGTTTGCATTTATTGTAGTTTTTATTGTAACCATCTCAATAAATTTCCTAAGTTTTCACTTTTACTTTTAATAATTTTACACGTGACTATAATTCCATTGAGAATGATTCTGATTTCACTTTCATCTTCTGTCCATTTGACTTTCCAGCCACCTAACTATTAAACATCTTTAAAATTGTGTGTCTGTGTGTAGTTAGTGCACTAATTAGCTGCTGACAAGGATGAATTCTTTCCCTGAAAACTCCTGAAGATCACGGTTCATCATGCTGCCTTTGGCGTGCTGAAGACAAATAGAAGACACTAAATAATGTTTTAATTATCGTCAAATCCTGGGAGAAGTTTCAGCCAAAGGAGTTTAAAAAATCTGGATGGTATGATGAAAAATTATCTTTACCTAGGCTCTCAGATGGTGATGATGTTCACTTTGAATTAATAGTTGTTCTGAAAGAGAGTAAAACATCTTTTGATGCGAAATTGAGCAGGTATTAAAAAGCCCTCAACAATTATGACACAACAAATCCTTTTGGGTCTGAATCATAAGAAAACAACATTCAAAGGGCTTTCACTGAGGACTTCCCTGGTGGTCCAGTGAGTAAGACTCTGTGCTCCCAATTCAGGGGGCCAGGGTTCAATCCCTGTTTGGGGAACTAGATCCCGCATGCCTGCCGCAACTGAGTCCACATGCCGCAACTAAGAACCGCAGCTAAAGATCCCGTGTGCCACAACTAAGAAGATCCCATGTGCCGCAACTAAGACCTGATGCAGCCAAAATAAATAACTAATAAATAAATTTTTTTTAAAAAAAGAGCTTTCACTGGATTTTGTGATATGCTATTTAGGTATCATTGTGATCTCTTTAGGCAACTGAATAATCCAGGTGTGGCATATATATATATATCTTTTATGGTTTGTAGAGCAATGGATGCCCATGCCTGGCTGTACCATTTTGAATTCCCACCAGCAGTGAAAGAATTCCTGATTGCTCCACGTTCTCACCAGCCTTTGGTGTTGTCAGTACTTTGGATTTTGTCCTTTCTAGTAAATAAGTGTGTAGTGGTATCTCATTGTTGTCGTTTTAATTTTCAATTGCCTAATAACATAAGATTTGAGCATCTTTTTATATGCTTATTTGTCACCTACATATCTTCTTTGGTGAGGTATCTGTTCAATTCTTTTGCCCATTTTAAGTATCTGGTTGTTTGGTGGTTGTTCATTTTCTTTTTGTTGAGTTTTAAGAGTTCTTTGTATATTTTGGGTAACATTCTTTCATCATATATATCTTTGGCATATATTTTCTCCCCGCTTGTGGCTAGTCTTCTCATTATCTTATCATTCACAGAGCAGAAATTTTAATTTTAATGAAGTCCAATTTATCAGTTATTTCTTATATGGATCATGCCTTTGGTGTTGTATCTAAAAAAGTCATCACCCTACCTAAGGTCAGCTATATTTTCTCTTATGTTATCTTCTAGCTTTGCATTTTGCATTTAGGTCTATGATTTATTTTGAGTCAATTTTTCTGAAAGATGTAAGGTCCATGTCTAGCTGCTGCTTCTTTTTAATTTGCATGTGGATATACAGTTGTTCCAGCACCATTTGTTGAAAGGATTGTTCTTTCTACATTTTTTGCCTTTGCTTCTTTGTCAAAGATAGTTGACTGTATTTGTGTGAGTCTATTTCTGGGGCCTCTGTTGGGTTCCATTGATCTATTTGTCTATTCTTTTGCCAATTCAACACTCTTTTGATTACTGTAGCCTTATAGTGAGCCTTGAAGTCAAGTAATGTCAGTTCTCTGATTTTATTCTTCTTCACTATTGTCTATTCTGTGTCTTTTATCTCTCCAGATAAACTTAGAATCATTGAGATTCACAAAATAACTTGCTGGAATTTATTTGGAATTGTGTTAAATCTACAGGTCAAGTTGGAAGAACTAACATCTTGACATTATTGACTCTTCCTATCGATGAATTGGAATATTTAATTCTTCTTTGTTATTTTTTATTCAGAGTTCTGTAGTTTTCCTCATATAGATGTTGTATACATTTTGTTAGATCTATACCTAAGTATTTAATTTTGGAGGTGCTAATGTACAAGTATTGGGTTTTCAATTTCAAATTCCACTTGTTCATTGTTGATACATAGAAAAGTGATCGACTTTTGTATATTAACCTTGTATCCTACATCCTTGCTATAATTGCTTATTAGTTGCGGGAGTTTTTTTGGTTAATTCTTTTGGATTTTCTAAATAGACAATTATACATTTGCAAACAAAGGCAAATTCATTTTTTCTTTCCAATCTATATGCCTTTTATTTCCTTTTTTTTTTGGTCTTGCATTAGCTAGGAATTCCATACAGTGCTGAACAGGAGTGTTAAGAGGAGACACCCTTGTGTGGTTCCTGATGTTAGTGGGAATGCTTTTTGTTTCTTCTTTTTAAAACTTATTTTAATTTTTTATTTATTGTGGTATAGTTGACTTACAATATTATATTAGTTTCAGGTGTACACCATAGTGATTCAATATTTTTATATGTTACACACCATACAAAGTTATTATAAAATATTGACTATATCCCGTGTGCTGTACAGTACATCCCTGTGACTTATTTATTTAGTACCTCTTAATTCCCTTAACCTGTTTTGCCCTTTCCCCACCCCGCTCCCCTCTGGTAACCACTAGTTTGTTCTCTGTATCTGTAAGTCTTTTTCTGTTTTGTTATATTTGTTTGTTTGTTTTGTTTTTTAGCGAAAGCTTCTAGTTTCTCACCATTATGTATAATGCTAGCTGTAGGGTTTGAAAAGACTTTCTGTAATGTTGAGGATGTTCTCCTCTATTCTTAGTTTGCTGAGAGCATTTTTTTGTGAATGGTTGTTAGATTTTGTCAGATGCATCTTATGCATCTATTGTTATGACCATATGGTTTTTCTTTTTATACTATTGATGTGATGGATTACATTAGTTGATTTTCAAATGTTGAACCAGCTTTGCATATCTGGGATTATCCCACTTGCCTGTGGTGTACAATTCTTTTTATACATTTTCGGATTTTATTTGTTAATATTTTGTTTAGGATTTTGGAATCTAGTTTATGAGTGATATTGTAGTTTTCCTGTGAAATCTTTGTCTGATTTTGGTATTAGGGATGCTGGCCTCACAGAACAAGTTAGGAAGTATTTCTTCTACTTTAGTCTTCTGAAAGACACTCTAGAGAATTGATATAATTTCTCCCTTAAATGTTTCATAGAATTCACTAGTGGACTCGTTTGGTCTGGTGCTTTCTATTTTGGAAGGTTATTAAGTATTGATTCAGTTCCTTTAAATAGATATAGTCCTATTTAAATTGTATTTCTTTTTGTGTGAATTTTGGCAGATCATGTCTGTCAAGGAATTGATCCATTTCACTTAAGTTATCATTTGTGGTCATAATGTTTTTCATAATATTCCATTATTATCCTTTTTATGTCCATGGGATCTGTGATAATGTTGTATTTTTCATTTGTGATACTAGTAATTTGCATCTCTACTCTCTCTCTCATTAATCTGGCTAGAGGCTTATCAATTTTATTTATCTTTGCAAAGAACCAGCTTTTGGTTTTGTTGAGTTTTGCTGTTGATTTTGTGTTTTAAGTTTTCCTGATTTCTCCTCTAATTTTTATTATTTTTTCCTTTTGCTGACTTTGGATCTAGTTTGCTCTTCTTTCCTAAGCAAAAGCTTAGATGATTGATTTAATTCTTTCTTCTTTTCTTTTCTTTCTTTCTTTCTTTCTTTTTTTTTTTCCTTCTTGGCTGCACCACATGGCATGTGGAACTTCCTTGGCCAGAGATTGAACCCATGCTCCCTGCAGTGGAAGCACGGAGTCTTAATCACTGGACCACCAGGGAAGTCCAAATCTTTCTTCTTTTCTAATGTATGCATTCAATGCTATAAATGTCCCTCTAAGCACTTCTTTTGCTGCATCCCACAAATTTTGGTGAGCTGTATTTTCATTTTTTTAGAATGTTTTCATATTTCTCTTGAGAATTCTTATTTGACCTATGTGTTATTAAGAAGTGTATTGTTTAATATCCATGCATTTTGGGGTCTTCTATCTATTACTGGTTTCTAGTTTAATAGTTCCATTGTGGTCTGAGCAGATATTTTATGATATCTTTTCTTTTAGATTTGTTAGGATGTATTTTATCCCCCAGAATATGCTCTGTTTTGGTCAATATTCCATGTGAGCTTGAGAAGAATGTGTTTTCTGCGTAGTTGGATATAGTTAATTGATGTCCATTATATCCAGCTAATTGATAATGTTGTTGAGTTTAGCTGTCTTACTGACTTTCTGCCTGCTGGATATTTTCACTTCTGATTAAAAAAATTAAGTCCCCAACAATGATAGTGGACTCATCTATTTCTCCTTGCAGTTCTATCAGTTTTTGCCTCATGTATTTTGATGCTCTTGTTAGACACATACATGTTAAGGGTTGTTATGTGTTCTTGGAGAATTGACATCTTTTTAATTATCTCTGAGAACTCGTCTTCCTTTTGATGTCTGCTCTGTCAGAAATTAATATAGCTTCTTCTGCTTTGTTTTGATTAATGTTAGCATAGTATATCTTTTACCATCCCTTTTGTCAATCTGTATGTGTTTTTATATTTACAGTGGGTTTCTTTTAGACAATGTAGAGTTGGGTATTGTTTTTTGATCCACTCTGACAACCTCTTTTAATTGGTGTATCTAGACCCTTGACATTCAGTGTGATTCTTGATATAGTTGGATGAATATCTCCCATATTTTTTACTGTTTTCTATTTATTGCCCTTTTTTTTCTGTTTTTGTCTTCCATTCTTTCTGTGGCTTTAATTGAGCAGCATATTGATTCCATTTTCTCTCTTTTCTTAGTATATCAATTATACTTCTTTTTAAACTTTTTTTTTAGTGGTTGCCTTAGAGTTTGCAATATGCTTTTACAAGTGATTCAAGTACACCTTCAAATAACACTATAACTCTTCATGGGTAGTGCAAGTACCTTATAATAACAAAATATTCCTAATACCTCCCTCTTCTTCCTTGTATCATTGCTGTCATTCATGTCACTTGTACATAAGAATACATAAGCATGTGTATGTATACACACACATATACATACATAATTGAATACATTGTTGCTGTTATTCTTTTCAACAAACTTTTATCTTTTAGATCAATTTAGAATAAGAAAAATAAAAGTTTATATTTTCCCTTCATTTATTCCTTCTCTCTGATTTTTTTTCTTTTTTTATGCACATGCAAATTTTTGACCCATATCATTTGCCTTCTGTTTTAAGAACATTTACTCTTTCTTGCAAGACAGGTCTACCACTCCATTTTTGTTTGTCTGAGAGTTTTTATTTCCCCTTCACTTTTGAAGTATAGTTTCACAGGCTACAGAATTCTAGGTTGGTGATTTTTTTACTCCCAGCACTTTAAATATTTCACTCCATTCTCTTCTTGTTGGCATGGTTTCTGAGAAAAAGTCAAATGTAATTCTTTTCTTTGTTCCTCTGTAAGTAAGGTGTTTTATTCCTCTGGCTCTTTCAAGATTTTCTTTTAATCTTTGGTTTTTTTCAGTTTGAATATATGTCTAATTGTGGGGTTTTGGGGGCATTTATCTTGTTTGGTATTCTGACCTTCCTGAATCTGTGGTTTGGTATCTGACATGAATTTGGGGAAATTTTTGGTCATTATTGTTTGAATATTTCTTCTGTTCTCTCATCTCTCTTTTCCTTCTGTTATTCCCATTATGTATATATTATACCATATGTCATTGTGGAGAACTGTGGAGTTTTTGGATATTCTATCCCATTGCTTTCAGTCTTTTTTTTTTTTTCCTTTGCTTTTCAGTTTTGGAAGTTTCTATTGCCATGTCCTCAAAGTCAGCGATTCTTTACTCGAGTCTACTAATGAGCCCATCAAAGGCATTCTTCATTTATGTTACAGTTTGAAAAAAATCTCTAGGATTTCTTTTTGAGCCTTTCTTAGAATTTCCATCTCTCTGCTTTCATTGTCCATCTGTTCTTGCATGTTGTCTACTTTTTTCAGCAGAACCCTTAGCCTATTACTCCTAGTTGTTGGAAATTCCTGGTCTGATAATTCCAACATCTCTGCCATATCTGAGTCTGGTCCTGATGCTTGCTCTGTCTCTTCTATCTGCTTTTTTTTGTCTTTTAGTATATGCCTTGTGAAAGCCAGACATGATGTACTATGTGACAGGAACTCTGGTAAATAGGCCTTTAGTGTGTTCTAAGTAAGATGTGGGGGGATGGGAAGTGTTCTGTAGTCTTATGATTAAGTCTTTTGGTGAGCCTGTGTCCCTGAGCTGTGAACGTCACCAGTTTTTCTCAGTAATCCCCCCTCCTTATATGGAAAAAGTTGGCACGTGTAAGTGAGGGTTGAGTATTTTTCTTTTCCCATCTGGAAGACTAGAGCAGGCAGGAGTCAGCACTTCTCTTCCCACAGTACAATTGGGCTCTTCTATAACCCCAATAGTGTAGAGTCTGGTAAAATAGTTTCTTCTTGAGCAGGCCTCATTAAGAAGAACAGAATGCTCTGATGTTTTTCAAAATGGTTACTTTTCCCCTCCCTCTAAGGGCACAGGAGAAGAGTTCACTCTGATATTCACTGTGAGAAACTGGTAAAGCTCCTGGAGGTAAAACTCACAAAAGTGTGAGCCCTCCCCTCCCTCCTTTGACTGTGTCCCCCTGGAGTTTTAATCCTCAGACTTGTCCATACTGAGCCTTCAATAATTTGTCAGTTACAGTTCAGGATTTCCTAACCTGTACTGCTTCTGGCAAACATTTCAGCTCAGGCGTTTGTGATCTGGTAAGTTGTAATTCTGTTTTCACCTGTTTGTGTGTTGATGTTTGCACTAATGGTGCAAAGCAGTGATGTGTAAAGCTGCTGGTGCTTTAGCGTGAGTCACCGCAGTGGCACCAAACTGTACTAGTTGTCACTGTATACTTCACTGTCACCCACTCGCGTGGGTGGTTGGGAATGCTGGTTGCATTGAAGAATGTTCTGGATAAAGCTGTAAAAATTATTAATTTTATTAAGTCTTGACTCTTAAGCACATCTGTTTAATATTCTGTGAGATGAGATGGGAGATGTAGCTAGGTACTTTGCTGCATATGCAAATGTTATGGTTGTCTCCAGGGAAAGACTGGGTGTGATTGTTTGAGTTACTATGGAACATCATATTTACTTGAAACAGCAGCTGTGGGATGAACTGTAGTTTCAGGTTTGGGGTATTTGGGTATTTGGAAGATATTTTCTCAAAAAAGAATGAAGTGAGCCTGTCATTGCAAGAAAAAAAATTGGTAGTCTTTGCTTATGGTGATAAATTCAAGTGAATTTAGAGTTTGGAAAATTTATGTCTATCAGTGTGAGCTTGGCAGCTTCCTTATACTTAAAGACTTTTCTAATGAGTTGGATATACTGATAGTAACTCATGTGATGTGTTTTTTTTTAATATTGAATAATGAAATGTGTTAATATTTGGGAGATATGCATAACTCTCAGTGAATCACTATTAAAAAAATGTACAATATCAAACATGGATAAAAGGTCTCTTCAAATTCCAAGATAGGTCAATGGGTTTTAAGGTAACAAAGTATGAAAAGTTCACTGATACGGTTTCAGATTCCACATCATGACTACCTTTAAGAAACTACCACTTATTGAATTTTGTTGTTGTATTAAAGAAGAATATTCACAACTCACTGAAAATGTTATAGCAATGAACGTATTTTTCCCTTTTCCAACTATCATTGAAAATACATTTCCAAACAATATATCACAATGCATTGAAGCATTTGAGAATTCAGCTATTTTCTATTAAGCCAGACGTTAAAGAAATTTGCATTCTTATAAGATAGTACCGTACTTCGTACTAAAATTTTTTAGGAAAAGATAGCTGTTTTTCGTAAAAGTATGTTATATATGTTAACATGTAATGGGTTTATAATTGTTAATTTTAAATACATTTGTAAAAAAAAATAAATGAATTTTTTGGATAGCAAATATTAAGATTTTCCTTAGTTTTAGTTGCTAACATATTAAATATTGTTAGATAATCATACACATAAATAAAAGCTCTTTGTGGTTCTCTGTAATTTTTAAGAGTGTAAAGGAGTCCTGAGATTAAAATGTTTAAGAACCACTGCCAAGAACAATGCCTATCATTGAATTTTGTTTAGTGGTTAATAGTTAATATGTATTTAAATTTACAGACCTTAACACCACAATATGCACATCTATTACTTTTTTTCATGTTAAATAAAGGAGTCCTACTCAAAAAATTGGGACTCAATGGGTGTTCAGGAAAAAGTGAGATCCAGTGGACTGGAGAATTTATGAAGGATTTACCAAAAGTATAATAAGGGAACATATAACATAATTCGAACGATGAATTGAGCTAGTATTTTCTAGCTTAAAAAATAAACTGTTCCTTGTTCTAAATTCACCTCCATATCTCTGCTCCCTCTCTCAGCAAAACTTTAAAAACTTTTAAATGTTTTCTGTGGTTATAGACTCCACCTTTCTATTTTCCATTTCTCCTATCCATTCATTTAGGAGTGCCATGGTCAAGATCACCAGTGACCGACCTTGTGTTGTCAAGTCATATATCTGTACCTTACCTGAATTCTCAGCACTGTTAAAGCGACTGACCACTCCTTCTTTCTTAAAGCCCTCTCTCTGTTGGCTTTTGTGACACTATACTCTCCTGGTTTTGCTCCTTCCTACCTTACTGGCTTCTTTGGTTTCTCTTCTTCTGCTTGACCTCTAAATGTTGGAGTGTCCCCAAGGTTATGTCCTGGGGCTTTTTTTTCTTCTCTATCTATATACTTTCTCCAATGAACTGGGGCCAGCTGTTTCTTCTCTCTTCCCTGAGTTATGAACACTTTCCCTGAGTTATGTCTTTGTGCCAGGGGCACTCACCTCTTTAACTTCAGCCTCGAACTCCCCTTAGAAACCAACATCAGTACAGCTACCTCCCTACTTGAGATCTCTACATTAGCGTCCAGTAGGCATCTCCAATTCAACATGGCCAGGACAAGCTGATCCTCCCACTCCAAGAATTACTCCTCATTTCGACTTCTCCATTCCAATAAAGTGGCTCCACGATCAACCAGGTATTCAAGGCAAACTCAAATGATAAGGCTTTTTCACTTAATAGGACTTTGTTTTTTTCTCAGGAAGACAAAACAAAACACTGTCTTCCAAAGAATTTTGACGTCACAATATTGTTTTAAGTTCAAGAGGTAAAAGGAAAATATTTACTCTTATTTTTTCCACGTCTTTTCATGAAATGAGTACACTTTTCCCTGCACTAGTGCAGCTTCTCTTAAAGCCTTCATATGTAAAATTTATCCATCTCTATTGATATTAAATAGCCACAGTTTCAAGGTGACAGGTTGCTGCTAAACTCATTCTGAATGTAGAATATTTATAGGAGTAATAAGGTTTAATCCCTGTATGATATGAAATTCAGATTGGCATCAGGTATCTAGAATTAAAAGTGCGAACTGTTAAAATCTGTGCTGTATTTGAGAGTGATCTGTGTGTGTCTGATTGATGAAAAGAGTGGGAAGGACAAAAATGAGTTGAGAAAGATTATCCTTTAGTGCACTGAAATTATAAGCTAAGCAAATGCATTCTGAGACTAAAACTCATCATGGCCTTTACTTTTGAGCTGGCAGTGGCCCAGATGGACAGACGAGGCCAAAGGGGATTGTTGTCATCCCCCTATTATATCTGAAAGTTTTCTTCCTTCTTTTGATTTCTTGGTAGCAAACTTGTAACATTTTTAGCTTTCTCAAACTTTAACTAATGTATCACATTTAATACATTGTATCAAACTCTTGCTGAGAGGAAAACAACATGGACCAAATTGAAGAGAAGGTGAGGTGAGCTCTCTGAATGGGAAGAAAGCAGCCCACGACTAGAGTGATATCTGGGAATACACTATGCAGCAGCATCGTAAGGGGAGCGCTAGTTGGCTGAGTGTGTGCTGTGCTAATTACACACCTGCAAGCTAGAGGTGCAGGGAGGGGCCCCTGCGAGCCTCCCTTCCTGCACAGGTGACCTAGGCTGTCTTCCCTGGCTCACCTGTCTCTGCATCTCACAAGCCTTCAGAGATTATTATCACCTGTTTACGCAGCCCAGATTGTGATTTTCATTGTTGGGGGGAGGGTCCTCTGGTGAGGTATCAGGAACCCCAAGTGGCTGAGCGAGAGGGTACTGTACATAGAGGGAGTATGACCTGGAGTTGAAAGTCAGGGTGAAATAAGTGAACCCGTTTTTCCCATTGAGTCTTACTTATTTATTTCACAATCTGTTTCTTTAGTCTTTGGAAGAATAAACATAAAGATCATCAGACTGTGGTCTCTGGACCAAGTGTATTAGGGACCTTGCTCAAAATGCAGATTTCTGGGTCCTAAACCAATCTGCTGAATCAGGCCTTCTGGGGACAGGGCTGGAGAATCTGCATTTGGAAGAAACTCTCCAAGTCTTACACACAGTGAAAAGTTTGAGAACCACTGGCAGGCATTAAAAGCCATTTTCTGGTACTTATTTTCCATATATTTGTATCAGAATAAAGATGATCTAATTCTGATGAAATTCTGAACCAGGGAGAATGAATGAATACAGAGATAAAACAACATATTAAATCTCATGTGTTTTTGTGACTAGGGTATTAATGCTTCCTTGATTGATAGGAGAAAGATTAAATGCCCCAGTTACCAAAGTCTGAAAGGATCTGTAGATTCTGGTTGTTAAAGGATGATTCTGAGAACACGTTGTTTATCTTCAGAGAGGAAGACTTACACATTTTGTAAAAAATGTCAAACAGTTTTCATGATTTTGCTCTCTGAGCAAACTATCTTAAATCTGCCTTCACTGTTTTATAAAATGAGGCTCTTGGGAAAAATAAATGCTTGGTTAGAAATGCTAAGAAGTTCCAGGTTTTCTTTCATATGCAGTTAAACAAAAAGTTCCCTATTGTCACGGAGGATTGAAGATAAAAAGTCAGATAAAGATAGTTTACTTTATTAGCTTGTATGTTTCCTTCTACCTCATAGTTTGATTCATTTTCACTACCTCCTGTCTTCAATTTGTTGGTTTCAGAATGTGACTGAGTTCAGTTTATGAAGATAAGGTTTATACATGTAGAAGTGAAGTTTAAGTTTTGCTTGCACGAGAGGTTATGTTTCCTATGTGGTTAATATGAAATGTAAACTCGGCAACCAAAGCAACCGTGCTGTTTTAAGACTAAACAGAAAGAGGTAAGGAGCATTTTTAGTATAGGTATATGGAAAACTATTCAAGAAAAACAAAACTAAAATTAAAAATTAGACTAACACTAATTAAAATGGGCACTTAAAGTCAGAAAATTCGAAAATCTCTCTCCATTGCCAATTATACCTAATTTTAGATAATATTTCAAAAGATTGTATCACGTTTCCAATAAAAAAGTTAAGGTGACATCCAATACTTTCATATTCATTTTATTTAATTCAGCTGAATTCTTTCGTTCATTTGTGGCTGTCAGTTCTGATGTGGCTTTGTAGTTATGGAATCTGAAACGTGAACCCATTGAATCAGGAATCAAGATGGTGCTGAAGCTAAAGCTAGGAGTAAGATCTGTGGCCCATTTGTTTTGTTTCCTTTAAATAATTTTGTTATTTTTCTTTACAAAAGTTACAACATGCACACAGCCAGATATTCTGACAATAAGAAAGTGTACAAAGGTCATCTTCCTATCACCTGGAGGTAATCACTGTTTACATTTTGGTATATGCTACATATTTTTTCTTAGTATGAATGCACACTGACATTACACATGTGTATATATGTATTTATTATATACATGTGTAATATTCGTATATATAATATATACGTATATGTACACACATACAGTTGTGTGTGTGTATATATATATATATATATATATGTATAATACACGAAAGTGTGTATGTATAGGTATGTGCACATCCAGTATGCTGTTTAGTAATTTTTTTCGCCAAACAGTATTTTACAGACATCTGTTGTATACACACATATGTATATATAATCTTCATCCCATTCCATTTATGATTATACTTTTGCACAGTATTCTGTAGTTTACATGTACCATAATATATTAAATGATCCCATTAATTATGGGCATTTAGGTGGTTTCCACTTTTGTAATCAATACACTGAAACCCCTTGTCTGAATATTTTCTTAGGATAAATTCCCAGAAGTAGAATTACTGGGTTAAAGGGAATGCCCACTTAAAAATTTGAGATATATTGTAAGTTGTCCTCAAAAGTGTTGTGCCATTTTATAGTGTTACTAGCAATGTCTTGAGGGTGATAATTTTGGAATATTATGCACAATCCTGGGTTTTGTTAATCTTTTAAATCTGTGAATATAGCATGTCAAAAATGAACTTCTTTTTTTCTTTTAATGAAATTCTTACATTAATTTTCATTTGTTTGATGCAGTATGTTGAGATTCCTTCAAGCTTCTATGTGCCCTGACTTGGCAGGTAGTGGCTGGAGTTCTTAAGACAGGCAAGGGAAGGGATGATCTCACGTGGTCACTAGGTAGTTAGTGGACGTTGTCTTGAGGACAACGTCTTGTATTTGCTGGATAGAAGTCTCGTCTTTCTTTCCTTCTAAACTTTCTCTTTTAAGGCTCAGTATAAATAACTCTTTTTATCCTTTTTCTTCTTTGCTAAAATAATAGCTTATTTAGTCATGGGCTTAATGACCATCAGGAAGAATCCAGATCTTTGAAATACAAATGAACTCATTTGCCAACCATAGGGCTGTGGAGAGCTCAGACCTGATCCCAGAAATACAAATTCTGGCTTCCTAAAACTTGAATGGGGCAAGAGGGGATGGGAAATTCTTCCATTCCTTCTTGAAGGTCCCTTTCTTTCTCCCTTCCTCCCTCACTTCCTCAATTTCTCTCACTTCTAAAGGGCTCCCTTTAGAATTTCTGGCCCTTTTGTTTGTATTAGAAATCCCATTTTGGGCTAGATTTTGGTCTTTTGTGCTTCACAAGACTTAGAAGTTTAGGAAACATTTGACTCTGTGTGTTTTACCACAGAACTTTGAGATCTTGGTGGATACGTTTAATTCATATCTACGTGATCACTTTTGGTCCTGCCCCCAAACTATAAAGGAAATATAATTCCCAGGTAGGAGAAGCAACGCACAAGATTTCTGCCTTCTACAACAAAACTGTTACACTCGATAGTTATTGGATTTTTTTTTTTTTTTTTTTTTTTTTTGCGGTACGCGGGCCTCTCACTGTTGCGGCCTCTCCCGTTGCGGAGCACAGGCTCCAGACGCACAGGCTCAGTGGCCATGGCTCATGGGCCCAGCCGCTCCGCGGCATGTGGGATCTTCCCGGACCGGGGCACGAACCTGCATCCCCTGCATTGGCAGGCGGACTCTCAACCACTGCGCCACCAGGGAAGCCCTAGTTATTGGATTTTTAAACTTTGGTTTCTTATAAAAAACAATTAATTCAGATCAACACTCATTTGATTAGTCCAATGTTGCCTTCATAGTTTCTTTTCCTGCTTCCTGCAGGCATTCTTACACCGGATGAACCAGTGCGCTGCATCGAAACTTGACAAAAATGTAACAGAAGAAACGGTGAAGGTGAGGAGGTGCCCTCGACCCCAGCACAAGGTCCCCTCAGATGAAATTTTCCCCGTGGGATGTTGCCTCAGGGCTCGTCAACTTGTCTCCACTTCCGGGATAAGTTCTGTGCCAGTCACCAGTCATTGTGTGGCCAGCAATGAGAAAAAGGGAAACTAGGGTTTGGGAAAAGAAACGGGGGTTATGACGATGGTGTAGAAGACAGAGAGAAATTTTTGCCAAGACCTTGGAAACGTTTGAAAGGAGGAAAAGAATAACCCCAAGTCCAAGAACCTTCATGTCTCTCGAGGGGAAAGGAGCTGAACCATGTGTGAGGGGATTGCTAGAGGGCCTGGGGGGCAGGATGTGGGCAAAGGTGGCTTCCAGTCTCTGACCCCTGGAGAGCAAACAATTTGGATGGTCCACTGGGGCAGAAAAAGTCCACACAGTATCTTCAACTCACACATGTATAAGCATTTCCTTTTAAACTGTAGGGAAGGAAAATTGTGAAGAGTTTTGGGGAAAAAAGGGGGGGATGGTAAATGAAAATTAATTGTGCTATAGTCATTATTCATTGAAATTGTATAAATCATCCTTGATATTTATTTTGGATGCCAACTTGCTGTTTTATTTTACGGAAAATAAACAATTCCCAAGGAATTTATAGGCACATCTGACCGTTTCCCATTAAATTCAATAGTAACGTTTACATCCTCCTTACATGGAGTGTTTTAGTTTGGGTGCTTTTGGTTGCAAGCAAAAGACACCTGTTACTCAGAGGGACATGAAGGTACTTTGATTCCCATAGCAGGGACTTCTATGGGCAGAGAAGCCCTTCCTCCAAAGCCTGCCAGCAAATCTGCCCACGCTGTTTTACCTGCAGTCCGCGGTCCTTAGTGGGGTGGGACAACGACCATGCTTGGATTCAGTTGCTCGGGATTGTCCTGAGAGCCGGGACTAGGTTCCTGGTTCCCAGAACTGTGTGGGAGGGGAGAGGATGTCCAGACAGAATGGGTGCCCTGCCAGCCGTGGTGCGGGTGGGGGGGTGGGAAGGACAGCTCTCCACCGAGGTTTCCAACTTGGAGAGAAAATAGGATTTTTCTATTTTATAGAAAAATAGAAAATAAAAATAGAAAATAGAAATTTTTCTACTTCTCCCATGGAATTTTTCTCCCATAGAATTTTTTTAAAACTTGCTTCACTATGGCACTTACACATTTATTTACAGATGCTGTTCTCAAACATTGAAGATATCCTTGCAGTCCATAGAGAATTCTTAAAAGTCGTGGAAGAATGCTTACATCCAGAACCTAATGCTCAGCAAGAAGTGGGAACCTGCTTTCTTCACTTTGTAGGATCAATTTCTGTTTATTTTAAAAGCTTTTCCCCCTAAAATTTAAAGTGTCACTTTTGGCACAGTAGTATGTGGGAATTCAGCATTCGAAGTAAAATCTGACACCAAAAGTTTGGGGTCTTTTAAGGTCAATGAAATCTTCCACTCAGAGCCAGAAAAGGGGAGAGGGCCTCACATCATCCATTTTATTCGGTGAAGAATAAACAGGCTTTTCTTTTTCCCAACGAGTTAGTTTTTTGCATCCTCTGTAGCTTTGAATTCTAATGAATATTCAGGCTGTTTCATAATGAATGGATTTTTATGTTTCCTTCAAACATAGAGCATTTCTCTTTTGAGGCAGAAAATCCTTACTTTTACAATGGTGCGATGAGCCTTTTATTAGTCAAAACATTCCCTTGTTAATCGACTTGTGACTAACCTGGAGGTGAACAGACCTGGTTCCTCTAGGTACACATATGCCTGCATCTGAATTTTTCTCGGAGGCTTGTACTGAACAGTGCCGAAGAAGAACAAGCCAGTACTTGGTTATTTCAAATTATATGTCGTGCTTGTATGATCATTTTCATCCCTTTGCACATGATAGCTGAAATTATTTATGCAATCGATTTGCAAGGTAAAAAGCCACCTGTACGGTGAAAATCGTTTTCAGAACTAAAGTGCATTCATACTGACAAAAGAAAAGTAATGCTGCTATTTCTACCACTCTGCTGATGCTAATTTTCAGAATACCAATTTGAATCCATTTATTTATCAAAATGCTATGCAATTAGTGTTTTATTTAAAAATGTATAGGAGTATTTTGTCATAGAAATCAATTTTCGTTTATTTTTGATTTCCATTCTTTTATAAAGTAATGATATGGAGTTTCTAGATCTATATTTCTGTATGTGGTGAGCAGACTCTGTAAATGTTATTTTTAGAATCAGAAAATATTCCATAAAAATAATTATATTAAAGGGAGAGACTCCTTGGGTATAGGAAGATCAAGCTTTCACTGGGCAAAACTATAAGCCACGTGTGTTGTATCCACTTAATCCAGGCTGTTCCCTTTCATGAAAGAATGCACATCTCCGGCCAGCTGGAGTAGTAGCTATCTCAGTGCCGGGCTGCACATGGGAATCTTGCACCCTGACATCCATTTCCTCAGTAACACACTATGAATCTGTCAGCCATGAATTTAGTTAAACTATTTCTGAAGTTTGTTTTCTTCTGGTTTATCCCATCTCTTGAAATAAGTAATTCAATACATTTTCTACTGGCTGTATAAAATAGCACTCAGTGTTTCTAAATACATGACTTTGAAATTTTAGAGGACACACTTCTGTTCTACTATTCAGTCACTACATTTTCTGTGTCTGCCTCTTTTACTGGGATATTTACTGGGATATATGATAGATATTGATTATAGATACTTGGAGAAAATCTTACAGATGGAAGGGAGCTTTAGAGATCAAGATGGTGTGAAATTTCTCCTTTTATGAAAGAATCCCTTCTGTAGGATCTATGAAGGTTGTTGATCTTGTTTTTACTTGATCACTTTTCGTTACAGCTCTAATTGTTAGAAAATCTCTATATTAATCCAAATCTGCCTATCACTGCCCAACATGACCCTTGCAATTTCCACCCAGTGGTCCTAGTATTGTGTTTTGGAGCTACAAAGAGTTGTAAATCCTTTACAATAAATAGGACAGCTATTTGAAAGTAGCTACCATTCCTTACTTTTATATACTAACAAATATCCCTCTCTGAGATGACCTCTCAGATGTAATATCTTCAGGGTCTGTCATTATCTCAGTTGCCTGTTGCTGAGTATTCTCCACTTTGTCAGTGTCCTTCTTAAACACAACTGTCCAGATTGGTGCATATGACCTGCAGGGTACTATGTCCTATTGCTCTTATGATCTGGCACATGCTTTTCCCTCCACCAGAATACTTTCTTCCCTCTCCCTGCTAGGGAGTCATGGATTTATGTCTCTGTATCTTGCCCACATATGACATCTTTTTAAAGCTGTGTCTCAATCCTCCCAGCAAAGCTAAGTACTCTCTTCTCTGTAATCTGCTACCACGTCGTTCATTTAATTTTTATTGCATACATCATATTGGATTGGAATTAATATAAGTCTATCTCCTTTCCTAGACCATTCTTCATGGATCAGGGAAAATAAATTAAACATACTTATATATACACATAGTATAGCTCTTGAAACATAGTAAACACTTAATAAAGTTTGTTCATAAACATCACACTTAATATTTCCAAATGGCTAATAAAATGACTCTAACTGATTCTTACTTGAATTCACAGAAAGACAAGTTTCGTATCTACGACGAATATTGTAGTAATCACGAGAAGGCACAGAAATTGCTTTTTGAACTTAACAAAATAAGAACAATTCGGACATTTCTTTTGGTAAGTATATATTTATGTATCACCGTATGCTGTTATTTGTTGAGCCAAGAGCCAAGGAATAGCATCCGTGTGGTGTAAAAGCTGCTTGTGTGACATCTGTTTTTAACATATCCCTGCTAGGAAGCTAGAGAGTCATTTGCGAAATGTAAGAAGTGAGACTGTAAATCAACTATACTTCTATATATATATGCTCTTAAAATCACACACACACACACAAATGAAATGAACGAAATGAAAAGAAGTGAGTTGGGAGAAGCTTGTTTATGGGGAAACACTGTCATGCCCTCTCCTGGTTGATTATGAGTTGTGAAACCACAGGTTCTTAGTGAGAGAAGACATTTATGCCAGAGTTCACAGTTGCTTTTATATCCCTCAGCCCCGTAGAGCTTCATTTTACTTCTGCTAAGAGAGCTCTAAGTAGGGCAGTGACAGGAAGGAAATGCATCATGGGGACGGTAGAAAAGAATTTTCAAGATCGACTTTTCTCCTACATACATTCCATATTCAGTGTTCATAAAAAGAGCAAGAATCTGTATTTAATTTCTTCAGGATAGTACAAATAAATGCATCGTTTGGCAGTTTCTTGGACATTGTAATTGCCAGTGAGAACCACACTGTAAATAGAATTCAGTGATATTTAACGAATTGTGGAGTGGAACAGGCATCTCAACGATCCAGTTTTAGCGCCTGGATCAGCTCATTTAAAATGAAAAATAAAATGCCCATTTACAGCTCTTTTCCACTTGCACCATTAGCTCCAGGCAATCATTGATTTGCTTTCTATCTCTATAGGTTTGCCTTTTCTGGAGAGTTCATATATGTGGATTTGTACAATATAATCTTTTTATGCCTGGCTTCTCTTACTGAGTAAAATGATTGTGAGGTCCATCCTTGTTGTAACATGTATCCGCATTCTATTCATTTTTCTTGCTGAATAATATTCCATTGTATTTTGTTTATCCATTTGCCAGTTTATGAACATTGGGTCAACAATTGACTATGATAATGATGGACCTTGAAGATCCTACATATGAGATGTCATTTCAGAGAGAGAGATTTCTTAGTAAAGTCAGGAAATGTCAGGTTTGGGCAATTCTGAAGAATGCTGTTATGAATATTCACATACAAGTCTGTGTGTGGACATACATTTTCATTCTCTTGGGTAGATACTAAGAGTAGAATTGCTGGATCAGAGTAAGTTTATGTTTAGTTTTTTGTTGTTGTTGTTATTGCTCTAGTGACTACAATATGCATCTTAACTTAGGAAGTTTATTTCCCTCAGGTTGGTTATTGTTTTCTGTTTGTTTTGTTTTCAGGAACTTGCTTCGATTTAATTTGAGAATCTGTCTTTTGTATACGCAGCTGCTGCTATGTCTGCTCAGTTTTTGTTTTCTAACTTAGCCTTTCTTTTTAGGGGTCACTCCTCTGACTGGTTAACTTAGTGGTCAGCTGGGAATTTGAAAGAGGTGATCGAACATCATAAACCATATGATTTGTGGGTCAGCGTGTGAGTGTGGCGGGCGACACATTCACAGGCCAGGCAGTTTTCAAGTCAGATCTGGGTTTTTTTTTTCCTCCTGGGGCCATCTCAGGTCCTCTCTGCATGTGCACAGTCTGACATTTGCCCGAGCAGGACTGCAATCTCAGGCTAGCAGAAATGTGAGCGTTCCCCATTTTTCTTGGGCAGTGTGCTAATTTTATTGACAACACTCCTGGGTGTGGGATTTTTGCCCTGTGCAGTCCCCTCTGGTAGCAGGTTTGCAGGGTCAGTGCTACTGTGACAGGGCTACCATGCAGGATGAGCTGAGGATGGCCCTGGGGCTGGGGGCATGTAGGGGGAGGATGGGAGGAGCCCAGGCAAGAATGCCACCAACTCCCCTGTTCCTACCTGAAGTTCAGCAGTTTTTCATGAATAAACATTTCTCAGTTTGTTGTTTGACTTCAGTTGATTACCAGAGTCCTGAAATTGTTGTTTTTTACAATCGTGCTCAGTATAACAGTTGTTTTGGGGAAGAGAATTTACTCATCTCTTCTCTCTGCCATGGCCAGAGGAAGCTCCTGTGCCCCTGGACCAATGGGGCTCTCTGTGAACTATCAGAGCTTTGCTCTCTCACTGAGGGCACCCTGTTCTCAGCAGAGCTGGCTCTCTGCTAAATGTCACAAGTCCAGAGTGCTGGTTTTCACAAGATCCTACAGCATGGTCTGGTAGGAAGACCCTGGCTTTTCTAGTTCTTGCCTTGGCACTAAGTGGCCACTAGTTACCTGGATGACTTGAGGAAATTCATTACATCTCTGATGTCATTTTCCTTACTCATAAAATGGGGATAATAACAGTCACCCTTTGAAAAACATTAAGGATTTACATATTTGGGGTGATGATATTCTATTTGTGGGTACTTGCATATACTGTCACCTGAGTAAGTTTTTAGGATCAGTGGAATCTCTAGCAGCTTATTTAGGAAACATTCTTTCTGCCTACATAAGGAGAAAGCTGGCTCTCATAAGCCAGTCTAATAAGGACCTACTGTAGAGCACAGGGAACTCTACTCAATACTCTGTAATGACCTATACGGGAAAAGAATCTAAAAAAGAGTGGATACATGTATATGTGTAACTGATTCACTTTGCTGTACAGCAGAAACTAACACAACATTGTAAATTAACTATACTCCGATAAAAGTTAAAGAAATAAAGTGGCTGTTATCAAGAGAGTTTGTAATCTGTACAGTACTAATAGACAAGGAAATAAAAGTGGGTTAGATAGTCATGTGTTCCTCAGGGTGCTTCAGCGTAGGGCTAGGTAGAGGGGGTGGCCGCATTTATAAGTGGTGCTCACTCATAGGGGACACTGAAACATCACTGGAAATAGAATGGGGTATAGATAGTTGTGTTACATAGGATTCCTCTGGGGACAGTACCATACACAGGTGGAAAGAGGATTTTGATGACCTGATTGCAATAGGGGTTGAAACCCCCAAAGAGCATGTTTGAATGAGACACTTCTTTGCTGCTGTGTCTTCTAAGGTTTCTGGTGAAGTGAAAGTCATGGTGCTGGTTTTGCCGAGTTGGTTGGACAGATTGGAGCTGAACTCAGTTGCTCAGGGCGGTGGGGGTCTGGTCTGCTTCCATCACTCTTCCTTTTGCTTCCTTTCCCACTCAGTGCTCAGTCTCTCCTCTCAAGGAATGTAGGACAGTATTTTAAAAAATAGTGGTAGAAAGGTTGTAAATGATCAGTATGATGTTTGAAGAGCTCTTTTCTTCCTTAGTTAAATATTTATTATCGGCTTCCTCTGTGCCAGTCACCCTGATAGGCACTGCAGAAACAGGTTTTGACACAAGTTTCCAGTCTGTTATTTTAGGGAATTCCCTGGCGGTCCAGTAGTTAGGACCTGGAGCTTTCACTGCTGAGGGCCCGGGTTCGATCCTGGTCAGAGAACTAAGATCCCACAAACTGCGTGGCGTGGCCAAAGAAAAAAAATCTGTTATTTTTTTTAATTCAAAAATCGCTTTTAAAATCTTTATTTTAATTTTTTTTTTTTTTTACATTGCTGCTTAAACCACAAAATAAAGACCTGGTGCTTCAGAGGATCAAGCCTGAATTTATCAGAGTCGATTCTCTTGACCATCACTTTCAGTAAATGGAAGCTGCTTCTAGTTCATCTCACTGTGATTGCTGATTTTGAGTTTTCTCCTTCCATCTTGGCTCTGTGGAGATCATGTCTGACATCCTTCCCTGAGACTGCCTAGCCAGTGTCTTTGGTGAGGTATTATAGCTCGAAGTGACTTAGAGATCACTGGATTAAAACAGGCCAGTTGTACAGAGAGGAAAATTAGAATTTTGAAATCAGTCCAAATTGCATCACTGGCCAGTGGCAGAGCATGGGTAGTGCCCAGTTGTCCTTAGTCCTGATCTTCTGCAGCACCACATGACCTCCCCCTATGAGCAGGATGTATGTACGTATGTGTGCATCTGTTTATTCATCCGTCAGTACATTCTTTCATCAGTACATCCAACCATCCATTCATCCATCTATCCATTAATTCATTCCTCCATCTCTGTCTCTTTCTTTTTCCTCAGACTTCATACTCAGGTGAATATATGTGAATTCATTTTCAAGATAAAGATTCAAAACACATTTTGGTTGCTAACTAATCTGAAAGGCAAAAGTATTTCCTTTCTCTCCTGTAAACTTTCTTTGTGACTGAATGTGCTTTTCTCAGAGAGAGAAGCTATATAGAGACATGCTTTCACATGTTTTCAGCAGAAAAGTTTATGAGAGAAGAAAGTTTCACCACCTCAGGCTTAAAAATGTGCATAATTGTCTTTATTTCCACCCCAGAACTGCATGCTACTTGGAGGACGGAAGAACACAGATGTCCCCCTGGAAGGATACTTAGTAACACCAATACAAAGAATATGCAAGTACCCTCTCCTTTTGAAGGTACTTTATGTGTTTACTTCATTGTTGCATTTCCCTTGTACCTGCATATTTTTGCCGATGATCTTTAAAAAATTTTTCTTTTAAATAGTGTGACATTCCAAAGAAAAGGCAAATACAGTTATTGGGAAAAATAGCTATTTTGTCAGTAATTTATATAGAGAGTGGGAAACAAATGTCCTCGGAAAACAGACTTTTAATGCTCTTTGTAAAAAATATGCTTGTTTGAGTTTCCTTCAGCGTAAATGCATTAGTTTCAAGATAGATCCTATTAAGTACATTATGACCAGTTTATATAGCACTTTGTCTACGGGGTTCCTTATCTTAAGTAAATTTGCTGTTGGTATATATTTTTTTCATTTCCCCAAACATTGGTGACTTCTTGATGCTGATGAAGTTAAGGCTAAGTTACACAATTTCAGAGCCTGGTTTTTAAATCATTATTACAGGGAATGGTGTGGGTCACATGGGATAATAAATGATAGAAAGTGGAAAGACAGTGCTAAGACAACACTGCCTCTGGAAAACAGGAAATGCCTTACGGTCGTAGGTCCATCGCCTTATTACAATGACCAAAAGTTTTATTATGAGAAGCATATTATAATATACTAATTACTGCTTATACTGCAAGGGTCTATGAATAGATTAGAACAGCAGTTCTGGAAAGGATGTTTTTTGGAAATGTAGCATCTGAATAGACAGTTTGGGGTGGTGGTTGAACATTTGAGTTCTGAGTTCAAATCCTGTGCATTCTGCTTACTAGCTGCACGACTGAGCTCATAATCTAACCTCTTAAAGTCATGGGCTTTATTTATGAAACAGAAATGATGAGGATGCCATGATGAAATTATAACATATATCTAAAAGAATGTATATATGCATGCATACGTATATCTCTGTGTATACTTGTGTATGCATATACATAAAGGAGTACCTAATAATTGAGCTGTCTTATACACATCATTTAGCATAGTATGTACTCCATAAATGTTAGCCATTATTACTCATGTATATTTGATTCTTTTAATATATTAATATATTAACTACATCTTAGCTCCTAAATTAAAAAAAACTCAGAAATGTTATGGACATACTAACTGGTGTTCTTACTGATTTACTTTTTGAGAAATAAATGTTATGAATTTGAACTAAAATGCATTTTTTCACTACAGCTTTTGTCAGTTGCATAAATTAGGTCTCAGTGAAAATTTTCTTTGGAAAGGACTTCTTCTTATTAAAAAAACAAGTTAAAGTTGCTTGGTTAGCTAATGTAGAGAGAAGCTAGCACAGGGATGTCCAGGTCTGCAGAGCTTTGGCATGGGAGGACTGGTGCAAACGTGACTCCCATCTTTCCGGGAGTCCCTTCAGACCTCTGACATGGTGACTCAGATTTGCATGCATTCTCATCACTCCAGTTATTCCTAGTCCTGATTTTGGAATCCCGAGAGTTTGTCTGTTTTAAGAGTCAGAAGGATAGTGATATTAAGAGAAATATATCCAGTTAAGTGGTTGTTCTAAATCAACTCCTTTCTGGTTAAGGATGACCTCAGGTGACCTCACAGATAGGAACATGGACATATCCTTGCTTAGGAAGAAAGAGGTCGATTCAGAGCATCTTCAAGAAGTGGAGGAATGACATCTTTTCCCTTTTTTGGAAGATTTATCTTCACAAAGAAACAGGAGAAGACTACTTGGGTAGTAGATATACTGGTGTGGATGGTTTTCTTTGTTGTACCATTGGCTGAAAAATTGAGCTGGTATTCTGGGATGATCTGCAATGGTTTTATTTATTCAGAGAAAAGCATTAGGGGATTAGGCCGTGTGTTAAAGCAAAGGTACGTTGGTCTTATTTGTGGAACTTGGAATTATTGGGTTGGCCAGTCAGCACAAGGTCCATAGCAAGTAACTGACAGATGATTACTAGTCATTTCTCCTGCTATCTCACATTATCTAACTTCATGTCGCAACTCCAGAGGTACCTACCGGGCACATAGACTGCAGGCTGCCTTCGCCACTTCACACAATTTACAAATAATTCTACACTGGAGAGTCTCTGCAGAAGCCTACATATCTCCTTTATGGATTTGTGATCCAGCATAACTATTTAAGCCTGATCTTGGGAGTGATGTAATGTGCATTCTTTTGGTGTTAGTTCTATAGAGTGTGAATACTTTGAATGCAGGGTCAAAGTTTATGGCAGAATTTTCAACAATAGCAGACATCAAGAGAGTATAACAACTGCATATTTTCCCACTGTATGTTAAGAATTAAGAAAACTCTTTTAAAGACTTGCCTCAGGATTTCTGTAATTGTTTTAATTACATGATGATGGCAACTGTAGTAAAGAAACAAATGACTAATTAAAAAGTAACGTGGTCACAACTGTCTAGACAGTGGGTGAAGATGTTTAATTTGGTGCTTCTAAACAAGACCTTTTATAGGATTAAAGATTACTCTAGTTCTGATATCCTGAATGGAAAAAAACTAAAAAGAAACTAAAAGCAAAAAGAAAGCTGTTGAAGGGTGTATGGAAGTTCATTCATTGCAGAGAATGAACCTGAGTTGTTGGCAAACACAGCATAAATTCCTTCTTTAATGATGGAGTATTGTGGAATTTATACATTGTTTATTTTACTAGAGTATAAGACTATTTTAAAATTTTGCTTTATTTATGACATTTTTATAGTTTCTCAAAAAATATTAGAAAATAAGGAACTTAAACTGTTTTTGAAATTATAGGACATATTCATTTAAATATTTACTATTCTTTTAAAGACTCTAGGAAAATGAAGTCAACATATAAAGATGTCCTCCTTTTGGAGCAAAACTCAAACTTATAAAAAATTACATGCAGTAGGTGAGATATTTGACAATTCCAAAGGAGATGACTAATTTAGTTTTTTGAAAAAACATCATTTTGAGGGAAAAATTAAAGTGACTGCAAAGTGTGCAGGGGGTGACGCTTATTCACTGATTCAGCCTTTTGTTTTTGATCTTAATTTGGTGGAGTTTGTGATGTCACTTCTGAAATTGGCTCTCACGGACTTTGCAGTTTTCATTTCCTGGTCAGTCTGAACCTGCTGTCCCAGAAAGCTGAAGATCAAAGGGCGGTTTGTTTTTTGTGTATAAACAGGAGTTGCTGAAGCGGACTCCAAGGAAACACAGTGACTATGCAGCAGTGATGGAAGCCCTCCAAGCCATGAAAGCCGTCTGTTCCAACATCAACGAGGCCAAGAGACAGATGGAGAAGTTGGAAGTTTTAGAGGAGTGGCAGTCTCACATTGAAGGCTGGGAGGTACAGTCACTGTACTCAACAATTGAGCTTAAAATAGTTTTGTTATGTCTTATGCTGTGCGTAGAGTTACTGGCATTGGATGGAACCGTAAATGGTCGTTTTCCTAGGTTATGCTAGAGGGCTCTAACTTTTTCCGAAAAGTACTGTCATTATTCTTTTTAAATATCTTTAAAGGGGCAGTTAATTGACTTAACTTCAACCTGAAGGCTTTACGATAGAGCCAATCAAAGCTGTGTGTGTTATAAGCTTAGATAGTTCAGTATTTGTGCATCATGACAAACCTTTCTCCTGTCTTAACTTTGGTCAGTAATACATAATTGTAGCCTGAGCCCTGGAGAGAGTAAAGGGGAGTAAGGCTCCAAACCTATGCTGTGATATTATTATTTTCAGACTCTAAGTTAGGTATTTGATGATGAATTTCATTTTAAGTCCACTTCACCTCTCTAAATTTGAATTTCTTCATTTCTAACATGAAGGAACTGGCCATGACATGATTTTTAAGGTCCATTCAAGATGAAAAATTTTCTGGTTTCATGATTCGCTAAAGAAAGATTTTTTAAAATGACAAAAAAGCAAATCAAGAGTGATATTCAGAATCTGTAATATGTTTTCAGCTATGGTAATTTTGTATCCCAGTTATTTCATGGAGTTGGAGCCCTATATTACTTTAGCACTATGTAAAGAATAAACTAAAATTCTTTCTTTAAATTGACTTAATTTAGATGATCAAGAGCTTTCAACTAGGATAATTTCTTATGGTTATAAAGTAAGCAATTAAGATAATATTTATAAAGTGTAAAGAAGATTTAAAATGTCCAACCAAATATTGTATCACACAAATCAAGGGGATTGCTTTTATCTTTAGGGCTATATAATTGACTGATTCATTTCTTATCTTCAATATGTTGGTTTCCATTTAGATATAACCTTACATCCATTCAGATTTGCAAAGAAACCTCAAACATTGACCCCAGGGAATGCTCCTATTTATCCATTCTTCGCCATGAATCTTTTAAAATGCTAACTGACTTAGTTTCCTCCTCATCTGTATTCTTTCATTTCAAGTGTTCAGGGTGACCCGTTATTTCAGCATGAATGCTACTTATTTCAATCAATTAAAATGGTTGTGTGTTTTACAGTTGATTAATAATGATCATTCCTTTCCTGGGGGCAGTTGTCCTGCTGGGCTGAGAAAAATAGATGAAAGTGTGCTTTTGCCATTCTGTTGTCAATCAAACATCAGAAGAAAACCGAACTTGTTTTAAATTGCAAGATTTGTCAGTGACTTCTGCCAGGCCTTTGACCAAAATAAAACTTTTATAAGACTCTTTTAGGTCCTCTAGGGACATGGAATCTGTCATAATTTTGCTTCCTCCTCATGTATCAGTATATCCTAAAAATTGAGTCTCCTTTAGAAATGGGAGAATCCTTAAAAAGTGTTGCTATTTCTTTCACTGTTCATGGCCATTTACTCAAAGGAAGAGTGCTATGTGGTCCATACTATGTCATTTGTAGCCTATAGTGGTGGGCGCTTCAACCTCACCAGCCTTGGTGGGTTTACAGCACTTGGAGTGGGAGAGAAAAATGGAGCCTGGGGACAAAGGAGACTGGTGAGAGGAAATCTGATGTGACCACAGTTCCAGTGGGTACAGGGAAGATAAAATAAGGGTCGGGTCCCAAAAAGAGAGGTAACACAAATTCTACTTGAGTAGGATTTGAAAATGAGTGCGTAAGACACAGCCATACAGTGACTTGGGAGTTTTGATACTTTGAGGGAATGCAGCTTGGAGCAGGGTCCAACCAGTTGATTGGAAACTTGTGATAAGAACCTGATCTCACATCTCAGTCCACCACCTTGGAGAGATGGGGGAAAGCTGTTATAGTACTCAGGCCTGGTCCCTTCTGGGAAGTTTAGGAGGAACTGCTATCTGGTGAGACTTCAAAGGTGCACAGATCAAAGAGAGGGATACAGCCATATAGAATGAATTCAGGCCCTGGAAGGGAGTGGGAATGGTTAGGGCTTTCTGTGAATTGCTAACAGGGATTATTGCTCAGCTTACAGGAAGCTTTATGTATGTTCAGAGTGACTCTCACCTTTATGTATGCATTATGTCCTTGATAGGCCTGTTTGGAACTGATCTCTCAAATCTGGAAAAAAATCACAATAAAAGAGTGGGAATTATTAATATATGAAGGTGTTGGAAGACATAAGATCAGAATAATTTTTGTGTTTTAGGAAGTAAAAAGAAACAGAATTGTAATTTGACACCTCTTGATTACCTTTTTACATGGAGAAATACAGTGCTACAAGACCATTTTAAAATCACCTCTTGTTGGTTTTGGAATCTCTTTGCTGCTTACATTTGATTAAGTTTATGTCTGACAGTGTATTGACCTCAAAATAATGTTCTCTTATTATTTTATGAGTGTGAGTCTTCCATAGGTTGTGATGAGACCTGATTCTTTTTGTCCTCTCTGCAAGGTGATTTGGTAGATGCAAATTTGTCTACTACCTTGAGGTTGAATTGATTTATAGATGGCTCTTGTTATTTAAGGATAAGTGGTTTAGGAAGACAACCATTGAAAGTGAATCCACTTAGAAAGGAGACCAAAATTTTATAAAAAGTGGGAGAGGAGGAAAGTTTGATTGGGACTTTATCTTGGTAAAATGAAAAGTTATATTATTAGTTTGTTTTAGCTAATCTAATATGTAACCGAATTTAGGTTTTTATTTTAGTTAATAATTTGAATCTCAAAAAGAGTGAATCAAACGCTTAGTCTTTTTTGGGGCGGGTGGGGACATACATTTTATGACATTTTATGATGAAACAATATGATATTCTTCATTTCATGTTTGACTTTCCTAGTATTTGAAAAAGATTTTTTTGAAAGAATATTCAAATGCTTCATTAATTTTCTCAAGAGACTCCTTTGGTATTGAAACTGTTCTCTTATGAAACACCTATCTCGTTGTCATTCCGGTCATTTTTCTTTTCTTCCATCATGAATGGGTCTAGCTCTGATAGACCTTCATCTGCCAATGCCTTGTATATGTGTGAGTGGGGAAGTTCCAAGGCCTGTCATCTTTTATCTTTTCCAAGATTATGGTTTCTCTATGCAGTCAGTCTGTGTTTTTCTGATACTGACATTCAGCATTTAGTTGACCAGATGAGTTAGATAGACCCTGGTGTGAAGCAGGGAGAGCTGATACTGGGGTCAGATAATTAGTGAGCAGTTTCATTTGACAGTGATTTTTGCCACTTCATAGCTGTAAGACATCAGTCATGAACCCTTATGCAACTTACATTAAGAGAACTTGTTGACATAAAAAAGATGTACCTTTTCAAACACTCTAGATACGGTTTAGCAATATTATTTTTATTGGGTTTATTGAGAGGAGGGGATTTGTTCTATTATTACAGTTCTTCCTAAATCATGATTGCAATGTTTGAAGAAACATTGGAAATTAGAAAAAAGCCATAAAATAAACATACATGCTTCTGATTGTCTTTTTTGGCTATTATCATCTTCTGAAAGCTTGCTTTGGCATCTAATGTGTCCCCTTATGAAATTCATCATGCTTCCACCTTACATTCTGTGATGATGCTTTGAAATTCATTTTTCATGTATGCTGACCATATAATTGGCAGCCCATTATATACCTCAATTTATAGATTCAAAAATCATTCAACTTCTTAAATTAGACTGTGAATTATTATTTTCTTGCTGGATCTTGTAACACGAGACACACACAAAAAGAAGTGGACCTTGGTGAGGTGTGTTGTCCACATGGACGCCTCTGGGTCCCAGTGTGTATGTCTGAAGTCACTGTTGGATCCATCCATTCGATTGCTCTCTTAACCATATTGGGAAGTGATATTTAAGTGGTGTCCTTCATAAATTTGACAAGGAAAATTACTGGAAAATGATTGAAACCTGAAACCACAGCATGGAATGAACTGTATGAATAAATGTTTAATAATAAACATACATTATCATAAACCCACACAGCCATCATCCCTGATATTCATCACTGTTAATTCATGCCAACTCTCATTTTATTAATGTTAAATTATAGCTGTGATCACACAGCATTTAATTCTGTGTTTACATATCTGTTTCTCCACTAGTATATGTGTTTCTTGGGAGCAGGGGTCATGTCTCATGTTATGGGTCCCCAGCATCTAGGACAGTGTCTGATACATAGCTGGTTGACTGGTAATTGAATGCAGATAATAATTACCTCGTAGTTATGTATTAATTGTCATTGTCTTCTCACTATGTTTTTGGCGCCTTTGGTTCCTGGCAATGATTCTGATGTGGTTCTGTTCAGAGTCCAGTATTTGTTTCATTATCCTGCTACTTTGAAGTTCTCTAATCCTCTTTAGCATCCTGTTCTTGTTTATGGTTCACATATGTACCATGCAAGATTTTTCACTTTTTTGTATTAAAGTTGAACACCCTGCAAGTGTTTGAAATTCAGTCTTTGTAATGTCTTTGTAAATTTCTGTAGTACAGGTCCTGTTTCCTCTGTCTAATGGTGGGTTTCCCTTACTACATTTCACCCTTCGCACTGCTGGGCAGTGGTGACAGAGGCGGAATAAATAGGTTTGCACAGCTTGGGGTAGAAAGAGAGAAGCTTTTGGAATGAGAGGATCCTGGTCGGTACATCTCGCACCACTGGTCACAGTTATTTATTTATGATTACTTCTTACCTTGACCTACCAGTTAACCTTCCTTTCCTGGTCTAATAAAAGCAGTCAGGATTAGAACCATGCAGGTAATTTCCTAGTTGGAGTTTTGCTGTATTTAATTCTACATATGTAATTCATCACAAGCAAACAGTCTCTGATTTTTACATGGTAAATATAGCTTTCTAAAGGGAAATTTAAATTAAAAATGATAAATCATATTGATGATAAAAGTATATTATTTTGGCTCTTTCAAAAATCTATTATGCACATTTTATATATAAATTTTTATTGAGGTGTAGTTGACATACAATTTTATGTTACTTTCTGGCATAGGACATAGTGATTTGACATTTGTATACATTGTGAAATGATCAGTACAATAAGTTTAGTTACAATCTATCACCATACAAAGTTAATACAATGTTATTGACTGTATTCCCGTGCGGTACAGTACATCCCCATAACTTATTTATTTTATAACTGCACGTTTGTACTTCTTGATCTGCTTCACCCATTTCATCCCCCTCCATGACCACCCTCCCCTCTGGCAACCACCATCTGTTCTCTGTATTTGTGAGTCTGGGTTTTGTTTTATTTTGTATGTTTGTTTGTTTTATTCTTTAGATTCCACATATAAGTGAAATCTTTGGCATTTGTCTTTCTCCCTCTGACTTACTTCACTTAGTATAATACCCCCCAACATCCATTCATGTTGTCACAAATGGCAAGATTTCATTCTTTTTTATGGCTGAGTAGTATTCTATTATATATACATATACCATCTCTTCTTTATCCTTTCATCCATTGATGGAAACTTAGGTTGTTTCCATATCTTGGCTATTGGATATAATGCTGCAATGAACATAGGGGTTCCTAAATCTTTTCTGAATAAGTGGTTTTGTTTTCTTGGGTTAGGTACCTAGTAGTGGAATTGCTGGATCATACAGTGGATCTGTTTGTAATTTTTTGAAGGACCTCCATACTGGTTTTTTTTATAGTGACTACACCAATTTACATTTCCACCAACAGTGTACAAGGGTTCCTTTTTCTCTACATCCTTGCCAACACTTGTTATTTCTTGTCTTTTTGTTAATAGTCCTAGTCCTGACAGGTGTAAGGTGATATCTAAATAGAGAGCCCAGAAATAAACCCACAGATAGATGGTCAATTAATTTATGACAAAGGAGGCAGGAATATACAATGGGGGAAAGGACAATCTGTTCAACAAATGGTGTTGGGAAAACTGGACCATTATCTTATGTGACATACAAAAATTTAGTCAAAATGTATTAAAAACTTGAATGTAAGACCTGAAAACATAAAGCTCCTGGAAGAAAACTTAGGCAGTAAGCTCCTTGACATCCTTCTTAGTCATGCTTTTTTGGATCTGACTCCAAAAGCAAGGGAAACAAAAGCAATAAAAACCAATGGGAGTTATCCAACTAAAAAGCTTCTCCACAGTAAAGGAAACCATCTACAAAATGCAAAGGCAACCTACTGAATGGGAGAAGATATTTGCAAGTCATATACCCCATAAAGGGTTAATATCCAAAATATATAAAGAACTCATACAATTCAATAACAATAACAACAAAAAAATCTGATTAAAAATGGGCAGAGGATCTGAATAGACATTTTTCCAAAGAAGAAATATAGATGGCCAACAGACACCTAACAAGATGCTCACTAACCATCAGGGAAATGCAAATCAAAACCACAATGATATCACCTTACTTTAGTTATTTTTTAAGGAATTGCTAAAAGACAGCAGGCTCTAAATCATATGGGTAAAAACATTATTTAAAAATATCTTCATTAAATATGTACAGATACACATTACATTGTATGTAATGGCTTTAGGGTAGTTCAAAGTTAATGATTTACACAAAGCCCTCTTATTTTTTAAAAACAGTTCTTTCACACCTTCCCTCTCAAAGGTTGGTTTGATGATATATCACTACACTGTTAAAATAGCTTATTTTCTTGGGCACTTTTTTCTTCATGATCACAGTTTTTTCACAATACCATAACCTGCTGCCTCTGACATCTACAAAGTGACCCATGAAACAGTCTACAAAGCGAATTTAATAAAATAAACATGCTTTTTAAAATTTTAGACCTAGGAGTGGCCGACTTGATGGAGATTTATATTAGGAGAAAATGTCTAACAGATTGCCTGGCACATTGTAGAAATATTAAAAACCTGACTTTAATATTCCTCTAGATCACAGTGTTTATTATATATAGTTGCTCAATGACTAACTTTGTATTGGCCAAAGAATAGATATCTAGATTTAAAAATTAGCATCAATTTTCAAAATGAAGATAAAATACTAACCAGGTAAAATAACATTATACAGATTTTAATGAATATTCGGTGATGATGAAATGTACCATAGGTGTAACTGTGATCTGTAACATATGATAAACATCTTTTCTGTCCTGGGCTCTGGGAAGCAGCTGGGACTACCTGGCAGGGCCCTGTGCTCACCTTCATCTCCATGTTAGCAGGGTAGCTATACTGTGCACTTGAGCGCCTGAGCTCAGGCTTCCAAAGCAGTGTTGCTTCAAGTGTTGACAGAATACAACAATGTATCAGAATCTACTGGAATGGTCTGGGACCTACCCCAGGTGTACTCAGTTTCCATCTGTGAGGATAGTGCCAGGGAACCTAAAAGTTTTTAACAGTCCCATCAGGTGTGTCTTCCAAACTCTGAGATTTGAGCACCACTGTCTTAGAGGCTTTGCTCTCTTCCAGTAATCTGTCCAGCTTGTTTTATTGCTTCCACATTTTTTGTTTTCTAGCGAATTTGTCTACATGCTCATTTTGATAGACTTTAGTGCTCTTGACTGTTTCCTAGCAATCTGATATTTGTAATTATTCAATTTCAGTCATTCAATTTCAATTTTGTAGCTTCGCTTCTTTATCCCTAACCCCAGAAACTCTCTTGTCATTTCTAGATAATGAAAAAAAATTGCACATAATTTTCAAAATATCATAAACCTCATGCATTTCACAGACAAAGCTGTGAGTTTTTGTTTTTTCCACTACAGAGAAAGGTAGATTTTATCATGTAAGTGGGGGAGAAATATGACCCAACATTAGTCAAAAACAGACATTTATTAAGTGCCTGCTTGCAGATAGTATGAATTTGAAGTGAGAGGCATATCGTGATTACACGAGAGACTGTATCTACACTTGGCCAAGTTTTCTTCAATATTTATAATAATATATGTACCTGTGCTTCAAAAATTTTTAATGATTTGTAGTCACCATTGTCGTGGAAATAATACACAGATTAAATCATGGTAAAATCAAAGACACAGTGGACATTCTTTTAGAATGAGGTTTTTAGACCAATCTATATATTTTGACACAGATTTTTTTTTTTTTTTTTTTTGCAGTACGCAGGCCTCTCACTGTTGTGGGCTCTCCCGTTGCGGAGCACAGGCTCCGGACGCACAGGCTCAGTGGCCACGGCTCACGGGCCCAGCTGCTCCGTGGCATGTGGGATCCCCCCGGACCAGGGCACGAACCTGTGTCCCCTGCATCGGCAGGCGGACTTTCAACCACTGCGCCACCAGGGAAACCCCTTGACACAGATTTTTTTAAGTACATAAGCATTTCCCTAGGAATTATTTAAACTATTCATGAAGATATTTCATGTGATGATAGTAGATTACTATGGTAGAAGATAGTAAAGGTGATACTGTATTAATTGTTGAAGTCTGCTGTTAAATATTAAAGACACATCACCTCAGTAATAGAAACGTCTCAGTAGGATTTAGTAAAGTGTGTGTTATGTGTGTATTGTAAGATATACTTTGTATATTTGTGGCAATATGGACTTGATGTCCTTACCCCATAAAATTGCATTAATTGATAATTAAACAGATGCTTTGAGTTGCTTATGAAAAGAAGTGTTGACCTGAAAGAGGTCAATTAATCTTACTCTGAGTTTTGATCAGGAGCTAGGAGCTGATGGGAACTTATGGTGATGCCTTCAATATAATGTATCTGTATATTAGTGAGAGTTTTGAGAGCTTGCTGTGATATCAATCTGGATTAAATGAATCAAAAGTCAAGCTATTCAAATATAGGTTAGAGGAAAGAGACCTGGGAGCACTTTGACTCTAGGGGCACTTTGAATCAATTGTAGGATGGGGTTGCCATAAATATGCTAATATAACCTTATACTAAACTAATATATATGTATTGTAGGGGACTGGAGAAATAATAGCATCACTGCTATGTTCTTCATTTGCCAGCTCACATCCAAATGATTGTATTCACTTCTGGAGGTGTTCGTGTTAAGGGAAACCCTGACAAACTGGAGAAGGTCCAGAGGAGATCTAGCAGGATCTTCCTGGTTTCTGAAATCAAGCCATATGGTCAAAAGGCAATGGTGGGGCTTCCCTGGTTGGCGCAGTGGTTGAGAGTCCGCCTGCCGATGCAGGGGACATGGGTTTGTGCCCCGGTCCGGGAAGATCCCACATGCCGCGGAGCGACTGGGCCCATGAGCCATGGCCGCTGAGCCTGCACGTCTGGAGCCTGTGCTCCGCAACGGGAGAGGCCACAGCAGTGAGAGGCATGCGTACCGCAAAAAAAAAAAAAAAAAAAAAAGGCAACGGTGTTACAGAGCCTGGAAGGCAGAAGGAAGCATGTTACCTATGTTCAGATATTGGTCGGCCTTTCACGAAGAGGATGTCCACCCGCTCCTAGGAGGAAAAATAGTCAGTGAGTGAAAATCATGGTAGATTTTTGCTCTACAGTAAGAAAAACCTTTCTAATAATTAGACTAAATAAAGAAATGGACTATCTTATGAAGGAAGGAGCTTAATTTTACTGGAAGTATCCAAACACAAGCTGGAAGACCTTTTTTTGTCAAGGCAGGAGTTGGTGTTCTCTGAGGCCACAAGATATGTCCACCCTCAATAACCTGAGAAATAACATTGTCTTTAATGAATTAAACCATAAAATCAACATAGAGTGAAACACAGCAGAGATCAGAAATAAAAGAAGGAACCTTGCAGAATCAGATCACCTTCAATGCTAGTAATCATAATTGTAATAGACTTTATTGAGTCCTTTCTATGCGTTAGGCATGTGCCGGGAGTTTTGCATATATTGCTTTATTAATTTTCACTCTGACTGTATACATTAAGCCCGATTATCCCTTTTCTACAGTGGTTTGAAGGCATATGAACATAGCTACAGAATCAAAGGAGCCAATCAGACGTTTGACTTGTTGGCATTGAAAGTAGAGAAAAGAGAGAAAGGTCTAGGAGGGAGAGGCACACAGAGAGACAGATAGACTTTGGACAGTCTTGTCCAGGTGGTAGATAGAGTCTCCTAGCCCACTGCTTACAGAAGCTCCCCTTAAATCCACCTCGCCATGATTCTTTCTGTTGATGTTTGGCTTTCCAAATGGGTTAAGTTTACAAAGGGAGATTGTTTTAGCCATACTCATGGGACCATTCAGCGTGTATGTCAGTTATCATCAAGAATAATATATCCGCTTTCTGTTTTACACATTGGTCCCCATGAGTTCTTCTTGGACAATATCTCCCCTGAGGCTGTATATGAAGATGGAATAAATGACCTCTAGCCATTAGAGTTCACTCAAATTCACATTGAATTCTCCTTATATTTATTAACAAAGATAATAACCACAAACAAGTCAGAAAATGTATTGTTAGTAATACTTTCATTTAGGAATACATCTATAAATAAATACCTACATATTTAATTTGGGAAACTTACTTCGAAGACTGATTAGTATGAAAATTAGCCTAATATTGGCAGTAACCCTTTATAATGTAATGAATTATTTTCCTGCCTTGGCACTTATGGGCTGCTGTATGGAATAGTCTAAGGTGAAGTGTTTTGTACCTTTTGTAAAATTGCTACAAATAAAGCCACTTTTCATAAGGTTGTGTAGGTCCCTTGTGCAAGAATCAATATGGTTTCCTTTTTTTTTTTTACATTTTTTACATTTTTAATACTATTGTATCTTAATTTTTTTCTAAGGGAGGATGGTATTCACTATAAATTAGAAATCATTGCCACTGAAACTGGGATTTATATTGATATTTGATGACATTTTTTGCTTAATTATCACATGACATGGTATATGAAATAGTGTAAATGTTTCATAGGTCTCCATTTCTATTTCTATATCTACCCTTTTGACAAAAGGAAAGAAGAGAGGGAAGTATTTAAAATTTAAAATGTGTTTGTAATATAGATACTCAGATTAAGACAGTAACACTGTCTTAATTAACTTCCCTTTTGGGAAGTTTCTTATTATAGTTATATGAGTTATCTTTTTAAAAAAATTTTTATTTTTTAATTAAAAGAAGAATTTTATTGACGTATAGCTGCTTTACAATGCTGTGCCAGTCTCTGCTGTACAGCAGCATGACTCTGTTACGCACATGTAGACAGTCTTTTTTTATATTCTTTGCCATTATGGTTTATCACAGGATGTTGAATATAGGTCCCTGTGCTGTACAGTAGGACCTTGTTGTTTATCCATTCTAAATGTAATAGTTTGCATCTTCCAACCCCAAACATGAGTTATCCTTTTAATGTAAATTTTTATAATTGATCAGAAAAACGATACCTATTGTTATGGTGAAAATATGAAATTAATGAACGTCCTGAGTTTAAAATAACAAAAATTAAAATTAATGCATTAAGTTTAAAAAGAATCAGAAATTTGTTCCCGGATTTAGAGAGACCAGGCATGTTTATATTTAAAACAGAAGTATTTTTGAAGAGCACACTTAACAGATCTCTACTGAAAACTTCCTTGTTTTTGGTCCAACTCAGTGACTCAGGGAATTAGTTATGCTAGTCTAGGTTGTAGAAAAGAATAGACTACAACATTTATAATGGCTCAAAATAGGTGTTTTTGATCAGCTCACACAACAACCCAATGTGTGTGTTCTGCTCAGTGGGCAGCTTTCCTTTTTTTAAAATAAATTTATTTATTTATTTTATTTATTTATTTTTGGCTGTATTGAGTCTTCGTTGCTGCACACAGGCTTTCTCTAGTTGCAGTGAGCGGGGGCTACTCTTTGTTGTGGTGCGTGGGCTTCTCACTGCGGTGGCTTCTCTTGTTGCGGAGCACGGGCTCTAGGCACGTGGGCTTCAGTAGTTGTGGCTCACAGGCTCTAGAGTGCAGGCTCAGTAGTTGTGGTGCACGGGCTTAGTTGCTCCGTGGCATGTGGGATCTTCCTGGACCAGGGCTTGAACCCATGTCCCCTGCATTGGCAGGCGGATTCTTAACCACTGCGCCACCAGGGAAGTCCCAGTTTTCCTTTTTTGATACTTCAGGGACCCAGGCTCCTTCCGTCTTGTGGTTCCTTTCAACTTCCAATGGTAAGCACTTGTATTAAGCATCAGTTTTGTCCCTAATCATATGACCTTGTGGGCACTCAATAAAGGTTTATTTAATGAATGAGTTTGCCAATGCAACTATTAATAACTGTGGCAAGAGGTCCTATGGAAGGTTGTTCTCTTTACATAGATTTTTTTTCTTTGTATTTTTTCTTTTTTCTTCCTCTCCATCCTAGAAGTGGATACAGATGGCCCTCCGTATTGCAGGTTCCGCATCTGAAGATTTAGCCAACTTCAGGTTGAAAATACTCGGGAAAAATAATTCCAGAAAGTTTCAAAAACAAAACTTGCACCAGCAACTATTGGATAGCATTTACATTGTATTTGTAACTATTTACGTAGCATTAACATTGTGTTAGATCTTAGAAGTCATCTTGAGATTATTTACAGTATACAGGAAGAGGGTCATAGGTTATATACAAATACTACACCATTTTACTTAAGCGACTGGAGCACCCTCAGATTTTGGTATCTTCATGGGTCTTGGAAGTGATCCCCCATGGATACAAAGGGATGACTGTATATAAATTGAGACCTGCTAAACATTTAGACAATTTCATGTACTTTGCTATCTGTTCACAGAGCTCTTTTTCCAGACCAGGGAAAGAAAGGAGGAGGATGAAAGGAATATTAGGGCCATTAATGTTGTGAGTTAGTTTGAAATCATCTCCTTTTTAGAGAACAAAGGTGGAATGTGTCATATATGCTGTGTACGCATACATATATAAAACAGCTAAAAGGAGACATAGAATCTCTTAAGAGTAGCTGTATTTAGTGATACTGACCAGGAGGAGACTGGGAGGGAAGGATACCTGCATTCAGTGTATAAATATTTATACTGTTTGAACTTTTATCCTGTCCATATATTGCATCTTAAAATAAAGACAAACCACTTTTAAGGAGAAAAAAGAATTACACACAAAAGTTTCTGTTAAGTAATCAGACATTACTTTCTCTGTTTTTCCTGACTTAGGGGTCCAACATAACCGACACCTGTACTGAAATGCTCATGTGTGGAGTCTTATTAAAAATTTCTTCTGGAAATATTCAAGAACGGGTGTTTTTTCTTTTCGATAACCTTTTGGTGTATTGCAAACGAAAACACAGGTAAGAATATAGACAGGTAATAGTTCAGAAACTGTTTATCCATCGCACAGGTTCAGCCTTTCCTCTGTTCCCGGGAACTTCCACATACTCTTATCAGTAAACTCATCAGTAAACTTCCACATACTCTTATCTTCTCCCTGCACCTTGAAGAAAGGGAACGGGTTAGGATTAGAGCCAAGAGATAATTAAATTGCTGTCTCTCTATCTTAATGAGCTTTTTAAAAAATTCCTTTTTACCGTCTGTGAAAATGAACCTGTTTATTTCTTGTAATATGCTCTTCTAAATTCTTTGTGTTTGGTAACAAGATTGGGATTAGTAGAAATGGGCTTTAGGAAGATCTAGAAGAGGCTGTTAATTCTACCTGTATGAAACTCTTAAAAAAATTATAAGGTGATTCAAGTTGTTTAGGTGCAATTATTTTTTCCCCCAACTTTACTGAGGTATAATTGACAAATAAAATTGTAAGATAAAGTGTACAGTGTGATGATTTATGTATACATGGTGAAAGGATTTCCCCCATTGAATTAATTAACACATCCATCTAGGTGTGATTATTAAAGACATCTGTTTGAGAATGAGATCTTTCCTTCATTAGAGTTATCTCATCCTTATATATATGCCTGCCCCCAAGGCCAAAGCTTTTGCAAAATTAACAGTGTACAAATGATGTGAACCTTCATGGTCTCATAGCTGTAATTGTTAAATAAAGTAAGCAATAGGAAAAGTTTTACAAAATTAAAATCATGCAGTTTAGCAAATAGCCTTAAAGTATGTATAGTGAACGTGGACCAAATACATAGTGATTAAAAATGGAAATCACTAAATAAACCTATATGTCCATTCCCTTCCTGAATTGGAATGGTGTGAATATACCATCTGTTTCATTCATTTTAGAATACATCATCTCCGTTACCATATACTTTCTAAGCTCTAAAGATCTTTCAGAGAATATGAGTAAACTGAACCTTTTCTGAAACTTTCATAATTTTGTAATTATAGGAACCAGGGACCGGTGATTTTACTTTAATTCTACAGCTACATTCTTTAAAGAGGAGAGTGCTGGATTAGGCACCCCTACTCTGGATATTTCTGATGATATTCATTTTAGGAGAAACTAGTTTAAAAACAATTTATTGTGCGATATTAGATACATATAACATGATATTTCATCCTTTGGCTTGTTTATGATATTTGTAAGATAGTATCACAGTGTATTTGTCTTCTGCAGTTTACATTTTGTATACAATATGGTTTATAAACTAGTTTGTAAACTATATATCCCTGTGTGTAGCAATAATTTATTCATTTTAACTGCTGCATAAGAGTTCATTGGTTGAGGGACTTCCCTGGCAGTCCATTGGGTAAGACTCCACCTTCCAGTGCAGCGGGCACATGGTCAATCCTTGGTTGGGGAGCTACGATCCCACATGCCGTGCAGTGTGGCCAAGAAAAAAAAAAGATTTCATTGGTTGAATATATCACAATTTAATTATTCATTCTCCTATCAATGGACTTTAGGGTTGTTTCCAGTTTTTCTGCTATTGCGACATTACTGTACACATATCCTGGTGACCATTAAAATTCATCAGGAGGGAAGTCACAGAATCAAGTTATGCAAGTACTCAACACTACAATATAGAGCAAAATTATTTTGAAACCAAAGGTTTTTCAATTTTGATACTTCAATAGGGTCATTTTCTGAAGGGACCAAAGATCTCTTTATTTAAACTAATTGTTACAGTATTGGTCAGACACTTAACTGGGATTTCATTTTGATTATTAATATCTACAGGTCAAGAAAAATATAAAAAACCTGGACAGAGATCACAGCAAGATCACAAAGAAAATTAATGCTTTGGAAAATAGGACCCAAAGATAGATTCTGTAGTGTGTGTGGGGGTGGTATACATATTTATATCTATATCTATATCTATATCTATATCTATATCTATATATATAGATTATAATGTATAAAAAATATATAAACGTGCCATAATTATTTGCCTGTGACTAAAACTGCTATTGAGGATATTAAGCTTTGAAAAATATGATTGATTTTAAATATGATGTACCAACCTATAAGAAATTCTTTTTTGCAAGACACCATGACACTGTTTCCTCCCTGAGAGACAATGCAGTTGCCTGCATGTTATTCTGCTCTGCATTCTTCTCTCTTCGGCCTCCAACGATGCCAACTTTCATAGCTACCTGGCCTGAATCCTTAATTTAAAGCAGTTATTTAGGCTTTCTACAAAGGACATTTAGAGGTCGCTTTCAAAATGAACATGGGTGTGCAGGATGGTGAGGGCCTGGGGCTGGCAGACGGTCAGTCAGATTAATTAATCAATTTAGTTTTGTTTAGTGGTGATGAAGGACTATGAAGTTTTGATGAGGGTTTAGGACATGTAAGCTGGAAGATGCTCTCTTTTCTAAAGGAGCTCAGGGAGCATGATAGCACCTTGAGAATCCCCTCCCTTCGCCTCCCTCTTCCACTCCAGGGCAGGCGTCAGATGCAAAGGAGAGGAGGGAAGGGAGCACTGCATTAGTGTACTTGACGTCTTACCTTTTGCTCGGTGTGTCTGTGTAACACAATACATTAATAATTATTTCAGTATGTTCAATTGTTAACAGACTTTTGTCAATGAGTCAAATTGAATAGTTCAGGTCAACTGAAGTCTCTTGAATGACTAGGTATTACTTAATCTTCTTGAATTATTTCTTAGAATCTTTCCTCTTTAATATATTTAAGAAACCCAGTTTTTTTTTTTTTTTTTTTTTTGCGGTACACGGGTCTGTCACTGTTGTGGCCTCTCCCGTTGTGGAGCACAGGCTCCGGACATGCAGGCTCAGCGGCCATGGCTCACAGGCCCAGCCGCTCCGCGGCATGTGGGATCCTCCCGGACCGGGGCACGAACCCGTGTCCCCTGCATCGGCAGGCGGACTCTCAACCACTGTGCCACCAGGGAAGCCCAGAAACCCAGTTTTGAAAACACTATCCCTGAGTGTTCAATGATTCAAGTATAAATATACATAACTGCCTAATTCATTATTACAAATGTTCATCTGTAAACCTGGATTTTTGTTTTTTTTTTTTACTTTGTGTTGCATAGGTTTTAAGATTAAAGGCTGGTACCATACACAAAATTTTGAAATGTTTTGGACTATTTTAAAAATAAATAAGATCTTTATGAAGGATTATAAATGTATTGAGTGACTTATCCCTCAAGTATACAGTTATCATATCATAAAAACAATATAGGGAAATATTTTACAGCTAGATAATGCTTAATAACCTCCAGCACAGTTAAATTTCTTTGACGAAGGATCATAAATAAGTATTAACTGAATTTCACCAGGGATTGAAAAAATGGGAATTACCAGCTGGTTACTGAAAAATGAGAAATGAAGGTGAAATAAATCAAATGAAATTGTAAATAACCAACTTTTAGTGTCTGTCAGAGTTTGATTAGGCATCTTTGATGTCATATATTGAGTAGAAGTACATATTTACCCTCTTACCTGTATGTTGTCCTTAGCCTACAGCTTCAGTTTATTTAAAAAAATAGCACACAAGTCACATCTTATAGAGCAACCTGTGCTGTTATGAATGGGAGGACACAAGTAAAAAATACCAAGAGCCTAACATTTGATATTATTGACTGAATTGGTATCTCTTTTTCAAAAAATTATTGCTTTAACACTGTTTTGCATTAAGTTTAGTAACCAAGTTTTTGTGATTTCATTCAATTGTAAGACGGTTGAAGAATAGCAAAGCATCTACCGATGGACATCGGTACGTTTTTCGTGGACGGATCAATACAGAGGTGATGGAAGTGGAGAATGTGGATGATGGCACAGGTAAGTGATTGGTAGGTTTAAAATGGAACGCCAATAATAAACTCCCTTGTAAGACAGACTTTTCACTTGAATAATTCATTTGCAGTGAATTTCAGCTTAAAAATACTTTGTTAGGTAGAACAGTCACAGGAAAAAGGCAAGATAAGGGAGAGGAGGTCTTTTATAAAATGGAAAATTACATTCGGCTGAAACATGTTAAACCCTAGCATTAAAAACAAAGATACAAAAATAGCTGGGAGTGTCATAAAGTAGTAGTAATGTCCATAATGTACATATTTGTTTGATCGTGATGCTATTAAAATTGTCCAGCTTAAGAGCTATCGTAGGAAAGCATTGAACCTCCTAGAATTACTTTTCATGATACAGGCTTGGAAAGCCATTCAAAAAGTAGCATCAGATTATTTGTATTCTGTCCTGACTACTAGTTTATTTGTGTGGTTGGACAGAGGACGAGAATGTTTGACCTCTAGAAAATGTGGTCTGTAGTGCAGTGTTGGACAAACCATAGATTGCAATACAGTAGTCAAATTTGAATTGGATAAGATGGAAATTCTTTATTCTTAAGGTGTTCTTGAAAAGATATTTCAAAGACAAGGTTCAGCTGTCATTTTAATATAAATATTTGAATGTATTTAAGATACTGAATGCATTGTTTTTATAAAACTAAATTTTTCTTATTAAAAAAATTGGAATTTGCAGAAAAATAGGTGAAAAGTAGTAGATAATCTTATCAACCAAAGACAAATAAATGAGAAGAAATTTTTAAAATGTCTTCACTTTTCCTTTGGTGCATAGGTAAAAAAATACTTGAAACATGAACTTTATAATTTTGTATCCTTTTCCATTTAAATAAAAGCATTATCTTAATGATTGTCCTCTTTATCTTCATGTCTTTTCTCCAAATAAACATAGTTTTTATTGTTGCATAACAGTCAATTAAACAGATAAACCATAGTTACCTTAACAACTAGTATTGCTTCATTAGCTGGATTTAATACATTCTTAATTTAAAAGTGGCATAACTTTACAATGTTGAAAAGAGTACCGAGAATATAATAGCTGTTTTCTGATACACTTAAATTTTCAGTGTTATTAATTTGAGGCAGTGTTTTGGGAATTTAAAAGGTCAATGGAGAAGCTACTTTTTAGAGTTTTAAAAGGAAAAATTAGAAACATTTTTTCCCCATAAATAATGTCATATGTTATTTTGGATGCCAGAAAAATGTTCTTTTATTGTTTGACAAAATCAAACATTTATTTTAAAAAGTAATTTTCTCAACATTAAATACTTATAATGTGAGTGTATTGTAATTTTAAAAACTTCTCTTAGAAATTTATGCATTCCCACTGTTGATCACCAGAATTCAGGTTAAATACATTATTTAGACACCAATTTCTTGATGTTCTAAATAATATATTCTGTCAGTTTCTTCTGTTTTCTAGTCTAACAATACAGTACTTGGCTATTGTTCATCTTATTAAAATGCAAGTTATTTAAAGGATACCAGACTATCCCATGAGGTTTATAGTTAGTTGTATCAGTTTTGGAAAAACCCCATCTCATTGTATAAAGCTTTGCAGAATTAAGAGTAAGGAATTTGCAAACTGGATAGCTTCAAAATAATTAGTGACTTGTTCAGGGCTGCCTCTTGGATTTTTCTTTCTTTTTTTTTTTTTAAAGTCAGTGACTAGAGACTATTGAACTTGGATACTCCACACTTAATGAATGACAGTTTTAATTCCATTTTTTCTTGACACTTCCTATAAAATTAATATTTTAGATCCACTGAAACTTACAAATTTCTGTGTTTACTGGCAATGAATAGATTATTTGTTCTTTCATTTAAAAAATATTTTAAAATTCCTACTTAAGGAAAGGCATTGTTGGACTTTTCTGTGATCTTTAATGAGGGTGTTCTTTATAGATAAGTTTAATTCTTATTTTGTTAAATGAAGATATTGAGATAGGTACTATGATTAAAATTATGAAGCTGTTTATATATCACTAAGTCTTTTGAAATAAATAAAAATAAATTACTTATTTTGTACAACATTGATAATTTAGTAACTATGATATCGTTACAAAATACTTATACTACATTTTGAGGTCTGCTGTATGTATTACATAGATGTGTGTGCATACATATATATACACATGTGTGTATACGTGTTTTAAATTGCTTATGATTTTTTAAATTGTCACGATAGAAAACAGCTAGCACATAAATGTTAAAAAGGAACATTATCCTTTCATTGTAAATTATTAGGTGACACAGCTGTTCTTTGAAAACCTTATATTGATACAGCAATTAATCTGTTATTTGAGATAGTAGATTTTATAGTCAGCTAATGACCTTGCTTTTTGTACATGAAACAGTAGCCATGTGCAATCACATGCTGGTTCTGACTTCAGTTGTACAGTTTCCAAAGGAAGTTTGAATTCACAGGCTGGAGTGGTCAGGCAAGGCTTCCTGGAATATGTGGGTACCTATTAAAGAGAAGTAAGGGTCCATGAGGCAGAGGGTAGAGCAGGATAGCTTGATGAGAGCCTTGGCGTGGGGGACACATGAATATTCTCAGGACAAGAAGGAAAGCAGCAGAAAAGAAGAGTGGTGGGAACACACTGGAACGTAGTGGGAAATGGAGTTGGCTAGTAGGGTGGAGTCAGTCTAGGGAGAATCTCTAAAGCAAACCTACATGTGTTGACTTGATTCAGTGGTGAGCTACCAAAGGCTTTTGAGCTAAGAAATGGCTGCTAATGAAAAACATTGGAGGAAAAGTCAGCGGGGTGTGAACAGGGCAGTGCCAGGCTCAAGTAATCCCAGGAGGAAAGGAAGGTTACAGAGGTGGCTTGCCCAGGGCACATACTGTACAAGGTCAGAAGCATCACTCTGGTGAGTTTGGCACTTGAACTTGAGTTCCCCTATGTTCTGTGGGCGGAATACATTATGCTCATTTTAAAGTAAGTCTGATGTTTTATTACTGCAGGCTGCATGTGGCTTTTGTGGGTTTCTTTGTCTGGAGTATGGATAAAGGGGTAATAACGCTAGTGGGAATGTGGGATCTTTTAAGCTGCAGTGCTACGGTTCACTTAGCAATCTTTGCCTGGTTTTCGAAGAGGGGAGAGAATCTGAAGAGCTCGTTCTTGTTTGTGATACTGGCCTTGTAAGGTGACAGCTTGCAGGAGGGAGGTGTGGAAACACGTATAATTTGTTCTTTTTTTCCAGCAGTTTATCCTAACTTCTCAATTGGTTATTTTTATAGATATTAAGGAGGGATGGTGGTCTAATTAGGAACTACAATAATAATTTTTATTACCTTACTAATTCCAATGATGCTTATCTGATGTGAATTATTAGGTTCTGCTCTTTTGCATGCATTGTGAATATGAATTAAATATGTAAAAGTAAGAAGAAAAGTACAAAAATTCCTTTTAAAAACAGATGGTAATTTCTTTAAAAGGGAAAATCCTCTGTCAGGTTAAATCTCCGTATTAACAGAAATTGTTATTGAGTATTCATGAGATTATGGCTAGAAGAATATCTAACTAATATATGATATATATAATATAATCCTATCCTGGCTCAAATGTAACCTGGAATTTTTCAAGTAGCCCTCTCCCCCACCTAGACAGAATCATTCAATAATGCATTTCTGGAATATTTTTGAATATTCTGTTCACAGATAATTTATGGTGATTTTGGAGCTAAAAGACTATGAGAACCAGATTTTGGGGGAATGAGAACCAAATCATTTCTTCCTCTACTCAGAACTTAGCAAATAAAATAGATCAAAAGAAACAAACAAACAAAAACAGGTGTAGTGCCACAACCTTTTATGTTCTGTGGCTTACCTCCTATAATCCACCATAGCTTCTTAGTGTCTCTCGGGGGAGACAATGGAAGATGTCACTTTAATTGATGCAGATGCTGATTCAGGCATTTGTCGTATGTGTTTCTGTCTTGAAATGTTTGCTTTGCAGACTCTCATGCCAGTAAAGGCTGGTTACAATTAATGTCTATTCTCTGCCTGCCGTTAGGTAGGGAGCTGCCAGAAAGGGTTTGCTGATGACGTTTTCAAATCCAGGATGTCAGTTTAACCAAAATTATGGTGAGATCTAGAAAAAGACAAATGTGAATTCACACTCAAAGAAGAATTTTTTCTTTCATAAAACAGAAGCAGTATTGTAACAAATTCAATAAATTCTTTTTATGTGGACTTTTGAAATGGTCCACATTAAAAAAAATCTTTAAAAAAAGTTGTATTGCTTTAGGAACTTGAACAATATTTTTGGACATTGAGGAAAGGAATGTTAATGAGTTTGGGTAGTTAGTTTCCTGTAATATGTTAATGTTGTGAGTTAGAAATGTTCCATTATTGAGGTCTGACTGCATTTAATATATAAATGTTTCTTCAAGTTTTAAAATTTGTATGGTCTTCAGTACACATATATAAAGCAAAGGTATTTTGAAGAATTCAGTGGTTTTGGACCTTTTTTGAATGATTGCATTACTTGAATATAATATCTGTTCATTCACCTTTACCTATTAATTTTCAGCTGACTTCCACAGCAGTGGACACATTGTTGTTAATGGGTGGAAGATACATAACACAGCCAAAAATAAATGGTTTGTGTGTATGGCAAAAACACCTGAAGAGAAACATGAATGGTTTCAAGCTATTTTGAAAGAAAGAGAACGGCGGAAAGGTGGGTATATGAATTGGGCATTATTATACTTTGTGAAGGTTCAAATTTAACAAGAAAGCAGAAAATGGGCAAAAGTTACGAGAAAGTAGATGGTGTCTGATGTTCACTTAGATTAACTATGTGATGTAAGGCCGGGCTAAAATACTTTTTGAATACTTCCAATGTTGTTACTGAAATAAAGTAAAAGAAAACCATATATAGTTAGCAAAATAATTATATTGTGGCTAGCGGTGTCTTTTAAATAGTGTCCTAGTCTACTGAGGCTACTGTAACAGATTACCCTAGACTGGGTGGCTTATAAACAACAGCAATTCATTTCTCACAGTTCTGGAGGCTGGGAAGGCCAAAATTCAGTATCCAGTGAGGGCTGTTTCCTGGTTCATGGATGGCCATCTTCTCACTGTGTCCTCACCTAGCAGAAGGGATGATAGCTCTCTGGGATCTCCTTAATAAGGGCACTAATCCCATTCATGAGGACTCCACCCTCATGAGCTAATCCCCAAAGACCCTACTTCCTAATGCCATCACATTGGGCATTAGGATTCAACATATGGAATTTGGGGGCACACAGACATTCAATTTACAGCAGATAGTTTCACCTGCTTTAAAATTTGTTTTCTTGGGGCCTCCCTGGTGGCGCAGTGGTTGAGAGTCCGCCTGCCGATGCAGGGGATACGGGTTCGTGCCCCGATCTGGGAGGATCCCATATGCCGCGGAGCGGCTGGGCCCGTGAGCCATGGCCGCTGGGCCTGCGCATCCGGAGCCTGTGCTCCGCAACGGGAGAGGCCACGACAGTGAGAGGCCCGCGTACCACAAAAAAAAAAAAAAAAAAAAAAAAAAAAAATTTGTTTTCTTTGCACTTTATTCTTGCCATTTCTAAAGCATCATTATAGAGTTTTCCTTTAAGAAACATGCTTTAATAATATAATGCAGTGTTGTGGGGCCTGCAATAATTGCTCCCTGTATATTTAACAGTACACTGAAAACTCCTAGGCCACATATTTTGGTATTCTAATTATAAAATAAGGCAATTTGGATGAATATTAACTTTTTAATATTGTTACAATGCCACAGAATGTAATGTAACTCAGTAAGGAGCTTGTTCACACAAGGAGGCCTAGCTCAAATTCACTTCATGTTTTTATCAAGGTTTGCAAAGAGTATTTGATCTGGTGATACTCAGTTGTATGAAGTTTATCTGCAAGTACTCGTATTTCTGTAATTCAGCTAGGAAATAGAAATGCTTGTATAACTACTATTTTCTTTACCAAATAATTGATGAGAAACGTGACAGTGTTTATTCCTTTTCTCAGAGATCTAGATATAAAATATCTCATTGGTGACGAAATTTTGGAACACAAAGAGTTGCTTCCTCCATCTTTAGGTATTTCCCCATGAAGGGTGTAGAGAGTTTCTACCTTGATTAAAATACGCATAGCATACCTTTTTATAAGTATCTCCAAAACATTTAAAAATACTTACTCCTTTGATTGATCTTAGATGAAGAACCAGACAGAAAAATTTAAAACAGAGATCATGAATGCATAATTGGCTCTTTAAGTTTTGTTGAATCTAGCAGTCAATTCAAATAGCATAACAAATCATTTAGAAGGTAAATTGAATTTTTCATCAATTGAACCTTAACTCTTCTCAGAATGGCTATGCATATAAATACCCCTAAGACCAAAAAAAAAAAAAAAAAAAGGAAGAAAGAAAGCACATTCTATAACTCTGCTTATATTAACAGGCTCTATTCTTATTCACTATTACTGACCAATGTTAACGGCTTCTCCATAGTAAAGAATAAAATTTTAGTAAGGAATTTAGTAGGTAGAAGACTAAAAATAATCCAAGAATTTCTTCTTCTGCCACAGTTCTTCATCAGTGCCATTTGCTGATTGTCAGTGTTCCCAGGATTTCCCCTTTGGCACTGGTCACCTCTAAACTTCCTTGCCTGCTCTGTGTTGTCTCTTCCCATCAGATTAACTTCCACTCTGCACTGCCAGGTTCTCAATCTTTATGTCCAGCCTTGTTGACTCTCTGGAGCTCCATGCCCACTTAATGAGCTGACCCCTGGACTCCACCTGAACTTCCAAACCTGCTATTTTTTTTTTTTTTTTTTTTTTTGGCGGTACACGGGCCTCCCACTGTTGTGGCCTCTCTTGTTGCGGAGCACAGGCTCCGGACGCGCAGGCTCATGGGCCATGGCTCACGGGCCCGGCCGCTCCGCAGCATGTGGGATCTTCCTGGACCGGGGCACGAACCCGTGACCCCTGCATTGGCAGGCGGACTCTCAACCACTGCGCCACCAGGGAAGCCCCAAACCTGCTATTGTTTACAGAGACTTGAGCTTCCCTGAACTTCGGCGGGTCCCTCCTAATTGTCTCCCTCTTTTTAAACCCTCCCGCTTTCAGTTTGTTCCCTACACTGTCCTCTGAGCTTTGTTTCCAAAGCGACAAAACTCCCTTTCCTTCATTACTCTGCCTTCCCCCTCCCTCTGGTTAAAACACGTAGATGTTCTCCCAGTAGAGAAGGAGTGAAATACGCTGAGACTGCAGTTGAGTCTGGACCCTGCTCACCTCTCCATCCACCTCCTGTCCTGTCACCTGAAACCCAGGGCTCCGTGCTGCTTCCCTCAGAGGCCCTCGTGAATACTTTCTCTCTCTGGAAATCCTGTTCATACCCGTGCATTCAAACACAGCCCCTCTGTGAAACATTTCCTATTGTTTCTCAGATAGAGGCGAAGTTCTCTGAATACGTCTCTGCTGTAGCACAGTTTTCCCTCTAAGGCTGTCTCCAGGGCCACCATGTCCAGCTGCACTGATCTAGTCCTACAGAAGGGGTTCAGTAGCGTCTGAGATACAGCTGTTCTGTGTGCCTCTGGGGCACAGTTTGACCAAAGGTGCCATATGGCCCCGGACATCTTGCCTTGACTGTCTCCCTGGTACTCTATGAGCTTCTTGACAACCAGGGCCCTATCATAGGAGCTCTGTATCCACAGCCCCCAACACGTGGTAGACACACAATGAATGTTTGTTTAACAAAGGCATGAACGAATGAAGAGACTTTTTCAGTTACCTGTCCTGTGTTTCATTTTCGATAGGTTTAAAATTAGGAATGGAGCAAGACACCTGGGTAATGATCTCTGAACAGGGTGAGAAACTTTATAAAATGATGTGCAAACAAGGAAATCTGATCAAAGACAGAAAAAGAAAACTGACTACGTTCCCTAAATGCTTTCTTGGAAGGTAGGGTTGGTAGTCTGGATGCATGTACTTCTTTCATATTTTCATGATCTCGTGTGTTAACTTTCTTTTAGTTACTCATTTTTCTCTAAAAAATATTCTCCTAAGTGTTTTTGAATCTTTCTTTACTATCAGCATTTGCTGGGCCATAGTGGGATGAGGGAGTGGACATAGGGCCAGGAATCCTGACCAGAAAAGTTAAGGCGTTCATCCATTCATCCACGACTTCAGTAATTTCTGATATATTGTGTTTCAGGGGTGAAGCAGAGGCTGGGGTCAGGCAGGCGGGTTTGCCCGTAGGGACAGAGTCCGGCAAGGACATGAATACAGGGCCTGAGAGTCAGTTACACTGAAGGGTACACAGTCTACATTACAATTAATTCAGAATTTAGACAGCTGGGACAAGGATGAAGGGATATAGATGGAGAGTCTGAAAAAGTGGGTCACGCGAGGGGCCAGGCACAGAGGAACAGGCAAGGAGGTCTCTTGGTTGTTCAGCCCAGAGCAGATTGATTGTATGTCCTTTGGTTTCTGTAGCCGACTGCACGGCTGCAAGTGGGAATCCCTGGTGGGTTAAGCAGGCAGGGGGGATGCCTTCAGGTAGCTCTGCTTAGGGCAGGCTTTGTGCTGGCTTCTTCCGATAATTATTTCCAATCCTCCAATACATACTTAGGAGTTAAAAACCATATATATATATATATATATATATATATATATATATATTTTTTTTTTTTTTTTTTTTTTTTTTTTTTTTGGGGTACGCAGGCCTCTCACTGTTGTGGCCTCTCCCGATGTGACGCGCAGGCTCAGCGGCCATGGCTCACGGGCCCAGCTGCTCCGCGGCATGTGGGATCTTCCCGGACCAGGGCACGAACCTGTGTCCCCTGCATCGGCAGGCGGACTCTCAACCACTGCGCCACCAGGGAAACCCAAAAACCCGTATATTTTTTAAAGATTCAGAAACTAGTGATCAGGGAGTGTGACTAGCCCACGTTCGTACAGCTAGTAAATGCCAGTGTCAACGCTGTAAAAGTAGACTGGAGAGGTAGTTCATAGCCCAGACTTCACAGTCAGACTGTCCCCACTCAAATCTAGTCCTGACACTGGCTAGTTGAGAGATTGGGGAGGGTTAAATTTCTCTTTCCTCTCTAACAATGGAAATGATTGTAGTGCTTACCTGTAATACCTACCAGAATGTCTTGTTTTTTTTTTCTTTTCTTCCAGTTTTATTGAGATACAGTTGACATACAGCACTGTATAAGTTTAAGGTGTGCAGCATCATGATTTGACTTACATACATCATGAAAGGTTTACCACAGTAACTTGAGTGAACGTCCATTATCTCACTTAGATATAAAGTTAAAGAAATAGAAAAACATTTTTTTCCCTGTGCTGACTCTTAGGATTTACTCTCTTAACTTTCATATGTAACATACAGTGGTGTTCATTATATTTTAGCATGTCTTCTTAATTAGTTATGCAGGCACACAAGCTCACCCTAGGCCACACCAATCCCAACCCCGTTAGAATACAGGCCAGGAAACCCAGTGCTTTCAGGGCAGCAGGGGGCCTCTTCTTCAGTGGGGTGGTGCTCCCAGCAGGACACACAGCTGCCAGCAAGCTAGGGTTGCTTGTGTTGGCTGTGCCCCAAGTGAAGGTTCCTGGGCAAGGGAAGGAGCAGCTGTGAGCCCCTCTTGGTTTCTAAGTCCCATGTTGCAAAGAAGACGCTCTTTCCCGTAACAACGTCATGGGCATAACTTCCAGGGTCCCCAGATCACGTGCCCACTTACAAGAGAGTCACACCAGGCTATGGCTTCTCACCATATATTTATAAGCATGGAGCTGAGCCATCAGGAGCCATTTTTACCACAAGCACTGCTGCCTAGTTACACAGCTGACACCCGACCTTCATCAGGTTTCTAGGGAAACAGAGCTAGAAGGCTAACCCAGGGTCAAATTTGTCCTTATTGAAGGAGAAGGGGTTTTATTAACCCTTTACCCACACTATTATGTTTAACTCCAGGACAGCACTATGGGGTTGACAGTCTTATTAATTCTATGTCATTGAGGAAAAAACCTGAGGCTTAGAGAGCTAGATTTACTAACCCAACATCACGCAGCTGGTAGAGGCAGAAGCAGGATTTGAATCCAGGTTGTTTTATTGAAAAGTACATGATCTTAACCGCTATACTATATTCTACTTTACTTTTATTTTCTTTCTTTTGGATGGTTCTTATTTAATAGAAGCATATAAAGAACTTTAACAACTTCTCTGCCTTAAAATGTGCATTGTAGACTAGACATCCATTTTTGAATTTCCGTATCCCTTGGTTACTTGGCTTTACCATATGTGTTGCTTTTAGTTTTGAAATAAATGGAAAAGTAATTTCCTGACACTTTCCATTGCTTTGCTTCTCTGGCCTCTGTGCAAAACATAAAACCATTCTAAAATATATTCATTAGTTAATGTAAGAGTTCAAATGTTAGCTTTTTAAATATGAGCATGATTAAGTATTTTATTGTAATAAGTCTCTGTATTTAGTGTTCTCTTAATGATACCACATGGCCATAAAAAAAAAAATCAGTACTGAGCTGAAGCTCTCCTACGTGTTACAAAACATCACCTCTCTATCTGAGTTGCTGGGGCCCCCCATCCTCTCCCGAAATGCTGAAAGATGTGAGCTGTGGTCCTCAGTGGCCTTTCTCAGCCACAGCAGATGTGTGCGATAGACAGTTCTGATGGTTGATTTCGTGTTGGAGTATTCCTTATGGATGACAGTTTAGATATAACAATGAATTTACCAAGTAATTTTAAAATTAGAAAACAAGGTAGTCAGACTTTTCTGTGTCTTTTGGTGTGTATCAGTTTTCTATTGCTGCAAAACACATTACCATATATGTAGTGACTTAAAAACAACGCCCATGTATTAGCCTGTATTTCTGTAGGTCAGAAGTCCAGGTGAGTTAGACCAGGTTCTGTGCTAAGGGTCTCACAAGGGCATAATCATGGTGTTGGCAGAGCAGGGGCTGGGCTCTTATCTTGAGCATTTGAGGAAGAATCCACTTTCCAGCACATTCAGGTTGTTGGCAGAACTTAATCATTTGTAGTTGTAAGCATGAGGCCGCCATCTCCATGCTGGCCATTGGCCAGGGCTGCTCTCTGTTAGAGGTTGTCTGTATTCCTTGGTATATGACCCCTCTGTTGCTGCAAAGCCAGCAGTGGCACATTGAATCTTTCCTGTGCTTTTACTTGTTCTCACTTTCTCTTGTGCCACCAGCCTGAGAAAACGCTGCTTCAAAGGGCTCAACTGATCAGGTCAGGCCCACGTGGATGATTTCCATATTTTAAGGACAACTGACATGGGATTTTAATTACATATGCCAGTCCGTTCACAGGGCTACCTAGATTGGAATTTGATTGACAGACCAAGGGGTAGGATTCCTGATAGGGGGGTGGGAGAACATCTTTAGAAGTCTGTCTACCGTACAGGGCGTGCAGTTTAATTTTGTCTGCCCTCTTGGAGTTTCAAACCCACAGGTTCTTTGTGCCTGGAAAGCTACTTTCAAGACAGTTTATGTCTTATATTAAGTCATTATTACTCTATCTAGTTCTGTCATTTAGCTGTCTTAGGATCTGTTGTTTCTCTTTCGTCCCAAATTTGCTTTTATGTGCATAATAACCAACAGTTAAAGCTACTTTAGAATTTTCCCTTTGTGTTTACTAAAGGTCTCAATAAGCTGAATAGTTATTAAGTATAGCTTAGGTAAGTCTGAATGTATGGACATGAGTTTTCTAGAATAGAGTCCAATTGATATCTGTGGGCCTTACATATGTGAAAAAATGTATGTGAAATGCACTGCAAGCATTCCTTTATATTTGGAGACTCCTTTCATAGCTGCTTGATAAATGCATGGTAAGGATAGACTTCCTGGGGGAAAAAAATTAATGATTTCACTTCTTCATTGGATTTCTGTTGCAGTGAATTTGTGTCATGGCTGTTGGAAATTGGAGAGATTCACAGGCCTGAGGAAGGTGTTCACTTGGGACAAGCATTGTTAGAAAATGGAATCATCCATCATGGTAATTATTTTATTAATCACCTATTTATTTATCCACAAATTACGTGTATCTTCATTGCATTGATCAGTTTAGTTTATAATACTTCTCCACATTATAGGATGCTTATGTTTTTTCCAGCGTCTTTGAGTGCCTCATCTATACAGAATATTGTTTCAGGGAGTATAGGTTTATGATGATATATTTAACTTGAAACGGACAATTCCAACACAGAAGTCCAGGTAAGTGATGTGGGACTGAAGAGGAAGGAACGGCGAGTTCTAACTAGAGTATTTGGGATGCTTCGTGAGGGGATTGTGCTGGTTATTGTAGAATGAATGGAACTCTGACGAGGACAGGAGACAGAAGGACCTTCCACCCTGAGGAAGCAGTAGCACTCAGACACGGGAGTGGGAAGGTTCACGATGGCCTCTTCAGAACTAACGCAGAGTCTCACGTGGCAGGACCGTATCCTTCACGGATGAATATGCTGGGACGAGGGGTGTGGTGAGAAAGGTAGGCAAACACCTGATCCCAGCAGATTTTAACTTGCTGGCTGTGTACGTGGGGCTTCTTCTGAGGGAGCTGAGGAGGTGATGGGCATCTGGAGACAGAGGAGCGACCAGATCTTGATTTTGGAGATAACAGATGAGTGGAGAGTTAGAGATTACAGAGATCCCTGCCCACGGGGACCCTTCCTTCCCCAGGAGGGAAAGGACCAGGGCCGTGTCCATGGCATGATGAGAGGGACCCATTCAAGAAATTCTGGAGAAGCTGAGACAGCGTATTTGATGTCTATGTGGACTTAGGAGGTGAAGAGTGAGGGGTGATGTCAGATTATTCTGAGCTTTTTGTCTGGATGACAGACATAGTTAATTCAAGAGGAGGAGCATCGGGGGGAAGGTTTGCAGTGGATTGGGTATGAAACATCTGCAGGGGAGCGTTCAGAGTGAGGGTCAGATTTGGGAATCATTTCAAGAGAGCGTGAGGTTCTTAGCACATCGATAAGAGTCTACAAACAAACAAAAAACAAGAAAGCAATGATCATGGGACTAAGAATAAAAGCTTGAAGAATTTCTAATGCAAAATGTGGGAGAGGAGAAAAAGGCAGGGAACTACGAATAAATATGGATATTTGGCCGTGATGTTTTGATGTTCATTTTTTTTTTTTTTTCTAAATGAGAGTGAGGTGAAAACAAACTAAATCCTCCCAACTTTTCCCCACCACAGTAGACGCTGCCAATATAATGTACCACCATCTACCCAGATAGGAATCCCCTGGCCTTCCTTTTTCTCCTTCATGCCATCGAGCCCTGTAAGCCCCACCACCAAACAGGTCTCTAATCAGACCACTGCTCTCCCTTCCAGGATCTCCACCTTCTTCCCAGTCACCACCTTCTCTGTTCTTGCTTGCACATTTGTCCTCCATCCCCATAGGACACTCTCCAGGTAATGGCTGAAGAGACCTTTTAAGACATATATAAGATTCAGGCATTCTCTTGCTTACAGGCATCTACTAGCTTCTCATTAAACTTAAAGAAAAGTCCAGACATCTGACCTAAATCTCTTACCATGGCCCACAGGGCCCTACATGATAGGGCCCCTGCCTTCCTCTCTGAGGTATCACATAGTGCTGTACCTAACTCATTACACTGGGGCCACCCTGACCTCCTGTCTCTTCTTTGAACACTCCAAGATGACTCCCCATTTAGGATCTTTGCTCTTGCTGTTCTCAATCAACAATTGCTTATTAACTCCTAGTATATGCCAGTGACCTTTCTAGGTGCTGGAGACACAGCAGTGAATGAAACGACAGAAGTCTCTGTATTGTGACTCGTCTTCCATGACACTCTGCCTTTTAGATCCTACCCAGTCCCATTATTCCAATAAACTACTTCTTAAATTTTTGAAATTTTCTTCATGTACTACTTATCACTCTCTGAAATTATCATGTTGTTTTGTTTCTTTGTTTAATATTTCTCTCTTTATCTCCCATCCCTACTCTAGACTGCAGTCAAAATATAAGCACCGTGAGAACAGGAGCCTTGTGTGTTAATATACAGCAAACACCTAGAATGCCCAGCACATATAGGTGCTTAATAAATTATTTGCTGAGTGAGTGAATAAATGAATAATTGTATTTTGAGCAAACAGATAATGTTGATACATTGTGTATGATTTTGTACTTGGTTCATTAATGCCATTAAAACACCATGTAGCATCTAGTATGCTAAGAAGCGTCATCCAGTATCTTATAAGTAAACATGCAAAGGTGTTGAGTTAGATGGCTTTCCTCTTTATGCTCCTTTTTTCCTTCTTCTAACCCCATGACCAAGTATATATCTGGGACAAGAATGGACTGTATTTGTTTTATCCTGCAATCTATTAAAGCTGAAGTAGGTGGCATGTAAAGAGGTTTTGTGTACAGTCGTTGACCTTCAGAAGTGATTATTCTTTTCCCATTCAGACTGTGTACTTCCAGGGCCTGTGTATTACCAGTAGAGCAAGGAAGGGAAAATCTGTTTATGGATACCTTTTATTTACTCCTTTCCTTACTGATTCTTTCCTTCATTCTACATGTAAGATATTAGGCTAGGTACTTGAAGATATGTAAATATGAACCCTCGACCTCTTTTTTCTTACGGTCTAATAGTTTTAAGCCTATCTTTTTACCTTGTCCATCAAGAAACCCAGCTGCTGGAATATTTCCTTTCAGACAAGACAGAAATCTACTAGGATGGGAGAACTAATTTTTTGCAAGGACTATTGAGAGGGAAAACTGTATTGGTTAGCACTAGCTGCTGTAACAAATAAACCTCCCCAATACAGTGGCTTACATTATAGAAGCTCATTTGCCACTCATGTACAGTTCAGTCAGTGGTGGAGGATGAGGTGGTGGCACCCTGCTCCGTGCAGGGTTTTGGTCCCTGACAGAAGCTCTTCCATCTTCAATACAGTGCTCCTAAAGGTCACCTTGAAGGAAGGGTGGAGTTTCTTGTTTGTTTTAAATGGGTTTGTACCCTTCCCATTGTGCATCACGTTTGTGCACATGTCCGTGGGCACAACTCAGGTATGTGGTCACCCTTGGCTGCAAGAGGCTCCTAGAAATGTCCTGTAGATGCATATGCAGGAAAAACAAAAGCTAAACCAATTTGGTAAAAAACTACCCAATTTCTGCCCCCGAGGCTTAGCTCCTGGGTCAATATAAGATCTTTGAAATCATATGAAAGACAGAGTAATCATTATATTTATTTGTTAATGTTTTACAATGATATCAGCATATAATAGTCACAAAAATCAATTTTAACATTTGTTTTCAGTTGAGGTTATTGTGACTTCTGTTGTTAATTTGAGTCACTTTAATCTTCTATGAATTAGAAATAACAGAAAAAAATGGTCTTAAAGCTATCTGTCAACAATAGATGCTGCTATTAAATTATTTAAAAAGTTATGGATATGTAAGTTTTTGTACTTCTATGGGATTACTTAACTATATTTTAGAAAGAGCTACGCTAAGGTTGTCACAGTATTTTCCTTTTTGACTATGAGGTACCTTGTAACAGATAACAGGATATTAGAGAAGCTTTATTCCCAAAGCTGGAAAGGTCAGGGCGCAAGGAGAGGTTATCCTTTCAGAGGAGATGTAAGATTATTTTCAAGTCACCCATCCACTCTTGCTTTCATCTTTCAACACAGGTGATCCAGCAATTGTATGAGGAAGAGTTGCTTGTTTACTTAATGAATTAGGTTTTGAAAATTGAAGACAACTATTATGGGTGGAATTTTACTTACTTTACAATAACAAAACTGTTGTTACTTTCCCTGAAGACATGCGTAGCTAGGCAGACACATTCAAGTCAATTTTAAGTTAGTACAAAGTGGAGTTGGAATAATATTTATTCAATCTCTTCATGAACATAGTACTCTAGAGTCTGACCTTTCCAGTTCAGGACTGCTGAAAGATCTGGAAGGAATCACAGAGAGAACCACCCTTACTATTTTGTTAACATGTGTCTCAAAATATTTTAATTGCCTCCTCTTAAAAGAGAAAAATTCAACAGCATAAGATTTTTTTTTTTGGAACGGATATCAGAATTTCAGTCCTAATCAAGTTTCCTCCCCTTCCTCAGACACCACCTTTTTCCAATAATACAATTTTGAAAAGAAAGTAGTAGATAAATTCTGTATTAAAATTTATTCTGAAATTTCAAATTCAAGAACACTTTATTATTTAACTTAAAAGAATTGAAGGGCTTCCCTGGTGGCGCAGTGGTTGAGAGTCCGCCCGCCGATGCAGGGGACACGGGTTCGTGCCCCAGTCTGGGAGGATCCCACATGCCGCGGAGTGGCTGGGCCCGTGAGCCATGGCCACTGAGCCTGCGTGTCTGGAGCCTGTGCTCCGCAACGGGAGAGGCCACAACAGTGAGAGGCCCGTGTACCGCAAAAAAAAAAAAAAAAAAAAAAAAGAATTGAAATCTTTTTGAACAATGATATTTATAACCTGCTTAATTCTTTTTCTGAGAAATGTAGCACTGAGTACTATCTATTAAAAGTCCTGTTGGTCACAGTTTGATTTTAGTGGCCTGTGCTGTTACTGTTATCAAGATCTGATCAGTTGTAATGTCCGATTTGGTATATAGAACTTTTGTTGCTGGAAATAACCTTTTTTTTTTAGTGTCCAAAGTTAACTAATAGAGATTCTCCCAAGCCTAGGATAAGTGAACATATTATGCAATTTCACATTAATAATTTTATTAGAATGAAGAAATATGAGCCAGGCAGGCTAGTTTCATTAGCATGTGGTTCCAGCTGCATTTTAGTGAAAGTAGAATTCCTAAAATAAAGTTGAATGAGCCATCTGTTTTATAAAGAGCCAGCAAAAAAAAAAAAAAAAAAAAAGTTGACTGTTAGTGCTATTATTCACATTGCAAATATTGTTGAGAACTTCATCAGAGGCAAAGCCTTGCTGTACTGGGAATTCTTGGGTTGAGGCAGCATATGCTTTCTCTGTGATATGTTGATAATGTTCTTCTGGTCTGGCTTTACTATTTACAGTATAAATGCTTCTGTGGGAATTCAGAGGGCTCATTCATTATAGCCAGTGGTGTGCTGAAGTTGGCTGGTCAAAGCTGTAGAGAGCTGGTGATTAAATGTTTAAAAAAATTGCAAGCTTGTAGTTAAGCACAGCTATTATTAAAATTAAATTATATAAACTTATAAGTACCTAAATTATATTATAAACAAAGGTAATATCCTTAGAACTCATCACTTCTTAATTATTTTACTACATTTTATTGTTATCTGTGGTCTTGGTGTTATTTATGTCTATTAATTTTGTATGATGGAAATACTAAATAATAATGTGTCACGGCACATCTCATTCTGTGTTCAGTGGCTTTATTTTGGTAGCTGGAAATTGGCCAGTGTGGGAGTATTTGATACCGTGGAAACTGGCGAATGTCACACATCAGTGCTCCTTCTTCCACAGCACTAGAGAACAAGCTGTTTATCATTTACCAGTACATCCCTGCTAATATCCAGCATCACAGAGTTGTTTAAAAGATGTCATTCACCTACCTTTCTCATCAGCTAATAAACCCATTTTCCATGCTGGAGAAGTTGGGGGAGTGGATTTGTATGCAGAACTCTTCACTGTTTTTCCAAGGCAACAGCTTAGAGTTGCAGATTAGCCCAAGATTCATTAACAAAGTCACAAGAGTTTACCTTACAGTGAAGCATTCCATTTTGAACAGGTTGAACCACCACTTGTTTTACTGGGGCAAGATACCTTTGGGCCCAAGTTTCCATGAATTTTGGGACATCAGTATAATAAATTATTTCAATGAATCTTAAGGGATAAAAATGGGAATAGGTAGATTTCATAGGAGAAATAAATAACTGGTCTTGAAACATACCGTAGGATTTCAAAATATTTCTTCCGATTTTATTTTTCTTTCACATATGCTTTTTCTTCCTTTTGGCTTAATCTGGGAAAAAGATGCCCCAAAGTTGTGTTGTTTGTCCCTTCTTGGCAGCAAGCCTGTCTCAGTTTTATGGCTGCAAGCCATGCATTTGGTTTGGATAGATGAGGGTGAAATTGCTGAAACTTTGCATATGCATGTGTGTGTGTATGTGTGTGTGTGTGTGTATGTGTGTGTGTGTTACAAGTCTCTTGGCTTTCTTCTGGATTCACCAATGTAGTTCATGATAATTAATTCTGACAGATTTTTCTCCTCCTTCAACATTTTTAGCAAAAAGTAAAGGTCAAACTCTTCTATGTAATCATGAAAATAGAGCCCATTGCAACAAATTATCTCTTCTGCAAATTTTTCATGCCCCGTAAAGAAAACATTTACATGTAAACTCTTTGAGATTTAATTTGAGGTTTTTCCTTTCTAGAAGTTTTTTTTTTTTTTTTTTTTTTTTTTTATCAGACTACCTAGAAAAAAAGGAAACTTGAGAGAAAGTTTAGTAGGAGTCTTTATGAATGGAAAATCTTATCTTAAGGATGGAAGGGAAGGATGACCACTCTCATTTTCCACTGAGGAAAAAAAAAATTAAGTGACGTGTAAGAAAAGCATTTGTCAGTGTGAGAAAACTGTTAAAATTTTGGAATCAGTTACATACTGAATTTATCTAATCTACTCTGAAGATCTAAACACAGGATAAATGGTCAAGATTGGTATATGTGTGGTCTTGGCCTGATCGCTGTGGGATAAGACAGATAAATGCTAAAATTCACTTCTGGGGCTGAGAATCAAATTATAACTCACTAGTTGGAGTATCTGCTATTCGAAGGGCACTTTTTGCTTGACTTTGTGGCATTGTGAAGAAATAGAAAACACAAACTCGTCTATTTATTTAAGTGTAAATCACTACGCACACGCACAAGTGCATACACTATGCTACCTAAATGTGGCTAACCTTAATTTAGTTCTTCAGTCATTACATGGAAGTTGTAACTATATTATACAACAAAATCTTACCATGAATCTTACTATCAAAATACTGGATTAGCATTACTATGTTAGGAAAACAAAAGCTTTTGATAAAACTAAAAGTTTCAGTATTTGGGAATATGTTTTTTATCTGCCAGTTTTTAGATTGTCAGGATTTTAATATACTGTTCTTATGTTCTTAGTTACGGATAAACATCAATTCAAACCAGAACAGATGTTATATAGATTTCGCTATGATGATGGAACCTTTTATCCAAGAAATGAGATGCAGGATGTGATTTCGAAGGTAACAACCTCTCCTATAACCTTTTATCAATAAAAGAATTCGTGTTGTCGTTATCTTCTTAGCTTCAGCAAGATAAAATGCTGTAGAGAGACTTAAAATAATTCTGCCGGTATAGAAAATTTTTACATGATGTACGTAAGCAAGCCTCTCGACTTTTTTCTTGCTATTATAAGAATTAGAATGTTAGGTCATTGTTTTTGTTCTCTTTATCTAATTCTACAAGGGAATAGTGCAATTGCATAACTCAGAAGATTATATCTGTTGAAAACTGTTTCACATGTAGCAACAAGTGGTCATGATACTTGAATAAATTTAACAAAAAGACAAATACATAAAATTTATGTAATATCAGTTTTCTTTGTACACTTGACAAAATTTATATTGACATGTAATGATCAAGTAGTATGATGGACCACTGCATAGATTTATATTCTGTTTACATTATATCTCGAAATTTTATATTTTAAGAAAATAGTTTTAAAAGTCCTCTGTGTATGTATATGTCATATGTATATGAAAAATTCGTAGCACAATTTAATCCTGTTTTTAAAGATTTAAGTTATATTATTTTTATGATGTAATGTAACATTTGAATAATAGGGTAATGATTTCAGCATGTTGACAGTGAATCTATTTTACTCAAAATTTCATTGGTTTGTCCTTTGAGTGATCTTACTTGCTTTTGACATATTTTTATTTTACAATAGGGCGTACGATTATATTGCCGTCTTCATAGCCTATTTACTCCAGTGATAAGGTGAGTCTAGTTTCTAAGTTCTGGGAGGTTAAATGGAAATATGTATATTGCATATTAGATAAATATTATTAAGCTGGAACTTAACTTATTTTGTTTTTCTTCCCAAAGTGAAAATTTTACTTTTAAGGATTAAGTCACAATTTATCTGAAAATATTTCTGAATTTTCTGAGGCTCTAATTATACAGTTTCTTCTACTCTTTTTATTCTGATTTCTAAAATTATTTTCCATTAATTCATAGTAAATTACAGGCTTGATTTTGAAATGATCCACCTTCAGTTAATATTTAATAAATAATAGTTGACTAGTTGGTAGAGGATTTCAAAATACTGTTTACTATACATATTTACCATTATGGTTACTTGTATAGTAATTTTTTTCATTAGACTGTGTAATCAAATCTTGGATATGTATTTTATTTCATAATATTTTCTTTTAATCATCTTTTATCCAAAGAAAAACTTTTGCACTTGAAAATTAAGAATTGATTTGGAGTTAATAATTATAATTTTCTCATTTTTTTCTGTACCATGTTTTAACTTCTGAAGAGATGCCTTTTTGTTTTTTAAAGAGAAATCAGGATTCATTCTCAGTTTATCTCTTTAGAAAAACAGCAGAAAACTTTGAGTTCTGTGTTATGATTACTAATAGAGGTCATCAGTACTTTTGTAATATGCACTGGTATACACTAACTGGTAGGATGTAATGTAATATAAAACTAATTTCAGATGGCCAGATATCATTTGGAGTTTATTGACTAAAATATATTTTTCAGAACAAAACAATGAACATACTATTTCTAAAATGAATATAGAGGCTTTTCAGTCGTGGCTATAGAATCCAAACGTTTGATGGACAGTGTTTCTATTTTTCACTCTGGTTTCCAATTCCAAGGAAACGCAGAGCTTAAAAAAAAAGATTCCAAAAGTTGCTGATAAGTGTTGGAATGCCCACACTGCAGGTCCTGAAGGAGAAAACAGAATTTTACCTACTACTCCTGAAAATGCCCTGTCCACTTTCACAAGCAGGCTTCACAAAGTAAAAAGAAGTGAAAGGAACCAACATTTGTTGATTCTCTGCTATATTCCTGTCACAGGCACTCTGTAAATATGTTGGATAACGTAATGCTAAAAGATGGTTACTTAACAGTGCATGGATACTTAAAGTTTTTTTCTGCTAAACTAATAGAAAACGATACTGGATAATTTTTTCATGCCACATGTGTATGTATATGTAGGTTTCACATGTGAGAAAATGTGTTCTGAAAATATATTTTGGCCATGTGGGATTTCTTATCAAGAAAGTTACATTCTGAAAAAGCTGATAAGAAGGAATTGTTCTTTGGCTAGAAATGACGATGGTTTATGAGTTGTCCAAGGTAAATTTATGAGAAAAAAAACCCCATAAAACAGATGGAATGTACGATAGTCATGTGTGAACTCAGCTTATGAAAAGAAAAATGACTTGGGTGAAGAATCCACAGACCCACATGTGGTCTATAAAAGACTACCCTGTCCTTCTTATTGACACATGGAAACCAAGATGAAATGGGTGATGAGGTATCAGAAATAGGGAGGTAGACTTAAAAAGATTTTTAAAAATCTGCTCTTGATTACTGGCTAACTAGTTCATTCACTATTGAACCCTCAGAAATTTCAATCATGTTTCAGGGAGCTTTTTATGAAAGTGGATGAAATGATGTCAATATTAATTGTAAACTACTGACAGAAGCTAAAGAACCATGGATATAGCCAGTAATTATTTGTCACGCCAAGTTGATTGCAGTTTGGATTTTTTTGACATTTTGAAAAGACTGTCATTTTCTCATTCCATTTTGATCCAGGCCTGCAAAGTAAATGAATTATAGGTTTCCACCCTTGAGGCCTTGTTCTGATCATGAGCACTTCGTTGGTATCTAACTAGACTTTGAAACGTTTCTCAGAACTGGGAAGTCTGCAGAAAGGAGAGTCTGCTGTGGAGAGCCAGGATTCCCTGGGCTGCCTGGGGATGCAGTGTGGCTGAGTCCATGCTCTGATCAGACAAAATGAATGACGAGGTTCTCAGTGTGTTTCCCTCAGGACAGGCCTGAGGTCTCCCACTACAGCTGAGCTTAACGAATAATCCTCTGGGGCAAATCCTGCCTTCCTGGGGAACTCAGGAGCAGAAATACAAGGGGTTGCTTTATTTTCCATATTTTGAGGAGATTTTTCGTAGACTCTATCTTGATTTAAAGGGAGGGAATTCTATTTTATTATTCTTTTACTAATGAGCTATTGTATTTCTAGCCAAGTTATTACCAAGTAACATAGCATTAACAATCAGTTTGGATATAGGAAAATGTGAAAGAAGAAGTGTCCTGTTTTGGTATCCTTGTGGGTTTCTTCTCCTGGTGTGAGCTGGTGAAGGGAGTTTTCAGGTGTGTACACCTTGTAAAGCTGTCTTATTTACACATAAGTGGGACAGTCGATTCAAATTACATTGAGTCAACTTCTCTGTTGCACACTGATATGAAATGAAATGGTTCCTTTTGCTTACTTGTCCTCTTGCTTAATGTTTTTGCTTTCTCTTTCCTTTATAGAGATAAAGATTACCACTTAAGAACCTACAAATCTGTGGTTATGGCCAACAAGCTGATAGACTGGTTAATTGCACAGGTAAATAGACAAATAGAAGTTGCTGAGTTACATTCATTGCTGCTTTAGACTTTGAGGTGACTTAGGTACTTTTTAAAACTCCCCACTTGCCCATGAAACAGTGAAATAACTTGATCAAGTTCATACAGCTAAAATGAAGCAGAGTTAGGATTTGAACCTGGATCATCTGACTTCAGAGTCCCAGACTTAATTTTTATGCAATATTGTCTTTCAAGAGGAAGGTGTTTCTTGATTCAAAAATATCATCTGAGATCCATCAAAAAAATGCAGTATAATTTAAATAAATGTGCATGTACTAAAATTACTTGTATGTTTTGTTCACTGATTTGTTTTAAGGTATCTGGTTTTTAGTCCTAGCAGGTTATTCTAATCTCCCTGTGCCTTCTTCTCTGTTAGATAATAATTGTGTTTTGATAATATGAGCTTTACTTCTCTGAAATGGATTGAAATTTCCAATTAGTGTGAACAGGGGAGGGTGAATGGGTGAATGCAATAAGATGTATCATTTACATATTGCCCTATCTGTTTGGCTAGAAGCTTTTGCAACTGAGATCTGCCCTACTTTTCATTCTAATGGTAATGCTTGTCCTCCTAATGCAGCTGTAAACTTTATAAGCCCATAGGTAGACAACATCACAAAATATTTACCCCTCCCCACTGGCCCACTCTCAAGCTTCACTCCCCTTCCCCCACCAAAAAAAAAATACAGTATCCACCTGCATACACTGTAAATAGGAAAGTATAAAATTTGTTGTGATTGTTGTTCTGCTTCTTAGAATGTGGGAGCTAATAGCTGGTATTGAGAAAATGTTATTTGCAACTCAAGGCATCTAGCCCATCATAACGGATATTCAAATATAAATTTATTTAAACATTTTATTTTACTAGGTCAAGTAATAAATAGTCAAATATTTTCCAGGGATTAAAGAAAAGGCTAAGAAAACTGATATCCACTTTGACAGAACTTACTATTTTGAGAAAGAGGATATTGCTTGGTTGAAATGTTGTCATTACATTTGGATATTTGAGTCAATTTACTTTTCTGTTATTGAAGAAATTAGCCTACCTCCTTTGTTGCAAGTGGATAATAACGTCTGATGCTCAGTCATAGAAATGTTTATTTTTTGTTTCAAATATTAATGTTTAATTCACATTTGATTCATCTGTGCACATACATTTTTAGATTTTTATTTTTAATATTAACTTCTACACTATCCAAGACCACCTATTTTTGCATCTTATGGCACTTAGATTTATTTTATCTAGAAATTAAGATCTTAGATTAAACCAAACAGTTCTTTTTCGAAAAAACCCAAATTCCTATGTCCAGTGGGTTTACTAGTGTGAGAGCCTTTTATAACACTATGGTCAGTGTGTGTCATTGGGATTGGTTCTATATTTGGTAACAGAGTTGGAATTTCACCTAGAAATTAAACCGTTACAGAATTCATGCACTATATGTTGATTATATGAGAAAACTGAAGAAAGTTTTTTTGAAGCAAAAACTGATGTTGAATAAATATTTAAAGTTCTGACTCAGGAAGTCAGTTATCAACTTTTTTTTTTTTTTTCCTTTTTGGCACTTTTACTTTCCAAGTGTGAGTATTAGAAGACTAAAATAAGTTGCTCAAAAAAACAGACCAAGTTGCAATTCTTTTTTTCTTCAGGTTTTCTTAGTGGTCTGTTATGACAACGTCTGTAGAAATTGTACGTAATAGAAATTGAAATGGACTGGGATTCAGGTAATCTGGTGTCTGATGACAGTTCTGCTGATAAGCAGTTATGCAAACTTGATTGAGTCACTTAATCTCTCTAGATTTTATTTTCACAACTGTTTTCTGCTTACTGGACTAGCTGTATATGTCAGCTCTTCTCTATCACGTAAGCTTTATGATTCTGATAGTGTAAAACGTATCCAAATGTACGTATCAGACCTGATTAACTCTAGCTTCAGATTAGAACAATATGGGCTGGCTGTGAAAAGAAAGACATGGTAATGGAGTGATAAGAGAAGGATAAATTACAGTTCTTGATCTAAGATGAAAAAGAGATATTTTAAAAGTAAGGGTCTCTTTCCACCAAGGCTCTCAAGTGATAATAAAACTTAATTTCTAGCATTGACCAGGACACTGAGTTGACTTGGAGAGCTTAAGGGGACCAAATAGAGAACTGACTCCAATGTGATAGTCTATATGTTGTTTGGAGTATAGTCTAGATCTGACAACTTTTGGATGATGGTACTTATTATATACCATATTTTAAGTGACTAAGTTCTTCACCAGATTTGAATTGCTAGAGGGCAGGGAAGTATTTTTTGTTTGAGTGCTTTACTCTCTGTAGCACTTGGCACGCTTTGTGGCAGTAAAAAAAATATTTTGAGTGAATTCATAAAAGTTACTTAACAGCTATATTTTGAAAAGGGCACAGATGTGTTGTCCAAAGATACAGATTATAAATGTCTTGTTAGTTAACAGGAGGATTAGTGAGGGTAGAGTTGTCACAACATGAGGTGGCACTTGTTTTGGTCCTTGATAGACAGATAGGTAGAATTTAAATGTGTGAAGGGTAACAATTGGGGGGGTCAGTTTGACAAGAGTGAAGGTGACCCCACCTTTGGAAAATGAGGCTGGAGGGGTAGGATGAAGTTAGGATTATGGGAGGCCTGGAAAGCCCAACAGAAAATTTTGATATTTTACGATTTTTAAAAAAGAGTCAGTTTAAAGTTTTGGAACATGATTTTCCTGTGTAAGAAAGTTTAATTCTATAAAGGCAATAAGTTAGAGAAAGTACAGGAAAAAATTACGGCAATTTAGAAGTGAAATGAAGAAACACTGAGTTAGGGTGTTGAGATAGAAATGAAATAGAAGCCAGAGAGAAGAGGGGATGGATTTGGTAGAGTATTGTACCTAAGAGCTAAAACACAGGACTAGGAAAAATGAGATAATATGTAGGAAAGCACTTCTTAAACTGTAAAATATACAACCATCATGACATACAGACATACACACATATATATTCATATGCAGTCGGCCCTCTTGGGATCTAAGAGGGATTGGTTCCAGGACCCCTGAAGATACCAAAATCCACAGATGCTCAAGTCCCTTACATAAAATAGAGTAGTATTTGCAAATAACCTCCCATGTACTTTAAATAATCTCAAGATTACTTATAATACCTGATGTAATGTAAATGCTATGTAAACAGTGTCTGGTCCTGCAATTCAAGCTTTGCTTTTTGGAACTTTCTGGATTTTTTTTCTGTGAATAATTTTGATCCGTGGTTGGTTGAATCTTCAGATGCTGAACCCGTGGTGACAGAGGGCAGACTGTATATGAATTCGTACTTAAATGAATAAAATAGATGTTTTCTAGATAAAAATCATAACAAAAGTTTGCATTGGGCTTTCTTTTGGGGATCAGTTATATGAGCTGATTTTTTTCTTTTTGGCAAGATAGAGAAAGAGAAGCTTGCATTTGCTGACTTCACTGAACAACACACTCTTAGGGTCTTACGAGTCACCCTAGATTAGTAGGTTTCTTTGGGGGCACTTAAAGAGCAAGGCCATTTTATGGAAGGGAGGTGATAGCTGAGATCACACATAATAATTTTTACTTAGCAAGTTTTATTTAGTGAATTTTCAATATGTAGGATGTTTCCTTGATACATAATTGTGATATAAGATCAAAGAAATAAGAGAAAGGGATCATTTGTGGTAGCAATAAATTTTACTTACTTATGTATTTTTCCTTTTAAATAAGACATGATTTTTCTCAGGAAGTATGAAACCTTTATTTTTTATGTAATGTCAGAAGAAGATATTTTCATAATCACGTGAATGTTTTATAACCGTTAGATGGATCGTGGCCTTATGAAAGCAGCGTCTGTCCTAATGTATGAATGGCTTTGTCAGTACAGTGCTAAGATGCAGGAAAATCTTCAGTTGCCTATTAACTTGTACAGGGCTTTTGTGGTTAACAGGGGGATTGCCGCACCAGAGAAGAGGCAATGATATTTGGCGTTGGACTCTGTGACAATGGATTTATGCACCATGGTAGGGATTGTTATCGTGGGAGCTTACAGATGTATTTCACTGTTTTGTTTTGTTAGGACACTGGGAATGTCTCAGTGTTCCAGGGAAGTCATCTAGAGACAAACCAGCAAGACTGTCTGGGTCTTGCCATGTGTCCCTGTTGGGTCACCACATCTGCATTCAGTGTCACTTTGGTGCCTTTGCTGTGTCTAACGACTCTTATCTACCAGTTGCCATTACTTCTCTTCTGTTTTTCTAGACTGATTCCAAAAAAGCAACAGCTTGAGCTAGAAGTTCCTAAAAAAAAAAAAAAAAGCTGATATATCTCTTTGAAACTATTTTAGGTCAGACCCATGTTTTTCTTTTGAATGCCAGTATATATTAAAATGATTAAATGAGAGCATTTAATCTGAACATTTATTGTTATTTTTAGAAAAATGCTTTCAAAATATTCTCAGAGAACAAAATTATAAATCTCTGGAAAAAAATCTGTTTCTTTTTGGCTACTAATTCAAGATTGAATTTCTTTCTTGTTTGATGACTTCATTTCCCTTAAATTTGTAAAAATAATGAGACTTAGTTTTCCCTCTCTATTCATACCATCTTATAGATTCCATAAACCCAAACAATCTCTTTTCATTGTTAATATTTGCATATGTGTATATTTGATAGCGCTTGTACCTATTTGTCAATTACACTCAGAAAGTTGTTACCTTTTTCCAAAGAAAAGAAGTACAGCAAAAGTTACAGCGATTTTGAGAGCATCCTTGGTTATCATATATTCCTTTGGGAATTCCATTACATTCTAGTATCTCTGAACCACTGTATGAGTTGTGATAGGGGAAATATCTGTCTTTGAAGAGCCAAGAATGGAATGGAAGGAATGCCATCATTATAGGGGATTAAAACTATAATATCAACCTTCAAAGGTTTTGATTATTTTTCTCTTTAAAGTATCAAGAAGCAGCAATTTTATCTAAATATTTATTGTCAAATATTGAGTTACAATAAAGGTTTTCCCTACGAAGGTCTCTGTCAGTAAAGCACAGCTAGTTCCACTCGTGCCTGGCCTTATTGATGTTCTCTCTCCCTGCCTTTAGACTGACTGTTTGGTGGAGGAAAACAGTAGTAGCAGAAACACCATATGAGTTTTGGGAAACTGCTTAGGTCATGTAGGCAAGACCTAACTCGATCTCAATTATATCCTCATTTCTCTTGTCACCTACAACTTGTGTTACCTTTTAATTTGTGGTTGGTAGTTTCGTTTGTTAATTCACGTTGCCAACCAGTCCTTCATTCAAAGGTCAATTCCTACATACAACTAGTCAACGATTATGATTTGGACCTCTGTTAACATAATGAAATAAAAGAGCTGTCATTTTTGGTTGCCTCCTATAAGCCAAGTTATTTACACTTATTACCTCATTTTAGTTTTGTCCAACATTATGAAGAAGGTTTTACTGCCTGCATTTTACAGGTGAGGAAACTGAAGTTCAAGGAGTTTAAGTAACCTTCCTAGTGTTGCACCCAGAATCAGTCCCAGACCTGGAATTTGAGCTCCCGGTCTGTCTTATGATAAAGCCTAACATTCTACTGTGCCCTGGGACTGCAGATCTTAGATCCCTGACTCAGTGAATCAACCTGTCTCAACAAGTAAGCTTTAGGGTATAAGGGTAGATAAGGAGAAATAGAGAAGATTTCTCTTTTAAGACACTTTGACAGTTGTCGGGGCCTCACTGAGTACAAATTTTTCTATTAGTATTTAGCTTTATTATTCTTTTATTTTTTTCCGGTATGTGGGCCTCTCACTGTTGTGGCCCCTCCCGTTGTGGAGCACAGGCTCCGGACACGCAGGCTCAGCGGCCATGGCTCACGGGCCCAGCCGCTCTGAGGCATGTGGGATCTTCCCGGAGTGGGGCACGAACCTGTGTCCCCTGCATCGGCAGGCGGACTCTCAACCACTGTGCCACCAGGGAAGCCCCCTTAGCTTTATTTTTAAAAAGGCTAACAAAACATATACCTTATATCATGAGTGCCTGGAAGCTTAGGGACTTTGGGGGGAAATATTAATGTTCAGATAAAAGGGAAGAAACTGACCTTTGCAGAAATAAGGTTATTTGAGAATAATGTTTTTACAGAAAAGAACTAGGAATTAGTGGGAACTAAAATCACTTTTCACACAGAAGACGTGTTTCTGGTTTGAAGGGTTGGAATAAAAGCGACCACAGTGGGAATTGCTCCCACACATAAGGGCAACAGTTAACCCATTTGAATTTTCCCATAATTGTGCAGGATATTAAAGACAGAAATGTTTTTGTATTTTTACTTAAAATGTTTACTACAAATTCGAAACACTGTAGGTTTCTATGTTTTGAACTGCATACATTTTTTGATTCAATATAATCTTTGACTTAAAGTTGGGTTTTAATCTGGAAAGGTGGCAGACTTGGTTAAGAAAAATAACTTAACAATGAAAAAAATACTACTTATTTTAAAAATTCAAAATGCTTTAGGTAATAGTAATCTAAAGGAAACACTGGCTTGAAATTATAGAAAGAAATAAAAATGGGTTATTGGGATATTTGTGAATGTAACTTGTTCTAGGTAATGGGACAGGGTATTAATTTACTGAAGGGTCTGTCAGTATGGAAACTGAGGTCAATTTGGGGGTAATTGAAACAGTTTGAATCTCTCTCTGTTTCCATAGTCCTTGAAAAAAGTGAATTCAAAGACGAACCCTTACTTTTCCGCTTTTTTGCTGATGAGGAAATGGAAGGATCAAACATGAAACATCGACTGATGAAACATGATTTAAAAGTTGTAGAAAATGTTATAGCCAGATCATTATTGGTAAGTTTGTTACAGTGCTATACAAGTTTTCTTCTTGATTAGACATTAACAGGAGATTACACAGACATGTTTGACAGTGATGCAACATATTATTTCATTCTGTTTGATTTGTAAGTTTTTTTATTGTTGTTTTATTAATAATGTTAATATTTTGCGTTTCAGATTAAATCCAATGAAGGCAGCTATGGTTTTGGGTTAGAAGACAAAAATAAAGTTCCAATAATAAAGTTGGTAGAAAAGGGGTCTAATGCTGAGGTAATGTAAATTAGCATTTTTATTTAACTTTGTCCGTGACATACAAACATAAAAGTTTTAAACAAAGTGAAATCAGCCTTTAAGTATCTTTATGGAAAATAATGTTTCTGAATAATCTTATTCTGAGGTTCTTTTAAATACTGTTGGGATTTGTGACAGAGGTTGTCTGGGTACTTAAGGATAGTGGGGGGAAGCATTGTAGAGGTCTACAGCTTGAACTGTTGATCTCTTAGGAGTCCAGGTGGCTTATTCCATGTCCGACTCTAGCCTGCAGCCCTGTGGAGACTGCATAGGGTGGACTGTATTGTGTATGTCACGTGATTCTTCCATTAAATCTAGGGCTGTATCTTCTATTTTCCTATCACTTTTGATTGTCTTATTTAAGTACAATTTCCATCAGTAAAGCACATGCTTTGGTTTATTTTCTTATTGGGTTAATGCCGATAAATGTGATGAATGTACTCTCACCTTACCAGACTTTTAAACAAAGGAATCTCCTGATCATTCATTCATTCAGAAATATTTATTTAGTGCCTGTTATGTGATTAGCAGTGTTCTAGGCTCTGGTAATACAGCAGTGAACAAAACAAAGTTCTCTGCCCTCATGGAACGTACCTTCTAATGTTATAGCCCAAGTATGTCAGGTTTAAAGTATTCCTACCTCTGCCTGGCTTATAAAATGCTTAATCCTCAAGCAAATGTCTCAATATACAAATTTTTAATAAAGAATGAGAAAATGAATGAAGCATGGCTTTTAACTTTGAACCTATTTAACGTTAGTAGCAAACGGTCACTTACCCTATTTGCTGACGCCCTAGGTCTCTGTCTTTTACCAACCTCATGCAAGACAAAGCTTTATGTACAGCATATTAATTTCAAACAAAATAACTGCTCAGCCCATACTCTGTTGGTGGGCCTGGCCAACAAATGACTTTTTATTATTTTCTATGATGAGGAAATGTTTTCCCCAGTCATTTTCAGAGGGTGTTCTTAGAGCCCAGCTTCATCTGACTCTGCCACCAATAAAATGCGCTCTCCCAGGTTTTCGTCCTTTGGCTGGTAACCAAAACAGTGTATAGTTTATAGGCAGTAGGGTTGGTTAAGAAGACTGGCCTGGTTGGCGTGGAAAGATAATGTCTTCTTTGTCATCTTTCCAGCATCTTGTGATCTGTGCCTGTTGGAGCTCTTCCTTGGTTCCAGGCCATTTCTCTCTCCTGCTCTGTGGTCCCCTATGCTATGTCAGGCTAGAGATGTATATTTGGTTGTTATCCATGTCTGTATAGAGGTTGAAAATCTCTCAGTTATTTGGATATAGATGGAAAACACAGGCAAAAAAACTTAACCTGGGGTTTGACTGTAGTTAAAAGGATGAAATAAGAACTATAAAATATAACAGAAAAAAGGGTTACAGGAGAAGTACAGTGGTAAGTCCTGGAGGGCGGGAGGAGAATGTCAGTAGAGATGGGTGATCAAATTTAAAAGTAGGTCAAAGAGAATAACTGTGTTATCTCTTCCACAGTTCTGTATTGTGACATTGTATGAAAACATTGCAGATGTGTTAAAATGTCAAAATCTCTAAGTTCTAGACCCTTTCAGATTCTAATTCTGTGAAAAAATTGGTTTCTTATTAAAATAAAATTTGATTTTTTTTTTTTTTTTTTTTTTTTTTTTTTTGCTGTTTCTCTCCTAGATGGCTGGCATGGAAGTTGGGAAAAAGATTTTTGCTATTAATGGTGACCTAGTTTTTATGAGACCTTTCAATGAAGTGGATTGCTTCCTGAAATCATGCTTAAATAGCAGAAAACCTCTAAGAGTTCTTGTGAGCACAAAGCCAAGAGAGTAAGTTGTATAATTTATGTGCGGTTTTTTAAAAATTTAGACATAGGTGAATAAAACACAAAAGTTAAGAGTAAACATCTAGAATTAGGCATCTCACTGCTTGGCACATTTAAACGTCACCAACATCACTGATACTGGTCTGTAGATAATGGGAAAAAACACGTTGCTTATGATGGTTAAATGCTTGCTACTTAAATCAGGTAGTTTCAACAGAATAATATTTTCCTTTTGATGCCCCAGCTTTTCTGGTCTGGGTTGGGTTGAGTTTGAGTATGAGTGAAGAAAACTAGTAGAACACTTGGCAATGAAAACTTTATTTTGCCATGTTCAGCTCTAAGAATTACAGGGACTATGAGTTGATTAGATACCATTTATGATTAAATGTTCATAGGAGATGGGATCAAACCTGGGTGACAGACACTTCCATGCTTTCATGTACTTAGTAATATGTCCATTATTTTTAAAAGATATGGCTGTCTACCTATGATTAGAAAAAAAACTTATGTTTATTATAGAAAAATTAGCGAGTACAGGTTTTTCTAAAGGAAGACATTTTCCTATAATCATATTATCCATAAATGACCATTGTTATTTTTTTGAAATTCAGTGCTAGTTGATTTTTCTAAGTATTGACACACGTACATACAATCAAGTATTTATAAAATGGGAACATGATTAATGATCTGGGGGGGGGTTGAAAAAAATTAACAAGATATTATGGATATACTTGGAAAACATTAGCTTTTTGTCTGCAAATCATTGATGGTCTCATGTTCCTGTATTAGATTTCCATGATTTGTTTAACTAATTAATTAATCGAGAGAATATATATAAAGTGCTTAGCATAATGTCTTAATGTACTATGATTATATCAGTGTTACTATTTAAAATTGAAGTGTATTATTTTAATAGTAATAAGCAACTTCATTAATTTGAAGATAAATGAAGGTTACCACTTCAGAAACAAAAAGGTTTATTTTAACTACTTATAAAAATATTCTAAGTATATATGGTATTGTATTCTTCCCTACCTTAATATATATTTTCAGCAATAGCTGGGTCCATCATTTATCTTAAGAGTTAAAGTGCAGTGTAATGGGCTAGATTCTGCAGTGTCATCAAGGTGGAGGCTTTAGCTTCTACTCACAGCTTACCAAGGGGTCTGAAGGAGTGAGAGTGACTCATTAAAGTTAGTAATTTAGGAAGACTTTGAGATACAGGGCAGCAAATAACCATGACAGTGTCTTCTCTCTAAACCTAATTATGATCTATTAGTCACCCTTTCTCCAGCCCTATCTAGGATGAGGCTTATCTAGTTGCCTACCTCTGGACAATTTGAGGGCATTTAAAAGGAAAAGGACAGACTGGAAAGGACTAAGGCAGTAGTATTCCAAAGCAATCATTAGTAAACTGAAGGCCCTCTCCATGGCCCCTTGCCCCCTGATTTAACCCAGCAGATACTTTTCACTGATCACAGACATTTCAATTTAGAGGACTTTGAAGTCATCAGCTTCAACACTGAATAGAAAGGGGCACATCCTCAGTCCTAGAATTAATTGCTAGATGAGCAGGGTTGGAACCTGGGTCTTTTGACTCTTCCCTCCGTGTTTGCTGCACAGTATCTGAAACCCGATATTTCCCATCCAGGTTCAAGCCTCTCTTTCACCATTTGCTTGCTAATTGTGTTGCTTCAACAAACTCATCCATAAAAAATGGGGATAATAAGAGTGCCTTGGCACAGAGGTGCTAAGAACATTAAACAAATCTAGGTTTGCTGGGACGAAGTGAGAGAGTGGCATGGACACATATACACTACCAAATGTAAAATAGATAGCTAGTGGGAAGCAGCCGCATAGCACAGGGAGATCAGCTAGCTCGGTGCTTTGTGTCCACCTAGAGGGGTGGGATAGGGAGGGTGGGAGGGAGACGCAAGAGGGAGGAGATATGGGGATATATGTACACGTATAGCTGATTCGCTTTGTTATACAGCAGAAACTGACACACCATTGTAAAGCAATTATATTCCAATAAAGATGTTAAAATAAATAAATAAATAAAATGTATTGGGCACCTGTGAGGTGCTGGGTACATTATGAAAGGTAGCATTAAATAAGAAAAAAAAAAAAGAAGAACCTATTCAGGTGTTCCGCACGTAGTATGTATTCCATTGATGTTATCTGTGACGCTTATCTATTCTCTCATTTTATTTTTTTTCACTGCTTTATTACATCAAGAGCACATTTTACATTTTAAAACTGTTTTGAGGATGGAATACTCAATTTTTTCCTTTTTATTTTTAATTTGTCTGAAGTATTATAACCTTTCCTTTCATACATCCGTATTCTAACGTATGATTCCTATAAATCATTCTCATATTTTCTTATAATAGCTACTTATAATTTATGTAGTATCCTGTTTGGGGAGAAAAAGACAAAATACGATGGGTAAATACAACAGAGTTTTTCTTTTGAACGTAGCTGTATTTTACACTTGATAACATCAAGGAATTTTTCAGAAGGCTTTGTAGCAGATAATTTAGTGCACTTATTTTCCTACAGGAAATGAGCATTCCTCTTGTATAAATTTAATTCTTCTTTTAATCGTATAGTGGTCCCAGCAGGGGAACATGTTTTCCAAAGGTCGTTTTATGAAGAGAGCCCAGTATTATGAACAAAATGCATCTCGCGGTGCTCTGTATAAATTTTGTTAAGAAAAAATATCATCATCTTCTTGAAGATTAGAGTAAGATCAGCCTTGCTTAGCAACGTAAGAAAGATAGAAGACCTTACTCAGAAAGAGTTTTGAGAGTTCACTATGAATTTTTCACAGTCCGAAAGCAACAATAATTCACCATGTCCAGAAAGCTCCAAGTTATTTCAGCAAAAGTGAACTCTCATTCGTAACATAGAGAAGCATGAGCTACCTCTACTTTTGGTTTCATGCTCAGAAGATGTATTTATTCACCTTTCTTTTCCTCAGTCAGTTCTATCTTCCATCTTCCAGTGTACCTTTGACACACAGTAGTGCCAAGGTGATGCTCAAAGGAAGCAGATACAGCCTTATCCATCAAAGTGTTTAATTAAGGACACAGGATGAATTAGTTCCGTGACCTCTGTGCCACCAATATACAGATCACTTCATAATATGTAACCTAATTTATAATAACATTTTCAGGCTTCCCTAGAACAGACAGTTTGCATTTCTATCACGGAATGCCTGAGTGCCTGCCAGGGTTATATTTTAAATTGCGGGGCCAGCCTCTGCGTTCAGCCTTAAGGGCAGTGTATGGCTTTCTCGAGTTTTCTAGATGCCGTGTTGCTCTTTCATAGACTGCAAATAAGTGCTGTTGTACCTAACTTCTGATTCTGTCTCATGTGCCCTTGAAGTGCTGCCAACTTTTATTTCATGATTAATTCATCATCTTTTGGAAAACACTTTTGTTTCTGGGGCATCAAGGGCCATCCATCAAAATTTATTGGGTTGTATTCGTTTGTCTTTGCTCTCTCTGGCAGTTTATTTAAACTCATTTTTAGTGTTAGGATGTTCCGTCTCGTCTCGTGTTCTCTGCTTTTCATTGTTGCTTTCTGATTTCTGCCTTCCTTCCGTGGAGTAGTTCCTTTATTACTACCAGTGGGACATCCGTCCCTGATTTGCCATGACGGCTGACTCAAGGTCTCCATCTCTTCATCTTCTTTTCCATGTGGATTCATTAAAAAGACAGCTTTTCTTATTCTGGTTTACCTTTTGGTGTGTTATCCTTTTAAAATTCCACTGAATAAACACAAAAGTTAATCAAATTTGTTAAATTCTTTGGATATTGTGTTTGACAGACCTGTTCTTTAAAACCAGCTCTTTGTTGTTGCTCTTTGCTGAAGTTCCCAACAGGTAGAAACGTGTGAACCCTGTGTTTCTTTTTTTTTTTTGCGGTACGCGGGCCTCTCACTGCTGTGGCCCCTCCCACTGCGGAGCACAGGCTCCGGACGCGCAGGCGCAGCCGCCATTGATCACGGGCCCAGCCGCTCCGCGGGACGTGGGATCTTCCCGGACCGGGGCACAAACCCGCGTCCCCTGCATAGGCAGGCGGACTCAACCACTGCGCCACCAGGGAAGCCCCCTGTGTTTCTTTTATATTAATTTAACGATGAGATTTCGCAGCGCACTGATGCCTTCTTTGTCAGAGTAAACTAAGGAGAGAAGCTTCCATTTTACTAAGTTTTTACATGGTTCACAGCAGGGCAGTTTACCAGAGCTTTCTCTTTTCATCTCTACTGACACCCTGCAAAGTAATGTTATCATCATCTTTCCGTGGAAACTGGCTCAGTTACGGAGTTCATCCAAGTTATCCAACTATGAAGTGACTAAATCAAGATTCAAAGCGAGGTTTGTCTGACCCCAGAGCCTGTTCCTTGTTCAGGATATTCTCCACGGCGACTGTGTTCCGTGGAGGAGCTCAGGGTGACGTGCCTGCTCTGGGCCCCGGGAAGGGCACTCACCACGCTTGTCCAGCCCAGTGTCTCTCACACGGGAGACTATGATACGCATTTACTGAAGAACTGAATACAGGTGTGGACGACTATTGTTTCAACCAACTGTGGCGTTTGAAAATCATCTTACCTTATTTTTGATTGGCTTTAGGACAGTGAAAATCCCAGATTCAGCAGAGGGGCTTGGCTTCCAGATCCGAGGATACGGCCCTTCGGTGGTGCATGCGGTGGGAAGAGGTGAGAAATCCATCCCGTGTGGTATCCAGCTTGCCAGCAGGTTTGGATACCCCTTGCTGAACAACAATACATTTAAAAGTGCATAATCATGTTGCTGTGAATTTTCTCACTGGTATTTCTACTGTATTAGCTCAATGGTAGTATATTCCTAAAGCAGCATTTTCCAAAAAGCTCTTCAAATTGTAAGACATATTTATCATTGTTAAAAATTCATAAGAGAATGATGCTTCCCAGTCTCACTTTTCTGCATGCTTTAGTTGAATCAAAGGACATAATGACTTGAAGGTTTTGTATTTTTCTCTGACAGCAAATTATTATATTTTTGTCAGCAATGCAAAGATGTGAGTGTTTGGGCTTAAGAATGATCTGTTTGCTTTATATAATGTCTGTTGCTATATGATTACTTTATTACTTTATTCTCATAAGCCATGCATTTTATAAAGCATAAAATGCATTTTAAATTAAATAATGTATGTGACCCAAAACTTATGTTTATATTTTATTCTTTTTGTTTGATAGGCACATCAACATTTGATATCTCTTGTTAACATATGTACTTTTAAATTTGATGCTAACACTAATGTGATTTAAGGGAATAACTGTTAGATCCCACTTTGCTGACCGTAGTATATAAATTGCTGCTGTAGCAAGAAGGATCACTAAGCATACGAAGCCATGTGTTTATCTTAACAAGAGACAAACATGCTTTTCATTACTAAGATACGTGAACTGCAGAGCATCTTAATATGATCACTCCAGTATTAGACTGGAAAATTTTGAGAGGACATTGCTATCAGAATCAAATTTATCAAGAATCTACTAGCTAGACCCCTATTAGATTATAAAATTGCTTTCATTAGTGTATGTATGATAAAAATTAATCTTATTTCAAAACTTGTCTTTTCACTCAGAATTTTAAAACACATAGATTAACAGACATTTAAAATGTGTCCAGTAACTCATTAAAATTATAAAACTGAAATGGGATTCATTGCATACCAAAATGGGATATTTGATACATCAAATATCTCCTTCATTTTCACTAAACCAAAAAGTAGCCAGTCCCATTATTGATACTATGAAATAACTGAAAACCTAAGTGAATCAAACTGTGTCTGTTTCCCTATTACAGTATCTTTTAAAGAGCAGGGTTGTATTTTGGGAACTTAATCGTAGGGTAGGGCCAATTCTGGTTACTATGCTTTTTGCTTCTGAAGAGTAAAAGAAAGACTCATGTGCTTTTCCCTTGAGTGTATATTAAATATGGTATTAGTCTGTGGTTTCCTTTTGCACTGTAATTTTGCCGTAAGGAAAAGAAACTTCTTTCCCATTTTTCTTCTTCAGCCCTTTCCCATGGTCACACACTAGAGCATATCAATAATGGGACTTTCACCTGTGGAATCTACAATTCTAGTATGCCAGTTTGTGACTACAGTCTCTTTTTTGGGTCTCTTACCTGGTTGCTTTAAAATTTGGTTGCTTCTTCAATAAAAAATGGTAAACAAAATTCCATTGGGACCTCCAATCTCGAGATCCTTCTCCTTTTCTCCTGGTTGATTATATCCCTCAAAGTGCCACTTCCTTCCTTAGCCAGCTTTATCCCCGTGGTGGGTCACTTCCATGACTTCTCAGCATTGTTACGGTCCTCTCATCCCTGTCTCTCAGGTGCATCCAGGCCACCTTATTTCAGCTTTGGATAAACCTAACTACATTCTTTGCTTTTTCTCCTGAGCAGCTAGGAAAAAACTATCACGGATATGGAATTAGTATCATCCCAATTCACTGTCTTGTCTTTTACTGAGCCCCTGTTACTACTCAGCAGTCTTTTTATGTGTCTGATCAGCTGTCTCTTTTTCTGTTCATTATTGCCTCCTGTCCCCCATAATGACTTCCTTTTTCACCTCACAAACATATTCAGGCTCCCAGGTATGAAGCCCTCCAAGTCCCACACCTTTTTTTTCGCACACGTTGTTTGCTGTTTTACCATCACCAATTTTTCTCCTAGTCTAGAGGAAGAGGTCTTCCGTTTTCCTCTCTGGAGTTCAAGGTTAATATCTCTACAGATATTCTGGAGCCCACCCCTTCAGATACCTCCTCTGGGGTATTACACTGTCAGATATTCCGTTTCCAGAATTTTCAACCTTTCTCTTCACTGGATTACTATAGTAGAGGCTATAAACATGCTCAGTTGTTTCTCATTGAAATAAAGAAACAAAACTGTCTTAAACTGAAGAGCAAATACAAAACCTTCCCTCTGCCTTATTTTCCTCGCTAGATCCTTGCTACACAGAGTGTGGTCCACAGACCTACAACATTGGCATCACCTGGGAGCTGGTTAGAAATGCAGAATCTCAGGCCCCATCTAAGACTTACTGAATCAGAATCTGTAGTTTAACAAGATGCCCAGGTGATCTGTATGCATGTCAAAGACTGAGGCCCTTCGCTCTAGAGTAACGCTCTCAGAACTTATGTTTGTCATGCCAAACTTCCTGAAATGCTGGTCTTTATTTTGGCTGGCCCTTCCTCACTTCCTGTTTGAATTTTAGCCCAGGGCTGTAGACATCTCCTCCCACCTCCTACCCACGTCTCCAAGGGTAGCCCATGTTTTCTAAGAGTAATCATGGACTTAACTGGAAAATACGATGGACATTGAGAGTTCTTGTCTTAATTGAATATTCTGTTGCATTTATTTAAACGGACTGCTCCCGTTGGCCTAAAACGTTCATTATCTTGATTTCTGAGATGGTACTTTTCAGATTTTTCTCCTACCCCTCCTCTGCCAGCTCTTCAGCTATTGACCCCTGAACTGTTGGAACTCTCTTCTCTTCTTTGCCTTCTTGCTCTACCATAAACAATCATATTGATCCTCTTTTCTGGGGATTTCTAAATCTCTTTCTCCTGCCCAGATCTCTTGAGTTCTATAGCCTAGATCTAGTTGTTTATTAAACATCTCCACCTAAATGCACCTTTGGCACCTTAAGAAACCCAATATTATCCCCAGCTGAACTTTTTATCTATTCTCTGAAGCTGCTTTGCCTTCTGAATTCTCTCTTTATTTAAATAACTCCGTCTACTCAGCCACTGAGTCCGAAGGCACAGGAGTGATCCTGAGTGCGGGCTACAGCCTTTCTGTCAACGCCATCATCAAACATCAGAAACTTGATCTCGTTCTCCCCTTTATGACTAAAGCTACCTTAATTCCATCCTGGGAATCTGCAGTGGATGCTTGCTGTGATTTTGATTTTTGACTTCAACTCCGATGATCCATCCTCTGCATAGGCGGGGGTTGGGAGCGATCGTGTCACTTCTCTGCTTCAAATTCTTAAATATTTTTCCTCTCGCGTGTATAGTAAGGTTCACACTCAGGACTTCACGCAAAGCGCACAGAGACTTCACAACCTGCCTCTGCTTTGCTCTCCAGTCTCTCACCCACTTTCTAAGCTCACACTGACTGTTCCTATGGTCCCAAGTGTCCAGGTTATTCTTGACTCAGTGCCTTTTTTCAGGCTCTTTTTCTTCTTCTTCTTTTTTTAAAAAAAATTTTATTGGAGTAGACCTGATTTACAGTGTTGTGTTAGCTTCAGGTGTACAGCACAGTGAATCACTTACATATATACATACATCCACTGTTTTTTAGATTCTTTTCCCATATAGGCCATTACAGAAGACTGAGTAGAGTTCCCTGGGCTATACGGAGTCCCCTGTTCTTATTATCTATCTGTTTCATATCTTGTAATATGTATATGTCACTCCCAGTCTCCCAGGATATCCCGCCTCCCCACCACCCCCGGTAACCATAAGTTTGTTTTCTACATCTGTCACTCTATTTCTGTTCTGTAGCTAAGTTCATTTGTACCCTTTTTTTTAGATTCTAGGCTGTTCTTTCTGCTGCGATTGTCCCTCCCTCCCTTAAGACTCAGCTCAATCTAGAAAAACCACTTAATATTTCTGGGAGTGAATTTTAGTGAGAAGAAATATATACTGTCTTTTTGAATATAAATTATGTTCTTTAAGATGTTTAATAATTCCTTCATGGGAGAAATTGCTTACCAAGGAAGGCTCTTCTAACATACTTAGGATAAATTTTATAATCATTGATGTTAATTATGTACATTGTATTTAGCAGTGGTGCTTTGTAAATGTTGATTTGCTCAGAATATCAAATAGTAATGATTGGAAGGTTCTGAAAATCTTAACTCACCTGTTAGGATATGCCACTGTATCTCTGCAAATAAATGATGGACAGTTGATGTTTTCTGATTAATTTTATTCTCCCCAAATTGTCTGGTTCCTGACCCTTTGTACGTATCCTGAACTCTTATTTCTCTTAGCAAATCCAGTCCACTTCTAGTTGCTAATTGACTTGATTTTTTTCCTTAAGAATTTCTTTTAATTGTTGGCATTTTAAAAAGTGAAAGTGAATACAGTTCAAATATTTAGAGATTTTGTAGACTAAAGGAAGGTAAAAAGGCCTGTATTTCTGGCTTTCTCATTGTGCCATTATATATGCATATTTAGAAAATTAGATGGATTAGACATTTGAAAGGGAAAATAACTGATTAGCATTATAAAGGTCTCTTCACAGTATCTCTTCAAACTAATTCTTAAGGGGGTGGGAAGATATTTGTTCAACACAGTTTGAATGGCCAGTTAAAAAGCAGGGAATTTTTGAGAGGGTATTGCTGTCAGAGCCAGATTCATCAAGAACATGCTAGCTAGATGTTTATCATATTTTAAAATTGCCTTCCTTACGGCATATGGGATAAAAATGAATCATATTCCTAAAATTAGTTTTTGGCCATTTTCTCATTTGTATTTAAAGGAACTGTGGCCGCAGCCGCTGGTCTTCACCCTGGACAGTGTATCATCAAAGTAAATGGAATCAATGTCAGCAAAGAGACACACGCCAGTGTTATTGCCCATGTCACGGCCTGCCGGAAGTACAGGAGACCAACGAAGGTAAACTACCCTTGGCTGGTGCAGCTGTAATCACAAACTTGCACAGAAGGCCCCGGGGACAGCATGGGATAGTGCCAGGGCTGTTTGTGGTTTCCACTGACAGGTTCACGTTTAAGTGCAGAACTTTCAATCGCATAGTGCTTGTTTTATCTGCATAATTAGTTATAATCGATTCTGCTTAAATGGCCACATTTTGCTGCTACAGTATTATCACCAGTTTAAAAAGTGCTCTGGGCTATTTTCATTTTCATTGTGATGAGTTTTCAGATAGCTAACCATTTATCAAATTGAAATCCGAAGGTCTGAACTGTTTTCTTGACTCTTGTGATGGCCTTAGAATCTATAATGGTCAGCGTGTATCTCCATCTGTATATATGAATTATAAATGCTTACACTGTTTATTATAAAAGTTCTGTGAAAAAGAAAAAATTGTGGGTTTTATAGGGTCTGTGATTGCCTATTGGATATATTTTTATTTAGGTAGCTGGATTTAGCTTTTAAAAGAAAATACCAATATGTGTTTGCCATTACTTAAAATCTTAAGCTCTGTCCTCTGATCCAAAGTTTAAGTGCTATACAAAATAAAATTAGAATCCTAATTGATAAGTAAAGCTTATTATCTCATGAGATACAAGGGAGTGTTGGATTATAAGAGAAAATTCTCTCAAATTAATTAACTGAGTGCAAAAGGAATTTTAAAGGACAGGCTTTCTGTTTTTTTCTGTCATGCTCGGTGAAGTACTCTTTCCTAGATTTGAGTATATGACTTTGTGTCCAAAACAGAAAGATGAGTGGCTATTTTCTCCTAGGCCAGGACTGACATCCTGCAAAATACTGAGCCCACAAGAAAAGAGCTGATCAGTTTTGCTTACTAGTAAGGTCAAACGAGCACAGCAGATTGGAATTCACACGTAGATGCGTAGGTTATTTGGGTTGACAGTAGTTTAATAAATATATATTTATTGAACTGTATTAGTAAATGAAGTTTTAAAAAGATGCTACTTAAATGATCAAATTTTTCCCCTTCTATCAAAATTTTTAAAAGTAGCCAAATTGACTTGAGTTTCATTTCTTTTCATTTCCCCTGTCTTCCTTGTTGGAGAGGTGTTGATCAGTGAAATAATTAAGAAAAGCAATAAATGGACAGAAAAAGTCACTAAGTGAATAACATGCTCTATTGGGTATCCATTGCCACAAAACAGACTGTCCCAAAACTTAGTGACTTAGAACAACAGTGATTAATCGTTTCTCTTGGTTCTCTGGGTTGACTGGGTGTTGGTTCCTGTGAGGGCTTCGTCCTGATGTGGCTTTGTCCTGCTGGGAACTGACTGGTGCTGGCGTTCTCCTCCGGATGGCCTCTCACTCCAGAGCCCCTCCACCTGGCCTTCCTTTCCATTCCTTAGCAGAATTCTCCTTTCTGCATGGTGTCTGGGTTTCAAGAGGGAATATTACAGGCAGTCACCTCTTTACATCATGCTTGCTACTGCTCTCCCTTTGAAGAGTCAGATCACGTGACCAAGCCCAGGATGAGTGTGGGAAGGAGCTACACAAAGGTGTGGACTCTGGGGGATGTGGTTACTTGGAGGCCACAACAGGTCACCAAGGTGTACTTGAATGATTAAATGTTAACCAGCATTTTAATAATGGATAGCAATGTAATAATCAAACACAATTGTGAAGTTAATATAAGAGAAAAATGGATAGTACAAATTCTGTCACACTTCAGTTGTGCAACTCAGCTTATCATCTTAACTAGGAAAAGTACAAACATTAAAGTAGTAATGCAACCCTGAAAGCATTACTTGGTAGCCATTTCATCTCTCATTTATCTAAATAAGACAGGAACTGCTACTTCAGTGAAAATATAGGATGATTTATGACGTGGAAGGACTAAAAGATAGTTATATCAGTTGGGAACCCCGTGAGATGAGAGGTGTTCTTCCAATTTCCTTATTGGTTTGATTCACAAAAACCGTTAAATGTGTTGAAACATATGTGACTGTTAGGAGGGCATTTAAGTCATTTGTACAATTATAGACCATTGCTTCTTCAGAAAAGTGCCCATCTAACATTTATGTAAAAGTGTAATTTATAGACTCGAGTCATTTAAGACATTTGGGAAATACATCTTATTTAAAAGCCTATCTATCTTTGGAAGAAAAAATCTCAAGCTTAAAAAGTTTGTTAGTTTGTTGAAAAATATTTTTTATTTAGTTTTATCATCCTATCAGATTCTCACTGACTTAGTAATCTTTTTTTTTTAATTTATTTTATTTATTTATTTTTGGCTGTGTTGGGTCTTCATTGCTACATGCGGGCTTTCTCTAGTTGCAGCAAGTGGGGGCTACTCTTCGTTGCGGTGCACAGACTTCTCATTGCGGTGGCTTCTCTTGTTGCAGAGCATGGGCTCTAGGCGCACAGGCTTCAGTAGTTGTGGCTTGTGGGCTCTAGAGCGCAGGCTCCATAGTTGTGGCTCATGGACTTAGTTGCTCCGTGGCATGTGGGATCTTCCTGGACCAGGGCTCGAACCCATGTCCCCTGCATTGGCAGACGGATTCTTAACCACTGCCCCACCAGGGAAGTCCCTGTTGAAAAATAATGCCACCGACTTTCTGTTAGTTTCTGGCATTGATTTTCCTTCTCTTTCAAATGTTACTGTATTTTACTGTATTTAAACTAGAAGAATAAGTAAGATTGTCAACTCTCCTTTTGAAGCAGGTTTATGAAATGGATATCCATTTCAGGAAGCACTAACACCTCTGAGGTTTCTTTCTCCCCCTCATTTCCAGCAAGATTCCATTCAGTGGGTTTATAACAGCATTGAGAGCGCTCAGGAAGACCTTCAGAAGTCTAACTCCAAACCCCCAGGAGATGAAGCAGGGGATGCTTTTGACTGTAAGGTAGAAGGTGGGTTCCTCCTTTTTCTCCTCTTTGCCCTATTGTATTCTTTGTCTATGTGCCATTGCCGCGTCCCAGTTATTGAAAACCTTATATGTTCAAGCCACTTCTTAGTCATCTCAAATAGATGTCACATCAAATCCCTAAGTCGTAATTGCTGGTGACTAACATAGAATAGCTATGACACTTTCTTAGGTACTTTATTAAATGTTTTACGTGGATTATCTCATCAAGTCATCAAAAATGAAAATCTATTAAAGGTGTGATTATCATCCTTCTCATTTTATGGGAGAAGAAATAGAGACCCATAGAGGTGAATGGACGTGCCCAAACTAGTAAGCAGTGGAATGAGGATTCTAACCCAAGTTATGATGTTTCCTTATTTTGAGTTTAAACATTGTGTGTACCTTCCCACTCTACTGTGGTTCACAAACCAGCAGTATCAGCATCACCTGAGTAAGACAGAAATGCAGAATCTCAGCCCCACCCCAGATCTACTGAATGAGAATCTCCATTTTAACAAGATCTTATCGTATCTGTATGTACATTACAATATGAGAAGCCCTCGTTCAGAAGGTCCATAGTTCCTTTGAAAATACATTTTTTTCCTTTTCTTTTAAATAGAAATATAGTTGATTTACAATGTTGTGTAAGTTTCAGGTGTACAGCAAAGTGATTGTTATACGTATATATGTATTCTTTTCCAGAGATTTTTCCATCATAGGTTATTATAGGATATTGAATATAGTTCCCTGTGCGATACAGTAGGTCCTTGTTTTGAAAATACTTTCTTGATGCAAGTAACTTTTACTGTATTCTTACAGTAATGAAGGAGGGAAACTAGTAATGTGAGTATGAGAGGGAGAGAGATCTTTTGATAAGAACTCATACCATTTCTGTTTTCTCAGTGAAGCAAACCTGCAGGTCACTGTATTCAGTGGCGAAGAGTGACGGGACTGAGGCAACTACATTTACGTTTGCCTGTAACAAATACCTTGAAACATCATTATAAACTTTTCATGGAAGTCCTTGAATCCGCTCCTACACTTTCTTGCTGTCTTTCCACTTATATTATTGGTGGATGTCTCTGGACATTTTTATTGTACTGTTAGGTTCTTCCAAACCAGCATAGCTGGAGAATTTGCTCTGCACACTGAATCATATGGGGGTACTTAGGAAAAGCAGTTTTCCCTCCATTCCTGGAAGGCCACTTGGGAGGAGCTGCTCGGATCATGAACAGCATCAGAAACATTTCAATCTCATTGGAGCAGCAAAGCTGTAGCGCTAAATCAGCTCTTTTATTTATTCAAACCAGGACAAATCTCAGGACCTTATCTTGAGGCTTTTATTCCTCATTTGTAGTTAGTTTTTGCTAATCATCATTGGTGCCACAGTGAAAGGTAGAATGGGTTAATGAGATGCTCTGGAAATTGATTTATACCTATTCTTGGACTTAATTATTTTAAAGAAAACCATTTTTCTGCTTTTGCCTATTTTTTAAAATAAATTTATTTATTTTATTTATTAATTTTTGGCTGGGCTGGGTCTTCGTTGCTGTGCGTGGGCTTTTTCTAGTTGCGGAGAGCAGGGGCTACTCTTCGTTGTGGTACGTGGGCTTCTCATTGCGGTGGCTTCTCTTGTTGCGGAGCACAGGCTCTAGGTGCGTGGGCTTCAGTAGTTGTGACACGTGGCCTCAGTAGTTGTGGCTCACGGGCTCCAGACCGCAGTCTTAGTAGTTGTGGCGCATGGGCTTAGTTGCTCCGTGGCATGTGGGATCTTCTCAGACCAGGGCTCGAACCCATGTCCCCTGCATTGGCAGGTCGATTCTTAACCACTGCGCCAACAGGAAAGCCCTGCTTTTGCCTATTTTATATTTACTGTTTCTGCTATTCTAGGGCTTAATTGTGTTAAACTAATATTCTGTTTTCGCTTATTTAATATTTACTGTTAGATTCCTCAGCAGCTTCTTGCTTGAGACTTTAGGTGTTTTTTCCCCTAGCTGACTGATTGTTGGCCAAAAACCTATAGGAATACATTCCAGATGGAAATTTTATCACAGTGAACAATGACACATTTTTGCAATGAGTCAGCTTCAGAAGATGCTGTTTGGGAAAATTCAGGCACTCCCTGCTTAAAAAAATAATTATTCCATCTCCTTTCTGCTGCTTCAGTATGGTTTTCTGTATTTTTTCTGCTTTGAGAAAATATTCATCCAATGTTTGAGGCAGTTTTAGGAACCCTGACTTTAAGTTATGCGTGCTTTTAATGAAAAAAATTGTACGTTTAATGTTGATATAGGTATAAATAGGCATACATATGGTCCATAGATCAAAATGGGTGTGCAAAGATAAGACTAGTCATGTTAGAGTGGTAAGATTTGGATTGGTCAGTCATGTATTTTTTAAAATGTTCTTATTTTTAAAAATTTTAACAAGAATAGACGCTTCATTTAGCACAGCAGATTTAGTCACCCTTTAAAGAACTCTTTAAAAATTATTCATAGAGACTCAAATTATTTGAAGAGACTAACAAACCCTTCCTGAATTTGCTGAATTAAAATTGTCTTTATTCCAGAGGTAATTGACAAGTTCAACACCATGGCCATCATCGACGGGAAGAAGGAGCACGTGAGTCTGACGGTGGATAACGTCCACCTAGAATATGGCGTCGTGTACGAGTACGACAGCACCGCTGGGATCAAGTGCAACGTGGTGGAGAAGATGATCGAGCCCAAAGGTTTCTTCAGCCTCACTGCCAAGGTACGAGTGATCCCTGCAAAGGAAGGGATTTTGTTCTCAGTTAAGCAGCTGAAACCCTCCCTCCCCCCCCCACTTTAAAAAATGTAAATAGCTGTACATGTTTCAGCTGTCTGCTCATTCAAGTTCTTTTTCTTGTTCTTTTTTCCCCCATGATTCAGTTTATGTACAGTCTTTTTTTTTTTTTTTTTTTTAATCGATCTCTTGGAGCACAGTGTCATGTTAGATGGGACGCTTGCCCAGGCGAGCATTAGTTGATTTGGCAAAGGTGTCTTTGCATTTAGTAAGTTTACTACGTCTGTTAACTCAGTATCATGAATACGTTTCAGATGGTTTTCATGACAGGTGGTGCTTTCCTAAATGTACATAATCCTGTGAAGAATATTTGAAGTCGTAAAACGCATTCAAATTCTGCAAGTCTCATGTTTATTTCATAAAATTGCTCGAAGCTTAGAGATCAGTTTATGAACAGATCTTCAGGTATTTATAGAATTCTTAGTTGCAAAGGATCTTGTACTTAGTCCTTAGACTACAGCAAAATAGGAAGGGAAAAAGGGGGGTCTTCATCCAAATGGATAAAACATATGCTAAGTAAGAGGCAACCCTGTGTTTGCTTTTCATGCTCCTTCCCACAAGGTAAATCGATCAGATTCCTGTTGGACCCTCCACAGGTTGGAGCTTTAGTGTTCCATCTGCTTTTGTATAGCTTTGCCACCTTTATTTCTTCATTTCAATTCTTGTTTTGAACATGTGTGGTTGAGATAGATCAGCATTAATAACATGTATTTTTTTATTTTAGTGGAAGAAAAATAATATAAAAATCCAAATGCACTATTTCAAAAATAATTGTTTTATGTTTTTGTTTTATATTCTGAAAGTTAACTTTTGAAAAAAATCCCATCATGCTGATGGCATTGTACCACTATATGTACCTACGGATAGAGAATCTATATTTTCAAAATGCAACCCCTTCCCAGCTACATTATACTATTAAGAGGATCCACAGAAGAGTTTGGGATCAGGTTATTGTAATTATTTTATCTCATTTTCTAGCTATTTCAAATTGGCAAGATTACGTGGATTATTTTATATATGACAACTGTACAACTTAGTCTGCACATATTTCTGTTTTACACATGAAGAAAAGAAAGTCAAAGAAATTGAGAAATTTAACCAAGATCACACTGCTAATGATAAAGTGAGCTCTAATTTCTAGACTAGTGATTAAACAAAAAACTCACACTCTATATTCTGCAAGACGGGGAAATGGAGGTGGTGAAGGAGGTCAAATAAACACAGCATCTGTAGGTTGTCTCACACAATATTATAAAACTGTCAGGTAAGGGTGTAATCAGTCGTTGTGATCTTTGAACAATCATGAATGCTACATATAAATAATAAACATAATTAATTCTCAGTTCATGGGAAATTCTCAGTGATTCATGGTGTACACACACACACACACACACACACACACTGCCTTATAATTGATTAAAACAGCCAAAAGGATTTACTAGTTGAATACGTCATATGGATGCTTTTTTTTTTTTTTTTTGCGGTATGCGGGCCTCTCACTGTTGTGGCCTCTCCCGTTGTGGAGCACAGGCTCCGGACGTGCAGGCTCAGTGGCCATGGCTCACGGGCCCAGCCACTCCACGGCATGTGGGATCTTCCCGGACCGGGGCACGAACCCGTGTCCCCTGCATCGGCAGGTGGACTCTCAACCACTGCGCCACCAGGGAAGCCCCATATGGATGCTTTTATCTAACACTTTTATCAGATGGAGTTCAGACAGTGAAAGCAACATTGCTTTTTACTTTATCAAGAGAAAGTCTCATTTATTCATTCCTTCAGCAAACATTTGTTAAATGCGCTCTCTGTACCAGCCTCTCAGTAGCAAGCAAGGATATGGTTTTCCTTAGTTTTTGGTGTTCTACTACCAAACTGAGAAAAAAAAATGTTCTGAGTAGCTCTGACTAAAATATGAGAGTGTACACATCAGAGTGTCCTGATTCATCCAGCAGGGAGTCTTTGAAGTCCCCTCACCTCCCTCAGGCAGCCTTTTACAGCCAGCAGAAGGGAAAACAGGAGATGCCAGACACAAAAGTCCATCACTTCACTGCCAGGGTTTATTGAACATACAAATCCCAGGCAGCTAAAAGAAGCACACTGGGGAAAGTCACCCAGTGTTGTGGAATTGTGAAAATTTTATTTGGCTGATTTTGAAGGTTTTATTTTCTTGTTCTATTTTGTGTGTGTGTGTGTATGTGTGTCTACAGATTCTTGAAGCCCTGGCTAAAAGCGATGATCATTTTGTACAAAACTGCACCAGCCTTAACTCTTTGAACGAGGTGATTCCTACTGACCTTCAGAGTAAATTCAGTGCTGTTTGCAATGAAAAAATTGAGCGCATATGTCAGAGAATATCCAGTTATAAAAAGGTAAAAGCTCTATGTATGTATTGTACAAGTGATTAATATTTAAATTATTATTTTAATGTCAAATTTAATTCAATTCTTGATATTTTTCATTACTTATTTATGTACCGCTTTATTGAAATAATGATAACATTTATGTAACATTTTAGAGTTTTTTGAATGCCTTTATTTACATCCTTTGCCTCATTTGATCTTTGCAAACTTGTAAGCTAGGCCATTATTCCACATTTTCCAAATATAATAACTGAGGCCTAAAGAATTAAATTACTTACTGGAAAGAATAGAGTTGGGGTTTAAATCCAGGCCACCTAATTCTGAAATCAGATTTTCATTATTACACTATAGTTCTTCTTTACCTGTTCTCTTGACAGAGGGAACAGAGCCCTCAATCAGAAAGTACATGGAACATCGGCTGTTTTAAATGGATTCATTGCCTCATTCATTTGACGTATTAATTGAGCACCTTTTGTGTGTGAAGCAGTGTTCTTGGTACCAGGAATACGGCAGGAAAGGAGAGAAGGTCTTTCCTCTCACGATGCTTCCATTTGAGTGGGGGAGACTACAACGAAGTAAATAAATCTCTACAAAGGGGGAAAATCAAATATTGGAGAGAGTTATGATGAAAGCTACGGTGGGAAGTGCCAGGGTGTGGGAACTCTAGGCTGGGTGGGTATAGAGAAAGCCTCTCTGGGAAACTCGTGTCTGAATGACAAGTAGAACTCTTCCTTTAAATGGGAGGAAGAAGCGTCCAGGTAGACAGAGCAGCTGGTACAGAGGCCCCAAAGCAAAAAGAAGGTCAGGGTGTCGGGAAGAGTGACCAGTCAGTTATAAGGGCGGAGGCTTGGGCAGGGACAGGTATGAGGTGCCGTGGAAGCTCTTTGTACCTTTCAGGACTTTGGAAGGTGTTTGGGTTTTCTTCTTACATCGATGAGAAGCAGTTGGAAAATTTTAGATAGAAAGAAGGATGACTTCATCTAATTTAGGTTTTTGAAAGGTTGTGCCGGTTCCTCTGTAGGAATGGATTGCAAGGGGCAAGAAGTGAGGCATAGAGAGGGGTGGGAAGTGATGGCAATAGTCCAGGTGAGTGACGGTCATGGCTTGGACTCTGGGGAAGACAGAGGAGACAGAGAACATTTGGTGAACTTGAGGATATATTTTAGAGGTAGAATAAATAAAAATTGATCTCTAAAACATATAGTAGGTTTTAATTTTTTTTTCTGTTTGTGTCAGTGGGAGGCTAGCTAATTATTTCCCTCAAAGTGAGGCTGGTTGCTTAAATTTTGGTAGTCATACTAGGAAATACTATTTATCCCAGTGTTTATGAATATGAGCTAACTGTCTATGTTTGGTATGGCAAATAAAAGATAAGTCAATATGTGTCCAGATATGTCCATACAACAATAGGGAAATGTGTGAACGAATACCCAAGGGGTTTCAATTTGGTTGCCTCAGGTAGGGGGAGGGGAAGCGGGCTCACTGTGTTTTTCTTTCAGCATTTCCTACACTGTTAGGCTTGTGAAGTTGAATATGTATTGATGTCATACTTTTTTATAAGTCCATTGACATGAAGAAAAAATGATATTCAAGATCACTGCATAACTGTCAACATCTGTTCACCCTCTTTCCATGATTGCTCTTGACCTCTTTAAGTTTGGCAAAGGTTCCATGAATATGTCTCGTTGAAGCTGAAGAACGGAAGATTTTCTTTTTACTCCTCCTGTCTCTATGAGGTGACAATGCTTTGAAGTTAAATTTAAAAGCTCTAAAAAATGCAAATTAGTAGTCCCCTTTTGAACACATTTTGAAAAGAGAGTCATTCTACTTCAGAAACGGATCTGTATGAAGTATGGTGGGGTTCAGGCAGATTCTGGTTGTCAAGTTTGTCACTTTTGCGTGTGTCATTTTTCTGCCTTTTTTGGATTTTGTTCCTATTTTCTTCTCTCCATTCATCCAGACAGCAAAAGCAGTAGAAGTAGCTTAAAGAAATACACATAAGGAAAGGTAAAATATAGAAATAAAAATAAAACATTAAGATGAGGGTATATTACATAGGGTATTGATTCAGCTGCTTTAAGAAGGACCAAGGCAACAGAGGCTTCAACCAGATAGAAAGTTTATTTCTCACTCATTTGAAAGTATAATCTGATAGGAGTCCAGTGAGGTGGGGCTTGATGATCTTCTAGGGATCCTTCTATATTTTTGTTTTCTCCCCTAGGATATTGCCCTCTTCCACAAAGCCAAACTTGGTGCACCACCACCATGTCTAAATGAATGCCCCTTAGAAGGGGAAACAGGAAGTGGAGAGTAAAGCGCTTCCTTTTGAGGGCAGGACCCAGAAGTTGTACACATCACTACTGTTCACATCCTGTTGTTTAGTGAAAGGGAGGCTGGGAAATGTAGTCTCAAACTAGGCATCCATGTGCCAAACTAAAACTCAAGGAATTTTATTACTAAAAGAAAGGAGAGATTGAATATTGGAGGAAAATGAGTAGGTAAATTTAGAGGTAAAGCTATATTAGAACTGATAGTATAGACCATCAGGGGAAAAGGGGCTGTAGGTAAGCAGGTCCGAGACTCTATTTACTTGCTGAAGTGGAATATTATATTTGGCCTTCAGCTTACTGATGGCCAAAATGAAAAGGGAAACACGGTCTGTTACTTATTTATCAGCATCCCTGTAATACATACATGTTTCTTAAGAGAAGTAAAGGTTTTCTTGGTCTAAGTTCTAAAGGAAATCTCTCACCCTGGATTTCAAAGAGGCAACCCCAGGAATGTCAGGGCACTGTCCATAAACATAGCCCTGCAAAAGAAGCGGCAATTTGTTTTATGTGGCAGATATTTTTATGACACTCTTTAATGAAAGAGCATTGGTCAAAAACTCAAGTTCACAAAACCAAGTTTGTTGCAGGATGGGACAGGAAGACTGGGGAAATACTTACTAAATGTGTATCTTTTACATAGGCAATAGGGGCTTAAGTCAGTTATTTGAAGAAGTCTGCCCTCCCCCACGTACAATCTACTTGGGAAGAAAGGTCAAAATACATGAAGTAATAATACTACTACTTAGCCTACTAGGAGGTGTTGCCATGAATGGTTGAACATGCTGGCACCCAGCACCTTGCTCTATATGCTGGTCCTCTGTGCCATTATAGAGCGCACAACAGTTTATAGCAGTCTATATCAGGCATTGCATGCTAGCTATATTTTACAGTTTGCCTGTGTTGTATAATCTTACCAACACAATGATATGAGACATATTATCCATTTCATCGATGAAGTGACTGAAGCTCAGAGGGATCAAGTAACTTTCCCAAAGGCACACAGCTGGGAGTGGCAGTGGAATTTGAACCTTGCTCCATTTTATTCTTAAACTGGTGGTTGTTTACCTGTAGTTGATACTTTGCTACACAGCCAATGTGCTAAACAATATGGTTCTGACTGCAAGGGCAATAGCATTTCAGTAATGGAGAAATCATCTCGGACTGAGTGGTCAGCAGATGCTAGCTGCTATCAACTGGAAAGATCTGTCAGAGTGAAAAGGAAGAGAGATGGCCCTCAAGTAAAGGGAGAGATCATAAATGAAGGCAAAGACTTAGAAATGAGACTGATCTGATTGATGAAGGGTTGACGTACTGCTTGGGCCAGAAAGGAGGATTTTAGTTGGATGCAGTTAAAAAGGAAACCTGACAAAATGTGATTTTTTCCAGTGTTTTTCTTTTTTTTAATTTTTATTTATTTTTGGCTGTGTTGGGTCTTCGTTGCTGCGCGCGGGCTTTCTCTAGTCGCGGCGAGCGGGAGCTATTCTTTGTTGAGGTGCGTGGGCTTCTCATTGCGGTGGCTTCTCTTGTTGTGGAGCACAGGCTCTAGGCTCGTGGGCTTCCGTAGTTGTGGCCTGCAGGCTCAGTAGTTGTGGCTCGCGGGCTCTAGAGTGCAAGCTTGGTAGTTGTGGTGCACGGGCTCAGTTGCTCCGCGGCATGTCCCAGACCAGGGCTTGAACCCCTGTCCCCTTCACTGACAGGCGGATTCTTAACCACTGCGCCACCAGGGAAGCCCCTCCAGTGATGTTTTGAAGTGACATAATCATCAGATTTGTTTGTAAGCTGTCCAAGTTGAGGGTGACTTGGACTCATGTAGAAGCATTGGGGACAGAGAGAAAAAGATCAATTCAAGCTGTGTGTAGGAGGAAAATATATACCGTCTATGATTAATTGGTTATGGCGATAAAGAAGGTGTTATTTCTTGGTTTCTAACAACAACCTGGTTTGCAATAAACTGAGAGGTGTATGTTTTGGGGGATTATAAGCAGAGTTTTCCCCCAAATGTCAGGGATTCTCAACAGCATTATCCCGGGGAGTGAGAAGCATCTTCCATTTCCTCAGGAGTAACTGGGCACCTGGGAAGCTTCTAAAGAAGAGGTGGACAGGCTACCGGGCAGTGATTTGAGATGATAAAAAGAATGTCACTGAAGTTTGGAAAGCTCTCGTATGCACATGGTTGCTGTTTGAGCCTCCAAGTAGCCATGTGTACTGAATAGTCTTACCATCCTGCTTCTTTCTCAGGAAGTAAGAATTTGCTTCATGTCACATATGTGGCGGGTAACCAACTAGGTATCAGTCCTATGGAGTGCCATCTCACTTATTTTTATTTTTATTTTTAATTTATAAATAAAGAGAAACTTGTAGTTAACCAGGACATGAGTGCTTTAAAAGCAGTCCTTTCATCATCCCTTCTTGACCATAAACCTGTTTAGAATCACTGGCTATCTTTCTCACAAAATAGAGAAACAGGGTTAGCAAGAAAACATTTCAAGGATCTTTTCTGTTTGAACAAAATGTCGATATCTAAGGTAACAGCCTGTCAGGTAAGGTCAGCTCCATCCATGTAACAGATGTATGTCAACAGAAACTATAGCATTTGTGAATATATATTTTTTGATTTCCACGTATTTACTTTTAAACTATTATTAGCAACCTATTTGTCTCCCAGATGAAAGCTTCAAACAGCCCTCTTTGTGTAAAATAAAATGTATCCATAGAAACTAATATCCAAAGAGGCTGGCTTTCCCTTATTATTTTGAGTCTAAAAGTTTTACGTGTTAAAAATAGAAACCAGTTGATATTTCTACAGTTTCCATAGCCAGGCTGCTGCGATCACATTTAAAGTTTTGGCTAGCGTTACAGGCCACAGATGTTCACACCTTACTGGGGACCTGAATGAACCCTAAGCTGGCGTTTAATCTCTGTGGGGCAGGAAGTCTGGGCAGTCGTTCCAGACATAAAAGTATGCACTGTTTGGAGGAACGTGCTCACTCTCTGGTGTCCTGAGAACTTTTAAAAATTCTAGATTCATTCTCCTGTTTCCAGATAATTCCATAATTGGCCTTATTTTTGGCATTGGGGATACTTCTTCCATATAAATATTTAATGAGCTTTTAAGAGATAGTTCCTTTTTTTTTTTTTTTAGTGTTTATTTTTACTTGTTGACAGTTTGCTTTATTTATTTATTTATTCTTGGCTGTGTTGGGTCCTCGTTTCCGTGTGAGGGCCCTCCCCAGCTGCGGCGAGCAGGGGCCACTCCTCATCGCGGTGCGCGGGCCTCCCACCACCGCGACCTCTCCTGTCGCGGAGCACAGGCTCCAGACGCGCAGGCTCAGCAATCTTGGCTCACGGGCCCAGTTGCTCCGCGGCATGCGGGATCCTCCCAGACCGGGGCACGAACCCGTGTCCCCCGCATCGGCAGGCAGACTCCCAACCACTGCGCCACCAGGGAAGCCCCGAGATAGTTCCTTTTTACACAAAAATACTACCTGTAGGAATCTAAGTTTTACGTTGACTATTCTGAGTATCTTTAGTTATTAATGCCACATAATCCCCAAATGGATATATGGATTGGGAAAACTGTGGGTAAAATCCCTCCTCATGTCCTCTTCCCCCGATACAGAATTTTTATAGGTCCATGCCAGTGGGTCTTTACACTTCATTGAAATGGGACACTGTCTGCAAAATAATAGCTTACCTTTGTATTTTTTTGACTTGTAGTCAAATGACTGTAATTGGATCTAAACTTGTTGTCATGCTCAGTAATTCATGAATTAACTATCAATGCATTAAAAACCTGAAATTCCTTTTCCAAGAATGACTTCTTCCTGTCAATACACAAATATGCCTTAATATCTGTATTAAAGATAAATGTTTCCCTTGCCCACCACACTCCTCTCTACCTCCTCTTCCACATCTTTGATCTCTGTCCTAAAAAGAGCTACCTACACCTGCTGTCCACACCTGCTGTCCATACCCGCTGTCCACACCTGCTGCCCACACCTGCTGTCCATACCTGCTGTCCATACCTGCTGTTCATACCCGCTGTTCATACCCACTGTCCACACCTGCTGTTTCACTCGCCTTTCGTTCTCAGCACACTGAAGGTGGGCTCTGGTTCCCTCCATGTAACTGAACTGGCCCTTTCTAAGGTCACTGGTGACCTCTATTTTGCCAAAGCTTATTCACTGTTGTCATTGTAGTCCTTGTTTTAGTAGCTCTGATGCAGTTGAGCTTGTACCTTTCTTAAGCAGTTTTCTGTGACTTTCTTCGTGGCCCATTCCTAGTCTCCTATGCTGATTCTGCCTTTTTCGCCAACCTCTCATGTGGCAAAGTCCCACTTTGACTTTGACTTACTATGTTTATTGTTTGCCTCTCCCCTTATTAGAATGTAACCACCCAGAAGGCAGGAATCTTTGTTCATTCACTGTTTCCCAGTGTGCCTAGAACCGTGCCTGATTTAGAGCACCCTGGATAGGTCATTGTAGGATGAATGAATGAAGCTGGTAATAAGCTTGGTCCATAATAGGTCTAAAGCATTTTCCATCCCAACTCATTCCCACCCCCCATCCCATACCCTGTACATTTCTTTATTGCAAAATTGCAGTTTTTATTTATGGAAAAGAACTTTTGTCTTTCCTTGTGAGCTTCTCCAAAGCAGATGAGTGAGCTCAGTGTTTCTTTCTTTTTTTTTTTTTTTTGTGCGGTACACGGGCCTCTCACTGCTGTGGCCCCTCCCGTTGCCGAGCACAGGCTCTGGACGCGCAGGCTCAGCGGCCATGGCTCATGGGCCCAGCCGCTCCGCAGCATGTAGGATCTTCCCGGTCCGGGGCACGAACCCGTGTCCCCTGCATCGGCAGGCGGACTCTCAACCACTGCGCCGCCAGGGAAGCCCCCAGTGTTTCATTTGATGTTGCTAAAGAAGATGACAGATCCACATTTCCAGGGCCCTTTACTACTGTATGGCATGATCAGAGTATTTTCACGTGCCCACCACGGTCAATATAAGAACTCTGCCTTCCTCATTCTAGGTCTGTGTTTCAGAAAGGGCTCACCATTAAATAGCAGGGCATGCTGTCTGCCAGCACATTTTTGATCTTCAAAATATATCCAAATTTCCAGGACCCATGATTATGGCCCCCCCTCGCCCCCTCGCCCTTTCCTAGGGATTCCCCAGGATGGAAGATAGCACTGCTTTCATAAGGCTCTTCCTTCTCCAAGAGAGGCTCTTATCAAAGAAGTTTCCACTTACTCTTTGAGGCACATTCAGACCTGTGGCTACGCACCATTCTGAGTGCATGGGGAGAGGGCACAGAAGACATTTGTGTGGAGGTAGATGTCGGAAAGCTGCAGGAAATGGGTCCCACTGAAAAGGAAATCTTCCCCCTCCTCTGCCTGATGACTCTAGTGATACTTCATTACATCACCCTGTTCACTTCCTTCTCAGCACTTACCAAAATTTCTAATTATCTGGCTATCGTATTTATTATATAATTGTTACATATGTATATACACATATACAGTTGTGTATATGTTTATACATACATGTTACCTATAATTGTAATAGTATAATTGTTATATATAAGGGTGATATATTGTTTTTACCTGTGTTCCCTACTAGACCGTGAATTCTATGATGGCAAGGGCTGTGTCTCCAGCATAGCACAGGATCCAGAATAGATGATTCTTTTCATATTTTTGAATGAATGAATAATTGGTTAAAATGAAAGAAAGCAAGAGAAGGGTAACTGTCTATTACCATGGATGCTGTGACATAATAAAATCGATCTCTGTGTCTTTGTGCCGTGGGAGCCTTATCTGAGATTTTTATCCTGCAACTACAGTGGAAGAGAACTTCTGAGTGAAAGTTTTCATCTGGCCTTAAATTCTAGGTCTTTCCGAGATAAGTGTCCAGGTCACAGTTTCTTTATTAATAAAGAGAAAGTGATAATTCAGGAATTCTCTAAATGCCTTCCTGTCTTTCAGTGTTTAGGCTATTTTCACTATGTATCGTTATCAAATGTGTTAGTAACTTTGTTAATAGATTCCTGCATTTCAGTCCAGTTCTATTTAGAGTCCTACTGTGTGCTAGCCCTTTGCTGAGATACATAGCTTCTGACATGTGATTTGAAAACACAGTTTAATATACTTGTAAGATAGTTCATATTCTAATGGTGAGCTTATAAGATGTGATTTTTGGTATCATATCTTTATTCTTGAATTTAACCTAGAAAAGTTAGACAGTAACTGGTAGTAGTCTTAATTTTTATTCTCTTCAATGTCCAGATTACTACTCTACTAGTGGAATAAATAGATAGGATCTGGTTATAGTTTCCAAGGAAGAAGAGAGCATAGATATTATTTAATCCACATTCCATATTTTACTAGAAATGACAAAGAGACAGGGACTTGCCCAGCATCACATCAGTTATGCAGACGACATAACTAAAACACAGGGAGCTGGTGGCTCTCAGTCCTTTGTTTTTGAAACTACAATCCACTTCAGTTCTATGAGATGCTTGTGTGTGATGCACAAGACAGATGTAAGCATCACTCTCATGGAGTTTACCATCTGCCAAGGGAGAGAGAAGTAAGAAAATTATTCATGGGACTTCCCTAGTGGTGCAGTGGCTAAGAATCCGCCTGCCAGTGCAGGGGACACAGTTTCGAGCCCTCGTCTGGGAAGATCCCACATGCCGCAGAGCAACTAAGCCCGTGCACCGCAACTACTGAGCTTGCACTCTAGAGCCTGGGAGCCACAGCTACTGAGCCTGCGTGATACAGCTACTGAGCCTGCTCCCTAGAGCCCACGAGCCACAACTCCTGAAGCCTGTGCACCTGGAGCCCATGCTCCGCAACAAGAGAAGCCCTGGCAATGAGAAACCCACACACCGCAACGAAGAAGACCCAACGCAGCCAAAAATAAATAAATAAAATAAAATAAATAAATAAAAAGAAAATTATTCATAATTGTAAGGAGGATTACAGGGTCCTGTAACCTAGCACCTAAACAGGAAAATTGAACCTAGACTAGGGCTCAAGGAAGGCCTCTTGATGATTTCATAGAACTTGAAAATGCATAGGAGTAAGTTTGGAAACGAGGGAAGAACAGCCGGTACAAAGGCCTCGAACGAGTAGACGGTATGTGAGAGGGGCTGGGTGAAAGCCAGAGGGAGCACAGGGAGCGAGGGCAAGAGAGCTCGAGATAAATAAACCGGGTATGGATTGGACTTTGGGAGGCTATACAGACCATGGCAAGTGTAGACCGTGGATTTGGATGGCAAGGTTTAAGTAGGGGAGCGGCTCTCTGGGCAAGTTGTGTAACTTCCTTGAGCATCACTCTTCTCAATGGCATAGAAGCAGCATCCACACCAGTCTTCAGGCTGACCCTGACCCAGAGCTCAACAGTGATTAGCAGGAGGCACGGGTGGGAAGTAAAGTCTGTTCTGTCTGTTGTCCTGCCATCCGGGGTCCCCACCACCAAGCTTTGCTGTCTAACCTGTTCCCAGACACAGGTCTGGGTCAACTTTCTGACGATGTTTGGAATAATCCATCTTCTTCCATCCTTGACCTGACAGCTACCCTGTTCTGCCACCTTGCACCTTCTCCTATCTTGGTGTCCTAGGACGCTGATTCAGTTTCTCTCTCTGACTCTCAGCTGCTGGGAGCCTGTGGATTTGAGTCCTAGTAAGTGGTGTTGATCACTTGACTTCATCTCTTTTAGCGCTTAACTTGCATTCAGTGTTTCAAAAGAATCCTTTGCATTTGCTGCCTATATTGCTTTGCTTTTCTAAGAATGTGTGAATTTTAAAATAATGACTTAATTTCTGACAGCTTGTAATTTATTTCACCCGTTGCAGTTGACATGTTTTAATTTTCTTTTGATTTTGCTATGGATGACAGGAGTGAAATGTTTGAATTATCACTGCATTCAACTGCTTTTTCTTTCATCTTTCATCTACAGTTTTCTCGTGTACTAAAGAATAGAGCCTGGCCCACCTTTAAACAGGCCAAATCTAAAATCTCCCCACTGCACAGCAGTGATTTCTGCCCCACCAACTGCCATGTCAATGTGATGGAAGTTTCTTATCCCAAGACATCAGCGTACCTGGGGAGTGCATTTGGTGTTCAGTTGGATAGCAGGAAGCATAATTCTCACGATAAAGAAAATAAATCGGAACAAGGTATGTTAACTTTTTCAACTTTATCAAATTATGACACGTAACTTAGGCAATCATACCTAGTCCTGCATCCCTGAAATTAGCATGTCAGCAAGTCTGAAATTTTATAAAGAAAGGATTCCTCACACTAATCATTTGGATAATTATGCGTAAGTGTTTGTAGAATGAAAATGGAGTTACACATTTTCATTAGTTTTCCTCTAAGAAGAATGATTGTTTTTGTCTTCCTTACGTGCCTGATAGGCACAGCTCATCTTGCTGTGAAATCACTCATCTGAGATGGCCCTATAACTATGAGAAAAATAGTGGAGGAGCAGCTGCAAGGGATGCAGAGTACCATCCCATGCCATCCCAGTGGGACAAGGCATTGAACTGTATTCCTAGTCTTTAATCACAACTCCCCATAAGCTTTAATTCCTGAATTAAATGTAACATTAGACTGGCATTTTATCTTTTGTAAGCTTGGACGTCTAAAATGAATGGCGCTGGATTGCTACTGTAAGTTAAAGGTAATAACGGTTGCTATGGAATGGTTTCAACCCCTCAGGAAAACTAAGCCCTATGGTGTACATTCAACATACGATTACAACCATGGCGGCCCCTTCAGGTCTGTCTCTGGGGCAGCAAGATGGGCACGGTCTCCGGTATTTGTTGAAAGAAGACGACTTAGAAACCCAAGATATCTATCAGAAACTGCTGGGCAAACTTCAGACTGCACTGAAGGAGGTGGAGATGTGTGTTTGTCAAACAGATGAGTAAGCATTTTATTTACTGTACTTTTAAATGTACGTGATACAATAGCTGTAGGAAATGGCACTCCTGATACCCATTATTCTTTTTACTGTTTGAAAATGTAGGAATTTTTGCTGAGCGTATAGATTCTCTTAATGCCAACACCTTAAAAATGAGAAAACATGGCAGTTCTGTAGATCTGTATCTTAGGGAAGCATTTAATACCAGGGAAGAGAACAACAAGGTCCTTTCATATAGAAAACGCTAAGTTTCAGTGTGCCCATGTTAAATTGAACTATATGATTGAAAGAGTACAAACTGCGTGTAGGGATTTCCTTGTGTACCTTTTACAGACCGGAACACAGCATTTGGTGGATAGGCACTCAATAGATGTTTATGAAAAAATGCAAAGCAGACCGAGTCCTTAACATACTTGTTAAATGAGTAAAAGCAAAAGTATGTAACCCTAGGACCCATGACCAACACCCTTTCTTCTCTTCTGATTGAATTAATGGTTTACTAAGGAAGTACCCAAATTGCTGTGCCAGTAATTTGGAATCTTTTATCAAGAACAGAGAAGAGGGGCTTCCCTCGTGGCGCAGTGGTTGAGAGTCTGCCTGCTGATGCAGGGGACACAGGTTTGTGCCCTGGTCCGGGAAGATCCCACATGCTGTGGAGCGGCTGGGCCCGTGAGCCATGGCTGCTGAGCCCGTGAGCCATGGCCGCTGAGCCTGCACGTCCGGAGCCTGTGCTCCGCAACGGGAGAGGCTACAACAGTGAGAGGTCCACATACCGCAAAAACAAAACAACAAAAAAAAGAACAGAGAAGAGGAGGGAGTTGAATAAAATTTTTCCAGAGGTCAACTCTGATTCTTATTCAAGAATTTGAAGGTTGGAGAATTGCCTGAACTCTGTAGGATGGTTTGCTACATCATGGAGTGTGATTATGCTTCACATCTAGTCAAGGCAGAATGGGATTTCGGGTAGCTCAGTTTCTCATGTATAGAAGAGGGTGAATAATCATAACACATTATCTATTTGTGGTGAAAAATATAAAAATTAATACGAAAAGCAATCAGCCTAGGGCTTGACATGCTTGCTTATCATTCAGGAGATTGAAATTGTTGAATATATCATAGTGGGAAAAATCTGAAAATGGTATAAGGACCATTTTCCTCTTTTTAATGTACTCCCTTTATGAAGTTGCAGATTTAGATGGCTCTCAAATGTGCATTATTTAGTTCACACACACATCATCCCTACTTCCACGGATAATTCAGATTTCACATAAAATATTTAGAACTGATTCTAAGGCTTTGTTGTAATTAGACATTACACTAATGCAATTTTAATTGACATGATCTCTTACTTTATACATCTTTGAAATTTAGAGATCAAAATTACCATATTAATGCACCATATTTCTAAGATTATCTTCAAGTAGTTACTATTTACTGTGCTACTGCTTTCTGACATTTTTATGAGTTAATTTAGAATTGAAATTCTGTTTTCCTTTGTCTAATACACTAGTTTTTTAAAATTACTTATGACACTTGGTGTTTTATATTGGGACCACTCCATTCATAGACAAATTAAACAGCTTGAGGTTACTGAGAGAACAGGTGGTTATTTTTAAACAAATATATGATATCTGGAATTGTTTCAGAATGACCTTGTGACAGAGAAGTTAATATTTTAGGACATTATATTTTGCTTTATTTAATAAATTGATTTTATCATATATGTTATATTGTATTTTAGAAACCAGTCTCTTTTTTCCCCTGAAGTATTCAGGAGGTTCAAGAGGAAGACTGTTTATTAATAAGGCAAATGGATAGTAGCATTGAATCATGGATCCTAGATCTCAAAGGGATTCTAGGAGAGCATCTGGACCAAGCCCATGATTCCAGTTAAACCAAGAGTTATTATTCCTCCTTTTCAGATGAGTCCTTTGTCAATGGCAGGATTATTGATGTGCCTGAGTGAACACTGCCTTGGAGACCGTCTCTCTAATGCATTGACTACCCAGCACTTCCTGGCAATTGTCCAGAGTTTGTCTGTCTTTGTGAATTTATTGACTTTTTTTTTTTTTTTTTTTTTTTTTTTGCGGTACGCGGGCCTCTCACTGCTGCGGCCTCTCCCGTTGCGGAGCATAGGCTCCAGACGTGCAGGCTCAGCGGCCATGGCTCACGGGCCCAGGCGCTCCGCGGCATGTGGGATCTTCCCGGAGCGGGGCACGAACTCGTGTCCCCTGCATCGGCAGGCGGACTCTCAACCACTGCGCCACCAGGGAAGCCCCGACTTCTTTTTTTTTAAGTTCAACTAATGTAGATATATTTTCAAGGAAATGGTTAGAGCCAAGGGGCTCCCTTTACTTGGTTTAAAATGCTTTATATTTAAAGCACTAATTTCAGAAAGAGGGGTAAGCTATTTTTATTAACCAAAACTAGTTAAAATGATTACTTATTTTTACTTGTGATTTTGCCACTCTGTTATTCTAAAAGTCTTTACCAGCTGTGCTTGTTTATTAGGAAAGTGACATGAAATGATCCAATGATTTGAGAAACTTCCTTGGTCTTCTCTGTGTGCACCATATCATTGTAATTCTAAATATAAATATGTTCCACCATAATTCAGTGTGTAACATAATCACTTTAAAACAGTACCGTTGTCCAAGTGCCTGGATGCCCCATTGCCCCGTTCAGAAATGCTGCAGTGCAGTGGAGCTTGACAAATTACTTAAAAAGCTAGTTACTAAACAGTTTTCTCACCATGCAGAAATTATTCTTGGTCCAACATAGGTGCCTCTGCGGAGTGGAGAAGCAGATCTCAGCCGCTGTGCCGAGTTTTACGAGAATTGCCTCACAGTATCTCTCTGCTAGCCTTTCTAGGAGTCATTGATTCCTGTGAAAGGTCCTGGTGCTGAGCCCGTCTAATTGTGAAGTCTGGTTTTCCTGTCACCTGGGAACACATCCTTTGACACACAGGCATTCCCCTAAATCCTCCTACCTTGTTCAGATCCAAAGATAGAACTAGAGACAGATGTGCTGTGTAGTAACAGGAAGTAAGGTGATGTTACGAATTTCATCAAGATTTTGTGATTCCTGTTTCATTTCAGGAAGCTGGGTACTTTAGCCCTTTAATGGGCGATTTTCTGGTTAATGACGCTCGGGTATTAGATATAAGTAAAGGGAAAAAGTAATTCATGGAGAGTCCAGGACCTTTGACAGGGTTTTAAAATTCAGGGTTTGTGTATTCTCACAGAGAGGAAATGAATAAAGAGTCTTGGGGGCTAGTAAGGCAGGAAATTGGAGAATAGACTTCATTTTGCAGGTGCCACATGTCCCAGGATTGAGTGACAACCCAAACACATTGTAGGACAGTTAGTGAGCTGGGGGTCACAGATAGGAACAGTAGGGCTGGTGGTGGAATTATCTTTGAGGTTTTCCCAAGCATTTTTCTGGTAAATGTAAAACATTGGGCACAGTTTCGTAAAAACTAGCATGTATTATAGGGGCTCGTGTGCCGGGCACAGTTACATGATTACACGCACTGATTTCTTTCATTCTCACAGTCCATCTGTGACTTGGGTTATGAAACACTGGGCTGTCTCACGCCTCAAATGTAAATTTGTTTCTGAAATTGAAATCTACTTTGACCTCATACTCAAATCTGCTTTGCCCCCTCCCCCATCAAGGTTGTCCCCCTTCTCAGTATTCTCCATCTCTTCAGTTTATGAAGCCAGAATCTAGGTATCAGCTGTGATTCTTCTCTTTCCTTTCCCTTCACCTCCAGGACCTCACCAAGTCCTGCCAGTTATACCTCAGAATGTGTCCACCCCATCACCTTAGACTGGGTCACCAGAGTCTCCTCCCTAGTACCCGCTGTAGAATTTTCCAGCTGTGCCTCTCCATCTAATACATTCTACATTCAGCAGGTGCCAGAAGGGTCTGTACAGGTAAATTGTGCTAGTCCCCTGCTTAAAGGCATTTAATGGCATTGCAATGCAACTAGAATCATGGGAGATGCGTTATTGTGGCCTGCACATTTCCACACAATTTGCCCCCGTCCCTCTCTCGAAACCCATTTCTCTGAGCTCCTCTTGCATTAACTTCTTTCTGATCCCAGAACATGACACACCTCTGCCTGGTCAGCCCTGCCCCTGCGGCCGGCGTGGCTGGCCTTCTAGACACTCAAGTGTCAGGCTGGTGGCCGGTCTGTGGAGAGATGGTGCCAGCTTCCCCGGGACACAGTCTGTACCGTGAGTCCCAGTCACTCGTGTCTTCCTCCTCTGGACATCCTGCTTCCTCTACAACTGGTTTTTACCCCTTCCACTGTTATGTTCACCAAAACTCTAAAGCCTCACAGACTTGAGACAACAAAGTTCCTTTCTTGCTCACTTTCCATGCCCAGTGGGTCCCGGGGTCTCTGCTCCACATCGGCCTCACTCAGGTCTAGGCTGGCCAAGCCCCATCAGCTGGAATGCCTCTGACGGTCACAGCAGGGAGGGAATGAGGCAGAGAGCACACCTGCATGAAGATGTCCACCCAGGAGGGACCCGTGTCACCTCCACTCGCGGTGCATTGGCGAAAGCAAGGCACGTGGTCATTCCTACCCTCCCAGGGGGAGGGGAGCCACCCAGTCATGAGTCCCGGAGAACTGGGATGTGGTGGGCGGCACTCATGACCACCTTCGCCCTCCAGAGCGGGTGAGCGATACGCAGGGAGGGGTGTTCTGCTTAGTTTGCACAGTATATGAGTGTGTCTCAGCCCATCTCTAAGATGAGAATAACAATAATAATACTGAAAATAACAATGAGGATACCCACTTCATAAGGTGGTCTGAGGGACTGAATGAATTAATACCTATTAGGTACTTAGCATAGTAACTGGCATAAGAGCTCAACAAATGTTAGCTGTGCTGAAGAGGATGATGGTGATATTTAAATCTCAGTTAAATAGAGAACACACAGGTAGATGCAATCCACCATATACAGAAATCTTTATTCATCAAGGGCATTTGGCAGAGATGGACCAGAAATGGTACTCAGCTCAGGATGTTAATTGAGAATCAACAGACCTACACTCTATCAGAGGGAGCTTAACACTATACGAGCAAAGGTAAAGGAAAATATTCCTGCGAGCACAAATATTAAGCTTTATGCTCTATTATTACTTTTAAGAATCGAGAAATTTTATGCAAAAACATGCTGTCAAGAACATTGTTTTTCTATCATTTGTTTGTTAGCCTAACACTTGTTCCCACAGGGTCAGTGCAAGCATGACTGCAGCTGTTTAAAATGAAAAGCAAATATGTGAACACAATTCGTAGAGCTCTGAAAAAAATGTTTATGCTGAGCCCCCATGACTTCTAATTTAAAAGGTCCATAGAGCACAGAGGACTCCTTGCAGAAGGAGAAGTCCTGCATCTCTTTCCTCTTTGGTAGTCAGAGTGCATCTGTCTGTGCAGCGTGCAGCTTGGGTAGTTGGAGTTAATCTAATGCTTTAATCTTTTGGGTGGAGGGAGTGAAGAAATACACAGTTTGTCTTATGAGACATAAACATATCTTTCCAAATAGAAAAAGTGTGTTTAAAATAATTCATAGCTTTGCAGGGTCCTGACCAATCTAGCAGAGCTCCCCGATTTTCCCAGGTGTCTAAAAACTATAAAGTGCCAAGATATTATTCAGATATCATCTCACAGTGAGACCTTGCCTGATGACACTATTTGAAGTTGCAGCCGTGGCTTCATTCCCTTTTTAAAAAGTTTTCTCCTTTCCATTTGTCACCATGTGATACACTATACAGCTTATCTGGTCATTGTTTCCTCCCAGTAGAATTTAAGCACCAAGAGGGCATGTTTGTTTTGTAAACTGCTGCATGCACAGCACCAAGGGCAATGCATGGTTCGATAAATGTGTTTAATTAATTCATTAGTGAAATGACTTAACAAATATTTACTCTGCACAGCATTGGGTTTGACATTATGGAATATAAATAAGAGGTAGAAGATCTTTTCATGGTCTTGAAATAAAATAAACATGACGTTGCTCTGGAAAAATGAGTGTCAAGATATGTGCATATGTGCTGTTGACTAGAACAGCATGTCATCGGTATTTGGTAAATAAAAGAGAAGATGATTGTGGGCTGGAGAAACCATGCCCGGGCCCTTTGTTCAGTTATGGTTTAATTTGTTTTGCAAATTCTATAGCACATTGTTTGATAGTAAAGACTGATTCCATTTTTGGGTCATTTTGAGTTAGTTCTATAAGAAACAATTTACAGCCAAACATGCAAGTCTAGCCTGGTGGAATCGGTGCTGCCTGGAGTCTGCATCAAGTTTTTTGCCAATTCAGCGTCTGAAAGTGTGTTTTAGCCTTGAGCCCAGTGGAAGAACTTTGCGTTCGGGCAGATTCACGATGTTTCACGATGACTGGGTTGTGGATGGTATTGGGGTAGCTCCTACCACCGCCTGTCCTCACCTGTGCGTGACTCTTTAGCGTCTTAGGGTCAGGACGGGCAGGGCTCCTGTTTGTATGAGTGTGAGAACAGTTTGTCCACATGATATTCTCCCTGACAAATAGAGAAAGCCTAGGGGAAACCCAGGGCAGGCGGAGAGGGGCAATGGGATTTTAACATCTGAAGGTAAGCCAGTGCGGAGGTTTAAGCCCATTTAGTGTTTATTTTAATATTTGGATAGCACTTTAAAGTTTCTCAGGTATTTTCACGTGGTGGTGACAATGGCTGGGAGCGAGGTGATGCCTGTTGAGTACCAGCAATATGTTCTATGCATTTCGTTCTCACAGCAGCCCTGTGGGTAGCTATTCTTATTCACATTTCATAGATGTCAAAGAGAACCACCCTGGTTTTGCCAGGAGAGCACAGCTAGTCCATGGCAGAACCTGGATTTGAACACAGCTTTCTCATCAAAGTTGTGTGCTGTTTCCATTACTTATTCTGAGAGGAAAAAGTGAACTTTGCATGACAGGCTTTTTATGCAACAGGGTATTAATTTCAGGTGACACCTAGAAGAAACTCTAGAAATATCTGTAAGCCTATCATAGTCAGTGAGCAAGGTAGTTATCTGTAGCCGCCAGTGTGAAAGTGTGCACTTATTCTTTTTTTTTGATATCCCACTGCAGCCTTCTGTCTTCAATAACATATTCTCCTAAATTAGAACGTAAGGCATCAGAGTCCATAGTCCCAACAGACAGTGACAACGAGAAGGGAGAGAGAAACAGCAAACGTGTCTGTTTTAACGTGGCAGGCGATGAGCAGGAAGATTCAGGTCACGACACCATCAGCAACAGAGACTCTTACAGGTAATTCATTCCTGAAACTCATCTCATCGACCAAGTCAAATGTGATTCTGTGTTTTCCACAAAGGTCTTGAAAACATTTTTGACTGTTGTTTTTGTTTATTATTCCCACAAAATAACCGCTGGCTGTTACCAACCTCAGACAAAGCATAGTGAGACATCACTCTCTTTCAAATTCTTCCCTTTTATAATCTGAATAATTCGGAAAAAACATTTTTTCTCCAACCGAGTGGACCTAATTTAGGAGATTTGTTATTCTCTTATGGATTGTGTAACACGTATGGCAAATAAACAAGTTGTGCCTATATTAACAGTTTTTTTTTTTTTGAATATCTGTTTCTGATTATTTGACTATGGGGTAGTGAATAGGAGTTCTTTTTGTTTTGTTTTTCCTCCTTCCTATATTCTGTGATTTAAGCTAATTGAACTAGTTTCATGTACTCACCTCTGTGACCAGCTTTGTGCGTTTTTTCTTCCCTTGCATGCCTTCTGTAAAATTTGGATAGGACTGCTGTAACAGAGTACCAAGAACCAGGTGGCTTGAACAACAGAAATTTATTTATTATCCTACAGTTTTAGGGCTGGAAGTCTGGAATCCAGGTGTCAGCAGGGTTGGGTTCTTTCTGAGGGCTATGAAGGAAGGCTCAGTCTCTTGGTTGCAGATGGCTGTCTTCTATCTCTGTCTCTTCCCATCCTTTCCCTTCCAAGCCTGTCTCAGTGTCCATGTTTCCTCTTCTTATAAGGACACCAGTCATACTGGATTAGGGCCCCCCTAGTGACCTCATTTTAACTTGATTACCTTTGTCAAGACCCTACCTCCAAATGAGAACACAGTTTGGAATACTGAGTTTGGACTTCACCATATGAATTTAGGGGCAGGAGAGGGAGAGATACAATTCAACCCATAACACCTTCCCTCCAAACTCTGTCGAGTCATCTTCTTTTTTTTTTCTTTTTTTTTGTGGTACGTGGGCCTCTCACTGCTGTGGCCTCTCCCGTTTCGGAGCACAGGCTCCGGACGCGCAGGCTCAGTGGCCATGGCTCACGGGCCCAGCTGCTCCGCAGCATGTGGGATCTTCCCGGACCAGGGCACGAACCCGTGTCCCCTGCATCGGCAGGCGGACTCTCAACCACTGTGCCACCAGGGAAGCCCCCTCGAGTCATCTTCTTACCAGACTCTCAAATGATGGCTCTTCCAGTGAACTTCCTTAATTGAAAGTGCTTTTTCTCCTTTGAATCCTTGTGTCACCTGGAACCTCACTGAGACCTGTGGCAACCTGCCACGTATGCTGAGCGTGCAGCTTCAGAACCTCCCGTTTTATTTACATTAACTGAAGACAAAACCTCTCTTACTCTTATTTATTATACAGTGTTTTACAATGAAAAGATATTTAGTAATGATCTTTAAATTGAAGTTGTTTCATCAGAGATGTTTAGCACAGACTAATAGCTAACATTAAAAGCATTCTTACCAGACGCAGGGGGAAGCAGGATGATTTCACGGAATTCCTCCCACAACCCTCTGTGGCAGGTTCTGATATTAGCTGCATTTTACATCTAAGGAAGCTGAGGCCCGCAGGAGTTACATAATTTACCTAGGAAATCAGGTGGCCTGGCTCTCAGTTTATTAACCACTCTACTATTCCAATTTCTATGTGAAAAGGATTTTAATGAATACGTGAGTTAATTATTCCTAGAAATTTAATGATATATAAAACACATTAACCACTTTTACCATTTCACTTACTTTTAGCTTCTAAGGAGACCAGTATGCTCTTTAATAAGAACCTGTGGTTTCTCTCCAGTGGGAAATTACAGATCTAAAAATACTTTCTTCCCTCAAATTCTAGTTGTCAGATAATTAACATTACTCTCAGGTTCTCTCTAGGGTAAAATAGAAATTTTAAATGTACATTTAAAGTTAAATAAGTCCCTTTTACTTATTCTGAGAGAAAAAAATATTTAGGTCTCCTGCACTACTTCTGAAATCTGTCATGTGTCCATATTCACACACAGACATTTCTAACTTGCTTTCCCTTGATGTTCATCATTATCCAGCACCTAGCAAGTGTGGTGTCCTGTGCTGCGCTCTGGGGTGGAGACAAGATGCCATCTTCCCGGGGCGGGGGAGGGGTGGGAGCTCAGAGTGCAATTAATAAGTTATCCTTTAAGTTACTAGAAAGGGTTGAAAGGCAGAGCTCTTGAAACAGGATTTTGTCACTCTTAGCAAATCAACTACAGGCATATACCATCAAATGGATTATAATGAATTTTAAGTTTGGTTTGACTCCTGTAAATAGCTATGCGTTTTAAAATTCAATTATGATTAGATTATATGACAAGAAAATTTGAAATATGATTGAATTGAAAATACTTTCTTTTAAAGTAAGATAAAATGTGAGTTGAACAAATTTATCTTTCTCATAAATTTCTATAAAGCATATTAACACATATAACTGTGACATAATAAGTTTATCCAGTAAGAAGTGGCAGGGAAACTTTGCCAGATGCACTGCTAAAGTGACATGTACCTCATTCTTCGCAGCGACTGCAACAGCAATAGGAATTCCGTCACCTCCTTCACCAGCATCTGCAGCAGCCAGTGCAGCTCGTATTTTCACAGCGATGAAATGGACTCAGGTGCGTTTGGTGAAGGCACGCGGACTCTTTGATGATGCCGAACCTAAGGGATTAATTTGCCTGATCCATACTCATTTTTACCTTTCATCGGCCATTCTCGGTGGCCACACACAATGCCTTTCAGTTTTACATGCTTGAGAACGTCAGCTTCCCAATCCCATTATAAACAGAGTGAATTTTTAAAGAGATGGAAGAAAGAAACTAATTTTTATGTTAATAAATGATGTTTTATGATATTTCTGTGTTACTACATGGTACCTGTATGATAGGTACACAAGAAACAAGTTTTCTAGGATATCAGGCATTGCTGATTGTGTGAGGAGATGGGATGGGCTTTGAAGCAGGATTTGAAGGTAGCAGATGCACCTGAGCTAGCCTTATGGGCAGTGGGGAAGGGAGTGATGAGAAAAATACTGCTTGATATAAATACCTTATAAATGTTTTATTTTGTGTGTGTTAAGAAAAAGACTTTGCATTGAGTTAGGAAAAATCTTAATTTTGAGATATGCAGTTTATTCCAACTATTTGACCAATAGAAAAATGCACCATTTGAAAGAATCATTAATGTGGGTAGCACAGGATTCTTTCTGTGAGACCCTCTGCTTTCGTCTCAGCTTTGAAGGAGCAATAATCTGACATCCTAATAGTTACTAAAGCTTTTGGAATTCTTTTTCTGAACATGAGAACTAATGTATGGAATAAGAGCTAGTGTTTCATTATTTTTTACTTTATTGACGTTAAAATGCCTTGGAATGTTGAACATAAGATGAATGATTTATTTTTAATATCTAGGTGATGAGCTTCCCCTAAATGTTCGCATTTCTCGTGATAAACAGGACAAGATACACAGTTGCCTTGAGCATCTTTTCAGCCAGGTACAGTTGGGACAGTTGTGGGTATTTTTTCCACAGACTAAACTGTCAGAAATTCGTTTTTCAGACATAGAGAAAGGAGTTTGGAGTTAGAATGGAGTCTGTTCCTACATCCCCTGTACCTTAATTTCTATAGCTTACAATGGAAAAGAGATTCCTTCAGCCAGCTAACCCAAAGGATTGTTATGAATGTCAAGTATTTCACAGTCCTTAGAAAATTATAAAGTGTTCTACAAACAGGAGTTATTCTGTTCATTATTTGTTTCTTTGTGGGTTTTCAGATTCCTCCAGGACATTTCTTGTTCAACTTCATTCCTAATCTCAGGAAGCACAGGGTTGTCTTGTGCTCATGTTGGTATTTTGCATTTAAAAAAAAATTTATATCCACAACCAAAATTCATAGTGTAGAAGCTTTTACCACTTTGAAAAGGATTATAACTTTTAGATGTTTTTTAAAAATAATTCTAGAACTCTTCTTTTATAAAGAAAATTTATATTTTGTATTAATACATGGTAGGATAGTAAGAGATATCATTGTAAATGTTATCAGGTGAGTTTATCCTAATATTTTATTTAAAGATAGATTTTGCAAGCAGCATGGGATTTCAAAAGTAATTGTTGCTTTGAGGAAAAAAGTATTTTACAAGATTGACTCTTGGAAATACCGAGAAGTTATGTAACTCCCAGAAATCTCTGCTGTTATGATAGGTGGATTCCATTACTAATCTCCTGAAAGGCCAAGCTGTTGTGAGGGCCTTTGAGCAAACCAAGTACCTGACACCAGGTCGAGGGTTACAAGGTAAGGTTTACAAAGTAACTGTTAGAGGCAATTTGGAAGCAAAAGTGGGAGACAGTATAGTGAAGCAAAAGCATAGCATGAGAAAAAAAGTTTTGGGTGCTCATTTCATAATTCACTTAATACTACTTCTATTTGGATAATTGTTGAATATGTATATATATATATATATAAACAAGACCTTTTAGAGTTCTTTGAAAATTTAAAACGTTTAGTGCCTGTAGGGGCCAAACCAAATGAGTTAATTGAAGAAATATAAGTGTTGAGTTGCTTTTGCTGAAACTAGACTTAATGCCTACTTGGCGGTAGGTAGCCCAGTGATGGGGGGAGGGGTTTGGGGAATGGCAGTTGGCAAACAGAACAAGATCTAGAGCTGGCACTTCCTGACGTCCAGTTTAGGATGTTGAAATAGAGTTTTTATCTAAATTTGCTCCTTTGTTTAAACATTTGTAAAAAGAGAATAATAAGATTTGACTTCGTTTTAGATTTAACAAATTTTCTCCTGTGATAGAGCTAAAGAAATTGCTACCATGATAATAGCCTAGGACCACAGGAATGAAAGAAAGAGGATTCTGTAGTTTATGGGCTTGTGAACTGGTAAGTGGTTGAGACTTAAGAGGGCTTTTCTGTGTTTATTTAGAGTTTCAGCAGGAAATGGAACCAAAGCTGAGTTGTCCAAAAAGGTTAAGGCTTCACATCAAGCAGGATCCTTGGAATCTTCCCAGCAGCGTCCGGAATCTTGCTCAGAACATCCGAAAATTTGTTGAAGGTCAGGATGAAAAGCAAAGAACATACCATGACAGTAGCAATACTCATTTAAAAACCCATTCAACCCCAAAGTTTAGTCATGCCTTGATTACTTTTTGAAGTTTTTCATGTTAGGAGGAAAATAGAAGGACTGAAAAGGGTGAGTGAAGGCGGAGGAGGGAAAGAAGGAATAAGATGACAGAACCTTGTGTTCCAAGGATCGAAATGATGTGGACTGTGTCACAGAAAATCTTCTCAGGCAATAAAGTAAGGGCTCATTCTTAGGAAGACAAGTGGAACGTGGAGGGATTTTCATATTTTATAACATGAAACAGGATCAGAAACATTCCTAAAGGGTTCACAAAACGTTATGAAGCTAGACTTCATGGAAAATCTACAAAATCAATTGTGAGTCTGTGAGAATCAAAATAATGACATAGGTTGCATCATTAGTTTTTAAGTTTCTCTTCTTTCAGAAGCGTTTGTCTAAGTTGATTGTTATTAACTAGCATGAGATTGTCTACTCAACATCCCATAACTGATACAGCCTCTGACTGGAGATATAAAAGACTTCAGGACAACTCCAGTGAGCCTGGTTGCATGTTGTTTAGGGTCAGAGTTATTAAGTAGAAAATTCTGAGAGTTTCTAAAGTGATTGTGGTGAAAAAGATGAAATGAGAAATTTGTTTAATTTTTTGGTAATGTCTAAATCAGTGGTTTTCTTCCCAGTATTAGACCAGTGGTTGGCAGTGTCTAGAGACATTTTTCCATTGTCACAATCGTGGGCATGCTACTGGCATCTAGTGGGTAGAGACCAGGGATGCTGCTAAACATTCTACAAGGTACCAGACAGTCCCTCACAACAGAGGATTATTTGGTCCTAAATGTCTATAGGACTAAGGTTGAGAAACCTGTACAATAAATATTATGGCTGTATTTCCCCATCATTTGTATGTCATTGAGATGTGGTAAATAGTATTCAGCAGAATTACATCATAACCCACTTTTTTTTAACCCATCACTACCATTTTTTTAGGGTAAATTAGAGACAGTTGCATACTTTGCTGATGGAAGACAGCTCTTACACCCTGTAGGGTCTGAGCCTGTGATGTCACTCCTTCGTGCCTCAGTGTCTTCACTTACTAAATGACAGGGATGGTGTAAATGTTCTGTGATTACCCAGTCTTCTGCCTAGAAATATACTCAAGTATAACGGCTTAGATATTGTTTAGAGATCAATAGAGAAGAAATTTGTACAGAAATGGAAAACTCCAAATAAATCACAACAATTCTATTGTATAATGAAATCTTTTATTCTTGACAACTGGATTTCTTGACTGTATCTTTATTTTATAGCTAAATACAATGATTATTTGTGACACATTGTAACATCACGTTCAATCAGAAGTCTGAATTTAAAACCCCCAAAAATAATGAACAGCAAAAATGACAAACATATTTTTAAAGGCTGTGAGCTTTAAGGAATTTAAGCATATACTTTACTGAGTAAAAGGTATGTTTTCGCTGAGTGGATGCCAGTGTCATAACACTCCTAAAAGTTACACTTTGTGAATCTAAATGCAGTTATTGTCATCATCTCTGACTTTTTCTTTTTACATTATATCTGTTTTTAGAATAAATGCAATATCAATCGAGAACAAAGAAACCCTTAAAACTTCTGTTTTGTTTTTTGAAGAGCTTTATCTTTAAGAAAATAACTTCTAATGCAGGGCAGAAAAACCTTATTTTTTAAAAAGGTATTTTTTTTAAGAATTTTACATTTTCATGTCAAGTTCTTCCTTATATACTCAGTACTTCTTTTCACAATGAGCGGCCATAGCGATGACAACTATCTACAGATATTGATTGATTGATAGATGTTGTGAATATTAGTGCCACTCTTGGTCATGGGAGCCCAGCAGCTGATTGAGCGTGGTTGGCTGTGCTGAGTCAATAGAGTCAACAGAGTCAACAGAGGGAGGGCTCTTGGCCGAATTTAAGTTGCATCCCTGGCTGCAAGTCTCAGAGATGCAGTTACTCTTTGGGTAAGAGCTGTGATTGTCTCCGTGTTAAGTGAGTCTTTAAAAACAATTGTTCAGTAGTTCAGCTCAGTGGACCATCAAGGGAGAGGACAAGCTACTATTTCCTGGTGATCTGTGTGGTGTCTGGTCCTGTTCTATGGGGTGGAAGCAACAGCTCTGGGATCCTTGTAATCAGCTGCTTGTTCTGTGGACAGACTCAGAAGTAACCTCTCCCGTTCAGCATGAATTCATCCTGTTCATGTGAAAATGGTTTTCATTCTATTTCCCAAATTGTCTTTATGGAAGGATTGATTTAATGGAAGGTTAGGTCTGGGCTGGAAGTTTAACCTAATGTTACCTTGCCAGAATGTCAGGGTGTATATGTAGAGCTGGGATGGGACCCCATTCTGATGTTCCCGTAGGGGAGGAAAAAATATCCTTTTTTTCTTTAACTCTCCCAGTAAATTAGTCTGACAAAAAACAAATTAACAAGAGAAAAGCACATAAATTTATTTATTATAATTTTCACATGAACACGGGAGCCTGCATAAGGAAATGAAGACCAGAAGAAAAGGTTGAACCTGAGTGTCTTTATACTAGATTTGAAGAAGAGTAGAAAGTCCTAGAAAAATGTTATAGGACAAAAGGGTATGAGCTAAGCGTAGTAACCTGGGGGGGTTCAGCAAGGCCTGTTCCTCTTGGCATCCCTCCCTCTTTGGAGATAAGGATGCTCCTTTCCTTTGGGTATCGCTCTCCTGAGCAGCCTATGACCTGCTTCCAGGGAAAAGGGAGGTGGTCAGAGAGTCCTTCCTGCCCTCACTGTTTCTCAGATTCCTTCAGCTTAAAATAATTCAATATGCCAAAGTGCCATATTTGGGGGTAGCATGTTCCGAACCCCATCGTTCCTTCGTCTCTGATTTCAAAATATCCTAGCAAGTATATACCAAATACGATATCAAAGTATAATAAGTGTATGGTCTTTATGTAGGAGGGACTGTTCCAGTGCCATTCATAAGTTATCTCACTGCATGCCATTCACTCAAAGCCTGTAAACTGAAGGCAGAGGAGAGCGGAAGAAATAGTGGACTAAATGGGGGACAGAGTCATTGTGTGGTATCACTAAGATAATCTCCTCCTTAATTCCTCAGCTAAATTACGGAATCACAGTGTCAGCTAACTGAAGATATTTTTACGTGGTTAGCCCACTGTGGTATTGTGATTTATAATAAAAAATATATATTTGGTCTTCATCCCCTTTTCTGGCACAGAGATAAAAAAACCCTTGGGATTTCCTGTGATGAGAGGATAAAGCTGTCTTTTCTTATGTTAATGAGGTGACTTTTGGAAATCACCTATGGATGGTGGCTGGTTGCCTGGGGAACCAACCATGTAAGTAGAAGGTTGGAATTTTAAGTCCCACCCCTGACCTCCAGGGAGGGGAGAGAGGCTGGAGATTGAGTTCAGTTGCTAATGGCCAATTATTTAATCGACCATGCTTATGTTATGAAGCCACCATAAAAACCCAAAAGGAGAGGACTGGAGGGTTTCTAGGCTGGTGAACTTGTGTTGGTGCCTGGAGCTCGGTGCCCTTTCCCCATGCCTTGCCCTGTGCCTTGCCCTCTTCCATCTGGCTGTTCCTGAGTTACATCCTTTTATAATAAACTGGTATTCTAGTAAGTAAAATGGTTTTCTGAGTTCTGTGAGCTGTTCTAGCAAACTAATCGAACCCAGGGAGGGGATCATTGGAACCTCCTGTGTACAGCCAGTTGGTCAGAAGCACAGATGACAACCTGGACTTGTGATTGGTGTCTGAAGGAGGGTGAGTGGGTGGGGAGACAGTCCCGTGGGGCTGAGCCCTTATCCTGTGGGATCTACAGGTAGATAGTGTCAGAACTGAATTGAATCGTAGGACACCCAACTGGGGTTGAAGAGTTGCTTGGTGGTGTGGGGAAGAATACATACCTAAACTGGATCCACCATCACCTTAAATTCAAATGTCTGTTAGTGACATTTCAACTCTTTGTTGCCTACAAAAATTATACTCCTTTCATACTACTTTTTTTCATTTTTTTCTCTGCCTTTGTTCTAATATCCTAAAGAGCTTCTTCTTCTTCTTCTCCTTCTTCTTCTTCTTCTTTCTTCTTCTTTTAATTCAAAAGTCTGTTCAGTTTTTCCCTTTTTCTTCATATCTCAGTTACTAAAATAGTTTTCTGGCTAATCCCTTGTCTCTATCTTTTCTGGTTCATATATACCATCACCAGATTCATTCTCCTAAAATATCATGTTCAGTACCCTGCCTCAGAGCCTTCGAGTTATTTTCTGTTAGATAAATCTAAACTCATCAATCTGATGCTGAAAGCCATGTTTCAATAGGGCTTTCCAATTGTATCCCAATCTCAATCTCTTAATAATATAATAAAATCTTTTCTATGCTAGATTGTTGAATGTTTGGCATTTATTCTCTACTCTATTCCCTTGCTAGCGCTATTTCCCACTCTTAGGATATGTACTTAGTCCCCTGACAATGAACTTTGAAAATTTTAAAAATTTTGAGACTCTCTTAAAAAAAATTCTATACCAATTTTAGCCATATCCAGGTTACAATAATAATAGTGCTTCACAGGTACACAGCACTTTAAATAATTTTCCAAGGCTTTTAATATATATTCCCATTTATTTTTTATACACAGTCCTATAAAATAGATAAGATAGATGTTATTATCACTTATGAATGAGCAAGTTGAGACTCAAAAGTAGATGAACAATGTATTGAGGATGACAAAGCTAGTGTATAACAGATGGGTCTCTCCAGTGTAACTTTTCTGCCTCTGAAATCCATTTGTTCTTGTGTCTCACTTGTAAAACTTAATGCCCTTTCAGGCATTTCCTGCATTTCTTATTTGTTACTTTTGTTGCTCTGATTCTGCTGTGAACCTGTTTAGAATAGGGTACTACCTAGCCTTTTTTATTTCCCATAATCTTGGTTACATAAAGGAACTCTTTATGTTTTAATATTTAACTGTGCTGATTTTTACTACACAGTTAAATTTGATGTTAGTTGCAGAAAAAGACTGAACAACTGACTGGTATGTTATCTTTCTCTGCAGAGGTAAAGTGTAGGATACTCCTGGCTCTTCTTGAATATTCAGGTAATATTTTACATTATTTTTACTATTTGAGATTATTATAGCCCATGACCTTAGATGTCTTATGATATGAAGGCAGTGTCTTCAACTGTTTACAAAATAGATGGAAATATGATCTCTACCTTTTCTAAAGCCTTGCAGAGATTAAAAAAATACTTAGGTAGTATTTTGATAAAAACATAAAACATATGCTCATCTTCAATTAAAGGTTAAAAACATGAAAACATATAAATGTATATTTCTACAAAATATAATTTAAAAGGAGAAAGGGAGGGGGTTTTGGTAAAGTTAATTGTACAAATAGGCTTTTTCGTGAAACTGTGTCTAACTTTTGTTATAACAAGGATGTAGGCGGGTTCAGATTTAAGGAGAAACAGACTGTGCTTTTGATAGGAGGACTCTCAATCTGAAATCGTTTTGCAAGGGCATGGACACAGAGAGGGGAAGAATTTGTGAGCACTTTTACAGTCTGTCACACTTGGAAAATTTAAATTATAAACGAATGAACGAGCCAACTTAACCAAGAGGGCCTTTTTTTTTTTTTGATGATAGGTTTTTGCTTTGCTTTTTGACTGAGTAATAATATCAAAAGTATCTTACATTTTTTGAGCTTTCATAATGACAGCGTAGTCGATGGACCTCATTTTTATGGATTTCACTGAGTTCTCACAACTACTCTGTGAGAATATTATTATTGTTTCCACAGTTTTAAAGGTGAAGAAATCTCCATTCAAGCAGATGAATAATAACTAGCACATGGTAGTCAATCAACACATATTTTGGGACATCTAGAAGATTAGGCATAGAGATGCCTTACTGGGTGAATAAATAAATAGTAGGTGCAGTTTTGAAATTCAAACTTAGTTCTGCCAATTCCAGAAATGGTCCTGGAATGCATTGCTTTATTTATTAATATTCAGATGGCTGTTCTTATTTTGATTTCAATTTCATTTTTCTATTCCTATCATAATTCTCCTTTTTCCTACTTGATTTACTCCTTTTTTCTTTGTTACATTTGAGTGATACCAAACAGCCAAATTACTCCATATTGTTGGCTATAAAATTATGCTTTTCACTTGAAAAGGGGGGACTGGGTCTGCTAAACATTATTCTTAATTGTCTTTTAGTCCTGTCTTTCTGTCTCTCTGATCTCTTCTTTTTGTTTCTTTGTTTATTTTGCTTTCTTTCCCCTACAATCTCAGAATAATGACAGATTACTTGCATGTATAGAAACCATCTCATTCTTTTCAGATAAGCAAGCTTACAGTGGAATTTGAGTTTTTTAAACAGTTGAGACTAAATTAAGTGTTAATGTTTTTAAACATGTCTGTAGAAGATGAATTTAAGTAGGTGCTTAAATACTGAAATGGAATGGAAGCCTTTGATAGGCAAAAAGCCATTTGTTTTGAGTGTATTCCCACTACAAGGGAATTTTTACTTGGCGAAAATAAACAAGCTGTCAAAAAAAACAGAACTTGCTTTTCTTCTTTTACTAGAAGCTGGGAGCAGCTGTTGTGATTCTTGCTGTAGTTCTTATTGATAAAAATGAGGAATGAGAATAGCTTTGGTAAAGGATGGACACTGGCGACTTTCGAACAGCTGCATAATTAAAAGGAAAAGACCTATATGTTTTTGCTGAAAGTTTGCTTATTGGGTTTCTTTCTTTATCATGATGTTCCTTCTCTATTTAGCAATAAAACTGAGTACCCATGTGCCAGGCACCATGCTAGATGCTAGGGAAAAGAAGAATCATGATAATATCACTGTCCATTTTCACCTTGCTAAATGCTTTAAATTTTTATCTCATTTATCTTCATCACAGATCTAAGAAGTAGGAATAATCCCTATTTTACGAATAGGGATCTGATACCTAGAATTGTATAGATTAAAATTGGCAGAATGGGAAGTTGAAAGCAGATTATCTGCCTCTCACGTCCCTGAGCATAAATCACATGATATGTCACTTCCCCTGGCGTTGATGTGCTGACGGGTCCCTGGGGGAAGACTAGCATGTGAGCAAACTCTCACAATGCGAGGTCATTAGCCCTTCAGCAGGGGGAGACACCCCCAGACCTGCGGGGACAGAAAGAAATGCACAGACTTCCTGAAGGAGAGAGGACATTCCCCAAAGGGAGATAATATTTTAGTAGTTCAATGAGTTGACTCTTGAAGAATGATTTCAAGTTTGCTGGGTGGTGAGGGGAGGAGGGTGGCCCGCAGCCAGAGGGTCCATGGACCAAGAATCACCCTTTTAAGTCAAACTAAATCCAGTCATTTCAAGAAGCCAGAGAATGAGCTCATACATTTTCATTTCAGTTAATTCATTTGTTTGTTAGTTGCTCTACTGGTTCATTATTTTCATTCAGTAAATATTTGTTAAATGTCTATACCCAGTTACAAATTATGCACAACGGAATAAGTGTTTTGCTTTTTTCTTAGTTGAAAATTGAACAAAGTTCTTTCCCAGTTTAGCCATTTTATAGTGACCTGTAAAATGTTCTTTTCTATCTATTAGAACAGGCACATAGTATATAACTACTTAAAAGAAATGTCTAACACATGTTGTTAGTTAAATTAATAGATTGAACTATATGGAATTGCCATATTCAATCATGTTGACCTACTAAAACAGCAAGTTCATATAGTTCAACCTAGTCAATGAATATTTTATTATATAATTAAATATTTTTAATATATTATCCTGTTTCTAACAAAATTTTCAAGAGTAGCTTTTACTAACAGTGAAACTAAGTAACAAGCAGCACTTATGTGTACACATGCTTTGACAGTCATTAAAAACAGGTGTTCCATGTTCTTGGTAAACAACTTAAAAACTATGCCTTTCTATCAATAAAGCAAGAACTCATTGCTGAGTAAAGGCAGCATGTTTATCTACATTATACACTAATTATTGACAATGCTTCTTCATTTCAGAAGATTCTGAGCCCTCAAAATATTCAGTACACTTTTGGAAGTATGATGATATTTACCTGTGTTGTTCCTCTAGTACAAGAGATTTCTCAATGTACAGAATGTATGGCTTCGTGTTCAGGTTGTTTATGTAGTTTGTGTTATATCCAACGCCCCAGAGAAGTGAACCTTTTGGGATCAGGTTCTCAGGGGCACAGCTGCTTCCCATTTGAAAAACCTGAGATCCAGGACTGGCAATTCACAGGGTAAACATACCTTCAAAGTGGGTCAATCAAAAGTCCAGTTAATCGCAGAATAAGAATGCTAGTAAAAATCAATTTATGCTAGAACTGCAAATATTTTACCTATTTCAAAAAAATGTAGGAATTTATGAACTGGACCTGTTTATACCTTACGAAGTTGAATAGGTGACTTCAGGAGATACAGATTTGCATATTATTACAAGCAATTGGACATGATACTCTTCCCCATGTGTGTTTCACATTAATATTTGAATAGGTCTAGCAGGTAGTTTTTTAAAATTTAGTACTAATAATATTTTATTTCATTTACCAGCGCAAACTGAAAAACTGGACTTTGAGTTTTCTTTAGGAAAGTGTCATGTACCAGTACAAATTGTGTTCCGTCATGAAAAATAAAGTAAATAAAATAAAGCCTTATTTTATTGGGTTTTATAAAACAATTTAGTGATCGCAAAATAAAGTTACAATATCAATTAAGAAAAATGAGCTTAATGTTTCTAACATTTTTGGGTGTTCAGTGTTTTCTGTTTGAGCATACTTGCTCAAACGTATGTGCTCATGAATAGAGCTCAAATTCACATTTTTCCCATGGGGTGAGTTTAGGGGAAGGATGAAATAACAGTGAATGCAAATGCTGAATGCATTGGTCTTATTCAACTATGACATTTTCCAAAACTGCCTTTATGTTCTCCTGGATCACAGACAGTGAGACACAGCTCCGAAGAGACATGGTTTTCTGCCAGAGTCTCGTGGCCACAGTCTGTGCCTTCTCCGAGCAGCTCATGGCCGCCTTAAACCAGATGTTTGACAACAGCAAGGAAAATGAGATGGAAACTTGGGAAGCCAGCAGAAGGTGGCTGGACCAGATAGCGAATGCAGGAGTTCTTTTTCACTTTCAGTCACTTCTGTCACCAAACTTGGTAAGGAACCACAGTGCCTCCCACTGGCTGTGTCAACTGGAACGTACATTGGGACCTATTCCCAATAAAACATGGTTATTCGTTATTGTATCCACAGTCATCCAGCTCCTTTAAAAGGATATGTTTTTCCATGGGCATATATAGCTTTAATAAGTATGTGGAAATATCTTTCCTGATTTTTATTCTCAGTGGCTGCTAAAAGCTGAGAAAGCCTCCATCTGTTACTAATTCCTATATCCCTAAGCACCGGCCGAGAAAGGTCAGCAGAGGAAAGAGTGTCTGTCTGCTGCGGTTGCTTATTTGCAGTCCAGAAGGAAGAGTCTGCCGTGAGACCTGAGCTCCCCCTGAGGTTGATGTTCTGGAACATGCTCTTAGAAGAGCTCTGACAACTTGCATGCCATACTGTCTGACAATCTGGTTAAAATTTGCATGTGTTAAATGATTTTATTTCCTTCCTTTGTGTGCATGTTTTTCCTGTTAAATCTAAGAACATTGCCTTAATTACTGTAAAATATGCCGTGTTTATGCATCAGTTGTCCACAGCGGAGATGAAGAAAGCATCTCGAAATGTTTGATAAAACTGTGGTGAACTTAGAGTTTTTTCACATATACTTCCTGTGGTTCTGATAGTTGTCATGATGTATAAAGGCAAATATGTTCAGTTTATTTAAACTTAAGGTGCGTGTTAAATATAATTTTGATTTGAAACATGAGACGCTATTTTATCTGTTAAAGTACACATAGAAAATGTAGCTACCAAGTAACATGGTTGAGTTTTTAAACGAATGTATATGAGTTTGTACATCAAAATAATGTTTTTCTTCAATGGTATTGAGGACGGGGGGTAATTGCTGTACTGCACGGTCATAAAAAGTTCTGGAATGGTAAGGTAAGGAAGTCCATTCAGCTGAGTGAAATTCAGAGAAACAGGATTAGATTCTTTTGGAAAGACTCTATACACTCCATGTGGGTGATCAGTTTTTTATTTGGTTGCTAATATAACCAAATAAGAAAGATTTAATTAATGAAAACTTTGAAATAAATCACTTGAAAAGTGTTTAAAAACAAAATAAATACTAATTAATCATTGCCTATCAAATAAAAATTACGTAAGATAAGATGCCCTCTTCCTATTGCATGGTAGGCTTTAAGTGTTTGTTGAACAAATTAATTAATGAATGAGGCTTCATTTCTGTTCTTTTCTTACTTAAAAACTGCCATTGTCTAGTCAAGTGCTGGTACATTTATTTGAAATCTCAAGGAATTGGGGAAAGTATTTGTAATTCATACATCTGGTAAGTGACATATCCAAACTATATAAAGAATCCTTAAAACTAAAGAATAAAAAGACATCTCGATTAAAAAGCAGGCAAAGGATTTGAATGGCCATTTCTCCAAAGAAGATATAACATGGCCAAAAGCACATGAAAAGTCGATTAACATCATTAGCCATTGGGGACGTGCAACTCAAAACTACAGTGAGATACTATGTCACAGTGATGTGGATGGCTACAATCCAAAAGACAGGCACAAGTGTTGGTGAGGATGTGGAGAAATTGTAACCCTCAGACACTGCTGGGGGGAATGGAAAATAGTGCAGCCATTTTGGAAAACATTACGGCAGTTCCTCAAAATGTTAAATGAGGAATTTCTATATGACCCAGAAATTCTACTCCTAGGTAATATCCAAGAGAAAAGAAAACTTATATTCTAGCCAAACTTGTACACAAATGTTCCTGGCAAGGTTATTCATAATACTTAAAAAGTGGAAACAACCCAAATGTCCATGAGCTGTCTGATGAGTGGATAAACAAGTTGGGGTATATCCATACAATGAAATATTATTCAGCATTAAAAAGGAGTGAGGTACTGATACATGCTACAACATGGATGAACCTTGGAAACATGTTAAGAGAAATCAGTTACAAAAGACCACGTATTATTTGATTACATTATTATGTAATAATATAATAGGCAAACTTTAGAGACTGAAAATAGGCTAGTGGTTGCCTGGGGCTAAGGATTGGAGGAAGGTATATGGAGGATGAATGCTAATGGGTACTGAGTTTCTTTTTTGGGGTGGTGAAAATATTCTAAAATCGGATGATGGTGATAGTTACACAACTCTGCATATATACTAAAAACCCCTGAGCTGTATACTTAAACTGGGTGAATTTTATGGTATGTGAATTATATCTCAAGAAAGCTGTTTTTTTGTTTTAAATCAGTCTTATGAAACCCTTAAGTTTATTTAAAGAATTGATTAAAAAAAATTCAAAGGTAGTTAAAAAAAAAAGTCAAAGAAACTTGTAGTCTTTCTGCCTCTGTAACAAGAGCGCTAAGGGCCTCCTGTAACTGTGAAGAGCTCCCTGGGAGCTGCAGGCACTGGCGGTCTGTGTGTTCCTGGGCTCTGAGCGCAGTCCTAGGTCCTTGGGTATGTGTTTAGCCACATCTGCAAGTTACGATCAGAGCGCAGCCTGTTTGGGACATTTCTTCCTCTGTGTATTCCTCTTAATTGAAAGAATGCTGATTCTTTAGTCCTGTCCCTACAATTCCAGGTTCATGGCATTTTTCTGCTGCTTCAAAGGACTTTAAAAAGTAACAGTCTTATAAACATTTATCCAGCACTTACTGTGTACCATCCATTATATTAAGTACCAAACTAAGTACAAAGGTGATGATGCTGTTAACCTTTTGGTATCCATGCAGTCCTTCTTTGGGGTCTGAGGCTGCCTTAGTGGGGTTTTTCCCATACACAATGGAAATTCTTTACCATCTCCTTCACCCTCTACTCATACTGCCCCCAAAATATGGCTATAAGCTTACAGCAACTTTTAAAAAATGAGGGTAAAGCATGTTAAAATTATTGTTGAAAAGGATCATTTGGGCTTCCCTGGTGGCGCAGTGGTTGAGAGTCCGCCTGCCGATGCAGGGGACACGGGTTCGTGCCCCGGTCCGGGAAGATCCCACATGCTGCGGAGCGGCTGGGCCCGTGAGCCATGGCCGCTGAGCCTGCGCGTCCAGAGCCTGTGGTCCACAACGGGAGAGGCCACAACAGTGAGAGGCCCACATACCTCAAAAAAAAAAAAGGATCATTGACATTCTTAAGGAAACAAATGTACCTTTGAAAGAAAAGTTGTGTATGATTAGGTTAATTATTCTTTCATGAGGAAATTAGTAAATGACTTTAGATAGTGCACTGAACTGCTAATAGGAAGGTCAGATCCAGTAGTAGAAAGATGATGTCGCTGAGATATGCAGTGAACTTGTTACCATGTCTGGGCCTTACCTGCCTCAGCTGTAAAATATGCTGTAGGAATGAAATGAATGATTAAAACAAATCAAATCTCATATTCATAAGATTCTAGATTAAGGCCCCATAAAGGCAAGTGAAAATGATTCTTGTCCCCAGGCTCTTTGGAAGAAAAATCATTACATACATGCAAATTGCTTTTATCACAGTTTTCAAAAATTGCAAATTGAATAATGCACAGGTTATCTTATCGTAAAGTACGATGACCATTATGTACTAGGCTTTTTAAGAAAACAATCTTTTTGTCTTTCAGCTATTATATTTGTCAGATTATAGAGATTTAGAGGCAAATAGCATGTTTTTTTGTGTACACATTTGTAACTTATAAACAAAATCAATAGAATTGGAATCCAAAAATCATTTAGGCAGCAGAGAAAAGGGAAAATATAAAACTACAAAAGAAACATAACAGGATTTGTTCATTTCATTTTAGGCAGTAAATTCTTAGATGTGTTGATAATTTGGTTTGTACTTAAATAAAACACAAGTGAACCTAGTTTTGGTCTGGAGTTGTTACGTTGTATTATGTTATATTATGTTTTATCCCAAGCAATCCTATCACATCAGGTATTGTTTTTATTTCTTTCTAGACAGATGAACAAGCCATGCTAGAAGATACACTGGTTGCACTATTTGATTTGGAAAAGGTTTCTTTTTACTTTAAACCATCAGAAGAGGAACCACTGGTTGCAAGTAAGTAGTTAAATATTTCATGTATGTTTTGTAAAATTTCTTTGGCATCAGACAACAACATATGTCATAACTTTGATATGAATATATTTGATATGCAGTTTTATATAAAATATTTAGGGTAAAATAGTAATAACCAACTGGGGAAGTGATAGAAAGTATATATAAATTAAATTTACAGCTAATTTTATACTTATGTTTTTAGCTATTAGTCTGACCTCTAAAACTTTTTTGGAGTGTGTGTGTGCTACTCAAGATTGCCTTTTCTTTTTTGTTATTGTGGTGAAACATACATACCATAAAATTTACCATTTAACCCATTTTCAGTATACAATTCAGTGGTATTAATTTCATTCAAAATGTTGTGCATGGGGCTTCCCTGGTGGTGCAGTGGTTGAGAGTCTGCCTGCTGATGCAGGGGACGCGGGTTCGTGCCCCGGTCCGGGAAGATTCCACATGCCGTGGAGCGGCTGGGCCCGTGAGCCATGGCCGCTGAGCCTGTGCATCCGGAGCCTGTGCTCCGCAGCGGGAGAGGCCGCAACGGTGAGAGGCCTGCGTACTGCAAAAAAAAAAAAAAAAAAAAAAACAATGTTGTGCAGCCATTTCCACCATCCGTCTCCAGAACTTTTTCATCTTCCCAAACAGAAATTCCATACTCCTTAAACAATCACTACCCTCCCCCGCTTCTCCAATTCCTGGTAACCTCTCTTCCACTTTCTGGCTCTGAATTTGCCTACGCTACGTACCTCATATAAGTGGGATCACAGAACATTTGTCCTTTCTGCTGCTTCTTTCATGTCAAGACTTCTTTTAATAAAAGAACTGCCCTAACATTTCTGACTATGTGGATAATCTCTGAGGCCACCAAAACATTCGCTCAAATATATAATAATTACTTAGCAAAATTGATTGAATTGGGTTTCCACTCCTTATCTTCAGTTGATCCTGTAGAAAGTGTGTTAGCAGGCAATGAAAACAGTGTTTAGAGCCAAGAATATACAGAGACATTACAGTTGTTTGATCTGACAGTAATTGATAAAATTTATAATTTAATTCTGAAGAAGTAGACACATAGTCTACATTTTTGCCAGCTTAAAAATGAAAATTAAAAATTATCCAAGTGTCAAAAAATTTAGTGTGTACAAATATAATCACATTAACTATCTTGATTAATTTATTCATCCTGTACTATTTCCAAGACGGCAAAACCTATCTTGTTCATTGCTGTATATCCAGCACTCGAGATGCCTGGAACAAAAAGGCCAATATTTTTTTTCAAGTAAATGAACAAATATCAATTCAGTTTATACAGTGCATCAGGCAGAAAGGCTTTATGGTTATAAACGTAGAAGAATAAACAAACTTGCTGTACAGAATGAAGAATAGGATTTCAACAGAACTTGGATGTATCTAATGTTGCAAAGAAGTTACTTTATGAAACTGAATTGAAAGATTGAAAAGTATCCCTTTCCTTTAGCAATGGGCCATCCTTAAACCTAACAAAGGCATTGTTTTAGAAGTATACATCCAGAGAAATAGCAACACCTAGGGCTTAATCTCTATATCTTTCAGTTTCTGCAAGTTATGATCATTTATCTACCATTTCAGCATTGTCACAAATAGGTTTAAAATGTGTCTATCGGTCCAAGAAATCTTTAGCAGTTTGTTATTTTTCTGTTTCTTGTTTGTTCATAAATGTGAGGATCCCCTATGTATTACGGTAGAAGATCTAAACAGATCTTTCAGGGCTGGGAAAGGTTTTTACTTATTTGCACATTTCCAATGTCAAGTACAATAAATAGGGACTCCATAAATATTCATTTAATCTGTTATCTAGGAATTATAATCATTCATTCATCGAAAATTTCTTAAGTGCCTACTTATGGCCAAGTGTTGGATCCAATAGAGAACTAAACAGACAGAGATAAATAATAGGTGAGATAAATGAGTTATTTTGATAATAAATTAGAAGATAATACGAATGCATGACAGGAATTGGAAAAAGAGCAAAGGATGAAACTGAGGGGGCAGGTAGGGCAGTTTTGATCTGGTGCTCGGGGAATGGAACTTGCAAAACACGTGCTAACTGTGATAATGGTTGCTATGTACTCAGTTTCTTGCACACTACTTCAGAAGTATACCCCAAGGACTCATCTTGACTAAAATATGAATGAGGCAGCTGTCCTGGGGAATTGTGATTCCAAACCATGTGTAGCTAAACTTCTCATTTAGTTAAGTGAGACACCTGGTGTGTTAAAGTGTAACGAAGTTTTCTATTACAGAATTTTATATACAGTAATAAATCTGTTGCTTTAGCTAATGAGAAGCTGATTTAATACTCTTTCACCAACTAACACTGTCAGTATGCCAAACCTGAGCTTTAATATACGTGGGTACTTTTAATATATTAGTTTCTAGTAATTTTCGGGATTCTTTTTTTTTTTTTTTTTTTTTTTTGCGGTACGCGGGCCTCTCACTGTTGTGGCCTCTCCCGTTGCGGAGCACAGGCTCCGGACGCGCAGGCTCAGCGGCCATGGCTCACGGGCCCAGCCGCTCCGCGGCACGTGGGATCCTCCCGGACCGGGGCACGAACCCGCGTCCCCTGCATCGGCAGGCGGACTGTCAACCACTGCGCCACCAGGGAAGCCCTGGGATTCTTTTTAAAGCTTAACAAATATACTAAATAAAATATCCTGATTTTAGGAAGTAATATAACATTAAATGTCATTTTAGATGTTCCTCTTACTTATCAAGCTGAAGGAAGCCGGCAAGCTCTGAAAGTTTACTTCTACATCGATAGTTATCATTTTGAACAACTGCCTCAAAGGTTGAAAAACGGAGGAGGGTTTAAAATTCATCCTGTTCTTTTTGCACAAGGTAAGCTGCTTTCTTTATTACACTTCATGTACTTAAATTATTTTATCTTTATCAATTTTTTAAAATGTAGTTGTGACCATCCTTTTTTTTCATGAATTCAAAAATTTATTCATAGTACCTAGGTAATATGTTTACTGGTGGGAATGTTTGTTAAGGAAAGAATTGCGTATGGTTTAAATACTTATCAAATAGGATTGCAGCATTATTTAGTGGAGAAATAAGGCATGAGTGGCTTAAATAAAGATAAATTAATTTGGCTTAAATTATGGTAGAACCATTAAAATTGGTTGGTTAAGATATTTTATGAGATAGAAGAAGTTTGATAACATACCCACGCAGATTACAAAAAAGAATTTATATTATAGTGTCAATTATGTCATACATGTATGTATATACTTACATGTGTGTAAAATGTATCATAGGATGATTAAATTGATATTTTAATCTTTAAGGTTTTTTGCATTGTGTCAATTTTTTGGTCAGTAAAAATGTATTCCTTTCATAATAAAAAAATTGTTTTGGCAAATAAACAATGAGTGTTAACTGCAGTAGAAGAAATTAAGAATAACAAATAAGAAGATTCTTGCAGTGAAGTGATTTCCCAGGGAAGGTCCTGGATCTTCTTTATTTCTGTGGTCACAGATGCTGCCAGAAAAGATCAGAAATTCAGATTATTGTGTAGTATCTTTTTGTCTATGATTTTTTTTTAGGTTCATGCTGTGATCAAGATTGTATCAATTTCTCTGAGTGGTACAACAGAACATTTCATTTTTTCTTCTTTGAGTTTTCAAGACTGCATTGGTATTGCTGTAGAATTTTTATATTTTAATAAAAAATGAGAAGAGTAGAGGAATAAAATCCATCTCAGTAACGGAAGAACAGAGAGGCACATGAAATCTAAATTCACTGCCAAGTGAAAATTCTGCTTTGTACCACATGCGTGTTGTTATAATTCTAAAAGATAGATTACTCTTCCTTCAATTGCCATAGTTTAAAAATGACTACCTCAGATACTTGGCAAGAATACATTTAAGCAGAGAAAAATTTCAGCACAGAGATCTTAGGAGTTATTAGAAGGTATTTTCATTTATGTGATAGGGTCCATGTAGGTAATAAAAGAATCTGCAATGAAAAGAAATAAAAAAGAAAAAGAAATTGAGCAAAAATAGACCTTTGGAATTATGTTAGGAGAATAGTTTAGCCTAAAATATGTTAAAAGCCATTACAGAGATTAGTAGTTTTAGAAGAGAGGAAAGGCTGCTGGTCTGGAATATTAACTGTTATAGGGTTTAACCAGACCTTGCCCTTGTTAAAGGCTCTTCATTTCTTTTCCTTGATTTCTCTCTTTTAAAAAATTCTGTCTTTGAAATCATTACTGAGATAACAGATGGCATTAATCATCTTTTCTAAAAAAGTGATTACATTTGTGACACACCAACCGTAAATAGCTGAATATTCATACCCAGCAGCCAGTGTGCATAGGGAAAAAATGATTTTGCAAGTAACCTCTATTTTATAACTGTGGCTAAAGCTAATTTAAAAAGAATCCTGAAATATATATGATTTCAAGGAGTACACTGTTGCTTTTACAGTGTAATGTAAAGAAAAACTCTAGCAAACATTAGGTTTTAGTATTCACACGGCAGTAAAATATGAAAAATGATTTGATGAGGTGACAGTGGAAACAGTTCTGCAGTGGAGGTCACAGATAGGTAAAGACGACTGGAAAATAGTCGGTCTCATTAAAAATCTGTCAGTGATAAGGTTGTTTATTTAAAGGAGTTGCAGAGGTTCCGCTGCATTCATAAAACTCCCATGAGGAATCATTAGTAACTGAGTTTTCATCAGCTTTAGAGAAGCACAGGAAATTCAGCCCTAGCTTGAGCAGCGATTACCATCTGGTAATTGAAAGTGGTGGTAAATGGGAGAGATTCCAAATGGAGTCTATTCCTGGGATGAAAGTTTAATTGAAGGGTTTTAGTTTTGTGGGTATGTGAGTCTTTGTTAGCAAATAAGAGAAGATGAATTTGAATAAAGAGAAGAAATTTGATGATGACTTTGAATAAAGATGAATTTAATGAAGAGTAGATGAATTTGAAAATTTCCTGGAAATGTGTTAGAGTCAGCGCTCCTAAGGTTGTCCGTGGTACCATGTACCTAGAACAAGAAGCAAATGTCCTGCCTTCTCATTTTTTCTTGTCTGCATGGATCCTTGGGCAAAGGAGGGCACATGGATGAACGGGGCCCCCTGCAGAGGTGGGACCAGCTAGTAAATCAGGAATTCCAGGGTTGGAGGCAAGCAGGGTAAACTTTTAGGGAACGAACATTGCTAAAAACCAGAGCTTCTGGAGAAAAAGAGTCTAGGCAGACAAAATGGCAAAAAGGCAGATTTCCAAGGTTAGGAACACAGAAACAGCCAGACAGAAAAGTCAGCACAAAGCATAACCAAAATGCTAGAAGGTAAAGATCACAGTAAAGCAGTCTTCTAGAATTACTTCCTACAGTTCAGAGAATTAATCCTTTTAGGATCCCTGAGCCCTTGGTAAGATAAAGCAAGTAACTCTAAACTGGGTGAAAATGGGAGTCCAAGGAAGATAGATATCCAGGGTCCCTGGCTTGCTTTCATGCCGTCTCTCAGTGGTTCTCAAGCTGGCTGCCCTTTAATCACCTTGGGACTGTTTTAGAAAATACCCATGCTTGGTTCCTTGGTTCCACACCGAACCAATGAAGTCAGAATCTCTGGGAAGTGGGGCACAAATACCAGTATATTGTAGAAGCTTTCCAGGTGATTCTAATATCCACCAAGAGTGAGAAAGCAGAGCTATGTGGATTATAAACCACTGTGCAGTTATCTAGTTAATCTCTGCTTAGTTACATGAATCCATTTCACAAGTGTTTGACACTTCTAGGTTCTGGGGAGCCGGGGCAATGAGAACTGGGCCTTTTTGCTTCTGCGCTGTTAGGTCATTAGGACTTGGGCTACACCGAGAAGGAGACGTGATTTGGGTGGGACAGGTTTTTTTAGCAGAGGCTGAAGATGCCCTGTAGAGCTGACAGCTGAGGGATGTCTTCTGGCAATCACAGCAGCTGGGCAAAGAGCCCTTCGTTTCTGAAACGGGATCTGAGTGGGTAGCTTTATAGTATCTAACATTGTCCGCATCTTGATCTATTCCTTTGTGTAGGGAGGGTGTCCTTCCTGACTGATGGTCCTTTGTTCCGGGGGGGATAATTTAGCAGCATATTAATGGGACAAGCTATAGTCCTTGCTGCTGCAGATGGTCTTGGGGCTACAACAGATTCTCATTTTCCCTCTTATGCCATCCTTTGTACGGTAGCCTCATTCTCAGCCTGAGCCTCTGCTGGTCTCGGTGGCATGACTAAGACCTTCAGCCCCAAGAGGCCTGATTCCCTGGTGTCACTAGGCCCTTCTCAGGCCAGGTTTGCTGCGTGTGTCCATTTACCATCAAATTTGGGCGAGGGGGTACCAAGAGAGACCTGAGCGGATTACCTGGATGCCAGACATGTTCCTTCTTGTCCTCGTTATGTAACAATAGCCCTACTTCCTTATGGATGATCAGGGTAGATTAGCCTGACAAGATAGGGATTTCTTTTCTTGTTGGATGGTGCCTTGGCACAAGGAGACTCAGGTGCCCGGGTGTCAACCAGAGTTTACAGTTCAGTGGGGCCCCTTCTTTGTCTCCTAGGGAAAGTGTGCCCCTTTGGGGATCAGGACCCTTAAAACTATGGAGCCAGAATTTCAGGGATGGGAAGCACACATACCCCAAGGGAGCCCCTGGAATTGATAAGTTTCCCAACACTGCCATAAAAATGACCACAAACTTGGTGGTTTAAAACAATAGAAATTTATTCTGTCGTAGTTCTGGAGGCTAGAAGTCTGAAACCAAGATGTTCACAGGCCATGTCCCCTTGGCAGGCTCTAAGGAAGTATCTTTTCTTACCCCTTCTGGCATCTGGTGGTTACCAGCATTCCTTGGCTTATGGCAGCATAATTACAGTCTCTGCCTCTGTCTTCACATGGCCTTCTTCCCTCTGTGTGTCTGTCTCTGTGTCTCTGTCCAAATCTCCCTTTTCTTAAAAGGACAACAGTCATTGGATTCTGGTGCACCCTAATCCAGTATGACCTCATTTTAATTTGATTTCATCTGTAAGACCCTATATCAAAATTAGGTCACATTTGCAGCCACCGGGGTTAGGACTTTGTCATATTTTTTTTAGGGACACAATTTAACCCTCCACAGATGCTAGCATGGCTATTTCTGCTTCTACCCTTGGTTCCTAGACCCGTGTATTCTACCTCTTTGGGACATGGCATCAGATAAAGGTCTTTTTTTTAGTTATGTACTATGTCTTTAGTTATGTACTATGTCCTGGAATGTGGTATCCCTTCCTTGTAAAGTGTTGTTAAGTACCTATTCCCTGAGTCTCTGGTGGTGATTTTCCTTAAACTAAATGGGACATGCAATGCTGGTTCCTTCTCCACAAGCACATTCTTGGGGATATTTGGTTTCTTCACCCCCTGTGCAAAAAGCTGGCACCCAAAACTGTTACTCCTAACTTTTACCTCTTTAGAAGGTGTCTTTCTATTCTCAGAGAATAATTAAAATCACCCAGAAGCTTGAGCATTTTCTCTTTTTTAAACAGAAGGGAATATTTTGTTATAAACATTGTCAGTTTCTAATTTACCTTCATTCATGCGTTTTTCCTGCAAAATTCTTCTTAAGATCCTTTAAAAGATGAATCCTTTAGTTTTCCATTTGGGTTTTGCACAGTATTTATAAACAAAACATTAAATAGCTTTTGAAAAGAGAAAGGAACAATTCCCAGAGTTGAGATTTCCTGAATGTTAAGAGTGGGTACATGAGCCTGTGAACCCCCCTCTCTTTACAAAGCAGAACAGCCTTTTGCAAAGTTGGTCACAGCAACATGGACAAAACTTGCCTTCCTCACAGACGTTGCGACCAATTCTGAGGAATTCTGACCAATTGTGACCATTTCTGGAGATTTGTAACAGTGTGTATGTAGTGTCTTATTTAACCAATAAAGTACCATTGTAGCACTATCAGAAGAGGGTGTTAGTTGATTGAAACTATTCTTAAAATTGTTCCTCAGAGATTTCTGGTTAATCCCTTTCTTGAAAAAGCCATGAAATGCATTTTGAGTGAGTGGAAGTGAGGCTCATTTTCAGTCTTAGAATAAGTTAATCTTTAATTTCTGCTAACATTCATTATGTTTTCCTTTTTTACGGACTATACCTACATTTAATGGAATGTTTTGCTTCTAAATTCAAAAGTAGTAGAAGTAAAACAAGCAAATAAATTCGAGTTGTATTTTAAATACTGCTTTTAATTAAGTGCTTTTAAATAAATTAAATATTTATTCAATCAAATATGTCAATACTATTTTTAAGAAATATTATATGGATGAGAATTAAGAAAAGTAGACAAGAAAGTGCAAAAGAGTGGTCAAACTTTGAAGTTTGGACATTATTATATATTTAACCTTTTTTTTTTTTACTGAGAATAGAAATTTAGTTTGGTAAAATGTCATTCCACTTTATTTATTTAAAAAATAGCTATAAATAACCAAACTATTCACCTAAAAAACAGAATGTTGTTCTCCTTCCTCTACTTTGCCATGCACAGTTTACTTTTTAAATATAAAACTCATCTTTTTTTTAGTTCATTTCCCTAAAACCCTATACATGAGCCATAAAATATCGCTGAGACTCTTCGCAACACTGTTAAACTCTTTTCTCATTTTTTAAAAAAAATTACATAATTGTGAATCTTAACTGGTGTTAATTTGAAAATATCATTAAGAAATATAAGGAAAATTAGTTTTTCTATTGTAACAAGCTTTTAGAGCAGGACTGGACATTCTGGCCAAAGCTGAGCCATCAAGACTTTATAGAAACTAGATACCAGGGGTTTTCTTATTCCCTCCCACTCCCGACCCCCTGCCTCTAGTTCCCCTGTTGCCCCTTCCTGGTGGTCACCTTCTAGTCTTTCTGACCTTAAATCACAAATTCAAGTATCCTTGCATGGACCCTACTCTTAGATCCCCAAACTTCCAGTTTGGCTAAGCATACTCAAGCGTCATCTATATCTCCTGTGGAAATTGAAGTAGATCATGCCTGTGGGGCATTGGGCACCTTGCCTTGTACAGAAAATACATTCCATAAATGATAAGAATAGTCATGGGCTCTCTTAATACTATTATTTAATTTAATTATTTCTCAAGAGCCATAATTAGTAAGTGCTCTTATTTTCCATTTCACAAACGAGGAACCTGAGGATCTCAGATATTAATGAACATGCCCAAGGTCACACTAAGTTACTAAGCAGTGAAAGTTATGCTTTTACTCCAGTGCAAGGGCTTTCATTATTAGCTTTTTTAAAGCCGGTTTGGTGGTGCTGAATTCTCTTAGCTTTTGCTTGTCTGTAAAGATTTTAATTTCTCTGTCAAATCTGAATGAAATCCTTGCTGGGTAATCTTGTTTGTAGGTTTTTCCCTTTCATTACTTTAAATATGTCCTGCCACTCCCTTCTGGCTTGCAGAGTTTCTGCTGAAAGATCAGCTGTTAACCTTATAGGGATTCCGTTGTATGTTATTTGTTGTTTTCCCCTTGCTGCTTTTAATATGTTTTCTTTATATTTAATTTTTGATTGTTTGATTAATATGTGTCTTGGCGTGTTTCTCCTTGGATTTATCCTGTATGAGACTCTCTGTGCTTCCTGGACTTGATTGACTATTTCCTTTCCCATATTAGGGAAGTTTTCAACTATAATCTCTTCAAATATTTTCTCAGTCCCTTTCTTTTTCTCTTCTTCTTCTGGGACCCCTATAATTTGAATGTTGGTTCATTTAATGTTGTTCCAGAGGTCTCTGAGACTGTCCTCAATTGTTTTCATTCTTTTTTCTTTATTCTGCTCTACAGTAATTATTTCCACTGTTTTATCTTCCAGGTCACTTATCCATTTTTCTGCCTCAGTTATTCTGCTATTGATCCCTTCTAGAGAATTTTTAATTTCATTCATTGTGTTGTTCATCACTGTTTCTTTGCTCTTTAGTTCTTCTAGGTCCTTGTTGAATGTTTCTTGTATTTTCTGCATTCTATTTCCAAGATTTCGGATCATTTTCCCATCATTGCTCTTAATTCTTTTTCAGGTAGACTGACTATTTTATTTCCTCTTCATTTGTTTGGTCTGGTGGGTTTTTACCTTGCTCCTTCATCTGCTGTGTATTTCTCTGTCTTCTCATTTTGCCAACTTACTGTGTTTGGGGTCTCCTTTTCACAGGCTGTAGGTTCATACTTCTTGTTTTTTTTGGTGTCTGCCCCCTGTGGGTAAGGTTGGTTCAGTGGGTTGTGTAGGCTTCCTGGCAGAGGGCCTGGTGCCTGTGTTCTGGTGGATGAGGCTGTATCTTGTCTTTCTGGTGGGTAGGACTGCATCCGGTGGTGTGTATTGGGGTGTCTGTGACCTTATTATGATTGTAGGCAGCCTCTCTTCTAATGGGTGAGGTTGTAATCCTGTCATGCTAGTTGTTTGGCATGGGATGTACAGCACTTGAGCTTGCTGGTCATTGAGTGGAGCCGGGCCTTAGTGTTGAGACAGAGGTCTCTGGGCGAGTTTTTGCTGATTGATATTACATGGGGCTGGGAGTTCTCTGGTGGACCAATGTCCTGAACTTGGCTCTCCCACCTCAGAGTCTCAGGCCTGACACCTAGGCAGAGCACCGAGACCCTGTCAGCCACACAGCTCAGAAGAAAAGGGAGAAAAAAAAGAAAGGAAAAAATAAAGTTATTAAAATTAAAAAAAAATTTTAATTATTAAAATAAAAAAGTAATAAAAAATAGTAAATAAAATTAAAAAAGGAGAGCAGCCAAACCAATAAACAAATCAACCAATGATAACAAGCGCTAAAAACTAAACTAAGATAAACATATAAATCAGAAAGTAGTCAGTCACGTACAGCAAACTCCCAGTCTACAGGTGCTCCCAAAGTCCACCGCCTCAATTTTTGGATAATTCGTTGTCTATTCAGGTATTACACAGATGCAGGGTACCTCAAGTTGACTGTGGGGATTTAATCCGCTGCTCTTGAGCTTGCGCAGAGAAATTTCCCTTTCTCTTCTTTGTTCGCACAGCTCCTGGGGTTCAGCCTTGGATTTGGGTCCGCCTCTGTACGTAGGTCGCCTGAGGCCATCTGTTCTTCGCCCAGACAGGACAGGGTTAAAGGAGCAGCTGTTTAGGAGGCTCTGGCTCTCTCAGGCTGGGGGGACGGAGGGGTACAGAATGAGGGGCAAGCCTGTGGCGGCAGAGGCCAGCTTGATGTTGCACCAGCCTGAGGCGCCGTGTGTTCTCCCGGGGAAGTTGTCCCTGGATCACGGGACCCTGGCAGTGGTGGGCTGCTCAGGCTCCCGGGAGGGGAGGTGTGGATATTGACCTGTGCTTGCAAACAGGCTTCTTGGTGGCTGCAGCAGCAGCCTTAGCATCTCATGCCCGTCTCTGGTGTCTGCGCTGGTAGCCACGGCTCACACCCGTCTCTGGAGCTCATTTAGGCAGTGCTCTGAATCTCCTCTCCTTGCGCACCCCAAAACAATGGTCTCTTGCCTCTTAGGCAGTTCCAGACTTTTTCCCGGACTCCCTCCTGGCTAGCTGTGGTGCACTAGCCCCCTTCAGGCTGTGTTCATGCAGCCAACCCCAGTCCTCTCCCTGCGATCCGACCTCCGAAGCCCGAGCCTCAGCTCCCACCCCGGCCCGCCCCGGCAGGTGAGCAGACCAGCCTCTTGGGCTGGTGAGTGCTGGTCGGCACCGATCCTCTGTGCAGGAATCTCTCCGCTTTGCCCTCTGCACCACTGTTGCTGTGTTTTCCTCCGTGGCTCTGAAGCTTCCCCCACTCCACCACCCACAGTCTCGTCTCCGCCCGCTAAGGGACTTCCTAGTGTGTCGAAGGTTTTCCTCCTTCACAGCTCCCTCCCAGAGGTGCAGGTCCCATCCCTATTCTTTTGTCTCTGTGTTTTCTTTTTTCTTTTGCCCTACCCAGGTGCATGGGGAGTTTCTTGCCTTTTGGGAAGTCTGAGGTCTTCTGCCAGCATTCCGTAGGTGTTCTGTAGGAGTTGTTCCACATATAGATGTATTTCTGATGTATTTGTGGAGAGGTAGGCGATCTCCATGTCTTACTCCTCCACCATCTTGAAGGTCCTCCTCCTTTATCTATACTTCTTATTTCATAATCTAATTGCAGCTGCAAGAGAATGTGAATATGCATGGAGAGTGACAAATTCAATTTTTTTACTGTTATGTATGTTAATACACATTTCTGCCTCTCATTCATGTCCATATATATGTATATATATGTTGTATTTATATATGTGTATATATACATTTGTGTGTTTATATATGTATAAATAATATATATGAAGTTTGAGTTTAGCTTTGCAAAGAACATACACAAAATTTTTAAAAGAATAGAGGACAGCGTAAGTTAGAAATTACCTTTGCCTACTTAACAGAGATAATTACCAAATGCTTGATATTTATTTTGAGCAGAAAAATGATTTTTATTTATTTTTGGACTGGTTAAAGCTTGTTTCTTGCATATGTGGTCATATTTGGTGCTGTTTAATACATTTACTAATAATAAGATTACACTAACTGTGGAGAAATTGTGTTATAAAATCACATGAAAACTACATTTACTTGTTTTCACAGCACTGGAGAGCATGGAAGGATATTATTATAGAGACAATGTTTTGGTGGAAGAATTTCAAGCCCAAATAAATGCAGCCTCCCTGGAAAAGGTCAAGCAGTACAACCAGAAGCTCAGGTATGTCATTGTTCAATTAACAGAAGAGTTTCCAGTTTTTGTTTTTGGTTTTGGTTTTTTTTTAAGAGTTTCCAGTTTTAACAAGAGCAGATGAATAAAGCTTTTGATGTTATTCATTGTATTAGATGATTGATGATGATATTTCTTTTGATATAAAGTTCTCTTATTTAGGGTTTAATGTTTCAGATATTCTAAGGGGTACACTTTTTGCAAACAAAGTAGAAAAAATTTTTTAACTTTTTGTGCTGTTGTCTTAATTTCTGAAGAAGATCAAGAGATTAATTATTTAGTAGACCATTTGCAGGGAAAAAAAGCATTGCTTTATAGTGGTGTCTCCTACGAGGTTCAGTGGATTAAAGGTAAAATAGGTTCCTTTATGTACCATTAAACAGCTGGCACCCTGACACCAAGAGATGAATATGTTTAACATGGAAGATATGATTAAAAAGGTACTACTTGATATTGGAAAAAGTATCTACTTTCAGATAATATTACATTTTATTGTTTTTTCCTCTAAAAATAATCTTGCTGGTATTATGATCAATGGCAGGGAAAAATTAACCACAATAAGTGAAAGGGAAATGTATTATAATTTAGAAGCTTCAATTTTTAACCAATTATTAGCATGTATAGTTCCCTTTTATAAGTTACTGTGTTAACAGGTTACCTTTTAAAATTACTCACCGATTATGGCTTTTATTTTTAAAAGAACAATACATTTGTTCTACCGTAGACCTTAGTAACTCAAAAATACTATTGTGATTTTTCTTTTTTTTTTTTTGGTTTTGTCTATGATATGGCTAAACTGTGAAGATAAATTAACTCCTAAAATTCCTGGTGTGTGGAGGTGTTGGTTCTTATGATTACCACCAGGTCGGCTTTGTTTCACTTTGAATGCATTATCCCCTTACCCTTGCCTCACACAAACCTGTCGCTTTTCCTAGGTTCTTTATTTCATATCATCATTTTGTCATCTTCTCAAGTTCTCAGCCTCAAACCCCCAATATCTGTTTGATTTCTCATTTTCTTTTGCTCTTAAAATATAGTTGGAGATCCTGATGATTCTGACTAAAATGTGTCTTAGACTGCCCAAATTTTATTACCTTGTCTAGATCACTATTTCTCAAAGACATATAATGGACTGACCCCTTTCACAGGAAAAAAAAAAAAAGTGAAAATTGAATTCTTCAATACTGTGTCTCCTAAGAAACACTGACTTAAGAAGATCAGTCGCATCTTGTGAACATCTCTCATTTGAAGTTTTGCCTTCATACCTGATAAAATATATTCTTAGGTTATCTTTCAAATAAGGGTACAAAATGAAAGCATTTATATAGAACCTGTGGGCCCTGAGAATACATCCCCAGAGTTCAGCTTGAGAAAATGGGTCTGGACCATTGCTATAGCATCCTAAATAATCTCCCGTCTCTAAGAACAAGTGTTGTTCTAATCTACTTAGGATTTTGCTTCCAGATAATAATTTTAAACCATGTGTCTTAGCACGTCACTCTTCTGCTCAAAGCATTTAGTGATTTCTTATTTCCCCCAAAAGGAGTCACAGGCTCCTTAGCGTGGCAGTCAAGGTCTTTTGTGACTTGGTCTAAGACTTCCTTTCTCTTCCTGCGTGCCAGCCAGGCCGTGCTCTCCTCGTGTCTAGTGATACCCTCAACTGTTCTTCCCTGACTTTCCACACTTCACTTAGCATCTGCTTCCTGTCTCCAAATGTCTATAAAGCTACTATTTATATGAGTCAATGTCCAACTCTAAGATAGTGTCCTTCATAAAGTATTTTTCTTCTGTTATTGAGCTGGGATGAGGCCTGGGCATCCAGTTTTTTAGAAGTCCCCTAGGAGATTCTAATGTGTTGCTAGAATTGAAAACCAGTTTCCTAGATCGGGGAGTCAAAGTATGATCCTCAGACCAGCAGCATCAGTATCATCTGCAAACTCGTTAAAAACATCTTCTGGGTGGGCCCAGCAATATGTGTTGGGACAAGCCTTCCAGGTGATTTTCATCAACTCACACTCAAATTTCAGAGTCATTGCCTGAGGCTAAATGAATGTCAGATTTCCCTTCCAGTCTTCCAGTTTAATACTTTATTTTACTTTATGGCTATTATAGAATTCAGTTCTTCTACCTGATGATACAGTTACCTGTACAGATTCCTTATCTTCTTTATTCTGTTGTAAGCTCTTTTGAGAGGAGGGTTAAGTTTATCTTACTATTTCCCATTGTGCTTATCAAAGTATTTTGCGTAGGAAGCTCTCCATAAGTATATGTTTAGTTGCATTAAATTATCTAGCTATAACTAACCGAGAGAAGCGGGGGACGAGGCATAGCTTTCACATGCCTGTGGATCTTTTTTCTAAACAGAAATATATGCTCATGTATAACAGATACATGAAAAGATGTTTAAGATTCTTTGTTAAGAAAAACAGCCTGTGTGCATTAATTGCATGCTATCCTCTTCACATAAGAAAACATTTTAATGTCTCTTTCCTGAAGAAAGCTGTTCTAAAAGTACAGACTCCTGGGTACAACTGTGTGCCCTTGTCAGCAATTACCAGCTATATATCCTTCTTGCTGCATATTAGATTTCCTTTGCACAGGAAGACAATTATCTTCCTCTTTACTCCCAGTAATGCCTTCTCTTCCTGCTGATTTCTTGAATAAGGGTGTTAATTTCTTCCTTAATTTTTCCTGTTAAGTGTAACCACAAAGACTCAGAGATTGCTTTTGAACAATCTGTTCTTGGTTTTCCGAGCCAAAGGCTGACATTGACCATTTCTTTAAAGGAGCTCTTAATGTCCGCCTTAAAAAAAATAGCCCTCAGGTGTCGCTAGTTCCTCATAGCCCTAGAGCCTTTTTAACACTTTCACTGAAAACCGTTTCATTCTGGATGTAAACTTGTTTATTTACTAATTAGACATCAGAAAAGTCCTTACAACAAACAAACATAAGGAAAGAAGAAATCACTAATTGCTTTGAGCAGAACAGTGATATGGTAAGGCACATGGTTTATAAAATTATTATCTGGAAGCAAACATACAAAGGCCTTACAACAAACAAACATAAATAAGCTAATATTTTATTGGAAAGCATTGTTTAGATTACAAGTTTCAGAAACCAAACTCAAACTGGCATAAACAAAACAATGGATTGGCTTATTTAACAGGTATATCCAGGGGATATGGCTGCTTCAGGCACAGCTGGATCCAGGGGTATGGGTCTTCAAGATACTCTTTCTCTCTCTGTCTCTTCTTGGTACTCCTTTCCTCTGTGTGGGCTTCATTTTCAGGCAGACTTGTTTCACATTTGGGTAAAGATGGTCACTACAGACCAGTGTTGCATTCAAAGAAGAAGAGAAGGTGCCCCCTCCATCCCTCCCACCCCCAACAACTAAAGGTTCCAGCGAAGGACCTGGTCTCATTAGCCAGACCTGAGTCATGTGCCTGTTCCTAGGTGGGCTTAGCATCACAGAAGACCAATGGGCTGTCACAAAAAGCACAGGGTAAGAATACTGGACAAGCTGAAACAATGGATTCCACTTCAGTTACAGAGGTTTCTTCAGAACAGCAAAGAATAGGTGGAAGTAATTTGCTACTTAAAAGAAAATATAATGTAGCCATAATACCTACCAATTTTTAAGCACATGTTAGAAGTCAGTAACAATACTAGGTAAGTTATATGGATTATTTAATAAGCCAGTGAGTTCCATATTATCATTTCCATTTTACAGAGAAGTTACACAAGTTTACCCAGATAAGAAGTGGTGAAACCAGGATTCAAATCAAAGACGTTTTTCTCTTTTAAAGTCCATAATTTTTGTACTGTATTAGCCATCTCAGTGAATGGAGTGAACATTATACACTACAAACAAATTTTGTATTATGAAGGTTTGGTGTCAGATATTATCAAATGCCTCCAATTGCTCTGATTCTGTACCATTTCTTCACTGAATGTTCATGAGGTTTCCATTCTTGTGAGAATGGGCAAGACAAAAAAATGAGCAAATAAATCCATAAACAACGTATTGCAGATAGTGAAAAGTGCAATGAAGAAAATCTAAAACTAGTTTCTATAGTAGGAGGATGGTCATTTAGAGCAGGTAGTTAGGAAGGACTTAAATATTAGGTGGTATTTCTTTTTTTTGGTCATGTAGCGTGGCATGCGGGATCTTCGTTCCCCAACCAGGGATCAAACCCGTGCCCCCTCCACTGGAAGCAAGGAGTCTTAACCACTGGACCACCAGGGAAGTCCCTTAGGTGGTACTTGAAAGGAACCTGAATCACAGCAAGATGGCCTTGCCAGAGTATGGGGGAAGATCTTTCCCACAGCAGAGAATTGACGCATACAGGTCATGGCAATAGCTTATCATGTGTGAGGAAGACAAAGGTGGCCAGGGCGATCCTAGCACATTGAGAAGGATGATAGGTGTTGAGAGAAATGTGTAGGGGTCTGATTATGTAGGGCTGTAGGCCACTGTGGAGGTTCGGATTTTATTGTAAGGAAAGAAGCCATTGGAACGGTTTTTACTGAATTGCTGCTGTCCAGTTATATCTCATGCATCTGTTGCAAATAAAATTCAACTGGTTGAAGTCTTCAGGAAGCAGTAGTGAAGCATGCCGAGGCCAGCTGGCTGTTCTGAGAGTCTCTCCTCCAGTCTCCAGGGGAATTCAGATGAGGTGGTGAACCTGGGGACTCTTCCACGTGCGTCAGAACCTTGACACTGGTTGCCTGCAGACACCCTGGGTTACTTGTTACCCCCAGTGAACAGGATCGAGCCAGCAGAAATGTTTTACAGCTGTTTCTAAAATATATCCTCCTGTGCCAAGTCAGGTAAAGTTCTTGATTGATTTCCTTCAGACTCTTAAGAAGTCCAGCATGTAAATGTCTTAACTCAGAAATTCTAACCAAGGAATTCTCGAGGAGGAGCATTCTTATTCCCTACCTTCACCATCCTCATGCTATTTTATTCTCTCTTTTCTAACTGAGGCTTTCCTTTGTATTTCCTCTGTCCATGAGCCATCATCCCCATTAGCCTCATTTTTTCCTACCTTACGTAAATGTAATTTATCATTACCAAACCCTTTCATTTTAATGTATCCTGTTTATTGGCAAAAGGCACCACTGCATGGTGACTAATGAGATGAATGTAAATGTGAATAATATTCCTCATATTAAAGTACTCCTTTCAGTTTGAGCGGTCTAGATTAGCTTTTTTCAAATATTGTTTTCAGTATAACGTCAACATTAAAATAAAAAAGAAAAATCAAAAGGAAACAAGTTGTATATTAGTTACTGAGACTATTTATTATTTTGGTAAAGCTTCATACTGAATATTTTAGGGCTTACGATTTGGGATATCTAAATGTAAATTCATCATCTTTACAGAAAGCAGACAAATAAATTATTCAAAGCATATATTCTCTTAAGGTGTGCCTTTTTCAATAAAGAATGGCACATTTTCTTTAAAGAAAGTTTCAAAGCCAAAATATATTTTATGTAACAAATAGAAGGAAGATAGACATTTTATTTATGTTAACAAGAAATGCTACACAAATATCAATCTCAGAGTCATATATTTGAACAATTTTTTCAACTGAGAATTGTCTGGCCAGAAATATGTATGTGTTTTGACCATTCCCATGATAGCACCTCTGTGAAATGTGTCACTTCTCTCTACCTCTGGAGGGAAAGAAAATGAGTATGTTCTCCTGGCATGAGACAGATATGAAGAATGGCAGGGACTTACTACCATTTCAAGTTTTTACAACTATCAAACAGCATAAGAAAGTAAAGAACAGCAGGACATCAGCCTTTCGATCCAATTTGCAGTCCTAGGCATGTTCCCAAGCAAAACTTGGGTCCCCTTGCCTAATCCAAAGTAAAGCCAATCCACTGACACTGGGTTGTGGTCAAGGAGAATCAAGGAGAGTTCAACATTTTATGCAGGCACCAAGCAAGGAGTCCAGGCAGCTAATGCTCAAAAGGCCTGACCTCCCCAATGGCTTTCACAGACAGGTTTTTAAAGGTAGGGTGAGGGAGAGGCTTGCAGGGTGTGTGATCAGCTCATGGACATTCTTCTGATTGGTTGGTGGTGAGGTAATTGGGAGTTGACATCATCAACCTTCTGGTTCCAACCTGTCTGGGGTCTAGTGCTTGTGCTTGTGGTCAGCATACAGTGAAGTTCTTCCACCTGGTGGGGGTTTCAGTATCTGCAAAACAGCTTAAGGATATGGCTCAGAGTATTCTCTGTAGCTCTTGAGGAGGAGCTAAAGTGCCTTGACTTTATTTAATGGCTAAACAATTTTTATTTTGTCTTGCTTGGCTGTTTTCCTTTGTTTCTGCATTTTCTCACTTCTCTGATTAAATTTATTCTTTGGAACTTGGGGAAGGCCTTGGAGGCCTTTTCTACAAGCAAGAGGCAGATGGAGGACATGGTCGGGGGCAGGAGTCTGTCCCCCAAAGGCCCTGTAGGGTCCTGCTCTGTTACAGGCACATCCGCCAGCCCATCTCTTTCTTCCCTCAGAGTCTTCAGTTCATAACACACTTTCCCATTCCTTGTTTTGATAGCAAACAGCATACCCACGTTTGAAACAGAAAATTTTGCTTCTATTCACGAGGAGCTGTGGAAACTCCCTTAAATCGCAAGAGTATGAACTTAGTAAAATCTGAGAGAGCACGAGAGAGAGAGAGAGAATATCAATTAAAATACAGATAATGCCTTTGTCCTTCAATTGTTTCTCTTTATAAAGCTGCAGATTTTAGAGTTATTCTTTTTTAATTAATTGGAAACATTCCAGATGCATAGTTACCTCCTCTAGAACAGTTGTATATTTGCTTTCCATCCTATCTTTCAGCCGAATTCCATTTTTTATACCTTAAGATACAACCACATTTCTGTTTCTCTAAGACTAGCTGTAAACTAAATATGTATATTCAATTTATTTCTGCTTTCAGATTAGGAGTATGGAGTTTTCAGAGTTGTACATTTTTTTTTTTTTTTTACGTGGGAAGTGATTCTTCAGTAGAAGGAGAAAACGACTAAATCTACAAAGAATTTGAATTTGTTTACAATGCTTAAAAGTGTACTAGGGGGCTTCCCTGGTGGCGCAGTGGTTGAGAGTCCGCCTGCCGATGCAGGGGACACAGGTTCGTGCCCCGGTCCGGGAAGATCCCACATGCTGTGGAGCGGCTGGGCCCGTGAGCCATGGCTGCTGAGCCTGCGCGTCCGGAGCCTGTGCTCTGCAACAGGAGAGGCCACAGCAGTGAGAGGCCTGCGTACCACAAAAAAAAAAAAAGAAAAAAAAAAAAAGTGTACTAGGTTTCTTTCCTATATCTGACATATATAAAGGATCTATATTTACAAAATAGAATTATACTTAAGTGTCATATTCTTGCACAATATAAAATTAAAGGAATTGCTGGATACTTGTATTTGACAAACCCTTCACCCCCACCAAGTATCAGGGACATGAATGAATTATTTGAGGAAGTGACTCTTTCTCTGAAAGAGAAGTGGGGGTTACAGTGTTTAAGGGAGAGGGGATGGGAGATAAAGTTGTGGGGAAGCGGGTATTTTCCAGCGGAGAGAATAGTATGTATGAAAATTCTAAAGGGGGGAGGAGAAAGATGAAGTGTTCCAGAGGCTGGAATTCAGGAGAAAGAGGGGCATGAAACAAATGTAGGAACAGAATCAATACGCCCTCGTTTACCATCAGCTCTTCCTCAGCTTCTTTCAACCCAGTTCATTCAGGACACACTCCAGCCCTATTTCCATGTGCCGAAAGAGTATAATTATTTAGGACTCATCTCAAAATTGTCTTCCTGTAGGAAGCCTTCAGGTATAGCCTCATATGGAATTACTTGGGTCTCTTCCTTAAAACTCTTTGAAAGCCTTTTTGTTTTCATTTGTTTGACTTTGACTTGTGGGCTGTTTACCTGCCTTTGTATATATGAGGGCAGCCAGGTCCTAGTTCCCCACTGTGTTTGGTACATAGTAAGTACAGTAAAAATAGTTGAATTGAATTGGAAATCAGATTAATTGCAATGTATTGGTCTTCTTTGGGTGGGGTATTTTATTGAATTTATTCCAGTATCCAGTCTGCTTCATTTTCTATTCAGAAAATTCTGGGCCATTTGAAGGGTACAGATGCTGACTCTGTTGGAGACCTCTCCCGAGAAAATTCATCAGCGTAGCCAAGGTTCATACATTTCACATGAGACAAGATCAGACAAAGCTGAAATTATAGTGGCACTTTGGAGAGCAACATATCTCTTCTTTATTTGAAAAATGCTATAATTCCATTAAACGTTGCCACCGTTACTTTCTGAAAATATGATATAGTTGCCTATGTATTTATGCATGTAATCTCATTTAATTATCTGAACTGTACTTATTTCTGTCTGAATTCAAACTAATTCACTTGCCCTTGAGAAGTTGTAGTTAAGTCTAATATTTATTTTACTTTTACATTAAAGGAATTTTTAATTCAATTTTTAAGATAAGGGCAACAGATGAGATTAGAATGACTTAACTCTGAGTTTTCACATTTTTGTGATAAGTCCATTGTGATGATGTTTATCAAGAATGAATAGATTTTCTGGCTGACAAATAGAAGCAAGTAAAATCATCTTCAATAAGAAACATTTGAAGAGAATTATCTCTCTGCAAGCTAAGGAAAGCTATTGTTTTCACCAAAGCAAAGGGAAGATCAGAGTACCTTGTGTTCAGAATTTCCCAAAGGATAAATTAGAGCTGGAAGTATCAAAGAGAAAGTAAGCACACCCTGAAGAATCAGTTAGAGAAATACACTCTGTGAGGAAAAATGGTCCGTGCTTATGGAAGCAAGACTGATTCTTATTTTTAACTCTGCTGACTTTTCTAGCTGATCACGAGGACAGTCAGTCTTTAAAAAATATATTCAAAGCGTCCTAGTCAAGCTCTTTCAGTGAATTTTTTTTCCTATTGCTTTTGTTCGGTTCCTTTTTGCTGACATTTCAAACTTCTTTGGTTTGGTGGATGGACCATGGAAAGTGAGTGAATCACAAATTATCCTTTCAAAACTTTACCCCTTCACCAGTCAGGAAATTTAGCTTGGGCCCAGAGCTTTTGATAGAAAAGACATAATTGTAACTTAGAAGAAATTAATATGGATTTATTGAAAATCATAATTTATGTGAAGAGTAAGAGGCTTATGTTTGTAAATTAGCTGTCCAGTTATATAGACCACCCAACTTCAACTGAGGGCAAAGTTCTATCTTACATAGGTTCAAGTTTGTGAAGTTCTGTCGGTCATTCAGGAAGAAAATCAAACACATCTTTGCTTGGCTTCTGGTAATTTCAGCCAGAAGGACTTTAGTTTCCATTGCTTTAACCAATTCCTTCCCATCTTTCTTGGTACACCTCAGAATCCACCCTCCCTGAGAGGTCTTCCCACCTCCCTAAGGCTAATCTTTTTCCTTATATTTTCCCTTTATAGGCATCTGTTATAACATTTATCACATTATGCTTTATATTCTTTTTTTATGTATCTGTTTCTCCTTTTCACCTTGTCTTTCTCTTTTGGCTTACCCACTGCTGGTAAGGTAGCTATTAATAGGTGATTAATGAATGCTTGTATGTAGATGATTTGGGGCAACCAAACCAGAACACAGCACATAAACAGTGGTGGGGTCCTGACTGACATCATGAAGATTTTCAACAGAACGTCTGGTGAATGGTGTGGGCTCTGATGTCAGTATTGAATGGGTTTGGAAATATGCCTATGTTTCAGCAGTATTTATTGTGCACCTGTATGCAAGTGCAGGCATGTATACAGTATTGGGGATTCAGAGATGGGTTAGACAACATGACCTTGTGAATCTGAAAGGGGAGGAAGAGTTGATGTGGTGAACGGGTAATTTTGAAATTCTCTGCTAACCACCATGGTGGTTACAGGATGCCCAGGGAGCATAGAAGGGGAGCACTTAGGAGAGACCAAGGATGGGGGAGTTCAGACAGATGGCTGCTGGCGGGCCAGATGCAGGACAGGAGAGAGGCTGTTTCAGTGGGAGGGAGTGATAAGAGCAAAGGCATTGCAGAACCGTGACAGGCGAGGAGGGGCAGAAAGGACACAGGATGGGGGGTGGGCAGGCGCAGGCCACGGGGGACCTCAGACGCCCGCTGGCTGAGGAGCTTAGGCTGAAGCCTATGAGTGAGACTATTCACTTGTGAGTTCTAAGTGGCGAGGAAGCAACACATTTTTAACTGAGCAGCCTGGGGATACCACTGAGGACCAGTTAGGGGTGAGGACAAGACCAGAGTCAGAAAGACTGATTAGCAAGCTGTTAAAATAGTTCAGGCAAGTGAGAATAAAAACCCTATGCAGATAGAAATGGAGATGGAGAAGAAGGCATAGATTTTAGAAATATATGAGAACTAGGGGAAAAAAATCTTCTCCACTAAATGCATGGTATGTGGAGAGGGAGACAGAGACATACTGGTTTGGGTGCCTGGATGATTCTCTGATACCGTGAGGAAACAAGCGGAGAAGCTCCTTTGGGGTTGTAGTGCAAGATACTGAATTGAATTGGATTTGAGATGTGAGACTGACATCCAACAGTCTCTGTCCAGTAGGCTGGAGTCACTCACATAGAGGTCCGATGTAGCTAAAGCCAAAGTAAGGCATGAAACTTCCCGGGTGGTAACACTGCACATACAGAGAGGGTTGGTGAATTGCTCAAATGCAGGCATCTAGCAGGGATGACAGCAAGCCTCTCAAACTAGCTATTTCCAGCTCCACAGCACTCACTTTTTTTTTTTCACATCTTTATTGGAGTATAATTGCTTTACAAGGGCGTGTTAGTTTCTGCTGTATTACAAAGTGAATCAGCTGTACATATACATACATCCCCATATCCCCTCCCTCTTGCGTCTCCCTCCCACCCTCCCTATCCCACCCCTCTAGGTGGTCACAAAGCACCGAGCTGATCTCCCTGTCTCAGCACTCACTTTTATTACAACACTCCACTACTTCTCTGAATTAGGGAATGATCCCAGTACTAATGTGTGTGGCTTGGGGAAGTGATTTAATGCAACTTTAATCACTTACAATAAAAGCGTTAAGTACTACACAAATATATAAAACCTTCTTTGCAAAAAATGGGAATTTCAAAGGACAAGGAAGAATTCTGATTTGTTGTCTCTGAAAAGGGGTAGTTTCATAGCTGTAGAACTAGAAAAGAAGCTATGACAAAGACCGGAGTAGAAGTAAAAGGGGCTGAAATAGTTGGAGTCTTACTGTTACTTGGAAATGAAAGAAATTATGTCTGGAGTCTGACTGTGAATCAAACTCACTAATGTATTTTTTTTGGCCCTCATAATGAAGGCACTTCATAGGATATTGCATGTTGTCAGGGAAGGGGAATTCATGTGCCTACATTTTAAGTGTCATCAGCATGCATTATCAGCCATGGTCTTTGCATCAAATCCCAAAATAAAGTATTGAAATATACACTAAGTAATATTAGATATAATAATATAATTTAATTATATAATAATAATGATACACTATAATTAAATATAAAATATTTTAATAGAATAAAAGTGAACTCAATAGGATATTTTCTTTTAAGTCTAGTCAATATTAAGACATGTTCATCATGCAAAATTAAAAACCTATAGTTCTGTTCCATTCATAGCGTATTTCATACAATTGTGTACACATTAATAAGTTAAAAGCTTCTTAGAGGTGCTTCCATTGATACAAACTTTGAACTTCATCTTGATACTTGAGAAATCAGTGAAGTCAGATGTAACACCAGGCACATTCAGAAAACACAGTGAGAAAAAAAATGAACAAATCCCTTCCTAGTCTAAAGAAGAAGCATTTTTAGGAGATCTAATGTGATGCTCATTACATTTCTTTTGAGCTAAGCAAGAAAAAAAACAGAAATATGCTTAATAGACCAAGTGACATTTAGGTCGTGGGAAAATTTTTTTTTCAGTTGGTGTACAATTTGTACAGTGATATAAATGAGAAAAACCAGAAGGTTAATGATCTGGAATTGCCTGCTGCAGTAATATACTAGAGGAGGGAAAGTTGGTCACACTTGGATTCCAGTCCCCTTTCTCGCATTGACTAGTGGTCTGACTTGGGGCAATTTCTCAATATTTCTGAGCCTTGATTTCCTTATTTGTCCAGTGGAGCTAGTGATGCCTTGTAGGCTGACAGGAGTGTTAGCTGGGAGGAGGTTTGCACAGTCCTCAGTATTTGCCTAGCATAAGGGGTAGCTGATCACAAAGACTTGTACCTGAAGGTGAGCTTCATGGATGGTGGCTTTTGTGGGTTTCCTGCAGAGCAACTTACTTGGAGAATAAAATTAGTATCAAGGGCTTCCCAGGGTACTCAGTGTTGGAGCAGGTGACCTCACTGCCCAGTGGGGAAGACAGAGGGAATCTGCATAGAATAATTCTTCAAGATGGAGCTGGAAAAGTTTTATTTGTGCACAGAGTTACTCCTGAAAGCAACCTAGATGCTTCATTCGATTTCACACCAGAAAAACTATAAAAGAGGCAATTGTGAAAAACTATCCAGAAGGATGCACAGCCCCAGCTACGCTTCCAGGCCTGGATTTAGCCCCAAGACAGAAACGGTGATTGCCCAACTGCTACGAGCAAAGCAGAAGAAGGCTTCCACGTACCTCCAAGGACAGTATTAGAAGCAGTAACTTTTTATACAATTTGTAATTAAAAGCTAAATGGAAGGTATCACATTCAGCTCTGCTGTCCTATACCTTGAATGCTCCCAGATTCTTTGGGCAATTAGGAAAGAATTGCCATTGAGGTCACTTTTGTTATTTTGCAATCAAAATTAAAGTTATGAGTGAAATAGTGATTCCCCATATTCAACATCTTTATGTATACTTTGAACGAAAACTGCATATACCAATATTTAAAGTTTTAAATGTGAGAAATGAGTAGTTTCTTGTTTGGTAACTAATGTAGGTTGGGATGGCAGCCTAGCGTACCGGGGAAAATGTGCCTCTAAACTCTTTCTATGCTTGTTTTAGTAACCCATAATCCTCCTAATAGAAGAAAACCAGTCTCACAGAGATATATATTCACAGGAAGGGAAGATTTAAACACAATTTCTTAACAAAAATAAAATGAAATTGTATTGTCATCCATAAATTATGGATAAATTCTACCAATTTGATGTCTCTCATTTAGTTAATTATATTAAACCATCAATTTTTAAAATTCTGATGGACAAAGTGACAGTAGAGAGAAGTTGTAAATAAAAGCAAATGTTTATGTTTGATTTCAGTTTTTATACCCTTTTGGTTTATGGTTGCAAACTAACCTTCAGATATCACTTATCGCCCCGTAGCCCTGCTGTGCGTGACTCTTCTGCAGCTCACGCCATGTACGACTTACTGGACTGCTCAATTTCCTATTCAATAACAAAAGTACTGTTAATTATTTGCATGTTGAGGCAATATAAATTGTTATGCAATTTCTGAATTCTTGGGAACAAGTTCTTAAGTCTGAGGACCACATTTTGAGAGGCACTAAGCTAGACCACATAGGCTAGAATTTAAAGTAAACAATTGCTGGTGAGAGATGTCGCTTTGGTCTTTCATATATGTGTGTGTGTTCCCTAAACAGAGGTGGAAATTGGAAGGTGAACTGAGAGCAGATTCTGAAGCGGGGAGTGCAAGCTTGTCTCATGTCTGGGTGAAGAAATGTCTTTGAAAACCACGTGGGGAACAGGGCTGCATATAGTAGAAAAGCAGATGTGGGAAGAGCCAGCATTAGGAGTTGCTGTTTGCCCACACAGAAAGCCTTCTGCAGTCGGGTTTTTCAGACTTTCACCAGGGAAGAAAGACAGATTCACACCACCCCTCGTGTGTGCTAGAGTGCAAGCTCCCTGAGGGAAGGAGCTTTGTCTCTGCTCATTGCCGCGTTCCTAAAACAGAACATGGCTTTATACCTAAAAAGTTGCTTAAAGAGTATTGAAGTAATTGAATGAAAGTGTTAAGAACATGCCCTCATATCCATAGTGTAGGGTTAGTACTTCTTATTACTCTCAAGTCCCTGTTGTTGAATGCTACAGGGATTTCAGGAAGGTTAGACAGATTTACAGTGGTTTATCAACAATCAGGACAATGGAAAAATCTTTTAAGTCTTAACACCATTTGCCTCTTCATTTCTATCTAAAGCAACGTAGAGGAATCCATGATAAGTAAAGGGTGAGGCACCCTCTCCCTCCCTCTCCTTCTTCCTCCCCCCTTCCCTCCCTGTCCCCCCACCCCGTGTCTGTCCCTCTCTTCTCTATCACCACCTCCCCCTCTTGTTCCTTCTTTACCTTTTCATTCACTCATTCATTCATTCAACTGTTGTTTAGATCTGCTGAGTCATCACCCAACTGCCCTTTCTCACGCCTTCCGCTCTCTGGAGGGAATTAATAAGCTTTGCAGAGACTTAAGTTCCATGATCTAAATGGACAACTTCTATTCTCACTCCTAAATTTTCCTTATGCCTTAAAGACCCTTCATTCCCTTTGCCTAATACCTGTTTGTCCTAATGTGTTCACAGATGTGCTTTTCTAACACTCTGCTAATAATCATTTTTTAGATCACTTATCACGCTGGATTGTAATTACCTATTTATTGTCCTCGCTCTCAAACGTAAATTCTTTGCAGGTAAACACTGTCTTTTTTTCACCTTTTATCCCAGTGCCTGGTACTGTGCCTGGCTTGTAAAGTTATTTATTTATTGAACACATAAGTAAACACACAAATCTGGAGCTTAGAGATGCACAGATTTGAGTCCCTGAGAGGAAGAAAAGATGACCCAGGAGAGGGTTCAGAGGGAGAATAGTGAGGTGAGGCAGAATCAGATGCTGAAGGAGCAGGTCAGGAAGAGGAGCCCGTGGAAGAGGCAGCAAGGCAAGGTTAAGGAATTGTGTGGGGACCCACAAGGCACCAGGCCAACGTCAAAGGAGTTAGCGGATAGAGAATGTGAAGGAGTGTGTGATCAAGAGTGCATCTGTAAGAAGAGATTCAGAAAATAACACCTGGAAAATGTCCACTGGATTTGGCCAGTACAAATAAATTCATTGGCATTAATAGGGAGAACGGTGTGAGTAGTGTGATGGGTGGAGATCTGACTGCGGTCAGCCAAGGGGAGTGGTTCAGAGGTTTGGAAGGAGAATTACCGAGGTAGACTTTTTTGGGAGAAGTGTTGACTGGAAGAGGAAGGACGTTATTGGACAGTGTCTAAAAGATACATGGATAGATGAAGACGCACTTACTTTTTTTGTTTTTTGTTTTTGTTTTTGTTTTGTTTTTTTTTGTGGTACGCAGGCCTCTCACTGTTGTGGCCTCTCCCATTGTGGAGCACAGGCTCCGGACATGCAGGCTCAGCGGCCATGGCTCACGGGCCCAGCCGCTCCGCAGCATATGGGATCTTCCCAGACCAGGGCACGAACCCGTGTCCCCTGCATCGGCAGGCGGACTCTCAACCACTGCACCACCAGGGAAGCCCTGTACTTACTTTTTAATTAACTTTTCATTTTATATTGGAGTAGAGTTGACTAACAATGTTGTGTGAGTTTCAGGTGTACCGCAAAGTGATTCAGTTATACATATACATGCATCTATTCTTTTTCAAATTCTTTTCCCATTTAGGTTGTTACATAATATTGAGCAGTGTTCCCTGGGCTATATAGTAGGTCCTTGTTTGTTATCCTTTTTAAATAGAGCAGTGTGTACATGTCAATCCCAAACTCCCTAACTAACCCTCCCCTCCACTTCTCCCCCCGGTAACCATAAGTTTTTTTTTTTTGTTTGTTTGTTTGTTTTGCATTACGCGGGCCTCTTACTGTTGTGGCCTCTCCCGTTGCGGAGCACAGGCTCCAGATGCTCAGGCTCAGCGGCCATGGCTCACGGGCCCAGCCACTCCGCAGCATGTGGGATCTTCCCGGACCAGGGCACGAACCCGTGTGTCCCCTGCATCGGCAGGCGGACTCCCAACCACTGCGCCACCAGGGAGGCCCCATAAGTTTGTTTTCTAAGTCTGTGAGTCTGTTTCTGTTTTGTAAATAAGTTCATTTGTATCATTTATTTTGATTTTTAATTTTTTTTTTAGATTCCGCATAGAAGCGGTATCATACAATCTTTCTCTGTCTGACTTCACTCAGTTTACATTTTTATTAGAATGCACTTGATCAAACTTACAGTTCTTTGCAGGAAGGACTCAGTAGTGGATGACTTGATTTCTTGTCTATCCATACCGATTTTCACTTTTCCTTAATGATTCATTTAGCAAGTATTTACTGAGCAACTGCTTTGGCTCAGGCAATATTCTAGGTGCCAGGCGTACAGTGGTAACATGGTATAGCCCCTGCCCTCACAGAGATCATGTTCAATTCCAAATAGTTCTTTAAAACTTACCTGTGATCTGTTTGCTCATCTGAGGAATGAAATTACCAAAAAAAGAGTCCCAAGGGACCTTCAATTTCTTAATGTATTTTCACTTACCATACTCACTATTTCTAAATTCTGCTAATGACATCTTTCATATGTCTGTATGTCAGTATTTCTTGTCATATTACAATTTCCCGAGCCTTCCCTCTGAAGCAGATGTGTGTAGTTTTTTATGAGATGAGACTCATTTTTGAATTGTCTGCCTTAATATCTTAGAAGACAGTGATAGTTCCACACTGCTTCAGCAGATCTTATTTACAAAGTTTGAAATAGGGCAGTGACCTAGTTTGTCTTTTTCAGACAGTTAATTTTTTTCCATTTTAAGTAAGGTTCATAAGCAAAATAGTGAGAGTGTATGTTTGCTTTGTGATGGGGAAAATTTACTATGCTTGGCAATATTTTTCTTGACCAACAGCTATTTGTGATAGATGATTTCTAATACTTTTGGACACAGACTCTTTCTTGAAAGAAGACACTTTCTTCTTGGAAATGGTTTAGACCTGTTATGCAGCAGGAATTTTAGGAAAGTTAATTATTCATTTATTTATTCAATCAAAATGTATTGAATACTCACAGTGTGCATGGCACTGTGTAAGGTGATAAAGTAATAAAGGTACACTGTACATTGTCTCTGTCTACAAGGTGCTTATAGTTTAGTGGGGGAAAGAAGCATGTAAACAAAGGCTTTCAGATCACAACAATAAGGTACTGAGGTGTAGGGATGCAGTAGGTGCTGGGGTCCATGGAAGAGCCACTGACTCTGAAGATCCTTAGGAAGTTTGAGAGAGATGGTGTTGTTAAAGATGGGTCTTAAAGAATGAATAATAGTGGGGTAGTGACAGCAGCAAGATGGTAGTTTAGTAGTTTCCAATGCTCCTCCCGTCACAAAAACATCAATTTGAACAACTATCTGTGAATAAAAATGACTTCATAAGAGCTAAGGATTCTAGGTGAAGGATTACAGCACCTGAATGGAGAACATAAATAAGAAAGGATGCATTGAAGAGGATAGGAGAGGCCATTTCACAGTATCCCCATCACCCCTCCCTCAAGTCTGGCCATCCCAGTGTGGAGAGAGGCACCCTCCCCCTGGGGGAAGGAGAGTGACGTGAGCACCCATCTTCCCTGTGGACCCCAGCACCAGTCTAGCCCCCATGGCCCCAGGATCGAGGTGGGCTCCTGCAGACCCAGGTACCAGGCTGGTCCCTGTAGACCCAAACACCAAGCCTGTTCACTTGCTGACCCAGGCACAAGACCTGCCTGCCTACAGATTCCACCAGATGGCTCCAGCAGAATTTCTGTGTGGACTGACTGGTGAAAAGCTTTTCCTGCTGAAGCCAGTCAGTAAAGACTGGAAGAGTTGCCTCTTACTTCAGATGCATAGACACCAACACAAGAGCACAAGGATCATGAATAATCAAGGAAACATGTCATCACCAAAGGAAAAAAAAGCTTCAATAACTGACTCTAAATAAATGGAGATCTATAAACCTCCTGATAAAGAATTCAGAATGATTCTCAAAGAAATACAGTGAAATATTAGACAACACAGACAACTAAATTAGGAAAACAGTGAATGAACAAAATGAGATGTCCAACAAAGAAATAGAAACCATTTAAAAAACCCAAACAGAAATCTTCAAGTTGAGGAATACAATGACTGAACTGCAGGATTTAATAGAGAACTTCAACAACAAATTCAACCAAGCAGACGAAAAAAATCAGAGAACTTGAAGACAGGATATTTGAAATTATCCAGTCAGAGGAACAAAAAGGAAAAAAAAGGGCAACAGTGAAGAAAGCTTACATGAATTATGGGATACCATTAAGAGAAACAGCCTACACGTTACTGGAGCCCCAGAAAGAGAAGAGAGGAAGAAAGGGGCAGAATGCTTTTTTAAAGAAATAATAGCTGATAACTTCCCAAATCTGAGTAGGAATTTGGACATCCAAGTTCATGAATTTATAGGTCTCCAAAAAGTTTCAACCCAGGAAGTTCTTCTCCAAGACACATTATAATAAAATTGTCTAAAATCAAAGACGAAGAGAATTTTTAAAACAACAAAGGAAAAAAATTGCTCAGATACAAGAGAATCCCCATGAGGCTATCAGCAGATTTCTTAGCAGAAACCTTATGGCCAGTGCAGAGTGAGATGAACCTGGAGGACATTATGCTCCGTGAAATAAGCCAGACAGAGAAAAACAAATACCGTATAATCTCACTTAATATGTGGAATCTGGAAAAAAGAAGAAGAAGAAGTTGAACTCAGAGAAGCAGCGTAGAATAGGGAGGTGGGGGAAATAGGACGATGTTGGTCAGAGGGTACAGATTTGCAGTTATGTAGGATGAATGAGTCTAGAGAGCTGATGTACCGGCATGTTGTCTATGCTTGATGATACTGTATTGAACCCTGGAAGTATGCTAAGAGAGTAGAATCCAGGAAATTTTACAGACACAAAAAATGGTAACTGTGTGAGGTAATGATATGCTAATGAGCTTGACTCTAGTACTCATTTCATTATGTGTTTCAGATCATCTTATTGTGTACCTTAAATATATACAATTTTTATTTAAAAATTTAAAAAATGTTAAGTAATGAATAAAAACGATAATGATTCCTAATATTGAGTAATTTGCTATGTGTCAGGTATTGTACTAAGGGCCTTGGATTTTGCCACTTAAAGGAAATCACAGCTTTTTATAGGTTCTAGTGTAAAAGTATAATAGCCAAGAGTTAGGCATTTAACATCTAAATGTGATAGTACTTAATCATGTTTATTTTTGTCTTTTCTTATTTAGAACTGAACAAGAATTTTGCTGTAACATTTCTGCTAGTCATTTATAGGTAAAACAGCATTCCTGTGAGTCTTGCAAGAGACCTTATGAATATTTTTCTCTTAATCATAGTCGTCTTTCACCAAGGAGGGAATATTGAAACGCCCTTCCTCCCTATTTTTAAGTTCTGATGATTGTTAAATCCTTTAAGTATTGTGCTTCAGTGTTAATTGAGATGTAGCCTAATATTTATAAACTTAAGAAGGAACCCTTCTTACAAAGAGTTCTTTTTCAAATGTGCATAATAATTATTTTATCTATTTTAGAAATTAAGATATTTAATATATTCCTTTTTCTCTATTAGGTCACACATATATTTAGTTGCTTGACAGTGTGGAAACCCCAATTCCTTTATAGCTCTCATGAAATAAAACTCAATTCAGTTCAATACTACATCAAGTATTAGTTGCAGGCTATGAGTCAGGCACTGTCTTGGGTATGGGATCACAAAATTTTTAAAAATGGGGCAAGATAGGGTCAGGGGATAAAGAGGTACAAACTATCATGTATAAAATAAATAAGCTACAAGGATCTCTTGTACAACACAGGGAATATAGCCAATATTTTATAATAACTCTAAATGGAATATAACCTTTAAAAATTATCAATCATTGTGTTGTACACCTGTAACATATAATATTGTACATCCACTATATCACAATTTTAAAAAAGCATCAACATTAAAAAAATTGATCCTTACTCAAAAAAAAGGGTCTCAGACTTCCCTGGTGGCGTAGTGGTTAAGAATCTGCCTGCCAATGCAGGGGACACGGGTTTGAGCCCTGGTCTGGGAAGATCCCACATGCCGTGGAGCAACTAAGCCTGTGCACCACAACTACTGAGCCTGCACTCTAAAGCCCGAGAGCCACAACTACTGGGCCCATGTGCCACAACTACTGAAGCCCACGCGCCTAGAGCCCGTGCTCTGCAACAAGAGAAGCCACCACAATGAGAAACCCGCGCACCGCAACGAAGAGTAGCCCCTGCTCGCCGCAACTAGAGAAAGCCCGTGCACAGCAATGAACACCCAACGCAGCCAAAAATAAATAAATAAATACATTTTTATTTTTAAAAAACAAACCACCTAGTGGGATGGGGTAGGGAGGGTGGGAGGGAGATGCAAGAGGGAGGGGATATGGGGATTATCTGTATACATATAGGTGATTCACTTTGTTATACAGCAGAAACTAACGCAACATGGTAAAGCAATTCTACTCCAGTAAAGATGTTAAAAGAAACAAGGGTCTCGGCCCACCGAGAGTATGCAGTTTAGCAGAGTGGAAAGAATGAGTGCAACTTGGTGTCATATAGTGAGAAAAATTTGTTTCAGTGGGGAAGTTCTCAAGAAGATGTCATATTTGAGCAGGGTGTTGCAGGATCAGTGGAATTTTGCCAAGCAGAAGAGGTGAGAGGCCATTCCAGGCAGAGAGAGTAACACGAGAGAAGGTGGAGAGATTTTCATGTGGATGGTATGTTAGAGGACTCGAACTTGAACATGGCAGGCTGAAGAGGTGAGAGGTGGAACGGGAAAGTTGTTGCTGAATTGTTAAGAGACGCCTTGAATACCCCAGGTGTAGACTTTGGGTGCTGGGAGAATTTGAAGGTCTTGAAGCAAGTTAATGAAATGCTCATATCTATGCTTTATAAAGGTAATTTTGAAGGCCGCCTGGAGTCAAGGAAGGAATACACAGAAAGACGTGGAGAAGGCACTGACCTGTCAACTTCTTGTCAGTTGAGCCATTATAAGACTTTTATGAGTTTAAACCTAAAAAAGCATCCTTTAATGTGGGCATGCCGCACTTTCTGGAGACATAATGGTTATTAAATTAAACAGAATTAGTTTAAAAATAGAAATATTCCTTGACTTTACGGTTTTTCCTGAGTGTAATGAGATTTTTAAAAGTATAATTAAACTTTATTCTTGGGAAGGATTTCTTATTTTTAAGGATTTGCTTTTTCTGTCCATTTTCACGAAGATCGTGTTCTGTAATGGCTGGGCATGGCGTTGCCATTGGGAAATCTGTTTATTGCAGAATTTTAACAGTAGATGGTGCCTATGGTGGTATGTACGTGTTGCAGGTGCAGGAAAGGAATATCACCCTAGAAGACTCATGAAAAGAGGAGCAAAATTCCTCGTGGAGTAAAGGAGGGTTTGGGAAGCAGAGAAGAGTATTTTAATCCAGTCAACTCACTGAGTGAAGGTTGTCAAAAAGGAGAAGAGTGGGGCTTCCCTGGTGGCGCAGTGGTTGAGAGTCCGCCTGCCGGTGCAGGGGACGCGGGTTCGTGCCCCGGTCTGGGAAGATCCCACGTGCCGCAGAGCAGCTGGGCCCGTGAGCCATGGCCGCTGAGCCTGCGCGTCCGGAGCCTGTGCTCCGCAACGGGAGAGGCCACAACAGTGAGAGGCCCGTGTACTGCAAAAAAAAAAAAAAAAAAGAGAAGAGTGAAATTGGGCTATCAGCAGCAGTGGGGTACGTCTCCACTGTCTCTGACACCATAATTCTGTTCTCGGGGCCTAAGAGAAATCTCAGAGGAATTTTTTTTTTTATAATGTGAGAAAATCTTGTTCTCTGTGGTCACACATACTGTCTTGTTAACCTTCCAGAAGTTTTTTTCCCTGTTACTCAAGTAGAAATGGAGCTCTTAATCGATAACAGGCAGTTTTGTAACAACACCTATAACCCTAGGTGCTGTGTTTTTGACAAGCCAAAAGACAAATTTATCCAAGCAAATCCAAGTCTATCTCATTATTCAGAGTTTCTCTTCACGTAACTTTAAATAAAGCCTATTCCAGAGAAGTCAGGCTCATGTTTATGGGCACAGAAGGTGGGTGGGATGAAGGGACAAATCAACATTCTCCTACCTACTTTCTCATCATGTATTCTTTGCTCATATGTAGGCACAGGTTGAACCTGTCCAGTGATTCTCCTTTATACAAAAGATAGGTGTATCTTAATGAGATTTTCTGTGGAATTTTTTTTTCCTAACTTAAGTGCTATGATAGTCAAATGCAGTTTAACAGTAATACTCAATGAAACAGTCACACCTATAGTCGACTGCTGTACCACTGTAATAATGGCATATATAATCATGTCTATGACTAATATCCATAATTGACCATTGTCACAGCTCCTTTTTGAAATGCAGAGCAAATGCGAAAATCCCAAAGCTACCTGATACAGTTTAGAATATTTAGGGGTAAGACATGATATTAGGAGAAGTATATATGAGTCTGGCTAAGTGAGAAATTTCCATAAATTATTATAAATATAGAGATGATCTCATAAGCAATGATCTGGAGAAGAAACAAGACTATAGCAGAGACCTGAGCTGAATACTATAGTTGTTCCTCCTTATTTATAAAACACCAGTGGCTCTTATGCCTTAATCACCTATCTTAGAAATTGGATATCCTCCAGCATGCCCAGAAAAAGCAAAAAGAAGTGCCAAATGAGATTGCCAAATGCCAATCACTTTTGTCATTGTTTTAACCTCTGAGTATCTCCTATGACAAAATTAATATGTTTAAATTTTATATCAGGCTGTTGTGTGGTCTCTCTTTATGTAAAAACCTGACCATTCCTGGAGCATCAGCCTGACCCTGTAGAGCTATGACCCTAATTCTTTACTTGTTGGAGAAATCATTTTCCTAATTCTTGTTAGTATCAATACATTAACTTGCATAACTCTCCGTAAACTAATCTCGATGTTCTCCAAACTCATTTTCTTTCTTTCCTGGCAAACTTCGATTCCCTATGTCCATTACCATGGTCTTGTTATGAATGCTGAACTAGTTTTTTCATTTCTAGGGTCTCTTGCAGCTCTAATTTCCCTAAATTGTCATATCTTATGGGTCATATACTTCTTTCCATTTATTCTTACTTTTTTACTGGTAGCAGAGTTTTTACTGTGCATCGCTTCTCTACTGCGTAACAAATTCATTACAATTCCTTAGTGTGGTATTTAATTTCCTCACAATATGGATCCAGCCCACTTACCCAGCACTTTCTCTCCCTGCCTTTTATGAACCTGCTCTTTGGCCAACTTGGCTCCATCCATTGCTCTTTCTGTTCTGTTGTTTATGGTGTTTCCTCCACTTGAAATGCTGTTTTCCCATTTTGACCTGTCCCATCCATCCATCAAAATCCAACTCATGTACCATATTCTTATGTGGCCTTCCTTCTTCCTCATGTGAGTGTATCCCAATAACTTTCTGTACCTTTTAACATACCTATCACTTTCTGCCCTGCATTCTAGATACCTGTGTATTTGTCTTTGCTGCTAGATTGTATGAGATATTTTCCCAAGATTTGTTCCATTGTAGTTACTGTTTAATTTGGATATATCTATACCACTATTTATTGTAACATGACATTATCACCTCTTTCATTGGTGTTTTATTCTATAGGGACTAAATGGACAATATCATAATACATCCATTTTATATGGCAGGGTTCATTTACAAGTTGTGACAACAAAGCCTGATGTATGCCTGTATGAAAGGAAACTTACTGTTCCTCCTACATAAAGTAGCAAGAGTGCTTTCAAAATGGTCTTAATAAGATTTGCTGTATTGAGACAAAGAACCATGACTTCATTCTTACTAACCTCAGAAACATAATAAACCACAGTCAGTTTTGGCATTAATCCAGTTTTACCATTAACTCTCTTGTAAATTTTGATTAAGGGGTATTGCAGGACTTTTGTAATTAAGGGAACTGCATTAGAAATTTATTCCCTGTGGGAATTTATTTGTCATATTCTGAAAAATACTGAAGTTCTATGAATGCTTGTAAACCTTAGGGATGGTAAAATACATGGCTGAACAACCATTTTTCTGAGGGGGGAGTACCCAAAATTAGTTGAAGGCTCAAGTCCAAATTTTTATTTTAACAAATAATTGATTGAATTAAAATATTTCTTGGCTGTGTAAATGTCACAGGAGTCACAAAGAAGCTGTTTTTCATGGTTCTATTCTCTAGATGTCTTCAGCCCATAGATATATTTTATAATAATTTGTTGCTTTCTATAATCATGGATTAACAAATATTAACTACTCACACAAGTCTGGATCAGCCAATATATTTAACTCTGAATTTGTTAGGCTTTTATCTTCTAAAAGTATTTTGAAGGGTGCAGTTATATCATTAGATGCTTTTTCTATTTTAGTTTTGCTCTATAGCAGCTTAGAAAAGACAAGATTCTTTCTGACTATGGGTTTAACTTGATGTGAGCATTTATACATTTTAAATCTATAAAAAATTTTTAATTTTAGTTTTCTGTTGGCTCGCTTCATCAAATGTTTTTTTTCTTTAAAGATTTTGTCCCAAGGAAAATTTGAAGATTTCTTCCAAGTCAGTTTAAGTGACTATAGCAGAATTAGATCAGCATGATCCTGCTCTTAACTGGCTGAATCAGTGACCACTTTTTTTTTTTAAAGGAACATCTCTTTCAGAAAGTAGGAAGAGTGCTCAGTGTGGCCTGCTGTAGTGGTAGGTTTCTAGAGTGAAGTTTTCCTCAGGTGGTGGTGATGATATGGACTGCTTTTACAGAATATATTTCTTCCCAATCTATTCAAGGTATAGAAGAACTGCAGTTTTTACAACCAGTGCACCTGATTAAGCCATGTAACTGACACTCTCCTTTTCTTTAACCTAAAAGCGTTCTTTTCTTTTTAGACTTGAACTCTGTGCACCGATCATGGAATTATGTAGATGCCAAATATCTACTTTAATTTTCATTTTTTACATGCATAAAATATTCTAGATGACTTCAGAGGAAAGCAGGAGGTTTGGGCCTTATTTAACTCCTGGCTATGGATAAAAATGTTCCCAGAGTCCCCTCCTACTGTGCACACATGAATAGTGATTATTATTGTCTATTGCATGAGTCCTGTTTGCTCACCACAGTATTGAGCACTTCATATGCATTGATTCATCTTCAACAATACGCAACCTATATATTAGACAATTTTACTATCCATTGTAAAAATGAGGGACTTGAGGCCACGTGAGGCTAAATAATTTGTCCATGGACTTGCATACCCTTTTTTTTTTTTTTTTTTTTTTTTTTGCGGTACACAGGCCTCTCACCGCTGTGGCCTCTCCCGTTGCGGAGCACAGGCTCCGGACGCGCAAGCTCAGCGGCCATGGCTCACGGACCCAGCCGCTCCGCGGCATGTGGGATCTTCCCGGACCGGGGCACGAACCCGTGTCCCTTGCATCAGCAGGCGGACTCTCAACCACTGTGCTACCAGGGAAGCCCTTGTGTACTCTTTTTAACCACATTACTTTCTCTACCAAGCACACTTGAGGAAAGGCGTGAGGACATCTGATCGGTATTCTCTCTGTGGGTTCCAGCCGTGAAGCATCCTCTCTGTTCCAAGCATATAGCAATGCTAGGCAAAAGATGAAAACAGAAAATGCAAGAGTCGCAGCTGAGCTCATAATTTATCATCTCAGTGGCCCACAAATGGAACGGAAATTCAAGTGCTGATTTGTAAGCTGTGTTAAGGCCTCTGGCCTCCTGGGCTCTGCAGGTGGACAGGGGGCCGGTACAACTTGTGCAGGGAAATGAGAAATTAAAGTCATCCTACACTAGGTGGAGATCCAGAGCGAGCCTCACTCTGAAACCAGGTTGTAGAGAAGGGCCCCTCTACTTCTGAGCAAGGATGCAAACTCCAGAGACTATCACTTTTGTAGACGTTAAAGATGGCAAGAGAAAGACAACATGGCTGCTAAACTAAGAACTGAACCAAATCACTCGCTGTTTCAGTGACGTGACTGGTAATAATGCAGATGTCTGGACAATGTAATACTCAAATCACCAGTATGAAACTGATTACAGATGGCTAATTCTGGGCACAAAATGAGCACAGAATCATTTGTAAGAAAAAGATGATGAGAGATATTGGATGGAGCTGTTTCAAAGCACTAAATAAAACTAAACAAAACAGCTCCCATACTCCAATAAAGATGTTAAAAAAAAAATCCTCCCGCTTCAAGTGAGCTTGCAAAACAAAACTCCAAAGCACATGAGGTAGCCTGAAGCTACAAAAGAGCCAAGGAAAATGACCACTGAAATAAATTTGACCCAGAAGAAATTAAAATATTGAGACACCATGGCAAAGTATATTTTGGATGCTCAAAGTATAAACAAAGGATTGCCGTTCATGAAGAAGGTAGAAAATCCTGCGATAAAAATAGTCAATTATTTATTTACAAATATTTATTAAGATCAAAGTATGTTCTACACACTGTTATAGGTGCTAGAGATGCAGCAATGAGCAGAAGTAAATCAAATCCATATCCACATAGAGAGTTTACATTCTTGTAGGGAGTTTTACCTTTTAGTTGCAGAAATGAAATAAGAATAGGCAGAAATCTTGGAAATGAAAAAGCTAGTCATTGAAATAAAATTCCCAGTAGAAAGGATAAACTCTAGATTGGCAAAGACAGGGTTTTTTCATTTGGAAGATATTATTTAGGAAATCAGCAAAATTGCAGTAATGGGAAAATAAGATCTCAAAAGAAAGTGTACGTGTGTTTATGAGTGTGTGTGTGTGTGTGTGTGTGTGTGTGTGTGTGAGAGAGAGAGAGAGAGAGAGAAAATGGATGAGATTATGGGGAAAGATGATACCTGAGATTATTTTAGAATTGAAGACAAGACTCCTTAAATTGAAAGTACAGTGTAAGGACCTATCTGGATAAATAAAAATAAATCATCACCTAAACACTTTGTGGTAAAACTTCAGAACATTGAGGATAAAAACAAAATCTTAACCTATCAGAGAAAAAATATAGACTAGCCTCCAAACAAAGACAACTTAATTGAGAGCAATATTGTGGGAAAAAATTCACTGTCAATCTAGATTCTAGAATTTTATGCCAGAGTATACCACTGACAGACACGGATCAAAAATATTAATTGAATCATGAACTTGAAAAACTGAATATTCTTGAGGAAGCAAGTGTAGAAAGAAAGTGTGGATTTAAAAAAAAAAAGAGGAATAGAAACTTCTAAATGTCATCAAATTTAACTCTTGCTATAAAAAGTAATAACAAATTTCTATGTTAAAAAAAAAAGGTAAGACTTGGGAATTCCCTGGCGGTCCCGTAGTTAGGACTCCGAGCTTTCACTGCTGAGGACGCAGGTTCAATCCCTAGTCAGGGAACTAAGATCCCACAAGCCATGAGGCACAGCCAAAAAAAAAAAAAAATGTGACTGCACAAAAGTAGGAAATATGAGAAGGCTATAAAAGAAGAAGAAATACAGATGGATGACAAATATGTGCAAATTGAAAATTACAACACCAAAGGTTGAAATTCTAATGCCATCAAAGTGAACAAGGATATGGAACAATGATCGCAACTGTTCCTTGGTGCCTCCACTTGGGCCAACTGTGTGGGTGACCTTGTAAAGCATGGAAGTGACAGATGCCAGCTTCTGGGTGGTGGTAACCCTGGGAGGGGCGAGTCTGGAACAATGGGAGTGGACAAGTGTGATACAAGGGGTCACCTGTATCTGTAAGGTTTCATTCCTTTAAAAGGGGAAGGAAAAGTGCAAAATACTAATTTGTTAAAGCATGGAGGTGCGTACATCGGTTTTCATAGCATCAGCCTAAATACGTACCTGTGCAATTGAAGTGAAAAGACACTCAGAACTTTCAGAAGACCCTGAATCTTTATGCACAGCAGTAAAATTTAGAAAATAGCCTGTCTTCCGGTAATGAGGACCTTTAGTTAAAACCCAACTCTATCAGGGCCTATCAGGCCATACAGAGTCTACCCACTCTGGCTTCTCGAAGTTGCTCATTTATTCCAATAGCTTCAACCTCATTGCATGTTTCTGTACTTCTCACAATTCAAGCTTATTTCCTCTCCTCTTAACAGCAATCCTCTTAGATTGTTGTTATCTCCTTCTGAGACGGGGGAAAAATCTAGAACAGTTTAAGATGTATCAAATTCCTTTGATTTTCCTCTCAAGCCAGTACTCTTAGTAGCTGCTGATGCAACCATCTGAGTGGAACTATATTTTCATGGCACGTGATGGATGTTCCACTTCGCAGTGGTTCCTGTCATGGTAACCCAATTGTCATGAGCCGGGCATTGCCTGGATTTGCTGTAGTCCCCAGGCTCCAGTCAGCATTATATGCTCTGGGATTCAGGCTGAGGGAATAATTCATCCCTGCTGTGGACTCTTCTTCGCCACATCTTTCTACCAAGCACAGTTGAGGAAAGGCATAGGGACATCTGATCAAGGTTATCTCTGTGGATTCCAGGTTTGAGGCACCACCTCTGTTTCAAGATGCTACATGGAAATCTCCTAGGAGTTTAAAATGCCTTGGATGCTGAACTGTTGTAAAATTTCTGTTGTACTTTGAATTTGTGTTTGAGAGATGAACAGACATTCTCAGTGAGAATGTACATAATTTACATTTTGGAAGTTAGAAGAAGTTAAAGCTTTCCTAATTTAAAGTGTGAATTTTGATTAATCCATGCTACTTTAGCTTAAAAAGACAAAAAAACAAGCTGCACTACTGCTAGCTACTTCTAGTAATTGGAATAGCAGTGTGTGTGTGCGTGTGTGTGTGTGCGTGTGTGTGTGTGTCTAGTGGGACTCAAAATACCAGTGCTGGGCATGAAGTTCTCCCTCACTGATTTTCTGATTATGCCATTGCTACTCATGCATTGGATAATGATCCACCAATAGTTTGAGGTCCTACAAGGTGCTCTGAAACACCAGTCTAATGAGTTTTATTTCAATATCTCGTCTGACAATCATTCTAATATTATTTTGGTATATCAATGTTAAGTGTTGACAGCTTTAAAATAATTTCACTTCATTAAAAACATACTCGCTTAAATATAACTTAAATGTCCTGTCTTCATGGGTCATTCCCTTACAATTTCTGTTTAGTATTGAGCTAATAGCTAAACGAACTCAGCAATAATTCTTTGGAAATCACATCTAATTATTGCACGCCACTAGGATTCCGCTTAGTGTATTAAAATAGTTGTTGGCGTGTTGCATCCTGGTGACAAAAAAGAGCCAGTGTATCTTCAAAGAGGGTTTTGCTTCCAATCTGAGCATAGCTTAGTGGCTGAAAGAATCCAACTAAGCAGTCTGTTTAAAATTTGTGTTTTGAGTATTATTTTCGTAATCTTGACATTTGCACAGTAAGTAAAAACTGGATGTTTTTAGATAATATCCTTTTTTCAACTTTTTTTTTTTTTTTTTTTTTTTTTTTGGCGGTATGCGGGCCTCTCACTGTTGTGGCCTCTCCCGTTGCGGAGCACAGGCTCTGGACGCGCAGGCTCAGCGGCCATGGCTCACGGGCCCAGCTGCTCCGCGGCATGTGGGATCCTCCCAGACCGGGGCACGAACCCGTGTCCCCTGCATCGGCAGGCGGACTCTCAACCATTGCGCCACCAGGGAAGCCCTTTTCAACTTTTATAATAATATTAATTACTGTAACTATCAATGAGCACTTATTCTGTACTGTGTACCATCCTAAGCATTTTATTTGTGCTGACTTCATCTCCTCGGTCACCTTGTGAAGTAGAAACTAATGTGATCCCCAAATTGCAAAAGAGGAAATTGAGACACACACTAAGTAATCCCTCTAAAGCCATACAATAAGTAATGGAGCTGATGGTAGGTTCAATCTTTTTTTTCTGAGTGGAAGACTGTTCTTTGCAGTCCCACTCATCCTAGTGCTCAACACTTTGTCTATTCATTTGTCTTTAAAAAGAGGTCAGTGCTGGGCTTCCCTGGTGGAGCAGTGGTTGAGAGTCCGCCTGCCAATGCAGGGGACACGGGTTCGTGCCCCGGTCCGGGAAGATCCCACATGCCACAGAGCAGCTGGGCCTGTGAGCCATGGCCGCTGAGCCTGTGCGTCCGGAGCCTGTGCTCCGCAACGGGAGAGGCCACAACAGTGAGAGGCCCACGTACCGCAAAGAAAAAAAAAAAAGGAAGTCAGTGAAACTTGAATGTCTTCATGGTTTTTAATTTTACTAACAATAAATGATCATTTATTCTTTGTATTCTTACAGGGCATTCTACTTGGACAAGTCAAATTCACCACCAAACTCCACATCCAAAGCTGCTTATGTAGATAAGGTAAAAACAGAAGATTGCATTGACTGTTGCTTTGCCATTTACCTCCCTTATTTAATTTTGCTGGTGTTCTTGAGCACTGTGTAATTTATAAACATTCGTGGTCTCTGTTCTGTTATCTCCATAATAAAATATTTTAGACTATTCACTGTAAGTTATAACAACCGTGAATTATATCCCATCTAAAAGGAGTTCTTGAGGGAAGAGATATGGGAACATATGTATATGTATAACTGATTCACTTTGTTATAAAGCAGAAACTAACACACCATTGTAAAGCAATTATACTCCAATAAAGATGTAAAAAAAAAAAGAAAAAAAGGAAACTATTCAAAAAAAATAATAAAAAATAAAAGGATTTCTATTAAACATGTTGAACCTTATGGGCATCATTTTTTTCTGCAGCTCATGAGGCCTCTCAACGTTTTGGATGAACTGTATCGACTGGTAGCCTCGTTTATCAGATCCAAGCGCACAGCTGCCTGTGCGAACACGGCTTGCAGTGCCTCCGGTGTCGGGCTACTGTCGGTGTCCTCGGAGCTGTGCAGTAGGCTGGGGGCCTGCCACGTCATCATGTGCAACAGCGGCGTGCATCGGTACGTGCCTTCCCGCCTTGCCTGCATCTTTGCTATACCTTATTACATTCGGAGGTTCTTGTTTATTACATTTAGCTCCATGAAATTATAGCTGGAAACATTCAAAGGGCTCAGATATATTTGGAATAAGACTTTAGAAATCAGATAATTCTTGCACAGTAACTTCTGGCTTTGGTTCTTCTATTTTCAGTGACTGTTTATTCATACAAATGAGTGCAGTCCCACATTTATATCACTGTGGCCTAGAATCTTATCACCCTTGTATTTATATTAAGATTTATATGTTAGGTACAAAATTTTGCATCTGTTTTATTCCTTCTAGGAACTTAACTTGGTAGGGGCTGGTGACTAGCAAAACAAAACTTTTTCTTCAGGGGCTTGGATCCCTGTTACCCAGCTGTGGTGAGCTAGATGCTGCCTTGGAGTTACTACTGTCTTCCTACTCCTGGAAAAATCATAGTCCAGGAGCCCACACAATATGCTCTTCCTGAAAATTTAAGGAGAAGTCTTAGATAGGCCCTCTTCAGCTGGTCTGTCTTAAGCAGCAGTGCTGTGTCTGGGAAAGCTGTGGTAGGTGCATAAACTCCTACAGCTACATCAGATGCAAATGTGAGGGGAGAACCCCGAGTCAGGTCCTTCTATCATAATCACTTGTTCCTCTTCTATCATCTCTCCATTTTCACAGCGAAATGAAACCATGTAGGCGGAAACAAGAGGACAGCATTTAGTCCTCACTGTAGCAGAGAATCTGATGTCACCAGTCATACTCTCTTCTTAGTATGAGGCCAGTTAGATTTTGAGTGGATGGTGGTTATTGTTTATTCAAACTTACTTGCTAATTCACCCATGCAAAGGACTGCAGTTGGTGTATTGGCTGGGTAATGTCATAAATGGGTGATATTCATGTTAGAGACATAAAACATGAACAACAAACAACAAAAATAATAGTAAATAATCATATGACAAAATAAGATAACAAAAACATAATAAAAAATAACAGATTGCCTAGACTACGAAGAAAACTAAATGATCTAGGAAAGTTACAGCTAAAAAATAAGATTCAGAAGGAACATAGATCTTTGAGATGGTTAGAACTTGCCATGGAGAAGGTAGCGTTTGAACTGGGTTTTCATGGGTCAGGGTTTTTTTTTTTTTTGTGGTACGCGGGCCTCTCACTGTTGTGGCCTCTCCCGTTGCGGAGCACAGGCTCCGGACGTGCAGGCTCAGCGGCCATGGCTCACGGGCCCAGCCGCTCTGCGGCATGTGGGATCTTCCCAGACCGGGGCACAAACCCGTGTCCCTTGCATTGGCAGGCGGACTCTCAACCACTGTGCCACCAGGGAAGCCCCTATGGGTCAGGGTTTTAAAGAGGTAGAAAGAGGGAGAAAGTTCAAATCAGCAGATTCTCATCTGTGACATTCCATTTGACTTGATGTGCCTGAATTCTAGTTTACAGGTCCTACACAGCATGTCCTTGCTTATGAAGTGTGACAAGACTTTATTTCTCTAAAAGGAGAATTAAATTTTTGTGGGTGACACAATGTACAGAGTTTTCTGCTTTATTTTAATTGCTGTGTACTTTGTGCTCTATTGCAAGCTTACTAAGAGCTTAATTGAAATATCATCTGCAACTAAATGAGTAAAATATTATTTCATCATTTGTTTTACTAGCAGAGAAAAGCTCTCTCCCTCTGATCAGTCATATTCATTCATCCTGTTCCCATTCATTCATTTATTATTCAGTGACTCAGTTAATATGCGTTGAGCACTGTTTATGTGCCAGCACCGTTCTAGTTGCTGGGATAAAGCACTGAAAAAAAACCCTCCCTTCTCTCATATAATGTAAATCATGTTGGGGTGAAACAGATGATCAAGTAAACAAATAAATGAGTAATGTAGTAGGTGGAATAAATACAGAAAAGAACAGAAGTCAGAGAGGTAAAAAGGGACAAGATGGGATGAAGGGTGGGCACCTTGCATGGAGGAAATTTCATTAGAGACCTGTGTGGAATGAAGGAGTGAGTTATGCAGATATCTCAGAGAAAGAGCATTCCATCTAGGGAGCATAGTACAAATGTGGGAGCCCGATGGGGACCAGCATGATGTGCTCAAGGACCAGCACAGTGGCCACTGTGGCCTTGGCAAAGTGTCATCCCCTTGATTAATGTTCTTATCCTACTCTGGTGCAGGGTCATAGTTATCTGAGGACTGTGACAACCAAGGGACACTCCAGGCTTCGAACTACAAGCATACGCTCTTATCTCCACATGAATTTACTGGAAGTTAATGCAGTTAAATTTGCCATTTAATGGAATTCCCTGGCAGTCCAGTGGTTAGTACTCTGTGCTTCCAGTGCAGGGAGCCTGGGTTCGATCCCTGGTCGGGGAACTAAGATCTCGAAAGCCACATGGTGAGACCAAAAAAAAAAAATTTTTTTTTTATTTGCCATTTCATCCTAGAACTGTGACCAAATTGCCCAAATTATTCTCTGAGGTGTCCCATGAACAGTTTTAGAATTTAACTACTGATGGGTAGGAGAAACAGATCTATGTTCCACAACCATTTTATAATTGCTGTATTCATTGATTGGTGTGTTGGAATCACAAATAACATTGAAATTTCAAAGTATTTTGACTTTCCATTTCCACAGTTCAAAATAAATATGGCTTTAGTTAGTTCATTTCAGAGACATTTACTGAGGTGTAGGCACAAATTCCCCATGACAGATGCCGAAATTAAGGTTAAAACTATTTGAAAATAGTACGGTTTTATTTTTCTATTATGCAGAATAAAATAGGAGTTTAACATTATCTTTAGTCTTTCAGGGAAGGCTATGGTCAGGTTTTTCATGGTGATAAAATGTGTGCTAATTTATATTGGAATCAGAAATCTCACATAAGACCGTTCCTAAAACAATTCTTTAGTAATTATAATTCAGACAGCTAGAAAGGAACCCAAGTAGATCCACATTTACACTAAACATTGAACGTGGAGGTTTATTTACCCTCAGGTTCTGGCGAAGGGGAGAAGTTCATAATATGAATCAGAATAAATACTACACAGGCTATTTTACCATTTGCTTTTAAAATTAAGATGAGAAATGGTTAACAATATGGTATCCACATTAGATAATCAGCTTCCTGCCTTTTCTGATTTTATTCACCAAAAAAGGGAATCTAACATTTTTTAAAGTATAGAGTTATATGGCCTATGTTTGACATTAAAGAGAAGAATGTGATTTCAGAATGAAAAGGCAGATTTAATTAGCATTAATGTTTAGACGTTTTAATGCCAACCTGAATTAGATGGCAGGGTGGCATACAACAGTGAATGCAAGATTAGGAGGAATAGAATTCAGGATGAATTATTAAAATCTTTTCATAGCGTTTAGCCCAGCTTTGTTTATTAAATTCTCTTTCCTGGGGCAGTGCTTTATGTGCATTACAATTCTGCTGATGAACTTTCCTGCACACACTTTCCTCAGTCATTTACTTACATTAACTATCTCCATTACTATTGAATAGTGAAAGAAAATTGTCTTTTTTTAAGATCAGGATTTTTGCCTTTTAAACAGTATACATGATATCAAAAGGTAGTTTAATAAATGGAAATTTTCCAAAATTTCCTATCCTGACCTGCCTTCTTTCATTTTCATTTTGAATCATCTCTTGCACCTTCTATCAAACAACATACATCTGATCATAGTTTTATTAGTATAGTTTAATAATCTGCTTTATGCTCATAATATCTATTTACCTATCTACCTAAAATGTCCACACAGACTTTCCCATGATCACTTTTATTTGCTACATAATATTCTAGCCACTTGATACACCACAGTTTACTAAACTATTAATTTAGTGGTTTATCTTCTTTCTCTACTGCCCTTAATGCAGAGAGACATCTTTATGTAGCTGTTCAAATTTCAATTTTATTTTCCACTAAGCTAAAAGTAAACAAAAATATCCTCCAGATGCAATCAGTGCGTCAAAGAGCTTAAACCTCTTCGGTTAATATATTATTATTTAAGTTCCCAAAAGGATTGTCCTTGTAAAAACCCAACAGAAGGTTAGATAGTTGTTTGCCATCTTTACCTTGTAAATATGGTGTTACAGAGGGTGTTAGAACCCATTTATCTATCGTGCTTCTCTACCACGTGTACAACGATATTGTATTTCATCAGTGCTTTAATTTATACTTCTTTGATTAACAAATACAAACATTTGAATATCTTTTGAATTGTCTTTCCCACAAAGAGTCATGCTTTATATTGTCCCTATATCTGCTTTTTAGGCAAAATTATTTTTTGCCAGTTTGAAAGTTTGTAAAGCATTGAATCAGCACCGTGGCTTTTAACGTTCTCCTTTGTTCCATGCAGTTATTTGCTGCAGATCCACAAGGGTGCTACATGGGCTCTAAATTTCCCTTTTATTTCCTACTGCAGCGTCCTTCCATTCACTGCAGTATTTCATTTGGTTTTGCTTCTTTATTCCTATCGCTGCCTAATAGCCAACTGTTTGCCTTTAACTGTTATGAATTAGCGTGCTGCAAATGTTGTAAAACCTAAGCATGAGTCTTATCACATCCAAAAACAGAGATGCCATATTCTTCGCACTACATTTGCTTCTGCTTCCTTCACCAGTGGAAACAGTAGGTGGAAATTTCCAGAGGCTACCTGAAAGGTTATGTCGGGAAAATTTCTAGTGAGGGGAAGGACTCTGGAATCACAGTGTTTCCCTTTAAGGACCTGTTCCAGGGACTTTTTGTACACGTACTCTTTGTATCTGTTAATAATGGATTTTCAGCAGTGTCGGAGTCCTGGGATGGTCCTGCAGGAGGGCGGAGTGATTTGAACACAAGCTTCATGTCTGACTCACCTGTGATGTCTTAGTACCAAAACCTTGGAGATCTGTACACATAAATTCCCTTTTATCTTTATGTTTTGTTGTGAGGCTGAGTCTCTTCCGGGAAACAAGGTCCTGCATTAGCTAATATACTTGGTGTTCAGTCACCTGTGAGGGATGTGAACAGCAGGGCCAGGAGGGGCTCACTGTGTCAGGGGTTCAACAGCACCTGTAACAGCAGCATTATAATCACGTTGTTTTGAACCCCACACAGGTGTGAGGAGGAAACAGTCTGTGGCAAGGTCAGCCTGTTCTCATTATTAAAAAGCATAATGATGATGAACATCAAGCTGGCTGCCATCTATGTATTCCAGAGTTGGACTGCTTTTCCTTTTATACATTGTAGAAACTCATTTAACATATAAAATTTTAGGAACTAATAAACTATATAATGTGAAGTTTCTAATTTAAAAGGGTATATTTCCAAAATGCATTTCTTAGTTGGTTGTTTAGAAATTGAGACATTTTTTCACATTGGACAGGATTACAGAGGGTGGTTGAATTCTCAGAATCATCCCTCTTCCAGCAGAAACTTACAAAACCTATCACCTGACCATAGTATAGGACCCAAATTGTGATTATAAGCGTTTGTTAGAAAAGTGAAATCCAGGAGTTAAAATATAAAAACAGCTAAAGGGAAATATGTATTACCAATGAAACAGTTAATGAAACAGTTTTCATTTCAAATGAAGATAAATAGTGTAGTGATTCTTGGTTCATATAAGCAATTTAAAAAAAAACATTTTTTTAGGTAACTATCAATTAACAATTTTAAAAACCACTTTTGTTTGACACTTAAGGACTCTTTCTTAGCAATATTTTATTCTGTCATCACCATGGCATCAAAGGACAAATGGACAAATAGGCCCAGATTAAGGAAATGCAGAATCTTATAAAAGTAGAGTACTCAAGGTAACCTGGCTTAGGTAATCAGAGTCCTAACAGGGCAGATGATGAAGCTGCATCTTTCTCCTCTGTGCAGCCAAAAACACATCAAGTAAGAGGAGTGGATTTACTCCGGGGATTTCCATATGTAGGTTAGACTCTAGGATGGGAGGGCAAAAATAAATTACTGCAATAAGCAAATGTAGGTTCGAAATGTATCCATTTATTTTTCTGTCCAAAAATGACTTGGAAGATTAGCAGCAAGATTAGTGGAAATCTTGAATTTTAAATCTCCAGAAAGATGGCTAAATAGAACAAAAGAAACTGCCAATTCATGATGCCAGGATACTGTACATTCTCAATAAGAAGTCCTAAAATTATGCTCATATAGTCAGGAATCTGAAACACATTAGTCTAAAATACTTCTTTTATATAAAGGTAGTAGTAGCAATGACAGAGGTGGTGTTTAAAATTGTTATTAGATATGGCTTCAGTTTTGATTATTTTTCTTTAACAGTTATAATTTGATTATGATCAATGCAACCATTCTCATTTGTTTGATATCTAATAAAATCATTAATGAATGAAAACCAAAAAAACCTCAAAAATGAAAATATAAAATTGTGTACTAATCTTTAGAAGAGAAAAAATAAGATGTTATAATAATGGGGCTCTGGGAGAAAGACAGAATATATCCTACTCATGCTATAAGTATAAATCTTAATGACTCTGCCAAACTCATAGAAGCAGAGAATAGAATTGTGGTTACCAGGGACTGGGAGAAGGGGAAAACGGGGAGACAGTTGGTCAAAGGGTACAAAGTTTCAATTATGCAAGGTGAATAATTCCGGAGATGTGACATAACAACAATGCAGCTATACTTAATAATACTGTATTATATACTTGACATTTGCTAGGAGGGTAGATCTTAAGTGTTTTCACCACCAAAAAAGAAAAGAAAAAGACAATGGTAACTATGTGAGGTGATGGATATGTTAATTAGCTTGATTGTGATGAATATTTCACAATGTATATGTATATCACATCAACAGGTTGTATACTTTAAATTTATACCATATTTAATTGTCAATTATACCTCAGTAAAGCTGGGGGGAAAAAAGAAAAGTGAACCCAGATTTTCCAATTATACTGAGTTGTAAAGTAGGCAAATAAAACTCCACGATTTATGTTAATTTAAACAAACAGATAAATAAGTTTATTATCTTAAAATTATGGGAAGAAATCAGATATTTCAAATATAAGTTTCATTCTTTTACCTTGTTTCATTATCTTTTATAAAAGTTCTCTACTCTGAAGAGGTAGGTGGCCAGATTTACTATTATATTTGTTTTCTTGCTTAGATTTTTCTTTGCAATTGATATGAATCTTGATAAACTAGTGCATTAAATTATTCTGTTTTAAAATGTTCATTGTTTTCATTAGTTTACTATGAAAGAAGAACAACACAGTAATAATGAGAGTCCCTTCTTATTGCAACGGTTTCTAGGTCTGCCAGCCAGTAATCATGGGCCAGACATGCTTTAATTTAAGTACATATAAAGCCAGAGCTTATACATTATTACCTCCTATCATTAAGATTGGAAAATTCTAGGCACCTTAAACATATCTTGATAAAATAATCTAAATACGTAATTTGGAGTGATATTTCATCTGTTTTTGTGAAACAATTTTACTATTAGTAAAATTTAAATATTTACATTTTTAAAATGTAGCTATTTAAAAGTGATAAATGTATTGATAGAATTGACTTTAAAAAGCGTTCAATAGGGCATGATTCTTCAAAGTTTCTTCTAAAGAAACTGAAGTTATTGTTTTTCCTAAACCTGCAAAATGATATTTAAAGCAAAGTAAAATACCAGTCATTCTCTAGGATCTGTTCCTGAGGGCTTCAATGCTAGTGGGTTTGTAAGTGCTCTAATAAATGACATAAGCCAGATTTTCTGTCCTCCAGAGGGAGGGAAGGATTATGGGTATCTCACCAGTATAAACGGTCCGTTTGCCAGCACTTTCCGAACTGCCTCTTTTTCTCTATGACCTAGAGCAGGAGAGCAGGTGGTGTGGAGGAAGTTGAAGAGAGGAAGCGGCAATTTCTGCCTCTAAGGTGTTAATTTTCAATTGGCAATAGGTCATCTAACGTCCTCGGAGGAATACCTCGGAGTGAGATTTAAATCCTGTTAAGCAGGAAGGAAGGAATGTAACACCTGTTATAGGTTTTACAGCGTGAATAGTGTTTACCAGGTGACGGAAATGGAGAAGGACGTTCCGTGTAAAGGAATAGTATGAAAATACAATATCGAGGTGTGAAATAGTGTACGACGGGGCCGGAGGTCACAATAAAGAGCTGGCTGTTTCTGGGCCGTGAAACGAGAAGGAAGCAGTGAGAAGGAAGGAGCAAGAAAGACAGGAGTTGGAGCATGGACGGCCCTGCCTGCTGGGTTAAGGGTTTGGGACTCCCTCCTAGAGGCCCTGGGAAGCCAATGAAAGGTTTTCAGCAGAAGAATAACATGATTAGATGTTTTAAAAAATACTTTAAAAATAAAGATCAGTACCGTGGGCTATGATGGGACAAGGATAGAGGCAGGGAGACAGCTAGGATTTTACAGGAGTACAGTGACATGATGAGATCCAAAACTAAAGTATTGGCACAGAGGTTAGAAGGGAAAAGACAGATGTGAAAGGTATGAAAAGGCAGTAAACAGAACTAGACGAACTGGTGAGGAATAGAAAGCAGGGGAGAGGGAGAGTTTCTGATGATTCCAGCTGGGAAAGATTTGGGGAGGGAGGACGCCATGGTGGCGGGGCGGGGGCGGGGGCGGGGAATATGCATTTGTCTTTGAGGGGACTGGGGAGAGGGATGTTGAATTAATCTGTTACATGTTCAGTTTTAGATGCTCACAATGTACCTATGTGGGGATGTACTTCGATGGATTCATGGTCAGCAAGGACTAGAAGTATATATGAGTACAAATGGGTATAATAACAATAAGTAATAACATATATATGTAATCTCAAGGGGTAATGGAAAAACACTGCTAGGAATTTTCTGGGAACAAACCAGGTGTTAGGAGCAGGGAAAAGGTATTCCAAGAAAAGGCACAGAAGCGTAAGCAAAGAATAATTGGCTGCCCGTTGTGGAAGGTGAGAAAAAATCACCAGGGAGTGTAGAGAGAGTATTAATCTTCCCTGGTTCTCCACTGCCCTGTCCTCTGTGCACCCGTGGAGCCTCAGGATAAAACACTGTAGGATCCACGAGAAAGGAGTGAAAAATACTCAAACAAATCTATTTAGTATCTTGGATAAACAGGTCAAAGAGAAGACAATTATGGTACAGTGTCAAAGGATGGGGGAAACAGATGAAAATCGCATACTGGACACCCCTTCAGTATTGGAGTCATCAAAGAACCTACAAGGAGTAAGGACAAAAGTCAGACAGCCAAAAGAAGAGATGAACTAGAGAGGGAGTGTTGACGAACTTCGGGTAGCTGGGATAGGCACCCGACCTATTCAGTTAAATTCCAGAACCATGAAACAGAAATAAAACCAATCGGTGAAAGAGTCCAGGCTGAAGAATTTAAAATGCGGAGGAGCAGATGCAACCCTGGTGACTGTGGTAGAGTCCTACCTTACACAGATGTTTCATATTCATACACATTTTCAGCCGAGCAGATACCTCCTCTAGCCCCTAAGGGCTCAATTACCCATCCCCAAAGGGCTTCAGTTACCTCTGTGCTCACCTCAGCAGTGAGACGTGTCAAAGAAAAACACACCCTAATGTGCTTGAAGAGAAGGGAATGAGGGATGTGGAATGTTTTTGAAGCCTAGGTTTAAAGCTAGACACTGAGAACTTTCCTAGAATGTGTTGAAAGTTGCAGTAGAAAGTCCTGTTATCTTTAATGGGAATTTCATGGCTAATTCCCTGTGCAATGCTGAAAACGTGCCCCTTAAATGTGATTTATTTTTTGCCCTAAGATATATGCAGTGAACCGCGTATTCAGTTTGGCTCTGCTGCTGCTGCCAGGATCTCTCTCCAGCTGTTGCCCGTTGCTTTTCCATTGTGTTCAGTTGTTTTCCATGGTGCCCGTCTCTGCTTGCCGTCTCTTTGCTTTTTTTTTCAAATACTCATTAACCCCTTGTCTTTCAGCTCCAGACTATGAGACATAGGAGTTAGTACAGTCATGGGAAGATTTCATCAGTACTATCTCTTTGACAGGAGTCAAACAATAATGTTGAAATTATCAATAGACACCCGGAAGTTATATCTATAAAATGTACTGGAAACTTGCCTGAATGATCACTGGCTTTTGGATTGCACCTCTTGTTAGACCGCCATTCAAATTCTCCTAAAGGGAGAATGTAAATATTTAATATTTTATTATCCATGCATACGTGTCTATAAGTGAATTCTGTATTTTTGAAAACAAATAACTGTTTGCCCTTTTTTCACGAAAGAGTATTTCCATGTTTCATTAAGAAAAGTGCCTTCTCTTGGGCTTCCCTGGTGGCGGAGTGGTTGAGAGTCCACCTGCCGATGCAGGGGACACGGGTTCGTGCCCCGGTCCGGGAAGATCCCACATGCCGCGGAGCAGCTGGACCCGTGAGCCATGGCCGCTGAGCCTGTGCGTCCGGTCCGGAGCCTGTGCTCTGCAGCGAGAGGGGCCACAACAGTGAGAGGCCTGCATACCGCAAAAAAAAAAAAAGTGCCTTCTCTGTTATAGGGGAACAAGGACAGAGGTATTGGGTTTTTGAAGTCCCTGCTGACTGGTGGCAGTTTTCTCAAGCTTTTCATTTATCACAAACACATTGCTCAGGGTGACCAAGTTGGACACGATCGATCAGCAGAGGTCCTTCCCATATTCTTTGTGCAGACACTCTGCCTGTGTTGAGCCATAACGGCCACTTTGGCATTGATTCCTATTTAACGGACTGCCTTAGCCCTCAGATGGATAGTTCTTCCTCCGTGTGAGGTAATGAAAGGAAGCAGGGAAAATAAAACCCTGCAACAGTCAACAATTAGTTTCTTCAGTCGGGCGCTTCCTTCTAATGGTCAATATACTTTTCACAGTGGTGCCCTGTGCTCAGTAGTTAGAAGTAATTAGAAACCAGAATAAATGAGATCACTGCAGGAATGAACACGCCTTACCCAGCACAGTGCATTTTATATAGAAAAATGCACATCTGTAGTAGAGAAGGAACGCAATCTTCCTTCAGTTTATTTTTACTATGGGATTGCTTTACAGTCGATAGAACTGTCCAGCAGGTTTCAAATCTAGTTTCTTTTTAACCACGAACACATTTCAGTACCATGAGGTCTACATTCGTAGTGAAGTCGTTTGGTCTGGCTGTATTAGTCTCTACCAAAACAGTGCATTTAGCATGCAATGCTGAGACCAAGATTGGGACTGTTGAATTATGGATGTGGGGAGTTGGGGTTCTCTAAAAGCAGTGATCTATGTGATGTGATTTTGGTATAATGGAAAGAGCTCTGGGTTTTGAATTAGAAAACTGGTTTTGAATCCTGTTATTTACTGTGTGGCCGTGATTCCATCATGGTCTCTCAGAGATTTATTGGTGGAATGGGAATAATAATTTCTTTTTGCAAAAGGTGGCATGAAGATTAAGTGAGTAATATATGTGAAAACATCTACTGCAGGACCTGGCAATAGTGTACACTCAGTTGTTTCTATCTTCATCTGTGTTTCTGGTGGTGAATGCATCTTCTCATTGCAGAGGTACAGATATGAAATGAATCTGTTTAAAATGACTAGATCATACCTACTAAAATAGGGAAACCTTGTATGTAAAACAAAATCACAGTGGTTGCTAAGAGAGTAGGTCTTAATGTTCTCAATCACAAAAAAGAAGTGGTAATTGTGTGATGGAGGTGTTAGCTAACTATAGTGGTAATCGTCTTGCACCATGTAAGTGTATCAAGTCAACATACACAACTTTAACCAACACAGTGTTATATGTCAATTATGCCTCAGTAAAGCTGGAGAAATCACAGTGATGAGTCACAATAGGATGTAAGAAGAGTATGAAAAACATGAATTCACTCCTCTGACCTATAAGAAGTAGAATACACAAAGCACTGGACCCTGTTGGAGCTTATTTTTAGAATCCTCCATTGATAGCTTGTAGAAAGTTGTTCAAGAACAACAGAACGGGATCCCCTTGAATTCAAGGATAGGAAGTCTTCTTCCCTCGTGTCAAAAATCAAGAGTATGTGTTAGAATAACGACAAGTACTTAGGACTTGGAAAGAATCAGGTGCTGGCATTTGTTTGTGCATTCATTCATTGAAGGACAGAGGAGTTATTTATGGAGCACTGCTATGGGGCATGCACTGTGCTACCCCAAACTAGGGTAGTAAGAGGTCCTTGCTCTCGCAACAATTCTGAGGTCTTGACAAGAGGACCACATTGGGAAGCCAGCCAGCCAGCCATACTGTGTGGCACCAGTTTACTTTAATATGGACAATAGGAGAAAGAGAGCCAAAGGATTGGGTTTTTTAATGAGGTGACTCAAAGAAATGAACACATGTGTTTGAAACTACAGGAGAGGCTAAGCATATATAACATGTCATTTTGACAGTGTTAAAGAATTGATTCTGCAAGGGTTCCAAATGTATTCTTCTGAACCTGGAAAATAGGTAAATGATACATAGACCATTTTGATGAGCGAATAAGCGTTAATTAATAGAATTAATGTAAGAATAATGAATCAATATATTATAATACATAATTTCCAAGCATTAACAAAACTCATTGAGAGTTGTTCATCAGAAGCCATGGTACGAGCAGTGATTAAATCCTGAGAAAGGGAAATGCAAGTCATTGTTCATGAAAGAAAAGCTATATACCATTTAGAAGTTGTAGGGGAATCTGTGATTGTTCTTTTACTAAAATTTATTGTCTCTACAGTTCATTTATTACTTTACCAAATTTATTTAATAAATGAACACTTCTTGAACAAATAGATGGCAATGTAGAGTATAAAGAAATGAATTGTATCTTTTAGGAGTTACGTATAATACGGTGGGCATGAATTAGGAATTCATGTCATTTCTTTTCAATAACTGTATATTGAATGCTTACTTAATCCTGCTAGGAAGTATGCTAGGGTCTAGGAAGGTTACAATCAATACAGACACTAGTCTGGCCTATTGGTGGTGGTGTAGTAATATTAATGAAAATTGCTAACATTTGTTGAGAATGTACTACATGCTATGTCCTGTGCTAAGTACTAGATATGAATTATTTCCTGTAATCCTGAAGACAACACTCTGAGGTGCGTACTATCATTAAACTCAATTTACAGATGAGGAAACAGTTTCAGTAGCTTAAGTTAACTTGCCCAGAGTCACAGAGTTTATTAGCAAATTTAAGATCCAGCTTAGGAAGTGTGCCTCTAATGCCTGTATTCTTCATCCCTACACCTTTCAGACAAGCATAATATAGCATGACCAGAGGCATGATATGTGACCCAAACCAGGGCATCTGAGATCATATCAGGAAGAGAGCAACATATGAGAACTGTGAGAGGAGGTGACTTCAGAGAACTGTGAACAGTATAGTTGAAGCATGGAGTAGAAGTAAGGAAAATCAGAGACCATATTGTGAAGACTTTGTATTTCAAGTTATGAAGTGGAAAGCCATTGAAATGCTTGCATTTTCATCTGCATTTTTAAAAGATCGCCTTTGATGAATAGTGGGAAGAGGCAAGACAAGAAGAGTCTGAGCCAGGTTGCACCAATCTAGGCAAGAGTTGATACTAGCAGTGCAGCCAGAGAGGAGAGGTTTGAGGGATAGTAAGAAATATGAAATTAATCATTGTGAAAGGTGCTAGAGTAGGTATATTAGCACGTGGACCTGCCGCACATACATTAATCTCTTGTAATTGATGAGTTTGGTTTGAACGGCTTGGAAGCTTATATCTCAGTTTGGAGGTGAAACGGGGTCATCATAAAAGACTAGACAAAGATTTTAGGAAAGCAATAATTTTAATCTCGACCACATCTTCTTCCTTTGGGAAGGCTTTGCAAAAATGGGAAGGTTGAAGACACTAAAAATATCGCACAATACACCTTTAAGGAATTAGATAATTTCTGCATCTTACTTCTTCTAACAACTTTCTTATTTCTTTGAATGCTGGCACTTAATATTTAAAACTCAGTAAATATGAGGATCTGGGATTGCACCGTACTTGCTATACCCATTACTACACAGTGTCTTTTAAACAATGTTTCTAAGAACTAACTCATCAGACACTTTAAATTATAGTAACTTGGTAGCACATTTCAAGAAGTTTAACATTTAGATTAAATTTTTAAAAATGTTAATGGAGAATCTCTCACTCAGATATTTCCTACAACTGCTTGTTTTTTGTTTTTACTGTCTGATTAAATGGGATTATGAGAAAAGCACAAGGAAGAAGTAAAAATATTTGGAAACTGAGCAGAATCATTTACATTTTTTCCAACAGGGAGAAAATGTGTCTTTAGTTCAAAGATTGTTGAAACTAGTTTGCCTTAGGCTCTGTAGGACTGAAGTTCAGATGATGCTGCAGAGTGCTTAAGACCAGGTGATCACAGGCTTCCATCTGTCATAAAAAGCTTCTGGGTATGAAAGAGTGGTGGGCAAATAGCAGTAGTATCTGCTGATGTTCCAGCTATTTCACCTGCTTTGTTCTCTTGGGATTGAAATAGTCATTATTGTCCTCTCCAAAATTTGAATGCTGCCCAGGTAACTTCAGCTTAATAAAGTATCCTGGAGAACCACGGCTGATTAGATTCCTAATAACTTATTAGTGACAGTCACTTGAACAAGGATAATGGACCTGGCTTTTAATTAATACAATACGGGGGAATTGATTTTACGTTTTAAGATCTAAATCTGTAAGATTCTAAATATAAACAGCTGTAACTATATAAAGACAAATAATTCATGGGAAGAATGTCATCAAAGAATAGGGTCTTCAGGCTGTCTTTATACGTAGATTCTGAGCCATGCATTTTTCCCTAAGAGAATTTTTTCCCTCTTATTTTTGCGACTAAAGGCAGTATCACAGTTAGAAAGGATGGTGAAAATGAGGCAATACACATGGAAATCCAGAGCTAAAAAACAAAATCAAGACTCTGATCATTGGGTGGAATTCTACAGTGGGGCAAAACTCACTGATTTCAGAATGGTTAAATATTTATTTCACTTTATATTCATCTAGCACAAAATCAAATTAACCTGTATATGAATGCAAATAATTCCAAATGAAATATTGAAGTAAATATTGAAATACTTAGCCAGTTTATATAGATTGTTAGGGGACATGTCTAATGTTGCCTTTTCCAGAGCAGATCAAAACCATTGTTTGGCATATGGTCCTTTAAACTCGGAAACCCCAACATACGCCTTTCAGCTGTGGGTGTGTGTCTTCCATTTATCATATTTTTCTAACAGGAAATTATCCTGCTAATTATACTGCGCTAGCACACACAAAAAACTGAACATAACTTATCCAAGTGCCTCAATTCTATTATTATGGCACAAAAGAATGAAAAAATCACTGCTCAAGTAACTTTTTAAGTTGAAACATGTATCCCTAAATTCAGTGACTCCAGTGGGGTTTGTTTTGGGGCACAGTTCTTACTGGTAATTGAGTATGTAACATTATTGAGGGATACAATAGACATTTTCAAAGTAATATTCAGTCTCATTCTCAATTTTTAAAATATGGAGAAATAAAAGCAAAGTATCCCTTGTGAAAGATGGCATTTTTCTCTCTTTAATTACCTTTTAAGTTTTCTTGTTTTTCACTTCAACATCTACATAATGTGAATTTAAGGCAAATTATTGTGGCTACAAATTCAGAGATCATCATTACACTAGTTTTTCATGTGTTTCATTTAAGGTGTCAGTTTATAATTAGGATCTGAATGCCCCTCCTCCACTATTAATAACAAAGTTTGGGACCACCCAAGAGAGAACAATATGGTTAGCTGCCAGGCAGAACATCAGAGTTCCTGGCAGTGAACGTGCTGAAAGTCAGCAAAGAAATCCACAGCTCAAAGCCATAAACATACCGTTGTTCTGGTTTGCCATGTCAGTTTCACTGTGAGTTACTGCATCACCCTGGTGGCCCAAAAGGGATGATGCATCTCCCCAAGTGTTCAATTTGATGCACTTCAACCCTTGGGAGATTGGCTTCCTTGTTCAGTACTGTTCGAATCAACATTAAATGAGGCTTTAGAGCTCTGGAGGTTTTAAATTGTGATTAAAGTAAAACTGGTGTTTTTGTCTGTGATCATGGTAAATGACCAAATATGTAGAAGGTCCTCGCATTTGGAGAATCTTTTATCTAATTTATTATAGAAATGTGATGAGTCATCCTAAAGGAAAAGATTAACATGTTTTTATGAAAAGATTAACACATAACCTGCTTCAAATAAGAATTGCAGTCTTAAAAGTGAACTGAATGTAGTATAATAGATATGAGTTAATAAACGGTTGAAATACAATATGTTGCATTTAAACCAATTTAGGAAAACTAAGCTTTGTCTCTCCAGTGAGACTGGGTTGAGGGAGGGAGGGAGGGGGTGTTGGCTGTTGCTCATTGCAGTCCCCTGGCATCGAGAAATAGGACTGGCAAACAGGAGACCATTTCACATGCTTTTCCTGACCCTAAACTCTACAGTTCGACACAAAATAAAGTTGATACTGGATGTTCTAGGATCAGTTGGGACAAACATATGAAATAAAAATCACAGAGATTCATATTAGCAAGTGCCAAATGATAGTCATGTGAACTATATTTCAACCAAACCCCAATTTATAAAGGAGATGTTGGTGAAAGTTTGTCATGAACTTCATGTAATTATCATAATCTAATAACATCATAATCTTGTGGAAGAATTGACAACACATTTCAACATCAACATTATTTTAAATTTAAAAATTGTTGTCAAATATGAAAACCTCCATAAGGTTCTTTTGCATGAGGACCATAATGTATGGAAGAATATTCCACAGAGTAGCTTCTGGCTGTATACATTCCAACCTTGTTTCTCCTGCACCACACACAGTCCTGGGTGCACCAGGATATGAACACATTGCATTACAGCCTTGGGCCCTGCACATCCTTTCCAACCTTGGGTGAGTCTGTACAATGCGCAGTAGGAATACTCTGGAGTCCATTCCTACACTAGGATATTGTAATAACCTAACTATAAGTGACTGTGAATCATATCCATAGGTCCCAGTAAACTTAGCCTAAATGGACCCCTAATTCTACTTACTTTAGCTCAGTTCCAGAAAGAACTATGGCCATTTGAACATTGCAGAACATGACAGAGGAAAGTTGGGACATAAAAAGACAGCAGTCATAACCATTTGCAGTCAAAACATTTGGCTTTTGCAAATTTGTAAAAGCATATGACTATGTGAACAGGTTGCTAAGGATCCTATGAAAAGGGGACTCTGAAACTCAACGATTTTAGCTTGAAAGGAAATCTACTTCTGCCAGCACTTAATGGTACTTGTAGTTACAAAGTAGACACTCAAAAATAATTTGTTGAATGAGTGGATGAATAGAAAGTTACCTCTTTGTGACTCTTCCATAGCATTGCTAAATCAAAGTGCTTTTCAAATTAAATTGGACCCATTGGCCACAGGTTACATTTATCATATTAAAACTATGCTAAGTCCCTGAGTGATGTAGGATCTATTTTTAATATGAAATATGTCAAGAAGATTTATTCATTCTAAGCACAGGTGTATTGACCCTTTCCTTTTTTCTTTCTATGAGGAAATGCACAATTTCTGCATAATTTTGCAGCCCTGTCAAGTACACGTTCTCAGGAGTATACCCTAAGCAGAGCTGTTACTTGGGATGTCTTATTACTAAAATCATGGAACAACTTTCCTCAGTGTATATGTTATATTTGCCTTTTTATGAAGGACAAATTCTACACTGTGACCTTTATTTTATTTTTTTTATTTTTGTGACTCCAAGAGAAAGAATTGTCTAAATTTTTAAAATGATATTGCAGCTGGAAGGAGCTGAACAATTGAGAGCCCATATTTTCCAGGACGGAGTAAAAATGTAGATTTATTTAAATTTTAATTTAACTGCCTAATGTGAGAACAGAGATAGTTCTAGAAAGGAAATTCGCAGGTCAGATAAGAAATCTCCTATGGAATGGGATTTGCTTAGGATTCCTGGCCTTTGGTCTGTTTCCTTCATTCTCTTGCCCAGAATTAGCAGAACAGTCTCACTGGTAATCAGAGAAGTACCTATAAAATCAAATGGTCTCTTGTAAAGCCTGACCCTGAGTACACATTTACGCACCATCAAAAAACCAGGTGCGGGCTTCCCTAGTGGTGCAGTGGTTGAGAGTCCGCCTGCCGATGCAGGGGACATGGGTTCGTGCCCCGGTCCAGGAAGATCCCACATGCCACGGAGCGGCTGGGCCCGTGAGCCATGGCCGCTGAGCCTGTGCGTCCGGAGCCTGTGCTCCTCAGCGGGAGAGGCCACAACAGTGAGAGACCCGTGCACCCCAAACAAGCAGACAAACAACAACAACAAAAAAAAAAAACAGGTGCTACTCTCTGGATCTGGAGTCTTCCAGAGAATGCCAGAATCAAAATGCTTCTTGCAAATGCTGAATTTTTCCATTTGACATTCAGATTGAGATAGTTGAGAGAAGATAAAAAGCTATGAGACAAATAATGGTATATTGGAAGCAGAGTTGTGGGCTTAGTGCTGGCGCTCTTCCACATGCTTAATTTAGGAGAATGGAACTCTGTGATGCTGCGATGGAAAAACTAGGCCTCCATTGGATAAATCAACTGTGAATCGAATAGGCAATATTTCTCTTGTTGACCTGGCTGTCTCTTTTAAATTTTTTCACTTTTTAAAAATTTCAAATTAATGGTGGGACCTAAATGGAATATACACAGTGGTTAGTACAAAAAGGCAAGTATAGACGAAGCCATCTTCTCTTGATATGCTGGTGAAATAAAACTTATGTATCCATTTTAAGCTAGATTTTTCTATTAGATGATGTACATGTGATTGGTTCTAAAGGTGTGACACTTTGCGGTACCCTGTCCGAGAGCATGTTACGGGCCACGTTGATTGATCAGGAGATTACAGTAAAATCTTTTAAAGTCTCTGGCAGATAATTTGCTGCTGTACTGCTGTTTACTACAGCTTGAAGTAGAGAGAAATAAATCAGTTTAAAAAGGTTAAGAAAATGGATAAAAATTACAGGCTTCCTGTTAAAGGTCCTTCACAATGAGCAAGTGTTTGTTGTAAGTTGATGAGGGCAAGTCAGGCTTTATCAGGAAGCAGGGACATATTTCAGGATGATTAGAAAAAGATCAAGATTTTTCTTAGCTTCATTCAGCTGGTGTAATGAGCCTTATTGGTTAAAATGTTAGGATCAGTAAGGACTTAAAATTGAAGTAGAGGAGACCTTAAGGAGGAGGAAAAGGTTGTGGTGTGTGGAGTTAGCTGACAATTAAATGCGTTGTAAAAATTTGATTTTTCTTGAACATGAACTGTCAATTATAGCTCTAGGCTTGCATTGGCATATGCATGAAGGTACATGTAATATACAATTTTATATTCTTGTCAGACTCGTACATTAAATATTTATAAACATCGTATACTACTAGAAGTTAATTATAAAACTTTAGCCCATGTGAATATGTGTTCTTAATGCTTTCTAAAGAGTTCTCTGTTAATGTTAACGAGGAAGCTGCTTTTCACGTCATTTAACAGCCAATGGAACTGATCGTGCTTCTCCTTAGAATGCAATTATTGTAATAATAAAGTTGCATTTCGTCAGGTTCTTTCTAAAATTACAGCAGTAGTGTTTTAAATCCGTTTCTCTTTTTTGCAAGTCATCAGTATCTGAATCTACCAGGTGTACTGGGCTTCTGTGGTACAGCCTCACAACCAGGGATAAATGAGTTCGACATTCCTCATATAATTGCACTGTAGAACTTTCATTTGTAGGGAAAAACTAAATAGATCTAGAAAAATACATTTGTAAAATACCAAACCACAGAGAGGTAACTGCAAAAATGGAGAAAAAACAATCAAAATACTAATAAATAGAAATATGAAGTGAAACAAAATCCACTAATATAGATGTTAGGCAAAACATCTAAAAGTAACGAACATTTTTATGGAATGTATGCAGAAGGTACCCCTAAAAGAACAATTCAGAGACCAGCACCTGAAAATATTATCAAATACAGAGGGTTCTTAGGTCCCTAAGGGTTGCTATAGAGAAAAATGTAGAAGAAAGTAAAAGAAATGCCCTAAAGGGAAGGAAGAGGACCAAGGCTCACCAATCACTGAATTTGGGTGCTGAATTCTGAATTTTCTTTGGGGCTGCTCTGGGCACCACATTGCTGAATAACTCATTAAAATTTCCTTTTCAAAATGTTAGTCTTTTGGATTGGGTCCAAGAAAGACACTTTTAAAAAAAAATTCTGACCTTAGTGAATATTAATTTCACTTTTTTCTAAGATATTGGGTATAAATCAGTATAATTCTATTAACTATGAATATGTAAACATGAATGAAAGATATTAGTAAGTCATTTCTTTTAAATTACATGAAATACCAATAAAGATTCATATCTGATGATAAAATTTATTATAATTCTGCTTACTTAATTTTCTGTGTATAAACTCTCTCCTCAACAGAGTTCATGTTTGTTTTCAATTTAAATACTTAATTTAGGACCCCAGCAGTGTACCTCTATAATCTATTTTTAAACAAGTGTTCTGTGTAGAAAAATCAGTGGTCTATTGTCTAGTTGTTTTGAACTTGGCTGGTGCTATTTGATTTTGAAATTCATGTGGGAGAGGAAAAATAATTTTTCCTCTACTCTTCTGACTTCTCAGTTGAGACCCCTGTAACAAAAGACAGATTACCAAGAGAAAAACGACAGACGTTTATTAACATGGGTACCTCATGAGTGCATGGGAGATACCCAGGGAAAAATGAGTACTTCTCCCAGGAGGCATACTGTTCCACCCTTCATTAGCAGCCCCAGATGTCTTGAAGAGCTTAACGGGGACTGGTAGAGTTTGACTTGCCCTTGCCTTTGCCCACAGGTGCACCTTGAGCGTGACCCTGGAGCAGGCCATCATTCTGGCCAGAAGCCACGGACTGCCTCCTTGCTACATCATGCAGGCTACAGATGTGATGCGGAAGCAGGTGAGTCTCACAACACATTTTAGGAAGTTGTTTCTCACGCCCTGGATTTGAAGGTTCCTTGGTTCATTTATCAGGTATCTGACAGGTACCTGGATGTGGCAGGCACTTTTCCAGGCTCAGAAAGTGAGTGGTGAACAAGAAACACTGTTTCCTGGGGAAGAAGACCGCACAGGCATCTTTCTGAGGGTTCTCCAAGAAGCTTAGACAACCTGAGAAAAGGGAAGTCTAAGAGGTAACCTGATGGAAGAAGGGGAGGTGGCCAGGCAAATGGACAGAAGTGGATTTGGGGCAGCGTAAACTACAAGATAGAAGGACATATGGGCTTCCCTGGTGGCGCAGTGGTTAAGAATCCGCCTGCCAATGCAGGGGACACAGGTTCCAGCCCTGGTCCGGGAAGCTCCCGCATGCCACAGGACAACTAAGCCCGTGCGCCACAACTACTGAGACTGCGCTCTAGAGCCCGTGAGACACTACTGAGCCAGCACTCTAGAGCCCGTGCTCTGCAAGAAGAGAAGCCACTGCAATGAGAAATCCACACGCCGCAACTAGAGAAAGCCCGCACGCAGCAACGAAGACCGAACGCAGCCAAAAATAAATAAACAACTTAATTAATTTTTAAAAAGAAGGACGTGACATTTTCTGGGAGCCGCAGGTGATTTAGGAAGGCTGGGGAATAGACTGGGGAAGGGGGAGGGGCAAGGAGGAAGAGGACAGAGTCGAGGGCCCTGCTTGCTTCTGGAGATCTCAAAGGGACTTCTGCACCATGCTAAGAAGTTTGTGCCTTATTCTGAAGATAAAGCACGTACCTCAGATTTTCCTGCAGAAGATGAAGAGCTGCCTTTGGACTGTCTTTAGGTCACTGAAGTACTTATAGGTGAGAATACACTCTTACAAAGTGAATGAACTTTCTTTTTTTTGGCTGTGCCCCACGGCTTGCGGGATCTTAGTTCCCTGACTGGGGATTGAACCCGCACCCTCAGCAGTGAAAGCTCGGAGTCCTGACCACTGGACCACCAGGGAATTCCCTGAACTTTCTGTACAATAGCTCAGTAGTATTTTAAGTGTGGTAGTTTGGTTTTGAACCCTTAAGATTCTTTAAAAAGCTAACAAAAATGCACTAACCTCTAATGTACCGATTATTAGGAAAATGTGCTTAATCTAGTAGAAAAAACACAAGTCAGTAGAGAGACAAAAGAAGTTAAAAGACATCAATTTTATATTTTATTCTGCCACCTTTTATTAGGGCTACCTCAGAAAATTGATTTAACAAATCTCTCTACTTGCTGATTGGGTTTGAATTATCCAGTGATAGTGAGTGACTTAATTTTTAAGATACACTTTTGTAATCATGTCTGCTTTATTTACTAAAGACTTAATGTATAACTCTCAAGCAAACATATAAATCCCTATGGATTTGCTCCCAAGATTACACTATAGAATGTCAACCAAGTCAAAAGAAAAATCCATGGAAACAGTCCTGAGTGAGGCCAGCACCCAGCCTGGGGTCTGCAGAGATGAGGTGGAGCAAGCACATGTACGTTGGTGCTTCGGGTTGAGAACTGCAGAGCTGAATATTGAAAACCAAGATCTCACAAGGTCCAAGAGGGATTTGCTAAGTAAAGGTCAGATCCGTGAGAAGCACATGACACAGTGTGGTTCAGCTAGAAAAGGGCAAATACAGATGCAAATGGCAGCAGGTTTGGGAAGGATTTTTTTTTGTAGATATTCAAATTTGGTTTTAAAAAGTAGATCAAAGTAAACTTGTGATTATCCATATCAGTGTTGGGATTTGGGTGCTAAAACATACAGCAAGAGATTAAGCTTTCAGTTTCACTCTGTTGCTGTTAGAGTGAATTTGCAGTAAGACTTGGAGGAGCTGTCTCCAAGGGAAGACAAAGAGACTGATAATTGATCTTTTTTTTCTTTTTTAATAAAGTTATTTATTTATTTATTTATTTATTTTTGGTTGTGTTGGGTCTTCGTTGCTCTGCGCGGGCTTTCTTTAGTTGAGTCGAGCAGGGGCTACTCCTCAATGCAGTGTGTGGGCTTCTCATTGTGGCAGCCTCTCTTGTTGCAGAGCACGGGCTCTAGGCACACGGGCTTCAGTAGCTGTGGGACGTGGGCTCAGTAGTTGCAGCGCATGGGCTTAGTTGCTCCACAGCATGTGGCATCTTCCCGGACCGGGACTCAAACCCATGTCCCCTGCATTGGGAGGCGGATTCTTAACCACTGTGCCACCAGGGAAGCCCCGATAATTGATCTTTTTAAGAATAATAAAGTAAAGAGGTCATTATGAGTTGGCTACATATACATTCTTACTACATGGATTTGAATAATCAAAACCTTTAACTTCTTACAACTGAAAACTGAGATAGATAAAATAAAGATGGGAAAAGTAAAAACAATATTACCTAGGCCTTAATGACTTATTTAACTGGTTCAAGCCTCTTTAAAATTTATTTGTATATTAATTAACTAATAAATGATTATTAGTTAATTATTAGTTATTAATATATCATATATTTATAAAGTATAATTTTAAAAGACTGAAAACTTATGAAGTTTGTAAGTTGATTTCTGAACTACAGTATTTTTCAGTGTTTATCACTCCCTCCTCTTTTTTGTTAATAAATCCATTTAGGATGGGTAGCTTCCTACCTTTGTTGCTTGTTTCTCTGCTCCAAGTTATGACACCTCCAAGTGGTTCTCAGACAAAGACCTGATTTCTGCCTTCTTTGTGAAAGATCTTGGAGCCTCGGGTCCTCTCTTCATAGAAATTGGGGTGGACTGGTGCCCAGGGGAGATTTTTGCAATATTCCTTCTGTGGCCGATCCTCTCTCAAGTATTCAGCAGTTACAGGCAGTGGGATTAATGGCTGGGATCCAATCTACAAACCAACTCTTACCCATGTGGGATCTGAGTAGTTCGAACACAAGTGTGAATAAAAAATCTAACTTTTCTGACCCTTCTGTCTTTTAATCGTTTATATTCAGCTTTCCAGAGACAGAATGGTTAGAATGTTTACCTGGTTAATGAATAATATTTTCTAAGATCTTTAGTTTATTTTTGAAGAACAAGGAGCTTTTCATCATGATTTACTGTTCTTATTTCTAATTGCAGTGTAGACCTCCCTCCATATCTGCCACGATTTGGTTCCAGGAGCCCCTACAGATAACAAGTCCTTGGATGCTTAAGTCCTTTACATAAAATGGTGGAGGAGCACAATGAATACAGTTGGCCCCCGTATCCGCGGGTTTTGAGTCCATGGATTCACATCCACGGATTCGACAGACTGTGGATCAATGACACAGCTGATTGAATCTGCATATGCAAAACCCACAAATATGGTGGCCAACTGTATAGTTTTCATGAACAGATTTCATGTATGTAGTTTTAATAGAGTTGTTTTAATTATCTGGTTGAGTTAGAAGAAAAGATAAAAGAAAGGAAAGATACTATACCCCGTGCAATTTGTGGGTAATGATTATAATAATCCTAGGAAGCATTTTTATATAACCAACTGATATGATTAATAAATGGTTTGAGGACTTCCCTGGAGGTCCAGTGGTTAAAACTCCGTGCTCTCAATGCAGGAGGCACGGGTTCGATCCCTGGTTGGGGAACTAAGATCCTGCATGCTGCGCAGTGTGGCCAAAAAAAAAAAAAAAAAAAGGTTTGAGGTAGAAGCTCTAATTTACATTATAAGCTTAAAGTCTCCTATCCTTTAAATTATATGTTCCAAGTATTTTTTGGTAGAAGTCTACCCCAAATTCTTTTCTGACCTTTTTAATAAAAATTTGGATTCTGAAGAATTCTGTCTCCTGACCTCCAGTATCAGGGCTTTATACTGAGCACTAAGAACAAAGACCAAGGACGATGAGCTTCTTGCCTAGCCTCATGGCGGACATGTGTGGGCAAGCCATCATGGTGCACCCACAGGCAAGTGCTCTCCGGGGTGCACAACCTCAGTGCATGAGGACGTAAAACAGGGAACAAGTAAACAAGTGGACTGTGAGCCCCTGAATGGCTGGGGCACCAAGTGTATGTCATGATGGTATCACTGGTTTCTACATTGATACCCAGTATAGACTAAATGCTAAGTGATGTTTAGTCAATGAATTCGTTCTACCTAGGAGAACTAGAAAAAGGCTTCATGCAGAAAGTAAATATGTGATAGTAGCCAAGAGCACAGATTCTAAGGCCATGCACCCTCAGCTTGAATCCCAGCTCCAGTGTTTACTGTCTGTATGATTTGAGGCAAGACACTTAGCTTCTCTGTTGCTTCGTTTCCTCATTATTAAGACAAAGATAATAATGGTATAATGCTTGCTTCATACTGTTGTTTTGAGGCTTGAATACTGAATGCATTTAAAACAGTACCTAATATAGTGAATGACCAACTGATAATTGATTTGGGCCTTGGAGGATAAATGTGATGCAGACATGTACGGAAAAGGACAGAGAGGGTGTTTAGTAGAGGGAAAACATGAGCAAGGTGTAAAAATGCAAGTCGCTGGCATATTAAGTATAAGAAGAATTATATGGTTGAATTCCAAATGGAGTATACCAGCAGATTTGTTCAGCGTGATGAGCTTCAATTTTATTTGAAACCTTTTAAGCAAAAATCTTTCTAGAAATTATTTAATGGAATATGAGACTAAAGACAAAAATAATTATACAAAAATACCATACTCCAGTTAGTAAATCTATTTCTCACAGGGATACGATTTAGAGATTCTAAAACTAGTTAATGTCTTTGGTAGGACTGAACAAATAAGTAAGTATATTGTAAATATTGAGAGTCAGGTTTCTTACTGTCTGAGAAAGAAGTTACAAGTAAGGAAAGGGAGAAGCCTGGAATTTAGAATGAACCCTGGGATACTGGATTGGAACTGGAAGTGTCAGCTTGAATGCATGGACACATACACACATACACACACACATAGATATAGATAGATGTAGAAAAAAATATAGATGTTTGAGTACGTTTACACTAATCAACTAGCTCAGCCCACTGAGAAGACCTAGAAACATTTACACACCAGTAGTAGTAATGGGCATACCCACTGTCCAGATCTTGAGTTCTAAATATCATTCTCCATTAAAAAGAGCCAGGGAGGGGCTTCCCTGGTGGCGCAGTGGTTGAGAGTCCGCCTGCCGATGCAGGGGACGTGGGTTTGTGCCCCGGTCCGGGAAGATCCCACATGCCGTGGAGTGGCTGGGCCTGTGAGCCATGGCCGCTGAGCCTGCACATCCGGAGCCTGTGCTTTGCAATGGGAGAGGCCACAACAGTGAGAGGCCCACGTACCACACACACAAAAAAAAAGAGCCAGGGATTCGGGTGGTGTGGGAAGACGCCAAGTTAGCGTCTCCCCACAACTAGGGTGCCTGCTGGCCATTGGTGGGAGACCCTGAGGCCCAAGGAGACAGGAGGAACCCCCAAATGTACCGGTAGGATGTGGGGGGAATAAGAGGGGAGGAGAAGTGGAGGCCAGACAGGATCAGTGCCTCTGAGGCCGGGGAGATCAAGAGAGGCATGCAGGAGGTGCCCTCCAGGAGGAGCGGGAGAAGAACGGAGGGTGTTTACCCCGCCCACTTGGGCCCAGGGAGCCTGCTAGGCTCCAAGGTGAGGTCCCCAGCCCTCTGAGACCAGGGATGGGGGGCACGCCTGGCCGCTTCTGTTTCTTGAGACTAAGCCACCCCCCCACAGCCCCCAGGGCCTTTTCCAGCCCGGAAGGTCTTAAGTATACACCCCGCCCACCACCCAAACCTCACCCTTGCTTAGACCCCGCCCTCCACAGCCAAGGCCTTCCCCCCCTTTTTTTTCTTTTCCCTTCCCCCTCTTTTGTTATTATTGTGGTACTGTTGTACATTCCAGTTGTTGATTCATCTATATTTTTATATTCTTCCTAACATATCTGTTAGTTTCCTAGTCTAATTTTATTTTTTACTTTGTTATTGTTATTTTAAAAATTTTTTTATTTGTTTTATTTGTTTTCCATTTTATTTGTTATTTGTTTTTTATTTGTTTTATTTGTTTGCCATCCCATGTGGCTTGCGGGATCTTGGTTCATGAGCCCGGGGTCGGGCCGAAGCTCTTGCAGTGGGAGCTGTGAGTCCAAACCAATGGATTAACAGAGAACCTCAGACCCCACGGAATATTCATCAGAGTGAGGTTTCACAGAGGTCCTCATCTCATCACCAAGACCCAGCTCTATCCAGTAGCCTACAGACTCCAGTGTTGCAAGCCTCAGGCAAAACAATCAGTAAGACAGGAACACAATTCCACTCATAAAAAAAAAAAAAAATGAGATGGCAAAAAAATATGTCACAGATGAAGAAGCAAGGTAAAAACCTACAAGACCAAATAAATGAAGAGGAAATAGGCAATCTACCTGAAAAAGAATTCAGAGTAATGATAGTAAAGATGATCCAGAATCTCAGAAATAGAATGGAGGCACAGATTGAGAAAATACAAGAAATGTTGAACAAAGATCTAGAAGAACTAAAGAACAAACAAACAGAGATGAACAACACAATAACTGAAATGAAAAATATACTAGGAGGGATCAATAACAGAATAACTGAGGCAGAAGAACGAATAAGTGAGCTGGAAGACAAAATGGTGGAAATAACTACCAAGGAGCAGAATAAAGAAAAAAAAAATGAAGAGAATTGAAGACAATCTCAGAGACCTCTGGGACGACACTAAATGAACCAACATTCGAATTATAGGGGTCCCAGAAGAAGAAGAGAAAAAGAAAGTGTCTGAGAAAATATTTGAAGAGATTATAGTCGAAAACTTCCCTACCATGGGAAGGGAAATAGTCATCCAAGCCCAGGAAGCACAGAGAGTCCCATACAAGATAAACCCTAGGAAAAACACACCAAGATACATATTAATCAAACTAACAAAAATTAAATTCCAAGAAAAAATATTAAAAGCAGCAAGGGAAAAACAAAAAATAACATACAAAGGAATCCCCATAAGGTTATCGGCTGAGTTTTCAGCAGAAACTCTGCAGGCCAGAAGGGAGTGGCAGTATATACTTAAAGTGATGAAAGAGAAAAACCTACAACCAAGATTACTCTACCCACCAGGGATCTCATTCAGATTTGACGGAGAAATCAAAAGCTTTTCAGGCAAGCAAAAGCTAAGAGAATTCAGCACCACCAAACCAACTTTACAACAAATGCTAAAGAAAGTTCTCTGGCGGGGAAACACAACAGAAGAAAAAGACCTACAAAAACAAACCCAAAACAATTAAGAAGATGGTAATAGGAACATACATATCGATAATAACCTTGAATGTAAATGGATTAAATGCCCCAACAAAAAGACACAGACTGGCTGAATGGACACAAAAGAAGACCCATGTATATGCTGTCTACAAGAGACCCACTTCAGACCTAGGGACACATCCAGACTGAAAGTAAAGGGATGGAAAAAGATATTCCATGCAAATGGAAATCAAAAGCTGGAGTAGCCATACTCATATCAGATAAAATAGACTTTAAAATAAAGACTGATACAAGAGGTAAGGAGGGGACACTACATAATGATCGAAGGATCAATCCAAGAAGAATATATAACAATTATAAACATTTATGCACCCAACATAGGAGCACCTCAGTACATAAGGCAAATGCTAATAACCATGAAAGGAGAAATTGACAGTAACACAATAATAGTAGGGGACTTTAACACCCCACTTACACCAACAGACAAATCATCCAAAATGAAAATAAATAAGGAAACACAGCTTTAAAGGACACAATAGACCAGATAGATTTAATTGATATTTACAGAACATTCCACCCAAAAGTGGCAGAATACACTTTCTTTTCAACTGCACAATGAACATTCTCCAGGATAGATCACATCTTGGGTCACAAATCAAGCCTTGAAAAATCTAAGAAAATTGAAATCATATCAAGCATCTTTTCTGACCACAACACTGTGAGATTGGAAATCCATTACAGGAAAAAACTGTAAAAAACACAAATACATGGAGGCTAAACAGTGTGCTACTAAATCAAGAGATCACTGAAGAAATCAAAGAAGAAACTTAAAAAAACATAGAAACAAATGACAATGAAAACACGACTACCCAAAACCTATGGGACACAGCAAAAGCAGTTCTAAAAGGGAAGTTTATAGCAATTCAGTCCCACCTCAAGAAACAAGAAAAATCTCAAACAATCTAACCCTACACTTAAAACAACTAGAGAAAGAAGAACAAGGAAAACTCAAAGTCTGTAGAAGGAAAGAAATCATAAAGATCAGAGCAGAAATAAATGAAATAGAAATGAAGAAAACAATAGCAAAGATCAATAAAACTAAAAGCAGGCTCTCTGAGACGATAAGCAAAATTGATAAACCACACTCATCAAGAAAAAAAGGGAGAGGACATAAATCAATAAAATTAGAAATGAGAAAGGAGAAATCACAACTGACACCACAGAAATACAAAAGATCATAAGAGACTACTACAAACAACTCTATGCCAGTAAAATGGACAAGCACGAAGAAATGGACAAATTCTTGGAAAGGTACAATTTTCCAAGACTGAACCAGGAAGAATTAGAAAATATAAACAGACCTATCACAAGCACTGAAATTGAAACTGTAAGTTAAAATCTTCCAACAAACAAAAGTCCAGGACCAGATGGCTTCACAGGCGAATTCTATCAAACATTTAGAGAAGAGCTAATACTGATCCTTCTCAAACTCTTCCCAAAAATTGCATAGGGAGAAACACTCCCAAATTCATTGTACGAAGCCAGCATCACCTTGATACCAAAACCAGAATAAGCTATCACAAGAAGGAGAAAACTATAGACCAATATCACTGATGAACATAGTTGCAAAAATCCTGAACAAAATACTAGTAAACAGAATCAAATAGCACATTAAAAGGATCATACACCATAATCAAGTGGGATTTATCCCAGGGATGCAAGGATTCTTCAATATACGCAAATCAATCAATGTGATACACCATATTAACAAATTAAGGAATAAAAACCATATGATCATCTCAGTAGATGCAGAAAATGCTTTTGACAAAATTAACACCCATTTATAATAAAATTTCTTCAGAAAATGGGCATAGAGGGAACCTACCTCAACATAATAAAGGTAGGTTAACATAGCACATATGACAAACCCACAGCAAGCATCATACTCAATGGTGAAAAACTGAAAGCATTTCCACTAAGATCAGGAACAAGACAAGGATGTCCGCTCTCGCCACTCTTATTCAACATAAATTTGTAAGTCCTAGCCACGGCAATCAGAGGAGAAAAAGAAATAAAAGGAATACAAATTGGAAAAGAAGAAGTAAAACTGTCACTGTTTGCAGATGACATGATACTATACATAGAAAATCCTAAAGATGCCACCAGAAAACTACTAGGACTAATCAATGAATTTGGTAAGGTTGCAGGATACAAAATTAATGCACAGAAATCTCTGGCATTCCTATACACCAACAATGAAAAATCAGAAAGAGAAATTAAGGAAACACTCCTATTTACCATTGCAGCAAAAAGAATAAAATACCTAGGAATAAACCTGCCTAAGGGGGCAAAAGACTTGTACTTAAAAAACTATAAAACACTGATGAAAGAAATGAAAGATGACATAAACAGATGGAGAAATATACCATGTTCTTGGATTGGAAGAATCAATATTGTGGAAATGACTCTACTACCCAAAGCAACCTATGGATTCAATGCAGTCCCTATCAAACTACCAATGGCATTCTTCACAGAATTAGAACAAAAAATTTTACAATGCATATGGAAACACAGAAGACCCCAAATAGCCAATGCAATCTTGAGAAAGAAAAATGGAGTTGGAGACATCAGGCTCCCCAACTTCAAATTATACCACAAAGCTACAGTAATCAAGACAGTATGGTTGGCACAAAAAACAGAAATATAGATCTATGGAGCAGGATAGAATGCCCAAAGATAAACCCATGCACATGTGGGTACCTAATTTATGACAAAGGAGGCAAGAATATACAATGGAGAAAAGACAGTCTCTTCAATAAGTGGTGCTGGGAAAACTGGACAGCTACATGTAAAAGAATGAAATTAGCACATTACCTAACACCATACAAAAAGTAAACTCCAAATGGATTAAAGACCTAAATGTAAGATCAGACACTATAAAACTCTTAGAGGAAAGCATAGGAAAAACACTCTTACATAAACCACAGCAAGATCTTTTTCGACCCACCTCCTAGAGTAATGGAAATAAAAGCAAAAGTAAACAGACGGGACTTATTTAAACTTAAAAGCTTTTACACAGCAAAGGAAACCATAAACAGGACAAAAAGACAACCATCAGAATGGGAGAAAATATATGCAAATGAAACAACAGACAAAGGATTAATCTCCAAAATATACAGGCAGCACATGGAGCTCAATATCAAGAAAAACAAACAATCCAATTAAAAAATGGGCAAAAGACCTAAATAGACATTTCACCAAGGAAGACATACAGTTGGCCAAGAGGCACATGAAAAGATGCTGAACATCTCTAATCATTAGAGAAATGCAAATCAAAACTATGATGAGGTATCACCTCACGCCAGTCAGAGTGGCCATTATCAAAAAATCTAGAAACAATAAATGCTGGAGAGGGTGTGGAGAAAAGGGAACCCTCTTGCACTGTTGGTGGGAATGTAAATTGATACAACCACTATGGAAAACAGTATGGAGGTTCCTTAACAAACTAAAAATAGAACTACCGTATGACTCAGCAATCCCACTACTGGGCATATACCCTGACAAAACCATAATTCAAAAAGAGACATGTACCACAGTGTTCATTGTAGCAGTGTTTACAATAGCCAGGACATGGAAGCAACCTAAGTGTCCATCGACAGATGAATGGATAAAGCAGATGTGGCACATACATAAAAAGGAACATTACTCAGGCATAAAAAGAAATGAAATTGAGTTTTTTGTAGTGAGGTGGATGGCCCTAGAGCCTGTCATACAGAGTGAAGTAAGTCAGAAAGAGAAAAACAAATACCATATGCTAATGCATATATATGGAATCTAAAGAAAAAAAAAATGGTACTGATGAACCTAGTTGCAGGGCAGGAATAAAGATGTAGACATAGAGAACGAACTTGAGGACATGAGGTGGGAGGGGCAAGCCGGGGCAAAGTGAGAGTAGCATCGACATATATACACTACTGAATGTAAAAGAGTTAGCTAGTGGGAAGCAGCAGCATAGCACAGGGAGATCAGCTCAGTGCTTTGCAATGACCTGGGAGGGTGGGAGGGAGGCTCAAGAGGTAGGGCACGTGGAGACGTATGTATGCATACAGCTGTTTCACTTTGATGTGCAACAGAAACCAACACCATGCTGTGAAGCAATTATTCTCCAATAAAGATGTATTAAAAAAAAAAAGCCAGGGATTCTTGGAGAAGTGGTTAATTCCCAGCTGAGACAGGAAAGATGAGCCTGGAGCATCTTGAGGTGCCAGAAAATAAACAGGTACTCAAAAATGATGGTGGTTATAGGAATAGGACACGAGAAGCAAACTGAAGGAGCTCCCTGTGGCCAAAACTGGAACAATTTGAACAACAAAATGTTACTAATAATAAAAATGTTGGATTATAACTCATAGGATAAAATAAATAGCCATGAATCCATACTGATTTAAATAAATACTTGAATACATAAATAGTTTGGGGAGAAGGGATAACTCTTACTTTACAGAAGCATTCCAGTTCACAAACACTACAGTGGTATTGATGCAGGCAAGAGGCACCAATAGAGGCTAAAATCAGTGAGCACAAGTTTGAAGAGAAGCAGGCTATGGGCATAGTCTCACAGTTTCTCTCACAACAGATTTATTAAGTACAAAAAGCTGGTGACTTTACAGTGGAAAAATCTGGTGGCCACCACCGTACCCAAGTGATGAGAGTTAATGTCACTGGTGACAAGACGTTTGGACATTATATGATATGATGATGATCAACCTCAGTGATATGATGATACAGCATCACTTCTGTGATTTTCTTGCCCCAAAATACACATCTTCTGTCTAATCATAAGGAGACATCTGGCAAACCCAAATTGAGAGACATTCTGCAAAACAATGACCAGTACTCATCCCAAGTAAGGTCATGAAAGACCAGGGAAGCCTGACGAATTGTCCCAGATTGGAGGAGACCATGAAGATACAAAGACAAAATGCAGTGTGGGATCCTGGATTGGATTCTGGGATAGAAAAGGAGGACATTAGTGGTGGGAAATGGGGAAATGTGAATAAGACATGCAGCTTAGCTAATAGCATTTCCTGGTTTTGATCATCATACTGTGATTAAGTGAAGGGTTAACATTAGAGGGAGTTTACCTGGTGGGTAAAGTATGTGACCTCTCTGTTCTGCTTGTAAACTTTTCTCTAAGTCTAAAATTGCTTCAAAATAAAGAGGTTTTTTAAACTTCGTAATTGCAATTCCTAAATTTCTTCCCATCTGTTTTTTTGCCATACACATCCCCTTTTCCCTATTTGCTTTCCTTTATTTGGTCCATCTTGAGAGAATATACTCTTTTCTTTTTCTTTCTTTCTTTTCTCCTTTTCTTTCTTCCCTTCCCATCCATCAGAATTTAGTAGCAGGGAGAGAGTTTTGGTTTTTTTTAACCACTCTCCTCCATTTATACTCAGCCCCATACCCTGGTGTTTGCTTCTATGTAGTAACTCATTCCCCTTAGGAACTGAACAATGAATATTTATGAACTTGACAGATTTGCAAAGACTTTTTCATTGCTAAATCGCGTTATCTTTGTACTATAAACTTTGAGGCAGAATTCTTATATTTCAGAGATCCACATGCATATGCCTCGTTCAGAAATTGCTTTAAACTGTTTAAGGAAAGATTTTCTTGATAAATACTATGAAGTTTAAAATAGCTAAATATTCAGCTAAGGACAAAACAGGCTGTATGCATGTGATAGAACTGTGATTTCTGTTCCAGGAAAGTGGGGACACAGAGCAGGTATTTCTAGTCTGCTCCTTTCCTGTTTTCAGTGTCTTAAAAGTTAATTGCTTAAATATTGAATAAAGACATAGATGAGATAGTGAACAGGAAGCTGTCATTTTACCTTACTTAGAAATGATTTAGATGGCTTTTGAAATAAGTATCAATCCTTTGAAACAATACATCAGTGTATTTAGATTCTTAAAAACTTTAATTCTGAAAATGCTCAGATGATTTCTTTCTCCTCATCCAGTCTCTCTTGACGTTAAATATAAATACATTGTTGCAATCAATACTCTACACTCAAATGTTAATGGTATGTTAAATGGTTACTAATACAATGCAGAGCTAAAAGTGATTGTCCTTACTTCTTTCAGGGAGCAAGAGTTCAGAACACAGCAAAGAATTTGGGAGTCAGGGACCGGACCCCACAGTCTGCTCCCAGGTGAGTGACTCCCCATGTCTGCTCTTTCCCAGAGGACTTGCCACCATTTCCCAGACAGTGTCACTTACAGCTAATGCAACGACCCCAGGATATGCCCAGTGTAGTATTGAATATACTCATGGAAATCAGCCTTGTAAGCATTCGGTGGCCAAATGTGATCAGGCTTAAATGCTCTCAGATTAAATGAAATTTTAGGTGAAGCAAACTTAGAGGTAACATTATCACCATTATTCTATTTTTCAAGTTCCTTCATGAATTCAAAAACAAAACTCCACACAAGTACTACTGAAATTTGTATTCCAACTGTGCCAAACCACCAAGATGCCATTTCCATTTATACTTCTATGATCACATGTGCTCTTCCCTCTGGCATGATCACCTGTCCCATCTGTGTCTGTATGAAAAACTGCTACATAAGCGCAAAACCCAACTTAGGTACCATTTTCTCCTTGAAGCTTTGGTTGAGTTTTCTTCCTCTCTGTGTTCCCTTAGCATCTTGTATATTGATCCATTATAGCCCTGATGTGTTGCAGTGTATTGTTCCATGCCTCTCTGCCTAACCTGAATAAGAATTCTTTAGAGGCAGGGAGTGTTCTTTTTGGATTTTATTTATCGCTTATCATAGTGCCTACATAGTGCCTACACAGAATATTTGAACTGATTTCAAGAATGCATGAATGAATGAATGAGCTTTTTGTTCGTTATTCTACCAAATGTTCACAGTGCACATATCATCATAAGGAAGGACTGTAAATCCACCTTTAAACTAAATGAACATGGGAACAGCCATCAAAGATTTGATTTCCCTGGTGACATTAGGGTAGGAGCCATCTATCTTGAAGTAGGGTAAAGTTAAATAATTTCTTTTACATTTGGTTGTTTTTATACATTTGCATTTTAACAAAAAGTAGCCCCCTCCAAGCGCTGTCACAGATGAGACACTGTTTGTTTCTATTTACAAAGCAACTACCAGAGTGAGAATGATGACTGCAGCATTTATGAAGTTCTACTTCATTCTGAAAAACTATATGGGCCGTGAAAGTACTTGCAAAAGGGAAAACATTTTCCCCCTGAAAGTAGATGGAGTGCTCATAGTCTAATCGCATTTATTTTCAGTGCTGGCTCCTAACTGTCTTTAATCCTCAAGTCTTGTTATCGTGCCTAAAGAATCATTTCACATAGGCATTATCTCTCCAGCACCTTAGCAGTCATGGTATATTTGGATAATAAACCCAGTGAAGCTTTAAAATTCCAATAAGAAAACAATATAATGGCTCAGCGAGGTCTTCTTAGCTGGGGCTTATAAACACTAATAAACAGTGGGGATAAGACTTAAGCATCCTGATCAATAAACCAATGTGCAAGCTCAATATGAGAAAAGAAACTGATGAGCTCACTTGGTTTTTTATTGGGTTACGTTTAAAACACTTGAAACACAATAAAACCTTCCAGTTCTAAAGCTGACATATTTTACAAGGGGATAACAGCCCTGAGAGAGAAATCTAGAGTAATTTTTCAATTTTAGTTATGCTTTCATTCATTCTACAAACATTTATAGAGGACCTAAGAAATGAAAAGCATTCTGCTGTGCCCCATGGAGAATGTAAGCATGAGACAGAAATAGTTCCGGCCCTCAAGGAACTTTCAGTTAAAGAGGGATGAGTGAAACACAACCACAAGAAAAGGGAGAATGTGAGAAGCACTCTGTGAGGGTGCAGAGAGGATGCTAAGTACCACAGAGCATCTGGGATCCCTCCCACCTGGCAACCAGGATTCCTGTCCCAGAGAGAGCAAAGTGAAGAACACATTTGTCTCTCAAGGCCAGGCCCTCCAAGGCAAGATTCGGGTAATGTTTCTGGAAACATCTTCACAGAGATAAAGTTTGCTGTCTCTGACTGACATAGTATTTGACTCATATCCCCAGTGAATCTCTATTATAGTTTTCCTTTCTCCATTCACTGCCTTTCATTTTTTAAAAATTCACTCAGCAAACATATATTGAATTTCTGCTGTGTGTTTGTAGATGTCAGGCACTTTGATAAAAGCTAGGGATAAAGACATAATCCCCTCTAACAGTCAGTGAGGTGTCATAGAGCAACAACTGAATAAAATGAAACTAGTATACAGTGTGTGTGTGTGATAAGAACCATGGCAGTGCAGCCGCTATGAAAAACAGTATGGAGGTTTCTTAAAAAACTAAAGTTGAACTACCATATGATCCAGCAGTTTCACTCCTGGGCATGTATCTGGAAAAAACGAAAACACTAATTCGAAAAGATACATGCACCTCAATGTTCATAGCAGCACTATTTACAATAGCAAGACATGGAATCAAACCATGCCCATCAACAGACAAACTGACTTAAGAAGATGTGGTATATGTGTGTGTGTGTATACATACACACACACACACACACAGACACACATTGGAATATTACTCAGCCATAAAAAAAGAATGAAATTCTGCCATTTGCAACCATGTGGGTGGACCTAGAGAATATTATGCTGAGTGAAATTAGTCATACAGAGAAAGACAAATACTATATGATATCACTTATGTGTGGAATCTAAAATATAATACAAATGAATGTGTATATAAAACAGAATGAGACTCACAGACATAGAAAACAAACTTGTGGCTACCAAAGAGGAGAGGGAAGAGGGAGGGACAAATTAGACATACAGGATAATAGATACAAATACTATATATAAAATAGATAAGCAACAAGGATTTATTGTATAGCACAGGGAACTACACCCATTATCTTGTAATAACCTATAATGGAATAAATCCACAAAAATACTGAATCACTATGCTCTACACCTTAAACTAACACAATACTGTAAAGCAACTGTACTTCAGTTTAAAAAAAAGAACCATCACAGGAATGGCACAGATTGCCATGGGAACACAGAGAAGGGGCACCTAACCCAGCCTAAGGATGGAGGGCAGAGGTTGCAGAGTATTCCTTCCCCACTCAGCATGGTAATCAATGTCTTCCCCAGCTGACGCAGTGACACCAATGCCTAGAGAACACATCACGTTCTGAGAACTACACCTAGATCTCTACTATGACTGATGGTTGAATGTGATTTAAGAATGATGCAGGGTGAGGCTGGAGACATAGGCAGGGGCTGGATCAGGAAGAGACTTCTGCAAGATATTGAAGAGTCTTGATGTTAACTTGAAGACAATAAGGAGCCATTAATAAACAATCTTTCTGGAAGATTTGGATTTTAGAATTTATGTCTGGCAACATTAGGAGGAGCCATTTGGGGACAACTAAGACTGAAGGCAGCAGATGCTTTGGACACTAATTTGTTGTAGGAAGTTAGTGAAAAGGAAGACTCTAGGAGGACCACCAAATCTTTGGCTTGGATGACAATGGTGAAAGGTTCTAGTCTCTGAGATAGTAGATGGAGGAAAAAGAGCATGCATGGGGGCTTCCCTGGTGGCACACTGGTTGAGAGTCCGCCTGCCGATGCAGGGGACACGGGTTCGTGCCCCGGTCCAGGAAGATCCCACATGCCGCGGGGCAGCTGGGCGCGTGAGCCATGGCCGCTGAGCCTGCGCATCCAGAGCCTGTGCTCCGCAACAGGAGAGGCCACACAGTGAGAGGCCCGCGTACCGCAAAAAAAAAAAAAAGAGCATGCGTGGGAAAGATGATGAGCTTGACTTGGTGGTATGGCAGTAAAGTGCAGCTGGGCATCCATGTGGAGATGTTTTTGATACAAATGAGGTTCCTCCTTCTTGTAACTAGCATATATTGACTGGCCAGAACAATAAACATATCTTCACCAAGAACCAAATATTACATTCCAGACGTAATGGCGCACTGGTCTTATTTTCTATTGCATTACACACTTTGGAAACTACCGTGTAATGAAAATTTGATTTCCTTTATTTACATACTTGGGCGACAGCATATTGTAGTGGTTAAAAGTGAAAAAAATGATGTTGGGTCCCGTTCCTGCCAGGTGACCTTATTTAGTCAGGTTATTTATCTTCTCTGAGACAGTTTTTGCCCTCTGTTAAATCGGGAGAATTGCCTTGGGTCAGAGTGTTATTGATAATTTAGCCTTGAATAGAGGCATTCACTTTGGGGTCTCCTTTAACACAGGTTTTATTTGTGCCATGTAGAAAGATGAAGGACATGATCTATAGACTGAAGTTTGAAAGTTCTATTCTCTGCAGACTTAAATTTGGGCTGGAAATACCAGCTCCAGGATGGCTGCCTGAGCCCAACAGGAAAAGGAGAAAGTGGAGCCAGAAACAAACGTTTTTCGTGCAGGGCCCTGATGTGCACGAGTGGGACGTGAATACGGCAGGGGCTCCAAAATGTTGGGCAAAGTACTCCCGTGACCTAACTATTTAGCTGACAAAAAGCAGATGCCTCAGCAGAGAGCAAAAGTCCAACTCTTACCTATTACATTTTACTTACAAACTTCATCTGCCTGTGCTCAATTCCCAAAGCCCCACAATTTCCATGACAGATGTGTCTGAACTCAGGTAACCCTGAGTTACTTCCAAGAAGCCTCCCCCAAAGCTGCATCTGCCCAGCTCTGTGGTACCCAGAGCTATTACTTTATTAGGTGATCACAGGGCGTAGCCTTTTCTCCAATTTGCGAGACAGACATTGCAAAGACTGCTCTACCCAGTGGCATTAGTTACGCTACGTGGAAACATGCAGTGCAAGGTAATGGAAAGGGACGTCTTAGCCCGGATCTCAAGGCATAGGACATTTGCCACCCAGCTGACTGTTCCCGTCCTACGTGAGTAAGTCCACTGTGCCTTTTCACTCATTAAGCGGCACTTTCAGGGAAATAAAATGATAGAAATTAAAGGGGAGAAGAACTTTCCCATCATTCTCTTATTCCAGCACCGGGAACGCAATTTGAAGCAACACCATATCCTTCAGCTGCAAAAGCAGCTTTGAAGAATATCAGCTCAGTTTAATGTATTCTTTTCTCCGGGAAGGATAAAATAAGTTTTCTGATGTGAGATGTCCTTATTTCAGCATTCATTTTCTTCCATGGAGATGACATGTACAGTATTAACCACCTTCCAGACTCCAAAGGCAGTAACTTCTTCTGTGTTTCCAGAGTAGGAAAGTTCATTTTGTTAACAAGGTTTCTAACTCAATATTAAATCCTTTTCATTCTCTCCCCTTTGATTTTGAATGACCATGGGATTAAATGTTGAAGGGAGAGGAAACTGATAATTTGATAAATTTGTCAACAACTCATTTAAAGTGTGTTCAATTTCATCTGTAAAAGAGAGTGAGTCGCCACAGCAAATCCTGGTTTTGGAGTGCTTTTAAAATGGAGCAAAGTTGAAATCTGCACCTTAAATTTTTAGATCATCAGACAAAGCTCTGAAGTAGGACCAGCGTGGCCATGGGCATTCCTGAGGACTACAGGCTTACAACCAGCCACCTTAGATCAGCTTGTATTCTCTCAGGTTCTGCCTTAATAGTGGGTGTGCCCTGGGTATTACTGTTGCAGTGGTTATATCCCCCTTTATTTGAGTTCTGGAGTTAGGATTCAACCATTCAGAACAACGTGGAGCACTAGAACTTGTATAATCCTACTAGTTCAGTCCCCTGAGCTTTGCCTTCATGCCGTATGGTTTCAAAAAACTAGATCTGCGATGCAAAGAGAGCATCTTGGAGCATCTCTGCCAGTTCAAGTGGATTCCTTAGTCCACTTGAATCTCCACCTGATTCTATTGACAGATGAGTGACAGTGTGGGCAGAGCTGGACAGGTATTCCTTAGGAAACACCAGCTAATCGTGCCGTGATATTCAGGCCTCAGGACTGTGCCACATCAGCCTAGCCATGACCAACTTCCAGCACCACCAGGATGGTACAAAATGAAGCAAATTTCTAAGACAAGTCAGAAAATCAGTAACCCGTAAGAGGTAGATGCTATCTTGCTACAAGATAATCATGATAGATATGATGGTAATTATCATCTCCTAGAATTCGGAGAGTCACTTTTGCTACCAGCAAGGTGAGCAGCCTCAGTTGGCAGCACTGGGACAGAAGCAGCTGGTGTAAAAACGGCAGCATTGCCCAATCAATAGGCATCTAGATGTGCAAAGAGACATTGGTGTTTTGTAATAACAGAACCGGAATTTTGGAGTTTGCTAACTAACGCACAGGCAATTTTTAGTGAAATTGGTGATATGATCATGACTGACTCCCAAACCAAGAAATTACTGTCAATGTATTTGTTCTACAAATAAAAACATGTCAAGCGACGTCAATATGCCGGGCTGTTGTCACACCTTCCCATGCCTTTTGTAGGCTGTACAAGCTGTGCGAGCCTCCTCCCCCAGTTGGAGAAGAATGAGGAGAATCTCCAAGGAACCAGGCAAGCAGAAGCTTCTGAACACTGGACTAGACAAAGGATGTGCTGGCTAAACATTCTCCACTCAACATAAAAAAATGGATTTTTTTCTCTTGGTCTTTCATCATGGTGTAAATAACTAATGTTCAGCTTGCACTTAGATATTTGTGCTGGAAATGGATGGAAGTCCATTCAGACAACCCAGCTTCACAAACCGATCTTTCATGTGTGTTAATGTGAATTATCCATCCCTGGAGATTACATAAAAAAGTGTCAGAGATAAAACATTAACCATTGTGCCTCCTTTCCCATTTATTAAAACTATTGTATTGTGTTTGCTTTCATCTTCTCCAATTGGAGCATGTTATGTTGGATATTTCCGTTTGAAGAAGTCTGTCATTGAAGAAATGTGGTCACACTTTCCAGATCATCACACAGAAATGTGACAGACAATAGAGACTGGGTGTCGTAGGTTTTCTGTCTCCCACTTGCATCTGAGAAAGTAGCTTGCGGGTGAAAGGGGAAGAGCATCCTTTACTCTTTCTAAGGGAGTGTTTCTCAGTAGAGAAGAGAGCTGATTGAGGTCTCCAGCAAGACCTTCTTCCAGCTGCTTTCAGGGACCCTTTATGCTCGTGGACAGTTCCAGGGAACCATGCTGTCCTTGGCCTCTGAAGTGGGCGTGGCTTCCTTGGGCCATGAGTCCTGATGCTGCGCCATAGGTGTCCAGGAAATGGGGAGAGCCAGGGATGGGGGAGGGTTGGAAGGAAGACCAGGGTGAAGGAGGGAAAAATAAGCCTATTTAAAAAGTCAACCTTTAAATTTGAAAGATACCTAAAGCTCTTATTTTATTAAAGGCTTTCATATGAGATGTCAGACTCCTAAAAGAATACACCATGCTGAGTGTTTTTCTATCAAGGTAATATATATATATAAGATGAGAAAATAAAGCTTTATTTGTTGAACTTTAAAAGGACTATTAGAGACCTTGATAATTTATGAAAGTACAAGGTGTATTCTGTTTTCATTCTAAAGTTTACATGTTTATCCTTTCTACATTGATAAAATAACATTGTTTTTTTAGCATAATGAATATAGTAATATTGATTTTAAATCTGTAATTTTCAAAACAATTAAAATGCCCTTACTGTGATTGTGATACTTAGGTGGATTTAGATTAATTGCTTATGTGAAATGCTTTTCATAACTAAAGTATATACAAACCATTATGAAATTTTAATTTATGAAATTTGATAATAGTTTTCAAACACTTATTAAAAAAACTTTCATCACTAGCAGTTGTGTATTGAATAACAGAAATACTGCGTTGCATATACATGAGGCCTTTATATACTGGTCAAATTAATAATAAATGTTGTTCAGCACAGAAGCACTTAAGACTTTTATGATAAGTACACATCTATAATGAAAAATAAACCAACATCAGAGATTTCAGAGAAAAAGTTGAACACTTTGAATTTAATGAAGATATGACCTTCATATAAATATCTACATGAAATATATTCTTCACTTTCAGGGGTTTAACATTCTTGATACTATTGCAAGTGATCCTGAAGGTCCATGAAATAAGTAAATTGTGATTTTCCTGTACTGAAATTTTGATTACATTTAACACAGGGCTAATGAGTGAGTAAAACTGATTAACTAACAAGTACTTTTCATGCTGTCATTACTGTTTTCTAATCACTACCCTAGAAGTAGTGTTCCTTATTAGAGGAATGAGGGGATCACTTAAACATTTCAGTCGTACTTTGCTGTTTCATAGGGGAAAACCATCTGCTATTGTAGTATTTACAAATTAGCATATTTTAAGATCTAATCTCTATATAATAGGGTTACTTAATATTGTTTTAAGGGTTAAACATGGTGTAAGTGTACCATCTATCAGAGTGCTTGGCACTTATTAAAATCTCAGAAGTTAATGATGACTTATATTACCATCTGTCACTGTGATTTTTGATTGTAATAAAAACTGTAGCTAAAACCTAAGTAATTTCTACCTGCCAAGCAATACCTCCAGGTGCTTCACCCATACTTTGTTGTTATTGCTTCATTAATCCTAATGGTGATTTGAGGTGATATTCTTTGCATCACCCCCATTTTACCATTGAGGAAGTAAGCAAAGAATAGTCCAGTGACTTGCCCAAGATCACATGGCTGACAAGTGGTAGAACCAGGATTTGAACCCAGGAAGTCTGCCTTCTTAATACATTGTGCTGCATTTCCTTATTAATATAGGAAATGTAATATTGCCAATTATTTGTTAGTAAAGTTGGAGTTATGTGTGGTGTGGGCCATTAAATTATACATCTTATATTGAGAAAATGAATGGAAATGTGTAAAATGCCTTTAATATATGAAAACCATAGGATTTCCTGGACATTTTACCATTCTGGATACACATTATGAGGTAACCCAATGCTATTGCAATCTGAAAAAACATGATATATCCCTCATAATTGAAGATAACAGTTTTAGATATGTTTTGAAAGTCTGGAATAGTACATTATATCAAATTTGACTATGATTCCAAAACAGTGATAACAGTAAAAAATGTCAAATGAGTGAATTAATGAAGACAACTCTTCAACACCATGATGTACTTCTGTGTGACGTCGTACATTTAACTGACCTTGAGTTTTTAGATGAGATCGGGTATGTTCAGGGTGGTTTGACCATAGACTGGCCTTGAGTTTTTAGAATGGGTTTACCTCAATGCTCACATACTCCTCTGCAAGCAGTGTACCTTTAAACGTTACAAAAGCAGTTCTTCCAAGTTCTGCCGACTGTGAAGTTCTGAGTTTGGACATCTGCCTCTCTCCACCTAAAAGGGAAGGTCACACCTAGAAATTTTGATTCTTAATATGGGACTGATTCATAAATACTTGTTAACTAGTCATTCATGGTCAATAAATCTTAAACATTCCATCATATCTTATAAAGTTTTCTCATTAAGTATCACAAAATTTAATATATTATTGAAAGTGTGAGTAATTTGAAGAGACTAGAATTTTGCACCTACTTCCATTACATTTAACAAGAAAGAAAGAAAGAGGGAAGGAAGGAAGGAAGGAGGGAAAGAGAGAGAGAAAGAAAGAAAAAAAAATGAAAGGAAGGAAGAGAGAAAGATGGAGGAAGGAAGGAAGAGGAATTTTTGTACTAGTTTTACTTATATTGGATATGTAATTTTGAATTTAGAGTATAAGCTTTGTTTTATGAACCAATATCCCCGTTTTAGAAGTCTCACACTATTTTCTGTCTTTTCAAATCATATTCTGCTGGTGGCTTAGATTCACTGTGTGTTCAGTGGCCACTGTTATTGCAGCAACAATGTTCAATTTAAAAGTAGGTTAATTTCTCATGATACTATAATACATATGACATTATATTGATGTTGGTTCTGACTCTACTAATTTAAATTTTGTGATAGTTAAATTCAGAATGAAATGATACTGACCTTGACACTAACTGTAAAAGCCAAGAAAATGAATGAGGAAAAAAATCCCTAGGGGATATTAACTCATTTAAGAAACCAAACTATTTTCAACCCTTTGGATGCATTTTAACAGCAAAACTAATGTTTATTGACTTGGAAGCATTCAGTTGCGTTAATTACTCTATGTATTTGAAAATAATAAATTTGCAATTAGAACACCAAAGTATTCTTTCGTTAGTTCACATAGATCTTTTCCTATGTAGCATGATTTAGTGCAGAATAGAGGGCATATTTTTATTCATCTATATTTTCAGTAAAACATGAGATTGAAATTTAAAATGACTAACCTTAATTTAAGTCATCTTCATTTACATTTTACTTTAAAGGTCATTTTTAGATTTTCTTCACTAGCTGTATTTAGTAATAATGAAACTAACCTTAATCATGTGACTAAATTGCTTCTGAATTTTCAAAAACTATGTTTCATCTTTAAAGGCTCATTTTTAAGTGAATTATCGTACAAAATTATACCTCAATTACTTTCCCAAAGTGAGTAGTAGTTATTTCATTAACATGTATATATATTAAATTAACCAGTTTGCCAAATGAATTGTCAGTTGCCCTGCATAAACATGAAAGCAAAAGCTTTGGAAGTGATTTAGGATGATCTGAACCTCGATTAAGAAAAATATTCTGAACTTTATCAACTTTTTTGAAGGGTTAGGGATGAGCCTCAGAAAAGTTTCACCCTTGATGAAGCAGATGAGGTAGGGTGAAGTTCCAACAGGCATCTGGGCCAAGAGTGGGCTTAGGCTGGTTCCTTTTACATACAGTGGCCATAACCTTTGTAGGTGCTGCGATTCCATAATAGTTATCATGGTTAGTCTTCTGTTTTCAAAAATTTTACTACTTAAAAGCTTTGCTTTTAACAGTGATCTCAGCATTCATATTGCCAAGCTGTGCTATGCAGACACATGGCCTACTTCACTCAGGATAGCTTGCTTCTCTCACTGAGAAGAGATGTCTGAAGTCTACTAGGTGTACTAAGATATATATATATATATATATATATATATATATAATATACACATATATTTATAATTTTTGTTTTTATGGTAATACATTATAAAACTTACTTAGATTCTTCTGTCTTATTTTGTATGAAGGTATGAACTATGTAGTTGTTCAGTATATTGAATGTCTGTCTAAATATGCCATAAGCATACCTGGTAGGCCATCTTTTGATCACTGGCACTAGTTTGCTGCTCCATCTGGAGTCTATTGACCTGGCTTTGCCGTCAGAAGAAGTAGCCAATTAAGAACAAAATTGTTGAATTCTTACATGATAGTTCTAGTTTGAATAGCTAATTTGGGGTGCAAACAACAGAATAAATGTTATCCACTCATGTGTTCATTCAACAAACATGTTTGAGAATTCACTTTGTAAAAGGCACAGCCAATGGGCCTCATTTATGTGTTGCGTGTATTTGGTTCAAAAATCTTCACAGTGTCTCCTCTGTGTTAATCTCCTCTGTGTCTTTTACTTGGAATGATATTATTTGTAACACAAACCTATTCTAATACCATGTAGGTATATATACTGTGTGAAGTCAAGAATGCTAAGTAAGTAAAATGCCCTAGAAAAAGTGCATTTAAATTTGAGTATCTAATGCCTCAAACAAATTTACTAGAGTTTCAGATGAATATATATTTTTGTAACTGCCAAGTAAATGAGTAGAACATAGCTTTTTGTTTAAAAAATATTTTTATAAGTATTCATTTACACAGTATTCATTATTTTCAACATTAAAATATCAAGTTGGTTCTATAAATAGTGATTCTTTTGAATATATTCATATTTAACATTGTATAACACCCAAACTGTAATGACAATTTCATCCAAATATATTATTATAGTAGTCTGTTTTTCCTTTGTAAAATATACATGTAACATAGTTTCAATCCCTCAGTATTTTGTGTGTGGTTAAAATGATCAAATGTATTATGTATTCTATATCATTTATTTTTGTCAGCATAAAAGACTAGAATAGTAACATTGTATCATACATGTCAAAAATAATAAAGAGAAATGTAGTACGACCATCTCAGTTTCTATCCATTTAAATTTAACTAATTTCTATTATGTTCTCACCTATTTAGGAGATACAAATATCCATGAAACAGAGCTTTTCACCCTTTAAGAATTCACAAGCTCAGTAGAAGAAATTTGATAAACATGTGAAACAAGTCTACAAATATGAACCAAGGTGAGTTGTAGAGACAGCGACTGTTAGAAAAAGAAGCTAAATATGAGCAGGAAAGCTTCATGGCAGATAAGAGACTGTGTGTTCCCTGAATTAACTAGCCAATCTACCAGGGTTTATTCAGTACCTGTTATGGATAAGGTCCTAGCCTAGTTGCATGATATATGCAATTATAAATGCATATAATTCCCAAACTTTGCAGTTAAAGAACTTGGTATATATCGATGATTAACGCAGTGCACAAACCAAAATAGTAACTACCAACATAAGGCAATACACACTAAAACAAAATGAGAGGTAAGACAATGAAAAATGGGTACTATAGAAATTCGAGAAGTTTATCAATAGATTCAATCCAACATCTCTTTATGGGACACCTAGGAATTACTTATCAGGTACTGAGCTAAACTGGCTATTTAATCCTTAGAAACGTATATGGCTATTGCACATGTGGAGTTTACCGTCTAGAAGGGGAAGACTGACAAAAAAATACAGAAATAATGAGAGATGGTTAGGTCAGCAGCTTTCAGCATGTGTAAGATTAAGCAATGGAAGAAGGGAATGCAACCTCTTTAGCAAAAACACCTTGCATACAGGCGAGATGCAAATGTGCCAGATATTTTGGTGAGTTAGTAGATCAGTTTGGATAGAGGATTAAGATTTGTGAATGTGGTAACTAATGATGTTGAGCTTTTTTCCTGTGTTTTTGGCTATTAATATAATGATTTTTAGGAACTGTCTGTTTAGATGCTTGCACATTTTTACTGAGTTTGTTGCTTTTTATTATTGCTTTATAAAGTTGTTTATTTACCAAAAAAAAAGATTTGTGAATGGAATTTGATAGGGATTGCATTGAATCCCGTAGATTGCCTTGGATAGTATAGTCATTTTAACAATACTGATTCTTCCAATCCAAGAACACGGTATATCTTTCCATCTGTTTGTGTCATCTTCAGTTTCTTTCATCAGCATCTTAACAGTTTTCAGAGTAAAGGTCTTTTGCCTCCTTAGGTAGGTTTATTCCTTGGTATAGTATTCTTTTTGATGCAGTGGTAAATGGGATTCTTTCCTTAATTTCTCTTTCTGATCTTTTGTTGTTAGTGTATAAAAATGCAGCAGATTTCTGTGCATTAATTTTGTACCCTGCAACTTTACTGAAATCATTGATGATCTCTAGTAGTTTTCTGGTAATGTCTTTAGGATTTTCTATGTACAGTATTGTGTCATCTACAAAGAGTGATAGTTTCACTTCTTCTTTTCCAGTTTGGATTCCTTTTATTTCTTTTTCTTCTCTGATTGCTGTGGCTAGGACTTCCAAAACTATGTTGAATAAAAGTGGAGGGTGGGCATCCTTGTCTTGTTCCTGATCTTAGAGGGAATGCTTTCAGCTTTTCACCCTTGAGTATGATGTTAGCTGTGGGTTTGTCATATATGGTCTTTAAAAATGTTGCGGTATGTTCCCTCTATACTCACTTTCTGGAGAGTTTTTAGTCATAAATGGATGTTGAATCTATCAAAAGATTTTTCTGTATCTATTGAGATATCATATGGTTTTTATTCTTCAGTTTGTTAATGTGGGGTGTCACATGGATTGATTTGTGGATGTTGAAAAATCCCTATATCCCTGGGATAAATCCCACTTGATCATGGTGTATAATCCTTTTACTGTATTCTTGGATTTGGTTTGCTAGTATTTTGTTGATTTTCGCATCTATGTTCATCAGTAATATTGGCCTTTAATTTTCTTTTTTTGTGGTATCTTTGACTGGTTTTCGTGTCAGTGTGATGGTGGCCTCATTTTTTCACAGAACTAGAACAAAATATTTTTTAATTTGTATGGAAACACAAAAGACCCCAAATAGCCAAAGCAATCTTGAGAAAAAAAAAATGGAGCTGGAGGAATCAGGCTCCCTAACTTGAGACTATACTACAAAACTACAGTAATCAAGACAGTATGGTACTGGCACAAAAACAGAAATATAGATCAATGGAACAGGATAGAAAGCCCAGAAATAAACCCACACACCTATGGTCAATTAATCTATGATAAAGGAGGCAAGAATATACAGTGGAGAAAAGACAGCCTCTTCAGTAAGTGGTGCTGGGAAAACTGGACAACTACATGTAAAAGAATGAAATTAGAACATTCTCTAACACCATATACAAAAGTAAACTCGAAATGGATTAAAGACCTAAATGTAAGACTGGATCCTATAAAACTCCTAGAGGAAAACATTGGCAGAACACCATTTGACATATATCACAGCAGTATATTTTGGATCTGCCTCCTAGAGTAATGGAAATAAAAACAAAAATAAACAAATGGGACCTAGTTAGACTTAAAAGCTTTTGCACAGCAAAGGAAACCATATACAAAATGAAAAGACGGCCACAGAATGGGAGAAAATATTTCCAAATGATGTGACCTACAGGGATTAATTTCCAAAATGTACAAACAGCTCATACACCTCAATATCAAAAAACCAAACAACCCAATCAAAAAATGGGCAGAAGATCTAGACATTTCTCCAATGACATACAGATGGCCAAGAGGTACATGAAAAGATACTGCCCATCGCTAGTTATTAGAGAAATGCAAATCAAAACTGCAATGTGGTATCACCTCACTCTGGTCAGGATGGCCATCATCAAAGTCTACAAAGAGTAGATGCTGAAGAGGGTGTGGAGAAAAAGGAACTCGCCTATACTTTTGGTGGGAATGTCAATTGGTACAGCCACTATGGAGAACAGTGTGGAGGTTCCTTAAAAAACTAAAAATAGAGTTACCATATAATCCAGTGATCCCACTCCTGGGCATATATCCAGAGAAAACTATAACTTGAAAAGATACATGCACCCCAGTGTTCATTGCAGCACTATTTACAACAGCCAAGATGTGGAAACAACCTAAATGTCCATCAACAGATGAATGGATAAGAAGATTTGGTATATATATGCCCATGGAGAATTAGCCATAAAAAAGAATGAAATAATGCCACTTGCAGCAACATGGATGGACCTAGAGATTATTATAGTAAGAGATTATTATAGCAAGTGAAGTAAGTCAAAGACAAATATATGATGTTGCTTATATGTGGAATCAATAAAAAGAGATACAAATGAACTTACTTACAGAACAGAAATAGACTCACAGACATAGAAAGCAAACTTATGGTTACCAAAGGGGAAAAGGGAGAGGGGATAAATTAGGAGTTTGGGATTAACATATACACACTACCGTATGTAAAATAGATAAACAACAAGGACCTACTATATAGCACAGGGAACTATACTCAGTACTTTGCAATAACCTATAGTGGAAAAGAATCTGAAAAAGAATATTTTATATATATATATATACTGAATCACTGTGCTGTACACCTGAAACTAACACAACATTGTAAATCAACTATACTTCAATAACAAAAAAAAAGATTTGTGGATGTGATTAGAGAGAGATCTGGATAGAAAAGAAGGTTGAATATGGATGCTATAGGTCTCTGAATGCCAGTCTAAGAAGTCTGGACATTTTACGTGTTAAGAAAATTGAGGTATCTAGTTCATAACAGTAATAAAGAATTATGAAATCCCAGTGAGGAGTTTGAAAAATGTGTATGTTGTTGACTGTATAGGCTACCTCATAAAAGTGAAAAGAAATAATCATTGGCAGAAACAAAAATCAATAACTAAATTTGACCTTTTGGATATTGCTGGTATACTGAGATTGCAAATATAATGCAGTAATAAGAAGAAAATGGAATCAACAAGCAGAGGCTATTTGTTTTAGGACAGCGTTCCAGACACTGGTGTTCCAGAGGTGCTATTAGGTGAGACACACACACACACACACACAATGTATTTTGTGGTCCAAATAGATTTAAGAAACACAGAATTAAGCAGATTTCTTTATCATAGGACTTCTCTGACCTTTTAGTGTACTTATGAAAATCATGATTTTGGAAGAGAGAGGTGGGATATTGTGTTTCCCAGCTTACCAGAAGATAGGACATGTTTCATAGAAGATTTGCTAATATTTTCTTAGAATACTAATATTTAGCAGAGCACAATGTGGGAAAACTCTTCTAAAAACTTCATGATAACACAATGGGGAAGAAAGGTAAACAAGAGATGGAGCGGCCATTTATTACCTGGTTGGGGGTGGGGTGCCATTAAGGCTTAAAGGAAGAACTGACAAATATTTTTTTTCTTGGTTATCTATTTTTTAAAAAATTTTATTGCAATATAGTTGATTTGCAATGTTGTGTTAGTTTCAGGTGTACAGCAAAGGAACTGATAAATATTGACATAAATGAACAGTAACAGTAGATTAGAATTAAAATCAGGTTGTGATATTGTCACCATTCTTCCATGTTCAGGGTATTAGGGGCTCGGATGAGCTTATTCCACAGAGAAGTGCAGATGGCTCCTCTCCCTTCTGATCATTTCAGCTCTGTAATATGATGGGACGTTAGGGTAGAGGACATTTTAGTAAGTCAACAATTGGCACCAGTTTGCCAAGTTTTCTGGACTAAATTTGTAATTCTCCATGGCCATGTCCAGGGTGTCTTGTTAAGATGACTTAAAGGTAAAAGACCAATTTTCTCTTCACAAAAGGTATTTTAAAATATGTTAAGTGTGGGGTTTTCTAGACTGACGTTGGTCTGCCATTTGAACATGATCTGAATGCAGTAATACAAATATCTCACTGATTTTTTGAAGCTGGGTCTTGATAAGATGAACCCTCAGGTCATCTCCAAGTTTCCTTGGGATCAGGAATTTTCCAGTGGACCCTCTTCACCGTTAATTAAAGTGAACAAATGGGAGAAAGTTTCAGTATAAAACTGTCTAGAAATTCAGCAAGTCGCAGAGTTCCTCGACCCTCTGCCCTTAACTCACTCTCTTGCTTTTACTTAGGAGAGTCCTGTGAATTCCTTGTCAGAAAAGTGATAAAATATATTATTCCAGGGCTGTGTGCTCGGAGAAAAAGGCAGTGCTCACCACATGATATAGTAGAGTGTTCTTTTTAGGGCACTTTAGTGCAGAAGGATGAAGACAAGTGGCGATATAAATGATGGTCCAAGAATGACTAAGGACATACAGGGTCAGATTGCCAGGAAGTATTAGGTCTATTAAAAACTGCTGCCACTCAAACTGCCCTCTTGTTGACTCACTGTTAAAAATGGTTATCTCAGTCAGAGGTTAGAAGTTAAGATGTTACCTAACTTTAGCAATGGGGTATCTGGAAATTACAACCAAACAGAAAAAATTGGCTTGATGATGATATGAAAAGTCTTTTCTATACAGCCTTGGAAAAACTTATTTGAATTGTACAAAATATTGGTTGGAAGGTTAGCCAGGATAAGCTTTTTTCCCCCACTTTTCTCTAATTTAGGTGAAATTCACATAACATCAACTCAACCATTATAAAGTATGCAATTCACCAGCATTTAGTACTTTCTCTATGTCGTGTGTGCAACCGTCACCTCTGTCTAGTTCCAAACATTTTCATCCCATCCAAATAGGTTTTTATTAAATTAAACTTCTGAGATAATTGTAGATCTACATTTTTGACAAAGTTGCCAAAGCAATTCAATGAAGGAAGGACAGCCTTTTCACCAAATGGTCCTCAGACAATTGGACATCCATAGGTATAAAAATGATCCTTAGGGGCTTCCCTGGTGACGCAGTGGTTGAGAGTCCGCCTGCCGATGCAGGGGACACGGGTTTGTGCCCCGGTCCCGGAAGATCCCACATGCCGCGGAGCGGCTGGGCCCGCGAGCCATGGCCGCGGAGCCTGTGTGTCCGGAGCCTGTGCTCCGCAACGGGAGAGGCCACAGCAGTGAGAGGCCCGCGTACAGCAAAAAAAAAAAAAAAAAAAAAAAAAAAAAATGATCCTTAAACTCAACAGTATGCCTCATACAAAAATTAACTCAAAATGGATCATGGACCTAAGTGTAAAACATACAATGACAAAACTTTTAGGAAAAATATAAAATAAAATCTGTGGGATCTAAGGCTAGATAGAATTCTTAGACTTGACACAAAAATCATGATCTATAAAAGGAAAAACTGATAAATTAGAGCTTATCAAAATTTAAAACTTTTTCTATTTTAAAGCCTATGTGAAGACAGTAAAAAGACAAGTTACAGACTGGGAGAAAATAGTTTCAAACTAAATATTTGACAAATTACTAGTGTCTAAGAATATGTAAAGAAGTCTGAAAAAAGCCCGTTGCAAAAGATTTCATACTGTATGATTCCATTTACATAGTTTTCTTGAAATGGCAAAATTAAAGAAATAGAGAATAGATTAGAGAGAAGTGGACAGGAAGGAAGTGGTGTGGCTATACAAGGGTAACAAGAAAGGTCCTTGTGGTGATGGAGAGTTCTCTATTTTGGCAGTATTAATACTGATATCCTGGTTATGAAGCTCTGCTATACTTAAGCAAGACATGACTTTTCAGGGAAACTGGGTAAAGGGTATTCGAGATCTCTCTGAATTATTTCTTACAACTGCATGTGAATCTATAATTATCTCAATAAAAATTTCAATTAAAAATATAGAATGAGTTTTAAGTGCCTCTCAAAATGATAGTTTTACAGGTAGCTTTATTAGTAAGGAAAATATATTCCTGAAAATGAAATCACATTTTGAGATAAGGGCTAATAAGCATGATAATTTCTTCCTTATTCTTTCCTCCTCCTAGCATTCATTCATTCATTCATTCAATCATTCAGAAAGTCAACTGCACGAATTGAGCACCCACTATGTGAAAGCTTGGTGTTGGAATTGAGTACCCTGCCACCCTTCGGGGCTGCTTGAGGAGCTCATATTTTAAAGGTGTGGCAAGCCTGTGACCAGAGGAACAGTCTAGTACTCTGATTCAGGGGGCCACTCCAGCAATTAATAGCTGTGTGACCAAGGGCCAGTTACTTCTTTGACCCTCAAAATTCTCTGAGCTGTAAAACTATAATAATCATGCGCCTTACTTCACAGGACTGTAGCATGTATTAAATGAGATAATGTAGGTAAAAATTTAGCACTGAGCCTGTCACCTAGAAACACCCTATAGTGTTCACTAGATAACAGAATATTAAATGTTATGAAGTAGAGTAAAGTTAGGGGGAAAGACCTATCCTCCATTTCTTCAGACAGGTGGCTTATTTGGGGAATAGGAAGATGGGACTGGAGGGGTTAGCGGCCCTTGGAAAGCATGGTATGCCATGTAAAGGAGTTTGCAGCTTATCTTGAGGGTGATGGTGGACCTTTGGAAGTTTTCAAGCAGGTCAGCAAATGAAATGATCAAATAGTTACATTCACAGCAGTGCGGTTAGAAGGCTGTTAAAATAAACAAAATCAAGTTTCTCAGAGTGGGATTCTCAGACCAAGTTCATCAGAGTTTCTTGAAGGATTAAGCTTAGGGATTTAATTTTAGTGAGCTTTTCAGGTGATGCTCTTTGCACGCTGGGATTTGAGAAGCGCTGGTCTACAGGAAAAGTGATGGAATTCTTAACAAAAGAGTATCACAGAGAATAGAAGAGGAGGAGTTCTGAGAAATACATAGAAGGTATATTAACAAGATGTGTTAATTCACTGGATGTGGGAAAGCAAATTAAAGGAACAAATCAAGGACATCTCCAAAGGTTTTAGCTTGGACAGTTGGCCCCCATAATAAGGGAAGGCAGGATGAGTTGCAGTTTTGAAAGAAAATAAAATATAGTTGGCCCTCCATATCCACAGATTTCACATCCACAGATTCAATCAGCTAGAGATCGAAAATATGTTTTTAAAATTCCAAAAAGTTTCAAAAAGCAAAACTTGAATTTTCTTTATGCCAGCAACTACTTATATTGCATTTACATTGCATTTACAACTATTTACATTGTATTAGGTATTATAAGTAGCCTAGAGATGATTTAAAGTATACAGAAGGATGTGCATAGGTTATATGCAAATATATGCTATTTTATTGAAGGGACTTGAGCATCCCAGGTTTTTGTATGTGTGAAAATCCTGGAACCAATCTCCCATCAATACCAAGGGACAGTGGTATATGCACCTTGCAGCATGTTGAATTTGAGGACATCCAGGTGGAGGTAGCCAGCAGTCCAACTAAAAACATCTGTATGGATTTTAAGTAAAAGATGGGGACTGGAAATCTAGGAAATATATGGGAATAATAAGGCAAGGCCACCTGCAAGAACACATGGAGTTAGACGACTAGAAAGCTGAGTATAAAATTCTGGGACACTAAAATTTAAGCAAAAGAAAAGATGCTGTGAATGCAACCCAGAGGAAATATTTTAAGGGGTTGAGAGGAGATTCAAGAAATAGGGTGGTCATGGAAGTCAGAAAAGTAGAGTTCAAAGAGGGAATTGCCATGTGATTCATTGATTTTAAGTAGATTGAGAAGTAAAAAGAACATTTGACTCTTTATTTTAATTTTTAAATTTTTCTTTATTTCTACATGCTGTTTGTAAGACCAAAAAAAGTGTTTTCAAAAAAATTATAGCAATTAATCTCACCAGAGTGCCCACTGTCCATCACCTTTATATATATATTATATAGATTATATAATATTGATACCTGTATTGACCCTGTTCTTTGAGTATAAGTAATAGAGAAACCAAAGTTTGAGTGACTTGAACAACCAAAACAAAACATTAAAAGGATACAATGAAGTTGTTAAATGTTTTAGGAGGCTCTCCTGGGCAGGACCAGCCCTCAGGATTCAAATGTCATCAGAAATTTCTCTTCATCTCTTCACTTTGCTTTCCTCTGTTTCTGCTCCTTTCTCAGACCATCTCTCCCTTAGTGATAGCAAATTGGCGACCAGCATCACTAAGCTTATATTTCACACAATTTACCACCTGCAGTTGAAGAGAACTTACCAAAAGTGCTGCAGAATTCCTGCACTGCTTTTGATTGGTTTAGTCTGAGTCATGTGACTTCCCTTAAACCAATCACTAGAGCCAAGCAGATTCTGTACTCTTATTGGCAAGACTGGAATTACACTGTCTTATGTCTTAACTAATAGTGGGGGCTGTCAGAGGATGACCAAAAGAAAATCAGGGTGATATTACCAGAAGCAGAAATGGATTCTGGGCAAGCGTAAACAACTGATGGCTTTGAGAATAGTACTAGTCATGTGCCAATCTGAATTACACGCTTTATCTTGCGTTGACAAGTCTATTAGTGTATTTCCTCTTCTGTGAATTTCCTGATCTTTTAAAACTAGAACAGGAAAGTAGTTATCTTTAAAAGAGACACTTGGTCCAGAAGACAGATTACAGTAGGTTATATATTGAGCAGAAAAGGAAAACAAAGGTCACTTTTCTTATCAAGTTGATGAAAAGGAAAGGAGCTATAGTTTGAATAGGAAGCAGTATAAAGTTTTTTGTTTTTGTTTTTGTTTTAGCTTTTAGGCATGGGATCAATGAAGATTTATTTATCTGTTAAGAATGAAAATGCTAGATTTTTTTTCCATGTAGCTATTAGGTCAAATGCTTTTCACGATAAGCGTATATAAATATACATGTCTTGGATTTGTTTTATTTGGCTTTGGATCCTGGGGTCCATTATTTAACTGTAAGTCTCCAATGTGATGTTAACCTTGGGAGAGACCATGTGTTTTGGGAAAATGTGTGAAGGAGTCCCAATGCATAGTTGGCAAATTAGTGAGCCAAACAGAGCTTCATATTTTATATCAGACGTCCTCCAGGAGTTGGAAAGTTATCCGTATGGCTAGCTAAAGAATTGAGATACATTTTGAAATTTTAATATTTAAATTGCACCCATTATTGTCCATAGTATAAAAGTATTCTTAAAAAGTAAACCAAATGAAGAAGGTTATTGGCACACAATCGTGTATTCAGATCTAGACAATGTATGGAGTGTGTAATTCTGAGCTTATTCCCTGACCATTCTCTCCCTGCTTTGGGGATAAAGTTAAAAGTCAGAGGCAGAAAAACTAGATGATTATTACCAGGGCAGTATTCACTGTGTGAGTTAATAAATAAATATCACTGGCCTTGAACTTCAACTTTAAAACTCAAATCCAGAAAGAAATATGACTTGGGAGTAAAAGAAGATGATGAAGAGCCATCACCCAATGTTTTCACATCTGACATTATAAATCATGAAGACATGTAAGAGGCATTGCCTTTAGCTTTTCTCAAGTTTCTGGGGTACATTTCAAGCATCTTTTGGAGTGACTTTAACCCACTGTCACTTTATTCCTCAACTAGGGGAGAAAAGGAAAAGGGCTGTGATTAAGTTTCATTTTTCCTATAGGACCACTTCATCAAAGTCTGTGACGTTAGCTAAACAGTGTTATCAGATGCCTGAGCCCCCGGCGACAAACAATAAGTGATGCCAAATTCATCTTTAGAGAAGAGGCAGAATGAAAAGTTATCTGAAATATATTAACATCATGGGAGTAATGTCATTTGAAATGTTAAAGTTGAATCACATCTCCATTTCCAATATCAGAATTATTATTATGTTACGTATAGAGACAGTGGAAAGTGGCATGCCAGAAAGGAAGGGTATGACATCAGTAAGGTAATGTATATTCTACAGATAAGGCAGTGCTAATTCTATGATTGGCATAAAGAATTTTCCTGATCTTAGCTGACTGAGAGGTGGGGCTCAGGGGGTTGTATTGACCATGACGTTTATTTTCTGCATTCTGATGTTGTGACATCTGGGGACTTACTGACCCTGAAGAGTCTGCTCCTCCCAGGGTGACCCAACTCCTTGAAAGAGTAAACAGCTCACCAGCTACAGTGCTTTTCAAATGCAAACCAACCAATCCAGAGCCCATATCCCCACCATCTTTTTTATCAGGCTCTCACACTTGGGCCACTCTCCCCCTGCCCTAGTCACTGCAGGGCCAGGTACCAGACAACTAGGGACAGCCCCTGCACCCCAGAGCCTGCTGCTGTTGCTCAAGCAGCCAGTCCAAGCCTGCTTACCCTGCCCCACCTGTTTCATCTCAGAGAAACAACAATAAAGGCTCTTGTTCTCATTTTCCCTCCTCTTCCTCTGCGTCCTGACCAACCCTGGTGCTTCCCCTTTTGTCCCCCGTATGGCATGGTGTACCCCTCCTCTTGGGAACTGTAACAAACTCTTTTCTTTCTTTTTTTTTTTTATAAATTTATTTATTTATTTTTCGCTGCGTTGGGTCTTCGTTGCTATGCGCAGGCTTTCTCTAGTTGCAGCGAGCGGGGGCTACTCTTCATTGTGGTGTGTGGGCTTCTCATTGTGGTGGCTTCTCTTGTTGCGGAGTGCAGGCTCTAGGCACGTGGGCTTCAGTAGTTGTGGTTCACGGGCTCAGTAGTTGTTCACAGGCTCTAGAGCACAGGCTCAGTAGTTGTGGCACACGGGCTTAGTTGCTCTGCGGCATGTGGGATCTTCCCGGACCAGGGCTTGAACCCGTGTCCCCTGCAGTGGCAGGCAGATTCTTAACCACTGTGCCACCAGGGAAGTCCCAAACTATCTTTTCAGTGGCAATCATCTCCTGGTCTGTCAGCCTTACCATCCCCCAATAATAATAAAACCTATCTTTAAACAGGGACGGGGATATGAGAGGTGGCAGGAGTTAGTTTCTTCCTAGGATATCTGATACACTGACAGTGGAGCTCTGTTGGATGGTCAGATTGTTCCCGGTACCACGTTCTGACAGTCCTGGTGGAGTCTCTCACTTTTAACTGCTTGAAGGCAGGGGACACCCAAACTTACCAGCATCACCTACCGTACTTCAGGGTCCATCACCTTTAGGCATAGAACTGCATGACATTTTTCCAAGAGAGCCAGGACTCATTCTTTTTGTAAATCATGTAGTGGGTTAATCTATATGCGGGGAATAGGGGTCAAGTGGTAGTTCCAAAGTCTAGCTCACCATCAGAGTCACTCACAGAATCAGAAGACAAAAACGTACCTTTTCTCAGGCCTCCCCCCAGTTTCACTAAGTAATTCTGGTGACCCGCCACGTTTGGAAACTCTTAAGAGAATATAGCTTAAGCCAGTGCAACTTAAACTTTAATTTGCATATACATCCCCCGGAAATCTTGTTGAAACACAGATTCTGACTCACTGGGTCTGAGTGGGGTCTGAGATTGCATTTCTAGTGAGCACACGTTTTGAGCAACAAGGACCAGCACTCAGTTTACCCAGGGGCCTTTTTTTTTTTTTTTTTTTTGCCGTCCGCGGGCCTCTCATTGTTGTGGCCTCTCCCGCTGCGGGGCACAGGCTCCGGACGCACAGGCTCAGCACCATAGCTCACGGGCCCAGCCGCTCCGCAGCATGTGGGATCTTCCCGGACCGGGGCACGAACCCGTGTCCCCTGCATCGGCAAGCGGACTCTCAACCACTGCGCCACCAGGAAAGCCCCCAGGGGCCTTTAAAAATAAAGATTCCTGGGTACTTGTCTGGAGATACTGATTCAGCAGGATGGGCTGCACCTGGGAATCATCTCAGATAATTTTATCATCAGATTACTTTATCATTTAGGATACACCAGCCTAACAAAAATATCTGAGAGTCATATAATAGTGACAACAGCCATAATACAAAGAATTTATTTTTTTAATGGTATGTATTAGCCCCTTCTATGTACCAGCACTGTTGCAGGCTGTGGGGCTAGCATGATACATTAAAACAGGAGTTCTTGCTTCCCATGAAGAGGGTGGCAAATGAAAGAGTAAACTTCCCAATAGATAAAATAATTCCACAGAATGGTAAGTGCTTTGAACATGATAAAGCACTGTGGTAAGGAGACATCATCCTAGAGAGTTGCTGATGGGCAAGATAATAGCAAAAACAACAGTAACTGTGCTAACAAGGACACAGCATCTGGGAAGCAGATTTTACAAGTCAGGAAGTGTTGAAGCATTTTGCCTGCATGATTCTGTTTCCTTCCCACACCCAACTTAGGACAGATCGACTCTTATCTTCATTTTACAGGTGAAGCAACTGAGGCTTACAGAAGTTTACTAACTTGTCTTTTAAATTTTTATTTTTAATTGTGGTGAAATAGCCATAACATAAAATTTACCATCTCAACCATTTTTAAGTATACAGTTTGCACACGTTGTTGTGTGACCAATCTTCCTAACTGTTTTTAACCTTGTAAAACTGAAATGCCGTACCCCTTAACCACTAACTCCCCTCCCCCCTCCCCCAGTCCCTGGCAACCATTTTTCTACTGTCTGTCTCTAACAGTTTGACTACTCCAGGTACCTCATACAAGTGGAATCATACGGTATTTGTCTTTTTGTGACTGGTTTATTCCACTTAGTCCAATGTCTTTAAGATGTAGCATGTGATAGAATTTCCTTTGTTTTTACAGCTGAATAATATTCCACTGTATGTATGTGTGGCTGAACCACACTGATTCCCTTTGGTCAGCTTCATCTTAGGCCCATAGTGCCACCCACTGCCTTCTCTGCATGACCTGAGTGTTAGACTACTCACAAGGAATGCACCCAAGCCAGACAAGTTTCCTATCAACTTTTCCCCTTGCCTACATCTGATATGAAAACTGGAAGAATGCCTTTTGCTGACACAGGTGGTTAAGGGTCATGAGACCACCCCCCACCCCCGGGAGGAGGAAACACTCCCATTTCCAGTCAGTGCAGAAGTGCTTCTCACTTGGTAGTCAGATTCCATTGGCCTCTTTAAATCCCCCTGCAGCCCTTTGGGTGGCGCAGAGTGCAGCTGAGAAAGCCCCTGGATTATCATCCATGCCATCCTGCCTGCATGTAATTTCCCCCCAATGCACTTCATAATTGCACTTTATGGAGTTGCCTATTTCATTTTTTGGTCTCAAAGTGCCTTCTCAGCTTGGAGGATATTAATCAATATCTCCACCTCCCTGCAGTGTATGTGCCACATTTTGCTTGTTTATTCATCTGTTGATGGACGCTTAGGCCGCTGCCACCATGTGACTCCCGCAAATACGCTGCTGTGAGTGTGGCTGTAATAACTGGCTTTCTTGCCTGTTTTCAAGCACATCAAACTGACCAAGGTCCTTCTTGCCTCAGGCCTTCATTGCTGGTTCCCCTTCCAGAAAGGCCTCTCCTCACATCTTCTCCTGGTTCAGTCTGACACTTTGCTCAAGTCTCTGCCAAATGTTACCTCCAAGGAGCAGCCTCCCCTGACAACCCCATCTAAAACTGTACCTCCCCGGCCTCATCTCTGCGACTTCACTTTGCTTTATTGTTCTTCAGAGCACTTGTCAGTGCCTGGCATTATATTATGTACTCTGTTTGTTTATTGCCTGTCTCCCCCTGTCCACAAATATTACCTCCAAGAAGGCAGACTTTGTCTCTTCCTATAATGTTCTATCTGTAATGCCTAGGATAATACCTGGCAATGAGTAGGTGTAAATATTTATGAATGAATGAATGGATGATGGAAGGAAGGAAGTGGTGAAATATGTATCTGAATCCAGACACTCTGCTTCCAAAGCCTTTGCAGGGGTGTTGGATGGATGGGGCACGGGAGTAGACCTTCTAGGTGGAGGAAAACTTGTGGTGGGGATGAGTAGTATCAGTGATGAGGTTCTAGAAGTATCATCCAGATGCTAAAGGTAGAAGAAACAGAGTCTAAGCATAAGAAATCAAAAGTGAAACAAAATCCTTAGAGTGGGTGGAATAGTGGCCCACAGAAGATATGCCCATGAACTAGCCTCCGGAACTTGTAAATGTAACCTTATTTATAAAGAGCATCTTTGAAAATGTAATTAAGTTTAGAAACTTGAGATGAGATCATCCTGAATTATGTGAGTGGATCCTAAATCCAGTGACAGGTTCCTTATAAGACACAGAGGGAGATTTGAGGCACAGAGGAGAAAGCCACGTGAAAACAAGGCAGAGACTGGAGTTATGCAGCCACAGCCAAGGTGACTCTTGGGGAAGCAGCAAGGAAGGATTTTCCCTAGAACCTTTGGAGGAAGCCAGTCCCTGCCAACGCCTTGATTTCAGACTTCCGTCCTCCAGATCTGTGAGAGAGTATGTTCCGCTGGTTTCAAGCTACCAGGTTTGTGATAATTTGTATGACAGCCCTAGGAAACTCATAAATCCTGCATTTAGCAAATTGGAAGCCATTAGGAGTGAAGGCTAGAGTTTGGCTTTCCTGCTGGTTCTAGGACCCAGTTGAGCCACGTTGAAGACAGGCCTTAAGGCACCAGGGGTACTTGCTACCTCCTGACTCTGCATATGTGACCTGACTGGCTCTGGCACTGCACAGGGCAACATGGGGCATGTCTCTTCCCTTCAGGCTTCTGGGTGAGGTGGGCTGTGTAGAGCCAGCAAGGGCTAACTGCACCATAGAGTGAATAAGCAAGCTCTTTCAGCTGTGGTTTCCACGGTCTGTACAACTTTATATGGTTTAACCAAGTGGCAGAGGATTGTAAAATGCAAAATGTACATACCAAAAAAGCAAACATTGTGGGGAATGAAAATATCCCCCCAAAGTCAATTCTTCTCCAAATGATAAAAAAAAAAGTTCCCATTTCTAAGTTTTTGTCCAGTATATCCAGCATTTTGCTAGGTGAAGAAATGGCCTTTTTTTCTTTCTCTCTCTTTCTGAGATTTTGAAGAGCTTACAGAAGAAGTTTATTGAGATGCATTTAGATAAAGTTCTTTCCCAAGACAGGAAGATGAATTTAATAACCTACTGCAGTCCCTTATAGCCTTGCACTTCTAAAATTTGCTCAGTGCCCATTTATCCTAAGCCAATATTTCATATAAAAATTTTAAGCCTTTGGAGTTATAATCACCTCAAATAAAGCTATAAATTTTCTGCATAGTCTTGCTTAGTATTTCATATAATAACTTTTAATTCCAGAACTTTATATTTATTATTAGAATTAAATTTTAATTTTTTTATGCTTACACTAGCTTAATAATAGTGTTGGGATTATAAAGCAGTAGCAAAAACTTGCTACTATTTTAATAAATACTAAGCTTTTAACATGTGAAATTCTCTCAACTTTTTTTTCTCTAGCCAGCACATGGGCTTGTGTTATGGCAGTTTGCTGTAGACTGAATGTTTGTGTCCTCCCAAAATTCATATGTTGAAATCTAATCCCCAATGTGATGGTATTTGAAGGTGGGGTCTGTGGGGTGAAGCCTAAGTATGTAGGTGAAGCCCATATAATTAGGTCATGAGGGTGGAGCCTTCATGAATGGGATTATTGCCCTAATAAAAGAGGCCCCAGAGAGCTCCCGCTCCGCTTGTAGGGTGCAGCAAGAAGCTGGCTCTCTGTGAACCAGGAATCAGGCTCTCACCAGACAGTGAATCTGTTGGATCCTTTATCTTGGACTTCTCAACCTCTAGAACTGTAAAAAATAAGTTTCTGTTGTTTATAAATCACCCAGCCTCTGGTAATTTGTTATAGCAGCCCAAATGGACCAAGACACAGTTCTGCTTGGTCAGAAACAGACACAGAGCAAAAGCCTTGCCCATCACTACAACAGTTCCCACATTGTCTGTATTTGTGGGTTCTCCAGGAAAATTGTCTGTTTTCTCCAGGTTTCTCTAAGAAATCTTCATGTGGAGTAGTGGAGAAAACAGACAACATACATACATACATAGGACAAGAATTGTGTACAAACACCAGCTAACCAGATACTTTGGCCAAGTCAACCTCTTTTACAGTATGGATGTATAAATTAAATAAGATGATGTAAAATGCTTAAAACAACTCCTAACACATAGTAGTATTTAATATATGTTACTTTCCTCTAATACATCCCTTTTCCTTTTTCCATGATAGCTTCTGGGAAAATAACCTTTATCCTTACTTGTTTGTGTATCAGGGGTGTTTTTAGGAAATCCAGTTTTTAAGGCTTTGTAGTCAAAACTTTCATCTAAAATCAGCTAGTTGCTAGCTTCCTGATTATTAGAGATTTCCAGACTCAGCCTTTCCCATGTTAGGACTTTGGCCATCCATCAATTACAGAACTTCTTCTATTTTCTCCTCTCAGTATTTCAGCAGAACGGGTAGCAGCAAAAGCAGGTTTCCACCAAACTCAATATATTTATGCCTATTCATGCTGTTCCTGATCCAAAGGGCTATCCGTCTCTCAGATTACAGCAGACGGAGCAATCACTGCTGACTGATTTGAATAGAAAGCCTTCGGAGTTGGTCATGAACTTGGCTGCACCTTGAAAGATGAGTGTGATTTTGCTACATGGAGTTAACAAAGAAGAACAGACAGGGTTTATGCTAAAATGTTTGGAAAATATAAATAGCAAGGCTCTGGTAGGACAATGCCACGTTGATTATTGCTATTATGTTCTTTTTTGCAAGGGGCTCTGAATCAATCTTTGCTAATGATGGCACATTGACAACAAAATATGTTCACAGGTTAAACCAAAAAAGAGCCGGCAGTGGGGTGGGAAATGGGAACTAGGAAGGCACTGTGAGGGTCATGGAGAAAAATATACTGCAGCAGAAAGACCTCTTCAACTTTTGCTAAATGCCTCTACCATAAAAGCGGTAGTTTAGTTTAGAAAATGATTTCAGTTCTAGAGTCTAGTTTAAAGCTCATAAAAGCTTCTCTTTGGAGATTAATATCACTATGATATAATCAGCTTTAAAGTGCTTTTATAAAAAATCTAGAATCAGGGTGAATATATTCAGGTTGCATGAAAGTGGGAAATGCTCTTCAAAGAGTATAATCATTAATACAGATGCATTTCACTGTGAACATTTCAGATACACGAATACCCTAATTTATCAAAAATGTACATTGAGCATAAGTAATTCTTTCCAGAAAGTTGTACAGCATTTTTTAAATTGTAAGTATCCCTACTGTGATCATTTCTACTTGCTAGTGTAGCCATACATCCATCAAATGAGCTAGAACTCTCAGCTGATAATGGCAAAGTTGGTCGTCCACCTTAGGCAGGTGGTATGTGTAGGGGAAGAACCCAGGAGACCTGACTCCCAGGCTCAGATGCTCCACTGAGAAGTCACTTTGGGGAAGGCCCTACATGCTTTGGGACCTCTTTTCCCATATGTTGAATTAGAGAGTTGGGTCAAATCAGATTTAAGGTCCCTTCCAGTTCTAAAAGTATATCAGAGGAATTGATCAAATGTTCAGGAGTCCCAAATGGAAAGAGAAGATGAGGAAATGCTTACTAGCGGAGGTGGAATTGGAAATGGACACTGAAGGATTCAGAATGGAAATCAAGCATGTTAAGTTTGCATACCTGGGGAGCAATCCAATCCATTCTGTCTATAGGTATGGAAGTTAGGGAATGCGGAGCCTTAGAGGGAATAGCAAGGGCCCTAGTTTGTCAAGTACAGTAAGAATATGTAGAGAGCAGGTTTGGACATGCAGATCAGGACGATACAGAGTTTATTCATTCAGCAAATATTTATTAAGCAGTTACTATGTGCCGGACACTGTCCTAAGCATAAGATATAATAATGAGCAAGAGAGGCAGGGTTTCCTTAGGGGAGCTTATGGTCGGGGGAAGAGAGATATTTAACAGCCATGATAGGAAAGTTTATGGCAAGAACATCTTCAAGTCTGGAGCTGGGCAGTCTTTGAAGACGTTATATTTAAGTGATACCTAAAGGGTGAATTGATATTAGCCAGCACTGTTTGGAAGACTGTCCCAAGCAGTAAAATGTCTGCCTTTCCTTAACATTTTATGTCTGAATCCTGTTAACCAAATTACAGGGCTAATTACAGGGTACATGTGTCCAGTAGCCAATAAAAATGAGTCACCAGGGACTTCACTTGTGGTCCAGTGGTTAAGAATCCGCCTTCCAACGCAGGGGACACAGGTTCGATCCCTGGTCAGAGAACTAAGATCCCACATGCTGCAGGGCAGCTAAGCCCATGCGCCACGACTCCTGAGCCCGTGCGCCTCAACTAGAGAGCCTGCATGCTACAAACTACAGAGCCCATGCACCACAACTAGAGAGAAGCCTACGTGCCGCAACGAAAGATCCGAGATGCTGCAAGGAAGATCCCGCAACTAGGGCCCAACGCAGCCAAAAGATGAATAAATGACTCATTGGCACCCCAAGCAACTGAAATTGGCAGGCAAAAGAAGTATATTTACCGACAGAGAGGGGTCCAAGTGTTTCTGAGAAGAGAGACAGATGCTTCCAGGAAGAAAGTGGTGTCTACTGGCTGCCCAGGTTGGAGGACCTTTTGTGATTGAACGGGGACACATTGCAAGGCACTCTCCTGCTACAGTGATTTAGAAGAATGAGACAGAGAGAGAGAGTGAGATCTCATCTTCTTTGCAAAGCCTGGCTTGTTGCGTCCTGCTGCTGCTGCTCCTGCAGCCGCTATGTCTGCCATCAGCTACCTCATGCACAGATTCACATGCTTACAGAGACTGGAGTTAACAAATGTTTACAAAGCTCATGCTGTTTGCCAGGGATTCCTCCATATACACTCTTCTCAGCATTGTTCCCAGTGCTGGAAACTTAAAAGATAGGGATTCTGCCAGCAGCCTTCATTTGGGCTGCAACTCTTCCTAGAGTCTCAGGTCTGCTGGCCTACTACATCAAAATTTGGATTCACCAAGCCTCCACAGTCATAGTCTTGGTGCTCCGGCCAGGTGTCAGGCCTGAGCCTCTAGGTGGGAGAGCTGAGTTCAGGACATTGGTCCAACAGAGACCTCCTGCCCCATGTAATATCAAACGGTGAAAGCTCTCCCAGAGATCTCCATCTCAACGCTAAGACCCAGCTCCACTCAGCAACCAGTAAGCTTCAGTGCTGGACACCCTATGCCAAACAACTAGCAAGACAGGTACACAAGCCCACCTATTAGCAGAGAGGCTGCCTAAAATCATAATAAGTTCACAGACACCCTAAAACACACCACCGGACGCAGTCCTGCCCACCAGAAAGACAAGATCCAGCCTCATCCACCAGAACAGAGGCACCAATCCCCTCTACCAGGAAGCCTACACAACCCGCTGAACCAATGTTACCCACTGGGGAGAGACACCAAAAACAACGGGAATTTCAAACCTGCAGCCTGCAGAAAGGAGACCCCAAACACAGTAAAGTAAGCAAAATGAGAAGACAAAGAAATACACAGCAGATGAAGGAGCCAGGTAAAAACCCACCACACCAAAGAAATGAAGAGGAAATAGTCAGTCTACCTGAAAAAAAATTAAGAGTAATGATAGTAAAGATGATCCAAAATCTTGGAAATAGAATGGAGAAAATACAAGAAAAATTTAACAAGCACCTAGAAGAACTAAAGAGCAAACAAACAATGATGAATAACACAATAAATGAAAATTTTAAATCTCTAGAAAGGATCAATAGCAGAATAACTGAGGCAGAAGAACGGATAAGTGACCTGGAAGATAAAATAGTGGAAATAACTACTGCAGAACAGAATAAAGAAAAAAGAATGAAAAGAATTGAGGATAGTCTCAGAGAACTCTGGGACAACATTAAACACACCAACATTCAAATTATAGGGGTCCCAGAAGAAGAAGAGAAAAAGAAAGGGACTGAAAATATTTGAAGAAATTATAATTGAAAACTTCCCTAATATGGGAAAGGGAATAGTCAATCAAGTCCAGGAAGCACAGAGAGTCCCATACAGGATAAATCCAAGGAGAAACATGCCAAGACACATATTAATCAAACTATCAAAAATTAAATACAAAGAAAAAATATTAAAAGCAGCAAGGGAAAAGCAATAACATACAAGGGAATCCCCATAAGGTTAACAGCTGATCTTTCAGCAGAAATTCTGCAAGCCAGAAGGGAGTGGCAGGCCATATTTAAAGTGATGAAAGAGAAAACCCTACAACCAAGATTACTCTACCCAGCAAGGATCTCATTCAGATTTGATGGAGAAATTAAAACCTTTACAGACAAACAAAAGGTAAGAGAATTCAGCACCACCAAACCAGCTTTACAACAAATCCTAAAGGAATTTCTCTAGGCAGGAAACACAAGAGAAGGAAAAGACCTACAATAACAAATCCAAAACAATTAAGAAAATGGTAATACGACATACATATCAATAACTACCTTAAATGTAAATGGATTAAGTGCTCCAACCAAAAGACATAGACTGGCTGAATGGATATAAAAACAAGACCCATATATATGCTGTCTACAAGAGACCCACTGAAGACCTAGGGACACATACAGACTGAAAGTGAGGGGATAGAAAAAGATATTCCATGCAAATGGAAATCAGAATAAAGCTGGAGTAGCAATTCTCATATCAGACAAAATGGACTTTAAAATAAAGACTACTGGAAGAGACAAAGAAGGACACTACATAATGATCAAGGGATCATCCAAGAAGATATAACAATTGTAAATATTTATGCACCCAATAGAGGAGCACCTCAATACTTAAAGCAAATGCTAACAGCCATAAAAGGGGAAATCAACAGTAACACAATCATAGTAGGGGACTTTAACACCCCACTTACACCAACAGACAGATCATCCAAAATGAAAATAAATAAGGAAAAACAAGCTTTAAATGACACATTAAACAAGATGGACTTAATTGATATTTATAGGACATTCCATCCAAAAACAACAGAATACACTTTCTTCTCAAGTGCTCATGGAACAGTCTCCAGGATAGATCATATTTTGTGTCACAAATCAAGGCCTGGTAAATTTAAGAAAATTGAAATCATATCAAGTATCTCTTCCAACCACAACACTATGAGACTAGATATCAGTTACAGGAAAAAGTCTGTAAAAAATACAAACCCATGGAGGCTAAACAATACACTACTAAATAACCAAGATAACTCAAGAAATCAAAGAGGAAATCAAAAATTACCTAGAAACAAATGGCAATGAAAACACAACGACCCAAACCCTATGGGATACAGCAAAAGCAGTTGTAAGAGGGAAGTTTATAGCAATACAATCCTACCTCAAGAAACAAGAAACATCTCAAATAAACAACCTCACCTTACACCTAAAGCAGTTAGAGAAAGAAGAACAAAAAAACCCCAAGGGTAGCAGAAGGAAATAAATCATAAAGATTAGATCAGAAATAAATGAAAAAGAAATGAAGGAAACAATAGCAAAGATCAATAAAACTAAAAGCTGGTTCTTTGAGAAGATAAACAAATTGATGAACCAGACTCATCAAGAAAAAAAGGGAGAAGACTCAAATCAATAGAATTAGAAATGAAAAAGGAGAAGTAACAACTGACACTGCAGAAATACAAAAGATCATGAGAGATTACTACAAGCAACTCTATGCCAATAAAATGGACAACCTGGAAGAAATGGACGAATTCTTAGAAAAGCACAACCTCCCGAGACTGAACCAGGAAGAAATAGAAAATATAAACAGACCAATCACAAGCACTGAAATTGAAACTGTGATTAAAATCTTCCAACAAACAAAAGCCCAGGACCAGATGGCTTCACAGGCGAATTCTATCAAGCATTTAGAGAAGAGCTAACACCTATCCTTCTCAAACTCTTCCAAAATACAGCAGAGGGAGGAACACTCCCAAATTCATTCTGCAAGGCCACCATCAACCTGATACCAAAACCAGACAAAGATGTTACAAAAAAAGAAAACTACAGACCAATATCACTGATGAACATAGATGCGAAAATCCTCAACAAAATACTAGCAAACAGAATCCAACAGCACATTAAAAGGATCAAACACCATGATCAAATGGGGTTTATCCCAGGAACGCAAGGATTCTTCAATATGAGCAAATCAATCCATGTGATAAACCATATTAACAAATATAGATCAATGGAACAGGATAGAAAGCCCAGAGATAAACCCACACACATATGGTCACTTTGTATTTGATAAAGTAGGCAAGAATATACAATGGAGAAAAGACAGCCTCTTCAATAAGTGCTGCTGAGAAAACTGGGCAGTTACATGTAAAAGAATGAAATTAAAACACTCCCTTGGGCTTCCCTGGCGGCGCAGTGGTTGAGAGTCCACCTGCCAATGCAGGGGACACGGGTTCATGCCCCGGTCCGGGAGGATCCCACATGCCACGGGGCGGCTGGGCCCGTGAGGCATGGCCGCTGAGCCTGCGTGTCCGGAGCCTGTGCTCCACAACAGGAGAGGCCACAACAGTGAGAGGCCCGCGTACCAAAAAAAAAAAAAAAAAAAATTGACCTTTAAGACCTATTAAAAGGTGACTGTGCTAAATAAAGGCTAAATAACATAGATGCAAATAGCAACCAAATGTTACCCTCTAGAGAACAATGGCCCTGTGACATTAATAATACACATAGCAGACTGGGAACATAGGTCAGGTTTTCTTTGTGGGAAGTGACTTTTTTTTTTTTTTTGGCTTTCATAATGCGAGAAGCTGGGTTTGTAATTCTGTTTCTGACTCAGTCATTTACAGCAACCTATTCAGGTACCGGTATTATTCACCCATGTTTTAAGTAAAAGGTAGATGAAAAAAATGTGATTGTAAGGCTCCAATATTTGATTCAGAATAAAGTTAACTTTCCCTTTTGAGGGTATATCTGTAGCTTTTTATTTCAATTCAAATTCAAATCAGAGCTGTATGAAGCTTATTTTTTTCAAACAGGAATTGAAGTATGTGGAGTACTTTATGTTCTCTTTTTTTAAGTGGAACTTGAAAGAGAAAAGGCTCAAGGAAAGTTCTCAAGGGAGGTGTCATCATTTCCCTGTGCCCCTCTGTCTTGTCTTGTAAGTTAGCTGACACCCAGCTCCCCTACCTGCACCCCTCACCACCTTCAAGGTGGGCCTCAGGAAAACAAACCAGATCTCAGTGAAATGAAATTTAGTGAAATGAAATGAGGATCTGGGTCAGGAAGGGTCCTTGGCCGTCAAATAGGATGGATATCTGCCTTCAAAAGTTTCAGTTTTATCCAAAAAAAAAACTCAGGATAGCCAAACTTTTGACCTATTGAAAACATTTCCATGGAAATTGTTTATATATATACACACACATAAATATACTTTAGCTCCTATGGAAATTGGTTCTATATTTAGTTTATATACTTCCTCTTAATCATTGTAACCTAATCCTTCCTGATGCAATTAAATCCCACTTCCTCTGCTTCAGTAATTAATGAAAAAAAGAGAACACTTTTTTCAACTTGCCAGCATTTCCTTCCCAGGCTGCACATCTTTTAGTTATCTGTTTTTTATTAACACGAATGAAAACTCAAATGGGAAACTTAGCAAACATGGAATTTTATTGTGTAAGCCTCAGTTCATCTCTGATGAGTATTCAGTCTCCATTTCTATAATGTCAGTTAACTGAGGAACTTAATCATGAAAATCAATTCCAATTTCTATCAATGCTTAGCAAGGTTGATGGGTTAAGGTCCATGGAAGCTAGTATTTTTATGACACAAATTCAGATGCAATTGATTCTTCTCTACCATTTTGATGCCAGACATATGACACTTTATATAATACATTGTCCTTTTCCTCCTGCCTCTTACAGTCTTTTATTTTGAAGTTTTGGGGGATCTCATGCTGTGTTTTCCAGGCCCCAAAGCTAAGATACGCACTAGGATTGATGTGCTTTTTGGAGACAATTTTTTTCTAAAGTCTGGTTTTTAATCCAAGAATTGCTTCCTTCATGAAGCTGTAATCATGAAATACTTTTTCCAATAAAAATCCTTCAGTAATATACCAAGAGCTTTTGCAACAGTTTATTACTCCAGAAAGAAGTCATTTAAATCCAACAAGGCACGGTCCTCATTTACCCTCCTTTATGAAGAGGTGAGCTTAGCTGTTATAAAACATCTTTCCAAGTTTGGGCTTAAAAATAATTATGCAAACAAATAAAGATTTGACATTGGGTAAGAGCATGGGTTTTGCATTGGGAAATTTTGAATCTTTGCTCTTTTATTTGCTAAGCTGCCTAGTCTTGGGAAAATTAACTCTTATCTTCCCTCACCTGAGAAAGGGAGGAATATTGAGCCCCCAGGGGTGCTAATGAGGAATAAATGTCATAATGTAAATAAAATACCCAGTCTGGCAGCACCACAAGCATTCCACAGATGGTAACTGTTTATGTCAATTTAGCTATATTAGTTTGCAGTTATATCAGTCAGTTGAGTTATTTTTTATCAATTGCGTTATGGTAGTTTGCAGTTGCAACCTTTCCTTTATTTTTAGTTTCATTTATAAAAAAATGTTTAGCAATGAAAATAGGATAGGAAAGGTTACCCCCTGAATTTATGAAAAATCCAAAGGAAAGAATATTTACAAAATTATTTATCCTATTATATACTGTATGAATTATATAATAATAGTATATTATTATACACACACATATACATAAATTATTAATAAAGTTATATATTTTATTATATATTTACATATGTAAAATTATTATTTTATTTTTAGCTTACAGCAATGTACTAGTGTTTAATTACTTTCCAAGTGGTTTCTCATAAGTCAAATGACATCAGTTAGTTAAAACTTACAATGCGTAATACGTGTTATAGCACTTAAGATTTTCTGGACACAAAAGTATTCAAGTAATAATCACCTGTGACCAAGTTTATACAAATTGCAAGTAAATGGATGGCCAATACTTTAATGAAGTTTTGTAGAACTATTGGAATTATTTGCATTTACAAGATTCATTATCCTTATGGTAATCTGGGTTTCCTATAACCACGTGGATTCAAGAGATCAGGGAGTGAACTACAGCCACTCTAAAGACAGAACACCTGTGGTGGCTCCTCTGACGTTTTCCCACAACCCCTACCAGTCTTTCTTGCTGAGATATCTGGGAGCTCTCCTAGTGAATGCTGGGAGTTAAACCGGGGAAAGAATAACCTGTAATCAAATCCAAATGGTGAAGTGCAAGCCAAAAGGAGAGACAGAGTCACGTGAGGGTTAGAAACTCGGCACCAGGAATGTGGCAATGAGCAAGGTCAGTCTGAATCTAGCAAGTTCTACTTGCAACAAGTAGACTGAAAAGCACCTGACTTTTTTCTTTTTCATTTCCTTCTTTACGAAAAATTTCATTAGACACTAATTGCATGTTTTGTAGACGCTCTGCTTTAAATATAGACATGAAAGAGTTTGGATTTTATTCTGTGACAGTTGGAATGCACACACAAAATAAGTTCTGGGCAGGAGAACATTGGATGGGAATTCCAGAAATATTCATCTGGCAATAAGATGTCAGCTCAATTTAAGGTCAAGGTTTAACTGTTAAAAGCAATAATTTCTAGAGAAAATAGTCAAAGTATGACTTGGGGAAATAAACATAGAAATGGAAATGAAGAGAAAATAAGGAAATTTATCTTGGAAGTAGAATTGGCATGGATTGGCAACTGGTTAGATATGAGAGATCTCTCCTTAATCTATTTTTTTTCCATAATTCTTAAAGATGTAGTCAATAACTGTGGACTATACTACAGGAAATCTCTTGTCTTTTGCATGTTTTGCCAAATGCTCTTTTTCCTGTTTTGGGTCTAGAGCCAAGTTCTAAATTTTATGATACAGTAGGGAGTGTTGTAAGCACCAGGTGGTGAGTATGCTCCAAGCACACCTATTAAATGCTATGACTGTAGAAATCTAGAAAGAATAATCAACAAAATACACAATTTAATGTTAACAAAGCATGTATAGTATTTGCTTTGTTTCCCCTTTCCCTGCCACCACATTTTTGGTTTTATGTTTCATCGAAACATCATTTGGGATGCCTGGAGATTAGAAATAGCTTTCTATACAGCTTTTTCTACATTCCTGTTTACTGTCCGTGTTATAATGGACTCTGGTCCCCACAACTGAGACCCTCAGCTAGGCAGTTTCTGATTTCAGCAGGAGGTCTTCAGTACTTTAAGACACCACGTGAAGCCTTTGCCAGTTTCTGAGGCTGTGAGCAAAAGGGGATCTTCGTTGTATTTTCTCATCATTGCTGCCTTTCCCCCACCTCTCTCCATGGCTTTTGTGTTGAGGCATAGAGTCACTTCCATTCCCTTTTTGTAGACTTTGCCCCATTTAAACCCTCAAAGATTTCTCTGCCCGTAAGCTCTATTCCTACTTCTTTCTAACTTCTGTAATCTTTTACCACACTTAGATGGAACCCTTTTCCCACTTCATTTATAATAGTTTATCAAGCACCTTTTGGTTTTGGACTTGGAGTGCTGATGGAAATCAATGAAAAACATTTCCTGCTTCATAGGAAAGTGGAATCTAAGTTCCAGGTTCCATAGAAGTAGACTGGGGAGCTGGCTGTCCCCCAGGAAAGGCAGAGATGCGAGAGACCAGAGGCAGCTGCCTGCAGTCTTGTTGACACTTCCATCGTTGGCAGATGGTGCCTTGATAGATGTTCACTGTGGTGTTGAAAATGTTGTGGGCACTGAACCACGGGCAAGTTTTTATTCCCCTTGTTTCTGAAGCGACAAGAAAATATTTTCTGTGTCTCAAAACACTGCTGCAGATCCCCTGAGACTAGTTCAAGAGTGGAATTCTGGCCGTTTTAGATTCCCACTCTTACGAAGTATAACTACAGGGACCAAGAGACCACCCTATCTGTCTGTCTGTCTGTCCACCTGTCTATCTGTCTGTCTATCTATCATCTATCTCTATTCATTTATTTATTTGGGGAAGCCATCCCTAGTTCTATTTTTATTAGAACTTTTGAACCATTTTATGTTTCCTGGCTGAACGGAAAAATGAGAACAAATAAATAAATACACAAATGAAGACTTCATTAGCAGTCATCGGTTTGGATTGAACTGTGATTCATCTTGGACACAAGCGAATAGCCACCTGTCTCAAAAAAGTCACACCAAGTTCTGCTCTAGCAGAAACTAGCTGGGGAAGCCTAAACAGTAAGCTACAGCTTAAATATAGGCTGCAAATGGTTTCCTTTGTTCCTCTGGGAGGAGAGTGGTTTGAAAGAGGAGGAGTTGGGTAACAGAGCTCAGATACTTCTCATTTAAAAAAACTTCGTGGACATTATTTTACATAAAATTTCTGTTTCTCAGGATTCTTTTAAACATTTTTGTCAGCAGCATAGCTAGGCATTGTTGATTTGTGCCTTCAGAAGCCTCAGAGCAAAGTGATGAGAGGACCAGCAGGCTCAGTTCAGCCCCATTGTCTGCAGCCGGGATGGTTTTATTGTCTGTTACTTGGGGATGTGTGGGCCAAGCTATTCCATAGATGTCCATGAATTGTCTTCCTTCTCATCTTCGTATCAGTGTTCTGTTCCTGCACCTGTATTCTATTATCGCTTTGTACACAGGTCACCTATAATAGCCTCCACATCGTGTTCTAGTTATCTGTTTATACAGAAAAGCCAAACTGCTGACTCATATAGCACGTAATTTATAAATAAGTGAATTCTCCATCCTTGATTACAGTACGCAAAATAATGACAGCGAAAATATATTTTTCTTCATGGTTCAAGACTAATCACTGGGGACTCTCCATTCAAATTTGACTATAGAAGGATGTTGTATAATTCGTTATCAAGATATATATGATGGTTGGGAATGAAAAGTTTCCTTCTATCCTTCTAGATTCTTCTGGCTGGTCTAAGAATTCAATTGACATGAGATACGTTAACAGGAGAAAAATCAAACAAAAGTTTAGTATACGTGGGAAAAACCCAGGAAAACTGAGTAACTTGCCAAAATAGTCTAAGCCTTCACCTTAAATACCATCTTCAGCTAAAGACAAAGGGGGATGTTGGGAGTAGTGGATTAGGACTTCAAAGGGGAAGAAGGCAATTGACATGGGGGTGAAAAAGCAAATGTTTGCTAAACAAAGCTTTGTTGGACCATGCAGAGACAGTGGGACACAAAGGGAACTCTGATCTCCAGGCCCTGCTAGTTTCCCCAGCACACCTGGCCCATATTCTTTGCAGATATCTCCGGTGATGCTCTATTCCAGGAACAGACCCTTTATCTAAATTCTTTTAGGTATTTAAGGGGGAGGTAACAAGAAAATCTTCCTGGGTCTTCTGTTTTCTTAAAAATAGTTAGCTTAAATTAATCTTCATGCAAGAGACACATTTTGAGGTGGCAAATTTTGCTCCCCTACAACTTCAAGGGCATTTCTGTCCATTTTGCAAAGCCAAGCATACAATAGGAATTGGCATCTGACCCATAATTCAGAATTGAGATTTATCAAAGGATCTCTGTCACACATAATGATAATTTTACCTGGTGAACACTAGAGTTAATTGAAAGATCTGAATCCAAATCTTAATTCTTATATTTTGAAGCTTTGTAGATGTGGGTGCGTTTTTGAGTTTTTATTCTCCCACCTTTAGAAGGAACCAGCAATAGGAACTGACACATAGGATTAATGTAGGGATCAAATGAGGATTTATATAAAGTGCTTAAAAACAAAGTGCTATGTATTTGTTGTTAGAGTGGTTGAGAAGGTGTGGGTCTTTAACACCACGCTTTGCAAAAAGTATCTGGTTCTTCTATTTTCTGTGATATGCAAATAAAAGTTGATCTTTCAGGAGACTACATCTCCCCCCAAATAATTTTTTTCTTTACTCAGAAAAATAGATAAATGATTCAGAAATACTTAGGAAGGGAATGTCAGTTTTATTACAAATATTTGGTAATGCTTTAATTCAATGGTTTGTGGTTCTACCTGTAGTTCCCTTTTCAGTTTCACATCCAGTTAGACATTTAGAAAACTGGAAGGCTCGTTTATTTCTCTGTTTTTGAATGTTTTAGAGGGTGGTTTATGCTTTTAAATTCTTAAAAATCTGATTAATTGGTTCACAAATGGTTTTCTTTTTTTAAAAAAAAACTGTACTGATTATATTAGATGTATAATTCAAACACTGAATTCCTGTTTTAAATGTTTGATAATACTATTACCAAATTTAAAATCAAAAGAAGTCATAACTAAGAATCCTTCCTTAAGATCCTTGGTTGAAAAATGGATTTGATCATTGTATGTATGCACATGTTAACTTGAATTTAAGTATCATTACACTCACACAATATCTTTTTTATCGCTAAGTTGTAACCAAGAGAAATGCTATTTGGTTTTTTCATATAAAAATATCATCCAAGTGGAACTTAATTAGTTGAAATCATGTTTTGTTTTACTCATGGCCTTGGTGAGAAGGGTGTTTGCTTTGTTGGCTCAGCCCAATACTCTCCTGCAGCCTGGTCGATTCGTGGTGATGTGCTGTGTCTCTCTGTCCTCAGCAAGAGGGTAAAGAGGAACCACAGATTGCTCTCATTGAATTCATAAAATACTCTGAACTGGAAATCAAGTTACAAAGAACAGCATGACTTACAGGAAAGGTTAGGACGCAGCAGAATAACAACACTGAAGCAAAACGAAGCCCCACCTAAGATCCTAAGAGAGGGTCCCATTCCATCATGGCAGACTAGTTCCCCTCTTCCCAAGACCACCCCTTACCATCCTGATCTCTCCATCCACAGCCTGTCTCCATTTTTCAGGACCTCTCTAGATAGAACACTGAAGCATCCTGTTTTTTGAAATTATGTTGTCAGTGACCTTGCCATGTATATGGCTTTACCTTTTGCCTATGAGAAAACTTCCAAATCAATCTATGATGTCTTGAAAAACAACTTCAGGGAGATGAACTACAGGTAGAATCAGAAAGGAGTGTACTTAGTTCAGCACTGAGAAGTGGACACAGTATAAATGGAAAAAGCTCTATAGATAGGCACAAATCAAAAAGATAGTTGCAGAGTACTAATAGCCACAAATCAGAAGACAGTCTTATGTACAAATAGTGCTTTATCTGTCCTTTTGACTTTGCTGTCAGTAGCCATTTTCAAACACAAAAGAAGCAATAGTCTTAAATACTTTGGAGCAAAGGAGTGTTTTATATTTTTTATGGCCAAAAGCCTAGATCAAGGTCAACTTTTGGTATTAAGCCCAAGTTTAACTGATGGTGGGTCAAGGTATTCAGCCAGTGACACACAGAGAATATCTGACATGCAGATATTTTGTGATATGTCCTCGTAGTTATTGCTTCATGTGAAACATACCTGAAGCTAATAGAAGGGAATTTCTTACTTGAATTGAGGAATGGAAAGCTTTTAGAAAACATAATATTATTCCCTCCAACCAACACAAAAATCCATGTGACTGTGATAATTTAACTAATAAGTACTAAGTGGATAAATCCTAGCAACTTCTATGTACAAGCTATGAAATTTTTAATGTCTTTGACTGAAAGGTTTTAAAATGCAGTTGGAACTGAAATATTTTCTGACATATAATCCAATACCTTTTATTGTTTATAAAACAAATGATGGGAAACTAAATGTAAACCCAGATAATGTTTTTATCTCTATGAAAGCATAAATTCCTTATTAAGCAACTGCAAAATCTTTTTATGAGTTTAATGATGTGGCTGTTATAACACTAGGTTGAATAAACTGCTCATTCTTTTGTGTTTTTTGTGAGACAGTTTCATTAAGAACAGTTAAGTTGCATTGTGTGAAGCTGTGATCAGAAATATTTCTCATTTAAATTGTAAAACGTCTGAACCGCATAGTATTGGGGAGAATTACATCTGTATTAGTGAGAAGACTGAGTTTCCACCCTTGGATTTTTAGCAAAAATATTTTCATTATGTCTTAATTTAACTTTGCATCTTTAACTTTTTATTTACAGTAGTATTTTTGGACTGGGTGTCAGGGAGAGAGAAATTTCCCCCTCTACCCGTCTTGAGCTCTTGTGGCTAGACTAATAATAAAATTGTTACAAGACAGATTAACAGGAGAAGAAGAAACAAATTTAATTCATGTGCAAGGAGATCTCATAGAAATGGGACCTTAGAAGTGGCCAAAGCAGAAGGCTTTTATATTTTTTAGACAAAGAAACAATAAATTTAAGAGGAATTGACAGGACAAAGAAATGTAGGTGGCATGGTTAATTAGTAAGGAATTTAAGCAAAGTTTGGGCTTGGGTAGTAAATTCAGAAAGAAGTAACAAAGTTTGTTTCTACAGGCTTCTGGGCCCTGAATCCCCTGTCTGGTGATAAGGATGTCTTTCTACCTCCTTTTTCAGAGAGGGTACCTTTCACATGGGAGATTTATTTCCCGCTTTCGGGAAACAGAGAGGAAGGTCAAAGTGTCCCTCTTACAATGGCTGTTTCTTAACTAACTTTAAAATAATCAATATGCCATTGAGGCATTGTTTGGGACAGCCTGCGCTGGTCCCCAACATGGGTTTATTATTAGAGACTTGAGTTCTGAAAATTTGTGAGCAGCAAGTTCAAAGTGACCTTCAAGGTTAAGTGGAAATCTTCTCTTTTTTTCTAGCAAACTCCCTCTCTCATTTCTCAGAGCTGTCTTTCCAGAACATTACCATTTTCTCCAGTTCCCTTTCTCACCCATTCTTATGCCAATACTGTGGTGTTTACTTTTAACCCATCTGGGTCTTTATATTTAAAGTGGATATGTAAAGTACAGTTGGATCTTGTTTTTTTTTTTTTATCAATATAGTAATTTTTGTCTTTTGAGTGTTTATTTATATTTAAATTGATAACTGATACAGTTGGTTTATTTATTTTATTTTTTTAACATCTTTATTGGAGTATAATTGCTTTACAGTGGTGTGTTAGTTTCTGCTTTATAACAAAGTGAATCAGCTATACATATACATATATCCCCATATCTCCTCCCTCTTGCGTCTCCCTCCCACCCTCCCTATCCCACCCCTCTAGGTGGTCACAAAGCACCAAGCTGGTCTCCCTGTGCTATGGGGCTGCTTCCCACTAGCTATCTATTTTGGTGATACAGTTGGATTAACTCTATCTTCTTGCTAGCAGTTTTCTACTAGTCCAATGTGTTCTTTATTTGATGTTATTTCTCCTTTCCTAACTTCTTTTAGAATAATCAAATATTTTTTATTGTTGCATTTTTCTCCTCTGTTTAGTTCTAGTTCTAATTCTTTGTGCTTTTGGTAGTTGAATACACATTTCAAAATGCATTCTTATTACCCTTAAATAAATACTTGCACCAATTTCTGAATGATACAAGAACCTTACACAAGCTTATGCCCATTTTACTTCTTCCCACCAAACTGGGACACCTTTGAGAGTGAAAAAGTTAGACACTGTTAATAATTGTTACCAGAATTGGCATAAACTGGGAATATGTTGGGGCAATTCAGGACATGGAGAGACCCTGTGGACCCTGAACAACAAAATGGAGTCACTTATGTCAAAGGGATCTAAAGTGGAGCCAGAGGTCACTAAGGACACAGAACTTACACACATCCACACCTGGAGGCAACATAAACTTCTGATTTGGCCAACCAGTCAGGCCCCCTGGAACTCATTTTCTTCACTCTCTGGAAACTGCAGCTTAACCACCAATCAGCTGCCAACAGGTAACTGAATGCCTGCCAACACCAACCACAGTTCTGCAAAACAACCTATGTTACTTCTCTGGAATGTCTTTGTTCTCTTTATAAACCTCTGCCATTTTTACTTCCCTTGGAGCATATTTGAGTTGCTACTCAAATCTGTGCTTCCCGAATTGCAATTCCTAAGACCCTAAATAAACCCTTTTCTTACTTGCAGCTCTATGGTCAGACCACCCAAGATGGCTGTTCTCTTGCTCTCTGTCCATCCCCTGCTCAACCAGTGCATGCTTCACCTGCACCCTACTCACATGTCTAACCTTCCCGCATACTTGTCCCCAGAACCCAGCTAGTGATTGTTCTAACCTTTAGATCAGAACATCTCCACCACGACAGCTTATCAAAGGAGTGGTAATGGGTGTGCCCCTCTTCTAGTTTCCCTGGTAACTGATGAGCCAACCTGACATCACTTCCCCCTATAACTGGTAACCTCCCTCCTCCAGGGAGCACAGACTGCCACCATGTCCTGCCCAGCGCCTACCCAAGGCTCCCACCTTGGCTGAAGTTCTAGTTTATTTGGGTGTCCTCTGTTCCTGGCTTCTGTTCTTGGGACTTTGTTTCCTGTTTTGTCTTGGTGAGTAATTACTCCTGGCATAATGGGAAGTTGGTTTTAAGGGTGAGACTGTTGCACCCTCCTCCTAGTACTCTTTCTTGCTGGTTTTATGTACAAGAACTATGGTCCCCGGCTTCCCTGGTGGCGCAGTGGTTGAGAGTCTGCCTGCCGATGCAGGGGACACGGGTTCGTGCCCCGGTCCGGGAAGATCCCACATGCCGCGGAGCGGCTGGGCCCGTGAGCCATGGCCGCTGAGCCTGCGCGTCCGGAGCCTGTGCTCTGCAACAGGAGAGGCCACAGCAGTGAGAGGCCCGCGTACCGAAAAAATAAAAATAAATAAATAAATGCTGAGGGCACAAGACACTGCCTGGCATATAGTAGTTACTTAAGAAAAGGTAGCAGTATTTTTCCCCATAATTTTTTTCATAAACACATACTTGCCTTAGCTGAAGTTTACAGTTTGTATTTTTGAGAATCCCCTGTTGTTCAAAGATTGGGAGGCACTGTCCCACCAGCCCAGCAGGAATGGCCTTCAGTCTGTCCCTGCTACTAATCTTTCTTAATGCACATTGACCATGACACCCTTCTGCCTGCAAAGCTTAACAGGTTGGCCACCACCTGAGAATGAAGTCCAGACTTAGCACAGCAAAGAATTTCCTGAGTCCTTCCCTGCCACTCCCTCTCTACAGCCCACATTCTAACAAACTCAACTCTTGCTTCTCCCTGTTCAATAAATCCCTCTTTGGGGCCTTTGCTCAGGCTGCCTGGAGAGCACTTACTTACTCTTCATGCCCGATCCCATCTTCGCTGTTTAAGTTTCTCTGGTCTGTCACAACTGAGTTAAGTTTTTCCTTTTCTCTGCTCCAATATAACCTAGTATAGGTAGGCAGCTCTGAAAACAAGATAAATAAGTGTTTGAGAGTTAACCTAATAACTGAGATCAACATGCCAAAGACACTTTATTTTTTTATTTTATTTTATTTTTAATATTTTTAAAAGATTTTTTTCTTTTGATGTGGGCCATTTTTAAAGTACTTATTGAATTTGTTACAATATTGCTTCTGTTTTATGTTTTGCTTTTTTGGCCATGAGGCACGTGGCATCTTAGCTCCCCAACCAGAGATCAAACCCGCACCCCCTACATTGGAAGGTGAACTCTTAACCACTGGACTGCCAGAGAAGTCCCTGCCAAAGACACTTTAGAGGTAACATTTCTCCAATCAGAATCGCCAAGTGCTACAATGGTGGTTCTCATCCCCAGAGAGGCATTTTTTAAAATTCGTTGGGTGTTTTTTGTCATAACCGTGATTGAACATACAGTCACTTCTGCTATAATGCTTGTTTTGAAACCATAAATTTATTCCAAGGAAATCAATATATCAGGGAACACATTTAGCATAAGGTGAATGTCACATTTGCTTTTTGCAAAATTTCATCAGTGGGAAAGCTAAGATGAAGTAAACGACTGCATCCAGATGAATCCAGATGCATGAGAATACACAAAATACACACACACACACACACTGTTCAAACATCTACCAGCTACCTCAGTTTACCATGTATGTTATCCTACAAAGTTATGTTTTATTGTTCTTTTGCATTTGTGAATATATATAGAGACACAGACAAAACACTTGCAACATCACAAATCTGTTTAAGCATTCTGGTTCAAACCTCCAAGTAGTACTTACAAGAGAGAGAAACCACTTGAGGATCCTAATGGAAATTGTCAATTATCCTATTGGTGCTAGTAGTGTCAGGTTTAGTGGTTTCCAACATCACTGCAATTTCCAAAGTCTTCAGTTGCCAGATGAAACTCCCAGTGCAGATGAGAAAGCTGGAAAAGAATTTCCAGCAATAATACATAAGTTAATTAAAGAAGAACGTTATACCTTGGATCAAAATTTCCATTTTGATGAAATAGATATCTGTTAGAAACACAAGCCGTGAAAGACCTGAATCTCAAATTCAAAAACGCGCACGGGGATTAAAGGCTGAGAAAGAGCTCTGAAAGGATAATGAATCATACCTCTCTGCATCTGGTGTCACAATTCAGAAAACCCTCCTTCTAGTACCTCATCATCATTTTCAAGTGGCAGCCCTTCCTGTGCCCACTTCCCCAAACAAACTCCAGGTCTTTTGCAAGGTAAAGTGCCGTATTTATCCTAGATTTTTTTTTCTTTCTCTTTTTCTTTTTTTTTTGGCTGCGCCACGCAGCATGTGGGATCTTATTTCCTGACCAGGGATCAAACCTGTGCCCCCTGCATTGGAAGCGCAGAGTCCTAACCACTGGACCGCCAGGGAACTCCCCTATCCTAGATTTTAGGCACTATTACCATTTAACATATATAAAATTGTGCTACCCTTTTTATTAGGTTTCTTTTTTAAAACATGTTGATGACAAAATTTAGCCCATTTTTCCCTATCATAAGCCCTATGGTTCTTAACTGCAGAATTTTGCATAGTAAGTGTTTTTTAAGGAGTGTGTATGTCATGTTAAAGTAGAACTGGCTGTACCACTGATACCTAGTGTGCAGGTGCTAGGAATGGTAAACGTTGCCTATGTGGGAAACCCCCCAAATTTTACGTTGGACACTGCTTCCCAGTGTCCCTTTTGGCATAAGCATAGATGAAAAACTATATATAATTATAGGAGCCTAGAACCCAACTCAGTTTTACATATAGACTAAAAATGTTTTTGAGTAGTTTATTATTAAACTGAATTTTCAAGAAATGTCATTACCATGTAAATTAAGAGGGGATTTTTTTTCTCAAGAATTGTTCATCATCTGGGGAAGGCAGTCTCCTGGTTGCAATGCCAATTGGGATTTTTTAGTCACCAAAAAATAAATAAATAAATAAAACACACAAAAATATAACAAACAAAACCCCACTGTCATCCATTTGCTTTTATAAGTGTCATTTTCATAGTCTACCTGTTTCTGCAAAGATCTGATTACTTCATTACATCTTCTAGTGTACTCATTCTATACTATTGAAAATACATATTGTAAATGAAATTCCTTTAATAGATTTAGAGCATCATGTTGTAGTACCCATGCTTTTATTTTCTGTATTCTAGTATTTTGACACCTGCGGTCTTGCTGATCCTGCTAGGACTGCCCTCCTCTTACGGTTGCTGATATGTTTTGAATTCTCATATTTGCATAGCTATGGTCTGCTCTGTTCAGTGAAAGATTCTTGAAATTGAATTTTACTTTCTTTAGACTTAGATAAACATAATACCTACAGAGCGACTGGCACATAGAAGGTGCTGAATGAGTAATGTATATAAAGCTGTAAGGTTATCAATCTTATCAAATTATTAAAATTTTCATTATTGGGGAGGCAGAATAAAGTATTGGATATGAACTTGTACTCCAAGGTTAGATGGTTCTGATATCAAGACCCCACTTTGCCACGTATAAGCTGTATGTCCTTGACTTCTTTAAACGTTAGTATTAACATCTCTGTCAACTGAGAATAAATATATTACTTATTTGGAGGTCCATAATTATTTAAACGTGTGAAGTATTTAATGAAAGGCATAGTTCCATAAGCCCTTGGTAAAATGTAATTTCCATTACTATTATTATTTCTGTTTTGATGATTGTTTTTAATCTTTTTATTCTCCATCTAATAAGCTGAATTAAAACTAATAAGCCGAATTGCTTGTACCTGTCATGAAAGCTATTTCCCTTAACTTTGGCATATGTGTAATGCAGAAAGTAAGAATCTGATCATTTGGATCTTGTGTCTAGTGTGTCAAATATTCAAGAATAACTCCAGAGTGCCTCATCTCTACCAGACTTTCTCAATTCCCATCTTTGGGAAAAAATGGCTTTCTCCACACCCCCTTCCCTCATGAGAATTTTTTTTTTTTAAAGGGCTTCAAATGCTTGGCTTTTTATTTATTTATTTGTTTATTTATTTATTTATTTTTGGGTGTGTTGTGTCTTCGTTTCTGTGCGAGGGCTTTCTTTAGTTGTGGCAAGCGGGGGCCACTCTTCATCGCAGTGCGCGGGCCTCTCACTATCGCGGCCTCTCTTGTTGCGGAGCACAGGCTCTAGACGCGTAGGCTCAGTAGTTGTGGCTCGTGGGCTCTAGAGCACAGGCTCAGTAGTTGTGGCACATGGGCTTAGTTGCTCCGCGGCCTGTGGGATCTTCCCAGACCAGGGCTCAAACCCGTGTCCTCTGCATTAGCAGGCAGATTATCAACCACTGCGCCACCAGGGAAGCCGGAGAATGTTTTAATGAAAGGAATTTTGTCTATATCATCTCAAGGGTTTTCACTAAAAGGGTTAGCCACATGGGTAAGGAAGGATAATGTTATGTTATGACTTTATATTATCTTAACTAAATGGGAAAACATCAGGTATGATTTCCAGAGGAAATTAAATGAATAGAAGACTCACATGGTTCTTGCAAAGGTAAATCATTTAGCTCTCATTTATTACAAGTGTTTTCCACTAGTCTCTAACCCCTTTTTTCTTCACTTATTTTCTCCTTTTGGTTGTGAGGTTATAAAAATAAATGATGGGAACAAATAAACTCCATAAATTTCCAATTATAGGATTACCTATAATTTAGGTTATTACAGAATAATGTTAAAGATGGCACAAAGCCTTCTAAAATTAACAAAAATGTACCTACCAACAACACAGTTTTGGAACGCTGAGGTTCGTGTCCAGGACTCACTGGAGGAGCCCCTACCTGTAGACTCACTAATTTTGATTTCTGCTGTTGTCCTCAATTCCAGCGCCAACTTCTCCGTGTTATGTGCATTTAAGTTTATTGTAGGCTCAACAAAAAGTTTACAGTTTGATGCCAGCATTTATTAGTGGTGTTACAAATCAATTCCAAAACAAGTAATTATGTTGGAAACACAATAGTCAGCACAAGCACAATCCGATACTTTGTGAGCAGTGTTGGCCAGTTCCCACGGAGGAGTGTCTGGGGAGAATGGAGGAGAAACTTCACGGCTAAGTAGTCACTGGTCTTTTCACTTATTGGCTTTTAAATAGTTCGATATATTGTAGAGATAACCCCAGGTAAAGCAGGGGTGGAAAGGGCCTCAAAACATGGAAAAAGTAGAATACTCATCTCTATAATGTTCAATAAAATAATTCATTTCTGATATACGGTGAGAAGAATCATGGCCATGTGAGTTTGAAAAAACTCACCGTAATATTAAGGCTTTTGGCGATTTTCTCATAGCTGTGGCATTTGTGATTTAAATCACCTAATTCTTTGCTCCTTTTCCTTTTCAATAATGTTTTTTTGTTTGTTTTATTCTAAAGCAACTATGTATGTATTATCCATTCTTAAATAAGAGATGATAGATTAAATGGAAATGCCAATGATTTATGATTGCTTCTTTGACATATGTAATTTAACCCTCTTGGTTATTTGAGATTCTATTGCATTCAGCTACTTAAAAAATATTTTCATGTGTACATGTGACTTTATAATGCATTTCATTTGGAAAATGAGGCATCACCTAAAATAGTATCATTTTTTTTTTTTTTTTTTTTTTTTTGCGGTACACGGGCTTCTCACTGTTGTGGCCTCTCCCGTTGCGGAGCACAGGCTCCGGATGTGCAGGCTCAGCGGCCATAGCTCACGGGCCCAGCCGCTCTGCGGCATGTGGGATCCTCCTGGAACGGGACATGAACTCGTGTCCCCTGCATTGGCAGGCGGACTCTCAACCACTGCGCCACCAGGGAAGCCCCTAAAATAGCATCTTTTTAAAAAATTCCCAGAACAGTAAATGATAATTGATAAAGCGTGCATTCATTTCAACTCAATTCCAAAACTTTGCTACATGTTCAGCCCTAAACTAGGTGCTACATGGAATACAAAAGAATTCTACTTTAGACCGTGTAGGTGACACTATGCAGTCTCTGAGCATGAATAGTTACATTATTTGCTCATGAACAAAAACATACACCTTGGGACTGAATATGAATCTTTAAAAATCAAACTTGGGATATTAACAAATGATAGAACAGATTTTCCTGCTAAAAGAATAAAATGAACAAAATAAATAAACAGGTTTTAAAAGACAAATCCACTGGGATAATATGAGGAAACTGGATGGAATAAGAAATAATCACGGACCCGGTTTTCAACCTGGGTGTTCAGAAGAGGGAATGTTAATGCTTCAGCAACAATCATGTAAGATAGCTTTTTAAAAATAATTCAAGATAGACCTAGAGTCTGTCATACAGAGTGAAGTAAGTCAGAAAGAGAAAGACAAATACCGTATGCTAACACATATATATGGAATTAAAAAAAATGTCATGAAGAACCTAGGGGTAAAACGGGAATAAAGACACAGACCTACTTGAGAATGGACTTGAGGATATGGGGAGGGGGAAGGGTAAGCTGTGACAAAGCGAAAGAGAGGCATGGACATATATACACTACCAAACGTAAGGTAGATAGATAGTGGGAAGCAGCCGCAGAGCACAGGGAGAGGAGATCAGCTCGGTGCTTTGTGACCACCTGGAGGGGTGGGATGGGGAGGCTGGGAGGGAGGGAGATGCATGAGGGAAGGGATGTGGGAACAGATGTATATGTATGACTGATTCACTTTGTTATAAAGCAGAAACTAATTTAAAAAAATTTTTTTAAAGAAAATAATAATAATTCAATATAATACCAATGTCAAGATAATTGCTGAAAAGCAAAGACGTCTGAAAATATTTGCTAAGCTAACTACAATTCTTCTTTTAAAAAACTCAAGAATTGAATTTGTAAATCTAAGAAAAATGAGGACATTTAATCTTTATGTAAACCCCTAAAAATGAGTTCTGATTCATTTACAAGGAGCCAGTAAATTTACAGTGCTGGCCTTTCAGGGAGGTGCATAAGCCCCTAGGTTTCTATAGATGGGCATGAAGTGGTGGTCTTGGCGGGGGTGGCAGTCATCTTCTGGGGTACATGGCAACAGACAGCAGGGCACTAGTTTCTGGAAAGATCTAAGTAGAAAAAGAAGTAGAAAGACCCCACTCCCAGGAAACTAGAGTACCTCCTGAGCACCACAGTATAGATTCATGTGCTCAGAAAAGAGAAATTAAGAGGGAAGTTTGAGAATCAAATAGACCCAGGTTCCAATCCAGACATATGATTTGGAGAAGTTACTATACCTCTCTAGTTTCAGTTATCTAGGCAATAAAATATAGAAAACTGCAGTACATATGCTGTATACTATTTTTGAGAATTTAATATGGTGCTTGGCATATAATAAACGTTGCCCCCCAAAATGCAGCTTGTGTACTAAAGTTGGTCTAATGTTGTGCTGATGGAACTAAGGAAAAGGTCTAAGACAAAGGTTAGGGCAAAGCTAAATGTGGCAGGGGGGTGTTAATGGCTCCAAAGATAAAAGGATGAAAGGGCAAGAAGAGCTGGTGAGCACAGCAGGTGACCACAGGAGCCAGTAGGAACTGGGTGAAGGAGATGCTAAGGGTACCAGGAATGTCTTCAAATCATTAAGAATTGTGTTTGGATGGATATGTCTGCCTTTTTCGCTCCCCTGAGGACAGTGTCCATTGCTTTCACTGGCTTCTCAAAGGAATATGTAACTTAATTAAAAAGAGGAAACGCTGGGAGAGCATTTTCCTCTCTTCATGATTAAAGCACTGCAGTGGAAGACCAACTCATTCTCTTATTTTTAGGGGGCTTCTTTCCTGCCACAGCCAGCTCATTTTTGTAAAACAGGTGCATGGATCTGCACAGCATGTTCATGGCTACTGAGTGTGAACTTGGGCTTCTCTCTGCAAGAAGTGCAATCAGCTGAAGAAGGTGTGACTGAGAAATAGACTTTGGCATTTACAGAAGAAAGATTGAGATTCAAAATCTGTGGTTCCATTTTGTGATCATGGTACTACTGAATCTTTTATCAAATTTAAAATTGTTTGCATTCGTGAGTACATAGAATTCTTGCCAGGTAAAGCTACTTTAATTTGGTGAACTCAGGCCTGGAGTATATTTTATTTCTAAATTTATTACTTTTCTCAAATTTATTCAGTTCAAGAGGCTGTAAAGTGGGTGCCGATGCCTCTTACAAGGTAAAGATGTTGTTTACTTTGGCCAGCTTCAAACGCTTTTGGAAGGAGCTGGGTGTCAATATCTACAAATATAGTTGCACTGACTTCAATTTGGTAGAAAGAAATTTGATTCTGATACTTTGAACTGCAGTTTTTAGCTCATGACCCCACTCCTCAGCTGTAATTCTACAAAAATTTTCCATTAAGGGCAGAGCACATTAATTTTATCTTTGAGGGCTTCCCTGGTGGTGCAGTGGTTGAGAGTCCGCCTGCCGATGCAGGGGACGCGGGTTCGTGCCCCGGTCTGGGAAGATCCCACATGCCGCGGAGCGGCTGGGCCCGTGAGCCATGGCCGCTGAGCCTGCGCGTCCGGAGCCTGTGCTCCGCAACGGGAGAGGCCACAACAGTGAGAGGCCCGCGTACCGCAAAAAAAAGAAGAAAAAAAAAGAAATTTATCTTTGAGCTAATATGTACAATTTACTGAAGTATTTCATACGTTTTTAAAATGGTTATTGTTTTCTAGACTATCAGATGTAAAAATATATGAAGTCTATTCAAACATGGAATAACTCAGATTGTTGCTGCTTGTAATCCTTTTCTCTTCAGTGAGATAATTCAAGTTTTGTTTCTCCCCAAATATGAGATCTCAACGAGCTTAAGGGGTGAAATCAAATCAAGTCATCTGGCTCAGGATTAAATTTAGACAATATTTCTTAGTAACTATTTTGGCTGAAATTCATACAGAATAACATCCTAATAACTATTAATATGGTGAAAAGTTCACTGTCATCTGTCAGAATGCATAGCACCCGAAGAAGATTCACTATCGTACATTTTCATTAAATTAGCACCTTTGACTCAGAAGTTCCAATACAAGAATTAACAAGATTAAAAACATTTTTGCATCAAACCAAAAAGTCCATGACATACCAGATCCATCTATGTCCCTTCATACATACATGGTCAATAACTTTGTTTCTTTTTCATTACAACATTGGTTTTTTTTACATTAATATGTTTTATTTGGGAAGATTGTTCATATATATTTAAAGGTTTCTAGTTAACAAAATTCTATTTATTCTGACAGGAAGCTCAAACAAGTCTTTTTCAAAATTTTCTGTGCTTTATTGAGAAAAGGAACATGGACATCAAAAACGTGTCACCACAAATCCAAATCAAGTCTCATATCTATAATGTTGTTCGTGATGACTAAGGTGATTATTGATGAGCCTGGCACAGTGTAAGATCTGAAAGTCTTTCTGAACTACCAAGAAATGATTAAATTATTGAGATACAGAGGATATAATATGAAATCCGAAGAGCTGTTTTAGACTACTGACTGGTCTACTTACTGACAGATCCTTTGTGCACTTTCCCCAGTCTCCCCTAATATTAAAATTTTGCAAAAAATGGCACATCATCATCACCAGAATATTTGCATTGAACTTATTCACTTACCCAGTTTTACTTGTTCTCATTTATGTGTGTGTGCATTTAGCTGCATACAATTTTATCCACTACCACAAGGATCTCTTCTGTTGCCCTTTTATTATCAAACCTACCTTCCTCAGCCCCTCCCCCATCACTAAGCTGTTCTTCATTTCCAAGTTTTGTCATTTCTAAAATGTTATACAAAATGGAGTCATACAGTTTGCAACATTTTAGGTTTGGCTTTTTTTCACTTAGCATAATTCCCCAGAGATTCACTCCAGTGACTACTTGTATCAATAGTTCATTCTCTTTTATTTCTGAGTAGTATTCCGTGGTGTTGATGGAATAGCATTTGCTAAACCATTCATCTGATGAAGAACATCTGGATTGATTACAGTTTTGCATTTTTGTGAATAAAGCTGCTATGAACACTCATGTACAGGTTTTTATGCAAATGTTTTCATTCCTCTGGGTTAAATGCTCAGGAGTGCAATTGCTACACCACATGATAATTGTGAAACTTTTTCCAGAGTGGCTGTACTATTTTACATTCTATTGTGCAGTGTATGAATGATCCAGTTCCTCCACATTATCACCAGCATTTGATATTATCACTATTTTAAAAATTTTATCCATTCTGACATCCATGTAGTGATATCTTATTGTGGTTTTGGTTTGCATTTCCTTGATGGCTAAAGATGTTCAGCATCTTTTAATGTGCTTATGTACCATCTGTATATCTTTCTGGGGGAATTGTCTCTTCATCTCTTTTGCCTGTTTTCTATTTTAATTGTGTGTTCTTTACTGTTGAGTTTTGGGAATAATTTTATATGCTACACATTAGTCCTGTGTTGGATATCTGATTTACAAATAATTTCTTCCAGCCTGTAGTTTATTATTTAATCTACTTAACAGGGTCTTTTGCTAAGAAGATGTTTTAAATTTAGGATAAAGTCTAATTTATCAAGTTTCCCTTTTATCGATTGTGCTATTGGTGTCAAGTCTAACACTTCTTTGTTTTGCTCTAGATCCTTAAGATTGTATCCTATTTTTTCCTAAGAATTTTAGTTTTACAGTTTATATTTAAACCCACATAATTAACCAAATTTGAGTTAATTTTTGTATCAAGTGTGAGGATTAGGTCAAGCTTCATTTTTTTTGCCTGTGGATATCCAATTGCTGCAGCACTATTTGTTAAGAAAACTGTGCTTGCTCCACTGAAGTGCTTTTGCACTTCTGTCAAAATTAAGTTATATTTGCGTGGGTTTATTTCTGGGTTCCCCTTTTTATTCCAGTGATCTATATGTCTGTTCCTCCAATACTACACTATCATGAGTACTGTAGCTATAAAGTTTGACTTTTTTGGTGAGAGTAATTTTAATCATTTCATTCTTCTTTTTCAAGATTATCTTAGCTCTGGCAGAGTCTATGAATTGCCATATAAATTTTAGAATACCTTGACCATGTCTATAAAATATCCTGCTGGGATTTTGATAGGAATTGCATTAAATCTGCAGGCCAATCTGAGGAGAATGGCCATCTTTACTACATTTAGTCTTCTAATTGATGAGTGTAACATGAACATGGCATGTCTCTCTATTTATTTAGGTCTTATTTTATTTATTTTATTAAGATTTTGTAATTTTCAGCATACAGATCCTGTACATGTTTCCTCAACTGTATACCTAAGTATTTTTTTTTCTTTGGAATCATTATAAATGGCATTAGGCTTTTGATTTCAGTTTCTGCATGTTTACTTTTAGTATACAGAAATGTGATTAAATTTTGTATGTTGATCTTGTATTCTATGACATGAATGAATGCACTTATTAGTTCTATGAGTTTATGTGTAAATTCCTTGGGATTTTCTATGTAGCTAATCATGTTGTCTTTAAATAGAGATAATTTTATTTCTTCCTTTCCCACTGGCATGCCTTTTATTTCTTTTTCTTCCCTTACTTCACTGGGTAGAGCTTATAGCATTATGCTGAATAGCAATGGTAAGAAGAAACATCCTTGTCTTATTCCTGATCTTAGGGGGAAGTCAATCAGTCTTTTACCAGTAAATCTAATGGGTATATTCAACTGACATGTTATTGAACAAATCAAATCATCAAATTGTATTCTGACTCATTTTCCCACCTGTAAAAATAGGGAGAATCATAGAAAATATGTCTCTGAAATCTGTTACCAGATAAACCAGTGATGATGTGAAAAATGTAAACTAGCAAATGAGGGAGTTATTTTGGCAAAGACTCTCATGAGATTTTGAACCAGAGATTTCTTCAAGTTCACCAAATCAGTAAATACTCAGAATATCTCACCATGTGACTTTAGGCTTTAGACATTTCAGTCTTCTTCTTGTCAATTTCCTATTCTATAATTCAACTTTTTAAAATGGATCTCCAAAGATTCTTCCAGTTTTCTTTAACTCTGCGTTTTATAAGCTCTATTCTGGGCATTAGGTCAGATACAACGATTGAGACTGTTCTATACGTGGTTAAAATGTAGTTACAGACATAAGATCTATACATGTAAAAATATTATTTAAGATATATTATCAGAATCAAATTGTGGTCAAATATATGAATGAAAGCTTGCTAACTCCATGAGAGTAAAGACTGAGGAGTTGATTTTAATGCATTTTTTATCCCCAGTGTCTAGAGTAGAGGCTCAATGAACATCTGCTGAATTAATAATGGGTAACACAGTAGAATTATAAAAGTTACAATTGATATGGTGCAATTTCCAATGAACAAAAAAGCATAGCTAACTAATCAAAATGGATGCCGGTTGGTATGCTGTACCAATGTGCAACATTGATATGATCCATGGGTGCAGATCCAGGAGAGGGAGAAATTGTTGGGTGGCTAGAAGAGGTGCCACTGGAGCTGGGCTTCAAAGATTTGTGGATTTCAAGTGCAGGGGAAGGGGGATGGTATTTAACTAGCGGAAATTATTTGAGTAAAAACACCAAGGTTAGAGTTCTGGAGAAAGCAGAACAATCTGGTTTAACTGGAGAATAGGAAAAGGAATTTTTAAATGTAGTTTGGCATCCAGATATTGGAGGGTCTGACACTTATTATTATTTTTTACTGTTATCTAAATATTTGTGTATTTTTCCTGCTTCAAAACAATAATAACAATAAAACAAAAACTTCTGAATGTATTTTTTGATCATCTTCCTTTTCATTATTATTAGATTAATTAATTTTTAGAAGTTCAGTTTTAAAAACCAAATAAACCATTAACCTTTAATAAAAAGTGGGATAATGGTTCAAAATGTAGAAATTATTTATTATAGCAATACTTAAATGTTCTTATAAAATCAAATGAAACCTATTACCAATATTAAAAAACTGAAGGAAAGACATTGGCATATCTTGACCATGTTATTCTTAGAGCCTGTATAACCTATATTGGTTATCTCTTTCTATAGGAGGAAATGAAAACAGCTAGTAAAGTTTTATGTAGTATGAGTAATAAAGAGAGTGGGAGGGTCACTTTATATGCTTATAAATAAATCATATTAAGACTCCTTCATATGTTTTACAGTCCTCCTCGACCCTGTTTTGATCTAGAAGGCATTGAAGAGAAAAGCAAGTGGGAGCCATTATTTTGTTACATAGAAGAAAGGGCTAACAAATGTTAAATCCAGGACTTGGCCTCTCTTCTCTTTTTATATTTTCCCAGCACTATCAACTGAGACACAGACTGGCTTCTATCAGAATCTGGAAAAGTAAGACTTAATCACTGATTTTAAAAAATATCTGAAGGAAAAATTATTATTATAGAAACAGACAAAAACACACATTTCACTATTTGATTTGAACCTGGAATCTTATCGTATACATTGTATATACTGGCAAAGAAAGCCTGTGATAAGCAAGGCACCAAAATGTTTTTCTCGCTTAAGCAATACACAGGAGATCTCAAAACTGCACTATTGTGTTTTCTTCCACCCAATAGCACAATTGTTTCTTTCTAGGAAAATAAAATGATGAAAATAAATGATGAAAACGCACATATGGCATTCAGTCATATTGTAACCTAAGTTCCTTTCTTTCTCTTAAATTGGGAAGGTTTGACCCACCAAAATAATACAAAGCATTCACCTTAAGAATTGCTTTCATGCCTTTAAAACGTTAATCGATCATCTCCTAACTAATCCAACTTTTCCCTCTGAAGGGCCATTGCAATTATTGGAGGGGAACACAAAAGCATTTGGAATCCTCCTTTTCTTTAGTTTTAAAAGATGCTGATCTCAATGGTAATCTCCATAGGCCAATTTGTTAAACAGAAAATTAGTTTAATACTTGGGGAGTAGAACTTAAATTAATTAGTTAAGCGCCAACATCATTGTGGTGTTTGACTAATTGCAGTCATTTTCCCTTTTAAATCCTTTTCTTATCTCCTATATCTTTCCAAAGCCCTTTGGCATTCTGTGATTTTTTTTTACTATTAGTTCATTCTTTCTTGTATCCTTATATCTGCTACGTGATCACTTACACTGCTCTTCGTGTCATTATTTTTTAATTTAGTAACATTTTTATTTAATCAAATAAATCCAAAATATTACCATTTCAAGATGTAATCCGCATACAAATGAATAATATATTTTATATTGATTTTTACTGAGTGTTCACAATCCAGTGTATAATTTACACTTACAGCACATCTTGATTTCAAAGTTAAATTTTATCAGATTATTTGATCTGTATTTAGATGTTATAAGATTTACAGTTGAAAAAGAGATTCACATGCCCAAGTTGTTCCAAATATACCTTAAAATTTTTCAATAACTGAATCAAATATCAGTTTTTAAAATTAAATATACACTAATGAAAATTAAATTTAAAAATCCATTTCTGGGCCTCCCTGGTGGCGCAAGTGGTTGAGAGTCCGCCTGCCGATGCAGGGGATACGGGTTCGTGCCCCGGTCTGGGAGGATCCCATATGCCGCGGAGCGGCTGGGCCCGTGAGCCATGGCCGCTGAGCCTGCGCGTCCGGAGCCTGCGCGTCCAGAGCCTGTGCTCCGCAACGGGGGAGGCCACAACAGTGAGAGGCCCGCATACCGCAAAAAAAAAAAAAAAAAAAAAAAAATCCATTTCTTTTTATTGTAATAGAGCTGCTGTAAGATTTGCATATAGGTTTCTGTGTGAACATAATGTTTCATTCTTCTAGGGTAAATATCCAAGAGTGGGAATTTTGATTTCTTAACTTCGAGGCATTTCAGGGTTAGGTTTTGTTTTGATTACCTAGGCTACTAAGGCATTAAAGCCACCTCAATCTAATGACCTTTTTGTTTAATTAATTTAACAATTCAGTTAGATTATTTTGGCATCATCTGCATTTCATTCTAAGATCTCTTAACCTTTTAAACTGCCTTCTAAAAATTTGTACATATTAAGGTTCTTTCTTTGATCTGTAAAGTTCCAAGGGTTTTGATAAATGCATAGCATCATATGCCCACCACTACAGTATCATAAGAAATAGTTTCACTGCCTTAAATAAATCCTCTGTGCTTCACCTACCCTATCCAAACCCAACCACTGATCTGTTTACCGTCTCTATAATTTTGCCATTTCCAGTATACCATATAATTGAGATCATAAAGTATGTAACCATTTCAGACTGGCTTCATTTACCTAGCCATATGTATTTAAGATTCCTCCAAGTCTTTTTGTGGCTTGAGAGCATGTTGCTTTTTACCATCAAGTGAGACTTCAGTGTATGGATGTACTATACTTTGTTTTTCCATTCATCTGTTGAAGAGCAACTTGGTCACTTCTAGTTTTTGGCAATTATGAATAAAAATGCTATAAACATTTGGATGAAAAATGCTATAAACATTTGTGTGGACATTAGTTTTCAAATCAGTTGGGTAAATCAGGAGTACAATTGCTGGATCATATGGTAAGACTGTGTTCAACTTTGAAAGAAATTGCCAAATGGTCTTCAAAAGTACCACTTTGCATTCCTAGCAGAAATTAACAAGAGCTCCTATTGTTCTGCGTCCTCCCTGACAATTGGTATTGTCAGCTTTTTGGATTTGAGGGTAAAGTCTTAATGAAATATGACTGCTGTCCTTATAAGAAGAGGGAGAGGCACTCGGGATGCATGCACACAGAGAAAAGACCATATGAGGTCACAGCGAGAAGGCAGCCATTTGCTAGCCAAGGGGAGTGGCTTCAGGAGAATCCAAACCTACCAACACTTGTTCTCGGGCTTCCAGCTCCAGAACTGTGAGTAAACAACTTTCTGCATTTAAGCCATCCAGTCTGCGGTATTTTGCTTTGGCAGCCCTAGCAAGCTAACATACTAGGTTTCATATGTTTTCTTCTAGAAGTTTTATCATTTATAATTTGATATTTAGGATTATGATCCATTTTGAGTACATTTCTGGGACAGGTGTAAGGTCCATGTCTGAGCCAAGAAGTATAGATACTACAAGATGTCATTTTTATTCAGAAACTAAGGGAGAGTCAAGTCATATAAATTCCTACTCTAAAATCTTCACACCTAACTTTCCAGGATTCACATTTTCTTACATAGACCAGTCTCCTCTCGGTTTCTTCAGTTAAGTCAAAACTACGTGTTCCTCTTTGCCCATATATTTTTGCTTGTTAGTGTATTTCTTGAGCTGTTTTCATATTATTTCTTTACTTTCTGTGAATTTTTTTTTTTAATTTGGAACACCAAGTTGTAAAGATGTATGTTTTTACCTGACAGTTATACCACATGTAGACTGTCCAGTTAAGTTGAGAATGGTGAACCAATAGCTTGTATTTGTTTTTAAAATTAAATTAATCCTGGATAAGAAAACAAACAAAAATACGGATGTAGAACTGTACCCACACCAATTATTGGAAAGACTCCTTTTTCTATTGAATTGCTCTTGCACCTTTGTCAAAGATCAGTTGACTTTTTGTGTGGGTATTATTATTTTAATATTTAAATAAGTGCATTTGAAATAAAATTTTAAACTAAGTATTATCTGCAATTATGGTAATAATCCACCTAGCTCAATATTAACTATAAGGCTATAAACGGATCTGTATAACTTACTGAATTATTTATCTCCAGCTTGATTTTTTTTCATAGATGAGTTCAGACTGATCTATTCCTTGAAGAGAATACCTAAATTTAAGGAAAACACCCATTATTTTGATTGGCATTTGGGAAGGCTGGCTCCAGGCCAGAATTTTGCGTGTGCTCTTTCAGGTCCAACCATAGGCAATTACAAAGTCCTTAGCTGAGAGACCCCACATCAGACCGGGTGCACAGGCAGTGCATGCCAAAGGGGGTTGCAGTTAAAGACTCCACCCCAGTCGGACTCCACACGTCCCAGTCCTGCTTCCTGCACTTACCACACGTGCATACTTTTGCCAATGCAAAACTTTAACATGTTTCAGTTGCTTTGATCACATTTTATCCTTTCTTCTTGTTTCTTTGATTCTCTACATTCCATCTGGTTATGTAAACATTCTCATGGTTTTAAATTTTCATTTTCTTCACATTGGGGTGAGGAAACTGGTGGCATGCCTATTTTCAGAGATGTATTTCATTTGAGTGTAATGAAACTAACACTAGATACATTTAAAGCATAGACTCTATAATTTCACTTTTATTTATTTTCGGGATCTCAAGTCTAGTTCCTTGTAGCTATGAAGTATTGCATCTATTTGCAGTCCTCAAAAGATTCTATGGAATTTTAAGCCAAATTTACTTGGAGAATATTTTTTCCTAATGCTTCAGTAGATTCGCACAACAGCTGCTGATTCTCCTTCAAACAGTTTGGTAACATGAAGATCTGGAAAAAGTACTACTCAGGGCTCCTTCTGTATACCAGGTCTGGAGTTTGCCACTTGTAATTGAAACGTAAGCCACCACAGATTATTTTATAAGTAGTAATTCCATCTCCACCACTGTGTAAAATCAACTACTTAAAAAGCTGTTGTATGTATTTATCCAGCTGACACCTGCACACATGAATACACAATATTTCAGAATGGAAACATATTTGCAAATTCATTACAGAACACATCTTCTCTCTCATATTAAATTCCACAACAGAAATCATAGTAGATAAAAGGGTAACAGACTCTATCCTACCTATAATGCATGCATTCAAGTTTATCAAATGAGACTCTAAATTATCATAACTTAGAATTTTAAATACTTGAATATAAAATAGCTTCAGCTAATACTTTCTTAAAATGTTGATGACACATATATGTACACAATGCACACGCATATGTATTCATTTTTTAACTAAATGCTATTCTATATTAAAAGTGTAAGGTCTCTCCTGGGGCAATCTGAATCTTGCTACAAAGAGAGTATAGAATGGGATTGATATGGATCTGTGTGGTCATTAATGGAGATGCTATCAGTAAGTTTGGTTTCAAAAAGTAATGTGTGTCCTTGCCTTTATGGAATTCACAAACCAGTGAGAGAGACATAAACAAAGTTATTGGAAGAGAAAAAGTAAGTATATGAATAGAGGTAAGTGCACTGTTTCAGTTAAATATAGAAAGGATGAGTCAGAATGAGTCTGTCTGGAAAAGTCAGAAGAACTCACAGAAGAGGAGATCACTGAGCTGAATAATGAAGGAAAGTAGAAGCTTTGTAACTAAATGCAGAAAGAAAGGGGGTATTTTAGGAAGAAAGTATATATTGTGTAAAGTCATGAAATTACAAAAGACTAAGATCTGTTTGACAGAAGTTAAGTAGTTTGGTATGGTTGTAACATAGGATTCACGTGAGAAAGAAGAGCCTCTCTTACTGATGATGAAATAAAGCTCCAATGAAAATAAAGGTAATTGGAATATCATGCCATCCAGCACTTAAAACAAAATTTTAGGATTTTGAGGAGTTTCTGCTTGTTTGTTTTGCTAATTAAACTGAAATATCTAATTCAGTCATTAAGCAAGTGTTCACTGAGAAAAGCCTGAGAGAGTACCAATAAAGTATACACAACACACCTGAAAAAGGAATTTCATTAAAGATCTCTACCTATATGATTGACAACTACCTTAATTAACATATTTTCAGTGTGAAAATGATATCGGGGATATCTGACTATATAACGGACACATCCAAAGGAAAAGGCCTGTAGGTATGCATGTTTGAGGGTACCCCATCAAAATAATGAGGAAATCTCAACCAGATTGTCCTTAGGAAAAGTCAACCACTCAGGAAGCTACAGCCACCAGTGTGGACCTTTTACTCTGCCTTTTAGTGCATCACTGTTAAAAATGAAAGTACAACCAAGGATCACCAGACATTTAAGAAAGGTTTTAACATGAAAGGGACCCAAAGAAATAAGTAGGAGAAACTCTTCAGAGGAAACAGAGAGAATGCAGAGAGTAGTAAAAACTTCAAAAATGAGCTACTGGGGGCCCTGCTTCCTGTGTGGTGCCCAAGTAATTTCCTACTAGACTGAACTTCCTGTAGATTAGATCTATAAACTCTGGACAACATATGAGAAACAACTACCTCAAGACACTAACGAATGAAGAAAAGTAGGTAGATTCTGGAAGGGAGATGACATTTGGAAGAAGACACCTCCCATCCTTTAAAAATGGCTTTTAGTCTAAGAGCAGCCTGAAGTTGTCACCACACTGAGTGACTAACACTAAGCAAGAAAACATGTAGTCTTTCTGGCCAGAAGAGAGGACAGAGTTTGGAGCTATCAGAGACTCTGGAGAAGGAAGGGGAAATCCTAAAAAAGGTGAGAGCAAGGGAGAGGGATCTCCAAATGCTATGTTTAAGCTTTGCAAAAGATACCTGGTTGACCCTTATGCATGCACATGTGAAACAGAAGCCAAGCAGCACAGAGTCCAGTATGAGATCAACCAAGTTAACTACCTACAAAACAAAATTTGACACTATTTGAAGGAATAAGGCAGAACCTGGACTTTCTAAATCGTAGAGTTCATGATAATGAGGATACAATACAACATTACTCAGCAAAGAAGAATCGGAAAATATGACCCATTCTCAAAAGAAAATAGAGACTCAACCCATTAATGACCCAGGTGTTGGAAACAGTATACAGGATTTTAAAATGGATTTTTATAACTATGCTGAATGAGCAAAGTATACTCATAATAAATGAAAAGATAGAATAAAATTAAATGAAAATTTTAGGATTTAAAATACAATATTTGAAATTAAAATCCACTGAGTAGATTTAGCCAAATGGAGATAGCAGAAGAAAAGATAAGTAACCTTGAAGATAAAGCAGTAGAATTTGTCTAATCTGAAGAAGTGGAAGGAAAAGAGAGGAGAAAAAAGGGTGAGCACCTCAGGGATCCGTGAGGCAATACTGAAATGTCTAATATACATGTATAACTGAAGGAGAACAGACTGAGAGAAAAAATATGTGAAAAATAATGGCTGTGACTTCTGCATCTGGCTAATATGAATGACCCAGCCATTCCATTCCTAGGTATTTACCCAAGAAAGATGAAAAGATTGTACATGAATGTTTATAGCACCTTTCTTTGTAAGGGCCCTGAAGAGGAAACAATCTAGATGTTTTCAACAGGTGAATGCATAAACATAGTGTGGTATATCCATACAATAAAATACTACTCAGCAACGAAAAGGATAACATATGAATCTCAAAATAGTTACATTGACTGAAAGTAGCTAGACAAAAAGATGGACACATTGTATAAATTCTTTTACATAAAATTCTAGGAAATGCAAAGTAATGTATAGTGTTGGAAAGGAGATCAATGAGCTTGTGAATGGGATGGAAGGTGGGAGAAATTATAAAGAGAAGAAAACTTTCTAGGGTAATAGATATGTTCATTAATTTGATTGTGTGGTGGTTTCCTGAGTATGTACGTCAAAGTGTATCTAAATGTACACTTAAATATGTGCTGATTAGGGTATGCCAATTATACTTCATTAGGCTGCTTTAAAATAAGCAGGGAACTACAAATGTGAAAACTTAAAATAAAACCAAACTTTGGCTCATCACAATAAAATTACTGAATACTAAAAATAAAGAGAAAATCTTGAAAGCATCCAGAGAAAAACAACACACTCTAATAGGTGAACAAGGTCATGGAACAAAATAGAGTTCTGATAGACCAGAAAAAAAATCTGACAACCCAAATTTCTATATTCAGCTAAAACGAAGAAGGCTAAATAAAGGCAACTTCAGATAAGGAAAAGAGAATTGGTCATCAGCAGATATGCACTTTGAGAAATGCTAATGGGAATTCTTCAGGCCAAGGGGAAATAATACTGCATCAAAATTCAAACTTCAGGAAGGAACTAAGAGCACTGGAAATAAAGAGAGCTTTTTCATAAGGCTAAAAGGGTCAGTTCGTTGGGAAGACATAATATTCATAAGTGTTTTTCTCTCAGAACAGCTTCAAAATTAATAAAATAATGATAGAATTGAAAGGAGCAATAAATGATTCTACAGTCATAGTTGAAGAATTTTTAACACTTTTTCAGCAGTTGATAGGACTAAAGAAAATCAGTGAAGACATAGATGGATATGAACAAATTACCAACCACCTTGACCTAAATGATGTTTATAGAACACCACATTCAGCAACTACAGAATATACACTCTTTTCAAGCACACATGATATGTTCACTATGGTAGATCATACACTGGAAGATGCAACAAGTCTTAATAAATGTAAAAAGACTGAAAGCATACAAGATACGTTTTCTGAGTGTAACAGAATTAAATTAGAAATCAATAATGATGCAACATCAGGGAAAATCACTGACATAATTTAAAGCCCCTCTATTTTCTTTAGCAAAGAAATTAGAAAAGACTTTGAACTGAATAGTCAGCATAAAACCATAAAGCTTTTGAAGGGAAACACAGGATATCTTTGTGATTTGTGGGGAAGCACAGTTCTAAAATCTGAAGCAATAACCATAATAGAAAAAACTGAAAAGTTAGACTTGTCAGGATTAAAAACCAATTAACAAAAGGCAGCATTAATAAATTGAATGGGCATGCCACAGATTTGAAGAAAATATATATTGCAAAACACATATCTGACAAAGGACTGGGATGCAGGGTATATAAAAAACTCCAACTCAGTAATAGAAAGACAGCTCAATAAAAATGAGCAAAGAATTGAACATCCACATCAACACGCACGTGATACAAGCACATGAAAATGTTCTCAACGTCATTAGTTGTCAGATTAAGACTACATAGACATACCACAACACACACATCAGAATGACTAAAATTAGAAACACTGTCAATACCAAATTTTGGTAAGGATGTACAGCAACTGGAAAACTTACATATTGCTGGTGGGAATGTAAAATGTGACAGCTATTTTAGCAGAAGATCTAGCATTTTTTAGTAAAATACATGTATACTAACCTACGATCCAGGCAAAAAAATGTATATACTATGCTGTTTTATTTTTATGAAGTTCTAAAACAGTCAAAATCAATCAGTGATGGCAAAAAAAATTGAACAGTGGTTCTTCTGAAGTGGTTTTAGGATTGGTGATTAGGAAGGGATATAAAGGATCTTTCTGGAATGATAATGATATTCTATCATGATAGGCTTCACATTATATTTACAAGTATTTGCATATTTTAGAACTCAGCAACATTTGTGCATTTGATTGTATGTAAATTTTACATCAAAGGAAAAAAAACTTAAATATTGAACTCTGTGGCAAGAATGCTTACATTGAATACAGTTGTCTGCAATTGACTCTAAGATGCATAAAAACATATGGTATATCAAAGTAAGAATAAATACGTGAAAGAGCAAGGGTAATAAAATATTAATCCAAGAATCTAGATGATGGGTATATTGGCATTTACTCTAAAATTCTTTCAGTTTTGCTATATGTTTCAAAATTTTGCTTAAAATTTTTTTCAGAATCTAAAGTGCTATAACCAACATCTTTAGAGAAAAGAGAAAGCATAGCATTTGGGTACACTGGGCCTACAGGATGCCAGGGCTGGAAGGGTCTGTGCTGGCAGCCAAGACTGTATTAGGGATCTTGGAAGCGTTGCCAACATGTACGACATTCAAGAAGCCACTAACCAACTCCTGGATGTGAACTTTCATGAAAACCAGAGATCTATTCAAGTGACAGAAAGTGGCCTCAGAGTGAGCACGAGCATCTCCAAGTCACTGTTAGAGTGACTGTACCCACTGGTTTTGAACAAACGGGCAGATGAAGTGAGAAAGAAATTCAGGTCATCATGCAAAATCAGCAGAGACCAGGCAAGATAAATTTTGACATTTCAATGGAAAGTCTGGCTCAGGTTCATTGTCTGAGATCAGTTGATAACTTACTTGTGGTTGTTCAGGAGTTTAAAGATTCTAATTCAAAGGAGGAAGAAAAGGAAGTTCTAAAGGATTTTGAAGAATTGTCTGGGAAACTCCTGCGCTCCAATCCTTTGAAAGTATGGAAAATGGACACCAGTTTCAAGAAAAAAAAAGGTGTAAAAAGGTAAGTCAGAGTTCAGTAAAAGGAAGATGGATAATGCACAAGGAGACAAAATAGTTGAGAGAGATGTTAAAAAAGAGTTTACTAACAATGCCTTAAATTCAAAAGAAGAAATTGATTCTCAAGCGCTGAAGTTTAGAGTCACAGGCAACAGGGTAGAAGGGAAACATTGCTTTACTGCACTAGAGACCACAGGAGATTTTGGGGGCGCTGTTCAAGATTATTTTAAGTGGAAGGCTGACATGACCAACTTTGATGTGGGTGTTCTTTTGAATATCCATGATAAAGAAATCACTGTGGGTATTGCATTGATAGAAGAGTCTCCACCAAAGAAATATCACACATTTTGGATTTGCAACTCTCAGATCTTCTCTTGCCTATGGGATGCTCCAGCTCTCTTCCCCTCACCCTACTGATATAATAGTGGATCTGATGTATGGACGAGAGACAAAACAATAGAGGGCTACTGAATGATCTCACTCTTATTATGTTGTTGGTAATAATAATCCAATAATCCAGTGGCTATGATTAGAGCAGCAATTACATCTCATTTTTTGACAAAGAGCCAAATTAAATAAGGCAAACTAAAAAAATAAAATAAAAGGCAGACTACCCTGGGGCTTGCCCAAAGATGCTGTTCAATGGGATATCTGCAAACTGGCTCTGTGGATATATTGTAATGTTATTTTGAAAAAGGATGGACTCCAAGAAGAGAAATTGGAACCTTTATCCAGCTTGCCTACACTACACAAATTAGTGGAAGTTACATCAGAAATAAATTAAAACATATATGAGGCATTGATTGAAGCCAGGGAAGCAAAAAGTTGTACAGGGAAATGTTTCCTTCATCAATGACTACATGGCTCAGCTGTGATTATTATATGACAGTATTAATGTCAAATTGAGTTATTAACCAAAAATAACTACACTAGGTGAATGGAGGAATGGTTATATAAGAGAATGAAATCCTCATGTTTCATAGTGTGAAGTTAATACATATTAATATTGAAAGAATCAAAAACAGCAATATGTGTTATAATTTAGGAATATGATAGTAAATACCAGAAGACAGTGACTTGAACAGCTTTTCTCTGGGAAACACAAGTCAGAGATGAGGAGGAAACCAGAAGACAGGTTTTTTAAAAATGTGTGATAAGCTGTGTAAAGTTATTTGACTTTAAGTAAACAAATAAGAAAGTAAAATTTAATATGCAGTGATGTTAAAGAATGGTATCACTCAGATGACTCTGTTGAGAAAATTCATTCTTCCAGCTCCAATTCTCATTATAAAATATAAGAATCTTAATGTTTGTCTCCATGGGAATTGCTATGGAAAAGTTAAGCTTATTAACCAGAAATTTATGAGTATAAACTTTAGTGAAGCAATGTACATTTTCCAGTGAATTTATTTATTTATTTATCTATTTTGGCATATGAGAAAACTCAGTGATGTTTTCTAGACCTCTCTGCACTCAAGAAATTTACCAAGAGTACTGGAAATATGAAAAGTACAAAACTAAGAATGGGAGAAATTTTATAGAATATTGAATTTACTTAGAAGAAATGGTTGTGAAACTTGCTTTATTGTATTCTATATAGATCTAACAAAATATGTCACAGACGTAAGTTGATACAGATTGATTTCCATAAAACACAGCTTTGAGCAGGTCACTCCAAGCTCAAAAACATAAATTTCTGTCTTATCACCTACAAAATAAAGCCTGAATTTCTTGACATTTAATGCTTTCCATGCTCTACCCGTAAAACATATTTCCTGTAATTTACTGCTCTTCTCCTTTGTGTTCCCTTCAGGAGAGTCAAAACGAGATTCCAGCAGTGCCTCATAATCAATCCTTTATTTATTGTCTCTGTGACTGTTTTTTTGTTTGTTTGTTTTTTGTTTTCCGTTGACTGCTCGGCATCCTCTTCCCTCATCTCTAAAATTCTGTTTATCTTAAAAATTATTATTTTATCCTGAGTATTATATATTAAATTTGCATAATTTAGTTTAAATATATTTATGCTTACAATTATTTATCTTAAAAATTATTTTCTTAAGAATTAAAAATAAATTCTTTTACCTTAAAAATCGACTCTTAACCTTACATCTCTTTCTAGCTATTATCTGATCTAGATTCTATCTTTTACAGATACATTTCTTGAAAGGACTTAAAAATGTATTTTAGATTTAATTAGGTCTTTTGCTACCTTAGCCAAAGCAATGTCAGTAGAGTGCTGGGAAGTTACAGAGATAACTGTAGATATCTCATAGAGATAAGTAAGAACTCAGAGAAAGCAAATGGAGATCTTTCTAGGCTAGCTGTGAGCAAACATTTTTCTTTTGAATTTATATTATATATAAATTATTCCATAATATATACATAATAATATATATAATATATACATAATATATATAATAATATATATAATAATATATATATTATTCCATAATATATTACATATATTACAAGAAAGAAGGAAATTCTGCTGTTTGTAACAACATGGATGGACCTTAAGGGCATTATGCTAAGTAAAATAAGCCAGACAGAGAAAGACAAATACTGCATGATGTCACTTATATGTGGAATCTAAAAAAAAGAGAAAAAAGTCAAACTTATAGAAATGAGAGTAGAATGGTAGTTGCCAGAGGCAAGGGTGTGGGGAAATAGGGAGAGGTTGCTAAAACGGTACAAACTTTGGGGCTTCCCTGGTGGCGCAGTGGTTGAGAGTCCGCCTGCCGATGCAGGGGACACGGGTTTGTGCCCCGGTCCGGGAAGATCCCACATGCCGCGTAGCGCCTGGGCCTGTGAGCCATGGCCGCTGAGCCTGCGCGTCCGGAGCCTGTGCTCCGCAACGGGAGAGGCCACAGCAGTGAGAGGCCCGCGTACCGCAAAAAAAAAAAAAAAAAAAGAAAGTACAAACTTTTATTTATAAGATAAAGCCTGAGGGTCTAATGTAAATTATGATGACTATGGTTGACAACACTGTATTGTATAATTGAAATTTGCTAAGAGAATAGCAAAAAAAAAAAAAAGTGAGATGATGGGTGTGTTAATTAACTCGATGGGAGAAATTATTTCACAATGTATCCGTACATCAAATCATCAGGATGTTTGCTTTAGATATCTTACAACTTTTTTTGTCAATTGTACCTCAGTAAAGCTGAAAAAAGAATAAAGGGGCCAGGAAATACAATGTTTTTGTATATCTAGAATAACAGTGAAACCAGATATTTCTGAATCATGAATGCTGTGTGGTAGGAAAACTATAGAATAAGTGGTCGGTTGATATGTCCACCATATAGATCCAACGTGTTTTGGTAAGACTTTTTTCTCTTCATGTTTAAAGTAGAGTAACACTTTTCCTACTCCCCTGAGAAAGTGTAAGTGAGGTCAAAAGTTTTGTCAAGTAAACTGTGGGGTTGCAAAATCATATTGCAGACAAACATTTCCAGTCTTCCAGTTATGCTGTGAAAAAAGAAAATGATTCATTAGATGTGTGAGAACTTGTGAGATGACCAGCAGGATGCATGCTTTTCTATGCATGAGAAAGTCCAGAATGGTCATGAGGTAATCACTTCCTCCTTCTACGCCCAGAAGAGAACTGAACTTGGCCTGCCTTGTTTGAGAACAGACACTGTGCAGAGGAAGGGTGCTCATTGTTTATCATGTTATATCCCAAATTCATATTATTGTGGGGCGTTCCTGCCAGGCTTGCCATATGGGTTATGTGGTGAACCTCGATCAGTTTATTTCAATTTAAATAAAGTGTATGGTACGACTGCTAAGTAAAAATGTTGTGATGTGTGTATGGCCTGAAAGGGTAGTCAGAGGATAATGACAACACATGACATCATAGCAGAATAAGTGGTGTCTTACAGACTGGGACCTAAGGTTCCATTCCTGCGCAGAGTCAGGTTCTGAGACGTCGTTTCTCACAGCCTGAACGTTCTCAGACACTCACACTGCCTAGTCTAGGGGAAGAGAAAGCTCTTTGCAGTATTTTGCTCAGAATGCCTCTTTGAACCTAAAAAAGCTGAGGGGCCTATCTGGCGAGCAGGAAGCCGGGTGGCTAAAGCACGAAGTGTGTGGACAGAAAGGGAGGGAAGAGGCATGCCAGGGAGCAGCCAGCCAGCGCTCTGGCCACGTTCCACGTGGGGAGGATGAAGGCGTCTGCGTTTCTTTCTTCCCTTCTCGCGTCTATCAGCTTCTCTCCCTCCCCATCTTCTAACATCCTTGTTCCCAGCCTGTATAAACACTCGGCTGGCCCCCAGTGAACAACAACTATTTTGCTCGTATTCTGGGTAAAATTCATTTATCATTAGCATCATTAAACTTGAGAAGTAGTGCTGTGACGTTGCCAATGTTAGATTGTCCGGGCTGGGGATTGAAGGGAAGATCGTTTTTTAAATATTCATAGACACAAAAACAAATATCTAATATGCATTACTCTAATTGATTTATCACATGATTATGTAGTGTATGCTGTGTGTCAGATATAGTTCTAAGCTTTTTTTTTTTTTTTTTTTCATGGTACACGGGCCTCTCACTGCTGTGGCCTCTCCCGTTGCGGAACACAGGATCCAGACGCGCAGGCTCAGCGGCCATGGCTCACGGGCCCAGCCGCTCCGCGGCATGTGGGCTCCTCCCAGACCGGGGCACGAACCCGCATCCGCTGCATCGGCAGGCGGACTCTCAACCACTGCGCCACCAGGGAAGCCCTCTAAGTATTTTTATAAATAGTAACTCATTGACTTCTTATACCAGTCCTACAGGTTAGGTTCTATTATTTACATACGTGTCCTACAGATGAAGCAATTAATTGAGGCTCAGGGAGATGAAGTAAATTGCCCAAGGTCACACAGCTAGTAAGAAACTAGCTGGGATTCAAACTCAGATAACCCGCAGAGCCCCTACCATTAATTTAATGCTGTGCTGCAGTGTGGTGACTAATGAAAACACGTGAAGAGAGTTTAGTAGCTCATTGTAGCTGCTGATTTGATTGTACTTATTTTCTTTATGGAGTCCAATATCTGGGGAGTGCTTAAAGATTGCTCAGGTGCTGAAAAACGCTGTCAGGCATTTAAGGGTCTGGCAGTACAGATAACTTGAAAACCCTCCAGCTACAAACACCAAGAATTGCTCAATAAATTATAACTAACATCCTTATAAATGCATGACTGAACTGCTAAGAAAGGCAGGGAAATTGCCTTGGGCCAGAAATGAAGAAGGAACGGAAAATCAGGACGGTGAACTGCAGAGCTGATGCTGTGACTGCCTGGAGGTTATTTATCGCTTTTAATAACATAGGGGCTTGAATTTAATACCAGTGCAGGAAGAGTTAGGACTGAGACCCACACCTTTTATACGGCTACCCGTTCGGTGTGAGTGAGAAGTCAGGAAAAGCGAATTCTCAAAAGTTGTGGGAAGGATTATAAATTTATACAACCACTTTGTAGTGCAATGTAACCATGTCTCATGAATTTGAATATGTGCATCCTTATGACCAAGCCATTTCTTTGCTAGGCTTATACCCTGGAGAAATTCTAGGCCATGGAAAAATCAGACATGGACAAGAATTTTATTGCAACATAGTTGCATCAGTAAAAACTTAGAACAGGAGAGTAGATAAGTGGATTATGCTATATTCGTACAATGGAATACACAGTGCAGTGAACATCAATGTCCTGTAGACATGTATTGTCAGGGATAATTCTCAAAACCTTCACTTCTGTGAAAAAGAAAGACAAGTTGCAGAGTATTTGCAGCATTGAGCCTAAGTGCTGAAATATAGAAAAATCAGAAAGAATTTTAAAAATTATAATTCTTAACCTCAAGAAAAAAAGAAACTAAAAGCACTTCTAATTATCCCTCTCCAACATAAAAGCTGTACCAGCATTGCAGATGTAGTTGGCTTCCCTTTGGCCCAGTGCCTACCCTCCAGACAGACCCTCAAAACAGGTCTTGGAGCACAGCGAGAAAAAAGTGGTTTTACTGAATGTTTTCTACTTACAGGAATATATATATATATATATATATATATATATTCTCATCTATTTCACCAAAATTCAAAGCAAATCAATATACCTGTAACTCTCATTCCACCTACACTGCATCTTTGCCTCTTTCTGGCCTGGCCAAGTGTCTCTCATTTCCTGAATCCGCACAGATGAACATAGTCCCAAACTTACGCAAAGTCGTTTAATTCCCTTTTGCTTTTAATCCTGCATTTTTAGCCCATCATGTGGCTCACCAAATAAAGGATCTTTTTAAGGATCTGTTTATAACTGTGTGTGTGCTTTATAATAACATTTTTTTCCATCACAAACAATTAAAAAAACAGAAACAGGAGTCAAAGAAGACCCTGGGACATACATAATATAACAACTATTGTTATTTCTTTAAAAATATTTTTATTGAGATATAATTCACACAAAATAATTCACCCATTTAAAGTGTACAATTGAATTTTTTTTAGGACATTCAGCAGAGTGGTGCAGCCATCAGCACAATGAATTTTAGAACATTTTGATCACCCCTAAGAGAAATCCCCGTACCTATTAGCCGTCATTCACCATTCCTCCACCTTGTTTCTGCACCCACCTTCACCTCCCCAAACCCTCTCCCCCATTACCTGCCCCCTGCTCTCCCACCAGCCCTAAAAAACCACTAATCTACTTCTGTCTCTAGACATTTGCCTATTCTGGATATTTCATATCAGCGGAAGCACACAATATGTGGTGTACTGTGACTGATTTCTTTCACTTAGCATGTTTTCAAGGTTCATCCATGCTGTAGCATGTATTATACTACATTCCTTTTTATTACCAAATCATATTATATTGTATGGACATACCACCTTTTATTTAATCTTTCATCAGGTAATGGATATTGGGTATTTGGATTATTTCTACTTTTTGGCTTTTATGAATATTGCTGCTACAAACAGTCATGTATAAGTTTCTGTGGCATCATGTGTTTTTATTTCTCTTGAGTTTATACCTAGGATGGAACTGCTATGTAATATAACTTGATATTTAACCTTTTAAGGAACTGCCAGACTGTTTTTCAAATTGGCTGCTCCATTTTACATACATACCAGTAGTATATGAGGGTTCCAACTTTTACACATCTTTGCCAACACTTGTTATTGTTTATCTTTTTAACTGTAATGAATAATGATGTTAGGCATATCTTCATGTACTTATTGGCCATCTGTATATCTTCTTTGGAGAAATGTCTATTCAGCTCCTTTGCCCATTTTTAATTGGTTTATTTGGTATTTTTATTATTGAGTTGTAAGGGTTATTCATATATTCTAGGTATGTCTCTTATCAGAAGTATGATTTGAAAATATTTTCTCCCATTCTGTGAGTTGTCTTTTAATTTTCTTGATGGTGTCCTTTGCATCAAAAAAGTGCTTGTCCTTGATGATGTCCTATCTATTTTTTCTTTGTGCATTTGATGTCATATATAAGAAAGTATTACTTAATCCAATGTCATCAAACAACTTTGTTTTCTTATAAAATTTTATAGTGTTAGATCTTATCCTTGAGATTCATTTTGGGTTTCTTTTTTGTATATAGTATGGTAGAAGTCCAGCTTCATTCTTTTGCATGTGGATAGCCAGTTGTCCCAACACCATCTGATGAAAATATTGATCAACACCATTTGATGAAAATATTGAATTACTTTGACACTTCTGCCTAAAATCAATTCACCATAAAAGTGAGGCTTTATTTCTGGACTGTGAATTCAATTCCATTGATATATATGCCTGTTCTTATGCCAGTACCACACTCTTTTGATTACTGCATAGCTTTTTAGTAAGTTTTGAAATAAGGAAGTGGGACTTTGCTCTTCTTTCTCAAGATCGTTTTGGTTATTCTGGGTTTCTTGCATTTCCATATGGATCTTAGGATGAGCTTGACAAAGAAGGCAGTTGGAATTCCAATGGGAATTGTGTTGAATCCATAGATTAGACGGTGAGTATTGCCATCTTAACAATCTGTGAATACAGGGTATTCATTTTATTTAGATTTTCTTTAATGTCTTTCAGCAATGTTTTATAGTTTTCAGAATATGAGTTTTATGACTTCTTTTGTTAAATATATTCCTAATATATACATTTTTCATGTTATTATAAATATGATTGTGTTGATTTCCTTTTTGGGTTGTTCACTGAAAATGTGTAGGAATACAATTGATTTTTGCATATTGATCTTCTGTCTTGCAACCTTGCTAATAAATTGATTTACTAGTTCCAATAATATTTTTTAAGTGGATTCTTTAGGATTTTATATATACAAGATTATGTCATCTGCAAATAGAGATAGTTTTACTTCTCCCTTTCTAATCAGGATAATTTCTATTTTTTTTTCATTTTCTTGCCTAATTGTGCTGGCTAGAACCTCCAATACAATCCTGAATAGAAGTGGCAAGATTTTTAATACATTTTTATTTTTTAGACTGTGTTTCTCTGATTTCTTTCTCTCTTATGATTAGTAGTAAAGTATTAAAATAAAAGCTTGTGTCTTTTTTCCTTAGAAGCAGCAAAGAAAGAGTGAACTAGAGGAAACCAAACATTGCCCTACAGCTATTGTCTGAGAAGAACAAAAAGGGAGAAAGAGATTGAATACTGTTCTAAATAGAAATAGCTTTGAAAGTAAAAATAGTACCAAAAAAAAGGAAGTAATTGAGGTGTTGATGGGTATTCAAAACAATTGAAGTAGAAATTTGTCTTGTGTCATAAAATGAAAGGACACATGCTTCGGAATAAGATGGACTTGGATTTGGATTTTGTTTTTCTCACCAACTAGTAGGGTATGTTATTGAACTGCTCTGGGCCTCGGTTCCCTCATCTGTAAAATGCAGTGATAATGATCGGTGATCGTGGTCACACAGTTGGAGCTGTGTGTGTAGCTGACCCATAATTCAATCTCGGGTTTGACCCCAAAGCCCGTTGAATTACCTTTGAGAAAGGTACACTCTAAGGGAAATAAAAATGTCAAAAGACAATTAAGCTAACAGGTCAAATACTGAACAGATACAGAGACCATTTGTTTTCTCTTAGAAGCAGACAAGACACATTCGAAAACTTCAGTCTTGCATATTTCATTTCATAAGGTGCCAGTCAGTGCCTAATTTTAATTTTTCACTGGAGGGAGACTATTGTGAAATTAAATATTAGGAAATATAAAAGGTTGACCATATTTCTTTGTTCCCTGCTTAAATTCCAAAATAGCCTTACTGTCATTGCTTTAAGTTTTTACATAATGCCATTTTATTAGAGATAATGAAATGAAAAAGAGAAAATATATTTATATACTTTATAAATACTTAGAATAATTGTGTATTGAACAAAATCAACTAACTTTATTACGCATGAAAAGGGGGATTTAGACATAAATGACTGAGAACCTGGTTATTAAATATGCCTCATGGTTACCTAATGAATTATGAGCATTTAATTAATTCATTGTTTCTTTCCTTCCTCTATTCTTCCATCTGTCCACCTATTCATTCATTCATTCATTCATTCATTTAATTTTTGGTTTTCTAATCCTCCCAGGTAAAGTTAGTAAGTTTAACTGCTGTTCTTCATGACCTCATCAGAAATCTTTCATGGTAGATATATAATAATTCAGTATGATTCTCTGACGTTTGTGGAAGCTTCGCACAAACCTTAGACATCACAAAAGAAATCCTCTCTGACTCTCAGGACCAAAATCATCAGAGGGTTGGAAAGGGATGGGTATTATCCACAGAAAATAGACCAACATTTGCTTTGGAAGGAGAGAATCTGCTGACTACTTTGGGTACCATAGCATCCAGAGTGCTTTTGCAGAGAGCTGTCATCCCTTTTTTTTTTTTTTTTTAATTTAAATCCCCTCTAGACAATGGTGGTTCCACTAATTCTGCTAAAATGTACCTTTAACCTTTAGTGCTGGAGTGGTTGTGATGTGCTGCATTATAGCTGAGCATTAGCTGGCATTTACAGAGATGTGTGTTTGAGAAATAGGTCCCGTGTTACTTATTCCTTGATAGTTAGATTAGAGCAATAGCACATCCTGTCCTAGGCAGAGTGCCTGACTCTCCCCAGGGTACACACCAAGTAGAATTGTTTTCCTTTCCAAGTCATCCTTTGTTTGTTTAGTCGCTCTTATTTTCTCCTCCCTTTCAATAAATTCAGTATCATGTTATAGTATTGTGTAGCATTTTTCATTGTTTAAGCTGTTTTTCTTAACAAAGACTCTCACTTATTGGGATGAAGAATCAAGACAGTATCATTTTGGAAATTATAAGTAAAAAGCATGTCGGGGTTAACAGTTTATTAGTAATTAATATCAAAGCTATCTGCAGTTTGATATCTGTAGATTTACTTTAAATGATTCATGATATAATGCAAATGAGTGTTATAAAAAGTTATTGACATAAAGTATTTTAGATGGTGGTTGCTTATAAACGCCATATATTAAAAGTTAAATATTAAAACCTAATATTTAAATGTGGAAATTTAAGAGATAGAAATGTCACCTGAGAAGGCTGGATGAAGGATTTCACAAGCTGGCAGTATCATTTGAGTTCTCAATTTAGTAGGTCCAGTAAGTCGATGTTATCAGTTCAGCTAGAATCAGTCCCAATGTGATTGATTAGCATTATTCAAACTCTCAAGAGACACATATAAGCCAGTTTGCCAACGTTTTCATTTAGTATGAGGCCAGAAAATTACATGGGTATCTGCCACCCACGTTACCTCCTTCCCCATATAAACATACTAGGCAAGTCAAAGTAGTCACCCAGATACCTCCTGGTACAAACAAATTCGAAGCAAAGGAAGTGACACTGGTAGAGCCTTGAGAGGCAGTACAGTGGGGTTTAAAATGCTGCCCTCATTCAAATACGGACTTTGCTACTAACTAGCTGGGACCTTGGACAAGTTGCTTACCCTCTGTGGGTCTCAGTTTCCTCATCTGAAAACAAGGGGATGTGACTCTTACGTGCCGGGTCCTGTAGCTTTTTGTCCTACTCGACAGGTATGGATAATCACCAAAAAGTTCCTGTTGCCTCTCCTTTTACCAGGCTTCTTGTGGAAACCTTTCTTCCCTTATAAATAATTTCTTTATGTAGAGTAATATAATTGAGTAGATCATTTTATATTATACTCTATACTCACCTTACAGCTCTCTTTTTGAATTTAGAAGTACCTTTCTTTTTCCTTTAATTAAGAGACTATAATATCCTGTCTTACTGCTTTGATTTGCAAGACATTCTTTCTATGTAGGACTTCTTCAGGTTATTGGTTTAATACAGCTTATGTGAATTTTGTAAGTCGACATCTCAGGGACTTGGTAATGATGGTGGTGATAATGATGATGACATGATGACAATATGACAATATTAGCACTACCCCTTATTGAATCTTTACTCTGTACCTGGCCCCATATGCATGCTTCCTGCATTAGCTCGTGTAATCCTCATAATAAGCTGATGAACTATGTACTATTTACCTTCAGTTTACACATGAGGATACTGAGGATAGAGCGGTTAAGTAGCTTGCTGAACATCACACAGCTAGTAAATGGCAACACCTAGATTTTATCCTGGGCTAGAACTCTGAGGTCAGTGTTCTCAATGATAATGCTGGTAGACTCCCAAATAATGTGTCCACCCCCTCCCCATTTCAGCTGGATTTGAACCACGACCTAAGAGTACACAAGAAAACACTCTACATTTTCCTAAGGAGATACTAAAGAGAGAATCAAATTCAGGGGAGACCTAAATGATCCTTCACACATGCTAACACAGATATTGGTCCTCAAGCTAATCACAGATCTAACAGTATGTGGAAATCAGTCTTTATAACTAAAGGTATATCATACTATGTGAAGTGGTAATAAATATTCTTGCATTAGCATCAAAGCATACCCAGGCATCTTTTGAATTCTTTCCTGAAACATGTATTTTGAAAGTTTCCATCTATAGGGGCTTCCCTGGTGGTGCAGTGGTTGAGAGTCTGCCTGCCAATGCAGGACACACGGGTTCGAGCCCTGGTTTGGGAAGATCCCACATGCCATGGAGCAGCTGGCCCTATGAGCCACAATTACTGAGCCTGCGCGTCTGGAGCCTGTGCTCCGCAACAAGAGAGGCCGTGATAGTGAGAGGCCCGCGCACCGCGATGAGGAGTGGCCCCCACTTGCCACAACTAGAGAAAGCCCTCACACAGAAATGAAGACCCAACACAGCCATAAATAAATAAATAAAGATTTTAAAAGTTTCCATCTATAGAAATCCCACTATGTAATAGTTTTATGTGGTTTAAACCATAATTATCATTAATTTTTTGACAATTCTGACTTTGAAATCAAATTACATTTTGGAAGTTCCTCATTCAGGACTTTTCTATGTCCCCGCTTGTCTGCTTTATCTCTTCCAGAACCCCCTTTATTTCAGTCTCTGATGCCACCTCTCCACTTAATAGGACAAAAATGAAAATCCTGGGTGTTACACTGAGTTCTTTGAGAAAATAGTAGTCTCTGGCTGTTTTAAAGTGGCAAGGGGAGGGAATTCCCTGGCGATTCAGGGGTTAGGACTTGGTGTTCTCATTGCCAGGGGCATGGGTTTGATCCCTGGTCAGAGACTAAGATCCTGCAAGCCGTGTGGTATGGCCAAAAAAATAAAGAAAAAAAGAAAAAAAAGTGGCAAGGTGAGAGAGATACAGGAAGGGGACAAATAGGCTTCAGGCTAGCAGCCTAAATTCAAGGAACCTGTATAGAGCTTCTCTATTTCTTATTTCAGTATTTAATTAATTTCAAGGGATTACATTGTTTATACTTCCTAATTAGGTCTACTGGCCTTCACCATTGTTTTCTTGTCTCTCATCAAAAATTATTTGTTTCAGGAGCTGTGCAAGGTGGAGTTAGACAAGGGCTTTAGAACATTCTATAAATTGGATTCTGTATATTTGTAAATTATGCTGATAGGCACTTCTGTAGCACAATGAGGTCAAGACAGTCTCACTGAAAATGGCCTTTTCATGCTGTGCTCAAGCCAAAAAAAAGGGAAAGGATCATAAAGGTACTATGCTATGTTTGCAGAAGAATGCTGGTAAATTCAATCCAAGACAGTGGTTACAGACTTCCCTGGTGGCGCAGTGGTTAAGAATCCGCCTGCCAATGCAGGGAACATGGGTTCGAGCCCTGGCCCGGGAAGATCTCACATGCTGTGTAGCAACTAAGCCCAGGCGCCACAACTGCTGAGCCTGCGCTCTAGAGCCCGTGCTCTGCAACAAAAGAAGCCACCGCAATGAGAAGCCCGCGCACCACAACGAAGAGTAGTCCTCCCCAGCTGGCCGTGACTAGAGAAAGCCCATGCGCAGCAACGAAGACCCAACGCAGCCAAAAATAAATAAATAGATAAATGAATTTTTTAAAAAGTGGTTCTTTGTCAGCCAATCTTAAAGAGACTAAATGAAATAAATTCTCAAAATGTATAGCAATAGGATATTAAAGATATGTTTATGAAAAACACTGTATGCAAATATACTATGTTGCATGCTGTAAAGTGCAAGAGAATTATTAAGATACAGTTCATGATTTTAGAGAGTTTGCAATTTAAGAGAGACTAAAATATGCATGCAGTTAATTAAATGGAAGAAAACAAAACATAAATGCCACATGTCAGAGGCAAAGTGTAGCCTGAAAGAACATAGCTGGATTGAATTGAGCTACTAAAATTTAATTCATTCATTTAACTGCTATTTATTGAGTACCTACTATGTGCCAGGTCATGAGACATAACCCTTTCTACCAAAGGATACTGATATCTGGAAACTAAATTCTTGACTAATTTTCAGGATTCAGGGTAAAAAATGGAAGTAGCTTCAGCTTGAGTTTGAAAATACTGAATCAAAACCTGGCCCAATCAATTATTCATTGGGGGACTTGGGCAAATAATTTATAATCTTTTAGCTTCATTGTAGAAGTCAGAGGGTCATCTTTGATTGCCTCTTCTAATTTCATCCTACATAAAGGTAATCAACAAATTAGTCTTTAAATGTTCCTTGGATATTTCCCATCCTCTCCATCCTTTTATCCCCAGTCTGAAGGCTGGCCCTCATGATTTGCTTGTGGATTCTGTACCCTAAATTAGTTTTGCTCTCCCCGTATCATTCTTTTTCAATCTATTATGCATGTTGTAACCAAAGCAATCTTTCTAAAACTTTTACCTGACCATAACACTCCTCTGCACAAAACTCTTTAGTCACTTCTTATCACCCAGAAGATGCAAGCCTGTATTTCTTAGCAAGTAAGACCTTTAATGAGCTGAACTCTGCTTACATTTTTAACCTCACATGCCAATCTTCCTCCATATCCACCCTATGTTTCTCTAATCACCAGGCTGTTTTGTGCCTCTGTGCCTTTGCATATGCTTTTTTTTTTTTTTAATGCCGAAGCCTGCAACGTTATCCCCATCCTCACTCCACCAATGCTATCTGGAAAACTTTAACATTTTACTCTTCCTTTGACAGTTTGCTCAAACACAATCTCCTTTATGGAGTGTTCCTTGATGATCCGGGCACAGGTCATTTTTTCATCCTTCGGTATGCACACAGCATGTTTTATTTATCTGTGTTACCACCATGCATTATAATGTCATTAATCATGTATATGCCAATTGCCTCAAAAAGACTGAACACCTGAGAACAAAGACAAGGCCCTTCTTCAACTTTGAATCGTCACTCCTAACGTAATGTCTGCCATGGAGAGTCTGTGCAATAAATATTTTAGTAATGAAGTCAGGTTTGGGGATAAATGGAAAGAACCAAGAAATGCTTTGTGGAGGAGATGATATTTAAGGTAGGCCTTGAAAAACTTCTGAAATATTTCCTAAATTTAAAAAATGTAATTTGGGGATGTCCAGTGTTTTGATATACATATATACATAAATGTATATATCTTCATGATCTTCCCTTTACTGCTTAAGTATTTTGCCAGCAAAGCTTTGTCTTTTCCATTCAAGGCCCTAGATGCAGTGCTCTGAGTATGGTGAAGGCTTAATAAGTAGGTTAATAGTCTGATTTAAAGAAGCATCTTCCTCAGTTCTCTTAGAATAAGGTACTGTTCTGATTTTCCAGTGCTATGTGTGGTGTCAAAAATGCCTGTCTTTTTAGCTGAGTCATAGATGGCTGTGTACCATACCTAATAGCAAATAAAAATGTTGATATTCACTCTATATATTTAATGTCTCCTGAACACATTAAAAATATATAAGTAAGTATGCCTTTGATCCACAACGGAAAATATGTGAGAACCCTGGGCACCTCACTGCTATTCAATTTAGCTCTCCCTGGGCAGATCACCTGAGTCTGATTGTAAAAGTATTACCTTGGGCATCTTTCCAATCCAAATCATGTCTATTTCAGGTTATCAGTGATGGTTATGCTCTTAGGTATTCTGGCAGAATAATAATCTGAATTATTAAATAGAATTAACAGTACTTTTGGGGATATTCCATTCTTAACTAGTGCATGTTTCTACTTAAGTAGTTCATTTAAAATACAGATGAAAAAAACACTGGGACTTCGCTGGTGGCGCAGTGGTTAAGAATCCGCCTGCCAATGCAGGGGACACGGGTTTGAGCCCTGGGCCGGGAAGGTTCCACATGCCGCGGAGCAGCTAAGCCCATGCGCCACAACTACTGAGCCTGCGCTCTAGGGTGCGCGCCTAGAGCCTGTGCTCCGAAACCTACAACGAAGAGTAGCCCCCGCTCGCCACAACTAGAGAAAGCCTGTGCACAGCAATGAAGACCCAATGCAGCCAAGATAAATAAATAAATAAATATATCAAAAAAAGGAAAAAAAACACTGACACCAATAAAGATATTATGAATTACAGAAATCCAGAAAGTGGCGAAAGAAAAGGAAATCTACACTGTTGCAGTCTGCTTTAGGATAACTGCTCCCTTCATTCTAACTTTCATGTTTACTAATATAAATCTTTTTATTTTGATAACACATCATGGTTAGGAGACAGGGAACTCGTCATTGGAGGCCTCAATGATTGGTTTTTTTTTGTTGTTGTTTTTTGTTTTTCCACAAGAAAGAGCTTGTGAAGGAACCTCTGCTGTCTGGAGATCTTCCCTCGGAAACTGCTGCATAATAAAAGTTACTGGCTAAATTTGAGGAGCTCAGGAAGCATCTATAGGAAACATCGTTAAGTGCATAGCGTAGTATTTGAGATGTAGCTATAGATATATAGCCACAATTATGTGTGGGTTGTAATCCACATAATTATACGAGGATTAGGAAGGCAAACTGGGAGGGAGGGCTGGCTCGCTTCCATCTCTTCTTCCTGTCAAAAGCTAAAGGTTTGCCCCAGCCTCTGGGCGTCTGCACCTTGGGAGTTTCCAGCTGAATTCTCAGCCCGTCGACTTGCTCCAAGCCAAGCCAGACCGCCTGAAGGAAGGCAACTTCATGTTCGTGGCAGACCCTCAGACTCAAGCACCTTCTCACAACTCTCCCCATCTCTGACCCTGAGCTAACGGGGGCAGCGCAGGAGGTGCGAGGAGAGGCTCAGAAGGGGCGGTGGGGACGACCCCCTTTCGAACTGCCTTTGTAGCTGCCAAGGAGTAGCCAACAAGCGCCAGATTTACGTGCACTTTGAAAGAAGCACCTTCACCATTGGCTTTCGGAGCGGCGCTGTCGCTAGGGAGCAGCGGGCAGGGCGAGCAGAGACTGGGGAGAAGCCCGGGCGGGTGTTCCCGTAACCTGGGAGAGCGGGCACCCACCGTCGGCGCGGACACGCACGCACACGCACGCTCCCCGCGAGTTCGAGCTTCGCGGCCCCGGCCCGCCCGAGGGCGCCCCCCGGCGCCGCTCTAGGCAGAGCCGCGCCTCCCGGCTCGCCTCCCGCCCCCTGATTCCCGCCGCTGCAGCCAGGAGAGAAAGGAACCTGGAACCTCTGCTCCAGGTGCCCCCGCGCGGGCGCGGCGGAGAGCCGTGGGGCTGGGGGAGGAGGAGAGCGCGATGAATGAGTGCTCCCCTCGCCTCCGAGTTGTCTGAGTTGGCGGCGCCGCGCCCCGGCTTCCGGCTCTTGGCGCCCCACGCGCTCGCGGCTCCAGCCCACGTCCGCGCCGGGAGCCGAGCTCGCCGCGCCGCGCCGCGCCGGGGGAGCCCGGGCTCCCGAGCTCCTGTCCCGGCCCCGGTCCAGGGGAAAGCAGGGGTGTCCCCGGGCAGAGGCGCACAGCCGCGCGGTCTCCCGCGCTCTCTGCGGCCCATCGGTCTCTCCATGGCCTCTCATCAGCAATCCCGGATCCAGGCTTACCTGGAGAAGAACAAGATCGGTCCCCTGTTTGAGGTAAGGCGCTGCGGGTGCGGGCGGTCCCGTTTGTCTTTGGGGGGCTCAGGACACCCCGGAGGGAAGGAGGGAGACAGAAGAGATGCGCGGGAGGGGCGCCCCTGTGGCCCCAGTTCTCTCTCTCTGGCCGGGCCAGGTGTCCTGGAACGCGGCCGCGCGGGCGCTTCTTCGGTTACCTGGGCGCGGACAGGTAAGCTCTGGAGGGACAAGCCGTATCCTGGCAGGGCAAGTTTGAGGTGTCTGACTGTCCTGCACCTTGTAACCACATGCACGGGGCCCGGACAGGCTGAGACAGACGGATGCACACACTCAGCCTTACACACGCTCACTTTCTTCCTGGAATTCACACTGTCTTGCGCGTTTTCCCGCAAATGTAGGCAGTAGTAGAACCCGTAAAAGGTGGAGGAAGTGCTCAGCAATGGGATGGAATAAGGTTACCTGGGAGAAAATTGAACTGGTAGGAAGTAGGCTTCGGTAGGTGCGGGCGTGTGGAATGAAATTGTCAAGCTGAGGCGCTGGCATTGGTCTCTGGATGAAAGGAGAATCCTTTGCCTTGCGGCCCCCCTACCTGTGTTAGGGGGAGAGAGGGGGCAGAGAAAGGTTCGCGAAAAGCACACGCGTATTTATGGGAAGGAGACAGCTCTGAGCTGTTTTCTCTCGCCATCAAAGAATTGACGACAAAAATACAGTAGGAGAATGGAAAAGCGGGAGAACAGGAGAAAATGAGAACGGGGGACTGAAACCAGGCACCGGCAAAGCGTCCCTCCGGTTGCCAGGGCGCGGGGCAGCTGCAGAGGCCAGCGGGGAGGGACGCCCACGGTACCCTCCTTTACGGTCCAACCGTCCAGCTGGGCACGGACCCGCTGCGAGAAGACGTGGGAGGGTCGAGATCCCCGCCCCCCCCCAAAAAAAAACCCGTTGTGGTCATACTTGGGGGTTTACATGACCGCGGTGTCTTAAGGCTGAAACGCGGCAGGAGGAAAGAGATAGCAGAGGATGGAACACCTTCTCCAGGACTGAAGAGAGGAGAATGATAACTGCAGAGAAAATAAGACTGCGAATTAATGTCCCAGCACAAAAAGGGAGCGGACAAGGGTGTGATCGTAACGGGTTTCACATAACCAAGATTTGCAAATCCCTTGTTTTTCTGACCAACTTTTAAGTTAACCATGTACTGTCTTGAGAGATATGACCATTATTTCAACTGAGAATCGTTGTTGTATAGTCATAAAGTCCTACAATATATGTCTTGATTCTTGTTTTTGCGAAAAGTGTTAGCAAAGGGAGTGCATATACAAAAGCAGAGTAGAATTGCTGGAGCTACTAGAATTCCTTTCTTTGCCTCTAGTGTAAAGATTAGAGACTATACACTGTATTTAAAGGAGAAATATAATAACCCTCTGTGGCACAGTGTGTTAATTGTATCCAAAGAAACATAAAATAAATACATTTAGAGGGTTTCTTCTCTAGAATATAAGTACATTTTCCTAGGGAGAATAAATTGTTTTTAATAGATGCTATTCTCATTTGCTGACTTTTATAATTCCCAAGATTCTCTCCAAGTGACAGTAATAGAGTTTGGAATGTATGTAAACTTTCTATATACATAATTAGGAAATAAATCCAACTTGGTTTTAAATGCTCACTTTTTCAAATGCTCACTAGCCAGTTCCACTGCTGAATCTTAAGGGATGGCAGAATGGTTTCATAAAATCATTAGACCTCCTCACTAAAAAACAAACAAGGACAAAAGTATATGCTTTGTATTTTATTCATTTTTGGGGGTAACATTACATACATCCCCATTAGCTTGGATTGCAGTGATGAGTAGTTAATTTTTAAGGGTTGATGTGCACTTTAAATAGTTAAAGGGAGAAAATGGATAAGTTCTCTTCTACTGAAATCAAGTCCTTATGCAACAGTTTTGATCACGAGAGAGCTTCGTTTTGGGAGTAGAATTACAAGTACTTTACAAAAGGGGAAAGTCTCCTCATACTTGAAAACCAGTGGAACTAGTGTAAAATGGACACATTGATCTATCATTCTCCTCAAAGCTCCCGGCCTTTGGTTAATAGTTCTCATCAAAATTGCTTCAGGAGATCAGAAGAGGAGCCTAGGAACCTGAATTTAGTAAGAAGTAACACAGATGATGGTCACATATTTAATTCCTGGGCCACATTGTAAGAAACAGTGACATAAGCTAAAATTTCCATTTACCAATTACAGATTGAAATAGGTGATACCAAGTTTTATTATCTGTGCTTTGTGGGGATTTTTTTTCGTGCTGAGGCACTAGCATTAGTGATACAGCTTTACTTTAGTTTTGAAAATATATAAGACCTGACAATATGTTCCCTTTACAGATTTTGTTGGCTAGGTCTCTTGTAAGAAAACTCACCGAAGCGAGGCACTTTCAAGAGAGCACGTGAATGTTATTTAAAACAGTAGCAAAGGTAACATATAGTAGTATTGAGAATACTTATATCTCATTTTTTTAAAACCTGTACAGTTTACTTAGTTTAGTTTATTTCTTACTTAGTTTATTTATTTCTAATATTTTATCATTTGAGAAGCTTATCGAAGTGCCGCACACAATATAGTGTTTCAAAAACTACTTTAGAGTGAAATTAATCTTGTTTCCAGGTGATTTAGAAGTATACATTTATACTACCTTTAACTATGTTTGAAAATATTTTGAGGCATTACAAAACCATGCCTAGAAATCGTTGCATTAGAGTCTTGGGTAATGATATTTTAATTAAATACTGTGAAGCTATAAGGTGAAAATGGTAATAATGACTTAGATTCCACAAACTCTTTGAAATGTTTGTAAGATATAATACTTTTAGTGCTCTCATTGGCTTGCTCAGGGCAGGCAAGTAGTCAGCAGTCTGGCATCAATCTATAAGGAATGCTTGATGTTGCTACAATAAGTTAGAACTATAATCTTAATATAGATTTCACACATAGCTCCTCACTTAACTGGCAAGATGTGAAATGGTTTGGCTCCCACCAAAGTAGAATATTTTTGCAACATACATAGGTAAGATGCATGGGGCAAACATAAGACTGATCTCAAAGCCTAGGGCTAGGCACCTAACAGTCAAACAACTTGGTGATCAGAAATTCTGTTGCTTATTAGGATCAAGCCATCTACTTTGTTTATATTGTAAGCAGTTTAACTTAATTCCCAAGAGGTTATATGATGTGAAACGTTGCAATAAATTCATTATTTTTAATACAAAGAAGTATACAATTTTCAGTTTCTCTCATCTTGTTAAATAGAATAATTATTTGAAAATTATGGGTTGGAATGGTGCTCAGGGCAGCCATATGTCTTGGTTCGGGCCTAGTCACACTCACAAGAGTGGGAAATCCTGCACCATATGATATCACTTATATGTGGAATCTAAAAATGGATACAAGTGAACTTATTTACAAAACAGAAACAGACCCACAGACATAGAAAACAAATTTATGGTTACCAAAGGGGAAAGGGGGAGAGGGAGGGATAAGTTAGGAGTTTGGGATTGACAGATACACACCACTATATATAAAATAGATAAACGACAAGTTATACCACAGGGAGCTATACTTAATATCTTATAATAACCCATAATGGAAAAGAATCTGAAAAAGATTATATCTTGATAAATATATATGAATCACTTTGCTCTATACCTGAAACTAACACATTATAAATCAACTATACTATAATTTTTAAAAAACAGAATAATGCAGTCTTCATACAATCTCCATAGAATTTTTAAATCTCTGTCTATTGAAGATGTGGCAAACTAAATTCACTGCATTTTCCCAAATGTGGTCTGACCCACTCCAAGTAGAATGGAATCACTTTACAGCCTTCTGTGTTTAGTTCAAAGTACCTCTACTCACATAGTCTAAATTTGTGTTAACTGATTTGACATGTATGTTATGGGGTGGACTCATCAAATGCATGGTCAACCGTAGCAACCAGATTTTGTGTTCTAAACGATATTCCCCATTAAGTGGAACCAGGTATCCTTGGAGAAATGGTTAATTCAAGGCTTGGCACTGGGAAATACAAGATGAACCTGGAACGTCTTATTACGCTAAAAAGTAAGGAAGTGGTCAAAGAATGATAGGAACATGTCCAAAGGACATAGAAGCCAGCTTGAAGAGGCTCCTATTAACTAAATCTGGGACAATTTAAGAAGCAAGATAAAGAATGATAGTAACATTATCTTACTGTATAAAATAGGAATATTTTATTCCACACATTCATGGGATACATGGATGTGTTCAATTTATAGGGAGAAGAGAAAGCTTTACCTTATAAGTACAATGCCAATTAATAAAACTGGAAGGGATGATGGAATTAGAAAATCACTACTTGGCAACCATCTTAGTAATAATTCGGGCAAGAAACATTAATCAATGCTAGAACTAATGGGTGAAAGTTGGATGAGGAATGAGATGTTACATAATCTCTAGTATCTTTCCACAAAATAGATGTTAATTATAAAGGGAAAAAAGTAACTCTGTAGTGAAGAAACCTGGCAGATGCTACTTTACTCAAGTGTTGTGCCCCCTGTTAGGATGCATTTAAAACAACATGGCATCGCTTCTGTAATATTCCTGCCCATCATGCATGACTTGAATTGAATAATGGGAAAATATCTGATAAGCTTGATGGGGAAATCCTGCTTATCTTGAGTCTTAAAAAATGTTAAGATCATGAAGGTCAAGGGAGGTCTCAGACTGAAGAGATGTGACAAGTAAGTGCAAAATATGGTTCTAGAGTTGATACTTTTGCTATGAAGGATATTTTGGGGAAAGTTGGTGAAACTTGAATGGGGTCTCTAGGTGAAGGGTATATGGAGTTCTCTGTGTTGTTCACATACTTTTTCTGTAAGTTTAAAATTATTTCAAAATTTAAAAAATATTAAAAATAGAAAAGGCTATCTAGGAAATGAGCATTTACAAAATAATTCATCCATTGGGTTTCTTTAAACATTAAATTATGTGAGTGTAGTTAAGAATTGTTATCAGTGATTTATACATGGCAACCAATGAATAATAAACTAAAATTCTGAGTAAAGAAAATTTACAATTCTGGTTAATTAAGCGTATGTATTTTCCTCTACTCCCTCTCAAAATTTTATTGAAATATCAGCAAAAATATTTACAAAATAAATGCATAAGAGTGCTGGAACACAAGAAAGGGTGTTGAGGCAGAGATACTGTTTCTGTTTGTTTATGAGTGGTGGCATCTCCTTTGCACCTACGTATGATCAAGTGTCATAGAGTCAATGATATGTAGTGAAAATGTTTGCAGTTTCCTGGAAGGTACCTAAAATACATGGACTCAGCTGGGACATCTTCTCATATGCCTGCCCTCCTTCCTGCTGTCTGGAATGCCTCTTTGTAATACCTCCCTCCTACCCTTCTTTACTTCTTCCACATCCCCAGGCAACCACTGATCTCCTTTTTGTCACTAAGGTTGGTTTTCCATTTCTAGAGTTTTATATAAATAGAATCATACTCTATGCTCCTTTATTGGGGGAAGGTGCATATCATTTTGTACTTGACATCATTATTTTGCAATTCGCCCATGTTGCACTAGTTGTATCACTAGTTTACTTCTTTTAATTGCTGAATTAGTATTTTGTATGGATTTATACGTTTGTTTCTCTTGGGGACCTGGAATAGGTTGGATGGATCATCTGGTAGGTGTATGTTTAACTTTTTAAGACATTAGCCACTAGTTTTGAACTTGTACAATTTTATGTTCCTACCAACTGTGTGTGAGAGTTTCAGTTGTTCACTATTCTCACCCAAACTTGATATCATCTGTCTTTTTAATAATAGCCATTCTAACTGGTTTGTGTGGTATCTCATTGTGGTTTTAATTTGATTTTACATTGTGGCCTCACTCTTACCCCCGATCTGAGGCCAATGTCAGTGGAGACCATGTGGGGAGCCTGGCCTCCTCCCACCCCCGACAGTAATAAGGCATTCCTCTCCCTCCCCATTGGGGTTGTGTCAGAAGAGGCCTAGAGAAGACTCAGGACTTGTAGTCCAGTGGTAACAAGGCCACCCCTGCCATGAAATCTGGGCCAAGACACATCGAAATTAAATTTCTGGGGAAGAAAGACAAGAAAAATCTTGAAAGCAGCCAGAGAAATGCAACATTATACCTATAGAGGAAAAAGCAATTAGAATGACACCAGATTTCTCATCAGCCCATGGAGGTCCAAGGGAAGTGGCACAATATTTTTCAAGTGCTGAAAAAAAAAGAACCTAGGATTCCATTAGAGAAAATATCCTTCACAAATGAAAGGGGAATTAAGAGAATTTGTCACCAGCAGGCCTTCCCTAAAAGTATGGCTAAAGGAAGTTCTCTAAACAGAAAGGAAATGATGAAAGAAGAAGGAAGTTTAGAACATCAGGAAGGAAGAAAGAACATGGAGAGAGCAAAAATATGAGTAAATATAATACGTTTTGCTTCTCCTCGTGAATTTTCTACATTATGTCATGATTGAAGCACAATATCAGATGAGGTTCTAAAAGTATGTAGAGGAAGTACTTAAGAAAATTGTATTATAATCAAGGAAGGGTAAAGAGGTGCAAAGAAGGTAAGGTTTGTATACTTCACTTGAACTGGTAAAATGACAATACCTGTTGACTAATTGTATATGTATAATGTAATACATAGAGCAAGCACTAAAAAACTATACAAAAAGATGCCCTCAAAAATGATAGATAGGGCCTCCCTGGTGGCGCAAGTGGTTGAGAGTCCGCCTGCCGATGCAGGGGATACGGGTTCGTGCCCCGGTCTGGGAGGATCCCATATGCCGCGGAGCGGCTGGGCCCGTGAGCCATGGCCGCTGAGCCTGCGCGTCCGGAGCCTGCGCGTCCGGAGCCTGTGCTCCGCAACGGGGGAGGCCACAACAGTGAGAGGCCCGCAAAAAAAACAAAACAAAACAAAAAAAAAAACAACAAAAATGATAGATAAATAAAAATGGAATTTAAAAAAATGTTCAAGTAACTCCCAGGAACAGGAAAAAGAAAATAAAACAGAACAAACAGAAAAAAATAAAATAATAACGTGGCAGACTTTAGCCCTAGTATGTCACTAATTCAATTAAATGCAATGGTCTAAGACTACCAGTTAAAACAGATTGTCAGAGTGGATTAAAAAACATGACCCAACTAAGAAACTCACTTCAAATACAAAGATATAGGCAGGATAAAAGTAAAAGAATGGAAAAAATATTATGCAAACATCAAAAGAAAGCAGGAGTGGCTATGTAAACGTCAGATAAAGTAGACTTTAGAGGATAGAAAATTATCAGAGACAGGAATTGTCATTTTGTTATAATAGACGGGTCAACCCATCAAGAAAAAGAGCAATCCTGAGTGTGTATGCACTGAGTAGCAGAGCTGCAAAATGTGTGAAGCAGAAACTGATAGAACTAAGAAGAGAAATAGACAAATCTGTAATTATAGTTCAAGACTTCAAAACCCCTCTCTTGACAATTGAGAGACCACCTAGGCAGAAATTCAGAAACACCATAGAAGAACTCAACAGCACATCAGACGACAGGGTTTAGTTGACGTTTGTAGACCACTCCATGCAACCGTAGCAGAATGCACATTCTTTTCAAGTGGCATGGAATGCATACAGAGATAGACCATTCCCTGAACCACGAAACAATCCTCAATTGAAAACATACAAGGTGTTTTCTCCATCACAGTGGGATGAAACTAGAAATCAGTAATAGAAGGAACACAGGAAGATTCCCAAAACACTGGGAAACTGTGCAACACACTTCTACATAATCTACTTGTCAAAGAAGCAATCACAAGGAAATAAAAACCCATCTAACAATGAAAAGGAAGGTATGTCAAAATTTATGAGACACAGCTCAAGCAGTGCGGAGAGGGAATTTTACAGCACTAAAATGCATAGGATAAAAAAGTGGACTGGGACTTCCCTGGTGATCCAGTAGTTAAGTCTCCATGCTTCCAATGCAGGAGCCACAGGTTCGATCGCTGGTCAGGGGAATAAGATCCCACATGCCATGCATTCAAAAAAAAAAAAAAAAAAAAAAAAGAACTTAAAAAAGTGGACTGATGTGTGTGACTGGTCTGAATAGGGCCTCTGCTTTCTATACCATCCCAATAGTACAGGACAGTCTATCCAGAGGGAGAGAGGACCATTCCACAGTGAAGGATGTGTGAGCATCAGTAATCTGCAGACAATAGGTATTAGTTCATATATTATGTCATGTCTTGTATCTAGAAGTAGATATTAAATTTTTATTTATTTATTTATTTTGGCTGTATTGGGTCTTCACTGCTGCGCATGTTTCTCTAGTTGCAGTGAGGGGGGGCTACTCTTCGTTGCAGTGCACGGACTTCTCAGTGTGGTGGCTTCTCTTATTGTAGAGCACGGGCTCTAGGCCCACGGGCTTCAGTAGTTGTGGCTCGTGGGCTCTAGAGTGCAGGCTCAGTAGTTGTGACGCACGGGCTTAGTTGCACCGAGGCATGTGGGATCCTCCCGGACCAGGGCTCGAACCCGTGTCCCCTGCATTGGCAGGCGGATTCTTAACCACTGCACCACCAGGGAAGCCCCCAGCATTACTTTAGCTGTCAATCCTAAACCCAGTCCATTCCTGGTGGCAAGAATCAGACTGTTTTCTGAATAAAACTCCAGGAAGAATCTGTTTCCTTCCCCACAAAGGAAGAAGGTCTAATATAGTTTTCACATCCTTACAGGCAAATTAACCAAGCATGAAGTTGATCTCTGTCTATCTCTGCCTGCCCTCCTTCATGGCAGGACTGGCTTAGATAACATTTACTGGAATATCATTTTCACCATTGTTGCAACTCTTGCTTTTCTTTCTGGCTTTGCTCCTACTCTTTCCATTGCTGCAAATTCATCTATTCTTTTTTTTTTATATACAGCAGGTTCTTATTACTTATCCATTTTATACATATTAGTGTATGCATGTCAATCCCAATCTCCCAATTCATCACACACACACACACCCACCACTTTCCCCCTTGGTGTCCATACGTTCCTCCTCTACATCTGTGTCTCTATTTCTGCCCTGCAAACCAGTTCATCTGTACCATTTTTCTAGGTTCCACATATATGTGTTAATATACGATATTTGTTTTTCTCTTTCTGACTTACTTCACTCTGTATGACAGTCTCTAGATCCATCCACGTCTCCACAAATGACCCAATTTCGTTCCTTTTTGTGGCTGAGTAATATTCCATTGTATATATGTACCACATCTTCTTTATCCATTCGTCTGTCGATGGGCATTTAGGTTGCTTCCATGACCTGGCTATTGTAAATAGTGCTGCAATGAACATTGGGGTGCATATGTCTTTCTGAATTATGGTTTTCTCTGGGTATGTGCCCAGTAGTGGGATTGCTGGGTCATATGGTAATTCTATTTTTAGTTTTTTAAGGAAACTCCATATTGTAGGAAACTCCATACAACTCCATTGTAGTTTTGATTTGTGTTTCTCTAATAATTAGTGATGTTGAGCAGCTGTTCATGTGCTTCTTGGCCATCTGTATGTTTTCTTCGGAGAAATGTGTATTTAGGTCTTCTGACCATTTTTTTCTTTTTTAAAGAACGTTTATTTATTTATTTATTTATGGCTATGTTGGGTCTTCGTTGCTGCACCGGGCTTTCTCTAGCAGGGAGCCGGGACTACTCTTTGTTGCGGTGCGCCGGCTTCCACTGCGGTGGCTTCTCTTGTTGCGGAGCACGGGCTCTAGGTGCATGGGCTTCCGGGCTTCCGTAGTTGTGGCTCGTGGGGTCTAGAGCGCAGACTCAGTAGTTGTGGCGCACCGGCTTATTTGCTCTGCGACACGTGGGATCTTCCCAGACCAGGGCTTGAAACTGTCTCCCCCGCATTGGCAGGTGGATTCTTAACCACTGTGCCACCAGGGAAGCCCCTGACCATTTTTTGATTGGATTGTTTGTTTTTTTTAATATTGAGCTGCATGAGCTGTTTATATATTTTGGAGATTAATCCTTTGTCTGTTGATTCGTTTGCAAATATTTTCTCCCGGTCTGAGGGTTGTCTCTTCATCTTGTTTATAGTTTCCTTTGCTTTGCAAAAGCTTTCAAGTTTCCTTAGGTCCCATTTGTTTACTTTTGTTTTTATTTCCATTACTCTAGGAGGTGGATCAAAAAAGATCTTGCTGTGATTTATGTCAAAGAGTGTTCTTCCTATGTTGTCCTCTACGAGTTTTATAGTGTCCACTCTTACATTTAGGTCTCTAATCCATTCTGAGTTTATTTTTTGTGAATCGTGTTAGGGATTGTTCTAATTTCTTTCTTTTACATGTAGCTGTCCAGTTTTCGCAGCACCACTTATTAAAGAGGCTGTCTTTTCTCCATGTATATTCTTGCCTCCTTTATCAAAAATAAGGTGACCATATGTGCGTGGGTTTATCTCTGGGCTTTCTGTTCTGTTCCATTGATCTATATTTCTGTTTTTATGCCAGTACCATACTGTCTTGATTACTGTAGCTTTGTAGTGGAGTCTGAAATCTGGGAGCCTGATTCCTCCAGCTCCGTTTTTCTTTCTCAAGATTGCTTTGGCTATTCGGGGTCTTTTGTGTTTCCATACAAACTGTGAAATTTCTTGTTCTATTTCTGTGAAAAATGCCATTGGTAGTTTGATAGGGATTGCATTGAATCTGTAGATTGCTTTGGGTAGTATAGTCATTTTCACAATGTTGATTCTTCCAATCCAAGAACATGGTATATCTCTCCATCTGTTTGTATCATCTTTAATTTCTTTCATCATTGTCTTATAGTTTTCTGCATACAGGTCTTTTGTCTCCTTAGGTAGGTTTATTCCTAGGTGTTTTATTCTTTTTGTTGCAGTGGTAAATGGGAGTGTTTCCTTAATTTCTCTTTCAGATTTTTCATCATTAGTGTATAGGAATGCAAGAGATTTCTGTGCATTAATTTTGTATCCTGCTACTTTACCAAATTCATTGATTAGCTCTAGTAGTTTTCTGGTGGCATTTTTAGGAGTCTCTATGTACAATATCATGTAATCTGCAAACAGTTACAGTTTTACTTCTTCTTTTCCAATTTGTAATCCTTTTATTTCTTTGTCTTCTCTGATTGCCGTGGCTAGGACTTCCAAAACTATGTTGAATAATACTGGCGAGAGTCGACATCCTTGTCTTGTTCCTGATCTTAGAGGAAATGCTTTCAGTTTTTCACCATTGAGAATGATGTTTGCTGTGGGTTTGGCATATATGGCCTTTATTATGTTGAGGTAGGTTCCCTCTATGCCCACTTTCTGGAGAGTTTTTATCATAAATGGGTGTTGAATTTTGTCAAAAGCTTCTTCTGCATCTAATGAGATGATCGTATGGTTTTTATTCTTCAATTTGTTAATATGGTGTATCACACTGATTGATTTGCATATATTGAAGAATCCTTGCATCCCTGGGATAAATCCCACTTCATCATGGTGTATGATCCTTTTAATGTGTTGTTGGATTCTGTTTGCTAGTATTTTGTTGAGGGTTTTTGCATCTATATTCATCAGTGATAATGGTCTGTAACTTTCTTTTTTTGTGACATCTTTGTCTGGTTTTGGTATCAGAGTGGTAGTGGCCTCGTAGAATGAGTTTGGGAGTGTTCCTTCCTCTGCAGTTTTTTGGAAGAGTTTGAGAAGGATAGGTGTTAGCTCTTCTCTAAACGTTTGATAGAATTCACCTGTGAAACCATCTGGTCCTGGACTTCTGTTTGTTGGAAGATTTTTAATCACAGTTTCAATTTCATTACTTGTGATTGGTCTGTTCATATTTTCTATTTCTTCCTGGTTCAGTCTTGGAAGGTTACACCTTTCTAAGAATTTGTCCATTTCTTCCAGGTTGTCCATTTTATTGACATAGAGTTGCCTGTAGCAGTCTCTTAGGATGCTTTGCATTTCTGCGGTGTCTGTTGTAATGTCTTCTTTTTCATTTCTAATTTTATTGATGTTAGTCCTCTCCCTCTTTTTCTTGATGAGTCTGGCTAATGGTTTATCAATTTTGTTTATCTTCTCAAAGAAGCAGCTTTTAGTTTTATTAATCTTTGCTATTGTTTTCTTTGTTTCTATTTCATTTATTTCTGCTCTGATCTTTATGATTTCTTTCCTTCTACTAACTTTGGGTTTTGTTTGTTCTTCTTTCTCTAGTTCCTTTAGGTGTAAGGTTAGATTGTTTATTTGAGATTTTTCTTGTTTCTTGAGGTAGGATTGTATTGCTATAAACTTCCCTCTTAGAACTGCTTTTGCTGAATCCCATAGGTTTTGGATTGTCCTATTTTCATTGTCATTTGTCTCTAGGTATATTTTGATTTCTTCTTTGATTTCTTCAGTGATCTGTTGGTTATTTAGTAACGTATTGTTTAGCCTCCATATATTTGTGTTTTTTACTTTTTTTCCCTGTAATTGATTTCTAATCTCATAGCATTGTGGTCAGAAAAGATGCTTGATATGATTTCAATTTTCCTAAATTTACTGAGGCTTGATTTGTGACCAAAGATGTGATCTATCCTGGAGAATTTCCGTTTGCACTTGAGAAGAAAGCGTAATCTGAAGTTTTTGGATGGACTGTCCTATAAATATCAATTAAATCTATTTGGTCTATTGTGTTTTTAAAGCTTGTGTTTCCTTATTAATTTTCTGTTTAGATGATCTGTCCTTTCGTGTAAGTGAGGTGTTAAAGTCCCTTGCTATTACTGTGTTACTGTCGATTTCCTCTTCTATAAGTGTTAGCAGTTGCCTTATGTATTGAGGTGCTCCTAAGTTGGGTGCCTATATATTGATAATTGTTATATCTTTTTCTTGGACTGATCCTTTGATCATTATGTAGTGTCCTTCCTTGTCTCTTGTAATATTCTTTATTTTATAGTCTATTTTGTCTGACATGAGTATTGCTACTCCAGCTTTCTTTTGATTTCCATTTGCATGGAATATATTTTTCCATCCCCTCACTTCCAGTCTGTATGTGTCCCTAGGTCTGAAGTGGGTCTCTTGTAGACAGCATATATATGGGTCATGTTTTTGTATCCATTCAGCAAGCCTGTGTCTTTTGGTTGGAGCATTTAATCCATTCACATTTAAGGTAATTATTGATATGTATGTTCCTATGACCATTTTCTTAATTGTTTTGGGTTTGTTTTTGTAGGTCCTTTTCTTCTCTTGTGTTTCCCACTTAGAGAAGTTCCTTTAGCATTTGTTGTAGAGCTGTTTTGGTGGTGCTGAATTCTCTTAGCTTTTGCTTGTCTGTAAAGCTTTTGATTTCTCTGTTGAATCTGAATGAGATCCATGCCGGTTAGTGTAATATTGGTTGTAGGTTCTTCGCTGTCATCACTTTAAATATATCATGCCACTCCCTTCTGCCTTGTAGAGTTTCTGCTGAGAAATCAGCTGTTAACCTTATGGGAGTTCCCTTGTATGTTATTGTCATTTTTCCCTTGTTGCTTTCAGTAATTTTTCTTTGTTTTTAATTTTCATCAATTTGATTCCTATGTGTCTTGGCATGTTTCTCCTTGGTTTTATCCTGCCTGGGACTCTGTGTGCTTCCTGGACTTCGGTGGCTATTTCCTTTCCCATGTTAGGGAAGTTTTTGACTATAATCTCTTCAACTATTTTCTCGGGTTCTTTCTCTCTTTCTTCTCCTTCTGGGACCCCTATAATGCGAATGTTGTTGCCTTTAATGTTGTTCCAGAGGTCTCTTAGGCTGTCTTCATTTCTTTTCATTCTTTTTTCTTTAGTCTGTTCCACAGCAGTGAATTCCACCATTCTGTCTTCCAGGTCACTTATCCGTCCTTCTGCCTCAGTTATTCTGCTATTGATTCCCTCTAGTGTAGTTTTCATTTCAGTTATTGTATTGTTTATCTCTGTTTGTTTGTTCTTTAATTTTTCTAGGTCTTTGTTAAACATTTCTTGCATCTTCTCGATCTTTGCCTCTATTGTTTTTCCGAGGTCCTTGATCATCTTCACTATCATTATTGTGAATTCTTTTTCTGGAAGGTTGCCTATCTCCACTTCATTTAGTTGTTTTTCTGGGGCTTTATCTTGTCCCTTCATCTGGTACATAGCCCTCTGCCTTTTCATCTTGTCTATTTTTCTGTGAATATATTAGCTGCATTTTTCCCTGACAGGAACAAGATGTACTTGAAAGAGAAATTGAGTTTCAGTTCAGAAAAATACGTTGTAGAGTATGAAAGAAACTTGAAGGGAAATCTAGCATTTAATTATGTTTAATTGTCACTGTGGAAATTTCTGTTTACAGTATTGGCATTTAAAAAAAGATATTTTCAGAAGTGACATTTTGATTAGGATAATTTTCTGCTTCCAACATAATGTGTTTTTATCTTTATTTGGCTCTGTGGCTGTCAAGGCAGTACAACTGTTAATAAGCTTTTTTAGATTGGATGAATGCAGGTCCCAGATGTCTTGGTTCTAACTGGGGCTTGTTGTATACATTGCTATTTCATTGACATAAAAAACCACTTTATGCCACGCTAACTGAATTCAGTTGTACAACTTGGTGGATAGATATACTTAAGACATTGGTGAGCTCAGCAAATATTTTATATGTGTGACAATTCGGAAGGAAACTCAGGATTGAAACCCAGGCTCAGAAGAATTCAATTCAAAGCAATCAAAATTTACAACACATGCACTTGCTTCAGCATATGTTTTTGGGAAAAATCTTTGACTCCTTTTTGAGTGTCGAATTATGCCTTGAGGCTAAATTCCAACTGAGGGTCAATATTAATAAATTTGGTAAAAAGTGTAAGCAAAAAGATGGAAGCTAGTAAGATAAGTTATCCTAGCGAAAAGAAGGCTTTGAGGTGACAGAATTACAATTAAGAATGGTAGAAGAAACTATCATGAACTAAAGTGTGAAGGATTTCAGTTATTTAGTACAAGAATAGGTTAATGAAAGAATATTTCAGCATTTTTTCTGCATAATAAGAAATGCAACAAAAAGCTTGACTACCTTTGGCTATTTTAATTGTCGCATTATCTGAAGGAGGAAGATTAGGCTATGATTCTCTCCAAAGGGAAAACAATAAACTTCATGAATCTGTATTTAAAAGCCCCGCTCTAAGTTTAAATCTTCCAGAGGGCCTTTGTGGGTTAACTAACCAGGCTCTAATTAATCCACCAGATCCCTGTATTTCATGTGTAGTCAGTATTGTATTATGTTGTTTTATGCTTTTAACAATGCTATTGTTTTATCATGCCTGTTTTCCATGTGAAGAATCTTAGCTCTCTAGAGTTGACATAACTTTCCCCAAATATACAGAGCATAAGTGGGGGAGATGACGTGAACCTGGGATATGTCTGAGTCCAAAGCTTATACTTTAAAATTTTTTTGTTTTTAAAATATTTTCAGCTTTATTGAGGTATAATTGACATATAATATTGTGTAAGTTTAAGGTACACAAAGTGTTGGTTTTATACACTTTTATATGTTGTAAAATGATTACTACCATAGTGTTAGCTAACACCTCTATCATGTTACATAATTACGATTTCTTTTTTGTGGTGAGAACATTTAAGATCTACTCTCTCAGCAACTTTCAAGTATATGATACAATATTATTAACTATGATCATCATGCTGTACCCCAGAACTTGTTCATCTTATGACTGGAAGTTTATAACTCTTCGATCAGTATCTCCCCAATCCTCCATGTCCCTTCTTCTGGTAGCCACCATTCTAATCTCTGTTTCTGAGTTTGGCTTTTTTAGATTCCACGTATAAGTGATATCATACAGTATTTGTCTTTCTCTGACTTATTTCACTTAGCATCATGCCTTCAAGGTGCATCCATGTTGTTGCAAATGGCATGATTTCCTTTTCTCATGGCTGAATAATGTCCTTGTGTGTGTGTGTGTGTGTGTGTGTGTGTGTACACCCCACCTTCTTTATCCATTCATCCATTGACAGATATTTAGGTTGTTTCCGTATCTTGGCTATTGTGAATGATGCTGCAGTGAACATGGGAGTGCAGATATCTCTATGAGATCCTGTTTTCATTTCTTTTGGATATATACTCAGAAGTGGGATTACTGGATCGTATGGTAGTTCTACTTTTAATATTTTGAGGAATGTCCACACTGTTTCCATACTGGCTGTACCAGTTTACATTCCCACCAACAGTGTACAAGTGTTCCCTTTTCTTCACATCCTCACCAACACTTGTGATCTCTTGTCTTTTTGATGATCAAAGCTCATACTTCTAGCTGCTAGGCCAGTTTGCCCTCTGTCTGCTTAGACTCTCCACACTGTCCAATACAGCAGCCACTAGCCAATGTGACTGTTTAGATTAAACTAAATGAAATGAAATTAAAAATTCAGTCCTCATCCTCACTAGCCATATTTTAAGAGCTCAGTAGTAACATGTGGCTGCTGAATTGACCGCAGCAGACATAGATTATTGCCATTATTGCAGAATATGTCATTGGACAGCATTGCCTTAGCTTCAGAGGTATCTCCTTTTCCCCTTCTCCCTGGCCTTCCAACTATTCCACGCAGTGAGATGCTGTTTTCTCTGGGCTCCTGTAACACCATCCTCTCCTAGTTTTCCTTCTGCCTCGTTAAGCCATTTCTTCTCTGTCTCCTTTGGGAACTCTTCCACCTCCACCTCCTCTTTAAATGTTGAATGTTCTCAGGGCTTAGTCCTAGAGCTCATCCACTTCTATGGATTCAAATTTCGATTTGCTGACAATTCTGAATTTTTGACTTTCACTTCATATCATGTCTTCTGATATGTCTCCACCCTTATGATTTGGATTTGTTTCCAGTTCCACCTTCCTGGGAAAGAGGGCCTCATTAGACAAAAATTAGAAAATGAGAGGATGACTAGTGATTAGCAGAAGAGTATTATCTTTCCCTTTGGACCAGACATTGGGTCTGGATATCTATGAAGCTATTCAGTGCAGCAGAAGTTAAGGATGGCATTGGGCCAAGAACTAGGAAATGCAAAAGACAGGCAAGATGTAGCTGTCATCCTTGGTCCAGTGCACACTTGAAAGTAAAATTATCTGAGATGATTATCATGACTGTGTTCATGGTTTTCTTACTTCATAATCTTTAGTAAAAATGTTACTGAAAATTCTGAACCTATTTCAACAGTACTGTATGGAACATATTAAGGAGAGAAAGTTTTGCCTAAATTTGGGTAAGAGTTAACCATGCAATTATGTCTTCCATCCCTCCATCCTTTCATCCCCTACTTCAAACCCATGTGACAGTGACTGTGATTATTATGAGTTGCTCCAGAGGTCTATGTCTTGCTTCTGTGGTTCAGACCTTTCCCCATCATGAAACTTTCCTTCCAGTGTGAATATTGAAGTTTATAGTTTTCAATATTTCTAAAAATGCACATTCTTCTTAAGCTGCCTACTGAGAGGAAATATGTTTGTGTCTGGAAGATTTCTTCAAGGTTTTAGATCTAATATATACATCTACACCTGCGATATGAGGATGATGAAGATTTTAAGTTATCACATTCAAATTTGTGCTTCAAGTTGTAGAGTGTGCAACAGAGCACCTTTCTGGGAAGAAATTAGGAAAAAACTCCCTCACCTGTCCTCCCCTTGCCTCCACTGAGCCTATCCTGATTCTTTCTATGGTCATATCCTTTCTATGGCCACCGGTATCTCCATAAATACTTTGCAGCAGTGTGCCCAAGAGAATTTTCTGGCAGTAACTATATGCTGGAATACTATTGAATGAAGGAATCCAGGTTTATATCCTTAGGCAGTCTAAATGAAGCTGTGTAGCTTTTCCAGTAGGGTGGCAGGTGTATTTCTGTTTTACTAAAAACAACATACTAGACTTTGGGATCGATATGGGTGTATTTTAAGCAGTCTGCCATTCAGATGTGTGTCCTATTTATAAGGAGATACTTAACCACAGTGCCCCTTCTCAGCAGATACAATAGGATGGGAAGTTTTACCCATTTTTATAACTTGAACTAAAGCTAAATCTTTACAGACAGAAATTGTTCAAATTCTGCTTTCTGAAACTATTAATTTAAAATTTTGTTTGCATCTCAAGGCAACATCAGTTTAGACTTCTCAGCCCATTCCTTTGAAGTTTTAATCGGTTCCTTAATTACAGAGGGAACAGATATTAGCAAAAGCAATGGATCAGAAGAACGTGTATTCAATGACGTTTGCCAGTTTAGTATTCTACATACAAATTATTGCTGTTTGTATCAATTCTAGGAGATTTTCTGAGTGGCCCCAACATCACGTTTGGTATGAATGTGTAATATGCGGAGCTGGCCTCTGCTTCTGGCTCCGTGCTTTTGTTGCCAGTGTATCACTTTACTTGTTAAATGAAAGAAGAGAAGATTAATTGGTTAATATTAAAATTCTAAGATTTATGGTTAGACACGGTATAATAAAAAACACTGAGTACTAAGGAAGAGAAACAATGCTCAGTGGACGCCAGTATGAGTTTACTGTGTACAATTTACCCTCTGCTGTTGCTGGTCACTATCAGATTAATTGGCTAAAATTGGTTGCTGAAATACAGAAAAATACTTTGACAAGGAAATTGATTCAGTTACTATGTGTAGACATAACTGTTATTTCCACTTAGCCAAAGGTATTGTTCTGTCTCTCTCTCTGCATGTATTTTGAAAGATTGGAAGTATAGGTTCTAATAATATCATGATGGAACAGAGCTCATGGTGGGAGCAGATGGTGAGATTTTAGCAGATGACATGGAAAAAGTGGAATAATTCTACCTTTATTTTGCTGATATATTTTCTATCAAAAATGATTATCTTTAAAAAAACTACAAAATAGGATGTTCTTGATTAAGAGGAAGCTGAAGACCTGGAAATGAGAAAAATAATGCACTATACTTTTAATCAGTTAAAATGGTCCAGAGCACTTATATCCTTCTGAATTTAAAGAACTGGGATTGAGGTCACAGAACCATGGTGTTCTATGACATGTGTTCCATGGTGTTCTATGACATGTGTTCCATGGTGTTCTATGACCATGGTGTTCTACCCTCTTTAATAAGCTGACATCTAACCACAATTACTATGTCTCAGTCACTATTCTAAGCACCAGGATATATCTTGTTTGATTCTCACAACAATCCTATGTGGTAATTTTGTTAGCTCCATTTTAATGATAAGGGTATTGAAGCAAAGAGAGGTTAACTTGCTTAAGGTCATACATCAATCAGATAGAGGAGCTAGGATGCAAACCCAGGTATTTTTATATCAATATCCCTGCTCTTCATCCCCATGCCAGACTTGCCAAGCTGGAGCATAAAAGTGCCAAAATATGGGAGGCAGGAAAAGGATTTTTAATTTTCAAGGTAGTAGACTAGGTATATTCAGCAGAAGACAAGATTAATTGTCATATAGTAAAATCAGAGAATTTATGATGAAATGTTGATTAATAAAATCTGTGTGCTTAGAGTGGGAACTATGTGCCACTGAAGCCACTATGAGTTTATTGAAAACAAATCATTTCACTCTAGCTCAATCTTCCTTTCTGATATAAGATAACTAGACTTACTGATAAGATCCATTTAGGAGACATAGCCTGAGATTTTTTCCCAGGCAATTGGAAAAGTCTTCCATATGCATAAGATGGTTATATATAAGGTAGAGAAATGTGGATTGAGTGATAGTACAGTCACTTGGAGTTTGTTGGACCACCCTATCCAGGAGGATGCACTGGGGACTGATGTGAGCCTGGAGGGCAGTACTCAGTGACTTGATGGTGCCAGAAATGTCCTGGTTAATATTTTTACCATTGACTTAGATGATGAAAGGCAAGCTATATTTTAAAAATTCATGGATGATATAATCAGAATTTTGAAAAACAGAGCCTGGAATTTAAGATGAACAATATGACCCTTCATAGGAATAAAGATGAAGTTCAACATTTAATTGGAAATATTCTAAATGCAATTGTCATTGCCATAATGGCTAGGATAATGAGAAATGTTTGAAATATTTAGAAATACTAAATTTAAGACATAAAACTTAAGGGGAACATCACCTATGTCTTCAAATACATGGAAGATTATTGTATGGAACATATATTTTTTTCTGTCAAAACTGGAAACAATGGGTGAAAACAACATGACAACTTCCTGATGATATTAACTGTTTAAATACTGAATGGTTTATTTTTTCCTTCTATAAGCTCCTAAGGGTTTATGACCTAAGAGATTGGTTTTAGGTAACTGCCAATTCTACTTGGATCTCTGTTATGATTTGAGAAGTGTTAAGGGATTCCCTTCACCACTTTCCAAAATGCCTTTTACCACTCGAACTTCCATAAACCTTTAAGCTTCCATCTTATTTATGGCATTAGGGCACGGTTTCTCAGCCTCAGCACTGTTGACATTTTGGACCAGATAATTCTTTACTGTGGGGGAATGTGTTGGAGGACATTTAGCAGCTCTACCCACTAGATGCTAGTAACACTTCTCCCAGTCGTGGCAATCAGAAATGACTCTTGACATTACCAAATATGACCGGAGGGACAAAATCACCACAGATTGATAACCATTGCTTGAGGGAAAGGCATTAAATGTCTTTGCAAAATGCAAATGTTCGTAGGAGGTATATAAACCAATTACCAGTCAAGAATACAAGATGAATGGGACTTCCCTGGTGGTCCAGTGGTTAAGACTTCACCTTCCAATGCAGGGGGTGCGGGTTCGATCCCTGGTCGGGGAGCTAAGATCCCACATGCCTCACGGCCAAAAAACCAAAACATACAACAGAAGCAATATTGTAACAAATTCAATAAAGACTTTAAAAATGGTCCACATCAAAAAAATCTTAAAAAAAAAAGAATACAAGATGAAGGAAACATGATTTTTTTTTTTCCCTAGCAGAATAAGCTGCCTCCTTCTCTAGCCTGAAGGCTCTTGCTTTGTACTTTCAATAGGTCTTTGGAAAGCGTTCTTTGTATTACTGCTAATTATGTTTTCTCTTACCCTCTAATTCAATTATAAGTTTATTGAGGGCAGAAGTTGTTCACTTGGTCACACTGCCCTCCCCTTCCTGCTCTACCTCAGCATCTCCCAGTGTCTTGTCCAGTAGATGCTCAAAAAAGTAGCTGTTGAATGAGCACATGAATGAATAAGTGAATGAAATTGCCTTTGGGATGAATCTTGAGTTAGAAGAAGATTTTTCAGCACAGTAAGAGATTTGGGAGGTGATGGAGGCATTCCAGGTCAAAGGATGGCATGATCCAAAGATGGGCGTGCTGAGACTGGGATGTTTTCTGGGAAGAGCAGTTTGGTGTAGTAGGCTCACAGATAAGGATGGTGGATGATGGTGATGGGACAATAGACTGGTCCCAGACATGGATCAACTTTAATGTCAAGCAGGAAGTAAGTACTTAAGTAAGTTACCAACTATTTAAGTTGGTATTAAGACTAGCTAATATTTGGACTAACTCTTAAGTTAGTTAATATTTAAGTTGGTATTAAGACTAGCTAGTATTTGGACTAACTATTAAGACTAGCTAATATTTGAACATGGTAGTGAACATCAAATTGCTGCTTTAGGAAGATACATCTTATAGTGGTGTGTGGGGTGACTGGGATGTAGAGAGCACTAGTTGGTGTCAATTACCAAGGGAAAGAGGATGATGACCCAAACTAGGGTGATGGTAGGTGCAACTGGAAAGGGAGGCAGCAGGTGGGGGCTATTAAACAGGACACGCAATTGAATAGTTGTAGAGTATATGATTTATAGTTTATGGTGTGTTCCTCACCTCTAAGTAGCACTTGACAGTACACAAGCACACGTTGCTGTTCATGGCACACAGGCCTCCCTCTTTAAAGGTATGAACTTACTTTGTAATTATATTGTAAAAGGCATGGGTGACAATATCTTTTTAAATTGTTGCTTAGGAACTCAGAATTTATCAGGCACTTGGAGACTTATTTATCCAAAGGGTTATATATTAAAAATCGAAGGTGAGACCAAATTAAAGAAATACAGTAATCTTTTGATACATAGAAGAGATGATTTGATAATTTCTCTTCTATTTTTTAAAAGTCTTGGTGAACTTATGTGGATAGAAATATATTTACTTTTCACATAAGAAGAATATCTGGTTCAAGGACGGTGTCTTTAGATGGAAATTATTTTTAGGCTTACACAACCCTAATGATGACCACTTGTCTTTGAACCTCTGTCCTAAGGTGCTTATGTATTAAGGCATATGAGTAAGCATTTTGGTGACCTGGTTACTCTTGAAGTTATCCCCACAGCTATTAGTGAAAAGGTGACTCCACCATTACCCCAGATTTGTGCAACTTGTTTCAAAGTTGAATGTGTTTTCCCTTTTCTCTTGCTGTTGTATCTTTCCTTTTGGCCCGGGGTCTTTTGCCATGGAAGGAATGAGAAGGAAGCAAGATTCAAGGAGAATACACTCGATTGGAGATGAGAGAGTCATGGGTTCTGCTTCTGAGTCTGCTAGTCTGTCTCCTGGACCAGTGTCCTAAAATTTTAATACCTTGGATTCCATGTCCATGAGTTAAGGACCATGAACTGAGTTTCTTCTCCTTGGAAAAGAAAAGTCTGAGAGGTAGCCAGATTTCACTGATTACAACTATGAAGTTTTTTGACCTAAAAGTTGGTGGCTGTTGCTTTCTACAAAAACCACAAATGGGTCAAGAAGAAATAGCTAGCATTAAGATAATGTGTACAAAGGAAATCCTCTAGTTGCGGAAGTAAGTACAAATCAGAACGGATCATGAATGGAGGCTGTATCACATAGAATTCTTTAAGGATCATGAGTGGAGGCTGTATCACATAGAATTCTTTAAAAGTGGGACAGACTCTTGCTTTTCATCCGTATATTTTTTTTCCTTTTTCTCTTGCACTATGGTAATTTTACCCAGTGTTAATAACCCAGCTTGAGTATCTCCCCCAGGCCACAGGCTTTGGAATCATGGCGTCTGAATTTGAATTAAACTCTACTGCTTATCAGCTTAGTTGTTGTTGTTTGTCTTTTATCTATAAAATGGAGATGAAGGTTACCTGTGAATGTGGTTGTAGTCTGTATCAGTCAGGGTGCTCCGGAGAAAACAGATCCAATAGAGATTTATTTTGAGGAATTGACTCATGCAACTGTAGAGGCTGGCAAGTCTGAGATCTGTGGGGCTGGCTGGCAACTCAGGCAGGAGTTGGTGCTGCAGTCTAGAGACAGATTTCTCCTTCAGGAAACCTCAGTTTTTGTTCTTAAGGCTTCAACTCATTAGATGACGCCCACTCCCATTGTGAAGAGCTATCTCCTTTACTTGAAGTCAACTGATTGTACTGTTAACCATGTACGCAAAGCACTTTTACATGATACAGCCACTGTGGAGAACAGTATGGAGGTTCCTCAAAAAACCAAAAACAGAACTACCATACGACCCAGCATTCCCCCTACTGGGCATATACCCTGAGAAAACCATAATTCAGAAAGACACATACACCCCAATGTTCATTGCAGCTCTAGTTACAATAGCCAGGTCATGGAAGCAACCTAAATGCCCATCGACAGACGAATGGATAAAGAAGATGTGGTACATATATACAATGGAATATTACTCAGCCATAAAAAGGAACGAAATTGGGTCATTTGTAGAGATGTGGATGGGCTTGGAGACTGTCATACAGAGTGAAGTAAGTCAGAAAGAGAAAAACAAATATCGTATATTAACGTATGTATGTGGAATCTAGAAAAATGGTACAGATGAGCCTAGTTCCAGGGCAGAAATAGAGACATAGACATAGAGAACAGACTTGTGGACACAGTGGGGGAAAGGGAGGGTGGGATGAATTGGGAGATTAGGTTTGACGTAAATAAATACACTATCATGTCTAAGATAGCCAGTGGGAACCTGCTGTATAGCACAGGGAGCTCAGCTCAGTGCTCTGTGATGACCTAGATGGGTGGGATGGTGGTGGGGTGGGAGGGAGGTCCAAGAGGGAGGGGATGTATGTATACGTATAGCTGATTCACTTTGTTGTGCAGCAGGAACTAACACAACATTGTAAAGCAATTATACTCCCACTAAAAAAATATATTGGTAACTGACAGTAAAAACAAATGTACCTTTACAGCAACACCTAGGTTAGTGTTAGATGAAATAATTGAGTACTGTGGACTAGCCAAGTTGACACATAAAACTAACCATCACACAGTTGTCATGTTAATGATAGCTAGTATATGGTTACTGTGTGAGCTACGTGTTCACATGGATTAGTTCATTTAGTTCTGATAAAAACCACAGGAGGAACTATTATTATGATCTTAGGATAAAACTTGTCATTGTCCCACAGTAACTTGCACAAGCATGGGAGCCAGGCCATGCATGGATCAACCAGAGTCCTGTCCCCCAAATTTTCAATTTTCAATTGGAAAAGATAATGTTTTTCTTTACCATCTCAAAGCTCAAAGCTGAACCGATGTGCTGATGGCCATGAAAGAGGCTGGTTTAAGAGCGTGAGGCCACCATGCTTAGGGAAGATGACAAGAGTCAGAGAAAAGTAACCATGAATGTTTCAAGAGGTCATTCCTTTTCTACGACGTGACCTTGTTAACTAGTTGTTGCTTTTCTTCCCTTAAGCAACTTTGAGTTGGGTTTCTGTCACTTGCTATCAGAGTCCAGCATGATCTGGTCATATTGTTATCCAAGTGATGGGTAACAAACAACCATAAGATCTCAGTAGCTTAAAGCACAAAAGTTTATTTCTTACAGTCAGTGTCCATCTTGGGTCAATGGTGAGTTCTGGTTTTTACCATCTTCACTAGAGAACCTCCACTTTCTGAAATATGACTGGCCACCACGGCAGAGGGACGAGAGCATGGAAGATCGTGCACTGGCTCTTAAGGCTTCTGCCCAGAGTGACATAATCACCTCTCACATTTCATTGTCCAAAGTAAATCACATGGCCACCCAGAACTGGGAAAGTGTAATCCTACCACATGCCCAGAAGGGAAAAACCAGAAAAATTGATGACTATCACTAATATATACTGAATAGTTCATACAACTTGTCACTCATGTAAAACACATTGGATAGTTTTGTTGGTAAAGGGTAACTGATTTGAAGAGAATATAAATTCTGATTTCAAAATTATTAATTTCTCCATTTTTTACCATGATTTTTGTTTCTTATCTATAAAATGTTTTCCATTTCTGAGGTTATTAAGATTTTTTTCTTATATTTTCTTCTAATAGCTTTTTTTTCCCCATTTAAGCTTTTAATAAATCTGGAGTTTATTTTTATATGGGGTTTGAATTAGGAATCTGATTTTATTTTTTTATGTATAGAAAGCAAATTGTCCCAATACACTTTTTTAAATTGTCAATTTTTCTCCTCTGGTATATAAGGCCATCTCTAAAATATATTAAGTTCCCATCTTTACTTGGGTGCATAGGAGATTTTGATTTTTCTTTGCAATGTTCTATTTATTTTATAGTAAAAAGAAAAAACTGGAAACAAAAATAATGAATGTTACTTTGGTTTTGAGTACAGATGTTTGCTGGATTAATCTTTGTAAATATTTGTATATTTTCCCCAAATATAAAAAGTCATATTCTGCCAAAACTGTTATTTTACTTTTTAAAGTCGAAGATATTATAGATAAAATTCCATTACAGGGACTTCCCTGGTGGCTCAGTGGTTAAGAATCCACCTGCCAATACAGGGGACCTGGGTTCCAGCCCTGGTCCGGGAAGCTCCCACATGCCACAAAGCAACTAAGCCTGTGCACCACAACTACTGAGCCTACGCTCTAGAGCCCGTGAGCCACAACTACTGAGCCCATGCGCCACAACTACTGAAGCCCGCACACCTAGAGTCCATCTCTGCAACAAGAGAAGCCACCTCAATGGGAAGCCCACACACTGCAACGAAGAGTAGCCCCCGCTCGCCACAACTAGAGAAAACCCATGCGCAGCAACGAAGACCCAACGCAGCCAAAAATAAATAAATAAATAAATTAATTAAAAAAAAAAAGATCCCACATGCCAGCGAAGATCTCACACTCAGCAATGAAAATCCTGCATGCTGCAACTAAGACCAGGCGCAGCCAAATAAATAAATATTTTTAAAAAATTCCATTACAAATAATTTTGCTTACCAAATACCTTTTATCCCCAATTGTACATTACTTTAAAAAATAATACAAGTATTCCAATTAAATACATAAAAAATGGGTAGCCTCTGAGAATCCATTTTAAAGGAGATTGAACCTAGTTCATCCTCAGTCCATTCTTGGTTTGAAGAATATGCCTCTATGTTAGGGACTACGGTCCTATTTTCCTTCATAGGTTATTATGATTTTGAAAAGAGATAACATCATGTTCTTGGCTTCAAGAAATAAAGACTAAGCTTTGGAAAAATCTCGAGGATTGAATGTTGACCTTGGAAATATTTCCTATGGGAATATATTAGAGAAACACATTACTTTCTTAATTTTGTTTAATCCACTAGCCAAAATTTCATTTCATTTGTAAAACAATGCTGTAGTTCTCACTCATGCTTTAACCTAATTATTTGGGGCTGGTGAAAGATGGAAATGCTGAAAACAGAAATGATATATATCCATGTATTGATATTTAGTGAATTTCCTACTACTTAATAGCCTTTTTGTGAGTAACATGAGTTGAATTCAGGTATTAATGATGGTTGCTCAAGTCTAGTCCATCTGAAACCCAGGGATAGTTTCAATCTCATTCTGTATATTACAAGGAATGTTGGCTATATTAATAGGATCTGATTAAATATAAAAATGTGGAGAATTGACACAATCCTCTAGGCAGAGTTGTTCATTGTTGATGAAATTAATGGAGGATATCCTGAAGCAAAATAAAATTCACTAATAATCTCACATTTTTTGTAGAACAAGGTATGGAAATGTGAGCAGATCAGTGAAAAGTGAGGCATTTTGCAGTGAACCTTCCTTCCCACCATTATGCAACAGTACTAGGTTGCAGTGACAAATCAGAAGTTATATCACAGCCTAAAAGTCAAGTTTCAGCATGACTTTTTCCCTCCCTTGGCATCCTAAGAATGGTGTAGGGAAGGAAAATGAACATTGTGGCAAAAAATAGAGAAAGGACACCTTTAGAAGATTTACCAAAGGAAAGAAAATATTTCAGTGCAGAGTTTGAGAAAGAAGTGGCAGGAGATGAAATTAGAGAATTTAGCAGGAATCAGTTCACGCAGGTCCCTATAACAATCTGTAGGAGATTTTACTTGATTCTGAAGGTGATAACAAGCCATTGAAGGGCTTTGAATAGGAGAGTGAAATAATTAGATGAGAGCAGTACAAACATGCTCTTGCTTCAGTTTGAAAAAATGGATTAGAGGGGAACAAGGCTGAAGGTGGTGATACCTGTTAGGAGAGCATTACAGTGACCTAGGGGAGAGATGATGGTGGCCAGGACTAGGGGGTGGCATCTGGATTGGAGAGGATTGATTAGGTTCGAGATCTAACTATGAGGTTCTCTCAGTCAGACTTTGCATTTGACTACCTGGGGGTGCAGGTGAAGGAGAAATCAAGAATAATGCCATAGTTGAGAAATCAAGTGGGTAGTCATGCTATTTCTGAGAGAGGAAACATGCGTCCCTTAGCAATTATTGCATGGATTTAAATGCCAACTATTGTACAAAGTAATTTTGTTTCTAAATTTATAACATTTCCTACAATTTTAATGAAGAATTCCATCTTGTTTTGGACTTATATGCTTTACAGTAAACTCATAATTTCTCATTTTAAGTAAAGGCAGTTATCTCAATAATTTAGTTCTGAAAATAAAGGTATGTCTGCTGTTACCATCTAGTGGCCACCATTAGTTATGGTACCTTTCATTTAATTTTGTGCTCAAGATTTCAGTTCTGCTCTGAGGGAGGAGTAAATATTAACTATTAGAGAACCAGCATCTTTGAAAATGCAGTAGGTCTCCCTGTAGTTGAATGAATTATACCATGTATGATGTTGAGTGTTAGTGATATGAAGATACTGTTAAATTTTTTAGTTTAAATTCTACAGTTTTTCTAGAGTAGGACTTGAAACAACTTATTTTAACAGCTTTAGGGAGAATTTAGCAAAACATTCAGCAATAATTTAACTATCAGTGTGCAAATACCTAGTGAACAACTTTTGTGTGCCCAGGGATTAACACTGTCGTACTCTGAGGGACACAAAGAACAGAGCCTGGGGTTTTCCCTGGACATATAACTTCACAGGGGGAAGGTATTAAAATATATTATGTTTGTTCCACTCCTCTCTGAATCTAACCACTACACACACACACCGTCATATTCTCTCTGTCTCTCTCTTTCCCCCCAGCCAATAATTCAAGACCCTGAACATCTGGAATGGGACCTCCTGTTCCTGTTTAGATTCATTGGTCAAATACTAATTGTAAACTCCTCGATGTCAAGGAATGTGTTGTCTTTTATACTTCTTATGTTTGCCTCACCGTGTCAAACAAACAAACAAAAAATTAAAATAAAATTTGACAGTCCTACTTAATCAATACAAATCACTGCTATGTACTAGGAGAAATTTAGAAATATATATGAGCCCAGATCCTTGTGGTTTAGGAATTTATGGTCTATTAAGGGAGAGCCCTGTGGACAACTATTATATTAGAACTATATTATTAGGACAATTATATAATACAGGGGTATTGGAAGGGCCAATCAGGAAACCAGTCATCTTCAAGTATCTATGCTGGAGGTTGATGCTGTGGGGTAGAAAACTAACATCCACATTTTGTCCAACGTGTTCAGTGCTATGAAAACTTACAGATTCTGAAGGCAGAGAAATAGAAAGTGTGCTGGCTACTTTTCATGGTACATGTTATAAAGCCATACACTTTTTCAATATCTCTTCCTAAGTAGACAGTTCATATCTAAAGATTTCTTTCAACTTGGACCATTTTTAAAGTCTTTATTGAATTTGTTACAATATTGCTTCTGTTTTATGTTTTGATTTTTTGGCCGTGAGGCATGTGGGATCTTAGCTCCCTGACCAGGGATTGAACCTGCATCCCCTGCATTGGAGAGTGAAGTCTTAACCACTGGACCACCAGGGAAGTCCCGGCAGTTCACATCTAACTGCAGCAACTTTTACACTAAATGGCAACTTGGGGCATATTTTTCTCTCAACCTCTTCCCTCCTCTCCCCGCCACCAAACAGTAGGAAACATGTCCTGTTCATCCTAATATCTTCCAGGCCCTAGCATGGAGTTTGGGTGTGATTTATTTATTTTTTTTAAAGCTCGATGTCTGTTTACTGAATTTATCAGCATGTTTCTAAATTTATAATATTTCCTAAAATTTTAATGATGAATTAATGTATCATTAATAATTAATCATTGCAATAAATTAATGATGAATTCCATCTTGTACAGTATACAGCACAACTCTGAGTGGCTTTGTACACTTAGGCAAGTCAGCTCATCCCTGTGGTCTTCAGTTCTCTCTTCTGTAAAGTGAGGAACTTCTGCCATCATTTTGAAGATCTCTTCCCGTTCCTATAGTCTTAGACTGTTCCTCTCACCTGTGGCCCCTCATCACTTTCATATTGAGGCAGTCTCCTTTCTCCAGGTCCCCCCCAAGTATTTCTCCATTCTCCTATCAATTCCCCTATTTTCCTAAACGTTATCCTGATTAGGCTCCCAACTTCCAGTTTACTGGATTCTTTTTTTTTTTTTTTTTTTTTTGTGCGGTACGCAGGCCTCTCACTGTTGTGGCCTCTTCCACAACAGTGAGAAGAGGGGATCTTCCCAGACCGGGGCACGAACCCGTGTCCCCTGCATCGGCAGGCGGACTGTCAACCATTGCGCCACCAGGGAAGCCCCCAGTTTACTGGATTCTTATCCTAAAAACCATAAACGAACACTCTGAGTGGTGTTTTCATTTAGCAATTTAACTTGTAGAAAGATCCATGTGAGTACATATAAACTGCTTTATCTTGCTTAATAATTGTAAAATATTCCAAAGTATCGTGTATAATTATTTCTTTAGCCAAAATCTTATCAAAAGACTTATAGTAGTGCTCAATAAATATCCATGTATATTTCTGATTTTTGAATTGCTAGATTGGGATTCACATTTTTACTTTTGAAATGCACTGCTAAATTTTGTTGCAGTGTTTAAGAGCCATTCCTTTTGTCCTGTGAATTGTCTCTGTATAATTTTTATTGGATTTTTTTAGTCAATTTTTTTCTTTTATTCCTGGTGTATCTTCTAAAGAAAAGCAAAATAGGGCTTCCCTGGTGGCACAGTGGTTGAGAGTCCGCCTGCCGATGCAGGGGACATGGGTTCGTGCCCTGGTCCGGGAAGATCCCACATGCCGCGGAGAGGCTGGGCCCGTGAGCCATGGCCACTGAGCCTGCGTGTCCACAGCCTGTGCTCCGCAACGGGAGAGGCCACAACAGTGAGAGGCCCGCGTACCGCAAAAAAAAAAAAAAAAAAAAAAAAAAAAGAAAAGCAAAATATAGCAAAATAAAGAAATTTACAGCCCTGAAACGTAGATTATAGAAATAATGATACTAAAATATAGCCTATGATTTTTCTGCAGCCACTTCAACTATTAGAAGGCTACAGGGCCTCTTAATTAATTTAAAAGCCAAATGGGTATGCTTAAACAAAGCTAATTAAAATTCCCTTGCAAATGAACGAGTGATTAATATCTCTGAACACTATCCTATTTATTTTAAATATATGCTCACAGGTTGATTAGTATAGCCTGAAAGGAATATGTAATTCAAGTACTTATCAGGAGCAAAGCATAGTTTACTGAAATAATATTTTGAAAATCCAGTGGTGTTATCACAAAATAGAGTTATTGTTTTGGCACAGAAGAATTTACTTACATAATCTAACATCCCTATCAAAGAAATGATTTTTTAGCAGTTTGAAAAAGTTTCAAGTACTCTTGAGATGTTCATGCTGTATTTGAATTGTTTTGCTGAATATGCACTTTTAGCATTGGGGAAATTTACTGAAAAAGCAGTTTATAGCACAGCAGTGTCTGACTCAGCAACTCTTTACATCCCTTTTGCCAGGGCTGGCTTCATGGGCATGTGCCCTGTGCAGTCACACAGGACCCTACATTCAGAGGTCCTCACTCTTGGTTTAATGCTCTGTTCTCACTGACTTGAAATTCTTAATAATTTTTGAATAAAGGGCTCCACATTTTTGTTTTGTATTGGACCCCACAAATGTTACAGCCAGTCCTATCCTTAGTATATTTTTCAGGACGCAACTGTTTATTCGCATGTATCCTTGAATCAGTATTCATCCTAATTACAGTGAAAACTTTAGAACGAAATCTGTATGACTACATCTATTCTATTGGAAACCAATGGCCAATGCATGATGATGGCAAATGAAGTCCTCATCCCTACAGGGTCTGTGGGAGTAACCCCTGCCACCCCAGCCCTGTCTGTCTCCCCTTCCTGGTTACTGAGAAGCATCAGGCATTAGAAACCCCTTGATGAGGTTCCCTGCTACTCCAGGAGTTTCAAATCTATGCAGTTCACTGTCTCCAAGTGCCAAATTACTTCTTGAAGACCCTCACTCAACCGGGAGCAGACATCAGTAAGGACCTTTGTGATGTTATCTTTTTTTTTTTTTTTTACATCTTTATTGGAGTATAACTGCTTTACAATGGTGTGTTAGTTTCTGCTTTATAACAAAGTGAATCAGTTATACATATACATATGTTCCCATATCTCTTCCCTCTTGCGTCTCCCTCCCACCCTCCGTATCCAACCCCTCTAGGTGGTCACAAAACACCGAGCTGATCTCCCTGTGCTATGCGGCTGCTTCCCAGTAGCTATCTACCTTATGTTTGGTAGTGTATATATGTCCATGCCTCTCTTTCGCTTTGTCACAGCTTACCCTTCCCCCTCCCCATATCCTCAAGTCCATTCTCAAGTAGGTCTGTGCCTTTATTCCCGTCTTACCCCTAGGTTCTTCATGACCTTTTTTTTTTCCCTTAAATTCCATATATATGTGTTAGCATACGGTATTTGTCTTTCTCTTTCTGACTTACTTCACTCTGTATGACAGACTCTAGGTTCATCCACCTCATTACAAATAGCTCAATTTCGTTTCATTTTATGGCTGAGTAATATTCCATTGTATATATGTGCCACATCTTCTTTATTCATTCATCCGATGATGGACACTTAGGTTGTTTCCATCTCCTGGCTGTTGCAGAAGAGGAGGTCACAGCTCTTCTGTGATGTACTTTTATGCCCCCATGGGAGGCTGTAGGGAGACAGGAGTGCCTGAATCACAGGGTGTGGTTCCCGGGGCCATCGGGTCGTGCTCCATCCCTTGCTGACTTGCTCGTTCCCACCACTGGCTGCTCTTGCTCTTAACTTTCTGGGGTTTCTTTTTTCCCCCCTTCTGTTGGAAGCCTCAGAGTTACTACATATTGAGTGACTCAATTTGTCTTTTGACTCCGCACATTCTTTTTTTTTTTTTTGCGGTACGCGGGCCTCTCACTGTTGTGGCCTCTCCCATTGCGGAGCACAGGCTCCGGACATGCAGGCTCAGTGGCCATGGCTCACGGGCCCAGCTGCTCTGCAGCATGTGGGATCTTCCCGGACCGGGGCACAAACCCGTGTCCCCTGCATCGGCAGGTGGACTCTCAACCACGGCGCCACCGGGGAAGCCCTTTGCACATTCTTAAGGTGATTTGGTGATCATTTGTCATTTGGAGCCTGTCATCAAAGTTACCTTAGGCTGGGCTTATCTTGACATAGAGGTCTTATGTTGGATCTTCACAAAGAGCAAAGAAATAAGGGTCTCTTAGGACACTTCAATCTTGAGGGCTTGGGAATACTTTCAACCTAAGAATATGGTTTATTCTAGGATCACTGGGTCCACCCTGGTCCTAAAATAAAATATTGTAAGTCTGTTACCTAACCTGATCTCCCTAAGATATTGTAAATTCAAAGTGTAGGCAGTCTGAGTCATGGATTTTTAGGACAGTTCTCATAGACGTGCCGTGAAAACTTGATGGTGGATTCAACTCTGGACTGGCAGAGAACATACAGCTGCTGATTGGTTGTGTGATGGGTTACAGTTCATACATCATCTAAGGTTTTTTCCAGAGAAGAAAAAACCTAAGGTTTTACCTCTGACAGTATTCCAGTCTATAACCACCTGTGCCACATACACAGAGGAACAGCAAGACAAACACATCGGACAAAATCTGGTTATTTACCACTACTGAAAACTAACCCAGAAGAAAATAAACATTCAATTTTTGTTTCCAGTTTAACTTCTTCCCGTAATTCCTTGAAAAACTAAAATAAAGGCAAATCAACTACTTTTAAAAAATCACAGAGCAAATAAAATAAACTCTCTCTTGTTTTCCTGCTATAATGAAACCATTAGAGAATTCTTATTGTTGGGTCTCCACTTTCAGATTTCCTGAATTTGTCTGACTTCTTTGGCCATGAAAAATACCAAAAAGGGCACAAAAATGTTGGCTTTTGGAGGAAGGAATCAAAGGTATGGGGACAGAAAAACCATGTTACCAAGGAAAAGGCACAGAATAAGATTGACAGAAAGTATTTCATTTACAGGGTGGAGAGTTGAGTGTTAAGAGGAAGAGAGTGATGTTCTGAAATGTAAAGCAGGAGTTGGTGCTGGGGACCCAACCATGGGCTAAACGCCTGAGTGTACACAGAGAGGAAACAAATGGGAGGAATAACATGAACGATTTGATCTGCTGGTCTGCTGGTGGCTTTAGTTTCAGTAAATTTAAACATGGTTTCCATCCTTCTTTCAGTGTACCATCATAGAACGTGGTGGGAGGGTCTGGAATCATAGAGAGGGGGTGAAGATAGGTTAGATTTGTGAATATACAGAAGACGATGGGTATGACAGTCTGGGCGCTAAACTGGGAGGCTTGTGTTTCTGTTGATGACACAGTTGGGAGAGGTGAGGCATGATGGGACCTCCTGAGAGCCTTATGGGTGAAGGAAGGTCATTCAGTTGCACTGGACCTTCTTGGACAACACTGTTCTTTCTGCAGATCCCAGTGGTGATGTCTTGGAAGACTGCTTCTTTGGGTGGACTGGAGTGTAAGGGGCTGTGGGAGCATCTTCTCTGGGTGGAGCTGTGGTGTGGGCCTCTCAGGGAGAGGAAAGCCAACCTGCCCCAGAAGTAGGACACCGTGGAGGCTAAGCACGAGGTGTGGGGCTGCAGAGTCATGTAGAGTGACTATACCCATAAAAATGGAAAAGTAATCACCTTTTAGTAAAATATTATTACCTGAAGAACTTACTAAAGGTCAAATTCTATATTAAAAAATTCTTTCTATCATTTCACCATATTTCTGAATACCTGGCTGCCTTTGGTTTTTATATTCATGTTATGCTTTTACTTAGATTCCTTTTCTATCATTGTAGAGCATCTCTTTAACTTTTTTTTTTCATGGAGGGGGGAAAGAAACTCTCTGAATTTCATGTCTGAAAATATCCTTATTTTTTCCCCACACATTTGATTTATATCCTGGCCCGTTCATACAATTCTAAGGTCATGTCCCCCACTCACCCCAGTTGAGCATCTTAAAGTTTACAGCCCTTTTGTTTTTTAACATTGAGTTTTACTGATGAGAAGTTTAATATCACTCAGATTCTTTTTATTTTATAAGGCAGCCCTTCTCCCCTTTGACATTTTTTATTATTTTATTTTTGTCTGTGAACTCATAAATTTCATCAGGGTATTTTTAGTTAAGGATCTTTTCATAATTCTGAGCTCTTTCAGTCTGATGCTTTGGGTATATCTCTTTAGCTTAGGGAATTTTTACTGTATTTTTCTTTGTTTTCTTATCTGCATTGTCAGTGTATTCTTCTGAAATGTTTCTTAAAAGAGTGGTGGGCCTTCCTTATCTTTACTTCCATACCTCTTAATGTATATTTCCCAATTTTTGTATTTTTATTTCATTTATCATTAGATTTATTCAACTTTAGTTTTTAGAGCACTACGTTGCCTTGAATTTATTTAGTCCTTCCATTTATATTTTGATTTTCACAATTCTATTTTAATCCTAATCGACGCTATATAAAATTTTCCATAGATTTCTTATTTTTCATGGCAGCAAGTTCTTGTTTTATAAATGTAACACTCTTTCCAGTGGTTTCCTGAAATTGCTCTATTTCTTCTCATCTCAGTTGTCTTGCTTATACACTTGCACAATTTTTCCTAAAATTTCTGGTGATTTCTGGTTGTCGATTCATATATATGAATGAAAGATAAGATTTCTTATTATAGGTAGCTTGTATGGGTTCCTCTGTACTTGAGTAGATTCCCTATCTGACCTCTTCCTTGACTGGGAAAGCTGGGTGAATGGGCTTAGAGAGCTTAGCAATCAGACTTCCTTGTACAATATGCAAGTGGAAATCCAGCATCCCCAAGAAAGAAGGGCCCTGCTCTGGGGGGTAGAAAGCTTTCCTGTAGTTCACTCACTGGACTCTGTCCTCACTTTCCATGAGATGTGGAGCCCAGGGTTACCTCAGGTTGTACTCTGCTGCTTCTTGGAGTCTACGGCTATTCCTGGAGTCCATTCTTAGACAGATGGCATTGGCAAAGAGTTCTCTGGGGACTTCCCTGGTGGTGCAGTGGTTAAGAATCCGCCTGCCAATGCAGGGGACACGGGTTCGAGCTCTGGTCCAGGAAGACCCCACATGCCACGGAGCAACTAAGCCCATGCACCACAACTACTGAGCCTGAGCTCTAGAGCCCGTGAGCCACAACTACTGAGCCCACGAGCCACAACTTCTGAGCCCACGTGCCACAACTACTGAAGCCTGTGTGCCTAGAGCCTGTGCTCTGCAACAAGAGAAGCCACCGCAATCAGAAGCCCTCACATCACAATGAAGAGTAGCCCCCGCTCTCCACAACTAGAGAAAGCCCACGCACAGCAACGAAGACCCAATGCAGCCAAAAATAGATAAATAAATAAATTAATTTAAAAAAAAAAGAGTTCTCTGACCTCACTCTGTGTGTAAAAGCCCCAGCTGCCAACAGCATCCCTTAGAAGAGGGAGATGGGTCTCAACAAGCCCAGCTGCTCCGAATGTAGTTCTTTGATGAATTACACTGATGGCTTCTCCTTGGCCTATGGTTGTTGCTTTAGCTGGAATGGTCTCTCTGGCTCTCTTGGGAAGAAGAGAACTTCCTTCTGGTGTCTTGGGCTGTAGTGTCTTGGCTGTTCTAATGTAACCATTAGTTTTACCCCATCTGCTTAGATCTTCATGCTTTAGAGCTTCTCAAGATTTCCAGTCCATTGGTGGCCCTCTTTTTTGTTTTCCCATGCTATTGTGCTTTCATTTTTTACATGACATCTTTTCTGTTATTCTAATAGGACCTTGGGGCATGAGGCTAGTCATTGTGTAGGTTTGTAAGGTCATTCCACTGTATTATACAAGAAACCAACTTGTATTTAACCTGTTAAACATTACAGAGCCACTGTTTCCAAATAGTGTTTGTGGTCTAGGTTCAGTGTTGAGGGAAAATGTTTTTGGTCAAATAAAAATATATAAGCATACACTGAATACTTCATATGTAAAACCATCTTGACAACAGCTGGCAAGATTATTCATTGCCTCAGCAGAGAATGGATTTTATTGAGTGATTGTGACTCTTTCTAAATCACCTTGTGATTTACCAGCTGCAGTGAGCCTAGTCGAACTCAGTGAGGGTTTATTGAAACTGATTGCTGTTTATTGTTCATTAAGGAATTTAGTCTTAAGCACATGATGTCTGTTTTTATCAAAACATATATAACTCTACAAAGCCTACATAGAGTGTGTGTATATATATATATATATATATATATATATATATATATATATATAAAATCTCTCTCTCTCTCTCTCTCTCTCTCTAGATATAGATATAGCTATATATCTAGAGAGAGAGAGAGAGATTTTAGCACATACCTTCTGTGAATGGGGTATTAGGTGTCTGTAAAATAGAAATTTATTACCAGCAATTACTAATGATGTCAATTTGCTCTTTTACTTTCCATAAACTGTAGAGAATATTTGATGCCAGCATGCTGCTAAATTAATTTATGTAAGAATTTCTGTCTATGCTTAATGCCATGACTTTTACTTTAATGTTGGTTTAGGACTAAATGCCTTATCAGTTAACTTTTTTTTTTTTTGTACATTGACTTGGTGTTCTGCATATTAGCTATAATTTTTCTTTGAAAATGAATATATAAATTTGTATATTCATCTAATGTTTTATAATCTTGGATTTTAATAATAAATAGCTGAAAAAAATTTTTTTTAACTTTTTAATTTATATTGGAGTGTAGCCGATTAACAATGTTGTGATAGTTTCAGGTGCGCAGCAAAGCGACTCAGCGGTACATATACATGTATCCATTCTCCCCCCCAATTTTTTTTGCTGATGAAATATTTCTAATAAAGAGGAAACATTCGTACTTAAATGTTCTAGACTTACTGGATTTAAGGAAAAATTTAAAAATAGACCTATCTTTCAACTGTGTCATCAGATTATATTGCCTACCACCTCAGTTGTAACTTTTATAGACCCCTGGGTGGCTCCCCTATATTCCTCAATAGTTTTAACTCTATAGACGTCTGGGTGGTTTCTCTGTATTTCTCAATAGCTTTAACTCAATATATTGCCATTCTTTCTAATACTACATCTGTGTTCATTCTTGCAATTTTTGTATACATGTAAATGACCTTTCCATCACACTGACCTCTTTGTTGAACTCCTCTCACCCAGTGATCTATTTTTCACCTTATTTCCTGTCTTAGCCACTCCTGTTGTTGTTACTCAATAACTGCAGTTCTCCGGAGTCTCACTTTCAAGCATCCTTCTCTCCAACCATCTTCTCCTCTTTATCTAGCTCACTGCCTCTAGTATCCCAACCCCAACTTTTCTTTGACCCTACCCGGATGTCCAATCCATTGACCCTACCACATTTTCATTTTCCGTTACCTCTTTGATGTCCTTGCTCAGCTTAATTCTGGGGCCAGTGGCCAGTCGTTATAATTGCTCCATTGCACGTACTCCCAAGTATTGCTACGTTGCCCCTCTCTCAGCTCATCCTACTCAAATTAGTTAAACCATAAACCTGCCTAAAGACAAATTTTTACCTCTTTCATGCCTACACCTATGCAGCTGAACAGGGCTGGGAGAAAAACATGCTACCACACAAACTTGTCTTACTTTAAATTTGTGACAACAAATCTCAAGTGGCCAGGTAATCCTACACTCCTGGGTCACTATTTTTCATTTGTTTCCCTTTTCTCAAAACTCCCAGTCTTCATCTCCCATTCTCTGTTTCTGCTGTTGATGCTTGTTTCCTACTTCCAGACAATTTGAAGAGGAAACCCACAGACCAACAGCTGCAGAGCAGGGATACCTTTCTGTTTGGTTCACTGACCACCTGCAATGCACAGTGTCTAGTTTATAGTGAGTGCTCAGTAAATATCTGTTGCACAAGTAAAAGAGAATGATTGTCATTCTAAAGTAAGCATTGAAAAATATTAATTGAATAATTGCTGTGAACACTATCTGTCTCTTCTGTCTGGCTAGTTCACAGCTCCTTTCCCATGTTCTCGTTGGAACGCTTGGTCTTCCACCACTGAGCCATCCCTTGTTCATTGCTCTGTATGATAGTGAATGGCACTGACATCAGCTCAGTCATTCAAACCCAACACCTGGGTGATTCATTCTTTTTTTTTTTTTTTTTAAGATGTTGGGGGTAGGAGTTTATTAATTAATTTATTTATTTTTGCTGTGTTGGGTCTTCATTTCTGTGCGGGGGCTATCTCCAGTTGTGGCAAGCGGGGGCCACTCTTCATCGTGGTGCACGGGCCTCTCACTATCGCGGCCTCTCTTGTTGAGTAGCACAGGCTCCAGATGCGCAGGCTCAGTAGTTGTGGCTCACGGGCCTAGTTGCTCCGCGGCATGTGGGATCCTCCCAGACCAGGGCTCGAACCCGTGTCCCCTGCATTAGCAGGCAGATTCTCAACCACTGCGCCATCAGGGAAGCCCTGATTCATTCTTTAGGCTGATTTGACCCACTCCTCGCCGGGTCAGGTCTACTTTTAGAAATGTATGTATAAAGTCAGGCCATTGCTTTGCACCCTCACTTAAAACACCACTGTATAGTTCAGTAGTCTCTGAACAGTTTCGGCACATCTTTTCAAAGGGTAAATCAATTTCATTTCCTTAATTAACATCCTTCACTAGCTTTGCATTCCGTTTAAAGTAATATTCAGTCTATAGGTCAACCAACAAAGCCCTGAAAGTTCTGGCATCTGCCTACCTCTTCAACTCACTATTCCCTACTGGCATTTGACAGCTCTTTAGAATATACCAAGCCCCAAAATGCCCAGGAGTCTTTGCATTTATTCTTCTCTCTGCCTGAACTGCTAGATTTTTGAAGGTCTGGTTCTAGTTTTACCCTCAGGTCTCAGATCAAATATCATTTCCTCAGAGAGGCTTTCTTGATCACTCCCTGTAATATATCTTACCTCCATTTGTCTAATATATTCTCTGTCTTTTTTCCATATAACTTTCTAGAATCTATATTTATTTTACTTATTGATTTTATTGTTTATTGTCTTACTCTTCCAAAGAATGTAAGCTCCCTAATCCCTGGGCCATGCCAGTCTTGTTTATTCTGAGATGAGAGCCTACTATAAATATGTGATATGAAAGTGAAAGATATATCAAGGGAACTTTTGCTCTCTGTAGAATCTAGAGCATCTTATCATAAGAGATGAAACCATAGGTTGGGGACTGTGTTTAGGTAGTTTTGAATGCTATGAAGGGAGGTATGTGGGGTTTGTTTGTTTTTTGTGGGGATTTTTTTTTCAGGTAATAATGCAGCTACAGAAGGTTTTTAGTAAAGTTATTAACATGATTTATTCATTTATTCATTCTTTCTTTTAGCACATGTGCCAGGAACTGTTCTTTGATCTTGGGAAACAAAGATGTCTAAGACATGTTTCCTGACCTCAAGAACTCTTCAGAGAGCTGAACTGGTAAACACATGATTTAATACAGTGGCATGAGTGTTGTGTACAATTGTATTTGTAATATTATTCAAACACTTACTATGCCTAAATAACTCTGCTTGGAGCTGATCAGAGCCTTTTTTTTTTTATTCCATGTGGTTCCTATTATGCTGGTGACTTCTTTGAAGCTATATTTAGTAGGCATCTGTGTCATCATTTGCCCACAATTCCTTCTTCTTTTAATAAATGCCATTTTTAACATTCATATGGCAATTAAAAAGGCTATAATTTTCTTCATGTCCTTACGACTCTAGCCTCAGTCGGATAGCTCCAGGTGGGCACCTGATCAATACGTCCACTCTATCTCTGCTGGGAATATTTATATTTAAGACCCAGAGACTCAAAGTTCACTTCTGTCTGTTGATCTAAGATGTAGGAGCTAAGTAGGTTGGCTGTATGTGACTGTGTAGCACTGCAGTCTTGGAAGACCAGAAATCATGTTTCCTAGCCGGTGGAGAAAGCCAGATGCAAAGAAAGATAAAGGATGTGGCCAGATGAGAGACGGAGAGAGACATGTGGCAGGTTTCAGGTGCTTGCCTCCACTTGTTCCTGAGACTGAGCATCATCACTGCACTTCCTGTAGATTGGCTGTCCAACCCATTCCGGAATCCATAAGCCAAAATATCCACCTATTCATCCAAGCTAGAGGTTTGACTGAGCCATACTCTTTTTCCAATATTATCATTGTTTTCAGTTTTATTGTGATTTAATTGACATACAGCACTGTGTAAGTTTAAGATGTACAGCATAATGCCTTCACGTACATATATTGCAAAATGATTACCACAGTAAGTTTAGTTAACATCCATCATCTCATATAGTTACAAAACAAGAGAAAATCTTTTTAAAATCCCTAGAAAAAGCTAGATTTTTAAGAAAGAAATATGGTTGAATTCTCAAAAGGAATAACGGGGGAAAAATGGAAAGTAATCCCAATATATAGATACAGTGAAATTATCTTCAAGTTCAAAAAGCAAAAAACAGACATTTCTGTGCAAACCAAAACACATAGAATTTGTCACCACTAAAAGAAAGGTATTCCTTATGCTGCTGAGAATAATCCCAGATGGATGGTTGGAGATGAATAAAGGTATAAAAGCAATAAAAATGGTAACTATGTGGGTACATATAAATGTATGCTAATGGCATGAAATAAAAATTAAAAACGCCTTGTGGGGTTTAATATATGTGTATATATTTCATATATAATTTTATATATTATATATATGTTATATATGTAATTATAGTACACAACAATAAAAATAAAAGGCAGGGGTGATAAGTGGTATCAAAGTATTCTAAATTCCTTGCAAAATCTGAGATGAGGGAAAAATACCAATTAATACTTAATGTAGATAAGTCAAGTATTAATTTTTAATCTCTGGGTAACCACTAAAAGAATCTTAAAAGTGTGTATAACTTTCAGACTAACAGAGGGAAAAGTAGAATAAATTTCAATCAACCCAAAGAAAATAAGAGAAAAATGAACATAATCTTGGCAGAATAACTAGAAAGGTGATAGAAACAAAATAGGATGATTTTTTCCACAAGACATTAGAGTTATTGTATAGCTCTAGTCATTAAGATATTGCAATGATGGTATAAGATTGACAAATAGATTAATGAAATAAAATGTAGTTCTAGATTGCGCCTGGTGGCGCAAGTGGTTGAGAGTCCGCCTGCCGATGCAGGGGATACGGGTTCGTGCCCCGGTCTGGGAGGATCCCATATGCCGCGGAGCGGCTGGGCCCGTGAGCCATGGCCGCTGAGCCTGCGCGTCTGGAGCCTGTGCTCCGCAATGGGAGAGGCCACAACAGTGAGAGGCCCGCGTACCGCAAAAAAAAAAAAAAAAAAAAAAAATGTAGTTCTAGAAATAGGCCCATACATATATGGTCCCTTTGATTTGTGACTCTTTTAGGATGGAATCAGAGTAAGGCTTACTAAGTAGTAGTGTTCACCTAGGATGGTCCAATGTATCCATAACCAATTTGAAGGTATCCTTGCCATAGAGACAGAAATGTGGACATCCTTTCCTTAGATCATCGGTTCCAAAAGGAAGTGCCAGGTGTGCACTATTCTGTCATGCTGAGCACCCTGTTTTAGTTACACATTATTTATAAATGACAAAAGGCTAAAATAAAGTAATTCTTACTCAACTGAGGGACAGCCTCCTTACTCAACTTCTACGTACATCTACTACTTCCACCATGGATTGATTTAGTTATTTTCTTTGAGTCATGAAGTGCTCACATATTTCTGCTGAGTTTCACCTCTATTGCACTCCTACAGAGATATTTTCAAGACCATGGAAAGTCCTACCTAACATCAAAATAGTTGCGTTGATAGACGATACACTGATATATAGGATATATCAATAGATATAGGATAGATATATCAATAGATATATCAATAGATAGATATATATATCAATAGATATATTGACATATCAATAGATATATATATAGGATATATCAATAGATATAGGATAGATATATATCAATAGATATATCAATAGATATATCAATAGATAAGGATATATATATATATATCCTTAACTAAAAGTATTTCCATATGGTATGCTAATATTTCTCTGGAGACCTTGATGTTTGTGTAGAAATTTAACTACAAGCTTGTACGTTTATATGAAAACTGTTTCAAAGTGGATACTAAATATTCAATAATTAAATACTAAATCTACTTTAGCATCTCTAATACAGCAATGTCATCTCTGAATTAGAGGAGGGATTAATAGGTATTAGGCAAAATATTCTGTCACTTGTCACCTGCTGGTTAAATTTATTATTTGTCTATATTATTAAAAACAGAGAGAATTTAGTATCTAAAATTCAGCTCTAGAACTTAGAATGATTATTTTTTAATTGTGGTATTTTCATTATTCTTAATCTTCATTATAAAACTACTCTTTTTTTTTTTTACTTTCCCTAACTGGATTATATTCTATAATATATAACGAGGTAAATTAGTTGCCTTTTACTGTGTATTACAAATGAGTATCATAACCTAATTTTATATTAAATGATATTTAAGAAGGACCAAAGAGTGTTTCAAAACAGGGGTGAGAATTTCTTATTCCCTAGGCCTGTATGGTTGTGTTTGGATGCATGGCTAAGATTGTTTGCATCGGTGGGTTGTTGGTGAGGGGCAGGTGACCTGAAATAAGCAGGGAGTTAACACACACCTTTGTAAAAGTGCATGTATCCTAGTTGGGTTGTGCATCTTGTATGCAGTCCTTGAATGTATAGTGAGTGGTTAAATCTATGGAATATACTTGACACTTGTGCATATCAAACTCAATAAATAACTGATACTTTTAATTATTGCTATTCACATTGCTTCCTTTCCTGTTGAGCTCAGCCTTCCAGTGAAATCTCAGTTCTGATTGGGAATGAGAGAATGTTTAGGGTGGGCCTGGGCATGGTCCTGAGGTGGAGGAAGGTTGATTAACCAGAGGAGTTTGAGTTCTGTGAACGGGAGTCTGACCGGAAAACATCAAACAGATGTCTGTCCCCTTCTCACTTGTGCATGGAAACCTAGATGCTGCATTGGAACCTATTTGTTGCCAAAGCCAAAACTCATAACAGAGCCTAGAGGTGTAATGAAGCAGAAAAAAAAAAGTCCTCCATTCTACTTCTATTTAGAAAAATGGAATGAATGAAAAGGCAAGGGTTCTGGTGGGGGTGGAAACCAAGTGGGATTCTATCAGTTGGGAATGCTGACATCAATTTAAAATAAGGCTGTTTCAGGAAAATAAGCTACTTTGGAGACAACTGATTTTCAGGTGGATAGTCTCTCATTTATTTGTTGACAATTCAATGCCCACTAACTACCTATTTATGAAAAACAGGTGGTGGTGGAGAGGGTGAGTGGAAGGTTGTGATCTCATGCAAATTTTTAATAAGACCTAATTAAAAAGAGAAAATTGAAACATATGCAGATTTAGAATGAATTAATTCAGCTGTCAGATCTTAATGCCAGCTTTGAACTAAAATATTCTACAGATGGTAATGTGCCACATGCCAATTAATATTTAAGATAATTATGGTGTTGAGTAAAAAATATATTTGATTGACACCACTTCCATTATTACTATAGTGTAATATCCTTTATATTTATTGATTTAACAAAAAGACTATATGATGAGAAAGTCCTGAGATTTTGGAAATGGTTTTAATTTTGTTTCCTGATAACTTTCTACTGAAGCTAGTACTTACCTCTCAGGAAATGAAGTAAGAAGTAACTTACTCCCAAGTAAGAAGTTAAGTAAGTAAATTTTTAGGCAGAATGCCATGCTGTCTGTTTGTTGTGTGACCTGAAGCAAGGATTCTTAACCTGGAGTCAATGAAACCTTAGAGGGTTAGCCCATGGGTGGGTAAACACCCAGGAATATTATGTAAGATTTGATGTTTGTGTGTATACATGTAGTTTTTGGTTTTTTAACCAAGAGAGTCCATAGCTTTCATCGGATGAAAAGAATCTATTAAAATGTTTTCTACTGTTGCCTGATTACTCATTCCCTTAACTACTCACACATTATTTAATAATAAATGACTATGATGAGCTACCAACTCACTCATGGTTTTGCTTTTATCTAGTGGACGTTAAAATTAAAATGTATTTTGTGACAGTCATTATTGCTAGTTAGCATTCATTCTCCAACTTATTAATTATGGCTATGCTCTATATAGTACAAGGTTATAATAGCCCTAACTTCCATGTATTCACATGATGTATAATACAAATTTGCAGTCAGTAATTAATGATTTATGTTCCCTAGATTCTTTTTCAAAATTTTCAAAAATAATGTTATCTTCCTATATATTTATGTTTTAAAAATAAATATATTTGAATTGGTAACAAAATTATAATTAACAAAAAAGGAAACATATCAATGCAGGGGCTGTCTCAATATTCATGAAGTTAAAGACTGCAGTTTATACTAAACTGTATTAAGAGAGCATTAATTAGTTTTATAATCAGAAAAAGTAAAGCCAATAAAAAGATGCAATGTACATAGTCTATCAAAAACATATGCTATAAAAATACCTGACAAAAATGGTAATAACAGTAGTAATAATAAACATAGAAATATATACAAATAATATAGAAATATATAAAAGCAATAATAACCTTGAAAATATTAGCTAACACCACCTTTGGGTAGATCATTAAGGGGGGTTTAGTCAGGAAAACAGAAGCAACTCCATATCTGGGTCATATAGGGTTGAATACAAATAAGTTTGCATGATGGAGAGTTAGAAGGTCGGGGCACAGAGGCCAGGGAAATGCTGTCTGTCGCCAAAGGTGGAGGAGCCCACCCTGAAAATCACCACCTGGATATCCAAAGCAAGTGGTTTTCAATTCCTTGCCTGGAAGCTGCTGCAGTTCTCCAGTACTTTTGTACCACTCCTACAGCTATCCCAGTCTGCAGTGGAGGTTTCCACAAATTTGCTGGGAAGCTGATGTGAATCCCTCATCTGCCATCACATCTGCTTGCAATCAACTCCAGAGATTAATTTCTTCTGCTTCTCTTACTTTCTAAGTCTTCTATGAATTCCTCACATTGGGATTCTGTACTCTAACCCAGATCATGTAAAGAAGATTCTGGGAAACAGTTCCCAGCCTTAGAAGGAAATGTTATAGGCCTCCCATCACAATAGGCTACATATATCCCAAGCACTTTATGAATGCTTTGCAATCATTATCTTACTTAATCCTCCTGGCAACCGTATCATGTAGGTACTATTATCATCCACATTTAGTAGATGAAGTATTGAACGTTAAAGTGATTGAGTTTCTTGCCCAAAGTCATACAGCTACTAAGTAGAAGATGAGTGATATGAAAAAGTGTCCGTAAGATTTCATTCAAAGCCTCTGTGTCTAATCGCTGCCTTATCCTGTTTCTTCTATTGCATCTCGCTTACGTCGGTAATATTATTGATATCAATTAACTACGAGTTAAATCCTCTGTTGAGGACAGCTGCTAATATATTTTGTTTGCAACTTGAATGCCCCACCTTTAACTAGCCTTTGAGTGCAAACAGGGTCACATTAAAATTAATACCTTTATTTTATCAATTCCCAAGCCCTTGGCCTAAAATTTCCCCAAAGTTTTTGTTCCAGGACAGGAGTGCTATTGCCATTTCCATTGTTTCAAGTTATTTATGCCCACAGCCAAAACCTCCCAGGGATCCTTGGCTAGAGGAAAGCTTGAAAACCACCGAAGGAGCAAATGAGGAGGGCGGCCCATACTACAGGCCTGATTCCTGGTTGACAGGCAAGGGTATTAGTAGAAGCTGCTCAGGCGGGGACCCTCCAAACCTTCTTGCCAAAGTTCAGGGCAGCCTCTGAGCCTAAGGCCTGAGCTCTGGGGAGGGCTCTCGTCACGGAACTGTCAGACGGGGACCGGGCCCTGGTCCTCCTGGTCCTCCGAGCTGGGGAGCATCCTCATTGGGTCTGAGGCTGAAGTCTCTGGTGTGTGCAAGGCAGGAGGGTGGGGTTTCTGGCTCCAGACACGATTCAGTACATACAGGGATACCCTGGCACACTGCAGCCAGCTCCCGGGGTGCTGGGGTCGCCATCTAGACCGTGGCAGGGTTCCCGGGCTCTGCAGACGGCGTCCCTGGACAGGCTTGGGGCAGCGGCCCAAAAGCCACGTCGGTGTATCTCCCTCAGGACAGCTGCGGGGGCGACTGCATTCCGGAGCAGGAAGAGGGTGATGCTCCAGGGACCCTTGCTGGGGAGCCTGCTCTCAGGCGCTCAGGCACCACGAGGGCTCGGGACTGGCGGGCGGGATTACCCGGACCCGCCTCTGCGCCTGAGCCCGCGCCCCAGAGTGCGCCTGCGCGGGGCCGCCCTCCGGCAGAGCGGGAGGCGTCGGTGGGGCGTGTTGTTGCCGCGCCGGCTGGCGTCCGCGCGGGCGACGGGCGGCCCAGTAGGGGAAGGGCGGATGCAGCGTCGTTCTGTTGGTCAGGCTCTGACACCCAGGAGTTCCATGACATAACTCTTACGCTCAGGGTAAGAATAGTAAATGAGCCCCGCTCTCCCTCCCCGGAAGCACAGAACATTCCCTAACGGCGTTCGGCCTCCATCCCCGACATTGGCCCGCTCTTCTGGAATACTCTTTTCCTTATGGTGGCGGGTCCCTGACCACCTTCTGTGGTCGGGTGTCTCTCTTCCACCTGACCTTCAAGGTGCGCGGCTCCTTTCTCATCTCCTCGGTCTGTGGGCCCCTCGGTTCTATTTCTGTGTGTCTCAGTCCTAGTGGGGAAACCAGTCTTTTTATTGCCGGTAACATCTTTGCAAATCTGAGGATTTAAAATGTTCACGTCTGGGAAAGAGTTTAAGTCCTCAGAATCATTAAAGTCTGAATGCCAGTGGATATACATGGATTGAGTGAGAAGCAGGGTAATTCCTCTTATAAATGCAATAATCTAGAACTAGACTCTTGATCAGCCAAGATACCCAATACACCTTATTGCAAACATTAGCTGTTCATTTTGTTTATGACGGTTTTTGTCCTGTGTCTTTAATCTCGTATGTTCTTTCATGGAATATAAAGGTATCCAAAACTAGCTACTAGATGGATGCTATTTAAAAAAAAATTAACAGTGACTACTTGGTCTATTATGACTGTATGGTCCATCTCCTAAAGACAATATAAGGACACTTCAGTTTATTTTAAAGGGAAAAAAACCCAGAAACTTTCCATCTAACTTAAAAGTTAAAAAAAAAAAAAGTGCATGAGATCTTCAGAGATTTCAGGGTAGAAATTGCTTTAGCTTTAAAGCCCTGTTATCTGACCTAATTTTGCTTTATCGGAGTGCCCAGGCCTTCTGTGACAAGAGTAATCTAGTTGGTCCTTCTATTTATTTTTCTATTTTCTCATAGCTTTTGTAATGTACAGTTAATTTAAATAGAATATAATGCATCTTTTCTACAGTAGCAAAATCTAAAATGTTTTAAATTATGTTCCACTTCTGTGTAATTGGGTTTTAATTGAACTTTGCATTGCTGTACCATGTAGAGGAATGACCTCTTAAGTTATAACCATAATAATTGAGACTTTAAATAACAGAAGAAGACCTTTGCCAACTGGTTGTTTGCTTACTGCTTTTTAGAATATAAAAACGTCTTATGTTTTGTCTGACAAATATTTTGCTTCACAGTGTGTTCATAGTAGAAATCCTTTCCTCTTTTTAGTTCCAACTTTATGTTCAGTCTGCACATTTTTGATATACCTTGAATTATTTTATCCATGTCTCTGAGATCAACTTGGAATCTTGTTATCTATAAAATCCATTTAGCCTCTACTCAGATAAATCCATGCGTTTCTAGACTATTATAAACGTCAACAAATATCCCTGAGATACGACAGCAGTTTCTTGTGTAGGAGTTCAGAAGATTGTGTTTTGCTGGGCTAAGGAATCTATGGATGCTTTAATTGTTGTTTATTAGGACAATAAGGGATTTTAATTTCTAACATTTACCTGGGGTCAGTAAACCAAATATTCATTGATTCATTGAACACCACCTATGAACTAGGTAGAATCTAGACCCTAAGGAGAGAGGAGAGATCAAACCAGGCTGGTCCTTGGTCTTAGTGCTGTAGTAGCAGGGGGAGAAGAGTCAGGCACAGACTGATGAGCAAATATTAAATGAGATGATTCTGGAGAGTGCTAAATACTGCGAAGAAGATAAAGAAGTGATAAAAGCTTATGAAGATTCATTAGGGTAAAGCTTTTTAAAGAAGATATCATTAGAGACTGAATGATGACAAGCCAGCCATCTGAACATCCTGGAAAAGAGCATTCAAGGCAAAGGAAATAGGCCACCAACAAAAAAAGACAATGGGATGGGGAATTTCCAGTATCCCTTCCATTAGCTGTCCTCATACCTGATACCCAGTGTATCACTAGAACCACTGCCTCTCACAGAATCTGAACTTAAAATGACAATTGACAGACTAGAATTCTGGGCTAAACCCAACATGATGAAATGTGACTAATATGAATCTAAAGTGGTGCATGCAAGTTCACAAACCCAGTTGCAAAGCACAAAGTGATGTTCAGTTGGCTTGGCAGCTGTTCATCGGAGAACAGTCTGGGGATTCTAATGGACCACAAATTGGCACTTAACTCTTGCTGTTCCTGACTGGCAAAAACAATATGTAGATATTACCCTTAAGCAGATTTCTCCCCAATTTAAAGCATCATTAGAGCTGTCTAAAAATGGGACTCTCCATTGCTTCACTCGTTAAAAAAAAAGAAAGAAAGAACAAGAACAAGGAAGAATGAATACCTATCAGGGCTTTTGGAAAAAGGAACTTCTGATGGGGAACCAGTTGAAGACATTTTTTGGTTTCTGTGAAGCTGTGACTTGTTACTTGTTTCTTTCATTCCAACAACATTTTCTTCATTTAGGGATATTTATATATAGTTAAGAAAGAAAAATGATATTGGTATATAAGGCATATGGTGAGGTTTATTGAAAAGTTAATATATAATGGCATCTCTCAAAATAGTAATCTGAAGTTGAAAATTCTTTTCAGAATAAAGTTCTAGTATGTTTTTGGACAAATATAATAATAAAAATAAATATATCTTGGCTTTGCCATGTATTAGCTGTGTAACACAGTTTACTTCTCTGCACTTCAGTTTCCTCAAGATTTGGGCAATAACTTGTGCTTGCCTGAAAAGATTATGATGAGGATTAAATTAGTTGTAGTGCTTGGCAGTAATAAGTTATATATACGTGTTTGCTGTTATTATTAGATGTAAACATATGCTTTACTTTGCCTTCAGGAATTAATGACCAAGTTAATTACTGAGACACCTGATCAGCCAATCCCATTTCTCATTGACCATCTTCAGTCTAAACAAGAAAACCGTGGACACCTTCAAAGAACTTTATCTGGATCTGCAGCTCTCTGGGCAGAAAGTGAAACATTAGGTAAATGAAAAATATATTTTGCAGTTAATGTTAATACATTTAAACTAAAATTTACGAAAGTCTTTCTCTTCATAATGAGTAAATCTAGGTGGTTGCCTAGGGTTTCATGTATTCATCGGAGACTTCATCTGTATGCTAAAATTTGTCAAAAAATATTCTTGAATTTGAATATATTGTTATGTATTAGCTTCAAAATATGGGCATCTTTGTATTCAACCTGAATAGAAATAAGATTCAGATTTGCATGAAAAGCTTTCGTTTCATATGAATGAAAACTAATTATTTTAAACTTCTTATCTTTTTATGAAGAATTTGAATTAAGTGCTTATGGAGCTCATCTGTGTAGAAAGATAAACAGTAGATTTCTACAGAGTTACCTTTTTTGTAGCCCAAATGGATAATTACTCTCTGATTCCCTCAGTTCTTTTTTTTTTTTTTTTTTTGCGGTACGCGGGGCTCTCACTGTTGTGGCCTCTCCCGTTGCGGAGCACAGGCTCCGGATGCGCAGGCTCAGCGGCCATGGCTCACAGGCCCAGCCGCTCCGCGGCATGTGGGGTCTTCCCAGACCGGGGCACAAACCCGTGTCCCCTGCATTGGCAGGCGGACTCTCAACCACTGCGCCACCAGAGAAGCCCCCCTCAGTTCTAATTTTACCTTATGTAGTAAGTTCAACCTGAGGAAGCTTTATTCACTCTATTGGGGAGCCAGCCTTACCAAGTATTCAATAGCCTTACCTCCCCAATAAGCACTGGTGATATAATTGGGTAGACGTGACTTCGATTTTTATTTATAAAATGTGTGTCCGACAGTTTATTTCTTTTACACCCTGGTCTGTTAGTTTGGAATTAGTATTTACTTCCAAACCCAAATCCCCACTCCCCCCAGACCTGTTGCTTGGGTAGCTGACTCCTCACCTGACTCCCATGGTATCTGACTGACAGGATTCCAGATGCTCCTGGGGATAACACCATCGCTTCTCTTCTCTTCATGCTCTATGGGATCCCATGAAAGGATTTTGGTTTTCTTTGGCTGTATTCTCATGTTGGTGCCTAAAGTGGATAGCGAATAGGGTATCCTCTGAAGAATGTAGACAACTCTGGTGTTAGTTATCCATACAGAAGTTCTCTGCTGCATACAGGAAACTAGAATATGAGTTTTTGGCATACAAAAGAGGGGACTCTTGATTTTTCTTGGCCTCACTGTCTTATTGTTAGATTCTTCGTAGGGTGGCTTTTAGGCATAGGCTCTGGTTTGTAGCTGCAAAGAAGGCACCATTCTTCTGAAGGTGGACCAGATAAACATCTGTGAGCTCATTGACGCTGATATGAGCCCATATTTATAAATTATCATATCTGAAGAGACAGTAGTGTATTAAATTCTGTAGCTTTAATCAGCAGACATTTAATATCTCACATTTTTCACAGGTCAGAAGTCTGTGCAGGGTTTAACTAAATCTTCTGTTGAATCTGCAAAGCTGCAAATCAAGGTGTTGGAGGCTGGAATAGAATCTGCTTCCAAGCTCATTCAGGTTGTCGGCAGAATTAATTTCCTCGCAGCTGTATGACTGAGGTCCCTGTTTTCTTCCTGGATCTCAGCCAGGGGCTGTTTTCGGCAAATAGGTACAGCCCACAGTTCTTTGCCACATGACTCTTGCATCCTGGCAGCTTATTTCTTGAACAAGTCAGGGAATTTCTTTCATTCAAGTTTACTAAGATGGAATCTTATATAATACAATGTAATCATGGCATTGATATCCTATTACCTTTGCCATATTCTGTTGGTTTGATGCAAGACAAAGGTCCTGTCTACGCTCAAGGGGAGGGAATTATTTAGGGCATAACATCAAGGGACAGATGTCGGGGGGGATCACTTTAGAATTCTGACTAGCACAAGTACTTAATGACTCATTGCTTGGAGAGGGAAGGAGATTATTATAACTTCCAGTTTACTAGGGTAATGGCATAAGTGCTTGTTTAATAAAGCAAGATGGGAACACAGGACTAAATTTATGAAGACCCATAATAAGTCCAGTTCCTTTGGATGAATTTGAATTTCTTGTGGGGTATCTTAGTAGATAATTCCAGCAGGCTGTTGGATATGAGTCTAAAACTCTGGGAATGGGTTAAGGCAGGAGTCTCAGGTAGGGCATTCAGGACTGTACACAATAAAACCATGTGAGTGGGAGAATGGGAGAAGTTGTGTTCAAATTTAGAATAGGAGATGGACTAGGAGAAGGCAAGGGTGAGGTGATATCTTTTGCCTTAAATTCTGCCTGCTTATTAGGAAGTGAGGTTGTCTGCTGAGGGCAAGAGGTTTGGGGATTGAATAGGGGAGATTGAAGTGAATGGTATTAATTGTGAAAAGTCACCATGGGGAAGAAAAGAAGAGTTGGCAAAGGGAAATAAAAAAGACTAAAGCAGTTAGTTCTGGGGCTTATCTGAAGTTCAAGGCATGAATTAATCATGGAAACCATGGGCAAGATTGTGATTTTTTCCCACAGTGCCCAGACGTGCTGGGAGGAGGGACAGAAAAGCCTTTTGAGAGACTGATGAGAACTGTGGTCGTGCCCTAGTGAGGATGGAGGGTGGAAGAGCAGTTCTGCGAAGGAGCTGAGGGTATTTGTGGGTAAACTGTGCAAGTGATCGAAGCACATGGTCTGGTATGAGAGGGTAGGGAACAAGGAAACAGTGTAGACATAAAAAGCTAGTCAGAGAGCTAAAACCCTTTGAGAGGCCTGTGTAAGGGGGGTGTGTGGTGAAAACATGAAAGATTGAGAAGCACAGGGAAATTGTGGTATTTGGGATCAAGACTTTTGAGGTGGAATGATTCCAGATGATGGGAACATCCTGTGGGTGCCCTGAGTTTGGGGGTGTCTGATGTCCAGGGAAGTGAAGCTCTTTAGAGTTGAGGAGGACAGTGAAGTATGAGGTTCAGGGCATGGTTTGTTTAAGGATCAAGAGGTCACCAGGGTTTCATGCTCGCTGTTAAAAGGCCAAGGATGGGCTTCCCTGGTGGCGCAGTGGTTGAGAGTCCGCCTGCCGATGCAGGGGACATGGGTTCGTGCCCTGGTCCGGGAAGATCCCACATGCCGCGGAGCAGCTGGGCCCGTGAGCCATGGCCGCTGAGCCTGCGCATCCAGAGCCTGTGCTCAGCAACGGGAGAGGCCACAACAGTGAGAGGCCCGCGTACCGCAAAAAAAAAAAAAAAGGTCAAGGATGATGGTGCCAGTGTCTCGAGTAGGGCTGCGGCAGTAATCAGGATGCAGTAATGAAGAGGGGTGAGCGGTAGAGACAGGCAGCACTTACCACAAGAGAGGAGAGACTTTCAGCTGAACGTGGATGGACCAGAAAAACGCAGTCTGTGGCAGGTGACACGTGGGGGAATGAACACCCTCCATTCCAGGAAACTGCAGAGGAGGGAGTGCCCTTGTGGAGAGAATGAGTGGCTCTTCTGACTTGAAGGAGGGGATTTGAAGATAGAGGGCTGTTTGTTTACCGTGGAACGTAGGCCCCAGAAGGTGAAGAGGAAAGATTTTAGAGGGAAGGGTATGGCGGGAGGGAGAAGGAAAGCATAGACTGATTCTGGGAGGTGAATGTTAACTGTGAAGTTATAATTCGGGTGACAGTAAATAATTACAGTTTAAACTGTAACTGTAATTTTGAATTATCTCTTTTGGTGCTTTTTCTATTTAGTTAGAAAATGTCTCAGTCGTCAAAATACATAGGTCAGTACTTTTTGAAAGTATCTGAAGGTGCCCTCTTTTTGCTTTTAAATGTATCCAGCATCTTGGGACATAACATCTTCTCAGAAGTCTGTCATTTAATGTCTAGGAGAAAATTGAAAGCAACCTTGTTTTTACTCATTTTTCTATATTCTGTTATTAAATACTTATGGGATTTGTTTTTTCTTTATTTCTGATATTCCAAAGTTTTACTGGGACTACATCTAGATGTTTGTCTTTTTTCTTTAATTTTTCATTTTATTCAGTGAATCCTTTCAATTAGCAAACCCAGGTCTTCAGCCTAGAACAGTTTCTTCTTGTGTACTTAGTGTTTCTGTTGTGTTTGTTTTGATTTCTTCTTCAAGAAAATCAACTATGTATAAATTGAGTTTACTTTATTGATAACTCTAGGGAGGTTTGTCAAGCATGTTCTCTGTGTCACTGATTCAGTTTTCTGTAGTATTGATTTTCTCTTTCTGGCTTTGTACACAAATTTAAATGTTGGTACGTATTGCATTTTAGCTTCCTGTCGGTGTTTCCTTATCTTCTTTAATTTCTCTTAGTTATATTTTTATAGTTTTATCTCTTTTCTCATTTCTTTTTGCTTCACAGAGTCTATTTTCTTTTATTTTTATTAAGAAGATAAAATAGCCACGTTCTAAAATTTAAAGGTTTTTTCATACTAAATCTTTCCCCAAACTGTGAATTTCCTCTGTATTTTGAATGATGTATTTTTGTTTTTTATATTGAATCTTCCCTCTTAAAATGATGTTTATTTTCTGTTTGTTTGAATTTAAATGAGGAGTGTTCTGTCTAGTTTCAGGTTTGTCAATAAATAGTGTAGGTAGACTCTTCTTTTTTGTTTGCTCACCATATAGCTTGGAACCATTTAGTTTTCAAAAATTTGGGGGAGACAGGTGAAATCATGGTTGCTACTAAAATTTCCAGTATCAGTCAAATCCTGTAGGTCTCTGCTAGACTGACAAGTGACTTTCTGTCTCTCATCTCTTTTTAACCGACTAAATAAGAACAATATCATTGCTGGAATATTTAAATTAATGTGGATTTCTTTTTCTTTCCAATAGTGGAGAATTTAAAAAGCCACAAAATCCAATATATCATTGTTTCTGGCTCCTTTTAGTTTTTCTTTGTATCATGAGATGCTATGTTTTGTGTCCATGATTCTTTATTCTTTTAGCTATGTTGCACTAGAAGAAAGTACGGTTCTAGTTTGTATGTAAAATGACAAATTCTGATAGATTGTGAAACAATATAAGGAGATGAATCTGAGGTAAGGGCAAAGCATTGTGGATGTCTAGAAATTTTTCAGTCTCTTTCTGATATGCTGATTTTTGGTCTTAATTCTATCTATGGAAATACTTCCTGGGTTCTGGCAGAATATAGACCAATATTTCTGTTCCTAGTGTTTTAGAATATTTATGCCTCTTTTGGTATTTAATGGGATGTTGGAAGTAGAAAAATTGGATAACAGCTCATTAAGTACAAACTTAACATGAAAATTTGAGGAATCCCTATAATAATTCATAATGTCTACTTGGTATTTATAAGTGGGTAGTCAGAGAAAGATTTATGAGTCATCCATAGAGCTGGGATGATTTGAAGCTGTTTAAATTTAAACAAGAAGGCAGAAGGAAACTAAGGAATGTCATACAGATGAAAGATAAAGAAGCATGAATAAGACAGAGAAGGAACAGTTAGATAGGTGATATGGGGATGAGGAGAATGTAATGCCCTGAGAATAAGAGAAGAAAAAATTCCACAATATAAGTCTGTCTAAAAATATGGAATACAAAGAAGTTAAGAGAGATGAACTCCTGGAAAGATCATTTCATTTGGAAGTTGGTATGACACTGACCACCTTTGAAGGGGAACTACAGCTTTCAGTAAAGGTGGTTGAACGCTCTTTCTTGAACAGAACAGTGGAAAAAATGAGGGATACTATGGAGGACGTGTAGGTGAGCACCCGTGGTTTTATGTGCCATAGTGAATACAGATAAGGTAGCATCAAATGAGTAAAATTTACTTAAACATTTAGCTGTTTTTATTTACAACAGAATACAAGACTTTATTCCATGACACCCATTTATAGAGTGTTATTTTAAGTAATCTGTGCCTTAAAAAGACTTTCGAGTAATTTCACAGTTTAACATGATCGTAACCATATTAATATATAAGCTAATTCATATCAAATTCAAAACTCAAATTTATAGGAGAAATAAAGCAAGTAATATTTTGGGACATTTGCATTATTTTGATATGAGGTGACATAGCTTTTGCCAGGTATATCTATTACTTCATGGATTTAGTTTTTGACCAATCATGAAATCACTACTATTTTTATATGTATTTTTTTTGTTTTAACAGAACATAAAGGAACAAGAAAGGAATTCAGAAACTATGATAAACCCTGGCAGTTAAATGCAAAGAAGCCTAAAAAGTCAAAAAGCGACCTTGCTGTGTCTAATATTTCTCCACCATCACCAGAATCAAAATCATGTAAGGAAGTTTGTCATTCAGATATTACTTAATGTATGTAAGTGTGTGTTAGTAAAATGAAGAAAAGGTAAGAATTGAAGCCAAATTTTTTTATGGGATATTCTGGCTATTCTAATGAACTTCACATTTGTTTCAGCATTAACATTGAACTTTATTTATATATAGCTACTCACTCATATTCTCAAGCATATGTAATTGATTTAGATTTTTTGAGTATAATATTCTTTTAAGAATGTAAACTGTGTGGAGCAGGTCCCTTGCCTCTCATGAATAGTTGCAGTGTTTTATCACATCCAGAGCAATACCAACCCTATATTTAATAAAGGACATAAAAGCAAATTAAATATTTTAGACAGAAAGCAAAGAAGATTTCTGTTCAAAACATTTAACAAAATGAAAAAAACATCCTTCACCCAGGATCTCTCTGAAGCCCTACCCATTTATTACTGAAGCGTGTATATTTACTCTCTCCCACGATGATAAGTACCCCTTCTCTCTCAATGCCTCTCCTCCTTTCCCACTGCCTTTCTAGCCGCTAAGTTTTTCCAGTGCTCTGTTACCACCACATACGCATAAACATGTCATGTAGCTTAGGATCTTGTAGCAAGTCAGTTATTCTTGGAAGACAAGAGAGCTTGAAAGCTGTTCTTACACATCAGTTTCTTGTGGTTGTTACAGAGTGAGACATTTGATTTTAATTTAAACAGGAAAAGGAATAGGTAGAAAATATTTATTTTTGTTTGAAAAATCATTATGTGCTAACTGGAATCTGAATTTGGGTCATTTGTGAAAAATGACTGAAATTAACTCCTTGAGTTTCTTTATTTATATAGTAGTACTCATAAAAAGTATTGTATCAACCACAAAGTTCTTGTGAGAATTATGTGAAGTACTACAAACTACAAATGTTCTTTTAAAATTATGATTGTAGCTAAATTATCCTGCTTCACCAGTTTGGTTTATAAAATTTGGTCCCAACATTTAAAAAAATATACAAGTTTAAAATTTAAATGTGTTGTTCACAACCATATTCCCAGTAATGTCCAGTACAGTTCCTGGCTCAATTAATAAGTGTTAAATGAAATAAATGTAAAGGAATAAATGAAAAATGAAATCAATCAGTTCTCAGTCTCACATTTCCCTTTCTATCCTTGGAAAGGTCTTTCTGTCTCTCTCCCCCTCTCCCAATGATAAATCCATAACCCTAGGGGCTTATTTTAAAGGGCTGAGTCCTGGATCGCATCACCTTGAGGGTAGAATGCTTTAAGGCCTTTGGTTTTGCGGAGCCTTTGCAATTTATGGGATGCTATGTAGCCACAAAATGTTACTGGTGGACTGGCATCTGATATCTTTTTCTGTTCAGGTGACCTACTCTCAACCTCTGGTTCCATTGGACTGTTAGTTCTTTAAAGGAAATTAATAACGAAGTATCATGAATGTTTAATAATATATGTAGAGATAATATATTTATACATGACAATAAGATTATAGGATTCAGAGTTATTGATTGGAAATATATTGTTGAAACATAAATTATTCCTGAAGTAATAGAATATCTTTTGAACATAGACCATGGTAAGTTAAAACTGTATATTGTAATATGTAAACCACCACTAAAAAGAAGCACAAAAAAGCATAAATAAAAAGTTAATAAATTTATTAAAATAGGATGCCCCAAATTTTTTGATTTATTGTCCCAAAACAAAGGCAAGAAAGGAGGAACAGAAATAAATAACAATCTCCTGTTGAAATAAGTACAATCCCCATCCAAAATCTAACAGGTATTTGACCCATGGAAACTGACAGTATTATTTTAAATTGATTTGGAAAGGGAAAGAACCATGATCATCTAAAGCAATCTTGAAAAACATGAAGTAGTTTGGAGAATTTACCCTACCTGACTTCAAGTCTTATAGAACTACAGTTATCAAGACAGTGTGATTTTGGTGAAAGGATGGACAAATAGATCAATTGAATTTAATAAAGAGTCTAAAAATAGACCTACGTATGCGGTCAAATGATTTTCCACAAGGACATCTAAGCAATACAGTAGGAAAAGAAAAATGCCTTCAACATTGAACATTCATATGGAAAATACACACAAGTTGATCCCTACCTTAATTCATACTGAAAATCAATCTGAGATGGGTCATAGCCTTAAAGATGGAAACAAAAACAATGAAACTTCTAAAAGAAAACATACAAATATAACTTTGTGCCCTTGGAGAGGCAAAAAAGTTTTAGAGGTGTTCTAGTTACCATGTGTTCATAACAAATCACTCTAAAATGCTTTTTTTGGGGTTAAATTAGCATAACAAAAATTAACCATTTTAAAATGTACAATTCAGTGGCATTTAATACATTCAAAATACTGTGATACCCTAACCTCTTTCTAGTTCCAAAACATTTCATCATCAGAAAAGGAAACTCTATAACAAATAAACAGTCACTCAACATTTCTACCTCCCACCAGCCCCTGGGAACTTGCTTTCTGTTTCGTGAATTTACCTATTTTGGTTATTTCATATTAATAGAATCATATAATGTGTGATCTTTCTGTGTTTGGCTTATTTTACCCAGCCTAATATTCATATTTTCACGGTTCATTTCCATTGCAGCAGGTATCAGAACTTCATTCCTTTTTTGTGGCTGAATAACGTTCCATTGTATAGATATACCACATTTTGTTTATCCATCCATCTATTGTAGGGTATTTCGGTTGTTTCTACATTTTGCTATCATGAATCATGCTGCTATAAACATTCATCCTCAAGTAACTGTTTGAACACTCATTATCCATTATTTTGAGTATATACCTTGAAGTAGAATTGCTGGGTCATGTTGTATGTTTAAACTTTTGGGAGAACTGCCAGTTGTTTTTTATGAAGGCTGTACTATTTTACATTCTCACCAGCAATGTAAGAGGTTTTGTTTCCTCACATTCTCACCAACATTTGTTTTTTTCTATTTATAACAAAAATACCATCCAAATGGGTGTGAAGTGCCATCTCATTGTTTTGATTTGCATTTCTGTGATAACTAATGATGTTGAGCATCTTTTCATGTTCTTCTTGGCCATACGTATCTCTTCTTTGGAGAAATATCTATTCAGGTCCTTGGTTCATTTTTTAAAGTAAGTTGTTACTCTTTTTTTCCTTGAGTTTCAAGAGTTCTTTATATATTCTGATCCTACACCCTTATCAGATAATATGATTTACAGATATTTTCTCTCATTCTGTAGATTGTCTTTTCACTTTCTTGATAGTATTCTTTGATATGCAAGTTATTAATTTTGATGAAGCCCAATTTAACTATTTGTCTCTCTTTTTTTTTCTTGTGCTTTTGGTGTCAACCCTTGCCTAATCCAAGACCGTAAAGATTTACCCCTATGTTTTCTTCTAAGAGTTTCATAGTTTTAGTTCTTAAATTTAGGTCTTTGATTCATTTTGAGTTAGTTTCTGTTTATGATGTAAGGTAGGGGTCTAAATTCATTCTTTTATATGGGGATATTGAGTTGTCCATTTGTTGGACAGCGTCATTTATTGAAAATACTATTTTTTACTCATTAAATGATGGTCTTGGCACCCTTGTTAAAAAGCAGTTGGCAATGAATGTATTTATTTCTAGACTCTCAGTTCTATTTCACTATTCCATATGCCTATCCTTATATAAGTACCACACTATTTTTATTACAGAAGCTTTATAATGAGTTTTAAAATTGGAAAGTGTGACCTTTGTTTTTCTTTCTCAACATTATTTAGGCTATCCAGGGTCCTTTGCAATTCCATATGATTTTTAGGATCAACTTTTCCATTTCTGCTAAAAAAGGTCATCAAGATTTTAATAGGAAATACATTCTGTTAATAGATCATTTTGGGATTATTGTGATCTCAACATTGTTAAGGATTCCAATTCATGAACATGGGATGCCTTTACATTTATTTGTCTTCTTTAATTTCTTTGAACAGTGTTTTGTACTTCTCAGTGTACTAGACTAGCACCTTCTTGGTTAAGTTTATACCTAAGTTTTTTATTCTTTTCTATGCTATTGTAAACGGAATTGTTTCTTATTTTCTTTTTCCAATTGTTCATTGGTAGTGTTTAGAAATACAACCGATTTTCAAGTATTGATCTTATATCCTGCAACTTTGCTGAGCTTGTTATTAGCTGCAACCATGTTTTTGTGGATTCTTTAGGCTGTTCTACATATAAGTTCATGCTGTCTGCAAGTAGAGATAGTTTTCCTTTTCCTTTTCCAATTTGAATGCTGTTTATTTTTTTCTTGCCTACTTGGTCTGGATAGAAATTTTAATAGTATTGAATAGAAGTGATGAAAACAGGCATCCTTTCTTGTTCCTCATCTTAAGGGGAAAATTTTATTATTTTACCGATCTACATGATGTTAGCTGTGAGGTTTTCATAAATGTCTTCTATCACATTGAAGACGTTCCCTTCTACTCCTAGTTTATTGGGAGCTTTTATTATGACAGAATGTTGAATTTTGTCAAGTCTTTCTCCATCAATCAAAATAATCATGCATTTTAAAATTGATTATATTAACATAATTATTACACCGATTATTTTCTTATGTTAAATAACTTTTGCATTCATGGATAAATCCCACTTGGTCATGATGTTTAATCCTTTTTTTTATGAGTTCACTTATTAGTTTTAGTTTTTATTGCATGGGAACAGCTTATAAATACTTTTTTAAATTTGATTTTTATTTTATATAGGGTATAGTTGATTTACAGTGTTGTGTTAGTTTCAGGTGTACAGCAAAGTGATTCAGTTATATATATACATATATCCATTCTTTTTCAGATTCTTTTCCCGTATAGGTTATTACAGAATATTGAGTAGAGTTCCCTGTGCTATACAGTAGGTCCTTGTTGATTATCTGTTTTATATATAGTAGTGTGTATATGTTAATCCCAAACTCCTAATTATCCCTCCCCCGACCTTTCCCCTTTGGTAACCATAGTTTGTTTTCCAAGTCTGTGAGTCTGTTTCTGTTTTGTAAATAGTTCATTTGTATCATCCTTTTAGATTCCACATATAAGTGATATCATATGATCTTTGTCTTTCTCTGTCTGACTTACTCCATTTAGTATGATCATCTCTAGGTCCATCCATGTTGCTGCAAATGGCATTATTCCATTCTTTTTTATGGCTGAGTAATATTCCATTGTATATATGCACCACATCTTCTTTATCCTTTTCTCTGTCGATGGACACTTAGGTTGCTTCCATGTCTTAGCTATTATAAATAGTACTGCTATGAACATTGGGGTACATGTATCTTTTCGAATTATGGTTTTCTGTGGATATATGCCCAGGAGTGGGAATGCTGGATCATATGGTAGCTCTATTTTTAGTTTTTTAAGGAACATCCATACTGTTCTCCATAGTGGTTGTACCAATTTACATTCCCACCAACAGCGTAGGAGGGTTCCCTTTTCTCTACACTCTCTCCAGCATTTATTGTTTGTAGACTTTTTGTTGATGGCCATTCTGAGCAGTGTGAGGTGATACCTCATTGTAGTTTTGATTTGCATTTCTCTAATAATTAGCGATGTTGAGCATCTTTTCATGGGCTTTTTGGCCACCTGTGTGTCTTCTTTGGTAAAATGTTTATTTAGATCTTCTGCCCATTTTTTGATTGGGTTATTTTTTTTTTGATGTTGAACTGCATGAGCTGTTTGTATATTTTGGAGATTAATCCCTTGTCAGTAGCTCCGTTTGCAAATATATTCTCCCATTCTGTGGGTTGTCTTTTTGTTATCTTTATGGTTTCCTTTGCTGTGCAAAAGCTTTTAAGTTGAATTAGGTCCCATTTGTTTATTTTTGTTTTTATTTTCATTACTCTAGGAGGTGGATCCAAAAAGATATTGCTGCGATTTATGTCAAAGAGTGTTCTTCCTATGTTTTCCTCTAAGAGTTTTATAGTATCCAGCCTCACATATAGGGCTTTAATCCATTTTGAGTTTATTTGTGTTTTAGAGAATATTCTAATTTCATTCATTTACATGTAGCTTTCCAGTGTTCCCAGCACACTTATTAAAGAGACTGTCTTTCTCCACTGTATGTTCTTGCCTCCTTTGTTGTAGATTAATTGACCATAGGAGCATGGGTTTATTTCTGGGCTTTCTATCCTGTTGCATTGATCTATATTTCTGTTTCTGTACCAGTACCATACTGTGTTGATTACTGTAGCTTTGTAGTATAGTCTGAAGTCCTGGAGCCTGATTCCTCCAGCTCGATTTTCTTCCTCAGGATTGCTTTGGCTATTCAGGTCTTTCATGTTTCCATAATCCTTTTAGTATGCTGCTGAGTTTGATTTGCTACTATTTTGTTGAAGATTTTTTCATCTGTATTCAGAAGAGATATTGGTATGTAGTTTTCTTGTCATATCTTTGTCTTTTGTGTCAGGGCAATGCTGGCTTTATAGAATGAGTTTATATGTATTCCCTCCTGTTCTGTTTTTTTGGAAGTGTTTGAGAAGAATTGGTGTCAGTTCTTCTTTAAATGTTTGGTAGAATTCACCAATGAAGCCACCTTGTCCTGTGCTTGACTTTGTTGTGAGGTTGTTGATCATTGATTCTGTGTCTTTACTTATTATAAATCTTTTGTTTATTCTTGAGTAGCTTTTGGTAGTTTGTTTCTAGGAATTTTTCCATTTCATCTAGGTTGTCCAGTTTATTGGCATTAAATATTGGTAATATTCTCTTATAATCCCTTTTAAAAACATTTCTGTAAAGTTTGTAGATTACAGACTTGATTACATTTCTGATTTTAGTAATTTGAGTCTTTTCCTTTTTTTCTTAGTTAATCTAGCTAAAGGCTTGCTAATTTTTAAAATCTTCCTTAAGAATCAACTTTTGGTTTTGTTGATTTTCTCTATTACATTTGTATCTTCTATTTCACTTATTTCTGTTCTAATATTTATGATTTACTTCCTTCTGCTAGGTTGAGTTTAGTTTGCTCTTCTTTTTCTACTTCTTTAAGGTATAAAGATCAGTTATTGGTATAAGATGTTTCTTGCTTTTTAATGTGGGCTTTACAATTATAAATTCCCATCTGAGCACCACTTTTGCTGTGTCCTATAAATTTTGGTATGTTGTGTTTTCATTTTCATTTGTCTCAAGATATTTTCTTATTTCCTTCGGGATTTCTTCTTTCATCCATTGGTTGTTTAAGAGTGTGTTGTTTAATTCTCTCATGTTTGTGAATTTTCTGGTTTTTCTTTTTCTTTTTCATTCCAATTCATTCCATTATGGCCAGAGAAGATACTGTTATGATTTAAATTTTTTTAAAACTTATTGAGACTTATTTTGTGGTCTGACATATGGTCTATACTAGAGATTGTGCCATGTGCACTTGGAAGAAGAATATGTATGGCTGTTATTCTGTGTATTTTTCTCTATATGTCTATTAGATCTAATTGGTTTATAGTGTTGTTCAAGTACTCTGTTTTCTTATTGATCTGTTTAGTTGTTCTATCCATTATTGACAGTGAAGTATTAAGAGTCTCCAACTGTTGTTGTAGAACTCTATACCCTCAGTTACGTCAATGTTTGATTCATGTATTTGGGGTCTGTTGTTAGGTGTGTATATGTTAAATAATTGTTAAATCTTCTTGACTGATTGACCCTTTTATCAATATATGATATTCTTTGCTTTGTAAGAAGTTTTGTCTTAAAGTCTGTTTTGTCTGATACTAGTATAGCCACCCCTGCTCTCTTTGATTTCTGTTTTCATGGAATATCTTTCAATCATTATTTCTTCAAATATTCTTTCTTCTCCTTTTTGGGACTACCATTAGGTGTATGTTGGTACATTATACAAATTGATAAAGTAAGAAAAGTCATATGACCTCTCAAATAATACTTGAATGGTATTTGATAAAGTTTTACATCAATTTCTTATTTTAAAACAAAACTAAATAAAAGGACTTTTAGAATAAAAGGATATTTTCTTAACTGAAGTATTGTCTGGCAGAATCATTTATGTAATATGTATAAAAAGTTTTCTAAGTGATTGTTCTCAAAAGGAAAAAAGACAGTAATATTAAGTCATTAACTTTCATATGGGGTAAATATCATTAACATTCAGTAAAAACATCTCTATTGCTAAAGCTTAATTAAAAATAGATACTATACATTAATTAGGCCAGTGAAGAACAAAATAACCTGTTAGCCTCTCCAGTAGATTGTGAGCTCCTGTAGAATGTCATCCCCATGAGGGCAGGGAATTCTGTTACATTTATTCCCACTGGTTTACTCCCAGCACCTAGGACAGTGCTTTGTGCTATATACCAATGAGTGAATAAATGAGTAAATGAGAATCTAAGGATTAATTAGTGCTAAAATGTGTCCTAGTCTCATGAGATAACAGTTTAGAAGCTGCATTTTCAGATAACAAAAAAGCACCTTACACAGTGCAAGTTGGTATAGGTACAAAGATCTGCAAAATAATATTATGTTTTTAATTTTCAATTTTGATTTGTCATAGAGGAAAAATAATGACAAATAGGGTTCGATGAAGTTTTTTCCTTTGTGGTTCAAGCATTTCTACTATTTACCTGGTGGAGTTCAGTGGTTCTGGTGGAGTGGTTGAGGATGATGAGTAGGGTCTTGGCAGAAAGAACCAGCAGAGCATTTGTCTGTCAGTCCCTTGTGCATGATAGTGTGCACTGATTCTTTTATAGCTATTTCAAATTTGTGATCCAGATGAGAAAATTGAGGTAAGTACGTTAGCTTCAGTTAAAACCAAAAACTAAAACCAGTCCTCAGTAATTTTATTTATGCTTTTGTATTCAGGGGAGGATTTCTCATTTTTTTTAATGTTGCATTTAGCACAGCATATACAAAGAGGAATAGCTGTATATTTGCTAAAATTTTAGGAAAGAAATGAAAAGACCATGCATGTGTATAGAAAACACAAGTTACATAGATACGAGAGAATGAAGATGGCAAAACAATGTCTGAAAAATCATAATATGGAAATGCAGAAGGCAGGAGATATGAAGTAATAAACTCACTGTTATCAATTTTAGGCATATCTATAGTACTGGGAAACCTCCTGGCATATTTAAATGAAAGTATGGGAGAAACTTTCAGGAAAGAATATTAGCATTTATTAAATTTTAGAAAACAGTCTTGAAAGATCTAAATAATTGAAATTATTTTGGTTCCAAAGAAATAGATAGTATCTCAAAATTTATTTGGAGGAAATGGTAAATTTATTATTTAACCCACAGATGGAAATTATTGGTGGAGGTATCAGTGAGTCAGAATTTGATTAATATAATAAAGAATTGTTCAAAATAGGTCCTGTTCAGTATACAATCGGCTGTTTTGTGAAGTAGTGACCTCTTTATGAATGAATGGAGCATGCCCATCTACACGGTGCTGTGGATGGGCTCCTGCTTTGGGGGTGAGTTTTGTCTCAGTGATGTTATAGGTTATACCTAATCTCAGATTCTTTCACCTCATATGGGTCATATTATGTTGTTTATATTGTTCTGCTGTTTTCCATGTCTCCTGAGGATATTTTTTAGAAAATGTATTTAAACTGTAGCCCTGAGTTTTAATACTAAGTATGACCTAAGCAAGGTTTTTTGTTTTGTTTAATATTTGTTTACTTATTTATTTATATTTATTTTGGCTGTGCTGGGTCTTAGTTGTGGCATGCAGGATCTTTCTTGCGGCGTGCGAACTTCTTAGTTGCGGCGTGCATGTGGGATCTAGTTCCTCGACCAGGGATCAAGCCCAGGCCCCCTGCACTGGGAGCGTAGAGTCTTACCCACTGGACCACCAGGGAAGTCCCTCAAGGTTTTTAATCCATCAGAAACCTTTAGAGATTCTCATCTGGAGACTGTATACTGGGTTGATGACTTCCCAAATCACCTTCCATTATTTACTGAAACATCTTTTGAAATTATCCAGTGTAGTTGATTAGACCATGATTATACTGTGGCCTTCCTTGTCCTAGATTTGGATCCTATGATAAATTGGGTATCACAGTGTAGCAAATTGTCACAAGCTACAAAAATATAAAAATAAATTTGTGTTAGTTTCTCTCAAAAGTTGCTGAGGAAAAGAGCTTGGGTGTCATTTCATTTCACTGTAGTGCTGCATATGACCTCCCCTAAACTCAGTAGGTTAAAGCAACAATTTATAATTTCTCATGGTTCAGTGAATGGGCTGGGCAGTTCTGCTGGTCTCACCTGGGCTTGCCCACATGGATACATTCAGGTGGAGTTCTGCAAAGGCTGCTAGGGTGGGCAGCAGGGCATGTCACATGATTATCTGGGGAGGTTGATTGGGACTGATTTTTTTTAAAAAACCTATGTTCTTATTTTTTTTAATTGATGAGATCTTAATAGGATATGGTAATTTCCAGGAAAATTAGATAATATAATGATGCAGATTAGAGAAATTATTCAAAAAAGGTTAACAAAAGTGCCAGTAAATGTTTTGAAGGATCTGGTTCAAATACAGTTTTCTGTCTCCTCTTCTGAGTTTCTCTTCCCTGTGCCTGGGCTTGTCCCCCCGGGAACTCCTGGGGAATGACCTGTGGCGTAATAGCAATATGCCTGGAAGTGTTTTCTAAAACCATTGATCACAATCACTGCTTCCACTGTCCACACTTGAACACTGGTGTGTTGATGTTAGCTGACATCTCCTTCCCAGAGTCCCTTAAAGAAACACGGAGGAAGCAGCTGCATGTTTTTAGTTTAGATTTATTTAAATTATAGAAGTAATGTTTACTTATTTTGACAATGAAAAAAATAGAGACATGTAGAAAGATAGTCTCTCTCCCTTTAGCCCTCTCAAAGTCTACTCCCTCGAAAATAGTTTGCATCCTTTTACATCCTTTTCTTTGTATAAACTAACATAAAATGTGTGAGTTGAATTGATTTATAAGACTGGCTTTAAACTGTACAGTATACATTCTTAAGCAACTTGTTTCTATTATTTTAAAGTGTATTATGGACATATCTCCATGCACATAAATTCAGATCTATGTTATACTTTTCCATAAGTGCATACCTGTACCATAGTGTGAATATGCTATAATTTATTTGTTCCCCTGTTGAAGTACAGTTACATTATTTCCAGAGTTTTGTCACCACAAACTTTTTGGTGAAATAAACAAATATCGTGCACTTTCCGATAAAATAAACAACCTTGTACATATATACAAAAGTATGAGTGTTTTCATTTATTTATGATAATTTACCAGACAGAATAAGATTGCTGAGTCAGAGGATCAGTATGTTTTATTATAATAAATATTTCTGAATTACTTTTAAAAAGGTAGCAGAAAAAAATTTTCAGTAGGTTGAGACAGTCTTTCTTATAGCCTTACCATATAAACTTCTAAAAATTATTTTATTTTTATCAAAACAAAAATATATATGGTTTAAAAAGCAAATTAGTACCACAAGGCAACAGTGTCCTTCTTTTTCTCCTATTCTGCTTTTAATGTGGAACCACTTTTAACCCTTAGATGTTTCTTTTTGGTACACAGATCTGCATATCTAAATATACAAGATACTTATATACTTCTCTTTCAGTTTTTAAATTTGAGGCATTATCTCTTGACTTCCTCTAAGACATTGTGCTTTATACCCAGGGCCCATCACATTCTCATAGTACAGGCAGGCAGCTATTTCAGATGTTGGTTAATGTATACTTTGCATTGGTTTTTTCATGATTATGTTAATTAGCCTTTTTCACAGTAGAGCCATAAAATAGCCCACTGTTAATTTGTTTCTAGAATTAATAATTGGCTTGTTTTTCTGTTTGCTTTGCTTTCTCTGTACCCATCACTAATGCTTCACCAAACCCTGCCTTAAAGTATATATTAAACACTCTCAATATGCTTAAATACATCGTGTTCTTCTGTCTTAGTTTATATTTTATACTTTATTTCATTTAAGAGGTTTTAGAGACTTCTCTCCTGTAGTCCTTTGTCCTCTTGCTCCAGTCTTTACTCCTTAGTTTCCAGACTTTTTCTTAGCTCTCTGCTGAGACCATCCTTTACTGTCATCCCAAGGCTTACCTTTTCCTTTTTCTTATGGAGGATTATCTGTTTCCTGAATCTCAGGTCTTTCCAGTTTTGGGTTTACTTATTTATTTTGGTGGAGCACCTCCATTAGGAGCTTTCTGAAAAAGAGTGCTTGCCAGATAAATTTCTGAGTCCTTACAAGTATCTTGATTGATTCTTTCATTGGATATAAAATTCTAAGTTAGAAGTGATCTTCAGTTGGAATTTTGAAGGAATTTCTCCTGTGTCTTCTGGGGCCAAGCATTGCTATTGAGAAGTCGGATGACAATTTGATAGCTTTTAAAGATGTTCTCTTTATTACCACTGTTGTAAAATTTTGTGATAATATGCCTTACATTATGCTGTCGACATTTTCTGGATCCTTCCAATCTGAAGGGCAATTGTGTTTTTATATCCTTATTATTTTGGCATTGGTCCTCCTTAATTGATGCTTTCATGTTTAAATGGTATGAAATGTCCACTTTTGGGGGGCATCTCTCTCTTCAAGGACTAGGTTTCAGTATTCTCTACCTTGCTAAATCCAGTTACCACTCAGTTCATTTTGCATCTTCCAAAAAAAAAATGTGTAGCTGTTTCTTACCTAATGATGTCTTCTCTCTTTGTTCAACCAATTCTTTGATAAAAGAAAAATACTGTAATGTAATTTTAGTGGGAATTTGAGGGAAAGTGAAGGTAAATAGAAGTATTCAGTCTTCTTTGTTTTATCAGAAGACAGCAAGAATGTCTTAAAAACATTTAATTGCTCATGAAGAAGGTAGCAATTACTTTTTAAGCTGCTAAAACATAATAGAAAATACACTTTGCTTGTGTTTTTCCCTGATTTATATAAATTATTAGTTTTAACTCAGCACCTGCATTTTCTTTGTTCTATAAACACTGTCACACTTCCTTACTTGTTCAGTTAAAACATTTCTTAAAACCCCCAGCTTCATAACTTCCCCTCTGTTTGCTCACAAGAAAACCACTTCCAAACATTTTTATTCTGTACACTGATCTTGATACAGTCTTTCACGTAATGATGAGTAGTAAGTTTTTATCCTTATGTAGCATGCTTATGAAGTAATCATTTTTTTTAAACATAGTGCCAAGGTCAGTAGATCATCCTAAGTGGAACTGGAGGACTAAACCAGAAAGCCGTGATTTTGATGAATTGAGCCACATCCTTCAAGAGAGCAAGAAACTGGGAAAAGCCCTTGAGAATCTCTCTCGAAGTAAGTTTATTTACTTCATTATAATTGGAATTCCTAACCAACATTAAAGTAGAAACATTCGTTACTATTACCAGTAACATATTTCCAGCATCCTCATTATAATTCCATGAGAGGTTGAGGAGTTCTAAGAGCGTGAGATGGGAAATGAGGCCTGATCTTGCATGTTACAGGGATTCGTGGGAAGACTAGTTTCTATAGAGTAGGAGGGGCTATAGACCCCCTCCCCACAATGGCTGTTTGATTCCAGTCTCTCTACAAGGTCTTTGTGCATTACCCAGGGGAGCTGTACACCGAATGGTACCTTGCTCATCCTTCTCTTTTGAACCCTGTCGTTTGGTGTCCTCCCAGTTAACGCGTGTACCTGTTTCTTCCATGACTTTTCTTAAGGATAGTGACTGGGCCAGACTCTTCTTCGAATCCTCTCAGAACCTAGCAACATTCCTTTTTGTAAAAGCAATGATCTGTGACCCTGGGGCCTGGGTCAGAAGTCGGGCTCTGCCACCTATGAGGTGAATAACATGACGTAAATCATTAAACCTGTACGAGCCTTGGTCCTCTCACCTCCAGATCAGGAAGACATGATTCTGTGTGCCTCTTCTGATAGGTGAGAAGGTTTGCAATGATATGTTTCAAGTAAAAACTTTTAAATGTTACTGTTGTGAGAGTAGACAAACAAATATTTTGATTTGATAAATGCATTCTATGTGTGTAGAAATACATATGTACTTTATGGTTTTAGTAGTGAGTTCAAGGTATTTCTGTCTTTCTCTGGTTTTAAAGTAGCTCTTAGTTTTAAAAATTAGGCACCTTGAGATGCGTATTAATGCTATAGCCTCACTAAAATTTTCTTCTGGTATTATGGAATATTAAAGATTCTTAAATGGAAAATAGAACACTAGCAACTTCTAGTGGATTATATTTGAGGATCAGTATGTTTTGTAAAATAGCATTGTATTACTAGTTTCATGATATATATGTATATTTTTTTAATTAATTAATTAATTTATGGCTGTGTTGGGTCTTCGTTTCTGTGCGAGGGCTTTCTCTAGTTGTGGCAAGCGGGGGCCACTCTTCATCATGGTCCGCGGGCCTCTCACTATCGTGGCCTCTATGGTTGCGGAGCACAGGCTCCAGAGGCACAGTCTCAGTAATTGTGGCTCACGGGCCCAGTTGCTCCGCGGCATGTGGGATCTTCCCAGACCAGGCCTTGAACCCGTGTCCCCTGCATTGGCAGGCAGATTCTCAACCACTGCGCCACCAGGGAAGCCCCCATGATTTTTTTTTTTTTTTTTGCGTTATGTGGGCCTCTCACTGTTGTGGCCTCTCCCGTTGCAGAGCACAGGCCCAATGGCCATGGCTCACGGGCCCAGCCGCTCCGCGGCATGTGGGATCTTCCCAGACCGGGGCACGAACCCACTTCCCCTGCATTGGCAGGTGGACTCTCAACCACTGCGCCACCAGGGAAGCCCCACCATGATATTTTTTAAAGTTAGAAATTTCCCTTGGTATATATTTTGGGAGAAGTTTATATATATATGTATATGTGTGTGTGTGTGTGTTTATATTTTGTATTATACTGTAATTATATATTTATATACTATATTTAATTGTATTACAATTTTATTTACAGAGAGAGATTTTGTTTTTTCATACTTCTTAGTTTATAATTCACTAGAGTCTTTTTTATTAGACTTTTGTGCAGTGAACCTGTCTCAGAAGTTAACTTGACTTATGATAGGGTCTCGTAATTTTGCCATTAGTAGAAACTCTTTGCTTGGGGTTCGAGAAAATCCTGCTTTTGTCTAGATTTACTATTGGAGCAAATAATGATAAGTGAGTTTTCAGCTAATTATTACGTTCATGAAAAGAACCCTACCTATTAATATGTCAAAGGCTTTATGTGTGTATATGTATGTATGTCTTACCCCTTTGATCAGAGTCTGTGACTCTGAATTTATCTATAAACGTGAGTTTAAAAAAAAGATTGAAGAAAATGCCCAATTATTACACATCTTCACTTATAGTTTTAGTCAATTTTTGTCCTTTAAAACATGACAGCTACCTTTTAAACACTTGTTATATCATTGTTAATTTGTAAGAAAGCATTTGACCACTAACTAAAACTTTTAAATAAAGGAGTTTGGTGCACTTGCCCAGATCTGTAGCAGACGTTTCAGGGTTTACGCTGTGGTCTGTCCCAGGAAAACCTAGCCTTAGGTGGGGGCTTGCAACTGAGTCGTCTGAGCAGAAGTGAGTGGGAGCTATGACAGGGGCTCATTTAACGCAGGCAGGGAAGTCTGGAGAAATAAAATGGCTGGGGTAGCGGTTGATCAGGAGAGTAGAAGAGATGCAGGTTTGGGACATTACTCTTGGGACAGAGTCAGGGCCAGAGAAGTTGCTGGGTGAGTCTGTAGCTTGGCCAGAATACGGTGTAACATTCTGCATCTATGTATATGATGTATATGATGGAAAGTTGATTTTGGCTTCATTGATCGTTTTAAGGAGGCTCCGTTTTTTGTGGCAGTAGTGGTTGTGTTTATGTGGCATAAGGGAGCAGTTGGTCACACAGGGAGGGGTCGCTCATTTCTCTGTATACGTTTTTTCAGTCTCTTTTAGAACAAGATGCTACTTTCTTGGATGACTTGAGTTTCTGTGATTTTCGCTGAGATTTAATATTAACGTCTTGTCTTAGGCCCAGCATGTATCTAACTACTCAGTTATCAGTTCACCTGAGATGGTGATGTTTATGTACTGATCTCACTGCCCAGAATTGAGCTATTTAATCTCAAACTGTTCTTCCATCTTCCTGAAGGAGGATGTTGTTCATTCTTGTTTGATCTTGTTTGACTCTTACAATGGCTGTGGCTTGGTGACTCTTCCTCTAATCTAATGGTAACTTTATTAACCATTGTTTTATTTACTAGGAAGACTTAGGGAATGGACTCTTTTCTCCAGTTATAGTCAAAAGGAATGTTCATTGTCTTGTTATTGTGGAACTTTTTCTCCTGTGTCCCAGGAAAGGTTGAAAGTTTTTAGTGATCTCCTAATTTTCATACAGTCTCTGATAGAATTCTTTCTGGCAAGGTTGGTCTTTGCTTTATCTTAGTTTTACTTCCTAAAAGATGTTACATACTTTTAAAGTATTTGTTATTTAGTTGAGATTGACAGCAAAAAATCGTTTATATTCCTCAAAATGGTAGAATTCTCTCATCTCTACAGCTGTCAGCTTATGCAGACTGTCCCATGCTGTCTTTCTGGCTTTTTGCAAACCTCCCGATATAATGCTTTATCTTAAAGTCAGTCATGAACTGTGACACTCCTCATGCTGTGATTCTCTCCTCAAGGTATACATGTTAGAATAACTTCAGTGGCTTGGAATAATGCCAGTTATTAGTTTTGTGACCTTGGGAATCTTTCTTCACCTCTTTGTGTTTGTGTCACCTTTCCTGTAAAATTGCAATAATCATGGTACTATTTCTAAAGGTTTTGTGACTATCACATGAGACACTGTATCTAAAGTGCTTGATATGATACCTGGTATGAAATAATTGCTAATTAAATGTTAGATATAATATTCAGTTTCTATTATTGTATAACAAATTACCACAAACTCAGCAGCTTTAAAGAGTACAAATTTATTATTTTACGATTTCTGTGCCTCAGGAGTATGGGTGCGGGTTAGCTGGGTCCTCTGCTCAGGGTCTGGGCAGGCTGAAATTAAGGTTCCGGTTGGGGCTGTGATCTCACCTGGGCTTGGGGTCTTCTAAGCGCATTCTTGTTGTTGGTCGAATTCAGTGCTTGCTCTTGCAGCCCTACGATCCGTGTCTTCTCACTGGCTGTTGGCCAGGGGTTGTTCTTAGACCGTTCTCTCAGGTCCTTGCCTTGTGGCCTCCTCCTCTCAAAACAACAGTGCACTGTTTCTTCTTTGAAGCCACTGGGGAGCATCTCTCTGGAGCTTTGCCTTCTTTTAAAGGGTTCATCTGATTAGGTCAGGGCCACCAGGATCATCTTCCTTCTGATTTACTTAGTCAGCTGTTTAGTAACCAAATCAAGAGAGTGATGCCCTTTCATCTTCAGTGGTCCCACCATGCAGACTCAAAGGGAAGGGACTGCACAGGTATGTATCTTGGGAGTCGTCCTAGAATTCTGCCTGCCACAGATATTATTAGTGTTATTACTGTTTATCCCTCAGGGCCTATAACATGCTTCAGCTGAGTGCTGCCCGACAGAAATGTAATATGAGCCACATGTGTGATTTTATATGTTCAAATAGGCACATTTCAAAAAAAGGAAAAAGAAATTAATATTAATTTTAATAAAATATTAACCCAGTATGTCTAAATTATTTTCAGTTTAATTTGTATTCCATATAAAAATTATTATTGAGGTATTTTATGTTCTTTTCCTTTCATACTGAGGCTTCAAAATTCTGGTGTGAATTTTTTTTTTTTTTTTTTTTTTTTTTTTGCGGTATGCGGGCCTCTCACTGTTGTGGCCTCTCCCGTTGCAGAGCACAGGCTCCAGACGCACAGGCTCAGCAGCCATGGCTCACAGGCCCAGCCGCTCCGCGGCATGTGGGATCTTCCCGGACTGGGGCACAAACCCGCGTCCCTTGCATCGGCAGGCGGACTCTCAACCACTGCACCACCAGGGAAGCCCTCTGGTGTGAATTTTATTCTACAGCACACCTCAGCATGGACGAGCCATGTTTCAAATGTTCATTAGCCATATGCGGCTCCCGTATCGAACACCAGAGCTCTACCTAATGTTAAAACAAACACAGAAAAGCGCTTCTCTTGAGGTTGAGTTACCTCAGGCAGAGGTACAGAAGAATTCCTTCTTCCTCTTTCATCCAGAGTTTCAAAAAGAACAGTTAACATGCACGGTCTCCACCTGCTCATCTTCCCTCACTCCTCTTCCCTCACTCCTCAGTGCAGTTACATAACTGCACCCGTCATTCTACTCAGACCTTTCTCACCGTGGTCACCAGTTGAATCCAAGTTGTCAAACTGAATGAACACTCTTCCTCATCTTACGAAATTGCTCTGGTAGTTTTAACACCGTTGATTACTTTGTCTGCCTTCAGACTCTCCGATCTTTGAGTTTCTGGGACTTGGCCCTCATTTGATCGTTTTTGGATGCTCTCCACATCATATCTTGTAGGTTTCATCCTGACACTTCTCTTTCTTTCCTGCCACTACGAAGGCTGTTCCCACAGTTCATTCTCTGCCTCTGCTCTTTCAAATGCTCTCTGTGTCCAGCCATATCCTCCCTCAGAGATTTAATTATCACCCCTACACAACTAACTCAGATAAGTGTATTTCCCATCCAGACTGTGTATGCTTTTATACAAGATGGTGGATATCCCACTGCCATGCTCAATTCAGTATATCCAAGTAGATCCTACATCCTTCTTTACTGTGACCTTTCTTCTTCATGCTTTGTCTCAGCTGTTGGCATCATCAGTTACTGGTTCAGCCAGGCTGGAGCCCTTCTAGACTCATCTTTCTCCCTAACTGTTAATAATTAATTTCCAAGTCTTGATATTTTCCCTCTATCTTGGGTATGATTTACTTCTCTGCCACATTAACACCCTCTAATTCACACTCAGCACCACTGACCAGACCATTGGTTTATCCATTTAACGTGTTCCATTTTGTTTCATTTCACTCCTGCCCCATGACAGAAAAAACAGGTGCAGTCCCTGCGCATATTGAGCTTGTGGCTGGAGGGATTACCATGCCCTTAAGTTAGGGGAGTCTTATGGCCAAAATCTCTGTGGCTTAATACAGTATAAGCATTTAGTCACTCCATATAGTGTTCCAGGGTTGCAGACAGTTCTATCCTGTTATTCTACTATCTTTAGCACCTGATCCAAGGGTCCTGAAGCAGAAGGAGACAATAGAGGATTATGGGGGTGGTTTCTAATGCCTAGAGGTGGAAGTGCTCACATGACATCACCCACATTCTACAACTGACTGCAAGGGAGGCTGGGGAATGTAGTCTAGCCTGTGAGCCCAGGAGAAATATGGAAATAGTTTGAAGCATGAATAACCATTCCTGTCCACACTCTTGTTTCTCTGTATCTCCAAACAGCCCTCACTGCTATCAGTGGGATGGATCTAGAGTGAAAACTTGGCACCACTTGTTGCAGACATTCAAGGGCTCCTTAAAACCTCATAGAAGGTGCTCCGTGCTCTGACCCTTAGTCATGTGTCCAGTATCATCTCTCATGACTCATCATCAGGCCACTTGTGCACCAGAAACAGGGAAGTTTTTCACACTCACGGATGTTTCCCCATTTCATGTATTTGCTTACGCTGTGTCTGCGCCCTGAAATCACACCCCCACTTGCCCCCAAGCTAATGTCTGCTCCTCTCTTTAGCCTCAGCTCAAATGCCACTTGATGATTTAGCGCTGCTGTCTTTCTGTGGAATGGATCTGGTACCCCTCTTTTTGTGCTTCCATACTTTTCTCTGTACGCGCTTAAATGCTGTGATCTGCTTTCACAGCTCTCTGAACTCTGAGCTGCGGGGAGTCCAGGGGCACCTGGACTCTCCAGCATGCAGCACAGTGATCAGCGCGTAATTCAGTCACAATTCGCTGGGCGAGTGCCACCTCTGCTTTCATTTCTTCCTGGTCCATCTTCTCTGTGACCCCTCCCTTACTCTTTCTTCATTGCAGATCTACCTTCTGCTTCTCTAAGTGTGGGCCTTTGATGTCATATTACATAGGTTTTGGTTTTTATATATTTGATTTGTTTTCTGAGATCTTTGGCTTTAACTGTGGCCTGTCTGTTAAATTAAACAGATAGGTAAGCAAGTAGGAGCCCAAGTCTTTTCTGAGCCTAAGGCTTTTGCTGCTTTTGGCAGTTTTCTGTGAAGGAAGGCAATGATAGGATGAGTATCTTTAGTCCATTTAGACATTGGTCTACAGATTGTAGTTCATGTGAAACACTGGCTGGAGCTTTTCCAAGGAAAAAAGCCCAGCTGTTGGGAGAACAGAGGACAGATATTTATGCTCTGTGACTGATAATAGCCATCGGGACTCAGCCAAGAAAAAAATAGCAGATGACTTTTTTAGTTCAGCAATCATGAACATCCCCCAAAAGTCTTTTCTGACAAACAGCCTGAGGAGTTAGGGAATAATGGCCTATGAGTGAAAATGGAAGCAGATGATGTGGTAATCGTTTGTTCATTGCATGCAGACCTCAAGTTTACCTTTTAGTAGGAGAGAGAGTTGTGAAAAGCAGAATTTCAAAGCCTCGTAAGGAGACTTGTGGGAGCCTTCAACAAGGAGGTTTAGCACCAACGTGGTGAAGAATATACCTGAGTAGAGTCTGTAAGGATAAAAAGGTAAAGCTAAGGTAAAAGGAGAGTGAAGGTGTGTCATGAAGTGGGAGGTTCCTGACAGAAAAGCATGTGTGTAAAAAGAAGGAAGAAAATTCACAGAAACATTTCAGAGAAAGAAGAAAATTTTGTATTGTTGATGCATTAAGGATGAAGTGAGTAATAAAGTCAACGAAGGTGGAAGTCTAGGTGGCAGGGGAGTCGGGGGTGAAGGTGATCCTGTGTTTTCGAATGATCACTCTGGTGCCAGGTGGAAGATGGAATTGATATGGTTCATGTCTCAGGGCAAAAACCAGACGATGAGAGCCTGAAATAGAGCGGTAGCTATGGGATAGAAAAGAGGGAATGGTTTAAGACAGGTATTGGTACTGGTCAGCGGCATGTTAGCAACCAGGCTGCACGGCAGGAAGTGAGCGGCGGGCGAGCGAGCAAAGCTTCATCTCCCGCTCCCTGTCACCCGCATTACCGCCTGGACCATCCCTGGCCTCCCCCACCCCCCGCATCCGTGGACAAATTCTTCCATGCAGCCAGTCCCTGGTGCAGAAAGATTGGGGACCACTGGTTTAAGAAGTGTAGAAGATTATATGGTTAAGACTCATTGCTATTAAAGAGGTGTGAGGATAAAGAGAGAATGATGTGCTTAGATTGTTTATTTTTTGGTTTTGTTTATAATCAAGGTACTGCCTATAATCAAGGCCTCTGCCTCAGATAGGAATTCAAGAGGTTTGAAAGTGGAGGAGGAATGTTGTTTCGAACACCTTTGGTACATCCAAATGGCGTGGATAGCCCTCCTCTGTTCCCAGCAGTCAAGTGTGTGTGTGTGTGTGTGTGTGTGTGCGTGCGCGCACGTGTGTGTAAATTGCCTATTTGGAGAAGAAATTTGATTAGGGATATGGGTACAGGAATCTTTAGCATATAGGGAAAAAGAGCCCTCCCCCAAACACACACCATCAACATTTGAGATACAGGTAGAAAAGTGATCTAGTTGACACTGAAAAGGAATTTTCGGACAGGTAGGTGGAAAACCAAGGTAGAATGCTTTCAAAAAATCAGGGAGAGAAAATATTTCAGAAAATCTAGCTGTCTGAAGTGGCAGATAACTTGGTAAAAAAAAAAAAAGATGGGAAACACATTCATTGTGTGTGCAGCCATCTCCAGGCTGTGCTTCCACTGTTTCCTGCAATGGGATTCATAATAGGAAAAGCTGGAAATTAAGTATCTTTTATTAGAGAAAGAAAAATGGATAAAGAAATCATGGTACATTCACACAATGGTATACTTCATAGTCATTAAAAATGATAGTGTAGAAAATATTTACTAATATAAAAATATAGTTTTATACAAAAAGCAGATAACAAAATAGTATGTTTGCCTTTAATTTTGTTTTATATATGCATATAGAGGCATACAGCATTTGTATGTATGCCTGTATATGCTCAAAAAATTATTTGGAAGAATTCACAAGAAACTGTTATCATTATTTATGAGTGGAGACTTGTTTTCCTTTTCCCTTTATTATATTTTTTATTTTGTTCTGTGATAAATATGTATCGGTTTGACCAAATGAAATAAAATAGGCTTTTTGCAAAAGGAAGAATCGGGGTAATCTGTCTTTACATTCTGATATCATTGGGATTTTTTCCAGTAGGGAATCAGACTTTGGAAAATAGCTACTTCCAGTTTATACCATATGAATTTTCTGATCTACTCTCATGAAATGAATTACATTGACTAAGCTGTAAAGAATCGTGAAAATTTGCTACTTTCGTTTCTCTTAGTTACAACCTGATTCTAACTCTAGGGCTAACCTGATGCCTGGGAAAATGGAAATCTTGGTGGAGCAGGTGGCTCCTGTTTACTTGATGTAGCACAGCTTGGAATGTGAGAACTGTTTTGGAAGAAATTTCTGATACCACTGAGACCTCTCTGAGGGTTGGAATAAATGGAAAGGCCCATAAGTTGAAGGACACAAATGAAAGTATCCAGATAGGTTTGCAGTACAGCAGAATCAGGAACCAAGCTCTGATATGCCTGTGGGAGCCCTTGCCTCTTTATCTAGAAGAGAAGCTTAGTTTCTGAAGGAACTCATTTCCCCCTGTTCATTTCCAAGAAGCCCACTTCTATCTGGGACACCACTGCTGCCCTAAGCCAAGCCTCTTTGGCTACTCTGAAAGGACAGTGTCTCCTGTAAGATCTCACTTGGGCTTTTAGGAAGACCATGTGATCCCGTGTGCATCAAGAGTCCCGTAATCAAATCCTGGGCCTTCTTTCCTTACAACATATTGTAGCAACCCACTGTATTTTCTCTCGCATATTCTGTTCCCCACTGCTCCTCAGTTTCTATAAAATTTAAAAATATACCTTAAAATAAGATGGATCTTGAGAGTTAATGAAGTGCCTTAAAGTTGTTAATCTCATCTCAGGGAATAGCTGTGAATGTTCTGCTTGGCACTGGGAGCAATATCCTGGCTACTCAGTATGAACGGTTCTCATTAGAGCTTCCTGCTTCTGTAAAGAAGCGTTTCTTTAATATTCTTCCAATGGCTTTTAATGAGGTTAAGCTTTGATTAAAATCGAAATACAAAAAGTGAATAATTTCCTAGGCAATTTGACGTGGATAATGAGAGCCTAAAGAATTATACAATATATAGTATTTATTTAGATAAATTCTTAGGTAAAAATCTTCAAAATATTTAAATGTTAAGAAAATGTAACAATAGGTATCTGAAAAAATATGTAAGACCAGACCTTTAGAACAATTAGAGGCATAATTTCTTCCCAAACCAAGTTCCCCATTTAGTTAGTTTGAGCTTTATTCTGGGACTCATCACTTCTTATACTTTAATATGTCTTCATAGCAACCTTTTTCTTCATCTTAATTTTCCATTGGTAAAATTTCTTGGCCCTGCAGAACCGCTCCTGATACTTGCTAAAATGGACTGAACAGAGGATGTAGGGAGCTAGCTCACAAGTGAGGTGCAAGTTCTGTGTGACATGCATTTTGACCATTCAAGGTCATTAAGGCCTGTTGACTTACTTACCTGCAAGTTCTTGGCTACACTCTAGATAGGTGAAGTATTGCTGCTATCTTTATGAATAATGGATTCATAAGTCTGAGGTGTAAAAGAAATTTAAAGACCAACTGATCACTTTCTAAAAACTGAGTGAGGAAACTCTTTTTGCAGGGCCAAGGGCATTAATGCAGAAAGTTAAAAATAATCAAGGGAGTTTAAAAAATCTCAGACAATTGAGTCATGGGTTATTTAATTCCAGATATCTAATTTTTATGGTTTTGGATGAGAAAGAAAATTTTGTTTTATGTACCTACTCTCCCTTTCTGTCTTTTAAAATAGATTAAGTCTTTTAAATATTTATTTTTAAACAATATATTCAGTTCTAATCTTGAAATCGTATTGGAAAGGAACATTTTTGTAATATTGTATCAATGTAAATATAAGCATTTGAAATATATATTTGACTTCTATAAACTGGACTAATGTGTTTACATAAACCATTTGGTACTTATCTTGAAATCTCAGTTATTCCAAGTGAGCCTGAATAATTTCATATATTTTTTAAACCCAAATATTCATAAATGTGTGATATGCTAGACCTCTAGAAATGTTTATCATTGCTCAGAAAGCTGTGGGATCTGTCTGTCTCACATGTACTCCCTACTGTAGACTCATTAGAATATCTCAGAGTTCTTCACCACACTCACTCAGTAGTGATGCCGCCCAGCTGCAATGCTACCTTCATGAAGCCTTCCCTCCCTGAACTGTTGAAGCAGGTACCTTCATAATACAGCAAGTTCCTGAATAATTGTTAAGCTTAGGTCACCCCGAACCCCCAAAGTCATGGCCAGACTCTGTTTTAGTGTAGTGACACATAAAACTTCTTAATTACCAACAACTTTTACCAAAGAAGAATTTTATGGAATATTGTTATGAAAAATTCATCTTGAATACACCTGTGTTTCTAGTTTTATCTACAAGGGGAAGATTGGTGCCATTTATTGAGATGAAGTAGGGCATAGTATTTTTTCTGCTCTGTGTGTGATTAATTTACTAGTTTTAGTGGACTGAGATGATACAGCAACGGGTAAAGTAGCCTCCACAGAGAGGGGATCTTTACTCAGGTTCATTTTCTTGAGACTACTTTCAGATTTTCTCTTCCAACCCAGTTCGTTCTTTCTTGTGCTTTAGAGTCTGCTGAACGTTGGCTTCAGTCTGTTCTTATTTTCTGTGTCTCCTTGGACTTCAGACTTTAGAATTTTCCTTGCCTCTTGGCCCAGGAAGGTGATGGTCAGCATGACAGCAGAGCTAGAGACTGACCCCTTGGTAAAGAAAAACAGACAGAGAGACAGTCAGGAGAGAACAGAAGAGCTGCTGAGAATGACAGATAGATGCAGACAAAGATTGACGTGGAAAAGAATCTCTTCAGTCCTACTTTCTGTTCAATTGATATTGATGCTATGAACTTCCAGGAGCCTGGGGTTTGGAATTATTACATGGAGGTCCATAGAAAAGCCAACCCCCAGATAAGGGCTAGGACTAGATTTGTCTGCAAAGGTTTAAATGAACCAGGAATCAGAAAGTATGCTAACCTCTGCCATCTCAGGGTTTCTTATCACGTGTCACTCCTTTAGGAATAATAAAAATCATTTCAATTAGAGGTGGAATTGTGCCATCGGTCTGTTGTTAGTACTCTACAAGGAAGTAACAAACTGCTGAAGCATATCCTAAGGAGCGAGGCTTGGTTTGAATATTCAGCAAACATTTACTGGGTTACGATCATGTGCTTGGATATGAACTGTAATGGGAGCTGTGGAGATAAAAAAAAAACGGTAGCTGCCTTCAAATAACGTGATGGTCATAACTCTAAATCCTTAAGTCCTGTATGATGTCTTCTGGCATATAAACCAGGCTTATACTGGAAGAAACTCCATGATGAAACCAAATTATGAAAGAGACCCATAACCCTTTCCTTCCAAATCCCCTCACAAACTTCATTTCCCTGTAATTTCAAGAGCTCATTAAACAAAACAAAAATCAAAAAAAGCCTCATGCACTCCAAAGTTGAAGGAATTTAGTAATGATTAACTATAGATGTAGAAAACTAGCTTGGACCACCAGAAGATCCCACTACAGTTCTTTGGTGAATTGGACAAAAGACAATGTAGCTCAAATTCCTTCCCTCTTCACCCCACCAACCCACACTCTGACTGTATTCATTACGGTCAATAGGAAATGGTTTCTCTACAGGGTTTTCAACCATGTGAATTGTGAAGTAGAGGGAATGCTCTTTTGGACACATTTTCTTTCTAATAACTTCTTCAACACCATCTCAGAGACAAGAAAACAAACTTTTTGCCATTAAAAAAACCTTGATTTTATTTCATTTATTTTTTTACAAAGAATACCCCCCACCTGGGGTGAAAAATATATCTGGTTAAGTACAAAATATAGTTTTTGTCATACAAAAAGATATACAATTAAAAAGCAACAAAAAAATGAAACCACCTTCAGCCCACATACTTTCTCAGGAAATGGAAGATAGAGCTCAGTGCTCTGACACAGGACCGTGAACAAAGTGCTAAAGCTGAGAGAGACTGAGCAAGTGCTAGAGGCTGCAGTGAGAGAGGGGCTGTCAACATCCCTGTCTCCTAACACTGGGCAGGAAGGGAGCCTTCACGGCTTTTGTGAAGACCTGCCCTCTAGTTTCTCATGGCAACATAAAAAAACAAACAAACAAAACCACAACACTGGGGTTTGACACCAGCTTCCCTCTGTCCTATGTCCTAAACCTGAGTGCTGGCCACACCTGCTCCAGTGCCTGGCCACAGTGCCTGTGTGCAGCCATAGGCACAACATCATTCAAACAGAAGGGGAAGTGAGACAATGGGAGGATTATGTCTTTAGCCTGACGTGTTACGACTGAAATGCCCACAGGGATTCAGCAACTGGCTCAGAAGAAAGACTGTGCTGGTGATAAAGATTTGCTGGTCATCACCGTATAGAGGAATAAAAATGTCCGTGGTATGGGTTAGGTTACCAAGGGAAGTGTACCCTTGGCATTTCAGGAAAGGACTCCCTACCCTCAGAGAAGAGTATTCCTGTGAAGGAGACAAAGGAGAATAGAAAAGGTAGGGTAGCATTTCAAGAAAGAGAGTGGGGTTAACAGAGTCTCTCATCACAGAGAAATAAATTAAGAACTAAAACTTTTTACGTTATTAACTTAGAACAATTTTGGAAGAATGATAAAGACAAATATTGGACTGGCGTACATTGAGGAGTGTGTAGATGGGAGAAGCGGAGCTTGTGAGGAGGAATCTTTATCCATTGGCTCAAGAAGCTGTTGATCTAAGGGAATGTGGGACAGATTCCTTAAGTTCTCTATTCTGTGTCTCATCTGGAGAATAGGGGAATTAAAATACATGACCTACAACCACCTTTCTGCCTTAATGTTTTATCACTCTAGGAATCTGAATCAGTTCTTAAGAAAGAACAAAATTGTAACAGGCTAAGTTGCACTTGATTGTCATCACATAAAGACAACATCTCTACAGTTGTCTTTGCAAGTTTGCTCTGCATTTAATAGCCTACAGGCTGGTAGGCTTGTAGGTACCTGTTTTGTTTGGTATTTGTTTTGTTTTTGTTGGATCATTTGCATTGTTTCAGCAGTTCACTCTGTTACAGTTGACTTAAATTTCTAATTTGTTTTCATCAGTAGAAAGGATGGTACCACATTATTTTGAAGCACTCTTAAAAAGAAAAAGTAGGATGGAAAATTCACTAGTTCTACAAATTGGAACTTTCATTTTTGTTTTTAAGATTGGGTTATTAAGGATTGCTTCTAAAACTTTTTTTTTTCTCTCTCTCTCTTGAATCCCAGGTATTGCAATTTCAGATGAACTCGATAAGGTACGTTGAACCATCTAATGAAAATAAAATATAGAACTTACATTTTAATCCATTGTCTAAATGAAAGAGTTTCTGAAACATAAAGTGTTCAAATATAATTTATTTGGTGCTAACATTTTAAAACTTTCAAAGTTATATGCTTTCTTTTAAGAAAGTTATTGCATGAAATATATAATATCACCTGTTCTTTTGAGTTGAGAGTTTTAGAATTTGGTTAGAGAAAGCTGAATCACTGAATCACTATATTAAAAATGAAAACTAATATAAACTATTTGGATTCTGCCTGTATCTAGATGATGATGATGATGATGGTGATATGGAAGACACTTGTACTTTTCTATAGCTACCCAATAGAAACCTTACTCAGTAAGATTTTTTTTTTAATTCCAAGATGCCAAGGGAATATCATGGTGCCTTGGACTGGGGTGATAGTTGTGAAGGTGGTGAGAAGTGATATGATTAGGAATATATTTTAACAGTAATGTCAGTGAAACTTGCTAATAGATCAGTTGTAGAAGAAATCAGTCAGTGATGATTCCTAGGTTTGGGAGATAAGCAAGTAGGTGAATTGTGGTGCCATTTAACAGACTTGGAAAACCTGGGGAAATAGCAAATTTGGCAGGTTGGGATAGCATCAAGATTTCTCTTTTGAATTGTTTAGTTTGAGTTGTCTATGAAACATATTTATATGAGTTCTTGCTCATGAGTGAGATTTGATTTAGAGTTATACATGTAGGAGTCACTGAAATAGAAGTTCTCATTTTTTTGGTCTTAGGACCCCTTTATACTCCTAAAAATTATGTAGAGGACCCCAAAAGCTTTAATTTATATAGGTTTCATTTATCAATATTTGCCATGTTAGAATTTAAAACTGATAAAAATTTTACGTTTATTCATTTAAAAATAGCACTGATAAAACCATTACATTAACAAAAATAACATTTTTATGAAAAATACTTTATTTTCCAAAACAAGATATTTGTGAGAAAGTGGCATTGTTTACATTTTTTTTCTTTTTCTTTTTCTTTTTTTGTGGTACGCCACTTTTGTGGCCTCTCCTGTTGCGGAGCACAGACTCCGGACGCACAGGCTTAGCGGCCATGGCTCACGGGCCTAGCCGCTCTGCAGCATGTGGGATCTTCCCAGACTGGGGCACGAACCCGTGTCCCCTGCATTGGCAGGTGGACTCTCAACCACTGTGCCACCAGGGAAGCCCTGTTTACATTTTTGAAAATCTCTTTACTGTCTGGTTTAATTGAAAATTTTAGATTTTCATATCTGCTTCTGCATTCAGTCTGTTGTGGCTGAAAAAAAATCTGACATCAGATTGGAAAAAAGAGAAGCACCTAGAAATAGCTATCAATATTTGGTGAACATTGGTCCAGATGTCTCTCTAAAGAGAAAACATATTGAAATTTGGCTTGGTGCCTAGATATATAGGTAGAAAGAAAGTGATAGAAAGTATAGTGCAAAAAATGGGATTATATAAATCATGACATTTTAAAATAATAAACTATAAGGTAATAATTATAATTTACAAAAGCAATAAAGTTAGTATCCTTCTATTCCAAATAGGACTATACCTTTTGAGTTTTGTACCAAAAAATACATTTCTGATTTACTAAATAAATGAAATTTATGAATGTACTTTTAAATATGAACTGATAAACCATCCCAATATTTTTAAATTATTTAAATTTCAATCTGTACTATGTGCAAAACCAGATCTTGACTGTATACCATAGCAGGTAGAATAAGTGGCGGGTGAGGTCTCCCAGCTTTGTCCTGCTCTTCTAGTCCTCCTCTGTCCATCATTGTCTTTGCCCCAGCTCGTCTCCTCCGTATACCGTGACTTTCCTTATAATTTGCAGAAATTTAATAATCCCTGTCTTGTATTTATTTTTTGTGTTCATTCTAAGTGCAAAAACATAATCATCACTATTTCTGGGTTCACTCTTTTGCTCCTTCCAGTATATTCCACAAAGCCCTGCCTGCCTGAGCCATAAGTTAGCTTGTGTGACTGCTTGGCCCTTGTCCTTCCCTTTTTTTCCTGGGCTCTGACTTGCAGCCTGGTTGGTTTCTACATCAGCCTTTTTTTTGGTGAGCTAAAGGACACACTAATTGTTCTTTCAACTGAAAATGGATTTCACCTTCATTGGATAAAAATGTGGAAGCCTTGACACTTGGTTAAATATCATCCTTAGGATACATCCTCCCCCCTCTCACCTCCTCTCTTCTAAGCACTCACTCAGGGGAGTTTCCATTTAACTAAGCTGCATAAACTGCAGATTTTCACTACTTACCTAATGTTCCTATTTTTGAAGGCTTCTTGGATATTGCTGAAATTTATTACATATTTATTATTTTTCAATAGGAAGATGCCAACTATTGTAATAAATAAGCTTTTATTGAAAAAAATATGTCAGTGCAAAAAAATTGTTCCCACTCTCACATCTGATATTCAGGAGTACAAAGTTATACAGAGGACACACAGGCTTCCAGGGCCAAACCACCATCCTTTGCCTGCCCCTTGGGGGAGAGGGAGAGCCTGCCCCATGGCGCCCTCTGCTGACCATGAAACTCACAGCCTTGCATTTTTCTCGCTAAGAAAATGTGAATCTCAGGCTGGTACTAAAACTGTAGTTGAAAAGAATGATTTAAAAACTCTTAGAGGAAAACATAGGAAGATCACTCTTTGACATAAATCACAGCAAGATCTTTTTTGACCCACCTCCTAGAGTAATGGAAATAAAAACAAAAATAAACAAATGGGACCTAATGAAACTTCAAAACTTTTGCACAGCAAAGGAAACTATAAACAAGACAAAAAGACAACCCTCAGAATGGGAGAAAAAATTTGCAAACGAATCAGTAGACAAAGGATTAATCTCCAAAATATATAAACAGCTCATGCAACTCAATATTAAAAAAAACAAACAGCCCAATCAAAAAATGGGCAGAAGACCTAAATACACATTTCTCCCAAGAAGACATACAGATGGCCAAGAGCACATGAAAAGCTGCTCAACATCACTAGTTATTAGAGAAATGCAAATCAAAACTACAATGAGGTATCACCTCATACCAGTTAGAATGGGCATCATCAGAAAATCTACAAACAACAAATGCTGGAGAGGGTGTGGAGAAAAGGGACCCCTCTTGCACTGTTGGTGGGAATGTAAATTGATACAGCCACTCTGGAGAACAGTATGGAGGTTCCTTAAAAAACTAAAACTAGAATTACCATATGACCCAGCAATCCCACTACTGGATATATACTCAGAGAAAACCATAATTCAAAAAGACACATGCACCCCAATGTTCACTGCAGCACTACTTACAGTAGCCAGGACGTGGAAGCCACGTAAGTGTCCATTGACAGCTGAATGGATAAAGAAGATGTGGTACATATATACAATGGAATATTACTCAGCCACAAAAAGGAACGAAATTGGGTCATTGGTAGAGACGTGGATGGACCTAGAGACTGTCATACAGAGTGAAGTAAGTCAGAAAGAAAAACAAATATCGTATATTAACACATTTGTGGAACCTAGAAAAATGGTACAGATGAACTGGTTTGCAGGGCAGAAACTGAGACACAGATGCAGAGAACAAACATATGGACACCAAGGAGGGAAAGCCGTGGGGGAAGTGGTGGTGGTGGTGGTGGGATGAACTGGGCGATTGGGACTGACATGTATACGCTGATGTGTATAAACTGGATGAGTAATAAGGACCTGCTGTATAAAAAAATTAAATTTATTTAAAACAAGAATGATTTACAATGGGTGTTGAGCTGACACGTGTGTCTTTAATGTAATAATAAAAATCAACACAGCTTCTTCCTTTTAATCTTCCATTAACAATTTTGGGGGTTCACTAACGATCTACTTTGCTTAACCTTTATAAAATACGGATCTTTTACTGTCATATTCTAATTCACTTATTATTTCACTGAAGTTGTTTTTTCTGTGACTTTTGAAGTTAGTTTATGAATTCTGATAAAGGTAATAAGAATTATTAATTCTACTTAATATGGAAAAATAAAACAGAAGCTAATGTTATTTTTAAGGTTTTTTAAAAAAATTGTGAGACTTTAATAAATGTCGTATTCATTAGTCTTTTCCTTTCCCTTTTCTTAGCCATCGTATTGGTTTTCTACTGTGGTTGTAACAAATTGAAACAGCACACATTTATCATCATACAGTTCGGTAGTTTAGAAGTTAAACCATGCATCTTCCTGGGTTAAAATCAGGTGTCATAGGGCTTCCTTCCTTCCTGAAGTTCTAGGAGAAAGTCGTTAACCTTGCCTTTTCCACTTTCTAAAGGCAGCTGCATTCCTGGTGCATGGTCCCTTTTCTGCATCTTCAAAACCAGCAGCAGTATCTCCTTTCTCTCTAACTGCATCCCGGAAAAGCTGTCCACTTGTATGAAATCCTGTGATTAGTTTGGGGCCACCCAGCTCATCTGGATAATCTCATTTTAGCATCTTTAACCTTAATCATGCAAATCTCCTTTTGTCATTTAATGTAACATATTTAGAGCTTTGAGGATTAGGATGTGGACATCTTTGGGAAGCCATTATTTTGCCTACACAGCCACTTTCCAAGTTACCTTTCATATCTTTATCTAATTCTTCAGGCTCCTGCCATTCTAATTCACCCTTCAAAATGCCATATAGTAGGCCTGGCTGGTTCCTGCTCAGTTACCCTTCAGTAGGGCAGTGTGACCCATCCTTCAACTCCTGTGAATATTGGGTGCTTGTTGGACTCACCCTTTTCCAGAGGATGGTTTCAACTCAGTGGGAGCCATCCTGCCCAGAGATGCCTGGGTTCACCATCAACCAATGACTGACTAAAATAAGACTCTGAGTTGTCGTTTACATTACAGAGCTCCTTATGGGATAGGCTGAGAGTAGACTTTAGCTGAACCCATATCTTTGCCTAGCTTCTTCCCGTCTTCTCCTGCTTCCTTCAGTCTCTTACAGGTTTCACTTAAAGAGACCCCATCAGTATCACTTGGTTAGCCTCTGGTTTTAGGGAACCCTACCTAGGGAATCCTGCTAAAAAAATTTTCATGACTCCCTGCTAATTCACAAATTAAGTCCAAATTTCTAAGACTAGAATTAACAGTTTCCATTTTGTCTTTCAAATCTATATCTTATGCTTTATTTTCCTCTTTTTCTCTACTCAGAGTCTGTGCTGTGCTGAAAAAAAGGAGTACTGCACGGCAGCCAGACTACAGTACTTCCAAGTCATATTTTTTATTTATTTCCACATTTTTGTTCATTGTCCGTCCCTCCCCTTTCTCCAACTGTTTTCCATCCTTCAAGCTCCAGGCTTTCAATGTCTTCATATATAAAAAATTATATATGCAGTCATTCTTTGATCAAATGATCCTACTTCTATGAGTCTATTCCAAGGACACACTGGCAAACCTATGAAAAGACCAATGTGGGTCACTGTACATTGTTGTGCTACTTTAATAGGAGAAGAGTTGAAATAACTAAATGTTCATTGAAAGAAGAATAACAGATAAATTATAGTACTTCCACTATAGAGTACCATACAGCTATAAAAATGAAAGAATATCTCTGTAGATACTGTAGAGCGATCCCCAGGATATATTGTTGAATAAAAAAGGCAAGGAAAAGAAGTGTGTTTATAGTGTGCTATCATTTATCTAAGTAAGTGTAATGAAAATATAGATGCATATTTGCTTATATTAAAGCCAAAACAACAATGGCAGAACCTGCCATACTGTAAAACACACACACACACAATTACTTTTTATTTTTATTTATTTATTTTTTTTGCGGTACACGGGCCTCTCACTGTTGTGGCCTCTCCCATTGCGGAGCACAGGCTCTGGGCGCGCAGGCTCAGCGGCCATGGCTCACGGGCCCAGCTGCTCTGTGGCATGTGGGATCCTCCCGGACCGGGGCGTGAACCCGTGTCCCCTGCATCGGCAGGTGGGCTCTCAACCACTGCGCCACCAGGGAAGCCCCCCACTTGTCTCTTTTGCTCATGTTTATTGCCCAGTTATTTTTCTTTTCTTTAGATTTGTGTGAGTTTATTATACATTCTGAATGTCAGCTCTTGTTGTGTGTCTCAAATCTATTCTTAAATATTGAGGCTTCTCATCACTTTTTAAATAGTGCCTTCTATTAACAGAAACTTTGAACAATAACTTGTAATGTTTTAAGAAATTCTTTTCTACTTGATATCCTGAAAATATTACTGTTTATTTTCTATTAAAAATTCTGTTTTTTATCTTTAATCTACTTGAAATTGTTCTTTTAATATGGCAAAAAGTTGGAACATATAAATTTCCTATAACTATTTATTGAAAAGTTCATCATTTGCCCATAAATGTACATGATTCTGTCACTTATCTTGTTTCTAGGCCTTCTATTTTCCTCTTTTGGTCCGTTTGCTTATTTCTGTTACTCCATTGGGTTTGGAATTGCTTTGTATTTTAGATTGATATGAGAGAATTGACGTCTTTACATTTCTGAGTCGTTCTATCGACGAAGCATGTTTCCATTTAATTAAATATTATAGTGTTTTATGATAAAGTCATATAGTTACATTCAAAAAGAGCATGTAGATTTTTATTAAATTGATTCCTAGGTACATTGTCTTTTGGGCTATTATTGTCAATGGTATCTGTTTTATAAGTTACATTTTAAAACTTATTGGCATATAGGAATGAATGTTATTTTTCTAATTTTATCTTAAATTCAGTAAGCTTGCTGAACTCATATTAATTTGTAACGTGTTTCTGAATTCTCTTGGTTTGTCTATATTAAAAATATATGTGAATGATGATAGTTTTGTTTCTTCTTTTCCATTAAGTGATGAGACTGATGTGGGATAACCACATTAAATATTTCTGTTAGAGAAGGGAAATAATGAGAGGTTTATAGAAATTACTGGTTCATAGCAGTTCTTAAATCTTGCTGGGCAAATGTCATCAGGTCTTCCTGTCCAAGGGGTTGGGAGGTGTTCCTTAATTAAGCCCCAGTTCTGTTCCCTGGGAGTGGAAACTGGGTTCTCTGGGAGTCCCCATCTATTGTTTTCCACAGCTTCTGGTTTCTTTCTTTTTTGTTAACCTTTTGGCCACTTCTGAAGAAGGCATTGGAAAAGATGCCTCTGAGCAACTTCCTCAATTTTCTTCCTTTGTGTAGAAAAATGGGTCCCCGAGAGCCATTTACTTCTTGAATAGTCTCAGTCCCTTTTACTTCAGGCTGTTGCCTTTGCCAATTCAGCTATCCCAAATAATGTTTGGGTTTCCTGTGTATATGATTCCTGTCTTCTTCTTGTGCCAAAAACCACATCCACAGTTCTTTACAAGACACGCCTCTCTCTCCAGATTTAACTGCTGGTTTTTTAGATGTTGCGAAACAACATTCTTAATAGACACCAACTTAGGTTTTTTCAGAGGTCTTAATGAAGGGTCTTATGGCAGCATCCTTGATTTTTTCTTTACCCTGCTGTATAGCACAGGGAACTATACTCAATATCTTATAATAACCTATAATGGAAGAGAATGTAAAAAAAGAATATACATATATATATATTCTCTCTTTATATATATATATCTGAAACAGTTTGCTGTACCCCTGAAACTAACACAACATTGTAAATCAACTATATATCAATAAAATTTTTTAAAAAAATTTTAAAAAAGAGAGTTAAAAAAATTGTTAATCAGTGTTGTCCATGAATTTTTTATATGATTTTTAGACATAAAGATACTTCATAATTCACCATTTTTTATTCTTTGAATTATGTTTAATTCAATCAGGACAGATTTTTGTGCTTACTTTATTAAATCATTGTGCTAGTTATTATGGAGGAGAAAGGAATTAAGGCATGATTCCAGCCTTCCATGAACAGCTCGTTTTATTAAGATGAGAAAACATTCAAATAACATGGAATATAATCAAATGCTGTGCTGATAACCAGTGGTCAGAGCTGTTGAACTCACTCTGAGTTAGCCAGTGGGAGCAGGCTGCTTGGAGAGAGTAGGCTTCCTCTAAGGTAACTACTTCTTGGATAGGATAGCTTCCTATTAATAGGAAATATTAAGCAAATCTGTGACCTTTGGAGAATGTTTGACTACTAATGCTTTTCTTATTATTTAAGCATACTTGTTTAAGAATCTGAACATTTAGGGACCTCTAGCCTTAGGAGGGCAAAGGAATATGTATTTATACATTTCTAAGGAATCATTAGGATTTACATTGTTTAGCACTGAAATTTTATTTATTTATTTTTATTTTAGTTTTTTACAACTTTATTGGAGTATAATTACTTCACAATGGTGAGTTAGTTTCTGCTTTATAACAAGTGAATCAGTTATACATATACATCTGTTCCCATATCCCTTCCCTCTTGCATCTCCCTCCCTCCAACCCTCCCTATCCCACCCCTCCAGGCGGTCACAAAGCACCGAGCTGATCTCCCTGTGCTATGCGGCTGCTTCCCACTAGCTATCTACCTTACGTTTGGTAGTGTATATATGTCCATGCCTCTCTCTCGCTTTGTCACAGCTTACCCTTTCCCCTCCCCATATCCTCAAGTCCATTCTCAAGTAGGTCTGTGTCTTTATTCCTGTCTTATCCCTAGGTTCTTCATGACATTTTTTTCCCTTAAATTCCATATATATGTGTTAGCATACGGTATTTGTCTTTCTCTTTCTGACTTACTTCACTCTGTATGACAGACTCTAGGTCTATCCACCTTAGCACTGAAATTTTAAATGTTTTATTTATCCATGTACTTAAAATATTTTCCAAAACTTGTATTCAGTGTGAAGTTTTAAAATTTCTTTTGCCATGTACTGATGTTTGTGGAACCACTTTCTTCACTGAAATCCTTTCATAAAGATTTATGGAGAGATTTTTACTTAGCTTAATCGAATATAAGTAATAGAACCAAAGAAAAATCTGCTATTTTGCTCTGTTACAAGTAAATGGACTATGTTCAAGAATTTTTAGAGATATAACATTTTCATAAAGGAGTAAATATAAAAATAGCCTTGTGCATTCTGAAAAATAAAAATAGTAGAGTCCCACTTTTCACCTGTAAAATATTCACTCCCTAACTCCTCTGACCCTATTTGCAGCTCTTTGTATTGCTTTGCTCATCAGCTATTTCTCACTAAATTTCTGCTGCCACCTGGAGTTAAACAGGCTGCATATCAAACTATTTATCCTTCTCTCTGTGCTCTACTTTCCAATAGCAGTGGCATCTATCATTTCATTTCCCAGTAATCAACCAAAAAGTTATTTCTGATTCTCTGCAGTTCTCAACTCTATGATCATTCTCAAATCTATGATCATTCTCAACTCTAAATCCTGTTTCATTTTTTTCATTTATAATGCCGAAACTCACCCATTTCTGTTGTTACAGTGGTCAGTTTCTTTGTCCCAATTCTTATGAAGCCCAGTTCTGTCCTATTATGTAGAGATTGATAATACTAAATTAATTATCCCATCTTTTTAATATACTCTCTGTAAAATACAACTGTATAGAATGAAAACCTGTACTATCAATTCCCTGTTCTGTTACTCTGCCCATATTGACAACCAAGCATCTGTTCTTACCTAACTCACCCATTCCTGCTGTTCTGTACCATTTTTTCCAGTTACGTCACATATTTATAAGTAGTTTAAATACAGACCACATCCTTAAGTAATTGTGTCTAGCATATGTACAGAATTCTGTGGTTTAACTATGCTTCTTACTATTTCATTTGATATAGTAGGTTTTATAATTTCTATCATGACCATTTTACAGTTGGAGAAAACAAAATTCAGAGAATAAGTAACATTTCAAAGTCACACAGGCCAAAACTGATTCTGAAGCTGTAAATATGTTTATAGATTTTTTTTCTAGAACATGTCTTTTCCTTAATCTGCTCTTAAATGCAAATATAGGTTTAAAATTTAACAGTATTGCTGTTAATTTTAATTCTTGTGCTTCAAATGATATTAAATTGTGGCAGATGAATATGCCTTTCCAGTAATTGCAAAACATTAATTTGATTGCATGATTTCACAGCTGCAAGCTTTGATTTCCTGGCTTTGGGAATATAAATACAGAAGGATTTCATATTAGTTGCTACATTATACAAACACTAAAATTTATCTGCTACATTTTCCTGTAGGCTGGGGAATCAATGTTAAGATATCCAGCTACTTTCTATCGCTTATAATCACTTGCATAAATAAATGTTCATCAGATATGTCTTAGTCATATTTCACATGTTGCTCTTGGTGTGTATTTGTATATTAATTAATGCTACATTGTATATATTATTGTATTTGTATAATATTTAGGGGAATTGTAAAGATTCAGAAAATCAGATTTCAATTTTTAAGGAATTGTTCAAGACTCTTGTAATATTACAAATTAAAAGCCTGTGTTTCTTAGATCAAGATATTTTAAAAATACATTTTTTCTCATTTTAAGACAAGTACATATTTCTCATAGAATATTGAAAAGACATGGAAATGCCAAAAGAAGAATTAACATTACCTGTAGTCCCTCCATTCAGATAAAACCATTAAATTTTGGTGTTACCATTGTTTTTCCCAATAAATCAAGCAGTATCTGGCACATAGTAGGTCATAATAAATATAAAAGAATGAATAAATGAATGGATTAGTCTATGAATGCTGGATTGATGGATTATAGTATAAACCCTGACAGTTTTTGTTTGTTTGTTTGTTTATTTTTATAATGCAAGTACCTGACTTAAACTTTGATTGCTGAGGCATCCACTTCAAAGATGACTATCTCTGATAAACTACTGCAGAGATCCAGGTCGCTTCCCCATACTGCGGCACCTTTGTCTTAGAGTTCTTAATTGATTTTTTTTTTTTTTTTTTTGCGGTACGCGGGCCTCTCACTGTTGTGGCCTCTCCTGTTGCGGAGCACAGGCTCCGGACGCGCAGGCTCAGCGGCCATGGCTCACGGGCCCAGCCGCTCCGCGGCATGTGGGATCTTCCTGGACCACGGCACGAACCCGTGTCCCCTGCATCAGCAGGCGGACTCTCAACCACTGCGCCACCAGGGAAACCCATATGAATTTTTTAAACAAAAATTAGATCATACAATACGTATTGCTTTTTAATCTGCTTTTTTCCCATGTACCGAGATACCCGTAGCAGTTTCACGTGTTCAGTATTCGTTTTAAATTATTAAATGATTTAAATATTTAAAATACCATTTTAAGAGCCACATCACATCCAAGTCTATGAAAAGAGTTTAGCATTTTTTTGAATTGTCATAGCATGCCCATCATCAATAGCGCTCTGCTTCCAACCTCTACTGGATTTCTAGAAGTCCAGGATGCTTTGCAATTGGAGGCAGTGCATCCTTCCAACCCTGTCTCTTCTTGACTTTGTTCCCTGACTCCACCTCAGTTTCCTCCATATTTGAGAGGTTATGTATCATTTCCTAGCAGCACCAAGCTCTTCCGCTGTGTGGGCCTTTGCACACACTCCTCTGTCACAAATGCTAATCCTACTCCGCCATCCTGGGAACAAACATGCAGCCGTCCAAACCAGAGATTTCACTTCTGGATCCTTTATCACAGTGGCCTTCACGAGTCAGCACAAATCATAGAGAGTAAGTCATCTAGTAGAGATGGAGAAAACTGAAATTTTAAGTCAATTCAGAAAGAAAAAAAGGAACATTTTGATTTGAGGAAGCAGTTTAAAATCTACACAAGATTATTTCCCTGTTGTCCTATTAATGGGAATATGTAATCTAAGGCACAGAAATTCTTTTCTTCTCTTCAGGAAACAGTGGCGTTTAATTCTTCTCTTCTGAGACCACGTGTAATTGGAGAGTGGATTGGTCGAGAAGAGAATGATGCTGATCCACTGGCCGCTGAAATGCTACAGCCCCCAATTCCAAGAAGTAAAAATGAACAATGGGAAAATGAAGATAATAGCTCTAGCCCTGCAGGAAGGTGAGATGAGATGTCTTCTAAGATTCTGAATATTTTAATCATTTAAGGCAAAGGGAAAATCAAGTGCACGACTTTGATGAAATAACTCTTGGCAATTTTATATAGAAAATTATGTTACATATAAGATAAAAATTAATTTCTCTGTTTTAAAATTAGAGTTTTATTAGATTTGCTTTTATTATAGATTTGGTTTTGATTTTTTTTCTTTACATCTAAGAAGAGTATCATCTCTTTATTACTAAAACCAAATAGAAAAATAATTTCAGGACATAAACTGTCAGTTGAGACCTACTATAATATTGGACAGGACCTACTATATTATTGGGCTGACCGTTAAGATTGGAGAGGGAGGACTTCTGATGTACCATAAAGATCTAGTTATTCAACAAGAAGAAAACTATTAAATGTATGATAGACTACACAAGGTGGAGTTAGATGGAATATAGAGAGAAACCTTTAGTTTAGAGTTGATAACTATGATTGAATGTAATTATTACATTCTCTGTGTTTAATTTTTGAAATTATTCTTGAAACTATTGTGATTTGTGAATTTGAAAGTCCCTAATTCGTTTTACTCAGCCCTATGATGCTCAGAATGGTGTCAGAAGATTTGCCTTAAGTTTCCATATGCTAGTAGAAGTGGGGTAATTTTGAAAAGTCTAGATCATATTTTTTAGAAAAAGTATCAGTATATTCAGTGTAGCCATTTCTTGTAATACTAACTGAAGTGAGTAAAATTCGAAACAAAAATGAAAACTTCTACACGGAAGTTGGAGTGAAAAAGCATTATCGAGGCATGGCTTACACGATATTGAGAAAAAATACTCATGAATTAAAATGTGACAGGAGTTTAAACTTTCTGTGAGTGTTACTAGCTGACCACCACAGAAGAGTTTTTCCTATATACAGCATAGCCACAGTAACTTTGTATTTCCTACGTTAAGTTTAGCAGCAACCAATAATTATTCTTTCTCAAGGAGAAAATTGTATTTTCTACAATGTAATCGCTTTCAGGTTTTTTTTTACTTTGACTTGTCACTTGGCTGGAGGGAAGGAAATTCAGAATATTCGTTAAAGTGCTTCAGGCATATAGAAAATTGATTCTATTTCCATGAGAAATAACCTTTAAATTATTTAAATAGTTGAAGTGTACTGTACAAGGAGAAGAAAAGCATTTCTAAAAATCCATTTACCTTCTTTTGTGAAATGTCAGATCAATTTCACCTGTCAATGAGGGTAATTTTATTTCTAACACTAGACTAATGAAACCCACTAGACCTTTATCTTTATTCATTGCTAGATCTTTAGTTCTTAAACATAAGATAGAGAAATGTTGACTTTCATTTTGCTTTCGTTTAGTCATAATAATAAATAGGAGCTATTTATTGCAAATGTTAGTGCTTCTGTTTTCTTCCTAGCTTCAGTGAGCTCTTATTCCCTCTTGAATATCCAATAAAGGAGAATCTTTCCTGCAATCCTGGTCAAATCCATTATCCAGAAAACTTAATCCATGAAGATCTCACTCAAATATTTGTTCTGAAAAGGTGTTTTCAGTTTTATTTTTCTGTATCTTTAAATTTTGAGTTGATATATTACCTATGAAATGAAGAAAGTGGTGAAATCCTGCCCAGATGCTCCATTAGAGGAAAAAAAAGAATGCATGCTTTCTGAACTAAATTTAAAGAGTAGCAATAAAGTACAGGTTAGGAACTATATCCCATCCTCTAATATAAAACCAGGATTTCTGAATTTATACCAGGAACTCACATAGCATTAGATTTTATTTGAATGAATAGAAACAGATTGGGGAGCAATTTTTTAATGACTCTAGAGTCTATAACTAGAGTATTAGCTTTTGCCCTTAAATAGTAATGATCTTGTCATTTATAACTTAACAGTCTTAAACATTAACAGACTAAATGATATTCTAGACTCTTGAAAGAGAAGACTTAATTTTCAAAGATGACTTCTTCCATTTTTCTCTCCCCTGCTGGGTCTGGCGCATTGCCATTGTCAGTAGGCATCTGTTATGTGAGTGAAGGTGGCACATAGAAGGCCATGAGTAGACATCTGATTAATAAAACTTATTTATAAGAAGGGTTGTTTATAGTCTATCTTAACTTTTTATCCCTTTTCCTATTATGGATTTCCCTCTTGTTAATTGCTCAAGTCTTATTTGATTGGCTGTTATTACAACACTCCATCTTTAGTACATGACCAACTTTCCCGTCATTAAGAACAATACATACATGATTGACTGGACTTTCACCATTAGATTAGAGAAGATTAAATAAATGGTGTGGTAAACTTTGAGATTCTTATTGGTAGACTTTGAGCCACGATTTTTTCCAGGAACTTTTTTTTTCTTTAATGATATACCTTACCTGAACTTTTTCCTTAGGTCCTACAAATACAACATTGTGTGAAGAGGGTCAGCAACTTTAGTATACATAGCTGTCACCTGAAAGGTTAAGTGCTGGTTAAAACGAAGGCAATTATGAGGGCAATATGGAGAAACTAATAAAATAAGACAAGGGCTACTAACGTGGAGTTCATGACCCCTACATGATCTCTGGAAGGACTCAAGAGATCTATGAGTCTCTTGAAATTATGTGCAAAATGCCCCGTGTGTGCAAATGGACATTTTCCTGCCACATCTTTCTTAGATTCTCCAAGAGCTTCTAGATTAAGAGAGTTTAAGAAAGAAATTAAAGCATCTGAGCAAGAAAAGGAAGAAGGATTCATAAGGAAGAGGTGAATGTGTTAGGGAATGATTGCTGGCTTCCTGTGATCATCATGTACTACCAGTTGGCATCATTTGCCATGGTTTGTCTAGCCAGTTAGTGGGAAAGCATATATATTCATTGTACATGTATAGTTATTGAAATAATCACACATTGATAATATAAATGTAAATAAAAATTGAGTTAACCTATATACTTCTATTTTGAGCCATCTTAATTCGACTTTGCAATAGCTGATAATAGATTTCCTAAAATTACTTGCTAAATTATAATGTGAATTTTTAAATAGGCTTATCAAGCCTTGAAAGCCTAACAAAGCTCTTCTAAGCTGAACCACTTTATTAAAATAAGAAAAACATCAATAAATATTATAGATCTTGTGAATTGGCTTTGTTCATTAAGTGGGCATTGTTATTAGATGGTAAATATGCCATAAAATGATAGAAAATCTTACAACTTAGAAATATTTATTAAATATTAAAAGCTAAATTCACTTCCCATTAAGAAGTGTTCCTTTTCATTAAAGCTCATAACTGCTTCTGATATATCTGTTAACAAACCCTAGAAATGTTCCCCTCCTCATAGAGCTCCTCTCTTGGCAGCAAGAGACAAACAATAAGCAAGCAAATATATGAAGTTATGACATAAATTCAAGTAGCGATAAGTGGTATGATGGAAAATAAACCAGAACAAGAAGGAAGAAAATGGATGGAGGGCACTCTTTAACATAAGAAGTCAAGAATAAAGAAGTAACCTTAATATTGTCTAAGTTTAGCTATTGTGGACATGTTAGAAAATATACAATACCTGTGGCAGAGACTAAAAAAGACTTGATAATTTAGGAATATTCTCACATGCAAATTTTAAGCACAAAGAATATTGATTAATCAAAAATGATTTTGCTAAAGTAATCAAAGAACAGAAACCTTAAGAATATCTAAAACATACAGAAATTCTATCTTATGACTCACAAATTTATATTTAAAACCAAAAGAAGTATTGATATGTAGCTAAATCATGTGTTTCAGAATATTGATGAGGTCATTTTAATATATTCAAAATTTGTTCTCATTTATTTAGGAATTCATTCATTTATTTATTTAGGAAATACATATACTAATTCAAATAATTATTTTATGAAACACATTGCTAGTCATCTTTGGACTCATAGACTCATAGGTGGACTCTTATTATTAGACAGGCAACATTTTGGATTCAGTGTCTAGTTCTTATAGCCCAGCAGTATCTTCATGACCAAACCATGTATTTTAATGAAAATACTTGCTTCAACCTTCATAGAATGGCCTTGGTCATTGTCAGCTGGTGACTGGGAGTTACAAATTTATTATCTACCATTTGTTCCTCATTATTCACATTCCAATCTGTTTTTCCTTCTTTTGTTTCACTACCAACCTTTCCATTTCCCTGGATTTTCACATCTCTCAAGTTGGAGGACTCAGATTACATCTACTTCAATTAATTCTTATTTAGTGTGTCAGAAAAAATGAGGTTCAAAAAGAAAGAGTGAATTTATTAAATACTTATTGAGCATGAACACAAGGTGATGTGCTGGGTACTGGGTGAGACCAATATGAAAACAAAAACCCTAGATTCAAAGTACTTGCTTTAAAGCGAGGAGAATGACAAGGACATGTGTCTTATTTCTGCAGCTCAGTGCCCACAGTGCCTGGTATGTAGCAAACACTTAATAAATGTCTGCTAAATAAATTATAAAACATCACATTTAGGCGTGAAGGAAAAAAGACAGAGCTCTTTTGCATAAATCAAAATGAAGTGATTAAGTGTGAAACTTTTTGTGATCTCTTCAACGACCTGGGCCTTAATAAAAGAGAACCCTTTAATTTCTGATTAGAGTCAAGAGAAAGGGCACAGATTTCTCTATTAGGCTGCGATGGTGAACTAAACAAGCTTAGGAGATAGTTCAAGAGAGGAATCATCCAGTTTTCCACCAAAGAGAGCACATGTGGCCAGATAAAATTAATACTTAACAACCTGTGTTCAGAGTCAGAGTGTGAAACAAGATGGAGCAAGGTCAGGCCCCCTGGAAGAGTGCAGCCAGGAGGAAGAGGACAGATGGTAGAGGCAAGCTGTCCAGTGGGAAGAAGTGGAGGGCATGGCCACTTTAAACTGTCCTTTTCCAGCTGATCCTGGTTTAGAACTTAACCTTTTAGACCAAAGCAAAATGGAGTCCTAGAGTGTATTGACTCCACATTGAAATGTAGCTGCTATTCTTTTTCATAAAGACACTTTTTTTTTTAAGAATTGGCTTTTTAATATTTTTTATTTTATTTATTTCTTTTTGGCTGTGTTGGGTCTTCATTGCTGTGAGTGGGGGCTACTCTTCGTTGCACTGTGCACACTTCTCACTGCGGTGGCTTCTCTTGTTGCGGAGCACAGGCTGTAGGCGTGCAGGCTTCAGTAGTTGTGGCACGAGGGCTCAGTAGTTGTGGCTCGCAGGCTCTAGAGCACAGGCTCAGTAGTTGTGGCACATGGGCCTAGTTGCTCTGCGGCATGTGGGATCCTCCCAGACCAGTGGTGAAACCCATGTCCCCTGCACGTGCAGGTGGATTCTTAACCAGTGCACCACCAGGGAAGTCCCAAGATATTTTTTATTTCCTTTCTCTGTTTTTTGGGATGTGGGATGTTACTGCTCAAGAAAAGACATGTAAATATCTAGGATGCTGCCCATTGTGTTCTTTGAATATATAGTGATATTAATTACCAATTAGTAGACGGCTGTATGTGCTCTACATATCTTAACCCATTTCATCCTCTTGAGAACATTACTATTACACCTATTTTAGGAATAGGGAAACTATGTCCCAGCATGGTTACATCACTCTCCCAAGATTGGATAGTTATTAAGTGACTGAGCCAGGCTATCTTGCTCCAAATTCCATGTGCTTAAATGCTTTGCTATACAGCCTTTCTTCAGGAAGGTATTCGAAGAATCCTGTTATTAAGATTCACGTTCAAAGTCTAAATAAGGGGACCCAGAAATCCGAGTGCTCTGAGAAAGACTCCAAACCCCACCTCTTCCCACTTACTCACCACTTGCGTGCATTAAGACCCCTACTTCCCAGTAGCAGGACGCTCTTTTCTCTCTAATGATGCAGTTTTCACTTGTGCAATCCACAGGAGAAGAGGGAGGTGTGAACCTTGCATCTCATTCCTGCTTACAGACCTCGCTGTCTCTCTTCTCCCTGAAATTATCACCAGTCCTGAGTCTCATGTTTTCACACTGTGATAATCTTCCGCCTCTTCTTGTATCAATAATTTACCAAATCCTGTGTCATCTCCTTTTCCATGAATATTCAAGCATCTGTCTATAGCTATTTAGTGGGAAAGCATATATATCCATGACACATTTAGAGTTATTAAAATAATCACACATTGATAATGTAAATGTAAAAAAAAAACTAAGCTAAACATGAAATTACCGTATAAACTAGCATTTGTACTCTTGGACATTTATCTCAGAGAAATGGGAACTTTCACACAAAAACATGTACATGAATGTTCACAGCAGCTCTATCTTAATAGCCAAGAAGCTTAAAACAGCCAGATGTCCTTCAATGGGTGAATGGTTAGATAAACTGGAGTATATGCATGCCATGGAATACTACACAGCAAAGAATAGGAATGGAATTCTGATACACACAACTACATGAATGAATCTCCAGGGAATTATACTGCATGAAAAAAGCCAATCCTAAAAGATTACGTACTGTATGATTTCACTTACATAACATTTCTTGAAATCACAATATTATAGGAATGGGGAACAGACTGGTGGTTGCCAGGAATGAGGGAAGGGGAAGGAGAGTTACAGAGGGAGGTGGGAATGGTTAGGAAAGGACAACACGAGGAAACCTTGTAATGTTTGAACTGGTGTCTCTACCTTGACTGTGGTGGATACATGATGCACAGACCCACAAAAATACTAAAATAGTCTAGAACTGAATACATGGAGAGGCACACACAAAAGTGAGTCCAATTAAAATGGGAACCTGAATAAGATTGGAGAATTGTATCATTGTCAGTATCCTGGCCGTGATATTGTGCTATAATTTTATAAGATGTTACCATTGAGGGACACTGTATCAGTGGTGCACAGGATCTCTCTCTATTATTTCTTACAACTTCATGGAAATCTATAATTGTTTCAAAGCAAAAAAATTCAAGTAGAAATATAATCTGTTGGAAACCACCTTGAGATTTTTGACAGTCTTTCTCCCCCAGTAATCTGTCAGCAAAGGGCATTAGCATCCCTTGATGATCCTTGCCTGAGCAGTTACTGTGTTGGTGGTTAAAATGGTGGTTTTCTGATTCCATCATTTCTTGTGCATTTATTAAATAACCTTAACTTGGGGGAGAGAACAAGCTTTCTCTCCACGCGTTTCCCTTGATCTTCTCTGTCGTGTCCAGCCTAACTTTGAAGTGAAGAGTGAGGTGGAGCTGACTGATCTTTGCCCACTGATGACATATGAGGCCATTTTGCCCTTTCCAGCCTTCTCTTAGACAGAGTGGAACCTGGCCCTTCTATTAAGACCGCTTGAAATGTTTTGATCCATGCCCTGAAACTTACCTGGTTGGGTTTTTTGTTTGTTTGTTTTTTTAACCAAGTGCATGTAACCTCCTCTTGCTCATTTGCCTTCTCTCCTGGACCTTCTTTCTGAGCACCTTTAGAAAGGGTTATCTCTCCGTCCTGCTTGAGAGAGACCTCCTCCTTTTCATCATGTCTTTTTCCTCCATGAGGCGACATTTGCCATTTTCTTCCTTTGGGCAATTTTATGGAAAGAAATCAGATTATAGAAAAGAGAAGAACTTTGGGACAACTTTTAAAACTATAAATGGTTGCCACGTGGACATGTAAGTTTTCCCGTCAGACACTGTCTTGGGAAGTTGGGGGAGAGAGCCATGAAAGACTGGCTCCTTTACCCAAAGGAGTCTGGCTTTATCACAAGGAAGCTCTTCCAAATTTGCAAAGACTCTTTTAGACTGGAGGGCACTGAGAGTCATTTAAATGCCAATTCTGGTTCCATCCCTCCTTCTCCTACCCCCAGACCTAGGCAACATGAGAGGACTAGTGAGGACATTTATTTTAATGATGTAAATTAAAGTTTTCATTAAAAAAATTTTATTATAGTGTGTTAAAATAGTTACCCCATTACATGTGTTTTGCTTGACATGCATTCGTTTTGTAAATCAGGGAATTTTATATAATGATCTGAACTTCCTACATCCTCTAAAAAATTAGAAAACCATTTAACAGTGGGCTTTAATTCCCACATGGCAACAATTGTTAGGAGCCAGTTAGCACCTCCTCCCTTAAATGGGGCAGGGGTTTGTCATATTCTTCACGTATTCCAATCTAGGAAATTGTTAATGAGGTACCGAAGGATGTCTTAGGAAGAAGACAGTCTATATTTCCATTATCCTTGGGGAAAATTTTACTAATATGTGCATAGATTTGCAAAGCAAAATAATTGAGTGAAAATTTGTTGATTTTCTTTAGTTACCACAGCTAATTGGTGATGTTATCATCATTGAAAATTAACATTTAACTGTTTCTTCAGCTTGAAGGTGGAGCCCAAGACTAAAGGATTAAAACAGCAGCAACAGCAGCATAAGAAACTTCTGGCAGCAATGCTCTCTCAAGATTCTTTTGAGTCTGTCCATAGCCCCACCCCATCGGTAACAGAAGAAGATATTGATAATGAAGATGATGCAATGGAATTGCTGGGTAATTTTAAAAATTAATAATTTCTCTTTTTCTTCTCTGGCATTGTAAAATTGGGTAGTGGTTAAGAGATTTTTAAAGTTTTCAGTAGTTTTGTCTTAGGGGAAGGAAACCATTTAGCACACACTTGCATTAGACTTTCATGGAGTTGCATGCAAGAGTTGATTTGAAATCACCTGAGCATGTGGAGTATTTATTAGACTGTATTTTGTGCTTTGTATATGCAGCACTTACCTTCTGACTACTTAATCAAGATTTATTCTCTGTGCACTTGTGATACAAATTCAAGTTTGTCTGCTTTATTCTCCTATTATATTTGCCTTGATCACATCTTTTGTCTATAAAATGTATCCAGAGTACATATTTCAGCCCGCATTCCAAGATGTCTCCCTATTGTTTCAAGGATGTTTTAGAAAAAGCAAGTTAAATTTAAAAGAGCAGATAGTAAATTAATGTTTTATGTCTTTCATAAATGACAGGAAAGTTGGCAGAGATTTCAGTGTTTTTATAGGCTCATTACTTTCATGAAAGTTTTATACATAGGAAATCTTTTATATCTTTTAATGAGTAAATGTATATTTTTGTTTCATCAGAAATCTCTGCATAATAGTGTTTTTAAATTGAACTTGCTTTTGTAAAACCATTTTTTCAAAAGAAGGAAATTAAGTTTTATTTCAGAGCGAATTATCCACATATAAAACATTGAGTTTTTAATTCAGTGATATTAGCTATTCTATTCTAAATAATTAGAACAATTTTCAAATACTTTGTAACAATATACTAGAAAGTGAATAAATAATAAAATCATTTGAATGCTTCAGGTAAATTTAACATATAGAAAAAGGAGCCCCAGAAGTATACAGATTTTTTTTAAAATTATTTTTTTTCTAAACTAGCTTCCTTTGTTTTAAGTGTTTATGGTACTAAAATACTACCATTATAATAAATGATATAGGTCTCCATGCATAGGCCTACAAGGTGTTATTAATTAATGGTGGCAGGTTCACTGGTAATTTCTGATGTTATAATAACTGCATTCATTCCAGCATTGAGGAGGCTATGTCATGGCATTTTCACTTCATGCTGTCCATCTTTTTTTTAAGAACTGTTAAATCTGGGTGTTTTTTAAGGAATCTCATCTCCCTGCCTCCAGATCAGTAATGTGGCACATGTGTCAGATATGGTGGTGGTGCCTTCATTCTGCTTCCATTCAGCGAACGTTTACCGAATGCTAGGCCCTAGACTTGGTCCTGGGGATGTAAAAATAAAATAATCATGGTTTCTGTTCACAGGAACTTTACATTCTAGTGTTCAAGATGAAAATGTAAATATCACTCTAATTTTTTTTGCTACAGTTGCTAATTTGATTAAGCACAGAGTTGTACATAGGAATAACATCTAATGCAGAAGTAGGGGCCGGTTATCAGGGAATGTTTCCTAGAGAGTCTGATTCCTCTGTTAAGTCCCAGAGGACAAGTAGATGTAGTTCAGCAGGCAGTGTGGTCATTACCGCTGCAGGTTTGCTGTTGTAAGGATGGACTCCTGCAGTTGTGCTCCACGACTGTGCCTGTACATTGTTCCTCTGCTTCGGCCAGTAACAGCGAAGGGGGCAAGTCTGGAACCGTTAATGGATGTTGCCTATGTAACATCAGTGTTGGTGTGTTGGTACATTGACATTGGGTTTGCAGGTATCCACTGTCCCCCTCATTTCCTTTATACAACAGCTTATGGTCAGTTGAAGGCGGTTATACTCTTTGTTGCAAAGAGAATCTTTTGAAGAAATCCAAGCATTCTCCAAATCACTTTGGGATTCCTGATAGCCTCAGGAATGTCTAGTCAGAGTGGAGGAACTCACATAACTTCAGTAATATCAAGAGATTCTTTAAGGAGACTGAGGTGTCCACTCAGTGCTGGCATCCCTAGATCTCAGCTCCTCTGTTCTGAGGTTTCTGGTCTCCCGAGATGAAGACCAAAGGATTGGGTTTTGGAGACTACATAATGTGAGCAATTAACAGCTGGTCCTCACTAATTTTGTTTCATTTGACATTTTAGCCTCTGGTCTGAGCAAATTTAAGAATAAGAGATAGCTGGAGGTTTGGACTTTGGCCATGTGAGTCCACATGTCAGCACAGGCAGCTGGTGGTCTACTAATGCTGGTCTATAGGTTATGAGATTTCCCTGCAATAATATGGAATGTTCCAAGTCCGCTGGGCTGTCCCCTAAAATAATGCCATATTTAACCCTCTTGCCTAGTTGTCTCAGTGAACAAAGGTCATATAACAGAAAATTCTATCCACAAATTGTTTTGCCCATAAAGTTCATCAATTAAAGTAAAATGTTATTTAAATATGAAATATATTTGTCTTTAAGGCCCTAATACTCCTACCCATTAATATTATTCTATTATTTTAGAAATATATGTTTAAAATATAGACTCAGAGTTTTCTTCAAAAGTAGAGTATATAAGTTCATGACTTATAATGTTATGTATGCCTTTAACTAAGGCAATGAATGGCTCATATCTTACATGAAATCAGACAGATGTACATGAATATTTTCAGTTAATTCAGGAGCTAAGAATTTTTCAGTCATGATATTAGTAATGGATAAATATGTGAAGTATGGATATAAAATAAAATGGTTATTAAGTTATTCAGTTTTAAAACCTTCATCTTCAATAGGCATGTATATCTCTATTAATATTCCATTGGATATCAAGTCCTACACTAATCAATTGATGCACTACTCCTAAATCAATATAGAAACTATATAGTATCTGTCTTCTCAGTCCTTTTAATATTAGATTTACATCATTTCATTTATTATTTAAGAATTTTAAGATAATAGTTTTGAAACTCTGATTCCAGAGAAACATAAGTGATTGTACATATGTGAGGAAAATACACATGCTAAGTTCTTGAAAACATATTTGAAATCAAATTTTAGTGCATGAAGTAATTGTAAAATGCAAGAGACATCTGGTATATAAAATATCCTTTTGAATCCACAACATTGTTTAGAATGAACTTGCAATAGCTTATATGTTTTAAAGGTTTAACTTGTCATTGTTATCAATACCAGGTATAACTGGCTGAAAATTTTATTTATTATGCATGGGAAGCAGTCTATATGCTTTGTGCACTGTTAAATAAGTAAAAAGTATAATTATTAGTTAACGTTAATATAACAAAGGATTATTCCTAAATAAAACTGGTTGATTTGAAGGGGAAAAAAACTTTTAGTTTAGAGGTAAAACTATTGACCCTTGTTTTGTTTGTTAAGGAATCTAGCATTGTTAATACATACTGATTAACATTTAATTTTTCGCAGTTGTTTAATTGTATATTTGTGAATTTCTTTTCTAAGTGTACTGGGCATGTGAAAATACTATAATACAACGTCTATGACTTTTAAGTAGATTAAATATTTTCTGTAATTGCTTTAAATACTACTTATAAATTCATAGTACAAAAGTAGCTTAATATGGAATTAATATATACCAGAGAATAAAATTTCCAAATTTGTGGAATTTTAAGATATAACAATTTTAAGCACCTCGGAAATTGGTGCTTTAATTACAGAAGAAGTTGAATAAGATATCTGCCAATTCATCTCAAACTAAGTAGGTCTCAACTTCAAATATAAGATATTCTCAAGCATTTTGGTAATTATGCTGGAAATTGATCACAATGAATAAAACTATGAAGAATCTGCACATTATTTTTACAAGTTATTAAAGTCAATAATCTTTCGAAAGCAGAAAAATGAGTTACAGTGGAGCAGTAAGAGATTTTTAAAAATCTCTATATATTTTACTCCATTAACTTTCACAGAAGATTTGAAGAACTTCATTAGTTTAAGAGATATTTCAGCCTGTAAATGTGAGTCCATTTTCATTATATTACATGGACTTTTCATTTTATTTTTGATGAAATGCTGATTACAATTATGTGTTTGATTTTTCTCTATATAATTTATACTCATTTAAAAATGTCATCAGAATTATTTGAAAGCTACTTTTCTTACACATTTTAGTATATTACTTTAAAAAGTTTTTTTTAGATTTTCTCACAATTGATGATGAGACAAATATCTAAAAATCACATTCCAGGGATGCTAAAAAAGAAAAATAGCATTAGTCATGCTTTATGTTACCTGGCCTTAGCTTTTTTCTGATCATATAAAAATTAAAACTGTGTTGGCAAAAACAAATAAGGTGATTGCAGATATATTTTATTTATTTTAAATTTAATAATCAAGAACAAGTATAATCATACTGGTATTCTTTGCAGAATACAGTAATTGAGTTTCTAAAACCCCAGTATCTTGCCAAATTATGTAAAATATAAACTTAATTTTCTAGAGGGACTCATTACATTAAGGTGATCCTTTGGCAAATTCTGTTTTTTTTAAAGTTGCATGCTTCTTAAAGCAGAAATCACTCATGTTTGCAAAATAAGAACATGCATTTCACCTAGTGAGAAATTGGATGCTGTCACTTGATGTTAAAAAAAAAAAAAGAAAGAAAGAAAGGGAGAGGGCCTTTAAATGTTTAAAAGAAAAAAATCTACCTACCTATCTCTATACCTGAATTTTAGTGATCTAAAGTATGTGAAATGGTCTAAAGCATAGGGGAACATTCATACAAACTTTACTTCTTTTGAGTATTGATTATTGGGAGCATCAGGATGACTGATAACTTGTCTTTAAAATATTCTTTGTAAAATGATTCTTTTAAAAAATCTGAGGACTTTCAAAAATTAAATTTATGGATCCTTTAATATTATCTGTAAGATTGCTTTAAATACTGCTTAGAAATTCATTCAGCATATACCAATGTAATTTAATATGGAATTAGTACATACTTGAGATTAAAATATCCAAATTTGTGGGTGTTAAGAGATAGCAATTTTTAGTACCAGTGAAGTTAGTACTCTAAATCTAGAACATACTGAATAAAATATCTTCCAAATCACCTCAATGTAAGTAGCTCTCATTTTCAAATATTAGATATTCTCAAAAATTAGTTATTAAACTGGCAATTGATGACCACAGTTAACCAAAACAGAAAATCTGCACATATATTTTTAGATGTTCACTAAATTAATTAGCATAATTGAAAAACTAGGATATATGTACACAGATGTGTGAAAATATTTTTCACATGCTAAATAATAAATATTTCCTCCTGTTAAGCCATGTGATATATTGTTAAAGAAATTCTGTGAAATACTTCTGCTATGGAGTTTGTCCTATATTTCTGAATTCTGACTTCATCTTGCTTTAGTGCCATCATTGTCTGCACAAAATGCTAAGTGAGCTTGGGTTGAAGTGTAGCCTGAGTGGAGTTGAATAGCACAGTGCTTGTCTCTCTGAATTACAGTAAAAACATTTGAGAAAATCCACTGAAACACATTTTCATTCAGCAAGTATCCTGCACCTGCCATGTGGATAGTGCTAGTACCTATTAATATATAGCACTAAGAATATTGTGCCCTTTGTGTTTCGAATTATCTTGACCTCTTTAGGCTCTGAGAGAACAGTGAATCCAGTGAGTGTTGGCATCTATGTAGAACCAAACATTGTCTAGGTCTTTAGTTCAGCTCTCAATTAGTCCATGAACTCATCCATAGGTTTATTAATTTCTCCACTTACAAAGGGACTCTGCAGATTCCTGGGAGTTCAAATTTGCACAAATACAGACATGTTTCACGAACGGTTAGCTATTCAGGGATGATTCTCAGGATTTGGTTTGCTTAAGAATCATTTGAGAAGCTTATTTAAATGCCAACTCCAGTGGCCTTTACCCCCAATTTTTGTTTCATTAGATTTGGATACAGCCCATGAATCAACATTTTTCAACACGACTGCCATTCCTCCTGTCCTCCTAGAGATTCTGTTGCAGGTGATGTGTAGAACATACAGTGAGGAATTCTAATCTTAGTCTAGGTATGGTCAGTGCACTTTTTGTTTGATGTGATATATCCTGAAGCAAGAGGAATAAAATATTAGAGAGTCTAATTTTTACAACAGAGAGAGCATGGAATAGAGGTTTCTGAGTTAACCAGGCTCTATTGAATTGTCTCCTGGAAATAAGGAAAAGTCTTGCTAAGGAGCTATGGGTAATGCAATTTTGTATTCCCTTATTATCTCTGTCTTCCTTCCTGATATCATATTTACAGGAGTGCTTGAAAAATGAACTGCTTAGAGTAGAAAAATTACATATTAGGAAATGATTCTAGCATAGACCTGAGGACATGGTTCCGATGATTAAATCTTTATTTAGGATTCTTACTTTGCTTTCATTAGATGTGACTCATAGCCTCCTTCATTGCTTTCTGGATGCACTCATTTCATGTTTGGAATTGTATGTATGCTTCATTCTCTTCACGCTTTATTTGTGTTTTGTGTTTCTTTTCAAAAAATGTCAGAACATTTGCAGATGATAACTAGGGTTTATGTGTGGAGATTGCATTTTAAATAAATATAAACTTGCATGCCACCAAAAATAGATAGCATGCTACATGATTTACTTCTATGGTATTTGATAAGAAATGTTGCTTTTTTCCTTTAAAAAATTTTCTACACTGCTGTATTTAAAACAGATAACCAACAAGGACATACTGTATAGCACAGGGAAGGCTACTCAATATTCTGTAATAACCTAAATGGGAAAAGAACTTGAAAAATAATAGATACATGTATACATATAAATGAAAATAAAAAGCTGAGCAATAAAAACAAAACAAAAAATGATCTACTTTCCACGCATAAGCAGCTTAGAGGAAAATGGCAGCTCACCAAGGAACAAAAAATAATAGTGAATTGTTGAGATTTTTTATATGTATAAAGGGATGAATAAACTATTTAAAATAATGAGTAAAAAAATTTTTTTTTCCAATGGTAAAAGCAGGTCAGCATAGCAGAATGAAGTCAATAGTTTGAAAATAAAATCTAAACCCATAAACAAATTATTAACAATTGTCCTTCATCTCATTTGTATACCTGTGTGAAAATTCCTTTATTTGAGAGAGAGCTGTTCTTAGTATATTTGTGGGTAGGTTGTTTAATACATATTTCTCCCTTTGAAGTAAGTTAGAAATTTTTGACATGTAACAATGTAAGTTAATGTGCTTTTTCATACTTAGGCCATAGCTTTTCACTGATTATTTTGCAAAGGTATGAGCCACACTGTGAGATGTTTTGTGTGGTCTGTGGTCAAAGCACTGGGCTAGAACACTAAGACCACCAGCTCCAGCCCTCATGCTGCCTCTTGTTAGTTTTGTCACCTGAGCTACAAGTAATTCATTGTAAAATGCAGATAAAAATATTCCTATCACATAGGGATGCTGTGGGAATAAAAGTGAGGTATTCTCTGAAAGTGTTATTTTTTTTTTCTTTTTGCCTTGCCTAACAAGAATATCTGAAAAAAGACCCTGGAATTTATATACAAAACTTTCCTTCCAAGTAAATTCATATCTTCTAACTTACATACATGTTGTCTAGTTATAAGCAAAGAAAAAAAAAGCTTTCTTTAGCACTGAGAAATTGCCTATTAACAGTAAAAATAGAAGTTTCCCACAAGACAGTAAAATCAAAAGCTTGAAGACAAAGAATGTAAAACTACAAATGTATTTTCAAGCCAAAGTATTTGCTGTATCACTACAAAATATCACATTTATTTTTAACATGGATATTTAAGCAACAGCAAACATTAATGTGATTTGGTTAAAGATATAGAGCAAATTATTCTACTCTCTTCAATTTTCTTCCATATAAATGGTTTTTAGGAAGAAAAGAAAAATGTTTTGTGCATATACATGAATGTCCACTAGCAAAAGTTGGGCTGGGAGCAGGAATAGGAGAGGGAGAGACAAGGAGGAGATATATAAGAACTAGAAATTTGTACTTATATTTACATACTTCTGTGTAAGTAAAGTCATAAATGTATTGAAAAATCTATGAGCTTTAAAAACTCTTTTAATTATATTGATAAGTATGAAAATATTTGAAACAGCACAATTTTGATGGTTTTACATTAATTCATTGTATAAACGAATCACAACCAAATTGAAAATCACTGTTAACTATTTTTAGGGTTTTGTTGCTTTTGAAATAAGCTTGTCCATTTCAAATGCTTAATAAAATGGTGATGTTACACTTCAAGATGATTTGTTTAGCTGTGGTAATGATTTTCATATAATTTGACTGAATTTGAATGAATTTTGCACTCCATGTAAGAGCCATTTGAAAGTGGTACAAAATCATGGCTTTATTGTGTTTTTTTTTTCTTGGTTGAAAAATGTGCAAAGAAATGTAATTAATTCAGCAGTTATTTGCATTTTAACATCAAAAACAATAGATATTAAAGAGGCATTAAAACTCTTCTCTGAATTGCTTAAAACTTCTTATATAACTATAGTAATCTGTTTAGATTTTCATATGTTATAATACCACTGATATCTTATTTAATCATCTCTAAATAGAAACCTTAAAATTATTGAAGTTGAACACTGAATATACATTAATAGAAGAGTGCTCACAAAATTTCCAAATTTTCAATATCTGAAAACAGTAGTTTTTGTGAAATAGTTTCATTCAAAATTTTAAAAGGTATTTAATAAACATGTTTTTCAAAATTTGAAATATTTAAACTGGTCCTGTATATGAATTTCTTTTGGAATGGAAATATAATTTTTTAAATAGTCTCATGTTCAGTAATTTCAGAAAGGAAATAATCTTAAGAATAATGAATGTATTTTTTGAAAATTGTTCTAAAGCTTTTAAATAGAAGAGTGCTAAAGTACATAATGGGAAAAAATATGACAGTGTTCTAATGGAGGTTAATTAGATTTAGTGACTTATATTTTACTTTTCACTTTTTTAGTTGCTTTCTGCAAGAGATGAATAAGTGCCTTATATTGGTATAGGATGAATTTGCTTGTGTCAGAATATAAACTTAAAATTCCATATAAAATTTTAATTTCTTTAAAACTCAGTTTTTCAAGAATTGTCAGAAGGGGGTTCATTAGGCCAGCTATTTTTCATCTCTTAAGTGCTGTCATATTTACTTATTAATTACTGACATTTGTTTTGGGACTCTGTATTTCAAGAATTTAATGTAGAATGTTGTTAATATCATAAAACAAAATTGAAATTAACCTTATGAAACTGATTTTTGGAAGGTAATTTAGCATAGTGTTAGGAATAACAACAGCATGCATGAGCTTTGTATTCAGGTAGCCCTATTTGCAGGTTTCCCCATTGCCCCTTACTAATTCTATGATTTGAGAACAGTAACGTCCTTCTCCCAAATATCAGATTCGTCATCAGAAAAATGGGAATTATAACAATACTTATATCACACGGTTTTGTGAAGATTAAGTAAAATAATTTCTGTAAAGTGCTCAGTGTATCTGATAAAGGATTAGACCTAGGAAAAAAGGTTTGTTATTGTAATTCATATCACTTTTATATCAATTTCTTTCCTGTCTTCAACTAGCACAAGAGGTTTAGTACATGTAAAAAAGAAAGTGAGACCATAGGATTTTGGCCTTAGAGGTTTATTGTCTTTTGTCCTAAGTGTTTCATCTAAATATGCTCCACATGTTTAGATATCATTTCAACAAGTACTCTCTACTTGATATTTAAGTCCTACGCATTATTTTATCTTCTCACAATTTAGAGAATTCACATCCAATAATAAAAGCAAAAATATCAAGAGAGAAACGGGTGGGGGGATTTTTTTCTTTCTTATTTTTCCCCAGGCTAAAATCTGATGTTCTTATCTTCTTTTTTATGGACTTTGGACATTTATGATCTGAAATTCTCAAATAACATTGTTAATATCTGATACCATCGGATTTCTAACATCTCAATGGCTGAGTTAAGGACATCTTTTGTAGAAAGCAGTTTAAGATAGGAAACATATCTCTGTTCATATACAGTTTAAACACAAAAGGGACAAACAAGCTCCAAGTAGCTCCATTTTGTTAAGGAAAATTATGAATGTGAAAGAAGTTATTCTCTGATATAAAAGCTTTTAACTGAAAGGAAGAAAATCCTAGGAACACACATTTTTAAAAAATCACAGAAGCAGCATTCCTTTTACACTAAAGTTCAGATTCTTTGCTCATAAAGCGATTTCTTTTTCCACAAAGCAACAATCATGGTTGTTTCCTTAGAAATCCTATGTTTGTTTAAAACATACTTTCCAACCATAATGCTGTCATAATATACACATTTATAAATTTATTTTTTAAATTGTATCATTGCTTTCCCTAGGAATCGGGAGTTTAAATAATTCTCAGTTAAAAAAAAATAGCAAGAAAAGTGATATGTGCTCATTACTGGCCTTTTAATGGCTTCAAGATCTTAGCATCTCTGTGCTACTGACTGTTTAAATGTGTATACTGTCAACGTGATTACATTGCTTATTATCTTCCTGATAAGCAAAAAATTTTAGAAATTTGAACAAAGAACGATTCTTTTGGGGAAAACTATTGGCACTTATAAGTCAACGTAGGCTAATTTTAGGGACTTGTCATATCAAATCTGGGAGTCAAAGTTTCTTTAAAATAATATTTTTTTGATTACTAAAAGACAGATATTCAATTTAAAGAGCATGGCATTACAGAGGTCAAAATAAGTAAATAAAAAGTGTTACCCAGAAATAATTACTTTTAATATTCAGTGATGTACTTTCTAGGCATTTTTATATATAACAAACAGAATAGTATTAACATTTTTGTGCATTACAATATGCAATGCACTGCACCTAAATGCTTTGCGTACATTACTTAGTTACAAAAATACCATGGGATAGACAATATAATTATTCTCACACCATATAAAAGGACACAGATCCTTGCAAAACAAAATTTTCTTAGATTACATGGTTGGTACTCAAGAGTTAGATTCCTAAGCTTTAAGAATCAAACACTAAACTATGGAATACATACACATTAAAATACCCATTTTTGTTAATATTGTATAGACTTACTTGCCTATATATGCAGTTTCCACACAGGCAACAAAGTTTTAAAATTTAACGTCAGAGGCTTCTGCTTATACTCATGATGGAGTAGCTGGTATTAGCCTTACTCCTTCATATTAAGTAATTATAAAACTAGACAAAGTATATGCCAACTTTACAGGCACAGGACCAAAGGTAGCATGGGACTGTGGTTCTTGAGAGGAGGGAAATGAGAGGTGAGCCATGTGTTTCATGCTGGCTTTCTTCATGGTGACACTTGCCCTGGCCAACTTGTATGGAGGTGGAGTTCAAGTGGAGTGAAGAGTGGCGATCTCACTGATCTGAGGAGGAAATGGCTAGGATTTGTGGGACAGTGTGCCAAGAGAAGGCAGCAGAGGGAGAGGACAGAAGTCTACAAGTGTATTTTCTTGGATTCTTAACTGAGGACTGTGCTGTTCTTGCACAGGGCAAGACTACTTTAGACCTGAGAGAGTGATTATTGTGAGTCTGGGAACTGAATAGAGAAAGAGAGGTCAGGCAGAGCTGGGACACTTCAGAGTTACAGCCCAGCCAAAGAGAAGAAACCTTCCTGAGTTCCTTGAGCATTCGGAAGAGACCTTGGAAAAAGCAAACATTAAGAGTTATAACCACACACTGAATTGAGAGCCACTTATAAGAAAGAGGGAAAAATTGAAATAGACCCAGCCTAACAAAGCATACTTTGTTAATGCTTATGAAGGTGAGGTAGATCTGCCAATAATTTAATTCCTGACATAAAACTCAGTATCCTTTAGAGAAGATAATGTAAGCCAGCCTTCCTACAAAGAATCAACTATAATATCCACCATATTATAAAAAATTTCTAGTCATGTAGAAAAGCAGGAAAATTGTGACCCCAAATCAAGACAAAAGAGCATTCAACAGAAACAGGCCTTATTATACTCAGATACTGTAATTAGCTGACTTCTAGTGGCTGTTAAAAAACAATTATACATATTTTGTGGACTTAAAGGAAAGGAACACAAGGAATAAACAGATGAGACATCTCGGTTGAAATACTGAAACTAGAAGAAGAACCAAAGGAAAGCCTAGAACTGAAAATACAATATGTGAAGTTTTAAAACTCACCAGATAGAATTAACAGCTGATTTGAACAGTGCAGAAAGAAGGATCAGTGAACTTGAACACAGGTCAACAGAAATAATCCACACTGAAGATCAGAGATTTTTAAAATGAAGAATAAAATGAAAAGGGCTTCAGTGACCAGTGGGACAATAGAAAATGATAAAACATTTAATCAGAGTTCTAGAAAGGGGAGAAAGAATGGGAAAGAAAAAAAGATTTTAAGAAATAATGTCCAACTTTTTTTTCAAATTTGGTGAAAAATATGAGCCTACAAGTTCATAAAATGTCAGGCTGATAAAATAAAACAATTTCAGGTAAACAAAAGCTGATAGAATATGTTATCAGCAGACCCGCACTATAAGTGTTAGAGTCTCTGAGGCTGAAGGAAATTGTATCAGATAGAAAATTAGATTTGTAGGAAGGAATGAGAACACCAGAAGTATTTAATACATGAGTAAATATATAAGACTATCTTCCTTTTGTTAATTTTTAGAAAGACAGCTGACTGTTTGAAGCAAAAATACAAACAATGTAGTGTAGGGTTTATAACATACAAAGAATTAAAATCATAGGAAAAATAGCACAAAGGATGAGAGTAGATGGAATCAATTTTTATAAGAAGTGATACAATACTAATTGTAAATAGACTATAATAAGCTAGGGAGGCATGGCTTTAATCCCAAAGGCAATCACTGTAAGTAAGTAAGTAAGTAAGTAAGTAAATAAGTAAGTAAGTAAGTAAGTAAATAAATAAATAAATAAAAAATAAATAAATAGCTTTAGCTAAAAAGCTAATAGAAAACATAACATCAAATACTAAAATACATTTGACTAAGGAGGAACAGTGGACTCCAAGGCAGTTGGGGCAAATAGAATACAAATAGTGTGATGTTCAATGTAAACCTAAACATATTAATAATTACATTAAGTGTAAATGGACTACACTCACCAGTTAAAAGGCAGAGATTGTTAGCCTGGATAAATAAGCAAGACTCATATGCTGACTATAAGATTCATAGTTTAAAGATCAGGTAGGTGAAATTAAAAGGATAGAAGGGACATTACATGCCAAAAGTAGGCACAAGAATGTTGCTGTAGCACAATGATGAAAAGTACATTCATCAGGAAGACATAGCAGTTGTAAATGTATATGCACTTAAAAATATTTTCAAAATATGTGAAGTAAAATTAGAAAAATTAGATGGCTAGTCACAGTAGGATATTTAATACGTTTCTCTCAATAGTTGATAGAAAATGTAGACAAAAATCCATAGGGATATGGAAGACTTGAACAATACTATCAACATTTATTGTAGGTTGAAATTTACAGTATACCCAACAATGCAGAAAACACATTATTTTCAAGTGCAGATGGAATATTCATCAAAATAGACTGTATGGGGACTTCCCTGGTGGTGCAGTGGTTAAGAATCCGCCTGCCAATGCAGGAGAACATGGGTTTGAGCCCTGGTGCGGGAAGATCTCACATGCTGCGGAGCAACTAAGCCCATGCGCCACAACTGAGCCTGTGCTCTAGAGCCCGTGAGCCAGAACTACTGAGCCCACATGCCTAGAGCCCATGCTCTGCAACAAGAGAGGCCACTGCAATGAGAAAAATCTGCACACCGCAACGAAGAGTAGCCCCCGCTCACCACAACTAGAGAAAGTCCGCATACAGCAACCAAGACCCAACGCAGCCAAAAATAAATAAATTAAAAAAAAAAAAAAAAAAAAGACTATGCTGAGCCAACTTTCTGTACTCTGAGGATTAAATTAGTTATCAACATAAGACAAGTAGGAAGATTCCAAAATATGGAAATTAATTCTTCATAACACATAGATGAAAGAAAAATCAAAAGGGAACTTAGAAAATAATTCAAACTAAGAGAATGAAAATACAGCATACAAAATTTGGGGGGATGTAGCCAAAGCACTGCTTAAAGGAAACTCAGAACCTTAAACAAAAGAATTTTAAATTATTGATATAAATTTCTCCCTTGAAAATCCAGAAAATAAATACAAATTGAATCCAAATAAGTTGAAAGAAGGAAATAATACAGATAAGGATGGGAATCGATGAAATAGAAAAAAAGGCTAACAGAATATTAGCAATGTTGAAACTAATAAATTCCTAGTAATACTGACAAAAAGGTAGAGAAACACAAATTACCAATATTACAAAGGAGGGACAGGGCCAAATTTCACTACTAGATTTTATGTAGACACAAAAGATAACAAAAGAATATTGCAAGTAACTTTATGCCAACATAGTTGACAACTTAGATACAATGGGAAAAAATCCAAGCAAAACACATCATACCAAAGATAAAACAAGAAGAAGTAGTGCATCTGAATAGTTCTACATATGTTAAAGAAATTGAATTTGCAAGCAAAGTCCTTCCCCAAAAGAAAGCTTCAGGTTCAAGTTTTCAGTGGTGAACTCTATCAACAATTTAGGGAAGAAATAATGCCAAATGTAACAAACGCTTTCACAAAATAGAGAAGAGGGAAATTTTCTCAGATTGTTTTGAGACCAGCATAGTTCTGATATCAAAACCTGACAAAGACATCAAAAGAAAAAAGTTACAGATGCATCTCCCTTATGAACATAGATACATGTGTTCTTTTTTTTTTTTTTTTCTTTTTGCGGTACGTGGGCCTCTCACTGTTGTGGCCTCTCCCGTTGCGGAGCACAGGCTCCGGACGCGCAGGCCCAGCGGCCATGGCTCACGGGCCCAGCCGCTCCGCGGCATATGGGATCCTCCCAGACCGGGGCACGAACCCGTATCCCCTGCATCGGCAGGCGGACTCTCAACCACTGCGCCACCAGGGAGGCCCGATACATGTGTTCTTAACAAAATATTATTAAATTAGATCTGTATGATCCAGTACAATTGAATTAAACTCCTAATGGGCTTTAAAAAAAATGAAATTGATGAACTGATTCTAAAATTTATATGGAAATCATGACCTTGAGTGGCCAAAATCATCTGGGAAAAGAACAGTATCTGTGGAATTACAGTATCTCATTTCAAGATTTACCGTAAGGCTATAGTAAGACAGTGTGGTATTGACATGACTAGGCAAACAGATCAGTGGAATAGATTAAAGTCCAGAAATATATCTGGTCAGTTAGTTTTCAACAAAAGCTTCAAGGCGATTTGATATAGAAAGGAAAATATTTTCCAGTATTAGTGCTGAAACAATTGGATATATATACAGAAAAAGAATGAACTTTGACCTTCTACTTCATACCATGACAGAAATTATTTTGAAATGAATTACAAGCACAAACATAAGAGCAGAGATTCTGAAACTTCTAGAAGGAAATGTAGAATATATTCACAACCTTGGGGCAGGCAAAGATTTTTCTAGAGATAAAAAAAAGATCACTAAGGATAAAAGAAAAATTTGATAAACTGGACTTCATTAAAATTACAAATTTCTCCATAGAAAATGAAAGTTAAGAGGAAAATAAACAAAATGTAAAGGCATGCCACTGACCGGGAGAAAATATATGCAGTATATCTGACAAAGGACTCTTATCTACAATGTATACAGAGCCCCTGCAAATCAGTTTTTCAACAGCACAAATAACCTAATAAAGATAGGCAAAAGATTTCAATATACAGTTCACAAAAGGAGGTAAACAAATGGTAAATAAGCACATGAAAAGCTTTTAACACTGTTAGCCATCAAAGAAATGTAAATTAAAACAACATTGAAATATCTCTTCCCACCAACTAGAATGACTAAAATGAAAGACTTTAAACACCAAATGTTGTCAAGAATGTGAAGTAGCTGGAATTCACAAACAATTGCTCTTGGGAATAAAATTTTATAATTACTCTGGAGAAAACGTCTGGCAGTTTCTTATAAAGTTTAATATGTACCTATCCTGTGGTCTAGCAGTTCCTAGATGTTTTCCCAAGGGAAATAAAACATGTATTCACAAATATTTGTACATGAAAGCAGTTTTATTCAAAGTAACCCACACAGAAAACAATCAAAATTACATTCACTGCAAACTGTATATTCACAGAATGGAATACTATTCAATAAAAATGAACTAAGTACTGACACATGTAACAATATGATGAATCTCACTGCTATGGACTGAATCATTTCCCACTCTTCCACCAAAGTCATATGTTGATACTATACCTCCTAATGTGATAGATTGTATTTGGAGATAGGGCTTTTATGAGGTACTTAAGGCTACATGACATAAGGGTGGGTTCCTAATCCCGTAGGACTGGTGGCCTTGTATGAAGAGGAAGAGCTCTCTCTCTCCCCCTCTCCCTCTCTCCATGTGCATGAACTGAGGAAAGGCTGTGTGAGGACACAGTGAGAAGGTGGCCATCTGCAACCCAAGGAGAGAGCTCTCACCTGTCAGACCTGCTGGCATCTTGATCTTGGACTTTCCAGCCTCCATGACTGTGAAAGAGTAAATTTCTGTTGTTTAAGTTACCCAGGCTAACATACTTTGTTACGGCAGCCTAAGCTGAATAAGACACTCATAAACATCGTATTGAACAAAAGAAACGAGACAGAAATGATTACGTACCATACTAATTTAATCACAAGAAATTGAACAACAGGCAAAACTAATTTATGGTAATAGAAATCAGAACATAACAGGGGCAGTGAGGGATTAGCATGAGGAAACTTCCTAGGGTGATAGAAATATTTTATATCTTCACTGGGGTATTCATTATATAGATGTATACATTTATCAAAACTCATTACATTTATCAAAACTCATTTACATTTCATTGTAAATTTGAATTAAAAAATAAAACAACAATTTAATATATAAAAATCATGGCTACATAATGTTGCATCATAGAATACTCAAGGAGTCAAAATTAAACTTGACATTTGTTATTGTTTCTGAAATGAAATGATTAAATTTATGTAAAATACACATGAGGTATGCAAAGTAATTCAAGACACTCATATGAGCACTTGCTATGGAGATATCTCATAACTGTGACCTCTGATAAGTTTTCAGAAAGTCTGTGCTTATTGTAAGCGTGATGTTTGAATAATCCTGAGCAGAAACAGAAATTGTCATTTTAATTTCATAGTAGCACATCGAAAAGCAGAATTTGATCTTTGTTGATGAATTTCCTAGTTTTGAATATATGTGCTCTTCCAATATGGTCACACTATCTTTTATTTGATATACTAAAAGTTCCTTTCTCATCAATTTGCCTGTGATATAAAGAGCTAAATATGTGGAAATTTGACCTGAGAATGTCCTTACTATTAACTGAAAATGTGTAGTATTAAAACGGGAATCTGCTCATATTCTTTTTTTAAACATCTTTATTGATATATACACATGCCATGAAACTCACCCATTTAAAGTGTACGGTTCAGTGGGCTTTTACTATATTCACAGAGTTGTGCAACCATCCCAGAATCTAATTCAGAGCACTCTCATCACTCCAAAGAAACCCAATTAGAAGTCACTTCTTGTCCCTAGCACCACCCACTTCCACACCTCTAGGCAATCAATAATTTTTTTCAGGCTTACAGTTTTGCCTGTTTTGAGCATTATACGTAAATTAAATCATGCATGTAATATATGTGGTCTTTGGTGAAGGGCTTCTTTTGCTTACCATAATGTTTACAAGGTTTATCAATGTTATAGCATGTATTCGTTCTTTATTCCTTTTCTAAAAAATATAGACTTTAGGTTTTACAGCATTTTAGGTTCACAGGAAAATTGAGCTGAAAGTACAGTTATTTCCCACATACCATCCTGTCCACATTGGTACAACCTTTCCTACTGTCAACGCCGCACACCAGAGTGAAATGGTATAATAAATGAACATACATTGACACATTATTATCACCCAAAGTTCATACTTTAACCATTGTTCATTTTCAGTGTTGTTCATTCTTTTGGAAATGAAAAATGTTTAATGACTTGTATCCATCATTATAGTATCGTACAGAGTAGTTTCACTGCCCATAAATCCTCTGTGCTCTATCCGTTCATGCCTCTAACAACCCCTAACTGTCATTGACCCTTTTTAACTGTCCCCACAGTTCTTTCTTCTCCAGAGTATTGAAAAGTTGGGATCATACTGTATGTAGGCTTTTGAGACTGGCTTCTTTCACTTAGTAATATGCGTTTAAGTTTCCTTGAGGTCTTTTTATGGTTTGATAGCTCATTTCTTTTTAACACCAAACAATATTTCATTGTCTCCATGTACCACAGTTTCTTTTCCATTCTTCTACTGAAGTATTACCTCTTGGTTGCTTCCAAGTTTTGGCAGTCGTGAATAATGCTGCTAAAAACATCTGTGTGCAGGTTTTTCTGTGGACTTAAGTTTTCAATTCATTTGGATAAATACCATGGAATATGATTGCTGGGTTGTTTAGTAAGAATATATTTAGTTTTGTAAGAAACTGACAAACTCTCTTCCAAAGTGGCTATACTATTTTGCATTCTCACCACCAAGGAATGAGAGTTTCTGTTACTCCACATCCCTACCAGCATTTGGTGTTGCAAGGTTTTAGGATTTTAGCAGTTCTAATAAGTGTGCAGTGGTATGTCATTTTATTTGCAATTTCCTAATATGATGTTGATGTTGAGCACCCTTTTCATATGCTTATTTACCATCTATATATCTTCTTTGGTGAGGTGTCTGCTCATATCTTTGGCCCATTTTTTAATTGGCTTGTTTATTTTCTTATTGTTAAATATTAAGAGCTGTTTTTTTTTTCTTTTGACCACTTCACCCTGTTTGTATATGTTCTGTGTATTTTGGAAAATAATTCTTTATCGGGTGTATCATTTTCAAATATTTTCTCCCAGTCTGTGGTTGTCTTCTCATTCTCTTGACATTGTTTTTCACCGAGCAAGTTTTTAATTTTAGTGAAGTCCAGCTTGTCAATTATTTCTTCATGGATTGTGACTTTGTGTCATATCCAAAAAGACATCCCCTTACCCAAGGACATCTAGGTTTTCTTCTTATCTTCCAGGAGTTTTATACTTTTGCAAGTTATACTTAAGTCTGTGATCCATTCTGAGTTAATTTTTGTGGTGGGTGTAAGATGTGTGTCTAGATTCATTTCTTCTGCATGTGGATGTCTAGTTGTTCCAGTACCGAACTATCTTTTCTTCATTGTATTGCCTTTGATCACTTGTCAAGATCAGTTAACTATATTTATGTGGGTCTATTTCTAGGCTTTCTGTTCTGTTCATTGATCTGTTTGTCTGTTTCACCAATGACACCATCTTGATTACTTTAGATTTACGGTAAGACTTGAAGTCAGGTATGTCGGTCCTCCACCCTGGCACTTCTGCTTCAGTATTGTGTGAGCTACTCTGGATTTTTTGCCTCTCCATATGAACTTTAAAATCAGTTTGTTGATATCCACAAACTAACTTGCTGGGATTTTTATTGGAACTGTGCTCAATCCATAGATCAAGATGGGAGGAACTACATCTTGATAATATTGAGTCTTTCTATCCATGAACATAGAATATCTCTCCATTTATTTAGTTCTTTTTTATTTCATCAGAGTTTTATAATTTTTGTCTTGTAGATCTTGTACATATTTTCTTAGATTTTTACCTAAGTATTTCATTTTGGGAGGTGCTAATATAAATGGTACTATGTTTTAAATTTCACATTTCACTTGTTCATTGTTGGTATTTAGGAAAGCAATTGACATTTGTATATTAACCTCTATCCTGCAACCTTGCAACAATTGCTTATTAGTTCCAGGAGTTTTTTTCAGTTGTTTTGAATATTGTACATGGACAATCATGTCATCTGCAAACACAGACAATTTTATTTCTTCTTTCTTAATCTATATACCTTTTACTTCTTTTTCTTGTCTTGTTACAACAAAGTAAGAAGTTGAAATGCAGTGTTGAAAAGGACTGATGATAGAAAACATCCTTGCCTTGTACTTGATCTTAGTGGAAAAGCTTTGAGTTTCTCACTTTTAAATATGATTTTAGCTGTAGGTTTTTGTAGGTATTTTTTCTCAATTTGAGTGTGTTCCCCCATTCTTAGTTTATCATAAGAGTTTTTTTCATGAATGGGTGTTAGATTTTGTCATATGCTTTTCTGAATCCATTGATATGATCATGTGATTTTTCTTTTTTAGTCTGTTGGTGTGATGAATTACATTAATTGATTTTTTATTTATTTATTTTTTTTGTGGTACGTGGGCCTCTCACTGTTGTGGCCTCTCCCGTTGCGGAGCACAGGCTCCGGACACACACGCTCAGCGGCCATGGCTCACGGGCCCAGCCGCCCCGTGGCCTGTGGGATCTTCCTGGACCGGGGCACGAACCCATGTCCTCTGCATTGGCAGGCGGACTCTCAACCACTGCGCCACCAGGGAAGCCCACATTAATTGATTTTTAAATGTTGAACCAACCTTGCATACCTGGGATAAATCTCATCTGGTTATGGTTTATAATTTTTTATACAGTGTTGGATTCAATATACAAATATTTTGTTGAGGATTTTTGCATCTGTGGTCATGAGAGCTGTTGGCCTGTAGTTTTCTTTTCTTGTATTGTCTTTGTCTTTTTATTAGGGTAATACTGGCCTTTAAAAATGAGTTAGGAAATATTCCCTCTGCTTCTATCTTCTGGAAGAGATTGTAGAGAATTGGTATAATTTCTGCCTTAAATGTTTGGTAGAATTCACAGGTGGACTCAGGTGGGCCTGGTGCTTGTTTTTAGAAGATTATTAATTATTGATTCAATTTCTTTAATAGAGGCAGGCTTATTTAGATTGTCTATTTCTTATTTTTTCTTATGTGAGTTTTGGAAATATGCGTATTTCAAGGAATTGATGTCCCCTCTTTCATTTCTGATTTTAGCAATTTGTGTCTTCCCTGTTTTTTATTTAGATTGGTTAGAGGCTTATCAGTTTTATTCAGCTTTTCAAATATCCAGCTTTTGTTTTTATTTTCTTTATTAATTTCCTGTATCAACTTCATTGATTTCTGCTCTGATTATTATTTCTTTTCTTCTTACTTTGAATTTAATTTGCTCTTCTTTTTCTAGTTTCTTAAGTTGGAAGCTTACATTATTGATTTTAGATCTTTCTTCTTTTCTAATGTACATAGTCAGTGCTATACATTTTCCTCTAAGTACTGTTTTACTGTATCCACAGATTTTGGTAAGATTTGGTTTGTTTTCATTTTCATTTAGTTCAACATATTTTTTAAAATTTTCTTGAGATTTCTTCTTTGACTCATTTTGAAATGTATTGTTTAATCTCCAATTATTTTGTGATTTTCCATTTTCTTTCTGTTACTGATTTCTAGTTTAGTCTTATTGTGGTCTGAAAGTAGACATTTCATGATTTTTATTCTTTTAAATTTATTAAGTTGTGTTTTATGGCTCTGAATATTGTATATCTTGAAGCATGTTCCATATGAGCTTGATAAGAATGTGTGTTCTGCTGTTGGTGGATATAGTAGTCAGTAAATGTCAATTATTACAGCTGACTGATGGTGCTGTTGAGTTCAACTATGTCCTTACTGATTTTTTGTCTGCTGGATCTGTCCATTTCTGATAGAGGGGTAGTGAAGTCTCCAGCTATAACAATGAATCCATCTATTTCTCCTTGCAGTTCTTTCTGGTCTTGTCTCATGTGTTTTGAGGCATACCTGTATATGTACATTAGGCATATACATATTAGGAATTATTATGTCCTAGGAGAATTGACCCTTTTATCATGCTGTAATGCTCTTCTTTATCCCTGATAACTTTCCTTGCTCTGAAGTCTACTCTGTCAAAAATGAATTTAGCTATTCCCAGTTTCTGCTGATTATTGTTATCCTGGTATATTTCTCCATCCATTTACTTTTGGTCTATATGTATCTTTGTATTTAAAGTATGTTTCTTATAGACAAATATAGCTAAATCTTGTTTTTAAATTCACTCTGACAATATCTGTCTTCTAATTGTTGTATTTAGACCATTGATGTTTAAAGTGTAATTGATATAGTCAGATTAATATCTACCATATTTGTTATTGTTTTTTATTCATTGCCTGTTCTTTGTTTCTGTATTTGTCTTCCACTCTTTTTCTGCCCTATTCAGTTTTAATTGAGCATTTCATGTTATTCTATATTCTCTCCTTAGCATGTCAGTTATATATATATATATATATAAAATATATTTTAACATCTTTATTGGAGTATAATTGCTTTACAATGGTGTGTTTCTGCTTTATAGTCAGTTATATATATATTTTAAATCTTTTTGGTGGTTGCCATAGAATCAGCAGTATACGTTTATGACTTATCTAAGTCCACTTTCAAATAACAGTTCACCTTTTCATAGGTAGTACAAGTACATTATAATAACAAAATAATCATAATTCCTCTGTTCCCTCCCTTGTATCATTGCTGTCATTCATTTCACTTATACATAGGCATACATAAGCATATATATATAATACTATGTATTTGTATATACATAATCAAGTGCATTGCTGCTATTATTACTTTGAACAAACTGTTACCTGTTAGGTCAATTAAGAGAAAAGAAAATTAAAAGTTTTATTTACCTTCACTTATTCCTTCTCTGATGCTCTTCCTTTATTTATGCAGATCCAAGTTTCTTAACTACATAATTTTCTTTCTCTCTGAAGAACTTCTTTTAATCTTTCTTACAAAACAGATCTACTGGCCATAAATTCCAGTTTTTGTTTGTTCAAGAAAGTCTTCATTTTTACTTTACTTTTTCAGGATAACTTCACAGGGTTCAGTATTCTAGGTCTGTGAGATTTTTCTCTCGATGCTAAATGTTTCACTTTTTTCTTGCTTCTGTGGTCTCTGAGAAGTCAGAGGTAATTTATACCTTTGCTCTTCTATGTAGGTTAGGCTTTTTTTCTTTAATCTTTGATTTTATGCAGTTTGTATATGATATGCTTAAGTGTAGGGTTTTTTGGTTATTTATCCTGCTTGGTGTTCTCTGAGCTTTCTGGATCCGTGGTTTGTTGGCTGACATTTATTTGGCGGAAATTCTCAGTTACTGCTTCAGATATTTCTTCTGTTTCTTTCTCTCTTTCTTCTTCTCCTTCTTTTATGTATATGTTATACCTTTTGTGGTTGTCCCACAGTTCTTGGATATTCTGTTCTGGAGTTTTCTTCCTCTTTGCTTTTCTGTTTTGGAAGTGTGTGTTGACATATTCTCAAGCTCAGAGATTGTTTCCTCAGCCATGTCTAGTCTACTAACGAGCCCATCAGACACTGTTCGTTTTTGTTACAGTTTTTGATCTCTAGCACTTCTTTTGGATTCTTTCTTAGAATTTCATCTCTGCTTAAATTGCCCCTCTGCTCTTGCTTGCTGTCTTCTTTATCCTTTAGAGCCCTTAGCATATTAATCATGGTTGCTTTAATTTTCCAGTGTGATAGTTCCAACATCCTAGCCATATCTGTCTTTATCTTATTTTGTTATACTTTATCCAGCATTTCTGTATTTGGAATGGCAGAGAGCCTTTTGTGACATTCAGTTAGTCATATTGGTGGAAGCTTACATTGTCTAATTTGAATGAAATCCAAATAATAGTAAAAAAAAATGAAACAGAAATATATAGGGAAATACACAAGGAATAATTAGCTTTTAAAAACAAGTAGCAAATATTATGTATTTCATCTAGTTATTGAAAAAAATGTGGTCAAAAACTATAAATTTATATGAGCTATAAATATGTAAATATTTAAGTATCTATTTTTATCTCTCTATATATTAAACCAAACTACTATCCATGGTTAGCTTAGGGGAGTAGAATTAAGGTGGTAGAGATCTTTAATTTTTCTAGTTTATATATTTCCTTATTGTTTGATTTTGTACATAGGCATTTTAAATAAGAAAAAGATGCTAAAACTGCTAATTATTTTAAGGTGAAGTGATCTGTAATTTCCCTGATTAATATTTTGATAGTTACTAACAGTGAAAACCCTGTACACCTAAAAGGCAGATTGGGAATTTGTTTCATAGGCTGAGGTGTTAACAGGTAGGTTGGGAGGTGCAGTCAGCCTCACAGTGGACCCCAGGGTCCAAGTGCTGGAGCAGGTGGGGGAAATGATCGAGAGCAGACCCAGTCTTGGACGCCTGCTGGAGAGAAGGACGGTGCGAATCAGACCATGACAGTTACCACCCACAGTGGAAGTCAGTCATCGGGCTGTGTCCTTCCTGTTGTGTCAGCCTTATGGCATTTTGAGTTCCTTAGAGAGGGCCACAAAGTTCTTGTGGATTTTAAAACATTTCTAGTAATGAAGGTTGTAGGCATGATAGATACTATCCACAAATGGCATTTAAAGGTCAATTGAATTTCCCTGTCATGGCCCACACTGACTTCAATTCTGATAGCCATATACCACCTTTTAAAATGTTTCATTCTTATGCAACCTTCCACAAAGCCACATTTGATTCATCGTAAGATAAGAATGCTTACAATAAATGTTCTTGAACCCAAGTTTCTTAATTTTGATTCGACTTATAGATCCTTTCTACCATACATACAACCTATGTTATTCATATCAGCAAAGACAAAATGGGTGTTTTATTGAATTTCAGTACATTAATAGAACCAGGGAAAAACTGTCGCAAACTCTACATACTGATTGAACAGTACTTCAGACTACATTATGTCCCTGCAGGGTAAAATAATGTTTGTTAGCTTCTGTGTTTTGTAATTAATTCATTACACATTTATATTTGGCATCTTACTCTGCACTTAGTTCTAGGCAAATAATCTTACACTGAAAAATCCATTCACCACCTCTGTGGGAGAATCATTTTCTTGTAAATTAAATTGCCTAATTAGCTGATCCTTTGGAAACTGATTCTGAGCTTGATCCCCAAAAGCTTAACCAAAATGTTTCTCCTTTTAAAATAAAATACTTACACACTACTTCATAAAGATAGCAGATTTAAATTACTCTTAGACCAACAATGAGGCTACTTATCCTAGGAATTAAGTGACTCAGGATAAAACTGTTATTATATTTAGCTGGTATTTATTTGCTGTATGTCCACCTAGATCTTGCAAGTGCGTAGAAAACCCTCACCTCGCTTGTGGGCTCTCAGAGTGTGCTTCGCTTTCCTTTCAAACTGCCTTGCCATAGAACAGCCTGTAACAAAAAGTGTGACTTTATTAAATCAGCTTCCTACATCAGTAAGGAACAAATATGCTTCCAAAAGAGTGATTGAGAGGCATTGTTATTCAGGGAATATTGTGACTTTCATTATGGCTTCTACTTAATATTCAATTTGTAATAACAGGGATGTTTTCCTATGTGCAGTTTTATTCTAATAGACATGAGTGGTGGAGCCTTTGCAGACCAGGTGCGCATAGCATAAACATCAGAACTATGGGCAGCGTGGCTGCTGGCAGTCAGAGATGAGAGGCTAAGAATGAACAGATGTGAGTTAGTAACGAAATGTTTTAGAATGTTCTCTGCCTTGATTTTTTGGCCACTTGAATGAGATGCCCTTATAACTGGAGAAAGGAAAAATGGACATTTTCCACTTAAAATATGAACAGATGCTAAAAAGCCTGTTGTTCAGAAGGTGCTTCTTTATGAATCTGGTTCTCATCTACTGGTATTCATTTCTTAATTCTAAAATTATTACTGGTGAAAGTTAGACTAGAAGATGATTATACATGATACCCTAAGCATTTTCTTTCTGAATGAACAGCAAAATAAAGCTGTCCATTGTTCAACAAACATAGTTTTGTAGACACCTAATTTAAGAGGAAAGTTAAAAACTACATTTCTGTCACTTCATTTTGGGCTTTGAGACTAATTTTGATGGCTAACCTGAAATACAAGAATTTTAAAAAATTGCCAGTTAAAAAAATTTGGAAAGCAAATGTTTGTTACTGTTAGGTTTTTTAATTAATAAATGTACCTCTCTTACAATAAATTAAACTGTTTTCAACAAACAGACGAGAAAATTCCTGACCATGTAGTTTCTTTTTTCCTCCTCAGAGAATGTAATAATATGGAGAATTTAACCCTTTGAAACATATTCATAATTTTTAGGAATATGCCGGTAGGAGGAGGGGGAGGGAGAGGGATATATCATAGGGACACAGGAAATAATTTTTTGTCTTCTAGCAAAAAAAAAAAAGTTAGACATAAAAATAGGCTAATTTTCTTTGTGATTGTAGCTGGATAACAATATCAGTAGAGTTTTATTATTGTATGTATAATTAGCTGTTTAAGTCACTGATTATGCCATGCCCTGTGCTAGATACTGAAAATACAGAGCCAGATGAAGTACAGTCTCTACCCAGGTGCAACAGACAAGAAAAATACAAAACAAAAGAGTAGCTACAAACCCATGTGATATATATACAACATCAGAAGTATGTATAAGATAAGGTGTGATTCACGGGAGTGGATGATTGACTCTGTCAGTGGGAGAATCAGGGAAATCATTTCAAGAATCCAGATGAGAGATGAAAATTACACTAGGGAGGTTAGGGAGATACAGCAGTATAAAGTCATTTCCATGTGTCTGGCCTGGGTAGATGTTGGTGTCACCAACCTAGAAAAGGAATACAGGAAAAGTTACTAATTTTTAGTCTTAAAGTTTTTTGATATATTCTATAAATTATAAGGCATGTGGGTAAGTCTGTAAGTTGGGAGTGGGGTTGATGAAGAAGATAGGGAATATAGTTTTGCAGATTAAAACTGCTTAGAGAGAACGTTAAAGTAAAGATAGAAGGGACACTCATGGGGACTTGAGAAATGGCAACAGTCATGGCAAAGAGTCACTTTTCTTTGGGTTTTATAAGTGCCTGTCTTAATACAGAAGAATGAAAAGATCATTTGGATTTGTTTTTCTTCATACATGTCCTCAACTCTCTCACCTTAAAAATTAAAACCCAACATGATTTAGGTATGAAGTTAAACATATAGCCAAGAACTTCAGATTTAAGAAAGTAGTTGGTTAGGTGAACAGTTAAATACCAAGGGATACATGCTAAGAATAGCAAGAATGTGCTACTGTGGGAACATATGGATGGGCTCCACATGAATGGAAGAAGGTGGAGATTGAAGGGAAACTGATGATGGCACAGAATCCCTGAAAATCAAGTAGGTACAGAGAGGGAAATTAGGTTTTAGATGAGGGCAACAGAGAACATGGAAATATTCATCTTTGGTGGGTCACAGGCAGGAGGCAATCATTGAAAGTGATGAAGCAGACAAATTGGCTGAGGTCATATAATGGAGGGCTTTGTGTTTCACGTTAAATGTTTTGGGTTTTCTCCTGAAGTGAGTGGAAAATTATGGACGGGTATAAGTAATAGAGTCACGTGATTTTATATATATATATATATATATATATATATATATATATATATATATATATATATATATAATATATATATATGTATTTTTTTTTCATGAAACATTGCTCTAGTGACAGTCTGGGATATGTATTGGAAAGCATTATGACCACATGTAGGGAGAAACACATACATATATGTGTACAAAACCGCACATAACAGTATGGGAAAGAAACAGAAATTTTCATTTCTGCCCTTGTGTCTGCTTATTAGTTTAATATTAAAAATAGTATTAAATTGTATAGTCACACCTTCTGAACATTTTACTTCTAAGTATTTGCCTTTCACTGTCTTATGCTGTTTCCCAGTCTGCCCTGAAACCAGGATGTAAATTAACAACAACAGATGTACCTTCATCTAAGTATTTGGTAGGGTGAGAGCATGATACTAAAATGAATCTGATACTTGGGAAACCCATTTTCTTTTGTGACTTTTCATCATGTTTAGCTGCTCTTTTAAGTCAATAAAGGGATTTATTTTCATTCAACATTCAGTAAATCATTTCTGCATTCTTAACTCTGTGGCAGATACTGTGCTAGGCACCATTTATCAACCTCTGCCTCTCTGATTATTTGGAAGTTGGAAGGAAAATGTATGCAGTTGCAACACTCATAGTTATTTAAAGCAGTAGTGGGAGAACAGGGGAGACTGTGAGGGAAAAATAGCACGATTTATCCTTAAGCTACTAGGGATACATTGTATCCAGTGTCTTTTAAAAGGCTTTGTTGCGTGGAGGTGGGGGAAGGAGGAGGGAAAGCATAGGCAAAATATTTTGATGCATAACTATATTGTGTAACTTATTTATTCATATGTATCAGTATGTGTCTCCCATCAGATTGAGAATTAACACTTAGAGTGAATACTTGATCTTTGCTATTTTTATACCCAGTAATTTAGCATGCCATCTGAAACGTTGTTGTTTTTCCTAATACCTGTCAAAAGTTGACACATTAATATTTCCTTAAGGAAATATTTATATCCTAGGATATAAATTTCTATTTATATCCTAACCTGATAGTTAGGCATAATTGCTGGACTTGTATCCAAAAACTACATTTTGTAGCATATCAGTGTAATTTTTAAAAAATAATTTCCTGAATGGCACAGTTCATTTTGGTTTTAGGTTACTATATTAACAAAGTGATGCCTTTCAAAGTGTGTAAAACTGTTGTTTGGGGGAGCCATTAGCCTATAAAACATGTCTCAGTCTACCTGGACTGTTTGACCCATTATAACACCATTAACCGCCCCCCCCCCGCACACACACACACACACAATGCTACTAACATTGCCACATCCTCAGTACTGCTACTAATTAACAGGAGTTCAGCGGAATTGTCTAACCTAGTTAGACAGCTAGGAAAATGATCAAAAAACAGGAAACTTAATTAGAATACTGATTTTCTATTCAAGGTGAAGAGGTATGTAAACACATATGAATAGAGTTCTAGGGCTGTAGCTTCCTATATTTTGAAAAGCTGTTCTCTCAGATTTTACACTTGTGGCATCTCTAAATATTCCCAGCTCTATTTAGAGAGGAGAGGTTGAAATTGAGTCAAGAAAATAAAAGTGTTTAAGTGTTTTAAAAATGCTATGTGTATTGGAGCCATAATAAGAAGCAGTCCTATCCATGACCTTAACAAAAGTCTGGGGAAGTTTAAAATAAAAACACAACTTTTAAAGGGTTCTTATAAAATGTTTTCTTTTTTGTCACATCGGGTGACTTGCAGATCCCAGTGCCACAAAGAGAGAAGGAGATCTCAAATGAAAGCCAGCTAGGAGACTTTGGGGGGCTTGTGTTTCTGGTTTGGGATTATCTGCTTGAGAGAGCGACATTTTTTAAAAAAATGGGTGGGGGGCATATTAACTCCATCAACACTCAATATGTGTCATGTTATATTGCATTGATACTTAAATAAGTATAAAGTTTCTATCCTTAAAACTTTTGCAGATTAGTGAGGAAATGGATACGTAATTGAATAATTTACATTGCCTGGTAAGTGATGTAACAGATTCGTGTGCAAATTTCTAGGGGGAATTCAGAATGGAGCAAATTACATTGTCTAAAACAAAATCAAACAGACATATAGAGGAAAGGGGAATTACTGAACACGATTTAGCTTCAGAAAACTGCCAGGAGCAATCACATAATATTTAGTAAAGACTAGATAAGGTAAAAGGATATCTGAAAAGTAAATGCCTGTATCTTATTTAAATTTCAAAATAAAAATTGCTATGATATGTAACTGCAGAGTCTACATTATCCTTAACTAGATGAGTTTGCTGTTTATTTCTTAGTAAGGAAATACCTTTATTCCCTACATTTTGTTAGTGTGATAAAAATACCGTGTATGTATATTTTTATTTCTGAAGTTTTCCATTTTACAAATGAACAAAAACTGCAGTTTTCATGAACTTTGCAAAATGGCACTTGTAGACAATATATTTCTCTTTAAAAAGTGACTATGTTATTTTAAAAGAACAAAAATGAAATAAAGTATAGTTGACCATTGTAACATCAGTCTCTTGAAAAGATGATATTTTGATTACATATTTTTGTCATCTTTTCTCTTTGGAATGCTACATTTGAATTAGAAGAGATTCTACTCTCTGTAGAACCTGCTGACTGAGGATTCACCCTGGGAAGTGTGACATGGTTATAAAGTAAAAAACCTTCTGCTTTTACATATTTTGCAGGTTAGTCCCAGTTGTGGAAATGAGCCTAGACTGAAAGTAGAGTATTTGGACAGGGGTATCTAAGCTTGGAGCCATTGGGCTGATTGACAGCTCTGCCCTTATCTTGGGTCTCCTTGACCTTGGACTAGTCATCTCATCCTGTGGGCTCTGGTTTCTTACTCTGTAAAGTGAGGGAATGGGAGTAGGGGCCCTAAGGTTCTTCCCTCATAGATGAGGATATTGTTATCTGAGAAAAATTGGTACCAGAAAAAGATCACTTAAAATGGTGTGCACAATTTCATACTTAATACTGGAGAAAAGTATGACTAGAATGTTTCCTAAAAAATTAACAATTATTTTTTTAATTGTATTTTACTTATAAAATTTAGGTTGCTCTTCTACTATGTACTCACTCTTAAAAATAATGAATGTGTTGTGTGGACTTTTTCGGCATGGTCAGTGTAGGATGATAATAGTCACCGTAGCCTAGTATCACAGCCTTTGTCCACATTTAATTTTTCAGCAGTTTCATAGAAATGGCCAGTTTTGCAAAATTATTTGAAGGCTTCATTAATGTTTCCAAGGTTCTCTCTCAAGCCCTTGATAATGCAAATACTCCTCTTCTGAAGCCCCTGTGATCTCATCATTGCTATCTGTCTTTTCTTTTTCAGTTAACTGCTCCAAACTCAACCCAGCCCCCATTTCTCAGTAGCTAAGCATAGGACTCCAAGTGCTCTCTAGTCCACTTTAATGTTCATGTTCTCAGCACTTCTTGTTATCCTTTTATCTGTTTCAAGATTTTCAGTTTGCATTTTTTCACTGTATTGCCAGGTTCCAGCAAGAATGCCTGTGGTTAAAGAGTGGAGAATAAGTCTAAGAGGGGTTTGAGAGTGAGGGTTGATTTGTATGCATAGTTAACATCATTGACAAGTATTTTTAGTGACTTAGTATTTGTTTCTCTCTTCAGCCCTGAAATGGGTGGACTGGTGTAATGAAGAGTTGGATAGTGCATCCTTCTCCTATGACCTTACTTTGATCCTGGTCTTTGTATGGCTAGGTGCAGGAGCCTTATCCTGGACCAGGCTGCTGCTTTTCAGAATATTTTTAAAAACAGGCACAGGTCCAGGGTGGCAGCTCCTTCCAGCCCCCTCACTTGCCCTTCCTCCTGAGGTCTGTATCTCTCATTGGTCTACACTGCTGGTGTATGATCTGTGGCCACAGGACAAACAGCAGAGAGGGTGGGAGAAAGTCAATATTAGGTGAAGCAAAGCAAAAGAAAACAGAGAGGTTTGTAGGTGGAAGTCAGTTCCAGGGCTGCTTTATATGATGTCTAACCCCTTTTTGCCTTGTCCTTGTCAGTCCATGTTGGCCTCACTGCTTCTATCCTTTTTGGTTACCTTTAGCACTGTAGTTACAGTGTTTCTAGAATTGGATCTCTGCTTTCTTAAAGAATGGGCTTTTTATGATATACATCTTTCTTAGATCCAACTTGGTTAACTTATTCTCCCTACATTTTAGGAAGCAAATCAATCCCCCAGAAGATAAAGCTGTTAGCCAATGGTTTGAGGACGGGTGAGGCCAAAACAAATTAGTGCCGTCATTCCCCAAATAGCCTCTGAACATCCCCTGCAAAGCAGGACTTTCTTCAACTCTCTTCCCAAGGGTGAGAGGAAAGGAGAAAGCAGAGTGGTGAGGGAAAAGAAGAGAGAGAGGGAATGAGCCTTTAAAGGAATACATGGAAATACAGGGTACAGCTCAAAAGCTAAAATAATGCTCATTGCAGAATGGGTCTGTCTTCTGTATAACAACGCTGAGGGTTCTCTAACTTCATTGAAGAGCAGTGATGGACTGTACAAAATTTCTCATAACATGCTTAAACTCTTACGTTATGTGGCAGCATAGACTAAGATTTGCTCAGGTTTTATCTTACCTTTAAACAGAATGTTTAAATAGGATTTAGGGAATTTGTTATGAGATGATTTTTTTTAATGACACATAGCTATATAGCTGTCAAGGATTTTTTAAAAAATTGTTAGTGTATCCAAATTGAACAATCATGTAAGAGGAAGAAGGTACATATTATACATGAACAGCTAAGGAGAAATTGGCTAATAAGAGTTTTATTCAAGATGTTGTTATTAAACATTATAGCATTGTTTTTAGCTTTATTAATTATATTTTTATTTTATCTGTTAAGCATTTCAAAGACATTTATAACTTCATATCTGTGGTTACTTATTTGTAATTTTTTAAGTTTGCATATAATTATATCAAAATACTATTTATTTCTGTTTTGTGAAGTAGTAGTTTACTGAACTTTAGCAGTAAGAATCTACTGAATATTTAATATAAATATTGCTAGGGAGACTTTAAGGTCAAGGATTAGAATAGGATTTAAGTTTTAATGTTGACACTGTCACTCTAGTTATGTGATACTAAGAAATTTTATAGTCTCTTTAAGCTATTGATTATTAATCTGTAAAATGTATTACTGTATGGAGCAACTGAAACAATGTATTTATATTTCACAGTGTTTACAAAGTAGACAACTAATGTATGGTAATTTACACAATAACTAGATCAGTAGATTTTATGAAGGCCCACATTTTTCATAATCCTTTGTTGGAAGATCTTTATATGAAAAATTCTAACAGTATAAAGCTTCATAAAATAGAAACTGATAATACTTTAATATTGAGCCTGATAAACAGGATTTTGTCTCTAAGGTTGAGAATAAGTATTAGAAAAGTTTTTCTGTAAAGGGCCACATAATAAATATTTTAGGTTTCTTAGGCCAGGAAGTCTCTCTCACACTGTACAACTCTGCCGTCATATGGCGAAATCATTCATAAGTAGTCAGTAAACAAATGGGCATGGTTGTGACCCAGTAAAACTTTATTTACAAAAACAGGCATTGGGTCAGATTTGGCCTGTGGGCTTTCATTTGTCCACCCCGTTGTAGTTTGTTCTTTCCCTTCCCTCCACCCACTTATCTTTCCCCAAAAAATAACCACTTGGTTTACTGACTTTTAGAAATAGGGTACAGATTTCTATGCCTAGAATTTCAGTCATCACCTGCTGTCCCTGACTAAGAAAAGATAATTTGGAACTAACCCTGCATCACTTAGAGTTTGCTCAGAGAAACAAAAATGCTAAGATACAGAATAAGGGATTTCCTGTATGATTTGACCCCATGCGTGGTGGGAGTGGGTTACATATCTATGTGAAGACGTTGCTTCTGTGTGTGGTGTTGGGCTGAAGTCAGCTGAGCAGCACGTGAAAGAGAAAAGACGGGCATGAAGTAGCAGAGAGCAGAGACAAACCAGAACCCACAAGGACCAGCTGGAGCCCACGGCAGCCCTACCCTGCCTCTTGGCCTCCAACTTCACTGACGGAGGGGACTCCCAGCAGAAGTAGCACATGCTTCTGGCCTGGAGGTCACAGACCCCCAAGGTAGACATCCAGCAGGAGCTGGAGTGGCTGCAGGCCCCCTGCTGCACCCAAGACAACCTAACCAAAGCCTGCCTGACCTTCCTAGCCTCAACATGGCTACTTCTTCACTTCCCCTTTCCACATCCCCTGCAGAGTTCTTAACCCTGAGCTCTACAGGACAGAGTACGACAAACCCTGCAACCTAATTTGAGTATCATCTGCCAAGGAGCTCAGACGAAGTCAGTGTCATTAAAGTTTAAACATGCTACCCTTGCCTCTGCTTTTAAAATAGTCTTGTGGGCAAATACTGCTGACTTTAGCATTTTAGAAACTGCCTCTGAAGAGCACCTACATTCCCTCCATGCTTAGAGCCTATCTATCTGAATAATTTAATAAACTTCAGGTCATCAAGCTACTGGCACCAAATCTTCTGTTCAGGGTGCCCTTGAATTTCAGTCTTCCCTAGACTTGAGTCTCTTCTCATTGCTCATTCCCTCCTGTTCTGTTCTCTCATACAGTATTTTCTATTATCCTCAAAATACTTGGCTGGAAGCCCACGTTTTTCTGTATTGAAGACCATTTTCTCTCTTCAAAGTGTCATAACCATTACCAGAGGGCAGACCTGAACATGTCTTGAGCATAGAGTCACTATGCAGCTGAATCTGGCTTAAGAACATTTAAACAAATTTTGGAACGACCTTCATGATTTTCCTTAGTTTTATTTATATTTTTTCTGCATTTACTGTCTCCTGCTCATCTTTAGAAGCCTTCCCATCACATGCATGTTTCCTATGTTGTCATGAATCTAGTCAATGTCCGAACTCATGGGAACAATAATAGGAGACCCACCTCCCACGTGCACAGAGCAATGCAGCGAAGTCAGTATTCGGCAACAGTCTTAATATGCTTAATATTCTCCTGTGGTGAGGAGGGCAATCTGCTTGCTGATGAAGAAATGCAAACCAACCTCACTGTGAATGTCTGTGAAGCATCCAATATTGATTGTAGTTCCCCTATCTAATTTTAATACACAGCTTGAAATATACCTTTGACTACTGTCAGGGGCACAAATTTTCACCTGCTGAATATAAGCCCTGTGAAATCAATCATTCACCCCTTGCTACCCAACGGACTCTCCTGAACCAGCAGCATAGGCATCGCCTGAGAATTTGCAAACCTGTGGAATCTCAGTCCCAAACCCAGAGCTGCTCTGTTGTAATCTACATTTTAACAAAATCCCTTGTCATATACATACAACTTAAGGTGTGAGCTGCACTGACTTAACTCTTGGAGTCTTCTCATTCAATTAGAAATCATAATGTAATACACAAGTGGTCAAAAGGATTATATGAGATGGTTTATGCTGAGTGTCTGGCACAGAAGCCTGGGACAAAAGGAGCATCCTCTACGGAAGAGAAGGGGATGGGTACTTTTGTTAGTCTCTGACTGATCATGAAAACTGATAGAAGAGGCATTGACTGTAAGGGAATTACTGGGAAATGGCACTATGCCGCAGAGAAGAGCAGGGCCCTGCAGGAAGGAACTTGCCCACCCTTGGGAATTAAGCACTGAGAATATGTATGTGGTTGGGCTCTGTGATCTCAAGAAAGCCATTCCAGTGAGACCCCTCCTCCCTGCAGAGGGAGTGCTCTGAGCCTCTGGCTAGACCACGATTCATTTAGTCACAAGACCACATTAATTTCTTGTTGTGTCTCCTTCCCACATAATGAGGCATTTATTAAAAATTCTGCTTATTTTTTCATAAGTAAACCTCCAGAAGGGAATTACCCTTTGGGACCTTTGTAGTGATGGTAGACAGTAGTCGGTCTTCTAGCCCTGAAGTTGAAGGCAGTGGATACAGTGGCAGTGGATACAATGGCAGCCCATCAAGAACTGTCATCGAAAAAAAGGTATGGAGCGCCCATAGCCTGTAGATACTTTAAAAGCTATTCTTAATCCTACTGTACTTATTGTGCTGGTGGTCGAGCTTAGTGTAGGCAGATAGTGTGTGCCTGTGAATAGTATAAAAAAGAGATAAGGAAAACCGCTTTCTCTGTGCAGGCTTATCTGTTACGGCTGATAAATAGCACTTATATCACAGTAGGGAAAAGCATAGAGAAATTGCAAACTAGCCTTTTTATATTTTAATGCCAAGGAGAGCTAGGTGTTCACTTATTTCACTCACATGGATTTCAGTATATGAACATATTGACTGAGTCTTCTATCTCCTATGAAAAGCAAACATGTAGATTTTTAATACTAACAATAATGGTAAATATCAAATTATATATATATGTACATATATATATTTGTTAAATAATACTTTTCAGTGATTTGGTCATTGGTCTTCCCAAATGAGATTATTTGTCTACTTTAATGTTTTCTACTTGAAGATATCATTAAAACTTTATACTTGCTATGTATCTTACACTACCCATCTGACACTTTCCCACTATAAATACATAAAGATTTTTGGAACAGTGTTGCAGTATTATTATTATTATTTTTTTTGTTTTTGTTTTTGTTTTTGTGGTACGCGGGCCTCTCACTGTTGTGGCCTCTCCCATTGCGGGGCACAGACTCTGGACCCGCAGGCCCAGCGGCCATGGCTCTCAAGCCTAGCCACTCCGCGGCATGTGGGATCTTCCCGGACTGGGGCAGTATTATTATAATCACAATTTCAAGAATATGTATAAATATATTTCCAGAATATATATTTAATATAGTTTATAATTAATTTCTGGTATATATATGATTTTTAAATAGTATATGTGCATATATATGTGTGTATGTGTATATATACATGTATGTAAGTATACATATATATGAAACACTGATGATCCAGAAAAAAAGAAATCCATTTCATTTATCTACATCTTTAATTGGTATGTATGGTGTTTTTGTTCCTTATCAGGTTATAGAAATATTGCTCTGCTTGAAACTATACTTAGGGGTACTCTTAAATGTATTCTACTCCTATTTTCCCAGATTTGGTTATTGCACTTTAGTGCACCATAAACAGTATGTTTGGGTTTTATGGCTGCTGTCTGTTCTTGAAAGTGCTAAGCTTATTAGCAGGATTGTGCTGTGATGATCATTGCTTTGAATCTGACAGATTTTATGTGTTTCAAAACAGTATGGATAATGATAATGCATGACCTGTTTTTTTATATAGGGCTGGAATTTGCCTTTCTATTATTTCGGTCTCCTAATGCAACCCTGGATAATTCTTTCATACTCAGCTGTTAGCTGAGTAGAGGCATCATGGATGTGCCAACTCATCTTTTCTTCTGCTGACCATCTCATTTTCTTCAGCTACTCCATAATATACTCGCTTTTAGGGATTTGTCTACTCTAGGCTGCTCTTCATGATCTACTCTAGTTAAAGGTGGTGTAGTATTGCATTTGGCTTTTTCTGTTCTCATATTGCAAACCTATTCTTGGCTCATTCTTGGCTATGATAGATCTCCTTGTCTTTTACTCATTTAGTTGACCTTTTTAAATGTAATCTAAATATGTAATTTTATATTGATCCCTATTAAATTTCAGTTTAGACATTTGGCCATTTGTATTAGACCATCAAAAGTGCATCTCGTGAAATATTAGTCCTATGCACAGATGTAGAGAACAAACGTATGGACACCAAAGGGGGGAAAGCGAGGGTGGGGCGTGGTGTGATGAACTGGGAGACTGGGATTCACATGTATACACTAATATGTATAAAATAGATAACTAACAAAAACCTGCTGTATAAAAAAATTAAAAAAAGATTCCTTAAGGAAAAAAAACTATGGTCAAGTAAAATTGTAAAAATTATTTATACTATATTCCTGTCTTTCAGATTTTTAATGACCATTAGATAATCAAAAGTTCTGAGAAGTTCTACAGTTACATAATAACCAACTTAAACTTTATTTACCCAATGTTTCACAAATTTATTTGACCACTGAATTATTTTTCAAGTAATACTAATGACATACTATAAAGCCAGTTTTCTGCTTAATATAGTTTGTTAATTAGTCCATTGTATCTGTTTAAATTTTGATTTGTTTTTCCAATAATATTAGCTGCTATTTCAATATCTCTATAAAAATATAAGCATTTGATAGGTGTGATATTTATCTTCATCCAAGATGGTGAGAAAAATGGTGAAAAGTTAGTGTTATGACAAGTTACTAGAGATTTTATCTAAGCTTATTATCTGTCCCCTGATGATGTGATATTCTTTGAACATCATTGTTCAAGGAGAAATTATTCATCTACTTGAGATACCATCTATCCTGCACTACTTCTTCTTGTTCACAAAATTAGAAAAAGAATATTATCCAGTGTCTTAAAATCAGGGTATTTCTCCAGTTAAAAAAAAAAAATTAACATATAGCAAAGGTTATCTCTGTTTTACTTCTTTGTGCTTTAAAGTTTTTGGAACTGCAGAATAGACAATACTTCTTATAGATCATATAGAATCAATTATGCAGGATCTAACCTAAAATAGAGACCAGAGTAACAGAGAACTGGTTATATTTTTGTCTTACGTGTAATAACGTACTGCACGCATTTGTCTCATTTCATATAAACTCAAAATACATGCATAAGGAGCTACTATTCTACCTGATGTAAGAGATTATTTGAAATTCTACTAGTTTTATAGCTTATTTGTCAAAAATCTGACAGCAGTGGTAATGTCTTCAGAAGTAGAAGATAGTCCAAATTTGTCCATATTGGAAGATTTTCTATGCTTACTAGGACTTCCACAGTGAAATATTTCTTCTTCTTCTACTTAAAAGAAAAAGAAATAGAGAGATCTTATTTTAATAAGGAATATAAGGAAAATAAGGAATTCCTTATTTTCATATATAAATTTAAATAAATATTAACCCCACAGCTTGAAGCTTTTCTAAGTAAAACAATAAGTTTATATAAAAGTTAAACAGTAAATGACATTCCTATGTTAATTATACTGTGTCTGCAAAGAAAGAAATACAAATACAAACCATTGAAAGTTGGAAATGTCATTAGGAGAAAGGCACAAGAGTATCATAAGTTTATAATTTTTCACTTGTAAATATGCCTTGTACTTAGCTGTGACGCTTTCACATTCTTGGTGAATTATATTAAAATGCCAATAAAATGGCTGTACATCTAAGTCAGTGTAAATTAAATGTATAAAGCTAAAAGTAATTTATAACAGCTACTTCCTAATCACTTTTGCCTTTCAGTTTATATTGCTACTTTTGCCACTATAAACAGTGCTGTTTTCCAATCCTTCATACTGTCACTTCCTAAAGTCCTTGTATTATATTACTGCCTACTGATATTTTCAATTCCATGTATATTACGCACTCCAGTGGTACACTGGACAAGAGCTTGAACTGGCATTAGAGATCAATACTCCTTTTTCATCTTATGAAATAATTGAAGTACAAAAAAAGATACTTTGTCAGAAGAGAGGTGTATCATCTCTGGAGCTCACACACAGTGAGAACATTCTAAATCTGTCTCGAGACTGAAGTACCCAGCCGCTGCTATGGGCACTGACCACCCAACAATGGGTGCTCTTTTAATGGAGGCCTATGTTAAGAGTTAACAGAGGCAATATGATGCGTCTTCCATATACTCTGTGTCCTAAAGGGCCTACATGCATTAGAGAGCGGTAGTTCCTGTCTTCATACATTAGGGACCATATCATTTTTACTGGGACTTAAGTGTTATCAATGGCTCCCAGAGACAAGGTAAGTTATTTACCGTTCTAAACTTTGATTTCCTAATTTGGACAAGTTGGATGATAATATATGCTTATTTACATGCTTATATATGCTTTGAGGTTTTTTCCCCTTATCTATTTATTTTTTAATAAAATTATGTTATTTGCATATCAAAACTGACTGTCATTCCCAAAGTTTCCTAGGACCTGAACAATAACTTTTTTTCCCTATCCCAAGATTCAAGGTATTAGGTCATTTGCTTATCACCAGTTAAATGTTCTTTTATTACACATGCACACACACACACATCATTCTGTATGTTATCTATCTGCCTTTCTGGAAATAAAGAGGATTAGAATAATATTGTAAGTATATGGAAATATTTTAAAAAATAATAATAACCTTTCCCTGAGGATTTAAAGCCTCAAATGCTCTGTGGTAAAGGGTAAAACACAAACAGTAAAGTGTTCACCTAACATTCAAGTGGTTCTTTCCATCTTCTAAATACGGCACTAAATTAGAGATGGAAAGTTAGTGAAACCAAGAGTCTTTAAAATAGCTGTTTACTGTTATAGGTGATAGGCAGGGTCCCTTAGCAGAAGGAAGCACAACTAATTAGTTACTTTTTCCTAGCCACAATCTTTTCAATATAAGTGTCTACAAAATCATTATTGTATTTGATGGAATGATATAATAATAGCTAAAATATAAAGAGTTCTTATTATGTACCAAACAACTGCATTGTTCCTTTGATATTTGGTGCTGATAAAAGTTCGAGGGTCAAATTCATTCTTCTAAGTGATTTTTGGCTCAAGCAAATATTTCTGTGAAAGTCTGATAGGTAAGAACATTTAAAAGGAAAATATATATCAAAATAGCCTTTTGTTTTGCATATTGGCATATCAAAAAGCATAGAAGAAAATATAAATGCAACTTGGGAATTTGTGAATTTATTAATATAAGATAGCATATTAAAATGCACACAAATCAATTAGTTCATAAAAGTATTCCTCTTTTTAAAGTGCAATTATCTCCCAAAGAATTGGATCTTTATTACTTAGCCAGACATGTAAAATATATATAAATATTTTTAAATACTTTATACAAAAAGTTTAAATATTTTTCCTGCCTAATTACCACTCAAAGGGTGCCGCTTGGACCAGCAACATCAGTGTCTTCAGGGAGCTTGTTAGAAATACAGTTTCCACACAAACCTATGGAATCAAAATTTACGTTTTATCAAAACCTGAGCTGATTCATACACACATTTGATGTTATATCTACTTTCTAAAAATAAATTTAAGTGCTTTAAAAATATGCTGTCATTATCATAAGGTCATAGAAAAAAATATCATATAGAGTATTAATATAAATATGTAACAAAGTATTAAATTTCTCTTTAAGTCAGTAATACTACTTTTAACATTTTTGATTGATTTATGCTGGGCATTTGCACTTTGAAATGACCAGAATATATTTAAAATTACAAGTTACATGTAAGAGATTGTAAAATATTTTATGCATTATTAAAAACAAAATAAATGAGAGGACAATTGAAGCAAGTTTGAAAGACACCACCCCTTTGCACTTAAAATTTGTTATACCACAAGGGGGCGCTAATGCCTTTGATTTGCAATTTCAAAGATTTACATGTGCATGAAATTATTTTCACACAAAAAAAGAATGAATATATGTAATATATAAGTAAAACTCACACAGGACAAAATGTGTAGAAACCATTTGTTTCCATTTTAAATGGAAACCTGGGTTGTAAATTACATGTGTTGTACAAGATTCTTTTATGTAAAAATAATTTTTAAACTTCCTTTTTATTTCTACCTTTTTTGAACTTTCTGCTAAGTTTAAAGAAAAATATTTAACATAAAAACATTGAAGAAAATATGCTAAAAGGTGAATAGTGGCTACCTCATGAGACAGGCATTATAGGAGATGGTTATCCTCTTTTCTGTTTTTGTGTATTTTCCATTTCATTTTCTACATGGTCATGGGAGATTACATTTATAACCAGCAAAAAAAAAAAAGAAAAAAAAAAACTTGAAGGAGAGAAGGTAGGAGGTTAAGAGGAAGGAAAGAAAGAGATTCATTTAGCACTCATTTGCAAAGATATCTGATGGTTAAAACTTAAATTTTGCTTGAGATTTGCAAATTATTTAAACATACTTAGGACACAAAAAACAAAGCAACTGAAATCTTATGAATATGATTCCATAATATGTACGATACCAGGATAAGCCTGAACTTTCCTATCTTCATGTGGTCCATATGGAGGTTATAAAGGAAAGTAACACAGCTTCATTTTTAGTTCCTGCATAAATTAGTGCAACATTATACATTCTTTCAATGGAAACTTCTTACTGAGTGAGACTAAGCTTAAACTAGTACTAATGTGTTCCTCTGGCAGGATATACTAATTCTTTTAAATCAGGAGGGTACCATTGATGTGGTTCCTATTAAATCTAGAACGGACTTGGTGGCCAAAAGAGACACGTTACTTAAGAGGCTTTGTTAATTTGCTGATAAGTAATTTAGGCCCAGGAGAAAGAAAAAGTATGGTAAAATACTTAGTGAAAGATATTTGTAGTTCATTGTAGATTAAATATGATATGCAAATATATATATATATATATTCTCCAATACTGGTCTACAGTCTGAAGAAGAATTTAACTAGTTAGCAGGTTTTACCTTGGTTTGCTGTTATTTTGTCATTAGTATATAAAACATAATTGATTGTCACTAATATATTTGCATTTCATGCTGTTACATTTCTAATCAAAAGTTTATCTATTGCTTTTCTAATTTTGGCAGAAGATCTTAGAAGAAAAAAATGCTATATTGTTTAGAAGTTAAAAGCAAACAACTGATCAAAATTACTAAACATGCTACTTTTACTTTCCTGTTTGGAGTATTTGCCAGTTATTTAACTTGTAAAGTAATCAAACCTATTTCTTTGTTAATCAGTAGAGCTCTGTAGATGCTCATAAAGCATAAGCCTCCCTCATTAAAAGAACACAGCACAAGTCTTCCAAAACTGAAGAAAATGTATATTTTTTAATGTCCCAATGAGAATTAAGGAGTAACACCTATATAGATGGTTCATGTTCCAGACTCTGCCCCTCTGAGTTCTTGTCGCCTTAAGGCTCTGAGACTTTACTTTTTATAATCACAACTGTGTACATTGTCCCACTGCTCCCATTTACAGAAACTGCTTTGCCTTGGTTCATCTAGACATGAGTGAGAGAATTCCTAAACAAGTTTTATCAAATTCTATGTGAACACAAAATAGAAATAATGGATGAAAACACAATTTAAAATTTTCACTTTTCCAAAGCATCTCTATTCTTAAAAATGTAATTGGAAGTACTGAACAGGTATTAATTAATCCTTCGTATCATAATATAAAGACACGTTAGTTCCAAAGGACCTAGTACTTCTTTAAATTCATTCTCCTTGGCTTAGTTCCTTCTCAGACAATACCTACTTCTCATCCAGGTAAACTCTGACTACTATCTTGTTGTTTATTGCCTTCAAGAACTAATCTGATGGTTTATCGTACTCTTCTAAAGGAAAATTGTGAAGTAAACTTTCTTTTTTTATTAAATGAAGCTTCCTCTACCTTGCTATTGCAAGTGTCTGTAGGTCAGCAGCGTCAGTATCCCCTGGGAGATTCTTAGAAAGGCACACCTGTGTCCCCTTACCATTTGTGATCTGAAGGTTATGCCTAGCTGAGAGGTTATCCTCAGGGCAGAGATGACTGAACAAATGAATTTTAGATGAAGGGTGGCAAATATATGGCACCTGTGCTGTGACTTTCTTCTGCACCAACTGATGGTAATAACAGTCATCACTAAAAGAACACCCCACTCTTTTCCCTTGATCCCAGACTTTGCCTGAGATAAATTCTCAGCCTAGCACTCCAAGTAGCCCCTAAGATAGATTCACATAACCTCTATTCATTATACCTTATCTAAGCCTTCAGGGCTCAGATTGTCAACTTTATTCACCCTTAGAGGAATCTAAGACATAGAAATTACTTTATAAACGGCTGCTTATAAGAGTATTACAATATAAATTCATAGTAAGTAAAGAATCTAGAAAAAAATATGAATGAGTAACAAGGGTTGACATAAACATAGTAAGTGAGAGAGGATTATTCATTCCCAGACTGTAAAGAATATCTTGGACAAAAATCTCTGTAGATCAAGAGCTTTTTTTTTTTTTTCCTAAATAGAGAAAGAGAATATCAGAGCATTAAGGGATATGAGAAATCACCCAAGTCCTCCCTTTTAAATTTATAAAAAATAAAGAAGAGGAAGAGAAAGAGGAAAAGGAGAGAAAAGGATAGGAGGAAGGAGATCTAAAGTGCTTATTTGACTTGCTAATATATTCATTTAAATTATATTACATTAATGTATAACATTTGACTTGGGATTTTTACTTATTTAATTAGAAGTTTAAAAACCCAGGCAATTTTACAGTAAATGCTGTCAATACAAGTATAACAATGTACTTATGGCTCCAATCAGGTTGATTCAAGTTCCGTGTGTTCTGACTTTAACAATTAGATTGCAGAAGAGAACAGAGGTTATGGGTAGAAAATTTGAGTTACTAACTTATGTCTACCAGTATAGTCAGTGCCTAATACTAATAAATCATAAGAAGATAGGCTTAATTACATCTCAGAAAATGAGAAATTAAAGAATGTGTACCAAAGTTATTAATTTTATATAAAATATAATATTTTCCAGTCATTTTCTTGTGAATAATGAAAAGATATTGATTTTTCTGATGATGGAGTTGCCTCCTCCACAGACTTGGACATTGTCAAGATTTGAAAGAAAATCTTTTTCCAGTGTCTAGAATATGCTTAGAACCTGTTGTGGTCCCAACGACACCAAATATTGTGGTCCGAACGTGGGTTGGAAAAGAATTTCCAGACACAAGGCAGAATGTAAAGAAGATAGAACTTATTAGAGGCAAGGGTCGCTACCAGAACAGCGGGCTGACTTCCTAGTCTGGGAGAGTAGAGCCCAAACATGTGCTGTTGATCTGTTTTTATAGCCAGAAAACAAAGGAATGGTCCGAGGTGAAAATTTCGTTTACTGATTGGTCGAGGCACATATACCTTCCTTCTATAGGGTGGGAGTGGGACAGGGCAGACGCTTTTCCTTATTTGCAACAGGTCCCTTCGCCCAGGTGGGCTCAGGAATTTCATGACCATCGCAATATGGTGCGGAGGGTGATTACGAGTCCGCCCGGTAGGGGGTGTAACGCTGACACTTTTTCAGGCAAGGTTGTCCTTTGTCTTTGGAGCACCACAGAACCTAGTCAAGGGTCAGTGCAGAAAACCCTCTAGCTATTTCAAGTGATGAATGATTTAGCACAGGGGTTAGGTGCTAACAAAATTATTGGGAAAGATGGAGAAACAAAAGTCAGGGTTTCAGGTTTTCAGATTTTCACTTCTATCACTTCCATTTCAGTTTGCATTCTTGGGAGGTAAAGGTGAAATGGACATCCTGCTTTATAACACATTATTTTTTAATAAATCCCACATTCACTGTGAGTGATTTTATTGATGGTGATGAATCTTAAAGTATTTAACTTAATCACAAAAATTGTTTTAAAATTCTGTATATCTATAGGAGTATGTCATCTATGTGAATATGGTCTGTCATGTAAAGGCGATATTTTTATCATGGAAGAAAAAATAGTTGAAAATTGCTGATGTAGAATATTGAGAATGACTTTTCTCTAGCTGTGTATTCATAGGTAATCACTTGGTGCATTAATTCTTTTTATTATTCAACAAATATTTATCCTGTGCCTACTGTTTGTAATGCATTGCATAGGAAGAATTAGAAATCTGCTCCTAATTCTAAAATGGTACCTTCAGGCATATTAGATCTCTCCATTTAGCCCCTAAACCCACTTGAGATTGTTGCAAAAAGCCCTCCATCCTGGTAGAATTCTCTAGAAAAAAAAGAAGTTGGATGGAACCTGATCAAATAATAAATGCAAACAGATTAGCAAAACAGAGTATTCATATGGGTATCCATTTTCCTCAGTAGGGAAACCTTTTTGTCCCACCAACTGAGATGTATATATCTTTCTGTGGAAATCTACTTATATGCATATAAATATACATGTCCATATCTTCAATGTCCGATCTCTTAGGCACCAAATGGACAGAAAGAACTCACGCAACACAAAGAGAACAGCTGGGAATCATTAGGCACAAGCATAGCCAGGATCAAGGTAAAAAACCCTGCAGGTGGAGTGTTCCCACTGACAAAGTTGTCATCTTGAGAGAGAAACTTTGTTTAAAACACAGGTTTTAAAATAAATCATAACTGTAACTTCCGTCAGTCTTGATTTTCTTTCTTTTCTTTTTTTTTAAACCTGGTTCTTACTGCTTGAAAGTGGAATATTTGGCCTGATAAAAATAATAAACATGAATTCAGTTGTGATGGGACATAAAGGATTCCACAAAGAGTGTAGAAGTAGGTAGAACCACTTTTCCTCTGTTTCTGCAGTTTATTAACTGTCATACCAACATCATTTTTGTTTTAAAGTAATGATGTGGAAATAGGTCTAGATGGAGAAGTATCAATAGAATTCCTGAATCTAATGCAGACCTGTCGTTATGTACTGTTGAGGAGGTTGCTTATTCTCTCTAGACCTCAAATATTAAGACTTCTATACTAATTTTAATTATAAAATTCTGTCTTTGAGCCTGATGCTCAGCATTGGGCTATCGGCAGAAACTTAAAAGCTTAAGATGTAAACTTAGATTACCCTTAGGATGCTTACAATTCAATGTAATGAGCAAAATGGGGAGAAAATAACAGTGTGGTGAGCAGATCTGTAGAACAGAGAGAAAGAAAACTGTAATGTTTAGTGTAGCTTCGTAGAAGTCATGGAACAGTGAAAAAGGCTTTAAAAGGTAGAAAGGAAACTTATGGGGTAATTTATGGATTTAGTTTGATCAAGAATGGGATAAAAGACATTTTCAAACAAAACTGGATTCTCATATTGGATAAAAGGTATATTATATTAGATAAAATATTAAGAAATTATATAGTAGTTTGTGTTTCATTTTGCCATAAGTTAGAATACTGTATTAGTAATCTATCACTGCATAACAAATTATCCTAAAACCTGATGGCTTAAAACAACAAACATTTATTATCTCACAGTTTCAATGGGTCAAGAACTTGGGATCAAATTTGCTCAGGGTCTCTTACGAGGTTATAGTCAGGATGTCAGCCAGGTTTGATGGAAGCTGCACCAAGAAGGCTCACTTACATGGCTGTTGGCAGGGGGCCTCAGTTCCTCACTATGTGGACCACTTCATAAAACTGCTGAAGTTTCTTCATGATATGGTAGATAACTACTCCCAGAGAGAGCAGTCTAGGAAGGGAGAGAAAGAAAGATGAGAAAGAGAGGCAGTCAGACAGACAGAAGAGAAGACACATGTCTTTTATGAGCTAGCCTCAGAAGGATCACACCATCTCTTCTGCCATATGATATTAGTCACCCAGTTCAACCCTGATACAGTGTGGCAGGGGATGGAGTGTGATACTAGGAACAAAATACCATACTAAGAACTGAAGACAGATGAGATTTTGATTCTGAGTATATAGTATACATAAAAAGGAGAGGAAAGATTTTACAGAGGAAGATTATTTCACACGTCCTTCATTGTGACTTTTATTATTAGCTGAGAAGAATGCAAAATATTACCAAGTCAAGCTGATTGATAAAGAATAACTCTTAAACAGATAATTGAAATGGACTGTCTACTCAGATATACTATGTATTTTACTGGTTTGTGCATGGATCTGAAAATTAAGTGCTTTAAACACTGAAAGATATAAAATATTTCTAAAATACCATAGAAGTCTTTCTGACCAAGAAACCTTAAAGTTTCTGTCTTTCTACTATCTTACATTAATGTTTGCTATCATAGAATCTAGGTTGTTGTAACACATCTGCTACCCTAAGGAACTTGTATATTTTTATTTCCAAAAGCTTTAATGATGATATATAGGGCTTAACTGCCATGTAGTTTAGGTTTCTATATGAACAACAAATGTAAGATGTCCCTATCGACCTTGAAGTCAGTGGACTCCCATGATTTTGCATAGTGGTCTTGATATTCCCAGGAGTAACTTCTTACTATATAAGTAATCCTCTGTTGCTTGTCTCTTTGCCATGAGCCTTTAATTTAGGATTAGAGAATGGAAATTATTGGGCTCAGGTTGTATTGTTGCATTAATTTCAGCATTCAGTGTACATTATGAAGTGCATACTCTGTTCAGGCACCATACTAGGCACTGGGTGTGTAACTGTGGTCCCTGCCCTGAAGGACCATTAGATTCTAGTAGATCAGTGGTCTCCAGCTGCTTTTGATGATGCCCCTCTCTATATTAAAGGGGGGGAAAAGAGCATCAGTGCCTGTATATATAATTATTTACAAATTGTCTACAGGTCCTCTATCATCAGTAATATTTCAGTGAAAAATATGCACTTATGTAGAAAATCTGCACTTGTTGTCAGATGTGATTAGATGATTATTTTTTTACCTCCACTGTGTCTGACAAAGATCTGTACTATATGAAGGAGAAGAGGCAGTGCTACAATTTTCTTGTAAATTGCTTACATTCTCGTTATTGGTGTTATCTTTAATAGGTAGCTTCTCTTCAGAAACCTTTTAAGCTATCTCTCTATTTTGTGAGGGCTAATTATTTAAAACTGGATAATCTATTAATAATCAGGCCAGATATAAATGGTAATACCTTTCAACTCACCAAGAGCAGATAAAATCTAGACTGTGTTTTTTTTTAATTTTCCAATTTTCTGGGACGATTCTGTAACATAGAAACTCTCTGTTGGTTCCATTGAAGTTTGGTTGAACCACCTGTGAAATTATCTTTGTTTTCACTTGGGTGGAGAGAGATTTTTTAAATATTATTTTAAAAATTTCTTTAGTCTTTTTAAATTTTCTTTAGTATTTCTTATTAGTCTAGTAAAAATATTTTTCTTCTAACAGTTTTATTTTTAGAAATGTTTCACTTATAAAATCTCTGTTACCTCTATACTGTCCTGTTTACCTTTTGAATTTTGTTCATTTGCAACTTTTCTCTCATTTTTTTCTTCTTCCATCTTGCCAAAGATTTCTCTATCTTAATAGTCTTTCCAAAGAAGTATGTTTTAGCTTTATTAGTCATCTCCTTTTTATTGTTATTTGTTTTCTATTCTGTTGATTTCGTATCTAATCTCTATCATTTTATCCTTCTAGTGTCCTCAGGTTTATTATTTTGTAGTGTTATGAGTTTCAGTTCTTTTTGTTTTCTAATAAACATGTTCAACTCTCTCATATTCCTTAAGTGCTGATTTAGTTGTGTCTCACAAATTTTGACATATAATATCTTCATTTTAATTTAGACTTAACTATTGTTTAATTTCCTCAAAATGTTCTTTCTAAGCTAAGGGTTATTTAATAGCGATTCATTTGAATTACAGACAAGAGGGTTTTTTGTTCCTTTAGGTATTCTTTTTGGGGGCATAGCTTCAAAATTCGTTCATTGATATTTATTGAATGTCTTGTGCCATGAAGGACTTTTTAGAATGTTTAAAATGTGCTTATTCTCTGCTTGGGAGTGTGATGTCCTCTGCATCCGTATGTTGATTATAGTAAATATGCTCTCAAATATTCTGCTTTTTTTGTCCTCTTGATCCTTCTATATACACATTTGTCTCTTCTTACATTCTGTCAAAGGGTTGCTTTACATCTTTAAAGGTATTGTTAGACCAACATATGGAGATGATGATTATGTCTTCTTGATCTATTGTTCTCTTTACTTAAATATGATTTCCCTTTTCATGTTAAGATGTTTCTCTACGTTAAATTCTCTTTTATCTAAAGATATCAAAATGGGTACTCTAGAATCCATTGTTTATGTCTTCATGGTTCATTATTTTTATATCTTTATGTCCTACCTTCCTGCACTTTTTTGTTTTATATTTATAGTTTTGGGCCATTATAATTTTGAATCTTTTAAAAATTCAACCTGAGAGTCTTGGGCTTTTGATCAGAGAAACTAACACATGTACCTTCATGGGAATTATTCTTCTGTCAGGGAATAGTTCTGCCATCTTGTTTTAAATTTATTGTTCACCATGATTTTTCTCATCTTTCACAACTTCAATAGGATAGATCGATTTTACTCCTGCTGCTCATTCAATACCCACAGGTGAATAATGAGGCCAGATGACACCTATCCGTCATGTACAGGAAATTAAACCCAAACTTAGGCAACTCTTGTCCTTTACAATGGGCTACAAGCAAACCTGCCTAACTTTTATACTGGAGGGAGATATCATCTCTAAACAATTCTTTCTTCTGCACCTTAGTGATATATTCTGTGTGTTCCAAGCCTGTTCACTATAAAACATTCTTGAAAAGATAGTCCAGAACAAAAGGCAGTCAAGGCATGTAGAAACACAGTTGTTTCTGAACATAGGTGGGTAAACTATTTTAATAATCAATTCAAAGAATTTCCCAAATTATGTATAGTAATGGATCCTCAATGTACTTATAGTTGCTATGAATAGTACATATAGTTTCTATGAATCATTTAAGCCTTTGAAATACTTTCTACTTTAGAGCTGAGTGTTGAAATCTGATTTATTTGTCTTTAATTAAAATAATGTTTTGCCGTCATGTTGCTCCCTGGAAACATGCAAAAAACATGCAAACTTTCAAAGCCACATTTCACAAGGAGGTGGAAAGTTTATGGTTTTGCTAAGAATTCTTAACTAGACCACCATCCTCCTCAAAAACAAACTATATGCCTATAGAGTAAAACTCTGAAAAGGTTAAGTCGTCGTTTTAAAAGCCAAAGATGAAGGAAATGTGAATCATTTCAAACAGGATTTTACTTTTCCAAAAGTGCAAAAATACAAATGAAACTCAGAGGGAAGCTCTCAAATTAGAATTCTGATCTCAGAGCATCAGAGATGTTAGAAGATATTCCTGACAGAATTTTCGGTGAACCTACTCTCATGAGCATGCTCCTGAGGTCAGATACCCCCATGGAACAAGGGGTGAGGGAGGGTGACACAAAGAGAAGCATTGTGTCAGCCCAGTGGCAGGCGTCCTGTGTCTCAAATGTGAGGGGGTCACAGGCACACTCTCATGTGGCCTACAGATTGGCTTTCTGACTCTATTCTAATGGCTAAAGTTTTATTATTATTTTTATATATGTATGAAATAAGAGGATATTTATTTTAAAATGATTTTATAGGGAATGCCTTTATCTTTTAAACAAAGGATCCATGTGCTTTGGAAGAATGGTTGAATTATAAGGGCATGAACTTTGCATTGAAAACTCCTCTGTCTATTTTTCCAAGTACAAATCTTGGGAAATCAGAGGAACTTTAATAGATTCAACTTGCAGTTCAGAAGTTCAGATAATACATATGTCAAATTATGTGTGTGTGTATGTGCGTATGTGTGTACGTGAGTATGTGTGTGTACTGATAAAGGAAATTTAAATGGATTCTTTCCCTCATTATTTTGGCATCCAAGGAAGAACCCCAAAGGGACTCTCTTTGCTGGAAAATTGATATGGTAAGAGCAATTTTTCTCATGTTTCAGATAATACCTTTAAACCCACTTTAAGCCTTAAAGTAATATAACTACTAGGAAAGAGTAACTTTATTCCTGTTTCTTGTCACACTCTGACAGCCAGTAGCGCATATGTCTTAGTTCTAACTTTGTTTATACTGATCAAAAAACTGAAGGTGGTGAATACTTTACTTTAAAACCAGAAAGTTTTTTTCTTCCCACAACTAGTTAGATTTAAGCCCTTTTGAATTATGACCTTCCCTTTTTTCCTTACCTACATTCAAGAAAATTAACATTTTGACACAATTGTGATAAGGTAATTTACAAATTCAGAATAATGTTATTCATTGTTTTTACAAATTCAAAAGTAATGTTAAACTAAGGTGACCACTTGAACGAATTTAAGCTACTCCCGCTTTTCTCATTCTCTCCCATATCAATCAAAATAAACAGTGTGTTACTACTGACAACCAAGGAAAAGGGCCACCTATTTCCATAATCCTTGAAGTGTTTCCGCTAGAAATAATGCAGCAGAGATCAAAATAAAGACTCCACAGCACAGCTTCAATGCCCCTCCCTAGACAGTAATACACTGTTCCATTAAATCCCCCAAATACCGTTTGGGATTACTTTTGCTACAGGAGTCAGAAACAATGGGTACCAATGGTTCTTGGGGTCCAAGGTTTATTGGAGTTATCCCTGGTGTGGTGAGGTTAACTCCTTAAATAGCAAAAAAAAAAAAAAAAAAAAAAAAAAAAACCCAGAAGGAAGAATCTATGGCACAGTTAACCATGCTGACATGGGTATAGAAATCTGGAGCATGGCTTTAGGGTATCAACAAGCAAAACAGAAACTAGAAACCAGATGAAGGCATTCCTCTCTTATGACTACCTGTGGCTCCCGTTTCCTCCCAATTTTAAGCTTGTTGGTTCATTGACTATATTATAGAAATTTTTATCTGTCAGGTTTTTCTTTTCAGATGTGAAAAGAAGATTCTAATAGTAATTAAGTGGAGAATGAAAGAATCCAATGAGAACCTATCAATTCTCATTCAGGGAAAATATCAGGTCCGAATAGAAAGCCTCATAAAATTAACTAAAAGAAAAGTGAAAATGTTCTAGATCATAAAATAAATAGAAGAATCTAGTATACAGGTGAAGAGGATTTTCTGTTGATAAACTGACAAGATTTGCTATATAAGAGAGAGATAGGTAAAATTCAGACATTTGTTTTATACTCTTAACATTAAGAAAATATGGAGTTTATGAAACAAGAGATAAAAGAATATTAAAAGACAACACGGGCTTCCCTGGTGGCGCAGTGGTTGGGAGTCCGCCTGCCGATGCAGGGGACACGGTTTCGTGCCCCGGGCCGGGAGGATCCCACATGCCGGGGAGCGGCTGGGCCCGTCAGCCATGGCCGCTGGGCCTGCGCATCCGGAGCCTGTGCTCCGCAACGGGAGAGGCCACAGCGGTGAGAGGCCCGCATACCGAAAAAAAAAAAAAAAAGACAACACGGTGAAATTTAAATGGAGCTGGAGGAGAGAAAGGAAATCTAAAATGAAAATGAAACGAGATTAGGTCAATACACAAAAATCAATCTTATTTTTACATACTAGCAGCAGAAAAATAAAGATAAACAAAAAGTCCACATAAAAATAGCATTAATAACATAAAATACTTAGAATAAATTAAACAAAATTGTAAGGGTATACACTAAATGCTAAGCATACATTTCTGGGAAATATTAAAGAGGACCCAAATAAATGGCAGTTACATTATGTTCATAGATTTGATGCGTCAGTCTTGTTAAGATGTCATTATAGTTTTAATGAAATCTCAATGAAAATCCCAACAGGCTTTTTTTGTAGAAATTGACAAGTGATTTGTAAAATTTGAATTTGTAAAATTTGAAAAGTCCTAGAGAGTCAAAAAACAATCTTGTAAAAGAAGAACAAAGTGGAGAACTCTTACTACCTGATTTAATATTTACAAACTGCAGCAATAAATACAGTGTGGTACTAGAATAATATAGAGAAATAGGTCAGTGGAAAAGAATATAGAGTCCGGAAATGGAGCTTTGTGAATATAGTCTGAAAGGAGTTTTTTAAATGAATTATTCCTGACAAAAATGAAGATTGACTCCTTTTTCACACAATATACAAAAATGAATTCAAGTGTATTATAGCACTAAACGTAAAAGCTAAAACTATTAAAATTCTAGGATAATATATTCATGGCCTTGTGGGAAACAAAAATTTCTTAGGACATGGAACACACCAGTCACTAAAAAAAAGTGATAAATTGAACATCATCAAAATTTAAAAGGTCTGTTATCAAAAGTCATCTTTAAGAAAATGAAAAGGCCAAAGAGGAATATATATATACACACATACATGTATGTCAAAAGAGCTTTTATATATCTAAAGAACTTTAATAACAAAAACATAACCCACAAAAATGAGGAAAACGCAGACATTTTACAAGATACATTGATGGCCAATAAGGACATGAAAATATGATCGATATAATTAGGTGGTATTACAATTTTTGTTTCAACTATCAAATATGATTTTTAAAACTCATGGCAAAGATAGCCTATTATATTTAAATATCCTAATGTTCTTCTTTCCTTTCTGCAGTTCGAATTCTTTTATTATCATTTCCTGCCTGTTTAGAGAGCTTCTGGTAACCATTCTTAAGGATAGCAACACAGTCTCTTAATATTTCTTCATCTGAGAATGACATTATTTCTCATTTATTCCTAAAGTATATTTTGACAGATGAAGATTTTCAGTTGATAGTTTTTTACTTTCATTACTTGAAAATGTTGTGTCACTTTCTTCTGGTGTCCATGGTTTCAGATGAGAAATCCAGTCATAAGGGAAAAAATGAAATAAGATTAGGAAAAAAAATTTTAAACTAAAAAGTAAACCTACAAAATTAAAATTTGCATTGGAAATAAAGGCAGAAAAACACCATGGAAATTCAAATTATTATATGGAAGGCACTGTTTAGAAGCTTTTCACAACATGCAGAGGAAAGAAAAAAAGAACTAAACATGAAAAAAAAGATAACGTCATATATGAAGTAAAGATAAAGGATATGTAACATGAAGAAGAGTCCAGAAACAAATGGAAGAAAAGTAAGAATAAAAAATCCAAGGGTGATGAGATAATCTGCAGACCTAATGGGCTCCCTGTGCACCAAACAACACTGAGTTTTTTAAAAGCCAGCATATAGACAAATTTAATAACATAAAATTTCTGGAATAAAGGATTTCAGCAGAAAAAGGTAAAGGATGCATACTTGTTAGCAAATGATAGCAAATCATTCTGTTAGAAAATATAAGTAAAAATAAAGTACAAACAAGTTCTAGATTAAGAGCACATCAACTATGACAATAAATGTAGAATTATGACAAAAAAACTAAATCTTTTTCATTACAACAATTTTCCTGTGTTTTTGGTTTTTTTTTTTTTTGCGGTACGCGGGCCTCTCACTGTTGTGGCCTCTCCCGTTGCGGAGCACAGGCTCCGGACGCGCTGGCTCAGCAGCCATGGCTCACGGGCCCAGCCGCCCCGCAGCATGTGGGATCCTCCCGGACCGGGGCACAAACCCGCGTCCCCTGCATCGGCAGGCGGACTCCCAACCACTGCGCCACCAGGGAAGCCCCCTTCCTGTGTTTAAAAACATGGAATTCCTCATAAGGTCGGGAATAAGACAAAGTATTATATTTTTTTCAAAAACTTCCAACCAATGCCATACGAAGCATAACTAATAGATAGAGAAAAACAAGATCATGAGTATTTGGGATTAATCCTGTTATCTATTGAAAAAAATCCAGGAAACAAACTATTTTAATTAATAAGTATTTGGTAAAGTGACTTGTAGTTGGTAAATTGGCTTGTGTTAATATGAGAAAAACAGCTTTAGTAACTGTGTGCAGGAATTGAAATCTTACTCTATTTCATACCCTAGTTCCTGGGATAATGTATCCAACAAATATTTGTTGGTGGAGAACATAATCTCTAATATATCCTGATAGGCTAAAACAAAATCATAAATAAAATATTTATGGATAAAAGGTGGGCCTTTTGATTTGCTATCATTTGCTAACAAGTATGCATTCTTTATAGGAAGCAGTAAAAGAATTAAAGATTTTACCATCCATTAACTCTTCAGTAATCAGAAATTGACTACTTTAAGAGCTTCAGTGCCATTTTTTACCTCAGATTTTGAAGGAATCTAAATTGTATTTGTTGGTATTTAGTTTGGATCTAGCGAGATTAATGTCATACAATAAATCTGTAACTACGTCAGCACTGGCAACCTTATATCTTGGCTCCTAATCTTTATTGGAAAAATGTAAGGGGAAGGCAATGTTCATTGGATTTTTTGTAGCATGGTTGGGGGTAGGGGGTGTAAGAAGTGCGTGAAAGGGCATATATGAGTAGCATGTGTAATATCTATTAATCAATATTATGAAAAATAAAAGTAAATCTTTTAAATGACCACAATTTAATAAATTCCTGCTATGAAGATAGAGTTTTGGTTGGATTTTACTTGTTTCATAGATGTGAAATGAAAATAAACTAGTGGAACTAATTTAAGATCTCCATGTGTCTACCCTCAAAGCACTTCTGGCCAGAGAATAGTATTTTACACAGTAGCAATCTCTCAGGAAGCATTCACCCACACACTACACATCTCCAGATGTTTATCATTTGTGAGTGTTTGGAAAAACAAACTACCATCTGTGTTTCTTACTTTCAATTAGAATGTGTCACCAACAGCTGAAGGTATTCCTAATGCTTTCTTGATCAAAAAATACAAAGAAAATTAATTTTTTTCTTCCCTGTTTCATTGGTAGAAAGATTTAAATTTCCCTGAAAAGATTATTCCTATTATAATAAAATATTCAAGAGTAACATTGTTGCCTACTGTATTAGTTTCTTGGACTGCTGTAACAAAGTATAGACTGGGTGGCTTAAACAACAGTTCTGGAGGCTGGAAGTCCAAGGTCAAGATGTCTGCAGGGTTGGTGTCTTCTGAGACCTCTCACCTTGGTTTGCAGATGACCATCTTCTTTCTGTGTCTTCATATCATCTTCCATCTGCACATGTCCATGTCCAAATTTCCTTTTCTTATGAGGACAATCCTAATGATCTCATTTTCACTTAATTACCCCTTTAATGACCCTATCTCTGCAAACAGTCATGTTCTGAGCTACTGGGAGTTAGGGCATAAAAACTGGGGGATGGGCACACAGTTTAGAATAACACGTTCTTATTCACCTTGAGGTCTGAAAATCCAGGCTTATTGGAAAGTTAGTAATTATTCCGGTGTAGTGTAAATGAACCACCAAGTCTGTTGAGTACCAAAATCTGGAGAATCTCTGTTCTAGTAACTTTTCATTTAAAGTTTTTGGCATCAAAGAGAGCCAGTGGGTAATGTCATTTAGAGGGTAGCACATGTGTCTAGTCTTGATTATGATTTGGCAAAGTTTATGGCTAAGATATGTTCAAAAGGGTATGGTTGAAATGTTCAACAAGACCTAATGAATATGAATTGTAGAGCAACTTTGGAAGCCTGTGTGGTCAGAGAGGCCAGTGAAGTTCCTAATGGGGAAGCGAGTGGCACTTTCTGGTCAAGAAAATAGACAGATGGTAGAAAACAATGTAGTCCTTTTTTTTTATTACTATTAATTTATTCATTCATTCAATCAACAAGCCTTTTGTTACCTTTTATATGCTGGACAGTGAGGTAGACACTGAACACAGAAAGAAAAATAAAGCATGGTCTCTCCCCTCAAGTTTTTACTGTTTATGTGGGAGGGAAAGACATATCAAGCCAAAATTATATGGGCTTCCCTGGTGGTGCAGTGGTTGAGAGTCCGCCTGCCGATGCAGAGGACACGGGTTCATGCCCCGCTCCGGGAAGATCCCACATGCCGCGGAGCAGTTAATCCTGTGCGCCACAACTACTGAGCCCGCGTGTCACAACTACTGAATCCCACACGCCTAGAGCCCTGCTCTGCAACAAGAGAAGCCAGCGCAATGAGAAGCCTGTGCACCACAACGAAGAGTAGCCCCTGCTCGCCGCAACTAGAGAAAGCCCACACACAGCAACGAAGACCCAACGCAGCCAAAAATAAGTAAATTTATAAAAAACTAAATAAATAAGCTGAAAGATTATGACCTTTTTTCTCAAGTTTCATAAGTTTTTATTGTGTAGTGATGTGAACTTAAGTCAGTATCAACTAATTTATCGAAATCTTCACTTCAGAGTGATTGCCATATATTACTTGGTACCGACTGTTTATACATTTTGAGTCTGCTAACAATTTTGATTAAAGAGTGAACATGAAAATGAGGTTTAGTTTAGTCTCTTACTTCAGGTGTTCATGCACTTAAAAACAAAAACAGCAGAGGCCCCAAGAGTGAAAACACCAACAATGAAAACTTGTACTTCAGTGAGTCAGAAGAGAAAAGCTTTGTTTTTCACATTAATTTCAAATTAATGTGGCTTTGTTGTCAAATGACATATGTTAAGTTTCATATTTGTTGCCTTTTCCTGGAAAATGAAGAAAATCAAATTTGTGCAGGGATGCTTTGGAAGTGAAATATGCTGGTCAGTTGTACCTGTGAAATGAACATGAAAGATGATGGAATGTTCTTCCCCATGGCTTTAGGGAACTAGGACAGACAATCATCTGGTGTCATTATCTGCAGTGCCTCCACTTCTAACCCATTTTTAACCCTTTTCAAACTAATAATAATATAACTACCATTAATCGACTGCTGTCTATGTGCCAGGCAGTTTTCCACTTCTCATGCGTTGACTCATTTAATCACATAACAATCCTGAGGTAGCCCCTGCTATTCCTCGTTTTACTTATGGGGAACCTGAGGCTCTGAGATGTTAAAACAATTTACCTCAAATCACAAAGCTAGTAGAAGTATAATCTGAATTTGAATCTTAGTAGCTTGGCTCCAGAGATGACACTCTGAACTACTAAACCATTCCACCTCTGCAGTGTTCTGAAATACTATAGAAATCCTATGCCCTGGCTCCACAAACCTCTTTTGCTTATCTGATAATTTCAACCTTCAACCCTTCAAGACTTTTCATAGTTAAATATTACTTTACTCATCCAATTGTATTTCCCAAAGGACCTTTTATTTATACATTCAATAAGCATTTATTAAATATCTATCATATGCCAAGAGCTATTCATGTTACAGGAGATACAAAGTTGAATATGCTATGATTACTGATTTTCAGGAACTTAAAAATTAGGAATGCTGACAAATAAATAATTATATTTTTCCTTTCCCTACCTCGTTACTTCTACTAAGTTATTTCCCTTTTTCTGTGTCTCTCGACCTTTTGCTAACGTGGTTCTGCCTGTGTCTTATGGATCTGCTTGAATTAATAAGTCAATATCCAGGATAAAATGTCCATGTTCAGAAAAATTCAAATTCCTGACTCTCTCATTATGTACTGGCTAGCCCATAATTGGCTGACTTTGTTTCTAGCACCATTTAATGCTTCACCCACTCAAATATGTATTAGTGGTTTTACAAAATACAAAGTATAGTATAGCTATTTTATCATATGGGAACATTGAATATATTTATTTTATCTTCCAGAAAGAGGTACCTGCAGGCTCATAGCCTATCCATTATAAATAGGATCAAAATCACTGATGAGATAATGGGCTTTGAACCCTGTGGATTTTAGTGAGATTGAAAGAAAGTAGGAATCGGAAATGTTACTGAAATTAAACTTGAAGGTACAGTGGAGAGAAAGTTGTAGGAATTCTTGTTCTGTGACATGAACTTTTCTTGTAAAGAAGAAGATTTTTCTGATTGTTTCCATTTTTATGCCATTTTCTGTGCTGTTTTCTTATGTGGACCACCTGTGCCTTCCTATTTATCAATCTAAAACTCAATTTTCAAAGCTTACGGTAATCATGTTCTTTTATTTATTTATTTTTTTTGTGGTACGCGGGCCTCTCACTGTTGTGGCCTCTCCCGTTGCGGGGCACAGGCTCCGGACGCGCAGGCCCAGCGGCCATGGCTCACGGACCCAGCCGCTCCGCAACATGTGGGATCTTCCCAGACTGGGTCGTGAACCCACGTCCCCTGCATCAGCAGGCGGACTCTCAACCACTGCGCCACCAGGGAAGCCCAATCATGTTATCTTGAATGTCTCAAACAGATATTGAGTTTTCTTAAAATAATTGTAAGGAATGTTTAAACTCATGTTCTCTTTATTTTTTTTATAAAATGCCAGGCATGATTATCAGAATTTATGCCCCTGAAATAAATATCTAAGGCCTTTAATTCCCCTATAAAGTTGCAGTTCATGTATTCATGAGGTTTTTTTTCTTATCTCTTTTCCATTTCCTTGTCTCTAGTTTTTTGTTGTTGTTTTGTTTTTACCTATGGCAAAGGTTGAATATCTATTACTTCATTTAAAAGGTCAAAATTATGTGGGCAAAATTAAGAACTATAAAATCAGCCTGTAGCTTGGAAGTTTTCTGTCAAGCTGGTAGGAGTTGAATGGACATGGTGGGGAAGAGGCAAAAGATGATCCACACCTGTGTGTCTGTTCTTAATAACAGATGTATGAGCCAATGAATGATCAGACAAATATTGAAAATTAGATAATGACGCAAAGCAATATAATGTTGTTAAGTTTTAAATACCATGGGTAATGTGTCATTGAAGTTAAATGGAAATAATTACTGTGAGCTAAGGTAATAAGAAAGTCTTCATGGCGGAAGTAGCATTTGAACTGAACTTAGTAGGAGAGGTTAGATTTTTATTGATAGAGAAATCATGAGGGCTTTTGCAGATGAGAGGAAAATCTGAGTGAGGACACAATATACATGGTCTGTAGGAAGCAGGGTTATCATGAACAATGGGAATATTTGGCCATTGAACCAATTTTTAAAAAAATTTTAAATTATGTTAATTTTAAATGATGTTTCCCTGTTGCCTTTGACCACAATAAAGCTATCACCTCAGGGAAAAAGAGGTACTACCTAAAAGAAACAAATAATTTACTGATCACCTTTATGTTTCAAACGTAATCTTTGAAAAGCTAACTTCTTTGAGAGTAAAGGCACACAGTCATCTTAAGGCAAGACCTGTGAAGAGAGAAAGTTATTTTCTAAATTCCAAAAGCTCCCCCTTTGCAACTTCAAAGTTCCTCAGAGGTTTAATCACGGATTGTATTCATAGTGGAAAATGGGATGTAGAGAGAGTCCATAGCTGACAAAGAGTGAAAGGGAAAAGCCCACACGGTCCTGGATAGTAGGAAAATATGTGGAAAGACCAAGTTAGGAGGTGAGAGACGAATGCCCTGCCCCCCCCCCCAATCAGGGTGTGTAGGATGTAGAAACATCCAGATGGATTAGGACTAGAGAGGAAGGTGACAGAATCTTTACACAAAAACCTTAGGTTGATATAAAAATCTGGGTGCTATTGGGCTATAGATTTTTCTTGTACATTCGTAGCACAGAGTGTGGGACAGAAAGAGTGGAGAGGAGGGACCTACAAGACATCCCCAGGAGAGCACTTCCAGGTCTCCCTGAGCTCTGGTTACATGGAGGACGCCCAGCACTCCTACTTACCCTGTGAGGGACATAGCAGGTAGCTGACAACAGAGAATAACGGGGTTGCCATAGTGAGGGGCAGTGGGACTCCACAGCAGAGGATGTGATGTCCCAGCCTAGGCCGAGAGGAGGAGGAGGCTGGGAGTGGGATTCAGAGAATCCCAGAGTAAAGGCAGAGCTCGATCAGTGGTGGAGGGGTGATCACCAGGGTCCTGACCATGCTGAGAACAGGCCGTGCATGGGCACCAGGTGGCGAGAACAGTCTTCTCAGAGTCCAGTGAGGAGCGCAAAGGAGAGCGTCAGGGTTTGCACAAAGAGTAGCTGCTTGCCAGCCATGTCCTGAGGACACAGATACTTCCTCTTATATGCAGATGCTGCCTTAGGTGGGAAGGGAGAGAAACTTTAAAGACAAGAAGTCCTTTTTGGGTATTTTGAACCTAAATTTGACTGTTCCTACGTTAAAAAGAGACTAAGCTTATTGAAAGCAAAAATTTAAGCTAGAAGAGATTAAGATACCTTTAAAAGGCAAATTTAAGGTTATTATTATTTTTTGTTTAGTTTTGTTTTGCTTTCCCTATGACTCAAAGGGATGGAAGTTCAGATCACTTATCGAAAATAAAGATGCTGCATTTTTTAGCCATCTTAATTGTAGTTGGTTTTGGAGCCAGTCAGCTTGAGTTTTGGAGGCTATGAATAAACCAAGCCTCCTAAGGTGGAGTGTTCGTGTTAGGAAATAGTGATCCATAGAGTTAGAAAAATATAAATAGTTGTCTGAATGTGGGAACACCAATATATTGAAGTTGGATCTGAAAATATGTTCAGTATATTTTATATGAAAAAGTGCTCTAATTTCAAAAGTTCCAGAAGATGAACCCCAGAAGAAATGTTGGATGCATTTTCCTCTGGCTCTGGCTTTATCTAAGCCATGAGTATAGTCCATCTGGGAGATTCTGAGCTAGGACCGTGTGGAACATAATAGGTCATGTGGTGCTTTAGTTACTCCAGCAGTATGTGTGTGTAAGTGTGCCTGTATGCATGTATGTGTGTAAGTGTGCATGTCTGTGTGCATAAGTGTGTATTTGTGCATGTCTTCTATGGAAAGCTGCTACAGGCTGACTTCCGTTTTTTGGTCAGAATGTGTTCATGAAAACCACATACTGGATCTGAGACTCACAAAGTGGATCATATTTTTCCTACCCAAATGATGTTATAATTTTGGTTTGAATTTAAGACACAGCATCAAATAAATCATAGCTGTAATCAACACTATAACTACAAAGGGAAAAATTCAGTTGCTACACCTTTATAAATTATATCATAACGTTATGAACTGTGGATATAAGTATTATATAAAATGATTATAGGTGGGACTCCAATATATAGAGTATATATATAATATACTCTACAGATAACTTAGCTTTATCATATATTTGGTCAAATGTTAAATTATGATAACTATTAATCTTTAATTCATAATTTTACTTGCCATTTTGAAACTGGGAAAACACTTTAAGGAATAATTTATGACCAGGTCTTTTAAAATAAGGTGGTCTGAAATTTTATCTTTCTTTTATATATTTTGATAAGTCTCAACTGATCTTCAACTAGTGTTATTTAATGTAAAACTACCTACTAAAGTAATTCTTTAAGACTTCATTAAGAACTTTATTCTAAATAATTTAGAGAAAAGAAAAATCGTTTGCATGTTGCATTTGTTGTCTATAGCTTTATAACAGGTTACCATACACTTAACATACTGAAACAATACATTTATCACCTCAGTTTCTTTGGGTCAGGAATCTAGGCACAGCTCAACTGTGTCCTCTGCTTCAGGGTTTCTCATAAGGCTATAATCAACGTGTCAGTCAGGGCTCCTGGGGTCTCTTCTGAAGCTCAACTGGGGAAGGATCTCCCTCCTACTGCTTGTTGATAGAATTCAGTTCCTCAAGGGTGTTGGACTGAGGGCCTCAGTTCCTAATTGGCAATTGGCCAGAAGCCATCCTGAGTTCTTTGTTGTGTGGGCCTCAAAAACGTGGCAACTTCTTTCATCAAAGTGGGCAAGCCAAAAAAGCAATAAAGTGTGCTAGCAAGATGGAAGCCACAGTTTTTCATAACCCAACCACGGAAATGATGTGCAATCAACTTAGCTGCATTCTACTAGTTAGAAGCTGAGATGCTATGTTTAGCCAATTTTCAATGGGAGAGGATTATATAAGGGCTTGAGTACCAGAAAGCAGGGATCAAGGACCATCTTAGAGCCATCCTGACATGGATGTTTTCATCATGTTGACCTTTACTTATCTCATTTTCTTGTTTTCTTTCTCACGTACAGTGCTCTTGAAGGGAAAAAACTCACAGTATCGTGAGTGGAAAAGGGACCAGAACATATGTGCTTTTTGTATTGCTTATAGAGCAAAGTGGTAGGTTGATGGTATGGTTATAACCTTGATGCTTTCATGATACTAAGAGGCATTGTAATAAATGGGCATGGCAGAAAATATTTCCTAGGGAAGATGAATCTCAAGGCAGTATCTTTTTTTTTTTTTTTTTGTGATACGCGGGCCTCTCACTGTTGTGGCCTCTCCCATTGCGGAGCACAGGCTCCGGACACGCAGGCTCAGCGGCCATGGCTCACGGGCCCAGCCGCTCCACGGCATGTGGGATCTTCCCGGACCGGGGCACGAACCTGTGTCCCCTGCATCGGCAGGCGGACTCTCAACCACTGCGCCACCAGGGAAGCCCAGTATCTTTGTTTTACTAATCATGGCATTGAGTGGGGTTGTAAACTGAACAGTGAGTTCAATTGTTGCTTCAGAAGGACTGCAGATGAAACTATAGTTAAGAAAGGTGGGGGCATCAAAAAAAGATATTTTACGTATGGAGCAACTGTAGAAAGCAAAAACTGATGAGATGACTAAGATGTTTAAAGGTGATTTGGGGAGGGTTTTGCTGTGCAAAGTTCAGTTTAACTCTCTCTTCTGTAGTCTCATGAAATTTCCAGTAAAAATCTCCATCAGTGAGACATCATTTGAAATGTGGGTGAGCAATGAGATACTGAGATTGGTGTTAAGGCAAAGGCAGAGCAGCCCTTGCTGACTTCATTGGGAATATAGTGTGAACAGGGTATTATGCTGTGGTTGGGAAAACATGGTCTTAGTGTTCAAGTCCAGGCTGTACCACATATTAGCTGTGTGACCTAATCCAACTAAACTCTCAATCAAATGTCAGAACCCATAGGCTGAACATGGCTTACACTGTTTGGCCTATACTTTAAATGCCTTCAAAATTGCCCAATCTCCAGCCTGTACTCTATTTTTCATACCTGTCCCTTTTATTCCTATATGGCACCTGCCTGTAATGCAGGTAAATAAAATAAGCCTTACTGCAGCGATTCTCAACCTCAGCACTGTTGACTTTTTTTTTTTTTAAACATCCTTATTGGAGTATAATTGCTTTACAATGGTGTGTTAGTTTCTGCTGTATAACAAAGTGAATCAGCTATACGTATACATATATCCCATATCTCCTCCCTCTTGCATCTCCCTCCCTCCCTCCCTATCCCACCCCTCTTGATGGTCACAAAGCACTGAGCTGATCACCCTGTGCTATGCGGCTGCTTCCCACTAGCTATCTGTTTTACATGTGGTAGTGTATATATGTCCATGCCACTCTCTCACTTCGTCCCAGCTTACCCTTCCCCCTTCCCCATAGCCTCAAGTCCATTCTCTGCATCTGCGCCTTTATTCCTGTCCTGCCCCTAGGTTCTTCAGAAACACTTTTTTTTTTTTTAAGATTCCATATATAAGTGTTAGCGTATGGTATCTGTTTTTCTCTTTCTGACTTACTTCACTGTGTATGACAGTCTCTAGGTCCATCCAACTCACTACAAATAACTCAATTTCATTTATTTTTATGGTGGAGTAATATTCCATTGTATACATGTGCCACATCTTCTTTATCCATTCATCTGTCGATGGACACTTAGGTTGCTTCCCTGTCCTGGCTATTGTAACTAGAGCTGTGGTGAACATTATGGTACATGAGCCTTTGAATTATGGTTTTCTCAGGGTATGTGTCCAGTAGTGGGATTGCTGGGTCGTATGGTAGTTCTATTTTTAGTTTTTTAAGGAATCTCCATACTGTTCTCCATAGTGGCTGTATCAATTTACATTGCCACCAACAGTGCAAGAGGGTTCCCTTTTCTCCACACCCTCTCCAGCATTTACTGTTTGTAGATTTTTAGATGATGGCCATTATGACTGGTGTGAGGTGATACCTCATTGTACTTTTGATTTGCATTTCTCTAATGATTAGTGATGTTGAGCATCCTTTCATGTGTTTGTTGGCAATCTGTATATCTTCTTTGGAGAAATGTCGACTTAAGGTCTTCTGCCCGTTTTTGGATTGGGTTGTTTGTTTTTTTGGTATTGAGCTGCATGAGCTGCTTGTATATTTTGGAGATTAATCCTTTGTCAGTTGCTTCGTTTGAAAATATTTTATCCCATTCTGGGGGTTGTCTTTCAGTCTTGTTTATGGTTTCCTTTGCTGTGCAAAAGCTTTTAAGTTTCATTAGGTCCCATGTGTTTATTTTTGTTTTTATTTCCATTTCTCTAGGAGATGGGTCAAAAGGGATCTTGCTGTATTTATGTCATAGAGTGTTCTGCCTATGTTTTCCTCTAAGAGTTTGATAGTGTCTGGCTTTACATTTAGGTCTTTAATCCATTTTGACTTTATTTTTGTGTACGGTGTTAGGGAGTGTTCTAATTTCATTCTTTTACATGTAGCTGTCCAGTTTTCCCAGCACCACTTACTGAAGAGGCTGTACATTGTATATTCTTGCCTCCTTTATCCATGATAAGGTGGCCATATGTGCATGGGTTTATCTCTGGGCTTTCTATCATGTTCCATTGATCTATATTTCTGTTTTACTGCCAGTACCATACTGTCTTGATTACTGTAGGTTTGTAGTATAGTCTGAAGTCAGGGAACCTGATTCCTCCAGCTCCATTTTTTTCTCTCATGATTCTTTGGTGATTCAGGGTCTTTTGTATTTCCATACAAATTGTGAATTTTTTTGTTCTAGTTCTGTGAAAAATGCCGTTGGTAGTTTGATAGGGATTGCATTGAATCTGTAGATTGCTTTGGGTAGTAGAGTCATTTTCACAGTGTTGATTCTTCCAATCCAAGAACACAGTGTATCTGTCCATCTGTTTGTATCATCTTTAATTTCTTTCATCAGTATCTTATAGCTTTCTGCATATAGGTCATCTGTTTCCTTAGGTAGGTTTATGCCTAGGTATTTTATTCTTCTTGTTGCAGTGGTAAATGGGAGTGTTTCCTTAATTTCTCTTTCAGATTTTTCATCATTAGTGTATAGGAATGCAAGAGATTTCTGTGCATTAATTTTGTGTCCTGCTACTCTACCAAATTCATTGATTAGCTGTAGTAGTTTTCTGGTAGCATCTTTAGGTTTCTCTGTGTATAGCATCATGTCATCTGCAAACAGTGTCAGTTTTACTTTTTTGTTCCGATCTGGATTCCGTTTATTTCTTTTTCTACTCTTATTGCTATGGCTAAAACTTCCATGACTATGTTGAATAATAGTGGTGAGAATGGGCAACCTTGTCTTGTTCCTGATCTTAATGGAAATGGTTTCAGTTTTTCACCATTGAGAATGCTGTTGGCTGTGGGTTTGTCATATATGGCCTTTATTATGTTGAGGTAAGTTCCCTCTATGCCTACTTTCTGAAGGGTTTTTATCATAAATGCATGTTGAATTTTGTTGAAAGCTTTTTCTGCATCTGTTCAGCTGATCATATGGTTTTTATCCTTCAGTTTGTTAATATGGTGTATCACAATGATTGATTTGCATATACTGAAGAATTGTTGCATTCCTGGGATAAACCCCACTAGATCATGGTGTATGATCCTTTTAGTGTGCTATTGGATTCTGCTTGCTAGTATTATGTTGAGGATTTTTGCATTTATGTTCATTAGTGATATTGGCCTGTAGTTTTCTTTTTTTGTGACATGTTTGTCTGGTTTTGGTATCAGGGTGATGGTGGCCTCATAGAATGAGTTTGGGAGTGTTCCTCCCTCCTGTAGGAAGAGTTTGAGAAGGATAGATGTTAGCTCTTCTCTAAATGTTTGATAGATTTTGCCTGTGAAGCCATCTGGTCCTGGGCTTTGATTTGTTGGAAGACTTTTGCTCAGTTTCAATTGCAGTGCTTGTGATTGGTCTGTTTATATTTTCTATTTCTTCCTGGTTCAGTCTTGGCAGGTTGTGCATTTCTAAGAATTTGTCCATTTCTTCCAGGTTGTCCATTTTATTGGCATAGAGTTTCTTGTAGTAATCTCTCATGATCCTTTGTATTTCTGCAGTGTCCGTTGTCACTTCTCTTTTTTATTTCTAATTCTATTGATTTGAGTCTTCTCCCTTTTTCGCTTGATGAGTCCGGCTAATGGTTATCAATTTTGTTTATCTTCTCAAAGAACCAGCTTTTAGTTTTATTGATCTTTGCTGTTGTTTCCTTCATTTCTTTTCCACTGATTTCTGATCTGATCTTTATGATTTCTTTCCTTCTGCTAACTTTGGATTTATTTTGTTCTTTCTCTAATTGCTTTAGGTGTAAGGTTAGGTTGTTTATTTGGGATTTTTCTTGTTTCTTGAAGTAAGATTGTACTGCTATAATCTTTCCTCTTAGAACTGCTTTTGCTGCATTCCATAGGTTTTGGTTCGTCGTGTTTTCATTGTCATTTGTTTCTAGGTATTTTTTGATTTCCTCTTTGATTTCTTCAATGAACTCTTGGTTATTTAGTAGTGTATTATTTAGCCTCCATATGTTTGTATTTTTTACAGATTTTTTTCCTGTTATTGATATCTAGTCTCATAGCATTGTTGTCAGAAAAGATACTTGATATGATTTCAATTTTCTTAAATTTACCAAGGCTTGATTTGTGACCCAAGATATGATCTATCCTGGAGAATTTTCCATGAGCACCTGAGAAGGAAGTGTATTCTGTTGTTTTTGGATGGAATGTCCTATAAATATCAATTAAGTCCATCTCGTTTAATGTATCATTTAAAGCTTGTGTTTCCTTATTTATTTTCATTTTGGATGATCTGTCCATTGGTGAAAGTGGGGTGTTAAAGTCCCCTACTATGATTGTGTTACTGTGTATTTCCCCTTTTAAAGCTGTTAGCATTTACCTTATGAATTGCAGTGCTCCTATGTTGGGTGCATAAATATTTACAGTTGTTATATCTTCTTCTTGGATTGATCCTTTGATCATTATGTAGTGTCCTTTGTCTCTTGTAATAGTCTTTATTTTAAAGTCTATTTTGTCTGATATGAGAATTGCTACTCCAGCTTTCTTTTGATTTCCATTTGCATGGAATATCTTTTTCCATCCCCTCACTTTCAGTCTGGATGTGTCCCTAGGTCCGAAGTGGGTCTCTTGGAGACAGCATATATAGAGGTTTTGTTTTTGTATCCTTTCCGCCAGTCCATGTCTTTTGGTTGGGGTATTTATTGTATTTACATTTAAGGTAGTTATTGATATGTATGTTCCTATTACCATTTTTTAAATTGTTTTGGGTTTTTTATTGTAGGTTTTTTCCTTCTCTTGTGTTTCCTGCCTAGAGAAGTTCCTTTAGCATTTGTTGTAAAGCTGGTTTGGTGGTGCTGAATTCTCTTACGTTTTGCTTGCCTGTATGGTTTTAATTTCTCTGTTGAATCTGAATGTGATCCTTGCTGGGTAGAGTAATCTTAGTTGTAGGTTTTTTCCCTTTCATCACTTTAAATATGTCCTGCCACTCCCTTGTGGCTTGCAGAGTTTCTGCTGAAAGATCAGCATTTAACCTTATGGGGATTCCCTTGTATGTTATTTGTTGCTTTTCCCTTGCTGCTTTTAATATTTTTTCTTTGTATTTAATTTTTATAGTTTGATTAATGTGTGTCTTGGTGTGTTTCTCCTTGGATTTTTCCTGTATGGGACTCTCTGTGCTTTCTGGACTTGATTGACTATTTCCTTTCCCCTATTAGTTTCAACTATAATCTCTTCAACTATTTTCTCAGTCCCTTTTTTTTTCTCTTCTTCTGGGACCCCTATAATTCAAATGTTGGTGCATTTAATGTTGTCCCAGAGGTCTCTGAAACTGTCCTCAATTCTTCTCATTCTTTTTTCTTTATTCTGCTCTGCAGTAGTTATTTCCACTATTTTATCTTCCAGGTCACTTATCTGTTCTTCTGCCCCAGTTATTCTGCTACTGATTCCTTCTAGAGAATTTTTAATTTCATTTATTGTGTTGTTCATCATTGTTTGTTCGCTCTTTAGTTCTTCTATATCCTTGTTAAATGTTTCTTGTATTTCCTCCATTCTATTTCCAAGATTTTGCATGATTTTACTATCATTACTCTGAATTCTTTTTCAAGTAGACTGCCTATTTCCTCTTAATTTGTTTGGTCTGGTGGACTTTTACCTTGCTCCTTCATCTGTTATGTATTTCTCTGTCTTCTCATTTTGCTTAACTTACTGTGTTTGGGGTCTCCTTTTTGCAGGCTGCAGGTTCATAGTTCCCGTTGTTTTTGGTGTCTGCCCTCAGTGGGTAAGGTTGGTTCAGTGGGTAGTGTAGGCTTCCTGGTGGAAGGGACTTTTGCCTGTTTTCTGGTGGATGAAGCTGGATCTTGTCTTTCTGGTGGGCAGGACCGAGTCCAGTGGTGTGTTTTGGGATGTCTGTGAACTTACTATTATTTTAGGCAGCCTCTCTGCTAATGGGTGGGGTTGTGTTCCTGTCCTGCTAGTTGTTTGGCATAGGGTGCCCAGCACTGTAGCTTGCTGGTCGTTGAGTGGAGCTTGGTCTTAGCATTGAGATGGAGATCTCTGGGAGGTCTTTCACTGTTTGATATTATGTGGGGCTGGGATGTCTCTAGTGGAGCAATGTCCTGAACTTGGCTCTCCTACCTCAGAGGCTCAGGCCTGACACCTGGTCAGAGCACCAAGACCCTGTCATCCATATGACTCAGAGGAAATGGGAGAAAAAAAAAGAAAGAAGAAAGAAAATAAAGTTATTTTTTAAAAAATTATTAAAAAATAAAAAGTTAAAAAAAATGCAAGAAGAGAGCAACCAAACCAAAAAACAAATCCACCAATGATAACAAGCGCTAAAACCTGTTAAAAAAAAAAAAGAAAACTGACAGTCAGAACCCTAGGACAAATGGTAAAAGGAAACCTATACAGACACAATCACAAAAAGAAGTATACACATACACACTCACAAAAGGAGAAAAAGAAAATATATATATATATACAAAAAAAAAAGACAGCAACCAAATCAATAAACAAATCTACCAATGATAATAAGCTCTAAATACTAAACTAAGATAAACATAAAACCAGAAACAAATTAGATGCAGAAAGCAAACCCCAAGTCTACAGTTGCTCCCAAAGTCCACCACCTCAATTTTGGTATGATTTGTTGTCTATTCTGGTGTTCCACAGATGCAGGGTACATCAAGTTGATTGTGGAAATTTAATCTGCTGCTCCTGAGGCTGCTGGGAGACATTTCCCTTTCTCTTCTTTCTTCACACAGCTCCTGGGGTTCAGCTTTGGATTTGGCCACGCCTCTGCGTGTAGGTCGCCTGAGGGTGTCTGTTCTTCATTCAGACAGGATGGGGTTAAAGGAGCAGCTGATTCCGGGGCTCTGGCTCACTCAGGCCGGGGCAAGGGAGGGGTATGGAACGTGGGGTGAGCCTGTGGCAGCACATGCCAACATGACATTGCAACAGCCTGAGGTGCACTGTGTGTTCTCCCGGGGAACTTGTCCCTGGATCACGGGACCCTGGCAGTGGCGGGCTTCAGAGGCTCCCGGGATGGGAGGTGTGGATAGTGACCTGTACTTGCACACAGGCTTCTTGGTGACTGAGGTAGCAGCCTTAGCGTCTCATGCCCATCTCTGGTGTCTGCGCTGATATCCGTGGCTCACGCCCATCTCTGGAGCTCGTTTAGGTGGTGCTCTGAATCCCCTCTCCTTGTGCACCCCTAAACAATGGTCTCCTGCCTCTTTGGCAGGTCTAGAGTTTTTCCTGGACTCCCTCCTGGCTAGCTGTGGCGCACTAGCCCCCTTCAGGCTGTGTTCACACAGCCAACCCCAGTCCTCTCCCTGGGGTCTTACCTCCAAAGCCCAAGCCTCAGCTCCCAGCCCCAACCCGTCCCAGAGGGTGAGCAGACAAGCCTCTCAGGCTGATGAGGCTGATGAGTGCTGGTTGGCACCGATCCTCTGTGCAGGAATCTCTCCACTTTGCCCTCTGCACCCCTGTTGCTGAGCTCTCCTCCGTGGCTCCGAAGCCTACCCCACCCCACGCCCACCCCCCATCTCCACCAGAGAAGGGGCTTCCTAGTGTGTGGAAACTTTTTCTCCTTCACAGCTCCCTCACAGAGGGGCAGGCCCCATCCCTATTCTTTTGTCTCTGTTTTTTCTTTTTTGTTTTGCTCTACCCACATATGTGGGGAGTTTCTTGCATTTTGGGAAGTCTGAGGTCTTCTGCCAGCGTTCAGTAGGTGTTCTGTAGGAGTTGTTCCACATGTAGATGTGTTCTTGATGTATTTGTGTGGAAGGAGGTGATCTCCATATCTTACTCGTCCGCCATCTTGAAGTTCCCCCAGCACTATTGCCATTGGGGGCTGGATAATTCTTTGTTGTGAAGGGCTGTTCTGTACCCAGTAGATTCCAGTGGCATCCACCCTCCACCCTCCTTTAAGTTATGACAACCAAAAATGTCTTCAGGTGGTGTCCTGTGTCTGCTTGTAGTGGAGGGAGGAATAAATCACCCATGGTTGAGAACCACTGCCTTAGAGGGTTGTTTGGTGGAGCAAAATGAAGTGTGACATCTCAAAGCACCTAAAAGGGTACTTAAAATGTAATAGGGACTCAACAAATGATGGTTTTCCTCTAAAATTTGGCATTGGAGAATAGAATCTTATACATGGAGTTAACTCAATGTAAGTCTACTGAAACATGGAAGGCAAATAATCCTGTGTTAATAATGATAATTTATATAGCTACTAATTTGAGAAATCATTTGTTACAGGTATTTGTGTGTATACATAAAAGGTGACCCTCACCTCTAAAGCCAGACCAATCGGGCTTCCATCGCTGTCTGTTCCAATTAATACTGTGTGCTCTGGGGAAGTCCTTCACACTTCCTGAGGGACTTTATCTGTAAAATACCTTATTAATAAAATGGAGTAACAGTGACATGGATATCATGGTGTTGGATGATTCAGTCACTCATTCGTTCAATGTATACCTATTGAGCATCTCTTATGTTCCAGGTGTAGGAAATGTGAGATAGTCTCTGCCATGTTGAGAATTCGTTAGTGAGGAATCAAATGATGAACAAATAAATTAAAAATGTAATAATTCCAGGATGTAACAGTTGTTCTGAAGATAAAGAGAGATAACAAGGATAAGGAATAATAGAAGATGCTCTCTTAGACAGAGTAGTCAAGGAAATCCCCTCTTATAAGGCAGTATTTGAGCAGAGGCTTGAATGAAGGGAGAGAAAGACAGTATGGTCATATCTGGGGCAAGGGCACCCGAGGGAGAAAACACAGCAAGTGCAGAGACATGAAGATATTAATGATCTTGGATTGTTCATGGCACAGGAAGAGGCTAGGGTTGCTATAGGGAGTATATTGCATAGTCAGTTCATTCACTTCTAGATTTTTATGTTTTTTTTTCTTATCACCAAATACTCTTCTTTAGGAAACTCAAAAATTTATATAATGTAGGAAGTGAGATGAGGTTCTTAGGTGGTATCATCCTGCATGACATGTTATTAAAGAACAGTTCCATAGAGGCAACTATCCAAGAAAATGGAACAAGATGAAAATAATCTTGTAGAATTTAATGTGTGGTGGCAACGTTTTGTGGCTTGAAGTGTAAGGGATGAGAACAGCATGTGAATTCCAAGAAAGCATCACAGAATGGAAAGTGGATTTACAATGTGTCAGACAGGGTGGCAACATCTTGTGGCATGTGGCTCGTATCTCAGTGATGGGAAAGGTATGTCCTGTGACTGCTTCTCGCCTGTGGCACACCACAAGGGAGGAGTTGGCAGCCATATCCAAAATACATCAGCAGCAAGTTTAGCATATGACCAGCCACGATCTTCTTTTTTTATTTTTCCTAAAGTGTGATTCTTTTTTTACGTATCCCAAAGGGCTCTACATAAAACAGAAATGAAGGAAGATTGAAGGAGAGAGGATAGGAGGCAGTTATGAGACTTAACATCTTTTTTAGACTAACCATATTGGATTTAGGATCCCAACACATGTGACAAGCATACTAAAATACTTTTTTATATTTTATTTTTACTTTTTAACATGCGTTTAGTTGGTTAAAATTTGCTTCATTGAGAATATTGCATGGTGAGTTGACAAGCGCAGTATCAACAGTATCAACAAGCGCAAAGTTCAGAGGAGGGTCGCCAAGTACAAAGTAAATAAAATGGAGGACAGTTGAAGCGAAAGAAGTCTATTCGGTTGAGGCTTTAGTGAAGGAGGGGTACTATCAAAACTGAAGACTTAAGCAAAAAGAAAGTTAGAATACAAGGAAAGAAAGAGGAAAGGAGGGTGATGGTGGGAGGTTTTCACCACCATGACTTGTTACACTTGAAATCCAAGAAAAAGGTAAACTAACAATAAATTCTGAGTTTAATCACTAACCTCATAGCAATTTAGTTTTATGTGTTTGTGTCATGTATGTGAAGTCAACTGACTTCAGGCAGAATCACCTTTACTAAAGGCAAGTTTAGAGCATGGATACCGAAACTGTATAGTATTGGGACTATAGCAATTAGTGTATGAATTTATCATACTCTCTCCAAAGGGCTTATTTTGAGTTAGCAAATTATGTAATTAATGCAGAAACACTTATGAAAATGAACTCAGTTGATACTTGTGGTCTGGATCAAGAATAAAAATATCCAGTATGGTAATTAATAATTATCCAGGGTGTAATTATTAGGTTTATGGTCAAAAGTTCATTAGCAAGCAACAAATTGATACAGTGCACATAGGAACTTCCCAACATAAGACCTTATTTATTTAACACAGAGCCTGTGGGAACATAAAAATTATATTAAATAGCATTCATAAGTAGTTTAGAAACAAACAAAAAAATAAGTGTTAGTGTGATGTATCACCTGTAATGGCTAAAATAATGCTTACTGTAACATAATGGTACCTAATAGGGGAAGTAATCATTCCATAACTAAACCATTGGGATGAGAAATACTTTCTCACCATTGAGAGAGATAAATGATATGAGTGCTTTAGCCAGAGACATGTCCCAGGGGAATTAAAATTAAATACACTTTTAAATGGTGGTTAAAATGATGAGCTCTGCAAGATTTTGTATGATTCTCATTAAAAAATTACATATTTTACCCATCATCCTAAAAAAATTAATAATCTACCTAATCCCAGCCTTTTAGATTAACCAGCCTTCCTTGCCTTGCTCTTGTCTACACTGTGAACCCTGTGCTTGGCTTGCCTCATTTCTGTTTTCCAGTTCTATTCCTGAACACCTCTACTTAGCTCTGCTAATCTCCCGTCTGTGGCCTCCCGCTCCTACCCTTCAAGTCTGGTCCTTGGTGCTCCTCCTCTGGCTGTCTCTAGATTTCTGTGTTGGTCATGAGGTGTCCTCACTTCAATTAGGCTGTAACCAAGCTTTCAGTCATACCAGACAGTCTGCTTATCGATCCCCACCTGAAATGAGTCCACGTCCCTGGAATTTCAGTTATTTTTAAAATAAAGAGACTTGTTCACAACATCTATCTGTCAAACCTTTAGAGGGTGACAAAAGTTTCAGGAGGAAGTCAATTTTTTGTGTATACAATATAATCTTTTGAATTTGTGGTAGGTGCAAATTGAGGAAAATGTAGATATACTCTGATGCAGAAATCAGGCTTTGAGTAATGTTTGGGTTGAAATTTGTTAGAAGCACTAGTATTTTCTTACAGAATGGAAGGAGAAAACCACTCCCAGATGTCTTAATTTTTCTGACTAACAGAGAAGCCTTCACAATTTATGTAATGATGGGTTCAATTAACCCAAGTCTTGTGATTCATTTGCAATCTAAGGGAACAAGTTCCAGCCCATAAATTTTTACAGATGTTTGTGATCATCATGTATTTGGCTGTTGATGGTCAAAGAAATTAAACAGGAACTGGTAGCTAACAAAAAATATCTCAGAAAGTGTTTTGCTCTTTTCAGTTAACACTAGAAGACAAAGAACGAATGTAAATTTAAGTTTACATAAACATTTTGCCTAACCTACTGGCCAAATCACTTTCTTTGTTTATTGATCTCATGTGGTCAAGGAAAGTAAATATTCTGTAACCTACTCTCTCTCATTAAAAAGGGAAACTTCAACTCAGCTTTTAAATTCCACCAAACTTTTATAAATGCAATGCTAACTAAAATTTTTTAAACTAAGTTTGATCTAAAAAATTCCAGCCTATAATTTCTCATGTCTACCATTTTGTTCTTATCAATTATGAATCTAGTTAAGCCATACTACACTGATATACTGAGAAAGAAAACTGAACTCATATTGGAGGCATGATTGTAGAAATAGAGAACCAATAGAAGCATGGCCTCAACATCCTTCTTCCACCTTTCAACCAGAATTTATCCCAGCAAAGTGAATTATGTTTTTCTCTCAATTATTTCTTTCCCTTTTTTAAGGAAATAGTTTAGCTGTCTCACATAACAAAAAAGTATTCATAAGTATTTTATTAAAACCTGTCTAATTTCTTATATGTTTTCTTAACATTTGTTTTATTTTTTTAATAATTCACTCAGCATATATAACATCTGTTTAAAATATTTGACCAAATCAGCTCTATCGACGTAAATCAACCAAACAGTTGCAATACAGGGAAAAACTGCCATATAATTCTTGTGTAACCCATCACTGAATCACTGTGAAGGGACTTGTGTTTGGAAAGCTTTTAATTTTTGTTCCTAGAAACAGATGTGAAAATTCACTCATATCCCACATTGTCTAGTTCAAGCAGCTGTAAATTATTTCATGGATTACACTTGAATGAAATGAAAGTCCTGGGATTATTTCATCTAGGCAGCTGTTATTTCCTTAAATTAAATGAAAACAATTCTTTGCTTGATTAATTCTTCGTTATTTGGATTGCATAAAGTGCTCATGTCTTTAGTCATAAATTAGTTCATTTTTCTCTATAGTAACCTGTGATTCAAAAGATGCATCACAAGTTTATCGGCTACCTTTAAAAATAAATTACTGCTTTGGGCTTTCTATTGTGAAAAAGAATAAATATGGTACTCTTCTTTTAAATATAATAGTCATATAATGCACACATTTCACTTGTAAAGAAAGTTAGACATAAGAAGTGTCACTGCTTGATTTTAACTGCTGGGCTGATAATTCTATCAGCTTTTCTCAGCCATATGGTCTATAGCTTCATTCCACACTCCATTACTCCAGACTTGCCCTTCTAACTGCCTACCAAATATCCATATGGATATCTTGACGATAGCTCCATCTAAGCATGTGTGAAACCAAAGATGTTATCTCTTCCTATATTCCCTGAAAGTGGTAATATGGAGAAACCTGCAAGGATTTCACATGCAGTCATTCACGACAACCTGTTGAATCTTCCTCTGAAATTACCTTCTGATGCATTTCTCTCTCTTGCTACTGTTCCTTCCTTACCCCAGGCCCTCAGCAGCTGATACATCCATTATGGAGGATACAGGCTTCTTCCCGCCTCAACTCCTTGTTTCCAGTTTTCACTTTGCCAAATGGCTGTAGGGAAGTGCAGCACATGTATTCCTTCAAAAACCAATTTTCCAAAAGCCAATTCCACATAAAGATCAACTTGTCAAATAGTTAATTAACCAAGTTTATCAAATTATACAAAAGTCTTCTCTTGAGACAGGTGTCTGATAAGTGCTCTGAGTGACATCTCAGGGGAGCTCAGGCCTATCATTTGCAGAGAAAAAAGTCTTGTAGTCAGCAAATATCAGTGAATGCCTACCCTGTGCTAGACACACTTCTAAGACAGTGAGATTACAATAGTAAGTGAGAAAAACTTATTTCCTATCTCTAGTTATCAGAAAAGCAATTTTGTAAATTTAGAAAATTGTTTATTTCAATAAGTACATCTACAATGATCTCTATAAAACACAGATTCAATGACTCTATCTCCCTTCATCATCTGAGACTAAACTCTTTTCCAGTATTACATTCTTCTATCCCTATACATCTCAAGTTATGGTCATATAGCTGTATAACTTTCCCTGATATACTATGTCCCTTCAAATCTCTGCTTTTTCATGTTCTTACAGCCCTCTGAAGAGTCCTTTACCACCTGGTCTGGCTTATATACTTCTACTCAACTGTTACCTAATTATTCAACTTCCTAATAATTCCTTTATCATTTAGGTTTCAGTTAGAAAACTGAAACTAATCTACATGATTAAAATAGAATACTGTCAAGTGCTGACATAATATTTGGCAGTTTCATGGGTTTGTTTTTAACTTCAGTTAGTTGATTTTTCATATGTTTTCCATAACATATAAAACATTTATTTTTGTTTTTTTTCTGGGATAGAGCTGATCACATTACATTATTCACATATGTATTACATATACATTATGTATCATGTATATGTATCACATATACATTACTTCTTAACTAGACATTAACAGTCACTACAGAGTTTGACTTCAAAGTATCAAAATAGAACAAGTATATTTTTTAAAATTCCCATGAGGTTATTTTTACATAATCTTTCTCTACCACTGTTACCTGAAGAATCATGAGATTCCTTGATGAAAAAAAGTATTACTGCTTGCTTCAGAGAAATTTCTAGTTGGCTAGAGTGTCTCCTTAATATTACTGACTTTGGGAACTCTGATATCTCTTCCATGAGACAGACCTTTAGGTATTTGAACTTTGCCATTTGTGGACATGTGCATTTAGCTTGGGGAGCATATTTGACTTTCTCTGCTTGGTTCTGAGTTGGGAAAAAGGAGGGGATCTGGCCTCTATGAACCAGGTCCGGAGGGCTTTGGGCCAACTGCTGCAGAGGTTGTGATTTGGCTTCACTGATCGTTTCCATCAGGGGCTGTGGGTATCTATTCTAATGTCATATATGATCTTCCCATTGTCTTTTTGTATGTTCAGTCTCTCACTCCTCTCTTTTAGTCATTCTCTCCCTGGCAGGAAGTTGGCCAAAAGACAAGACTCAAGATCCAAGTCTTCACTGCTTCATGATAGTCGACTTGTCTCCATAGTCAGTTTTATCACAAGAGCTTCTTAATCTTTTTGGTGTTGTGTTAAAATGGTGATCATCTGATGAGAGAGTGGCTGCATAAAAGCATATAAGACTCTGGATAGAGTTCAGTGGACTGGCATCATGACCACTATGACAAAAACAAGAGTAATTAAAAGTGTGTTTAAGATGCTTCAGAACCAAGAACCCAAATTATCCAACCAAGGCTAGGAGAACAATCCCACAGGTCATAAAGATCAGCCTTGGTGAGCCAGGTAGCTTTTTCCTTAAAATGATAAATAGCCTTTTCTACCTTACCTGTTTCATTGAGCCAAGTATAGCAAGAACTATTAGCAATTGCACAGGTACTATCGTGACTAGTGAACAGGAAATCTAGATTGTCCATCACTGCTCTTGCCAAGGAATTGAGACTGATCTGTATTCCATCTAAGGTAGAGGTGATATTATCTATAACTTCTGCCAGAATTAAAATGATCTATGTCTCATAGCCTTTTGTTTGTATGATTCTTATTACTGGGAGCACTGCTTTGATTGTTTGCATAAACAATAAATCAGTAACATCCCCAGGTAAAGTGCCTAAATAATTGAGGGTAACCTCATTTTGGAGCGCACATCTGAATTTCCTGCTTTGATGACTTTAGAATTAAGGTGTCTGTGCGCAGATAAGTTTTGGAATACTGTTTCTAAAGTGCATGAAATATTAATTTGAGACAAGCCAGACTAGCCATTCTGGTTGCAGAGGAAGTAGTATCTGGTAGGAATACATGGATATCCAGGAAAAAAAGAAATTATTCATGGCATGAAGTTGAAACCAAGACCTTACATTAGCCTGTTTACACATTTGTCTCTATATTAGCCTCTTCCAGATACTAAGTAATTGGCCCATCAGTTTAGGAAATTCTGAATTCAAATTTAGAATTACCTAGGGTCTAATTGATAGATCGTAATAATTTTTTCTTTTTCTGTGTGAGGGCGTTGCTAGGAAAGTAGCAAATGACCTTGTTTAAGGTCATTTGTCCACGTAAGTGCAAGTGAAATGCCATTGGCTGTAATTCTCTTTGATCTCATTTGTTGAGAATGGAAATAGCCCTAGGTTTTTACCATGAAGGTCTGGTGAGGAATGGCATATCCAGCAATCAGTAAGCTTGAAGGGTACTACTTGGGAAATCTGAGATTGGTGTCAGAATAATTATGCTCTGATCTAACAATTTTAGTAAGAAGGGAATAAAAGAAGAAGGGCCATTATGGGTGGGTGATAACCAGGGGTCTATAGAAATTAGAAGAAGAATGTAAATAAGCAGATAAAAAACAAAATAGCAATTAGGCAAGGGTTTTGGTCCAATATCTTGCGCAGAAGCTGTCCAGTATCTGAGGTCATCGGGTTATTCTGAGGATCTTGGGTCATCTGTCTACTGTGAAGATCAGCTGCTTCTAGAGAATCTTCATGTTGAGGTCCCCTATTAGAGCAGGCTTCCAATTTTGTTGGTTCTGGATTGTTTCTTTAGTTATGAAATGTGAGCCCAAGGATTTACTCCAGGGAGCTTTCCTTCTGTATTTGTTGTTAACAATATCTGATAGAATCCCTTCCAATGAGGTTCAAGAGCAGCTTTTCTCTGTTGTGTCTCCCAACAGATGAAATCTTACAGTTGAATATCATGAAGAGGCTGTTTAAGATGTTTGAATGCAACCTTAACCTGTTAGTGATAGGACTGAGTATAGTCCGTGAGTCTCTTGCAACATTTTGCGATGTCTACATGCATCAGGGAAGAGTATAGTATTGTAGGTAAAATCCTGATGCACTTGGGCCTTCCAGTAACTAGTTCACAGGGAAATAAACAATGTGTTCTCTAGGAGTGGACCATATTGGCATAAGGGTGGGTGGGAGTACCTTTGACCAAGGGAGCTCAAGGGTTTCTGAAAGTTTTATTAATTTTATTTGAAGATGTCATTGATTCTTTTCGCCTTTCAGAAGTTTGTAGGTAATAAGAACAGTGTGGTTTCTGAGTAAAGGATAATACTTTACAGAGATTTTTTAAAAATAATATTTCTTGTGAAGTGTGTGTCTTGGTCACTTGATATGAAAGTTTCTATTCCCAAGATTGGAATCACAAAATCGACCAGCTTTTTAGCAACTGTAAAGATTATAGCTTTTTGGCAAAGAGATGTTTAAACTCACCCTGAAATTATATAGACATTCAATAACTAAAATATATTCAAATCTCATGAAAAGTGGAAGCTATATAAAATACATCATGAGGTGTTCAAAGGGCCTTCGAAGCTTTGGTTCCTGGTCATTTCCCACATTCACAGGTTCTCTAGAGTTATGCTGTTGACAAGTCCACATGACTTAAAAATGACCTCGGCTGTCTTTTTGGGCTTCCCTGGTGGCGCAGTGGTTGAGAGTCCACCTGCCGATGCAGGGGACATGGGTTCATGTCCCGGTCCAGGAAGATCCCACATGCCGCGGAGCGGCTGGGCCCGTGAGCCATGGCCGCTGAGCCTGCATGTCCCCAGAGCCTGTGCTCCGCAAAGGGAGAGGCCACAGCAGGGAGAGGCCCACATACCGCAAAGAAAAAAAAAAAATGACTTAAGCTGTCTTTTTAAAGTTTCCCCAGCCATGTTGATTTAAGATAGTAACCAATTTATCTGTACCATGATGAGTAGTTTCATGGAGAAATTTAGCTAATATCTATTTGAAACCATCTAGTGCCACCAAGCAGCTGTCTTGGGAGCACCAGAGGTGATCTGAGTGAAGCTAGAACCACTTATTTTTTTCCATTTTTCTTTTCAAAATGAGGGACTAAATATTGATATTTTATAATGGTTTCTTTGAATTCCTTTAAGGATTCATCCTTTAAGAGTTTAGATAGGATCAAAACCATTGTTAAGGCTGCTTCTTTGGCAAAATGATCTGCTGGAGTATTTCTTTTAGCTTCCATGTTATTTTTTTTTACAGCAGCTACCTCTTTATGAAGTAAGAGTGCATCTAAAAGTGTGTTAAACATCTTGTTCATTTTTGATGGGGGTTCCAGCAGAGATGACCCTTTGTTTCCAAAGCATCCCAAAGTCATGTTTTTTTTAAAAAAAGCATGCCTGATATATATTTACTCTGTGGTCTTTGGCTAGTTACAAGCTCAAGGAAGTGCTGATTTGGGGGCTGATTTTTTAGGCTGATTTTTCCCTCGGGTAGAGGACTGCATTCTACAGGCAAGCTGAAATTGGTGTTAGCGTGTTCTGCTCCAGTTTCAAGTTTTGAGGTATGATCTGTCAACAAATAACATTAGGTCAGAGTTTTCAGTGGGAGTCCTTAAAAACACTGAATGAGGTATAGTGAGTTCCTAACTGAGCTAAGAAAATGTTAAGGTTCCCTTCCCCTGGTGGGGGGGAGGAGGGTGGGCAAGTCAGGGTGTCTCAGTGATGAATAGTAGTGTGAGGGGGAGAGACTAACAGAATCTCATGGGAGGCTAATTAGCTAACTGAAAAGTGTTGTGTGTTCTCAGGCAGTAGTACTGTCTGTGCCGCATGACATGAGGAGCCATGAGAAGAGATGGGCGCTTATAACTAGTTAAGCAGAAGCAGTGAGTTTGGAAGGGGTTACCCCACAACAAGGGGACTATATGTTTACAACCAGGTCAAGGTGATGAGTTTTTTTTGGCTCTCATGAAGTTCAGTTGAACCTCTAAGGACACACCCAGATTGCTCATATGCAAGTAGATGAAAGGATTTCATTTGGGGTTGCCTGTGGAGGTAGTGTGTTGACTAATCTTCTTCAGATAACCAAAGGTCTGTTTATGATTTAGACTAGTCACAATCTCAGGAAAATTTGACACTTGTTTGCCATATTCATTTGTTAGAAACAAAATTCAGCTGAGTAGATGATTCATGAATCAGGCAGCATCCAATCTAGCAGGAAGAAAGGAACTCCAGGGAGCTGTACAAAATTGAAGGCTTTTATAGACAGAAGGCAGTGGATGCAGGAAGCTATACTAGCCACCAACAGGTTGGTGGTGGCAAGGTCACTTTCCTTTAGGGGACAGCAGGGGTCTATTAGGCAAGTTAACTCACTAGTGCTGACCAGGTGATTCCTGATTGTTTAGGATTCCATTGCTGAGAGAGCTTAAACTGTGATTAAATTAAGTATCAGTTTGGTAACGTGGTCTTAGCATAAGCAACTTCGTTATGGGCCTGTTGTCTTATATTTAACACAGTTAGAAATCCTCTCGATTGTTTTGTGAGAGGTCTAAGATGTTTGGATAGTCTACAGCCTTATCAGGAAAGAGCGATTTCCCTTCTTATATAGGTAGTAACCTCAATCGTGGATTATGTTTTGGCAAAATTATAATTTACCTTTTGAAACTTTATGTCCCTCTTTTGCTAAGGCTGAGAGCAAGTAAATAGAATCCTTTTTACAAGATTCCTTATCCTCTGAATAAAGCAGGAGATCATGTACAAATTGCATCAGGACTAAATTACAAGAGAAACAGACTTTTTAAGTGTTGATTGAGGGCCTGGAAAAAATAGGAGGCTTCAGTGAACACCTGGGGGTATGACTATCCCGGTATACTATTGTCCTCCCAAGGTGCAGACAAAAAGGAATGGTTTAGAATGAAAAAAGAGAAGGCTTCAGGTATATTCTGATTGGAGGGTGTTGGATGGGGAAGCTCAAGGCAGGCCAATTAGAAATGAATGACCTTGTGTAATTGGTTTGGGAGCATAATTTGTCTTCCTCTGGATTGTCCTTAGTTGGAAGGGGGCAGTCACTGACTAACTCCTGACCATTTGGGGCCAATTGCTGTAGAGATTATGGTTGACTTTTGTGGGTGGTTACAGCAGAGGTTGTGGATCCACGTCCCACAGTCATACATGGTCTGCCCATCGTGCAGACAGATTCATCTCTCACCATTTTGCTCCTGTAAATCTTCTCATCTAATTTTCTCCAACTACATCTAGAAATAATTTGAAAACTAATTGATGCATGAGGTAAGATTTTTGCAAAGTGGAAATATAATGTTTTGCTAACCAACTACTGGCAGATATCTGAAAACCTGGACTTTTCTCCTTCATTCTATTAGAGTTAATGTTTTTCTCTGCAATTGTTTATGTTGTTACAGAGGATCTTGATGATTTAAGAATGGAGGGAGTAACTACCCTGGTGCCTTCTGGGAACAAATTTAACCAAGGTCGAGCTACTCACTCTGCTGAACCCCAGGCCAAAGTCACACTGAACATCTGTTCAAGGTGTGCCAGGTAAAGCAAATAATAGGTACATCTTTGTATAAACATGATATTGATTTTTTTAAATCTAAGATCTTGAGGCAATGGGTGTACCCCTCTGTATTAAGAAAATCTTTTCCTTCTGGTTCTCTTTTGTGCTGACCTTGACAAGGGAGTTAGTTGTACAGTTTATCCTTGTGCCCAGTGCCACTCAGATGGACAATGAATCAAAGAGTTTAGATTGTCTTTACTTCACAGCTGGAGACTATTTTAAGGCTTTCTGTCTCTGAATTTCATTTGCTGTCTGCCCTTCTGTTCCTTTTCAAAGGAAGATTCAAGGGGCTCTGAAAGTTCAAAGCCACTCTCAAGCACCTGCATACAGGACAGTTTGCCCAGGTACAGTTTTAGATCTGATATTATTGGCCTCTTAACATGCTCCTCATCCTATTCACCTCCTGGAAAGAATTTAATCAGCTTGATGCTTTTCAGTTTTGGCAGCTGAAAGCAATCCTAGCATACACTGTATGTGGCCAAAGAAGTAGCTTAAGTTACTGCCAAGTCAGCTCCCAGTGCTGGTCTAGCAGAAACTCACCAAATAGCTAGAATTCATTCTTTTGTAGGAACAAAATCTCATTTGCAAAGAGGCTTTTAAGCCTGTTTAAATGATAAAACAAGCCTTCTAACCCTTATGTAAATGGTGCAGATTAGCAAGAACAATGCACTGGCTGGCCAGTTTTATCTCCTTTTCTTTATGTCTCTGCTGTTCTATTGTACAGTTTGAGAGGGGATTAGCGGCTTGGAACTGGGTTGGGGGGAAGTGTAGGAAAATCAAATCAGATTTTTGTAGCTTTTCCTTGCCTTTACCCCTTTGGAATTTTAATTTTAATTGTCATAGGCTTAGAAGAATAAAAAGAAATAGAAATGAAAATAAATAGAAAATCAGGGGATATTATTTGAGACCATTAAGAGAAATGGCATAGCACAGTGAAAACACCAATGGAAACGTTGCTTCAGACAAGTAATATTTGGGTGGATTGATTTTTCGATTAGGGCTGTGAAGAAACCGGCTAATATTTATGTGATGATATTTAGGCATCCTGAGTGTGCAAGGTCATCTATGGAAGAGTTGTTTGGCAGTTTAAAAGAACTTTATAGTATATTTGTACATTTACAGTTTGACTGGAGAGGGCTTGGTGCTTGGTCCTTGGTCCTTCATATTATTTGTAGAAGATTGGGATATGAGGTGTTTTCTTTCTGAAAGGAAATTCTATGCAAATGGTATGTTTTATTAAAGTAGTGAGGATTTGAATTGGCAAAGGGCCAAACCCATTCATAACCCTAAATTATTTACATTTAGCTTCCCAGTGATAAGTTAGATTATAAGTTACAAGCCACCTGCATTTAAGGTAAACTCCTAACTGAAATTTTTGAATATTCAATTGAATACTAATCAATTACATTTATTGTATTCTTTCTATGTTACCAAAGTACACAGCTAGTGAGTGGCAAAACACAGTTTCAAACCCCAGCAATATAGCTTGACAGTCTGCCTGCTTAGTCGTTTTGGTTTTTTGCTAAACACCAAGCTATTGTCTGAAGTTGAAGAAGGAAGCCTAAAATAGATAGAAATGATGAGCTACAAAGAGATTTAGGTGTCTGAAATGCTGTGAGTTCATGATTGCCTTGATGGAGAATAAGGCAATACTGTACTTTCAAAAGCAAGATTGATTCAGGGAAATCAATGGAAGAAGTATGGTGGAAGACACTAGGCTGTTGAGTTTAGAGTAGCTGCTGTAGCCAGAGTTTAGAGTGGAAGAAAAACTAATGTCAGTTGTCAAAAACTATGAGGAACCTGAAAATTTACTCTCTTTGCAACCTAATACTGTTTTATGATGCTGGCAAAAGCCATGAAACTCCTGGGTCAGAGACCAAGGACTTACTACTCATGACAGTAACAGCTGTCAGAGTATTAGCATTTTCATTGGTTCCCTGAGCCACAAATCTCATGGGATGATACACAGAGGACAGCAGGTTACAGTATATGAGAGGAACGCTGAGTTTAGGAAACCTGAATATTTTATATGAAGTTAGCACTGCTCTAGAGAGAGACCCCATATCTATCTTCCAAGGCTGTTTGCTATACAAACGTCCCCAAACAGATTGTTGGAAAGAAAGGCTGTCAGTGTCTCTGCTCATAAGATATGCAGACACGTGAGAGATTCACGGAGAATTGTCTCCCAGTACTATTTAGAGTGGACTACCTCGGTGATGCATTGATGTAGTTATCAGAGTTTTCTGCAGTTAGTTGTCAAACAGTTGCTGGCTCACCTCTTCTAGTTACAAGTAAGGCTTTTAGGACTGTGAGAATTAGACTTTTTAAGCCACGCCTGAGCTGTTATCTGAGGCAGAAGTCAGAAACTGGAGGACTGGGGGTAGTGTCCAGTTTTGTATCCACATAATATTTTAAAAATACCACTGGAGGGGACCTTTAAGATGGCGGAGGAGTAAGACGTGGAGATCATCTTCCTCCCCACAAATACATCAAAAAATACATCTACATGTGGAACAACACCTACAGAACACCTACTGAACGCAGGCAGAAGACCTCAGACTTCCCAAAAGGCAAGAAACTCCCCACATACCTGCGTAAGGCAAAAGAAAAAACAGAGACAAAAGGATAGGGACGGGAACTGCCCCTCTGGGAGGGAGCTGTGAAGGAGGAAAGGTTTCCACACACTAGGAAGCCCCTTCACTGGCGGAGATGAGGGGAGGGCGGGGGAAAGCTTCAGAGCCACAGAGGAGAGCACAGCAACAGGGGTGCAGAGGGCAAAGTGGAGAGATTCCTGCACAAAGGATCGGCGCCGACCAGCACTCACCAGCCCGAGAGGCTTGTCTGCTCACCTGCCGGGGCAGGCGGGGGCTGGGAGCTGAGGTTCGGGCTTCAGAGGTCGGATCCCAGGGAGAGGACTGGGGTTGGCTGCCTGAACACAGCCTGAAGGGGCTAGTGTGCCACAGCTAGCTGGGAGGGAGTCCGGGAAAAAGTCTGGAGCTGCCGAAGAGGCAAGAGACTTTTTCTTCCCTCTTGGTTTCCTGGTGCGCGAGGAGAGGGGATTAAGAGCGCCGCCTAAAGGAGCTCCAGAGACAGGCGCGAGCCGCGGCTAACAGCGCGGACCCCAGAGACGGGCATAAGATGCTAAGGCTGCTGTTGCCGCCACCAAGAAGCCTGTGTGCGAGCACAGGTCACTATCCACACCTCCCCTCCTGGGAGCTTGTGCAGCCCGCCACTGCCAGGGTCCCGTGATCCAGGGACAACTTCCCCGGGAGAATGCACGGCATGCCTCAGGCTTTTCCAAAGTCATGCCAGCCTCTGCCGCCCCAGGCTCGGCCTACATTCCGTACACCTCCCTCCGCCCTAATCAGCTGCTCCTTTAACCCCGTCTTGTCTGGGCCAAGAACAAACTCCAGAAGTTGACCTACATGCAAAGGCGGGGCCAAATCCAAAGCTGAACCCCCGGGAGCTGTGCGAACAAAGAAGAGAAAGGGAAATCTCTCCCAGCAGCCTCAGGAGCAGCGGATTAAATCTCCACAATCAAATTGATGTACCTGCATCTGTGGAATACCTGAATAGACAACGAATCATCCCAAAATTGAGGCAGTGGACTTTGGGAGCAACTGTAGACTTCGGGTTTGCTTTCTGCATCTAATTTGTTTTTAGTTTTATGTTTATTTTAGTTTAGTATTTAGAGCTAATTATCACTGGTAGATTTGTTTATTGATTTGGTTGCTGTCTTCCTTTATATATATATATATTTTTTTCTTTTTTCCTTTTTCTCTTTTTGTGAGTGTGTATTTGTATGCTTCTTTGTGTGATTTTGTCTGTATAGGTTTAGTTTTACCATTTCTCCTAGGGTTCTGTCTGTCCGTTTTGGGGGGGTGGGGGTTAGTATAGTTTTTAGCGCTTGTATTCATTGGGTGATTTGTTTATTGGTTTGGTTGCTCTTTTCTTTTTTTATTACTTTTTAATTTTAATAAATCATTTTTATTTTTTATTTTAATAACTTTTATTTTATCTTATTTTTTGTTTCTTTTTTTTTCCTCTTTTTTCTTCTGAGCTGTGTGGCTGACATGGTCTTTGTGCTTTGGCTGGGTATCAGGCCTGAGCCTCTGAGGTGGGAGAGCAGAGTTCAGGACATTGCTCCACCAGGGACCTCCCGACCAACGTAATATCAATCGGTGAGAGCTCTCCCAGAGATCTCCATCTCAACACTAAGACCCAGCTCCACTCAACCACCAGCTAGCTACAGTGCTGGACACCCTATACCAAACAACTAGCAAGGCAGGAACACAATCCCACCCATTAGCAGAAAGGTTGCCTAAAATCATAAGTTCACAGACACCCCAAAACACACCACCAGATGCGATCCTACCCACCAGACACAGTCCTACCCACCAGAAAGACAAGATCCAACCTCATCCACCAGAACACAGGTACCAGTTCCCTCCACCAGGAAGCCTACACAACCCACTGAAACAACCTTACCCACTGAGGGCAGACCCAAAAACAATGGGGACTATGAACCTGCAGCCTGCAAAAAGGAGACCCCAAACACAGTAAGTTAAGCAAAATGAGAAGATACACAGCAGATGAAGGAGCAAGGTAAAAACACACCAGACCAAACAAATGAAGAGGAAATAGGCAGTCTACCTGAAAAAGAATTCAGAGTAATGAGAGTAAAATGATCTAAAATCTTGGAAATAGAATGGAGACAATACAAGAAACGTTTAACAAGCACCTAGAAGAACTAAAGAGCAAACAAACAATGATGAACAACACAATAAATGAAATTAAAAGTTCTCTAGAAGGAATCAATAGCAGAATAACTGAGGCAGAAGAACAGATAAGTGACCTGGAAGATAAAATAGTGGAAATAACTACTGCGGAGCAGAATAAAGAAAAAAGAATGAAAAGAATTGAGGACAGTTTCAGATACCTCTGGGACAACATTAAATGCACCAACATTCGAACTATAGGGGTCCCAGAAGAAGAAGAGAAAAAGAAAGAGACTGAGAAAATATTTGAAGAGATTATAGTTGAAAACTTCCCTAATATGGGAAAGGAAATAGTTAATCAAGTCCAGGAAGTGCAGAGAGTCCCATACAGGATAAATCCAAGAAGAAACATGCCAAGACACATATTAATCAAACTATAAAAATTAAAAAGAAAAAATATTAAAAGCAGCAAGGGAAAAGCAACAAATAACATACAAGGGAATCCCCATAAGGTTAAATGCTGATCTTAAAGCAGAAGCTCTGCAAGCCAGAAGGGAGTGGCAGGACATATTTAAAGTCATGAAAGGGAAAAAACCTGCAACCAAGATTACTCTACCCAGCAAGGGTCTCATTCAGATTCAATGGAGAAATTAAAACCTTTACAGACAAGAAAAAGCTAAGAGAATTCAGCACCACCAAACCAGCTTTACAACAAATGCTAAAGGAACTTCCCTAAGCAGGAAACACAAGAGAATGAAAAGACCTATAATAAAAAATCCAAGACAATTAAGAAAATGGTAATAGGAACATACATATCAATAATTACCTTAAATGTAAATAGATTAAATGCTCCAACCAAAAGACATGGACTGGTTGAATGGATACAAAAACAAGACCTGAATATATACTGTCTACAAGAGACCCACTTCAGACCTAGGGACACATCCAGACTGAAAGTGAGGGGATGGAAAAAGATATTCCATGCAAATGGAAATCAAAAGAAAGCTGGATTAGCAATTCTCATATCAGACGAAACAGACTTTAAAATAAAGACTATTACAAGAGACAAAGAAGGACACTACATAATGATCAAGGGATCAATCCAAGAAGAGGTATAACAATTGTAAATATTTATGCACCCAACAGAGGAGCACCTCAGTTCATAAGGCAAATGCTAACAGCCCTAAAAGAGGAAATCAACAGTAACACAATCATAGTAGGGGACTTTAACACCCCACTTTCACCAATGGATGGATCATCCAAAATGAATATAAATAAGGAAACACAAGCTTTAAATGATACATTAAATAAGATGGACTTAACTGATATTTATAGGACATTCCATCCAAAAACAACAGAATACACTTTCTTCTCAAGTGCTCATGGAGCATTCTCCAGGATAGATCATATCTTGGATCACAAATCAAGCCTCGGTAAACTTAAGAAAACTGAAATTATATCAGGAATCTTTTCTGACCACAACGCTATGAGACTAGGTATCAATTACAGGAAAACAACTGTAAAAAATACAAACACACGGAACTTAAGCAATACACTACTAAAGAAACAATAGAACTACCATACGATCCAGCAATCCCACTACTGGGCATATACCGTGAGAAAACCATAATTCAAAGAGTTATGTACCACAATGTTCATTGCAGCTCTATTTACAATAGCCAGGACATGGAAGCAACCTAAGTGTCCATCGACAGATGAATGGATAAAGAAGATGTGGCACATATATACAGTGGACTATTACTCAGCCATAAAAAAAACAAAATTGAGTTATTTATAGTGAGATGGATGGACCTAGAGACTGTCATACAGATTGAAGTAAGTCAGCAAAACAAATACCGTTTGCTAACTCATATATATGGAATCTAAAAAAAAACAAAAAACAAAATGGTTCTGAAAAACCTAGGGGCAGGAGAGGAATAAAGATGCAGACAAAGAGAATGGACTTAAGGACACGGGGAGGGGGAAGGGTAAACTGGGATGAAGTGAGAGAATGGTATGGACATATATACTCTACCAAATGTAAAACAGATAGCTAGTGGGAAGCAGCCACATAGCACAGGGAGATCAGCTCGGTGCTTTGTGACCACCTAGAGGGGTGGGATAAGGAGGGTGGGAGGGAGACGCAAGAGGGAGGGGATATGGGGATAAAAGTATAGTATAGCTGATTCACTTTGTTATACAGCAGAAACTAACACAACATTGTAAAGCAATTATACTCCAATAAAGTTGTTAAAAAATAAATAAATAAAAATACCACTGGATTAATTACTCATTTACATGAAAGTTGGGGTTTCTGTCTTCTCTTCAGAATGCACACACGTGACAACACTGGGCCCACATTCTCTAATGGTTTTACAGATGCAGCTTCCCTCTTGAGTCCCTAAAACCCAGTTGTGCTTTAGTTTACCTCTGGTTATCTTTCCTGCTTCCCTCATTTACTCCACCTATCTGAAATCTGCAGGTCTTTGTTTGTAACCTCTGACTTGTAGAAACCCTAGAACTCCAAAGATAAGCAGGGAATCAGTACTGGAGGGTGCAGTTTGAGGTACATGGCCAGGCCACTGGGAGAGGAATCTGGTGCCTAGAAGGGGCGGATCGTGGTCTCTCAGGGTTTCAGGTTAAGGGGTAGGGTATCAGGTTATGGGGTAGTCAGGCTGTAGTCTTACAGTGACCAGGTAATCCTTCAGAAGTCAGATGGAGTGAGCTGGTCAGAAACCTAGCACTGCGGACTAGACCAACATGGAGAAAATGATTGCTTCATTTAGAGAACTGTGCCCATTCCCACTGCTGTCTTTGTGGGCACTGGTACCCAGCCTGGAAGATAATGAGAGATTATATGGGATTCATAGTGGAAGCCCAGACATTGGATTTGGGGCCTTGGACCAAGATTTAAGTCCAGATCTCACTGGATTGGAGACAGTATGGTGCTAATGGATAAACTGGATAATTAATGTTAAGTTATATCAGGTACTTACCAACACCTTTCAAGAATTTACAACAAAGGTAGAATAGAAAGACCACCTACTTTCAAGTCTGACAAAGCAATCTAACATTCATACTCTAAATTACCTAGTATGTCATCTTGGGGATAATTACGCAAAGATTAAGAAAATCTGATCCCTTGTCTGTGAAATAGAGTTCACCTATTCCTGGAGATAAACTCTAAGGATGACTGAGAGTGCCGAGCAGGATAATGTATGCAAAGGCAGCCAGCAAAGTGTTCACAGTGCATGGCTCTCAAGGAACTGGGGGTTTCTCATCTCTTTCTCCCCACTCATTGGGATAATTACCATGTAAATACTTAAGCAGTTTAAAATACTTCAAGTTTTTTCCCATCTTTTAGAAAGGCCCACATTAAAGTACTCAGGTATTGAAAGAAAAAGCCTCATTTTCCTGACATTCAGGAAATTTTCTCCTGTGTTAGGCTTGTGACTGACCCGGGGAGAAAACTGTTGTCCATTGTTGAGGACAATAAGGCAGTGTAGGGTGGCATTGTTTTTGTTGGTTTGTTTCTTAGAGTTTCACGGTCAAGAAATCATTTTTCCCATAGAACTGGAGGGGTAAAATATAAGTAAGTTTAATAGATGTGTTGTGATCTTGAAATACTACCGTAGCCCCAAGATACCCAAGAGTCACTGAGACTCAAGTGATGTTCAGAGTTTCTGCAAAGAACCCATCAATGATCAAGTTAGTGAAAAGAGGTGCAGTCTACTCTTTAAATTGTCATTTTCCTCAATCTCTTTTTTTCAAATACTGCACCACTCATGAGCTACTTACAGAGTCACAGTATCCAGAAGTGAGTTTGCATATATGTCCAGAACATTATTGCTTTTATCCAGCTGAGGGCGTACAGCCAAAGGCCACAGAGCCCTTCTCGTTCAGAACCTGACTGGAATACAATGATCTGTAATGAGACTAATACATTCTGCTGGGGATGACTGAGGGATGTAAGATATACATGACCATTGGAAGGACTTCCGCTTTCCAAGAGATCAGAAAAAGAGGAATTCAGCCCACATTAAATTGCTGTGTAAAGTTTTATGTGCAACAAAGTGACACAGTTTGTAAATTGTGACACAGTTTTAAATTGTAATAAAAAGATTACAATTTTTTTTCATAAATATTTCACACATGGTTAGAAAAGTGCAGATGGAAGAAAGCTTATATTTTCAAGCTGGAAAATTATTCCAGGGTAATATTACTCCCATACCTCTTAGTGACCTTAATCTGATGTGGACATTGCTGCAGTCTGTGTGATTTAAACAAAGAGATGACATCATTTGGCAAGTGGAGATATGCATAGTTAATAGATGTCTGACCACCAAGATGTATGAAGATTCTAACCCAGAATATCTCAATTTTCCCTTCAGATCATAAGGGAAAGAAGCCATTACAAAATAACAATTTTAAGTAAACAAAGAATTTTCTCTGTAGGATATAGCAGTGTCCTTCTAATTGCTGATTTTTTACATTACAAGGTAGATTTTTAATATATTCAGCAAGTGTCGTCACTTGACTTTTAGAAGATTCTATTCCTACGGCTAAAAATCCTTGAATAGCATGGACAAAATAAGTTTAATTTGTTGCCTAGGAGTCACACTAAGTCATATCAACTAAAAAGTAAAATGTTAGTAGGCTAGTAATGCAAATTATCAGTAATTATCAGAAGAACTTTTGTGGTTTTAAAAAATAGTGGTTTGCAAAATTGTGAGTTTCAAATTGAGTTTCTCTATTAAATATCCTGAATTTTCTTTTTAAGATAACAGTTAAGATACCAATAACAAGCAGACAAATGCTGATACCAAGGCACCGAATTACTATTTCAGTGAAGTTTATAAGCCATTTTTCTGGGAAGACCACCCATTAATTCTGTCTACGCACTGCCATTCTGAGGAGTTAAATCTTGTTTTTGTGGACTCCTGCCAGGGCATTCCGGGTGGTAAGATGCTATTTGTTTTTGATTGTGCAAGTGTTTGCATTCATTCATGCCTAATATCAATAGTGCACAAAAAGGAACGGAAAGCCATTTTAAAAGAAATTGGATTATAGAGGACATACAGTGATACTGGCTCAGAAACTACAGCAGGAGACTCTTAGGAGAAACTTGTTTCCAGACAGCCTGCTGATTTTTCACTGATTTGCTTCATGTCTTTGTACCAAAAATTGTTCGTCATTTCTCCTAAACACCATCTGCTTCTGCTTTATCAAATAAACACAAAACTAAACTCAGTAGAATTGGTGATAGGATGCTGAAGAAAAGAAGACTGTCAGAGCTTGTAAATGTGAACAAATTTCAAACTATACGTTTAGGATTACTAGTTGACTTGAGAAAACCTACGTAATTAATCATACATTATATTTTGTTTCACTTCCCTATGCATTTTTTCTTTTTTTTTCCAACTATTTTTATAAGGTTTATTTTCAGCAAGTTCCCATTGGAAAAAAAGGTGAGCAAAACTGACATAAAGGAAAATGGATAAGGACAAAAAGTACTGCTATCATTTGTTTAAGGTTAAAAGTTTTCCATAAAATTGACTTCTACGCCTACAGGATTAAAGGTCCCATTTGAGTGATGAATACAGTGCACCACCTACTGCCATGTTTTAAGTGACAAAAATGTTTAATTTGAACCGAAATGAATTATGGAAGACTCACTCTGTGTCAAATACTGTGATAAACTCTGGAAATAAAAATTAATACCTCTGACCACTAGGAACTTATATTCTGGCTGGAAACAGACTTGGAAAAAATAAGTGCAACCCAAAATGTCAGATGGTGATAGTGCTATAGAAAAAATAAATCATGGTAAAATGGCTCAGCTGTGCAGCTGTGATTGATTGTTATTTTATAGGGGCTGTTGCTTTGGGAAAATCAATACCCTTGGAGAGATTGATATATAGTTTTCATTGTTCATTCTATGTGAAGGAAGAAATGAGACCAACACACACCAGCCAGAAACTGGGGACCACTTCATCTCAGTTCTAAACACATTAACGTCATAGTTTTTCTTTTATTTATAAATTGATACAAGATCCTCCCCTTCTTCACTTCTTGTAGTGGTTGCTTTGTGATTCGTAGGGGAGGGAGGGCCTTGGATGCAAGCACTTGGGTGCATATGCACACAAACACACACATAATCTAAAAAACCATTTTCTTGTTATGTGACAAAGAGCTGCAGCTTTAAAGCAATAGAGACTAGGGTTGGAATCTCAGCTTGCCCACTGAACAACTTTGGGAAATCACTTCACATCTCTAAACCTCAATTTCTCATTTATAATGGGGGTAATCATTTCTGCCCGTGGGATCATAGCGGACTAGACTGGCTAGCTCAGTTTCAAGCATAGAGTCTACTCTGGGAAAAAAGTATTTCAAGATAAAAATAATTATATACATTTCCAAAAAAAGTTAAATATGCATTTGAAATTCAGGGAAGTCACATTATGTGCTGAGAAAAACAAAAGGAGCATCAAGTTCAAGGTCTATGAAAATGTTCAAGGTTTAGGGAGTAGAATATTACAGGTAATATTGGTTGATTTTGCACTAAATACATAGAAGTGTTTTGATTATAGAGACTTTTTCTCATCATTTTCCTCATAATTCCTCTCTCTGTGCCTGTACCAGTCTACATATTTATTTTATCTATCTATTCATCCATCCTATAAACCCTTTCCAAGATCATAATGTAAGAGACACTTGAAGGAAATGGATAGCAGGAGAGGCAGGGAAAGATGATCTTCTAGTCATCTTTGCTAAGCAGCAGCAGCCTTGAATGACAGCCAAAAAACTGTGAACCCCCACAGTCTGTATTAGTACACTGGTTTTCAAGTTCATACCAGAACACCTGAGGTTATTTTTTTGGCATCTCCATTTAGTTTGTCAAGCCTGCTGTGGTCTTCAATCGGGGTAACCTCTTTTTCCTTTATAGACTTTTTGGGTCTTTCATATCATCTGTGCTTTATAGAAGAGTCCTTTTGGGGTAAGCCACCCAGAGAATAATCATCTTAGCATTAGGGAATGGGAACAGCATATTGCCTGGAGAAAGTCAATGTTGTCAGTTTGCAGGTGGGAGAAGATTTCTAACTTTCCAATGGGACGTTAAGTAGTACCCATGGACTGGCTTCCCCACATCCTAACAGGTACAGTAGGGCAGCACACACAGTAAGAAGTAACTGTGTTAGAAAATCTAGGAACAAATAAAGTATCAATATTTGTTCTTGTCGATTCACCCTGCCCCCTTTACCCAATGTGTCCCTGAAAAGGATGCCTGAACCAGCTGAAGGAGGTGGACCAGCACTTCATTCCTGTTGAGAAGACAAACCACAAACTGGGAGAAAATATTTGCCAAGACATATTTGATAAAGGACTGTTATCCAAAATACACAAATAACTCTTAAATCTCAACAATAAAAACACTAACAGCTCAATTAAAAAATGGGTCAAAGACCTGAACAGACACATCACTGAAGAAGATATACAGATGGCAAATAAGTATATGAAAAGATGCTCCACATCATGTGTCATCAGGGAAATGCAAATTAAAACAAAAATGATATGCCACTACACACCTATTAAAATGGCCAAAATCTGGAATTCTGAACACCAAATGCTGATGAGAATGTGGAGCAATAAGAACTCTCATTCATTGCTGTTGGGAATCAAAAACGGTACAGCCAGTTTAAAGATAGTTTGTTACTTTCTTACAAAACTAAACAGACTCTTACCATAGGATCCAGTAACCACCCAAATGAGTTGAAAATTACACCCATATGTAAACCTGCACATGGGTGTTTGTTGTAGCTTTATTCATAATTGCTAAAATTTGGAAGCAACCAAGATATTCTTCAGTAGGTGTTGGATAAATAAACTGTGGTACATCCAGACAATGGACTATTATTCAGTGTTAAAAAAGAAGTGAGCTATCAAGCCGTAAAAAAGGCACAGATGAGACTTAAATGCTTATTACTAAGTGAAAGAAGCCAATCTGAAAAGGTTAAACACCATATGATTCCAATTATGTGACATTCTGGAAAACACAAAACTATGGAGACAATAAAAAAGATTAGTGGTTGCCAGAGGTAGGGTGGGTTGGAAGAGATGAACAGATAAAGCACAGAGGATGTTAATGCACTGCAAATACTCAGTGTGATGCCATATGATAAATACATGTCATTATTCATTTGTCCAAACCCTAAAGAATGAACAACACCAAGAGTGAACCCTAATGCACACTATGGACTTCAGGTGATTATAATGTATCAATGCTGGTTCATCAGTTGTAACAAATGTACTACTCTGGTGGAGATGTTGGCATGGGGGAGGCTACACATTTGTGGAGGCTACCTTCCTCTCAATTTTGCTGTGAACCTTAAACTGTTCTAAAAAATTGTTTTAGTAAGTTTTTAAAACAAATGAAAACAAAATGTGTCCATTATTTATGGGATGGTTCACTGTATCACTTATAAGTTACGTTAACTTATTGCTTATTTGTTTAAAGATTTGCTTTTTCTTGCAGAAAGGATAATTTAACAGCAAAAGAAGAGAACTCACAGAACTCATAGTGTTAGTTATCACAGGATAAAAAAAAGCCTTTCAGAGCCAACATATGATTGATTTTCTTTGCAAATAATAAAATAAAAGCACATCTCCCTGTTTGTTTAAAGCCTTATGGGCTTATTTAAGTATATACATAATAAATAACAAACTCAAAAACTTATATTCCTTTGGTCTATCAAAATATAAATATTTCTTAATGATTACCAAATGACTTTATGCCTTAAAAGAAAAAATTTCATGGAAATATGTGTTACTTTCTCTTTTTAAAATGAATCAAATCAAACAAGAACCAAAGCTGTGCAAATTAGACATTTCTTCCCTGATTTCCAAACCCTTAATTTCAGTTTTAGGAAATGACTTGTTAAACAGAAAATTAATGTCAACAGTTCAGTTTTTATCTCAGTGGTTATAGATTTTTTTTCTTTTCTATACCAGATTTTCCTGCTGAGTTAAGTCTAGTAACAGCTGTTGTTGTACAGCAAATTGATCAAATTCAGTCAATATTTTTTGAATGTCTACCTTGTGCAAGGAACCATGGAACTAACTACAGAAAAAATAAGACCTTATCTAGGGGTTTTCCTGGTTGTCCAGTGGTTGAGACTGTCTTTCCACTGCAAGGGGTATGGGTTCGATCCCTGGTCAGGGAACTAGGATACCACAGGGTGCATCCTCCCCAAAACAAACAAACAAAAAAAAGACCTTATCTAGCCTGTAGTCTCATAGGCTAGATGTGATAAATACTCCAATGACTATAATTCAAAAATTGACATAATCATCAGTGTTCTGGATCCACTTAACTCATTTTTATTAATGAAAAACATTTTACACCAATATTTTTATCAATTATCCTAACAACTGAATAGGTGCTTATATTTAAGCCAATTTTCTAGTCACTAGAGGATTAATAGATAACTAAAAAGAAGACTGTCCAGGTGAATGTTTCTGCTTAGGATGAAGGAACCTGAATTCTCTATCAAAGCTAACCAGCGGGCTTCCCTGGTGGCGCAGTGGTTGAGAGTCCGCCTGCCGATGCAGGGGACACGGGTTAGTGCCCCGGTCCGGGAAGATCCCACATGCCGCGGAGCGGCTGGGCCCGTGGGCCATGGCCGCTGAGCCTGCGCGACCGGAGCCTGTGCTCCGCAACGGGAGAGGCCACAATGGTGAGAGGCCCACGTACCGCAAAAAAAACAACAAAAAAAAACCTAACCAGCACACTTTGAAAGAGACCTCACAAAAATATAAAAACAAATCACATTATGACAGTTTTAATTCAGCTAAATAAAATCAGAGGAGAAAATGAAATGCCCCTCTGACACATTTAGCAGTGCAAAGCGGAAATTTTAGGTGGTAGTTACGTAGTAATTTAGAAATAATTGAGAGCTCAGAAATTCTAGAAAATAATAATATAGATATTAAATAGATAATCAAGGAATATCCTTTTAATTTAAAGTATAAAGGTATAAAAAAGATCAATTTTTTCTATATGTCAATATATAGCTACTATATTTAGTCTTAAAGACACATTTTTTTTTGAAACGCCATTAAAAATTGTCTTTGGGTCTAACTACCAAGTTGTCCAACACAGGAGAAACATCAAATTTTCCTCAGCTCAATGGTTCAAGAAAATAGGAGGATTTAGGGCGTTTATATTGGAAAAGAATAAATGGGGCTATGCATTTTTGAAGGACAATCCCATGGAAGAAAAAATATACTTGTTTTTTTTGCTCCAAAAGGCAGTACTGGCATTAAACTGAAGGACACACAGGCTTTACTTCAACACAAGAAAGGACAGTGGGACACTGGAGTGGTAGAAAATGGACTAATCTGACTCCCAGCAAGTGTGAGTGCTTTATTGCTTGAATTATACAAGCAGATACTAAATAACTATCTGATGGAGGGTCTGTGTGGAGTAAGAGATTGGGCAAGGTGACCTAGTAGGCAGACCTTCCAGAACTGGGAGAAAGAAATTCCTGTTGTTTATAAGCCACCCAGTCAGGTATTTTGTCATAGCAGCCTGAATGGACTAAGACAATGCTGTATCCATCTTTTTGAGCTATGAAGAGAGCTCTGAACTGAGCTTGAATTCATACATCTATCACTTGCTGGCCCAGTTCTTCCAGTCCAAACTGTTGGGTTCCTTAGTATATCAACAGGTCTTTTAGAGTTCCAAGGCAGAGATGCAGGCAGCTCATTGGAATGATGGACCATTATGTCAGAGTGAATTCTCATCTCAGAGCACTGTCACTTCAGGGCTCCTTTTCCCAACTCTGGGATGGGTTTCTGGTTTTCCAAAGATTGAGAAAGCTGCTTTTCATTGTTGAGGACAGGTAACAAGAGCTTAATAACCTGCCTAACCACTGTTTACTCAGCAGCCATGCCTCCAAGATATAGGGTTAGAGCTGACTGCTTTGGCAACTTTCAGGATGATGGAGCTTCTGTATGGAAAGCAGACTGCTGTCCTCCCTGGTCAGCAGCTCTCCCTTCTGTATTGTCTCCACAGTTTCCTGGTGTTAAATAACAAAAATTCAACTGAGTAAATTTTAAGGATCTAATTGGCTTTATTGAACAATTCGCGAATTAAACATCCATCAAGTAGAAAAGAGTTTTGAGGAGCAGTACAATGTGGAAGGCTTTTATAGGTGGGAGGGGGAAGGGAAGAGGAGAGAGCAGATTACCTCTTCTTCCTTTAAGGGACAGAGAGGGCCTGTGGGGCAGGTTACCTCATTGGTGCCAACCAGAAAATTCCAGACTGGTTAAGATTACATTCCTAGGGGAGGTTGAAACTGCAATTGTTAGGTATTAAGTTTTGCTTTGGTGTCTTATGCTTTAGCACAAGAGACTCTGTTTGGAGCTTGTTGTTTCCTTTTTAATAATTTCCCTCTTTTGATCAAAATCTCAGCTTAACTAAGAGATGTGATTAAAATTTTAGGGCATTAGTGCCACTCTCAGCTCTGTAGTTCTCTCAACTTTTGTCAAACTTTTGTGTGGTATTCATAGATCATGATGTTTTTTGCTTAGTCCCTGTGTATTCACAGGTTACAGCTTCAGGTTCACAATGTCTAAGTCTGTCAATCTATTAGTTCCTTTTCTGATGTTCCAGTCTTAGGGAGATCATTTGCGTGATGGTTAGTGGGTGTGAACAAGCATTTAAAGCTTTTGAGAGAATACAACACACCAGGGAGATTTCAATGATTATAATGCGCAAGATAATTCCCAGTTTTTGGCATGCACTTTGGAGACATGGTCCCCAAGACCCAAACCCATCAGAATCAAGTAAGTCAAAGAAAGACTGCTGAAGGAATCACCAAGCCAAGTGGCTTGCTCAGTGATCTTATGTAACTGAGTTTCAACTTCTCCAGAAGTGTCGCTACAGGTCCAGCAGGTGGTGTTGGTTACAGATACCTCCTTGCTCAGCTAAAAGATAATCAAGGGCTATCCTATTATCAAGAAGAACTTTGGTCAGAGAGTCTAGGGATCTTTGTTGGGCAGCTATTGTCTTAGCAATGGATTCTGCAATATAACCAGGGAAGGAGGGCCCTGTCAAAAAGAAGTGAATCCAGAATCCTGAATGCCTCCTGGTAAATTTGAATCTGTGGCTCAGAAATGGAAAGGTGACAGCTATGGAGACCATTAAATTCTAAGGGTCTGTGGACCACACAGGCAGTTTTATTCTGGCTAATCTTGCCTTGTGTCCCTTTCTTTGCAAAAGAGCATAAATGAAAATTTCCCTAAGTTTGGGATGTTAACTGCAGACAAGGAAATGCACCAAGGGGTCTCTAGCATCATGGACAGATCAGAGATTTTGATGACAAATCCAGCACCCTGAAAAGTTACCCCCATTAGCAATGGCCTGGGAGATACAGATGAGGGCATTATCTTTCCAGGTCAATGCCAGAGTAAAGGAAAGAAAAAGGAGAAAGAGTTTCATGTTGAGTGTGAAGTCTTGATCTGGCATCTTAGGCAGAAACAGTCTACTCTGATGACAACTGCTTCTCTTCCTAGTCTGTTTGATTTGGAGATCCCCAGCATTTGCAAAGGACCAGATGTCAAGTGGAGACTTTTTCATCTGTGAGATGTGTATCCAAGGTTCAAGACCCTGCAGTTTGGCTACAGTCTGGGTAGTGAGCAGAACCTGGTATTGTCTCTTCCAAGGAGATTCAAGGGCATTCTTTGTTCTTAGAGATTGAAATGTTAGTTTGAAGATTTGTAGCCAGGTATTTGAGGCCACTAGAAAAATTCAGGATCCAGTCCAGTTTACAGATATATAACAAAACCTCAAAAACAACAGGATTAGAATATAATACAGGCAAAGGTACAAACATAATTTTTTCCTCTACACTTGCCTCCATTTTCATCAAAGATAATCACAGTAAAACTGATTTATTTGCATTAAAACTTGGCCTGCTTATTTACATAAGTGCAGCAAGAATAGTGATTGACCACATAAACTCTTTTTAAGACTGCTTTACTGGAACCTTTTATAATGAATCTCAGATTGAGCTCTAAAAGCCTTTTGAGGCCAGGAAGCCAAGCCAAAGTCTAAGCAGTTTCTTAAAACTGTCTGGTCATATCTGGGTCTATGCATCTCTGTCTCAAATATGATATTCCAGCCAAAGCCTCAGTAATACAGACAATGTTTCTAATTGTCCTATTATAAGGAGAACAGATTTATATTGAACTTATGTAAATAACTAACTATATTGTCTTCCAAATTTTAGAGGGATCAGGTAGGGAGAAAAAGTAAATGTTTCATCTTTGTTCACAAAGATATATTTTACCAAATTGCTGTAAGTCATAGATAGGTTAAGAGAAAAGGTTTCCTTAAGTCTGGAAACTCAAAACATTAAGGAACTAACAAACATCACCTCTTCATTTCATTCAGTTCTATGTTATAAATTCCTGTTCTTCTTGAATCCAGTTTTTTCGTTAGTTCTGGAAATTGTTGCCAGTCCAGTTTTATAATCTTAAAGTTGTCAGAAACCTGTATTTATCAAAAGTCCTTTCCATGACTTGAAGATGAAGCACTTTTGTAGGAAAACTTTTACAAAAGTATCTCAGTGAAACAATAACTGTATATGACAAGAGACTTAAAATAGCCATGGAAGCAACCCAAGTGTCCATTGACAGATGAAGGGATAAAGAAGATGTGGCATATATATACAATGGAATATTACTCAGCCATAAAAAGAAATGAAACTGAGTTATTTGTAGTGAAGTGGATGGACCTAGAGACTGTTACACAGAGTGAAGTAAGTCAGAAAGAAAAACAAATGCTGTATGCTAACACGTATCTATGGAATCTAAAAAAAAAAAAAAAGTGGTTCTGATGGACCTAGGGGCAAGACAGGAATAAACACGCAGACGTAGAGAATGGACTTGAGGATATGGGGAGGGGGAAGGGTAAGCTGGGACGAAGTGAGAGAGTGGCACTGACATATAAACACTACCAAATGTAAAATAGATAGCTAGTGGGAAGCAGCTGCATAGCACAGGGAGATCAGCTCAGTGCTTTGTGACCACCTAGAGGGGTGGGCTAGGGAGGGTGGGAGGGAGATGCAAGAGGGAGGGGATATGGGGATATATGTATACATATAACTGATTCACTTTGTTATACAACAGAAACTAACACAACATTGTAAAGCAATTATACTCCAATAAAGATGTTTAAAAAAAAATAGCCATGGTTAAAGATCTGATGAGAATTCATTATAATGCAATTGACAAGGAAATTTGCTAATTTCTATGACTTACTTTTTAAGGTAATAAATAGATTTATAACTGATAATATTATACCAGAACATATATTTCTGGGAAGTTCATAGAATTTTTTTTCATATAACATATACCTCTATAGACACAACATAAAGAAGGATTAGTATTACTTCTTATTTGACAATGCTTCCCATGTCAGTTAATATATCAAATAAGTCTAATTAGTTTAATATCTCCATTTTTAGAAGGAGAGAGAACAAATCTTTTTTTTGTTTGTTTGTTGTTTTTTTTTTTTTTTTTTTGCTGTACGCGGGCCTCTCACTGCTGTGGCCTCTCCCGTTGCGGAGCACAGGCTCCGGACACACAGGCTCCGCGGCCATGGCTCGCGGGCCCAGCCGCTCCGCGGCATGTGGGATCTTCCGGGATCGGGGCACGAACCCGTGTCCCCTGCATCGGCAGGCGGACTCTCAACCACTGCGCCACCAGGGAAGCCCGAGAACAAATCTTTTGATATGTCCTCGGAGCCCTCTGGAAAATTCTAAAGTTCAAGGTCAAAAAAATTCATTTAGAATTTGATTTTGGGAAGTTTGTCAAACATATCAAAAGGTTATAAAACACTTGGTCAAATAGGATCAGAAGTCACTATGAAACAATAGTTATCTGCTTAACCATGGTGACAGTTAGAGACTGCAGATAAATACAGAAAGTTTAATAATTTTACATCAACCTTAGCTCTTTTTAATAGAGGAGACTCAGTTTTCACAAGTAATCAAAGGCCTGATAAAAACAACATGGAAAATAGGTGATTATTTTGATTAGACACACGATCTTTGTTTTGTCTAGGCAGGTTATTTAAAAGAGTAAAGAAAACTTTTCATAGTCTATTATGAAGAGCAGACCAATAGTTCAAAACGACTTGTCCTTTAAAAAGAGGGAAAACCAAATTCTAATTTTGTACCAGCTTACTTTTGATATTTAAACTTATTTTTTAACTCAAATAAATTTATTTAATCTTAGTTAGCTTGAACACACATAAAATTCTTTTCCCAAGACTTCTTTTTTGTAGACCTTTTACAACCTTTTTCTGGCATATGGGGATATTTTCCTTATTATTTCTAGTAGCTTTAATTAAGTACATTAGAATTTTAACTCTTTAAAATCTTATGTTTTGGGATTTCCCTGGTGGCTCAGTGGTTAAGAATCCGCCTGCCAATGCAGGAGACACGGGTTTGAGCCCTGGTCCGGGAAGATCCCACATGCCGTGGAACAGCTAAACCAGTGCTCCACAACTACTGAGCCTGCGCTCTAGAGCCCACGAGCCACAACTACTGAGCCTGTGTGCCACAGCTACTGAAGCCTGCATGCTTAGAGCCCATGCTCCGCAACAAGAGAAGCCACTGCAATGAGAAGCCCATGTACCACAATGAAGAGTAGCCCCTGCTCACCACAACTAGAGAAAGCCTGTGTGCAGCAACAAAGACCCAATGCAGCCAAAAATAAATACAAAAAAAAAAATAAATGAATTTATAAAATCTTATGTTTTAATGAAAATAAAGGATTAAACAATTATAAACCTTTTTTTTTTTTTTTGCGGTATGCGGGCCTCTCACTGTTGTGGATTCTTCCGTTGTGGAGCACAGGCTCCGGACATGCAGGCTCAGCAGCCATGGCTCATGGGCCCAGCCACTCTGCGGCATGTGGGATCTTCCCGGACCAGGGCATGAACCCATGTCCCCTGCATTGGCAGGTGGACTCTCAACCACTGCGCCACCAGGGAGGCCCTATAAACCATTTTTGATATTAGCATTCTGTGGCTTGGTAGATCTATAAATACCTTTTATAACTTCTAGAAACATGCTTTCTCATAAAAAATTTCTCAGCATGGCATAAAAGATGTTTACTAATAGATGCAAGTATTTTTAGTTCTGTAAAAGAAAACCAAAAGTGGATAAACTTGTATTTAGTAATTAGTCTTTCAGTGTTTTATCTTATTTGGAAATTATTTGGCTATTCAATGAATTTAACTTAACTCATCATTTAACTGAACTTAGTAAAATTTTGAAGTTCCAGGTTACCAAAAGATTTGGGGAAACTATTTTAAAAGGTCACCTAAGAACTTTTTGTCCTACTTACATCTATTCCATTTACTTATGTTTAACAACTCTTTTTATATTACCCACAAAAACGTTGTAAGACATTAAACAAAGCCAGCAGTCATCCCAAGCTAATTTTTCTTGCTGACAAATTTAGTAAGAGATAATGTGAGCTCATTTGATTAATAAACCCAGGCAAAATAAGAGTTATTCGTCTGCATTATGTTCATTGTTGAAAACTCGAAAGACATGTCTATTTTAATTAAGTCAACACACTTAAACTAGCTTTAATACTGAATATTTTCCCAGATCACATGAACCTGAAAAGCATTTGGGTTAATTCTCTATTATATTTCTGGGAATTTTATAAATACTTAATTCTTGTAAGTGCTTGATTTTCTTTAAGCCAATTAAATAGAACTCTTTTACAAATTAATATAAGTAATACCATCCAGAGGTAAAAAAAAATTTACCATACATCTAACACATAAATAGACACACATACACACACAGACACAGAGACGTTATAGTTTCATTTTAAAATGTCTAACATGAATCAGGTCCAATGATACAAAACTCACTATTATAAAAGGACAGTTGGAATAAGTTAAGTTTATCTGCTCAGATGGCCAAAGCTTTTTTCTTTTCTCTTTTTTTACAAATATTTGTGAAGATACATGATTTTTTTTTTTTTTTTTTTTTTTGCAGTACGCGGGCCTCTCACTGTTGTGGCCTCTCCCGTTGCGGAGCACAGGCTCCGGACGCGCAGGCTCAGCAGCCAGGCCTAGCCGTTCCGCGTCATGTGGGATCTTCCCAGACCGGGGCACGAACCTGTGTCCCTTGCATCGGCAGGCGGACTCTCAACCACTGCGCCACCAGGGAAGCCCGCTACATGATTTTTTATTTGGTTAAATTTCAAATGACCTTTTCCCCTTTTATTCCCCTTTTGATAAAAATTATCTCCCTAAACTTGTAGAATATTCACATCTCAAAGGCACAAGGAAGGAATGCAAGTAACAGGCCTTTTAAGATAAATAGGTTTGGTTTGGGGATTGGTAGGATTAGGTGAACTTTGAATCGCTTCTAGAGCTGCATTTCTGGCTCTGCAAATATTTGTAAGGTAGAGTCATTTGCTTTTAATTCCTCAAAGAACTGAGTTGTAGCCTGGATGGTGAAGGACTGACTGACACATCCATCCACCTATGTTGGAATGTTTTCCTTTCCCTGTGGGTACATTTAGCATAAAGGAGAAGGCCTAAAAGAAAATTTCTATCAGGCTCTGAATGTTAGCTTCTAATTTGGCGAAATTTCTGATTATAGAGTTATTAAATCCTTTCAAATATCTTGTCAGGTTTCAGCCTAGACAAATAGTATATATTTCTGACAGTATTAAATAACTCCGTGGACTAAGGGGCATCCTCAAAGAGATGCAAAGTTACTACCTTCCCAAAATCCAGAGTCACTCCCAAAGACAGACACAAGAAGGAACCTACATGTTGCAGGCAGGCAGAAACCCAAGCCAAACTCTTAGGACACAGAATGAGACAAATTAGAAGGCAATAGCTATCCCTAGGAGAGGAAGTATCAAAAACCAATGGGTCAGATTTGAAAAGGAAGGGACAGTGTGAAATTTTATTTTCCTCTCTCAATTGTTTGCTACAGAGAAATTTGGGAGAGCTGATTCTGGTCAGAATTTCCACCTTATACTGGTTTCTGCCAAATGCTTCAGGATCCCATCTGCAGGTTCTGAGTGGGGTTTAAAGTGGAGAGTGTAGCTCTGATATTACTAGAATTTGGCAAGGTGCTTTGTTAATTTTAATTTTAGTTTCCCCTTGGTTGTTTAAGGGAATAATGTAGCAGTTTGTCATCAACAAGCAATTGTTGAATTAAAACAATTTGCACCAAAGTATTAATTTGGAAATTAAAAAAATTAAATTCAGAGCATAGACATATATTCACAGTATTTTCTAGCTAAAGAAATTTTTTTTTTTTTTTGGCCATGCCATGCATGGGATCTCAGTTCCCTGACCAGAGATGGAACTGTTGCCCCCTGCAGTGGAAGCAGAGTCCTAACCACTGGACCACCAGGGAATTCCCAAGAAATTTTATAATAGCTCCATGAAATTATTTTTTAAATCTTATTTATTTTTTCCAAATTAAAAAGCAAACCATTATATTTCCATTGAGTTTTCAGAAGGAAAAAATACTTTGTGCAGCTGTACTTGGAAAGACACTCCTAGCAATCCCACATCTTATAGACTCATTGTAGCCAAGTGCCAGCATGGCAGACTGACTGCCAAACATAGCTATTGAGATTTAACACTGATTTTGGACCTAAGGAAGCTTTTCAGTACAATCGTATTGAATGGAAACAAACAAGATGATTTATAGTTGATTTTGACAATAGTGAGAGACTCTGGAGTCTCACATCCTGGACTACAGGCTCACTTAGTTGATGGTTTTCAAATGTTGTTGCATAAGTCATATGGAATGTTGTTTGGGGAACTCAGATTTTGCTTAACAGGGTATTCATAAGATTTAAACAAAATTATGGCTTGGAATTAATGTGTGAGTATCAGTTCCACTCACTGTTGAAGTTTCAGAAATGGAGTCTGGCTCCATTAGATGGTCAGGATCTTAAAATTGATTCTTATGAAAAGGAACAAAGATCCCATCATGACCTAGCAGGGAGTACTGATCTGTTTCTCTACTACCTATTGCTCAAGTGCTTAGAGAAAGGGTGATATGAAGGGCTGTAACTCTGTTTTGCTTTGCCCCTCTTGATACCAGAACGAAAGAGAAATAAATAAACAAGCAAAGAACTGTGCTATGTACAAGTTTAAAACATGAGTAGAAATCAAAATGGCAAATTTAATCATCCTGGAAAGAAGTCTCAATTTGAGAAAGAAAGTGTTAGGTTGGAAACCCAAGCAAACTTTTTGGCCAATCCAATATATATCCCAACAGCTTTTAAATATTTACTGTAGTGAAAAATCAGAATCTAATTATACATAGTCTTTCCAACAATTATAAGAAAAAAAATAGGTGGTAGTTAGATAACAATAAAAAAGATGTTACATGGGAATTCCCTGGTGGTCCAGTGGTTAGGACTATGCACTTCCACTGCAGGGGGCAAGGGTTCCATCTGTTGGTTGGGGAACTAAGATCCTGCAAGCCGTGTGGTGTGGTCAGAAAAAAAAAAGAAAAAAAGATGTTACATTTATTATTTTTGATACCTGGCTTTGGGGAAATTTTTCACATTCAAATTATGGAAATAAACATATGAATTAGAAGTGGGCAAACCCCGTTGTACAAGCCAGCATCCAGCTGGCTGCATCTGCATTCAGCGTAGCCCCAGATGGTAAGGGCAGACAAGGGCTGCACTGTGCTTACCTTCAGAAGTGTTTTAGAGACTGGCTAATATTTTCAAATTGACTTTTAAAATAAAAAAAAACCTATAAAAATCAGAAAGCATTATATGTAACATCCAAAGGAGGGTAAGTTTGCTTATTTCTCCTTCTGTTTCTTTCATCTTCTTTATTTCATTTGTCCCACTTCCCTTTTCTTTCACCATTTGAATGAAGTCCCATGTGACCAACTGAACCTTGTTTATTTTAAAACATTCAATGAACTTATAAAAAATACAGAGTGTGATGGGGCTTTCTTCTGAGAATCAGTGTGTGTCATCGTTGGCCAAGGTTATGTCTGCTTCATGGCAAAAATAAAATACAAGATCATCATTCCAGAAGAGACAGAGAATTGGAAAGGACCTAAATACTTTGTGTGTAAAACAGCTCCACATCACAGACAGAAAATAAAGTATTAGGATTTAGGAGGCAGTTTGCATAGATATTGGGATCGCAAAAAGTTTGAGTTGTAAGAAATATTCATAAATATTCATAAATTCTATAGAGGAGCATATTACTCTGGATAGGAGACAGTTATGCCATTTAGATAACTTAGCAAGCCATTCTCCTTCCTCCAAAGTCATGAATTGTTATTACCTCTTTCTAAACTTGTCTGATTTTAGATTTGAACAGATATAACTGATTCTGACTGATTGTCTAACTTTAGCTTCTGACATTATGTGTGATTTCTGAGAATGATTTAATAATTAACATAATATTTAGCCTTTAATGTTCAAAACCAATAGTGATAAGAATCTTGCTAATAGATGTGTAAATCAGGTTTCTTTAAAATGCTCATCTAATGTTATTTAGCTTTCTAGAAGAATTTTAGAAAAAAAAATTATAGCCCATTTGTAAAAAAAAATTAAAAATTTTGTATGATGAAAGGAAAATGGCGTTATGTTGAATTTAGTAAAATAAATAAGAATTTAGAATAATTAGTTTTGTTATATCATGTATTTATTATTATAGTATATTAATTATATTTTATTAATATACAATAGATAAAATGAGAATATGGTCATTTACATAAATAATTATTCAAATTTCAGTTATCCTGTTTTAATAATCTCAAAAAATCAGAAATTTGTACCAGTCGTTTCATCATTATAATACTTCGAAACTAAGGCACTATATTAGCAACATAGTAGACACTTTTCTGGAAGAAAATGGTGTTTGATAATGGAAGTGGTAAGAGAATCCTTCAATGAATATAATGTATGTTTAATTCATGAACTTCCTATTATCACAAACTTTCCTCTTTATCCCTTTTCTTTTTTTGGAAACCAGAGCTCCTCTTCATTATCACTAGTATCAGTTAACACAGAGAGTTCAGACACATAAAGAGTTCAGATTCAATTCTATAGCCTGTTAAATTCTCAAAGCGAAATGGTCAGAAAAAAGTTGGGGAGGGGGAGATAATGGTGATTCACAGCCAGAAATGACATTTATTGAACAACTAAGGCTCAAAAATCATGTCTGTAAAGTGTTAAAATCAATGATCGATTCAGTTAAAATTCTCAGTGAATGAATTCAGCCAAACTGATCAATTTGATGGCCTTATATGTAATATTGAAATTCATATGTACATTGAGGCATGGATTTGGATATTACTTTCCAAAGTACATTGACAGCGTCCCTTGCTCCGTGGCATTTTGAAGCTATCGTTGTTCAGAAGCACCAGGTGTGTACCAGACTTCACATTAGGTGTTTAGAAACATTATCTCTAATACAGACAACTCTTCCAAGTGGATGCATTTAAGATTCATTTTGCAAGTGAGAAATGAAGTTCAAGGAGACTAAGTAAACTGCTTAAGGGAAAAAGACTAGTAAGTGGCACAGGTAGCATTTGAACCTTGCTCAATCTGACTTGAAAGCCCCAATTCTTCTATATGATGCTGCTTCCTGGTTTTAAAGCAGATTGTTGCTTCTATTTTGGAATTAGGCACATTTTTCAAATTTATTGCACTGTCTAATCCATTTTAGGATAAAAGGCTGTTGGGGGGGCATCAGGCATGGTACTTATAAGAAATTAATAAAAAACAACTGTTAGGCAACAAAAGTTCAAATAAAGAAAGCAGATAAATTTTTGCCTATATTATTGGGATGAAAAAATTACCCTGACTTTATAGGTTATGAACTTTGTAATTTAGATATTACACTAGAAATTTGGAACCAGTGTAGTAATGAATAATTTCAGAGTGAGAATTTGATTATGTAAATATCCTTTTTCCAGCTGTGCTTTAAGATAAAATTATATTGTTGTTATTTGAAATGAAAACACAACACAAGCATTATGAATTTTATAGGTATCTTGATTCTGGTTATTACTGTGCTTCATATAAGGGGAGGAAAGCCTTGTTTCTAATTCTTAATGGGCTTACTTAAAGTTCAAATTCTATTTAGGTTTCTTTGCATAAACATTAACTTGTCAAAAAATATTTAGTTGCTATGATGGAATGTTTGTGTCTCCCCAAAATTCATGTGTTGAGTCCTAAACCCCAGGGTGATGGTATTAGGAGGTGGGGAGGCCTTTAGGAAGTGATTAAATCATGAGGATGGAGCTCTTATTTTCAGACTGAATTGCTATGATTTGATAGTTGATCCAATAAGATGATGTTTCCATCTCACCAGCTGAGTGCATGAAAACAAGTACAGCATGATGTTTAGATCCTTAAAATTCAGCATCTAACAGTATCCCAGTTTCTCTGAGCATCCTTGGGCAAGATGTTTAATTCCCCAGTGACTTGCACATAAAAGTACTGGACATGTTGCAGCTCCTATGCTAATCAGGAAGGGGCACCACAAGAAGTGGAAGAATGTTACAATGTACATGCTGCTGTATTTTTGTTCAAATTAGTAATCTCCCTCAGGGATTTCCCTGACAGTCCAGTGGTTAAGACTTTGCCTTCCAATGCAGGGGGTGTGGGTTTGATCCCTGGTTGGGGAGCTAAGATCCCACATGTCTCGGGGCCAAAGAACCAAAACATAAAACAGAAGCAATACTGTAACAAATTCAATAAAAGACTTTAACAATGGTCCATATCAAAAAAATCTTTAAAATAACATAGAATATCAGTCATTATGTGAAAATAATTTTGAAAATATTCTAGTATTCATTCTTGCTTAAATACCCTTTCTAATAAGGTAATAGTAAGAGCACTATTGGACTTTATTTTGTTGTCATAATATAAGAAGATTAATTTAAATGTCTCTTCCGATTTTTTTCATTTTTATTTTCATTTCCCTACTGGAATTAAGATGAGGTATCTTATGTGAGAAATAGGAACAAATAGTGAAAAATTATATTTCACTTTTTTATCCATATCTGGAAGCTTCTTATTTATTCACTTGCTTGACATGCTGGACCTCCCAGGTACCCTTTGTAGTAAAATTAAAACCGCATTTACTTTCAATTGTGCATTATGGTAATTACTCTTATAATTGGATCACAGTTCCTAAATGGCCTGCATAAGCCAAATCAAACATATATTTATTTTATCTCTATGTATGTCTTCTGTTAACTGTCTTCATAATCACTGAACAGTTATTAGCCTCACTAATATAAAATAAATATTTTAGAATCAAACCAGACCGGATATATTACTGCTATAAAACAAAGAATACTAAGTGTCATTAAATTTTGAATTTCTAATAACATTTCAGCATAAGAATCCAAATTCACAGAATATGTATTTATTTTCAATTATAAACGTTAGTGCTCAAAACGGAGTATGAAATACCTAAAAAGAAAAGCAAATAACTTTATATCAGTGCCATCATGCATTGTTTCAATAAATCTGTGTTTTCAGGAAAGAGCATTTAAGTTTTAAAATTAATAATTTTTCAGAATTTTAAATATAATAATCTGTCTTCTCGCTTAAAACCAGAAATTCTATAACATCTAAATCATGCCATATAAAAGCCAGAAAAATAAATGAAATCTTGGAAAGAATACCTTATAACTTGAAATATGATAATTATACAACAATAAGTTAGATTAAGAACTAGTTAAGACTCCTTGGAAAAGTCTTATTTGCAAGCTAACTCTGGTTACCAATGCAAACTATTTTTAGTTTCCCTAAGCAGAAGGCAGAGAGAAAGAAGTTTCACTATAAACAAATTCTATGATCATTTTAAGAGATCAATTGAGGTGCACATCAGAAAAAATAAATTCTAGACTAAGGTAGTTAAACTTTAACAAAGTAGTGTTTATATTCCCTGGTAAGTCACTAAATGTATTTCTTCCAGATTGTTAAGCCAAAAGATGAATCATCCTAACATCTTTACGCCTTATCGGCTTTTCCAGTTGTGCAGACATTTTTATTCAGTGTTGTCCTTCTTAAGAATTTTCCGAGCATTGTTAGAAGAATACAAGAAGGCCTTTCTCTTGTCTATTATAATCTCTTCAAGGACTGCACACACGACATTTTCTAAACCAATCTTGTTTTCCAGAGCATCAAATTGCTTACAGCAAATTTCAGCATATGCTGTCCAAATCCTAATAAACAAGGCACTTTAACGTTGAGTCATTCAAAAACCATTTATTATCCAAATTTGTATTTATTACACAAGGTTATGTTAAAAACAAACGTAAACAAACCAAGCTCCTGCCCTAGAACAAACTTAAAACCTAGAAGTATATCAAGCTTACGGGTAGTGCTAATGTAAGATTTATTCAATTAGGAACTGTTTGTCACCTGTTATGGGTACATAAGTAAAGCATGGAGCAGAGGTGACCAAATTATGTTGGTGTGCTTACACGTCTTACATTCTACTGGGTTCTATTGGAATATAGAGAGTGTACTCTTATGGAGAAGTAGGGTCATAAGATCCCCACTTCGGGAGCCTTTCTCTTTGATGCGAAAGCAAGCTGGCTCACCTTGCTGAGGTTGCAAGCTCAGAACACAGTGGTGTCGGATTTCTAAGGGAATCGTCTCAGATTTTCCCTGTGTTCTACCTCCCGCCCCTCCTAATTAGATGGAACTTGGTGGGGTTTTCTGGGACTCCTTTATTTACTCCTCAGAACAATGTACAACTTTCTCAAGGAGGATTGCTGTGAGGCTGCCCATGGTTCATTCCCTCATGCTAGTTCCATATCAAGTAACAATTTCTCAGAGTTCGTGATAATGCATATCACTGGCAACATTCTCTCAACTGCCATCTGTGGACAGGTAGAACCCTGCTAAAATCTTACCTCTCTCTGGTACAAAGTAATATTACTCGTAATTTGGGAATATCAGTGTACCTCGTAATTCTGCTACTCATCACAACGTACTTTCAGTTACTTCAGATGTTATGAAATGGAAATCGCAAAGAAAGGAGCATAAACCATCTGACTAAGGCAGCACGACATACTGTCACTTCCAGAGCTGTAGCATGGAAAAATCTGTTGAGTTTGCCTTCAACTGCCTCAGAGAGGGAGAGGGATTGACTATATACATAAGACCTCAGCAATCTAACAGATGTTTCCAGGGCATATACGAAAGAGGGGGTGGTCTTCCATCAGGTACACAAGTGAAACAGCTTTCAGTTTCAGTACCATGAGTAAAGGGTCTCTGATTAAAGGAAGGAATGGCTAAGGACGGAACAAAAGTTTTGGCCATTTTTCAAAAGGGTGCTTTGGCTCCCCACACAATCCCATTTTTCAACCTGTTAGAAATCAGGGCTTTAAGAAGACTTCTCACAGCTGCTGCTACGCTAGATGCCTGCTGACCAGGCAGATTCGCTCAGCGATGCTCTGATTTAGGTAGGCTACGTATGCAGCATCCTGAGCTCAAGTGCAGTCCGACTCTGAGATTTCTAACTTCAGTAAGATGGAATCGTACATACCTGGGAATAAAATTTAGTGTTCAGCTAAAGTCAGCACCCAGCTAGTTGGAGGAAGAAAAATACCAACATCCTCGGGTAGAGTCTTCTCTATTTTTGGCATTCCAGGCATGGTATAATATGACTACACAGTGAGGATGGCTGGGGAACTCCATCCCTTCCAGAGCTATAAAGAGGAGGCAATATGGAGGGCTGTCCCCCAGCCTGCAGTGTGGGCATCACCTGGGAACTTGGTAGAAAGACAATTCCTGGGCCACCCTCCAGACCTGACTCAGGAGCTCTGTGGGTGGAGCCCAGCAATCTGTGTTTTAAGAAGTCCTCTAGGTGATTCCAATGCACCCTAATAGTTGAGAACATTGCTCTACACTGTCAAATAAGGACCGTAACTGCCTATTTCTATGTAGATATATTTTAAAAAGGGTCCTCTCTAGGGATGATGACAGGCTGAGAGCATACCCACACTTCACCAGATCATTTTATAGATATGAACTTCAGTTTAAAATGTACATGAATGGTCGTGTTGAAGGAGGCTTGAGGATTCCAATGCCCAGAGCTGCCTCTAGCTCAGCATTCCATGTTTGGCTGCTTTCTCTTGGAGTTTTCTTAGCTCCAGAGCTGTCTGGCAATTTGAATGTAATCCTTTTTCATGACTGATTTGGATTTCAGGAAGGTTGGAATGTCCCCAGGGTCATCCTTTGTGCGAGTAATAATCTGACCAAGGTGTGTGTCCGTGGCCCACATATTGGTCACATCTGCTTGGAAAATCTAGTTTAGTAGTCCCAAGGCATGGTAGGAATCAGCCCTGCTCTGTGCGGGATCTTCTCTACCTAACTTTGTGTTGACATTTTTACGTTTGAGTTGAGGTAAAGCAGAAGAGACTGAAAACAAAGCACATCTATTCCCCATGTGTGCTTTCCTTAGATTTGGTTTTAGAATTCTTAAACTTCTGCCAGGAGAGTAATTAGCAGCCCAGATAAGAGGCCACCTATGGCAACTACACGTCTGCAATCAGGTATGCATGAGAGAACTACAAATTTGATTAGAGAGTTACCAATATTTTGTAGGCCCATATCTTACTTTCAGGAGGTAGGAAATTAAAAGGAAAATTTAAGAGGAAAGAGCATGGTTTTTATCTCTATGTCACCATCCATCATCATACTTTAGAGCTTTATGTTCAAAGATTCTTGTGAACAAGGGAGAGAATTTTAAAAAGCTGAATATAAAGAAAGCCCTCTGGTGAAAGAGAATGTTATTCTATTCCATTCCACTGTCAGGAAAAGGGTGCTTCATCTTGATGCATTGTTACCTCACATGGCATAGCAAGAGAAAAGGAACAGCAGAGTGCCTACAGATGAATGCTGGAAGGAAGATTTTTTAAGTGAATATCCTAAAATAAGGAGGGAAATCTAGGTACTGTTGGAAATTTTCTCTTGGCTGGGGATTCACTGGGGCCGAAGTATTTGTCAGAGGTTCCAGGATGGGAAGTAGAGCTGCGTCTGGGGCACAGACAGCGCGGCTGAGGGGCTGAGAGATGGTATCAAAGGGCCAGACCACCTACCAAAGGGTCAACTGGAATGGCCAGGGGTAAAGGAGACCCCCGAGGTGGAGTCAGTGGGCTTGGAAAGCAGAGTGGGAGGAAGAACATCCAGGTAGTTCCCTGAAGAACTGGGACTTGGTTGGGACTTGGGTGGAGGGCGGCAAAGTTCCACAAGACAGCAGTGCCATTTTTCTAGAGTAGAGAAGGAACTCTTACAAGTGTTTAGTGACTTCAGATAGATGCCATTTAAATTAGGTAGTTCTTCTGGTGAGGGGGCACAAGTGTAAATTACTCTGCTAAGCCCTGATGGTGTGGTGGCTCTCAGACTTGGTCTCTGACTTCAGGAAGCTTGCCGAATAATTAGAGAGATCATGAAAATACACGCAGTTCTAGCGCCAGATTGCAGGCTTGTTGCTCAATGGAGGGTTTTGCCTTTGAAGATCCCCGATAAATGTTTGATGCTGATGACAATACGGCTTTTCTAAGACTTCAAAATGGAGTAAGTGGGCTTCCCTGGTGGTGCAGTGGTTAAGAACCTGCCTGCCAATGCAGGGGACACGGGTTCGAGCCCTGGTCCGGGAAGATCCCACATGCCACAGGGCAACTAACCCCGGGCACCACAACTACTGAGCCTGCGTGCGCTCTAGAGCCCACGAGCCACAACTACTGAGCCTGCGTGCCACAACTACTGAGCCCACGAGCCACAACTACTGAAGCCTGTGCGCCTAGAGCCCATGCTCCGCAACAAGAGAAGCCACCACAATGATAAGCCCGCGCACGGCAACAAAGAGTAGCCCCCGTTCACCACAACTAGAGAAAGCCCACACGCAGCAACGAAGACCCAATGTGGCCAAAAATAAATAATAAAATAAAATAAATAAATTTATTTAAAAAAATGAGTAAGTGAGAATAAGTTGCTAGAATTTCCATCAAAAAATAATTCTGGAGAAACATACTGGAATCCTAAAATGGAAAATTAACATTAGAAAGAGACTTAGAAATAACTCTCTGACTGATGTTATGAAAGAGGATTTGTGAATTAAACGACTTTGGAGGAGAAGGATAAGTTAATTTTCTAACCCTTTGAAGAAAACGGTTCAAAATTTCTTAAAACCTAAACTGTTTATTATGGTTCCCCTGGTCTAATCGGCACTTATCACGATATACTATTTATTTTCCAGTGAAACAGAATTACCCATCCTTCAAAATAGCTCAAGGAAGTAGTAGTATATCATATTCTGAAGTTCTCTGTAGAGATTTTAGAGCCCAGAGAGGCCAAGCCTAGCGCACAACTCATTCTGTTCAGCATCTCCCCACAGATATCCAAATGCCTCTCTGCACCTCTCCACCAGCACGTCTAAAATGCACTTGAAACATACCATGTCCCCAGCTAAAGTCCACTTATCCCCACCAAATTTGCTTTTCCCTCAGTTTTCCTTACCTCAGCAAATGACAGCATGATCATTTCAGTTGCCTAGGACAGAAAAATGGTGACATTGTTTATTCCTCTTTTTCTCTCACAACCTCCAAGTCTCACATATCAGATGGACTGTGGGCTCCAGCTGCAGAATTTACCCAGAATCAGTCCGCTTCTTATCACCTCCACCACTGCCGCCCTTGGGCAAGCCATGCTCACCGCTCAACAAAGTTGGCGGGATAACCTCCTAAGGAATCTCCCTGCAGCCACGCTTGCTGCCCACCGTCAATTCTCAACACAGCAGGCAGAGTGATCCTTCTTAAAGCAAAGTCTGATCATGTCCCTTCTCTGCTCCAAACCACCCCCCCCAACTGGCTTTCCATTTTCGTGGGGAAGAAGACTACATATTCTAGGATTGAATTTCTAGATGACATTGTAGGGGAGCAAAATTTGCCACCCCAAAAAATGTCTCTTTGGCGTGAGGATTAATCTAGGCAGGTTATTTTTAAGAAACAGAAGTCTCCTGTCAGCTTAATTCTTAGACCAGCCAAAAGAACCTGGAAGGGAGGAGGGAAATTTCTTCCTCCCCAGCACTGTAGAATGTCCTACCTGGTCTAGCCTCAGCTTCCTCTCGAACAGCATATGCTGCTATGTACCCCTCGTTCACGCCACACCAGTCATTGGCTTCAATTTGCTGTTCCCTCTCCTTGTAATGCTCCTTCTCAGGCATCTGTTTGCTTAGTCCCTCATTGCTTCAAGTTTTGGCTCAAATATTGCCCACTGATGAAGCTTTCCCTGGACACACTATGTAAAATTGCATACTACCCCTTCTCCGGAGTCTTCCTATATAGGCTCTTCCTTCCTGGCTCTACTTTCCATCCTTGATTTTTAACCAGCTTTCTTATTAACACCTGATTCTATGTATTTTAGTTGTTCGTTTGTTCGTCATCTTTGGTCGGTAGGACGAAAGCTCCATTGAGGATGGGAATTTGGTTCATCGTGTCCACAGCCCCCAACTGCAACCCCCCAAACTGAAACAATGCTTGGGCCGTTGTAGGCACTTGCCTAGACCTGGTCACTCCACGCTTTTGATCTTCCATTTCTGGTTTATTGCGAGAGCTTCCCAAATGGCCTTACAAAATACCTCAATGAATGTTATTTTCTTGGTGCAGCTTTTATTGTATTAGACAATAATTTAAAACTTTCAAAGTTTCCTGCTACATTAAGTCTAATTCTTGTTTAGTTTGCAAACTCCCTTCTGAATACATCTTATAATCTAGATGTGTTTGTGGCTTTCAATACACTACTTTCACTGAAGCTCTTAGTCAGTTTTTTGTTATACTTGGTGTTCCTTTTCTCTCTCTCTCTCTCTCTCTCTCTCTCTCTTTCTTCTTTTCTTCTTTTACCTTTTTCCCCCAGGGAGGCTTCTTTTTCCAAAATAAATGTAGTCTATTATTTCATTGCTCTTTCCTTGGAACACCCTTCCTCTTTTTCTTCATCTAATCAAACTTTAGCATTTTCAAAGCTCAGTGCAAGTACCACGTACTCCATTAACGTTTCCTGAATTAATCCAGATTTTATTCATCATTTCCTCTGAACTAGATAAGTTAGAAATGTTAGCTTGGCATTTAATTTCATGCATGCCATAATGTATTCAATTTGTTTCAAAAAAAACATTTGATGAGTGTCTACTCTTTAGTTAGATACTATTTTCTTCCAGAAAGTGTTCAGGGAAGATTAAAATATGTCATATATAGTGTGATAACATAAAAACAGAAAGATGGCTGCTCGTGAATCTGAATGTCTTCCAGGCCAATGTGAAAAGTTAAGAATGCACTTATTTGAGTCTTCTCTCGTCACATCATGTGGTTCAACTGAATTGACAATACCAGAGGTTTTTAAAAAAGAAAAATGTTTTCTTATTGAATGTCTTGGATTTTTTTAAAAAAGTATAGAAAAGAAGTAGTGCTCATAACTTTATCTATCCTCCCACTGCTTACACTATTCAAAACTCCCTCCTCAAAATGCGTACGGCTGGTGGTGATGTGTTTTACTGACCATTTTGGACTAGGACTGGGCTGCTACTTAGCTCTGGTTTTGGTTTCCTTGCATCTTCTTACAGAGCGAGACATTAGAACCAGCTGGATCTCAAAACATTACCAAGCAAGCAAAATTTGAACCACTGCTATGGCCACAAAACTCCTGAATGAGCTTCAACCTCTTTTCTCTTTACTGGTCCATCTTCCTTAAGGCTATTTTGTAAGACGTAGGGACTTTTCAGCAGCATTTACTTAACAAATGTCTATTGATCACATACATGTGCCTGGTAGTCTCTGAGGATGCTCTCTTTCATTGGCTTATTCACTATTGAGACTGAGTCAATGGAAGGTGACTGTTGACTCACAAACTTGGAGATATAATTTACTAACATTTATAACAGCATTTCCTCTAGCCAGGTCACACTGGTCAGTATTAAATGAAATCTGATTCGTTTATTTGAAACCCAAACTCATTTGCCATCTTTGTCACCTCTGCTTGCACCTCACTTCAAATACCCCAATTTTAATTGGCAACTATTTTGGCACATGTTTCTAGCTGTGGCAACCAGCTTTGTGCAGGTGCAACCTTTAGCATCTCATTTATAAGCCTAGATATATGTAGGATAATTTTCACCCCTTTTCAAGAGAATGTAATTGTAAATACACTAAAGTATTCTGTAGAAAATTCCTTATACATAGGCTGGGTCTGCTTTTCCTTTCCTTATCTCCAAGTGAGCTACTCACTAAAAAATACCTTAAGAAATCTCTTTTAGAGCTTACAGTGTACCAAGCTCAACCTAAGCTAGGCTTTAGGGACATAAAAATATGAAAAATAAAATTCTTATCTTTAAGACACTTGGTATGTGTTGATAGACATGAAAACAAGCAATTAAATATGGTAAAGAGCTATGGTAAAGATTTGCATAGGTGCTAAGACTTCTGGAAGAAAAGCTTCTGAAGAAAGGAGAATCTAATTAAAACCTAGGATTAAGCTGAATAGTAAAATAGGGGAACGTAAATTCTGCCAGAGATAATTATATAATGGCACAGAGGCTTAATAAAATAGCTGCACAGAAGTAAAAGCAGTTTGGAGTTTATGGAGTATAAATTCCATGGTGAAATATCCAACAAGGTGAAGTTGCAGACACAGGTAGGGGTTGTGCAAAAGAGAGACTTGAATGACTTGGTAAGGAAACCATAACTCATTTTGCAGGTGATGAGAAGCCAGTAAAAATGACAACTGTTAAACTCCTTTGAGTCAAGGATTATTTTGAGAATCTGGTTGAAGTTACTGTTTCCCTGTCCAAAAAAGAGCAATCCACCAAAAATTTTTATTCCATTTATTGTGAATTACAGTGAGTCCCCTGAAACCTGTCTGTGGGCATATCTAAGCATACTCATGTTAAAATCTCTTGCACTAAAATATTTAAAACATGAGAATAATAAAGCATGAGGATTTATTTTGAACTTTCTGGTAGCCATATGGAAGAAATGGATTTTTGAAGGACAAGTTTCTCTGTATGAATATCATCAAGGAAACTAATAATCCAAGCAAGTCAAGATGAGCAGCACAATTATAGTAGTAGTATAAAGAAGAAGTGATAGATTCAGGAAATCTCTTTAGGAAGTATAATTAACGAGGCTGGGATTGACTAGCTATGTGTGATATGAGGCTGGGTATGAGAAAGATGAGTTTGCTTTGGACAAGTTCCCTTTGAGATGCTTATAGTTAATCCAATTAAAATGTCCTGCAAGAATCTGGGTACACCAATCTTGAGCTGAGAACTCAAGATTTGAAAAAACTCACTGTAAATGTAGTTAAAACCATAAGAGTGGATGAGCTGATTCAGGGAGATGGTGCAGAGTGGGAAAAGAGTGTTCATACAAAGTACAGCTGAAAGTAAAATAAAAACAATATCAGAAAGTTTTCAACTGTATGTGGCAATTAGAAGGTCAGATAGTCTTAGTATAACCAGTCATCTCAGAATGGTAGGAGCACAAAGCAAATTAAAATAAGTTGAGGGAATGAAATTAGAACACTCCCTAACACCATACACAAAAATAAACTCAAAATGGATTAAAGACCTAAATGTAAGGCCAGACACTATCAAACTCTTAGAGGAAAACATAGGCAGAACACTCTGTGACATAAATCACAACAAGATCCTTTTGGACCCACCTCCTAGAGCAATGGAAATAAAAACAAAAATAAACAAATGGGACCTAATGAAACTGAAAAGCTTTTGCACAGCAAAGGAAACCATAAACAAGATGAAAAGACAGCCCTCAGAATGGGAGAAAATATTTGCAAATGAAGCAACTGACAAAGGATTAATCTCCAAAATTTACAAGCAGCACATGCAGCTCAATATCAAAGAAACAAACAACCCAATCCAAAAATGGGCAGAAGACCTAAATAGACATTTCTCCAAAGAAGGTATATAGATTGCCAACAAACACATGAAAGGATGCTCAATATCACTAATCATTAGAGAAATGCAAATCAAAACCACAGTGAGGTATCAACTCACACCAGTCAGAATGGCCATCATCAAAAAATCTACAAACAATAAATGCTGGAGAGAGTGTGGAGAAAAGGGAGCCCTCCTGCACCGTTGGTGGGAATGTAATTTGATATGGCCACTATGGAGAACAGTATGGATGTTCCTTAAAAAACTAAAAATAGAACTACCATATGACCCAGTGATCCCACTACTGGACATATACCCTGAGAAAACCATAATTCAAAAAAGAGTCATGTACCACAATGTTCATTGCAGCTCTATTTACAATAGCCAGGACATGGAAGCAACTTAAGTGTCCATTGACAGATGAATGGATAAAGGAGATGTGGCACAGATATACTATGGGATATTACTCAGCCATAAAAAGAAACGAAATTGAGTTATTTGTAGTGAGGTGGATGGACCTAGAGCCTCTCATACAGAGTGAAGTAAGTCAGAAAGAGAAAAACAAATACCATATGCTAACACATATATGTGGAATCTAGAAAAGAAAAAAAGGTTCTGAAGAACCTAGGGGCAGGACAGGAATAAAAACGCAGATGTAGAGAATGGACTTGAGGACACGGGGTGGGGGAAGGGTAAGCTGGGACGAAGTGAGAGAGTGGCATGGACATATATACACTACCAAATGTAAAATAGATAGCTAGTGGGAAGCAGTCACATAGCGCAGGGAGATCAGCTCAGTGCTTTGTGACCACCTAGAGGTGTGGGATAGGGAGGGTGGGAGGGAGATGCAAGAGGGAGGAGGTATGGGGATATATGTATATGTATAGCTGATACACTTTGTTATAAAGCAGAAACTAACACAGCATTGTAAAGCAATTATATTCCAATAAAGATGTAAAAAGTAAAATAAATAAAATAAGTTGAGGGGTGAATTAAAACTGTGGAAGTAAAGGCGTTGGTGGAGAGTTAGTATCAAACATATAAAGAGCTTGTACAACTCAAAATCAAAAAAACAAACAACCAGATTTAAAAAGTGGGCAGAGGACCTGAATAGACTTTTTTTTTTTCAAAGAAGGCATGTAGATGGCCAACAGGCGCATGAAAAGATGCCGAACATCACTAATTATCAGGGAAATGCAAATCAAAACCACAATGAGACTTTACCTCACACATGTCTGAAAGGCTATTATCAGAAAGACAGAAAATAACAAGGGTTTGCAAGGATGTGAAGAAAAGGGAATCCTCATGCACTGTTGGTAGGAATTAAGTTGGTGTAGCTACCATGGAAAACAGTATGGAGATTCCTCAAAAAATTAAAAATAGAGCTACCATATGATCCAGCAATTCCACTTCTGAGTATTTATCTGAAAACAAAACAAAAAGAAAAACACTAACTCAAAAAACTATATGCACCCATATGTTCATTGCAGCATTATTTACAATAACCAAGATATGGAAACAACCCAAGTGTCCATATGTGGAATCTAAAACACAAAGCAAAGGAACAAATAAAACAGAAACAGACTCATAGATACAGAGATCAAACTGGAGGTTGCTAGAGGGGAGAGGGGTGAGGGGCAGCCGAAATAGGTGAAAGAGATTAAGAGGCACCAACTTCCAGTTATAAGTAAGTCATGGGGATGTAAAGTACAGCATAAGGAATATGGTCAATAATATTGTAATAACTTTGCATGGTGACAGATGGTAACTAAACTTCTGGTGACCATTTCAGAATGTATACATATATCAAATCACTATCATGCACACCTGAAACTAATAGGATATTTTATGTTTTACTTCAATTTTTTAAAAAGGCATTGAGGGATTTTTAGAATGTTTAGGGAGTTTGGCTCAAAGAAGAATGGGCTAGAAAAAGCAACAGGTAGATGTTTTAGATAACTATGGGAGGCATTTGTTGTTTGTTTTTTTAAGGCTGCAGGAGAAGTGAACTTGTTTCTATGCTATGGGAAATGAGCAGTAGAGATAAACAGAATGAGTGGTGGTGAGTAAAAGAAATTAGGTCCAAGAGGCAGATGAGATGATGGGACCCAAATCACCAGCCTGATGGATGGTCTAAGCCTTAGTCAGGGGAGAGGGTCTCTCATTCTCTGTGAACTGGAAAGGTGGTGAATACTAGTCAGGGTGAAGATAATTCTGTTGGTGCTGTGTGAGGGGGAGTAGGAGGTCCTTATTCCTGATTAGATAATTTTTCTGGATGACACAGAAGAGAGGTGATATTTTTGAAAAGACTTTGAAAGGAATGGAAGAAAGAAAAACAACCAAGAAGCCAAAGTTTAAAGTTGGAGACTATTGATTTATATTCATCAGTCCTAGAGTGTCATGATTTTCACCCGTAGTTTTCAGCTGCACATGTGAATGAAAATGATGAGTTAACACAGGATTAGGGTCTGGTTGGCAGTAATGACTTAAAGGACGTGGGTGCATGGGAATTGAGGGGGCAGTAAGTCCCAGCTGAGGAGGGCAGGAAGAAGATCAGGAGAGGTGTGAAACCAGGAGAAAACCAAGGGAAAATGAAGATCTATGTTTGATTAAAGAGAAAGTGAGTTTGTGAAAGAGCCTACAGGAGGCGAGTTTGTTGTCAGAGAGCAGGATATTGGATTTAAAGATTTCTGACAGACCAGTTATCTGTCCTTGGGTTAGGGAAGGTGAAATGGAAGGGAAGCTCTCCAGATTAGAGATGGAGGGACTTTGAAATTAGCAGGTAGATCCACATGAACACAAAGATCATTCATGATTATAGTGACACTTGAGTTGAAGAAGAAAATATTGAACCTGATCAAAGTCTTCACAGGCAGAAAGAGAACAGGTTAATATTTATAATCCTGTGTTAGCTGAGGTTGAGGACTTAGACAGCCTCCTTTGGAGAGGAGGTACTATAATATTCTTAGAGGAAAAAGGAATGTCATATTCTTAGACAAGAAGTGGGCTTCAGTTATGACAAGGAAGAACAAGAAACATTTTGTTTAGCAGCTGAGAATATAGAAGAGTGTTTAATATGGAAAATATGGAAGGGGAGTTTTAGGAAGCAAAGTGAAAATGTTTGAGAGTATGAGTATAACTCTTGTGGTGTAAAAGAAAAAAAAAAGATTTAACTTTTATTAAGACTGTATTTCCCAGACTTGCCCACACAACTCTTGTTTACATAGTACCTATTAACCTCTTACAAAAGTAGTGCTATGTGGATTACAGCTTGGGAAACATTGGCAGAGTGCTCAAGGGTAGCAGGGCTGAGAAGCGTTCCTCAATGGAGTTGGTGCCAAGTCACGGTGAATTCAACTCTTAAGGTATCTGGAGGGCACTGTTTGGACAAAGATGAGCCAGCTTCAGGGCCACCCAATTTGTTGGTTGTTTTCATGGCCATTTGTCTTTTCAACTCAGCTAAATTGAGAACTCTGTGAGATCAAGGGCAGTAGCAATTTCTTCACATCTCCACAACATTTGGGTTATTATTGAGCATATTGATAAATACTAAGTAAGTATTTTTTTATTGAAGCTTGCAATGAGAAAAAAAATTACAGCTTACTTTTGATTTCTCGTTTCATTCTGCCTTTGTTGGAGATTTATTTTCTGTTTAGGTTTTTAACCTAATGTTAAGTACCCAAATGTGTTGGAGCTCATTGTTAATTTTTAATGATAATTTTTACTTACATGTTTCAATATCTTGTGTACCTACATACTTTCTTTCTTTGATAATTTTGATGAAAAAAGAATATTTCCCAATTATTAGAAGTAAACAAAATAAAAAGAAATAGTTGGGCAGATTTGGGAAGTATGTAGCTAAATCAGTCTCTTAAAAGTGATGCTGTTTTTTTTAGAGTAAAAATTTAAAACTTAGCTAAAAGTGAAAGATTTTTGACCCAAGAGTTTTATATGACAATCAGCAAGCTACTCTTGAGAGTTATTTAATTAGCTTGTATAATACAGTAAATATGGTTTGTGTATAGAAGGTAATATGTAAGTATAAATGTATAATATATATAGAAATGGACAATATTTAATATTGTAGGAATAAAAATAGAATGTACAATACTTATAATTATACAAAAGGTAAAGAGAGTCATGCGTATATGTTATTGGATTCCATTGTAGTGATATAAAATAGTTGAAAATTTTGACTATTGAGCCTGGTACAGTTATGAATTGTATTTGAGTTTGTATTTTTGAAAATATTAATGGCATATATCATGTTTTTATTAATATTCCCATGAGAGCACTCACCTCATGGGAGTTAAATGCAAGAAAAAAGTAAGGGCACTGGTAGAAATTTCCAGTCTCTGGATTATTTGATATACTGTCCTCCAACATTAGCAGAGCTTATTCTGCTGCTCTTAGGTCAGAGTTCCAACATTTATTGATGAGCTCTACCTCCTTTGATAAAGTGGTTTCACAGTATAATGTAAACCCAGACTAGTCTTTCTCTAGAGGTGAGGATATAGAAGCTCAAAAATCTGTTGTCCTAAAAGTTCCCATGTAATCTGCCTCTCCTGAAGAAGACCCAGTGTCTATGAGAACCCTGGGCAGCCACACGTATCGAGAATCTTCACACCCCATGTTGAGACAAATCTTGACCTGCAGGCCTTTAAGCACAGGTTTGGTTGATTTGGAGAATTGTATTTGATAAACCTCTATGCAGCCATGGGAACCCTGTCATGCCCCTGGACCCAGAGGTCAGGCAAGCACACTGTGTTGGATGCTTGCTTTTCTTCCACTCACTTCCCCATTGTAGTTTCCGTGAAAACATTTGTCTATAAACCTTCCTCAGTGAGGCTAAGAAGAAAAGCAGATTCTATCTAGACTAATCTTCCCATGTATACAGGAGAAAAGAAGAAAGACTTTTCCTTAAAGGTTAGAAAAGCAAAAACACTGTATTACAAAGGTTTCGGTAAGGCTGTATTTCTGCTTGGAGGAAGCATGTCTGATTTTAGAGTTTAGAAGTTCATAGTCATGTTCTCAGTAGTATGTAGTTCACATTTCACAATTCAACCTTATAAGAGTTTCAATGACCACTGTTAATCATTTAGGCTTCAAGGAGACAACCTGGTGGAAAGGACAGAAGAGACCTCTCAAATTCTTCATTCTCCAGATGAAATAATCCCAGAATTTTTGGGTAAGTTTTAAATCCAACAATATATATTGTAATTTTAGCGGCACTTAAAGATTTTTTACAAAAGAAAACTAAACCAGACATCTTCCCTGTGCCAAATCACCGTAGCTGCCAATCATACATCCACCACTTCTGCAGGCTGTGTGTCAGGAGGTTAAGGGCAAAGGAGAAATTGAAGCAAGAAGTGTGGGTCCTGAGGAGCAGCCTCTTAATGCCTGTGCCTGTTTAAGGTACAAGCAGGTCAACTCTACGTTGGCTACTCCCAAAATTTGTCACCAATTCCAACTTGGTTTTGGAACTTACATTGCCTACTCACGTTCGCACATCATGGATCCCTTCAGTCTTCTGGGCAGAAATGTCAATATCAAACTTGATTTTCCTTCCTCTCTCTCAGCCCTATATTAAATTGGTCTCAAATCATGTCACTGTCACCAAGCCACTCTCATCTTCATTTTCCCTGAGACTGCCTAGTCTATGCCCTTGTCCTCTTTCTCTAGCTAGTGTAAGAGCTCTGTAAATAGATTCTCCTTGTACTATCTCACCTGTTTTTGTTCATTATCTTTATAAAAATAAAGCTGCTATTTCTTCCCCATTTTCTATAGGACAGAATTCAAACTCCTTAGTGTAACATATTAAGTTCATGCCAGGGCACTTCAAAATGTTTGCAGAATAAATAAATAAGTACATGTAATGCCACTACAGTGACATCTAAGGTATATCACTGCTTCATCATTCAGTGTTCTAGCAGGGAGCAGTCAGCACATCCAATTGGAATAATTAGAAGAGAAACCATAGGAAAACATTTTCCTTACATCTGGATAGAGAAGGACATCTTAAACAAGATGCAAACATTCCTAAACATTAAAAAATATTCAACTATAGAGTGTTGAGAATTCTTGTTCATCAAAAGATGCCAGAAGAAAGTGAGTTGACAAGCTACAAAATAGGAAACTATATTTGAATATATTTGTCACTGATCGAAGATTAATATTCAGAATGCATAAAGTACATCTATAATTTAATAAAGAAAGGATCAGCAAACAAATAGAAAAATAAGCAACAGATATGAATAGACATTTCATGGAAGAGGAAACACAGATGGCCAATGAGTATATGAAAAATGTTTAGTAATCAAGGAAAAGCAAGTTAAGGCCACAGAGAGATTCTCTTTTACAACCTTTTATTTGATGTTAATTAAGAAATCTGGTAAAATCAAGTGCTGGTGAAGATAGAGACAAAAAGAAACTCATACACTACAGTTGGGGCATAAACAATTTTGGAAAGAGTCTTCCATTATCCTAAAATCTGAGTAAAGCCCAGAAACTCCACTTCTGGATAAATATGTTAGAGAAGCAAGTCTCGTGTACCATGAAATGTAGGCAAATTTGTTAGTATGCTGGTGGACACTAAAATGGTTAGATTATAAAATTGTTACACTGTAGGAAGCTGAATGCATTTCAGCTGCACACATAGGATGGATGAAATCAGTGATGTGCTGGTAAATGTGAACAACTGTTTCTTTGCAAAAGAAGGCCCTGGTTTGTAGAGATTGACGGCTTCCATAATCTAAATATAACATAACATAAATGCTGATTTCAAGCAACTGATCTGAAATGGTAGTTGGGTCTTCCAATCTGGTATGAGTAGGTTGCAGCTCACAACTGAATGAGTCTTAAAAGCATAATATTTGTAAAAAAAAAGTTGTAAAAATATGTATCTCAATAAAATAAAATATCTTTATAAAAAAAGCATAATGTTGATTGAACAAAAGCAAGTCATAGAATGTCATTTTTTAAAGCTCAAAACTAGCAAATCTAAATAGTATATTCTTTAGGAAAACATACATTAAGCGATACAATTATATTGAAAAAAGGGAATGAAAGACTCGAAATGGTGGTTATTCTCAGGGGGTAGGGGAAGCAAGGAGATGGGATTAGGAAGGAGCTCACAGGTATATGAAGGTTATTGGAAATGTTTTAATTCTGAAGTTAGGTGGTGGGTTTGGGGTGTTTATTTTATCATTGTGCTTTGTAACTTAAATGTACTATATATATATTTTTTATTATACATGTATACTTTATATGTACTTTTTATATATCAAATATTAAGAACATTATAAATAAAAGTTAAAAAATAAAGTGTTGTGGGAACATAAACCAATGCCAGTGTAGCACAATACTAAACAAAGGTAATAGTTTCTATATACTCAAATCTCTCATAGTACTGATGAGATGAAACACTCTCAGGACAAACCTTTAACACTGCCAGTGAAAGGTGAGCAGTGTGTCATTAGCAATGTAGGGGCCCCAGGCTGGCCATTTGTTGACACTCCATTAGCTTTTGGAATCATCCTGGCTTCTCCTCACTGGTACTCTTGCATGTGTACCTTTACTTAAGCCATTTTTCTCCAACTCATTGTAAGTTCTTTCTCGTTCCCTCTGCCTGTTCAGATCCTATGTGCTAAGATGATATCAAGTCTCCCTGAAGTCCAGCCCACAGCAGTGTTTTCTTTTTTTCAATCCCTAATTGCTTTTCTTTTTTTTTTTTAAATAAGATCTGGTTCTTTTTTTTTTTTTTTTTTTTTTTAATGTTTGGTGGCACCACATGGCATGTGGGATCTTAATTCCCCGACCGGGGATCGAACCCACTTCCCCTGTATTGGAAGGCAGAGTCTTAACCACTGGACCACCAGGGAAGTACCCAACCCCTAATTGTTTTTGAATTACTCCTTGTGTGTTTATTCTTCTAACCTCAGTTGGATTATATGCTTCTTGAGGGTTTCTTGTGTTCTCCACCATGCTCAATATAAAACTAGATACAAAAAATAAATAAAATTAAATTTTTAAAAAAAGTAGATACAAAACAGGTATTAACTACTGGCCCATTATATATATACTTCTTAATTCTATCAAAACCACTCCAATCCACCGACCTACAGATAATATATCCTTCAACAATCATGTTTACATAATAACTGAGTATTATTAGGATTTAAATTTTTTAGAAAATTAAACAAGGCATCAGTAATATGTTGATTATACTTACTTGCATTCACTGGGGGAAAAGGTATTCATTAAGTTTAAGCTCCTTTCTTAAACTTCTTATATCCTGCATTCTTCACATTCAGATATTAGAGACCTAATCAACGAATTCCATAATATGCTTTCTGATTCAGCACATTCTTTTCTACTTAAGTTAGTCAAATCGCTAGATCCAAAAAGTGCTAATGTGATTTTTATGTTAAATATGCATCCACATTGAGCTTGGCTTAATAAACATAAATATTTCTATGAACAGTTATACTTTTGTGCTTAACAAAAACCTGTTATGACACAAACAGCAAAAGGAAAAATAATGACAGGAAGACATTAAGTGAAGTTAAACAGCGACAAACCCTACAGATCTCCAGGTTCTTAACAGCACGCCCAATCAACCACAGGGGCTACGTTTTTAGTCCAAGTGCTGCCAGAAACTTAGATTTTGACAAAAGTACTTTATCTTTCGATGCTTCAGTTTCTTCTCTCAAATGAGGAGATAAACTCTCTAACATTTGACAAATTTAGAGACTCATTTTCCCCTCCATGTTATAAAGAAAACTCAAAAAATTCATTGCTTGCATTTTGAAAATCATTTATACTTAGAAGAAATTGCTCTGGAATAGACAGGACAAAATAGTTTATGCATATGCACCCACCAGTAGTTGGTAATAAGCAAAGTACTCAGAACACTTTAAAAAATGGAGTGTACCCCTCCCAGCCTTAAACACTAAGGTTTTATTTCATGATGTTTATTGTCCCTACTAACTTGTTAGATTAATATTCTATCACTAGATTTGGGCTATTTAAGGGTCCTTTCAACTTAACTTTTAATACAGTCAGATATGTAAATTCACAAATATTCTGGTGCACTTCACAGTTGTCCCTTTATGCTGAGCTGAATGGATCTTTTCACACTGTAGATCTCACTGGATATGGCACCAATAACCAGGAAGACTTCAACCAAAACAAGAACAGAACAAAATGTAAAACCATATAAAGTTACCAATACCTTCCCTTTATAAATGTTAATTTTTATTAAAAAAATCAATACTGTAAAGGTGTTCAAATAAATTCCAAGAGAGAAAGAGTCATAGAAAATTTTCTTGCTCAACTTGTTTTGAAAGCACCTAGCTGAGAGCCTGGCATATAGTTTTTTTGAATAAATGAATATACAAATAAATGGATGAATGAATTGATTAATGTACATATGCATAAAAAACAAATGCAATGACAATATCTCTTTAAAACCATTAACTGCTCACCAAGAGAAACTTGAGAACTCACTTATTATATAGTATTTCTAACTATAAAAAACCTAGCAAATCCACAAGAGAGTGCGTTCTCTTCTGTAAATGAAATAATTTGCTTTATAATGTAGAATAGAACATTTTAATATTACTTATTGTCAATATTCTACACAAATAAAAATTTCAACACACAAATAAAATAGAAAAAATACCAAGTGAATGCTGAAATTACAGGAATATTTGCTCACAGTTCTGCAGAATATAATTCAGTCCTGGAGGACTTGAATTATGCTAACTTATACATTCTAATGTAAAGAATCTATCTAGTGTCACATTTACAATGGGGTTTTAATAGATAGGGGTTCAAGTTTCCTTCATTAATAGATTAATATTTTTAACGTGATATAATTCTCATTTATTCCGGTTTTATTTTTCTTTTGAATATAAAATTCTAAATTATCCGAGATAGAGAAAGCTCCATGATTCAAAAGCTATGCTTATGGATTTGTGCTAAGCTTTCCATTGTCTCTCTGGTCTTGAGTGGCCATTAAGGGCTTGGAGGATTTAATGCTCTGATTTTCTTCCCAGAGCACACATTTTATGCAACAGGAAAAAAATCTGTCTCCATATGTATGTGAATCTGAAGAAAGTCTTCTTTAGGGAGGCATATGGCTCTTTAAAATTAATAAATATAAGAAATCAATTCTTAAAGTTTTCAGTGGTTTAGAATACCTTCCTCTTAACTGATGTTTTTATTTGAATGGAAGGTATTAAAATACAGACTGTTTCTAGATGCTCCATGTATCTGTCTTTATTGAAGAATCCTTTATAGCCTATAGAAATCTTTGTTATAATTAATTTAATTCAGCAGACATATGGAAAGTGTTGCCATCATTTCCTTCACATATTTGAAAGTTGCTACCCACCCACTCATCAATTTAGTCAAGTGAATAATTACAACTTTTTGCTTGATACATTAAAATGGAAAGCCTACCACCATTTAATAATGTGTACTTTTCTCCAAACTTTTCAGAATTTTTCATCCCATTTAAAAGAGAGAACACAAATTGATACCTAAATAGCGTAGCAAAAAAAAAAGTTCATGGATAAAACAAATAGAAAATCACAAGACAGAAAAAGGACATTAACGTTCCAACAATTAGCTAACTAATATGCCAAAAGGAGTGTTGCTCTAAGATGGCTGCAGCTCGTGCACATTCCTGACTTCACTGTGCCCTTTTAAATTAGAAATACTAAACGTTTTTCATACAGTGTCTTTAAGCTAAATAAATAACATTCTACACCCTATTTTAAATCACAAACACTATGGTTTTTCAACAACTGGTTCAGTCACTTTAATATCTTTCTCATAATAGGTTTATATATCAGAGAGTTAGTAAGCAATATGTGACTCTAGTTTATTCATTCTTTTTGTGAAAATAGATTCTTTAGCTGGAACTGAAGAAGCACTGATGGAAGAGGGTGAAGAATGTGAGAAAGCATCTAGATTAACAGGACCTGTAAGTATATTCATTTACTTATTTTTATCTCTAAAACTAATGTATATCACTAATAGGAACATCTAAAGGAACTAGGAAACAATATTATTCAAACTAAAGAATATTTAAAAACATGCATCCAGTATATTCCACAGAGTCATGCAGTTGCTTGTATGAGTAGGTGGCCAGCTTGATTACAGGTACCCAGCAAAGCTGGACTGAGCTCTTTCAGCAATTGGGGAATAAGATTTGAAGCAGGTGGGAAAATCTAATTTCTAGTATTATTAACTTTTTGCTTGTGCACACGAACATTCTAAAAGATTATGAGCTGCCATCTTAAACTTCACTAAGTTTATATACAGCTTGATAGAAAAATAACTGTTTTGCATATCCTGAAAGTTTACATATAACTTAAACATGGTATTATTAGTTGTGAAGTCCTTGTGATATTTTGGTTAAGCTATATCTCTTCCATAGAGTATGTTGGGAGGAAACCATTAGGTTTAAGATTTTCAATGCAATTTAATGTTAAAAGGATAAACACAGAAAAAAACTGAAATCTACATATAAATTCTAAATGTAAAGTTTGTAAAAGATTCTGAGTTGCTCTACAACTGGCTATGCAATCTTGCATTATCCTAAACTTAATATTTAGACTGGGTTAATATACTACAATATTCCCTGCATTAGTTTGTTAGGGCTGCTGTAATAAAGCACCACAGACTGGGTGGCTTAAACAACAGAAATGTATTGTCTCACTGTTCTGGAGGCAGAAGTCTGAGATCCAAGTGTCAGCAGGGTTGGTTTCTTCTGAGACCTTTCTCCTTGGCTTACAGACAGCGCCTTCTCTCTGTGTCTTTGTCTTCGCATGTTCTTCCCTCTGTAAAATGTCTGTGTCCTAATCTCCTCTCCTTATAAATACACCAGTCATTTTGTATTGGGACCCATCCCAATGATCTCATTTAACTTAATTACCTCCTTAAAAATCCTATTTCCTATTAGTACACATTCTGAAGTACAGAATGTGTACTAATCCTATTTAGTACACATTCTGAAGTACTAAAGGTTAGAACTTCAACATGAATTTTGGGGGAATGCAATTCAGTCCATAACATTCTCTGATGAGATTACATTATTTGGAACATTATTTGGATCACAGCATTTGGTTGAGGGTACCACATTTTTCAATGGATTTCATAAGGAAATTAATTTTACAATTACTGATAAAATTAATGTATCTTTGTGCATATGTTTGCTTCTCCTTGAAGCTTCCAGGCCTTATTTAAAATTTCTAATTTCTGGGCTTCCCTGGTGGCACAGTGGTTGAGAGTCCGCCTGCCAATGCAGGGGACACGGGTTCGTGCCCCGGTCCGGGAAGATCCCACATGCCGCGGAGCGGCTGGGCCCGTGAGCCATGGCCGCTGAGCCTGCGCATCCAGAGCCTGTGCTCTGCAACAGGAGAGGCCACGACAGTGAGGGGCCCACATACCACAAAAATAAATAAATAAAATAAAATAAAATAAAATTTCTAATTTCTCTATTTTTCTATATAGCACTTCTCAGCTTCTACTATACTATATGATTTACTTATTTATTGTCTGTCTCCTCCCACATAATATAAGGTCTATGAGGACAAGCATTTTTTGTGCATTTTTTTCGCTTCTGTATTCCTAGAAGAGTGCCTATATATAGTAGGCACTATATACCCATTATACAACATAATAGTTATATGTTGAATAAGCGAAATTATTTAGCAATAATTTCTTACCATGAGATGAAAAATATCTTCTTTTCACTTATTATAGAATAGTAGAATCTTAGAAATAGGAAGAAGCATGGTGGTCATCTAGTTCAGGATTTCCTCTCCCTTACCTCAGTGTTCTGGCCTCCTATGCCACTTTCATCCAATGCAAGAACATCCATTTTATAGATAAGGAAATGGAAAGTCAGAGAAGTTTAGTAACTGGACCAAGATCTCAAAGCTAAAAAAAGCAGTGAGGTCAGACTCTACTCAGTGCTCTGTGGCGAACTAGTGGAAAGGAAATCTAAAAAGAGAGGGGATATATGTATACAAATAGCTGATTCACTTTGCTGTACAGCAGAAACTAATATAACATTGTAAAGCAACTATACTTTAATTAAAATTAATTTTTTTAAAAAAAGCAGTGAGGTCAGTTGAGCACTAGTCTCCCTTCTACTGCACATTCTTGACAGTTCTGGTGCCTTCCTGTTTCTTTTATAAACAGATTATTCCTATTTGTTAGACATTTTCTTATATTTCTCATAATCACATGTAACCCTTGGTCTTAGTTCTACTCCTGAGGTAATAGTCCTTCTTCCACTGAACCGACCTCCAGATAGTAGAAGCTGTTAGTATGTCCCATCTGACACTTTTTCCCAGCCAAACCACAATCTGTTCTTCCAACCAATTCTTACATTGTGTAGTTTTCAAAGATTTCATTTTCCTCTGGATGCTTTCTCAGAACATATTCTTGTTTGCCAAGTCCCCTGTAAAGTGTGGGTTATGCCACAACCAAACGCAGGGTTTCAAATAATGTTCCCACATCATAGAGTGTAATTGAGTATGTACTGATACAAATATTATACTCGGATTGTAATCTGGGTCTGTGTTAACTTTTTTGAGGAACTTTCTGACATTTATAAACTTCAGTATGTCTTCATAACCTCATGATGATAAAAGCATGTCATCGTTCAGTTTGGGATAATCTGTCATTCACCACTTGTTGCAAAGATTTTTTTCATCATCTGTGAATTCCACCAAAGCCTTATTCATATCTCAAAAGATACCATTAAATTCTTTTTCTAAAATCAAGATTTATCCTGTCCATATTATTTAGCTTACTTAATAATACCTAATAACCCAAAGAGGAAATAGTTTCTTTGGTCAAACTTCTGAGTGATTTCAAACTGACCTTTGGAAAGTTTTGCTTTCTTTTCACAGTGCTCACATAGTGTTTTTCTAACGCAGGAATTTGTCCTAAGCCAATTTAACTTTTCATTTATCACATTCACTAGATTTTGAACTCTTAGAATTTCTGTAATTCCATTTAAAGTCAAATGTAAATTTAAACATTTAATTTAGGGGGTGAGTATGTGGAATATAAACAATAAATGGATAAATAAATTAATATCAGGACCTTGAACATAGTTTCTAGATGGTAGCTGCTTTTATTATGAAGAAAACATGGACTTAAAAAATTATGTCAGATTGATGATATTTTAGATGGAAATTCCCTAAATAATATTTCTTACAATTGTATTTTTGGTAAATCAAGAAGAAAATTGTGGCTTTATCTAAATATTAATGGAGAATTGGAACAAAGCAGCACTTTTTTTTCCTTTATTACCATAAGAAGTACAAAATACTTCAAAGCAAATTTTGAGTCATTTCCTGCAAAAATATAGACATGCCACAAATGTTGAAAACCATTTAGAGTAGTTTCAACACATGCTGTCTCTATTTGCTAACTTTCCATGTTGGGTATTGGATATTAATAAGTGGGTAACAGACTCTTGGAAACGTTTTTTCCCCAGTGGCTTAAGCGGTGTTTAAAATATTTTGTGAATATTTGAGTGAGGTAAAAGCAATATTTAGATTTACATTTTTATCTTCCCCCAAATAAGCAAATCATTCTTTTGGAATTTCCCTCTCTCCCTCCTCCTTTTCTGTTCTGGAATGTCTCAGCATATCTACACCTTGTGAAGATTAAAGCTGGATTTGTCAGATAAATCTATTCATTAAAAATGAAACCACAAAAAGGAAGTCTTAGGAAGAAAATACAAAGCGGCAGATATTGATTATGACCTTTTAGTTCATAAATAGAGTACATAAACTTTTTTAGATCAATGATCCATAAAGGCTTACTATCAATGATTTTTAAAATTTCACAGTTCCTCTAGTTTCTTAATCTGGGAAATTCTATTTTGTTTTGAAAGTATTAAACAAGTATGTGAGCATAATGGGAAGATGAAAAGATAATTAAGAAAGATATTTAGCATTCAATATCTTACTTTTTTTCCTTTTCCTTTGTAAGTCTCATTTATTTTATTCATTGGTCAATACTGACCAGCCCATCATAAGCTGACTCCTATAAGACCTTATGTAACTGGTCATCATTTCTTAGTTAAAGCAGAAGGAAAATTAAAAGAAGGACTCTTGTAGGGAAAGATTTCCTAAAATTCCTAGGAGTTACTAAAAGTTATATTTTTAGTACATTTTCCTTCTGAAGAGTCTTATCTGTTTGAGAAGATGGGTAAAACTAACTAGAATGATGGTAGTAACAGTAATGATATCACATATGTGTATAACACTTTTTAATTGTTAAGCATTTTCACATACTCAATATCAGTCGTCTCTGAATTTTGCAAGTCCTATGACTTATCACTTAGATTTGCCAACCCTTCTGTGATATATTCATATTTCCCAGTGCCCAAACTCTCACAGAACTTGTCAGGGTCCATACTATTATTAAGGCACTAGAGCCACTATTAAACAGCAGATGTAATATAGAAAGAATAAAATTAGGCCACTATCAGTAGCCAATATTAAAGATAGGATTATTTGTTAGATTAAGTTGATAGTTAAAAAGTGAAGTTTGAGGGACTAAATCATGAGACAGGTAAATTTTTATGAGAGCAAGTGATCATTAAATCTGGAGCATAAAAGACTACTAATCTTGCTTGTGTCCTTGACAATTGAAAGAGTATGAGAAGCCAGAGCAACATGACGAGAAGGGGATCTTAAAATTCAGAGGGTACTCAGAAGGAAAGGAAAGAGGAAAATAATACATGTCTCAGAGAAGATTCCTTCGGCAAACTTGATGCAAAAGTTAGACTCAGGTGATTACAGAATCATCTTAATAAAGTAGAGGTCTACTTAGCTGGATTAGGGGTAAACTTTGATTACTTTTAAGGTCGACTTGGCAATATTAATTGTGCTTTCTGAATTAGTAAATAAACAAACCATGTTTTAAATTGATGTTCTAGGGACAAGTGATAGCTTTTTTTTTTTTCCCACTCTTCAGTGATTCTTTCTATTTCTACTCACAAGTAGTAAGGTGTGGACCTAATTGTCTGAAGTTGGAATTTCCCACACATCCTGCATTTTCTCAAGATCCTATGGATATAAACTTAAAAAAGAGTAAATTTGGGTTAGATATAATATTCTTTTGATAACAACTGTAATTGGAAAACATGAAGATAAAGAAACACTTATGTGCATAATTCCAGTAACATACAACTGATGTAGAAATTCAGAAAAGAGTTTTGTTAAGAAAGACATTGTTTATAAGTGAATTTCTTTTTATTGGGTTGAATTAGGTAAATTGATTTTGCTAATTTTAAAAATTTTATTCAGCCAATGAAATAGGTCAGCAAAGAGTTCCACCTGTATTTCTATTCCCTGTTGGATTGTTGATTAGTACAGTGGAATTCTCTTATAACAAATCTGGGATGCTCTTGGGAATTGTGTTAAAAGAAGAATTCCACTACACTCAATGACCACGTATTGCTGAGACTAAAGGAAAATTTTGAAATCTTCTGAAATCATATGACTTTTACAATATGTAGGTTGCACAAATGCCTTTTACAATTTGTATTTCCTTAGAGATTCATTCTTTTCTACAACTTCTTCTTTCCCAGATTGTTACCTCTTCTCACATAAGGCATGCCATAAAAAGATTACATTTAAAAAAATTAAAATTACCTATGTATAAAAAAATAAGGTACAAGGATATATTGTACAGCACAGGGAATATAGTCAATATTTTATCATAACTTTAAATGGAGTATAACCTATAAAAATATTAAATCACTGTGTTGTACACTTGAAACTAAGGTAATATTGTAAATCAACTATACTTTAATAAAAATAAGATAAAAAAGATATAAAATTACAAAATTATCACTTAGACTTGACAAGCATTAAAACAATTGTCCCCATAGCTTTCCAGTATAAAATATGAGTATGAATTTTTAGTGGACTTTTAGACTATTTCTTTAACTATGAATTTTGATACTTCTACTTTCCACCTTGTTTCTTACTGATGTGTTCCTCCCTACAAACAACCCCTGCCATGGAAATTATGTCTGTTTCATCATCTTCACAACTTGACATTTTAAATGTTTTCAGTAAAACATCTTCAAAATTCTTTTTCATACTCAAGTATAATTTTATGATGAGTAAATTGTTGTACATATTTTATACAGTTTGTAATTCTATGTAAATTGATTTAAATAGCTGGCCAGCAGAAGAAATGTTGAATGTACAGGTTAATGAACAAGCTGCAGTTTTTTCTTGCATTATATACCTAGCATGGAAAAATAGGATCACAGCTAGCATTTATGGAATTAAGACTAAATGTATTTCAATTTGTACTCCTGCAAAATAAAAAAGGAAAGAAATTCATGTTCATTATCATCTCACCAAGTAGAAATAATAAAATATGGTGGATTTCGTCCCTTGAAATACAGTGTTGACAAATTGCTGGCAGCTAATTGTCGTAATGGATTATCTGCTAAAGAATAGCAATTGGTACACATTTTGCTCAACCCTAAAGGTTTTTACTGTTTCATTTCCCTTCTATCCTGTAGAATTTTGCTTGGCTTTTATCACTCACAGATCTAGGATGCCAATAAATTGCTTAAAACCAAGTACTATAGTCGGCAAGTTATCTAACCAAATTTTGGAATCTACTGGGATTTTTCCATTTGACATTTCAGGTCTGCTGATTTCTAACACACTGATGGTGGAAATATTTGCCTAAACCTATGCAAATATTATTTTTTAAAACTTCTATGAATTTAAAAAATGTAACTTCTAAATGTCACATTTGCACCAAAAAAATGGCCTGAGATGATAAAGCATGATATAATGAGTGGTAAAACATTGACTATAACTTTTGTAATTAATCAGTTTCTCTACATAATTTCACAGTTTCTCCATTAGTAAAATTATGAAATCATTTCTTGGGATCAGTTAAATTCTGAATTTTATTTTTAAGATAGTTGGGGAAGAAAGAGTGGCCTAATATGCACTAATGTAGATACAATTGATTTATAAGCCAATAATGCCCAAGAAGGTGTATGTCAACATGCTATTTATGTCCCAAGGATTCCAACTCAGGACAAATCCATTAATTCTTATAAACATGATGGGCAAAAAAGAAAATGTATTTTGACATTTTCAGTATTTTCAAGTTATTGCTAATTCTTTATTAAAATGATTGCCTGCTACTGCCAATTTCATTTGTTTGGTATATAAATGTACTGAAGCAGAAGGAAAGCAATATGGATTTTTGTGTAGTGAGGTAAAAACCTTATTCATACTCTGATTATGAACTGTGCAGCATGCGTGCTGAAATGGTCTCTTTGTGTGTGGAGCACAGGAAGTTAACATTCAGTCCCTTAGTGGGGATGGAAAAACATTAAGATCCTCACAGAAAGGTTTTCTCTTACATGTTCATCTTCTTCAGCTATAAAAACTACATAGATTACATTAAAATGATTGGATACAACGTGCTTTCCTAGAGAAAATTAAACACTTGTGGGCTTCCTTGCACTCTCAACCACATTAATCTAATCAAGATCATTTTTTTGGCCTGTGATAAGAAGGGGCCACATATAAAGTCTGAGTCTCAGGAGTGTGCTGACTCAAACTGAAAAAAATATGATATATTCCTGCTATTATGTTGACATAATGATGTATGTTAGAAGAACATTAGGGAAAATGATTATCTTAGAAACTGTGCTTGAAAGGGTCATATTGAATGTCCATCCTTTTTTAAGATATTGAACTCTTTTTTCCTCTTTTCTGTGTATTGTACATTTCTAGAGAGATTTCCCAAAGTTAATACAATATCAACATCAATATCAACATTAGATATGCAAAATATTTCAAAAATGAAATTTGATGTAACTTCCTATTATCTATGTTACAGTCTTCTTTATTTCAAATTTGTTTATTTTTTCATTATAAATATAATAGTATTTATTATAAAATTTTTGGAAAATTCAGTAAAGAGTATAGTTTAAAATCCAAAACCACAACATAAAATATGAATTTTTACATTTTGTTTTATTTTTCCAGTATTTTTATGCATGTGTGTCTGTAAATATCTCACATCATAATTTGAACTTTGGAAAATAGTCCATTAGCAACTTTGCATCCTGTGTTTCTTTCCTTTACATAATTATAATAGTCTGACATAAAATTCTTTATAAACCTAGTTTTAATACCCACATGTTTTTGCAGCCTTATCTGTTTTAGTATCTATTAGACCAAATATCCTCATACCATTTTAAAGTTTAAGACTTTTATTTTAGTGTCAAACCATAATACGGAGTTGTTATATTTGAATTAATGCTAGAGTTTTTGGTTGGATATTCCCAGTTAGTTTGTCCAAGGCTAATGGTGGTTGTGAAATGGATGGTCATGAGTTGTTGACAGATGTGTTGGGATCCAGGCGTTCCAGCCCTCCTCTTAAATGCTTTGAGTCACATTCTGGTGCAAATAGCCGATTCCAGGTCCTGCTGTGTGTTGTACAAATATTATTTTCTATGTTTGTTTTTATGTGAAAAGGTATGGGAAACACTGAGATTTGGGGCTTAGAAGTAATGTTTGGAGATAACTGTGCACTAAATCATCATTAGTTTTCCTTAGGCTGCATTCCTAAAAGGGTCAAAGAATATGAACAATTTAAAGTTCTTGACACATACCCCGAAAAAGTCCATTTGCCCCTTTAACCAGGAATCTCCTAAACCCTTCCTAGAATTAAATATTCTCTTAAAATGTATAAGTGAATAAACAAAAGATTCACAAAATTAATTTATCATACTGATAAATGTAATATGAAATATTTTTAGCCCATAAAGTTTGGTTTCTTTGTTTACTAGTAAATTTCTTTGATTACAAATTAACAAATTTTATGTATACTTATTAGACTCATGTATTTCTATTTTTTATGAATTGTTTTTTCTTGCCATCAGCCATATTTCTTTTGGGATGTTTGTTTTCCTGTTGACTTGTTATATTTGTTATGCATAATGACTTGTTCTATTTTATAGATGTGGTAAATATTTTTAGTAATTTTTCTTTTGATTTTTAATGTTCATGATAGTTTTTTAATTAATTAATTAAATTATTTATTTTTGGCTGCGTTGGGTCTCCATTGCTGCATGCGGGCTTTCTCCAGTTGTGGCGAGCAGGGGCTACTCTTTGTTGTGGTGCACGCGCTTCTTATTGCAGTGGCTTCTCTTGTTGCAGAGCATGGGCTCTAGCATGCGGGCTTCAGTAGTTGTTGCATGAGGGCTCAGTAGTTGTGGCTCGTGGGCTCTAGAGCACAGGCTCAATAGTTGTGGTGCATGGGCTTAGTTGCTCTGCGGCATGTGGGATCTTCCTGGACCGGGGCTTGAACCCGTATCCCCTGCACTAGCAGGCAGATTCTTAACCACTGTGCCACCAGGGAAGTCCATGATAGTTTTTTTTATTATACTTAAACTATTACTTTTCTCTTTCTGATTTCTTTCATTTTTTTAGACATATCTTTCCCTCCCCAATATTAGATATTTATGTAAAAGTTCTTGACATTTTCCCCTTAAATTCTTTAATCAATTTTGAATTTATTTTAGTGTTATTGTGAAGCAAGGATCTAACAATATGTTCTCAAATAACATGGGTAGTGTCATTTGTTTTTGAGAACCCATCCCTTTCTTATTTTGATTTTTTTCTTTTTACCTTAATTTACTAAGTTTAATAATATCATAACTAATATTTATTTAATACTAAATTTTTGCCAGTTACTTTACACACATTATTCCTTATTGTTTGCCAACAGGTCTTAATTATATACCCAACTTATAGATGGGGAGACTTAGAGTTAGGGAGATATGATAACTTGCCTTGGGTACCTCACTTGGTAAGCCAAGGGGCCAAGACAGCACACATGCCAGGTGGCCCAAATCCAGGGTCTGCCCACTTAACCACTCTATCATCTGGACAGTGGAGAGTTAGCTTCTGTTGACATGTGCACCATTTTTGTTTTAGTTATTGTAGCTTTACCTGTTTTAATACAAAGTAGATAAATCCCTCTTTTTCATCCTTCTTTTGCAAAATCAAAGAATTTAACCATCATACAGTAACTAGCTGTTCTTTATCACAGTCCTGAAATGTGATTTCTTGTGTGATTTTTTTTTTAATATAGGTTTAGGATTTGGTTTTTCAAGAGAAGCTTGGTGTATCATTTGCCAGAATACAGGAATCTACTCACCAGCCTCTGCAGATTATTTAGTTTGCTTATATAAAAAGCATTTTATCTAGTGATTTTTGCAGCGTTTTTGAAACAAAGCTTAAATAATTTTCATGAGAATGTTCTAAATTAGAGACATAATAGCTAACCTCACTTCCAGTTATTTTGTTCAGTACATTGGGACATTTGATTCAGAAATAACACAACCTTCTTGGGAAAAAGGAAGCTGAGTAATTTGTAAGTAAATATCTCTCTATGATGTCACAACTATAACAAGTTATTCATATTTCTTAAGAATCATAAATCAAATGCCTGTGTTTATTTAAATATGAATTTCGGGAACTTGTCATTTCCTTTTTAAGTTTCACTGATGTTTTTTAAATGTTTATTAAGAAAGTATTTGCATTCCAATAGTAAGAAAGCAGACATATCGTAAAAGGCAACTTCTAGAAGAATCACTCAATCAAAGAAGAAACATAAAGAGTTTATTGCTTAAGGAGACAAACCTCAAATGATGTCAAAAAAAATAGTTAAAAATTAGCAGACATTATACTTGGAGACCACAAAAGTTGAGAAATATCCATGTAGAGTCTATTCTTCAAGAAGGGACAAAACTATCCCAGCTTGGAGAACCTGCTGCCCTAGGACAATAAAATGAGAACAGTCAGTACTTAGATCTTGGATGTGCAGATCATTTATCTCTTTCAGGGATACCATTTCCTTCCACTTGTCTCTTCCCTGTGGTCCCACCACTTGAGACCATTAGTGATCAACTTGGGGGAAATCAATAATGCTTTGGTGGATTAGCCTCACTGCATTGCCTTTCTGGTGGATCACAGGATGAAAGAACACTCCCTGACTCTAATACTTGCAGTCTTTTCCATGCCCAACATGTCTTTCACCTCAAAATCTCTTCTCTTTTCATCTCTTTCTTCTGGCCACCACCCCTACCCTCAACAGAAACTTCTTCCTACAGAATACCACCACTGTTTCTCCCAGTCTACTAATCTAGGAAGCTGGGAACTATCCTAGATCCCTCTGTCTGCTTCAACCCTGGATCAGGGCAACCACACTCACTATCTTAACATCTCTGCACCATGCTACTTGAATTTCTTTTCCCGCATGAAAGTCCAACCCAGGAATTCTCATCTGGAGGATAGTGGACTACAAATCCTCAAGGGGGCCAGGCCTTCCTGCTTGAGATTCACTACTATAGATGTTAATAAACATATGGAAGGGGAAATGAGAATGGCTAGCAACTCTCAGACTATATCCTCTTGAGAGCAGGGACTCTGGCTGTAACCATGTGAAATGCTTTAGCTTTACCTACATTAACTTATTTAAAATTGTATAAGCCCTCTATGAGGTAAGTTTATCTCCATTTTTAGATGGAGAAACTAAGTCTTACTAAAGTAAGTAACTACAACTAATGGTGGAAATGTGATTGGAAACTGCTATAGACTGAATGTTTGTGTTGCCTCAAAATTCATATGTTGAAACCTATTACTCTAACCCCCAATGTGGTGGTATTTGGAGGTGGGGCCTTTGGGAGGTGATTAGGTCATAAGGGTGGAGTCCTCTTGAATGGGATTAGTGCCCTTATAAAAGAGACTCTGCAGGCAACTTAATCTTGGACTTACCAGCCTCCAAAACTGTGAGAAATAAATTTCTGTTATATATAAGCCACTCAATCTATGATATTTTGTTAAATCAACCTGAACAGCCTAAGACAGAACCCAAGTCTGTCATACTTCAAAGCCACAGTCACCCACTCTGTGGCACTATGGGGATTCAAGTAATCACTTTTCCGTCTGGTTTTGGAGGCTGAGGAGCATGTACTGTGCTATAGGGAGCACTGTTCTAGGCTCTGCTCCCCTTTAACTAGAGCAGTTCCAGTGTCACCACCCTAATACATAAGATTTGGGTGTAAGATTGTTTCATAAATAAGAATTACCCTGCTATAAATGAACTTTGAAAATTACTGTTCAGCTTATTCAGAAATTTGAGTATTTACTCTATTTCCTTATAGAGCACTAACATTAACATATAGTTCTCTGTTCCTTTTGCATCATGTGAATGTTTTGTCTTTTTTCTTAAACACTTTTAGGGCTCAAGGATTGAAAGAATTATAAAAGCTGTTTTTCTTACAAGGAAATTTATGAGATTTTGAATGCCATTAAGGTCCTAGAAAATCATGTTTTGTTTGGTCAAGTAGCAAACACATTCAGTTATATTAAGCAAAATGATATTAACCTTTTTCGAGACTGATAAAATTAGAAAGGAAGCTGCAGTTACAATTTCTTAGTCTTTAAATCACTTGCAAGAATATCTGATTAATTCAGTCCATACAGATTTAATTAAATATTTGACTGCATCTTTGAATTGCTCCTCAACTTGAGAGAAAAGAAATAAAACCCCATAAATGCAATATGTCATTAATAACTTAAAATTGTTGAAAATTCATGAGGAAGTGTTTTATACTCGAGGGCTGACCCAAGCCAATCTTATCACTTTCACTTTTAACAGACGTTAAATTTTCACTATATTACTCCTAATCCAAATTTGTAAAACACCAAATTTCCACTTCTCTCTCTTTTTGTGAGACTGCTTAATTATTTAAATTCTGTCCTGGGACGTGGATTCTACAGAATGAAGTTAGTTCATGAACTTTGATTCAACAACACCTCTTTCACATGTAGGAAAACCTTCTTATTCCACTGTTGACTGTTTTTCTGCTAGACAAGAGAAGACTGATGTTCTCTATTTCTTAGACGAGTGATTTTTTTTCATACAGCTGTTGACATAAAAGGAAAGCAAAGAAACTTGATAAATCATCTTTTGTATATTGGAAATTCAAGTGTAACATACTCATTTTATCTGTGGTTTTTCAGTCTTTGCTCAGCCATCATGTGCAAATGTCAAATAAATAGTCAACTTTTGATGTGTTTTCACACAGTCAGTGAAAGAGACTGTAACAAGGCAAACTTTGTCTTTATACATCTCTGTGGCTGGGTTTCAGAAATCAAGAACTAACATTCATATGTGCATTTCAGTTTATAAAACACTCTTACATTATTCCAACAATCCTGGAAGTAAGTATTGTTGTTATCCCCATTTTAAAGATGTGAAAAGAAACTCAGAGAGAATAAGTTGCCCCAAATCACATAGAATTAGAATTTCTTTAGGTATGTTCTGAATGTCCTGTAGAATTTTAGCAAATAGATGGCAGTGTGGCTTGCAAAATCATCAACCAAATTATTTTAACTGCGTTTGATATCAGTTCGGAGATTTCTGTGGTATGGTTTCTGTGATGATCAACATTGAGATTTTTTTACCAATAATATAATAAAGGAGAAAATAGAATTTCTATCATAATGAGTCATATTCATCTCAAGATATTCAGCACCTAGCACAGTGCCAAGAGGAGGAGATGCTCAGTTAATGCTTGTTGGATTGAATCAAAGGAGGAAAAAAATCACTCTGGAATATTTGGTTGTTCTTTCATTCATTAGCCACCTTTTCCAATGGGCTATTATCCTAAATAGAATATCATGGAGTACTTCAAACGTAACATTACAACTCTTTTAACTGCACTAAAAGCTGCAGCTCTTCAGTCTTGGGTACCTCCCAGTTTGCTAGAGCCTATGGCCTTGGCTGATGTGGGTCTGAATAATTTCCATTTTGTGACCTTTAATCTCTTTTGAAGTTTCTCCTTTTATCTAATTAAATAATGATACTTCCTAATCAGATGTTTGAGTATGATGTGATATTATTATTACTATCATTGTAGCTATTATGTCAGTATAAATATAAGTAATGGACTCGTGATCAGGTTGGCAATGGAAACCAGGAGGTCCCAATACCTCCAAGACATGTCCTTTATTCTAAAACAGGCTTGGAAAGCATTCCCTGACACAGAATGCCCTTAAAGCTATCTAATTTGGGGGCTTCCCTGGTGGCGCAGTGGTTGAGAGTCTGCCTGCCGATGCAGGGGACGCGGGTTCCTGCCCCGGTCTGGGAAGAACCCACATGCCGTGGAGCGGCTGGGCCCGTGAGCCATGGCCGCTGAGCCTGCGTGTCCGGAGCCTGTGCTCCGCAATGGGAGAAGCCACAACAGTGAGAGGCCCACGTACCGCAAAAAAAAAAAAAAAAAAAAAAAAAAAAAAAAACTATTTAATTTTGAATTCTTATGAAAAATAAAATGATCTGTATTTGCAACCCCTTTACCTATTGCTGCCTTCTTTCTGTCCTTAGTGGAAACCTAATACTCTCCCAGACATTTCTTCACCATTTCTTCTCATCCTTTCATGCAAATACTCATTGTTTTCTCATACCAGTTATAAGAGGCAATACTGTGTTTATCCTGGTTCTCCACTGCAACTTACTGACCATTCATTTTCAACTCCAGATAAAAATTCTTCTTCCTCTGAGGTTCCTATTATTTGATACAGTGTCAACTTTGTCATTGAGGACTTTGACACTTGGCATAACCAATCTATCCAATATGCTATCTTCAAACTATCTTAACATTCTATTCTTCAGTAGCGTCCATCCAATATCTCACACCTATGGTCACACCTGGACCTTACCAGAGCTAGTTCTGTTCTATCTCTGGACTCAAATTCCAGTGTATTAGTCTCTACTGATAATACCCTCCTTTCAGTTTTCTCACTCCGTTAGTCCCACTGATCCCCTTCTTTGACTTCCTTAAGAACTCCAAGCCCTGGCATTGGCTCCTTATGGCTGCTCTGTTTAGCTGAGACCTCAGTGATGCACAACATCAATCCCACTCAGCCTTCCTTTGCTACTCACGCCCAGCCTTGGGTCCATCCAACCTAGTCACACTATATTTTTACACAGAGGCTGATGAGCCCTACATGTGATTATGGAGATTGTTGCAATGCAGTAGTAATGCCTTCTAATTTTATTTCTCAGTTCACCTTGGCAGTCCATAATGAGCTGTCCTTAATCAGCTTCCAGTCTCATTTTCCGTATCAGCTATCCCAAACCTATTCCTAGCTCCCTACTTCTCAAGACAACAAAACCAAAAACAAACAAAGCTGAACAAATAAACAAGACTTAGGTCCATCAAGTGTGAAGTCTCTTAAGATCCCATAAACCTATACTCTCTTGTATATGAGCAGCCCCTCACCTTTATTTTTCATCCAGTCTCACAAGAAGAGGTTTGGATTATCATCTTTCAGAACTGCTTTTGAGAAAAATCATTCTGTTCCTTCTATCTAAAAACATCTTTTCTCTTTCTTTCATTCTATTTTCAACCCATTCTTTCTTATTTTTTCTTCAAGCTATAGACATCTTCAAGCATCTCCCAATAGCAAACAAATATGTGAATTATTTCATGTTTCACTGTTAGTTATTAGTACCCCTTCCTGTTATGCCCTTTACATCAAAATCCTGGAGAGACTCAGCTTCTTTTCCATTCATTAGTTCTTTAATTTACTGCAAAAGTGAACATTTATTTCTTCATATCCAAATCCAATGAATTATCATGAGCCTTCATTTTATTTAATCTTTTTGTGGAAATTGGCGTAGTTGACTACCACTTCCTTATTCTTGAAGCTCCTGCTTCTTTTGTTTTCAGGGACAATCATTCTCCTCTGATTATCTAGCTCTCTGTCTATCTTAGTCCTCTTTACTAGGTCTCTTCCTCTGTCTACCCCTAAAATTTTGCTGTTTAGATACTACTTCTTGTCTCTCTTGTTTTTTCTTCTCATCTTGTATACTCTCTCTCGGTAGTGTCATTCACGCTCATGACCTCTGTTGGCTTTAAGTCCAGTTCTCTCTTCTGGATCTCTCCCTGAGGTTCAGAATTTTATATACCAAACCAAATCAAACCCCAAATCACTACTACCATGAAGAAGAAGAAAAATAACAACATAGAATCTAGTTACTGGCTGTCCTATTGGCATTTCAGTTTTGAAATGTCAAAGCTGAAATCCTCAAGTGTACCTTGTTTTTGCCTTAATTCAAAATTCTTACCTTGTCTGACCCAAGCTATTTTGAAAATTTTATTTATCCCTTCAGTCTTATACTCTATCAATCCATCTACTCAAAACTATTTTTCTAAAATAAAAATCTGATCATGTTACGGTTTCTGGTAGGATAACATTCAAACTAGTTGTTGGCTTGGCATACATTACTCTCAATAATTTGACCCAACCATCTCTCCACCTTGTAGACTGCTCCTCTAGCCATTGTGAATGGTTTGCCATCCTTGGAACCACAGATGTCAGTTTCAAGCTTTTGTACTTAGATATTTCACTTCATGGAAAACTCTCCTAACCTCTTTTTCACTTCTTGAATCACCAAGACAGCCCCCATGTTCTATTAATGTGAAGCTTTCCAAATCCTTTCCCTTTATGTCTTTCCTTTTTGCCCCATTTGCTGCTGCATTCCTGTGCCCACCTCAGTCTTATGTGCTATGATACTTTAAGGAATTTCGTTTCTAGTCTATCTCAGCCTATTAGATTCTAACCCCCTGAGGTTAGAAACTGGTCTTATGTATTTTTACGCCAGGGAAAATTATGCAGACAAAGGAATGAATAAACGAATGATTCAGCCTAGGGCCTCTGGAAAGTAAAATTTGTTGTTTTTCTGTTTGCTGATGATGTGACACATTGTGTTGCTTCCTTTTGCAGTTGCTCTTTGACTGTTGTGTCTAAGTATAGACAAGCTCAAGAGGATAGACATTCAGGCAGAACCAGGAAAAAAACAACAATTTCATTATACCCATAGTTGCAGAAACTATTTGCCCTTCAGTATTTTAATTAATGAATGAATCAATCAAGAGTTCAGTCAATAAATAGTTGGCTAGTCATTGTACCAAGTGCTGTTGAGAACACAAAGACGTATTGGGTATAATTTCTATTTTCAGAATGTATCATCTTGTCATAAGAATAAAGGCATTCACTAGAAATCAGTTAGATTAAAATTTAATATAGAAAAACAATAAAAGTTGTGATAAGAACTGACATTTACTGATTTCTTTCAATGTTCCAGTTGCTGTGCTAAGTGTTCTCATGCATGATATATACCTTTCACAGTGAATCAATGGCAAATTATCTTCATTTTATAAATGAGTAAATTAATTAAAGGTTAATTAGACTTTCTCAAGGACACAATTTATAAATTATCCAGTGATGATTCAAACCCAGGAAATCTGGTTTCCAAGCTCTCTATAGTCCAATACCATCTATTTAAGGGTAAAAAGGAAGGATTAAGACAAATATGACTACAGAACACTGAAGTAGGCTTAAAAGCATAATAAAGGACTCTTGAAGGAAATGAAGGAAATCTTAAATGTTGGGAAAGTTTTCTATATCCTATGAGAAGAAGTAAAACACACTAGATGAGAAAGAGACATGTAAGGAAGTCTTGGAGTTTAGAATAAGTGGTATTATTGCAAGGGCCATAGAAACCTCCAGTGTTGTAGCAGATGATTTGTTATTGAGTTGTAGACATTATGGTAGATTGTGGATCCTGCATGCTAGGTTGAGGACCATAGAGATCTCTGGATACCACTAAGCATGTTCTATTAATTTTGGAATATTTGAAGAAATAACCTGGTGGCTACTTGATCTGGTTAGATTTGAATGGAGAACAATTATAGAAATGGAAAGGACACAAATTAGGAGTCTTTGTGATCCTTTAGTAGGATGATAAATTTATTATGCCAGAATAGCAATGGACGACAAGGAGGAATAGCAAGTTTTTTACCTTGCATTTTCCTCTATGCAACTGTCTTTACTTTACTGAGACATAATTTATGTATCAGAAAATTCACCTATTTCAAATTCAATGATTTTTGGTAAATATCATTAGTGTACAACCATCATCATAATCCAGTTTTAAGATATTATTATCATCCCAATAAGATACCTCATGCCCTATTTACAGTTAATCTTTGTTACTATTCCCAGTCCCAGACAACCACTAATCTACTTTCTGTCTCTATAGATTTGCCTATTCTGGACATTTAATATATATGCAATTACATAGCATGTGGTCTTTTGGGTTTGGCCTCTTATTTAACATAATGTTTTTCAGGTTCATCCATGTTATAATATGATCAGTATTTCATTCTCTTTTATTGATAAATAGTAATATTTCATTGCTGGAGACACCACATTTTGTTTATTAGTTCATGAGTTTATGGACATTTTGGTTGTTTCCAATATTGAACTATTATGAAAAATGCTGCTGTGAAGATTCACATGCAAATCTTTCTGCAGATACATGTTTTCATTTCTCATGGGTGAGTCTTAGGAGTGGAATTGCTGGGTCGTATGGTAAATTTATATTTAACTTTTAAAATTTCTCTTTTGCAATTTTTAATGGCATAAAATTAAAGCTGTGAAACATAGAATTACCATGTGGCCCCAAAATTCCACTTCTAGGTATGTACCCAAAATAATTGAAAATAGGTGCTCAGAGAAAAAACTTCTTTATGACTGTTTGTGGTAGCACTGTTCATAATAGCCAAAAGGTGGAAACAACCCAATGCCCATCAACTAATGAATGGATAAACAAGATGTAGTACAAAATTCTATACAATAGAATATTATTCAGCCATAAAATAGCAAAGTTCTGATACATGCTACGTGGAAGAACACAGAAAATATTATGCCAAGTGTAAGAAGCCAGACACAAAAGGTCACATATTGTATGATTCCGTTTATATGAAATATCCAGAATAGTCAAATTCATAGAGACAGAAAGCAGATTAGGGATTGCCAAGGGCTGAAAGGAGGGGAGAAAGTCAAGTCATTGTCTAATCATTTGGGCTTTTCCTTTGGAGAGATGAAAATTTTCTGTAATTACATAGTGGTGATGGCTGCAAAACATTGTGAATACACTTAATTTCATTGACTTGTATACTTTTAAATGGTTAATATTGTAAATGTTATGTTTATTTTACCACAATAAAAAACTAAAACTTTGTATGATCCACAGACTGAAAATTCTAAAATCCACATGAATAGAGTGGAATGATTTGCTTTGGTCCACTGCTCCTGGAAAGTCAGAATGTCCAGGGAAATTAACTCTTCTTAGAATCAATTACCCATCCTCATTATCATCATAGCTCACTAATTCAGTGTCTACTCCATTCTTATGGTGGTCTAAGGGCTTCACAGACGCTGTCTCTATTTTCATAGTATTCCAACTAGGCAGGAATCATTATGCCCAATTTTCAAGATTAAGAAATAGAAGCTCTAAAATGTTAGTATATCCATAGTTGCAGAGTTAGTATATGTTGGAACCGGGATTCAAGAGACATTCTCTTTTATTCTAAAGCCTATGGATTCCATACTATATTTTGTTCTTCTAAAATTGTTTGAGCACATACTAGCTGGCAGGCACCATGCACAAAAGAATAGGAGAACAAAGCATTATTATTGGAGAAGGCAGAAGAACTTGGAAAGGGACTCTCTTATTGGAAACCTCAGTATTTTAGGAAATTCACATTGTGTTTAGTGCTAGTTGACCCCTGGATAAACTGGAACAATGACCATAATTTATCCCATATTGTAACATGGCAGTTCCTAGCTCAGTATATGCATGCTGTAAGCTGATTTCAAATACTCTGGCTTAGTTCCAGGAAGAACACAGAGCTTGTAATTTCAATTACATGGCATTTCAAGTAGAACCATGTCCTAATATTGGATGGAAGGATTAGAGCTGACTGCCAGGACAGCAACAAGGCTCAGAAGAGGATTATTATTTTTAGTTCACTTTAAGGACCAAGTGGACCAGCTTACTGCTGTGCTTGAAAACATCGCAAAGGCTAAAGGACTTAGTACTTGGTGAGCCTTAATAGAAAAATGTAGGTTTTGTGAAGTGGTGTATACAGGGTCTCAAAAGAAGGTTAAAACTCTTCCACTTTACATTTACTGAAAGGTTAGAAGACTGAATTACAATTAGTCTCCTAAACTGTGGGTTAGGATTTGTGGGATTTAAAGGTTTAACAATAGTTGTTAGAAAAATATGAAATTACTCTGAGAAATATTTGGCTAGACTAAAGGAAACAAACAAACAAAACATCTCCAAGCTTGAAAAGATAGACTATAGGGGTTAGAAGGGATGTATGAATTATTTTATTATGACATTACTTCCAGAAATTATAAGCAAAATTTACATTGGTTGACATTTTAAAAATATAAAATATTTCTTCTATTTTCTTAATTTAAAATTTTAATCATATTACAAACAATTTCTCAAAATCTCTTGTATAAATTTAGATATAGTCCACAATGTCAAATCACAAGATTCATTATGTTTGAGTTTAACTGCAGTCCCAGCTTCACAGGTTCAAAGTATATAGAGATCCCTGACAGTAATTCCATTCTCAACCATCTCTTTTGAGATCTTCCAACTTTTCCTCAACTTCTCCAGGTTAAAGGAAACTAGGACCTCAAGATGAAGAGCAAATCTCTGTTAAGCTTGTTAGAGAGCTCTTCCTTATTTAAAATGATCAAAATTTGGTACTTTTACCTTCCACAGATTGTGTTGGTGTCTTATTAAATTCAATTTCCCTCCCTTTGAATTCTATGAATGAACAACTCCTTGAAACCTTTTTAACAATTTCTCTGGCAAGATGTATAACTGTGAGTTCATTTGTTATCATCTAGGATGTTCTCCTCCTTTGACCAGATTGTCAGAAGTAGCATTTTGAGCTGTGTGCTGGAGCTGGTGCACAGTGGCTTCCTGGAGATGGTGGTACCATCTTTCCCAGCTCTGTGTACGGTGACATCACGTTGGTAACTTGAAATAAGCGCTGTGGGACTATTTAAACTACAGAAATCAGCAAATAATAAGAGCCTTAATTTCCCCCTAGAGAACTGGTTGTTAAACTTTTACCAGCACACCACTGATATTAAGAATCCAGGTTAGAAATACAGAGAATGATGCTGTAGAAACTGACAGGTCACTTCTTTTGGGTATCATTGGCAAACATTATTGTGGATGTACAGCTGGGGCTCCTGAGTCTGCCACCCAGGAACTTATATCCTTATAAAGAATCCACAGAGTTGTATATAATGTGTGATTAGGATTTTCCAAATTGAAAGTGGAGGAATTTTCTCCCATTCTTACATAAAACATCAGTGAGATGCCATATTCTGTGGATCAGAGACTGACTGGCTGATGGGAAAATGTTTCTTAATTTTAGCATTATGTGGTATGTTTAGGCTAGCATTTCTTTTTAGCTAGCTCTTGAATTGTGGAGGTTTTTTTAATATCAGGAAACTCCCCATAAATTTGTAGGTAGATTTTTTTTTCTGAGAATGGTATGGATTCAATTGCCTACCAATCCACCAAGAATGTTGATTTTTAAAAAATGAGAGGTGGTATCTTATAAAGTTCTGTACTGCTGTACATGATTTTGTTCTTCAAGGAATGCTTAAAAGAAAATGACAAATAGCATATTTTTGGTCATAACACTGGAATATTGAAAACATGTTATCTTAGATCAAGTGATCACTATTTTATAAAAAAAAATGAGCACCCTTGGATCATATAGATGTGCTTGAGAACACTGAATATAAAATTTTGTATACTATTTAGAGCATGAGACTTATTTAGTAAGTTATTAATATGGCCCCTTTCACCACATTCATTGAATAAAGCCTCATAGAAGAAAAGTGGAAAATGAAGTGGTTTTAGCTCTAAAGACATTCTGGTCTCTTAGGAAGATTAACTGTATACCAAGATGAAAACCGTTAAGTAAATTGTATGATACAGACTGTATACCTAATTTTGGTTTAAAGACAGGAGCGCCTTCCATAGGTTGAAGAGTTAGATAAGATTTCGAGGGAGAATTGAACTTGATCTTTGTGCCATAGAAGTCATTTTTGATCATTTGTTTTACTACTTGACATAGTATCTCTTTCTATCCCTGCAAAGTAAAAGCATAAAGAAGATAGAAAACTAGGAGCCTCAGGTCCATTAGATATGACCCTCCTTTAGAAATTTGAGGATGTAGTTTACATATGACTCAGATAGGCCATGTCTGACAAATTACACTTTCAAAATCTTTTTTGTTTGTTTTTTGGACTGTGGTTTCTAACACGATAAAGAGGATTCTGATGTGTGAATAACATGCTCCATATTGTTGAAATTGACTAATAGCTTTGATCCGTCATGCATGGCCCCTACATGACATTTCTTGGTGTGTATTCTGTTCCTGGTGAGGAACAGAGTCACGGTCAATGGTGCCAAGCCTTTCTGTGGCTGCTGAAAGGGTCAAGCCATGCTCTAGTCAGGAGCAGGAAGATCTGACAATAAGCCTTCCACAGTCTGTACAAGTTCTCACGTCTGTGGTTGATTTCTAGCATATGGTTACCATGTTCTTTCAAGCAATTCTGTGCATGTATTAACTTAAAAAAATTACTTCCAAAAAATAAAAAATGCCAGGAGTAATTTGGTTAAACAAAGTGATTAAAAAATATAGAGCTACCTGGAGCTTATTATATGCTATGAGAAAAACCAAACTAATATCATACTGTAAACTAATAACCCATACTGTTGACCTTAGAAAGGGAAAAGTATATCCTGAAGGTGTTACTTTCACATTTTTTTAAACTAAATCTCTGTTAAATTGCTACCTTAGTTCAAAGTGGGGAAAAGAAGCCAAAACTTGCTACCGGGAGTAGAGTTGACAAGTATGTCCCGTCATGATTATTTTGTATTAAGGCAGAAATTCCTTTTAGATGTAAACAGGGCTTTTTAAGAATCTGGAAAGGAATGTTAAACAGCAGGTGAAGGCTGGAACCTTGAGGCCAAAGAAGACATTAAGTAACCTTAACCCACCCAAACTACCTTGAAACTTGAATAAGTCTAGAGGTTGGGAAAGAATACCTAAGTCTCTCCTGGTCGCAGAGAATTAATGTTTGAGTTCACTGAAACTGTACTATTTGCATGGAGAACTTCTGGGAGTTTTAAGAAGACAGAAATGCAAAGACAACTCTAATAGGCTCTATCTTTGAAATTCTTCTTTTGAAACTTTTAAGAAGATATGAATGTCATGGTCTACCAATCATGGAGGAAGTATATATTGAAATGTTTACATAAAATGTCTACTTTTACAAGAAAGCCAAGGTAGAACAGATTTCTCAGGGCAACTGTACTACATATGTAACTTGGCTAGCCATGGGATAGATACATCAAAACACTTTTTAATGGTTACTGAACCTTTAGTTAACAAATAATACTTAATATGTTTTTGTGTGTTCAAAATCTTCTTGGAGATATTTAAGCTTGTAAGAAATTCCTGAACCTATACAACTGAAAATTCTATAGCACAACTAGAATGAATTTTTGTTGTTTTTGCTTATTCTGATGAAACAATGTGTGCTATATCATTATAAATATTCACATTGTCTCGAATGTCTTCCTTCCAACTTGCAGTAAATATTTCTCACCAGGCATGTGTAAAGAATACTTCTAGAAAATAACAGGATCAGTCAGGGTCACTGGCTTCATTTGTGGCTTAAAACTAAGAGTGACTGTCCCCAGTGTAAACTGACAGTGCATGTGAGAGCTGCCAGCAGCCCTGAGTGCAACCCTGGAAGAAGGTCATGATTTCACTGTCAAGGGAAATTCGTATCCCAGATTAGTGAGGTCTCCTGTTGCATCTTCCTGACATTGAAAATATTAAATCTTCCGTAACTCCCTATGGACTGTTGACAAAAGGATCAGCATAATGGTAGTGTCAGTCATAACAGTAATAGAATCATAAGCCAGTGTCATAATGACAATATGTCATACATATTGAAAATATCATTCTCTAGTCCTATACTATGTTCTTCACAGATATTATCTTATAAAATCATCATATGTGATAGACACTGTTATGCCAGTGTCGACTGAAAAAATGCACAACCTAAAAGTTGAGAATTCGGTTTTATTCTGTGGCCTTACTGAGGACTATAGCCTGGGATGGCAGCCTCTCAGATAGCTCTGAGGGACTGTTCCAAAAAGGTAAGGGAGGCGCCGGGATATATAAGAGTTTTTGCTAAAAACAAACAAACAAACAAAAACCATGGAGTCAAACATCAAACGATTGCTGCTAATCACAAAAAACCGACATCTCAAGTTAATGATGTTAGTGCTTTTCTATGTATGGGAAGATGCAGGAGTCTGGGCTTATTGAAATCATGCCTTAGGTATGCATCGTAAGCATCTAAGGCCAGTATCCTGTTTTTCTCCATCCTGAATTCCTCTCAGGGCACACTGTCAGGGACAGCTGCAGTGGCTGATGGCTTTATGACCACAACATCCTTTGTTTACTGAAAGGGCAGGTGACATTCTTTGTCCACACCAGGTTCACAGCTGTAGAAACTGCTATCAGGAGGCTCAGCGGTCTTTCAAGATTACAGCGGAGCAGCAGAGCGGCTTTGACACAGGTCTGCCTGTCTGTGCAGCCTGCACTCTTCATTCTAGTAGACTGCTGCCTTCCTCTGCATGTCCAAACACCTGCAATCGCCCAAGCCACCTGCGTACCCAAGGGGGAGTCATATCCTTGGTTTTGTAAGAAGTCACTGCACGCACAAGTACATCTGTGGCTTAAAACTGAGTGACTGTCCCCAGCGTAAACAGACAGTGCATGTGAGAGCTGCCAGCAGCCCTGTACAGCCCTGTATTTTCCATCAGACCATCTGATGTCCCCTCCGTCAAGTACAGTACCCTGACCAAGAGAGCGTGCTTGATTGAAGGAATGAGACAAACTGGGAGACTTCATTTTTCCTTCATTTGTGGCCTGAAAGAGATACAAGTACTCAGATGCTGTAAACCACTTATACAGAATTAATTCAATTAGGAACTACTTTATTCTATTTTGAAAAGTGTAATTCTACTTAATTCCTGGCCTGCTGTTCATGATAAATGTAGAAAATATACTCTTAGTTTTCTTTTTAAAACATTAGAATTGACACTAATTCACACATTATCATTCATAAATCGTTGATATAGTCCTATCAGTATTTATAGCAATATTCCCCAAATATTTGATAAGCACCTTTTCTGGCATTCTGCCAAGTGTGCAGTGCTGAGGTGAGGGCTGTGGATGGGAGGACAATCTTTTTTTTATTTTATTTTTTATTTTATTTTATTTTTTTGCTTTATAACAAATTTAATCAGTTATACATATACATATGTTCCCATATCCCCTCCCTTTTGCGTCTCCCTCCCACGGGAGGACAATCTTGATTCTAAATTGAGTCTTGAAGGGTGAAGAGAAGTTATCTATGCTTAATGGAAAAGAATTTTTTTAAAGTAGGAAAATTTAAGTAACATTACTCAGTTAAGTACCCTGTATTTTGAGGGGTTTTGTTTGTTTTTAAGTTCACGGATGTGGTAATTGGAAGGATATTAAGGAATGTTCATCTAAACTTGGGAGTGAATCTGCACACCACAATGCTCCAAACATCCTATCTGCAAATAAATATCCTCATCAAAATCTTGAATAACTCAAATGGTGTTGATTGATATAATTTTGAACAGGACTAGCTTGTTTCTCTGTGAAAATCTGGAGACTTCACATATGGATATTTCTTCCTATAGATGAAAGAGAACTCTTAGTTAAACACAGTTGACAGAAGGCTTAATAGATGATTTACACACAGGGTGATCAGATGCATACCAAGTATACTGTTCACGAACTGAAACAATTCTTCCACCATAACATAAAAAGTGGGCCTCTTATCAGTACACTTGCATTTCACAGTCAAAATGTGATTGATGCCATTTTAGTCTTGCTGTGCAACTGATAAATAGCAAAAATTTTCATTACTTATTTATTATCTATGTTTGCAGTTTTCTTACAGTCAAGGTCTTTCAAGACAGCTGGTAAAATGAAGATTAAACCCTGTACCATTGATAGGAAAGTTCTGCAACTTCTGTGTCCCTCCGCTCTGTCTACAGTTGAGTTCTGCAGGCAGTGGGGCAGGGCTGCAACTTAACCAGCTCGCGTTACCAAATCTGCTAGGTTAAAAAGAAAAGTGTTGCCTGCGCTCAATATTATGCTGAGTCTGTGCAGAGTGTTTCCAAAATTTAAATTTAGACCAAACCAAATCTCATATCTGTTCTGAGAAGTAAAGACAATGTACAGTGGATAGAACATGGCTTCTGGAGTTCTACAGACCCAAGGTCACATCTGGCTTTAGGGGTTTTTAGTGCTAAGGTTCTGGGCAAGTAATATGGTCTCTCTGAACTCAGTATTTTCACTCATAAAGCCAACTTTATACACATGCAGGAAGGATGAACTGAGATCATTTATATGTCAAATGCTAAAAATGGTAGCTATTGCACTGGTTCACAGTTGCTCCAGATTCTCCTAGGTTCTTGGATTGAAATAGTCCAACAGGGTACCATTCAGTCAGTCAGCAAATATTTACAAGGTGTCTGCTGGAAGCCAAGCACTCTGATAGCACTAGGGACGTCTGGGATGAGTCTCAGCCTTTGTCCTTCAGGGGCTTCCGGTCTGTGTGCAGAGATCACAAAATGATGAGCTCTTAGGCCAGCACGCTGTGATGGCAGTAGGGAAAGTCACAACAGCAAGGGTTTCATAGAAACAACAAAACCAGCTCACTTTTTCCCCTCATGTGGACTTGTTTGGTTTTCTTCTGTTGGCTCAGGAATTTCTGGTAACCCCAACCTTTGTATTAGAGCAGCAAATTCCTGAGCTAACCTAGAGTCAGGACAGTAACACAGAGTAAGCTTTTTTATGAAGTCGAATTCAAGCCATACTCCTTAGTCAGCAGTTGATATGCTGGGACTGTCAGGCTGGAATATCCTCTCCTGAAACAAGGGGTATCTGAACATATTTACAATAGTTCTGCAAATTCAGGGAGTATAGCATCATTATTAAGAGCTATCTATCTTTAATTGAGCTTTTCAAGTCTGCTAACTTTATTCCAAGTTATAAGGGATTGTGGCAGCTTGCTATCTGCGTGGGAACCTGGGGGCCTCTCAGAGCTACACTTCTTTGCACTCCAAGCAGAGATAATGTAGAACATGCAAATTATGCCTAGGCTTATTTTCTTGTACTGTTCTTATAGGCTCACCCATTTAAGTATTGGATTATATTTGATAGGTACGCTTCGTTAACAAATGGTCATGGCTTTGCTCAAAGGTGGAAAGTTGTTCTAAACTCAGCAGTAAAGGCTATCGAACTTATACTTACTTTTCCTCTGATTATTGGCAACATTGGCACAGCTATCACTTTGCTGTTATTCCATACAATAATGATAAAAATAAAAACTAATTATTTTAGCTTTAACTATTTGCATTTCCAAGAAGAATGCCAGAGCTTTTGAAGAAGGCATGATTTTAAAAATTCTATATAGACATATACATATGTACATGTACATATTACACAGACTATATTCCTCTTAACCATTCTAACCAAATATTTGCATATGTGGAACCAAATTCATATGTTTTTACCCATTATATACACATCCATTTTACTTAAGGGAGGAAAAACATTAAATTATTAGAGTAATTTAAAATTAACATCTACTAACTTTACAGGAAAATACTTCACCCTCACTTAGGTAAATACAACCAAGGAGGGTCTAGCCTTCCTTTGTGCAGAAGGAGTGAAAATTAGAAAAACGTAATTTGGAGTTTCCTTGTTCACCTCACATGCACCACTACCTCCACTGTCTTGACTTCTCACAGTGTGGAACTTTAGTAACTAGTCAGCCAGAAGTGAGAGCTCCCCCAACATTAAACTCTCAAAAGACTCCTTGGTTGTCATAGAATTACAGAGTATGAATGAGCACCTTGTTCATATGTATTGTGTCTATTGAATATACATATATATGTGGGAATAAATAAGTGGTATCTTTTTTTTTTTTTTTATGTGGTACGCGGGCCTCTCACTGTTGTGGCCTCTCTCGTTACGGAGCACAGGCTCTGGACACGCAGGCTCAGCGGCCGTGGCTCACGGGCCCAGCCACTCCGCGGCATGTGGGATCTTCCCGGACCGGGGCACGAACCCGCGTCGCCTGCATCGGCAGGTGGACTCTCAACCACTGCGCCACCAGGGAAGCCCCTAAGTGGTATCTTTATTTGACTATTCCTGGAAAATACAGAGAAACTTATCTTTTATTGTTCTGAATCCCATTCAGGTTATCTTGTTGGTATGGTCTGAATGTTTGTGTCCCTCCAGAATTCAAATGTTGAAATTTGAATCTAGTATCCAGTGTGATAGTATTAGGAGGTGGGGCCTTTAGGGGTGATTAGGTTATAAGGGTGGGACCCTCATGAATGGGATTAATGCCCTTATAAACAGACCCAAGAACTCTGTTGCCCCTTCGACCATGAAAGAGTGCAATAAGAAGAGGGCCCTCTTCTGCAACCCAAAAGAGAGCCCTCACCTGAACATGCTGGTACCCTAATCTTTAGCCTCCAGAACTGTGAGAAATGAATATCTGTTATTTATAAGACACTCAATCTATGGCATTTTGTTGTAGCAGCATGAATGAACCAAGATGCTTATAAGTGCACATTTGTTCTAAACTGTTGAATTCTTAAGTAAGATATTGAGAGGACTGACAGATAAAAAGCTGTTAGAAAATGATTTGGTATAGCATTGGAACAATATGCTATACTGACCTTCTAGGATTAGTGCATTCATTCATTCAACACACATTTATTGAGCATCTTCCATTGAAAAGCTCTGCGTGAGGTACTCAGAATCTGGAAATGAAGGATATACCTCTTGCCATTAAAGAGTTTGCAGTATAATGGGAAAGGAAGTTGAATGACCAGATGTTTGTAAGAGCACAGAAATGCTCTGACATATGTATACACAACATGCACATGAGAGGGGAAGGTATCTGATGTAGCCTGCAGGGTGAATAGTGATCAAAGACAAGCTTCCAGCTGAAGGTGGCCTCTGGGTTGATGGCTAACTGCGCTACAGTAAGTCCCCTACATACGAATGAGTTCCTTCTGAGAGCACGTTGGTAAGTCCAATTTGTTCATAAGCCCAACAAAGTTAACCTAGGTACCCAACTAACCCAATCAGCTATACAGTACTGTACTGTAATAGGTTTATAATACTTTTCACACAAATAATACATAAAAAACAAGCAAACACAAAAAATAAAAATATTTTAAATCTTACGGTACAATACCTTGAAAAGTACAGCAGTACAGTACAACAGCTGGCATCCAGGGGCTGGCATCGAGTGAACAGGCAAGAAGAGTTACTGACTGGAGGAGGGAGAGGACGTGGGAGATGGTAGAGCTGAAGGATCGTCAGCAACAGGAGATGGAGGGCAAGCTGCAATTTCACTCACGCCTGATGCTGACGGCACAGGTTCTGGTTCCTTGTTGGATTCAATTCTGTCTGCCCTCTTGGAAAAATAATCCAAGGATGTCTGGGTAGTAGTTCTTTTTTTCTCATCATAGATGACTTGGTAGCACTGGATTGCATTCTGCACAGCTGCTGCAACCTTCGTGTACTGTTCTACATTCGGGTCCTGTGCCTCAAAAACTAACAGTGCCTCCTCAGATAAAGAAAATCCCCTTGCCATTTCCTGTGTCATGAATCTCTTCAGCTCTTCAGTTACTTCTTCTTCCCCTTGTCTCTCTTTGTCCTTTCTCTGGGCCTCCAACTCCATCAGGTCCTCGTTAGTAAGCTCCTCATGTTGCACAGCAAGGAGTGCAATGAAGTCGTCCTCTTGCAGATCTAGCTTGAAATAAAGGTACTGTACTACTGTACTCTATACAGTACTGTACAGTAAAGTACACAAAAGCACAACCACTTGTAGAGGATGAACTCATGTGACAATGTATGCCAGACAGCTGAACTAACTTACGTGATTGGACATGTGAATGCATGTTCGCATCTTCGAAAGTTTACAACTTGAAGGTTTGTATGTAGGGGACTTAGCACTAGGAAAAAGGAGAGGGCAGTTGGCTTGGGAGCCCACATGCAGTTCAGCACACCTGGAGAATTAGATGAGGGAAGGGGTGTAGGTAGGGTGAAAGCCATGATGTTGGAGTCCCGGGTTGTAATCAAAGTAGGAATGATTTATTGAGTGCCTAACACTGTACTTTATAGATATTACCCCAATCTTTCAATTGAAAACATTTTTAATTTTTTATTCTCTCTTCACAACTAAAGAAAGAGAAACTTGGGGACTCTAGGTGACTTGAACCAAAGTCCTTGTGCCTGGTGTGTGACTCACACACAAAAAAATTCAGATCCAATCTTGTCTCCAAAGCCAATACTCTTTCTTCTGATTTGGGGGCTTGGTTCCCAGGAATGTTGAGTGGCATGTTTATATCCTGAAAGCCTTGAAGAGACACTAAATGATTCCAACACTTGCCTTGCCTACTTCTCCTGGCAGAAATGAACTAATTTCTCTGGGCACGGAGTTTTTGCAATATTATTTACTTGAATGGGTTCACTGTCCATAGTAATAATTACACTCAGGTTTAGTGTAAATAATCTATTGGGCTGGCCCTGGACTAGCAAAACCAAGAAGTAGAAAATATCGGCATAACGTAATTGAAAGAGAACTGGATTAGGAATCCAAGTGGGAGCTTAAATCAACCTCTGTCATGTTTAAGCATTTAATTTGACTAAAGCAATGGTTGATTTCGTTCTCTGTCTTCTAGAAAGATCATAGGCTTCAAGAATATAGGATTCAAGACCCAGCTCTACTTTGGAATTTTCTGAGTCTGTTTCTTCATCTGTAAAATAAAGATAATTGTTTCACAGGAATATTGTGAGGATTGAGTACAGACATATATGTGCTTGGTCTATAGCAGCTGTTAGATAAAGGCCATCTTCCTTTTCTTTATTCAGACAACACTGTCAAAAGCAAAACTAACTATTAAAGTCTTTACTACCTCATTGTCCTGAATTAAATGGAACAGGGTTATAACTGTTGGAAACAAAAGTCGTTCTAATTCTATCTCCTTAGTACCAATCTGCCTCAGCTTAGATGCCCAACTTTGGAACTTTAGGAAGTGATCAAGTTTCCTAAGGGTAGGAAATGCAACAGAAGTTCAATATAAGAAGACTGTAAGGCAACTTTTTCCTCACTGAGGAATTCCTTCTCTAGCCCACTGCCTGATCTTGCCCCCAAGATTTCAGGCAACAGCTCTTCCCTGAAACCTCTTGCTCCAGCCCATATTTCATTACTGCTCTAGAAGAATGTCTCCTCATTTTGAGAGAAAATCTGTCTCCATGAAACTTTCATCTATATGCCCTAATTTTGCTCTCTGAAACAGGAAAGAACTCTAATTTCCTCTCCATCTTTTAAATCTTCAGTGAGTTAAATATCTCAATCAGTCTTTAAGTCTTCCATCCTTCTGATGAAAATTAAACAACTTCTTCAACCATGACTTACGTGACCATTTTTCTAGACCAATCTCCATTCTAATCACTTTTCCTTCCAACACACCAAACTTGAACACAATACTCTCAGTTGATCACAATGTACAATTCAACTATGAACAGCCTGGAAGAGTTGACTGTGCTTTCATTAATGATGCTTACCATTGAAATAGCTTTCCAGTAGCTTCCACTGAATTGCTGGTACACGCTAAAGTTGTTGTTACCTAAAATTCCCATCTTTTTTTGTATGAACTGCTATCTGGCAATGTTTCTATAATTCTATATTTACGTGTTTTTTAAAGTGTAGTAGAGTATTTTACAATTATTTTCATTGGGTTAGTTTCAGCTTCTGGACTATTTGAAGATTTATTACATGCATTGTTTTAACTCATTTGCCCTTGAAGCTCTTTCTCCCCTACAAAAGTGGCCAACATTTGCTTCCACTCGCCTCCTTGGCTGGGGCACATTCTGCTTGATTGTACGTGGTAGTCAGCCCCGAGTCTGGTGTTCTGCCAGATGGGTGATTAAAGAGTCTCCCAGTATTCTAAGGCAAAACTCTGTGTGGCAGGTGCCTTGATTAGCTTGATTTGTGTCGTCTCTGAGCTTCAAAGGACATTCTACAAGAGTCAAGAGAACTGTTTCCCAGGAGACTCGTGATCTTTAAAAATACTGAGGCTGCTTTTTTGTGACTTGGCTTTATTAAACTGATATATTTAACTAACTGGCAGGGACCAAAAGATGAGTTACATTTAACTTCTCACCTGCAGTATTGCTCTGGGTCGGAGACAGGGCTAAATAGTTTGGCTCTGAAGTTCATTGTCAAAGCGTATCCAGGATTTCAAGCGTTTATCTCAATTAACATTGAGAGTGTATAAAATTAGGCTACACGTGTTATAAGAATTATGTTTTTCTCTTTAAATTTCTGGCTTTTAGATTCCCAGACCTGGCAGGAAATCTTTCTGTCTCCTCTGCTTCTGATCCTAGCTGTTTTCATAAAATGCAAACACATGCAAAACCGTTGTAAAAACCCTCAATGTTCAGTCATGTTCAGTAAGACTTCAAAAGATGTTTGCTTTGAACTTGGTTCTAAAGATGGGCATACCTTCATGAGAATGGAAGATATCTTCTTACTCTCTATGATGTGGTTTGGCCCTTTTCTGGGCCCCAAAGTTAACTTTGTTCTGTAAGGCACATTAAATTCACTTTTTTGGACTAGGAATTAACATGGATATTTCTTCCTATAGAACATCTTGGGGCTCTAGTTCCCAAAGGGGCCACGGCTTTAGACCATAAAGGGAAAACTGTACTGCATCAGAGAGACTTGGGACAGCATTGCGAGCTCCACACTCTGTGCCTGGTCTTCGATTTAATGAAGCATTTGAATTGTGGTTCCTTAGGTTTTTGACTGTTAGGTGATCCATACAAACTCTGGTACCATTCCGTAGTTTACAGAAATGTGAGACTAGGCTGATGGGGTGTAGTACACCTGTAGTTAGCAGAGTACGATTGCAAAGATACCTTCTGTAGACAGGTTTTCCGCATCTTTTCCTACTTGGTTTTCTTTCCAAGTTTCATCCAACTTCCGTGGTAATCACACTGCAGAACACTCTGCCTGTCCTAGAGAGAACCTTTGCCATTGATCTCTCCTCAGATAGATAGCTGTAGCTGATGGGACTGAGGTCTCTTTTTGATAGGCAGTTTCATTGAATCTCACTCCTTTATCATTATTCTTATATTCTATCTTTATTTTTGTTCATCTCTGTTTTGGGGCCATTATCCAACTCAAAACAAACATAGTCAATTTTTAAAATGTCTTTCTCTAGTCCGTATTTGTACTTTATTTTCCGTGGATCCTAAATAGATCTAAAATGTGACCTTTCCCCCATCTCTTGCTGTGAGAATCTCCCTGATTCTGTCATTTCTGAAATATTCAAAACTTTTACCCAAAGTCTTTGTCTGTCTATACTTCTTACCACATCTTCTACTATCTTTTGATTATTTAGCACTTTGAATTAGAAATGTATGCCTTTGGGACTTCCCTGGTGATGCAATGGTTGAGAGTCCGCCTGCCGATGCGGGGGACGTGGGTTCGTGCCCCGGTCTGGGAAGATCCCACATGCCGCGGAGCGGCTAGGCCCATGAGCCATGGCCGCTGAGCCTGGGCGTCCGGAGCCTGTGCTCCACAACAGGAGAGGCCACAGCAATGAGAGGCCTGCGTACTGCAAAAAAAAAGGGGGGGGGGGAGAAATGTATGCCTTTTGTAATAATGCTTATTCATTCTATAAATATTTGGGAGTGATTTTTAGATGCCAAACCCTGCACTAAATATTATAGACAGTAAAGAGTTAGGTGTGTTTACTGTCAGACAGTCTCAGTGCTGTCTTAGACAAGCCCAGGGCTGTGCCCCTCTGCATGGGGTAAGGAGCTTATGGGGTCCAGGTAACATGTCCACCTGGAGTCTGACCATGTGCTAATTACCAGGATCCTGGAATCTGCTGCCCAAATTATCCCAAACCCACTTCCTGGACCTGCATGGTCCCCTTTCCCTGGTTAATCCTTCCCGAGAGCTTAGTTCTAGGCCTGAGGAGTGGACGAGAGACAGACATTTGGGGAGGGTGTAAACAAGCTTGGAGATGCAGGCAGGGGTAGCCTCACATGTGCTCACAAAGACCTGTGTGATGCAGTGGGGCAAACGGGGAGAAGAGGGGCCAAAGGGTATAGGACTGGGGTCAGTGCTGCCTTCCCGCTCTCCCTTTTTTGCCAAGTTAAGGTGCAGAACTTGAAGGAATACAAGAATTCTGAATTTGAAGCTGGCTTGCCAAGCCTGATTGAAAGTCAGAATATAATGTATGAAATAGTTTGTTGGCAGCGTGGACCTGTTTGACCTCTTGCTTCAGGCCCTGCAAATGTGAACGGTGGGTCTGTGGAGCTGACAATGTAGGAGAGACTACTTCAGGCCAACGCAGTCAGTGTGGCAAACTCGCTAATTGTAGGGGTCATGGGAACACACAGCAGGCGGGATGGGGGCAACACGAGCACGCGGGTCAGGGCAGTCCTCCTGGAACTGTGGCACTGAACTTAGACTTGCCACGAGTAGAATCTTCCTAGGTGGCATCAAGAAGAGGGCACAGGGCTTCCCTGGTGGCGCAGTGGTTGAGAGTCCACCTGCCGATGCAGGGGACATGGGTTCGTGCCCCGGTCCGGGAAGATCCCACATGCCGCGGAGCGGCTGGGCCCGTGAGCCATGGCCGCTGAGCCTGCACGTCCAGAGCCTGTGCTCCGCAACGGGAGAGGCCACAGCAGTGAGAGGCCTGCGTACCACCAAAAAAAAAAAAAAAAAAAAAAAAAAAAAAAAAAAAAGAAGAGGGCACAAAGGGCTGCACAGAAGGATGGCAGAGGAGGGAAGGAAGGACAGGAGGAAGAGAGGGAAGGAGATGGAGAGACAGAGAGAGCGAGCCACGGACTGTTGGAGGGCCTGGAAGTTTTTCAGTATGACTGCAGTACTGGGAGGTCAGGAGCAAAGCTGTGTTACGGGTACTGTCTCACGCCCTGTTCTCGACAATTCATTTCTCTCGACTTGTGTTACTTGCTTCTTTCTCCTTCTGATGTCCAAGGTTTTTTAAAGTCCCTTTTATCTCACCGTCAGTCAACCTTCCATTTACCCTTGAATTTACTGCTGAAGATGTATTTATACATGAAGCCCTTCAATAATTACCTGTCATTGAAAGTGCAAGATTCTTTTCATGAAAGTGACACAAAAACAGGAATAGATTAAAAGTAGCATCTGATTTCCTCAGTCAGGTTCCCTTCTCAGCTATATTCTTAAAGAATTAAGCATATTCCTAATTTTCCTACCGTAAATAGTATAAGGTTGGTTTTCTCTGTCTTCCATTTACTAAAAACCTCCTAAAACTAGTACTAATACTTATTATCCTTATTAATAATGATGACAGCCAGGCTTCTATTCTTGTCTTCTATGCTTTACAGACATTATTTCATTTAAGCCTCACAATAACCCATGAGGCGCCCAGGCTGTTATCACCATTTACAGATGCAGAAATTGGGACCCAGGAAAGTTGTGTAACTTGCCCGGTGCACATGAACATAAATGGCAGAACGGAGTTATGAACCCTTATTTGCTTGACTCCAAAACCTGCACTCCTTGCCTCTTTAGGATGTCACCACCTTTTGCCACTTCCTGACAATACATGGAATCGAGGCCAAGTCTTAGTCCAGTGACCAGCCCACACTAAGTCCATATTAAGCAGAAGAAATACTGTAGTACATTCAACACAGGTGGTGAGTTGGGACACACTCGTGCGAATTGCCTTTTCAAATTATCCTAGAGACTATAGGTAAACCTTCAGAATTAGTATTGTGCTACTTTGAATGAGTTAACAACCCCCTTTATCTTCCCCTCCAAGTCACTCCTTATTTAGTTAGAGGTCACCTCTTTTTCTTGGAAAATTGATTATAATTCTACACATTTCCCCCAAGCCTGTCACAACTCTCCTAGTGACACTGTTTATGACATGAGCTGCCAAGTTTTTGACAGGCTAGATAATGTAAACTCATGCGTTTCATTTATTTGGTTTGAACTAAGTAATACTCATGTATTGCTGCGGATGTCATTCTCTTTGGACCACTTAAAGAATCAATTAAAAAATTTTTTTAAATTAGCCCTTTTCAAATAAATGTGTTAAGGATTAAAAATACACTTTTAAGTGTACTTCTGCATTATTACTTCCTGCATTGATTTACAAGTCAGCGAAAAAGACTTTTTCTTACAAAGTTTAAATTATTCTGTAGCCCTTTAATGTGTATTAAAAAATGAAGAGGTGTCTGAAATGTGAAACTGGTCTTTTTTGTTGTTGAATTAAAAAATCAGAGACATATGTTAAAAGAAACCAGCACAAAATTATTTGTGTCCATGCATCTGTTAAAGAAACATGTTTCCCTCAATGTAGAGAAATGCCGAGGATTGTTACTTATCTGAAGCACTGATCTTTTTTTTTTTAAATTAAGGAAACGTGGATGGAGAACAAGAGAGACATAAAAGTCTTGGTATTTCATGAGCCTTGGGTATCGGTTTTCTTGCAGGCTCCCATCGGTTTTCCCAACTGTGAGTCACAGTGCAGGAAGTTGGTCACCTTAGCCATTTAGGCATTTGGCAAAGACACAGGTTAATTTAATTTTAAAAGAATACATTGTATGTTTAGTTTAAATTATGAGGCTGACATTCATTTTTCACTGACCTCAGAGAATTTATACAGGTATTTCACAGATTCTCAAGTGACATCTATTGATTTTTTAAAAAGCTTAATGGAACAGAATTTAAAGGCTTAATTATTTCAAATGGTAAAAATCAAAATTGCCAACTGATTTTTATTAGGTCACTGTTATAATTAGATTAGCTTAAGATTGAATCAGAACGGTAAGAGTGTCCTTTAACTACTTTTCTAGATATATAACCAATAATTACCTCTTTACAGAGACCAAAAGATTTAGATCAAGGGGGGATTGATATGTGACCGTGTAGATATAGCCAACAATAAATAGAGCATTATAACATTTCACTCTAATTTTTTAAGAGTTTCATTTGGACCTTACAGTTATGCCTGTAACACTACAGTTTAATATTAGAAATGGCTATCTGTTTATTTTTAAATGTCTTTTTATTACAAAACACAAATATGGAAAATCACCCAAATCAAATGTATGGCTTACTTTTATAATGAGAGTATTACTCAGGTCAAGAAATAAAACTTTGCCAGACACTGGAGATGGCCTTTCAGTATGCCCTTTCCCAATCACAACCTCTGCCTCTCCCCACAAATAAAAATTATTCTTTTATAATAATCAACTTGCACTTTAAAAATAGCTTTATCACCTAAATATGCATCTCTTGACACTATTGTTAACCTTGCCAACTTTCAAAAATCAGATATGTGTTTAAGTCTCTTTTAAACTCCACTTCTTGCATTTTCTTTTAAACTCCATTTCTTGCATTTTCTTACAATTTATCTGTTAAAGAAACCTGGCCATTTGACCTGCCAAGTTTTCTGCAGTCAGAATTTTGCTAACTTCATATTCTTGGTTCAACATGTTCTTCAGTTCTCTGTTTTTTCCTGAAATGTATCCAGAAACTGGATAAAGCTCCTCTTTGGCATGACTCTAGGAGACACTTAATATATGGTCGTTTCCCATGCTGTCATCTTAGCAGCCATAGATGCTCAATGCCAATATTTATGTATACATTGGTAGTTGAAAAGTGGTGATATTTTAATTTCATCATTTCTTTTGTATTTATGTGTTGGAATACTTTTGCTGAGAGACCCTTTCTCTCAGTTACTATGTGATTGGCCAGTAATAGTTCTCTTAAGAAAGGCAGGATATGTGCTTGATTTCTCTCCTTTATTTGCTAGTTTTCAAGATGATGAATAGGATACCTAATATCTTCAGAAGATAAACAATACTTTCTTTAAACTTATTTGGTAAGTTTCAAGGCATGGCAATTATTGTCATTGCTAAAGCTCAAACGGTTCCATCTTTGGCATGAGGACTTCTCCACGTTTGTTTATGGGTCATTCCATCACGCCCCTGGTAGTCTCTGATAGCCTGATTGCTCTTGGGTAGTTCAAGATGCTCCAAGCTAATGTTGTGTGTATCCTGTCCCAAATATGGAGTCAGTCCTTTTTTTTTTTTTTTTGAAAAGCCCTAGTTTCTTTTAGTGAGAAATGGTCTTTCAAGACCACAGTTTGGACACCAGTGATACTCATTACTACTGGATACTGGACTGATCATTATTTCCAGCCCCTTTGGGTGGACAGTTAGTTCACATTGATACTTTCAATTCAAATTAGAGAATACCAAGACTTAAATTTAACCCATTTTCTTATATCTTTATCTCCTTTTTTCCATACCAAGAATTCTGATTCTCAATGATAAAGGCAATGTTGGAATTAAAATGTTCCATAATAACTCATTTGTCTTATTCCATATTCTATACAGGGGTCTCAGGATAAAAATATCAATCCATCTACCAGTACCAATACTGAAAAAATGCATTTGCTTTCTCTAATCTCGTCCAACTTGTTAATAGTTGTACAAAATCCACATTGTCAGAGTATATAGCCAATGCATAACATATTCTCTGCTTTTCAACTGTCATGTGGTCTTAGGACAGGTAACTCTATAGTTAATGCTCGCCATCTGTTCTTAGATCTCGGCATTTTAGTTTTCTGAAGTTCATTCTCCATTAGATTACTGGGCTGACATCTTCTTTCCTTCAGTATTTTAAGTATATTACTTCATTTTTCTACTGTTCTAAATCACTGCTGTTAAAGTCTAATGATAATCTAAATACTTTCCCTGTATAAATCATGCAATATGTTTTTCTAGATGCCCAAAGGACATTTTTTCTTTAAAATACAATGAATTTACTAGAGTATATCAGTCTGGCTCACTATTGCCAGGTATGCAGTGCAATATGTAATTTCTTTTATTATTATTTCAGGGAAATTTTCTTGAATTATAACTTTTGGCGTCAATTCTGTTCCCTTTCTTTTGTTTTCTGCCTTAAGGTCTCCTATTTTCTGTGTATTTTGTCTTCTCTGCTTCTCTTCAATATTTATCACTTTCCCTAAAATCCTTTTTAAAATATCTTTCTGAATTTCTTTTTGATTTTAAAATTTTCTCTTATTCACCTTCTAGTTCTTTTATGACATTATCTGTTGTGTTTGTTTATTCTTTTGTCTGTCCTATTTTAGTCTTTATTTCTGAAAGTTTTTTCAAAAAAAAACTTCTCTTTCCTAAACTCTGTATCTCATTTGATTTTTTTTTTTTTTTTTTTTTTGGCTGTGTTGGGTCTTCGTTTCTGTGTGAGGGCTTTCTCTAGTTGTGGCAAGCGGGGACCACTCTTCATCGCGGTGTGCGGGCCTCTCACTATTGCGGCCTCTCTTGTTGCGGAGCACAGGCTTCAGATGCACAGGCTCAGTAGTTGTGACTCACGGGCCTAGTTGCTCTGCAGCATGTGGGATCTTCCTGGACCAGGGCTCGAACCCGAGTCCCCTGCACTGGCAGGCAGACTCTCAACCACTGCACCACCAGGGAAGCCCCTCTCATTAGATTTTTTAAAGGCCAACTTTATATATTTTCGGTATTATGAAAATAATTATCCATAACACTGGTTTAACAAAATAGTAAAAATATACTTACGAATACATAGTTTTCATATTTCAAGGTGAAAGTTCTATTCAATAACTGCTTACAAATCCTAAGTAATCAGCAATTTCTTCAGTGTCTTTTTTGCACATTCAATAATACTATCTACTTGCTAATTTTAAAAGTGAGTTCTCTCTTTTATCTCATTATTTATAAGCTTTATGATTTTATAGTCTCTGTGTAGATCCAGAGCCAGCTAAGACCTACAAATTTTTTGTTTGCTCATTCATTCTTCAAATATTTAGTTTTCATCTATATTGCCCGGCCCTGTACAAGGACTTGGGAAGCAAAAATGAATAAAAACAATTTTTGCCCTTCAACAACTTAGAGTTAAACGGGAAAGACAGAGAAAGTAGCCAGTGGTTGTAATAGGGTGTGATATGTGTTTTGGTAAAGATACGCATACAGTCAAAGGACCATGTGAAGATTTGAGTGATGGGGCCAGGGGAGAAGACAGGAAAACTCACAGGTGAGTGGATCAATGAAGATATACACATTTACAGAATAATAATCCTGCACTTTACAGCTGTATAACTCTGAAGCTTTCAGAACTCTTTCACATTCACTATCCAACGTGAAACAACACTGTGGTTCTGAAACAACCTTATATATGAGGAAACCCACCTTCAGAAGACACATTGTGACTTTCCAAGATCTTATGGCTGACAATTTGCTGTTATTGGTACAGTGAATAGTTCAAGGTCATATGGATTTTTTAAAAGTCAATTGACCAATAATATATATCTCAGTCTATTTTATGTCATTGCAATTAAAAATGATTAACACTAGCCATCCATCCTACAGCTCTACCCTCTCATCTTGTCCCTTCTGCTATTCAATATCCATTCATAAAAACTACCACTCTCCTAAATAGGGAGCCTGTCATTACTGGCATTGCACTCCCATATTATATACGTGGGAAGAAAAGAAAAGAATAAAATGCTTTTTTTTTTTTTTTGGCAACTGAATAGCCACTTTTCAGAAAATAACAAGGAACGCTAAAATGCCTTAAAATTTGACATTATTAGTAATAGTCATTAGTTCCATAATTGCTCCTGCCTTTTTAAATTGTTTTAAGTTAAGTCTCTAAGGCAAGGGCATTATCACTAAAGGAACTATTTAGCTTAACATGAAAACATTGGAAGAAAAATGTAGATTGTTCTCATTTTAATTTAAAAGCTGGTTATGTGCATAGGGATTGAGTGTTATTTGTCCCTTTTGAGAGGGCAAATTTGGCTTCTGATCACACCTTAGGTTGCTGATTACTGGTACAGATGTAACCCACAGCAGCTGTGGAACTTAAAGGTAGAGTAAGATCATAACATCTCTTAAAATGCTACTGTCTTTTAGCCCTTAGCAATGCTAAAGCAGTCAAGTGTCCTCTCTACTGGATAAAGGTGTCATTTTCAGAGAAAGATGGTCTGCACTGGTGCTCTAATTGTTCATGAGATTGTGAGCAAAGTTTCAGAAAAAAAATTTTCAACAGTATGAAAAGACTTTGGGGCCAATTAGAAACAACATCTGTTTATATATGTAAGTGTGAAAACTCAAGTGTAACTATTAATTTATTGACTACATCAATGATCTAAAAGACTTCTGAACTTTCCAAAACAATTTTGATTTTCTAAACTATTGCACCCAGTTTTTTACTAATTGGAAATAGATCACTGCTTATTCTCTTGGACATCAGTAGTAGTTGCCACCTATAAAGTTTGCTGGAGTTTGGAAAGCTGAACTTCAATCTATCTGTCATCTGTCTCAAATTCAGTAACCCTGTGTAATAATGCACTTAGAAAACACAACAGTATTTGTTTTTCTCTTTGGGATATGGGGATATGTGTATGTATACGGCTGATTCACTTTGTTGTACAACAGAAATTAATACAGCATTGTGAAGCAATTTTACTCCAATACAGATGTATATAAATAAATAAATTAAAAATAATAGAAAAAAGAAAATACAACAAGGAATTCCCTGGTGGTCCAGTGGTTAGGACTCTGCGCTTCTACTTAAGGGGGCCTGGGTTTGATCCCGCAAGCCTCATGGCATGGCAAAAAAACCCAAAAAACGTGTAACCATTATATTAGCTGCTGTATTACAGGAAATTATAGTATAAAATTAGGAAATGGCACGATGTTAATATCTCTATATCTCAAAATGCAATACACATTTCAGTGCATAGTATATTGGTGGTTTTCATAGTAATACTTGTGGTTTCATATATTTGCTCTGTTGGGTCTGGACCCTTGCACAGAATTTTCCTTCTGCCTGGTATGAGTTCTCCTCCTTATTCAGCTCCTTCATCTGGCTAATTGACTGTCTTTAGGCCTAAACTTAAAAATAATTTCTGCAGGTTTTAATCCTTCTACTTTGACTCCTTCATCATCTGTATCCAATGCCTATAAAAGTTCCCAGCACATAGAATTTCTCAAAACATGCCTGTTAAATAAATGAAAGAGTAGGTGCCTTTTCCTCATATTTTTTCCTGTGACACCTTGGGCTTACCTGTGTCAATTAACTTTTGCTCTGTATTCTAATAAGTTGTAGATCTGTTTTCTCAAGGTAAACTTTTTATGGTAGGGATCAGTTCTTATTCATCTCTTTGTCCCCAAGCCTAGTTAATTATGTGGCACACAATAGGTGCTTAATAAATACTTGGGGAATAAATAAGGGGGTAAAGTGTTATGGGTCCCTTAGGTTCAGAAATGCCCTGGCCATTCATATGGAGCTTCCATTCTTCTATGGGTTCTAAGTACCACAGGTACTTCTTAAGAGGGTGTTGTCTGTATCAAGGTTATTGTTTAGTTTCATTTGAAAAAAAAGGTGGGAAGAAAGAACATTCTGGTGGAAGTAGGGTTCTCATGGAACTTTCTTTGAAGGAAATGAATACCAGAGGTCTTAGACATAAAATGTTAGAGAATAAATGTACCCTATATGCAAGTGCAAGTCTGTACGCATTTTGTCTAAAGATTAGTAAGAGGTGAACAGGAAATATTGGTTGAAACAAGAGCAGCCTGGTATGGTGGAAAATGGTGATGGATTCAGGAAAGTGTGGGTCTAGTCCTAGCTCAGTCTCTAGAATATGCCATCTCACTGAGAATGTTTCCTTAACTGGAAAAGAACTAGGGGAGAGACAATAACCTTCGTCTCTGACAGTTGTGATTCCACATCATATGTTAGGCAGTAATCATATCAGCCTCTTTTCTTTCTTTCTTTCTCTGAGTTTATATTTTATAATTCACATTCAAAACATTTTTATCTCAACCGTTGGTTATATTAAGATTCATGATAAGTGGAACCACATTTCAGGAAATTCCTTTTCTTCCTTTTTTTTTTTTTTTTTAAGGAATAGTTTCCATGTATTCTGCCCTTTCCCTCCTTCACACGCCCCTGTCTGCCACCCTTCTATCCCCTTTCTTCTCTTTGTTTTTCAAGGGAAATTGCATTTGGGCATTTTTGATTCATTTCCAGGTGATTAACAAACTATTATATTGTTAGAATGACTTGATATTTAAAATGCCAATTCTGTAAAGCTAAGAAAAGGATGACTGAAGTTGATAGCTTTGTGCTTTGGAATGGATTTTATTTCATTAGCACCACCAGTGGGGGAAGGAGGGAAAATCAGCATTTCAGCAGTGCCATGTTAGAAATGGGGAACCTGGGGCAGCCATGTTGAATCAAGCCTCTTGTCAGGGGCTCAGAGATCCTGATGTCTGGTTCTTTTCTTTGTTCACTTGGCTCTGTGCCACATTGATAATCCTCTCTGCAAAAGGTCCATTTCCTCTGCATTTTCCTCCTGGAGTCGTTTACTTTGTGTTCCTCATTCATCAGTGCCACCCATGTCAGTGATTTATGAAAGGTGGTCACAGCCAGACTCCGAGCTGTGTGGCCTTTGAAACAAATAGTGTTGTGTAGGTTGCTCCTTTTCTATGGTGTAGATATTGAAAAGGACCTGGCACTGTGGGAAAAAGAAAGCCTGTCGAGAAGCCCTGTAGTACACACAGTGCTTTAGTTATATCTGGTCATCAAGAAAACCCTCAGTCATCACCAGGTCTTGGCATAAGACTACAAGTATCCAGACATTTTGGGAAAACCACTGCACTCCAGAGCGAAGGAAACGAATAGGTGTCTTCAGCGAGCACCCAGGGACTAGTCTGCAGCATCTCACTGCTGGCCCTCAGATGCTGGCCCTTCCAGAAAGCAGATCTGTTACTCCAAGCGGTTTGCCACACATTCTCTTGCCCCTAGCAGCCCAGGCAAAGGGGATTATTGGCACAAATGGACTAGTTCTGTCACACAGAAGAGCCAAATTGGAAGAACCCACAGCATTCTTTCTGGACCAGTTGTCCAAATGAGGGGTGATAGCGTAGTTAGTTCAACTATAAAAAGCAGTTTATTTGAAGTAAGTTTCCAGCCCTCTCTGCATGCTTTGAGTTAAATTCCTCACAGTTTGGAGGATTTATATGGATTTGATATTTTCTAATAGTTTATGTTTCAGTTTAAGTAAATATAACTATCCTATCTCTTTCACTCTCTTATCCATTGAAAAAATCCCACAAGATTGGAAGCATTTGGAAACATTTAAACTAGAGCATATTAATTTTTTGCTAGTGGAAACCATGATTTGTGAAAAAATATGACCACATCTGTGATTCCTAAGGAATCCCAGAACTTTTTTCCTAGCTTAATTTTTGTTTTGAAGAAGAAGCATGCTTTTTTTTTTTTTTTTAACCCTCTGAAAGTGCTTTGGAGTATACATCACAATTTTTTTAAAAAAACTAAAGTAAATTTAATTTTTTGTTTTAGAATTTTCATTTCAGCAAGGTAGAAGAGTGTCAGGGTTGAATCCAGTCCCAGCAATGCCTTTTTTGGCTCCTGGGCTTTAAGCTCTTTAATCAGCAGCTCTGCCTTCAATTTCTTTATGGATCGAATTGACCTGAGGATGCCTTACCCTCAAATTGTAGTAAAAAACCAATCAAATAAGATCATGTCTATGAGAGCCTTGAAAAGTTAAAAAGGAGGGTCTTTGAAAAGTTATAGAAACAAATGTAAGCTTTATTCACACTTATTTAGTTATCTTTTAAATACATCTGGTGTCCTAGAATTTATCATTTCGTAACTCAGAATTTATTTCCAAACGTTTCTGGCCATTAAGTATAAAAATATATCTTTTTCTAACTGAATCACTTTGCTTATATATATATATATATATATATATATATATATATAACCTTTCCAGACTGACAAGTTGTTTGACAATTTTGACCACCAATGTTTAGATGAGTTTGCGATATCTGTTTAATTTGATGTTTTAAATTTCAGTGATTTAAAATCTCAGTGATTACTAGTGTTCAATGAAATGCTGGTAAAAGGCACAAATAACGGAGAACTTACTAATAACACACAAGTAAGGAGAGGAAGACTGTATATAAACATTCGGAAAAGGGCAGGCTAATGAGCTCTACTCTTTTCCATAAGTACTTTTAAGTCCCTATGCTAGGTCTTCACACAGATTTATCAAATACAGAATTAGTGACTGTTTTCTTAATCTAATTTTAGGTGCATATTTATAAAGTTAATAACAGAAAATCTTATACTACACATTTAGCATTCTGTCCACCTAGCTCCACCAGGTGGTTATTTGTTTATGTGACCTAAAATTCACCTAAAAGATATATTGTTGCCTTGAAACAATTATTATCTCCTTCAGAGTGAGAATTTGCCAAACTGATAATCCCATAAGTACGGAGATGGTGGAGGATAGTGAAGATTTGGTGTTGCTCCCAGGTTTCACTGCTCTTCATGACTCAGCTTCTTTCTTATTTTCCCTCTCCTTCTCTTGACTTTTTCCACCTCTCTTCCTCTTTGCCTCTAGGGAGAAGCCTCCAGTGGAGGACAGTCATTGAAAAACTACATGGAAGAAGTGAGTTTTAAGGTAGTCTTATAACATGGTCTGAAATCAGTCTATCATATAGGGTGAGACACTCACTTGGGCTTTCTCCATCTGCCTGTAGGGTTTCCAGTCATGCCCACAAAAACAAGACAGTAAATAATATGTTATCAAAATGGTGTTTTGTTCCTCCTTGGTCGGGAGAGCCTATAAATATGAATTTATCTTGAAAATGAAGGTAAAACTGTATAAACCTAAGGCTATCATATATTTTCACTCACAAACATTTGTTGCTACCCTAGTAAATGAGAAACACATGTTTTATATTGGCCATGCACAAAAAAATAAGATATGATCATTGCTCTTATGGAGAGAATAATCTGTACCAAATTGGCATTCATTCATGTGATAAATGCTCATCAAGGATGTTATTCGTACAAGCCATTAAGCAAAGTGCTATCTTGACAATAAAAATGTCTGACAGATTTTTGTTGCAAAACCATTTAGACTCCTGGTTTTATTTTGGAGATATCCAAGGGTGCTCTGTGTCTCAGGATGTGTCTTTGGGCTGTCTGCAAACTGTATTTGGGAACTCTCAGATAAGCCAGTGGACAGACTCCATAAAACTTGGTCTGAAGCCAAACCATAATGGTCACTGAATTAGCCATCTGAATCTGTTTCAGGTGAAGGAAACTGGAAAACAGTTTGACGGTGATATCATAGAAGTAGCAAATATTTGGTTTCACTATTGCTTCTCAGCAAGACAGAATCTGTTTCTCTAAATATTTTATTCTTTCATGCATGAATCCATTAAAAGACCATTTTGAGTGGCCTACTGAATGTAGTAGGTAGTCCATACATTTATTCAAAACACTGTACCCATACTTAAACTTACACTTGCTTTCAAATATCACTTGGAGAGGAAAATCAGAGTTCATAGCACCCCTTTAAGTCTCAAATCTCTGGTTTGCAGGCTTGTTTGGAGATGGTTGAAGTTTTACCAAAAGCACAATGGAGAAAGGGTAACAAAAGGAAAGAAAGGAAATAACTATGTAGATGGTCTCAGTTCAGATTAGAAAATCAAAATATATGGGGCAAAAAATTGGAGAGTTGGTGCACCAATTTTAAATTTCAATGTAATGGATTTGATGCAGAAATTGAGAAAAATACAGTCAAGAAATTAATGTTGCCCAAGGAGAGAAAGATACTATTTTCAATATGTACACCAATAGAACCTCCCTTTAGGATTCTGTAGTTGCCCAAGCCCTTGGCTAGCATTCCTCATTAGGGACTAGAGGTGGTAGGTCACCTCCACAAAAAGGGTACCTAATGCCTTTTGTCGTGTGTCCTGTATGGGTCTAGTACTTTGGAAAAAGAGGTGCTGGTACAGGGTATGGGCTGCATACGTGATAGAACTTTAAAAATGAGTCATTCTAATTTGGATTCTTATCCAAGGAAAAGATCCTTATTTTCTCCATCATTATACATGTGCAATCTAAACGTGCATGTTGTAAGCAATTGTAAATACTTAATGTGACAAGGTTGGGCATTTGTGCCTTTTCACTAGAAGTGCTGGCAGGGCATCCCTCCTCAGTGTGGTCCTCTGACTAGGTAAGAAATGGGGGCTTGTAAGAAATGCCAAACCTCAGCACTCACACCAAATCCAAAGAATCAAAATTTGCATTTCTAACAAAATCCCTGTGTTATTCATAAACACCCTAAAGTCTGAGAAGCTCTACCCTGAAGTGTTCTTTCCAGTGCTATTTCTAGAAAGTAACTGCATTCTTCATGGAAAATCCCCAATTTTATAAATATAACATGGGTAAAAGGGAAATTCTTATTAATAAATTTATGAGTTTTATTTATTCATTTACTCTCAAAAATAATATTTTTGGTTGATTGGGGTATGTAATCTCTCTAGCTTCTGAGATTCATTACTGACTTTCAGTTTGAATTTACGACTATGTGTGAGCTGCCCAAGGTAAGCCTTTCCTTTCTAGGGGTTCAGTATCACATAGTATTTTTTTTTCTAATATTGATTGATATTTAGATTTTAGCTCTTTTTAAAAGCAGTAAACAATCATCCTTTACAAAAAAACTAAGCATGATCTTAATTAATGAACTATTAATTTATCGATAGTTGGTTTCTTTTTGCAGACATTAATGCATTTGGTCTTTAGGAAATATGTGTTCTAACTCTTCTCCACTGGCAGTCCAAATATGTTAAGAATGTGAGCCATAAAAGGATAGTTTTATTTTTTCTCACTTATACTCTTATTTCACTTTTGCCCTCTTTTTTCTTGTTAATAGAGTCAGCAAACAGTGGGGAACAGTATTTATAAATGTTAGATGCATTGAAGTTAAAAGTGATCTAGCAAACATTTGCTTTTATTTAGTACACACGAAAACTCACATAAACCATAGAGTTTACATTTTTATTATATTTAACATTTCTTGCTAAAGTTTGAACAGCTCTTTGCACATCAAAGTCCCTGTTGTTTTTTTAAATTTAGTCTTATAATTAGACAGAATCATAACCACATGATGTTAGGCAATTCTGTTTAGACCTAAGTCAAAACTAAGGAGATGATATGGTCTCCTCAAAAAGTAAAGCTAAAATGAAATTTCTATTTATTTTTTCTATATATTTAATGTATTATTTTTTTCAGATAGGATTTGTATTTTTGACCAAATAAAAATGAGATATTTTATAATAGTTTATTTCTGTTAATCCTCAAAATGGTTCTAACAATTTTTTTTAAAATTATATGTTCTTTACATGTAAGGCACTTGCTAACTCAAGATAGGAATAAAAATTTCACATCGCAAAAATTTTAGCTGTTAGAATTATAATATTAATATTCACTCAAAAAATATATATAATTGAAAACAGCTTATCAAAATCAAGTACTTGCAAAGCTTAGTATACATTTTATAGAGAAGCTAATCCATTTAAACTATCACATTTCCCAAAGGAATAACTGGAGAAGTAGCATAGCATACTGGTTAAAAATCCACTAATTAATAGAGAAATGTATTAATTTGCATATGTAGTCAACAAGGAAGTATTGTCAATTTAAATGATTGAGGAACTATAATGAGCTAAAGACAAGTTAATGACTTTCAAAACTTTTTCAAGAGCAGTTTAGAGCCATTCCTCACAACTTCAGGAAGTTAGCTGAAGGCCAAGGCAACACACAGAGGAGTGTGAACTAACTCAAGGTGTCAAGCAGCAGCTTCACAATCTCTGAGGGTGTCAGACAGGAAAAGAAGCACATTGAGCAGGCAGGCCTTTGCAAATCTGTTGAGGCTGATTTTGCCAGCTGTACCATCTGAACTGGAAAGGGGATCAATTCTATGTAACAAAATATCTTAGAATCATTCTTCATGCCAGTTTTGGCCTGTCTTTTCCTCCTGTGGTATATTCTGTGATTGTTAGTGTAATGAAGTTCCAACTATACTTTTGAAAGAGAGCGCATGACATTATTCTCCTATAAAAAGAAGAGATCATTTGCTTTTTATCACGCACAGGGATTTACTTGTTGAAAGTGGAAATAACTATTATTCAGCATTATAGTTTTACTCCACTTAGGAAACTAGAAAACAAGGGTTTTAGCAGGGAAACCCTATTTTGTCACTGATATTCATTAAGAATTCATACGTGTTGTTAAAGGATAGCAATTTTTAAAAAACTTATCATGATGGCTTTCATACAGATGTAAAATGAACACATGTCAAGGTTTGTTTAAGTCATTAATGAATGAGGAAACCAGTAAGATGTTATAGCCAGTTCAAAGGAGAATTCTAACCCTCCCATGTGTAGTCAAATAAAGAATGCTGAAATGAAGTTATAAACAGATGTAAAAAATGGCCAAACTGATCAATATCCATAGGTTAATAACCAATTACATTAAAATAGATGCAATTTGCATTTATATGGACAAGAATTATGTGCACTACTATACATTTCTATAAATTACAAAGTTGTAAAATAGCTCAAAGTCAGTGAAAGACTCGAAGTCTTTATAAAATCAGATAAACAGGGCTTCCCTGGTGGCGCAGTGGTTGAGAGTCCGCCTGCCGATGCAGGGGACACGGGTTCGTGCCCCGGTCCGGGAGGATCCCACATGCCGCGGAGTGGCTGGGCCGATAAGCCATGGCTGCTGAGCCTGCGCGTCTGGAGCCTGTGCTCTGCAATGGGAGAGGCCACAGCAGTGAGAAGCCCGCGTACCGCAAAAAAAAAAAAAAAAAAAAAAATCAGATAAACAAAAGGGCTTGCTAGAAAAATGACTTATTTTTCATTGACTACACCCAATAATCTTTTGCTAATTTCAAAGTCTTTTACAACTTCATCCTACAATTTCCTTGTATAGAAAAACCACAAAATGGAATGACTTAAGAAAGAAGAGGGTGTCATGAAAATAATCAATAAACAATCAATAAGAAAGACTAGAAAAGAGTTTTCTTTGAGCCAAACTGAGGACTAGCCCAGAAGACTGAGAAACTGCTTGGGGGCAGCAGAGTTTTCAGCGCAGTTTTGTATCTTGTCAGAACAAAGAACCTTAAACAAGTCAGGGTTATATTCTTCAAGGTTTCAAACAAAAGAACAGTCCAGCAAGTACACAGCAAGTCAGCTTGGCCTTGACACCTGGGAAGGGAGTCTTATCGTCAAAGGAGGACCAGCATTGGCGTCCCAAGAAGAGACGCATTTAATCTTTATTTTTAACATGGACATTCTTTACTTTTGGTCAATGCATCCTTTTCTCTAAGAATTAAAGCAGATGTACAATGTACATTTAATAGGCCACAAACAGGCTATTTTAGTTAGCATAAAATTCAAGTTAACTCATATATAAGCTGGAATGACTTTCCTATATCTCAATATGTGAAAATTTCTTTTATCAGAGGGCAATCCCAATGTGTAGTGTAGTGTAGCAAATTTGTCAGGTAAAATTTTTTAGCAGCTTGTGTTTATTTTGTAATGTTTTCCACAATCTACCATATTTTTGTACTGATAACTTGGTTATTGCTCCCTTTCTTTTCTTTTCCCAGATCCTGTTCGTTCCAACTTATATTTTCTCAAACATATTACTTGCCTGTTCTTATGTTTTAATTGCCCTTTGATGATATGCAAAAGAAATAAGCTATAGAAGTATAATTCACTAAAAAATTACAGAGTTCAGCCTGATAATACTAGCCATTTCATTAACAAAGTTATTTCCAAACTTTATTAATTTAAGAATGTAAATTATATATGGAGAACTTTATTTTAACAGAAGTATAGGCTTAATTCTTTGTCAGTATTGCAGTCTATTAAATGTATGTAAAGTGAGGTGTAATTTTATTTTGCTTTATTTGCAACATGCTTCAGGGATATTTACTGTATATAGACCTCATGGTTATAGAAGGGAAATGAAAGTGATTAATCCTTTTTGAAAGATGGAAACTGATGTTTGGTGTGTTATTTTCATTCTTAACCAAAGGGAAAGAAATATTTAGTTGCCTCAGAGTTAAATTATCCAATGGTGAAAGTTTGAGCAAAGGAGCATTTTTTTTTCTCTAAATAACCTGAATAACCTATGGCCACACATGACATAAATCACTGATTGATTGCATTTAGAGAATCCAAAAATAAACTACCCACGTGGAATAACAATACTGCTAAAGTTTATAAAGCACTTACTCTGTTAGCAGATAAAATGATATGTTGATACAGGGCTAGAGACTGTTTTCCATATGATACATGTCACTATTTCCCACCACTCCTGGTCCCTGGACATTTACGTACTTATGGGGAAAGTGTTTTAGAAAAAGGATGAATGTCATTTCTTCTAAAAGCAATCCAAAGAACTTGCTCTTGGGATTATGAAACAGTTTTCACTGTGCTCATACAGAGTTTAATATTCCTATAGAAAATTTTTTGAATAAGTTGGCAAAGAGGAACATGTCAACTCTTGTTTTTAAAAATGTTCACGATTTTAGCTCCTTGACCCCATCAAAAATAATTATAAGTAGTCTGATGGGCTGAACTTTGGACATACATAGTACTGCCTGCTGGTATTGATGAAGCAAACAGGTGCATTATATTACTAACTGTATTCAAGGGAAAACCAAAGTAAAATATTCAAATGATCTATTAATAGCAATATTTGTACTATCTCTATGATTCTGATTCCAACATCTCAACATTTTAAAGTTTTTCCCAAACCAGATATTTTGCTGAGCTCATGTTTCATTTGTATTTTATATAATTTGCAATAAACAAAGAATGGTTGCAATAAACACAGAATAACTTGCCTGTTCAGTAGGAAAGCCATTAAGACCAGAAACCAATCAGTAGTATTACTTAATATTCTGAACTATTATGGGAAAAAGTAACACCATTGACTTCTTAGTCATATCTTTTCTTACGAAAACAGATTTTAGGATTTGGGCCAAAAAGCTAAATAATCAAAATACTTTTTCAATTAAAAACATTTTTTTCATGATCACTTTAAACTTTTTTCTGTTTTAAACAAAGAACTTTTGCCACTCGATTTTACCTTATAAAACCAAAAAGATCATTTTTCATATTTCTTCTTTAAACACCAGAGACTCCATGTTCTAGTTCTGAAAAACTGCAGGAATGTGATATCCCTCTCTGTTACATGAAAATTTTTTAAATTTTACTTCTGCTGTTCTTTATACTGTTGTGGAATTTTAAAGCTAAGATTTTTCACCTTTCTGCTGCTTCTGTAGTATAGCCCTACAAGACCAAATCCAATACTTGATAACTTTGAAAAAAAAAAAGTTAAATCCTAAAAATAAACACTGATTTATACCTAAATTGTATACTCCAAGATGGAATATCTTTAACGTTTGCTGACTTTTCCTACAATAGTTCATTTAGTTCTGCTCACATTCTACTGACAGTCTAAAGGCATCTAGATATAGAAATTTACTATTTGTAAAGTCCTAGAGATGATCTAATCCAGCACCTTCACATGCTTCATTCTATCCCAAGAGGGGAACTGACATGCCCTAGATTAACCGGGATAAAAAGCTGTGATCCCTGACCCCTGGGGCGAGGATTTTTCATTGCAAAGACCATCTGTCATTTGGTAGGAATTTAAATTTTAATCCGATTAACAGACTATTTTCAAGAGCTCTGATGCTAAAAGAGTTTTTAATGAATCTCATTAAAATTTTTTTTATTATTTCAATTTTTTAACTAAACTTTTTAATATTAGAACTGTTTTAGATTTACAGAATTATTGTGAAGGTAATACAGAGCATTCCTATATACCTCCCCTCCAGTTTAACTATTATTATTGGTTTACATTATTATGGTACATTTGTCACAATTAATGAATATTAATACATTATTAGTTACTAAATCCATGCTTCATTCAAGTTTGTTGTCCCAAGATGTGACCTAAAATGTCACATTACATTTCTTTTTTTTTTAATTAATTTTTTACTGAAGTTTAGTTGCTTTACCATGTCACATTACGTTTCATACTTACATCTCCTTAGGCTATTCTGGGTTGTGACCATTCCTCGGACTTTCCATGTGTTTGATGACTATATGTATTTCCTTGTGTTTGAAGAGTACTGGCCACATATTTTGTTGATTGTCCCTCAGTTGAGGTTTGTATGATATTTTTCTCATGGTTGGACTTGGATAATGTGTTTTAAGGAGGAATACCATAGAGATAAAATTCCATTTTTATCCCATCCTGTCAAGGCTACATACTATCAATAGGAATTATTGCTGTTGATGTTGACCTTAATCACCTGGTTTCAGGTAGTATTTGTCAGTTTTCTCCACTGTAAATTTACTCTTTTTGCTTTCTCTTTCCATATTGTACTCTTTGGAAGAAAGTCACTATACACAGCCCTCACTAAAGATGTGGGAAGTTATTTTCTGCTTCCTTAAGTATCTACATAAATTATTTGAAATCCTTCTGCTTGGCATATTTGTCTATTCTCACCCACTTGTTGATTTAGTCAATCATTTATTTTCATCAGAATGGATTGATAGACATTTGTTTTGTATGTTGGGTAGTAACCCAATGCTACTTTATTTCGTTGCTTAAATTGTTCTAGCTTTGGCCACAGAGAGATTTTTCATTTGGCTCCTTTAGCCCTTTGATATACCCCGTCATTTTGTGTGTGTGTGTGTGTGTGTATGTATGTGTATGTGTGTTAGCACTTTTTTTGCTTTCTGGCACAAGATGCTCCAGGCTTATCTTGTATATTTCTTGCCTTGGTCTAAGAGTCAATCCTTTGTCCAAGAGTCCTGATTCTTTCATTGAAAAGGGTATTAGAAACCAAGATCTGGGTGGTTGTTGTTTTCATTGCTATTGGGGTGTCATTGTGTCTAAATCCTCTAAGCTGCCATAGCAGCAAGATATATGTGTGATTAGTAACCATTAATATATATATATTATTATATATTGTATATATATATATATATATATATATATACACACACACACATATTTATATGTGTAGCCATCTGTATGTATAGTAAGCTAAACATGAGTTCACACTGATGTCTCCAACTCTAATTATACATGGAACATTCTATCCTTGCTTATCTGTAAACTCCTGCTCCAAGAGTGAAAAACTTGGCTTCCAACATCTGCCATCCATTTACTTTGTTCAATTCCAGAATATATATATACACACACACACACACACACACTCACACACACACATATATATTCAGAATTTTCAACCTATAAGCCCGTAACTTCATCCACTTTAATGCAGTGCTTATGTACATTTGCTTTTGCTTCTGATCTTACAGACTCCATGCATTTTCAGAGTTACTTAGGTCAGCACCTTATTCCCCCACACACTTCAGTGAGGTTCTTTTACATCTGTAATTCATTTAGATTCTTTTTTTTAGTATTTTGCCTTCCATCCTGGGATATCCCACCTTCCTAATTGATTTTTTCATTTACATACATTAAGGTTTACTCTGTGGCGTGAAGTTCTACAGGTTTTCACAAGTGCTTAATGTCTTGTATTTACCATTATTACATCACACAGAATATATCACTTCCCTAAAAGATCCCCTGTGCTTCACCTATTCAACTCCTTAATCCCCTTTGTAACTCCTGGAAAACTGTACCTTTTTGAAACTCTAGATTGGGACTAAACATATCCAGAGGTAACCATCACAGTCAAGGGATAGCTGATATGTTGTTTCTCTTATACAGCACTTATTTTAAACAAAGTGGACATTTAATGTTTCTTAGAGATCAGGATCGTGAGCCTTTATTTTTATCTTGTTAGTATTTTTCTGGACAAAATAAAGCAAAATATCTCAATTTGGAGGAAAAGATCTTTCTTTCAAAGAGGGGGAAGATGATGAATGAATTGAGAGGTCAAAAGAGTAAATGGACAGGTAATATTGATTTTATGTTTTTAATTTTCAAAGTTACGTTTGAAAAGATTTTATTGAGTGATGACTCAATAAATTTAAAATTGTTACTTATATTTTATTGTCAAAGGGACCCATCCTTCCTTCCTCCTTCCTTTCTACCCTTCATCCTCTCCTTTTTTTCTCTTTCTTACTTCCTCATACACAAATGTTTACTGTGTACCTGTTAGTGAGTACCTATTTTTCCCCAGACATTATAATGGATACTGGAAATTAATAGGTAAAACATGTTATCCATGGCATAAAGGACTTTCCACATTATTTTTGAGGCCAGAAGATATGAAAGGACAATTATTATATAGTATTTGTTATATTGATACAATAGGCACACAAAGGAGTAAATCTGTCTTGGAGCATCAGGGAAGGCAACAGAGATGATACCTGAGCCTTGGGAAGAGTGTTAATGTCTGAGACAGATAAATATAATGCATTCTAGGCAGGAAGTATAACATATGAAAACATCTAGGTAGATTAGAGAGAGTGACAAAATTAAGGTGCTACTAGTTAATTAAGCTGGAGTGGAAGTGTCAGTCGAGGTGGGATGGAGATGGAAGTGGTGGTAGATCAGAGACTAGACAAGTATAGCTCATGGAGGGCCTTGAGTTGAGATTTTATGCTGGAAATAATGAGAAGACTACTCAAGGGTTTATGAACAAGGTAATGAATACATCATGTGACATTTTAAAAAGCTCTACTTGGCAAGGAGCTGGTGGAGAGAATTAGGGAGGGTATGAATCTTAATCCTAGAAAACTTTGTAGACGATTATAACTACAGTCAGGGTGGGAGATGATGAGAGTCCGCTTTAGGGCAATGACAGAGGCATGGAACAGCAAGGAAGTATTTGAGAAATATATTAATAAAAATAGGAAGTAATATGAGGAAGGAGGCAATGAAGTAATACTGAAGGGTAAAGTTGAGAATGTTCTCTAAATCCTACTAATCTTTAATCTCATTTAAGGGAATTGGAACCTTGATGGCAAACAGGCACATTTTGTGCAATTTTATATTGAATATTTCATTATTATATTTCCAAGAATGAGTGCTAAGAATTCCATAAAAATATTAATCCAGGAAGGAACATAGTCTAGATATTTCTTCTTATTAAGACATTAAATCTTATTTAAAGGAGAATGTAAAAAAAAATGAGTTCAGAGTTTTTGGCATGTCCATGAAATGAAAATGAATTTAAGCTTAAAATTCTTCTCTGTTGTGAGGAAATTCTTGTTATGGTTTTTTGTCATGTAATTCATAGAAACTGAAGTGTTCACCCATATTGGTATTCACAGTATCATTCTAGAGTTTAATCCAAATAAACTTTTTCTTTGGCAGGATGACTCTTTAAAGCAATTGCAGGTGGTTCATCAACCGTGGATCCTGCCAAGTGACACAGAAAGTGAAGGAGTGGAAGCAGAACAAGAGAAACGTGAGTAGACACTGCTATTTATTGACAAATTGCTTTTAACCAAAGGACATCCATGATGATGGTATATGCCTTTCCCAGTATCACACGACGTCTGCAAAAAATTCAGACTTATTTAGGGAGAACATGTAAAGATAAGCTATACTTTCAGTCTAAACATCTTGATTCACTGATCTCTTAATTGTGGTGCAGAGGCCCATAAACTTAACTTTCTGAAAAGCAGTGTAGTACGTTAAAAGAAGGAATTATTATTTCTGAAGACCAACATAAAATATACATTTGGAATGTGAATCGTCTACTAATGCTGTAGATTTATATCATATAAATCTATATTTATATCATATATCATATCATATATACAGTGATAACTTGTGATTATTAAAAAGTTTCAAAGTATGTTAGGATTGGCTCGTTATATTTGAAATTATCATTATTGGTTATATGGATAAATTTATGTATGAACTGTTCTAAATTCACAAAACAAATTAATTTTATAATAGTAGTTAAGACAAAGAGAATAGACAGCTCCTGATTTAAGTCATTGGATTATAATCATAACAAGAATGAATTACTATAATTTGTCATGACTCAGTGCATGCTCTCCAGGGGTTATTGACATTGTCAGACAGATGGGTTCAGCATGAAGATGAGAAGTTAGTGTCTGGACCATAGAGGAAAAACATCAATTTTTAAAATAATAAGATATCAGATTCTTACTTTTTTTTCTTTACCAGTGGTAGCCTGCAGAGACAAATAAAAATTGTAAGTAGTAATGTAGCACTCATGATAATTGGAGTGAAGCAATTAATTAACTATTCCCCTGAGCTCTAGTTATCAGAGATACCTGATATATTACACAGGTAGCATCATGATTCTGTACCCAGGGAGATCCAGGAAATTACTTTTCCAGGTTAAAAGGCATTTATAAAGATCCTTATCCCACTTCCGTAACTGCAGGCTTATGTGGCCAGAGGGAGCACAGCCAGGAGAGGGACCTAAGAGGCAGTGCTCAGGTGAGAGGAGGAGACAGCCCCAGTGTCACTCAGCTGACACATTCTAAATGCAATGAATAACATAGTGACATTGTACAGATTCTAATGGAGGGAAACACCTTCTATAGAAAACAACCGATGAAGACTCAGAAAGTAGACTGTGCTTCAAGCATGTACTATAGAGTCGTTTGGAAGGTCTTTAATGCAAGTGATCCTAAGTAAAATAGTCTAGAAAAGGAGCAGCTTAGGATACAAAGAAGAGCATCCCCTAAATCTGAAAGAATTACGAGTGGCCCGGAACTTTTATGAAAACAAACGCAAGCACATTTATACCTCCTACTCCCTACACATTTAAACATACATAAGCTCTCATTCTAGAGTTTGGATTTAATAAGTTTCATCAAATTCTTTTGAGGTCTTCATAAATTTTGCATTAAATAAATCCTTCAAGCGAATGTGTGTGTATATGTGTGTGCATGCGTGCACGCATGTGTGTATTGTATAAAGACAATATATATAATTGGGCTAGCTGTACTCTCTCCGATTCAACATCCAGGTGCCCAAAGTGGGCATGACCAGGTAAGTAACACCCTTACAGGATGCACAGTGTATTAATTCTATGAATGTGCTATAACTTTTAATGAACCAAAAACCAAAATCAAGAAAATAATCAAGCAGAAGTATATTTAATCCAAGTCCAAATTCAGACTTACTTACTTTTTCTGAAATCCATATGTCTCCATCAGTATTAAGTCTGGAAAACAGCTTACTAATGCAAAGGAGATTGAAAACCCCCAGAACTTTCTTCAACCCTTATCCTCTAATCATACTGCCTTTCTGCCATATACTTTCACAAGATTTTGTTGATAAGTTGTAATCATCTTCTCTTCTATTAGGGTGCAAATTCTTTGAGGGAAGGAATCTGTTTTCTTCATCTTATTTAGCTACATAATAAGACCTCAATAAATATCTGAAAATTTAATGGATGAATGAATGTATAGGCTTCTTGGGTACTTTCTAACTTGTTTATCAGGACAGTTATAAATATGAAACAAATAAAGTGAAAAATAATTGTGACTGAATGATTGTCATGAAAATTATGTATAGTTTTTTTAAAATGTTAATATTGGATTTATAGCTTAGCCATAGATTTTGCCATATGGTCTATCAGTCACTCTGAAGAAGGTCATTCTTAAACTCTCCTAACCATAGACCTAGAACCAAAAATATTTGATTTCAGTAATGTCATACTTGGAGGTGACCCTTGACAATGGTAAATTGTTTGAAATAAAATCAGTGTTTAAAAATAATTAGGTGGTGATAGGAGCCATCAGGAAATGGAATGCTGGCTAGCAGTGCAGCCAAACTCATAGTACAGAGATGCAAATACTTTCCAAGAGCGGCATCCAGCATTCAAGTACTAGAACAAGTGTAAGATGGAGCCACTGAGGTTCTGATACTTGTATTCAATGTATGAGTTTTGTGGAACAGCTGGCAGGATATGTATAGATCATCTACCTCTTTATTTTCTCAGTGAAAGAAAATAAATGACGTAAGTCTATGTGAACCCAGCATCTGATTTATAGTCTAGAGGCTCATATATTAGAAATTTATGAGTGAGGCAAAGGACAAGATTCATCATTCCAATGGTAACACCTGTTTCTTGACTCAGCTTTCTATAAATTATACGTAGGTAATTTTTTGGAATTTTCAGATTTCTCCTGAGACAAAATTATCGTGGTGGAAGGTTTCCAAATAATGTTAGGGTATTTGTAGTTGTGCATATTTCTTATTGCTTCATTTTAAAATAAGACTTAGTACAAGTAAGCTTTATAAAAGCACCATTTAGGAAAAGATGTCTTGAATAATTCAATGGGAAGCTTTAAACACTTTTATTATAAACAAGATAAACAGAACCCTTAAATAGACTTTTTATCTACTCTGATTCTAGAATAAAAGTCTACATCACAAATTTCAAAAACTCATGTCAGGAGTGTGTTTGTTTTTAATCTCTCAGATTACTATCTGAAGTCACTAAATAACTCAAATTACAGATATTTGAATCTACTGGGGTACTTCATATTCATGGACTCCATTTCAAACCTAGTGAATCAGAATCTCTGTGCATGGGACTCTAAATTCTGCATTTCTAATAAACTCCTCAGTTGATCTTTGCTTATTCTAAAGATTGAGAAATATTGGAATGAAAAGTCCAATGAATCAGAGGGTTGTGTTTTCAGAATTGTCTCTATAGGGTTGTTAAACTTTGGACTTTGTTTCTCTAAGCTGCTTTTCCACCTGTAAGTTAAGTTTGGATGTAAAATGTAAGGATGGAGAAGAAGAAAGGCTGAAATTTGAGAGAATAAACATGGAGTAAAATTGAGGGTCAGGTCCTTTAGTCTGTGAGTTCAACATCTCCAAAGGCACAGTCATTAAACAGCTACAGTCTAGCCAGCCAGCACCCTCTAACTACATTTTGGATTTTTAAACATGAATAGGCGAAGCAAAAACAAGCAAACAAATGAAAAACCAAACAAACAAAACAGCAGAGATGCCCGAAATAAAGAAACAAGAGCCAGAGTAAGTGGGAGCTAATGCTGTGGTGACTCATTGAGACCTAAGATTTGGATGTAGGTCTTAGGCCGTGGGGTCTGAGGTCTTACTGTATATAAAAACTGCTGATTTGGCCCTGGGTCTGCTTAAGACAGGGGAGCTTGTATGATGATGTTGTATAAAGCCTGATACCTGGAAAAGCTGCCTCCGGTATGAAAAGGGAAACAAAATACCTGTACTTTCCAGCTGTGGAAAACAACAGGGAAGTTTACTATCTTTTCTTAGGTTTGGATGAAAAATATAAATGTATTCATCAGAAATCAAATTCTCAGGTTTGTACTTTGATGGTTGGGTCCCAACTTAAACTACCTATATTATTAGGAACAAAAAATTATAATAAAAATTGGTCAGCCTCATTAAATATATTTTGAATTAACAGAAGTTAATATTAAAGGTGAAATTTGGCAACTTTGCTTGAGCACTTAGTACTAATTTTGATAGTAATATCATGTAATTTAATAGGAGGTTATATTAAAATGTCCTTTCCTTCTGTATATATTTTTGTGTTAATGCTAATTTAGAATTTTCAAAGTTCATATTTATCTCTTACAAAAGCATGATACAAGATCTACATTAATTTTTTATTGTTAGAGGATTTAAAAACAATAAACTTTTTAGTTTAGAATAATTTAGAATTCCAGAAAACTTGCAAAGATAATACAGAGAATTTCCATACTCCCTTCACACAGTTTCCCTTATGGTTAACATGTCACATTACATTGGTAAATTTACAAAACTAATAAACCAATACTACTGTTAACTGACCCTCAGACTTTATTTACTCATGTTTCCTTAATCCCTGCTAGTCTGTAACTGTCTCTCAGTCTTTCCTTATTTTCCATGACCTTGAACCTTTTGAGGAATTGTATTCCTCAGGAATTTTGTAGAATGTCCCTCGATTGGGATTTGTCTAATAGTTTTCTCATGATTAGACTGTGGTTATGTATTTTGGGGAAAAAGACCAAGAAGGTGAAACACCCTCATCATTTAATATTGGAGAATATGTGCAATTAATGTAATGTTACCCTACATCACCAGGCTAAGGTAGAGTTTTCTGGCTTCTCCATTGTAAAGTTACTTTTAACCTACCTTTTTATACAGTTCTTTGGAAGCAAGTCACTAATTCTTGCCTGCATTCAAGAAATATGTCATCCAGATGACTTTTGGCCTCTATAGTTTCTCTTAAGATGTTAGCCACTACCATTATTGAAGACCCTTTGTATATGATATGTTGTTTTCTCTCTGCTTTAAAGATTCTTTCTTGGTCTTTGTCTTTTGATAAAGTGACATGTAGGTGTGGATTTCATTGAGTTTATCCCACTGGGGTTTTTTGAGCTTCTTGGATATGTAGGTTAATGTTTTCATAAAATGTGTGAAGTTTTCAGCCATTATTTCCTCAAATATTCTTTCTGCCCCTTTTTTTCTTACCTCTCCTTTGGGGGCTCCAATTACATGTGTTGTATTTGGTATGCTTGCTGGTGTCCCACAGGGCCTCTGAGGAACTGTTCGTTTTTCTTCTCTCTCTCTGTGTGTGTGTATGTGTGTGTGTGTGTGTGTGTGTTCTTCAGACTGGATTTGGATTGACCTATCTTAATCTCTTTGATTTTTTCTTATGCCAGCTCAAATCTGTTGGTGAGCCCCTCTAGGGAATTTTTCATTATAATTCCAGAATTTCTATTTTTTTCCTTTTATAATTTGTATCTCTTTGTCATAGTCTCCATTTAGTGAGAGCTTATTCTTATACTTTAATCTATTTTTACATGACTTCCTTTAGTTCTTTGACTATATTTCTATTAGTTGATTAAAAGTCTTTGTCTAGAAATTCCATCATCTGGGCTTCCTCAGGGAGAATTTCTTTTGACTGCCTTCTTTCCCCCATTTATGGGCCATACTTTCACGTTTATTGTGATATCATGATTTATAAATCATGTCATTTTGTTGTTGTTGTTGAAAACTGTACATTTAATATAATATAATGTGGCCACTCTGGAGATTGGACCATCCCCACCCTCCAGGGTTTGTTGTTGCTGCTGTTTTTTCTTATTGTTCTTGCTACTTTTTGTTTACTAACTTTCCTAAACTAATTCTGTAAAGTCTATATAATTTGTTGTACACAGATATTGAAGTCTTTGCTCAGTAGCTTAGTTGTTAGCTAATGACTAGACAAAGTATTAAGGCATGCCATGAGCACTCCAGAAGTTTACAACTCTTCTTAAACAGACCTTCTAAGTCAATCAGAGGTGAGAGGTAGATCCGTATCGGGTCTTTCCTGAGCAGGTGCATAGCACTGCACATCTGTGTGGCATTTCTAAATCTACACGCCTGTGTCAGAGCTTTTGAAAGCCTCCTATGGACATATCACTTACTGTATTTAAAAAAAATTTATTTTGGTAAGACTTTTGTTTGCCTCAGGAAGCTGCTGTATAAAACGATAGCCCCTGATTGTTTTTGACAAATGTTATATGGACAGGGTATCTCACTGAGTGAGCTCGAATTCAGGTCAAACAAACAAACAAAAAACATTCAAGTGAGGCATTTCCAGGCAGCCTCCATATAGGTCAAATAGTGACAACTCTCTAGATATTTGGGGAAACTCTAAACCTGTTCTGCCCCCTCTAGTGGATCATAGGCTGTTTGTTTCATAGCTACCATCATTGTGAGGATGCTGATTTTCAAGGCTCCCACAGAGCAGGAGAGAAGGATATTAATACTGGGTAAAATAAAACCCTACATAGTCATTGTTTCTATTGAGATTCAACTGCTTTTCTTTAATAAATGTTCTATGGATTGTTGCAAGCCTTTGATAAATTTCCAGAGTTCTGAAAAAGTTGATTTTAGTGATTCTTGCTCATGTTGTATTCTCATTGCATTTATAGAGGAGCACATTTTTTGAGATCTCTATACCTGCATTCCAGAAGTGCTTCTCCTCCCCTATTTTTCTTGATTTTATCAGCCTAGTTTTCTCTTTGTTTGAGGAACGGGAGTATGCTATCTTCATAATAGGTTATAAAATTGGACACTATCGGCTTCTTAAAGTCCTGTCTCATGAGAAGCTATTAAAAACAAATTTGTGGTAAAATAAGTTTTGAGAAATTCTACATATCACTGTATTTGAGAGGCTCTCAATTGTAAGACATACCATTGACATCGCTTTTCAAGAGGAGCAAGGCAGCTCTATAATTTTAAGTGAACAGATCAAGTGTAATCAGCAACCTGGCTTCAAATGGGGAAAAATATTGTTCATTGTTGACTTGAAAAAACACTATAGAGTCTCATCTAAAATATTTACATAGTAAAGTCACTGGGTAGCCCAACAGCAACAAGATCTGCTTAATTGTGTTTATCCCAGGTATTTTTTTTCATATTTACTTAAGTCCTTTTTGCAAAATGCCCATTAATGCCTATTTTCTAGAATGCCTATAATTTGCAGAATGCCTATTAACTGCTGGAAGAACAAGTATTCTGGGATTTTAGGAAGTGCTAAGCTAATCTAACCCTCTCAACCTTAACTCTTTCAATTTAGTGAAGAGGAAATTGACACTCTAAGAGATTGTGGGCTTGCCATGTCACCCAGTTAGTAGCAGAGGCGAGAGTAGAACCAAGAGCTCTTCTTTGGATCCAGTGATGTTTACCTCCATTGCTTCATCTTTCACTAATAGCTCCCTTCATTTCCCTTTCCAGGGTGTGACGCAGTTTATGCTGTGACTCTTGAGAACCAAAGTGCTTAGAGCAGTAAGTGGGGTGGTGGGATTCTGCTGTCCACCAAGGATTTGGCCAGGCTTTTCACCTTGAAGAAAAACCTTTGTTCTCCTTAACCAAACGTCAGGTCATTTCTTTCCAGGCAGTCTCCCAAGATTTGTATGTGCACAGTGCTTGAGGCAGTGGTGTGAGGGTACCACAGCTGATTATTTACCAGTCCCAAGATAAGGACAAACACTCTATCAAGTGAAGTAGAAGAACTGCGTAGAGGAGCAGCGGACTGTAGATAACAGAAAGACCAAAGTGAGTTAATAGACAATTATGTCAAAGTGTCAGGCTACATTATACTTGGAAGTCCCAAGATTTTAATGGTATTAGGTTGTGGCATCAGAAATACAGACGAGAATGAAACCTTTTTAGATTATTGCATTTTGTTTTCATAGAGTGAGAAAATATTAATATTATATTAATACTTATATTAATATAAACATAGTGCCAGATACATAGTATACGCTTGGTAAATATTAGTTAATTCTAAGTTTTTACTTTTAGGCTAAGCGTATATCATATGAAATGGTTGCTATCTATTTAAAAAAATTAATGACAATATTAATGTATCTTCTGTCCCACAATGACTTTTGTCTCTCACTTACTGTTAGGTTTCTATCTTCCATTACTGATGTTCTTTTTAATGAGGTTGTTCTTACTCCTGCATGGAATTTCTTCCTAGCACTTGCTAGGTTCTCACTTCAATTTACTAATGGACTCATTTTTTTTATTTTGAACACACACTTAATATTCACTTAATATTCTCAGCGGGAGTCTAATTTCCTCATTTTAGATGCTATGATGGAGTGGGAAAAAAACTAGGAGTCAGGAGATGCATTTAAGGTCCTATTTCTTCCCTGTGGTCCCCAGGCTAATAAATTGCAGAGAAAGGGCTGACGCTCAGGTGCATCTATAATTGTTCAATTCTCAGATTTTAACTCTCAGAGATACATTAACTACATGAGAATAAAGGAGAATGCTCTCCGCCAAGATTCTCTGCCAAATACTTTTTGCCTTTTACTTACTAACCAGGAATGATTTATCTTTTCACCTGTGAAGCTACAACTCATTTTTCTGTTTTTCTTAAGTATTCTATGTCTTTTACATTCAACTTGTTGCCTTTAATATGCCATGACATTGCAGAAGAGAGAAGGATTTTATAACCCTAATTTGGGGCAAAAAGAGTGACCACTCCCTTGGGTGGGCTCATGGGTGGTATGACTGTCTTATGCAATGCTCTTACATATTATCCCAGGCTGTAAGAGGTCATCTCATGTTTACTAATTGGGATACCTGCAGCCATATGATCTTTGATCACAACCTACCTTATTATTTCATTCTTCTTTTTCTTGCTACTTCAGACTTGTGCTTACTTTTCTCAAACTAAATTTTAAAAAACCAGTGAATGAACTATTCCTTCCAGAAGATGCTATATATTCATTGTCTCTGCTAGGCTAAAAGTTTACTGGCATAATTTCTTAGGAGGTAGTGGAATATTTCTTATTAGGATCTGGCAAGAAATCCTAGCCTGAAAATAGACACTGTAGCTCAAGAAACTATTTGTGTAGGCATAATAAAGAAGGTATATGAAGATAGACTAGGAGTTCTAAGCTCAGAATTTCAAAAATGTGGCATAATAAATCTTTTTCACTGAGAGAATTAGCATGTATTCTAATATATATATAATTTAATAATAAATTGGGAAAATTGACACGTAGCCTAACATAAATAAAACTACAAAGTCTACTTGGGGGATATATTTAGAATTATAGCATTCAGTTTCTCCTTAAAGCCTACTATGAGTAATTGACATTTTAAGGCTTATATAGAAACATATGTATCTCTAAAAAAGGAGAGAATGGAAGAGGACTGACATTTATTACATTTTTGTTGTTATGTGCTATGTAGTATCTCCTTTCATTCTTGTGACAACTTGATGTGTAGGTGGTGTTACTGATTTTACAAACTCAGATTTGTTAAAAACCTCTTCCCAAGGAGATACAATTAGTAAGTGCAATTTAATTCTAGCTTAATCCAAAGCCATATGTTCTACTCTGAAATGTCATTGCATTTCTAAAAGCTTAAAAAAGGAGGGAGGGGGAGGGAGTGTGTGTATATATAGTATCAAGAAAGGAATTATTTCACTGAGCACTGAAAGAATTTGTATCATAAAGAAAACACTATACAACATGAAAATAAGAAAAAGTGACATATAAAGAAACAAGCAGTAATACATTTGGGTAGGAAATCTGCTTTTAATATAAACTTCAATTTGATTTACTTATCTTTACACTGTGCTCCAAATTATTATCTATAGGCAAAGTCATCCAGAAAATTAAAGGCGGCATATATGATAAACATAAAAATTAAAATTTTGACAGAATAAAATAAATAACATTTAGTAATTACATTAAGCATGTTTTCAATCCCATAGTATGCTATTAAAAATAGAACAACTGTTCAAAGCATGCTGCCAGATTTCTTCAAAATGACTTGTTTTGAAATGTTGACTAAATATCCCGAAACTCTATATCAACTTTAGTATAATTAAACATTCTTCAGACCAAAAGCATAGCTTTTTTTATATTCATAAGCATAAATTATACATGACTCCCCTTCATATTAGTGCATAAAGGTTTATCCATTTGTTAACATTTAAAATGATGTTCTGAAAGTTTCTCCTAGTCATATAAGGCTTTATAATTTATAAATTGCTTCCACATATTTAATTCCAAAAATTAAGCTGTTAGCGAAAATTTAGTCTTACTATTCTTATTTTACACTGTAAGTGTTCAACACATATTTATTAATAAATATTTATACATTCAGTATTTACTTAATAAATATTTACTAAATGAATGAATTAATTAATTAATTTAGTTCAAACTGGTTAAGTGACTCGAAGATTACTTGAGCAGCGGCCAAGCCTCAGTCTCCTCTTCTGATTATTCAGAGCCCATGATGTCTCTCAAACATAGACAAATGTGTATAATAAATGATTTATTAGTATATACAGCAAAACACGGTACCTTCAACGACGTTGAATATGCTGAGTGTGTTGTTCCTCTATAGTAACCATGGTTCCATCAGAGTTAAAATGAACATGGTGCCTTCACACAGCATTTACATCAGTCCCCACACATGTACGTGTGATGCGCTGCCTCAGGCGATTTGTGTTGCCGTTTTTCACTGAATAAACCACTCAGGAAGAAAGAAGAGGGTTCTAATCTGTAAACAAAACTATTATCTTTATTAAGACATTATTTGTCTAGACTTTATGGCTACTCTCTTGTTGCATGTTCTTTCCCCCACCAAAGCTGCGTCATTTCTTACATTCCCACAATTATGGGAAATAATGGGCTACCCCCTGTACGAGCAGTCCTGCTTCACTAAGGCTGGACACCTACGTCAGTTGCCATACAAGAACGTTATGCCAAAGTTCAGTTCAGAAACTTGAGATCGGTTACTTCTGTCTCTAATTCCTGTTGTCCTTGGCTACTCTGCCTTGCCCCACCGCCCCTATCAAAATAAAATCTTCTCATGTATTTGTATTCTTAACCACTGTTGACATATTTCCCAGATCTTTCCACTGTGGCCTATGGAAAAGGAATTTGATTTGCAAACTGATCATTCTTCAGTGCTATTCAAAGAACACTCTCCATGCCTTTTTTGCCTTATTTGAAATGGTTCCTAGAAGACATTGCTTCCCTTTTAGCCTTCACCAGGGAAAGCTGCTCTTTTCAGTTGCCATGTGTCAAGCACCATGAGATAACATTAATATTCTACCTGAAATTCTCCTTCTTTTTAGGCTTATGTCATTTGTCCTGTTGTCCTGTGTCTTTCCTTGTCACTATAATCTCATCAGTCACTGCTGTTTTTTCATGTGGGGTGCTGACATTTGGTTCATTGGTTTCCTCTCTACCACACTCTTATCATTAGGAAATTTTAACTTTCATTTGGGTTATTTATCCAATGTCCTACCATTAAAATTCCTTGGCCCTCTCAAGTCTAGTGCTCTTCTAAGGAAGTGTAATTTTTTTTCTTATCAAATGTGAAGTAGCATCCTACTCTAAGACCTTAGATTACTATAATCTACAATCTACCCAAACCACCTACTTTTCAGATTCTCTATTTCCCACTAAACCCACACTTCAGTCTTCCTTTGGTACCCAGACACTTCACTACTCCTTTTTCTTCAAGTATACCAGACCACAGCTGGCTTCATCCTTCAACCTAAAGTCCGTGCTACATAGAACAGTGATGTTCATCTCTTGGGAACTTGTAAGAAATGCAGTTTCCTTGGCCCCATCTGACATCTACTCAGTCAGAAACTCTAATAGTGGACTCCAGCAATCTGTGCTTTTTCTTTTTGTTTTTCATAAATTTATTTATTTTTTGCTGTGTCAGGCCTTCCTTGCTGTGCACAGGCTTTCTCTAGTTATGGCAAGCAGGCGCTATTCTTTGTTGTGGTGCACGAACTTCTCATTGCGGTGGCTTCTCTTGTTGCGGAGCACGGGCTCTAGGTGCGTGGGCTTCAGTAGTTGTGGCTCATGGGCTCAGTAGTTGTGGCTTGCTGGCTTTAGAGCGCAGGCTCAGTAGTTGTGGCGCACGGGCTTAGTTGCTCCGCAGCATGTGGGATCTTCCCGGACCACGGATCAAACCCTTGTTCCCTGCATTGGAAGGCAGATTCTTAACCACTGTGCCACCAGGGAAGTAACAATCTGTTTTAAAAGCCCTCAAGGTGATTCTGATACACTTAAAATTTAAGGGAACCACTAATATAGAGCATTAATTCAACTGCTCTCTTGCCAGAACCTCTAATATCTTTGGGTGGTAAAGGACATTCAAATGTGAATACATCATTATTTTATTCAAAGCCCCTCTATGTGTAAAATTTCTAAAATTTTACCAAGTTCTCCAACTTTATTCAGCATCTACTTTACATATAAAATCACCACCTTGAATCCAAATGTTTTTGTAGTTCTTATTCATCTAAATTTGAATTTTCTAAAACTGTCAAATACCAAATGCTTAATGATACTTGCAAAGGTGTTTCCCTTTATAACTCTCCTCTGTGGAGGATGCTGAGCGATGCTAACTTGCTCAAGGTCATGTGTATGAGAAGGGGTTGAGTCAGAATTTGAACTCAGGTCAATCTGAGTACAAAACCCATGCTTTTATATCTTGCTTCTAACTTTTGTGAAACAGCCATTGCATTGCCATGCCTCTTTACTCTAGCTGAAGCAGTATTTACCATTGTAGAATGTTTAAAAGTGAGTTATATAAAAGTCAAATATCAAATAACTTTGATGAATATCAGGTAAAATGGTTCTCTTTATTATAAGACTTCTAAGAGCCTTTAATATGCTGGTGTGTATTTTGATCCTCCAAAAGGCCGATGGTATATTGCTGTTGAAAAGTCTTTGATCAAGGAACCATTTGTTTGTGGATCATCTATATTAACAGCTTGCAGGACTAGTGTTCCAAGATCTGCTTTGGAAAACTTGGGCTTAATCTATTTCCTTTCTCTTCAAGAAATGTGAAGGTTTATGTCCCTTGATGCCCTTATTTCACTTTCTTTGATCTTCTGTTTTATTTCCCTGCTCTTTTTAACTAGAATACTCATGTCCCCTTGTCCTACTAGGCACTGCTCTTCTGCCTCAGGGATGCATTCAGAGGAATTACATTTAGTGTTTAATATTATGTGCCAAGCATTAAAAATATAGAGTAAGGGCTTCCCTGGTGGCGCAGTGGTTGAGAGTCCACCTGCCAATTCAGGGGACACGGGTTCGTGCCCCGGTCCGGGAAGATCCCACATGCCGTGGAGTGGCTGGGCCCGTGAGCCATGGTGGCTGAGCCTGCACGTCCAGAGACTGTGCTCCACAACGGGAGAGGCCACAACAGTGAGAGGCCCACGTACCGCAAAAAAAAAAAAAAAAAAAAAAAAAAAAAAAAAAAATATATATATATATATATATATATATATATATATAGGGTATACATGTAAATATGCACTACTTCATGCAAATCTCATAATAATTTTGTGACAATTACGTTAAATTACAAATGTTATAGCATCACGATATGTGACATGTATATATCCAATCCTGAATATTCTGTGTTATGGTAGCAGTCTGTAGAGCATGACTTTCCTGCCAAACCCATGCTGGACGTAAAAACTATGACTGTGATTTAGATGGGATCTTCCTGCAATCCACGTATATATTCATAACGCTATCTGCAGGGGCATTTGGCCCTAGTTTTTATTTGAGATCAGAAAACGTTTAAATTGAAATGACTGAATTATGAAATGAGAACATACACACTATTCAACAGTTAACTGGTGTGTCATTGCAGTCACTATATACTCTGAATATAGTTTCGATATTAATTTCAGTTAATCCTCATTAGAAATTGGTCACACTGCAAGGGAATTGTGTGTAATGGACTTGTTTTTCCTGGTCCAGCATATGACCTCTTTCTCTTTCATTGCACAGGTTCTGCTGATCTTCTTCTTTGTGTTCCATGCTCTTCTTGTCCTGCACTGGTCTACTCTGGTATGTTTGCTCAGGGCACTTAATGTCAGTGTCAGGTAATGATGGGCACCACTTGCAACTACTTGAAGTTCAGATTTTTAAAAAATACATAGTCCTCGTGACCTATCATGAGAAAAGGATTTTCCTCCAACTGCTCTGCATGATGTTTTCTCTTTGTTTTTGTGATTTTCATGGATCTCATGCTCCTCATCGAGTCTGTAGTCTCTGGTGCTGAGGAATTGGGAGGAAGATTTCAAACCCCTTCTTCCTAGTAGGAAAATTACTTTTAGATACACATGAGATGAGAACATATACCCCCCTTTGTGCAGACCATGGACTCTATGACACCATTAAATATATCTTAGAGATACAGCATCTCAAAACAATTTCACATCCGTGGACCTGAGGTTACTCTATCGGCTGGATATATAAATACGAACAATTCTCAGTATCTTCTCTCAAGCATGTTACAGAGGGAAGTAAAGGGTCGAGTGTGCCCTTAGCACTCATAGAATCATACAATATCAAAATAAGAAAGAATTTGAGAACTATCTACTTCTCTTCCCATCTCACGCTCGTCTCTTCTCTGCAATATCCCCACCAAACAGTTCACTAGCTTCTGTATGGGCACCTTGAGTAATGCGAGTACACCACCTCCTGTGTTCTGCTCTAGTTGCTCAGTGACCCAATCATTTTGTATTAAGAAATCACCTAAAGAAATAATTTCCTCAATGCTGTGTAGTTATCAGAATATTATTATTCTCATTGCATATGTTTTATAATAAAACTTGGAAACTGATTTATAATAAAACTTGGGAAATGTAAAAAATGGAAACAACCTAATGGCCAAAAAAGAGGATTGACTTTTAAAAATTACAGCAATCTTTATAATGGAATAATGTGCATCTGTTATAATGAATAAGATATATACTAACTTGATATATACATAGGTTTGTACTGATATTAACTAAATCCATCTATCTATATCGATATATACTTTGATGTGGAAACAGTTTTTACAATATTGTTACATAAAAAAGTGAGTCACAAGACAGTATACTAGATACAATTCTTTTTTTGTTATATATAATGCATAGACACATACACAATCATATACAGATGATTCTTGAACAATGTGGGGGTTAGGGCAACGATTCTCTACATAGTTGAAAATCCGCATATAACTTCACAGTCAACCCTCCGTATCTGAGGTTTCACATCTGTGGAGTCAATCAACTGTGGATTGTGTAATACTGTAGCGTGTATTTATGGGAAAAAATCTACATGTAAGTGGACCTGCGCAGTTCAAACCCATCTTGTTCAAAGGTCAACTGTATTTACATCTGCAGAATACTGTCTGGATGGTTAAAAAAAATGTTTTGAAAAGCTATCTGCACCCCCATGTTCATTGCAGCATTATTTACAATAGCCAAGATACAGAAAAACCTAAGTGTCCATCAGTGGATGAATAAATAAATAAAATGTGGTACACACACACACACACACAATGGAATATTATTTAACCATAAAAAATAATGAAATCTTGCCATTTGCAACAATATGGACAGAACTTGAGGCCATTACACTAAGTTAAATTACTCAGACAGAGAAAAACAAATACCATATGATCTCACTTATACATGGAATCTAAACAAAACACCAAGCTCATAGATACAGAGAACTGATTGGTGGTTTCCAGAGGCAGGAGGTGGGCAAAATGAATGAAGGTGGTCAAAAGGTACAAACTTCCAGTTGTAAAATAATTCCTGGGGATGTAATGTACAGCATGGTGACCAAAAACAAACAAACAAAAAACACATGAATTTCTTATGTTGTACAAAATGTTTAAAAGCTACTTTAAAAGAAATTACTCTCCTATTTTGCTCCAAAATCTGAATCCTCATAGCTTCCTTCTTTCTAGTTCTGTTTTTTGTTTTTTTGTTTTTTGTATCACAAGCAAAAATTGTATCCCTCTTCTACGTAATAACTGTACCATTGCAGGAATGCAAAGATCATGTGGTTCTCTTTCTGAGTCCTTCAAATGTTCTTCGCATGACATACAGGCATATTGCCCTTCAGACTTAAGAGATCCAAATGAGTAAATCATTCATGTGGTTTATATTAAATAAAGGCCTCCAGTGAATCAGGAACTATGCCAGAGAAGGACATATCACTGTCACAGGTGACAGAAGCTTACTAGATGATGAAGTCACACATTAAATATTACTTACATGCCATAATGATGATTATAATTATGTAAGCATTAGGTTGAAATAAGTGCATGAAGCAGGGGGATCCTAGCTTGACTAGTGGTCAAAGGGCCCTGAGAAAGTGATATATAAGACCTAAAGGAGTAAGTGAGAGAGAGGAGTTGGCAGAGTTGGGATAAGTAGAGCTTTCCAGATAAGGGGAAAGTATGTGCACACATAACCCAACTCCCTTCCTCCCTTCCTCCTTTCTCTCTCTTCCATCAAACAACTACTTATTGAGGATTCTTTCAGGTCCTGGGAGTCATTCAGGAATTGATATTCTTCTTTCAATGTGTTTATGGTCTAGTGTGTGAATCAGAAATATTAAATATAACTCAGGTACCAAGCAGAAAAAAAAAACATAACGTATTCTTTTTTTTTTAACATCTCTATTGGAGTATAATTGCTTTACAACGGTGTGTTAGTTTCTGCTTTATAACAAAGTAAATCAGTTATACATATACATGTGTCCCCATATCTCTTCCCTCTTGCATCTCCCTCCCTCCCACCCTCCCTATCCCACCCCTCTAGGTGGTCACAAACCACCGAGCTGATCTCCCTGTTCTATGTGGCTGCTTCCCACTAGCTATCTATTTTACATTTGGTAGTGTATATATGTCCATGCCACTCTCTCACTTCGTCCCAGCTTACCCTTCCCCCTCCCCATATCCTCAAGTCCATTCTCTAGTAGGTCTACATCTTTACTCCTGTCTTGCCCCTACGTTCTTCTGAACATTTATTTTTCTTTTCTCTTTTTGTAGATTCCATATGTGTTAGCATACAGTATTGTTTTTCTCTTTCTTATTTACTTCACTCTGTATGACAGTCTCTAGGTCCGTCCACCTCACTACAAATAATTCATTTTCGCTCCTTTTTATGGCTGAGTAATATTCCATTGTATATATGTGCCACTTCTTCTTTATCCATTCATGGGTTGATGGACACTTAGGTTGCTTCCATGTCCTGGCTATTATAAATACAGCTGCAATGAACATTTTGGTACATGACTCTTTTTGAATTATTTGGTTTTCTCAGGGTATATGCCCAGTAGTGGGATTGCTGGGTCATATGGTAGTTCTATTTTTAGTTTCTTAAGGAACATCCATACTGTTCTCCATAGTGGCTGTATCAATTTACATTGCCACCAACAGTGCAAGAGGGTTCCCTTTTCTCCACACCCTCTCCAGCATTTATTGTTTGAAGATTTTTTGATGGTGGCCATTCTGAACAGTGTGCAAATCTCATTGTAGTTTTGATTTGCATTTCTCTAATGATTAATGATGTTGAGCATTCTTTCATGTGTTTGTTGGCAATCTGTATATCTTTTTTGGAGAAATGTCTATTTAGGTCTTCTCCCCATTTTTGGATTGGGTTGTTTGTTTTTTTGATATTCAGCTGCATGCATTGCTTGTATGTTTTGGAGATTAATCCTGTGTCAGTTGCTTCATTTGCAAATATTTTCTCCCATTCTGAGGGTTGTCTTTTGGTCTTCTTTATGGTTTCCTTTGCTGTGCAACAGCTTTGAAGTTTCATTAGGTCCCATTTGTTTATTTTTGTTTCTATTTCCATTTCTCTAGGAGGTGGGTCAAAAAGGATCTTGCTGTGATTTATGTCATAGAGTGTTCTGCCTATGTTTTCCTCTAAGAGTTTGATGGTGTCTTGCCTTACATTTAGGTCTTTAATCCATTTTGAGTTTATTTTTGTGTATGGTGTTAGGGAGTGTTCTAATTTCATTCTTTTACACCTAGCTGTCCAGTTTTCCCAGCACCACTTATTGAAGAGGCTGTCTTTTCTCCATTGTATATTCTTGCCTCCTTTATCAAAGATAAGGTGACCATATGTGCATGGGTTTATCTCTGGGCTTTCTATCCTCTTCCATTGATCTATATTTCTCTTTTTGTGCCAGTACCATACTGTCTTGATTACTGTAGCTTTGTAGTATAGTCTGAAGTCAGGGAGCCTGATTCCTCCAGCTCCACTTTTCTTTCTCAAGATTGCTTAGGCTATTCGAGGTCTTTTGTGTTTCCATACAAATTTTGAAATTTTTTGTTCTAGTTCTGTGAAAAATTCCAATGGTACTTTGATAGGGATTGCATTGAATCTGTAGATTGCTTTGGGTAGTAGAGTCATTTTCACAATGTTGACTCTTCCGGTACAAGAACATGTTATATCTCTCCATCTATTTGTATCACCTTTAACTTCTTTCATCAGTGTCTTATAATTTTCTGCATACAGGTCTTTTGTCTCCTTAGGTAGGTTTATTCCTAGATATTTTATTCTTTTTGTTGCAATGGTAAATGGGAGTGTTTTCTTGATTTCACTTTCAGATTTTTCGTCATTAGTGTATAGGAATGCAAGAGATTTCTGTGCATTAACTTTGTATCCTGCAACTTTACCAAATTCATTGATTAGCTCTAGTAGTTTTCTGGTAGCATGTTTAGGATTCTCTATGTATAGTATCATGTCATCTGCAAAAAGTGGCAGCTTTACTTCTTCTTTCCAATTTGGATTCCTTTTATTTCTTTGTCTTCTCTGATTGCTGTGGCTAAAACTTCCAAAACTATGTTGAATAAGAGTGGTGAGAGTGGGCAACCTTGTCTTGTTCCTGATCTTAGTGGAAATGGTTTCAGTTTTTCACCATTGAGGACAATGTTGGCTGTGTGTTTGTCATATATGGCCTTTATTATGTTGAGGAAAGTTCCCTCTATGCCTACTTTCTGCAAGGTTTTTATCATAAATCGGTGTTCAATTTTGTCGAAAGCTTTCTCTGCATCTATTGAGATGATCATATGGTTTTTTTCCTTCAATTTGCTAATATGGTGTATCACGTTGATTGATTTGCATATATTGAAGAATCCTTGCATTCCTGGGATAAACCCCACTTGATCATAGTACATCATCCTTTTAATGTGCTGTTGAATTCTGTTTGCTAGTATTTTGTTGAGGATTTTTGCATCTGTGTTCATCAGTGATATTGGCCTGTAGTTTTCTTTCTTTGTGACATCTTCGTCTGGTTTTGGTATCAGAGTGAGGGTGGCCTCGTAGAATGAGTTTGGGAGTGTTCCTCCCTCTGTATATTTTGGAAGAGTTTGAGAAGGATATGTGTTAGCTCTTCTCTAAATGTTTGATAGAATTCCCCTGTGAAGCCATCTGGTACTGGGCTTTTGTTTGTCAGAAGATTTTTTTATCACAGTTTCAATTTCAGTGCTTGTGATTGGTCTGTTCATATTTTCTATTTCTTCCTGATTCAGTCTTGGCAGGTTGTGCATTTCTAAGAATTTGTCCATTTCTTCCAGGTTGTCCATTTTATTGGCATATAGTTCCTTGTAGTAATCTCTCATGATCCTTTGTTTTTCTGAACTGTCAGTTGTTACTTCTTTTTCATTTCTAATTCTATTGATTTGAGTCTTCTCCCTTTTTTCTTGATAAGTCTGGCTAATGGTTTATCAATTTTGTTTATCTTCTCAAAGAACCAGCTTTTAGTTTTATTGATCTTTGCTATCATTTCCTTCATTTCTTTTTCATTTATTTCTGATCTGATCTTTATGATTTCTTTCCTTCTGCTAACTTTGGGGATGTTTTGTTCGTCTTTCTCTAATTGCTTTAGGTGTAAGATTAGGTTGTTTATTTGAGATGTTTCTTGTTTCTTAAGGTAGGCTTGTATTGCTATAAACTTCCCCCTTAGAACTGCTTTTGCTGCATCCCATAGGTTTTGAGTCTTTGTGTTTTCATTCTCATTTGTTTCTAGGTATTTTTTGAATTCCGCTTTGATTTCTTCAGTGATCTCTTGGTTATTAAGTAGTGTTTTGTTTAGCCTCCATGTGTTTGTATTTCTTATAGTTTTTTTCCTGTAACTGATACTTAGTCTCATAACATTGTGGTCGGAAAAGATACTTGATAGTATTTCAATTTTCTTAAATTTACCAAGGTTTGATTTGTGACCCAAGATGTGATCTATCCTAGAGAATGTTCCATGAGCACTTGAGAAGAAAGTGTATTCTGTTGTTTTTGGATGGAATGTCCTATAAATATCAATTAAGTCCATCTTGTTTAATGTATCATTTAAAGCTTGTGTTTCCTTACTTATTTTCATTTTGGATGATCTGTCCATTGGTGCAAGTGGGGTGTTAAAGTCCCCTACTATGATTGTGTTACTGTCGATTTCCCCTTTTATGGCTGTTAGTATTTGCCTTGTGTAAGGAGGTGCCCCTATGTTGGGTGCATAAATATTTACAATTGTTATATGTTCTTCTTGGATCGATCCCTTGATTGTTATGTAGTGTCCTTCTTTGTCTCTTGTAATAGTCTTTATTTTAAAGTCTATTTTGTCGGATATGAGAATTGCTACTCCAGCTTTCTTTTGATTTCCATTTCCATGAAATATCTTTTTCCATCCCCTCACTTTCAGTCTGTATGTGTCCCTAGGTCTGAAGTGGGTCTCTTGTAGACAGTATATGTATGGGTCTTGTTTTTGTATCCATTCAGCCAGTCCGTGTCTTTTGGTTGGAGCATTTAATCCATTTACATTTAAGGTAATTATTGATATGTTCCTATTACCATTTTATTAATTGTTTTGGTTTTATTATTGTAGGTCTTTTCCTTCTCTTGTGTTTCCTGCCTAGAGAAGTTCCTTCAGCATTTGTTGTAAAGCTGGTTTGGTGGTGCTGAATTCTCTTAGCTTTTGCTTCTCTGTAAAGCTTTTAATTCCTCGTCAAATCTGAATGAGATCCTTTCTGGGTAGAGTAATCTTGGTTGTAGGTTTTTCCCTTTCATCACTTTAAATATGTCCTGCCACTCCCTTCTGGCTTGCAGAGTTTCTGCTGAAAGATCAGCTGTTAACCTCATGGGGATTCCCTTATGTTACTTGCTGTTTTTCTCTTGCTGCTTTTAATATTTGTTCTTTGTATTTAATTTTTGATAGTTTGATAAATATGTGTCGGCATGTTTCTCCTTGGATTTATCCTGCATGGGACTCTGTGCTTCCTGGACTTGATTAACTATTTCCTTTCCCATATTAGGGAAGTTTTCAACTATAATCTCCTCAAATATTTTCTCAGTCCTTTTCTTTTTCTCTTCTTCTTCTGGGACCCCTATAATTCAAATGTTGGTACGTTTAATGTTGTCCCAGATGTCCCTGAGACTGTCCTCAATTATTTTCATTCTTTTTTCTTTATTCTGCTCCGCAGTAGTTATTTCCACTATTTTATCTTCCAGGTCACTTATCTGTTCTTCTGCCTCAGTTATTCTGCTATTGATCCCTTCTAGAGAATTTTTAATTTCATTTATTGTGTTGTTCATTTCTGTTTGTTTGCTCTTTAGTTCTTCTAGGCCCTTGTTAAACGTTTCTTGTACTTTACCCATTCTATTTCTAAGATTTTGGATCATCTTCACTATCACTATTCTGAACTCTTTATCAGGTAGACTGCCTTTTTCTTCTTCATTTGTTAGGTCTTGTGGGTTTTTGCCTTGCTTCTTCATCTGCTGTGTGTTTCTCTGTCTTCTCATTTTGCTTAACTTACTGTGTTTGGGGTCTCCTTTTGGCAGGCTGCAGGTTCGTAGTTTCCGTTGTTTTTGGTGTCTGTCCCTAGTGGCTAAGGTTGGTTCAGTGGGTTGTGTAGGCTTCCTGGTGGAGAGGACTAATGCCTGTGTTCTGGTGGATGAGGCTGGATCTTGTCTTTCTGGTAGGCAGGTCCACGTCTGTTGGTGTGTTTTGGGGTGTCTGTGGCCTTATTATGATTTTAGGCAGCCTCTGTGCTAATGGATGAGGTTGTGTTCCTGTCTTGCTAGTTGTTTGGCATAGGGTGTCCAGGACTGGTGCTTGCTGGTCATTGAGTGGAGCTGAGTCTTGGCGTTGAGGTGGAGATCTCTGGGAGATTTTTGCCATTTGATATCACGTGGAGCTGGGAGGTCTCTTGTGGACCAGTGTCCTGAACTTGGCTCTCCCACCTCAGAGGCACAGCACTGACTCCTGGCTGGAGCACCAAGATCCTGTCCTCTACACGGCTTAGAATAAAAGGGAGAAAAGAAAGAAAGAAGAAGGAAAGAAAGAAAGAAAGAAGAAGATAAAATAAAATAAAGTTATTAAAATAAAAAATAAGAAATAATTATTAAGAAAAAAAAATTTTAAGCAAAAAAATGGGCAGACAGAACCCTAGTACAAATGGTAAAAGCAAAGCTATACAGACAAAATCTCATACAGGAGCATAGACATACACACTCACAAAAAGAGAAAAAGGGGAAAATATATATATATATATCGTTGCTGCCAAAGTCCACCTCCTCAATTTGGGATGATTCGTTGTCTATTCAGGTATTCCACAGATGCAGGTATATCAATTTGATTGTGGAGATTTAATCTGCTGCTCCTGAGGCTGCTGGGAGAGATTTCCCTTTCTCTTCTTTATTCTCACAGCTCCTGGGTCTCAGCTTTGGATTTGGCCCCACCTCTGCGTGTAGGTCGCCTGAGGGCGTCTGTTCTTTGCTCAGACAGGATGGGGTTAAAGGAGCAGCTGATTCGGTGTCTCTGGCTCACTCAGGCCGGGGGGAGGGAGGGGTACGGATGCGGGGCGAGCCTGCGGCGGCAGAGGCCAGCGTGATGTTGCACCAGCCTGAGTCGCGCCATGCGTCCTCCCGGGGAAGTTGTCCCTGGGTCACGGGACCCCGGCAGTGGCGGGCTGCACAGGCTCCGGGAGGGGAGGTGTGGAGAGTGACCTGTGCTCACACACAGGCTTCTTGGTGGCGGCAGCAGCCTTAGCGTCTCGTGCCCGTCTCTGGGGTCCGCGCTTTTAGCCGCAGCTCGCGCCCGTCTCTGGAGCTCCTTTAAACAGCGCTCTTAATCCCCTCTCCTCGCGCACCAGGAAACAAAGACGGAAGGAAAAGTCTCTTGCCTCTTCGGCAGGTCCAGACTTTTTCCCGGACTCCCCCCCAGCTAGCTGTGGCGCATTAGCCCCTTCAGGCTGTGTTCACGCCGCCAACCCCAGTCCTCTCCCTGCGCTCCTACTGAAGCCCGAGCCTCAGTTCCCAGCCCCGCCCGCCCCGGCCGGGGAGCAGACAAGCCTCTCGGGCTGGTGAGTGCCGGCGGGCACCTATCCTCTGTGCGGGAATCTCCCCGCTTTGCCCTCCGCAGCCCTGTTGCTGTGCTCTCCTCCGCAGCTCCGAAGCTTCCCCCATCTGCCACCCCCATCTCTGCCTGCGAAGGGGCTCCTAGTGTGTGGAAACCTTTCCTCCTTCACGGCTCCCTCCCACTGGTGCAGGTCCCGTCCCTATCCTTTTGTCTCTGTTTATTCTTTTTTCTTTTGCCCTACCCAGGTACGTGGGGGAGTTTCTTGCCTTTTGGGAGGTCTGAGGACTTCTGCCAGCGTTCCGTAGGTGTTCTGTAGGAGTTGTTCCACGTGTAGATGTATTTCTGATGTATTTGTGGGGAGGAAGGTGATCTCTGTGTCTTACTCCTCCGCCATCTTGAAGCTCCACATAACGTATTCTTGAAGTGTGGACATATCCCCTTGCCATTCTAGTCATATTTTTCTAGGAAAAAAATAAATTCTTTCCAATCAGGCTGTATGGACAAGTAGTTCCAGTGCCAAAGTAGGACACGGGCAGCCTGACCCACCTTATGATGCTCTAGTTTTCTAAATTCAGTTTCATAATTCCTTCCAGGAGAGTAATTGTGTACATACCTTGCAGGTATTTCTCATCGGCCATATTTGGAGACGAGCCAATCTATTTTAATAGTCCACAATATTTTTGTGCCTTATATATGCAAAAAATCTTTTATACAGATACCAGAAATTGATATAATGGCAGTAAAATATGGTAAATAGAGGTAGTACTCTAAGATCAGTGTCACTGTAAAAGTTCAGATGGAGTATAGGAAAGCATTAAAATCCCAGTCTTTCTTTTTAATATGCTGTGCTATAGATCTATCGTTAAGCACATCTTCGTTTGTTTTCTTTCTGCCTTACAGGTCTGTGAAGCAGGCAGAAGAAGTTGCAAGTGGTCCTTAAAGAAATGGCAATTATTCAAATCCTTATGTATAGTTCTAATTTTATTTACTACGTGTAATCATTTAGAGAATGGTTATTTTTATAATATCAATAATGAACAAGTACTCTTGTAACCAGGGGTGCCTAAGTGTGTAATCAGAGAACACTAACTCTGGCAAAGCATTCTGGGGAGGTCAGGCTGCCTACTGCCTTTTGACATGGTTAGTGTCCTGGGCTTAGATTACTTTATACCTAGTTATTAAGATTACTATTTGATACTTTAAAAATTGCCTGATTCAAATAACTTTGCTTAAAATTTTTCTGTATTTTAACTTGTCTAGGGTTTTCTACTTCTTATATTTTTATAATATTTTCTCATTTTTTAGATTAGTAAACATTGTACTTACCCACATGTGCCAAGACAAGCCATTTAGGTCTCTCCAGCAGTTAGCTATTGGTGTCGTCACCTGCCATATGTATTTTTGTGCAGCAGCAAGAGGCGTGTTCTCCACCACTGCTCCTTCCTCTCATTTTCTTCCCTGTTCTTATCAAAATAAATCATTGATATGTTAATTCAATAAAGCAGATCCTTAAGGAATGAAATGCATGGCCCAAAGCATATGCAATGAAAATTGTTTGACCATTTATCGGATTATTGAACCCAGTTAAGGTTATCCATTTTAAATTTGATATATGCTCGCTTTTGGAATATGTTATGCATTGATGCTAAATGAATGGAACTAAGTAAATTTATTGAGTATCTTACTGTCTGTTTTATCTTATTTGTCTTAATCTAAGTTTACTTTCTGGACCTTTAAGGCATATGGTTAAATTATAAAACTGCGTGTATAACTGTCAAAGAGACAAACATTAAAGGCCAGAACATGGCTAAAGAACAAACAAAGAAATTCTGATTGTATGGATGAAGTCATAGTCCTAAATCAAGTAATATAATAAATTTTCTTATGTTAACATTTTTGTGTGCATGAGAACTCATGAGACTAATTTTCATCAGAGTTATTGTTTTTCATGGGTAGAAACAAATTAAAGGCTTAGAAAACTATATTTTTAAGGAGAAAAGAGAGAAGTCATGAGAATAAGTTTATGAGACCAGAACACGCCTGTATTTACACATCCTTACCATGAAGCATATCTTCAAAAAAGTTCTGAGAATCCAAATATTCTCCCTGTTGGGAATAGTCTTTCTTTAAAACATGTCACCCCATTGCCTTCATCTGAACATTACTTTCCTCCATCACATCCAACCATCACTTGGTCAGTTTTTGTCCTCCTCTTGTCCACAGACCATTTCCTGGAGACAGTCACCCTACTAACTGCCACATCGACCTCGGGAATCAGATCCACCAGGATGTCAGAGTGTATATTGCTGACAGTGCTACCACTGGACACGAATTAAGGTGGACAGACTTTAATCAGTGATAAACTATTGCAATAGAGAAGAGAGTTCAGCATGAACTGAACTCAACTTCGATTCGTACAGAGGTGACTGGATGTTTTAAAGGCAGTGAGGGAGTAGGTAGGAGGGATTGCCACTACTTGAGCCACGTCAAGAGAATGAAGTTTGTAAAAAGCAGGAAAGGGGGGCTGATCCATGTGAAACTCCTCTGGGTTTGCTAACTGGCACTTATGGAAGTTTGACTTCTATCTTCCCTCAGAGGCTGGACAACAGGGGCTCTATCTTCAAGTGTCAGCTGGAACAAACAGTAGATTCTTTTGACAGCCTTGTGCTTTCCCAGATAGGAATTTAGGAGGTCATTCTATGGATGCTGCCTTGACTTAGCAACTATATTTGTGTTTGTTCAAGTCTTTTAATGTGGGGGTAGGATGAGGTGGATAACATCATTTGTACTGAGAGTCTGCAGTTTTTATCGGCCAAGGTTGAGGCCTGATCAAGAGTGCTCAGTAAAAAAGAATGAAATAATGCCATGGATGCAACTAGAGATTATCATACTAAGTGATAAGCACCATATGATACTAAGACAAGCACCATATGATATCACTTATATGTGGAATCTAAAATATGACACAAATGAACCCATCTATGAAACAGAAACAGAATCACTGACATGGAGAACAGACTGGTGGTTGCCAAGGGGGAGGGACTTGGGGGAGGGATGGACTGGGAGGCTGGGGTGAGCAGATGTAAGCTTTTATATATGGAATGGATAAACAACAAGCTCCTACTGTCTAGCACAGGGAACTCTATACAATATCCTATGATAAACCATCATGGGAAAGAATACAAAAAAAGAATGTATGTATATGTATAACTGAATCATTTTGCTGTACAGCAGTAATTAACACAATATTGTAAATCAACTATTCTTCAATTTAAAAAATTAGAAAAATAAACAAGAGGTCTCAGGGGAGCCAGGCTAGATATATGCTCACTTTTAGAAGGAGAGACTCTTCATCCATGTCAACCGGGCAGGTCTCTCTCTCACGCGCACACACACACACACACACACACCACAATCTTTGCCCTCTCTTTTTTTTGTTTTTCTGCCCTCTCTTTTTGTCAACTCCAATAACTATTTTCAGAGGCCAAGGGCCAGTAAACAGCTGGAGCCCAGCACAGGAAATTTCCCCAGGTTGCTTTCCTATCTCCTCTTTCAAATGTCACACATGAAATCTGAATCTCTTGGCACTCATCCTGGCTCCCATTACTCATTTTGTCCCTTTTGTGTTTCTTTTTTTTTTTTTTTTTTTTTTTTTTTGCGGTACGTGGGCCTCTCACTGATGTGGTCTCTCCCGTTGTGGAGCACAGGCTCCGGACGCGCAGGCTCAGCGGCCATGGCTCATGGGCCCAGCCGCTCCGCGGCATGTGGGATCTTCCCGGACCAGGGCACGAACCCATGTCCCCTGCATCGGCAGGCGGACTCTCAACCACTGCGCCACCAGGGAAGCCCTCCTTTTGTGTTTCTTAACAAACTCCAGAGTTATTGGCAGAGGTAGGCTTGAAAACCCCACACAAAAAGGGCTTCTAGAAATATGTTTAGAATGAGGGGAAGATGTTGAGTTCCGTTGGGGACATGTCAAACTCAGACTGGGGATGTAGCCAAGACTTTGAGTGTCATCAACAAAAAGATAATCAAGCAGAAGTATCAGAGATCAGGGCAGTAAATGGCATCACCCAGTGAGAGTGTGTGCTGCTAGAACAGGGCCTCAGGAACATACACACCCGCACTGAAGGGACTGAAAAAGTGATTTCAAGAGTAAAGATTTTATGAACACTGGACAGGGTGGGTGGCCCACACACTGCTTCTAGGAAGCAGAAGGTCAAAAGCAATGCACTTTAAGGCCCCCGGTTCCTGTAAGCACAGCTGGATTTCAGGGGAGAGACAAGCGTGGGGTCATTTGGGGAACAACCTTTAGTGGTCTAGTTTAAGACTGTAGAAATTTCCTGTGGGTAGCTGGAATAAAAAGCAGCTGTATGGGGTGGGGGTGTGTAAGAAATGAGTATCCCTTATTTAGGAAGGAAAACTAAGGCATTACCAATTTGAGGTGTTTTTAGTTAGGCTGTGGAGACATCTACCTTGCAAATTCCTCCTTCTTTGGTTAACAACTAAGGTCTTCAGAAAAGACTTAAGAATGAGTCCTGCTGCAACATTTTGATCCTCCTTTTTTTCTTCAAAGTAATTAAATGTAAGTTTTTAATCGGTTATAAGGAAAATAACCATCGCCTGAAGCTGCTGAACGCAGAGTCTTGTAAAGCATTCTTTGGGGGCGGGGCGGTGGAGGAGAGCCTCAATCATCTTCCTCGGCCCTAGGGACAGAGTTGCTCCTTTGCTATAAATCATGGTTTGCCTAGTGTATAGGTATTTGTTGGTTTTTCAACTTGCTTTTGGCTCTCTTACCACTATCTTTTTGTCTGTTTTTAAAAACTGTCTCTGATGGCTTCTTGTCTCTTTTGAGTCTTTGATATTTATAGAACCGATCTCCACAAAGCCAGCCTAAGTGGATTTGGGTATGAGCAGAAGCTATGATTTGACAACTCTTCTCACTATTTTCATCATTTAAAATGTGTCTGGGGCTTCCCTGGTGGCGCAGTGGTTGGGAGTCCGCCTGCGGATGCAGGGGATACGGGTTTGTGCCCCGGTCCGGGAGGATCCCACATGCCGCGGAGCGGCTGGGCCCGTGAGCCATGGCCGCTGAGCCTGTGCGTCTGGAGCCTGTGCTCCGCAACGGGAGAGGCCACAGCAGTGAGAGGCCCACGTACCGCAAAAAAAATAAATAAATAAAATAAAATGTGTCTGAAGATCCCCGAGTGCTCCGTGCAAAATAACAATAGTAGTATGCCCCAAAATCCAGCCGATACACAGCAATTTTCTCTCCAAAACTGCGTTGCCATGGCAAGGGCTGTGAATGACTTTGCAATGTATATAGCTTCTTGGGGAAAATGGCCACGCGATGGCTTAAAATGGAGGCTCTGAAAGGGCTTGCAGCTGCCCTGGTGGACCTGCAGTTTCCAGCACAGAGCATTACAGCTGTGCCTCAGGGCCCTTTACAAACCACAGGCATTTGACTGAATGACTGGCCTAAGGTTTACCACCTGGCTCCTGCGTGAAAGAGGAACTACTGTGCTGGTGGAAATTTTATTACCCTATTTTGCAAAACTTTTTAGGTAAAGAGCATGAACATGTACAGGAAAAAACCCTTAGAGCATAATCAGGATTGTATTATCGGTGGCTTAAATGGAGCTGTGTGGTTCATTGTGGAAAACAAACATGTATGTATCTGAAGTACATTATGAGCCAGGTTTTAGCATCTTCTGTATACTTACTGTTTGAACTTGCTGTGAAATATCTTTCTTTGGGTCTGTGATAGAGGTTAGTATTGCTTACCCAATCTAGCTCTCTCCTTTCCTCCCTGGGCATGTGGAAAGACTTCCCAGCCCCTGCAGTTAGGCAGGATAGTGTGCCTAATTCTGACCAGTGGGCCAGCAGTGAAAGTGAATGCAGCATTTCCAGCCCAAGGCATTTAGTAGAGGTGTGAGTTAGCCACACACACACACTCTCTCTCTGTTTTTCTGCTTCAGTGAGTCTGGATGTTATAAATTGAAACAGCAGAGACTAAAGGTGTTTGGGTTCCTGACTATGTGCAGAGTTCCTGCTGACCTGTATTAACAGGTAATATGAGTGAAAAAGAAATCTTTATCTAGCCAGGGCAGTTAGGGATTTATTTGTTACTACAGCATAGTTTGCCTATCAAATTCTCCCCTTGCAGAAGCTGATGGCTTCAAAATATGCAGTTCTAGGTCATACTAACTTAGGCTTTGTAGGCATTCCTGAACTTAGAGCAAGTATAACTGATTATGATCCTTTTAAAGAAACTATACCATTTAGCTGTACTTTGAGAAAAGTTGATTGTAACTAGATGCATTCATAATCTAGATTGAAATGTCCATCTAGAATAAGCTTACCTTGACTTATTCTAATACATGTTTTAATGATCTCAAAGAATTTAGCACTTGTAGATATCCATATTTGCAAGGCAATCATGTCATTTCATTTAGGATTATATCTCATAAACCCTTCTGTGATTTTGGGTTTAAATGACTTTAGAATGTCAAGATAGGATCAAATTTCTCATGGAAAATAAGGGAGTTGGCATCCCAAGGCTATGAGGTTTTTCAAGTAAAGAGGATATTACATTTCCATAGGTAGATCCAAGCCATAGAACACCAAGTTTTATGGAACTGATCTCATAATTCCATATGTATTACTGATATGTTTTTAATGCCTTACGTTCTATCTTTGATTTGTTGTATTTGAAAGACAGAATTGCATGCTTTGAAAAACGCTTTTGATACTGACAGATATAATAGTCATCGGAAAATTAAGTTTACATAAGGGATCTTTGCCAATGATAGCCAGATTTAAACATAGCCTTCATATTATCATAGAAGGAATATTATTATGCCAAAACAGATATCTGTTGAAGGAAAAAGGCAAGGATAGTGTGTTACAGTAATAAGGTCCTATGGTTTGTTGTTCAGAAATGCATGTGTGAACATGTACTGTGCTCTCTGAAGCTGTGTAGATTTAGCTGATGGAACTAACCTCTCTGAGTGTCAGCACAGTAACGATGTTGTTTCTGCTGCTGCTGTGGCTATGATGCTAAGCAGGGTGCTCTACTGTGCCTGTGTGCCCATCTCATTTAATCCTCCCCACAGTTCAGTGAGGCTTAGAGAACTTTAAGACCACACCTCTGCTATGGCATCAGTGTGGGACCAAGGATCAGTCCCAGTGTGTCTTATTAATCTCTAGATAATATCCTAATTTAGTAAGAGGTACTGTCTTAGTCAGTTAGGGCTGCCATACAAAATACCATAGACTGAGTGGCTTAAACAACAGAAATTTATCTTCTCACAGTTCTAGAGGCTGGAAATCCAAGATCAGCATAGTCTGATTCTGGTGAGGGCTCTTTTCCTGGCTTGTAGATGACCACCTTTTCACTATGTCCTGTGAAAGAAAGAGAGAGAGAGTTCTTTCCTCTCTTTGTCTTCTTACAATGACACTAATTCCATCATGGGGACCCCACCCTCATGACCACATCAAAATCTAATAACCTGCCAAAGACCCCACCTCTAAATACTATCACATTGGAAGGTAAGGCTTCGTTTGACATATGAATTTGGGGGGGCACATAAAATTTCAGTCTATATTAAAGAAAGTGCTAAACAAATAGTAGTGATTACCATATTTCATAGTAATGGTATTACTATTATTCATCTTCTTAAGAAATGACCGTAGAAATGTATTTGTCAGGTTTCTGGATCTTCAGACCTCTGAGGGTCTAACAATTGGACATGAGCATTTTAACATATATCAGAAAATTAGAATTCAGTTTCAGTGCCACATTTTTCAAAATAACCTATTTGACTGTGAATCCCCATTGTCATCCGTAGCAGCTAAACTACGGAAACAACCTAAGATTGCAGCCTGGATGTCCAATTAACTCAATAAGGGTCAAGTTGTGCTTACTCTTCTGACCCAAGTCATTCTCAAAATTCACTGTACTAGCTAATCACTTGGAAAGATTTTTTAAAAACACTCAGGGTTGGGATCCAATCCCAGAGCTATTAATCAGAATATATAGGGGTGAAGTCCAGGCATGAGTGTTCGTGAATCTCCTCTGATGATTCGCCCGGGCTGGAAAAGCACCACTACCAGAAGCGCCATTAGCAGTGACGTAGCTTATTAAAGAGGTTGGAAGACTCCGTTTGCTTTTCAAGCAAAAGTTAACCATACCTGTAATTTTCTTCGTGAAACAGATTTATAGCTACACATGTTAAGATGACTTCTTGTTAAATTACTATTTTTGTTAGGAAGATGTGTTGAGGGCTTGTCATTCTATGCTTCATCTTGTGTAATCTTCAGAACAGCCCTAAGCTGTTGCACTGTGATTGGCCCCATTTTATAGATAAGACAACTGAGCCACAGGGAAATGTGAGTTAACTCATCTGGGATGACGCAGGAGCTTCCAGGGCAGGTCTATGAGCCTTGAGACTAGGCTCCACCAGGATGGGGGTGTAAGCCTTGCAGGCTTTGTTACCACTTCATGAAGTTGAGTCATGGAAAGGTTGATGGTGGCGATTCTGAAAAATAATCTGAGAATCCGCCGTGCTGCTCTCATGGGGGTTACATTTCCAGCACATACATCCCCCTCACCTTGAGTCACGGACAGCCACGAGCAGACACTCTCAGCCATCTTGAAACCGAATCGCCCTAAAACCAAATCGTCCTCTACTGAGTTTGTGATTAACATCTCTATCCAAAACGTTATTCCCTTTCTTGTCCAACACCTGTGCCCTCAAGATTGAGGAGTATCAAAAAGGGGGGATTGAAACCAAGTAAGACCCTGTGGGGCTTTCCCAAGTACAGAAGCCCCGCTGTGTCCACCATTTCTTGTTTGTAGGAAAAAGGTTTCCACCTCCCAGACCTTCCCTGAGTTCCAAAGGGCAGATTCAACCAGTTACTAACTAGGGGAGTGAGGGAAGGAAGGGAGAAAGAGGAGTGCAGAGATGGGGCCCAGGCTTGGCTCCTCCTGGGGGATCTGACACACATCTCAGAGTTCTCCTACAGGAACTCAGGCCCCCCCACCCAGGGGGAGGATGGTAACCTCAGGCTGAGCATGAGCCTGTGGACCCCAGATGGGCTGGAAGCAGAGGCTGATGATTGAGACTCCTGGAACACCACCCTGTCACCACACTACCAAACAATCAGAGGAAGGTGACACACCCTGAAGCCCTCCTCCCATATTTTACCTATAAAAACTCTTTCCTGGGAATTCCCTGGTGGTCCAGTGGTTAAGACTCCACTCTTTCATTGCCAAGGTCCCGGGTTCAATCCCCGGTCGGGGAATTAAGATCCCACAGGTTTGCATGGCGTGCTCCAAAAAAAAAAAGAAAAGAAAAAAGAAAAAAAGGAAAAACTATTTCCTGAACCCATTAGGGAGCTTGGGTCTTTTGAACATGAGCTGCCTGTTCTCTCTGCATGACCCTGCAGTAAACCTTCCCCTGCTCCAAACTCTGACATTTCGGTTTGTTTGGCCTCACTGTGCATCTGGCACATGAACATGGGTCCGGCAACAATTTGGCTCTGAGAAGCTTCTCTAGGGGGTGATTCTAACTCATGATTGTGTCCCCGGGGGTAGCCCTGTGTTTGCACATAGTAGACCCCCTAAAAGATAAATAAATGTACAGGAAAAAAGAGCCTTGGGTATTTTCCTAAGCTTGGCTCTCCCTTGGGGAAACAATCAAGAAAGAGTTTCACCTCCCTGGAAAGGAAGTCACCTCATCGTCCCACCTTGAAATCCAGCAGCAAGGCTCCTCCAGGCCATACCCAGACTGCTTATATTGGAAGGACGGATGACAAGAGCAAACAAAAGAATATTAATAATAATATTAATACTCTGTGTGTTAGTTCAAAATCAACAGCATTAAACCAAAGAGCTGTAACTACAAGGTATAAAGCTGTTTGTCGATGGGGTGAGGCCTCAAATGCCACACCAAGAAGTGAAGCAAGTTGTGATGTTAAGAAAACTGCTCCAGTGGTCTTGAACAGATCAGTCCAGCCTGGCACCCTGAACCCTGGGCTTCTGGTGACTGTAAATATTGTAGCCTGAAGGCATTTTGCTTTGTAACATATGTTGGAGAGGCCTAAGTTTTTTTTGATGTGTTCAGTAATAAGAAGCGCTACCATATTTAGTACTTACTGTGAGACAAACCTTGTATCGAGTGTCTTACATGCACTGACCCACTTATTTCCTTGGAGCAAATCAGTCAGTTAATATCTTCCTCACTTGATGGATGAGGGATTTGAGACTTAATGCTCTAAGTAATCTCTCAAGCCAAGAAGTGGTGGAGCCAGGATTTGAACCCCGATTGTCTGATGTGAGAAGCCAAGGATGTGACGATTATATTGTCCCCTCTTCATGAGCACACGGAAAGGCATCGGCGTGGCTACAAAGAGTGAATGATTGGACGTATGGCAGACCACGGCGTGACCCTGGTTTTCCCGTCCCCCCTGGGAAGAGCCTCCTCTCCCACTTTTCCTGTTGTTGGATGAGGCTGAGTAGTATGGGATTCAAAGTAAATATTCACAATTGTTCTCTGGTCTTTAGAGAGAGATTTTCTAATTCTCTTCAGTTCTTTAGTTGAGACTTTTAGACAGACTTCAAATTTGTGTACCATTCCAGGCAGGCCGAGGTTGTACAGGTATTCAAAAGCAGGCTGTGGATGGAAGGTGTGGTTGGTACCTCCCTGGAAGCCAGCAGGCCAAACTCTTTACCGCGCAATGAAAGCAAAGGGTTTCCTGGGTGGGGCCAGAGCCAGGCAGCTTTGAGCTCTGATCAGTCTAGAGAAAGAGATGATGGCTAGTGCTGGCACACCTCCCAGCTTGGTACCTCATTCCCTGACAGTCCTGCCTGCCTCTAACCAATCACATCTCATTGTTTTCCCTTGAAAATCATGGTAAAATACTTAAGAGTTTTTGTTTCCATGTAGATGTTAGTGCTGCATTAAAAAGGACCTTTAATTGGGAGAGAGAGGGAATGACTTCCGGAGCGGATACCTGCCATTTCGCTCTGTCATCTGTCCCCTGCTCTGGTTGTGCGTCTTTGGCAAAGGCACAGTGAGCTCTTAGGATTGCCCCTTGATTCTTTTCTGAAATTGCATTTCAATAGAACAGATCATCTTCAGGGAGGAAAAAAAAAAAAAAAAAGCCTTGTATGTTCTGATCACAGATGCATGGGAAACACACCAAATTTGCTTTCACTACAAGTTGAAGGTCTTCATCTGCCAAGTTGATTGGTTCCAAAAGCAGGTTCACTGTTGCCTGCCAGCGTTCCTCATATGAGCTGGCAGAAGCCAAACAACACATTTATGGCATCGGCTCCATCTCCGCATTGGAATCTCATTTAGTGGAGTGTGAGGGGATGGAAAGGAACAGGGGAGCTTAAGTCGGTCTGAACTACACGACAACATTTGCCATGAAAATCAAACCAGATCCTCGCTGAGGGTCATTCGTCAAATTTCCTTCCTGTTTTCCTTTTCATGCTCTTTGTTTTGTTGCCCTGATCCTTTGACTGCATGGCTCTTATGGAATCGGAAGTCAGGCAACACCACAGAAAAAAGTGAACCGAGCTTGTGGTGTCCCTGACTGAGCCAAACCCCAGAAACAGTGGAAACATCCAGTGCCAGCCCGAGTCTGTGAGATTTCCAGCCTGATAGCCAGACCAGCAAGGTTTACAGCGATGTGTGGGCCTCTTTACTAGGAGCCTTTGCAAGGTTTGTGTTTATTATTTCACTCACCTGTCAGCGACATTGATTTTGAGGGTGAACCTTTCTTTTTTCAGAGCCATTAAGTAAACACACTTCCAATAATCCACAAGATCTAGCTTTACAGGGTGTGAAATATTATACTAATACTTTCCCCTCTAATAGACATTAAAGTTCAGTCATAACCAGTCTGCATTTGAGATTCTTCATTTGTTAAAGACCCTTAGGCTGCTGAAGGTCATAGTGGTGTGGAGGTTAATAGTAATCAGCCTGATCTCCCCTAATAAAAGGCTTGGATTTATAGTATATGCCTGTCACGTAGCGTCCTCTCACTATGGCTCATTCATTCCAAGCACCAGTGTGTCATCACTGATCGCACAGTTGGGAAGAGATGCATGAATAGCTCTCGCCAGGTGCCGTGACCTACCTTCAGGTCACCTCTCCGGCTTTGTCTGGAGAGCTGCTGCATGGAGACGCTGGTGCCCTTGGCCCTCTTGATGGGCAAATTGGGAGAAAGGGAAACTGATGATTCCGTGCCACCTACCTATGGAATTGTCTGTGAGATCCCTTACACCTTCTGTGCTTTCTGGGTTAACACTTGTAGCTGCAGGAAAATTAAAGGAAAATCAAGATGTGTGTCTCTCTTTCTCTCTTTGCATGAAAAAACTAAGGAGAGGTTTCCAATCTGGGGCAGTGAGCGTTGACCATTTGAAGTTAAATTGGGACTGATTTCACACGTGCTCCCTAGCTCTTAGATGAGGAAGTAATTCTATGGTCACAAGTGTGATATGTGCTCCCAATTCAGGCCAAACCATGCCCGATGAGGCATTTGTCTGTATTATATAAGATAAACTTATTAAGCTCTGACCTAATATTTCAGTCCTATTAGCCATGAGCCGGTGACCTTTCTCACTAGCATCTGAGGTAACTCCAAGTAGGAGAAAGAATTCCCCAACGCATCTCTCACTATCAGTTCTGTATCACTGGCCTCCTAGGCTAGGCAATGTTCCACGCTTTTAATGGACATCAACTCTCAATCTCTTTCAACCATGTAAGATAAAGATTATCTGCATTTTGTAAATGAAACTAACTGGACCCAGTGAAATTAAGTTGCCAAAGTTTACACTGATCATTAGAGCAGGGCTGGGATTTTGGAGCCCATTCTCTCTGAAGTCAAAGCCTTTCCAGCTCTTTCTAAGAAGGTATTGTCTCTTGTGTATATTGATTTGTATAAAGTGCTTCTTTAAGCCAAATTCTGAGCCAGGAATAGAAATGCCAGTCCTTGAGATGGACCTGGCAGCCTTTTTCAAAATAATCAAGTCCAGAGGAGAGGAATTCCAAGGAGTACAGAGGTAGTGGAGGCTGTTCACTAGGGGCTCTGGCCTACGGATGCTCTGAGCTCCAGGGCCTCTCCCCCAGGGCTGGAAGGTGGCTCCTGCTACGGACATTCTCCCTGGCCTCGGGCCCATTGTCACAGTCAGTGGTAGGAGAAGAATACTGCACATTCCATCTGGGGTCAGGTTCTACGTCTGAAAGTGTAGTGATGCAGGCCTCAGAAACGATGAGTGAGCATGTATGGGAAGGGAGGGGCAGGCCTCGAGTCCTCAGCTCCAGGGGAACCACACAGGCTCTTTTTGTGTCTCTGAATCTCGATGAGCCGCCAAGGACTAACACTGCATCAAGTGATGACTCAATGGCATGATCTAAAGGCAAGCGATGATAACTTTGGCCACATCATTTATTCAACTACCATTTACTAGAGATCTGTCCACCCAGAGTAGGGGAAAGGGCTTATTGTTGTAGTTGCGTTCTTTGAGGGATAGCTAAAGAAACCCTGGTTCTACTGAACATAATTTAGTAAATGCGGATGGAAAAACGTCAGAACAAGGAGTCAACTTCAAAGCGTAGACTTAATGCTGTTGCTGACTTGTGTTATTTTGGAAAAGTTACATAGCTTCTCTGAGTTTTCATTTCATCTTTATTTTATTTATTTATTATTATTATTATTATTATTTTCGGTACATGGGCCTCTCACTGTTGTGGCCTCACCCGTTGTGGAGCACAGGCTCCGGACGCGCAGGCTCAGCGGCCATGGCTCATGGGCCCAGCTGCTCCACGGCATGTGGGATCTTCCCGGACCAGGGCACGAACCCATGTCCCCTGCATCGGCAGGCGGACTCTCAACCACTGCGCCACCAGGGAAGCCCTCATTTCATCTTTAAAATGTGATTAGTATTACCTAACAAGGTAATATAATAAGACTCAAATTAGTTATTATACATGCAAATGCTTGAAAAATTAGTGATAGTTATGAAACAAATGAAAATTGGCATATATGCATTGAATACGTGCTAGGTGCCTGTAGAACATGAAGAGATATGTCATAGTCTCTGACACCAAGCACCTTACAATTTAGTTACAAAGAAAGGGTACAAACACTTAAAAAGTTAAACAACACAAGGGATGAATAATATACAAACTCTAGAAATGCCATGCAGTAGTTCATGACTAATTTCCAAATGAATGACTCTGTCAGTTGTCCTAGGAGCTTAGAGGAAGACAAAACAATTGATGAGTGTGATATGTAAAGTGTGTTGGAAGAGGAATAATTTGACAGGGAGAGAGAGAGAGGGAGAGGGAGAGAGAGAGAAATTGATAAGTCAAGGACAACCCAGAATGAATATTGAATATACAGGTGTATAGGACTGATCTTTGTTTCCCCAAAATTTGTAGGTTGAAGCCTTAACCCTACATGTGACTATGCTGGAGATTAGGGCCTTTAAGGAGGTGATTGAGGTTAAATGAAATCATAAAGGTGGCACTCTGATTCAATAAAACTGGTGTTCTTGTAAAAGAGGAAGAAATACCAGAGAGAGCTTTCTCTGTCTCTCTCTGTCTCCCTCTTTTTGTCAGGAGGACACAGTGAGAAGGCCGCCATCTGCAGGTCAAGAAGAGAGCTCTCACCAACAGCTGAACCCTGCCAGAACCTTCATCTTAGACTTTCTATTTTACTGTCCAGAACTACAAGAAAAAAGTGTCTGCTGTTTAAGTTATCCAGTCTGTGGTGTTTTGTTATGGCAGCCTGAGTGGATGAAGACAACAGGAACCATGTAAATAAAAAAGAGAGGAGGACGGGATACACAGTACTCTTTAAAAGTTGGGATTGTGTTGTTGTTGTTTTTTAATTAACATTTTGGCCAGTAAGTAGATAACCTTGGAGTTTAATGTTTGGAAAATGATAGACTGAAAAGGACATAGAATAAATCAGGGTCAGGTTGAAAGTGACTTCAAATGCCACTAAGAAGTTCACATTTTATCCTGTAGCAAACGTGAATGCACCTCAAATTTTTAGAGCGGACAGTATGCTCAGTAGTAAAGCAGCACTTTAGCGAGAATAATCCTGTGAGAGTAAGAAAGCTAAATTTTAGGGGGCCTCCCTGGTGGCGCAAGTGGTTGAGAGTCCGCCTGCCGATGCAGGGGATACGGGTTCGTGCCCCGGTCTGGGAGGATCCCATATGCCGCGGAGCGGCTGGGCCCGTGAGCCATGGCCGATGGGCCTGCGCATCCGGAGCCTGTGCTCCGCAACGGGAGAGGCCACAACAGTGAGAGGCCCACATACCGCAAAAAGAAAAAAAAAAAAAAAAAGAAAGCTAAATTTTAAAGAGCAGAGACACAAGGCAAAAGGTTGTTGTAATAATTCTTTTAGAGTTTAATGCTAAGTAAAAGATCATTTTTCATCTATATCAAAAGTGAGCTTGGTAACTCACCACATACCTGTATTTCTGCCAAGAAACTCAGCAAATGCGGCCATTCGTTCCATCTTCTCATTTATTTGTTTCTCTTACTTTATTACATGGGTTATCTATTTTTTAATACATGTGTCTCCACTATCAGAATAAATATAGAGCGTTCCTATGGAAATTTTTGTAAGCTGAAATGGTGTGAAGTGAAGAAGCAATTACCTTAGGACGCATTTTGCAAATGGATGTGCAAAATAAATGAAGATAGAGCACAGATGCTCACAGACACGGTTCAAGTTCTGGCGGCTGGATGCTGAGATGCTGAGTGTATCCTGGGGAAAGAGCTTGGCGGGGCCCCTCTCACTGCTCGGGGTGCCGCCTCCATAAAGCCTCACTGCAAAGTAAATGCGGAGCGCTGTTTTCACTTTTCACCTTTTTTCATAAAAGCAAAAATTCTCTTCAGATTTCTCTTGTTTAGCGAATACAGGCACTAATGTAGGTGTTTCGTAAAAGTGAAGTGGCTAAAAAGAAGCTTCAAAAAGTGAAAGATACCTGTAGCTCTATTTATTAATTCAACAAATACGTATCAAAACCTACCAAATGTCAAGCTCTGTTCTAGGCGAACGAAGATTCCCTGCTCTTATGAGCACATCTTCTAAGAAAGAGAGACACACAATAAACATAATAAACAGGAAGTCATATATATTAGAAGTCATATAGTATGTAGTATATAACTATTATACACGTCAAGATATACTAAAGAGCTTTTACATACCCTCTATGAAAAAAAAAAAAAAGAAAAACTAGAGCAAGAAAAGTGAATTTAGATAGTGTCAGGGGAGAATAGATGGCAGTTTTAAATATGATGGTCAGGGTAAGCCTTACTGAAAAGGTGACCTCTAAGCAAAGACTTGTACCTGCATCTCATATTGTAAGTCAATATGGACATTCTTTTTAAAGAAGGAGGGTTTTAAGTAATACACAAAAAGAAAAGTTCAGTAGTTAATCATGCAGTGATAGAGGCTTAGGCCAGTGTTTTAGTGGTGGGGAAAAGAGATGAATGTAAGAGAAATTGTTAAAAATAATTGATAGTTAAATGACTAACTCACCCTTCTGTTCTCCATATTTAGAAAGGTGAGTGAGGTTTCAGACTTTAATGAATGGAAGATTTACAGCTTCATTCATGGAGTAGGGCTTTCAGTGAATGATGCTCATGCACTTGTGAAGTCTATGACCCTTGCTGAAACCAAACCAAAAGAACAACAAAAAAAGAAAAAAATATAAAAGGAAATTTTATTTGCAGTGAAAATGGAAAACAGCTACTTCCCTAAACCACAGTCTTTGAAGAATATCTGCCAAACATTCTGAAATTCAGTTGAATCAAGGAAGGTTGCTGAAAGCCAAAACAAATGAATATCTTCACATCTTGAATGAGGTATAGAATTCTCTAAAAGTAAATGAGACTCCTCATGGAGCGTGGGTGGGCTGCAGTAATAAACATCCCTGTGGGATGAAGGTTTCTTTGAAATCTGTGCTCCTAAATGGCAGAAGTCATCTGGATGTGAAGTGAAATTAAGAAGAAACAGAAAATACTAGCTCCTGCTTAAAGCCAATGGGTCATACATTAAATACATTGAATAACCTATCAGAAGATGAACAGGATGCTTAATTTTGAGCTACACAAATCTGTCTGGATCATCTGTTCACCTGAGGAGACATGTGCCACCAAGACATAGGAGGAAAAATATACACTGATGATGTGTGTAAGATAACACTTCTCATTTCAAATTGCCAATGGCCCCAGATTACTTCTGCTACTCTGTAAATTATTCTTGAATGAATAGGAGAAACAGAACTATACTCATTCAGAAATGAGTCATAGGACTTACACTTCTGTCTAATGTGGGTAACAGGGGCCAGACTTCCCCTTCACCAAAATATATGACACATGGGTTTTGAGCTGTTAGATACCAGACATTGAAATATAATGTTCATGTACAGTCAAGAAACAAACAAGGCCGGCTGTGACCGCCGTGGATGCACTGCTGAGTTGGGTTGCTTCCCAGAGCAGGAGACTTGGAAGGGTTTCCAGTGCTGGCTGGGGCCGCCTGGCTGGTGGGGCAGGGCAGGAACTGCTTTAGAGGGGCCAGCTGGCTGGGTGGATTGGGCAGGGAAATTCCTCAGTGGAACCCTGGGAAGGGGCACACGGGGTGAGCTAGGTGGTAGAGAGTGACAGAAATGGTGGCTGCCAGTGCCGGGCCAGCGAGGTCAGAGGATAGTGAAAAAACAAATGGTGCCCACCAGCACCTCCTTCCCCAGAGAAAGATCTACCAGATCCCTGTCCCTCCAGCACATGCCCTAAAATTAGTCACTGTATCTCCATTTCATAAGAGGCAGGTGCTTTTCAGGCTGCTGCCTCTGGGCTGGGAATCAGAGTGAGTGAATTTGTACTCAAGCCCCTCAAGACCAGAGTCTCAGTTTCCATAGCCCTAAGGTTCTCCCAGACAGAAGCCCCGCTGGTTTTCAAAGGCAGACGTGATGAGAGCTCATCTTCCCAGTGCAGGATCCTCCAGGCTGAGGGTCCTGAAGTGGGGCTCAGACTCCCTGCTCCTCGGGAGGACCTCCATTGTTGTGATGTCCCTCCTGCTGTGGTCACTGCTCCAGGGGTGTGGGTTCTACCTAGACTGCACCTCTGCCCCCTTCTACCCATCTCGATGTGGCCTTTACTTTACATCCTTAGTTGTAGAAAATCTGTTCTGTTAGTCTTCATGTTATTCTCAGAGAGAGTTGTTCTATATGTAGTTGTAGTTCTGGTGTGTCCTTGAGAGGAGGCGAGCTCAGGATCTCCCTACTCCACCATCTTGATTTGATCCCTGGGTAAATGTACATTTTTCTTGTCTACATCTCTTTAAAAGATAATCAATTGTTAAAGGCAAAAACATTTTTAAATGTATTTTGGGGTTTATATTGCACGTAGAATTGAATGTATGAAAATGAAAGCACAAATTCCAAATTAAAATAATGACAGACCACTACTTACCCATTATAACGGTTAAATTTTTTTTTTTAAATAACAAATGCTGATGAGGATGAAGAGCAAAGGGAACACTAGTCGTTGCTGGAGGAAATGCAAAATGGTACAACCACTTTGGAAGACAGCTGGCAGTATCTTAGAAAGCTAGACTGTAGTCTTAGCATATAGTTTAGCAATTGTGCTCCTAGATATTACCTAATTGATTTCAAAACTATGTTCACACAAAAACCTTCACACAAATGTTGATAGCAGCTTTATGTGCAAATCAAAACTACAATGAGCTATCACCTCACACAGTCAGAATGGCCATCATTAACAAGTCTACAAACAATAAATGCTGGAGAGGGTGTGGAGAAAAGGGATTCCTCCTACACTGTTGGTGGGAATGTAAATTGGTGAAGCTACCATGGAGAACAGTATGGAGGTTCCTTAAGAAACTAAAAACAGAGCTACCATATGATCCAGCAATCCTACTCCTGAGCATATATCAGGAGAAGAACATGGTTGGAAAGGATATATGCACCCCAATATTCAATGCAGCACTGTGTACAATAGCCAAGACATGGAAGCAACATAAATGTCCATCGACAGAAGAATGGATAAAGAAGTGGTACATATATACAGTGGAATATTACTCAGCCATTAAAAGCAATGAGATAATGCCATTTGCCACAACATGAATGGAACTGGAGACTATCATACTAAGTGAAGTAAGTCAGACAGAGAAAGACAAATATCATGTGATATCACTTACATACAGAATCTTTAAAAAAATGATACAAATGAACTTATTTACAAAACAGAAACAGACCCACAGACTTAGAGAATGAACTTATGGTTACCAGAGGGGAAGGATAGAGGGAAGGGATAGATTTGGAGTTTCAGATTGGTATGTACACACTGCTATATTTAACATAGATAACCAACAAGGACCAACTGTATAGCACAGGGAACGCTGCTCAGTACTCTGTAATAACCTAAATGAGAAAAGAATTTGAAAAAGAATAGATACATGTACGTGTATAACTGAAGCACTTCGCTGTACACCTGAAACTAACAAAACATTGTTAATTAACTATGCTCCGAAATAAAGATTTAAAAAAACAAAAAAGGCAAAAAATACAAAAAATATTTTAAGCTCCAAAGCATTGAATAAATTCTGAGATGTGATTTGTGAGGAAAAATAAATAAATAAATGAAAACTATGGTCACATAAAAATTTTCATGCAAATGTTCATAGCAGCTTTATTCATAATCATCAAAAACTGGAAGCAATCAAGATGTTCTTCAACTGATGAATGGATACATGAACTGTGGTACTTTCATACAACAGAATATTATTCAGTAATAAAAAGAAATGAGCTATCAAGCCATGTAAAGATATGAAGAAAACTTAAATGTATATTGCTAAGTGAAAGAAGCCAGGATGAAAAGGCTACATATTGTATGATTCCAATTATGTGATATTCTGGAAAATACAAAACTACAGAAACAATAAAGTGATCATTGGCTGCTAGGAGTTTAGGGAGAAGATGGAAGGAAGAATAAGTGAAGCTTAGGAGATTTTTAAGGCTGTAATACTGTTTTATATGATACCATCATGGTGGACACACTCCATTATTTATTTTTCTAGACCCATAGACGTGTACTAGATTTTTATGCCACTTAAAAGTATCTTTTAGGAGGCTGAAGGATTTGAGGAAGGAATGCAGACTATGCCAATGAAATCTGTTTTACAAATGTATGAAACAACCTCGCTGAAGTAGATGCATGGAATAGGTGCTGATCTCAGTATCTCCAGAAGTGTGTAGAGCCTGTAAGACTAAATGCAAAAGGAACTACAAATAATTACTGCACTCTTGTTGATAAAGTTGTTTCCTATGGGACTATGGCTGACAATTTTGATGATGTTATACTTGTGTACGGGAATGGGAACATACAATAAATATATGGTAGAAGCCAGGTTTCTCCCAGTTGGAGTGGGAAATTACAGGTTAGGAAAGGAAGAGGTTGAATGATCCATGTGGCAATGGATTAGAATTGGAGACATCAGTATAAATTTACATTTAGCTTAATATAGATACATATAGTTACATATAGAAATATTTATAGATATGTGTATATACACAGATTCATATAAACACAGAGCATACTTTTTTCTCTGTCAGCTGAGAAGGGCTAAAAGGAATGACAGACAGCAAGCACATCCAGCCCGAGATCTTGTTGTCTAGTACATCCTCTAATAAAAGGAACAAGCGCTTCATGGAGAAATGACTGATTCTAGAACTGGGCAGAAAATATCCATGATGAACTTAGAGCATCTTGTAGTGCCAGAGAGTAAGGAAATGCTTAAAAAACAACCACAGACAAAACCCTCACACATTGATGGCGTAGGCCAGAGGAGCTGAGGCAACAATTAAAAGAGCTCCCAGTGGCCAAAACTGGAACAATTTGAGCAAAAAGTTAAGTAAAGCAGCGTTGGATTATAGCCCAAAGTATAAAATAAATATCCGTCAGTCCATTATAATACAAATAAAATTAGTTGGATAAAATGATAAGTGGGAGAGAAGAGACAAATGTCCCATGCAGAAGAATTCCAAATAATTTATGTAGCTACACTGTCCTCAAGGACATAGCACCCCACTCCTTAGGTGTGGGCTGCACATAGTTTCTTCCATTCAAAGTGTACAGTGTAGAAAGCGGGAAAAACAGTAAATAAACCTGACCACCACTACCTCAGCCAGATGATCAAGGCCAACACAATCGTCATAAATGATGTTGGTAATATGTACACTTGATATGACAAAAATGGTACTTTACCTCCCAATAACCCATAACCCCAGTCATGTCATAAGAAAGGCATTAGACAAATCGCAATAGTGGGGCATTCTTCAAAATGCCTGACTGGTACTCCTCAAAACTTCCAAGGTCATCAAAAACAAGGAAAATCTGAGAAAGCCTAAGAAGACATGACAACTCACTCAGCTCTCTGCCTCCTGCTGGTCCTGGTGAGGAAGGAATAGAAAGGATACCCAATGCCCAAGCTGGGAATTATTGCTCGATCAGCCTGTCCCAAGTGAGAAATAGCTGTGGCTATTGCTCAGTTTCTACGTTACAGCACTTCACACCATGGACAGCAGGAAAGGGTGGGGCAAAGATCCCAGAGCGTTTAGGGAACACCGACATCATGGGAACCAAAACCGCCTGGACAGCAATAATAATAACTGCTGACACTTATTGATAACTTACTATGGGGAAGCTACTCTCCTCTGTGATTTATATAGCTTTACCTCTTTGATACTTAGTTTTTAAAAACCCATTAGGTACATATATTATTAGATCCATTTTGCAGATGGGGAGACATACTAGGATGTTACAAATGGTTCCTGAACAGAGTTGGAAGCAGAGCTATCGAAGAGAATCCGGGAGTCTGTTTTCATGGCAAATTGAATGTTATAAATTCGCTCACACAGTCATGGAAACCAAATGATCAAAATAAGGGTATCTGATTAAGGGTAAGCAGCAGTTTGAAACTAGCATAAGATTTAATTTTTGAGAATATCTTATTGTTTTTAATATTCTTTTGCCTTTCTTCTCCAAGAAAAGAGTTAACTTATAAGTATAAAATTTCTCTAATTTCGCTTCTGTTGTCAAATCCATGAGTAATTTGTGCAGAAACTGGGAGCCCTTTGGGGGGGTGGGCGTCTATACTCACTTTTGTGTTCCCAGTGTCCAGAATATACTTAATAATGTTTTTGAAGTGTTAATATTTTCTAAGAAAATAAGAACATCTTATGGGGTTAGTTTTCATAGGAAGCCCCAGAAATAATTGTTTTCACTAATGAGTCTAATCCAAGTACTGTATACTTAAGACTTGAGCTTGAATCAGTGCTAAGGCCCTTCTCTTATAGTTAATTGAATAAAATGTCTGAAGCTTCAGACTTGTCTAAACTTCAATTCCCTTTACTGCTCTAGCTTTATTGCTTCTAGAACAACTATCTCTATGTGTTCTCCCACTGGGAGTGCTCTCACATAATTTAGTTCTCCCTTCCCAGAATTACAAATGCTAAAAACTGGAAATGATCTTGTCTGGGGCATGTGAATATATGTGCTCATGAGAAATCAACCCAGCTGGGAATATCCACTCAGGCCATAACTTTAAATCCACTGTGTGCTGAGGCTCCATGGTAGGGTGAAGGCTGCATATGCTAACAGAGCCATTGTTTCCCCAAATTTCTGATTCTTATCCAAGCAAATCCACTGTGTTCTAATCTATTATGTTGTCATAAGAAACGTGCAACATTACAATCTGGTACATCTCTAAGTGTCTTTAGGGGATTCTTTGTTTGTGTCAATTTCTTGGCTTTTTCCTATAAGTCAGATGGATATAACTACCTCAAGCAGAACTCCTGGGAAAATCTCTCCATGATCAGGCTTGTGGGAAAGTTTAGGACCAGGTGGTATTAAAAAAATTATGATAATTTCCCTCAGATGCCCTTTAAACAAGCCAGCCTCCTGGAATACGAGAGAAATGGGATTTGTGTCCTAGCCCTCTTAAAGCCTTGTCTGTAACTCTAGGTCTAGAAGGCAGTGTGTGTGTGTGTGTGTGTGTGTGTGTGTGTGTGTTTCTGGTACTTCAGTAAGCAAATTACTTCAGCACAGGACCTTTCCTCTTAGGTTCTACCTGCTGTCATCCAATGAAACTTTACATATTTACAGTTTTGTCTATTATTATACAGCTTATCATTATATAGTTTATCATTGTGATTATATAGCTTATCATTCGGTTATATACTGAACTGAACTTGAGTCCACTCGCCTGCCACACAGCAAAGCCAATTTACTGACACTGGCTTGTGGTGAAGGAAAGTACAGCATTTATCTGCAGAGAACCAAGCAAGGAGAATGGGCAGCTCATGCTTAAAAAACTCAAACTCCCTGATGGCTTTCAGGGAAGGGTTTTTAAAGGCAATATTTGGGGGTGAGGGCTGCAGGAAGCATGACTTTCTTCTGCTTGGTTGGTGGTGAGGTAACAGGGTGGTGTTTCAGGAATCTTAATCATCAACCTTCTGGTTCCAACAGTCTGGTGTCTAGTGCTTGTGGTCATCACGTAGTCACCATCCTCCTCGTTGGTGGTGGGCAGAGGGAAGGGGGGTGGGTGTCTAGTTCCTGCAGAACAACTCAAAGATATGTGTCAGATTGTATGTATGTCCCTTGAGGAAGAATTAGGACTCTTCTGTCACTGAACTATTGTCATTACTTTTCTTGTTTAACTACTTTTCCTTTGTTCCTGCATTCCCTTACATCCCTAATTAGTAATTGCTTGTACAGGGGCTCTTTGGAACTCAGGGAAGACATAGGAGACTAAAGCCTTCTTCTACAAACAAGAAATGGGGAGAGGGGTAGCATGGAGGGGCTTTTGTACTCAGGATCGCCCTGCAGAGTCCTGCTAGTTTTTTTAAGGTCTCATGTTGTGTTTCTAAAAATTCAGTTATGTGGGGATTTAGAAGAAATTTTATGTGACATCCATTTGCTGCAATGCCAGATTAGAGATTTCTTTTTAGTCAGATAAATTTAAATATTGCTTGGCTTTGCACCCTCACATTCTTTTCTTCCACCACAGCATTAACATTATAAGAAACTTTATCTCAAGTAGGAAAATGGAAAGTTTTGGGTTTTTTTTTTTACAAGAACTTAATCATGGAAGACTTATTCACAGATGCACATGAATCAGAATATGCCTTCTGATCATGCAAAGAAGTTCATCTCATCTCCCTTAGCATCTTAAAAGCTTATGTGAGTCCCAAGTTAAAAGAAAAGACAAATTCTACTGCTGGCCTGGCGTTTTACAAATCTACCCAAACAGATTAGAAAAAAGATCTATCAGTAATCCAAGAACCCTGGAATTTGGAAATTCTCAGATGACTGCAGTTGTGAGCTTTCGCCAACTCTTGTAGCTTAGCAGCCAACTGATTCCACAAGGGAAACATCTAATACCTGACTCTTCTCTCTTATCCCTTGCACCCAATTGGTCAGAAAGTTCAAATTAACTCTTTAACATAGGTTTTACCCTTCCATCCAAACTACCATCACCTCAGTCCATGCCTTCCCATCTCTTTTCTGGGCTTTTCCACAGTCTACTTCTATCAGTGCTGATCCAAGTCTTCTTTTCATGGAGTTGCCAGTAACTTTCCTCAGAAAATAAATACAAATGTTACTGAACACAAGTTCATGTGACTGATGCACAGTGAGGCCATACAAACCAAAACGTTGGAGTTTAGAGCAGAGAAAGGTTTATTGTAGGGCCAAGCAGGGAGAACTGGTGGGTCATGCCTCAGATAACCCCAGACTCCCCGAAGGGTTTCAGCAAACCATTTTCAAAGGGCAGGTGAAGGAGGGGGGGGGGTCACAGGGCGTGTAATCAGCTCATACACAAGTCTCTGATTGGTTTATGTTGAGGTCACAGGGCATCATTATTCCTTAGGTGCCAGTAGGTCTGGGGGCTCATGATCATCAAGTAGTTAATTTCTTCCCTTTTGATGGTGGTTTCAGCATCTATAAAACAACTCAGGACGGGTGCACCAGATATATTATCTAGGTACTTCAGAGAGGAGATACAGCAGAGGATATGGGGGAAGGGTCCATCCCGGAAAGACCACATAGGGTCCTGCTCAGTTACACAAAAAACAAAAACAAAAACTAACCATGTTACTTCTCTAAGAAACACTCTTAGCAACCTGTTGTCAATGCCTGTCATGCCTCTCAATTTGAGGGTCTTGTGTGTCTCCAGAGACAAAATGGGTGTACTTTGTGACTCAGAGCCTGGGACACTTTTCTGGAATGTTCATTCAGCCAAAATTCAGAACCAACATATTGCCTGCCTCTTGGGCATCAGGCATAGTAAATTTTCCTCAATAAATTATAATTTCACATATTATCAAATTAAAAACCATAACAAAAAATTAAAGCCAATGAAACAGATGATTGCAGGTAAATTTGACTTTTTCACTGGGAAGTCTTAGGCTACAGTCTCAGGTTCCCTCGAGCATGGAAGTGCCCTTCCTCTACTGTTAGCAGTACTTTGGAAAATTATAAAGACAAATTTCTCCACTGGGACCTCAAAGTTCTTCAAAATCGACTCAGATTACATTTCCATTGTCGTCTATCAGCTTTCCGCGGTTTTACAGATATAAAACAGAGCCTTGCACAAAGTTCAGCCCTGTAGGTGTTGTGAAATCTGCTTTCAATGTCCTTCACCTTCTCTTTCTCAGACTCACATTCATTCTTCAATATTCACTTCACATGTCACTTCCATGGGAACTTAATAATTCCCTCAATCCAATTAGTTGCTTGCTTTTTGTCTCACAGAAAAAACTTGATCACAATTTTTTTGCAGATTTGTGTCAGGAAGAATTGTGACAGACCTGAGGGCAGTTGGGGCAGAGATTTGCTCATATCCTTTATAGTGAACTCTTCTAGGTTGTCTGTGCTTTTCACACCTCTGAGCTGTTTAAGACTTTTAATAGTGAGAATGATTCTTTTCAGGAAATACAAACAAATTGGGTCCTTGTGGAATGTATTCAATAGTTGACTATTGTCCTGTGGCTAGACCAGTGTTACATGGACTTACAGATATGTTTTAACATTCCTTGTTGACTATATTTGTATAGTTTTTTAAAAAATTATGCTCTGAACTGATTGTAACACCTTACCAATTCCCTTATTAATTAACAAATTTAATAAAATCTTTTACATTTGCTCATTTTACATTTTTGAGAGCCATACTTTTATCTTAAAAAAAAACACTATCCTGGACTTCCATGATGGCACAGTGGTTAAGAATCTGCCTGCTAATGCAGGGGACGTAGGTTCAAGCCCTGGTCCGGGAAGATCCCACATGCTGCGGAGCAATGAAGCCCGAGCGCCACAACTACTGAGCCTGTGCTCTAGAGCCCACGAGCCACAACTACTGAAGCCCGTGCTCCTAGAGCCCGTGCTCTGCAACAAGAGAAGCCACCGCAATGAGAAGCCTGCGCACCACAAGGAAGAGTAGTCCCCGCTCGCTGCAACTAGAGAAAGCCCACATGCAGCCAATAATAAATAAATAAATTGGAAAAAACCCCACTATCCTTTAACATGCATATACTTTAGTATTATAATGGCTATTTCTTCCACTAAATTGCAGTTTCCTTAGAAGCTTGATTAGTGCTTAATACATGTTAAGCAAAAGCAAAGAATAAATTCAAAATTCACTTTGTGCTTTTGGATGTGACCAGAAATAAGGAGAGTAACTCAGTTGTTCATCACATTTTTAAAAGTACAGACCTCTCTTGAGAATCTATTGAAAGTGTGAAACTTCTTACCAGAAAAGTGCACTTATGTGTAGACAAACACAACACAATGGTAGGGGAGCAGAATTTACCACCTCAAAATATGTGTCTTTTGCATGAGGGTTATTTTAGGCTGTTTATCATTTAAGAAACAGCAGACATGGGAGGAGCTCTGAAAATCAAAGAGAAGTTACCCTTTTGTAAGAGACATTTACAGGACAAGGAAAACCTCCATTTATGAGTGTCTCCTTCCCTGTACCAGGAAGAGGGGAATGACCGTATCTCTAGAAACTCTTATCAATGGCCAAGGCAAGGACTTAAATCTGCCTAACACCCTCGCCAGAGTTTCCTGTGCTTTTCCTGGGCACCTCCCATAACGGACTCCTGTTCCCTCCACATCTTATTTTGTCTTCAGCTGAAGATAGTTTTAAGATGATGACTTTGCACACTTGGGCAAGTTACTGTTTTCCTGGGTCCCTCCCATGTTGTATAGGAGATATACATGACATTAAACTTGGGTTTTCTCCTGCTCATCTGTCTTATGTCAGTTTGGTGATGAGACCAGCCAAGGAACTTAGAAGGGAAGAAGGAAATGTTTTCCTCTCCAACACAGTGCATGTAATTTTAGTGATTTAATGGTATTTCCAAGTTCATTCAGGCCCCACCCACCTGTTAAAAACAGCTTTAAACGCTGTGAGTTGTTTAAGCTTTGTAAAGTGTGCCACGTCGGAACTCCATATCCTCAGTTTTATCGCTTTAGCTAAGAAAAACAGTTCAGCAAAACAAAACAGCAGATTCTGTCTCACTTTATTATCACAGTGTTATAATAGTCATAACAGCAAACATTCTCTAGTTTATGGCAGGGAAGCTTTTAAATATTCCTATTCTGAGCCAGTTCCTCCACAATTGCTTAAGAACAAATGACTAACTATAATTCAAATACATGGATAAAGATGATACATACAGAATATGGATGCCATAAAAAAATACAAAGAGCTACAGCTTTTGGAAAGAAATCAAATACCCAGTTAGAAAAAGGACTAGGGACATTTGCCTTCTCAAGATGTTTTATTTTTGTGAGAAACATGTTAGGAGTTGATGAAATAAAATTCGTATCTTGAGGCAAAACAAGAGAAAATTAAAGAAAAATTTGTTCACTGCCTGTTTGGGCCTCACCTCTCCCCTCTGGTGTGCATCGTGCATCTGCTTTATGTCTTAACCAGACCTCCCCAGTGGCAGAAATACCTGCTCAACCATAAAGATCCATTTTTCTTCTTCTGGCCCCAGCCATGTAACTCCTTAGAAGATGGCATTACTTAACATATGACCTTATTAATAGTACTAGCTTTATTACTTGTACTCTGCCTATTTGATAAGATTATTGTTTCTTGTGTGAGATAAAATTCATATTTTATAGCAAGACAAGAAAAATTTAAACATAAAAATATTTCTCTGTCCTTTGGCCTCCTCTCTCCCCCCCTACTATGCACTGGGTGTCTGCATTAGGCATCTACCAAACCTCCCCCATTGGCAGAAATACCTGCTCAACCATAAAGAGCAACATTCTCCCAACATCAACAAGACAGCTCCTTAAAAGATAACATTCCTTCTTGATCTTATAAGGGGCCACGTGAAGCTTAGCTCTGGACGGTGTAAAATGTCAGTAATACGTCAGTTAATGTACTGCCTTCTGTCTCCAAAAACTTATATAACTGTGCCTTGACTTCTAACAGGTGGAACAATTCTCGGTGCTTTCTGAGATGCTCTTCCCAGGTTATAATCCTCAAATTTACCTCAAGTAAAGTTTTCCATTTCTTTCTTAGATCGACTGATTAATTTTTTTTTTTCGGTATGCGGGCCTCTCACTGCTGTGGCCTCTCCCGTTGCGGAGCACAGGCTCTGGACGCACAGGCTCAGCGGTCATGGCTCACGGGCACAGCCGCTCTGCAGCATGTGGGATCTTCCCAGACCGGGGCACGAACCTGCGTCCCCTGCATTGGCAGGCGGACTCTCAACCTGTGTGCCACCAGGGAAGCCCCCCGACTGATGAATTTTTTGTTGACACTTGTAGTACCAAATGTGTGACTGAGCCTCCAAAAAAAGTAGTGACAACTAGGCAACTTGAAGGGACTGATCAAATGTAAGGTCCTATAAGATCAATGATTGTAATAGTGTAACTCTGGATATGGGAAGAAGCAACAAGGGGGAACCCTTTCCAGGACCATTACAGACTAGTAAGACAGGCGGCCCAGATGCTTTTGGCTACTATTGACATGGCCTAGTTCAATAACAGCACACTGAGTGGCCCATCAGTGAAATCCTTGCCTGACCTGGGAATAAGCATTCCTAGCACCATGGGACAAACTGGTCATGAAATACCTCCCAAATCTTGGTAGAAATTAAGACCAAAAGGGAGGGGATTATAAAATAAAGAATGTTGCCCACCACCCAGTTCTACAAGAGTCAAGTCATTAGCCATGGCAGTCGCTGACCTATAGCACACGCTGAAAGGGATTCAGGGTGAAAATCAGGATAAGGCACTCTGTGCTCTAGGAAAACTGGCAGAACTGGCCCTCGGGTAGATGCATATTTTCAGGAGAAAATTTTATGAGCCCAGTTTTTCCTACCTTCCCATACTTAGAAAAGCACTAAAGCCATTAACTAAGATATCTGTTCTTCGAGACTCATAATAACCTTCTATCAAAATGTGTGCCTCATTGCACACACCCTTTCACCAAAATCACATATATACTGGCTTCTCCCTCTAGTCTTTGGAAGCCCTCAGAGCTTTCTGAAAGACTGTTACCTGGGTGAAAATCCTCAGATTGGGGCTTCCCTGGTGATGTAGTGGTTAAGAATCCGCCTGCCAATGCAGGGGACACAAGTTCGAACCCTGGTCTGGGAAGATCCCACATGCCGTGGAGCAACTAAGCCCGTGCGCTACACTACTGAGCCTGTGCTCTAGAGGCCTGCAAGGTACAACTACTGAGCCCACGTGCAGCAACTACTGAAGCCTGCGTGCCTAGAGCCTGTGCTCCACAACAAGAGAAGCCACCACACCACAACGAAGAGTAACCCCCTCTCGCCGCAACTAGAGAAAGCCCATGTGCAGCAACGAAGACCCAACGCAGCCAAAAAAATTTTAAAAAAAGAAATCCTCAGATTGGCTTGAATAAAAATTTCCATTTCTTTCTTAGACCTATTGATTAATTTTTTTTAATGGATAGGATTCTATGTATACTGTTCTGGGAAGTTACATTATCTGGTGAAGAAGAAAATAAAATCCAAGTCTCCCAACTAACTTAGAAATATAGGCTCTGCTCACTATTATTACCTCAACATGATATTCTTGTTTATAAAAATGAATATTTAACATCCTAGGGAGACTCTTAACCAATATAATTGGATAGGAACCCAAAGCTTAGTTAATCATTCTCCTTATTTTCAAAGAGAATGCTTAATTATAGTGGAATAGATAAGATTCATTCCTTTTTGTTGGAAAGGAATTCTATATTGTTAACTTTATGCATTATTTATATGGTGCTCTTACTTTTTACTTCCTTTGACTAAAATAAAATGAATAAATATATACTGAACTTCATCCTGAGCATGGCAATTTGACGTCATTTTCTGTTCTTGAATTAACCTTCGTGGTATCTGTGGAGCTGACTAGCAACAGTTCAAGGGAATGCAACAGCCCTGCTTGCAGAAAAATCATGCCCAGGAAGCAAACACCATTTTAAGGCATTTTGGAAGTAATATAGTCCATTGAAAGTGGTTTCATGTACTCACTGCTATGATCCAATTACAGTTTTCTTTAGCAAAATCTATAGCTTTAGTGCTTATTAAATCATGTATGTTAGTAAACCCTATTTTGAAATTTTGATGCATTTTTCTTAATCGAGTTAGGATCTATCAGTTCTCTTACTGAGTTCTGATTTAAGTTGCTATGATCATTTCAAGAACTATATTCAATGACAGAATATAGAATTAGATACTATTTATTCCTCAGGGCCTTCTAATACTTGGTGAGCCAATGAAAGGATCCTCCTTCCTAGATAGTTTGCTAAGCATTTATAAGAATAGAAAAAAGTTAGTAGTACTTCTATTTATATACATAATCAGCCTATTAAAATTTTATTTCTATTTCCTCCTCTCTCCTGAAGAGTTCAAGGAAAATCAGTGAGAGATTTTTCTCAGCCTGGGGAGAGGGTGAGGAGGGTGTTCCTTTATTTTTTAGATGCCTAGGATAGCAGAGATATTCAGATAGGCAATCAGCTGATCCTCCAAGTGTGGATCAGAGGTCACTTTTCAATAAGAGGCCTCATGAAACAGATATCCTCATGGATATTCATTCTTTGTTCTTCTTCGGCCCAGACCCATTATTCTTTTTCTTTGTCTTCTTCCACTTTTTGGGGAAGTTGCCTTCCAGATTAGCCTCTTCTCTCAACACTTAGGTAATTGTTGCAATAGTTACAGTGATATGTTCTCGTTAGGTGAGTAAACAACCGACTAATTACATGAACTATTTGTGGTATTTGGATAGTTGAGTATTTTATTGTCTCCTTCTTGCCCCTTTGTTTTTCAAGTATTCTTACATTTCTAATTGCTGCCTGTGTGTAATTTTTTTATGTGAGTTTTCCAAGTACTATATTAACAGCTCTTATCTATGTTCCCTTTTATACCTCTTCCCTTAAGAACTGTCTCCAAACTCATGTTTTCAATTAATATGTTATATTTAGGTGGTTCTCAAAACTGCAGTGTTATGGACTGAATTGTGTCTGCCCCCAATTTATGTGTTGATTTCCCAAAATCCCAGAACCTGAGAATATAACCACATTGAGAGATAAGGTCTTTAAAGAGGTGATTAAGTTAAAATAAGGCTGTGAGGGTCAGGGTCTAATCCAGTAGGACTGGTTCTTATAAGAAGAGGAAGAAACACCAGAGTGTATGGTACAGAAAAAAGGCCATGTGAGGACACAGCTAGAAGGTGACCACCTGCAAGTCAAAGAAAACCCCTCGGAAGAAACCAATGCTATGCTATCATTTGAACATGTCCCCCCCAAATTCCCACATGAAATCCTAATCCCCAAGGTGATAATATTAAGAGGCAGGGTATTTGGGAGGTGATTAGGTCATGAAAGGGATGAATGGGATTGGGGTCCTTAAAAAAGAGACCTCAGAGAACTTGCTTGCCCCTTGCACCATGTGAGGACCGAGGAAGAAGTCACAGTCTGCAACCCAGATGAGGGGGTTCACCAGAACCCAACTGTGCTGGCACCCTGATCTTGGACTTCCAGCCTCCAGAATTGTGTAGTTACAGTGATGGCAGCCTGAATGGACTAAGACACCTGCTGATACCTTGATCTAGGACTGTGAAAAAACAAGTTTCTGTGGTTTAAGCCACACAGTCTGTGGTGTTTTGTCATGGGAACTCTAGAACACTAATATTAATAATAAGCTGCAGGGCTTCCCTGGTGGTGCAGTGGTTAAGAATCTGCCTGCCAATGCAGGGGACACAGGTTCAAGCCCTGGTCCGGGAAGATACCACATGCCACGGAGCAACTAGGCCCGTGAGCCACAACTACTGAGCCTGCGCATCTGGAGCCTGTGCTCCACAACAAGAAAGGCCATGATAGTGAGAGGCTCGCACACCGTGGTGAAGAGAGGCCCCTGCTTGCCACAACTAGAGAAAGCCCTCGCACAGAAACGAAGACCCAACACAGCCAAAAATAAATAAATAAATAAATTAATAATAATAATAATAATAATAATAATAATAATAAGCTGCAGCTTTACATTTCTAGAAATCTTCTGAATATCTTCAACACCTCCCAGTTCAATTCCAGATGATTTCTACATAGTTGGTATGGTCTTTAACATCTTTTTCCCAATGAGGCTTGAAATTCCTGAGCACCTCTTCTGACTGGTATCCTGAAATACAATTCTGACATTAACCACCTGGTTTAACCTGTGTCATGTTCCACAGGTTAAAGGGCATGGTCCCCGGGTTTCCCTGGTGGCGCAGTGGTTGAGAATCTGCCTGCCAATGCAGGGGACACGGGTTCGAGCCCTGGTCTGGGAAGATCCCACATGCTGTGGAGCAACTGGGCCCGTGAGCCACAATTACTGAGCCTGCACGTCTGGAGCCTGTGCTCAGCAACAACAGAGGCTGTGATAGTGAGAGGCCTGCTCACCGCGATGAAGAGCGGCCCCCCACTTGCCACAACTAGAGAAAGCCCTCGCACAGAAATGAAGACCCAACACAGCCATAAATAAATAAATACATTAAAAAAAAAAAAAAAGGGCATGGTCCCCAACAGAACTATCCTCACTTCAAACACCAGCCACACTTTAGGGTCTCCAGGTTGCCCACACTTCTGTCCAATTGGATACAACTCAGTGGTTCTTAGGATTCCCTCAGGTTCAATAATTTGCTAGAAAGACTCAGAGAACTCAGGAAAGTGTTATGATTACAGCATTATTATAAATAATTCAAATCAGAACCAGCCAAGGGAAGAGACACATTAGGCAAGGTCTAGAAGGGTTCCTGATGCAGAGCTTCTGTGCCCTCTCTCTATAGAGTTAGTATTCATCACTTTCCCACAATGGCTTCACCAACCAGGAAGCTCCACGGAGCTTCAGCATCCAGAGTTTTTATTGGGATTTCACTATGCAGGCATGATGGATTGAATCATTGGCCACATGACTGAACTCAATCTATAGTCCCAACTTTCTACTCACCTGTTCTGTTCTTTCTGGGGATCAGCCCAAAACCTGAGTCACCTCATTTCTTAGCATAAATTCAGGTGTGATCCCACAGGCTCATGAATAGTAAAGATACTCCTATTACTTGGAAAATTCCAAGGATGCAGAGTCGTCCTTCCAGGAAACAGGGATAAATGCCAGTCAAGTTCTTTATTTTACAACTGCAATCTTTGACTTTATTCTTATTTTGTGACACAATACTCAATTAGTTACCATATTGAACAGTTTCTTAAATAATCCAGTAATTCTCAGACACTGTTTCTTATTTCCAAGCTACTTCAGACTCTATTATGCCTTGCTTAGACTACTGCAATGGCTTCCAAGATAGTTATTTCTCTTTCAGTTTGCCACTGTCCCTATTTTAAACACCACAGTCAAATTAATTTTCAAGGCAAATTTTCAATTGTTTTGCTACATTTCCAAAAACTCTCTGCTTTTCAAAAATAAATCCTATTTTTTCAATCAAAGTTTTCTATCTGACCTTGCCACACAGTTACAGCCTTAATTCAAAAATGAACTACTACTTAATTTTGACACATTATAATTACCTACAGGCCACATAGTATATATAGTGTTTACTGGAGTGAATTTAGAATCAGATAGATCTTGATTCAATAAGAAAGACTGAATTTATTTACTAGCTGTTTCACCTTACTCAAGTAACTTAACCTCTCTGTGCCTTGGCTCTCTATTTTATTAAATGGATATAATGCTTATGTCCCGGGAATACTTTAGAGATTAAGTGATGTAAGATATAGGAGTGTCTGGCACTAAGAAAAATATCAACCACCAGGAGCTACTTTTATTTTTATTTTCTTCCTCTAGAATGCCTTTTCTCCATCCCCACAGGGAGGTTTCCTATCCATCTTGCTATATCCAATTCAGAGATTTCCTCCTTTCTGAAGTTCTTCTTAACCCCCCCACCCCCCGCACCAAACCAACCAGATGTGAGTTCTTTCTTTCAAACTGCATAGCACTCTCCGTTCCTTGCAGGTCATTTTCATGATGTTTTGTTTATAAGGTCAGTGTTATAATGTCATTCTGCCTCCTCACAACGTTGGGTTATATGGTCATTGAAGGCAAGGGTTATCCTATGCATCTTAAATTTCCCATGGCTCTAGGCACAGTCCTCACACTTGATGGTCATTGTTGGATTGAGTCATCTGTAATTTAAAATTTGTGAAAGACTTTTTCATATGAAATGCATTAACTTAAATGTTAGAACTAAAAAATCCAGGAGTACCTTATTCTCTTATAGTAATAAAGATATTTTCTCTCCTTTTTTTCCTGTAATAGTATAGATAATGTCACAATTTTTCTGTGCATCTTTTGCTTTAAATACATACATACCCGTAAACAAAAGAACTATTTATTTTTTTAAATCTACTAGATTCATGGCTTTATTTCTAATTTTCAAAATAAATTTTTAATTGGGAGGATAGTATGCACCCTTACAGATGCAAAAATAAGAGTTTGAGAAGTGAAGTGAACTTTCCTAGGTTGCTTAGTAAGTGAGTTGCACAGCCAGGTCGCAAATGCAGGTCCATCTGACCCTAAAACCCATCCCATTTCCAACATACATTATATTGCCTCTTGGCAAAATTCCTACATACTGCAGTACAACACATGTAAAGGAAACAGCCTCTAGGCTAAAGGCTCAGTTAAACCTTTAAAAACAAACAAGTCAGTGGAGTGAGTGACAAAATAAAAACAGAAATGTGGTAATGCTTCCCAGGGCTCGCAGTGATATTGTGTGGACATGAAGTGATTAAATACCTGCACCCTCTAAGAAAGGCTGAATTCACTCTGGGAACACAGGACTCATGTCTTGGGCATGCCTTGGCTGAGAGCCAAGCTGGAGGAACTCTAAAACAATGGAGATATTGATTGAAAACCATCTCTGAGTTGGAAGCACTGAGTTCAGTTAGAACACATAGGAAGGAGACTGGCTTTCTTCGGATGGTAATTTGGTAAATATGATTAATATTGATGACATTTTATGCAAGGTAGCTGAAGCTTGTGAATTGCTGGGCCAGTTACAGCAACTATGTCTATCTCTCTGGTTATAAGCATGTTGAGTCTATGTCCTGAAACATCTAAAATTCTTTTTGAGCAGTGTTAGAGATCCAGTGGGATAGGGCATGTCTAATTCCCAGTCAAGTCATTGGGAATCTTATTTATGGTTAGATATGCATGAATGAATACTAGAGCCATGAAGTAAAGATACACTTGTGATTGGCACACTCAGACAGTGGAAGATAACCCTTGTCTATGAACGTTATGGACTCCAGAGTGTTCCATGGGGCAGGCTCATCTGCTTAAGTGCATATAAAAGTCCATCCCAGGAACTGCCCATCTGGGACTTCCTGGGCGACTGAGACCGAACTCCTGAGATAGCAACAGTCACCCCGTAGACATTTAGGCTTTCCCTGACCAGCAAATAAAACTCATGTCCAATACTGGAGGTCCTAATTTCAATCCAAGTAAACCCAAGGGTATTTTCTCCTGGGGTTGCATGAGTGTGAAGAGGTTCTCATGCAAAAGACAAACCCATTAGAAACTGCCTCTTCCACTTAACTCAAAATGAAAAGTTTGCATAGTTAGACAAGTAGTACAGACTCTACCTCTTGACTGGATGTCAAGCTGTCCGGTGACTGTGTATTCAACTAATTCTTCCTAGTGAGCAAACAGAAGTGTGTTTGTATAAGGAACGATGCAGGTGAAGCTAAAATAAACCATTCTTATTTCACTTCACAAATATTATCTTTGTCTCGCAATATTTTCTTGCAACATTATTATATACTAATACTACTTGAACGACATGATTTAAATTTATGTCCTAAAAATAGTCTGTAAGCACTGAGTTATTTTATAGTATGCTTAGACCACTTGACTCGTTCTTTTCTCTCTTGTACAGGCTTTTATTCTATCTAAATTCCTACTTAAAATCCTTGGTTAATTCTATTGACTACGGGAAAATCTCCTCTTTTAAAATATATTTGTTTTTGGAGAGTCATAAAATTCTTGTTGGATTTCCAGTTTTGACAATGCGACACAGAGACAGTTCTACATTTGAATATCTCTTGAAGATTACTCCTAACACCAAGAGAAACACACATACACACAACATAGACAAAATTAAAGACATTTGTAGAGAGTTGGGGAAATAGTATAAATAAAATTAATTCCTCACTTAACAGCCAAGAGTCAACCCTTTGTTTTAAAAGCCGATAAATCAGGTAATTAAACTGTGTTTTTTTAATGTCATAAAGCTAAATACTGTGAGAACCAAGAAAGTAATATGATCAACTATTACATAGGCAGTGGCCAGAAGAAAGAAAAGGAAGGCGACAGAAAGCAAGTAGGAGATGCTCATTCCTTGTGGCCTCATACTGGATAGTCATTTGATACCTATCAAAATAAATAAAAGATTAAATATATTATATTAAATTATAGTTAGAGAAGTAACTGCTAAGGGTTACTTAGTGTTTTTTGTTCTGAATTCCTTTTAGGGTGCGTTGTTCGTCAGCGACTACAGTGGCTAATGATTTAGCCCTTGTAGAACCAAACAATGAGCAGCATTCTTTGTTTTACATACATATACACACACAGAGTGGGAAGACCTCTAAACGTATGATTTAAAAAGCAGAAGGCATAAGACCAATAAATTTTGTCCTAAAATGAAAAATAAGAACACAAGCAATGGGTTCAGAAAAAAATATCTACTACACATATAATAGCAAAATGACCACTTTTCATTATATAAAAATGCTCCATAAATCCATGTTTTATTTATTTATTTTTTTTGGCTGCCCCACACTGCTTGCAGGATCTTAGTTCCCTGACCAGGGATTGAACCCAGGCCATGGCAGTGAAAGCGCTGAGTCCTAACCACTGGACCACTAGGGAATTCCCACATAAATCCATATTTTAAAATCTAACAGCTGAATCAAGAAAAATGATAAAAACAAGAGAAGGTAATGGGGAGATGAGTAGATAAAATTTACTACATATTAAATAGCAAATTATATAGTGTATAGTATATGACATGATATCATGAATATCATATAATTTATAGCATAATGTATAGTAAATGACATGATATCACAAATATTATATACTTTATAACACTATGAATGAAAGAAAGTCAGGTGAGGGGGATTGAGAGACATGTCTATCCGAGGAGAAGTTGCAGTATTACATAGATAACCAGGGGGGCTTCACTGAAGAGGTAAAATCTGAGCAAAGACTTGAAGAGGGTGAGGTTAGCCAAGCAGATAGCTAGCTAGGAGAGACAGAGCTGCCAGGGCACACTTCCTAAAGCGTGATCTCTCCTGGCATGGGTTCAAGACGAGAAGGGGCCAGAGGGACAGTGGGGGAGAGAGCAAGGGAAGGAGCAGCAGAAGCTGAGGCCAGAGGTGTAAGGGTGCAGGTGCGCGCCTTACGGGGGCATCTGGGAGTCACTGCAGGAAGGCAGCTTAACTCAGTGGAAGAGACGATGGATTTAGGTGTTCAGCTCTGGCCGTGGGCTTTAAAAGTGACAGTAGGGAAGCTAATGGAGAAACAAAAAATACAAATGACTCTAAAAGTCAAATTAAGAGAAATACAAATTTAAATAATGGTAATACACCATTGTCCTTCATCAAATTGGCAAAGATTTAAAAAAAACCCAACACAATAAATGACTATGGCCAAGCAGTAGAGAAGTAGGCACTCTTTTACTTTTCTGGTGCAAGTTAAATTGGTTTGAGAGCAACTAGCAAAATAAAAAATGCACCACCACTTTGATTCTACAATTCCATTTCTATCATATCCTATTGGTTTAGCAAAAAAATGTCCTAATGGTGTGTGTATATAATTATACACACATACACACACACATATAAACAGGGACATTAACTGTGTCAGGAAATGTTGGAATTATTCAAAAAGTGTATGAGATTGGTAAAGTAAGTTACAAAAATACATACAGGGCTTCCCTGGTGGCGCAGTGGTTGAGAGTCTGCCTGCCGATGCAGGGGACGCGGGTTCGTGCCCCGGTCCGGGAAGATCCCACATGCCGCGGAGCGGCTGGGCCCGTGAGCCATGGCCATTGAGCCTGCGCGTCCGGAGCCTGTGCTCCGCAACGGGAGAGGCCACAGCAGTGAGAGGCCCGGGTACCGCAAAAAAAAAAAAAAAAAATATATATATATATATATATATATGTATGTATGTACATATATACAATGGAATATTATACTTTTAAGAAGTTATGATTACTCTGATATATTTGGATTTCTTTTTGCTAGTTTTGTTGTGTGTGTGTGTGTATGCATCTTATTTCCACACTTTTCCTTTGCTTCTCTTCATCCTCTTTTCCTTTTCTCTATTAAGTTAATCTAGTTTTCTTTATTACTCCCCAACCAACCATGAGTTTGGAAATTATCCACTCTATTTCTGTCCTTTTAGTGGTTTCCCTTAAAATCGCCATTCGTCTAAAATGGTCTCTACTCTGCTCCAGCGTACAAGTATCTGAGAACACATGACAGTAATCATCACTTCGTTCCCTTCTTCCTTTTAGTCTGTCACACTTATAAGCACACTTATGGCATAAATCAGATTGTTCTTTCTGCCAGTTTTTGGATCGCTAATTCTCCTTTGCTGTATATGCTGATTCGACCTCATGCTTTCTCACGTGGCTGTGGATTTAAGGTTGCGAATTAATCTTCTGCAGGGACTGTTTTTGTGCTCTGGGCTCTGACTGTGTTCTCAGAAGGTAGTTCTGCTTTGGATTCTGCCAGTACCTCTGGGTTTCACGTGTCTCATACAGATTTTATGTTAATGTTTGGCCTTAGGGTGCTAGCTCCACAATATATGAGCCACTCTATCCCATATGGAAATGGCTGGCTTTCAATTTCATGCTGGTGCCTTTTTCTTTTCTCACTGGTGGTCCCAGGTGGATGGCTAGATTCCCTGGTTGCTGTACTGGGCTGATGTATGGACTGGATTTTATCCGAGCTCTTTCTGAAACAAAACCAAGCATGCCTTTTGAGGAATTCTGCCTATACACAGAATTCCCTGCATCAATTCTCTTTCCCAAATCGGCCAGTCAGTGATGATAAATCACTGACTCCAGGCCATAACAGGTAACTCCTTCCAAAACTGCTGTAGACTATATCATAATCTCACAAGCACACACACACACACACCCTGGATAGTAGTCCTTTGTCTTGGCTTTTTAGAAGCCTCAAGTGCTGATATTTTGTCAAAAGTTCCTTTTTAACAGTTATAACCTGCCAGCTGCTCCATTCTTTTTCCCAACTTTGCAGTTCAAATTTTCCTATTTGTTATATATGTTGTCTTTTTTCAATGATGGTACATTTCCTTCTATGGTCAATCATTTATTTTATTTTATTTTTTAATTTTTATTGGAGTATAGTTGCTTCACAATGTTGTGTTAGTTTCTACTGTATAGAAAAGTTAATCATATACACATATACACATATCCCCTTTTTTTTGTATTTCCTTCCCATTTAGGTCAGCGCCAAGCATTGAGTAGAGTTCCCTGTGCTATACAGTAGGTTCTCATTAGTTATCTATTTTATACATTGTATCAATAGTGTATATATGTCAATCCCAATCTCCCAATTCATCCCACCCCCCTCCTTTCACCCTTAGTATCCATACATTTGCTCTCTACATTTGTGTCTCTAGTTCCGCTTTGTAAATAAGATCATCTATACCAATTTTTTCAGATTCCACATATATGTGTTAATATATGATGTTTGTTTTTCTCTTTCTGACGTACTTCACTCTGTGTGACTCCTTAACACCATACACAAAAATTAACTCAAAATGGATTAAAGACCTAAATGTAAGACCAGACACTATAAGACTCTTAGAGGAAGACGTAGGCAGAACACTCTATGACATAAATCACAGCAAAATCTTTTTGATCCACCTCCTAGAGTAATGAGAATAAAAACCAAAATAAACAAATGGGACCTAATGAAACTTAAAAGCTTTTGCACAGCAAAGGAAACCATAAACAAGATGAAAAGGCAACCCTCAGAATGGGAGACAATATTTGCCAACGAAACAACTGACAAAGGATTAATCTCCAAAATATACAAACAGCACATGCAGCTCAATATCATAAAAACAAACAGCACAATCAAAAAATGAGCAGAAGACCTAAATAGACATTTCTCCAAAGAAGTCATACAGATGACCAACAAACACATGAAAAGATGCTCAACATCACTAATTATTAGAGATATGGTCAATCATTTATTTTAAATGTAAGCCCATCTTTGGTGAAATTTACTTATGTGCAACTGCTGTGAATTCTGAGTGGCTGAAGCATTTCTACATACTTCCTGAGCCCAAGATCTACACCAGTTATTATGTTACTTCCTCCGTGTGAGTTTCCCAAACCACAGTATAGTACAAATTCACACCTCACTCCTGTACATACTAAATAGGCTGGGGTTTTTAATTTCCCCTCTGTGCCTCCCAGGAGTCCCTGAAAATATCAAATTCCTTAAATAGTAGGTAGAATTTTCTAGTTCCAGTTTCACGGAAGGTGCCTTCCCTCAAGACTTCTGGGTTTATTCAGGGCCCTCTGTGATTTATCCTGTCCCCTCTCCCACAATCCCCAGACTGTGTCTCCTGACTCCTGACAGCTTAGGTCCTAAAATCCCACTCCTCAAAGGCCTTTATCCAGATGCATAGCTATATAGCCTTAGGTTTGCATTCAATATTTGCTTATGCATTGAAGAAATTTTTTTTTCTTTCCTTCTTTTGAACTTGCCTACATAGTTAAAATTAATTTCTTTGTCTCTTTTATTCAACATTTCTATTAGTTTGGAAGGGGTGTCAGCTGTGTGATTTCTACCTTCCACAGTGCCTAGAAATAAATGAAAGAGATGAGATCTTCCCAGATCTGAAAGTGATAACACCCAATCTTAAGATAGAAATCTTAGTATGTTTACCTGAAATCTAATTTTTAACCTAAAACACAGAAAAAAATGAAGAGAAAAGAACAAAGTAATAAATATCTTATAAACTAAGGTAACCAATGACTTCTTGCTTAGATTATTGTACAAGGTGAAATATGAAATCATTTGTGAATCTCAGCTGGGAAAATTTATTTAGCTCTTACTATGTGCCAGGCCCTGGATTAATCCCACTAGGCTCAGAATATTTAAGCAACATGATAAATATCCTACATCCAATTAAATATTTGTGCTGAGATTCAACACCAGGTATAACTAAACTGTACTTTTCCCATTTTAATGTTTATTTTCAAGCCTGGGAGTCCACAGACACATTCTGAGAATCCAACAATGTGTACATTATAAATATCAACTATAGCAGTAATTCACAATAGAAAGTCATTTTTGTGGAGTACACTTTTCTTCAGTCAACCGTTCTATAACTAGGTCTGAGGAGCCTTGATAGTAGTGAGACAGGAAGGGGGCAGGGCACAACCTTTAAAAGAATGACAGCCACTGAAGACATGACATTAAACTGGTTAGAACCAACTAGGTCCAAGAGGATGGGTGAGTCGACTTCCACTAGACCTTAAGCCTCATTATGTGCTTATTGTACTATATTACCATATGCTAAATGACACACCCACAGGTGCCATGACAGTTCCAAGGCTGACCATAAAAGGCCAAAAAGTGGGTGGTGGCTCAATTCCTGGAAATCCCCGCCCCCTTCCCCAAAATAGTTGGAATAATCTTCCAAGTCATTAGCCTATGAAATTACCCACCCTTATAAAAACTGACAACCTCATACCCTGGTGCCTCTACCTTCTGAGATGGCCCCCACTCTGTCTATGGAGTGTATATCTCCCCAAATAAACCTTCTTTCACTTTACTATGACTCGCTTTTGACTTCTTTACTGCACAAAGCCAAGAACCCACACTGGTGGCCCGTCCCAGGGACTCACCTGAAACCTGGGACATGACCATCCTCTCTGGCCCCAGTTTTCTTTCCTGCAACTGTAGGACAAAATGTCCTAGGGTCCTCTGAGGGTTGGGAGAGAAATATTTTCCCTGAAAATGAGCCTGTACTTCATTCAAGTTTTAGAAACACACCCACTGCCTCTCATACTTGTTCCATGATGAGGTGAGTTTGACAAGACTTTACGGGCTTTTTTGTTTTGTTTTCCCTGAGATTTTTTTTTTCTTAAATCGCAATCTTGATGGTGCTTCAGTAGGTTGAAAATGGATTTTCTCACATCTCTTTTGGGATAGGTAGGGAGATCAGTTTCCCCCATGGCTGGCTGGCTTGTTTACAAAAGCTCTCAGGAGGAAGGTCCCGCGTGGGAAGCCTCCACGTGCAGGGCTGTGGGGACCGGGAGTGGGGAGCAGCCCAGAACCTAACCCCCCTCAGCTACTTCCTCAAAGCTGAGGTTCTTGCCTCATACAAAGTTCAACCCTTGGGCGGCCCTGCCTTTCCCACTGCAATCCAGAATACAAATTTCCTGAGGCCCATAGACCAGTTCGTCAATATTTAAGTATTTAATCTAATCTCGTATCGAAACTGATTTTTTTCCTTTATGGTCTTTCCTTCTGTGTCTGGTCTTTCCTTCTGTGTCTGGTTTCCTTTTCATGTCATTGTCATTATCGCTGTAGCCTGCGTCCCCGCCCTCCCTTTCTTGACCATAGAGATATTGATAAGATTGGGAGGAGATGTTTACAAGGAAATGACTCAGATAACTGAGGGCATGGACTTATTTATGTGGGAAAACTGAGACCAGAAGGAGTCCTGTCCTTTAAGACGCTCAAAACCCCGCTACTCTCCAGGGGGATTTAAGAAATTTTAAAAAGCCATTTTATTGTTGTAGTAATTGTTGTTGAAGATTTTTATGGATTTTCAGACAGAGATCAAATGTCCATGATTTTTGCAATGCTTCTAAAGTACATTTGCAGTTCTTTTGTTTCTTTATTAGTTTTTATTTTTTAAACATGAGCTTTTCTGATCTATGGAAGAAACAGGCTGTTTTGTGACATCTGGGACACTGTTGTGTCTCAATAAGTTTATGGGAATGAGCATCTCTGTGGACTGCAGCCAGGTATGATGGACACACAGCTTTGAAGACCTCCTAACTGACCATTTTAGTCTGTGGCTCGACCCAACCACAGCTTCTCCAACCTTTTTGGAGAGAAGACAGAAAACATGGCCCTACACCCAGATCCCACTGGCTTATCCAAAAGGCAATCAGAACAACTCTGCCACGTAAAACTTGCAGCTTATAAAATGTCCAAATACAGTTTCATTTAATGAACACAGATTATGTCATGTAGACTTTCCTCTGTCACATCGACTCTCCTCCAAAAAGAGGAAACTGAAACATCAAGAGACATTTGCCCTAGGTCACTATTTAAATATGTAACAAAACTGAAACCAAAGTCAGGTCTTCTAAATCCAAATTCAACTTTTCACAGCAAAGAAAAAGAAAAATGCTGATTTTACTCTGACTAGAAATTCAGGCTGCTGAGTCCAGTTGTACAGCATGTGCACTGCACAAAGGCCCCCTGCTGAGGAGAGGAATCTGGCTAAAATTGTGCTCTGTGTTCTCCTGTCCAAGCCTGGTGCCAACTGGCACAGAGAACTGCATCTACCAGAGGAAAGGGTGACTATTTCTTCTTAAAATATGCCCTCTGCTCTCCCAGTTATGTGCCCAGAGGTTTCTTTTTCCTAAAGGGGTTGTATTTTTTCTCATCAAGGGAGCTTCATGGACTAGAATAAACCCTGGTTAGAACTCTCTAGAGAAGTGTCATTTGAGTGGGAACTTTGAGGGTGGGTGTGGGGCAGCTGATAGACAGCATCTACCATTTTTGGTCAGTGATGTAATCATCCTACAGATTGAACTAATGAAACACACATTCAATGCATTTGTTTTCTGTTTTCAGTACAGGGATTTTTTTTTTTTTAATCTCTTGAGGCTGAAGCTGCTTCTAGACAAATGCTCCCAGATAATGGCTATCCCACCAACCCGTTTTGCCCTTCTCTGTTCTTTCCCAGTCTTACAAGCCTTCATGGAGCTGCTCGGCTATTTGAATTTGCCCGCTGGTTAGGAATACATAATCTGGATTTTCACTCCCTTCTGGGTAAGCCAAGGTCTATATTTCCCCATGTACCAAGATCTAGCTTCCCAACAAATAAATCTATGTTAAAAATCTGACAGATAATAATCAAGTAAGATGTAATCATTCCCATAGCAGAATCATTTTGGATAGCGCCAATTTTGAAGTGCCAATTCTTTTTTTAAAAAATAAATTTATTTATTTATGTATTTATTTTTGGCTGAGTTACATCTTCATTGCTGCACACGGGCTTTCTCTAGTTGCAGCAAGCCGAGGCTACTCTTCGCTGCAGTGCGCGGGCTTCTCATTGCAATGGCTACTCTTATTGTGGAGCACGGGCTCTAGGTACCCGGGCTTCAGTAGTTGTGACACGCAGGCTCAGTAGTTGTGGCACACGAGCTTAGTTGCTCCGCAACATGTGGGATCTTCCTGGACGAGGGCTCGAACCTGTGTCCCCTACATTAGCAGGCAGATTCTTAACCAGTGCACCACCAGGAAAGCCCTGAAGTGCCAATTCTTAAAAGTTAAGAGTTAAGCTAAGAAAATGAATCTCTGATGCTGGAAATATAGGCATTGTCACATGTGGGTGTGGTAGGCAGCCTTCTATAATGGCTCCCAATGAAACCTGCTTGGCCGATGGTGAGTGCTGTATACATATCAATCCAATCCTCTGGAGAAGTTTTTTCACCATTGTGTAATCTTCTCCCCTTGAGTGTGGACTGGACCTAGAGATTTCCTTCTAATAAATAGAATGCAGCAAAAATGATGGGCTGTCACTTGTGAGTTAGCTTATAAAAACTGTGGCATTGTCTCTCAGGCTCAGCTTGTGTACTTGCCTTGATGGAAGGAACCACCTGGCAAGGAACTGAAAGTTGCCTCTGGCCAACTGTCAGTGAGGAACTCAACCTCTCAGTCCAACATCTTACAAGGAACTGAATCCAACCAACGCCTCATGAGTGAACTTGGAAACTGATCCTTCCCCTGTCAAACCTTGAGATCAAATACAGACCCGTCCAAGACCTTGACTGCAGCCTTGTGAGGGATCATAAAGCAGAAGACTCAGCTAAGCCTGGATTCCTGTCCTAAGAAATTGTGGGATAATAAATACATATTGCTGCTAAGTTTCAGGGTAATTTGTTATACAGGAGTAGATAACTAATACAGCAGGTACGTAGGGAATATTTAGGTAAGTGGAGTTTTTTCTGACATCCTATTATTTAGGAAGATGCTACCTGGGGGTGGAGACAGGGGGCAAAGTCTTGGTTCAAATTAGGAAATTTGAGATAGGTATTCTGAGGCACATTAGATATTAGAATCTAAACTAAGGCATTTTCTCAGTGATTTTATGAAGATTATTTGAAATAAGACTGTTAGTTTAGAACTACATGTGAAAATTCACGGAAGGAAGATAAAATTTGCAGAAAAAAACAAAGAACTAATCGGGTGATCATGGAAAAATTACTTAACCTTTTAGAAACTCAATTGTCTTAGTTGCAAAATGGGGCAATCAGACTAGAAGATTTCTAAGTCCCCTCTGTGTTTAAATTCTATGGATGAAACTTAGCTGCTTCTAGAGTCACCAAAAAGAAAAAAAAAAAAAAAAAAAAAAAAAACGCTTTACACCAAAGGTCTAATTTTCTGTTCAACATTCCCCTGTGTACCATTTATTACCCTTGGGAATTCTGAGGCTCTCGTGGAATTACGAGATGCAAATTTCAAAATCCATAAATTGAGTAAATGAGATACTAGATGACCAAAACTAGACCACTCTCAAAAGGTGGTTACTGGGCCTCCCTGGTGGCGCAGTGGTTAAGAGTCCGCCTGCCGATGCAGGGGATACGGGTTCGTGCCCCGGTCTGGGAGGATCCCATATGCCGCGGAGCGGCTGGGCCCGTGAGCCATGGCCGCTGGGCCTGCGCGTCCGGAGCCTGTGCTCCGCAACGGGAGAGGCCACAACAGTGAGAGGCCCGCATACCGCAAAAAGAAAAAAAAAAAAAAAAGGTGGTTACTTCTAACAAGACTTAGGAAACAAATAAATGCACACAAGAGAAAATCCTTGTGCCCTTAGAGAGAGCCAAGAATGCTTAGGCAGCACAAATGCTTAAGAAGCAGTACATAAGAAGCATGAATCATAAAACAAAATATTGATAACAATACATATTTCTGATAAAGAACTGACAGGTAGAATATATGGAGAGCTCTTAGAATTCAGTCATAAGAGTAACAACCCAATGAAAATATTAGTAGAAGATTTCAATACCTCTCAAAATGTAAAGATTAGTAAAAGATTTCAATACTTCTCAAGATATGCTAATGGCAAATAAGCACATGAAAACGTGAAAAGAGGGCCTCCCTGGTGGCGCAAGTGGTTGAGAGTCCGCCTGCCGATGCGGGGGATACGGGTTCGTGCCCCGGTCTGGGGGGATCCCATATGCCGCGGAGCGGCTGGGCCCGTGGGCCATGGCCGCTGGGCCTGCGCATCCGGAGCCTGTGCTCCGCAACGGGAGGGGCCACAACAGTGAGAGGCCCGCATACCGCAAAAAAAAAAAAAACGTGAAAAGATGCTGAACAACATGTAGTCATTGGGGAAATGTACATTATAACCAGATGAAAACTCACACACTGATAATGGAAGTGTAAAATTACACAGCCATTTTGGGAATGTCTTTGGCAGATTTTCCAAAAGAAAAACATCCATTCATCCCATGAACCAACAATCCCACTTTATGTATTTAACAAGGAAAAATAACGTCTACACAAAACTAGACTTCTAATAGTCAAAAGCTAGAAACAACTCAAAAGTTCATCAACAAGTGAATGGATAAACAAAATGCAGTATGTTCACACAATAGGCTATTACTTAGCCATATAAAAGAGCAAAGTGTGGACATATGCAAAACATTAAATGAATCTAGAATCTTTATGTGAAGGAAGTCAAGAACAAAAATTACATGTTGTATGATTCCATTAATATGAAATACTGAAAATGCAAACTAATCTAATGTGACAAAAGCAAATCAGTGGTTGCCCAGGGCCAGAGTCAGCAAAAGGAATCGATAGCAAAGGGACATGGGAAAATAAATATCTTGTATTTCGATTGTGGCGTATGGATCTGTCAAAGTGCTTTGGATTATACATTTTAAATGGATGTCACTTATTGCTTGTAAATTATACTTCCATAAAATTAGTTTTAAAAATGACCTAGAGGTACGACAAAAGGGAAAAAATCATAAGCAGAAAATTCAGTGATTGAGTGGGGTTTCAAATGAAAGACCTTATTTAACAGGAAGTAAGATTGAAATGGATTTGGTTTTGAGCTTTGGAAAATGCTACTCAGCTTCCAGATGTAAGACAGAGGTCTTTCTTTACCTGTCAAATGTCTTTATGTGTAATTATATTCCACAGTCCTGTTCTAACACCTAAACAAATCGAGGTTATTTATTCTACCTTTGTTCACTGATTTACCTTCTACGTAACAGCCTACTCCTAAAGGACTTCAGACTGTTCCAGATCTGTAAATGATTGTAGTCTTGGGCTTACTATTTTCAATGTTGACAGTGAGAGACATAAAGTCACCAGGAAAGACAGGTGATTTTCCAAGTACTCATGATCTTTATGGAGGAGACAAAGAAGATAAATGGCCAACATGTCATAAAGGGGAGGCTAAGAGAAACAAGATATTAATGTCATGTCACAGGGGAAGTCTTTTGAGACTTCTCCAGAGGATTGGATTGATAAGTATACAGCACTCACCATTGGCCAAGCAGAGCTAGGCTCTGGAAATCTGGAGATGGTCCAGACTTAGACCATGAGCTAAAAGAAGTCTTGTTTGTATCTTTATTACATGAAAAAACATCAGCTTCCCTCTCAGGAATTCACATTATACCAAGCACCGTAAGAAATGAACATTTTGAACAGACTCAGCCTTTAAACCTTAGTGTGGAGGGGAGTGGGGAGGCACTGTGAATATTTTAGTACCAGTTTCTGCTTCATCATTTCACTGCCTTTCTTCTTTCTAACATGTCTGGCTTCTTGGAAAATCTGACTGATTTAAAACCTAGTTCTATGTGAATGGTATTTAGACAGAAATAGCCAAATTCAAAATAACAGCTTTAGTACAAATAGAGCAATAGGGACAGGTAATATTTTATCACTGCTTCTAGTTCACACTCAGTTCATAAAACTACTTGCTCTGAGAGCCAGCCTCTTAAGTCATTCAGATTCAATAGTGCTACTCACTGGGAGATCTTGAAAGGGTAGGGTTGAATTAATTAGGCAATGGAAAACCTTACTGGGAATAATGGGGTTCTTATGTGCATTTGGATAGCTTTGATAGGCAGCCCTTACCAGAGAACAGGAGCTCCAATGTAAGCTAAGAGGGCCTGGGAGGCCTGGCTATACAAAGCAAGCAGGATTGTTGCTTTTCTAACCTGGGACTTTGTAACTTTTAATCAGTTAGTGGTTTAATGAGATCTGAGTATGTTTTTAGTGCTGAGTTAGATGCTGATGCAGATTACAAAAGAATTATATAATATGTTTCCTGCTATTCATGATCGTATGTCACTGGAATAATGTGCAAGAAACATAGTATAACCTAAAATATATTTTAAGCCATAAATATAAATATAAGAGCCTTCATAGGTGCCTCGTGAGTGTTATGCATGAGTCTGTTGAAGTGTTCTGAGAGCTGAGTGAAGGCTGCAATCATTTAGATCTTCCAATTGATCTGATTCTACTAGAGGTTTGGGGGCCACTAAGAGGTATTTATTTCACCCTCTCGCCTTTAGACAGAAAAAGATCTCCCTAGACCTTTGACATATTTACCTCCAAGTCATAAATGCTCCCTGGTTAGTTAAAAAAAAGTGCTGTCAAAACTGATTGTTCTCCCAACTAAAAGAGGTAAAATATAGAATACTTGGCACACATAGATGTAGTGTGAGGCTGATCTCTTGGGAAAGAAAATATGTAATGAATAGTTTTTGTGTTTGATAGAAGTGTTCATGTCATTTGTAAATAAGTTTGACCCATGATACTTACGGAATTTGAAATTTTCAGGACTTTCATGCTAATATTTTCTTCAATATTCTTGCCATTATGTTATCCCTTGGTTTTATCTCAGAAAATCTGGATTTTGAAATGTGAGAAGCATTTTTTTCCTTAGGAAACCCCGGTGTCACTTGTAGACCTTTTAGGTGTCATTGTAGACCTTTTAGGTGAGTTTCTCCGTTGCCAAGGTGGGAGGTGGCACATGGCAAGGACCTGAGAGTGACCTCTAGAAGCTGAGAGTGGTACCAGGCTGACAGCTGGCAAGACAATGGGCACCTCAGTCCTACAACCACAATGAAATGAATTCTGCTAACAGCCAGTGAGCTTGGAAGCATGTTCTTCCCCAGAGTTACAGGATAGGAATGCAGTCTAGCCAACACCCTGATCTCACTCAGTGAGGTCCTGAGCAGGGAACTCAACCACACCAGACCCAGACCTCTGACTTACAGGACAGTGATCTGATAAAAGGGTCTTGTTTAAACCAGTAAGCTTGTGGTGATTTGTTCTATGACAATAGGAGACTAATACACATCCTGAGTTGGAGTCTCAGTCACACCACTTACTAGATGTGTGACCTTAGTGGGCTACTTTCCTCTTCTGAATCATAGTTCCTATTTCTGTAAAATGAGTGTGGTGGCTACCTCAGTTCTCACAGGAATTTTGTGCAGACTCAGTGAGATAACCTATCCTTTCTTTGTATAGTAGTTGACGTGGTAAGCACTAAATTTTATTATGAAACAGCAAATTTGTCTGTGGTCCATAAGCAGATGAAGTCCATTTCTTCATTTGGAGAAGATATATTTATAAGTATATATCGTATTTTTATACTCAGTAGGTATAAAAATTTCTATAATATAACTAAGTATGAAATCTTTGCCTTCCTGGATTGCCATTAGAACACTATTCAGTGAGTACTTTGAAGCAAAGGGTTATCACTTAATACCTATTTAAGGACTCTGAAATTATATAATTTGAGGTTATGGTTCATCTGCCTTCAGAAATGGAGTTACAGTGACCAAGTGTCCCTTGTGGTATTTTATATACTGCAGGGCAGTTTTTGTTTTGTCTGTTGCTGTTTTGGGGGAATAGAGGTTTTTTTTTTTAAGAGAAAGGAGGACTAAAAGTATACAGGGCAAAAGAGAGACTGTGGCAGACTAGAGCTTTGGGAACTATGGAAAGGGCTGGAACTCCTGAGACAATCATGCAGCAGGACCAATATGCTATCATTATAATAGACTCTTGGGGCATCTGTTTTCTATGAAGATGTTTAGCATTGTATATTTTCCTCTAAATTGATGCACAGTCTTGGATCTTGACACAAACCCTGGACGTAACCTAGTGTGGCTAGCACAATGGATCAGTAATTGTTCATATTCTCTGAATGTCATATTCTGTCATGGCACTCTTTGAGAATATTTTAATATCCCCACAATGACAAGCATAGTGCTTTGCTCATTGAACAGTTGTTGAATGGACTGGGCCATCAATAGTGAAAAGAAATCCTCATGAGTCTGTTCCACATGTTTTTCTTTTAAGTGACCATCTAACTCAGGAGGCTTTACACTTTTATGCCATGGACCCCTTTGCCAGGCTGGTGAAAAACACAAGCTTCTCTTCAGAATAAGTTGCTAAATACCCCAAATAAAATACCTAGGACTACAAAAAAAAAAATTACATGGAAATCCATCTCATTATTCAAGATCTTGAAAATAATATAAGTAAAAAGAAATATAGATGACCACTAAACTACAAAAAATCCCTACCATTATAATCACAGGGATTTTTAAAGTAGTTCTCTAATGATAGTTATACTTTCAAGACCCAAGAAACAAGCTAAAAAATTATGTGCTTGGATGTAGAATTTTTCTTAAAAGGACTATTTTAAAGTTGTACTAAAAACTGGCTGTGATATTTCAAATAACTGGAGACTATCCAGAGAGAATTTTAGATAATCTTTTAAGTCATAAAAAGATTTTTGAAGTAGAATCATGTTAAGAAATTACTCAGCAGATTGGCAAACAGGTAAAGTACTTCTATACTTACTTCTATCTCAAGGGGAAAAAAGGAATATTTCAAAGTTTGTATATTTATTTTCATGGAAATCTGAAGTTTACACACTGTTGCTTAATTCCAAAATATACTGGTATATAAAAATGCTTCTGATATTTTATCTTCTGAAAGGGGACACTCATGTAATGCTGAAGTCATTGGTAATTTCTTCAAAGATAGAGATCATAAACACATTTAATTTGTACATTATAGATACTGCCTTAATGGGAATAAATGGGATGGCTTATCAACAACCACTCCCGCTTCTGGTAACAGGATACTAAGCACTATTCCCAAGTCTTCAAATCCAAACTCTTTCTTGTGCAATACTTGCCTTTGGTTAAAAAAAATAAGAAGTTGCCCATCCCTTATCATATCATACCTACATCTATTCACTTATTAAATAATTTTTTCTTACCAACTCCAATAGAAAAATACCCATATTTACAGCCATTTCTCTTGCCTATTTTCTCCATTAAATCAAGACAATTAGACAAAATTTACCTTCACGAGCAGAGACCTTATTGAGAAGAATAGATGTGAATAAGAGATAAACAGCAAAGTGGTATTTTGTTATAAAACTTATTCTATTTAGTCACCAGTCAAGTGACAGTTTCAACAGTAGGAGAAAACACACATTTGTAGATGTAGAGTAACTTGTCATTTTTAATCAAAATAATATTGTTAGTTGTATGCTTTAATAAGAGCTCTATGCCTTAATAATACCCTTCTGTGAAGGGAGGTATTGTCTAAGCTTAATAGCCTGGTGGGAAGTCACCATTTAGGAAACCAAACTACTTATTTCACGGATTAACTGTCCCTAAGGTGTGTTTTCTTTACAAAGCCTTCCAGACAGGGAGCTGTGTGACCCATGCACAACACATGAATATCTTCTTTTGTTTGTGCTGCATTGTTAGAGGCATTTGTAGGGTATCATTCTGGATGATTCAGAGCAGCATCACACAATGCCCCTCAGTTCTAGTCTCTAGAACTTTCTCATTTTCTGCAATATGACATTGAGCATTAAAACAGATTTGGCAGTATCAAATTGTTTGTCTTTCTTTCTGAAATTGTGTGAAGCATTACAAAGAAAAAGATATGTATGTCCTATGGGTACAATGGAGAGACATGTATGTACTATGAGCACTAATGAGTACAAGTGGAAATCTATGTGTAGTGTGTTTTCAATTATTGTAATTATTGTAGAGTGTTAGAATGTTTTCTTTTTTAGCATGCAAAGTGGGAAAACATGATGGAATTTCAGTTTGTAGTCTGTCTACAAACACTATAAATCTTAACTTAGTGGCAGAAATGTCTGTCTGTTTTACTTACAGTATTTGTTTTTCTTTGAAAACATAGTGCGTGCAAAAGTATTTGGATTGGGTTTTGCAGAGTGGAAAAACAAATGAAACAAGAAAAAGAGCTGGTGGTGGTGAATGTTGCAGTGCGTAAATTAAATTCCTTATGACATAATTTGGTGAATTTCTTCTTTTGCAACAAGTAAGCTTGCATGGAGTTTTATTCCCGTGGAAACCTGGCACATTCAGCAATCTGCTCTTTATATTTTACCTTCCAGTATCTGAGTAGATACAAGCACTTAGACTTTTGTTCCTATTATATGAATGTGTATTTGCAAGTAAATTTAGCTAATGGCAGCTGCTGCTGAAACTTGGCTACAAATAGTTGTGTTTTTTTTAATAGAAATATATACTCATTCAGAGTTCTTGATAACAATTTCTCCTTTTTTCTTTTGTACATAACTACACCTCTTTTTTTTTTTTTTGTAAAGTTTTGGGTTTTTTTTGTAAAGACCTCCAACTCTCCTAATCTTTTTTTGGATCATGTTCCGAATAATGGTTCTCTGTGCATCAGGGATACAATGGAATAATCCAGGCTGCCATTTTTCTTGGAAGACAGTGGCATTCTCTACTGATTTACTTAATAGACAATCATATTTCCAGGTCTAAAATAAATCCAAATCATCAAAGGTTAAGATGACCAACTGAATGATTTTACTCATATATCTTCTTTGATATGAACTCTTAAGGATTTTAAAGTAGGAAGCTTCAACTGCTCTGTAACTGAAAAGGAAATTTCAAAATTTTTCTAGTTCTTCAAAATCCAGGTTGAGGCATTTCATAAGAACTTTGTAACTGCCAGTGAACTATGTTATCCATGACTTTTCTGTTTTATTTAGAGAAAAATGAAGTATCCAAAACCTATACTTTCTGGAATGAAGTACAACTCTTCTCCTTATTGTCCATCAAACACTCACAGAGCTCCATACTATTGGTTTGTTGTCAATTAGAACACTGGATAGCAGATTCCATGTTTAAAGTTTGATCACTCATAGACCTTTACATTTCCCTCTTTCTGTTCTGTGGTCTCCAACTGTCTCATAACTCAGGCAAGTTATTTGGTAGATGTGTCAGGAGAGAGAGCTAAACATTTTCGATGTTTCAGCTGAGTAGTATCACCACTGCCAGAAGAAATAAATGGAGTATGTATCTACTGATGATGGGTCAGTGAATAACTTTTGCTTCACTTATAAGGCTGATACAGCCTGCACATATTTATTGATATATCACATTTTGCCATTCAAAAATTATTTGAGGCAGTTATACTAAACTTACAGATATAATAAACTCTAATATACAGCAAAGATTAACTTTTCCTTCTTCCCACTAATAGAAAAATTTATTAAAAGAACTATTGCAATTATATATAAAACTTAATTGTAGGGGCTTCCCTGGTGGCACAGTGGTTGAGGGTCCGCCTGCCGATGCAGGGGACGTGGGTTCGTGCCCCGGTCCGGGAAGATTCCACATGCCGTGGAGCGGCTAGGCCCGTGAGCCATGGCCACTGAACCTGCGCGTCCGGAGCCTGTGCTCCGCAATGGGAGAGACCACAGCAGTGAGAGGCCCGCGTACCACCAAAAAAAAAAAAAAACAAAAAACAAAAAAAACACTTAATTGTAGACTTCCTCTGAGCTAAGGTAAAAGATGAAACTCACAATGTTGCAAGGACTTCAATGTATAACAAAAGTTAGAATGAATTTAATTAATGTTTCTTTAACTGGTACCATCAACTCATCAATAGTTTGAAAAAACCGTAGGCAGAAAAACGTAATACATATGAAAATATATTCATAAATAAAATGGCATTCCTTACTTTATTTTTTATGCGACTTTAAAAATCTCATCCCATAAAGCTATTCTTAAGGATATCATGCTGAGGCACACAGGCCCTTCTTGGATAGAGTATCTACTTTTATGTAGATATGTATATATATATATATATTCTCTATATATTATAGTATCTACTTTTAGGTAGATATATATATAATCTACTCTAAGAGTGATCTTTTAGTCTATCACTGAAAACTTTTTACAAAAGCTGTAGAGATTTCAGAAGTCATAGACAATTTATTTAACTGCCCTTTTTGAATACAACATGCTTTGAAAAGGTCTTTTTATGGTGTCTAATTCTTTATGGTGTCCTTTGAATGCTTCACTTGTCTCTGGTATCACTTCAAAAATAGCATAGATTGCTTAATAAATGATTATTTGTGCTTGTATATATATGTATAAAATATATACAAATATATATATATTTCATAAAACTACCTGACACCTTGACTTTATATATATATGGAATATTTTATATAGGATATTAGAATAGCTTTGTTGTCATTTAAAATATCACCTACTTCAAAAATATGATGCATTCCTAATTATAAACTTGGAACAAATGGTAATTTTAATAAAAATAAAATTGGATATAATAATAAGAGTGCCTGTGATATGCCACTTATATATATTTATCAATTTCATCTTCACAAAATGCTATGCAATATTACTGTTTCTGATTTATTTTTATTTTTTATTTATTTTAAATTTTTTCTGAATAAGTGAGAAAACCTGAAGCTCAGAATGATTCAATAACTTATTCAAGGTCACATAACTATTGGATCTAGAATTTGAATCCAAGTATGTATGATTCTAAGACTCATGTTCTTCCCACTATGCTTTCCTGTCTCTCACTATTCTTCCAGGGTAGTGGGAGGGAAATAATGTAACCATTCTTTCACACTTGACTACTTGACCTGCAGTGCAAATTTGCTGACACTCATACACTTTTCCAACCTGTGAATGCATTTGATTTGAATCTGTAAGCTGATAATTTGGCTCTGACTTTGTCAACTCTTTCTGAATTTGTTATGAAAAGAAACATGCATTCTGTACCTGCTAGATGAAAAGTGCTGCTGTCAATGGAAATATGATTTTTAAAACTTTCTGAAGTGGAAACTTCAAAGATGCCTTAGTTTTCACTGAAATTTTTATTTTGCCCTAGAATGTCGCTCCCAACTCAACAGAGTGGATGAGCAAGTAAGGAAGCCTATAGGCAACTTCACAAAGAGTAGATTCTCCCCAGACCCTCCCCTATAATAAGTGGGCTAAAACCACCTACCCCCTGAGAGCTGGACCAGGCACTCTGGTGATGACATTATTAAGATGTGTGGCATCTCTTCTCAGAAAGCCTTTCTCTGTAACTAGATGGAGTTCTGACGTCCAATGATGTCTTGCTTAATTCTTATTCTTTGATATCTACTCTCTGGTCAGGTAATGTACTATGCTGTATTTCTTGTATAACATGTAGATATCTTAATTTTATGTGAAGTTCCTAAAGCTTAGCCCACATCAACTATGGGAGCCTTAAGTGGGCATCAAAGAATTAGTGCATAAGTTATTCTGCATTTGTTGTCCCATTTGAAGTCACAATGGGTGACTCACAGATCCCTTAGTGGCCCATTTACTCTAGACTCTACACTCACTAGTTTTCAAAACTGCGACCAAAGTCAATTCAGCAATGAAATAAAACCCTACAGATTTTGTTGAGTTGTGATAAAATGCCACAAGTTAATTTTATTGTATTTCATTATAGAGATTTAGTCTAACTGCAAATCATACTTGAACTAATGGATTAGGAATAAAAGGTTTGATGTTTCACAAAGAACTTTGTTAATAGTTATTAACACTTTTTTCTCATTAAGCTATTGCATATTATTATAAAATAATTGATCATGCAGTCATCCTTTTAGTCTTGGCATTTCTAAATATTTTCAATTATCTCTAGAAATAACGTCCAAATCTACTTTTCTCAGCCATGGATTCCAGGCAAGATCCCAATTATCTCTTAATGGTCATTCTTATAAAAAATATATAAATACCTAATCTGACAGCTAACTTGAAGAACATTATCTACAGTCCCAAGTAGATTTGGAATATAAAAATACCATTAAATATTTCTATTTCTACTTAGTCTATATTATATATCCATGTAGCTTAATAACAGTCACCCTTTCCTGGAGTGCAGACTTTGTTCTTTGTATTATGACTGAAGTGTTGGAAACATAAACCAGCATTCTCACTGGACTGCTTTTGCTCAATTGTGACATTATTCTAAGATTTGCCAAAGAAAAAAATTTAGTAACTACAGGAAAATTGAGAAAGACTGTCTGGTTCCCAGCTATCTAGGGTAAATCTCAGGATGTCTGTGAGACTGCATCTGTATCAAACCATTTTTCTTCCTGGACACTCAACTTCTAGCCAGACTGTGTTCCTGATAGGAAGAAGAGACCCAATTATCCTGTATGTCCATATGGCCACATTTGGGATTGGTTCCTGCCTCCTGTGCATTTGTTCATCCTATAAGAAAGTTTTGAGAAAGTTCCGTTTGGAAACTGGGATATCACTTGAATGGTGACATAACTCTTACCTCCATCTACATTGGTCACCCTGTACTGGCATCTTCATCTCTTCATCACCAACACAACACAATGTTTTCCATTATTATGCACTCAGTGAACTGTGTGTTGTGTAAATGGGGAAGGTTATCTTGAGCAGAGGAGGAATCCAGTCATTCTGCTCAATCTTTCATTTAAAAACATTTCTTGCATACTTTCTATGGGACAGGCTCTACACCAGGCACAGGGCATACTGTAGGGGATAAAACAAATATGATAATGTCCCTCATGTTGCTTAGAGTGACCAAAAATTAATGGCTTTCCCAAAAGGGCCCCGAAGAGTCCTGTCAAAATTAGGAGTCCCCCTTTGATTTACAAGGCCAACCAGAAACAGTCATCCTTACTTTCAGTGTGGCTGTGGATTGCCCTCTCCCCATTGCTCAGACTGAAACGTAATCCAGACGTGGTTTGGATCCCTTGTTGATGTTATTAAAATACACAGATAGATCACATAAAAGTAATCCTTGCTGGTGAGAAATTGCTCGTAAGGGCTAGGACTCTGAGGCAATAGTCTCTAGCATGGTGGGGCAGGCTACGTGGGGCTCCTGCCTTTTCTGACTCACAAGGTTTTTTTTCTTCCCAAACTGGTTTTCCAGCTTACTCTTTCCTAACCTATTGTTATATTTTTCAGTGATGGAGAATTGGGATTAAACAAGGTAGGTAGCTGAGAAAGAAAAAAAAAAGGCATCCTAAGAGAGAAAAAAAATTTGCTATGAACGGTGGTATATAGTAATTTGAAAAGTCTAACTAGTCACCAATGATCAATTCACCATGTTTTTGTGTCTGTTCTATTCACAATGACTTGAGAAAATTCTAATTGAAAGTATCTAAGGTAGCTATGTATGGTGATAGATGTTAACTAGACTTACTGTGGTAATCATTTCTCAATATATACAAATATTGAATCATTATGTTGTACAGCTGAAACATCTAAATTAAAAACCTTGCTCTTCAAAAGACACAATTAAGAAAAGGAAAAGTCAAGACATATACTTGGATAAAATATTTGTAGATCACATGTCTGATAAGGGACTTGTATCCAGAATGTAAAAGAACTCTTACAACTCAATGATAAGAAGAAAAACAATTAAAAATTTTCAAAATATTTTAATAACCATTTCACCAAAGAATATATGTGAAAGACTAATTACCACCTGAGAAAATACTTAATATCATTAGTCACTGGAGAAATGCAAATTAAAACCACAGTCAGATACCACTTTACACCCACTAGAATGGCTGTATCTCACTTGTTGGTGAGAATGTGGAGAAATTAGAAACTTCATACTCCCTCGGGTGGGAATGCAAAATGGTATAACCACTTTGGAAAACACTTTGGCAGTTTCATAAAAGTTAAACATGTTCTGACCATACACTCCAGCAATTCCCCTCCTAGTTGTTTACCTGAGAAGTGTGAGAACACAGGTCAACACAAAGGCATGTACATGGATATTCCTAGCAACATCATTTATTTAAAGTTGCTGAAACCTGGGCTTCCCTGGTGGCGCAGTGGTTGAGAGTCTGCCTGCTAATGCAGGGGACACGGGTTCGAGCCCTGGTCTGGGAGGATCCCATATGCCGCAGAGCAACTGGGCCCGTGAGCCACAACTACTGAGCCTGCACGACTGGAGCCTGTGCTCCGCAACAAGAGAGGCCACGATAGTGAGAGGCCTGCGCACCGCGATGAAGAGTGGTCCCCCCTTGCCACAACTAGAGAAAGCCCTCGCACAGAAACGAAGACCCAACACAGCAAAAATAAATAAATAAAGTTGCTGAAACCTGAAACCAAGCTTGATACCTATCAACTAGTCAATGAATACACAGAATGTGGTATAGTGATTTAATGAAATACTATTTACTATTAAAGGGGAATGGACTACTGATACATGGAACCTCAAAAACTTTCTGCTGAGTGAAAGAAACCAGACGGAAAAGAAACCATATTCTATTCATATGGTATGAAATTTCTAGAAAAGGTAAATTTATAAAGACGTAGCAGATCAGCAGTTGACTGGGGCTGGTAGTGGGTACAGGACTGACTACAAATGGGCAGGAGGGAACCCTTTGGGGTGGTGGAAATGTTCTAAAATTGTGTTATGATGGTGGTTGCACATTATATAAATTTAATAAAAATCACCAGCTGTTATACATATAATTGGTGAACTTCATGATGCATGAATTATACTTAATAAAGATATTAAATTAAAATTATGTGGAAGGCTAGTCTCTACTAACATAACTATTTTATCATACTCTTAAGAATAAACAAGCATTAAGCCCATTAGGAATTTAGTGTTTATAGAAAAGGATGAGTGATTTACTGCTGCCTGGAAAAATTATTTCAAAGTCTAAGGTTGTCATTGTTTCCTAACAGATGGCAAGTGAGCCTCAGTGGACTATTTTCACATAAACCAAATCTAAGGAACATTGTCCTTACCTTGGTTTCTCTGTAAATTCACATAGTAAATCCAGCAACTTATGAAATTAATGAGTTTTCCTTCTCTTCTTGGTATCCTGGACCAAGAATTATTTGTATCTGTCAAGAACTGTTATTGAAGTGTCCTTTGCAAATTGCCTGCACATCGATTGCTGAAGAATCTTGAATAAAGACTAGAAAGGACCAAGCAACATAAATTCATTTTAGAAATGAACTGAAATAAGATAAAATCTTAATAAAGATTAAACACAGAAATAATTTTTTTCCCCTTAGTTTCCACATTCTCTTTTTGACTCATTCCAATGGAGGAGCTATCAAAGCAGATGCAAAGAAGGGAAGGAGAGAGGTGGAGGGAGGGGAGAGATTTTGAATAATGTTCAATACAAGGAATGCAACTTCTTTTAAGATCCTTCATTATTGATTTCTTGATTTGCTGCTTTACTTAGTTGTCTTACTTCAGTAAAACAAACTACATCCATTTTCAAATATCAGGCAATTGTTTTGTCAAAACCATCATCAAATGATCCTTTCTCTGTCTTTTATTTGGTTTTAACTAGCCATGGTCTATTGAAATTCAGTTCAACTCAGTGTGAGTGGGGATTAAAAGAGCGTTTGAGAGGAGAAGGCACCATATGTTATTCTATGTTTAATGTGTATCCTGCTCTGGTTAAGAAAAAAGTATCCTAGCACCAGGAGGGCTTTTGCCAGCAGAGAATCCATAAAAAGAGAAATGACATAGCTTTCTTATGAAAATGTTTCAGTTTTGAGATACAACCTGATGGAAATGATAGGGATGGATTAAACTAAGGGAACTTCAATCCCAAAGTTTATGGCTAAAAGTTCATAGTAGGGAATGTTCACAATTGAGAGCTATGTTCTAAATTAGCAGCACCATTCAGAGCAATGTACAGGACTTTGCCACAGATTCAGTTCCCTGGAAGAAACTAGGTATTGCTTCAGTGGGAATGCGTATAAGCTGAGGTTGACAGCTAAGATACGTACGTCTTGGATAAACTTATTGAGTGGTTAAATCCAGTCTCTGTTAATAACGATTTGATCATTTAAATTCCATATTTCTTCAGAGCCTTCTTAGACTCCTTAAATGAGTTCCCTATATTCTAATTTCTCAGGTAGCTAAAAAACACAGAATGTGAACTTAGAGTTTTCCCAGTTTCAAAGACTTATCTGTGCCTCCCCTCTCCATTTTTTTTTTCTAAATCAGGAATTGACTTTTATTCTCTTAACGTATGACGAATTATATTAAGCATAAAATTTGAGAAAAACTTTGCCTAGTATTCATAATTTAAACTAATCTGTTTGGGATGCTTTCCTACTGCATTCTTCTATTTGATTCTTCTAAATCAGCCTGCAAAAAGAACATGCAACATATTTACTTGCACATTAAAAAATTCAAAGTTACAATTGGGGCAGTCCATGTTTACAGAAGCAATTTGAAACACAGTTAAGAAAACGTTTTCATGCCTGCCAAAACTGCTGCGTTAACATTCAATATCAGATTCAAACGTGACTTCCAGGCTTAGAAATCAGTGTCTGCCAGTTCACAATGGCAGGATAAGGGAAGGGAGGACTCAGGAAGCATGAACACAACTTCAGGAAATTTATTTATTTATTTATTTATTTACTTACTTACTTACTTACTTACTTACTTACTTACTTTTTGCAGTACGCGGGCCTCTCACTGTTGTGGCCTCTCCCATTGCGGAGCACAGGCTCCGGATGTGCAGGCTCAGTGACCATGGCTCACGGGCCCAGCCGCTCCGTGGCATGTGGGATCTTCCCAGACCGGGGCACGAACCTGTGTCCCCTGCATCGACAGGTGGACTCTCAACCACAGCGCCACCAGGGAAGCCCAGGAAATTTATTTTTTAGGAAAATATTGTTCCTTTTATTTCAAAAAAAAAAAACCAGGATATTGTGGTTTATGAGGTGAAGATGCAATAATTGTAATCAAAGTATAGATTTTGTACTGGAATTACATTTTTAAAGCTGGCTTCTGAACAATAAACATATTCTCACAGGAAACACAGAAGGGAAAATTCTGAAAATTTCAAAGTTGAATTTTACTCTTCAGCAGTTGGGAAGGCATTCAGTGAAAGGAAAAGGCAACCGAATATAAGAGATCATACAGGTTTTCTAAGCTTTCTCTTCGGCTCCTAAAACATTAACCATTATAGATCTGGCTGAGTCTATGCTGCATGTTCTCCTTAAACATTTTATTACTTTCTCTAAGTTGACAGCAAAATACTTTGGCAGTTTATTCAACGTTCGACTCTAATGGTCTTAAATCTGAGGGAAGTTGGTAATTGCTTTGCCAATAACAAAGAGAGAAATGGCATTTTTTAAAGTCTAGGTTTTATTCTTTCTGGTTTGTTGTGTATTTTTCCCAAAGGTAGATGTTTTAAGAATTATGGGAGTTGTATTTTGTAATTTTGCCAGGAATGTATTTGTGAACATAAATTGAAAGAGATGGGATGATAGGACATTGTTTGTATTTCAGGAGAGAATAAAATGACAGTATACGGTGTCTGTTTTCTTCAGTGTACAATGCTTCACCTAGTGAAAAAATTTCAAATATGTTTTGCAATCTATCATCCTCATCTTCCTAGAAAATAAAATTAGAGTTGCTTATATCCCAGTGACATTTTAAACTCATAAATTCACAAAGGATACTGTCTTCTTGGATGTGAACTAAGCAGATGTTGTTAATGAAAAGGAATTAGAATAAAAGGATGGGAGAGGCAGGCATTAGAACTGAAAGGAAGGTGTTTTATTTAGGTGTTGTATCTAGTCAGGATGGACTAGATTATGCTTCAGGAACTTAAAAAACACCCCCAGGGCTTCCCTGGTGGCACAGTGGTTGAGAGTCCGCCTGCCAATGCAGGGGACACGGGTTCATGCCCCGGTCCAGGAAGATCCCACATGCCGTGGAGTGGCTGGGCCATGAGCCATGGCCGCTGAGCCTGCGCATCCGGAGCCTGTGCTCCACAATGGGAGAGGCCACAACAGTGAGAGGCCCGCGTACCGAAAAAAAAAAAAAAACACCCCCAAATTTTAGCACAACAGAAGTTTGTTTCTCATACACAGTACCCATCTAATGTGGGCCAGCAGGAAGTTCCACTCATCTTGGTCACTCAAAGACCTAGAATGACAAAGGCTTCATCCTGACACAACTCCACTAATCTCACCGAAAGTGAGGTCTGACCGCTCGCCAGTTTGAAAGCAAACTCCCCCCCTCACAATCAGCGGGCCAGAGTTTTTACAGGGGAGTTTCATAGGCGGAGGGACAGAGCTACATGAGGTCAGCCCTGACAGTCATCTTGAAATTGGTCATGCGGTGGTCTGATCCGTGTCATCTTGATTGTTTTGAGTACAGTTAATCTTTAGTTCCAGGGTCAATATTTTCCCATTTCTTTGAGGCCAGTTCTCAGAACTGTGGCAGCTGATGTCATGGCTACAGTCTGGTCATCATGTTAACTTTTTCCACCTGGTGAGGGTTTCAGTATCTGTAAGACAGCTCACAGGATATGGCTCAGAATATTATCTATAGCCTTTGAGGGGGAACTAAAGGTCCTTGACTTTGCTTAACAACTAAACTATTATTATTCTGTCCTGTGTGACTGCCTTCCTTTGCTTCTGCATTTTTCTCACTTCTCTGATTAAACTTATTCTTTGGCTGAAGTTTTTCTACAGACAAAAGGCAGGCGGAGGACATGGGGGGTGGGGTTCTGTCCTAGGAAGGCCCCATAGGGTCCTGCTCCATTTTACTACCATGGTGGGATGAGGGATGTGGCAAACCCCAACCTGGCTCTTAAAAAATAAAATTTTTTTTTAAAAAAAGTAATTCCTAAAACTTGAAAAAAAAAACAAAAAACGTGGGCTTGGATTTCATTGGCCAAAGCAAGTTACTTGGCCAAGTTCAACTTCACAAACAATAGAGAAGCAGAGTTCTACCCAGTGCTTCAAAAGAGAGAGCCAGAAATATATGATAAAGAGCACCGATGACTTAAACAGTATATAAATGATATTTGAGGAATGATTTGTTGTAGACGTAACTGATCACATCTTAGAGAGACAATCAGTTTTACTCCCAAAGATTTATTTTGGTTTCTTCAGTTAGTCTGTTTATTGGCAAAAGCAACTCTATTATGAACTGTAAAGTCCTCTGTGGTATATACCATTTCCATTTAGTCTTATCATCAGGAGTTTCTTTGATTTCGAATTTAAGAGAAGAAACTGATTCTCAATGAGATGGGTCTTGCCCGAAATAATAGCTTCATAAAATTCTCTGAAGTAGCCCTGAGGCACATATTTTAGTAGGTGTAAGAAGGCTCTCGAGCATTTTTCCTTGCACAGATAACTCTTATGAACTATAAACTAACTATTCTCATTTATGTTAGGAGTGCTGATTTGTGGCCAGATCTTGGTCCTGAAAACTAAATTACAACTAACATAACAATTATACTCTGCCGGTTGTATCTGTTTGTTAAATATCACATCATATCCCTATTATGGGCCATTGAACACTGCCTATAAGATATTATTGCTCCACAGTCACACACCCAACTTGAGCTCCAAAATATGGTCACAACAGGTCAAGGTGGTGATGGTACGAATATTTTAACACTTAACTAAAGCTACCATATTTTTCACTCCAATTGTTAGAATACTTGGTTATAAAAAATGCTTTTTGTGCCACTTCTATGCATAAGACATAGCCTACAAAATATAATTTGGATGCTAAGAACACAGTAGGTCCTCAATAGAGATTTGGAAATGAACGTAAGAAGAGTTAATCTTCTGAAATATTTTCTTTACTCAAATAATGCAGTATTTGAAAGTATGTGTTGATCTCTGAAAGTACATGACCAACGCATGTTATGACATCAATCTGTAAGCATTCCTTGCAAAGTAAAATGCAATTAATACATTTTTTTGCTAATAGGTCAGTATTCGAAAAATATCTGAGGCCAATTTTTTCCATACCTTCTCTCAGTACTGCCATACCATTGAGATAGAACATCCCAATTGACCACTGGTTACTTTAAGGTAGGAAGTACTTTTTAAAAACTTACAGAAATTGAAAAGAAAGAACACCTGAAATAATTTTTTTTTTTTTTTTTTTAATCAGAGTTTTAAAAAAGTCTAGTCATGAATGAATAGGACATCATTTAGTGATGTGGGATGGCAGGGTAATTCAATGCTTTTATAGTAGAGATTTTTTTAAAATCACAAAGCCCCATATATTGAACCAGAAACTGAACAGGAAACACATTTTCTTTTGATTTGAGGTCAAAGGCGTCCTGAGGCTGAGATTTTAAACTCCCCAATAGGTTTTCGGTTTTACAGTGGTTGGCAAAGTTGTTTGCATACACCCACTGAATTAATGGTGGGATGCTTTACTTGAAAAATAGAGAAAAATAAACATATTAGAAAGTATAAATCACTCATAGCCTTTTAAAATTTATGTAGGCTCTGAAGTGAAAGTCCCTTTGTCTTCTTTAATCCCAATCTTTTTTTCTCTGTGCTTATGCAAACACAGGCACATAAGTATATATCTTTTAAAAATGGGAAGGGCATGCTATACACATTTGAAAGTTTCTTTTTAAATGTGATATATCGTGTACACCTTCTAGCTCCATACACCTAAAGTTATCTTTTTGAGATAACTAGTACTTAGTATATCACTGTACAGATGTGCCCTAACTTACTTACTTGTTCTCTAATTGATGGACATTTTTGTGGTTTCTACTTTTATATGATGACAAATAAAGCTGAAGTAAGTATCTTTTTAAATACTGTGAATATTTTTAAATACTGTGAATATTTTTAAATGTCAATTATAAGAGTCAAGATAACAACTATAAGAAAATGTATTAATTACAAGAATTATGGGACTAATAAGAAGAAAATAGAGTGGGACAGGAGATGGATAAGAAGAAATCTTTGTAGGTTAACAAGAAGCTGGAGAAGTCATTGCATATTGCCTCTCTATGGAGTAATTTTCAGAATATTTTATATATGATTTTATTAAGGCATAGGGCAATACATCCTAGCATCAGAACTTTGACACTTTAAGGACCTAAATGCATGTCCTCGTACAAGTTTCAGTGGGCATTTTCAAGTATCACATGGCTTGGGAATGGATATAACAGTGAGAGATGCTAATTAGGTGGATGATGCTAACAGCAGACAGTTAGGGGTACTAGTTCTCAATGTAAGATTTCTGTTTGGTTTTAAACCCAATGAAGAAAAATGTGTAGTGTCCAAATGTTCCTTGAGAAAACATAAACTTTAAATTTTAATGTCCAACATGAAAACTCAGTTGATTTGCACTTTACTATTGATTGACCAAGATTTATCTTGGAGAGACTCAGTCCATTTACATGGCATGATTGTTTTCCATGAGGGTTTTTTTCCCCAGTAATTTGCAAAGCAAAACAAAACAAAAGACACAAAACTCAAAACAAAACTTTACTGCAGAATGGAGATAACTCTTCATAAATTTAGATGAATTTCATGATCAAATCTGAAAAAATTGGAGGTTATTTTTAAAAAATTTGTGTGGACATAGGCTTTGCCAAAATTCACATTTCCTTTTAAATAGGTTCTGGAACATTTTAAATCTACTTCAAGCTCACCTAATGTTATTCAGAGTGACTGTGATGTGTGTGATACCTCTGACTTTTCAATTGATTATTTAGTTTTACATGTTTCTTCTACTGTTCATTTTTTTGTTTAGATCGATTTCGGGTGGTTGTGATATTTCCCAAAATACTTAGTGACTTTACTTTGGGAAAATGAGAGACTAGTTTATTTTTAGTCTGCTTTCAAGGTCATAGTTGAATCCCTTGTATATTATCCTCATGTAGAAACCATAGGGTATAGAAAGAATTTATTAGCTTCTTAGCCATCAGCTTCATAGACAAGGAATTCTACAAAAGGTTAACTTCAGAATATTTAATTTTAGTTCATGGAAATATATGCATTTTATTAATCTTTTAATTTTTATAATTTTGGTTTTAATTTTATGGTTAGAGAATACCATTAAGCGAATCCATAGCCTATTTATAGACTTTTAGCAGCTTTACATTCTAGTTATATTTTTGTTTCTTCTGGAGGGAATACAAGTCCATAGGGCCCCATCTGATATAAGGTCTCCTAATTTAGGAGCATAAAAAAACTAATGCAAATAGTCATAATAAGTAATGTTGGCCAATATTCACAGCCTTTCAATTTAATAGTGCAGACATGTTAATAAAATTCAAAGTTCTAAGTTACCACAAATCATGTGATTTAATGATTATGCATTACAGACTTATACTTGAAATTCTATCCCTGTTTCAAAGACCTGATTTCTCCGGAGAATATTTCATAGCCATCTTGCACAAAATAATTGCAATTGTCTGTCTGTAGATTGACCATATGCCCTCCTGTTTGCCACTGTTTATTTTTTAACCTAGTCTGTCTCCTTTATTCTTCTTACCTGTGTGGCCCTTGTAAGTCTTTTGAGTCTGTGATTCACATCTTAAATAATCCTATTTTGTTTCATATAATATCATCCAAGGAAAACTGTCTACTAATTGACTTAAGGCTATAGTATTTCCAGCCAGTTTCAAGTGGGCATTATAGTTAAAGTTATTAGTTTAGGCCACCCCATGTCTGAAGTCCCTTATGTTTGGGGAATGCCCCATCCTGTGATCTTCGTGGAAGGGAGAAATTGAAAAAGTCAGATACTAATTAATTATCCAAGAACCCCTTGCAGCTGAGGTGCAAGCACATGAAGTAAGTTTCCTTAGTCAGATCCACCTGTCTCAGAGACTTTCTGGCCATGGCAGTTGTTATGGTGGCCTGAGTCCTGGGACAGAAACAGCGAAGTTAGGTTTGGGCTCCAGTGGCCAGTGCTCACGGTATTGGTGGGACATGCCGCAGCATTTAATGCTTAGCAGTGGCAATAGCAGTAGTTAGTTCTACAACATGATTTTAGACTTTGTTCCAGAAGTGGGAGTACAGATCATCTCTCCAACTTCCCTGATGAAGCTGTAAGCTACTCAGTAGCCATTAACAGATTTCTTTTCTGTTTAGATCAGCTAGAAACTTGACTAACTGCTCTCAGCCTTTATAAAACATGTGGAGTTACCTTTACTACAGGGGGTCAGCCAACTTTTCTGTAAAGAGCCAGATGGTAAATATTTTGGGTTTTACAGGCTATATGACTTCTATAACAACTATTCAACTCTGCCATGGCAGTGGGAAAGCAGTTTACAATAATAAACAAATGAGTGTGGTTATGTTCTAATAAAATTTTATTTACAAAGACGGGCAGTGGACTGGGTTTGGTCTGCAGGTTGTAGTTGGTCCATGCTGGCTCTGCTACTTAATGCCAGAGATTGGAGGGGATGGGACTCATTGAATCTGTTGGTTGAAACCATGCCATCCAATGCATCCATCCCTGTCTTTTCCTTATTCAACATTATCTAACTCTCACAACTTTATGAGTTCTAATATCTTTCTGAGACATAGTTTCACTTTGACACTATTAACTGCACATAGCCTACTCTTGTCTCAAAATAAGTGTTTAGCTAATGAATTTATAAAAATCAATTCATCTTCTATAATAGAAACACAATTTTTAAAATCCCTCTTAAATTGTAATTCATCTTTGTATAGTGAAATATAAATGCCAATACATTCTTAGTCAAAAAGGCTGTTTTGAATTTACCCAATAATGCAGTAAGAATTAGGTGACGATTTTAATTTTATGGGGATGATATCTCCATATGGATTTTGCAAGCATTCTGTCTAAATGAGCATTATGAAAACCACTGAGGACATGGTATATAAATTTGAGATGCAGATTGTTATGCAATTTTATAATAACAGAATCGATCCTGAAACATGGGTTAGAATTTCTATTACCAGTATTAATGTTTAATCAAATCATGTGATTGTGGTAGTTTACAACCTACAATATTTATTAATGTGTCTGCACGAACATACTGTTAAATTGAAATGTCCTGATTATTAGCCAATATACTTATAGTGATTATTTATAATGTCAGACACTTTATTAGTGTTTTCTTTTGTTTGGTAACTTAAACCACTTAGCAAGAATGGCAGAAGCGTCCTTCAGAAAATACTCCTACAAGATTTGTATTGCTTCAGATGAGATTCTTTACTTTGGATATTGCAGACTCTGTTTTAATTTGGAAAGAAGGCAAATTAGGATAACACTGTAGGAAATTCTCTTCTGGTGCTCTTTCATATGTGTCAGTATCCTTGTCCACCTACCTTAAGTAAAAACATGTAAATGAGTAACAGCTAAATCAACAAGAGAATTTATCTACTATTGTTAAGAGACAATTCTCCATGAATCTCTCACATTTCTACACTTCTTACAAGCACTCTGGCACTCTGCATTGTTCTCAGTCATGTTTTCAAGGATGTCTATATAGCAAACAGCCTTGGAACACTGAGAAAGGGGCAGGTTTATTTACTGTTCAATATATTATAATAAAGAAAATGTGTCCCTCAAGGCAAAGGTCAGATATGCTTACTGCCCATTATAAAAGATCTGGGCTTCCTAAGCTCAGGGTTTCCCTCCTGTAATGCGACCTACAGTATGCACTGGTATCACCTGGCCTTCTTTGATTATCTTGTGGAATCGTGGCTCAAGGAAAGAGCACAAATGTTTATACTCTGGAAACTGCAATTGCTGTAAGTCAAAAACCCATCTTTTGTATCTGTTCCTGGAGTCTCGTGCCTTCTTCCAGCATCCAAGAAACTGTGGCAGGCTATCTTGTTAGCTTGCAAATAGACTAAAAAAATCACAGATTCTACATATCCTATTCAGAGATATACTATATATCTGTAAGTATATACAGATATATATGTATATATATATGTATATGTATATATATATATATATATATATATATATATATATACACATATATATATGTGGGTTAATTATATTATTTATATTATATAAATTATATATATACCAGAGTACCAAAGCCATATATCCAACTGCTTACCAGACATCTCCATGGAGATGTCTTACTGGTATCTCAAACTTGAAATGTGCTAAAATAAATTATTGCCTCCAAATCTGCTTCTATATTTCTATCTCAGAGAATGTGTTTGCTGAGGCCATCATAATCTCACATATGGGGATCTTAATAGCTGCTAATGAGTATCTGTCTTATCTCAATCCATAGTCCAGGTGGCTCCTATTCATTCATACAAGAAATACTAAAAGAGTACCTACTATGTGTTGAGCACAATTTTAGGCACTGGGGATGCCTCAGTGGCTCAGTGTAAACATTAGAAAGTCATAAGTGAATAGGTGTTAGATAAAGTCACAGCCAAGATTAAGACTGCCTACAGAGAGGTCAACTGAGAAGAAAATCAGCTGGGAATGCATTCCTTTAAGACAAAAACTAAAAGGCAGGCAGGAAAAGAACCTGAGAATAAGGCAGGAGAGAGGTAGAGAACGAGGAGAAAAAATAACCAGGATTGATGAGTAATTGTTTCCTTTTCAGGAATGTATACTTTATATAAGGCAGAAGATGTCTAAATAGGTAATCTTTCGATTCCAAGGGAAAACCTTCCAGGAATATTTTTGTGGTTTAGCCTGATTTGGAAGTGAAAAAGAAGGAATGACTTTGTCTTGGATCCTGAGAGAACATGTGATCTGGTCATGCTGCGATAGAGTCCAGACAACCAACTTCTCACCTGAGAAAACTTGACTTCCTCTGAGTCAAATTGATAGTGAAGCAATCGCTTCATGTATCTATTTAAAACTTGAATTATTCTCTTTCAATGTGTTTATAAAATTCTATTCTAGTGTTTACTGTGAAATTCTTAAATACCAAAATGTATAAACCATTCTTTTAGCTTCATATTCAGAATAGCTTGATCTTGAGAGCGTCAGGTCACTCAAGGTAGAAGGACTAAGCAAACAAAAATAGACACAGTGAAGAGGGAGTAGAAATGCTTCAGGTAAGTTAGTCAAGTTCAGGGACTAGATTAAAGTATCTAAGGAGTTCCATGACGATGCCTTAGCAAGGTCTGACTATATCCAGAACTCAGGCAAGACTCTTCCTGAAGACCCATTGGGAATCCACTCCCATCGAGATTGATATTTGGATACTGTCCTTTTGGAAACCTCACGAAAATTTCCTGGTGAACACAAAAATGTCTTACGTGTAAAACCCCTTCTTATCAAAGTTGACCCATCTATTTTCCTGCTGGCTTTGCCCTGTACTTTCACATTTTATTAATATACCATTTACCGATTTTTGGTCTGAATTTTGTTAAAATTCAATTACTTTTGTTTGGGTTTTATCAGTCTCTCCATCTCCCTCACATTTTTGTCTATAATATCTCTTCATTGGCAGTCATCTAAGATTAGACCTCCATTGAGGTAATTCTGGCAAGCGTTTTTCAAAGACAACTCTACATAAAAAGCGGTAGAGAAGTAAAATTATTGTTGGCTGTTTGCCTGAGAAAAATATACAGAGCTGTCCACAAATACCAACTCAGATCTTATAATATTTCTGTCAAATGAGGTGTGAAGTAGTTACAGATATACATCCACTAACAGAGAGAGACTTTGGCTATTTTATTTTACCAGAAACATTAGAATACTTATAGTCTAAATCATGAAACTGAATGTTTGAGTCCATGTATTAATGAAGTCCTTTTTACAAATTGCAGGAGACATTTCAGGGTTAAAAAGGGATCTGGATTACTAATAAAGTACTAACAACACAGTAACATTTTTACAATTAGAATATAATGTTTATAATTTTAAGTGTTTTAGAAAACAGGAATGGAAAACCGTCCCAATAGTTCTATTTTTGAATATACGTATTGTACTAAACCATCTTTTGTAAAGCCCACACAAGGCAACGTTTTTCTTTTTTTTTCCGTTTCCCCCCAACTTTACTGCAATATAATTGACAAATAAAATTGCATATATTTGAAGTGTACAACATGATGATTTGATATATGTGTACATATATGTGTACACATATATGTGTATATATATGTGTATATACACATATACATATATGTATATGTGTATATATATGTGTACATATATCAAATGGGAAATGGGAAATGATTACCACGATCAAGTTAATTAATTGACACACCTATCACCTCACATAGTTACTGTGTGTGTGTGTTTGTGTGTGTGTGTGTGTGGTGAGAATGCTTGAGATCTACTCTCTTAGCAAATTTCAAATATACGATACAGTATTATTAACTATAGTCACGATGCTGTACAATAAATCCTGAGAACTTATTCATCTTACAACTAAAGGCTTGTACCTTCTGACCAGCGTCTCCCCATTTCCCCCACTCCCCAGCCCTTGGTATCTACCCTTCTACTCTGTTTCTATGAGTTTGACTTAAAAATTTTTTTTCTTTTTTAGATTCCACAAATAAGTGAGATTATACAGCATTTGTTTTTGTCTGGCTTATTTCACTGAGCATAATGTACTCCAGCTTCATCCATGTTGTCACAAAAGGCAGGATATCCTTTCTTATGGCTGAATATTATTGTATATATATCATATCTTCTTTAGCCATTCATCTGTCGATGGACACAGGTTTTTTCCATATATTAGTTATTGTAAAATACACTATTTTGAATTGGAAAATTTTAAATAACCTCAGAAGTGTGTCATTGAATTTTTTTAAGATTTCTGCTGTACTCTCATTTACTCTCCCTAATGTTTGTGTACTTGTCTATAGAGGACTTATTATTATTATTATTATCATCATTATTATTATTATCATTATTGATGGGTATTTGTGTTTGAATGTTTTTCTTTTTTCTGATTGGAGATTCTTCCAAAGTAAAATTTTAGTGTATCCTGGCCCTCTACCATTGATATACTTCATTTTAATTATTGTACCAACATAATACCTTGGCATATAATGCCTTAAAATTGTTTATTTTTATTGCCTGATGACTCTAATTTTTAATTATACTCTGGAATGTTGACTCTGAATGCCCTGGAGTTTTCTCTTGTGTTAGTTTAATAAAGAACTGAGCATGAGGACCCTTAGAAGATTCCTACAGACGGGGGCAGCTCTGGCAATGAGTCATTCTGGGCTGCTGAACGTTTTTTAACAGCTTCTACAAAGAGTTCAAGTAGGTAGGATAAAGCTCTAAACAGCCATCGTGATTCTTCAAGTTCCTGCAGAGGCCCTAAAACCAAGGCAACGGAATAGGGACTTTCAGGCCCCTCAAAGTTTGCCCTCAGGGCTCATGGTAACCGCTGGATGGTCAAAAACTCAGCCTCAGTTGTTAGCTGTAGACGTCCCTTAGGCAGTTTGGATCTCAACGGCCTCCCTCTTCCTTCCAAATTTCTACGTTTAGACCATTTTAAAATCCATTTCAAATGTCATTTTCCTAGAAAACAAGAAGAAAAATTATTTATTAACATTGTCAAGGTTTTAGTTAATTTATACATCAAGTTCACCAAAATTTCAGAATATTATTTGCATAGTTTTTAATGACATCATATTAGATTGGAGAGATCTATCTGAAATATTTAAATAGGTGTTATGAATATAAATTTCCTGTGTAACCTTTAATCCTACTTGAGATATTTCCCAATATCTGTCACATATTGGCCCTGATTATATTTGTTGAATGAATGAAACGTTGATTGCTTACCTGAGTAACGCAATGAACAAGTTATTTAAATACGATAGTAGGCAAAACTTTGAACTTTGTTTTTTAAATGCAGTTAATTTTATGTTTACATTGGCAATTGAAATTTTCAGGAATATTTCTTAGGACTTCATTGTTTCTGACAAGTCACTGAATCAACTGTGAGAATGACAATGCCTGCCTCAACACTGAGGAAAATATGATAAATTTTTAAATATTCTATTTTTATTTAGGTGTTGCTTTTTGCCAAAGGCAATAAAGACTGAGATCGAGAAATCACAATATCTAATATGTCGTATTGTCTTTTTTTCAATTCAAAATTCCCCAAAACAGTAATTTTGATTTTTTTTTACTGTTTTTTATTTAATAAACAATAACAAAGTTTATCTGGTCAAAGTGAAAACTGAACATGAGAGGGCAATACTAAACGAATGTGAATAGTATGATTAACTCCATAAGCACTGACTGAATGATGAATAGCTTCAGATTATTTTAAGTGCCACAAACTGACAACTATTTTAGGGGCAACATCCAACTAAAGTGCTATTCCTGTACTTCTGCTACATCTTGAAAGGAGAAATGAGTGGAATACAAATATCCAAATACAGAACCTACAGGGTGTTTGATACTAAGCCCAGGGACTGCTGAAGTTAGAGTTCAGGCTACTGGCCTTTGAGTAAAGATTATCAAAATTTAGCAAAGAGACTGGAAGTCTGCGGATCTGAAACAAATGACCCTAAAAATTCACACATGGACTAATTTAAGCAAAGGTTTGTTGGTTTTGTGTTTAGAGACAGAAATCTGAGAAGAGAGGAAGTTTTAGGTCAAATGGTAGGAACACTTGGGAGTTTCAGAACTCCGGGATATATTGACAAATACACAGAGCTTCTCAGAGGGGTCCTGTTGGGGCTCAGGAAGTAGAAGTGAGGGTTGACGTGATGGTGATAACAACTGCACAAATGTACAAAGCAATTTTTGAAGCTGAGATGGTTGGTTAGGAAGAAATGCAATCTAATGTTGAAATCTAAACTTTAGCCCATTGGGTGTGATTGTCAAATTACATCTAAAGGTGCTTGAAGAATGATCAGTTTTTCTAGAATGAATTAAATCTTTGCAATGAATTTCAGTTTCAAGAGAGACCTAGTATAAACCTAGAGTACAAACTGCATTAAGCTAATTGCAATGAAGGTAAACACAACTTGCAGTACCGTGTATGTGTGTGTACTGATGAAAATCAGGATATACTCCGAGAGAAAGATGGTGAAACTCAGGTGCATTTGGTCTGAGACACTGAAGCCTTGCGAATTCCTGAAAGGAATAGCCCTGAGTTCTCCACCTCCCTATGGTTACGAGAGGTGTTTGAGACAAGGCGAGCTGAGTGTCCTAACTGCCTACACTTGACCCATTTCAGTATCTTCTGAAGAGCTCAAATGCAGACTCTACTTCTGGGACTTGGACTAGGAGGAAAAAAAAATTAATTCCTTCAAGTGGAATTTTTGGCTTTCTTCCTGTTCCTCCAACCAACTCATTTACAGCTAAGAAAATTTTTCTTAAATACGTATTATGTGATGGAGGATAAATGACGGTACCCTTAAAAAATCAGAAGGAAAAGGAATAAATGCTGCATATAAAAGAAATTACTGATGATCACTTAATGTGGGGAAAATGGTCTCATTCCAGTTTCAAAAGCTAGAATGGTGCCCTAAACCTGACAAATAAGCAATAGTAAGATGCAAAAAAATAATTAGAAAGTGATGAATTTTGTGTGTCTATTACTTTTGTTTTTAGTCTATAATTTATTTACTTGTCAGTTTTTTGATACACAAAAAGCTGTACGTAATTAATGTACAACAATTTGATGCATTTGTAGATAAGTGTGAATCTGTGAAACCGTCACCTCAGTCTATGCCATAAACCTATCTCCATAACTTCTAGAAATTTCCTCTTTCCTTCATATTTTATTACAACACCATTATTATTATTATTATTCTCTGGTAAGAACACAACATAAGATCTACCCTAAGCAAAATTTTAATATTTGCAAGTTTTTAATTTAATTTTGTAATGGCTGTGTTTAAAAACCAGCTTGCAAGTTTCCTGAAAGTTGAGAAATTAGTTCTCTGAAGCCAGTAAGCACCAGCTCCAGTACATCCCTACTTTTACTTCCCCCTGGTGCAGATAAGAAAGGAAGTGGAGCAGGGAACTATATTCAATTTTTAAAAATAACCTATAAGGGAAAAGAATCTGCAAAAGAATATATATATATATATTTTATATATAATATATATGTTTAACTGAATCACTTTGTTGTACACCTGAAACTAACACAACATTGTAAATCAACTATACTTCAATTTAAAAGTTAATTAGTTAAAAAAAAAGAAAGGAGGGCTTCCCTGGTGGCGCAGTGGTTGAGAGTCCGCCTGCCGATGCAGGGGACACGGGTTCGTGCCCCGATCCCGGAAGATCCCACATGCCGCGGAGCGGCTGGGCCCGCGAGCCATGGCCGCGGAGCCTGTGTGTCCGGAGCCTGTGCTCCGCAACGGGAGAGGCCACAGCAGCGAGAGGCCCGCATACAGCAAAAAAAAAAAAAAAAAAAAAAAAAAAAAAGAAAGGAAGTGGAGCTTGACAGGTCAAGTTCTGAGACTGTATAAGAATCAAGATTCTGTCTTGAGCCTCAGTTTTGAAGGAGAACAAAATACCATCATTGCTCCTGATTGTTCTGAGTTTTCTTAGAATTGTAAGCAAGAGGCCACTCATATGAATCACGCTGAAGGAGTAATGTTTTTACAACATTATGTGAATTGTGGAAACAATACATATGGTTCCCTAAGTTGGTTTGAATTCACTAGAACAAATTATTGAAATGAAGAAGTGCTTTCATTTGTGGAAGAAATTATGTTTTAAATTGACAAGTCCTTGACAGCTGTCATATGCTGTACTTCAGTCTGAAAATGAATTCCTATATAGAGCTGAAATCTGAGAGAATAGAATCAATTTCAGAGTGTTTGTGTTGTATCTGTTATACTTATCTTTGTGTATTTCCCTATAATCTTTCAGTGTCTAGACATGTTTATTTCAGTAAATTAGAATATAAATTGACCTCTGTTTGTGAAACGTATGAAATGATGGGAACTGGACAAAAAACATGTTATCAATTAAAATTTCATTCATGAAATTCTATACATGTTCATGACATAAATAACTGCTTGTTCTACTTTTCTCAAGCGAACCTAAATTTAAATGAACCCCAATGAAACTGAAGCTGTAAAATATTTTATCATGTATTTTATGTCGATAGTGGGTTCATTAAAGTATGAATAGAATAGCACACCTGGTTCTGACTCTAAATATTTCTTGGGCAGCATCTGTTACACAGATATTTATAAAGATTTGGCATCAATTTTGTGTACAGTATAACTTAAGAAGAAGTTCTTTGATGCTCTCAATGTTAACTCTTGTAAGCCCAGTTGCCCTTTTCCGTCTTTGTTTATTTCCAGTTAACAAACTTCTCTCTCCTCTTTTCCCTTCAGTTTACTTACTGTGCTTTCCATAACATCCAAGATAGACTCAGAGATTTTTTAATATCACCATGTAAAAGTCAGTCTTTTCAAATATCATATGTGATTTGTTTTGCAGTTGATTTCAGTAAAAGTGTATTTTCTTTGAGGAAGAAAGAATTTGGTTAATGATCAGCCGTCATTTGGCACAGATCAGTAGAGATACAGAGACTCGGTTTCCGGGCAGGAAGTGCTAGCTTCGTGAGGCAGGTGATGTTTGAGCTGATATCCCACTTTAAGCTGTGTCCTCACAGAGGGCGTTCACAGAGGAAGATGAAGACTACTTCTGAAGATGAATGGACCTCAAAGGTCCAACTGAGTCAGCTATGATGGTGGAGTGATAGGCAGTGGGCTTCTACCTTGGTAATGGGCCCTCATGATAGCCAATCGAATGAACAACATTGAGAGTCACCTACTCTTCCTACAAATGAGGTCACATTGGACTGAAAACCAACTCTTTCACCACTGAACTGAATTTACTAGAACATAGTCAGGGGTGGTGTGAGGGAAAGATGTAAGGGCATATTAGCAGAGGATGCTCTGTCCTTTTGCATAATCTTGTGAAATTGCTCTTTCCTGGTCATGAAATGAGTATTTCCAAATCATTTTCCATTAAGTATTTATCTACATTTTAAATGATCTATGTTGCAATGACTAGGCATAGAGTTGATTTGTGTGTGTGTGTGTGTGTGTGTGTGCGTGTGTGTTCTCATGGCTGGTATTAAAATACAGCTCTGGGAGGTGACCTGGAGAGAGAGCATTGCTGAGATCTGACTGGTTGAATTCAAATGTGGTCTGCTTCCTCCAGATGATAATCAGTGATGCATATGCACAAGAATGTATGTTGTGGTCACTGCTCTTGCAGTAAAGTATTTTGCGTGTAAATTGCTATATTTTATATAGTACCTAAGCGTTTATTATCTGTCAAGTTAAAAAGATTCTGCAGATATCTTCCAAATAGCATTCCCCATGAAGACCAGGGGTTGTTGCAGAAGGAACATATTAATGTGCAGTAATTAACTATAGCTGATGCTCCCATGGAGCTAGAGAGGATTTTTACAGCCATTAATGAGTCTCCTGCATGAAGGAGAAGCAGTTCATGCCGCCAGAGTGGTGCGTGGATCATTGCTCTTCTGAAACAGGTGAGGTTGGGATGTTTGATTCAATTCTAGAAAGTGGAATAGTGGTTCTCCAAGTGTCATCCCCCCAACCAGCAGCAGCAGCATCACCTAATAGCAAGTTAGAAATATGAACTCCCTGGGTCCCACTCCAAGCCTCTGGGGCCAAGAGCCTGCCATCTGTGGTCGAAGAAGGCCTCCATGTGATTCTAATATACATCAAAGTTTGAGAACGACTGCCCTAGAGTATCTCTTTCTATCAAGAAAATGATAAAAGGCAGTTAATTTGCAGCAGAGTATGTGTGAGGTATGGGGGTGATCAGACAACATTGACTTAATGCAGGTTTAGACCTCAGCCTGAAAGACACCTTTGATGGCTCAGACTTGATGTTCCTGCATTCTCTATGGTTGTCTCATAAATTGAGAATTTACTGGAGCTTAGGTTTTACCATGGTCTCGAAGAGTCCAAGCCTTGATTTGACCCCCCAGTTCCTGCCGTTTTGTCTAGCTCTGATCCTTGCTTGCAGACATTCTTGCCTTGTGCCAAGTCTGCTGAAACCTCAGTAAGCAAATCTTTAGACTCGATCCCTTTATATTTTCTCCCTGGTCTATTACCACAAATGCACCATTATCTCTGGATAATGGTAACTAGGCAACACCAGGCTGGAGGATCTAGGAAGGCAGGAACCTTTTCAATTTTACTTATCCCTCTATCCAGTGATATGCCAGTGAACATCTGATAACTGATTGAAAACACAAGCCCTGATTTGTAGGGTTGCTGATTGCTGTGCTATAAATACTCCCATTTTAGCCAATTTCAAGTTACCAATGTGATGACACCAAACAGAGTTGGGAAGAGATGTGCACACTGGGATCTCCCAAGTCTATAGGAGCTTGGTTCCAGAACAATGCAGCCTCTACATCCAGTTCCCTCCCAGATACCTGGTAAACAGGAGGTGTTCAATAAATAAGTATTTAATAAATGAATGAAGATAGAGAGATCAGTGTGATCCTTTCAGCACAACTGAAAAAGCAAGTCAATGTGCACGTGCCATTGGTGAGGAAACACGGCATCTATATATGTGGGAAGCACATTTTGGGTTTTATACTCTTATCCAGCCTTGAAGAATAAACAGTTGACATCAAATTGCATAAACATTTGTCACATAATCAAAAACAGCTATGTTCTTTTAAATTGGTATAACTCAGCAATTCTTACTCATCCCCAAATAATTCCACACATGTACATTAATAGGAGTATATAATTTCAAAGCAGAAACGGTCCATATTTTAACATGTTTAAGTGAACTTGTCAGTGAAGTGGGATAGCTTAATTGGCGAAACTTAACATTTGTAGACATGACTTTTTTTTCCCCTTTTAGCTCTTATTAAGCATATGTAAGGTATATGAAACTTACAATTTAATAAAGCCCTCGTTTACTTCACTTCACATTAGTAAGTGCTATGTGCAAAGAAGTCATGTTTAACATTTCAGTAATATCTATGGATAAGGATTTTCCCCCGAACTATTTATTGAAGCGAACAGTATTTGTCAAATGTTTTCAGGATAAATGTCTATTCTCTAGTACAGTTTTATAACCCTATTTGGAAAGAAAAGCTATGCCCCCCCCCTTTTTTCTTTGTAGGGGCAGAGCTGATTTTTGTGACTTCAAAACATGTATTTTGACTACAAAGCTTTTGTTAACGTCTCCGCAATTAGATAATAGAAATCACCACTGTTCCTCCTTTCCGTGCTCTGTTCTTCACGTTTTAAATGCTCCCTGTGGGTGTTCATGTTCACTGGTATTTTCTTTCAACAATTCCTGTAAGTTAGCCTTTCTTTGTGGATAAGTAAGAGTTTGCAAAACTTTACACCCTTATTCTTCAATTAAATGCTGACACGGAGCCACAGAGTGGAGCATGCAAATCAGCAGGACCTCCCTGTGGGAATCGGGCCTGGAAGACTGGTTCACATTGAAAGCAGACAGCGCTGTTGACACTGGCTGTCAAAAAGGCCTCACGTCTTTGAAAGAAAATCTTAATCTTCTTTATTCATGTGTGAACAGGTCCAGGCCCCCATCCCGGGACTCAGATGCATTGGCTGTTTAAACTCCAGGTTGCTAGGTTTTGGGGGAGAGTCTGTTTGCTGTGTCTAGTTCCCCCGAATGGATGAGGGCTGAAAATTAAAATCTGTCTGACCCAGACCATGGCTTTTCTGTCTCTGTTTGAAGAGACATGGCAACCTAGGGCGAAATGAAAAGGAATTTTATTGAGCGCAAAACCACTCAATGTTGAAATGCTGGATGGGGAACCGAATGGTGATTTGGGGCAACCGGTAGATTGTTTATAGATAGCGGGATGGTTGTCAATCAAGGGACAATGACAAAATTTGTGTCAAGAAAAAAAAGTGCTTTTCTAGTGGCTGAACTCCCGTTTCCTGTTGAAATGCTCAACTCCATGAATAAAAAGCTTTTTTTCTCCTTGAAGTTTCCAAGCGCAAAAATTTCTGAATTAGAGATGCTGTTACTGTTAAACACTGTTTGATCTCGGTGGCATGGTGCTTATTAACAGTTTAAAGCTGTTATACCCCCGAAGATCTTCTATACAGTTTGTCCGTTGCATTTGAAATTTCTTCCTCTTGGTTTTATCTCTTCTTTCCACATTTTTCACTAATAGAAAACAGAAGAAACAAAGATGTAACCACCAATTGGAGATCATCAAAGATATTAGGAACAATATGTACTGGAACATTTTTAAAGCCTAATACAAAAAGATCTGAAGCATATGATTGGTTTTATTTTGAAAATCCATTTCTTTCTAGGAGTCTGAAACTTTCTTGAGTGTTCTCTTAGATCAATTATAAAACATTTTAATTGCTGGCAGTATTTGAAAAAATATATACCTATATATATAGTAGAAAAAAAACTACTAGGAGTTTTCTAGGAGTCTGAAACTTTCTAGGAGTCTGAAACTTTCTTGAGTGCTCTCTTAGAACATTTATAAAACATTTTAATTGCTGGTAGTATTTGAAAAAATATATATCTATATATATATAGTAGAAAAGGAACTACCAGTTGGCAATACAAACTAGATTTTCAAAATAATTTTTGACTCTATGTCCCCAGAGAAATCTTAGGGCATGCAAGTAATATATATTACATTAACCTACTTTGTTAGTCAAATGAGTTTCTTATTAAAAAATAAAGATTTGAGATCTTATTAGATAATAATAGACTCCAATAGAGCCTCTAATTCTCTGAGTATTTCTTAGACTTCTATGAATCTATAGTAAGTTTCTTCTACATATATGGAGACAGTACTGCTCAATCGTCAGTAAGGAGATACACATCCCTTGGTGTTGTTCTACGAAGATAGTAAATTTGCCCTGCTGGGTCTATGACAATTCAACCCAGCTCCCTTTTGGATTCATGTCATGTATTTGTAAAATGACTAACCAGGGATATGGTTTGGTCCTTGAGAAGGGAAAGGAGCAGACCTAAAGCAAAGAAGGCCAGCGTCAACGTTCTATTGTCATTTTTGGTTCGGGAGAATGCTAATTAATCATCCTCTTCTTCCCTACCAGCTCTGAACAGTTTGAGAAATAGTCATAGGACTGTTTCTGGGATTAAACATTTGCGAAACTGAATTGGAAAACGTGGTTTATTCCCAAGCCTGAATCAAGCTTTTCACCACTTCCCTTGACAAAAGCTTTTTCTTAGCACTTCCCCTGAGTAGATTTCAATGTTGGTGAAATGTTGTACTTTGCAGCTCTGAGTAGGCATATCAGGTAAGTAAAATAAGAGTTCTCTAATAACTAGAGAAATTTTATGAGACAAAGCTGAGCATGGGGAGGAAGAGGAGATAGCACATTTGAGGAATATTTTGATTGTCTTGAGCAGCCATCCAAATTACTGGAAAAGTAAATGGATACTCATCCAATCGGTCATTTTCACCCATCATAAAAATAACAGTAGGAGAGCTGAAGCTATATGCCTGCAGCATCACAGTCCCCGCTTTGGAGATGACTACAACCCATGTTCCCTGAGTCCTGCCTTCCACCCATCCCACCACTTCAGGTGTCTCTGTCTGCTGTCCGGTGGGCAGAGGTAAGAACACGCCCAATCCCACCGTAAAGCAGAGAAGCTGGTTCCACTATTCTGGCAGTTCACGGAGACTCTGGAAGTGAAGGTAGATTTCTATACATGGTCTTAATGCTGGTAAGAACTGCCAGATGGGGCCTACAGATATTGCTAGAATTAGAACCATAAAAGACTGAAGCATCCTTGCAATTTTCCAGAGCCCCTCCAAACTTCAAGAGCAAAGAAAATCTAAATATGCTTGCATAGTCCCTCAGGAACGAGGAACAGCTGGGTTACCATGTCCTCATGTTGCTATTTTGGATTATTAGCTTTGGCTAATTTAAAGTTACTAAATCACATGGAGGGCAAAAAAAAAATCATGAATGTAAATAATGTTAATACAGTAAAAATAATGTGGATGCCCTGGTGATTAGGAGGAAATATTTGAAATTCCACAAAACAAAAAGGTTTTGAAACATATACTTCTCTTTAGGGTGAGGGGCAGGGAGGGGGTGTTGTTTGATCACACTGTCTTGGACCAGTCAATTTCCTTGTTAATAACACTGTCACTACATGCTTCAGGTGCTTTAGCTGCTACCACTCATTACTCCCCTGAAATTATAATTCACTGTGTTATTACAAAGGACAGATGGGGAGACACTAAGTCTTAGACAGGAAAAACACTCACCTCTTGTCTGAAACTATTATATCTGCCATTTCTGGGCCCGTATTATCTTCCTTCACCCTCAAGGAAATGGAAAATTTTTGAGTGATGTGATGACCCTAACTTCCTGGGCTTCTCCAGATTTCAGCCTTTCCTTATAAATCAACCTTAAAAAAATTAACCCAGCACTTGAAATTGTCTATGGCATTACTATTGATTCCATCCCATTTACAAAGGTTACCTTTCCCTGATTCTAGACATTCCAAAGGCCTTCTGAGTAGCCACATCAGGGACTGAAATGAAAATCAAAATAAACTACCCCAAATGGCACATGCTAGAAGAGAAAAAATTATATTAGGTTTTCCATGCTTCAAATCAAATGCAATATTTGTCTTAAAAACAAAAATTAGACATAAACTTCTGTATATTTCAAAATTGTAGAACATGAGTCAAATAATTTTTTAAACAGAATGATAATATCATTGAACTAAGCACATGTATCTCTGGGGGAGTAATCCTGACTCCCCTTCTAGGGCATTTTGTCTTTGACCGACCATCACATTTATTTATTTAGTTGGTTGCTTATTTATCTTTGACCCTTGGTACCTGCTGTCACAGTCTCCATCAGTGCTTTCCCCAGTGCCCTAAGGCTGCTTTTTTTCTGGCTTCCAATGTCACTATTCTCACCAGGGAATTTCCTTAAAGTTTTATCCAATAATACACTGATTTTGATGCAGCCAAACACCAGGTCCTAATACGGTTGGGTTTTGCTTGCTTTGATGAGAAAACACCACCGTGTCTCAGCTTCTGTAGACGTCTAGTTGGTTCTTAAAGAAGTCCTGTTGAATACTGGAATGAGGGCAGACTTTCTTGCTCCGTGTTCAATGGAAAAATAAATGAATAAGTAACTCTGCTCTAAGGGCTAACATCCTAGCGGTCACGTTCTCCCATAGGTGAAGTTTCAGAGAGGTCCTTGGCTTTTCTGGTTCCTTTCAGTCACCTGAACAGTCTCATTTCAATGATTAGAAGTGTCATCTTACTATTAGCATTTCAATTTTGATCCAAAGGAAACGTCCTCCCTTCCCCAAGCTTGGGGTTACTTTAGGCTGGGGAGGGGTGTGGTAAGTGGTCTGCATCCTCTCTCTTCCTGGCTTTGTCTTCCTACTACCTGCAGCTGCTATTGGTTTAGAGTTGATGGGGACAGGTGAGTAAGAGGTTAGTTGAAATTCAGGGTGCTGGCTCTTACCCCCTGGGCCATTCTCCTGGGTGCATTGGCAATTCATGTGGGAAACTCTCTCGTCCGAGCAGTGCCTCCTCAGGCCATTTCCCTGGTCTGTTAGTATCTAGACTTCTAGTTGCTCACACTCACTCAGACCCAAGAGTTCATAGCCTCCAAGGCGGGGTCTGGACTTTGAAGTGTTGTATAAGCTCATTAGGTGTTTCTGATCTGTAGTCATACTTGCGATCTATGGATTTATACCCAGGAAACATTTCTTAGCCCCACCCTCTACACGCTACCTCTGCACCCCAGAGAGCAAAATGTTACTCAATGAAATGATTTCCTTTCAACCACATACAATAATTTTTGTCACCAAAGAGAACAGTAAACTGCTCGTGCTAAAACATCTGCATTTCGGTTAATAGCTATCCCTTCTCCCCTCCAGAAAAGGTGTACTTAAAAAAAAATTGTTCATTTAAATATTTAACATGTTGGTTTGGGTAACTTTCTCAAAACAAATGAATGGTTACCTTTAGGGAAAGCCAATTGCTGGAAAATTTTAACCCCTCTTCCAGCTTCGATTGTTCTAACACCTGTTAATAAAGTTTTAAAAAATTATGAGACCTGACCCTCATGAGGGCACCCCAAAACTAAACAACTCATGGCTGAGTGCTGCAAAAACACCATGGCTCTCCTGTCAATTAAGAAAAGATGAAACTGTATCCGTTTTGGGTTCTGTAAAGCAAACAAGGCCAAAGAGAAATCATCAGTTTAATCATAAGTCACAGAAATTACGTGTTCTATCAAGAAGCAATATCTACATCATTTGCCTAATGAAAATGAACATCAGATGAGTTATGATTCATTTAAACCAGATATTTTTATAGATGATCTCCTTAACTGGTAAAGGTAATTAAGATTAATTGGCTAAGGATGTCAAGGGAACCTCACAAGCTGTATAATAACCTTTCTGGAAATGCCAAATGAGCATAAACCTCGTTTCATTTAATAGAGTGTCCTTTGAGATACTTTTACTGTGAGAGTAAGTGCTGTGTCAAAGACAGCATCAATACTGTTTATTTTCCCAAATGTGGGTTTGCAGTGAGCATTTAAAGTACCTTAAACAAAGGCAAAAGATAAAATATTCCCTTAAACACACATAGCTCTTTCCATATGGTCCTAGGCTAAACATGATTTTAAAAGCATATAAATTGCTGGCAGGCTTTATAGTAGATTGATCATAACTTTGTAGACAGCTGAACTGAACTGTTCCAACACTCTCTCTTTGGTCAAAACTTCAAATGAGGATTCATGATTTGTCAAATTGGGGTAATCCTGGAAAAGAAAGTACAATAAGAGAACCACCGAGTTCAAAAACAAAATGGAAACTGTGGTTCCTGGCATGGACAACTGCAGCCGGATACATTTTATAAAGCAAATCAAGATCTGGCTTCTGGTTAGGATGACATCAACATAAAAAGAATGACTATAGGTCATGGGATGTCTGGGCAGGAGATGTCAAAGGAATGCAGGCCACAAAACCATGGCCATTTGCTGCATTAAAAGCAGTTAAGTAATATTTCATCTCTTTCCCAAACTTTCTTCCTCTTCTGTCTTCTCAAAACACCCCCTCCTTCACCCATAAACATCTGTTTTGGTGCAAGAATAAAACTTGGCTTTTTTTCAGAGGTGATTGGGTTTAAACAGAAAGCCATTCCAAGCTTGACCCAGGATGTACTTCCTTAGCTGGAAGAGATGTTTTTCTTGGGCAGAGCAGATGACCCACTAATACACAAAGAAGACGACCCTCAAATGCTTCACAACATTTTTAAAAAATGCTATACATGACCAGGTACTTTAACAGCAATAAGGACCTAAACTCTGAACTAATCCCTCTGAAACCATAACCTTTGGAACGAGCTTAATCCCCGGTGGCAACCTGTACCTTTCAGACAAAGGTTGATTGTTCATCTTTTGTGATGGTTGTATGTCTTGCCAGCTGATATGGTGATATTGTTTGACAGCTATCTGTTTTATTTCTCTAAGCGCGTACCCTGGAGCTGCTTACTTCTGAAAATGAAGAGAGTCGAATTGTCTCTGATGTCCAGCCCCAGTTTCAAGAATAAGGAAGAACTGGGTGAATTCCTCTGTACAGGGCTCAGGGTGAATATGCCTTCCTGAATCTCCTTTTCGGCTATTGCATTGTTGAGCCTAATTTTTCGTGACTTTTCACAAACGCAGCATTCAGTTCTTCCAGCAACACACAAAGCACTGATGAGTAAGCAATCATCTCCCTGTTAAGTAGTCAGAGGAGAAATTACTTTAAGGAAATGAGAAATTATTTTTAATTGAGAACTGCAGATATTAAATAGAGAATAATGCCATGTGTTGGCACTTACTTTGCCCCAGTGCCAGGCACAGTCTATTAAGTGTTCAATAGCTTTATTTCTTTTAGTAAATAAAATACCAATGAGATAGATACTTACTTTCCGTATTTTATAGGTGGGTAAGATGAGGACTAAGAGAGTTAACTTGTCCAAGGCCATATGTTAGGGAGGGACAGAGCTGTGACTTAATTCCAGAGTCAAAACTCTTAAAAATGATGACCACATATTATTATTTATTATGGAATCACTAATACAAAGAGTTCTACAGGTACAAACTTTAGATTACTCTTAGGTTTGGGGGGGAAAGTATAGCTGTCACAGAGGTTGGTTTTGAGAATCAAATAAGATAGAGCACAACTGCTGGCTTAATAAAAATGGCTATCAGCATTTTAGAAGAAATAGACAATTATTCCCACAAAGGGTAACAGCAACATTCTCATCTAGATCAGTGTTCTTGGAAAGCTTCAACTCTTCATTTATTGGAAGACGCATGGTTCCATGGAGAATGTTAGCTCTGCAAAGATGAATGAGACATACTTTAAGGAGGTGGATGGAGAAAGGAAAACTAACAAAAGCGTGCATTTAATTACAAATTATGAAGTGGTAGGAAAGACAGGAATTGGCTGAGGTGAGCTTTCTAGAGCTTCTGTGAGAGACACAGTGCCTTCTTTCTCAGAGCACAGGGCACCCTCTGCAGGTTCAGCTAGTGTAACCTGGGCCCATTATCTTCATGGGTCCCCTTGCAGTGCTTGCTACAAAAGATAGTGATTACAACAAGGGACAAATCGTGTTGTTCTATTTTCGTCATTACCTAATGTGGTTAGGGACCTCATCATTTGATCTTTCTGTACAAACTAGAATAAACTTGTGAAACCTGTTTAATTAACATTCTCCTTCTGACAGTCATACAATTTAAATTCTTTTCCTCCCTCTAACTGTCATTGATGGTTCAGAGATCTTAATCTGTACCAGAAGGAGTTGGAAATTTGCATTTTGAAGCCAAGGGTTTATTTGGAAGTCCATTAAAACTTAAAGGTTTGGAATCCATTTATCCTCCTGATGATTCATGGAGGGTTTCTTTTAGGTTTTCTGATGAATCTTGCCTGACCCGGAAAATTAACCATGTATTGTAACATATACACTGATCTTCAAGGCGTTTATAGTACTTTTATCATTAAACTTAGAAATTAAATGTAGTAATATAATAGACGGTTCCCAGATTCTAATAAACATAGCAAATACACATAAAATTCCTGCACCAGGCTTTCTAATGAAAAAAAAAGAAAAAGAAATGGTAGCTTCTGAAAAATTACTTCCCTCATTGTTTTGTTTTTTTTTTTTTCAAGCGCTCCTCATTGAGATAGAGCAAGTTGATTTGATGCTTTAGGAATATGTTTTAAATGAGCCAGTAATTGGTATCCAATAGAAGACTGAATTTTATCCTGTATCAAAATGTTTTACTCCCTAAGATACAGGCTCAATGCCAAATCAATGGTTGTTCTACAAGTTCTATGACAGTTGAAAGGGGGTTGCATAGGGACAGCAGTTGGATGGCAGGGGATGTTGGGACCTTTCTTGAAGCAGTGTTAACAACCACACCATTTTAAAGTATATATTTGTCAGGGTAGATGGGACAATGGAGATATGATGACAGCATTGACTGTCCAGCCCAAATCACTTCACAATACTATAATTCTCAAAGGTCCAATGTGTGGCTGAAACCATAGATGAGAGATTGTAAAGGATGTAATCACACCCCTCTGATGCTGTTATGCTAAGTCAATATCTGCTTTTGTATGGAGTAGCGCCAGGGCTATGTGAAGAAAAATGCTGCCAACTCTAGGAAGTTTGTGAAGATAGAATAAAAAAATCTGGACAGAGCTGAAGTCTTGCCAGAAACATTGAAGCTGATTTTCCTTGACTTTGCCAGATCCTGCAAAGTATAGTGTATCACCATTGTTCAGCAACAGACATTTATTTTCCTTTTTTTAGATGAGTTATGAGTTTTCTGTACTTATCCATAGAAAAGCAAAATGTACATTACTACGTATATCCATGATCATACAACTGGGTTTGTGATGAAAATGATGCTGCTGAGAATAAGACTATGCAAATCCCTTGCACAAAACTGTATGATGTCACAGTCTCTGGCTGAATCTGTGATTTAGCAGAGCTCATCTCTACTGCCAGTTCTGTCTAGTTTCCCATTGGGCTGTCACCTTGGACACTCTGATGCTCCTGGGCAAGTTGTTTAATCTTCTCAAACTTACTTTACTCATCAATTAAATAGGGTTAATTATATCCAGTGATGGAGCCAATTCACACTGACACTTGAGAGTGTGTGTTCGATTTTCAGGAATTTTGTGATCTGGTTGGTGTCACTATGGCAGCTCTCAATGGGCCATGGGGGGAAGAGTCACACAGTAGAAATTGGCAGTGCTCAGATCAGGACTTCCTTCCCTCTCCTCCCAGCTCCACAGGAGTCGGTTATTACCAGCTGCACAGCGCTGGTAATATCAATCCCATGGGGCTGTTGAGGGAATTGAATACTATAATGTATGTAAGGCAATGTCTGATCATAGGAAGTACTCCAACAGTGACAGTCCTTCTATTGCTATTAACATTATTATTCAACATGAAGTGTATTACGGGCTTTTTTTTCCCTCGTTTCCTTTGTTTTCCTGGTTATCCATTCCTACAGTTTTAGTTTTCTGGGGCTGCCGTAACAAGCTACCACAAACTGGGTGGCTTAAAACAACAGAATTTTATTGTCTAACAGTTATGGAGGCAATCAGTCCAAAGTCAAGGTGTTGGCAGGGGCATGCTCCTTCTGAAATGTGTAGAGGCATCTTTCCTTCTGGTGGTTTTGCTGGCAGTTGTTGACATTCCTTTGTTTTCAGCCCTATAACTCTCCTCTCTGCCATTGTCTTCACCTGGCTTCCTCCATTTCTGTCTCCATCTCTGCCTTCTGATAAGGGCATCAGTCATATTGGACTAGGGGCCCACCCTACTCCCTACGACCTCATCTTAACTAACTACATCTGCAACAACATTCTTTCTGAATAAGATCACATTCTGAGGTCCTGGGTTTAGGACTTCAACATATCTTTTTTGAGGCGATACAGTTCCACCCATAACATCTATCTAGAGTGATTTGAAGTTGTCTTTCCGTCTGCCTTTATAGCCCTGCTCAGCTCATCTCTGCTTGTAGTCAGTCTGTTTCAACTTACTCTGAGTGTTTATCTGTCACCCGATAAAGTGAAGTTATAAACAACATTGCTTTAGGTCACTACTACTAGGGTGGTTTACCTGAATAAACAAAATACATTTATAAAGCATTAGATGTTAGCCATTGTCCTATATGTATAAATTATAGAGATACATAGAAGATGGATTAGCCCTCGAGGTGCTGAGTAGGGGAAAATGGACTTGTGAACAAACACATCCTCTTGCATGCACATGGGGCCTTAGAAGCATATCAGATATGGGGCCTATGGATACCCGGGGTAAGTGGGGTGCAGGGGTGGTAAGAAAAGCTTCACTGAGATGATTTAATCTGGGCCAGAAGAGGGAGGAGCAAAGTTTAGGATATTCAAGTTCCTTAGCTTCTAGAAGATAAACTGATATTTCATTTTTAATTTTTATTTTAAAAAATATTTTCAAAACCATTTTCTACTGCTTGACTATGTAAACCTTTGGCAGTCACACTACCCAAGAAGTAGGCACAGGTGGCAATTTTCATCTTTTAAACCAGTGAAAATCTTAGATGATCAAGCTTCTTAATGCAGGCTGTTAGTCTGAGCCATTGGGTTAATTGGGTTGTTCTCTAAGGATTTTTTTTAGGACTTTCCATGTATTTATCCGATGCATAGCCTATTATTATTGGCTCATTTATACCACTGCAAGATCTTTAGTGATTTTCTTAATGTGTCGAGTTAAATTGCTAAGAATGTCATAAGAGTTAACAGGCAGCTTGTAGGAAACCTGTATCCAAGTCTATAATGGGAAAAATAAATTGGATAGCACTCACAATAGGCAATCATGAAAGAGTCAGTAATAAATAATGAAAAGAGAAGATGCTTTGGAGGCAGAGGTCAGAGGTTAAATTCTGGCTCTGTGTTTTATGAGCTTTATGACCTTTTAGTAATGTTATGTTTTATACGATTGTTGGAAAAATCAAATTAAATGACAGAGAGAGACAGACTGGGCCCTAGAATAAGAGGAAAGCTCGGATTTCATTGGTTAAGTTAGGTTTCTATATCAACAAAATGAAGATAAAGTAATCTATATTGTAGAGAAATAAGTATGAATTGATATAATCTATTCTCACATGACAAGCTGTTCTTGGCCATAGGGTTTTTATCACAATTACTCAACCCTGCTGTTGTAGCAAGAAAGCAGCACAGACAATATGTAAATAAAACATGGTACATAAAAGTGTCCCTGTTCCACAAAAACCTTATAGCACTAAAATGTAATATCACATAAATTTCATGTGTCATAAAATATTATTTTTCTTTTCTTTTCAACCATTTAAAAATGTAAAAATCTTTCTTACCCATAGTTTGCCAAGCCATAACATATACCATTATGGGCCAACCCTAGGATCTATGGATACCACGTTTGATTGGGGTTGATAATGGCTGCTTGCTTGTTTTTTGTTTGTGTGTAATATTCCAAGTTTTATATCCTGTGATAATACCTACATTGTCTTATTTCACATTCCCAGGAACACTAGGACAAAGGCATTTCTTCCTCTCAGCTGATGAATTAATTAAGGTTGTAATGACTAAGTAAATATTTATTCCCTACTATATTCCAGGAAATTCTCAGTAGAGTGGAAGAATTGGCCATATAAGTAGGGTTACTGCCCTCAGAAGACGTACATTCTGGGGAAGGTAGAAATATAATGAACAAGTGAAAAAATCAAACCATATGATCCTTATGGATTATGACAAATTTTTGAAGGAAATAGAAAGGTAGTTAAAATAGAGAAAACTAAATCATCTGAATAAATGCTTTAGATGGAATGTTCAAGAAAGGGCTCTGCAATGGTGACATTGGAACAGAGATCCAAAGACTAAGAATGAACCAGCCAAGGAAAGAGTCAGGGCAAGTCCCAAAGTATGGCATGGATATGACAACAACAAGCCAGTGTGACAAGAATAAGATACAGAAAGAGAGTGAGGAGAGATGAAGTCTGAGAGGTAAGCAGGCAATTCATGTAGGGCCAATAAGCCACACCAATGGATTTGCTTATTATAAATACAGTGGGAAGTCATTAATGTGGTTTTAGAAGGAGAGTGGTGGCTTTGCAGTGAGTGGTTTGCACAGAGTCAAATTTGGGAATCAGGAGTCCAGTGAGGAGGATATTGCAGTGGTCCTGGAGGGAGATAATGGTGGTTGGGACAGGGGGGTAACAGCGGAAGCAGAGAGGAGTAGGTGGACTTAAGATAGAGTTTGGACATAAAACTGATAGCATTTGCTGACAGAGTGAACTTTGGGAAATGGGGAAAAAGAAGGAATCAAGGATGAGCTATGGGCTTCTGGTTTATATACTTGGCTAGATTGTGGTATGATTTATTGATATATCAATGGACCAAATTGGGGTGGACAGTCAAGACTTTTATTTTGACAGGGTAATAAAGATGCCAATTATATATTCATGTGGATATTACAAGACAGCTGTTGACTATATAATTCTAAAGTTAAAAGAGCAGTTAGAACTAGAGATATAAATTTGGGAGTCATCAGCTGATGGATGGTAGTTGAAGACTTGGGATCACATGATATCATGTAGGGAAAATATAGATGAAAGCCCAGGGAAAAGCCCAGGAAAAGGACATTTCAAATCAAACATTTGATTTGAGTACTGAGGATTAGTCAATGTGGTAGAAGCACGTGGCATCCCAGAATTCATGTGCAGAAAGTGTTTCAAAGAGTTAGTTAGTTAGTTAGCTAGTTAGTTCTGGAGAGGAACATATCCAACATAGGTATTAGTAAGAGGAAGAAACAGAGCTTGGAATTACGTTCTCTCCACTCCACATGCTAGGGACTTTATGTAGTTTCTTGTTTCTGGATTAACTAACAAATTTCCCAACTCACTCATGTATTCAAGTTCTGTAATTCAAATTCTGATACTCTTCTTAAAGCCTACAGTTGCCTCTCAATAAAGTTGATAATGTTTTATTTTAATTAGATTCTAAGTTACACAGATATTATTGATTTTAGGTCACCTCACTGCCTTTGAATTTGGGGCTGACTTATTCATACTGAAATATTAACAGAGTATCTGAAATCATTCACACTCAACTATTTCTCTAGTTTTTGTTAAATTTTAAGAGAGAACAAAAATATTTTTATGTACCCTTTCCAACTTCATAGTTTCATTCTACTTGGATATTTAAAACAAGAAATATAGAATTGTTTCTTATTCTTTTGTTAAAAGGAATAAAATCAAAAGTAAGTATAAATGTTCTAGGAATACAAGAAAAAAAGAAGTCTGGCATTGTCCTTTAAGGCTATAGAATGTATTATATAGTACTCACCCGTAATTAAGAATTGTGTATCTTTGTTTTGTAATTAAACTGGCACTGTAAAATATTACTTGTGATTCTGTGAGTTAAATACTGCCATTCAATATAAAGATTATATACTCATAAAATAGATTCATAATTGGAAAGTAAGGCTAATGGTATATAAGACAAATGGGAAAGAAGAAAATTGTGAGATTCTGTAATAATGATTTTACAGGCTATTGTCAATCTAGTAGGATAACGACATAACATGATGCTCCAGATTTAAAATGCCATTAAAAGATTCTAGCAATCCAACCAGTGAGCAATATAGATTTAAACTACCAGTAAATTACTATTTAGTTCAAAATGATCTAAAACATATATTAAAATGTTTGCAGTTAAGAATTTAGAAAATTCACAATAAATGCATGAAATAACTGGGTTAAAAGATTAATGTTTTAAAAAAGAATAGTAGGGGCTTCCCTGGTGGTGCAGTGGTTGAGAGTCCACCTGACGATGCAGGGGACACGGGTTCGTGCCCCAGTCCAGGAAGATCCCACGTGCCGTGGAGCGGCTGGGCCCGTGAGCCATGGCCGCTGAGCCTGCGCGTCCGGAGCCTGTGCTCCGCAGCAGGAGAGGCCACAGCAGTGAGAGGCCCGCGTACCGCAAAAAAAATTTTTAAAAAATAAATAAAAATAAAAAAGAATATGTAAAAATATCACATACAGTCACACGTTCACATTCACACATAACCAGCCCCCGCCAAACACACACCCACTATTCACAAAAGTCCCCTGTAAAAGTTCCTGGATACAAGTTTAGTATTTGTTTAAATCACTAACATTGATCAACTAGGAAAAAACTTATGAACTCAAACTCCCCTCCCCAACCCACCGTGTGTGTGGTGTGAGTGTGTATTGTGTATCTTTGCAAGTAGCTCAAGAAAACGTTTTTTCCATTAAAGATTTAAATTGTACTTTACAAAAAAGAGGTTTCCAGTTAATTGTTTGTACCTCTATTCCTTATACCTCTATTGTTTACACCTCTGTTTTCTGTTTTTCTATTTGATGTTCCATATAAGGGCTACTTTTTAAATAGTTAACCAACTTTACTTTCCTAAAGCTGTTTTCAAAAAAATTATTTTCACCATATGATTTTTCTATCAGCCTTTCAAAATATCTCAGACACCGGTAAGGTTTTAAAGGGCTAAATTCCCATAGTAAATAGGATTTGTATCATTTAATTCCTGCACTTTAAATATATTTGCAAAAGAGGTAAACTTTATTTAAGGGAGGCCAAATTTATTGACTCTCAACTGTGTGTATAGCTATCTCATCCTTGGCATCGAGTTTACACAATCCCTGCATACCACTGAGACCCATGAAAGAGCCGAAGTACACATTTACTGAGCAATAAATTAAAAATGTAAGCTAACATTGTAGCTGAGAATCTGAGCCCATATGTGCTGAGAAACATAAGCAGAAGAATGATGAGAGACAGCTGATGAAGGTATCCAGGCTCCTGTGAAACTTTTTGCCCCATATTTCTCTCTATATTAAATTACTAATAAACAACACTGGGAATTTTCTGTCTTACATGCATGTTTAACACTGGAATGATATGTCTTTGCTGTTAAATTTGCTACATCTTAATTTATGTAAAATGATTATTAATTAAATAGTCTGGTTAGCTTTTCCCTCAAAGATTGCTTATAAATTTATTTATTATTTATTTTATTTTTTAAATTGAAGTATAGTTGACCTACAAAGTTTCAGGTATACAAGGTGATTCAATGTCTGTGAGTCTACTTCTGGTTTGTAAATAAGTTCATTTGTACCATTTTGTTTTTTAGATTCCACATGTAAGTGATATCATATGATATCTGTCTTTCTCTGTCTTAGTATGATAATCTCTAGGTCCAACCATGTTGCTGCAAGTGACATTATTTCATTGTTTTTAAAGGTTAATAGGCCATCATACATATATATATATATACCACATCTTCTTTATCCACTCATCTGTTGATGAACACTTAGGTTGCTTCCACGTCTCGGTGATTATAGATAGTGTTGCTATTGAGGTGCATGTATATTTTTGAATTAGAGTTTTTGTCTTTTCCGGATATATGCCAAGGAGTGGGATTGCTGGATCATATGGTAACTCTATTTTTAGTTTTTTAAGGAACCTCCATACTGTTCTCCATAGTGGCTGCACCAATTTACATTCCCACCAGCAGTGACTGAGGGTTCTATTTTCTCCACACCTTCTCCAGCATTTATTATTTATAGACCTTTTGATGATGGCCATTCTGACTGGTGTGAGGTCATACCACATTGTAGTTTTGACTCATGTTTCTCTAATAATTAGTGATGTTGAGCATCTTTTCATGTGCCTTTTGGCCATCTATATGTCTTCTTTGGAGAAGTGCCTATTTAGATCTTCTGCCCATTTTTTGATTGGGTTGTTTGATTTTTTGTATTGAGCTGTATAAACTGTTTATATTTTGGACATTAATCCCTTGTCAGTTACATCATTTGCAAATATTTTCTCCCATTCTATAGGTTGCCTTCTCATTTTGTTTATGGTTTCCTTTGCTGTGCAAAAGCTTTTAAGTTTTAGTTAGGTCCCATTTGTTTATTTTTGCTTTTATTTCTTTTGCCTTGGGAGACTGATCTAGGAAAATATTTCTACAAGTTATGTCAAAGAGTGTTTTGCCTATGTACTCTTCTAGGAGTTTTATGGTGTCATGGCATACATTTAGGTTATTAAACCATTTTGAGCTTATTTTTGTATATGGTGTGAAGGAATGTTCTAATTTCATTAATTTACATGTAGCTCTCCAGCTTTCCCAATATCATTTGTTGAAGAGACAATATTTTCTCCATTGTATATTCTTGCCTCCTTTGTTGTACATCAATTAACCATAGGTTCATGGGTTTATTTCTGGGCTCTCTATTCTGTTCCATTGATCTATGTGTCTGCTTTTGTGCCAATACCATGCTGTTTTTATTACTGTAGTTTGGTACTATAGTCTAAAGCATGGAAGGGTTAAGCCTCTAGCTTTGTTCTTTTTTCTCAGCATTGCTCTGGCAATTCTGGGTCTTTTGTGATTCCATATAAATTTTAGGATTATTTGTTCTAGTTCTTTGTAAAATGTCATGTGTATTTTAATAGGGATTGCATTAAATCTGTAGATTGCTTTGAGTTGTATGGCCATTTTAACAATAGTAATTCTTCCAATCCAAGAGCACTGGATATCTTTCCATGTCTTTGAATCATGTTCAATTTCCCTTATTAATAATTTTATAAGGGAAATAGTTTTCAGCATATATCAACCTGAACTTTTTAATGTCTATAGACACAAGTTTTCTAGAGCTGTAGCACATTCTCCTTTAGAAATGATAAAATATCCAGGAGTAAATTGACCCATACACACCATGATGAACAATTGGTAGTAACTCATTATCCCATTTAAGAGTCACTGAGGAAAGAAAGAACAAAAACACATTAAAGGGGCTCTAAATAGAAATATGATTTACATCTGATATGTTTGGAGGGCCTCTAAAACCATAATAGGATGTCTCTTCCTCTGATCAACTTCTGGTACTGATCTTCCCATCATTTAATTACTCAGAGACTTAAATTCTCTTGACAAAGGCACAGCGACTTAGAGCCTCTCTGTGTGACTCATTGCCACCATTTTAAGTATTTCTAAAAATTCCAGAATTTAAAGAAGCATTTGCTAGTATAAATTCTGTATATAATATGCATTGAATAAGTGGAGTGCCAGTCCTTAGGGTCCATAGGACAAGACTTGGCATTCACTTAATTAGACTGTAGGAAAATAGATAAGTATAGTGTTTACAGCTTAGACTTTGGATCAGGTAGTCAATAGCTGTACTATCTCAAATGTGTATCTTAAACTCTTTAAGCCTCAATTTACTTAGCTGTAAAATGGAAAAAATATTACCCAACTCTTAAGGTTATTGTGAAGCTAAATGAGAATATATTTTTAGATTGATTAGCACAAAGCCTGAGACAGACTCAGTACTCAATGAAAGTTACTTGTTTTATTATTATTATTAATTTGTAGATATGCAACTAGCTATTTCCAGACTCAAGAATGTATATTGCAAATTAAACAGGAGAAAAATTCCATTTAAAGGAAAAATTTTAATCTGAAAGAAAGGTTCAGAAATGCTTCTATCATTTAGTTTAGCGATGTAACTTCTAGAATTGCATAGTATTCTGAAAGCTCGTGACAAAATGCTTATTCGGGGGATACTGCAGTACAGGCAAGAGAACTCATAAAAGGTTCTGAATATGAGAGTGTTTTGAGTATAGAATGGCATTGACTATAACATGCGAATAATCAGAAAATATGCCTCTGATGATAATTTCTCCACACCTATAGAGTACATAACGCATTCTTCCAGATTATAAGGAAAATTTAGTTGGTGCTGCTCCACCTAGCGTTAACTGGACACTTACACATACTTAATTAACTTCCCAGGTGTTCATCCTGGATTCTTAGAAGGAAACATCTCCTCTAAAATCATATGTTCTGGATGGTTCCCAGATTCACAAAGCAGGGGAAGGACGTTTTCTCTATAGAATATTTACTGCCTGATATTTCCACACCATTGAGTGTGGGAGTTTGGAGATGTCTCTCCCACCACCACCTAACCTACTGGATTTCTAATCCAGACTGAGAGAATTTCTCTCTGGTTGGAGGGTGAAAAGAGACAGATGTAACTCAGGTGATCAACAACAACAAGAGAAAGAGTTGCAGTGCTTCATTCTGAGGAGGGAACTGGAGTGTCAGTATTTCTTCATTCCATCCTCCTAGGATCTGAAACCACAACCCCCCCTCTCCATCCTCCCTCTCTCCTCACTTCTACTCTCCCACCAGTTCCCCCCTCCCAGGTGAAGGCTGCTCAGAATTGGTTAACTGACAGCCGGAACAAGAGTCCCAAAGAAAGAAGAAGCAAACAGGACTAGTAGGGGAAGGTAAAGTGATAGATGGAATAGCAGGTCTTTAGACGAGAAGAAAAAAAAGATGGTGATACACTAGGAGGGAAGAACTTTCTGGTACCAACCTGAGATAGACCCAATATGGCCTGAGAGATGAGTTGAGGGAAAACAAAGAAAATTTTACATTGTTAAGATTTCTTGCATGTACTTAATTTTCTTTATGAACATGGGTTGCACTTTCTTATCTTTGCAATTATTAAGAACATAACTAAGGACCAATGATTAAGAACATAACTAAGGACTTTCACTTGTGTTATCGTGTTATTCAGCTTCGGCTGCTAGAACTGGGTGACTTAAGGACAAACATTAATTTCTACTGGCACCTTGACCTTGGGAAGTCCAAGGTCAAGATGCCAGTAGGTTCAATTCTTGGTGAGGGCCATTTTCCTGGTTTGTAGACGGCCAGTCTTCCCATTATGTTCTCACATAGCACTGAGAGAGAGAGAGCTCTGGGTCCTCCAATCCCCTTATAAGGGCACCAATCCCATCAGGGGCTCCACTTCCATGATGTCATCCATACTTAAAAGCTCTACCTCCAAATACCATCCTAATGGGGTTTAGAGATTCAACATATGCCTTTGGGAAGGACACAAAAATTCAGTCCATAGCAGTAAGGCTGTGACTGGCTCAGGAAAAACGAGAACTAAAGGAAGTAGACATGGTTTGCCACTAGGGTACTGTATATAGACATTAGGAGTATTGACCTTTCTACTTCTCATCTTTGGTTTCCAGTTTTTCTACTGTTTTTATATAGTGATGTCATTTAGTGTATCCAAGCAATATATTTAATAGTAAAACATTAAACATTATTTCTGCAATAGAGAAGTAACAGGGAGGGATATTTTATTAATGTATCATCTTTCCTATTTTCCTTACAGAACGTAATACTTGTGTTGTCACATTTATGAAGATCTTTAGTGTACTTTTTCTTTTCTTTCCATTTCAGAAATACAATGACCTCAGAAGCATTGTGTATGTTGTATGATGGAGTGTTCAAAAGCATGGACAGACCCAGGTTCAAATACTAACTCTGTCTCTTACTAAGTTGGTTTGACTGCAGGCCGGTTAAATAAACTTTCTCTGAATCATTTTCTCATTTGTAAAATTGGGGAAATTACAGAGTTGGGAAAATTGAGTAAGAGAATTTAGCACAGTGCTTGACACATATTGTGTATGAATTAAATGGCATACAATAAACTCTGACAGTTTTGTTAGTATTTTCTCTTTTTCCATATCTGGAAAGATCTGATAAATTAAGATTATGCCATTTTGTTAAGTAGCCAAAATTATAGATTTTCTTTACTGAGATTAAAGTAGTTTAAGTTGAGCAAATTTTCAGACTCCTCCAAAAAAGCACCCAAATTCATATCAACACATAAGAGCACAACCAGCATGATCTCTAAATGTAAAGGTTACTTCTGCCCAGTTGAGATGCTCTATGGCCATTTCTAGAAGTTCACCTCTGAATTCTTTCTTATCTTGTTGGCTGTGGCCATATTTTCTAGGAATTGTCATTCTTCCTCTCTTTTCCTCCTCCTCTCATAATCAGGCGTCAAATCTTTTAAATTGTATCCCCAAATTATCTTGGAAACCCATCCTCTATTCTCTTTACCCACTGCCCTCGTGTCATTTATTACCACAGTGGCCTCTTAACCAATTTCTTGGTTCATTTTTCCCCTTGCAACTCTCAAATCCATCCTTTGCACCAAGGCATTTCCAAAGAACAAATCTGATTGTGTTTCACCCTCCTGAAAGCTGCCTGTTCTGTATGCATTATGGAATTCATTCTAAGATTCTTTGGTTGGTCTGCCAGACACCACTGGTTGTCTTCAAATTATCCATTCTCTCCTTTTCTTTACTAATAGCCCCCCCCCCTTTTTGTAGGAGGCACATGGCATCCCACACTGAAGGCTAAATTCCAGAGCTTCCTTTGTATTTCACTGTGACCATATGCCTCAGTTGTGGCCAATGGAATGGAAGCAAGAGTGTCAAGTACCACTTCTTTTTTTTTTTTTTTGCGGTACGCGGGCCTCTCACTATTGTGGCCTCTCCGCCTGTGGAGCACAGGCTCCGGACGCGCAGGCTCAGCGGCCATGGCTCACGGGCCCAGCCGCTCCGCGGCATGTGGGATCTTCCCAGACCGGGGCATGAACCCGTGTCCCCTACATCGGCAGGCGGACTCTCAACCACTGCGCCACCAGGGAAGCCCTCAAGTACCACTTCTGCTAAGCATCTTTAAAGGGAGGTAGCATGTCCTTCCTTTATCCCTTTGTGTTTCCTGATAACTGGATTGTAGATATGAGGGTTGGAGCCAGACTAGCTCTTTGAACTTGTGAGGTGAGATTCTAAAGCCAGTGGGGCAACTGGAGAGAACTCGAATTGATAATGATCAGAGCTTCCAAACTTGCCTTAGACTGGCTTCCTCAGGGAATAACTTATGTGTGAGAGAAATAAACTTCTTTCCTATATAAGCTAATATTATTTTGAACACCTAAGACATTTAGACAAGCTAAATCTGATATGTATAACATCTGTTATCTTTCAAAATCCTGTCTACTATTCTATTCTATCTCTTTCCTATTAGACTTTTCTCAACAACAATTCTGAACTAGATATAGGGCTCAGATCTTAGAATGGTTTCAGCCTTACTGCTTTTGTTTATGTTGTTTCCTTTGCCTAATATCGCATACCCCACAGTCTAGTCTTCTTCATTTGAATTTTAGAATTATTACTTAATTTTAAATACCCTGTTTAAACATCATCTCTTTTAAAATGCAATCACTGACAACCTCCCCATGCCTGAAAATTAGTAAATTACAAAAAAAAAAAAGTATATGTGTTATTATCTTTATAGACATCTGTACCAGAAGTGATGATAGACAAAAAGTGGAGAGAAAAGAGGTCTCTGTCCTTTTTCATGTATTTGGAAATACCAATTTGTAGAAACTTACCTGATAGTTTTAACATAAGCATTATTCCAACTTAATCACATAAAGCTATAGTAGCCTTGTCTCCCTAAGACCTGATGATCATTGTATGACTTATTTTCCAACGCAATCACTGTTAAAGATTTTTGTAATTCACTTAATAATGATTCATTTAATATATTTTAGATGTGACTAAAGGAGACAATGCAATATTCCAAACATATAAATGTTATACTACTTTTGTAAATTTGTGCATTAAGAATTTGGGATTAACAGATACACACTACTATATATAAAATAAACAACAAGGACCTACTGTATAGCACAGGGAATTATATTCAATATCTTGTAATAACCTCGAATGGAAAAGAATCTAAAAAAGAATATATATACACCTGAAGCTTTGTAAATCAATTGTACTTCAATTTTAAAACATTCAAAATTTGAAAAAAAAAAAGATGAACATTCACTTACAGCTTCATTGTAAACATCAATTCATTGTATTAAAATGTCTTATCTAATACTGGAACAAATCTACAAACTTAAGATACATGAAGCCCATCCACAAACATCTATATTAAGAAACCATGGTTTATAAAGAAGGCTCTAAATGCTGTAATATGGAAAAATAGTCTTCAGAAGTAAAAAGCCTTCCCCTAAAGCCAAAGAAGCAATGTATTGGGTGATGAGAAGGAAGGACTCTAGACTTTTGAGTTACCCAAACATTCTTTTTTTTATGAATTGGGAATGGACAATTTTAAGTGAGTTTAATAACTTCTACTAAACAATAAACTTCTGTTAACAATCATAACTGGTACTTCTATCAGGAAGGAATGCATTTTAGCCTCATTTTACAGGATACCCAAATTATAGGGACTCAAGTGACTAGATTTTATTTTTTTCATGAAACAAGATGCCCAGAGGTAGGATGCTCAGAACTGGTATAGGCAACCCTGTAGTACCATCAGTGATGCAGGCTCCTTCCAACTTTCTGCCCTGTAGCCCATGGTGCAGATTTCATATGCACGGTTGTTATCTCATATTCACAGGTTGGATTCTCCACATCCAGCATTTTAGGCAGGAAGAAGTGGAAGAACAAAAGTTGTATACAAGTGGAATTGAGTCTCATTTTAAAAACTTTTTTAGAACTCCTTCCCCCAAACTTCCACTTTCACTTCATTGGCCAGGATGATCACATGACCACTTGTAGCTGAAAGGGAGGCTAGGAAATTTAATTTTGCACCTGGCTACATACTGCCTCAATCAAAATCAGGTGACATCACCACAGGTGAAGGGGAGAACAGACACTGAGTGGGCAAGCAAAAGTGTCACAGGGAACAGAAGTTTGCGTGAACAATATAAACATTGTATCTGTTCAACATGATGCAATTTTTTTTTTTACTTTCCCAAGGAACAAATGTATTTGCTCAGTTATTTGCTGCCAGGGCAAATGCTATGCTTCATTGTTTATATTTAATAGTCAGATGACTGTATTTGGAAACAGTCTGTACCCTAGATTAGAAATAAAAATAGAAATGCTATGTTTTGACAACAGATACACCTGGACCAAATCTATCCGCAATATAGATTAGCATTTTTGCCAACTTATCTCATAGTCAATGTAGTTAGTGAGTATTTTCACAAAAATCAGTTTTGTATACAATATCCCAAATGACTTGTATTCATTTAAAAAAGCTGTTAAATGGCTCTAGTGTACTTCTATGATGAGGTCTTTCCAAAAGCCCTCCTAACTATAATATAGCACTTATAATTAATCCCTTTAAAATGAATTATACATGTGCATATTTGCATTAAATGTAATTAGCTAACCACAGCCCACAGCATGTGTCTGTACAGCTTGTGTAATCTGTTTATAGAACTGAGCAGATGACATAATATAGATTTTGGCTAGCAATCACATTCTCCTTCCACAAACAACATCTGGAATGATAAAAACAACATACAGATGAATAGCTCCCAATAGGTAAAATCATTATAACCCACCTTTGCAAACACAACTTTAATCCCATTTTGTTGGTCAAATATTTTGAGAGGGAGGGATATGATTCTAGCACTTGGCTCAGTGTTACACTTTGACAGAAGAGTAACTTTCAGGCATCAAGCATGTGGGACTAGGAAACACTGCAGTGGGAAGGCTGTGCTGGGGGTTGAGCCACACGCCCAGGGTTACGGTTGCTGAAAATGCCAAGGCCATGAGCCTACTCACAGTCTTCATGCCTACTTCCTTATCCTTCTAAGCAGAATTCCAATAACAGATACTCCCCATCCCCCTGCAGGAAAAAAAAAAAAAAAAAAAAGGTATCATCTAAATATGTCTTTTTCTCCCTTCTGCCTTGCTTCCTAGCACATAACACTGTGGAAATCCCTATCATATGTCCAGCATGGAAGGGCAGATCTTTTCCTTAGTTTTATTCAAAATGATGACTATGTGGTCATTAATCCCTGATTTTTTAATTTCTCCTTTCAGGATCCCAGCTACTCTTAACTGGATTCCCAGTTACCTTGTCATAAATAAAGTTTTCCATTTCCTGAAGCATTTCTTTAAATGTACACATGTGTTCCTGATTATAAAATACTTCTTAGTCACTTTAAGTTATTTTGAACATTTAGAAATATAATGAGAAAGAAATTTTAAATTATCTAAAATCAAGAGACAACAAGTATTAGCATTTTTATATTTATATCCTTTTAAATATATATATATTTATTTTATTTAACAAGGAGATAAATATAAAAATGTTAACAACTGTCTCTCTGTGTATATGTATGTGTGTGTATATATATATATATATATATATATACATATATATGTATATATATGTATATATACACACACACACACACACTCAGGCCTTATCCTCTACGTACAAATGAAAATTGTGAAAATATTATAATCTGTTTTCCAATTAAATATTCTTTGGAATATTCAGAGTATCTTTAATGTTCGTGTCATGTCATAGTTACACTAATTGGATTGCTATTGCTTCCATTTTTGACATGATAATCAACATGGCAATCTTTATACAAAAATTACATCTGTGTTTCTAATTATGTCCTTAAGTTTGATATATCAGTTGGGATGTTTTCAGTCCATAGTAAAAGAAGACCAAACTCTAAGTAGATTAAAAGAAAGAGATTTACTATCTCACTTAACAAAAAGTCTTAACTATTAAAGGGTAGCATGTAAAACATTTGCTTTAAGTCCTGACTTCAGGCAAGTTTTCTATACAGAAAGAATGTGTAATGAGGTATATGCTTAAATCTGGTGAATAAATGATTATATAGCTCTTCAACTCTTCCTCACAGGCACCCCAGAAAAAGACTGTAATGCCGGGAGGTCCACTTCCTTTGGTGCCTGCAGGTTTTTCCACACTCTAATATCCCCTGTCAAAGAGAGGTTGAGATCCCATCTTGAACTATCAGTTGATTGTGCGTTGTATTTCATTATCCCAATCATTTCAAATTTCCTAGCATGGTCTCTTTTTTTTTGTGGTATGTGGGCCTCTCACTGTTGTGGCCTCTCCTGTTGCGGAGCACAGGCTCCGGATGCGCAGGCTCAGCGGCCATGGCTCACGGGCCCAGCCGCTCCACGGCATGTGGGATCCTCCCAGACCGGGGCATGAACCCGTGTCCCCTGCATCGGCAGGCGGACTCCCAACCACTGCACCACCAGGGAAGCCCCCTAGCATGGTCTCTTGAAGAGAAGTTAATGATTTTATGTCTCTCAGGCCTTCCACCATCCTTGAGGTTAAAAAATTTAACCTGATTGAGGTCTCACTATATTTCAGGTGATAACCTAGCTCAGACTCTCAACTCTCAGACTCTCTGAGGTATTTAGAAATAATCCCTCTTTTTAATTAAAAGCAAACTCAGACATCCAAATAGTTTTCATGAGTGAATCGCGTACACACTCAACCTTCCCCCTGGACCCGCACTTTCGGGTTCATGGTCCCATGTGGTAACATTTTGTGCTTTTATTTTCCTGAGGCTTCAGTGAATTTGGATTGGGGAGCCAGGAAATGGACATTTTTAACAACCTGTAAGATGATTTCTACTTGTGGGTCATCCTTGGAGAAACCTAACTTTGACTGATCTGCCTACTTTACTTCTGGCTGTTTTTATTTCTTTGGGCTGGCTAAGTTTATATGGAGCAGAAGTATCTTTTTTTTTTTTTTTTTTTTTTTGCGGTACACGGGCCTCTCACTGTTGCGGCCTCTCCCATTGCGGAGCACAGGCTCCGGACGCGCAGGCTCAGCGGCCATGGCTCACGGGCCCAGCCGCTCCACGGCATGTGGGACCTTCCCAGACCGGGGCACGAACCCGTGTCCCCTGCATCCGCAGGCGGCCTCTCAACCACTGCGCCACCAGGGAAGCCCAGAAGTATCTTTTTAAAAGCATGTTAATGTCTTCAGTTTCCAAAATGGTCAGTGTATCTAATTCCAGAGCTACTGAAAGAATTCATATTTTCTGGGGTTTCTGTTTGTTTGTTTTTGGGTTGGATCAGGTCTGTCCCTTATTCTACAAAAGAGAGTTTGTGAGAGGTAAGCTGTTATCAATACAGAAGACGGATGATAAACATAAATTGGTGTGTATGCCCAACTGGAAAAAAAATGTCAAAGATTTCCTTTGTATTTGGCAAGAGTAACCAGTCTAATATTTATCACCAAATTTTTGCTCATGTCCAGAACCTAACATTGGTTTTTTTAAGATAGGCTATTCATATGAGACCTTTAAAGAAATGTTTCTTTTCCATAACACCTTAGAACAAAGCTGTGATTCCCTTAGCATACCATTTGTTCTTTAACTGGCCCCTGCTTGATTTTCTGGAAGTGGTTTTTAAATACAATAACTTTGGGAACAAGGGTCATCTAAAGAACAAATAGTTGCATTCTTATTAATATATAAAGATTATAACAATGCTTCTTCTTCTATAGTCATTTAGAAAAAGTGAAAATTTTGGATCAAGTCTCTAAGACTTGATCCAGATCTTCGAGAAGGACTTTCCAAAGTTTAAATTAAGAACTAACACAATTATATAGCCTGCACTACTAGTCAACTTGTATGTTATCTTCAGATTCTGAAAGTCTTACCGTAAGATTAATCATTACAATAAACTGCTACACTAGAAAGCATCTTTTATTTAGTATTCTTTTTCTGTTATTATTCCTGCCTAACTCTTGGGCTGCAGTCAATATCTGTAAAAAAAATTATCTACTATATCCTAATTCCCAGCACAGTCTTTTGGATTAGGTACAAGAAAATATGATGACACACAAATATCTCCATATACCAAAACATTTCACTCTGTTAACAAGGATGATTATTTCTAACCTAAGATTTTATAATATTTTTAGATGATACCTAGTATTAACACTCTCAATACCACTTTTGTTCGGGTTATCCTGTAGAAATTTTGAAGCAGAATGCTTCTCCACTTTGAAATGAGGCCTGAGGTCAGATGCAGAGCCAGGAAGAAGACCCCTAAATCTTAAACCCACATTTACTATAAGATAACCAATTGCTATATATTACTTCATTTTTTAGATGAAGAAAGAGGGGATACCATTAGGATAAGAACCTTGGCTAAAGTTACACTATGGCTAATTAGAGCATGTCAAGAATAAAACAACAACTGAGGTATGTCCTACTCCTTAATGTACCTTGTCATGATTTCAGAGAACCGTAATATGTATATATCTCAAAATAATACCAAATAGGGCTTCCCTGGTGGCGCAGTGGTTGAGAATCTGCCTGCTAATACAGGGGACACGGGTTTGAGCCCTGGTCTGGGAAGATCCCACATGCCGCAGAGCAACAAGGCCCGTGAGCCACAACTACTGAGCCTGCGCTCCACAACAAGAGAGGCCACGATAGTGAGAGGCCCGCGCACCGCGATGAAGAGTGGCCCCCGCTTGCCACAACTAGAGAAAGCCCTAGCACGGAATTGAAGACCCAACACAGCCATAAATAAATAAATAAATAAATAAATAAATAAAAAGCCAAGGATTTGAAGCCCTTTAAAAAAAATAATAATAATAATACTGAATAAGCATTCCTGCCTGTAGAACGCTGTGACTGAGTGTGAGAGCTGTGCTGAGGGCTTATGTGTATTGGCCTTCCTGACTCTGTGTTAGTGATGCTGCTTGAGTAGTGCAGTGGTGAGGGGCTTGGTTCAAACCCCACACCTACCACTTCCTTGTTGCATGACCTTGGACAGGTTGCTTAACTTTTCTAAACCTCAGTTTGCTCATATGTAAAATGGAGCAAGTATTAGAAGCAACCCATAAAGTATTTGTGAAAATAAAATAACAATAATATAATGTTGTAGACCCAGAGACCTGGCACAGAGTGAGCTTCAATAGAAGTCACTTGGCTACTTTTTCTTGTGACCCGAAATATGAGTATTATTATGTTTAGTTCACAGAAGAGGAAACTCAGGAGCATCAATTAAGGCCCCAAACCAACCCAGCTAAAACCATGTAGCTAAAAAGTGATGAATCTGGGATTGAAACCCAGACCATATGATTCCAGATAAATAGGATGCTTAATCCTTAACCACTGTGCTAGATGGTCAAGAAGCAACTGCATTCAGATTCCTCTATCTGACATGCATTTCCCAGCCCATCTCTCCTTCAGGAAATTCGACTTTCTCTGGGACACGCCGGATGACCTTCCACAGCGAAATGGGAGGATGATCGGAATGGTTCCTGCCAGCTCCCGGTGTGGCTGGGCCTTCAGGTGTTGTCAAGCTGAGGGCCATTGCCTCTGCCTGGTTCTTTGATGTTCTGGAAAACAGATTTATATTAGAAATGATGACACCCATCTTATCCTACCTCCAGGGCTCTTCCTGTATCTATTCTTACTTCGAACACAAAAACAGGGAAGGTGATACTTCTCAGAACACAGCATTCCACCATCTCCATCAGCCTCTTCCGTTCCTCTTTCTGCCTTGCACCTTTTCTGGGGTTGCAGCCTCTGAGTTGGTAGAGGAGGAAAAGCTTAAGGAAATAAACAGTGGCACCCTGGCTACTTCCAAAAACAGCTCCTATGCAAAAGTGAAATGACTGCTTGATTTTCTACAGGGCACTGAGTTGGGGAATCTGATTTGGAGAAAAGCTAGGAGAGAGAAAGGTTTTTTGGAACTTCTTTCTGTTGGATAAGGTACTCTTGTTTCAGGAGAGGAAAACATGGGTGGGCCACACATTATTGCCTTCAGACAGGGTCCATGGCTGTAGGCAGGCTGATGGACAAGGCTGGGGAGTAGATTCAGGGGGCTGCCTGGCCACTGAGAACACAGAGTTAGGTGTTTGTCTCTAACGAGGGACAGGCAACTGAGTGAACAGTGACAGTCCAGCGTGATGAGTGCCGTAATAAAGATAATACATGAAACTTAGGAGACACATAAGAGAAATAGGTGAGAATCCCCTGTTTAGATGGCATTTGCTCGGAGGGAAAAAAAATAGCAAAAACATGTCACTGGAAGGTAGCTGGTATGCTAATATTGCAGGCATTTATATAAGCTCTAAGTTAGGTCATGAATACGACCCCAAGAAGGAAAACAGAACAATGCTCCAGCATGAAATCTTTTGTGGAGAGTAAAGAAAAATGAACTTGGGCAATTCATGAAGAAGGGAGATGGAAAAGTAAATTTAATTCAAAGCACATGGAAATATGAGCACCCAGTTGAGAGTAATATGATTTAGATTCTCATCCTGGTTATCTCACTCTTCAGTGTATAAGGCAAGTTAAATCCCATCTCTGGACCTCATTCCTCAGCCATAAAGAAGATGGTAGACAAGATGGACTCTGAAGACCATTCCAGCTCTAGCATTCTCTGCTTCTGTCTTAGTCGTGGAGAGCGGTAACGCTCAGCAGCTCCAATGAAATAGCTCCAGTTAGAGAAGGACGCCAGAAGTAAGGAAGCAGCCTCAGACGATGACAGCGCACCAAGGAAGTCATAGCCAGCGGGCATATTACAGACATTGGTGATTTAGCATGTTGAGTATATTCAACTGTGAAGTCTCAGCCTCATATCATACCAAAAACATAAAGTTAATTTTTCCTGAATTAAAAAAAATGCTTAATCCCAGAAAGGAAAAGAATGAATTTGAAAATAAAATGAAACTAAGAAGAGTAAAATGAACAGGACTGATAGCTCTGAGCAGTCACATGTTTGCAAGTCAGCTGTTTACAATAACCTTAGACTTTAAATTGATTAATTATTTTATTGAGCCGGCTAGTCTTTTGAAAATAGTTACATCAAATAGTTTGAAAATGAATCCAGATGTAGTTGCTCCTTTGACATTTTTGGGACTCCATGAGCAAATGGAAGATAGATCATTTGATTAAAAATCACTAGAAACTCATTTTCTATTTGAAATATGTGAAACAGTTTTAGTGTTAAAGGCACAATGTGTAAATTTAAAAGACAATTAGCCAATCTGTAATAGTGGAGGAATACACTGGCATTATCGCTAATTACTGAAGCTTAGTGTATTTAGGTGATAACTCATCTTTGCAGAGTTAATTGGTTAACTTCTTTCTTCTAAAAGAAAGTGGAAATGGGTGAAACTGTTAGAAGTGGCTATCTCTCATAAGGATGTTACAGTAGCTCTTTGTTTATAGCAGCAACAAGATTATGGGACTTTACAGTAATTGGAGAGAGCATTTATTTAATTATAGATATTTTCACTATAATTTTAGAGGAAATACCACACAATTACATAAACACTGAATATAATATCTTTTAAATTTACATAGTGTGTGGTTAGATCTATACTCTAAAATAAAGCAGAGCCATAATAATGTATACTTTTGAAGTTAATACCTAATCTACTCACCAAGTACTACTGCCTATTATTTTATTTGTAAATATGTTAACATATCAGCACTTTTTAGCCCCTAATATAGGGTGATTTCTTGAGAATAATTCTTTATATTTTCTTACCCTTTTGAAAATATTTACATAATTTCATCTGGTTAATATTTTAGAAGAACGTAGTTGGCAACATCTTAAAAAACTTTATGTTTTAAAATTGTATTTAAAGGTCTATGTAGAATACACTGCTTACGATTTGCAATCTATAAGGCTTTATTTCAAGAATTTTTCTTTCCGCTTTGAACCCTAATTGATATGTTTATGCTATTTGATAATTTTACGCACACTAAAGTGGTTTTTTGGTTCAGTGTAGGGTGCTAATACAATTTTACAGGATTTTCTATAATGCACAGTTTTTTAACTGCTGGATCAAAGAATTGATTTAACTTGTCTGAATCTTCCACAGTATAGAGTTGATCATCAGAAAAAAAAAGACGAATTTTTTTTTAGCTTAAGTAAAAGAGTTTCTGGGGATTATAGTGCATTTTGTTTTTAAAAACTTAATTCTCTTAATAAATTTTCATTGATCATCTACTATGATCCAGGCATAGGAATTCACAGATAAACTGGCATGAACTCTGCCTTCAGAGAGTTTATAAACTCTGAGGGGAGATAGGCCATGTGCACCACCAAGAAAACAAGACGGAAAGTCAAAAGTTTTATAAGAGAGGAATGAAAAAACTCAGAAAAGATGAAACTGCAAAAACGTTAAGAGAGAGACAAGAAATAAAGTGGTTTAGTCCTCTTACACCTTCTCATTAACCCTCACTCTCAGCAAAGTACAACCTGGCTTCCTTCTTCACTGAGAAAATTGAAGCAATCAGAGGAGAACTCCCATGAAATACCACCACTACTTCTACTTACCTCCCTACACCCCTGCCCTAAACGCCACCTTATCACAGGTTATCACTGGTGACCTCTATATTTAGCCAAGGTCAAGTCACCATTTTCTCTCTAGATCCCATTCCTTCTTTTTATAAAAGGACATTTTGGGGGCAATTATCCCCTCCACCTCCTGCATCATTAAGTTTTCTCTCTCTTTGGATCATACTGATCCCCATACAAACATTCTCTTATTTCTTTTATTTAAAAAGTAAACCTCTTGACCTCATTTTCCTCTCCAGGTGATGACATATTCCTTTTCTTCACTTTATAAAACTCCTTGAAAGAATTGCCCCTCCTTTTCATATCCAAAAGAGTTCTGAACACACTCTCAGTCAGATTTTTTCCTTCACAGCCCAGCAAAAAATGTTTTTGTCATTAAGGATGCCATTCAGGATCTCTTCTTTTATCCACCTCTTCTCAGCCCCCTCCTTCATCATCCTTCACCCATTAGCAGCAATAGACAGAGTTGATCACTCCCACTTGAAACCCTTGCTTTATTTTGGCTTCTATTATACCCCATTCACCTGGTTAGCCTCCTAACTTTCTGACTTCTCCTTCTTAGTATCCTTTACTATTTCTCCTCATCACCTGACCTCTACACAGAGTGCCAAGACTCACTCCTTGGATCAATTTGCATTGCAGTCCAAGCTCACTTCTTCGATGATCTCATCCAATCACATGGCTTTAAAGATGGTGTTTAGGTTGACCTCTCATTATCCAACTGCCCACTTGATGGGACGACCAAATTTGTCAACTAAAAATATAGGACATCCAGTAAAATTAGAATTTCCGACAAACAATGAATAACTTTTTTTAGTAGAAGTATGTGCCATGAAATATTTGTTTTGTATTTATCTGAAATTCTAGTTTACCTGGGTGTCCTGTGTTTTATCTGACTCCCTACCATCTAACACCTCCACATCTCCATTTGGATGTGCAAGAGCATCTCAAGTATAAAATATCAGAACTGAGCTCTGGACATTCCTTCCTACACCAGTTCATCTTGAGACACCCTCACCTCCTTAAAAGGCAACTGCATTCTTCTAATTGCTCAAACCGAAAACATCATGGTCATCTTGATGCACGTCTTTTTCTCAACATCACAGCTAATTTATCATCACATTCTATTGGGTCTAACCTGGAATACTACATATTCAGAATTTGATCTTTTCTCTTGGTCCTGCTGCTGCCCCACCTCTTGCCTCCTAATTGGTCTCCCAGCTTCTGCCTATATCCCCCTTCAGTCTATTCGCAAAACAGTAACCAGAATAAATAAATGGATGGATAAGAATTGTGTCTCTAAAAAGTCGGCAATTGTTTTAAAAGATGGCACGAACCTTGGATGAAAAACTTCTAGGATGAAAGAAATATAAACAAATCTCATCTAGATAGTTTTAAATAACTACTTTACAAGTAAAGCTATGCTGTCCAATAAAGATATTTCCTCCAAGGTTGATAGGAGGGTAATCCACTATTTTGTAGCCCATATTTGCATCCTTGAAGTTATGACATATTGCAGGGAAAATACCAAAAAGTCCTGACAACATAGCCAAAGGCTAAACTCTTAAAAAGGTTTGAGAAATTTAAAAGAGCAACAATTCAATAGCTATTAAATGGTTAACTGGTTGTTTTTCTTCCTCCTGTTTTCTGCAATATAATAATAGATAACATTTACTGACAATTTACTGAGTGCCAGATCTGGTTCTCAGGATTTTGTGTGAGTCATACTATTCTACCCCCATTGACATGTGAAGAACAGAAAGGTTAAGTGACTCTCCTGGGGACCAGCAGCACTGCTCTGGAGTCCAGTGTACCACATAGAGCTCAAGCAGATCAGGGGCACCTCACCTGGCTTATTCAGAATCCGTTTTTTCTTCTGGAAACTAGAGGCACAAGTGAATATGTCCATGTTATTATTTTAGTTACTTGGAGTTCTTATTTCCCTTAAAAATTCTCCCTTGCAAGAGTTTACTTCTGCACTTATATTATCAGGGAAAAAGACACCCATAAGCCTGGAAATACAGATGGATGATTGAAATTCACATACCTATACCCACACAGATTCCCAGAGTTGGAAAAGTCTATTATGTTGACATCGACAGTCCCAGCCTGCAGAGATATGTTTGGAAGATTAGAACTTAGTAATTATGATTCTCTGTGACTCCCTGAAATTATGTTGGTTAAACAATGCCACTGTATTTTGAAGCCCAACAGTTATTACTGACGAGTTAAATACCATGGTTTAGTATTATTGGGGGGGAGGTCTCTCATGTGGTGCTTAAGAGGATTATGCAGCTGTCCTGTGTCTCATTTGGAATCCCACAACCCCAAGAAGAAGGTTGGCAGAAACCCATGATGGAATCCACCCACTGAGGAGCCCCACATTCCTCACATATTTTACTGGCCACACAGGAAAGACTTTTCCAACCTGAACAAAGACATTAAGTGAAAATTCGAATCAACAATGATGAATCAGCAGTTCTGGAGTCTAATCCCCACTGTGTTCTTCATCTAGCCGTCAGAAAGGTAAATCTTCACCGAGGGCCCCTGGATTTCTCAGTGAGAGTAGCTCACAGCTATTTATGGATCAAGTCACATGGTGACAACAGAATACAGTAGCAGTGGTCATGTGGGCATTTGGCCTCACTCTCAGACAGGCTTTGTTTATTTTTAATAAAAGAAACTAGGTTAAATAAAGCCAGTTCACTTGGATATCATTTCACTCAAGAGGGCTAAGAGAAAAAGTGTTACATGTTTGATGTCAAAACATCACCTTGGTTCCTTTAAAAGATAGAAATGGCCAAATTAATTTCTTGTTCTTCATATAGCAAAACAACTGATTAGTAGACTGTTTTTTTTAACTTTTCAATTGATCGAGCAACATTCTTTCGGGGGAGAAAGCAGAGGATGACTATCAGATTGACTAGACTTAATTGTGTTTTACTTTTTAACTAAACTGAACATATTCCCTATTTTTTTTTTTCACCTTTGGGCCAAACCAGTAGTTGATAAATGAAATCACCAAAAATTGGAGAGTGATTATCAATATTTTTGTTTCTAGTAAAAAATATTTTGGCAGTATCCATGAGGAGATTAAAAAATCAGAATGATCCTAAACAAGTCAGCATATTTAGACAGACATCATGGACACATCATAACACTGCCTATGGTTATTGCACTTGTCACTTGCTTACCATTCGGTACTGTTGGTGTTTAGAAAGAAATGTTTGCTGCCCTGACCACACTCATTAAAGAACTCATAAGGCAAAGTCCTTGCAAAAATTACATGAAATATTTATTGAATATTTCCTGTAGTAAAAAGAACCCCACTCTAGAACAAAGCAAATGTTTCACTCAGTTCAGCATTTATGTTGATAGACATTGCTATAAGAATTTATACTCAGTTATAGCAAAATGTTTATGTGTAATGAGAAGAAAAATGCATTCTGGCATGAGAATTATTATTCAAAAGTATGATTGCATTAAAACATGTCCACAAATTCTTTGATACTTCTCCCTTCAAGCAGTGGAACTCAATACCCCTTCCCTAGACATAGGGCTGTAAGTACTGACTTGCTCCTGACAAATAGAATTTTGCAAAAGTGATGGTGTTGAACTTCCAAGAACAGGGCATAAATGGCATTGAGGCTTCCTCTCTAGAATTACCTACTTCGTGGAAATTGGATGCCATTCTGTGAGGCTACTGCAGTTGCCCTACAGAGAAGTCCGTGTTGTGAGGACTGAAGCCTCTGGACACCTGAGTCCAAAGAACTGAGGCCTCCTGCCAACAGCCATGTGAGGGAGCCATCTTGGAAGGACATCCTCCATCCCCAGTCAAGCCTTCAGATGACTGTAGCCTTGGATGCTGTCTTCATAGAAACCTCATGAGCCAGACCCACCCAGGTAACCTGCTTCTCAATTCCTGACCCACAGAAATGGTGAGATAATAAGTGTTTCTTGTTTTAAGCTGCTAGTTTTGGGGAGTAATTTGTTATATAGTAATAGATAACTAATCCAAATAGGAAATAGTCTTTGTTCAAGAAAATACATGAAAAAACACTTGGGGTAGGAATTCCCTGGTGGTCCAGTGGTTAGGACCCTGAGCTCTCACTGCTGAGCGCCCAGGTTCCATCCCTGGTTGGGTAACTAAGATAAAGTCCTGAAGGCATGGATTGGTGTCAGAGCCCAGGAAGCCCATAGTGATTGTTGATTTACTCTCAATGAAACAAGTAAAGGGAGTATGTATGAGAGAGGAGAAGAGAAGGGAAGAACGGGAGTAAAGTACCTAGAGGCTTTACAACCTACGGGGAAGGGCCAATGAGAAACCTCAAGAGTTTGGAAGTAGAAAGGATTTTTAAGAACTGGAATGCCTGATATAATTTTAAGCTTTGGTGTGTGTAAATGTGTGTGTCTGTGTATGTGCATATTTCTGTGTGTACTTGGAAATCAAGGAAATTCAACATTAGGAATGAGCAAAGATAAACATGGAAATAAATGCCCCCATTTGCTTATTTAAACCTCAGGGAGCTATTTGGGCTTCCACAGCATACTTTGCCTAAATCTCAAGAGCCATAGGGATCTTTAATTATAAAAACATTTGACAAAAGTTAATGACCCTCCTACAAATGATTTTCCCTAGACTGAGACATATCCACTGAAACCAGGGCAATAAGTATGTCATAATATTTCAAAGGTCAATATTTTTCTTATTAATGTCATTCCATGATGCCAGAGGAGTAAAACCTAAATTGACAGGTGAGTGGATTGGACTAAGTCTGTTCTCTTCCTATCTACCTGTCTCTCCTTTCATTCACTCTCGCTCTAACCTTCTTCATCTCCAAATAATTTTCACCAAAAATGTCTATTCTGCATCTCACTGAAATAGAGCGTGTGGTTTTATTCTAGAAATACCATGACCTTTGGAGTCAGACACATCTTGGTTCAAATCTTAATTCAAAATTTCACCTGAAAGCTGCTATTAGCATCTTAAACAAAAATTTTAACTCCCTTTCAGCCTCACTTCCCCTTCATGTAATATGTGATTTATAATTGCTTCCTATGGTCCTTGTAAATATTAAGTGAAATAATATATATAAAAACTTTACTCAGGGCTTAGCCACAGCTGGGAATTTGTAGACTGAAGAAATGGTTGTTCTTGTTATTATGATTATAACTTAAGACTTGCTTTTAGCTGTCTGCCCCTACTAAAATGTAAGCTGATAAAGGTGTAAGTTACTAACTTTCTATATTATAACTGAAGAGAGACAAGCAGAATTGTCTGAGGAATTATCCTGGAACCTCAGGTTGCCTGGCAATGAGTCCCCTGAAATTTGGAGTTCTGTGACTATTAGGTTGGGAGAGAGGGGTTTCCACTCTCTTAATGGAATAGCCTGTCTCAGAACTCAACCACTGAACTCAGCTTTCCATGAGAATGAGAGAGAGGCTTCCTTTCTGCCATTCAGCACGTACCTTCAACACGTAGCCTCTGCTCATGAGATCACCAGGCGCTAACACCTGCTGCTATCAGGCAACTAACTGCCTCTACTCAGGCTTCTTGGTGTCACAGTCCTGACTGTTGACTAATAGACATACACAAGGCTGTTACCACTATAAAAGACATGACCAGGGGCCAGGCTTCATCCTGTGGAGCGCAGCCCTATGGTATGTCTGATATCTTGAATGTTTCTCTGGGAAATAATGAGAGAATGGGGATTGTGTGCCTCCTGTTAATGATTTTTTGGCTTTTGTGTTTGCCCAGTAAAGTCTGACTTTTACATCCAGACTGCATTACACTCTAATATTTGCCAGTACATATCTTGCCCATATTGAACAAAACAGGTAAAAATCCTTGCCCTTGGAGTGTATATTCCATTGGGAAAAAGAAAAACGAAAAATAAAGGAAATGAATAAGCAAATGCTCTATACGTCTGTGTAAAATATATACATATGTAGAAGCTGTATGTGTGTGTGAAAACTATGTATTAGATGAAGTTAAATGCTGTGAAGAAAAATTAAGCAGACAATGGAGAATGCTAGGAAGGCATACAGACCTTATAAGCTGGTAATTTACTTATAGGTATATATAGCTATGCTCAGGAAATGCTCTAGATGATATACACAGTGATGCTTGTTACAGTAATATTTAAAGTAGGAAAAAAAAACCCAGGAAAGCTCTAAATGGCCATCAAAGAGATGTCACCTGGTAGTAATCTTTTTTTTTTTTTTTTAGTCACACCATGTGGCCTGTGGGATCTTAGTCCCCCAACCAGGGATTGAACCCCAGGTCCTCGGCAGTGAAAGTGTGGAGTCCTCACCACTGGACCACCAGGGAATTCCCTGGTGGTGATCTTCCTAAGGAAAGATCTCTGTAGTCAATTATGGGTGATGGATGGAAGAGAGATAAGATTGGCACCAGGGAGATTTGGTGGAAGAACACTGAGGTAGTTTAGAAAAAAATAATAAGGACAGGTGATATTTTGGGGTGCTTACCATGTGCTGGATGATGTTCCAAGAATTTAACATAACATTTAATCCTCACAACTCTATGTAATAGATATTATTTTCATCTCTTTTACAGATGAGAAAACAGAGAAAGAGAGAGGTTAAGGGACCTTCCCAAGACCACACGTTAGTGAAGACAGGCCTCAAACCAGACAGTCTGAGTTCAGAATCACTGTTTTTTTTTTTTCTTTTCTTTTCTTTTTTTGTGGTACGTGGGCCTCTCACTGCTGTGGGCTCTCCCGTTGCGGAGCACAGGCTCTGGTCGTGCAGGCTCAGCAGCCATGGCTCACGGGCCCAGCCTCTCCGCGGCATGTGGGATCTTCCCGGACCAGGGCAAGAACCCGCGTCCCCTGCATCAGCAGGCGGACTCCCAACCACTGCTCCACCAGGGAAGCCCCAGAATCACTGTTTTAACTATGATTAACTATGCTACATGCCATAGGTTCTCAGTAATCATAAGATCAGAGAAAGCATAAAGAATTTTGACTGGAGAATTTTCCTGTGTGAAATTCCATTTTCTTCTATCTATTTACCATCATTTATGTTCTGGGATTCCTGAGAAAAGGTGCTGTGGGAAGAATAATTTACTTGAAAGGAATTCCAGGAATAATTTTTATGAAGGTAGTGTTTTACTGTCCCACATTCACTTGACAAAGTTCTATCTTCATTAATATCCGCTTAGAGTAATTTGCTCTTCTAATTAGGTTTAAAAATATTTGGAGGAAAAGTACAAGAGTTTTACATAAATCATAAAAATGTAATTGTCTCCTGTCTGCTCTAAGAGAGACATTTCATTAAGTGCTGAATTATGAAACTTAAAATGATAGCAGAGACATTTTTTCCTTTATGTTTTCTCATGTATATGGTTTCACATTGTTATTACTAGTCCTTGATTTAAGGCAGACTATAGTACTTTTTTAGTTATTCCATTTCATCTTGAGTATGTGTCATAAACCTAACATTTTAATGAGATGGCAATAGTTTAAGATCAGGCACTACCTGTTCCAAATTATAATGGGTCTGGATTTTTTTTTTTTTGCAACCATCCTTTTTCCATCAATTGTGAAATCAAGTGTGTACTATCTAGTAGGGTTATAAGCTCCAAGACACATAAAACTACCATCCCTATACCAAAAATATCAGAAATCATTTTATACAATGTCTACAGCAAGGCCACTGATACTTTTGGACACAGTGAGTCTTCTCTTAGTTTCTCCCTAAAAAATGTTATTATCTGCTTTTAATACATTTGTCTTTAGATAGAGTTCATTTCATTGCTTAGCTGTAAAAAGAAAATAAAAGAACCTTTTAGATAGATTATTGGATTTATTGGTCTAAGTAAATCCACTTTGGAATAATAAAAACCTTACTGAGTCATTAAAGACTGAAATATGGTATATTTGTTTTTACAATTTTACCTCGTGTGCTTCACGCTACATTGAAATTTTTAGAACTTCATAAACTTTCTCACCTTGAAATAACTATGCTATTCAGCTATAAAACGGTTTTACTTCTTTCCAGAATGTCTCAAGCATGTCAACAATCTTAAACTCCTGTGACATTTCTCTTTTTGTAAGCAGGAAATAATCACAACTCAAACACATTCTCAATCCAACTTAGTCATTGGGAGAAATGAGAAACTTATTCTTCTATGAGAAATAAATGCCAAAATGTCCAGGAACTGTGGAAAACCACTAAAACTAATTTCTATTGCTTCTATGTAGTCATTTGGAAGGAAAGACAGAAAGACCTGGTTTCAAGTTTCATTTCTTCCCCTTATTCTGTGATCTTATAAAAGTCATGTTTTTCTTTTTTAACTTTTTTAGGTTCAATTTCTTTCCCTGCATTTGTAAATAGGGGGTTAAAGTAGTACCTACCTTGGAGAGTTGTAATGAGGATTAAATAAGTGTTTAGTGTGGTGCCTAGGATATACTAACAGCCCATAATGGCAGATATCGTTAATATTTCTACTCCATTATTTTTTCTTACCCTTCATGATATTCAGTTTTTCATGCATACATAATAAGATGGAGAGGAATATTGTCTCTCCAAATGAAAGCACTTTACTTGAATGTCAGGAAGCCAGGTGCTAAGCAAAGAACATGTAAGGTCTTGGTTTCTAGGCACTGTCACTCTCTAAGACGTCAATGTAACACACGATTCAATATGCAGACATTGCACCAAGTGGATTTCAGCATATGTCACATTATAAATTAACCCTGCTCACAGAAATAAAAGGATCATAAGAAAATATTGTGAACATTTATATGCCAACCAATTAGATAATCTAGATGAAATGGACAAATTTCTAGAAACATGAATTATCAAAACTGGCCAAGAAGTAGAAATTCTCAGTAGATCTATAACCAGTAATGAGATTGACTCAGTAATCAAAAACCACCAAACAAAGAAAAGTCCAGGACTAAATGGTTTCACTGGTAAACTCTACCAAACATTTAAAGAAGAATTAACACCAACCTTTCTCAACCAATCCTAAAAACAGAAGAGAACAATACTCAACTTATTTTTTGAAGCCAGTATTACCCTGATACAAAAGCCAGAAAAAGATACCACAAGAAAAGAAAACTGAAAGCCAATAACCCTTATGTATATAGATGTAAAAATGCTATAGAAAATACTAGTAAACTGAATCAAGTAGCATACTAAAGGGATTATACACCATGTCCAAGTGAAATTTACCCCAAGAATGCAAGGGTGGTTCAAAATTCAAAAATTAATCAGTGTAATACAGCACAGAATACTACATCAATAGAATGAGGGGGAAAACCACATGATCATCTCCACTGATGCAGAAAAGCAGTTGACAAAATGCAACACCTTTTCATGATTAAAAACACTCAGCAAACTAGGAATAGAAGGGAGCTTTATCAACATAATACAGGACATTTATGAAAAAAACCTACAGCTAACATCATATTTGTCATGGACTGAACTGTGTCCCCTCAAAATTCATATGTTGAAGCCTTAATTCCCAATGTAACTGTATTTGGAGAGAGGGCCTATAAAGAAATAATTAAGATTAAATGATATTTTTTGGGAAAAGGAGAACAAAGTTGGAGAGCTCACACTTACCAATTTTGAAACTTACTACCAAGCTATAGTAATCAAATCATTGTAGAACTAGTATCAGAATAAAAATACAGGAATACAGAACTGTGGAATAGACTTGAAAACCCATAAATACACCCATGCTTCCATGGCCAGTTGATTTTAGACAAAGATGACAAGACCTATCAATGAGGAAAAAATAATTTTTTCAGCAAATAGTGCTGGAATAACTGGATAGCCACATGCAAAAGTCTGAAGTTGGACATCTACTTCATGCCATATACAAAAATTAACTCAAAATGGAACAAAATCTAAATATAAGAGCTAAAACCCTGAAACTCTTAGAGGAATCCATAGGAATAAGTCTTCCTGACCTTGGATTTGGCAAAGGATTCTTAGATATGACACTAAAGACATGACTAACATAACAAAAACCAGATAAATTGGATTTTATCAAAATTTAAAACTTCTGTGAAGCAAAGGATATTATCAAGAGAGTGAAAAGAGAACCTACATGATGGGAAAAAATATTTGCAAATCTGATAAGGGTCCAGTATACAGAATATATACTGAACTCTTACAATGTAACAACAAAAAGACAAACAACCCAACTAAAAAATGGGTGAAGGTTGTGAATAGGTGTTTCTCCAAAGAGGATATACAAATGGCCAACAAGCACAAGAAAACATGCTCAGCATCATTAGTCATCAGGGAAATGCAAATCAAAACCACAATGAGATTTCACTTCACACCCATTAGGATAGACGTAATTTTTTTAAAAAAGAGGAATATAAGTGTTGGTGAGGGTGCGAAGAAATTGGAACCCTCAGACTTTGCCAGTAGAATGTAGAATGATGCAGCCACTGTAGAAAAGTTTGATGATTTCTCAAAAAGTCTAACACAGAATTAATATATGACCCAGCAAATCCACTCTAGGATATATAGCCAGCATACTGAAAACAGGTGTTCAGACAAAAATTTGTACACAGATGTTCATAGCAGCACTATTCATAATAGCTAAAGTGTGGAAACCACCCAAATGTCCATCAACGGATGAACAAATAAAAAAACTGTGGTATACACATACAAAGAAATACTATTCAGCAATACAAAGGAATGAAATATGGATAACAAGCTACAAAATACATGGATCTTGAAAACACTATACTAAGTGAAAGAAGTCAGACACAAAAGGTCACATACTGTATCCTTCCATTTATATGAAATATCCAGAATAGGCTAATTCATAGAGACAGGAAGCAGATCGGTGGTTGCCAGGAGCAGGGGGAGAAGTAGGGAGTGACTATTTAATGGCTATGGGATTTTCTTTGAGGGTGACAATGTATGGGAATTAGATAGAGGTAGTGATTGTACAGCACTGTGACTGTATTGAAACCCACTGAGGAGGTACTCTACAGCATGGGGAATATAGCCAAGGTTTTGTAATAGCTGTAAATGGAGTGTAACTTTTAAAAATTATTTTAAAAAAATAAAAATTAGAAAAATAAGAACAAAACCCACTGAATTGTGCACTTTAAAATGATAAAGTTTGGGCTTCCCTGGTGGCACAGTGGTTGAGAGTCCGCCTGCTGATGCAGAGGACATGGGTTTGTGCCCTGGTCTGGGAAGATCCCACATGCCGCGGAGCGGCTGGGCCCGTGAGCCATGGCCGCTGAGCCTGCGCGTCCAGAGCCTGTGCTCCGCAGCGGGAGAGGCCACAACAGTGAGAGGCCCATGTACCGCAAAAAAATAATAATAATAACTTTTGAAGTTACATACTTGATTAATGATCAATCATCATTTTAAGTGTCGTAAAAAATTATAAACTAGGTGATTCAGGTTAATCTTGTAGAAATGTTCACCCAGAGAGAAACAGTATCAGTAATTGGCAGAAGTATTTTTAATTTTTTTAACCAATTGAAATACTGAAGATAAATTAGAACATCACTAGACTGAGCATATGGAAGGTTCTTGGAATTCTCAAACAGTAACATCTAAATTATAAAGGCTTTACTTGGAACAATCTGTCTTTTCTCTATCAAGGTTTATTAGATGGTTAATTATCCAGAGATGTGCTTATGATATTTAATATGAGCCTATCATGTATTCAAATACTTAAACTCTAAACATGGATTAATGTCCATGAGAGTCATTGCTCCTAACCGATTATTTAATGGGGATAATACTTGCCATTTTTCAGCTATAAATCGTGTTTTAACTTTAGGTAGCAGGCCCCTTAGTTTATGATAGTCATAATGTAGGAGATAATGTCCTGGAATTTCACAAGTGTATGCAAAACTCAGATAGTTTCACTCTCCCTCAAGAACTTCCCTAAGTTAATATTTTCAGGAAAGCAGAGTTCCAAAACAGGCAGAATGTTTTATTTAAGGTAATAAGCAATTAATTTTCACAATAGAACTACAAATACAATGAATTTTACAATGTATGGTTATTTGCTATTGAGGACATAAACAGCCACATTTATAAAATAGCTGAGAAACAGAGAGCCAGCAGTCAAGGACAGAAGACAGCCACTAACACATATTCATCAGGAAGCTATTTATAGTCTTTATAGAGTAAAGTTAGTGACTGGCTTCAGATCCTCTGTCTTAATTCAAACTGCATTGTGTAAATCAGTGTGTGAAGCTGGGTCCCAGCCAAGAAATATACCAAGTAAAATGTGAACATCCTTTTAGAAATTCAAGTGTGTATGCCTAATGTATGGATGTGTATAAATGAATGAACTAAAGCCTACTAGTTCAAAGGAAAAAATTGTTTACAATCGACACTGACATCATCATATGAATTATTTTTCTGAAATTGCTTTAGGTATATATATTTGTATTATGTTGATTGTTGGGTTTTTCTTACAGATCTTACCAGTGTCTGCATAAGCTTCCTGGGTAGAAATGATGTTCAAGCCTTCAGCCTGAAAAATATTCCATTCACCCTCACCGTTAGGCATTAATTACTTTGAATGGAGTTTGTGATCCTCATTGAAATGCACACAGTTCTGAAGGGAGTTTCATAGACATGCTGCTAATCTCAGTCAGCAGCATTTCATCATTCATCTTTTATTAGAGTATTTTATTTATTTATTTATTTTATTTTTGCGGTATGCGGGCCTCTCACTGTTATGGCCTCTCCCATTGCGGAGCACAGGCTCCGGACACGCAGGCTCCGGATGCACAGGCTCCGGATGCACAGGCTCAGCGGCCATGGCTCACAGGCCCAGCCGCTCCGCGGCATGTGGGATCCTCCCTGACCGGGGCACGAACCCGTGTCCCCTGCATCGGCAGGCGGACTCTCAACCACTGCCCTTATTAGAGTATTTTAAGTTCACTGAAAATAGGTTTTGGTGTGTTTGAGGGGGAGAAGGAAATATCTGGAGCCTGGAACCAAGATCATTCCTAGTTGGAGAGTCATAGGTAGCAACTAGACATTCAAAAGATCAAGGAAGGGAAGAGAAGAAGAGGGTGAACACAGAGCAAAATAGGATGGCTTGGATTCCAGTAACAAACCATGTCTAATTCACACTCTTAGCTTTTCTCCTGGGGAGCTCTGCCCACAAAAAAAACAAGTATTCCTCAAAGTCCTGGATGAATTTTGATATGTGTGGTGCCAACTTACAAATACATTATCGAAATCTGACTTATATGCCAGCTGTTTAGAATCCAGAAAGCATTTCCCAGAGAAATAGTGCTTTAAATTATTGATATAATCATGGTCCAGCCCTAAAATTCTGTTTAAACAAGGTAGACACATAATAACTATTAGTTGTCTATTGCGACACGACAAACCACCCCAAAAAACATAGTGAGTAAGAATAAACATTTTATTATTTCTCTCAATTCTATGAGCTTATTGGGTTTTCTGCTTCAAGTGATGTGATGTTACATTGGGCTGCTGTTATCTGGAGGCTGGATGGGCGGAAATGGCCAAAATGGGCACCCACATCTTTGGCAGGATGCTGGCTCTTGACATTCAGCTGGCAAACAACCAAGGCACTTACACATGGCCTCTCATTAGACTTCGGCTTCTCATAGCATGGCTGTTGGTCCCAAGAGGGAGCATCCCAAGAGACAGAAAGGAGAAGCTATAAGGCCATTGAGGGCTACACCCAAAAGTGGCAAAACGTCACTTCAGCTGTATTCTATAAGGGAAAGCAGTCACAGAACCCACTAAGATTCAAGGGGGTAGAGAAATAAACTCTATCCGTTGGGAGAATGACAAAGTCACATTTCAAAAGAGAACGTGGGATGGAAGTCCCTTGTGTGGCCATCTTTGGAAAATACAATCTGCCACTCCAACCATCTACTAATACATCCATAAACTTACCATTGCATAAGGATATCCACAATGCATTGTACTAAGATCAAGAACCTTAAGGCTTTACACCCAGCTCTACTTAATCTCTCTAAATTTTAGTAACCTCTGGTAAAACATGGGATATTATAACAATATAAAAACTGCTTGCTTAGCAACTACCATGTGCCAGATTCTTTTGAAGTGATTTAGGCTCATTTATGTATTTAATCCTAATGACAGCTCTATGAGGTAAATTCTTTTATTATTCCTATTTTAGGTATAGGAAACTGAAATTAAAAGGAATCAAAGAACATTCCCAAGGTTACATAATCAATAAGTGACGAAGCTGGAATTTTTCAGCGTGCTCACAAGGACTAAATCAGGTAATGTATATAACTATAGGATGAAAGGTCAAGTCATCCTCATTATTTATAACTATCTAATTCATAACGCTCTTTCAAAATTAAACACATTTTCATTGTGTGATATTGCCAACATGCAGAAGAGTTAGGAAACCATACGACATAGTTACATAAAGAACTAGCATATACATCTTGTTTAGTAATTGTCTGACATGTTAGGAGCTCACTGTTATTATTATAAATAGTCTCCTGTTTATACAAAAATGATAGTCCTTTGTACATCATGACGTTTGAATTAATCATTTTGAGATTATATATAAAAATTCCTCACAATCTGGACACCTTTTTCTGCCACTTCACAGCCCAGGAGGATGTAAAATGTAGAGGGAACTGCCCAATTTTAAACTTTGGGAAGTGTGCTTTGCCCATAATCATACTGGTGTCTACCTTTTAAATATTTAGTATTGGAACTGATTTGGGGAGTACGGTGAAGAAAATAATCCCTTAGGCAGTTCTAAGAAACAAGAAACTATAAAGAGAAACCCAGATCTGAGTGGGTACATGGGAGACAAAGAAATTATGTTAAAGAAATAAACTATCTTCAAGTCAAGACCAAGTGTTTTTAAAAGGGGTGACTTGCCAAGTTAGAGGAGATAAACTTACACAACAAAGGGGCTTTTTGTAGTCTCTCTATATTTAGGAGAAGCTAGAATGTACATCCCAGTACATTCCCTGGTCCCTATGACCCAGGAAGAATCCTAGTTATCCTTGAGTGATTATTAATAGCACACTTTTTCACTGAAAATGCCCCAATTTGGACAATAAATTACATGGTCACTGTACCTAGCTTTAGTTAATGGAATTACCATCCTTTGAGTCATCCAGAAACCTGTTTTACTTTATGTTCTCTTTGACTTTCATTCATTCAGCAAGCATCTACTCACAGCCTAGGATGTGCCATTCTTTGTCCTTGGGACTAAGGACACTAAGATAAATGTAACATAGTTTCTGTTCTCAACAAGCTTATACTTGCTGGAGAAACTGTCATGTAAATATATTATTAAAAATAATGTATTGTCAGTGAAACAATAGAAATACATGTATTATATTGTAGGGGAATAAATGAAGACATATCAAGGGAATCTCAGAAGAGGGGAATCTTGAATTGAGCCTTAAAGGATCACAGAACCAGGTGAGCAGAGGAAAGCCTTAGGATATCAGCAACAGAGAGAGTGACACAGGCAAAGACACGGAGATTGTATTAATTTTCTATTGCCTCACAGCAAATTACCACACACCTAGTCACCTTAAATGTTGTACATTAATTATATCACAGTTTCTGTAGGTGGCAAGTCTGGGCACAGCTGGTTGGATTCTTTGCCCAGGGGCTGAAATCAAGGTGTCAGTCAAGGCTACAGTTCTGTCTGAGACTTGGGTTCTTCTTCCAAGTTCACTGGTTGTTGGCAGAATTCACCTCCTTACAGCCGTGAGACTGGGTCCACGTTTGCTTCTAGCTATTGGCTGGAGACCACTCTCAGCAACTAAAGGCCACCCTCCATTTCTTGCCACATGGTACGTCACAGCCACAATGTTGCTTTCTTCCAGTCTAGAAAGTGTCTCTCTCTAACTTCTTTGTGGTCTACTGGAGAAAATTCCTTGCTTTGAAAGGGCTCATGTGATTAAATCAAAATTACCAGATAACCTTCCTGTGTTAAGGTCAACAGATTTGAGACCTTAACTACACCACAAAATCTCTTCATAGCAGGAACTAGATTAGTGTTTGATCAAAGACCTAGGAGAAGGTATGTGTATACCAGGGGGCGGGGATCAGGGTGGAGGTGGAGGGTTAGAATTCTGGGTAACGCAGAGAAGTAGCATGGCCTGTTTGTGAGGAGAAATTCCAAAGAGCTTAGCACTGTGGGACCCTAGCATTTCAGACTTTATCAGTGTTTGTCGAAGTGTGGGCTATAGCCCTTTTGCTGAAGACTCACCTGTTGTGCTTGTTGAAAACACAGGTTAGAATCTTAAACATATACTTATTTATAGAATAAAGATTCAAGGTCACAGAATTGAGTTGATTACAATCTTCAGTCCCTGGCATGCTATCATTTGTAATTTACAGGGCCCCTCTTTTGTTTTATATTGATGCTTCCTCTTCATCCCCTTTCTCATTCCTATTCCCAAGTCCCGCAAATATGGTGACCCTAGTATACTTTTTTTAAACTTATTTATTAAGTAAAAAAGTAGAATTGCTTTACAATGGTGTGTTAGTTTCTGCTTTATAACAAAGTGAATCAGTTATACATATACATATGTTCCCATATCTCTTCCCTCTTGTCCTGCTAATCTGCCTTCTGTGTGGTCCTTAAGTATATACGCCTCCTTGAAAAATAAACAATGTCGTTGTGTATGTGTGTGTTTTATTAGGTTTTTCATGTATGACCTTGTGCTGTAAATCTCCTTCGAGTTCTTTTTATTCCGGTAGTCACGTTTACTTAGTGACTACCACAACATGTTCTGTCCCATTCAGAATCACAATTTGCTCATTGACTCCTTGGGATGGAGATCTGGACTGTTTCCAACTTCTTGTCAACACATCTTTTGTCCTCTTAGGGAGCTCAGTGAAAATTTCTCAGGGCTACACATCCAGGAATGGAATCGCTGTATTATTCGGTTAACATATACTTAATTTCCTTAAGTGCTATCAGATTTGTCTCCAGAAATCTTGGTCTAATTCAGCCTCCCATCAAAAATGCTTGAAGGGGGCTTCCCTGGTGGCGCAGTGGTTGGGAGTCCGCCTGCCGATGCAGGGGACACGGGTTCGTGCCCTGGTCCGGGAGGATGCCACATGCCGCGCGCGGAGCGGCTGGGCCCGTGAGCCATGGCCGCTGAGCCTGCACGTCCGGAGCCTGTGCTCCGCAACAGAAGAGGCCCGTGTACCGCAAAAAAAAAAAAAAAAAAAAAAAAAAAAGCTTGAAGGCTTTCTTTTCCCTATATATTTCCCTATAGTAAGTGCTTTCAAAAATCCTTTTTTTTTTTTTTTTGCCTTTCTAGTGGGGTTAAAAAGTTATCTTGTTAGTTGAAGTACATTTATCTGATTACTACTGAGGCTGAATATTTCTTCATGTTCTTTTTTTCAGTATTTTGGGTACTTTTTTTTTCTTGCGGTTTTACAGGAAATGATTGTATATTCTAGCTTTTAAATCATGGTCAGTTTTAGAGATTGCAAATACCTTATTTGGTCACCTATCTGTTAATTCTGGTTTTGATATTCTTTTTTGAATAGAATCTATACTTTTGATATTATCAAATTCCTTATCATTTACATTATGTTTACTTATGGTCCAAGAGTTATAATACACTTAACTTCCTCTGCTCTTATATTTCACATTTAGCCCGACAATTCATTTGCAGTAATATATGGTGTGAGATAGGAATCTGACTTTATCTGTGTCCCATACTGTGAACTAATTATTCCTTATCATTTACTGAATCATTTCTCATTTCTGAAACTTCTGTAACATCATCTTTATCACGTAGTCATATATAAAAAGCTTGAATCTGAGCTCTGTTTTTTTCAGTGGGTCTATTTGACAGTTGCTGGGCTAAAACCAGTTTTTTTGGTTTTTTTTTTAAGTATGATAGTTTTGTGGCATGTCAATAACTGATAGAGAAAGCTTCCTTCTTTGCTGTTTTTTTTTTTCAAAAATTGCCTTGGAATTTTATTCATATGCATCTTAGAATCGGTTTGTAAGTTTCAGAAACAAACATACAAATCCTGCTAATATTTGATCGTATTGCTCATATGCAGTAATTAAGGAAATCCTTTATTCGAGATTTTTTAATTTTATAATACAGGGCTTGTGAATTTTTAGGTTTATTCCTAGACATTTTGGGTCATTGTTCTTTTAAGTTTTAGCTTCTTGCTCCTGTGACTTGCATCTTGTTTCCTACTGTGAATTTCTGATGTAAATAAATGCTAATGATTTTTCTTTGCTTATCCACTAACATTGCTGAACTCTGTTATATTCTCATTGTAAAAATTTATATGTTTAGAAGAGCAATTAAGGACAATTTCAGAAAATAAATACCTAAGGAGAGAAAATGTACTGAGCTAGTTACACAATGACCTGGATAACAGATGCCTTTGATAGGAAAAAGAGAAAATGTATCAGATTACAAAACGATTTGCCAAAACTTGACACACAAATATCATTTTTTCAATATTGTTATTTTAGATGCCATTATTAAATAAAAATAATATGTTGCTATAACACAAGATTCTATAACACATTGTGTATTTACTTTGTATGCTGTTACTTTTTTAGAAAAATATGTAATACCATTTTTACTTCTGCTTTTTCATTTATAATGTGAACATTTTCACTTTATTGATTTTTTAAAAAATATGTTTTTTAGGGGTTTAACCATTTTCTTTTTACAGTTACATTTATTGCATTATACACACACACACACACACACACACACACACACACACAACAGTGAACAAATTATTATTCTACAGTTCAACAAATGTTCATGCAGTGAAAACACTGGTATATCCAGCAGCCAGACTAAGAAACACACAAAAACAACATCATTTTGAATGTTTAAGTTGTTTCCAATTTCCCCACACATAAAACTTTATTTACAATTCTGATTTTATTTCCTTTGGAAAGATTCCTAGAAATTGAATTACTGGTTAAATAACATGAGAATTTTTAAAGTTCTCTATACATATTGGTAAATGCCTTTTGGGAAAGATAAAATCATTTCATAGATCCAATAAAGGAGTCCATGGAAGAGCATCTGTACCAGTGTAGAAGACTGTTAAAAAAAAATCTCATTATTGCTTCAATTGTTTTTACTAAAAACAATTGTACTTTTTGACATCTCTTACCCTGCGTATTACCTCTCCTCTGGTCTTTTTTTCTTTTTTTTTTTTCTTGCTGGAGTGTTACTGATTTTTAAATTAAAATTTAAAATAGTTTACATTCTACGAATATTAGCCTTGGGTAATATTTGTTACAAGTAGTTTTCTACTTCTGACTATTGCTTTTCAGTTTCTACATGTTTTAAATATACTTTTAATTTTTTGAAGATATACATGCAAATAATTTAGGGTTTAGTGATTCTAGAAAGCTTAATCATTCTATCCTCTATCATGTTTTTCTATCTATCAATCTATCCATCTATCTATCATCTATCTTATCTACCTGTCATCTATGTCTGTCTATATCTCAGTCTTCGACTACAAATGTCTTTATTCTAAGAGGGATTAAAATTTTCTTTTGGCATTCATATTCGTATCTCTAAATAGCATACTTCTATTTCTTCAGTTTTTTAAGTGTCAGTCATTACCTTTTGACTCTTTATTATGAAAGATGAAGATTTAGCCCTCTTTGCCCCCTTACCACCCACCATCCACAAACATACTACCCATCTGTCTGATGGCAATACAATGACAGTATTTCTCAGGCCAGTATTCAATGTCTACATCATGACTGTGCAATGGTATCATAGGTAAACCATAGCTAATCTATGATTCGTTTTACTCTTCATTAGGACTTTTCATTTCCCTTGGAGTTTTAATAATTTCTTGCTTTTTGTTTACTTACCTCTTATACATTTTCATGTCTAATTCTTTCCCAAATGCTCCCTAAATTGCACACATACATTTATAAGGGGTAAAGGGAACAGTTTTTTAGCATTCAATTGTATACATCCCTAATCTACCTATTTGCAGCATAATAATCCACCTAGGATTGTACCTGGTATCCTCCAACCTAGAAAACATCTCTTTTGCTCTTCTCAGAGAACATGGCTCCAGCTGTCTGCCAGGTTGAAAAAGGGGAGTCTCCCAGCTGCTTTTCATGGGGGCAGTGATTAGGGATGAAGGTAACTGCTTTCCAGACAGAACTTCACATCATTCCTGGCTTGTGTGGACAAAGAATGTCACCCGCCACAAGAGTAAACAAAGGATGTTGCTGCCATCGAGTCATCAGGCACTGCAACCACCCCCCTACTGTACACCCTGAAGGGATTCAGAATGGAGAACACAGGATGCTGGCTCTAGATAGTTAAGGTGCATATCAAAGGAATGATTTCAATAAGCCCAGACCCTTGCATCTTCCCATACAAAGAAAAGTGCTAAATACATTAAGATGTCTAGTTCTCATTTAACTAACAGTCATCTTTTGACGTTCCATCTACCTTAGAGTTGTTGCAAAAACTCCTATATCTCGTGTTCCTCCCTTACCTCTTCAGAACAGTCCCTCAGAGCTATCTGAGAGGCTATCTCCTACATTTGAGTACTCAGTATGTCCTCCAAATAAAACATAGTTCTCCATTTCTAAGTTGTGCATTTTTTGTTCAGTTGACATGTTTCAGCTCCAACCTCATTCCCACTTCAAGAGGTACCTGCTACCACCAATTCCTGAACTTTTGGGGCCTGCAGTACACACCAAGTTACTTCTCAACTTTCTCTGCTGCTGACTTAGAATTCTGCTTTCTCAGTTTGCGAAACCAGTCATCAATCATCCTTTTGCTTCATAGCTTCCAAGTCCTGTTTCGTCATATTCACTCCTCTTCTCTTTGCCCTGTGAGTTTACTATTTCTGTTCCTTTAACAATTTATGTCATTTGAGTGATTATTGGAAAGACACAGAGGCAAATATTTCAGTTCACCCTCTCATTAACAATGACTTAATGTTGGCTTTGGATAAAGAAATATTTCATTTTTACAAAGTGGCATTTTAAACTCTTTTCCTTGACAATTCTTTTATTTGTTCTCATGTTTGGAAGGCTTTCTATACTCCAAAATCAATTACATAGTCACTCGTGTTTTCTTCTACATTTTATGATTTCATTTATGTTCAATTTTTAAATTCATCTGGATTTATTTGTATGTATATGTTCTTTAAATAGTTAGACAATTTTCCCTTGCCATTTGTTGAGTAATTCATTCCTCTGTCATTGTTTGAATATCCTTTGTTTATTATCATTCAATTCCTTTAATATCTAGGAATGCTCTTTGTATTTCATGGATGTGTTGGTTTACTATCATGGTTATACCACAGTACCACATCATAGAGAGATCTGAAGGCTTTCTTTAAAAACAAAAATAAAACTTCGTGATTCTTTTTCCTGGGAAAGGATTAAGATAGTCAGGTGTCATATATATTTAAATTCTGTTTTTAGAAGACAAAGTAACCTTTTACTTTATAATCTAGTGAATCTGGAACCAGCTAAATTCCTAAAATGCAGTTTTTTAAATTTAAATTCAATAAACACCTTTGCAGGCATGTCATTGAGGGGAAGAACAGTGAGTTCAAAATAATCAGAAAAGGGGCTTCCCTGGTGGCGCAGTGGTTGAGAGTCCGCTTGCCGATGCAGGGGACACGGGTTCGTGCCCCGGTCCAGGAGTATCCCACATGTCGCGGAGCGGCTGGGCCCGTGAGCCATGGCCGCTGAGCCTGCGCGTCCGGAGCCTGTGCTCCGCAACGGGAGAGGCCACAACAGTGAGAGGCCTGCGTACCGCAAAAACAAAAACAAACAAACAAACAAAACTAAATATAGTGGTCTTTATCTCTGAGAGGTGGAATTTTAGTGATTTTAGAGACAGAAAAAATAATTCACTATAGCCTTTGAATTTTATACTGTTTATATTATTTTATAATAAAAAATCAAAACAGTAAGCCCTCCTACTAAAAAAGAAGTGCAGTTAATTTGATGCAATCCACTTACTGGACCATAACCTAACGATGTTCGTTTTTTAAAAATCACATGATGCATTCAATAGACCTTCCTTTGATAAAAAAGTTAAGATCAAAGGATGGAACACTTTATTGGTAAGAATTTCTCAAATTTACCAACTGATACATTTGTTTTATTTTATAACAATTTGTTTTTATTGTTATGATCTCTTCCTTCTATGTATTTTGACAAGAGAAAATAGTAAGGGGACATAAACAATAAACCATTAAATATAATTTGGCATATATTTTAAATTTTTGTTTTTCAGGCGTTTTTCACATGTAACTCATTTTAACCAAACAATGTCTGTTATTAAGCTTGGGGCTGTTTTCATTTTACCAATGATAAACTGAGACAGAGAACGATTGAATGCCTTAGTTCATTTAAAGATGTGACCCAACACAACATTTTTTGGCCTGGGGATGAGGTAACATCTTGTCTTAGGCAGCAGGAAGTCTGCCTAAGCAGGCCTTTCCATTCATATGGGTAACCCAGTGAGAACTTTGCCCTCTCTGGAAGCATGCCTCATGGTCACACCAAGTGGTGTGTCATCCCTTCTGTCTGTCTTGTGACCTGGAGTTGACACAATAGAACAAATCTTTGTTTTAAAAACTTTATACTGTGATCCATTAATGGGGTTATGAAATCAGTTTAATAGATTGCAATCAGTAATTTTTTAAAGAGAAATACAATGATGTCAGTTTTTCTAAATGTGGCCAGAGAACTTGAAGGAACAAACATGAAGATCTTTTCCATCTATCTACCTGTATTAGTCAGCTGAGGCTGCCACAACAAAATACCACACACTCGACAGCTTAAACAACAGAAATTTATTTTTTCACACCTCTGGAGGCCAGAGTCCAAGATAAATGTCCTGGTAGGGTTGGTTTCTCCTGAGGCCTCTCTCATTGGCTTGCAGACAGCAGGCTTCTCACTGTCTCCCCACATGGCCTTTGGCCTACATTCATTCATCCTCCGTGTCTTTTCTTTTTATAAGGACAACAGTCTATTGCATTAGGGCCTTACAACTTCACTGAAACTTCATTACCTCTTTAAGGGCCTTATCTCCAAATAGTCACATAGGGGGTTAGGACTTCAAGATATTAATTTTGCAGGGGACACAATTTAGTCCATAACAGCATCCTAGTTTTTCCCTAAACCCTCACCACAACTTGTAAAGTAAATGCTAACACTGAAGGTATCTTCTGCTAGAGAGCAGAAAAATACTTGACTCAGGGTTAATATAGAAAGAAATTAAATAAAAACTTAAAGTGGAATTAAAACTAATGATCCTGAATTATCTAAATGAAAATGTAACCATACAGGTTAAATACATTTTAAGAGAATTAAGCAACAAGGTTTCTTCTGATTTTTTTTTTTTTTTTTCAGTACGCAGGCCTCTCACTGTTGTGGCCTCTCCCATTGCGGAGCACAGACTCCGGCGCATTGCTATTCAGAAAATTAACCCAGAGTTGTTCATTTTGTGCACCTTTATTTCAGTTTTAGGACCAACAAATAAGAAGTTATTGGTTTAAATGGAAAATTGCCTAATATGTGAAAATAAATGAGAAAATGGCCAACAATAATGATATTCAATACTGGCATAGATGGCAGAGTGAAACTGAGATGACTTTTCCGAGATTCCTTCAAAAATAAGATATTCATCTATCAAAAATAATGTGTAAACTCTTTCATCAAGATTGGACCCTCACTGAGAATTCTTTCCATGGATTATTTTTTACCTAATGTAAACTTCAATCTTTTGCCTATGACATATTTTATAGTCATAAGCTATTAACTCAAGTTGTATCCCTGGCTTTTTAATGTAAAACATGCTACATCTAGTAAAGCTACAAGTACATTCACAGGCCACAGAATTAGTAAAACAACCAAAACACTTAAACCCTTCATGATTCTCCTTGTTACTCCTGAAGCTCGACATAAAAGTTAGTTCTCATGTTGCTTGACTCTAATATTAACATTGTCATTGTACTGAATTCCATTGTGTGTCGCAAAGCTGAACCTCAAGATGTCGGAATAAATGGCCGTAAATTAGAAGTATTTGACAGGCATCAATAAAATAACACGGCCAAATACTAAAACACGTTGGCTTCATGCCAAGCCTGAGGTCAGGATTTGTAAGAATGACAGTCCTTTTTCTGGCCTGCTTCTTGCCGTGGCCCTGAGGCTGCTGTAACCAGATGTCTGGTACTTTGCACTTAAAGGTCTCACAGTTTTAGCAGATAAAGCCCCACTTTTTTCTTCTTTAACTCAAAGTCCGACTGTTGCCATTAAAATACACACTTCTTTTTATTAATTGAATTTTATCTTTTGCCATAATCTATCTTAACAATGAAAAGTAAGAAGATTGTAACTTCTTGTATGTTTGAATTAGCCTGTTTAACTAAAGAATCAAAACACACATATATTTAATTTTCCCTTATGCTGCTTAGATTGTGTGGTATAAACCAGAAACTGTTTGAAACTTACTTTCCCCATGTAGTATCAGTAATGTGATGGCAAGGTCTTTCTCTCCGTCATCTCTGAATGTCCAGCCCACTATACCCTTAAGGAGTGTGCAGTAAATATGCTGAAAGAATAAATAAATGGATGAATCTGGAATTAACATCATTAACAACCAAGACTCTTAAGAGTACCTCCACGTGGTGATTTAAAAGCAAAACGAACCCCCCCAAAATTGGCCGGCACTAGTTTGTTGAAAGATTGTTGGCTAAATCTCTATAGGGGGATTTACAGTTGGACCTACTGTCATAGCTAAAGAGAACTGAATCTCATAGGTATTCAGCTATACCTTTAATGGTATGAATGGGGAGATGAGGATCCAAAATGTACCCTTTGTACCATAGCAACTTTATCACTAAGTTCCCTTTATTAAATTTTAAAATTAAATTTTATCGTGGTTATTATGACAAACCATCTGGGCTTTATCTGAATAACTCAAAGACTGTAGGGGCTCTGTTGCATCTCCAAACATCTTTATTTCAGAGAAAAAAAATGTCCTTTATAAAATATAGGAAGAAGCTCAAAATACTATCTAAAGGGCAGTTGAATCCCAGAATAGTACTATAAAAATGCAGTCAAAAGACAGAGGCCATAAAAGGTCCAGGGCTTCTTAGAGACTTGACTGATTTCGGGTCAGGCACAAGGGATATACAGATGAACCTGGGACATTGTGTTGTGTCAGATATCAAGAAATCTATTAAGCTTTACTGAAGGGTATATCGAAAGGACTCAGGAATCAAGTTGAAAAGGCTCCCACTGGCTAAAGATGGGATCATTTGAGCATCCATAACAGGAAGTGCAGTGTATTGAAGCACTTAATATGTTTAAAACCATGACATCACTCTCTCTCTCTCATACACACACACACACACGCACACACACACACACACACACACTCACACATCCATCATTACCTTCATTGGGGTCCTTCAGAAGATATTGAGTAAACCATCTCAGTATTTTGAAAACTGGTAATGAAGGAAAATAAAGATTTATCCTGCCTTCCCCCTATAAACTGTACCTCAATGTAACCCAATAGTGGATAAAAAGAAGTTTCTCAATATAGAAATTTCCCAGCTAATAAGTGATGAAGGAATGATAGAATTAGACCATTTTATCTTGCCTTCACCTATGAACTAATAAATCTAAGAAATAATTACTAAATGGCAATAAACACCACAAAAGATGAGATAACCAGACATTCATGTCTGCTGGTGGAAGTATACAACACTACCTAGGCAGTCGTCTTGCAAAAAATTAATTCTGAATCTGATCAAGACATTAGATGGACTACCAACCTGTCAATTCAAAAAAATATATAGACAGGAGACAAAAGAGCATCTTAACTGACATTTTGGGGATGCAGTGAATAGCACCCTGACCATGTTGCTTCTCAAAATGTGGTCCCTAAAGCCCCTAAAGTTCTGGGAACTGTTTGTACTTGTCCATGATGAGATAAGGAGCTTGTGTCAGAATGTAAGTTAATTACACCACTAAGCACACTCTGTAGTTCAGCTGAAGGAAGTTGTATGTAATTGTCATTCGGGGGCAATCTCCTTATTTTATGTAGACCAGTACATTGACTAGCGCAGCACTACCATACAAATGACCCTTTGAAATTTGTATAAAATAGAGGAAATGAAAAAGATTAAAAGAGATTTCATAGAAATATCAACTAATTACAATACATTAAGTATATTTTATGCTGATTTAAATAAACTGTAATGAAAAGGTGTAAGAAAATTTGGACATTGAGCATTTAATAATATTAATGAATTGTTAGATTTGTAGACAAGATAAGGGCATTGTGGTTATATTTAATGTTCAGAGACACATTTTGGAATATTATGGATAAAATATATCATTTCATCATGTCTAGGATTTGCTTCAGAATAATATGGAAGGGTGTGGAAAGTGGGTAAGAGGTGTGAAAGTAACAGGATTAGACATATGTTAAAGTTGTTTAAGCTGGAGGATAGAAACATGTACTTTCATTACATCATTTTCTCTACTTTTGTATATGTTAAAATATTCCAAAATAAGAGGTTAAAAACTAAAACAAAAGCCAAACCAACACATGAATTTCACCACTGTAAGAATAAATAATAAAGAGAGAATTCACAGAAAGTGAGAACTAGAATGAGGACCAAAATAACACTGAGTAATTTTCAAATAGGCAGAAATAGTTTGTCAACACACCTTATACTGGATGCATACTTACAGTTTTCTTTGCCCCAAACTTTGTTTTTCTAACATAGAAATCCAGCTGTTGTATAAGGACATATGCAAATGTTCCTATAAGCCATGATTATGGGTTGAATTGTGTCCCTCAAAAACACGATAAAGTCCTTCCCTGGTACCTGTTTAAATATGACCTTATTTGGAGAGTCTTTGAAGATGTATTCAAGTTAAGATCAGGCCATTAGGTTGGGATCTAATCCAAGATGGCTGGTGTCCTAAGAAGTGGGAAATTTGGATACAGAGAAACACAGGGAGAGTATCATGTGGAGGATGAAGGCAGAGATTGGAGAGACGCTTCTACAAGAAAAGGGACACCAGGGGCTGGGAAGAGACATGGAACAGATTCTCCCTCCCAGCCCTCCGAAGGAACCAACCCTGATGACACCTTGATTTCAGACTTCTATCCGCCAAAAGTGTGAGACAACGTTTCCATTGTTTTAAGCCCCTGAATTTCTAGCACTTTGTTACAGCCAACCTGAGACACCAGTACACTCGCTGAGCTTAATAAGATTGGTGTCTACAGATCTGTATGTTGGGAGAAGCAAGCGAGACAGAGGGTGGCTCGTTGTGGTTTTACATAGTCCTTTGTATCAAAAATCATGTTGTCATTTAAAGTTGCCTGAGTTGTTAACTGTTTTGTTTTCCAAATGACAGTTTTGTGTTTCCTTTTTAATCACAGAGCTTCAGAATAGACAGCTACAGTACTTACCACCAAGCAGAAAGAACAAAACTTCCATAACTTTGACCAAACAAATGAGCACTTTTCCTACAAAATAAACCATGACTATCCCCAAAAAACCACCAAAACAACTGGTTGTTTGGATGAAAACCTAGTTACTTGGTGAATTTTTTTAAAGTGTGGTTAATTAATTATGTGGGTATCATCTGGGCCACTGTTTCCCAGTCCTATGTTCTACTAGGTACTTCTAAATGGCCAACTTTTGAAACACACTTTATAATGAAATTTGATTTTGTTCATGCACATGGATCCATGGAACAGGAGACTTCTAAAAACTATATTCTTTATTACAATTGTGAGGACAAAGGAAGAAAAAGAGGAGAAAGTGGGAAAAGGCATCCAACCAAAAAAAAAAAGAGAGAAAAATTAAAAGAGAAAAGTTTAGAATGGGTGGCAGATAACTTATTCTCTGCTTGGTCTCATCTACCATTAATACAGGTTTGCTTTTTGGGGAATAGATTTGATGTCTTACTATGCCTGCAGTACATTCTCCAGAATGACTGAGGAGTTATTCCTGTGAGCCAGCTAGAACCTAAGTTTTGGTCCGATAAAACAGATCTTGTTCCTTTACAAAATGATAGTACAAGAGAAAGAGCATGAAGCCATTAGTCCCGAGGAATTGAAGACTCAAGTTTTCCTAGAAAAGAATGCCAGGGAATTAAACTCAACCCCAAATAACTTTATCTGCTGTTCACAGTCTTAAGTTTTGTTGGCAGTTCCTAACTCCTGGCACCATTCAAAGTTTCACCAGTGGTGAGACAACTCATTGCTACCCTCTCAACGCCTTCTTCTGAGTGCAACGTATGGTACTTTCCTGCTGCCTTCTAGCAGCTGCTGTCATGTTCCCCGTGAAGTCTTCTAAGTTCTTCAGAGCTGCACCAGGGAACTAGACGTAGGTATGGAAAAACTTTGTCATCCCCAAGATGCTCCTGAGCTCTTTAATGCCAGAAGCCTGATGTTTAACCGAACAACTTTCTGAAATATCCTAAGGCTACAGAGTATCCACAGTCACTCATTCAAGGACAGGTGGGGAGTGAGAGGTGTGTATATTTAAGAAAACATGTGAATTGGAACATGCTGTTATTTATCTCTTTTTTCTTTCTTTTTTTTTTTTTGTGCTATCAACAGTTTTAGTCACCATAAAACTACAGTTCAAGCCGTGGTTCAGCATACTCTCTTGGAAAAAAAAACCAAAACAACTCTAGTGGCTAATACAATTTTTCAAGTAGGTCTATGATCTATAATTTTTTTAACTTTTTATTTTACATTGGAGTGTAGCTGATTAACAATGTTGTGTTAGTTTCAGGTGTACAGCAAAGTGATTCAGTTATATATATACACGTCTCTATTCTTTTTCAAATTCTTCTCCCAACTAGGTTGTTACAGAATATTGAGCAGAGTTCCCTGTACTATACAGAGGTCCTTGTTGGTTATCCACTTTAAATATAGCAGTGTGTACATGTCAAGCCCATGTGAATTGGAACATGCTGTTATTTCTTAAAGAAATAGAAAATATTTCAGCTCAAACACTTTCCAAAAGAAGATCAGGGATAATAAAGTTTGAGTCAAAAATATGATGTGTGTGTTCGTCTTCAGTTTCATGTTTTTTTCAAGTTAGTGTTGGAGAAGAGATGAGATGGGATGAGAATGAAAGGGAAAGCATTGAATGACCAAGAAAGATGAAGGAGAATGGAGAGAAAGAAATCAAGAGAGAATACAGAAAAGGGGAGAAATGGAGAACACAGGAGGAAAGAATCGGCTCAGTACGTTTTGAGGTGCTACTTGATTTATTTGGGTTACAGAGAGTTATCTGATCTTCTGCAATGTTAATTAACTGATTCATCATTGCCCACAACTTTTACTTCTTAACCTTCAAACCGAGCTTCTCAGTTCTGAGTACACATTGCAACCACATGGAATTTTAAAAAATACCCATGTCTGGATCTCACCCCAGAGATTCTTTTTTATTTGATCCTGGTACAGCCTGCAATTGTGGTTTTTAAAAGCTCCCCCAGACAAATCTAATGTGTAGCCAAGGTTGAAGTTACTGCCACGAAGCTCCCATGACTGACAAAATCAGAGCACTCTCTCCAAAATAAGGAACAAACAGCACCCCCAGAACTGTGGGATCCACTCATATTTTAGACCAGTGATTCTCAAAACAAGATGTGCAGCAACATCCCTGTGAAACTTTTTATGAATATCGATTTCTGACCCCCGTATCAGTGATTCTGATTCAGCAGGTTGGAGGTTTTGCCTGAGCATGTGTGTTTTGAAAAACCTTCACAGGTAACTTTGAGTAAAACAAGTATATAAAATCACTGACTTAAATATGTAAACTTCAATTCATTCAGACGTTGAGATTCAGGAAATTATTAGAAAAAGAGATGATCAGATGGCTAAGTTTGCTAAGGCTGCCTTAATAAAGTACTACAACTTAAACAACAGAGACGTTATTTCACAGTTCTGGAGGCTGAAAGTCCAAGATCACGGTGTCAGTCTGATTTGCTCCTTTTGAGGGTGGTGAGGGGCAATCTGTCCCACGCCTCTCCCCTAGATTTTGGTGATTTGCTGGCAATTTTTGGCGTTCCTTGGCTTGTATATGTCTGCCTTTATCTTCTCATAGTGTTCTCCTGGTGTACATGTCTTTGTCCAAATTTCCTCTTTTTATAAGAACACCAGTTACATGGGATTAGGGCTCCTCTCAAATCTAATTCCATAAAGTTCCTATCTCTTAATAAGGTCATGTTCTGAAGCACTGAGGGTTAGGATTTCAACATGAATTTTGAAAGGATACAATTCAACTGGTAACATCAGATGTCTGTTGTTTTTCTCCAAAAATACATTGCCATTGGTCATATCTGCATTGTCAATTCTCAAGGAATTAGGATTCAATAAAATATAAGTAATGTAAATTATCCCGAACCTAACATAAATCCTATTTAAAATCTTAAAGACTTTAGAAATTGGATTCTGTAGTTCATTCATTGACCATTCTAGTCAGATAAAAGTGCATTTAAGACATTTTACAACTGCTTCTCTATTTGCAAAACATCCATGAGGAATTGATAGCACACTAAATTTTAAGAAAGCACTGACTTAGGGACATTTTAAAACTAACATGATGGTGAGAGAATAGTGTCATCTTATGCTAAAAGTATCAAGTTTTCCCTAATGAAAAGATTTCTATTGCCCATGAGTTCTTGTCCAGCCTTGAGACAAATTTTGTAAAGAAATCCGTCATTCTGACGGTAAGGTATTCTTTGTGATTCTTCTGTTATCAAGCTCATTTGGGCTCATATTCTCTTTATTGTTTCTCTTTTTTTTGACAGCTGAATGTCAGGTCCTTGGGCATATATGGTCATTTGAGACAGTGAGATTCGACCTCAATATTCTACAAACCACCTAGTTGACTAAATTGATCCTTTTAAAATAATATAGAACATTCTCTTTTTCATGCTACGATTTCTAACTAGAATTTTTATCTTTGGAAAAAAATTGAGAACCTGTCAACTTCTCTAACTAGCATAAAGTCTGAATAAAGTTATTCAAAACTGTTTCAGCATACCAATGTTCCATGATTTTTTCAGTGGAAAATTAGAAAATAACATCACTTTATCAGCACAGAGGAGAATCTAGTTCTAGCATGTTCAAATGTAGACAAATCAGTTGAATCTGAGAATTCAACAAGTGAAGAAACACTGAAATTGTTTCTATTTTATCACAGCTCTGGGAGAGAAGGAGAGCTAAGGGAGAAATAACAGATGAAATTAAGGTAAGAACTAGTTTCATGGAAGTTTCACCAAGAACGGTCATCATTTGCTCATGTGGGAAAGGCTGTTAGAACAAAAGGCCTTAGAAAAGAAGGAATGAACACACAAGCCAAAACATTAAACAGTAGGATTTGGTTTTCTTCTGTTTTGGGGTTTTTTTGCAATTTCTCTTTGGGGACTTTGCTTTAAGGTAGAGTTCTGTGTTAAGTATTTTGCCTCCCTAAATTGAATCCATATTTTGTAAGATAGGGAACAAGGGGTGTGTGTGTGTGTCTGTGTGTCTGTGTGTGTGTGTGATTGTTGGACTGTGTGAATATTGCCTTTCTCTGATCTACAAAGGCAGCATAGTTTATATGCACATATTTTCCACCTAGAGAGAAGCGAACCCAGAACTGAGGGAAAATTTTGGCTGAGAATCTCAGTAGGAATGTGGCAAGCAAACAGAATAAGGTTAGTTGAAGTTTAAGCTGCGTTGTATTGATGTAGTAATGTTGTCCTTAGAACAAATTAGCTCCCTGGGACTTGGTGACACAGTGGAGTGTTAAACCCTTCTTTACAAAAAGAACATGTGCAGGTTGTTTCTGGCTTGAAAAGTGCCAGTGAAAAATTACACAAAGATCAAGCTTGAAAAATGTTTACTTTGCAGAAGATCGTTTAAAAATGGAATCTCAATTTTGTTGGCAGCTCAGTTTTTTAAAAGGACTATTTATTCTAGAGTCCTGCTGCATATGGTTTATGGCCATTTATAAGGTGTATTGAAACTGCATGAACTCGAGCACCTTAGGGAATGTTTGTTTTTATTTTTTTTTAAGTGGTTGGACTGAGATTCAGTATGAATCACATAAGAGAGATTTAGAAACACGTGAAGATAAATGTTTCCCGTGTGACACTGAACAGCACATCTGGAAGGTGATCTTATGTAAATACCTGAAAAGACCATAGTTTTAACAGATATCAATAAAGAATAGGGTTGCATTTCCCCCTTAATTTGAGAAGAAAATATGGTTTTTATATTTTAAAAAAATAGTATCTTCTCATGCAAATTTCTGGAAGCTCCATTTGTGTAGAAATGGTCCTACAATTTATTCTTTCACTCAGTAATTCACTTACTCAATTGCCCAACAAACATTATTAGTATCTATCTGTTATAGTTGCTAATCTGCTACACTCTATAGATAAAAACGGAGGAGGACACACTACTGGCCATAAAATATTTCTTACATTAGTCATTAATAAGCTTTTTTTAAACATGTGACTTTCATGCACATCAACTGATTATATGTATTAAGATCCTACTATAACATAAAGAATTATCTCCAACCCCTACCCTGTCTGGTGAAGAATTTCTCTTTTCTCTTTCGCATTATTTAAAAAATTTTACACTTACTTTCTCCCTGTTGCCAGGAGCATTTCAATATCACTTGGTAATCCTTAAAATCCTTGGTAATCCTTAAAAATCCTTAGTTTTTACTCCTGTTAAAAAAAAGAAAATATCCATCAAGTGAAATATAGTTTCATTTCAAGTTTAAACCAAAGAATCTTCCAGTTTGTTCCCTCCTAATTTTTTTTCTTTTAAAGATTATTTTTAGAGCAGTCTTAGTTCGCAAAAAAATTGAGAGAATAGTATAAAGAATTGCCCATATGCCCCTGCCCTACACATACACAGCCTCCCCCATTGTCACACCTCTCACCAGAACAGTACATTTGTGACCAAGGATGCACCTATATTGACACATCATAATCAACCTAAGTCAACAGTTCACCTTAAAGTTCACTCTTGGCATTGTACATTCTATGGTCTTGGACAAATGTATAAGGACATATTTCCATCATTATAATATTATGCAGAGTTTTTTCACTGCCCCCCAAATCCTCTGTGTTTCTCCCATTCCTCCCTCCCTGCAATCCCACCCTTGGCAACCACTGATATTTTTAGTGTCTCTGTGTATCAAAGGAAAGGGCTTCTGTGCTGGTGAGTTAAATATTATCTTTATTTACTCTTAACCTCAACCCTTCAAGGTAGTTTTTTGGGGTTTTTTTTTTTTTTTTTTTTTTTGCGGTACGCGGGCCTCTCACTGCTGTGGTCTCTCCCATGGCGGAGCACAGGCTCCGGACGCGCAGGCTCAGCGGCCATGGCTCACGGGCCCAGCCGCTCCGCGGCATGTGGGATCTTCCCGGACCAGGGCACGAACCTGCGTCCCCTGCATCGGCAGGTAGACTCTCAACCACTGCGCCACCAGAGAAGCCCTTCAACGTAGTTTTATTAGCCAAGATAGGCTGGATGCAGTTTCTAGCCCACCCAATATCCCAGAGGTTTAATGTAATGCGAGTGTTCTGTCTCATTTACCTCACAGTCCAATGTAGATCAACCAGGAAACTCTCCACTGCTCAGACGTTTAAGGAACCAGGCATTTTCTCTGGCTCTGTGCTCTCCTAGGGCTTCAGAGTCCTCACATTGATTCTCTGCTTCCAGGGAGCAAATAGTGAAGAGAGGGCCAGAGTAAAGGAAAGGGAGGGATTCAAATTCAGCGTCAAGATTAAAACAGTAACTGTAGGATTCTACAACCTTGCTCTTTCTTAAGCTATGCTATCTATTCCTCTCTGCATCTTACTGTTTTACTTTAAGCATTTGTTTATTGAATTATTCATTCAGCAAATAGTCCCTTATTGGTTCTCACAATATGTTAGTCGAATGAATTAAATATTAAATTTACTAACATAGCTAGCCACTGCTTACCTATAGATATTACTCAGAAAAATAAAACAGATTCTCTGTTTATTGGCAACCTCCTCCATGTTAGTTTTACTCTATTGTTCTATAAATTTAGTGTCATAGCATAATTTAATTATGCTAAGATGTATTTACTACTTGAAATTAACATTACTTTATTTCCAATGAAAGTGGAAAAAAAGACCAAAATAATGTGTTATTCTTTATTTTGTGCTTTTCTAATGAAGCAAAGAAGAGAAAGCTGGCCTTCATTTAGATTTAAACTTAAAAAACAAATTATTTCTGATCACATTTCTCTTTCGCCACCTAGAAAATATTTAAATGGCAAGGTTTCTGTTCCCTAACAGTAACTATGAAATCCAGAAAACTTATTTTTTAAAAAGAGTGGAGCTGATAGAATGGGATGTCAGATCTAAGGTACAGGAGAAAGATTGAACTGAAGATGAAAATTTGAGATTATAAATTTATGTAGTATTTATAAAACTAAGAAATCAGTCTCTCTCAGCCTACAAGTAGGTTTAGAATAGAAAGAATAGCCAGAACCCCAAAGAACATTTATTTATGTTTATTGTGTAGATAAATGTCCTCTGGATTAATCCTATTTTAAATGAATGCCAACATCTTATGAATATTTAGAGTCCCTGGTTCTCTTATCTATAGGGCTTAATGTCCTAAAATTTCTAGCTAAAAAATTTACTTAGACACTGATTCTGCTGCATTTTTCAATTATCAAAGCAAAGTTGTGAGATCTCCAAAAGTTCATTCTTGCTCACTTATTTACAAAAGCTTATTAGAAAACCAAAGGTAGTTTTATTTTTACATTACTAATAGTCTGCTTTTCAAACTCTTAATATTTTATTGATTTTGAATTGTTCTAAATGATTGGCAAAACACCTCCAAAACTTGGGCAGATGCATACCCACCTGGGACAGAGTTGGATATAAGAATGAAAGACCTTCCTGAGGCCAGTTCTGCTTTTGAGAATGAACTCCCATACAGAATGTGTTTCACTGAATTCAATGAACAAAGTAGAGAATTATACAAAGTAGTAGACAAGAGAGCTTACTTACCAAAGTAAACTTGAAAATTCTAAAATCACTGAGCTGGAGAAGAAAACAATAAGCAAAATAGCAAGTTTTATACATTCAATCATTTAGTTTTTAGTTACAGTTAGTGACGAACATTTCAAATTATGTACCTAAATGTATGTACACATTGCACATTTAATGCTATCTTTTACTTAGGTACTGTTTTTCAAAACACAAAGCTGGTTCAAAAAGGACTTGGCAGAGTATCTGTCATAGAGGAAGGATAGATAATATTCTTTGTTGTTGTTTGTGAAGCTCTTTGCTTGCATTGTCTCATTTAAACACTCACCAGCCTATGAGTAGATGTTATTACTGCTACTATTTTCGAGGAAGAAATGAAAAATAAAAATAAGCTAAGCCATGTTTTCTTTACTCATACACTTCTTCTAGTGCTGGGAATTCCTTTCAAGTCTTGTGACTCCAAGTGTTTCTTCTTTAACTTATCTCTACCTATCATAATCTCCATATGACTCTCTTTGCCCATGTATGGACATGGCCCTTTTTTGAGCAAAATTGATTCCTGGGCAAAGGATACAATTTAAAGAGGAGACATAGTTGTTTATGGATCATGGTATGTATCTGTTTCAGACATGATTACATCTTCACAGAAAATTAGAAAATGTACCGGTAATGTGTGAAATAATTAAAGTACAGGGTTTTTATTAGCATCCAATAAGTAGAAGGATCAAAATGCAAACAGAGGTTGCTTGGATTCTAACACAGTCTTCTTGAGAAATAACATGTCCCAGGTTTTAACAATCATTCAGATTAAAGGTAGACCCTCCTATAATCTTATTTCAGGTAATGATATATGAAGTCACTTCCTGTTACAGCAGCCATTTGCATAAATGCCAATATTTATGTTTCCAGTATAAAAAAGCACCCCCTTTTAGTTTCAAATTTAGCACGAGGTTGCCTGATGGAACCTTGAAATAGCACCTGGCCACCTAAGTTAATTTGAAGACCACTAAAATCTAGAGTCTTAAAAATGCCATCACCTTGTTTGACTTGGTGAAACCTGGGAGAATGTAGTAACCAGAGCAGGCTGCTAAAATGAAGTCATCTTGCTAAAGGGACAATATGTAATGGGGCACTGTGCTGACAGGTCTGCAAGCCTATAGTCTACAGTCGGTGTGCACATTTGAGCTCAAAATAGACCCTGTGTATGACAAAAACAGCATTATTCTCAACTATTGAGGGAACTTGATGGATGTTGCTTCTCCAAACTCTGGAAAATTTAAATTGTGGCCCTATGGAAAGGTCTATTCATGTAACATGTTCTGTTTTCTTAAAGAAATGATGGCGTACATAGAAAGAATGGTCTACATGTGCTTGCTGAACATGAAGAACTAGCTCTGTCTTTATTTTCCAAATAAAAAAAACCAACTACAGAATATACTGACATAGTTTGGGTGTTTTTTTTAATTATTATTTTTACTTTTGCCTCCTGATCATTAACAAGGTTTATCTCAGTTTAAACTCTAAACCATATTTTATAATATAATGCTTTTGGTAAAAAGATTAAAATTAAATTAAGTAGTATTTTTCCCCACCCCCAAATCTGGGTGGAATTGTTTATCTAGAACCTGATATTCTGTTGACAGAAAGAGCAGAGAATATTGAGTATTTGTAGGAGGCATAAAAGTCTCTTCTTTTTGAAAAGCATACTTTAGGCTCTTGTGTGTATTCTGTATGATCAACATAAGTTCAGTTTTCACTTTAACTTTCTTAAGTGTCAAGCAGAAAAGATGGACATGCAAAAAAAGAAAATCCCTCTTTTTCAAGGATTTGTCTATTCTAGATTTCTAGATGCCTCAAAAATCAGACATGCTTCACGTTCACATTAATTTATAGATCAGATAATTCTTCCCTCTTAGTAACAGCAGAATTCATTTTCCTCTTTGGGAAGGATTTGCTCTGAGATTCTTCGGGGGCCATCTTGGGTGGCTGAGAATCAGAAAGTGAGAACTGTCGTCCTTGCTCTGCCAACTTGGTTCATCCTCTGGATCAGCTTCCCATCTGGAAGATGAAGAGCTTGAAGTAAATAGTGATAGTTAATATTTTACTGAGAACATGTTATGTGCCAGCCATGATAGCTCTACAAAGTGACTCCTAACATTAGCCCCATATATGGATGAGGAAAATTAAGACATGTAAGATTAAATAACTTGTCTAAAACCCTCACAGATAATAAGGAATGATTCAAAATTTTTATAGATTATAGCTCATTTAAGTTATTATAAAATATTGGCCATATTCCCTGTGCTGTACAATATATCCTTGTGGTTTGTATCTCTTAATCCCCTACCCCCGATCTTGCCCCTCCCCCTTTCTCTCTTCCCACTGGTAACCAATATGTTTGGTAAAGAAAACAATTTTCAAAGGAGCAAATTTACTTTCTTTTGGACATCTAACTTCCACATGGCAGAAACCAGGTAGCTTCAAAATCATATTTGCTTTATTCCAAAGTCAATTACCCTTCAGTAAAATAACTGAGTGTTTTTAGTTATTGTATTAACTGCCATCTTTAGTTAAAGACAAATGAAATGCAAGAAACTTCCATAATTCATATCTTGAAGAATTAGAAAAAGACCTTTCTTGACTCCCTTCTCTTTAAATACTCATGTTCCCCCTGCCATTTTATTTCAGTGTCCTTTAGCATGAGCACCATACACAGTGTTTCTTTTGCAGAATAATGGGCAATGCCATTGTTTTAACAAAAGAAAAATAAATAGTAGTCTTGACTTTCTCATTCCCAGATAGTCAGCTGCTCCATGGAGGAAGTTAGACTGGAGGGCATTAGGAATTAATGAACTGTGGAGATGGCATCTTCTTTGTTGACAAAGCAAGACTGAGAGAGAAGAGATTAAGGCCTCTGGTTAAATGGAGTGGTGACCTTATCAGAAATACAGAAAATAGCATCACGTCATGGAAATCAGAGCACACAGAGTTAATTCTAGGCTCTAAAGAAAGAAGAGATTATTTAATAAGGATAGTGGTATGGCTTGTTAACTATTTTCATAAAACAAAATATTACATTATGGCTTCACCTGTATTACACACACAAACTCCACATGGATTAAAGAAGTAAATGTAAAACTTAAACCAAAAGAAACAAATTTAAAATAATAAAATGAAAAAAATATTCATAAAAAATTTATTGGATTGCAGAATGGTCATAAAATACATTAGTTCAAAACAATGGAAGAATTCATAAAGGATAACTATTACAGACATTTTCCCATAGAATGTTTTAAAATTTATGTGGCTGAAAGAAACAACCTAAATAAAATTAATAGTCAAAAAATTTCAGAAAATATTTGCTCATAGAGGACAAAAGAGTTAATAACCATAATGTACAAGTCTCCTCAAAACAACTTAACCAAGTGCCATTTTGGAAGAAAAAAATACACAAAGCAGTAGTTAAATAACAAAAATGAGGCCATACCAGGCCTGGGACAACTTCTGCTTTGGAGAAGCTGAATTAGACACACATTTCCCTATTCTACCACCTAAGTTCAACAACAAACCCTGGATATTATACATAATTTTTTTAAATGAAGAAGAAGGAGAAGAGGAGGAGGAGGAGGAAGTAGAAGACGAAGAAGAAGAAGGCAGTTGAAATGTGGAGCAAAGGCATCCCAGTCAGAGAGTAATATGGTGGTGAGTTTCCTGGGCTTTCTTCTTCTCTCATACCACCCCAGACTTGGAGCTGAAAAGCCAGCAACTCAGAGATAAAAATGAGGGTAGAAAAAGGGCCCCCAAAAGATTACTCTCTCTAACAAAGGACCAGGAAAGGAACAGACTAAACTTTTAGCCCATAACCACCTTATTCCAGCTAAAATTCAGAGTAAAACCTGTGACCCCATCAGCACCCCTGCCAGCAAAGACCAGGTGTGGAGCTTAAACTTCCTCCCTCACAAGGCTATAAGGTGCTGCTCTCATGCCCCTGCAGGGATGGTATCTGAGGGTGCCAAGTAGGGACCTGGGACTTTTATCCCCTCTAGCCAGTAACAAGATCCCTTTGCAGTGTAAATGGAGACCATATGGGGAGCCTGGACTTCCGTGACTTCCCATTCCCCAGTGCAATGGCGTTAGAGAAGGCTTAGTGAAGAGTGAGGGCCTTCACCATCTCTCAGTAATAATGAGGCCATCCCCACCATGGTGTCAACACAAACATCCATGCCCGGCAGCAATGAAGAACCTCCCCTAATCGGGTCAGGTGTCAACAGAGGCGAAGTGGGGAATCTAAACTTCTATCTCCACTTGACAGTATTGAGACAGCTTTTCCTCTTCCAGAGAAGTGTCAAACAAAGCCAGTAAAAAGAGGAGGTTTAAATAAGATCCAAAGACTCAGAACATATAATGAAATTATGCAGGTTTCAATCAGAAATCACTCATCATACCAAGAACAAGGAAGATCTCAAAAGGGAATAAAAAGAATACATTCACTATATATCAACACTGAGATGACAGAGATGTGAGAATAATCTGACAAATCCTTTAAAGCAACCATGATAAAAATATTTCAACGAGCAATTAAAAACATGCTTGAAGCAAATTTTTTAAAATTAAAAAATAAAACAAAACAGAAGGCCTCAGCAAAGAGATAGAAATCTCAGCAAAGATATAGACGATATTAGAACCAAGTAGAAATTTTAGAACTGAAATATACAATAACTGAAATCAAAGCTGAGTGGCTGAAATCAACTCCAGAATAGAAGGACATAGGAAAGAATCAATAAACTAAAAGACAGAACAAGAGAAATCATCCAAATGAACCATCTCAGAGGAAAGAGAAAAGAACAGGTGTCATCAGAAACTTGGAAGGAGAAGAGAAAAAGAATGGGTCTAAAAATGTACCCCAAGAAATAATGTCCGAAAATTTTTAAATTGACGAGACATAAACCAACAGATTAAAGTAAGTGGAACTCAAACAGGATAAACATAAAGAAATTCACACTAAGGCACATCAATAGTTAAACATCTGAAAACTAAAGAGAGGAAAAGTCTTAAAGGCACCCATAGAAAAATGACACTACCAATAGGAGAAAAACAACTAAAGAGCAGATTTCTCATCAGAAACTGCAGAAGCCAGGCTGAAAGAAAAAAATTGTCAACCCAGATTGAGATTGACATATATATGCTATTGATACTATGTATAAAACAGATAACTAATGAGAACATACTGTATAGCACAGGGAACTCTACTCAGTGCTCTGTGGTGACCTAAATGTGAAGGAAATCCAAAAAGAGGGGATATATGTATACATAGCTGATTCACTTTGCTGTACAGTAGGAACTAACACAACACTGTAAAGCAACTATACTCCAATAAAAATTTTAAAAAAAAGAATGAAAGGGAAATCAAGACATTCTCAGTAGAAGGAAAACTAAGATGATTTGTTGCTTGCAGATTTGCCCCAAAAATATATCTAAAGGAAGTTCTCTAAACAGAAAAGAAACAATAAAAGAAGGAACTTTGGAACATCAGGAAAGAAGAATACAGTATTTAAAAAAATGAGTAAATAAAATAGACTTTCCTTCTTTTGAGTTTTCTAAAATGTTTGATGGTTTTGAAATTATGCCACTAATGTGATTCTAAATATATGTAGAGGAGATATTCAAGAATATTATATTATATACAGGGGTCAGTAAGGGGGCATAAAGGGAGGTAAGGATTCTATATTTGGTCTTCTTTGTCTTAGTCCGAACCCACCCTTTCCATCTTCCATGAAGACCATCTTCCATAATTAAAACCAGCCATTCTCATGTTTTACAAGACAGTGTGTTCTTTACTTAGGAACAATTCTACCTCTACTTATTAAATCAGCATTTTTTCTTTCTCTCCAGTATGTGTACATATTTTTTTTTTTTTTTTTTTTTGCGGTATGCGGGCCTCTCACTGTTGTGGCCTCTCCCATTGCGGAGCACAGGCTCCGGACGCGCAGGCTCAGCGGCCATGGCTCACGGGCCCAGCCGCTCCGCGGCATGTGGGATCCTCCCAGACCGGGGCACGAACCCGTATCCCCTGCATCGGCAGGTGGACTCTCAACCACTGCACCACCAGGGAAGCCCTGTGTACATATTTTTAAGAGAAATTATCTGGAAGAGTCTACCACAATATTTTAACATTATTCTTTTCTGGGCATCAAGAGTCTTTTTATTTTATTTTCATATCCATATTTTCTATTATTTTATACATATTTCCTTCTTTAGTAATAATTTTTAATTGTAAGTTTATAAGGAAAAAACAATTAGGATACTTCAGGTTTAAATGGTGGTATTTCTTTCATTTCTGTTTAAATTATATAACAACATTCAAGAGGACACAACTTAGCAGTAATTTCAAAAAGCAGAAGCAAGGCTATAATTGACCAGAATCTCAAAGGAATTATTCTTTACCATCAGTGCAAATGAATTAAGAAATAAATTTGTGATCTAAAATAATAAAAGCACCATGGTCAAGTAAAAATTAGTAAGAAAAATTAAAGTATTTTGAATACTTGTCTAGCTCTGAAAAATCAGGAACTGTACCAAGTACAAACCATGCAATACATGCCTCTGTCTACTACCTTGCTGCACAAAAACTTCAAGAATTTTTTAAAGATGGTGACAAGTCTCTTGCTTCCATCAACACTTCCATATAGTACGTCTCTTTAATCCATCCTGGGACTAAACTTAAATGGAAAAATAAGACTTGAGGTAGACTGGAATAGGTTACAACATATTTAGAAATATCCTACAGGTTCCAAAAGTATCCTAGAAAACAAAACTCTTCATGAAATGTAGTGAAAATAGGAAAAATAATTTTCTGCTATGGGATATAGTTTATAATAAAACATGCAGTTGTAAATAATATGTAGTATTACCTTCTTAGATTCTCTAGCCAAGGAATTGTGTAAATTTTAGCAGAGCTCTCAAGGATAATGAAAGAAGTTGAGACAATCCACATATCTATGTGTTTGCAAACATTGCACCTGGCTAGGTATGTTTATTTCCTTGTATGCCAGTATCTATCAGGGCTCAACTGGAGAAGCAGATCAGTAGCAGATGAGAGAGAGGGAGAGCGAGAGCGAGAGCGAGAGAGCGAGAGAGCAAGAGAGAGAGAGAGAGAGAGAGAGAGAAAGGTGTGTTGCAAGAATCTGACCTTATACAATTGTGGGAAAGGGTCAAACTGTCTCTGGAAGAACATTTTCTCCAAAAGTGTTACAACAGTTGCTGGAGTCTGAGATCCACAAGGCAGGCAGGAACAGAAGAGAAGATGGATGCAAAGAGAAGGTGATGCTGGAGCTCCCTAGAATAGACTGAAATTTGTATCCGTTCTTGTTGCCTCTGACTATGATGATGTGGGATCCCCCAGAAGCCATAGCCCTTCATCAGAGAGTTAAGCACACACATCAGGGTAGATGTTACCTCTCACAGTGAGGTGAGATAGCAGGTAAGCATCACTTGAGAGCTACAACCTCCTCCTAGTTAACAAATTTTTATATTAAATTTTCACTGTTCAAGCAATTAGTGTGGTCTCTGTCTCTTGACTAGACCCTGAATGATTTACATGGCATCATTATTTCAAGGGTGGATAAAAAGAAAAAACAGTTTCTTTATACATATATATAAATTTCTACAACATAAGGAAAAAATTTTACCACACAAGAGTAGAAATACACTGAGTTATTAGAAAGGGGGGGGGATCATTTTTGTTACTGATGTAACCTAATAAACAGGAAAAAGAAATGGAAAATAGAAGAACAAAATAGAAAAACACATTACTTATATGATGAAAGGTCGTGGTGTCAAAATAAAGAACAGATAGGGGTCCAAAGAAAATGGGTAGACATGTAAAGGATGTAGGCTTGGAAGAAAATGTAGCAAGCTGAATAAGAGCAGGAACAGGCAGAGAATAAAGGAATCTGGGCAATATAAGAAAAAAAATGTAGAAGTCTAAAAACCAGCAGAATTAAAATCAGACTAAATTGATTCTGAAGAAACCTATTTATTGATATACTTGGCAAATGAAGAAAAAAAGGACAATAATGGGTATAATAATAGAGAACAGGAGATCAAAAATTAAATATAAAAGCAATTCTGTTCATAATGAACAAGCACCACCAACAAAACAGCACTTATGTGCTAAAATGCATCTAATTTCATATTTATCAAAGTCCAGAGAGCACATCTTGGTTTGCTGTGCCTCCAGTTAAATGAATCAATACCTGGGTTCAACAGAGAGGCAGATGTGTTGTCTGCTTGTACTGCCATAGGAACACAACTTCTAAAATTATTGGCCAGTGATGCTTCATTCAGTACAACATGCAAGACAGTTTGGCTCTGAATAGGAAGAACTTCGCAACAGTTAGTGCTGTACAACAATGAGAAGGATTGCCTTGGTGAGTCATAAAATCTGTCTCCAGGGTGTTCAACAACCTTTTATTGGGAAAGTTTTAGCATTAAACAAGATGATCATTAAGTGTCCTCCAACTGTTATTTCTATAACACATTCACCATGCCTGCAGTGGGAGACAGAGAAGATAGGGATATGAAATAAACACTTCACAGTCTCATGTCAGGAACTCAAGGAATTTACTCTCTTGCTTGGTAGACAAGACAAACAGAACAATAGTTTCAATGCTACTATCAGAGGTGGCCAAACCTGAGAAGTGAAGCAATCTGGTTAGAATTTAAGTAGAAGCTAGAACATTAGCTGGTGTCACAAAAATGATACCATTTTTGGATTAGTTGGGAAGAACTGAAGAAAACATATTCCAGGTAGAGTAACACAAAAAAACAAGTGAAAAGAAGAGAATGGGGCTTCCCTGGTGGCACAGTGGTTGAGAGTCTGCCTGTCGATGCAGGGGACACGGGCTCGTGCCCCAGTCTGGGAAGATCCCACATGCCGTGGAGCGGCTGGGCCTGTGAGCCATGGCCGCTGAGCCTGTGCGTCCGGAGCCTGTGCTCCGCAACGGGAGAGGCCACAACAGTGAGAGACCCGCGTACTGCAAAACAACAACAACAACAACAAAAAAAAAACAAAGAAGAGAATGAACATTGTGTTCAAAAAAATCTTGTTGAGGTATATTGAGAAGACAGATCCTATGAATTATTTTTACTCTTATTCATCCCATTCTAGTACCAGAGGTAGGAAAATTGCCTGAAGCAATTTCTGAAACATCCAAATTTGGGGGCTTTCCAAAAAATTTGCATTAGGGCTAACATCCCTCTTTAATCTACTTTTACCCTTGCCTCCCCAGGGGTCATGTTGTAAAGGACAGAGCTACCGTTGTTCCTAAAAGTTAATTGATCTCTAAGTAGAATTTGTTAAGAAGATTCTTATACCAGTTTGTCTTCTCATTTTTATTGCATAATCCTGTACAAAATTGTTGACAACGTGATTGAGCACGCATAAAGCAAAAACAATAAATGATTGTTGAATGGGTGAATAAAAGATGTGATTTTATTGTTTACAAAAGGAAGTCTTTGTTTCCAAAGCTTCAAATCTTCCCAAATAAATACAATCAAAACACAATAGCCATCATCTGCTATGATTCCTTGTTCTTTGAAAGATGAATTAGCTATAAAACAGTACGTTTATATTTTAAATACAGGAAAAATGCTGCACATCCGATTATGGTTTGTGGTGCTCTTTTTCAGCTTAAAAAATAGCTTGTTTTTCTTAAAGTAACTGGCCTTTGAAATCATATTTTGCCGGCCACAAATTGGTGTTAGTTACATAGAAGCCAGATGTCCAATGCTGACTTCAGAGGTTAACTATTGAGGGGTGAGTCAATAGAAGCTTGCATATAAGAACGCTATAATAAAAGCAAGTCACAGAGATCAGATTCTCATTAGGAAAACCTCCGTCTCTTTATAATTTCTCTGAAACATTGTTTTGAGTAACCTTTGAAATCCTGTTGGGGAAAAAGCAAATCAGGCTTTGGCTGACATTTACAGAAAAATCGGATCCTTAATCACAACTGGAGTGGATATAATGAGTGGGTGTTTTAGGGTAGACAATGGAAGGGGTTCTTCATGTCTGTTTTACGTCAGCTAATGTTGGCAGGTAATGCCCCTATTGTTGCCACTGTTTTGTTAAGAAGGAAGAATGCGGTGTAAATCCCCGTAAAATTAAAAATGAGGAACCAACCCTCACCCCCCAACATGAGTTCATTCCACTAAAATGATTTCTTTTAGAAGAGTTAAGGAAGGTTTCAGACCTACACCTTTCTCCACCCAATTACTGGAAGTCTTTTATTTATTTTTCCTCTGTGGGCTTCATGGTGACAGCCCTAGAGTGGAATGTGAATGCCTTTTCTATAACCCAAGTAATGAATCATACCAAATTTGTGAATAATGCCTGGGCTCAATATGAGACAGGCAAACAAGTCAGGGAAACCAGTGTGAAGAGAACTTTGATTCTTGACTGAATCAGACAAGATTATTTACCAACAACATTGGAACCAAAGGCAGCCAAAAATCCAAGCTGAAAACACACTGTCCCTAAACATTACCGTTAGACACTGAACCTAAATCAATTCCTTGTATTTCTAAATCAATGTAGTTGTTATGCTACCTATTTGATTTTTGCAAGTGTTTGGCTAGTTCCAATTAGAAGACCATAAGTTCTCGCTGAAAATGCGAGAGATGATAATCAACAGCTTTGGGAATGAAAAAGTGAAATCCTCTATACAGCAAGCTGCCGTTCTAAAGCCACCTCTGAAGAATTCCAAGGACACAATCAAAAATGGCAATTGCCTTTCAAAACAAATGCAATAAGTTTCATCCAACTGATTTTAAAGGGCTAAGAAAGCCCAATACAATCTCTGAAGTAATTCAAATTTCACAATCATTAGGCAAGAATATTTTGATGCTAAAGTAAATGGTTAATTGCCTTTAAAATTTTATACAACAAAACCAGGGATACGTGCATTTTTATCTTCATCTGAAATGTAGTCTTAAAAAGGCAACTATGGTGTTACCTACTTAGCACACAACTCTCTATAATGATCATAAAATTTAAAAGTAAATGCATGGAGCTAATCGCTAATTTGTTTCTGGTTTCCAGTTTTTGTTCTTTCCAGACTTTGATGGATTGATAAATTATCAAGCTTTCATCATTCTATGTACTGTAAAGAACATGCAGAAATTGTCAAAAAGCCAAAGAAAGAACATTAACCATGCGCTCTATGTCTTGCTCTCTATTTGGGAAGCATTTTTATTATACTGATGGGGATACTTGTGGGTTTAGTTGGTCTCACTTAGGCCATCTCACTTATTAGGATGGAAAGTCCTTTAGAACAATGATCAGTAATAATGACTACCATTTACTGGGTCCTTAATATATTCAAGGCAAAATATGAACAGTTCATATACGTTGTTGCATTTATTTTTCAGATGGGATCCTATTATTACCTGCAGTTGATGATAAGGAAACAGAATTAGAAATCCTAAGTAATTTATCAAAGAAAATAAAACAAGGTGACAAAGTAAGGGATAAAGCAAGATTTCAAACCCAGGTCCATCTGATTTGAGGGTCCATGGTTTTAACTACCACAATGTATTATCTGTATACTGTTACAGTATTTGGTGGCTTGGGGTGAGCAAATAAAGTGATCTACATGAAGGGAGTATACCCTAGACACAGTATATATCTGAGGAGATAAAGATAATCCAATTTGACTAGAGTGAAAGTAATAGGTAGTAATAGACAAATAAAAGAGAAAAAAGAAAAACTGTATCTAAATGATGAACTTAATGCATAGGGCTGTGAAGAACTGGTCATAAATCATCTGTCCATTTGTTTCCAACCCCAAATATCAGAGGGTTTATTAACTATTCTAAGTCACCACAGAGGACATAAGGATGATACCAACAGGGTCACTGCCTGACCTGCCAGCGCCAGGCTGCAGGGATAATTTGCTAATGCCTTTAGAGGGGAGCAAGAAAACTGACAGTGAGAAACCACTTCTTTTTTTTGGTTTATTTTTGGTATATTTTTATTTTTTGTATTTATTTATTTATTTATTTTTGGCTGCATTGGGTCTTCGTTGCTGCGCGTGGGCTTTCTCTGGTTGCAGTGAGTGGGGGCTACTCTTTGTTGCGGTGCGCAGGTTTCTCATTGCGGTGGCTTCTTTTCATGCGCTTGTTGTGGAGCACCGGCTCTAGGCAAGTGGGCTTCAGTAGTTGTGGCATGCAGGCTCAGTAGTTGTGGCACACAGGCTTAGCTGCTCTGTGGCATGTGGGATCTTCCCGGACCAGGGCTCAAACCCATGTCCCCTGCATTAGCAGGCAGATTCTTAACGACTGCACCACCAGGGAAGTCTGATATAGTACTTTTTTTTCCTAAAATAATGGGTTTATTGAGATGTAATTCACATACGATAAAATTCACGTTTAAAGTGTACAATTTGGTGGTTTATAGTACATTCACAAAGTTGTGCAATCATTACAACTGTCTAATTCCAGAATATTTTCATTGCTCCAAAAAGAAACCCTGTACACACTAGCAGTCATTCCCCATTCTCCCCTTCCCCTAGCCTCTGGCAACCACTAATTTACTCTCTGTCTCTATGGATTTTCCTATTCTGGACTATGTTTAACTTTTTGAAGTGTAAAAAAGAATTCTTTTTTTTTTTTTACCACCCCACCCCACTGCCGCTTACCCTCTTTGGTGTCCATACATTTGTTCTCTGCATCTGTGTCTCTATTTCTGCCCTGCAAACCAGCTATCCTGTATCATTTTTCTAGGTTCCACATATATGCATTAATATACGATATTTGTTTTTCTCTTTCTGACTTACTTCACTCCGTATGACAGTCTCTAGATTCATCCATGTCTCTACAAATGACCCAATTTCATTCCTTTTTATGGCTGAGTAATATTCCATTGTATGTATGTACCACAACTTCTTTATCCATTCATCTGTCAATGGGCATTTAGGTTGCTTCCATGACCTGGCTATTGTAAATAGAGCTGCAATGAGCATTGTGGTGCATGACTCTTTTTGAATTATGGTTTTCTCAGGGTATATGCCCAGTAGTGGGATTGCTGGGTCATATGGTAATTCTATTTTTAGTTTTTTAAGGAACCTCCATACTATTCTCCATAGTGGCTGTATCAATTTACATTCCCACCAACAGTGCAAGAGGGTTCCCTTTTCTCCACACCCTCTCCAGAATTTGTTGTTTGTAGATTTTCTGATGACACCCATTCTCACTGGTGTGAGGTGATACCTAATTGTAGTTTTGATTTGTATTTCTCTAATAATTAGTGATGTTGAGCAACTTTTCATGTGCTTCTTGGCCATCTGTATGTCTTCTTTGGAGAAATGTCTATTTAGATCCTCTGCCCATATTCGGATTGGGTTGTTTGTTTTGTTAATATTGAGCTGCATGAACAGTTTATATATTTTGGAGATTAATCCTTTGTCCATTGATTCGTTTGCAAATATTTTCTCCCATTCTGAGGGTTGTCTTTTCATCTTGTTTATGGTTTCCTTTGCTGTGCAAAAGCTTTTAAGTTTCATTAGGTCCCACTTGTTTATTTTTGTTCTTATTTCCATTACTCTAGGAGGTGGATCAAAAAAGATCTTGCTGTGATTTATGTCAAAGGGTGTTCTTCCTATGTTTTCCTCTAAGAGTTTTATAGTGTCCAGTCTTATATTTAGGTCTCTAATCCATTTTGAGTTTTTTTGTGTGTGTGTATGATGTTAGGGACTGTTCTAGTTTCATTCTTTTACATGTAGCTGTGCAGTTTTCCCAGCACCACTTATTGGAGAGACTGTCTTTTCTCCATTGTATATCCTTGCCTCCTTTGTCATAGATTAGTTGACCATAGGTGCATGGGCTTACTTCTGGGCTTTATATCTTGTTCCATTGATCTGTGTTTCTGTTTTTGTGCCAGTACCATATTGTCTTGATTACTGTAGCTTTGTAGTATAGTCTGAAGTCAGGGAGTCTGATTCCTTCAGCTCCGTTTTTTCCCCTCAAGACTGCTTTGGCTATTCGGGATCTTTTGTGTCTCCACACAAATTTTAAGATTTTTTGTTCTAGTTCTGTAAAAAATGCCATTCGTAATTTGATAAGGATTGCATTGAATCTGTAGATTGGTTTGGATAGTATAGTCATTTTCAGAATATTGATTCTTCCAATCCAAGAACATGGTATATCTCTCCATCTGTTGGTGTCATCTTTACTTTCTTTCATCAGTGTCTTATAGTTTTCAGCATACAGGTCTTTCATCTCCCTAGGTAGGTTTATTCCTAGGTATTTTATTCTTTTTGTTGCAATGGTAAATGGGAGTGTTTCCTTAATTTCTCTTTCAGATTTTTCATCATTAGTGTATAGGAATGCAAGAAATTTCTGTGCATTAATTTTGTATACTGCAACTTTATCAGATTCATTGATTAGCCCCAGTAGTTTTCTGGTATCATCTTTAGGATTCTCTATGCAGAGTATCATGTCATCTGCAAACAGTGACAGTTTCACTTCTTCTTTTCCAATTTGTACTCCTATTATTTCTTTTTCTTCTCTGATTGCCATAGCTAGGACTTCCAAAACTTTGTTGAATAATAGTGGTGAGAGTGGACATCCTTGTCTTGTTCCTGATCTGAAAGGAAATGCTTTCAGTTTTTCACCATTGAGAATGATGTTCGCTGTGGATTTGTAGTATATGGCCTTTATTATGTTCAGATAGGTTCCCTATATGCCCACTTTCTGGAGAGTTTTTATCATAATTGGGTGTTGAATTTTGTGAAAAGCTTTTTCTGCATTTATTGAGATGATCATATGGTTTTTACTCATCAGTTTGTTAATATGGTGTATCACATTGATTGATTTGCATATATTGAAGAATCCTTGCATCCTTGGGATAAATCCCACTTGATCATGGTGTATGATCCTTTAAATGTGTTGTTGGATTCTGTTTGCTAGTATTTTGTTGAGGATTTTTGCATCAATATTCACCAGTGATATTGGTCTGTAATTTTCTTTTTTTGTAGTATCTTTGTCTGGTTTTGGTATCAGGATGATGAAGGTCTCATAGAATGAGTTTGGGAGTGTTCCTTCTTCCATGATTTTTTGGAAGAGTTTGAGAAGGATGGGTGTTAGCTCTTCTCTAAATATTTGATAGAATTCACCTGTGAAGCCATCTGGTCCTGGACTTTTGCTTATTGGAAGATTTTTAATCACAGTTTCAATTTAATTACTTGTGTTTGGTCTGTTCATATTTTCTCTTTATTCCTGGTTCAGTCTTGGAAGGTTATGCCTTTCTAAGAATTTGTCCATTTCTTCCAGGTTGTCCATTTTATTGGCATAGAGTTGCTTTCAGTAGTCTGTTAGGATGCTTTGTATTTCTGTGGTGTCTGTTGTAACTTCTCCTTTTTCATTTCTAATTTTATTGATTTGAGTCCTCTCCCTCTTTTTCTTGATGAGTCTGTCTAATGGTTTATCAATTTTGTTTATCTTCTCAAAGAACCAGCTTTTAATTTTATTGATCTTTGCTATTGGTTTTTTTTTTGTTTCTATTTCATTTATTTCTGCTCTGATCTTTATGATTTCTTTCATTCTGCTAACTTTGGGTTTTGTTTGTTCTTCTTTCTCTAGTTCCTTTAGGTGTAAGTTTAGATTGTTTATTTGAGATTTTTCTTGTTTCTTGAGGTAGGCTTGTATAGCTATAAACTTCCCTCTTAGAACTGCTTTTGCTGCATCCCATAGGTTTTGGATCATCGTGTTTTCATGGTCATTTGTCTTAGGTATTTTTTGATTTCCTCTTTGGTTTCTTCAGTGTAAATGCGTGCAATTTTTGTATATCAGTTATATCTCAATAAAGTTTTAAGAAATCAAATCATCTTCTGGATTTTTGTGAAGATTTTAGTGTAACCACAGAAAACATAAAACAATATTCATTGATATCTTGTCTAAATATAAACTAAACTTTTCTCACTTATATGCAATTTTGATAATTTTAATTTAGTATATAAAGCTTTTATTCAAGAAAAAGATCTCATCTGCACATTCCTGCATACTTGGTATACAACGTTGCTAAATATGGGTGTGATTTGCTTACTGGTGGTATTGAAGTTGACATAAAGTTTGGGGTCACTGTTAGTTTCTTCAAAATGTACAGTTAATATAATTTTGACTTTCTAGAAATGGAAGAAGATAGCCTCCCTAGACATATGTTTTCACGAAGGGCATCATTGTTGCTTGACATATAAAGATGTTTAAATTAAGTAAGCCTGCTGTAATATTTATTTTCAAAATATGAGACAAGAAGAATATCATCTAATTTGGAAACATTTTGAGGATGAGGATGTGGAAAAAGTTAATAGGAAAACATAAATTTATATGCTATATTTCCAAAATTGTTTGCTGACCTGTGAAGAGGGCATAAGAAGCCTAGAAAAAAATGAACAGATTGAATTGAGTAGTTCATTATTATCTGTATTTTGTTAAACTCATACAGTAAAAAATTACTTGTTTTGAGAATAAAAACTGCTTCAGAACTCAAAAAACATCAGCAGCAAAGGGCAGTCAAAATAAACAGGACTTTCTTAATTTCTTTACTAAGACTCCATCTTTAATTTCACAAGTTTAAATTATCTATATATAATAATTTAAAAAAAAATTTTCCCTGAGAAAGAAAGTTATAACTTAGGATGGCATTCAATGTGCCTCCCAGGGTTTAAAAATGATGGCCATTTTAGACACAGAGAGCCTGTGTGATATATTTGTAGACCCAAAGGACCTGATTGACAAACAGCTGGTCTATCAAAACAGGATGTAGATAAAAAGTGGACATTTTTTGAGATCCGAAAATTAATTTTGTTAGTCTAAACTTACCTTCTGCTGGTATGAAGTCAAATCCTAAGTATTTCATGCTCAGATGCTTTTGTGGAGAGGCTTAATAGCTTGATGTCATCACATTGCAAGTATACCAGGAATCAGGGTAATCTGGGCTTGATAAGAATAGAGATGCAAGTCAACACACATTTCATTTTTGACTGCATTCAATTTACCACCATGTAAAAGAGAAGATTTCCTAAAGGTTTCAGGCAGTTCAGAGAAGTATTTTTGGCAGAGGAAATAGAAATAATAGAAATATCCTACTGTATCACAGGTATAAAAAATTATTGAAATATTGTTATTTGCTCACACATATCATTTTTAATAAGTCCTACTACTAATTAATTACTACTAGTTGCCACTGTTAACTAGTCTTATTGTTGCTTTGTTTCAATAATGGCACTTATGTAATAAAAAACCAATAATAAGAAACACTATATAATTTCAAATAACAACAATTTTAATAACATGTATGTGCCTGATTATTAACTATATGTTATATTGTTATGTTCTTTATTGCTTGGTATGGCTGTATCCCAGATTGGCTCTCTAACAAGTTGATTACCCTATATCCAAGGCCGAATTCTGCTTCAGGCTTTTACTAGCAATGTAGACTTGGGCAAATCACTTAACGTTCCTGGGCTAAACACTCCTCATTTTGTAAAATAATTATAAACGATAATAGTTCTCTAGAGGTTGTCAAGATGATTAAAGATGGTGGAATGTCCTATCATAAGTAATCAATAAATATTAGCTCTTCTTTCCATATAATTGTCCCTTCTGAAACTGTACATCCAGCATGAGGTCTTCCATGGCAGTTTTGCTTTCCGTTATGACATTCTTGGCTCTGTGGTTTCCTGGTCCTCAGCTTGCTTGTTCAAGTTCTTCTCCTTCAAGGTCCCGTAAGGTCTCTGAGTGTGGAATTTAATTTAGGCAAAGTCGTTTCTGATTCATTCTCTGGCCTGTTCTGGAGTCTGTTCTCACAGTTAAATTGTCCTAATCAATGTACTTGTACTTCTTTTTTAACATTTCTGAGTGCATTCCATTCACATCAGTTCTTTTCAGGAAAAACCCTATCATCTACTTCTGATTCCACCACTTTGGATAGAGTAGGTTTGCTCCATTATTATCAGTGAAATCTGGATATAAGAAATACTCAAGCATCATGAACAGGAAAGCACTGAAGGCTGGAATTACTGAATGGTTTCTCTTCAGGAAATGTGGTGATTTGAGGGAAGATATTTTTTAAGCATGGCCTTTTGTTTCTTAACCTAAGCGTGCTAGTAAGAAACAGTTCTAAGTGGAGAAACAGGAAAGCATTAGAAAGAGGTTGTCAATTTGTTTCCTAAACGGATAATTTTCTGGTGGCATCGTGCCAGAAAGCTGGTCTTTCCCAGAGTCCTTTCCCATCCCTCAAACACAGTTACAGACTGTGTGTAGTGTCAATGCAAACTGTGTCATCAGTCAGAGAAGCCAAACAGGAGAGAAATGTGAGATTTGGTTTGTGGTTAGTGTGACCACGAAGCCAGACTGAAAGGTGGTGCCAGGAGGTTCAGTGTGGTGTAATCAGAGGGAGACAAGGATGTGACCAATGTAATCATTTGCTTTATGACTCTCAGCCCAATATGAGGTCTTGAAAGGATGAGGTGGCCTGAAACCTCTCTTAAGGGAGGATGTGGACAAACGTCTTTTTTTAAAAAAAAGTAAACTTTGGAGAGATCAGATAGAGTACACTGCACAATAATAGAATCTCATCGAAAGAAGAACAAATAAGTATAATGTGAAAATAGCTAGAAAGAAAAGAGTACCATGTGAATTACTGACCCACACCCTCTTCCAAATTTAAATATAAACAAATCTATGGGAAATTCCAAGATACAGGCGTGGGAGGTCCTTACAATGTTGTCACTGTCATTAAGAGAAGGCAGGTTCTTCCAGAAGTCTTGGCATAAGGACTCACAGGGTCACTGAGGGTACCCTCCCCCGGGTTGGGAGGCAGCTGTCACTAGTCTCATTGACCAGGGACTGAATATATATTAGATTCTGGTTTTGAGGACTTAAATTCTTAAGCCTTAGAATCTGAATTTTGGGGGATGGAAAATAAGATAGAGAATTTGAGTTTATGAGAGACCAGATGTTACTCTGAGAGCTAGCAGCTGCCTCTGGCATTTGGTTGGTGGTGGTGGAGGAGAGGGTGAGCATAACGAGATATGTATGCAACCTAAAAGAGCTGAGATTTAAGGAATTCAAGCATGGGCTCCTTTGTTTAAATTTAGTCTTGAGAGAGAGGAATTATACTTGATTTTGCAGAGAGAAAGGGAGAGAGAGAGAATGAGATCTTGCCATGGGAGTATCAAACCAGGATGGGCTACTGTTGCCAGACAGTGGAGGGCCAGTGGAGGGCCACGTGGCAGCAAGAGGTAGATGCAGCAATAGGCAGACTGCAGCGCTGGCTGGAATTGAATGTGGAAGCCAGTTCACAGTCCCATGTTCCATTTTAGGGCTGTATAAGACCCTAGGGTTCATGGAGAATCCAGCCTGAGGAGAAGATGCTAGAATTCTCACTATCAAGGAAGGTACTGAATCAAGCAGTTCAATAAAAGTCATAGAGGTTAAGACTATATTTTTTCACCCCCAAGTAGTAAAGCACATATTCAGTCTGCACCAAGTAAGAATTACGTTAAGAGGAATCTACATTTTTAACAACCTGTGTCTTAAATATATCACTAGAATCTCCTAGTGCTTCATTAGACTATAAGTTCCATGAAGGTAAAGAATTCAGTGCTGTCAATAAGTACTCATATAAATGAATTTTTAAAATCTATTCAGTATAATATTTTGAGTTTGCAAATACTAATTAAATATATAGGCCATTAAAATAGACAGAAAACACAGATACATTATTTGCGTATCAGGGATAATCAAATATTTTAAATTTATCTAGGCCTAAGAAGAAAATAAAACAGAATTCAATTAAATTTATATGCAGTTATTGGAATGTTTATATTACGCCAGATACTGTACTGAAATTTAAGTAAAAGAGCAAGTGCCTGTTTTTAAGCAATCTAGTAAAGGAGAGACATAAGCCAAAGAGAAGACTGCAGGAATTGATCTAAAGCTGAAACGAAGGAGCTTAAGACAGACTCTATGGAAGTGTCAACTCAACTGACCCTTAAACAATGGGACAAAGATTAGCCATCAAGGAGCAGGAAAAAGATCTAGGCACAGACAAAGTGTGTATTCAAACTGTGGATAAGACAGAACACCGAGTGTTTTAGGACAGCTAGAATTAGTTTGATATGACCAAAAAAGTATGCAAGAAAAAAAGTACGGAAGGAAGGGTATGTCAATTACAAGCAGAACGTTAGGAGAGAGATAGATACATAGATAGACAGAGTGATAGATAAAGTTTATTACAGTGATTCGACCTTGTGCAGGAATGGACGGATGAAGCAGTTTCCGTAGTACAGTTGTCTTTACGGGCAAAGGTTTCCTACTTCTTCGCCACTGGCGTCCCACTGTTCCATCATACTTGCTGGCCTTCGTGACCAGGTGGGCTGGGCCTCATTCAGCTATGGCCACTCTTTCCTCTTCCTCTGCTACTGTCCTCATTTGTCCCATCTCTCTCCTTCCCAGACCCTCCTCCTGCTCGTCAACTTTTGCAGCCTAGGATGCCACCTCCTTGAGTTCTCTGCTGTACTCTTTATTAAATGCCACAATGGTTCCTAAGGAACTTGGGATATACTCTGCATGGAACAAAACATGAAGGAAGACATTTGAAAGACTCAAAAGCATTTATCCCCACTGGTAATCACTAGTGCAGTGATAGAGGCATAGGTGTTTCCGGTCTGACAGACAAATAGAGAGAATATCCTTCTTCGTTAGAGCAAGTGTCGCCCCATCTAACACCCAACCCCCCCCCCCACTCCTGCCAACTCCACTGATGTCGGAGTGGCCACCTATTCCTTTGCTTGTGAGTCTTAGTTCCACTGTCAAAAGCCTCTGATTTACTCCCCAAAATTCCTTAATCCACATTTACTCCAAAATTCAGTGAGTTTTTCTGAAGCAAGTAGGTATGCAGATTACCCATGTCTCATACTACCAGGAGGCATTCAATATACATGTATTTCCAGGAGCCCCCTAAATCTTTATTCCACTAACTAGAGCCCCAATATTAAAATAAAAATTACTCTTTTATATAACATCTAAGTTTCAAAACTTTTGTTTTGTGCTTTTAGAATTTCAATAAAATAGCTCTATTTACCCTCTTCTTCCATTTAGCTTGTTTGTCTTCAAATGTTGGCCATTCAAGATTAACTTTGCCCAGCCACAACCCAGCCAATGAGAGACTGTCCCAACTCAGCCAATGAAAAGCCATTACACTTCAAACTCCCTCTTTCCTCCAATGGACTGTTTGTTTATAACAGCTACTCCCAACTTCCCTTTTCCTCAATAAAAGATAGTTTCTCTCCTTTGTTTCCCCAGATTTGCCTATGGTTTTGCTATAGCTTGCTTGTCCCAAAGTGAAATTCTCTGCTATTCCCAAATAAACCCATTTTGCTGGTTAAAAAAAACATTAACTTTTAAAAAACAAATTAATTTTCCTACTGTTGCTCAGTTTAGTTGCTGTGGGTTTTTCTTATTATATTATTATATTGTGTTACTGTAATAAATACTACTTTCTGGTATTTTTTGTTACAAATGTAATCTAGTCAGGAAACACAATCAGGTTTGGCAAATCTTTGGGAAATGTATTTCAATATCCAGACAACACTAACAAACTGTTGTACCAATCTTCTTGTGCAGATTCTTCCCATACAGTCTTTTTTTGTACAGGAAATGTAACTATTTTCCATAGTCCTTTAGAAGAGTATATAAACTAACAGTCGAAAACTCTAAAACTGCTAGCACACACTGAAATTTTCTTATTAGGAGATTTTTTAAAATGGTGTTATTTTGAGGGTAGAATCAAGATGTGAAGACAAATTAAAACAATCACAAAAAGACAGTTTTTTAAAAAAAGAGTAATGTCATAAAATTTTTAAATTGAAGGAAATTTCAATCTAGTTCAACAATTTTTGAAGAATTCCCTCCTCAGCATATAAGATGCTCAATTAACATTTTGAATGAAAGGGCTGTGTTGAATATAATCTGAATTAATTGATTGATTTTTATGAAGCCCAGTTGTTTTGCACGTAAGTCCCATGTTATTTTATTCCCTGAACAATTCTGCTGGGTCTTATAATAAGTCAATGTTACAAAATACATCCACATCCACACACACAAACACACTACTAGACCTGTGTGTAATAGATAAAATGTGTCTTTTTTTTTTCTGTACGTGGCCCTCTCACTGCTGTGGCCTCTCTCGTGGCGGAGCACAGGCTCTGTACGCTCAGGCTCAGCGGCCATGGCTCACGGGCCCAGCCGCTCCGCAGCATGTGGGATCCTCCCGGACCGGGGCGTGAACCTGCGGCCCCTGCATCGGCAGGCGGACTCCCAACCACTGCGCCACCAGGGAAGCCCAAAATGTGCCTCTTTTTTAATCCAATAATTAAGGTTAAATAAAAGCTAGACTGATTTTCTATAAAGGTAAATATAACCCCTGACTTTAAAAATAGTTTAGATTATAAAAAAATAAAAGATTTATATTGTTTGAAGAGAACTAGAGTCTTTTCATTTCTTCGAGCATAGCATTTCAACTGGATCAAATCCAGGTTTTTACCACCAAGAAAAAGTATCCAATGTATAAAACAAATAATTTTTATATATTCATAGCCATTTTAACAATTTTCCTTTCAACTTTTCAATATACCATTCTTCTGAAATGTGTAGTCTGAAACTCCAAGCCGTTTTGATATAGATCCAGGAGGTATTGTATATTCTAGATTAAAATGGAGTCAAAAGCCTTTGATACATCATCAAAGTATTTCAGAATCTTACACCTCTTCTGCGAACACATTTCAAACTTAAAGTAGTATGAAAATAGCTCTCTTTTTCTCAGTATAACCTCAAAGTCAACTGCCAACAGAAGACGTATTAAAGAAAATTTGAGAAATAATTTTGGTTTTTGTATTTGGATTTACCTCATTTCTGTTTCACTTCTCTAAGTGCAGCTCTTATACCCCTGCCAGACATCAGTCTCAGCAGATTGCTGTATCAGAATTGCGAGAACCTTGAGAAATTAAGTATAACTACTTATCATTCTCAGTAATTAATAAGATCTTAGGTATACCAAAGAATTTCTCAGAAAGAACTGAAATTATGGGCTTAATTTACTTACTTCCTATTTTTTGACAGCTGGAACCAAAAATATTGGGTGTTTCACTTCAGCTGCTTTTCAAACCGTACAAGCAAAAAAATAAAGGACAAGGAAAGTTTAACCCCATAAGCAGTTTGCATTTCGATTTGCTATTTTAAAATTATTTAGTGACTATATGCATAGAATTCACACCAACTGGGCCTTCAGGGGTGTGTAATTTATTTTGTGTGCTGGCTTCTTTTTTTGATATTTTAATTTCTGATTCTGCCAGAACGCGCCATGTTATCTGTGTACAAAAGTAAGTTTGGGTCCTTGTATATTACCAGACAGTATTTTGGGAAAGTTTAATTCAATTTTTTTCATTTGGGGAAGCTCATTGGGACAAATATTGTCACAGTGAAAACTTAGGTGAACTTTGATTTTGTGTTGAATCATAAGATGGCATAGATATAATCTTTCCTTAATTTAGCTCCTCTAATCTGCTTATAGGTAGAGAAAGATGACAATATGTTCTTTAAAGTGTTTTTATTTAACACAATAATTCCACTTCTAATATTTTATCTTAAGGAAAAGAATATGAATAAGGATTTTTTCAAGTCGTTTATCATAATATTATTAATTATAAAGAAAATTATTATTAACACAAATATTCAGCAAAAGAGAAAAAGTTCCATAATTTAGAGCACTTCCATTAGATAGAATAGACTGCAACCATTAAAAAATCATGTTTTGAAACATATTTTGTGACATTAAAATTATATACATTTAACTATAATCATCAGGCTAAGAACGTATGACATGGAGCATGGTCCTGAAAGGTGCCTGGAATTTGACCAATAAAGGTTTGTATAATTCAAGTATTTTATCTTAAAGAACTCCTCCCTTGCACACACACAGATGTAATGGTATTTTAAGGTAATCAGTGGAAAAAGTATGAGCAGGAGTTGGCTCAGAACTTGGTAACTGTCAGAGGTTGGCACATATTGGGAAACATTACAGGAAATCTTCAGCAACGAGCATCAAGAGAGAACATGGGAAACAGAAGGCAAGTGGGCCTCAGAGACAGATGCCCACATATTCACAGTCTATCTGAGTCAGGAGAACAACCCCAGGAAACCATTGGTGAATAAATCTACTTTTCCCACTAAAAAGACAAAATTTTAAATTCTCTATTGTTCGTGGGGAGAAAACAACATAAGGAAATAAGGATCTAAGGAGGAGAATCCAAATGAGGACATAAAGAGATTGTCTGTCTTCCTTTTCCAGGAAGAAATATTTCTAGCACCTTACTCCAACATAAAGAAGTTATTCCCTTAATAGTTTAAATATAAGTAGTATGAATGTTCTCTCCACCTCAGAAAGAAGCCAAGCATCATTTTGCTAACCATCTGTGTTAGAGTCCTCAAGAGAAACAGAACCAATAGGATAGGTAGGTAGGTAGGTAGACAGATAGATAGACAGGTAAAGAGTTGATTTATTACAGGAATTGGCTCATGTGTCTATGAAGCCCAAGAAGTCTCACAATCTGCCCTCTATGAGCTGGAGAACCAGGAGAACCAATGGTGTAATTCCCAACCCCAGGCTGCCGGCTACTAGTGTTAGTCCCAGAGTCCTGAAGACATAAGAATCAGAAGCTCTGAAGTCCAAGTGTAGGAGAGGAACAAACAGAAGCTCAAGCAGAGAGAGAGCAAGCTTCCCTTTCCTCTGTCTGTTCATTCTCTTCAGGCCCTCAACAGATTGGGTGAAACACCCCACCCCTACATTGGTGAAGGTGAATCTTCTCTACCCAGTCTGCTGATTCAAATGTTAATCTCGTCAAGAAACACCCTCACAGACAGACCCAGAAATAATGTTTTACCAGCTCTCCAAGCATCCCTTAGCCCAGTCAGGTGGACACATACAATTAACCATCACATCAACCTTCATTATGATTTTATCTGTCCTTCCTCCTACCTCTCAGTTTTTACTTTTCCAAATCATGACAGAATCTATCTACCTCAGACTTAACCTTTCTGTATTTTCTACATCAAGATAGAGGGAAGAAAAAACTTGCTTGCTGGATGTCCATTGGACTCAACAGCAGAAGGGATTGTTGCTGTTGTTTGTTTGTTCTATCCAAAGTCTTCCTGACAACGATTGCAGGCATGACCTCCTTCTGCAACTTTTTGTCCTAGGAACACTCTGCAGTCATGAAGCCTCTGTTGACGGACCCATTGCTGCATGAGCAGGATACGCATGTAAGGCTTTGGAGACACAAACTTTCAGAGTCACAGTTTAAGAATTTCTGATGTGGGTGCTTTTGTTTATTTGGGAACAGGTGATTTTTCCTAAGATGCTTGCTTTCCTCCTCCCTGTCAGTGTCAGGCTGATAAGAGGCATGGCTTGGGGTCATGAAAGGAGAAAAAAAAATCTCTGACCACAACTTGTCATCCACCCAAACTTCCAGAATTCAAAAAGACTTACTTGAGATGGTAAGGTTGGCCAAAAGATCAATTTTTAAATAGAATTACAGGAAGAGAGAATTCTGCACATTTTGGTTTTGTACTTAGGCATGAGTGGTTACATTTAAAGATTGTTCATGTTGAAGACACTCAGACCTAAAAAGAGTTGATATGAAGCCCATAAGAACCAGTACTCCTAGCCCAGTTGTGAATGTCAAGCACTAGTTTAATGAGTTAGTGTCTGAGTCACTGTGGGAGGTTTTGAAGGTTACCTTTGCATAGAAATAAAATCCAAATCATGTTTAAGGATGCAGTTTAGCTAAGTTTTTTTTATGGGATTTCTCTGAAGCAATGGTATGCCTTTTTTTCTGTCCCAAAATATTGCTACTTTATTACATATATATTTCACTATTTTCACTTGACAACTTGATAGTTTTAAAGCTATTTGGCTTAGCGCTTCACAATGTAGAAACAGCCTTGCTCAGAAACCCTTATTTTAATTGTGTATTATTTGACAGAGTGGAAGAAATAAGGTTTAATTACCAATTCACCCTTAATAAGTTTTGCTTTTCTTAAAGGCATTTTAGTTTATTTGCTCCATTCTGAGGTCCGTAGCAATCATTATTTTGAGAAACATCCAAAACTATTTGACCTTTTGTACCTCATAAGACTGTGGTCGCTATGAAGACATAAATTTGCTGCCTAATCTTATTTTTTAAAAGGCTTTTATAAAGTATAATCTACACGTATTGTAAAGCAATCTCTCTCACACGCACATAATAATACTTAATTGTATAAAATACAAAGTAAAATCCCCCATTTTTCGGGCCATAATATTCCCTAAAGGAAGCCACTGAAGGAAAAATTCAGTAATATAATGCTTATCAAAAAAAAAATATGCAACTAAGATTGCTTAATTGATGAATACTGCTTAATACTCATCAAAAAGTTGAACCAATTTATATTCTTACCAACACTAGATATTATCAATATTTTTTACCAGTCTCATGCTATGCTAAGTGAAAAAAGCCAGTTGCAAAGGACCAAATATCTTATGATTCCATTAATATGAAATAGGCAAATCTATAGAGACAAAAAATAAAGTTTGCCTAGGGCTTGGGGGAGGAGGTGTTGGAGAAAAGGGGAAGTGACTGCTAAAGGTGATGGGATTTCTTCTGAAGTGATGTCAGTGTTCTGAAATTGATTGTGATAATGGTTGCACACTCTAGGAATAAACTAAAACTTATTAAATTTTACACTTTAAATGGGTAAATTGTATGACATGTGAATTATATCTCATAAAGCTTTTAGAATAATTTAGTATTATTATTAAGTTCACACTTAGTTAAGAGAATTAACAGACCATACGAAATTTTTTACACTAATTTTATTTATTCAAGTCTTTATTTATGTCCCTTAGTGGAGTTTTTAAATTAAATTTAATACTACATATTTTAATTTAAATAGTTAAAAGTTTCTTACTAAATTTGTTGTTATTGCTGATGCTTTGGTGTATGATATATTTTCTTCCCTTAGTCTGTTTCTGTTTAGTATGAAATAAAGCTATCTGACTGGGTATTTTAATTTTATAAACAATCACTGAACTGAATTTTATACCTGTTTCTGTTTTTAGTTGGTTCTTTTAGTTACATAGTCAAACCCCCTGGAAATAATGGTGTTTCGAGTTATTCCTTTCCAGTATTTGTGCTCATACTTTTTTTCTTTTTGTCTATTTCCATTGGCTAGCAGTTTGGCTTCTTTTTAATGTATTATCCTTGTCTTATCCCTGACATTAATAAAAGTTTTTTAGTGCTATGCCATTCTTACTTCTACTTTTGGCATGAGGCCTACAATTTTTAAATTATACTAAGGAAACATTTATCTTTTCCTATTTTGCTATATCACTATTGGGATAGATGGGAGGAAAGTTATCTTTAAACTACAGTTGAAACATATTTATATTTGTTTTTTATTTGTGTTAACATGTATAGTGACATTTGTCTGTAATTTTCTCTCATTGAGAAAATTTTGTATTGGTCTGACTGTAAAATAATTTTAACTTATTCCTTCCCTTATTCTTTCAGCATGAATAATTTTAGCATCTAATATATATTGAGCTTTATTAAAGGTGCTGAGGATATAAATAGTGCTTAATAAGGTTATGCCTTCTCTAGTGGTCGAAGCAGACAACAAATAATCAAATGTATGTGTATACATATGTATGTAGGTATGTGTGTATGGATGTGTATTTTAAATATATATGTCATATATTAGGTGTGTATATATTTATACATATGTATGTATGAATAGGTATATTAGGTATATATATCATATATATTTATGATAAATACTATGAACAAAAATAAAGTAAGGTTAAAGAAAAGAGTTGTGGGAAAGATATTGTTTGGGTAGGGACATGGAAGTCCTCTATGAAGAGGCAATATTTGAACCATTAAAGAAAAAATTATTCATATATCTAGACAAAAAGCATTCTGGACCTGGAGGGGACAGGGGACAACAAGTGTAGATTCTGTGACGTGAGAATGTTCTTGGTATAGTTCAATAATGAAGTCAGGGTCATTGGAGCTAGGCAAGGAAGGGAATAATAAGGAATCCCTAAATTCAGGGATACAGTCCAAGGCACAGGGTAACCAACTGTCCCAATTTGCCAGGATACTCCTGGTTTTGGTACTGAAAGTACCGTTTGCCAGGAAACCCCTCTGTCCTGGAGAAACCACGAGGGTTGGTCACCCTAGCATGTGGGGGACCTTGTAAGCCATGGTAAGAAATTTGAATGGTGTTATAAATACAGTAGGAAGCAATTAGGGAGTTTTGAACCGAAGTTTAAATTCTCGAGTAATTTAAATTGAAATCGTTCTATTCATGAAGTTGTTTGAGTGTGCCACTTTTGAAGAACACTTGGTAGAAGCAAAGTACGGATAGGTTTCTTACAGTTTTCTCAATTTCCTGCATGAGTATTGATCTGTTTTGGTTTTCTGTAGTCAATTTTAGTATATATTATTAGTACAGATAGCCCAGGTTTTCAAATTTATTTGCATGGATTTTATGAAATACATGCTAATAGTTTTAAATTACTCTGAATTTACATTTTTTCTCCTACTTCACTTTTAAATGTGCTATTTCTCCTTGTTCCCTTCTTTATTGATTGCACTAGCAAATATTTTATCAATATTATTAAACTGTTTTTGATGAAATTAACATCTGCTTTAATATTTATTAATTTATTTTTCTACTTCTTTTTGGCTTCTTTTCTTTTTCTGGGTTCTTGAATCAAATTAATTAATTTTCTTTCTTACTTATTAACATTAACACTTAAGACTGAATTGAATGGGCATGATGCTAGCCTTTCCCAAAGAATCTGAGCACAGTGTTTGAAACATTATTTTCTAGATATTCTGCAACTATCTTTTGAGCTCTTGCTTGATCTGAGGGTTGTTTTGACATATGGATTTTAATTTTGAAATGGTTATTTTTTTAATTTTGGTATACTATTTTTAATTCCAGTTTTATTGTACTATGGTCAGAAAATGCTCTCCAGTTTCATCCATGTTGTCACAAATGACAGGATTTCCTTCCTTTTTAAAGGCTGAATAATATTCCATTGTGTGTATGTGTGTGTGTGTGTGTGTGTGTGTGTATACACATATATATTACATCTTCTTTATCTATTCATCCATGGACAGACACTTAGGTTGTTTCCATACTTGGCTATTATAAATAAGGCTGCCATGAACATGGGGGTGCAGGTATCCTTTTGAGATAATGGTTCATTTTAGTTTTTATTTTGGCCCCCAATCTACCTGATATTATCTATTTTCAGAGTCCTCAAATAGTTGCTTTACATATTCTGCCATGGGTTTTTTGTCATCATTAGAGGTATAGGCCAAATGGAGTATACTCACTCCATCTTAGCCAGAACTGAAACTGCACTTGGACAGTTCCCACATCCCAAGGTGGGAGGGGAGGTACACATCCCCAATCTTTATAATATATAAAGTAACCTTTATAATAACTCCCTAAAGTTTATTTTATAACAAGAGAGTAGGGCAATGTTTTGCAGTTTTGTTTCCATTATACCTAGTAGAGGGCCATACACAAAAGGCCACTTTGTAACGGCATTTTAATAAGAATCAGATAATGATCCTCTATTAGGAAAGATCTCTCACTAGTTTTAGCGTCTTCCCATTTTTTGTGTGACAATGAATGAAATGCTTTCTAGTCTTCTACTTCCTCTATAGGTCAACAAAGAAATAGCAGTGTGGAGAAAGATCAGTAATATCAAATAAAGAAAAAAATAATCATATTAACTCAATTTAAACATTTTAAAATTCTAAGTTCTAATATATTACCTGTAGATAAGTTGGACATTTTTAATGGTAGCCAGACTTACAAAGGCAAAACTAAAATACGTGACTCTCATAGAGAATAGTGAAAAACCATTTCCACTGCAATACATCTATGATGTCTTTGTAAACAGGATATCATTTTTGAGTACATCTTTTCTGAATGAAGCTATTGCAATATGTATGTATTAGTTAATGTTAGAGTTTCAGCTTTTAAGCCTGAGGACAAGAAAAAGATCTCAGATGAACCATAGAAATGAACAACCCTAACTTTGATGTGGAAAGCAAAGAATAATGAATGAATTAGAGGGGAGAGAGAGAAATCATTTTTCTCTAGAGGCTGAAAAATTCAGGAAGACATCAGGAAAATTCGATAAGACCAGCCATGTACAAGAGCCAGAGATGGGAAATGAGGAATCACACTTAGCGACTGCTTCCTTGAGACCCAGTGGAAATGAGTCAAAATTTACCATTGTATCACAGGCAGAATCAGGTGGCTTCAGGAAACAGAGGCTTCCTGGGGATCTTTGGAAAGAAAGACAGATGGCTGGAAAAGAGTGGATTTAGGAAAATAAGCTGGCAATCTGAGGCAAGTAAACACTTGTCTGTTCCTCTAAAACTCTGCCTGGCTAGCACACAATAACGTTTTCTGCTTTAAAATAAGTGACCTGGGCTTCCCTGGTGGTGCAGTGGTTGAGAGTCCGCCTGCCGATGCAGGGGACGCGAGTTCGTGCCCTGGTCCGGGAAGATCCCACGTGCCGCGGAGCGGTTGGGCCCGTGAGCCATGGCCACTGAGCCTGCGAGTCCGGAGCCTGTGCTCCGCAATGGGAGAGGCCACAGCGGTGAGAGGCCCGCGTACCGCAAAAATAAATAAATAAATTAATTAAATTAAATAAAATAAGTGACCTAAGATGATGCTTCTAGTCCAGACATAACAGTGGCATGTGTCAGGTGGGTAAGGGCTGGGGAAGGAAGTTGGGTTACAGCTTCCAGCAAACAAGCATTCAAAGGGTGGTGGCTACAAAGGAACAGGAAATGCAGGGACCCTGGATTTCTTGTACCTGAACACCTTCCTTCACAGTGTTTATGAATAATGAATGAAACAGTAGTGGGAGATTCTATAAATAAGGTCTGCTTTCATCTTGATTTCAATGTGCTGATTCTTGTTTTCAAATGAAAACTCTTGAGCATTAACTGGGATGATTAAGGCAACTCTGTGCAATTTTGGTTCTGGCTCTGTTCATACCACAATGTTTTCCAAATCATATGTTACAAGAAATGATGGCAAATAGGCTATAGGTAATCTTCTATATATGTAACACTTCATTGACCCTTAGAGGAATGCTTTCCTCTTTGTAATAATGTCAGTCAATATTAAGAATTTGAGGTCTTCCTAAAAGATTTTCTAAAAAGAAAGGCTTTTAGAGATAAATCTGTAGCCACAAACTAAAGCAAAGAATGTGATGTAACAGCCACATAATGGGAAATTCACTATATATTATCCATATGAAACAGTGCAACTAGGGGGATGCATTATCTTTTACTATCAAAAATATGCTTTGTTCGGCATGCAACATAGAGTATCTTATTGTCAGGAAAATAAAAGGCTCTTGGGTTTGTCCCAGCTATGTACTTAACAAGGTCCCGCAGCTGCTTTTTTAGATCTTTTGTGGTAAACCATTTAGAAAGAAAGAGAGAGTGTTTTATCCTAAACATCCTCATCCATGTTCGCCTTGATTCTTTCTCCACCTCAGACTTCTTTCAAAGTGCAGATCTTGGCCCATTATCAGAAAGTAAAGAAACCAGTGTTTTGCAACTATAATTTTAATAAATAGTTGGACTTTTAAATCTATCGGTGAACCAGAAACCAGTGACCAAGGGAACAGAGGAGGGACCTGAACAGTCTTCCTCCTGGACCCCCGCCCAACCCAGTTGGAAGCTTGGCTCCCTCAACAGCAGTGGTTACTCTTAGAGTGACCACAAGGACCCACCCTCCTAGCAGTGACATCTGCTCTAATCATTGTACATTTGCCCAGGTGGGTCAAAAGAGCCTAGTCACATGTCAGTGGGAATTGACTGAGCAGCTCCTGCCACATTCCTATACTCTTGGCTACCAGCGATATCTCAGCTAGTCAAAATTTTCGACCACATAATATCCAAAGAAAAGAACACAATACTCTATTCAAAACTTTGATGGGGAAATCCACAGAAATTTTGGACAATTCCCTTTTCACTGAAACTAGCATCACTATATAGCTTTGAGTACAGAGCAAAAACAAGTACTATCCCAGAATATTCAAAATGGTCCCAGCAGCATCTTTTTTTTGCTCCCACAAGAGCGACTGCAGGCTTCCTGCAGCTGTTCTCTTTGGTTCCTTGATTAAACTGTGAAATGTGAGCTCCATGATTTATGGCTCATGCTACTCATTTCATGCTTTTCAATTAACAATAATAATTGCCTGACCCCTTCCTCTTTCACTCTCATTCATTCTTCTCAAACCAGATTGTGGAGTGAGGGTCAATAAAATGAAGACTATGGCAATCTTGGATCTTAATCTACCCCCAGAAGACTATAAGCTACCCGCTTTTGTGAAGTATTGCAGGAGTTTGGTCTCTGCTTTTTTACAAACAACTTTGCTGATTATTTCCTGGGTTTAATCTGTTCTATTGGAGAATGTGATTAAGATAATCTATTGCCTTAAATTCATGGTAGGCAGTACATTCTTCCAAGAATCTAGAAACATAGGTGACCAGATCAGGGGGGTTGCAAGTAAACCGAATTGTTTTTTTACTGCATACCGGTAGCTTCCTTCTGGTCTGCATAGCACCCTATGCCACCTCTAGTTGCCTATATTCCAGATCATGGAGAGAGGTGTAACAAATCACATAACCTCTCTTTTTACTGAGCAGGCAATTCTGTCAGTGAGAGTGGGGAAAGAAAATGGAAAGTAAAAGCTAATAACTTCTGTCCCTCACATCCTTGACGATCAAGATTTGGTCTCACGGTGTTTCTCATTAATCCCCATAGCAAGTGTAGAATGGCTCACAGCAGATTTAAAACCCTTTCTTATATGGAGGAACAGAAATTAACTAACTCAGATATCCTACTCTCGGTACTATCAAAATATTAATACTATTCCAAATACTCAGCATGTGTATATTGGGATCTTATCCATGAAGTGACACCATAGCCAATGACACAGATAAGTGACAAAAATATATGGCTGAACTTTTCAAAAATGAGCTTTATAAAAATACAATATTACTTAATTCTTTATTCAGTTTGATTTTTTTCTGAACATCTGCTTTTATGAGGAAAGTTTCAGTGTGTTGCCTACTTATCTGTGAAATTATGGAAGCCAAATAAAATTTTCTAATTTACCAATCTGAAATCCATTTTTTATCTTCCTAAATATTTTTGTTTTGCACAGTTTTCTTCTTGCTTTGTAAAACTAACCTTTACATAAATTTTAAATTGTGGATCTACTCTAGTAATATGAGAGGGGACACCAATGACTTATACAATTGATTGATTGATTTTTTTTTTTTTTTTTTTTGCAGTACACGGGCCTCTCACTGTTGTGGTCTCTCCCGTTGCGGAGCACAGGCTCCAGATGCACAGGCTCAGCGGCCATGGCTCACGGGCCCAGCCGTTCTGCAGCATGTGGGATCCTCCTGGACCGGGGCACGAACCCGTGTCCGCTGCATCGGCAGGCGGACTCTCAACCATTGCGCCACCAGGGAAGCCCGATTATTTTACTCATAATTTATATAACATTATGTATCCAGAATTTCAGGGAATCATGGATAAATCATGTACACATTCTTACTTCAAGAAGCTAAGAAGCTGGTAAAGAAGACATTTGTATAAATAACTATGGTACATAGTTGAAGAAATAAATGACTAGAAAAATGGTACACTTACTGTTATATTTATGAAGGGTTTTTGCTATTGATACAAGTGAGTGATAACTTGTGGAAAAGGCTATTTTAACTTAGAATTATACAATTGGGGAAGGAGAGCTACTTATGTCCACTGTAGGGAGGTAACTTGAAAGATTAGATTTTTTAAAATCATATAAAGAACTTCCATAATGGAATCCCTCTAAACATTTTTAAAAACCCACATTTTTGTTTCATAAATCCTTCTAAAATTCATAAATAAAATTCCACAAAAAAAGAGCTCCAATAAAAGATATGTTAGCTGTCTGCAAAAGAAATTCTTACTAATTTTGAGAAATAAATATTACAAGAGGGGAGGGTTCTTTGCAAAACTCTGAGCATAAAGAAAGATTTCATGTAGGAAGTATAATTCGAGTAGGTGGTTACAAACGTATAAACTCTAAGCATTAAAAAATAAAGGAAAGATCCTCTTGGGGAAACAGCATAGAGCACAAAGGCTGGAGCAGGGAAGTGTGGGTGTGTGGGGGGACGCTCGGCAGCCTTGTTAGGACCTGAAGGGGAGCTACGGTAGATTCAACAGGAAGGCAGGGATCACCATGTAAAAGGATTGCATTCTGGGCTGCGTGGTATGGCTATTCCTGGGATGATAGAAGCCGTCAAAGTGTCTGAAGAGATGAGTAGATGATATTCAAGTCATTCTGACTAAACTAACTGCAGTGTTTTGAATACCTTAGAGTGAGGAAACTTATCAAAACGTTACTATAATAATCCAGGTGAAGACTGGTGGTTAAATATTGAGCGACAGTGAGTAACTGAATAAAAGTAATAACATTAAGAATAGAAAGAGGGCTTCCCTGGTGGCGCAGCGGTTGAGAGTCCGCCTGCCGATGCAGGGGACACGGATTCATGCCCCAGTCCGGGAAGATCCCACATGTTGCAGAGCGGCTGGGTCCGTGAGCCATGGCCACTGAGCCTGCGCGTCCGGAGCCTGTGCTCCTCAACGGGAGAGGCCGCAACAGTGAGATGCCCACGTACCGCAAAAAAAAAAAAAAAAAAAATAGAAAGAAGCCCACAGTTGCAAAATGTTATCCTAGTGACATAACGAATCATACCTTAGACACTGTGAAAAACTCTATCCCATCCACTTGGTTTCCCTTGCAATATAAAAAGCACCCTTGGGGCCTCCCTGGTGGTGCAGTGGTTAAGAGTCCGCCTGCCGATGCAGGGGATACGGGTTCGTGCCCCGGTCTGGGAGGATCCCATATGCCGCGGAGCGGCTGGGCCCGTGAGCCATGGCCGCTGGGCCTGCGCATCCAGAGCCTGTGCTCCGCAACGGGAGAGGCCACAACAGTGAGAGGCCCACATACAGCAAAAAGAAAAAAAAAAAAAAAAAAAAAAAAGCACCCTTGCTTTGGAAGACTGTTGCGTAAGCCCACTGAACAGTCTCCAATAATGGAACAAGTGAATCTTGAAAACAGCTATATTAGCGCACCACATCAGTTTGAATTTCTTCCTGTTCTTGCATAAAAAGTTCAAAGCCATATACTCAGAGTACTTTGAACAGGACCTCGCAAGTGTTGAGTTGACCAAAAGCACGTATTTCCATCTGATGTCGAGCACACTGCCAAACTTTAACTTTACAACGAAGCTACAGTATATATGCCAAGTAGAAAATCAGAGAGCTGTGTTTCCTCTGAATTCCAACATACCAGTGGACCTGCGGACGCATATTGTCCTAGTTTTGGAACTAAAGAGGTGTCTCACTGAGGTCATTTGGCTCACAGGGTGAATAAGCCCGTGTATGTGATCTGATATTTTTATGTCAGTGATTTACTTGACTGTCTCTTCAAATTAACCTTCAACTCCCCTACCTTCCTTTATGTCAGTTGTTCTTGCTGAAGTCTAAATAAAGGAAATTTAATCCAATCAAACTATAGACTGAAAATAAACACCAAAGGGGAAAAGTAAGCAGCCCGTGTTATTGAAATTCCAAGAGCTCTTTTAGTTTGGCCAACACTTCTCCTGTTGGGGAGCCTCCGCTGGGATCCTTGGTAAGTGAATAAACAAAAGCCAAGTACTATCAAGTAATTGTCTGGCAATATCAGAAAATTCCATCTTATTTAAGAAGAAAGCACCCATTGGTGTCAGCGAGCGTAACATAACATCAAGGAAATCCACATTGGCATGCAATCGCTTCTCCCCATTAAGCCATAAAGGGCAAGCTGAGTGACGGCCGTGCTTTGCCAAACAAGCTTCAGCCCAAGTCAGGAAAGTGGAAAAAGCCTGGGTGTTTCATTGTTTAATGGAGAACACCGGATATATCGAGACACAGCAAGAGGCAGCAATTTATTGACTGACAAACAGGCTCGAGTGGAAATAGGGAACCAGAGCACTAGCCATAGAATAGTTTTCCTGTAATAGTTTGCAACTGAAAGTTCCTGGAAAAGACCACCCTCCCAGAGAATGGAGAACTACTCATGTGTGCGTGGCACAGGCAATCCAAATGGCCCAAAATTTCAAACCAGACAATTTAGGAAATTATATGGCTGGAATTTTAAAACCTGCCTTTCTACTTCATATATCACAAAGCACTGTATTTCTTATCCTGTAATCTTTTAAGCAAGAAAATCCACAAGAGAAACTTTTAATGAAAGCTCTTCTTTTCCAACCTTTGAAATCCTTTCTTATTAATTTGAAGAAACTTGGAAAATTGTGAATTATTGAACAGACTGGATCATAGAATGTTTCTAAAGCACTGTTGTGTTGAAAGAGAGATGAAAGGGGATAGAGAGAGAGTGAGAGAGAGAATCCCTCACTTGAGGAAAGGGAAACGAACTAACTTACCAATCCTTTGCATATGTAATTACTTTACTTCTCAGAGTAGTCCACTGAGGTAGGTATTTTGAACCCCATTTTGTAGATGAGGAAAGAGAGACTAAGAGAAATTAAGTAAGTTGTCCAAGGTCACACAGGAAAAACTCCAAGGTGAGATTTTTTCACTAGAAACCAATGACTAGAAACCATATGTCCTGTACACCTGGTACTCCCCACTACATCCTCAGCATCCCAAGAGTTGGTAAGGACAGATTCTTGAGAACTGGCTTAATGACTAGATGAGGTTTGTTTATTATTCCAATGGCTTGTATTCAAGTGAACAATTTTAAAGTACTTAAAAATAGTATGTTTCACAATTCACCATAGCATTCTGAGATGAAGACATCTTTCCCAGTTCAGCCACAACATTGCTGTGTGACCTTAGGCAACTTACTTAACTTCTCTGAGCCTCACTTTCTTCATGTGTAAAATGGAGACAGTAAAACCAAATTTGTAGGTAATTATATTAAATGACATAATTCATGTAAACATTTAGCACAGTGCCTGGTATATAGTGATGATCAGTTAAAGTTAGTGATGATAACCAGATAGATTATGCCACCTTAACAAACAACCACCAAAAAGGTCAGTGGTGTTAAGTGACAAAGTTAACTTGTCTTTCACTTAAATGTCGATCATTGGTCAGCTAAAGTCTAAATTAGGCTCACTTAAGGTTCCACAATGAGGAAATCTTCATTTCAATGTGGCACACAACCAATAGCATGAGTCACTATTTTCACTTTTCACTGAAGTGACCTAAGAAGTTGGCACTCCACTTCTCAACTCTCCTGGTGTCATCAGTGAGAGCTGAACTTCTAACCCAACTCTGCAGCAACAAAGTGATGAAGCTAAACATGAACATCTTCCAGGCTTTCACACAACACATCAACCTGGTGGCTGCCTAAAAACAAACAAACTAAATTAAATAGAATACAGAGACTCATAATATCTAAAATGTTCAGAAGACAAATTAAAAAATCAACTTGAATGAGAAAAGACATTCAACATGCAACAATACCCAGATGAATCAGATGTTGGAATTAAGAAACAGGGAGTTTAAAGCAGTCAGCATAAACGTACTTCACTAAACAGTTATGAATTCTCTTAACACAATTCAAAAAGAAAAATATCTAAGCAGAGAAGTAACAGTTACACAAAAAGAATGGATGACTCTAGTTGATAACACTGTATTGAATAATTGAAATTTGCTAACAGAGCAGAACTTAAATGTTCTCAAGAAAAAATTTAAAAGGAGGTAAATATAAGGTGATGGATGTGTTAATTCAATGAGGGGAATCCTTTCACAATGTACATGTATGTCAAATCATCACATTGTACACTTTAAATATCTTACAATTTTATTTGTCAATTATAATTCAATAAAGCTGGGAAAACAAAAGAACCAAATGGAAATTTTAGAACTGAAAAATATTATAATTGATAATAAAAAACTTGCTGGATGGGCTTATTTACAGAATGGAGATGACAGAGTATAGAATCAGTGAACTTGAAGACATCTATAGAAGTTACCCAATCTAAATGTCAGAAAGTACACTGAAATAAAATGAACAGAGTGTCAAGAACCTGTGTGACAAAAAAAAAAAAAAAAAAAAAAAATTCTAACATCCACACCATCAGAGTCCCAAAAGGAAAGGAAAGGAAAGAAGGAATGGGATTGAAAATGTGTTCAAAGAAATAATGACCAAAAATGCTCCAAATTTGGTAGAAGACGTCAACCTATACATTCAAGAAGCTGAGCAAACGTCAAACAGGTTAAACCCCAAGAAATCCATGCCAAGACACATTATAATTAAGTTTGCTAAAACTAAAGACAAAGAAAAAAATCTTGAAAGCAGTCAGAGAGAAACAACCTATTACCTAGAGGGGAACAACCATTTGAGCGTAGCAGATTTCTCATCTGAAACCACGGAGGCCAAAAGAGAGAGGCACAACATTTTTCATGTACTGAAAGAAAAGCACTGTCAACTGAGAATCCTGTATAAAGAGAAAATATCCTTCAGGAATGAGGAAAAAGTTAAGACATTCTCAGAAGGAAAAAGAAGAAATTCTTTACTAGCTTTAAAAAATGGCTAATGGAAGTTTTCTAAACAGACAGGCAATAATAATGACTGCTGTGAACCAGTGCTTTTTAAAAATCCCCTTGTAGGCAGATTCATTGGAGAGATGAAATATATATATTTTGTACTGAACAATGGTGTTAATAGAAAATCATGCCCGAGATCTAGGTACAGGAACAATGTTGTATAAAACAACAAGCTGAAAAGTGTGAGCTGTAGGTGTGATCTCGGTTTTCCACTGCTGGTTTGTGACAGAAATGTGGTCCTACTGTGAAGCCTCAGCACAAGTGCTCACAAATGGAGAGCCAAAGGCAAATGACAGAGCATCTCAGGACTTGAGTCTAGCCTTGAGCTGATAGGGCACCAGGATGAAAACTCCAACTTCCCCCAACAGGAGAAAGGATGTTAGTTATACCTCGGAGGACTCTTCTAAAAAGAATGGTAGTGATCTGAGACCTTCTGAAATTAAGCCCAGAACTATCCTCCTGGCAAGAAAAGAAGAGTTGTATTCTTCAATTTTGTCCGAAAAGGTCAAGGGGTGAGGATGGAGGAATAGTAGTTTGGGGTGTGGAGGTGTGATTTAAGGAAAAAAAAAAAAACTTTTCCATTATTTCTTTGTCTGAATATTCAAAGTCTGGAACACATCAAAAGCAGTTAAAAATAAAGTGGATTGTTTTACTTATCTGTCATCCCAATGTAGTTTCCATATTATTTAAAATAGCAAGCTATCTTTGGGCGATATTAGCCTTAGTGATGGGAACTGCAGTTTTCTTTATGATGTCAGAGCTTAGTTATTTAGTAAGCGGGGGGAAACTATCTAACAGAATATACCTTAATAGGAAGAAAATCAGCTGAACTGAATAAACTAGAGTTTACATTCCCTTAGTCTCTATTTTTCATCGAATATTACCCCATGCTAGGGGAGCCTCAGCCAAGTACTGAATTTTATTCTTTCTGGCCCTATGATTTCCCTTCAGTAAGAAATGTTCAGGCTAAGACACAATAATAAATGCAAATAAATTTAGCTAGTATTTGCTTGGCTGGTTCTCAAAGAGGATCAAGAAAGGAAATGGAGAACACCAATGATAAACTATTCAAAGCAACATTTTGAAATTGGCAAAGCTGCAAGAATGGCATTTTATGGTGGTTCAGATATATAATATGTTTTATAGAACGCTCAGAAAACAGAAAATGATAAAACCATAGCCTTTTAGGCGTAGATGGTGTGGCAAGGGGTTTATTTGATATATAGTAAATATTTGAAAATGATTTCAATTTATGTCAAGTACAGTGCAGGATAAGATTTATTGAGGAAGAGGTCTTTATAAAGCACACAGAGGTATTTGGAGTTAGATTCGATTTCATTTGTGATGTAAGGGAAAAATACTCAATATTTCTTTTATGTGTTATGGAGCTAATTACCAGGAGGTAGACTGCAGCTCTAGCCGCTCATAATCACCAAACTTGTATTAAGTATGGCAATTATATGTGTTTTATTAAGTAACTTGTTAGTATTACTCACCCCCCAAAACGGATTTGTGGCGAGAAATGAGTGCCACTAAAAGGAGACTGGATGACACCAGTCCTGAAATCCTGTTGCTCATTAGCTCAGCATGGGATTGCTTTACAATAAACTCACAAAGAAAAAGGGACACATTCAAACTCAATATTTATCAGTGTGGAAAAAATAAAATACAAGTCTGAATATAAAATGCATTTAGAGGAGGGAGGTTTTATAATGACTAGTGGTTTTGTTGTCATTTATTAATTTTATACCGCTTTCTCATTTTATTTTGCTTTGAATTAGTTCCTTAGTTCTTCTGCCAGTCACAATACTCAATCTTAAAGAAGCTAACTGACATGATTTCCAGTTTGCCCAAAGAGGAAAATAGTGGGATGCTTACTGAATTTGATTAGTGTAGTTGATTTTCCATATCAAGTAACTTCAGTCAACTCAAGGAAATTTCACAAACATGAACCACTAGAATTTTAGAGGAAGTGGATGCAGTGAACCACCAAATCTCAAGGGTTTGTTTTAACCTCAGAGGCAATTCTATCTTTATACTTAATCAGTGACACAGCAAAGAATTCAAAAGAAAATATCCTATTTTGCCAAGATTGTCTGTAGATATTTAAATTCAAATAAACAAGAAAAGCAAATGACCCAAAGATAGCATAGTCTTCAAGAGTTTCACTGGAATTCATACCAGTCCTTCCTTTAAATAGTGCTGTTCTGAGACTAGCTGTATCACCTTGGAATTTAGGTTAATAAATAAATGCTCATTTTAAGTGTTCTTTAAAGAAGGGGAAGAAACTGACCTTAAGTGTTTTAAGTGTTCTCCTGATTTAGCTGAGGCCTTTGGAGTTGATGAACTAGAGGGAACCACTACAAGGTGATATTGGACCTGAAAGTTTTCTCTTCTCTGGCTGATGTAACACAACAGGTTTTCAGGGAGAATGGTCTTGGGTTTAAATAGTCTATGTGCAGGTCAAGCGTTCCCACCTATTTGCTTCATGACTTTACTAGTCCTTTAACCTCTCTGACCTCATCAACAAAAGGAGGTCTGCAACACTTTCTCTGTTTACTTCACATGTTTGTCATGAGATCGTGATGAATGAATAGATAGGAAACTGCTTTATATAAAGTCAATTATTATACAAGGAAAATATATTCTGTTTTCTTTTCAGAACATAAAAGTGAACTACATTAAAACCACCCTAGTTATCCAAATGGGTTAAACATGGCCAAGCAGTGATATCTGGTCATTGGTCACACCTACAAATGAAAAGCTCCTTCTTCATATATCAATATCACGATGGAATCAATGGCTTTGAGGTCTCAGAAAAAAATTACAGACTCCAGATTGGCTTGCCCTGGGGGGTTAAATAATGCGCTCTGTAGAATTAATAATTGTATAAGAAAAATTTGCTGAATGAAGTAATGAATGAACAAGTCTTGAACACAGAAATAAATCCAACCCTATGGATTTCAGAGTTGCAGGAAAGCTACTCACCTAAATGGTCATTCATTACCTTTTTTACATAAAATGTTATTTAAAAGAGCCTTGAATTTATATTATTAGAGAATTTATAAGTTAAGGCATTATCTCTTTAAGATCCTATGAAAATACATATTTGAGATAATAGACTTAGTTTAATCCTGATGTATGCTTACTGCTTTTAATGTTGCAAACAAACAAATTTAATAAAATATTGTAAGGAATCAATCATTTTGATGCCTGGATATTGACAACCGAAACAGATTGTATGTCCAAGTGGATTTCTGAATGTCATACAGGAAGAATGTTACACTGGACTCTTGCTTCTCTTAAAACAACCATTTTTTTCCATAGAAAATGAGCAGTGTGAAATGCTTATTCATATGCCAGTCAAGACTTGTGTACAAAGAATTCAAAATGAAGGTAATTATGCTCTGATCTTAACATTCTTACTAATGGAATACTAAGGAAATCTGTTAAGTAAGAAGATTTAGTAGAACATTCCAAAGTACAATAATAATTACGGCAAAGTTGCTTTTTTTTTTTTTTTTTTTTTTTTGCGGTACGCGGGCCTCTCACTGTCGTGGCCTCTCCCGTTGCGGAGCACAGGCTCCGGACGTGCAGGCTCAGTGGCCATGGCTCACGGGCCCAGCCGCTCCGCGGCATGTGGGATCTTCCCAGACTGGGGCACGAGCCCGTGTCCCCTGCATCGGCAAGCAGACTCTCAACCACTGCGCCACCAGGGAAGCCCCGAAGTTACCTTTTTAAATGTGAATAAACTATTCCATGAGATGATGGAAAACAAGTAGAGAAGCCTTAGTACACTCTTTTCTGCAAGCTTGGCACAATAGCATACTATTCTTGCTTGGAGTCTAAAAACATCTGGGTCATTCTTAAAGAATATAAAGTTGGGAGAAGTTTCTAAATGTAGAAATTTAGTAAAATTCAGTTCAAGATACTAACATACTATATTTATCTGTATCTAGCCTCAAAGCTTGGTCTTAAAGCTTATAGTCAATGTGACAGTAATCAGTTTGGAAAAGTCTTGAGAACATTTTTGCTGCTGTCTTACTTTTTTCCTCTATATTACCAACTTTCATTATGTCTCAAAATAGGCTAAGTTCAGGTCTTCCCTGGTGGTGCAGTGGTTGAGAGTCCACCTGCCGATTCAGGGGACGTGGGTTCGTGCCCCAGTCCGGGAAGATTCCATGTGCTGTGGAGCAGCTGGGCCCGTGAGCCATGGCCGCTGAGCCTGCGTGCCCGGAGCCTGTGCTCCACAACGGGAGAGGCCACAACAGTTAGAGGCCCATGTACTGGGGAAAAAAAAACAAAAAAAAGGCTAAGTTCAGAATATAAATGCAGAAATCAATTTTGTGATGCCCTTTAATTAGAAATATTTGGGACAGTCCATATCCCTTATAATACAGCCTCAGTATCTGAGGTCACAGTAAGTATCATCCTGGCAATGGTCATGATGCCCTATGAACAAGAACTCTTGGCTGGAAAGAATCCGGGCTTCCAATCTCTTTGTGACATAAGTTTTTACTTCTCTATCTGCCCCTGTGCCATGGGCTTTTTCTTTACCAGTGTCCATTTGAGACCATCTCTACCACTATGGATGGCTTCTACTGCTATGTTGATCTGACTAGCCATCTTGATTGAGAATAGAACAAACTCTTCTCAACTTGCTTGGAAGTGTCAAGAGGTTCTTTATGAGAAAATAAAAGAAAATACGACACCTCTTCTTATATAATCTCTTGTCTTTGCCCAAAGTATTTTCCTTCTTTTCCTATCAGTAGATCTTGCTGTTAATTTCAAAGTGGACATGTCACCCAAGATAGAAAAACCATTATTGTAGCCTCAGCAATTGGTTCAGAAAGAGGCACAGAACTCAAGCTAGACTACACAAATGCTTCCTAGGATTTTGTATGTAAAGCCTGTGAGAAAGAACACTTTCATCTCTGGGGATGGGAATTTTGGGATGTGAAGTTAGTGCTGCAATGTGGTCATGATCTCCATTCGATATGATAAAGAAGGGAGGAAAATCCATCAGTAGAAAAAGAGTACGAAGCCAAATAGCAAAATGCAGAAAGAGAGAGAGAGAGGATTCTGATTTTGTTTGAGGCCCAAGGCCAGCTCTTCCACCACCCTTTTGTGAGCCAATAAATTCCTCCTTTAGACTTGTTTGTTTGAGATGATTTCTGTCACTCGCAACCAAGAGATTGACCAATAACCAAGTACTTCCCAAAGTGATAGAAAACCATTGAAATAGGAAGACTACAGAACACAGTTACTTTATGTCTAAATGAAGATTTGCATACCTATTAGCTTGGAAACTATATTTACCATATTTATAAGTTATTGTTTTTTTGTTTTTAATCTTTCTAATTCACTAAGACTTGGGTATTTTATCAGACCACTCAGTATTTGGTCCTACACTAATTTAGGTTGCCACTTTCAGTAACTATACAGAGAAATTCCAAGTACTTAGTAGATCTTTTCATTCATTCATCCTTCCACTTTTTCAATAAACATTGATTGACAGTTCTACTGTATCATGATCAATGTTCTAGACCCTACAGTTGCAAATAAGAGAAGAACTCCCTCTAGGAGCGTACAGTATAGTAAAGGAATCACACCAGGGAGGGTGATGAGGACTCAGAGGAGGATCCTGCTAGTACTCTGGAAGGGTGGGGAAGTCCAGAGAGACTTTACATAAGGGGTAACATTTGAGCTACGTCACAAGGAAGGAGTGGAAATTTTCCTACAGTGCCTTTCCCCTGTTGTCAGTTTCTCACCTTTGTCATATCTGAATTTGAAAATGGAGACACGTAGAACATTAAAAGGTGGCTTCGGTGCCAGTAATTGAACTTAAAATTTTGACTTGAAGCATACATGAACAGGTGAGAAAGACTATAATGCTCAAAAACTGATTTTATGCTATAAAAATTGGAAGCAGATAAAACAATATGAAAAGCAAGATGAATAGAAGAAAGGTCTGTTTTGTATTTCTTGAATTTGAATTTTTTTGTTCCAGGACCATTTTTTAAACATTATTAATAATTCTGAAAGCCTTGCATAGGTCCAGGAACATTGCCAGCATTTCAGGGCATGAAACTATGAATCTCTTCACCATGGTTTTCTAATCATTTCAGTTCTGAAATTAACTTTCCACAGACTGTTCATATTAGTGACTAGTAAGTCATATTAGTTGATCAAGAAAGGCAGGTTTTCAGATGATGGTATTGTTCTCAAGTGCTAGCTTTTCCAAAGGAAAGAATCCAAGTGCTAGCTTTTCCAAAGGAAATAACCACTCACATGCTATCAAAACTGAACTAGTAATCAAAATAATCCACTAATTGTTAGGAGTTTCAGAATTTGTATTTTGACTGTTTCTTTTAAACCCAGAAAAAATATATACACATTTTAAGTGAATGGTCTTACCTTTCATTTTGTTTATTGAATTCCATTTTACTTAAACTGAATTTCAATAATTTCATTTGAGTACACGTACTACTTCTTAGGACTGCATCTTTACAAAACAAAGTTTAGTTTTAAGTGACTTGGGTATCGGCTGATTATTAAAATTGTTCATATACTTCAAGATTTTATTAATTGTCAAAGATAGAATAATTACTGTGGCTTGTTGCATGAGTTCCAGGAGAAACTCTTTATGTACAAATTATTTTTATGACCTCATTCACATTAAGAACAGGAAGGAAGTGGTTAGAATGGAACTGGATATTTTTCAGACACACCAAAGAGGTGGAGGGAACATGGCAGGAGGGTGGCAAAAAAGAAGTAAGTGGGCAAAATAAATAACAGAAAAATGGGAACACATTTGTATTTGTGTACAAAAAGCATAAGTAAAACCTAAGCCCTAATAGTTGGTATGTCTTTATGGAGAAAGGAAGCAAAATAAGTCCAGAGATTATAGTCAGCTACTTCTAAAATAGAAACACTTTACAACCACTAACTGATCAACTTAGTTTGTGACACACACCTGTATTTTAGTAAAGCATTTGGATATAGTACAGATTTTGTCTGAAACTCACTGAAGTCATCTTTTCATATACTGTAAATCACAAAAATATAGCAGAGAAACTTGAGGTGGCCAGCATAGATTCTTTCACAATCATTTCTCACCCAGTCTAACATTATCTCTCTTCTCAATGCTAACTACTTCTTTTCTGGAACACCCAGCTCATTGTTAAGTGTTACATAAGGTCAACAGCTCTGCCAGTAAGTCGTTAAGGCCCAAGTGACCTTGCCCTTTATCTTCTATCACAGGATTACATGGCATGTTTGGCAGGTTGCTAAACTAAATAATGTGACATATGCATATTTTTGTCTACTGTCAAAATTACTGAAAATTTGATTTATTGGGTAATCTTCCATCAAGATTAAACTGAAACACTCTTAGTAAAATGTTATAGCCAGCTGTGGTTCTGATAAATCTACCAGTGTTTACCTCTGTCTGACGTTTAGTAAAACCATGATTTTTTTTTTTTAAGATAATCTTTTTCTTTTTTTTAAGTTTAACAGCCTCGGGACCTAATGTCTTCATATTTTTCAGGGTAAAAACAACTTCAAATATTTTAACATAGACTAGCCCTACATATAGTTCTAATATGAATAAAAATAATGATTTGGAATATATTTGAACCTCCACTTTCTACTTTTGCTTATTGTCGAGGTTTGAATATTTAAGTGTAGGCACACAAAATTCAGGCTTCATTAAAACTTTTCATAGTGTTAGTAAATGCGGATTTGGTAGCTTAGTATCAATTAACTTTCAATATATTCTTGTGTGAATTAAAAAAAAAACTATCTCTCAAGAATACTCATTTTTTCCAGAGAACATGAAAATATAATTATGAAAGTAAATGAGTCAGAAGATGAAAAGGACAAGAGCAAATGAATTTTTGAAAGTCCTGATTGCTTTGGAGATTCTGAAGATAGCTGAGAATTTTCACTTGGGATTTTTCTACAGGGATTCCTTAAATTATCACAAGGTTATCAGCTCCACATGTATGGCTAGTATTTCTGAAATAATATTTTAAGGTGCTTGAAAGAGACTCATTTATGAAAACAATAGTGATTCTGAGTTAATGAAAGGCTTTAAGGGTCAGCCTTTAGGAAATTATCACTCTTCTCTCCAGCTCTGCTATTGACCTGATATGTAAGCTTCAGGAAGTTAATTTATCCTTTTTCTCTCTTTACTGGTAAAACCAATTGCTTTCAAAGTATTGTAAAACTAAATATCGCTTTGATATTGCTAAATAAAAGCAAAATCAGATTTGCTGTTCAAAACCCCATGTTCTTGTAAGCAATTCTTTATAATCACTATAGTCCCGTGAGAACAGTTTAGATGTTGTTTCTGGCAGTAGTCACTGGTGAAGTCATCTTCCCATTTCTTCAAAAGCTTATCTAGAAGTGCTGGAATATCAGTTCTCCAGAAAGTAGATAAGTCATGCCATCATGCCAACCAAAACTAACATTATTGGAAAGCATGGGGATTTCCATACTTCTTTCTTTAACGGGCTCTTTAGCTATCTTGGTATCCAAGATGTTCTGCACAATGAAAATGAATGTCCCATCATTGGACTAGCACCTCGTCTCTCAACAGCAGCAATGCTGTTGCTCTTGGCTGCCACAAAGTGGCAGTGTGCCCACTAACTTCTTCACTACTAAACCCAACGTTGGCCTTAAGAATGAGCCAAGGCAGGAGAACTACACCTCAGGATGAGGTTTGCCAGATAAAATACAGGAAACCTGATTAAACTTAAATTTCAGATAAACAACAGCATACGTTTATCCTAAAAAATTAGTTGATGTTTATCTGAAGTTCAAATTTAACTGAATGTCTTGTATTTTTATTTGCTAAATCTGGCAACTCTACTCCATAGACATGATTCTTGCAATCATGTAACCATCTTAAGTTGAAATATATGTATACCTATTGGTTTATTTAGTTATCTCTATGTATTGAATTATAGAAATTCTTTAGTAAGAGGAATTTATATTTCCCCCTCCTACTTGACTTCCATTTACCACATAGTAGTAGATTCATATTTTTAGTCTCATAAAAATCAATGTGTTTGAAGGCATGTTTGTAGTATATTTTGAATGCTGGTTGTATCATTGCTAGTAAACTAACAGGTATTTATTGATCAGATAATAAATACTTTGTTACAAGGGCTTATGTGCCAAAGAACTAGAAAAAGCTCTAAAGAAGGGGAAGAAACTGACCTTAATCTTGGGAAAAAAAAGAATTAAACGGTCAGAGTGGAGATACAAGAACTTTTTAGATGGGTGGGCAGGTATTTTCTATAGCAAAATAAGTGTTTTATGACAACCTGAAACGTTTAGTACAAGGTACTAATTAGAATATTAGACCATTAACATGATTTATTCATTCATTCTAGGGCCCCAAAATTTTGGCATGTATCATAGGCACTCTGTCATGAATTCATTGAATTATTTCAAAAAATCAGAATGACACTAGGCTAGATCAAGCTATTTTTTTTCCATTTTTAATTCACTTGAAATTTTCTCCACAGTGTTTAAAGAAATCACTCCAAGCTTTATCCGATTTCAGCAAAACCCAAGCCCAACTTTTATTACATAAATCCTATGTAATTTTTTTCTATATAAGGTTATATATATTAGTAGTTTAATATACTGGATTAAAAATAGAATTTCTTCTTTCTCTAATGTATTCAAAAGTCAGTTTAAATTTGAAACTTTCTAATTTAATGCAAAATGTTTCATAACACTTTTCACATCAAAGATATGGTTTCTGAGCTTTCCTTTCCATTTTTCAGAGAGTTAAAATGTATACCCTAGATCTGAACTCCTATAAGAGTGTGGTCATCAATGCTTCTAATTCTCATCAAGCATCTTCTGTGTAGTAGGGCTACATATTTTTTATAATCCTAGAGGGTAAATAAATCATCTATATATTATTATAAGGAGAAGACTGTGAGAAAATCTGTAATTGCTGTGTTTTGAATAGTGAATCAGTAATTAAATGTGTTTTGAGCTACAGACATTGTCTAACACAACTTAACTATAAACAAACACTTTATACATTATTTATGTCATAGATGAAAAGTGTGTACTGTAGCTATTTAATGATTTTATTACTTGTTGGAAAATTATGCCATATTTTACTACTTAACAATCTTCTATATTTAGGTAAGATCTGCTTCCTTGAGAAAAGCATTATAGAGAGGCGTTTAAAGAATTATTATTAGCATCTCACTTTTTGAGTATTAATGTACAAAAATGTATTTTATATGTCACTTCTTTCTAAAAGATTTTGAAGTAGCTTGTAAATATAAAGTTAAAAGAGGTTGCGGTTATTCATATAGTTACTGTTATATTCTTATGAGCTGAAGATCTTCAATAGTTGCTGAAGGGAATTATCTCATGGCGTTCAAAACTCTCCAGGGAAGAAAGCAAAACAAGAAACCTAGTGGTTATAGAAATGCAGAGATGGAATTACATTCTCTAGCAGGCAAACAGATGTATAAATATTTCAAGTTGCCAATTGATGGCAAGTTTATATATATATATATTTGATGATACACAGAATAAGAGACAGGAATAACCTTTTCTTATGGAAATCAAGTATCCTTACTAGTAACTGAAAATGAAAAATCCACGTTGGCGTGAAGAGGGACCAGAAAAGAAGACATGGGGATGACGATGAACACTGTACTAGAAGGACAGGAAGTTTCAATAGCACAGCCAATGGAGAGAACTTTCAAGAAGCAAAGAATATTGAAATCCAAATGAGACTGTCTGAGTAATGAAGGGAAGGACTATTACATGGTGCTGAAGAGCATGTCAGAAAAAAAAAAAAAAGACCTAATTTTCTTAATATATAAATGTTCCTATAAATCAGTGAGAATGAAACCAAAACCCAATTGAGAAGTTGGCAAAGGATATGGACAAACAGTACATGGAAATAGAAATACAAATAACTTAGGCATCTAATAAATCATCTACCTCACAAAGTAAAACTACAATGAGGTACCATTTTTCATCATCAAATTGCTAGGAGTACAGCAGTTACTAAGACAATAGAGATAAGAGATACAGAGGAAGCAGGATAAAATGGCAGTGACAGTGGAGCAGGGGATGGCTGTTTTGGATGGCGTGGACCATTCTAGTAGAGTAGTTGAGGGCAGGGCAGTGATGAGAAAGCAGGAAGTGGGTAAAAGGAAACAATGAGGACAGAAAACTTTTTTTTTTTTTTTTTGCGGTACGCGGGCCTCTCACTGCTGTGGCCTCTCCCGTTGCGGAGCACAGGCTCCGGACGCGCAGGCTCAGCGGCCATGGCTCAGGGGCCCAGCCGCTCCGCGGCATGTGGGATCTTCCCGGACCGGCGCACGAACCCGTGTCCCCTGCATCCGCAGGTGGCCTCTCAACCACTGCGCCACCAGGGAAGCCCCAGAAGACTTTTTTTGCTATAAAAGAGACAAGAGAAATAGGAGAGTACCTGGAGGAGAGCAAGGAGTAAAAAGAGAGTTGTTTATTGTGAAATGAAAGAGAAATATATACAATGTCTGTAATATGCTACCATTTATGTGTTTTGATTTTTTTTTTTTTTTTTTTTTTTGCAGTACGTGGGCCTCTGGCTTCTAAAGAAGGAAATTAGATGATTGGAAGATGAGAGGTAGAATACAAATTCCTTTTTTTGTTTTTCAACTTTGTACCATACTCATACCAATCACCCATGCAGAAGTAAACTATCGATTATTTAAAGTACCATGTAAATTGTGCTCAACTCTGTACAGGATTTAACTGTTCTCCATCAAAGTTATCATATCCTTACAAGTTAACTTAAAAATCATTTGACCTTTAACATTGTATATTTCCTTAAAACTAGTTTAACTACATTAAGAAAACTACAATCAGAAAAAGATTTCATAGTCATGTAACATTTGCATGCATGTTTTTGGATATAAATTCTGCAGTCTTCATGGAACCATGATGCAATGCTGTCACAATGAACAAAGCCTAAGGACTTACATACACAACTATATATATACCATCTCTGTTTTGGAGAGGCAAAATATCAATAGAAAGACAGGCAGACAGATGATTGCTTAGAACGCTTTTTAAAAATGTTATCACCCGGGCTTCCCTGGTGGCGCAGTGGTTGGGAGTCTGCCTGCCGATGCAGGGGACACGGGTTCGTGCCCCGGTCCGGGAAGATCCCACATGCCACGGAGCGGCTGGGCCCGTGAGCCATGGCCGCTGGGCCTGCGCGTCCGGAGCCTGTGCTCCGCAAAGGGAGAGGCCACAACAGTGAGAGGCCCGCGTACTGCAAAAAAAAAAAAAAAAATGTTATAACCCTGTTAACAAGAGCAAAGATAACAATGCAAATAAAGCCCTGTCTCAGCGGAGGGGGGGGGTGGGGGGGTGGGGGGGAGGGGGGGGTGGGGGGGTGGGGGGGTGGGGGGGGTGGGGGGGAGGGGGGGGTGGGGGGGAGGGGGGTGGGGGGTGGGGGGGGTGGGGGGAGGGGGGGGTGGGGGGGTGGGGGGGAGGGGGGGGTGGGGGGGAGGGGGGTGGGGGGTGGGGGGGTGGGGGGAGGGGGGGTGGGGGGGTGGGGGGGGGTGGGGGGGAGGGGGGGGTGGGGGGGAGGGGGGTGGGGGGTGGGGGGGTGGGGGGAGGGGGGGTGGGGGGGAGGGGGGGTGGGGGGGAGGGGGGGAGGGGGGGAGGGGGGTGGGGGGGAGGGGGGTGGGGGGGTGGGGGGGAGGGGGCGGGGGGGGTGGGGGGTGGGGGGGGGCGGGGGGGGTGGGGGGTGGGGGGGGGCGGGGGGGGTGGGGGGTGGGGGGGGGCGGGGGGGAGGGGGGGGACAAAAACAAAGAAGGAAAAGATTTCATGAGCCTTAGAAATCTATCAGCATGAATCGAAATGTATCTTCACAATTGTCATGGGTTGAATAGTGTCCCGCAAAAAGATACGTTCAAGTCCTAACGCCCTCCTAAGGTGAAAATTACTTTACTTGTAAATAATGACTTTGCAGATGTTATCTAGTTAATATGAGGTCATACTGAATTAGGGTGGGTCCGAATCTAATGACTGGTGTCCTTATAACAGAAGGGAATTTTGAAGACCGATACACAGACAGAACGCCATAGGACAATGGAAACCAAGGGTGGAGGGATGCAGCTGCAAGTCAAGGAACGGGAAGGACCGAGAGCCACCACCAGAAGCTGGAAGAGGCAAGGAACGGTTCTTCCCAAGGGCCTTTATTGGGAGCGTGTCTCTGCTGACACCTTGATTTTGGACTTCCAGCCTCAGAACTGCAAGAAAATAAACTTCTGCTGTTTTCAACCATCCAGCTGGCGGTCTTTTGCTCCAGCAGTCCCCAAACTAATACAATAATGAAGTGATATTCCATGAATGATGTAGGAAAATGTTTCTTGGAAAAGTAGTTGAGATTTCAGGAATATGGGATTATATGCATTCATAGAAAACAGAGATTAGAGCAGTACAGAATATCTTTTAAAGGAAGGAGATAAATTATGCCGAATCCATCCAAACTATCTGAATAGGAAAGATAAAGAAAGAGAATTGATACAGGTCAGGTCTCTACATAAAAGTGAAATGGATATAAATGTGAATAATTCATTTCTCACATGACGAAGATGCTAAATAGACAGAAAGGAAGAAAAGACTTTTTCATAGACATATGACTTTGGGATTAAGACTGACTCTTCTGAGAGTTTGTCTGCCAACCAACCTGGCTTTACTCATGTAGAGTGTATTCACAATCAGAAAGGTGTTGCAAACAGTAAACTGAATACTTCAGAATCTTAAAAAACTTTGCAAGTGTGATTCTTCAGGGTTTTACACAGAGCAGTGAGTAATTGCTGTTCTTGTGTTTATTTTTAGATAAAAGATCTGCAGCTATAGAACCCTTCTCCAAGACATTTCCACAGAACACACTATTTAAGATTTACATTATTTCATCACTCAAGGTAATTTATTTCTTAAGAGTACCATAAAATCTATTTAAGTCATTTCCTGTCTCCCAATGAAATGAAAGGCAACTCTAAAGGGATTTCAATGTATCCTTTTGAGTGTGTGTGTTTTATATTTTTGCATTTTCCCAGGAAGAAATGGAGACAGTGACTCAATTAATACCTTATGTTTATCCTCTCATTATTCCGTTCTTGGTTTTGGTGATCACTTGAAATAAATGGAGGTTGTTTGCTCAACTCTCTCGGGCTGGTGCTTATTAAAAAACAGCCCTCATCTGCCCTGTGTTGTTTTTACAGTTCGGTCATGAATAAACAGGATGCCAGTTCTCACCAGTCGAAGTAACCTTTGGAAACTAATTTTGCCTTCTTTTCTATTTATTTCTGCTAACATTTAAAAAGAGAGAGAGACACTTTTGACACGGATAAAAAGTTAAAGTTCCTGCAGTCTTAATATACTGATAAAGCTCCTCAAATATTTAAAGATGAAAAACTGTCAACTCATCAGAAACACTGGATATGATGACTTACATGACTCCCTGACTGAATCGTTAAGCATTCTTGACTAAGATACTAAAAAAAATCTAGGCATTAATGCTCATATTTTTCTTTGTTAAGGTAATCATAGATTTACACCCAGTTGTTAAAAAATAAAACACAGAGATCATTTATATCCTTTCCCCAGTTTCCTCCAATGGTGTCACTGAACAATGCTGTAGTATATCACAACCAGTGTATTTACATTAATACAATCCATTGATCTTATTAACATTTCTCCAGTTTTACTAGTACTTGTGTGTGCACACATCTCTATGTAAGTAGTTGTATACAATTTTATCACATAAGTTCAGGTATCTACCATCACAGTCAAGACGCTGGACAATTCTATCACCAGAAGCGTCCCTCCCTCATGCTTCTCTTTTCAAACCAAAACCACCTCTCTTCTGCACCCCTGCATAGCTACTCCCTGACCCCTCTCCCTAATCCCTGACACCACAGATCTGTTCTCCATTTTGACAGTTTTGTCATTTCAAAATCTTGTATTAATGAAATCATACACTATGTAAACTTTTTTTGAGATTGGAGACTCAAACAAGTTTTTACCTGTAGCAAGTTTGTTCCCTTTCTTTGCTATGCTATGGGTGCACCATAGTTTCTTTAACCATCACCTGTTGAAGAGCACCTGCACTGTTTCCAGGTTGGAGCTATGCAAACATGTTTTTGTTTCTCTGGGATAAATGTTCAGGAGTGCAACTGCTGGATAATCGATACTGGCCTATTTAATTTTGTAAGAAAATTCTAAACCTTTATCCACATTAATCTTCCATTTTACATTCCCATCAGCAACATATAAGAGTTCTAATGTCTTATGATTGCCCGCATTTGGTGTTGTCACCATTTTTTATTTCAGTCATTCTGCTAGGTTTGTAGTGGTATCTATTTGTGGTCTTAATTTGCATGTACCTGATAGTAGTGAGATTGGCATCTTTTCGTGTGCTTATTTGCCATCTGTGTATCCTCTTTAACGAAATGTCTGTTCATGTTTCTTGCCAATTTTCTAGTTGGATTGTTTGTTTTCCTTACTGTTGACTTTTGAGAGTTCTCTGTATTATCTAGCTACTAGTCCTTAGTTGGATATGTGGTTTTCAAATATTTTCTCCCAGTCTGTAGTTTTGCCTTTTCATCTGATTTATTAAGCTTGATTCATCTTTTTTCTTTTTATGAACTCGGTCTAGAAACTCAACCTAGTTCTTATCTCAAATATTTTTTACTTTTTTTCTAAAAATTTTCTAGTTTTACATTTTATATTTCAGCCCATGATCCATTTTGAGTTAATTTTTGTAAAAATGTGAGATTATTTGATGAAAAGGCTATCCTGCCTCATTGAATTGCTTTTGCATCTTTGTCAAAAATCAGAGAAGCATATTTGTGTGGGTTGATTGCTGATTCTCTATTCTGTTCCATGGCTTTATGTGTTTATCTTGTAGTACCATACTGTCTTAATTACTGAAGCTACTTAGTAAGCCTTCATATCAGGTAGAGTGATACTTCAAAATTTATTTGAAGTATCTTATTTGTTTAGAATTTTTTTTTAGCTATTCTAGAGTCTGTGCCTTTTTATATAACTTTTGGAATGAGCATATCTATATCAACAGAAAAACTTGCTGGGATTTTGATAGGAAATGCATTACATCTATAGATCAATTTGGGCTGAATTGACTTCATTAGTATATAGTGTCTTCTAGTCCATGAACATGGATGTCTCTCCTTTTATTTTGATCTTTTTAATTTATTTCATCAGCATTTAGTAATTTTTGGCTTAGAGATTCCATACACATTTATTAGACTTAAACCTAAGTAGTTCTTTTTCACTAGAGCAATTATAAGTGGTATAGTGTTTTTAATTTCAGATTCTGCGTGTTCATTGTTAGTATTCAGAAAAGCAACTGGTTTTGTTGCTTTTGATCTTGTATTATCCTGTGACCTTGCTGAGCTTACTTAATAGTTCTAGGAGTTTTTGTTTTTGTTTTTGTTTTTGTAGATTCCTGGGCATTTTCTATGTAAACAATCAGGTCACCTACATAGGCAAGTTTACCTCTTCATTTCCAATCTGTATGTCTTTTATTGATTTTCTTGCCTTATTGCTGGAACTTCCAGTGTTATGCTAAGAGTGATGAGAGCTCACATCTTTACCTTGCTCCTAATCATAGGGGAAAGCATCCAGTCTTTCACCATTACATTTACTGTTAGTTGTAGGTTTTTTTGTAGACGTACTTTATCAAGTTGAGATAATTCCCCTCTATTTGTGCTTGTTGAGAGTTTTTATTATGAATAGACATTGGATTTTTCAAGTGATTTTCCTGTGTCAACTGATATGATCAAATGATTTTTCTTCTTGTCCTCATTGATATGGTGATCACACTGATTTATTTTCACATGTTGAACCAGCCCTTCAAAAGTGCAATAAATCCCACCTGGTCATGATAAAATTACTTTTATACACTGTTGGATTTGATTTGTCTGTATTTTGTTAAGGAAGTTTACATCTAAGTTCATGAGAGTTAGTTACTGTGGTTTTCTTTTTTGTACTGTCTTGTCTGGTATCAGGGTAACACTGACCTCATAAAATTAGTTAGAAAATGTTCCCTCCACTCCTAATTTCTGAAAGAGACTATGTAAAATTGGTGTTAAATGTTTGGGAGTATTCCTCAGTAAAATCATCTGGGCATAGAGATTAGTTTTTTGGGAGATTTTAAAATCCTAAATGCAATTTCTTTAATGTAGGTGTCCCCAGCACCCGGGCCATGGACTGGTACCAGTCCATGGCTTGTTGGGAACTGGGCCGAACAGCAAGAGGTAAGTGGAGGCAAGTAAGCAAAGCTTCATCTGTATTTACAGCAACTCCCAATCGCTTGCATTACTGCCTGAGCTCCACCTCCTGTTAGCATTATGGTGAGTTGTATAATTATTTTGTTATATATTACAATGTAATAATAATAGAAATAAATAATAGAAATAAAGTGCACAATAAATGTAATGTGCTTGAATCATCCCAAACCATCCCCCCTCACCCCAGTCCATGGAAAAACTGTCTTCCACAAAACTGGTCCCTAGTGCCAAAAATGTTGGGGACTGCTTTAATGCTTGTAGGACTATTTATAATATCAATTTCATCTTGGTTGAGTGTGACAGTTTGTGATTTCCAAAGGATTGGTTCATTTTATCTAAGATGTTGAATATATGAATGTAAAGTTGTTCTTAGTATTCTCCTATTATCTTTTTAATGTTTGCAGGATCTGTAATGATATCTTTTATTTTTCTTTTAGTCAATCTTTCTAAAGAAATAAAATCTGTAAGTTTTATTCACTTTAGAAATAATCAGCTTTTATTTTATTAACTTCCTATTGTTTTCCTGTTATCAATTATATTTTTTCTTTTCTCTTTATTTTCTTTCCTCTGCTTGCTCTTCTTTTTCTATTTTCCTGAAATAGAAACTTAGATTTTTGACTGAGAATTTTACTCAGTCAAAACTTTATTTCTGGGCCTCCCTGGTGGCGCAAGTGGTTGAGAGTCCGCCTGCCGATGCAGGGGATACGGGTTCGTGCCCCGGTCTGGGAGGATCCCATATGCCGCGGAGCGGCTGGGCCCGTGAGCCATGGCCGCTGAGCCTGTGCGTCCGGAGCCTGCGCATCCGGAGCCTGTGCTCCGCAACGGGGGAGGCCACAACAGTGAGAGGCCCGCATACCGCAAAAAAAAAAAAAAAAAAAAAAAACAAACAAACAAACAAAAAAAAACTTTATTTCTATTGTAAGCATTTTAATGCAATACATTTTCCTCTAAGTACTACTTGAGCTGCATCCCACATATTTTGATAAGTTGTATTTCCATTTTCATTAAATTCTATGTACTTTTAAATTTTCTAGACACTTCCTTTTTGACCCATAGATTTTTCAGAAGTGTGTTATTTAATTTCCCTGCCTATAGAGATGCTGTTCTTGTCTTTCTTCTATCAATTTCTAGTTTGATTCAATTATGGTCAAAGGATTCACTCTGTTTGGTTTTAAGTCATAAATTTTTTGAGGTTTCTTTTAAGGCCCAGGATATAACCTATTTTGATAACTTTTTCATGGAATTAGGAAAAGCATGTATTCTGCTATTTTGGGGTACTTTGTTCTACATATGTCAACTAGATTCATTTGAGTGATTCTCTATCCCAGGTTATTTTCTGATTAGTAGTTCTATCAATTGCTAAGAGTAGAACATTGAAGTCCTCAACTAACTTGTGGCTTTGTCTCTTCCTCTGTCAACCCTATCAGTTTCTGCTTCATGTATTTTGAGGCTCCCTTATTTTGTGCATACATTTAAGACCATTATATCTTCCAGTGCATTGATCCTTCTGTCATTACGTAATGCTTCTCTTTGTCACTAGTAATTTTCTTTACTCTGATGTCTACTTTATCTGATATTAATATTGCAACTCCTGCTTTGTTATGCTTGAATGATATGTCTTCTTCTATCCTTATATTGTACTTTCAACCTACTATGCTGTAAAATTTGAAGTCAACTTCTTGCAAATAGCATATTGTAATCCACTCTACCAATCTCCATCTTTCCATTAGTTTATTTGTATTTTGATTGGTATATATAAGTATGTCATTTTGTTTGTTTTTTCTGTTTCGCATTTCTTTATTACTCTTTTTTTTCTTACAATGCATTATTTCAACATTTTAAGGATTCCATCTTGATTTTTTATAGTATTTTTGAGTGTTTTCCTTGCATAATTTTCATAGTGGTTGCACACATGTGTGACTTATCACTCTTCTGTATCAACATTTTACCACTTCCATTTGAGAATAAATTTAAATTCCATTAAAGTTAGCTAAGAATAAACGACTGAATGTGTACATGAATGATGTATTTGAAAGGAAAAAAATGTAGAATATACAACAGATTCTACTAAACCCTCTCACCAAAGAACTGGTGACAAACTTGAGTTCCTGCTGAAAGTTTGGTCTCTTGCACTTTCTCTGTCCTTTACTTTGTTCCAATCATTATTGTTCTTTCATTAGGCATTGTTGGAAGTCCATTTTCCTTTTCAGAACCTTTATTACTAATCACAAAGGGTATTGACAAATCAATTTTAAACAATTTATTTCCTCTCCAAATTTTCTTTCCATTCAATACACATAGTTCACTTCTGACTCCCTGCTTGACTTCTTAACACAGAAGGCATTTATTCATTTATTAGACAAATATTATTGAGACTCTATTATGTGCCAGGCAATGTTTTGTGCGTTTCTCTCTCTCTACATTGCGTGCTCTATACTGTTCTTCCTGGCAACCGTGTTCATTCTGTGGGATCAATACTCCCTGAAGGATCAGTATTTTCCACATGTTCTATTGATGGAAGGCCTTTCAAAAGATCATTTCCAGCCCAGAGTATATGATGAAATTAGAATGCCCCATTTTCCAGAAACATTAACAGCCTGACACTTCCTGTGTACGCCATTAAATAAACTCATGGAAACATCGAGTGATGTACGTTATTGTTTCTTCATATCCAAGAGACATCTGTTATAGTACTGTTAGGTTTGTTTAAGAAGAAAAATAAAATTAAATACGCCAAATATTAGGAATGACATGTTTGAAAATAATGAGAATTAAATAGTGGAGAAAACATTGTTTATGTAGAAGTAAATTTGGAAAAGAGACAAAATTAAAACAGGAGCCTTTACACAAGGGCTGTCTTGATCCTCCATCAGACATCCTAGATCATCTGAGTTCTGTTTTCCTAGTGAGGTACCCTTCAGGCTACCAAGCTGCCACTGGTCTGCTGATCCTGTAAAAATTTAACTATGCCTACAAAGCAACTTCTGAAGATAGACATTTTCTCTTAGAGGGTAAACAGGGACTATATTAAATTGTAACTGGTATTCAATGCCACCAACTGATTGGTTGGTAACTAGTACATTGCAATTAATTTAACTTTATATTATCAAGATGTTGTATTATGCAAGGCTCTCTTAGCCTCCTGCAGCAATAAAAGCTTTTCCCTCTGTTGTCCATATGCTTGAGTTCAGGTTTAAGTCTGTGGATGGATGCATTATAGGATGCTGGAGTGGTTCCTTACATCCTCAGCTCAGGGAGCAAGCTATTGGTGTTTATTTTATATGACTTGATTCAAAGCAAATTTACTTCCCACCCCAAGTATAAATGGATTACATGACTTATGAATGAACAGTAACAATAGAATATACCCTAAATTTCATGTAAATAGAGTAAGACTCATAGATAAAATAAATTCATTCATTCTTTCTTTCTTTCTTTCTTTCTTTCATTTATCTAAAATAAAAATATTATTTGAGAGACTGCCCTATACCAGTCTAGAGTCTGGAGGTTCAGCAGAGATGAGGTAAAGTCCCCAGCTTCCTAAAGTTATCCGATAACTTCCTAAAGTTATCCGATAACTCTATCCGATCATAGAGTTATCCGATCATAAACAAAGAAATCAGTATATAAGATACTCATAGACTGTGACGAATGCCATAAATAAAATAAGGAAAAGATGGAGATACAGAGTGATCAGAGGAGGCTCTTTTTTCTTGAATGACCAGAGACCTCTCCAGTGGCACTTGCACAACACCTCAACAAATAGTCTTCCAACACCTGTGAGAACAAGTCAGGATCCTGAGCAACCTATCTGTCCCAAAACAACACTTTCTATTTTTAAACAGCTCTGCCATTTAATTGATCTCCTCTTTAATTAAATGTGATTGTGTGATAAGTATCAAAGACTATCTTTTAAATGTTAATAGCCAGATTTTTCTGTGCCATTTAAAAATAAAGTATCCCTTCCTTATTGATTTGAAATGCTTTCTTCATCATAACATTACATACTCTAGGTTTTTAAGGGACAATGATATTTAACTGTTTAATTATCTGGGATATATATTGGTGTAAGGTAGAGTATATAATTATCCCCCTTCTGCTACACACCTCTCAGTACTGTTTGTTGATAGCACCTTTGTCATGTCTCAGACCCTTGTGAATAATATTCTCATTTCTATTTCATTCATTCTTATTTGTATACTTATAAATAAAGTTGTCTACTTTACTGTTATGGATTATCCTTCCCCAGTTTTGGTGTCGGGGTTCTACCAACTTCAGAAAATGAATAGAAGCAATTTCTTTATTCTTCTAAATATTGGAACAATTTTCATAATAGAGAAAACTTTTTTATTTCAATCTTTTCCTTGACATTTAAAAAATAAGCTGATAGTAGTCTAATGAGAGACCTCTCTGAATGAAATTATTTTATACACATTTTCTCTATTTCTTCTGTGATTATCAGTTAATTCAGACCTCTAACTATTCTTGAGTCAGCTTTGGTAATTTATATTCCCCTGTAAAATGTTCTATTTCTTCAGGATTTCAAATATATTACCATAGAATTATATGCACTATAATCACATTTTCTCTCCTTTGTTCATCTCATTAAAATGTTTCTCAATTTGTATTGAATTTTTGTCCTCTTTAAAAACATGGCCAAAAGTTTGCCTTATCTGATTGTTTTAAATAAATGACAAGTTTCTGAACATATCTGTAGTAATTTTTTGTTGCTGCTGTAACAGATTACCACAAAGTTGATGACTTAACCATTTTACAGGTTTTCTTAGTTTTGTTTTTGGTTTAAAATTTTACAGTTCTGTAAGGTCAGAAATGACACAGATCTTCCTGGACCAAAATCAAGGTGTTGGCAGGACTGCCCTCCTTCCTGAAGGCTCCAGGGGTGATTCCATTTCCTTTCCTTTTCTGTCTTCAAGAGTTGACCTCCATTCTTTCTGGAGGTACACTTGTGACTTCCTTTCTCCTCCTTCAAAGCCAGAGCAGTGGGTGGAGTTCTTCTCACACTGCATTACTCTGACCTTCTGTAGTCACATCTCCCACTGATTCTGTCTCCTCTTCTGTCTTCCTCTGCCACTTGAAGGACCCTCATGATTACACTGGGTCCATCCAGGTTATACACGATAACCTCTTGATTTTAAAATCAGCTAATTAGCAACTTCAATCCTCTCTGCTACCTTAATTCCCCTTTGCTGTGTAACCTATCAATTCACAGTTTTCAGGGATTAGGCTATGGACATCTGGGAGGGATGGGGAAACACATTATTCTGTCTACCAAAACATCAATTAAACTTTTGATGTTTTACCTCATTTTATTCTGCTTTTATTTTTATTCTTTCTCCCTGCTTCCTTGATGTAATTTTATTGCCATTTAAAAAGTTTTAGTTGAGGACTTACTCAGTTCTCCTGGGTCTGTCCCACGTATACAAGTTGTTAAACTTTGTGTGATTTTCTCCTGTTAATGTCTTAAGCCCATTTAATTCTTAGACCAGCCAGAAGAACCTAGAAGGGTAGAGGGAAATTTCTTCCTCACCGACAGTTGGCAGCAAAGATGGAATACAACTTTACTGGCTAGACACTCCTGGCTCCAAGGCTACTTCAGTTAGAGATCCTGAGACACCTGACAAAAGCTGCTAGGAGGTAAGAAGCCTTACCAAGTCAGTCAGCCTCCTGGGTCTCTGCCTGCATAGTCTGTTGGAGGCATGAGTGGTACAATTTTTTCTCTTTTTCTAAAATTAGATTAGCAGGAGAAAACACTTATAGGGCTAGATCCCTGGACTTGGCAACTCTTGGGGAGCTTTGCTAGACTACTCTTGGTTTGTTGAGCAGTGAGAAAATTCTCTCTGGTCTCAGCCATCTGAAATTGCACATACTGGTGGACATTCGGCAGACCACTAGCGGAATAGACTGGGATTCCGAGCAGTCCCTTTGTCTCATCACACCAGCTCTCAGGGGAGTTTGTCAATAAGGGGTCTTGGTCCATAAAAGGCCCTTGTCATCTCAACCTTCATTGCTTTATTAGTGATGCAACAAAAGGCCTTTACTTTCTTAGACTATGCTTGGGAGGGAATTATCTGGATCTTGTGAGGGCTGCATCCCTTGCACTCTCTTATGGGAATGCCTCTTGTGTCTTATTGGTTTGAGATGCTATTAAGATCCTACTTGTCAATGGCCAGATGATGGCTCCTTTGAATTGGAAAAACTTCTAAATTGATAAACTTTTAGAGAGCTCTTACCCTAAACAATGATACCTACTATAATTGGTATGCATAAGCCCCCAAAGTCTTCAAAATTCTGGAAGAGCTTCACTGAAGGATTTGTTGTAAAAGTCTAATGAAAGATTAAAAATATAAAAGATAACTAAAACAAAAGACTATAAAACTGTTATAACTACTGTTCCCCACTATCCTCCTTTATTTGAAGACTGATTCTAGTACTCCTCTTTAGTATCCTATTTTAGATGCTGGCCAATGCAGAAATGGTCTTATGGAGCTTATATTCCTATGGAACAAGGCAGAAAATAAGCATGAAAATCAATGTAAGTGGGGCTTCCCTGGTGGCGCAGTGGTTGAGAGTCCGCCTGCCGATGCAGGGGACACGGGTTCGTGCCCTGGTCTGGGAAGATCCCACATGCTGTGGAGCGGCTGGACCCGTAAGCCATGGCCGCTGAGCCTGCGCATCTGGAGCCTGTGCTCCACAACGGGAGAGGCCACAACAGTGAGAGGCCCGTGTACCACAAAAAAAAAAAAAAAAAAAAAAAAAAAAATCAATGTAAGTTAGTGATAAGGACTGAGAAGAAAATAAAATAGGGCTATGCCAGTGGTGGGAGAGCCAGGAAGGCTACTGTTGCTGGAATATTCAGGAAAAGACTAAGTAAGTATGTGACACAAAAGGTGAGAACAAACCAAAGAGAAGAAAATAGCTACATGAAAATCAGGAAAAATGTTACCTAGGCAGCAGAAAAAGCAAAAGACTATGTCCTAAGACACAAATAAGCTTTCCTTTTTGAAGACCAGGAAGGACAGGAAAGTTAGTATGTACTCATGAAAGACAAGAGGGGTGAGACATAAAACTACCAGCGTAGGAAATGAGAATGAGCCTGGGAAGCCCAAGGAGAGAAAGGAAGAGAACTTGACTGAAGCATGGTGATAAAGAGGGAGGCTGGTAGAGGAACTGAGTCTCTTCCAAGTATTGTGTTATTCTACTTATACGTGCTAGATATTCTACTGAGTATTTTACCTGTACTATCTCATTTAATTCTCACCCATGGGGTTTATCATACAACTTAATGGCTAAGGAATTGGAAATTCCAAGAGTTTAACAATTTGCCAAAGATTCAACAAATCATGTATGGCAAAGTTAATGTTTGACCATCCTGCCTGACCCCAAAGTCTGTGCCCTTAACCACTGTCCTTTATAAAGTGGCACTCAGACAGACAGATTTGTTCACAGTCATTGGAGTAAAATACATATGAGAAGTACTATAAGATTTGAATTCTTCTTTGCCTCTTTAGAAAAATGTGTTCTTCCTGACTTCACACATTAGTTCTTCAGTCTCTCTAATGGCACACAGTATAAAAATTCTATTTCTATAGTCCTTTCATCCTCCATTCAAGCAAGGCCACTTTCTTTTTTTAAATAAATTTATTTATTTTTATTTATTTACTTTTGGCTGCATTGGGTCTTCGTTGTGTGTGGGCTTTCTCTAGTTGCGGCGAGTGGGAGCCACTCTTTGCTGTAGGTGCAGGCTCTTCTCATTGCTGGGGCTTCTCTTTTTGCAGAGCACGGGCTCTAGGTGTGCGGGCTCAGTAGTTGTGGCTCGTGGGCTCTAGAGTGCAGGCTCAGTAGTTGTGGCATGGGCTTAGTTGCTCCGCAGCATGTGGGATCTTCCCGGACCAGGGCTAGAACCTGTGTCCCCTGCATTGGCAGGCAGATTCTCAACCACTGCGCCACCAGGGAAGCCCAAGCAAGACCACTTTCTACTTAGCTGGTGAGTGAAGGCCTCCAGTAGGAAGCTGTATATGGCACAACTCCATAAGTGCAAGCCCAATCTCTAGCGACCCCCTCTAGAGCGGCCATGGTACATCAGTGTTTGCTGTCTCTATCTATATCTTCTCTTCCAAACATGTGGGAATGCTTCTTGGTAGCTTTGCTTATCTTTTTAGGTTTTAGCAAGAAGTATTAATTTGTTCACAGGTATTGGAAAGATCTTCCCAACCAATCAACATAATCAACCAGGATACATGCAAAGAGGACCAATGAGCCATATTTCCCTTTACTTCTTTCCAATTCTTTTGTTTTATGTGTTTGTCGCCAGAATGCCTCCTATTCTATATCTAACACACTGTTTTCTTTGGGGTTGGTTTGCCTAGTGGTGACTAAGAGAGGCGGTTGATCATATCGAGGACTGAGGAGAGAGAATATCTCCCCTCCTTCAGGTTTCAGCTGTGAAGTAATGTTACTTGTTCATAAAAAATATTCTGAGTAAATAAAGTTAATAACCTCTTATTTAAGTGAAAATAACCTTACATATCACTGTAATTATTTATGATATCCTCATCACTATTTTTTCTTTATTGTGCATTGGGATATTATATATTTTGACTATTGTTATTAAAAAGGAAAGACTAGATTTCTTAAGGCTCGTCATTTGAATGAAACAGATTCCTCATTTTGTTACAGTAGGTAAGAAAAAAAATCCGTGAATTGATCATGAAAACCCGATCTCCAAAACAAACATAAATCAGTCCAGTTTGTGCTCTGTCCATGAAATAGCACACAAACTAGTTTTGCTTTAATATGACCCCATGGATCAATCTGTAAGTTTCACTTAGGGAATGTTGTCAATATCGCTGACTTTTTGCCAGTGATGTTGTTTCTGCTGAATCCCCCTGAACCTGGAAATAGCCCAAGAATAATGGAATGATGGGAAAAAGTGGACAAGGAGGAAAACAGTTCTCATTAAGGCTCTAAAGACACTCATCTGTAATGTCATTCATACTCATAATCCCTTGTCTTACTACCTACTTTCCACACCGGTATTCTAACAGACCATGTGTTCCCACTTAAAGTGGCATGTTAGCACTTAATTTCCAGTTGCCGCTTGCTCTTCTTTTTAATAGCTTATACATTTCACTCAGTATATCATTTTTGGAAGAATTTGAAAGAAACTATAGGCATGCCTTAATTGGTACCATTAGTTTCAATAGACTGATTAGGTATCGGGGACTCTATGACTCATATTTCTGATGTGGTTCATGTTTTGATGATACTTTACTGAAAAAAATCTCTTTTTGGCCATGATGACAGTAACAAGGGACATAGAGCCCTGCTCGTTGCAACAGAGTCTGACCAATGATTCTACTGTGACAGGAAAATATAAAAGTAGAACATGTCTATGTATTTCCTGGTTATTTTAGCTACGTGGAAAATTGTACTTCAACATGAAGTTGTTCTATCTTATTTGTAAGAACCTGAATGAAGAACTTAGTGCAGTGCTTTTCTTCGCAACGAAATCATAGAGGTAAGTCCTGATCAAATCAGGATTTTTATGGTTTGAATGGTAGTAGGGACTCTGAAATCCAACTTCCTCAGCCTCTCTCTCACCACTTCATCTCAACTCTAGAATTCAGTAAACTAGAGACAAACATTGATGTAGCAGTATTTCTGTGAGGAGGTCCATTTGAAAATATCAGGTAGAACTAAAAGGTAAGTGGACCTGAATCACCAACTACATCACTCTGGGTGGGAGACTCAGAAGTGTCTCCTCGGCTACTCTCAAGGTCATCATGAGTCTGTGTGGATGACCTCAATGACTTTCTGGTCCATATCACTCTGATGCATTCATGGAGATAACATCAAAATAGGAATCTCCATTCCTTTACCTAGACTAGACTTGCAGTTAGTACTTGGAGACAGTAGTTTCAAAGCAGAAAATCAAGGACAGGAAACAAAGCCACCTGTGGCTCTGATGCAGGAACATCTTGGTTGCTTTGTTCTCCCTGGGACTCCCCTCTCCAACTCTTCCGCCATTGCTCTCCAAAAGTGCTGCTTGGAAGGACCAGTGGAACTGCTTCAGTTGTGTTAACGGGTTGGCAAGTATTTATTAACAAGTAATGCCATCTTTCTTATGTAAATACTCAGAATTGAAGGGGAAGTGGAAATTCTTGAAGACAGAAGTCTGAAGAATTTTATGTGTGGGATAACGGTCAGAATCTCTCTCCAGGATCCCTAGAACCTATCCCATGAATGAGGGTCTATAAAAGTTCTGTGGGTTAAGGAGATATGGACTTTGCCTTGGGTTGGCCTTTTGAAATGTACACAGATAATAAGTCATCAGGAATGCCCTCTTCAATTAGGAGAGGCAGCAATGCATGTGTAAGCAAGTGAAAACAGACACCGGCCCAGCCCTCAGGGGATTTTAGATTTCCCTTAGTACATTTATAAGATGGATTCAATGTAATTTTCCCATAAAATGAATATATGGGAAGTGCTTTTTCCAGGAACACACAGTGAGACAGAAGACAAGGAGTCTAAAAACCAGACCAGATGTCATAAAACGTGAAATCTGTTCTCGACCCTTTCACTAACCCACTGATGTGGCTTAGATTAATTGACTCAATTTCTAATCCCTTTATAAAAACAATACTTCCTGTTTAATTTTAGAATCATCCACTCAAAGACTTTAGCTGTTTTTCTTGTCCACTGTGAGTTATACCACAAGAAAATTTAGAACTTTATTTCAGACGATCATGATTTCCATTTAACACAGAGGGAAGAATAACCATCAAATTGAGGTTACTATCGTACCAGATCAAACGCCAGCACACAGCATGGGTGTCAAAGGCACGCTCTCCTACCTGATTTTTAGAGGCACAGACTGGGACACAAGGACAGTAAATCTTCATCTATCAGAGGGCAGCTACCAATAGTAAGTACCTACGTGAACCAGGGCAAATTTCAGCCTTGTGCTTTGCGGATGTCTTTGCTAATGGCTCTGAGTTCATGGTAGCTTAGGTCTGGGTGCACACCCCTGACCATTGTCTATGAAGAAACCAGAACTCTCTGGGTGTAGATACCTACACTGAAGATAGCTTCTGATACATTTATTCTCAGCCGACTTTCAATCTAGTGACAAGAGAAGGCCTTGTCAATTTTAGATCAGTTGCTTTTCTAAGAGATTCTGAGTTGACAAAAGGAAGGAATGTTAGAAGCCCTGGGATCTCTTCATCATGATTTCCCTAATCATTACCCTGAGGTTATGGTGTCTTTCGATAATGTTGATACTTCACCTAACTGAGCAGTGTCAAGGGTGTCGTGGAGCTAGACATCCAAGGCTGAACTCATCGGAGCTGTCCTGAGGGCAGATTAATGCCCCAAGATTAAGCCAGAGTTAAATTTAAAAGCAGTGAGCTCTAAACCATGGTAGTAAGCAAGACAGGAAAGCCTAGAAACATAGGACACTTAATTTTCAGGTCAAAGCCATGTGTCTGTTAAGAAATAGACAAAGATGAAGAAAGGCAGGTCCTACAAACAACTACAGAATCCCTTTCCTGCGGCCATTCGCGGCCTCACCCAAGGCCCAGGGAATGACCCAGAGTGGGGTCATAAAAAATAAGTTGCCTTGATTATATAGCTGTAGTTTTGCTAACATTAGCAAGCACACTATTTATCATAATACTCTTCCCCTGTTTCACATGACCAATATAACACATTCAGACAACGTCATCAATATTATTACCTCCACATGTTTTTTTTTTTTTTTTTTTTTTTTTTTGTGGTACGTGGGCCTCTGACTATTGTGGCCTCTCCCGTTGCGGAGCACAGGCTCCGGACGCACAGGCCCAGGGGCCATGGCTCACGGGCCCAGCCGCTCCGCGGCATGTAGGATCTTCCCGGACCGGGGCACGAACCCGTGTCCCCTGCATTGGCAGGCGGACTCTCAACCACTGCGCCACCAGGGAAGCCCCCTCCACATGTTTTTTACACTCGCTTATCAGCGTCAGATTCAAAGATGCAGTAGGGTCCATGGTGGTCTTTTTGGGGAATTCTCTAGTTTGGGGAAAGAAAATTTAAGATCTAAAATGAGGAAAAGGATGAAAATTGCAGTGGCTGGAAGCAATATTCAAAAGTTGCTCCTAAAGAAGAAAAAAGCAGCATACACGGATATAAGAAGGCAAGGGATTTGTAATCACAGGTCATTAAAATAAGAAAAGCATGTTTATGATTAAACAAACAGCAGTTGCACAAAGCCTCTAAATTTTAGTCAGAACAATGTATGATTTTAAAAATCGAAATATTTGAGAACCTGGTACCAGACGTCTATATTTTAGAAACCATTTGGATTTATTTTTATTTTTATTGTTTCTGCTCTTGGGGGCTGTTCCTCATATTTTGAAACAAAACAAAACAAAACAAAAATAACCAAAAACCCACCTGAATTGATTCAAAGAAATTGTCCAGATCTGCTAGTTAGAAATTAAACTCATCAGAGAATAGGAATGATTTGTAATGTCCTTTATTTTCACATCATTCTCAGACTGTTAGAACTTAGCATTAATTACTAGCTACCAAATTTTTAGTCACATTTTGTATTCATTATTTGAAATATTTTTCTCACTGAACTGGCACATTTTGGGAGCTAAATAGAATAAACATGTTTACTGGGTTAAGAGTAAATAAAATTGAACATCTGATTAACAGATAAATCATTTTTTAGGTTCTGGAAGATTGATATTTTCTCATGGTAGTTCTAGGAAAGATAAAGAAGCAATGTAAGATCTGAATTTCATTTATTATAATAGATATGGTACAGAGATATTTAATATTGAATAATATAAAATATTATTCAGATTAAAATAACCTTTTTCACATACATTTGAAAATAAAATCATGTAGATTTCAAACATAAGAGAACTTGATCTTGAATATATGTGGTTGTCCACAAAATCTTTATTAATTATTCCATTTCCTAAAGATAGAGTGAAGGAAAGGTTTCAGAAGGCTACCTGGTTAGTGTAATACAATACTCACTCTGCTAAGTACATTATGAAATAAAAAGCCAAAGAGTGTGTTTGTCCAAGTGATCTTTTTATCCTCCATTTTTCAATTCCCCATTGTCATTTCAGGATTCAGCAACACTCAGAAAAATTTCTGGGTTTTTTTTCCTGCATACTTAATGAAACCCTGGTACTTACTCTTTGTTGACTTGGGATGGAATTCTAGCCAAAAGCAAGGTTTTAAATGTATATAAAAATTGAAAGCAAATATTGAAATTTTCTCATAGCTCACCCATTATTGATCAAATTCTCCTAAAATTTCATCCACATCACATCACGTCTCAGTCTGGGTTCCTTGAAAATAGGATCCAATGCACGGATTTGTATGCAAAAGGTTTATTGGGAGAGTGTTCTCAGGAAATTGATTGTTAAGTGAGTGAGGAAGCAGAACTGGGAAAGGGCAAAGCCAACTCACAATGTGGTTGCAACTGAAGCCTCACCCAATCAGTCCTACAGGGAGTCCTGGACCTAAGAAGGCCCGCAGAGTTTTCCCTTGTCGCTGACTATCAGCAGAACCCTGGGGAATGAGATGACGGGACATAAACTTGGGTGAGGCAGTTCCTAGCAGACAAGGGTGATTCCCAGTGAGGGCAGAGCTGGAAGCCTTTGGGAGTTGGTATCCCTGGATGCTGGAAGACAACGCATAGGCCCTGAAAAGGAGGACTGGGCCAGGCACCAAACATTTTTTAGTTAAAAACCTGTTCCATAGACTGAATCATTCAGGTAGGAAGTGGGAAATAGGTTAGCACAATAATAATACTATATTAATCTTTTAAAATCAGGATGATGTCTACATTTGTCTATCTACAAAATAATCCTTTTTATTTTCTCCTTAGGGTGTTCACACATCACTTACACCTTTCCAGTAAAGGTAGGGCTCATTAGGACCTGGGACATGCTCAGATTACCTGAGGAAATAGGGTCATCTATTATCCTCCTTCTACCCCAAATCTGCTCTTTCTTCTTCCAAGGCATATAGCTGCCCAGCAAGAGACAAAAATTTCCCAGCCTCCCTTGTGAATAGGTGTGGTCATGTGACTAAGTTCTCACCATTGAGATGTGGATAGAATTGATTGAGGGAAACTTCCAGATCCCTAGGGAAAAAATGCTTTTCCAGAACTCGTTCTTTCCTTTCCTTTCTCCTGGCCGGAATGGAAATTACTAGAACAACTCTGAAAGTCTCAAGTTAAAGTTAGCAAAGCTGTCTCTACTCTGTGGAGTAAAGCCCATCTGTCTGCTCTGACCTGTCTGCAACATAGAAAAGTCTATCTCTTGTAAGCTATTTTACCTTTTAATCTATTTGTTAGAAGCGTTTAGCTTTTTACCTAATTTAAAAAACAGATTATGTTAAGAAGACACAGAAAATAAGGGATATAGGAATAGCCATGTTTTATGATCAAGAATGGGAAGGTCATTCACAATACAAACAGCTCTAGAAACCATATTTTTTTTTTTTTTTTTTTTTTTGGCTGTGTTGGGTCTTCGTTGCGCACAGGCTTTTCTCTGGTTGCAGTGAGCGGGGGCTACTCTTCATTGCAGTGCATGGGCTTCTCATTGTGGTGGCTTCTCTTGTTGCGGAGCATGGGCTCTAGGCATGCAGGCTTCAGTAGTTGTGTCACGTGGGCTCAGTAGTTGTGGCTCGTGGGCTCTAGAGCGCAGGCTCAGTAGTTGTGGAACGTGGACTTAGTTGCTCCGCGGCATGTGGGATCTTCCCGGACCAGGGCTTGAACCTGTGTTGCCTGCATTGGCAGGCGGATTCTTAACAACTGCGCCATCAGGGAAGCCCTGAAACCAGATTATCTTGTTTTTCCTCAGTATAAGTTTTCCAATACTCCTTCCTTTAGTTTTGTGCTCATGATGATCAAAAGAATCTTTGTCTTCACTGGTACTGACTAACTTCTAAGTCTTATTTCATGCCTTCTGCTTAGGCGCACCTCCTATCTTGTGGTTTTTGTTGACTGCCTTCTCTTCGTGTGCTTTTTGGCTTATAGAACCTCACATAAACTACTGACTCCATATGAATCACGTTTCTACTTTTTAAGAGGAAAGGTCTGATTGGTGTCCATTGTAATTACTATCCCTGTTGGGCAAAGCACTCATCCCAGAAGAACTTATGGGCTTCTGGTGAGCCTGCAGTTGGGTGGCCCTTGGGGCAAGTACTGAGGGGATTTTATCAATTTCCACTGCCCTGCATCCAACCCCCTTCTATTCATTTAAAAGTTCTATTGTGTGTGTTTTTAGAAGTAGCTACAGGGAATTCCGTCTCCTTGTTCCTTGGCTTAAAGAATGGACACATAACCTAGACTCAGAAAACCAGGTGCTTCCCCCTGGGATTCAAATCAGGAGGAAGCAACATAAATTCCCAGGCCAGTTAGAGATTATTTGCAATGGTGGCAGAATGGCCAAAAGTCTAGTAGCCTGAGCAGTGGTATCTTAAGTAAACTCTACATGACACATCCACCTGGCAATGTCCCCTGTTGCCCTTGCATGCCTGTTTTCTACAAATGATTTTTCAAACTTCTTATAAGTTCTATGAGCTTCCCAATATCTATCCCCTGCAAAAATCTTTTCTGATAAGTTAGCAATTGATCTTGCTTGCACCCAAGAGCCCAGTTGTGGTAGATATTGGCACCCCCCTGTGATTCAGTCAGCTGTGGCCAGGTCGGCAGGGCCATGTGACAGGTTTTCCTCACAAATGGCTCTATGAGTGGTGCAGGTAACCTGAGGATTTTAGGGTACATTAATTCAAAACAATACAAGTTAATAGAATAAGGGAGAAAAGTGACTATTTTCATGCACAAGTTTACTCCTTGTAAACAAAAAACAAAGGTGCAATAACTTTGAAAAGATGGTGAATTTACTGAATTACTGAAGGCTTTCTCTTAGTGGAGCCTGAAGTGCAAGACGTGGAAGAGAGGCCCACACCTAGTCTTCTGCCTACGCTCAGCAACTCTCCCCACTAGGCACTGGTGACTCCCCGGAGGCAAGCACAGCTACAGCTGTACTCTAGCCCTGGCTTAGACCCTAAAGCAGTCTGGAAAAGCCACATTTATGTACTTTGGTATTATTCTCTGCAATTCTCATCATCTACACCAAGTCTTCTTATATATTGTCTCAGTTAGAAGCACTAAATCTATTTTCTGGAAAATAAACATAGGTATTAAAACAAAATATTCTGGTTTTTAAAATAAGCATAATGGCCATTGCAAAATGCCCTCCCTCCTGAGATTCCTGAGAATCAGTGCTATAAAACTGCATTGCTCTAATGATGGATAGAGCTCTTTTTAAAAGCTTTAGATGAATGACATGGAGTCTATAAGGAATTTTAATGACTGCGTTTTCTGAGTCTTAATACTGTACAAGGTAATTGAACTAATATGACACAGATCAATCAAGACTTTCCTTTTCTTTCCCCCTTATAAGTTCTTTTATTTTTCTCTTTTAAGGTTTATACCACTACTTCACTAAGTAATGAAAAATACATACATATTCATGATAATGCCAGAACTATTGACTTTCAGTTTTCAGAATCAACCTATTCATAAAACACACAGGAGATTTGCTTATTTTTCCAAAACTGAATATAAGAGTCTTTGTATGAAAGTACAACAGGCAGAATTTGAGAAACGGACATGGAGTGAGAGAAAGGATGGAGGTAAAGGTGATGCAATAATAAACCGTATTTACCCAGTGGAAGTGAAAGGATACTGAAGAAAGTTGATGGAACAAAATGCAGAGGTTTAAGTTTATCCAAGTTACAAAACTCACCAAAGAAGGGACAAAACAGTAGTGGGGGAAGGGAGAGTAAACTATTACAAGTAAACGAAATTCTCATATTTTACTGACAGAGAAGTAATAGGCAATATCCAGAGTAGATCCATCTAAATTTGATTTTACCTTTCATTGAACATAGCTTGGTAATAAAGATTAAAATGTAGATACTTTCCTAATGGCCTAATGTTTTCATAATACAATCGTGCCTATAATATGCTTTTGGGCTCTGATGCACTATGCCTACATTGAAATACTACAAGTTGGCATTCTACTGTTTACAGGACTTCCTTTCACAATTTTTTGGTTTTGTTTTTTTTTGTTTTTTAATCCTGTTTTACTGCTTCTTGTACCTCCACTGAGCATACTGATAAGAAATGAATGATACTTCCCTTGGGCCTAAAGATGGCTGAGGGCCTCGGGGGCTATGGAGGTCCTTGCATGTTGTTTTTGTTTGGTTTTCTTGTCCATCTCATTACCCTTCCCTTCCCACTCCTATGATGATGATTTCAGGGACAATGAAGCCACTTTTTCACAGCCATCATCATTTCCAAATGCAGAGATTATTTCTATCTTCTATCTTTGTTACTGGCTATCTTCTCTGTGAATACTGTGACTCATTCGCCCATTGCCATTTCTAAAAGTTTTCACTGCTGTACCTTACATTCTTCTATTTGTTATTCCTCTTCTTTCTTTTTTCTCTTCTGACTCTCCTCTTGCTTTTCTCAGTTTCTTGTAGAAAGGCTTATGATATATATGTATGTGTGTACACCTATGTATACACACACATATACGGATACATACATAAACACATATATCAATACATATGTACATATTGCCCATAATATATATATATATATATTTTTTGTGGTACGCGGGCCTCTCACTGTTGTGGCCTCTCCCGTTGCGGAGCACAGGCTCCGGACGCGCAGGCTCAGCGACCATGGCTCACGGGCCCAGCCGCTCCACGGCATGTGGGATCCTCCCGGACCGGGGCACGAACCCGTGTCCCCTGCATCGGCAGGCGGACTCTCAACCACTGCGCCACCAGGGAAGCCCCCCCCCATAATCTTTTATATACAGTAAATACAATGTGTGTCTTTCAATATCATTCCCAATCTTGTCATTTTCAGCTTTGTAATACTACTGCTGGATTATTAGAGTTAGTATCCTCACAGACAGAGACTTTGGACTGAAGTTTTAGAAATTATTGCCAGGTTTTGAACATCCGTGAGTATTTGCGAGTGCTAGGATGTTGGTTCAAAAAAAATATATATCCCCAAAGTGAGGGTCACCATTTTCTCTTCCAAAGAAAACATTGAGTATGTTTACCATGTAATGCAAACATTCTTGGGTAATCTACCAATAAAGCCTTTTATACTTGTTAACTAAAGATTGTTATTCTTCAACAAGGATAGGGACATTATAAATATACGTATATATACTTAAGAAAGACAGGGTTGTAGATCTACGATAAAAAGTGAGATCAGTACAGAAAAACGTAAGCTGATACATCTGGCAAAGAAAAGCTGTGGATATAGCTATTTCATGAAAGGGAGAAACTTGGCAAAATATTCAAAATGGGCTTTAATGTAATCATTTGACGAAATGTGTTGAGTGGTTCTGATGTCAGTTTTCAATGAGGTATACAGCTCTGGATACCACATTGCAGAACAGTGCTTTGTCTGGTAATGTGTAATAGTTGAAAATACACAGTAATATCATAGAAATGAGCTAATGATCATCTGAATGATTTCGGGGATGATTTTAAGTTGTATGCTCCTAGAAGGAAGAATTTGTTTAACTCGCTCTGGGATGATTAGCATTGTGACTGTGTGTGGCTTCAGTCCCTTACTGATGTTTTTAAATAAAAATCGTATCTAATATTAGAAATGCCACCTTTAAGATGATAGCAGGAAGTCCACCAGAACACTTCTGTGGGAGAAGAATGTCACCTGCCATATCAGTAAACAAAGGATGTTGCGGCCATCAAGCCAACAGCACTGCAGTCACCCCCAACTGTGCACCCTGAGGAGATTCAGGATGGAAAAACAGGATACTGGCCCCAGATAGTTAAGGTGCATATCAAAGGAATGATTTCAATGAGCCCAGATGCTTGCATCTTCCCCATATATAGAAAAGCACTAAATTCCTTAACCTGAGATGTCTGGTTTTCTTTAATTAACAGTAATCTTTTGATGTTCGGACTACCTGGTTTTTGTTGCAAAAACTCCTATATATCGTGGCTCCCCCTTTACCTCTTTGGATCAGTCCCTCAGAGCTATCTGAGAGGCTGCCTCCCAGACTTGGGTCCTTGGAAAGTCTTCCAAATAAAACAGAATTCTCAACTTTTAGGTTGTGCTTTTTTTTTTTTTTTTTTTAATTGACACTTCCTTAGGAAAGGATGCACAGTCATTTCTCATTGTGGCTTTAAGGGTCTTCAAAGCCAGGCAGTGCTGCTGCAATAAACTGAAGAAAACTAACAAGGACAGGCAAAGAAATAACTGGAGGAAATGTTTTGAGAGAAAAAGAGCAAATATAGCAATTATTTACTTGAAAGCAAATACTGAATGCTTAATCAGTGTGAAAAGAGAGCAAAAAAAAATTTTTTTTTAAAAATCTTGTCTCCTTTTTAGAACCCGAGGACAGAGTCTTTGGCCCGTCACGACGGGGGGTGGGGGGGCAGTGGCCAAGCAGTCTCAAGGGCCTCATCAGGCAATCTCTCTGTGCAAACTTGGCAAATGTGTTTGAAGTTTTCACATCACCACTTCCTCATTTAAACACAGGGAGACACTTTATCTTCCTCTGCGGGAATTTTGGTTGTTAGTTAATTTCCATAGAATGGCTGTATTCTAGGTCTTCATCCTCCCCTCTAACTACTTCCTTAACGCCATCTCTTAATTCTTCCTCCTCATAACAGTTATCTGCATTCTCCACTTCTTTCAAGCAATAACTCACCATTTAGTTACCTCCTGAAAACTTTCCTACCAAGCGCCATCACAAAGTAAGTCATATCATCAAAATGTGAGAATGATGAATTATACCAGATTAGTACATGTTTGCTTACATGTTGTCTTCGAATAGTCTATCATTTTTCAAATAAGTGCATCCTGCTTCCCCAGCTAGACAATAGGGCTCTTGAATGGAAGCACACTACATTTTATAAATATTCTTGAGCTACTACAGTTTTTGAAATGCTGGGCATTCTACAGGCACTACTGTGGATGCTCAATAAATTAATGTTATGTGGCAGCCTGGATGGGAGGGGAGTCTGGGGGAGAACGGATACATGTATACGTATGGCTGAGTCACTTTGCTGTGCATCTGAAACTATCACAACATTGTTAATCGACTATACTCCAATACAAAATAAAAAGTTAAAAAATATGTATATAAAAAAACATGATCTTATAGATTTATTTGGTCCATTTATATTGTCTGATATGTGTCTTTTAGCATATCCAGCGCCTAAAACTGGGCTCCACACCTAGAACAGTTCCTGGCACATTTATAAGTGATACATACATCTTTGTTGAAAGAAGAAATTAATTTGACTTATTATTTTAAGAAAGATTCTATTTTAACAGGGACATTCTCTTTTTCTTTTGCCTGCTCACCGTATCTTTTCCAGACAGATTTTAAGGATCTTTCTAAAATGAAATGTAACATAGGAAACAAACTTACGGTTACCAAAGGGAAAGGTGGGGAGGGATAAATTAGGAGGTTGGGATTAACATATACACACTACTATATGTAAAATAAACAAGTATCTGAAAAAGAATATTTATACATAACAATCTCTGTGCTGTACGTCTGAAACTAACACGACATTGTAAATCAACTATACTTCAATTCAAAAAATAAACTAAAATGTAGTTCATTCTACATTTTACCTATTAGAGCCAGACTTTTTTTTTTTTAGCTCTCAAGATATAATTTTTGTGCTGAGATTTGGACATGATTCTTGTCACTTGCCCTAAAGACTTTAGCACTCTGGACCAAAGCACATGACAATAATAGGTGAGGCTTCTTTTTTTCCATTGAAAGTATCTAAAACCATTTCTTTGTGGATGTGGCTCACAAGCCTTTGCTATGAAACACATAGCATTCCTTCTTACACATAAAATTTTTCAGACCCCCCTCATGAGAGCTTAGAAGGGGTATAATAGCAAATCAGAGTTGATACAACCTTGGGGTTTCCCTACACTAGATTCTAAAACTTTAACAAGCTTAAAAAATATCTGATTTCTCAAAACTCCCTCTGACTTGAAGACAGTATCAGTGGGAAAACAATTTATACTAAAAACACGAATAAATTCATTGTCCTTTACTTTTTATTAGAACATCTAACTGGGTTGTATAATATATAAAGTTGTGGTTTGGTTGGGTGACCCCTTTCCATCTTACTGGTTATTAGACTGGGATATCCACTTACCCCTCTGGATCCTAAGTAAATATTCTGGTTGCACACCGGAGACTGTTTACAGTGCATTTAGCCTGGTACCTATCGTGAAGTCATAAAGTTAAACCCACTTTGCAGCAATTATGAAATTTCAGTGATTAATTTCTGCTGTTGGGTTGGAAAGATTTGTTCAAATAAGATGTAAATTGTGCAGAACTAATAGTCTTCAGACAGACCTGGTTTATGTGGCAATCCTATCATCCAAAGGAGAAAGTGATGAAATAAATCAATAAATCCTGTAGTATTCACTAAGTCTTGGATTCACACACCCAACCAATGCTGGAAAAATGCATCAGAGATTGTAAGGAGATAGAAAACTAGCTAATCCCAACAGCATCCAAGGCCCAGAAGAAAAAGTGGTTTGCAAACCAAGGTCACATGGTAGAGAATGGCCAAGCCCGTGAAGACCAACATTCCTGGTTTCCAGGGCAGCGTTCTTTCACCGCCACAAAGTGCAGCCTCCTACAGAGGGAAGGCAAATTGCTCATCTCCATGCTACTGACAGCCTAGGATTCCAAATGTGTCTTCATCCCCATTATCACCTCCATCCCATCAACAGAGTATGACTTGCCCTCCTCTCTGGCTGTATAACCAGACATGCTCTCCTGAAAACCTACCACACTCCCAGGGCCAGGAGAATTCAGCCACAGCTGTCAGCCTCTTAGTCTTTGGTGACCATTAGCAGGATTCCCACACTGAGACTTAAGGTTAATTATATTCAGGAAGCCACTGCTAAAACATTCCCAAACGGGATGAAAGAAAAGTGGGATAACTTTGACATGAGAATTTGCCTGGTCTTCTTTGGAGAAACAATGTTACCATCGATATATTTTTTTTTTTTTCTTTTTTGCGGTATGCGGGCCTCTCACTGTTGTGGCCTCTCCCGTTGCGGAGCACAGGCTCCGGATGCGCAGGCCTATCGGCCATGGCTCACGGGCCCAGCCGCTCCGCGGCATATGGGATCCTCCCAGACCGGGGCACGAACCCGTATCCCCTGCATCGGCAGGTGGACTCTTAACCACTGCGCCACCAGGGAGGCCCTACCATCGATATTTTTAATTCAATAAGTACCCACTGAAAATTTAATGTATGACAGATCCTAGCCTGGTGAAACCCAACTATTCTAGGGCTCTACCAGCCTGTGACCACAACTGAGGACAGGCTTCCGCTGTAGCTCAAACACTGTGCGCTGGGCAGCTTTAGGACGTCTCCTCGATTCCTGATGCCCCAGCCTCTTTACTCTGTGTGGGAATCCCCGGGCGCCAGGCTGTAGACTCAGCACCATCCACTCTGCTACTCCATGCAGTATTGTCACGCCCCTCCTCTATCAACCACATCACCATACCACCCCCTTCGGAGACCCTACAGCAACTCCCCATCGCATTTAGAAGAGGATGCTCGAGTCTTTGGTCTGACCTCCGAGGCCGTGCTGTAAGCTGGCCCCGCCTTCCCACCTGACAACTCCCTCCAGGCCCCCTTGCCTGTTCAGCTCCAACCACGGTGGCCTGCTTGCTTCCACTCGCAAGGGGTACACCGATCACTGTCTCAGGCTCCCTGCATTACTGATGCCATCTGCCCAGTACATTTCCCCCAGGACTTCCTCTATCAAATAAATTCCTCTAATCTCAGCCCCCTAGCACAATCTAAATTAGCAGCCTGGTGGTACAGTGGTGAGGCTTCAGCCCTCTCAGTCAGTCTGTGGCCCGGGTTCCATTCCCTGGGTCATGTGTCAGCTACCCAGAAGTGGCCGTATTCTGTCCCCTCTCAGGTTCAGTCTCACTTGACACACAGGGTAGCATGAGCACTACAAAAAGAAGCGCCACAAAGGCTTTGCCCTCAGTTAGATTCAGTTGAGAGGTGACAGACACATACATAAATTACAGTAATGCATAAAGGCCCAGGGAGAGAGAAGAAAAAAGTGGCCCCAGAAAACACATCTACTGGCAGCGTGGTCAAGCAGGAAGCCCACAGAGGTCAGGGTTATATAGAACTCGATTCAAATCCTACCCCCATGGCTGGGTAACTCAGTGACCAAGGGCAAGTTATTCTCTCAACCGCTCTTCATCTGTCAAGATGAAGTTTACTGTTGGGAAAGTTCTCTTCTCTTCTCCCAACTCCCCAGTCATTCTCCGCTCCCCTGAATTAAGAATGTGCAGGCCAGTTCTCAAGAATAAAGCACAGACTATTCTCTCCCTGTGCCCTCAGAAACAGCTCAGAGAAGGATGTTTTTACAGGTGTTGCCTTTAAATACCTCCCCGTAAAGGAAAGATATTTTGGTGAGGTTTCTATGGGGGGTTCTTTGTTTATAATCTGGAAGAGTTCTGAAAAACAAACCATCTATCTGGTTTGAAAATGATTTACTCGGCTGCTGATTTAATAGCAGAAAAAGTATATTTGCACTACACAAGAGAAATTTCATGTTTGTAAGAATACGAAAATGTAAAATAAACAGTTCTTCATGTTTTATCTTTTGCACTCTTAGCAAAAAAAAAGCAGTTTCAGTCCAAAGAATTATCTGCCTGGCTAGGCCATGCTATCATTGGGAGGAGTGACGTTTGTCCTCTGTCAAGAAAGTGAAGTTATTAGTTTAAAATAAAAACTAAACTAACACAAAAACCAACATGGGAACAATCAAAGAAACACACTTGTGTTTCCAAAGGTACCTAAACCGACAGAGATCGCTTAAGCTTTGTGAACACAACCCTCAAGTGGACTCTTAGAGCTACCAGAATTACTACTTTGTGACCCTACTCAACTCACTCCCCTCTTCAAGCCAACTATTTCATATTTTCTTGTTATGGGTTGAATTGTGTCCTAAAAAAGATATGCTGAAGTCCTGACCCCAGTATCTCAAAAGGTGACTTTATTCAGAAATAGGGTCATTGTAGATGTAATTAATTAAGATGAGCTCATAGTGGTGTACAGTGGGCCCCTAATCCACACAATGTGACTGGTGTTCTTATAATAAAAAAGGAGAGACACACAAAGGAAAGACGTCATGTAACGACAGAGGATTGGAGAGAAGAACCTGCCAACTAAAAGCTCGCACCTTGCCATCTGCCTCTACAAGGATTAAATCATGAGCCGCTGCCCGTCAGCACCCTCTGAAAGGAGTTCAGCGTGGAGATCAGGAATGCAGCACTCTGTGCTCTGGGAAAAACTGGCAGAACAGGCCTTTAGATAGTTAGATATTTTCAGGAGAAGATTTTATGAGCCCAATTCTTGCATCTCCTCATATCGAGCAAAACACTAAAATCGTAAACAGTGACATCTCTCGTGACTGGCAGCCAGCCTCCGCTAACATGTGTGCTTGACTGCACGTGTCCCCCATTCACTAAAATCCTACACAACACTGACCTTCCCCTCTGCCTCTTTGGAGCAGTACCTCAGAGCTATCTGAAATGCTGTCTCCTGGGTTATAGTCCTCATTTTGCCCCAAACAAAACTTAACTCACAACTCTCACGTCGTACTTTTTTTTTTCAGTCAACAAATCTATTCACCAAAAAACACCAAGCCTTGCCAGCAAACCACCCAAGGCTAGGAAGAGGCAAGGAAGGACTCCCCTACAGGTTTCCGAGGGTGTATGTTCCTGCCGACACCTTGATTTCAGACTTCTAGCCTCCAGAACTAGGGGACCATAAGTTACTGTTGTTTTAAGCCACCTAATTGTGGTACTTGGTTATGGCAGCCCCAGGAAACGAATACACCTCCCTTTGTTCTTCAAACATCCATCATCCCCTCAACTTCTCGCCACCCATTAAAATCAGCTGATGCGTTTCAGTGAGAAAATAAAAGTAATAATAAAAGCTATCCACATCCTCCCTCCTACCCCAAATTACATGGGTGCTTTCCCTACTGCGTCAAGAAATGTATTTTCCCTGCTCCAAGCTAAGGCTGGCCTCCTCCCACCTGCTCTGCACACTGAGCATCACTTTCTCACCTACTCAAGGACTTTGGCAGTTATATCCATCTGCTCCTACATCATCAAAATTTTCCTCCCCAATGCATAATTCTATCATCAAACAGACATGTTTTCAATTACCCAAATGTGAAAGGAAGAAAGAAAAAAAAGAAGGAAGAGAGGGAGGGAGGGAGGGAGAAAAGAAAGCAGGAAAGATCCTCTTCTCGATCCCACATTTTCTCCCAATAATCACCCTCACTGCCATGTCTTACTCTCTTCTCTAGAGAAACACTCAGAATGGTTGTGTATCTTCACAGACTCTACCTCCTCAGCACCCATTATCCACTACTATAATTCCTTACAGGGTTAGAGAAGACCTCCACTTTGGGTCCCCCGACCTCATCCTACTTGATTTCTTGAGTATTTGCCATAACTGATCACTGGTTTTCTTCAGACATTCTTGTCCCTTGGCTTCTAGGGACACCACATCCTTTTGGTGTCTCTCCTCCCTCATTTCTTCTCAGTGTCCATTATTGGTTCCTCACTGTTGAGTTCTCAGGCTTCATACCTTATGGTATTTCATCTAATACCACACTTTAACTTCCATATTTAGTACTGAATAAGAATGGGAGTCAGTGAAAGGTTTTACTTTTATGAAATGCATAATATCTAGTGTTGAAATCATCAGTGGCTTTCTCATCCTTCTTAGAAATCTCACTGCTGGCAATGGGATTTTGAAGTCACAATGATCATTTTATTAGGCTTACATGACTGTCTCACTCTGCTGGAAGACATCCATAGGAATTGCCTGTTCTCAAGCCCAATTCCCTGTAATTGATTATGGTCCATCAGTTGAAGTTTGGTCCCCAGTGAGGTTTGAAAAACAGCATCATTTAGTAGAAAGTACTTTGACTTTAGAGCCATACTGAAGTCTCTGCTCAGCCATTTACAGCTAGAGCTCAGTTATTTCATCTAGAAAAAAGACAATGATCCGAACTTAAAGACATATTGAAAACATTTGAAAGACCATATGTAAAGCCTCCAGAATGTACTCAATAAAGGAAAGTCGTTAGCTGTTGTTTTCCATCATTTTCCAACTGCACAAGTGAAGGCAAGTGCATTTCTGCTCTATCTGTAGTGGTTCTGGTCTTGTTTCTGAGGCAATTGGAGCAGAGAGATGAATTAGGCACTTGAAGCTTGTGGATGTAGTCATAGCTCCTGAATCATCATTTTTAAAGGCTCCATCACCATTTTAGTGATGGTGATGATGACACAAAATGTAATAGATTGCCTGGTCAAATGTCAAACCACTGTATCTGGATACCGTGGCATTTTCTAAACCATATTTCTCGGACATATTTTTCCAGAAGCACAATGTGGAAGGACTATGTCTACCTTGCCCTCATGGACATGTTGACAATAATGCTAAATTCCACAAAAACACCTATGTAACTCCAAATCCTTCTGTCCTATCCAAAAAGGCAGATCACAGTGCCATTGAGACAATGGATGATAGTGTAAGGATAGTGTTTAATTTTTAAAAAAATACACCATCTGCAAAACTTACTACCACATTATTCATAAAAAAATCACCTTTATCTATCACTTATGGTCATTAGATCTTGGCCACATATCTATGGAGAACTGCTGCTATAAAGCAGCAGAGGACCTGGTAGCAGAAGAACCAGAACCCTGGAGGTCAATGGATAAGCAATAATGTATGAAATATATCAAGAAAATAGAGATAGACTACGAGTGTTTAAGCACCAGTAATCTGATCTGAGGGCTATGTGCAGATGTCCTTCATAACGCAAATTAATGGCTTCATGAACTGGCATCCAAGAACAGTCCTGATGCAAATAATTTATGCCAAGAGAAAAAAATCACCACTTACTCATAAATTCACCATAACTGTCAACCTGATGAACAGCCATAACCATCACAACACACTCACTCACATGCACAAACACACACACACACACACACACACACGCACAGCATTTTGAAGCTGCTGAACCCAGATAACTGGATGGAATCAGACATTTTTCCCTGTTTCTTTCAGATACTACAGTTCATTGGGTGAATTTGGCAACGCAAGAAATGATTAGCACTTTGATTATACAACCTTAATATTGGCTGGCAAAAGAAGAAGAAAAGTAATAGTATTTATGTGATTGTCAAAGACGCATGCCTTGTTGTTACAGAAAGAAGAGAATTCAAAACAATTTTCTGTGTCTCTATGGTCATTTTCTACATGAAATCATCAGGTAAAACTGAACATCAGAGACATGAATACACAGAAAATCCTAGCCTTAAGCTATCTGATTTGAATCTTTGCTTGCTTTCAATTTTAACCTAATCCAAACCCTAAGGGATCAGTTCTTATCTCATAAGGATGACTGTTTAGCATATTATTTGTCACCACCCTCTGTACACATAACTCCCTATTTCATTTAAAGATACAAGGTACAATTTTACCATGGATCCAAATTGGAAATCAGACTCCCAAATGGGATATATTTTCCTTCATGCTGGTGCAAGATTCCCATTATGCTAATGGTACCTAGGGTGCACTTTAGGAAAGAATACAACCCTAAATGTTCATTTATGAAAGCTTTCTTTTCTGAAAAGGAGAGGTTATTTTAATGATATGCATTTTTTGTACATAGAAAGCATTAAACATCATCATCGGTAACTGTTCCATCATTTTCACAAAATAGTTAAATCACTTTTGCTTCTGGCAGTCTGGATTAAATAAAACTGTCACTATTGCAATGATACTGCCCTGTTGGCTGCACAGTGTTTGTATGCTCATTCCTTAGGGATTTGTAAAGAATTTCTGATATATTTGAACATTCGAAACATTTGGGATGCACATAGTACTTTTTTAAAAATTTGTTTCAACTTCATGTCTTGACCTTTTCTTGTCTCAACTCATGTCTTTCTAAAATCAGAAATGTATTTATTTGATGAAATGAGCCCTAAGCATGTTTTAATAATTTTCAATAACTCCATAAGGGTAACATCTGGCTGTTTACATCAAACAGCAAAATCTGGTATTCATAAGAGTTTATAAATAATATATATTTGAGATCAGATGAATTCTCTGTCTGTGAAGTTTTCACTCTGCCACCTACAGTGAATATATAAACGTGAAAAGTTATTTAACATTCTCTAACCATGAATAAGTAAATTCTTACTATTTAATGCCAGAATGTAGGTTTCCAAATTAATTTCCACTTTGCATTGCAATTCTCTGGAATTCCACCTCTATTATACTAATGAGTATATTTTTGTACTAAATGGGGTCCCCTCATAACTAAAATTACATCCCAGGGTTAAGTACGAATATAACCCACAAAAACACAGAATCGTTGGTTAGTGGTCTAAAACAATTACTTCATTTTCTAAACATCACTACCTTATTTCTGGAAGTGTTTTACCCCTCTTGGAGAAGAAGTTCAACAGGTGTTAATCAAACTCATTTGGATCAACGCTCTTTATCCTTTTTCCTCTAAGTCTACTTGTGTTGAACATCTTTTATGGACATTCCATTGTGCAGGTATATTAATTAAAGCCAGGTGGTAAATGGGTATATATTTATATCCTTTCAGTAATTGCAAGAGTGAAAAGTTTGACTCAGACCCTTCTAACCGAAACTGCTGAAGGCTTCCTACAATGATCGATGCCACGTGAGTTACATGAAACCCCCCACCATGACACTCTGACCAGCCTTGTCCCCATCATCGTCGTCTTCCCTCTCATTCCTGGAACCTGCTTTACCTCCATCTGGCTGCTCTCACTCAGGCAGAAGGAAGAAAATCTATTAAACCAATTTCTCTAATGTGAGCATGGGGTATCCCTCCCCCGAAACCTGTTTCCCAGAGATAGAATGTGATCAGCAAATATTTGTTGAATGTGCACACACGGGGGTAATACTATCAATCTCACAAGCTGTTGTGTGCATTACACGAGGTACTACATTTGAAGCATTTAGACTAGTGCCTGGTACGCATTGAACACTTTCTACATGATGCCAATTATTAGGATCATCATGGTCAGTAGACCTTTGGGGGCTAATGTGCCCAATGAGTGCATGTCTCACTCCTTAGCAGAGATGCAAACTTTGGAAAGGAGTGGATTACACTCTAAAGTAGAACCACTTGCTCTTCTGAAAAGCTGACCATTCTCCATTTGGTCTTTGACAGGTGCAAGCACAGGTGCCCGGAGAAAGTATACTCTCCCAGGCTGGAGATGGGAGGAGAGAGAAGACCGCAGAGACCCAGGGTAAGAATGGGAGCAACTTAGCAACACGTTCCCACCTGTGCTCTGAACTCCTTGCACTTATTTCTCAATAGTTTTTTTTTAATGAAATATAGTTGATATATAATGTCATGTCAGTTTCAGGTGCATTATATAGTCAGTTGACATTTGCATACATTATGACATGATCATCACGATAAGTCTCATAACCATCTGTCCCCCTACAAAAGTTATGACAACATTATTGACCCTATTCCTTATCCTGTTTATTACATGTTGTGGCTTATTCTTTTTAGAACTGGAGATTTGTATATCTTAATCCCATTCACTTATTTCCCCTCCCACCCACCTCCCCTCTGGGAACCACCCACTTGTTCTTTCTATGAGTCTGTTGTCACTTCATTTTGTTTGTATGGTTTTTAAGATTCCACACGTAAGTGAGTCATAAGGTATTTGTGGACAATGTGGATGGATCTAGAGAGCATTATGCTAAGTGAAGTAAGTCAGAAAGAGAGTCAATAGTTCCTAACGCTTTCTTCCTCTCTTCCAGAATCAAATGCTGCAGAACTTCAGAGATCAGTCTCTTGCCCTCCACTGACCCCCAGATATCAACAGTAACCGTGGATTTAAATGTCACTGTCATGCTTGTGATCCCCAAATGTATGTCTCCAGCATTGATAGCTATTATCTGAGCTCCGAACAAGCATACAAGCATATCCAGCTACCTATTTTGCATCTGTGCTTGACTTTCTCACAGAAATTTTAAAATTAATGTGTCCAAATGGAGTTTTAAATTTTTCCTCAAGCTTGTCTTGCCCTTAAGTCCTTCTTATTACAGGAAATGAAGCTATCACCCATTCAGGTCCTCAAGACAGAAACCTGGAAGCTATCATTGATGCTTCTGTAATCATTACCCACATCTCATCTTTCAGCAAATCCCAGCAACTCCACCACCAAAACATATCTTTTTTTTTTAAATTATTTATGGCTGTGTTGGGTCTTTGTTTCTGTGTGAGGGCCTTCTCTAGTTGTGGCAAGCGGGGGCCACTCTTCATCGCAGTGCGCGGGCCTCTCACTATTGCGGCCTCTCTTGTTGCGGAGCACAGGCTCCAGACACGCAGGCTCAGTAATTGTGGCTCACGGGCCCAGTTACTCCACGGCATGTGGGATCTTCCCAGACCAGGGCTCGAATCTGTGTTCCCTGCATTGGCAGGCAGACTCTCAACCACCGTGCCACCAGGGAAGCCCCAAAACATATCTTGAATCAACTTTCTTCATTCGGTCCTAGCTGTAATCACCTGAGTTCCCACCATCACCTCTCACCAGGGTTACCATATTGGTTTCCTCTCCAACTCTCTCTAATCCACTATTCAAACAGTAGCAAAATTCATCTTCCTAGTAAATTGCAGAAGTTTGGTCCCAGAACTCAATTTCGTTGACTGAGCGAAAGTAAAAACCAGGGAATAAAATTATTCTACAGTCATCTCCTATTGTTTCTAATAACTGGGACCTGTCTTCCCGCTGACAGTCCAGTCTAGCAGTGGTACCAGTTAGGAGTGAGAGTCAAAAAGACCTTGGAGAAGGCTAGATGATGGCTCTGACAAATAGCTCAAATTGTGACCCGCATAGATACGTGCCCGTTACACTATCCAAAGTATAATGACGTATGTCTAGACTATTTACTGAAAGAGGCAGAATTTAATCCCATCCAAGCACTGGACTTTCACTGGAGTCAAACGTGCTCAGCCATCAGCAGCACTCTTGTGTTGGATGATTGTGTGCTTTAGGTAACCCAGAGCTGGGAAACATGCTTCAAGTGTCTCTGTGCACAATCTAGGGGGACAGGATTAAGTGAAGAGATCACACCACAGTCATGCAAACCAAACTTAAAGTATAGACCCTCCCTGAATCTCCTTCACACACACAGCAATGCTTTGCCCTGAGAAATCAAGTGATACCACAGGGCCCGGGTGGCAGACCTGACATGCTTCTATAACTGCACCTTTGCTTCCATTCATGGACATGCTTGCTGCAGAATTCACCTTGATGCACACGTAAAAGTCATTTTCATCAGCTTCTAAAAGCAGGATGCAAAGTGTCACTAACTTTCGCACTGCAAACTCAACTATCTGTTTTAGGGGAAATTTCTTACCCATTTCTGAATGGCCATCAAACCAATGGGTAGAGTAGTATACAAGTTGAGTACTCGGCTTCCTGCACATCTGGTGACACAGGACAGGGGAGCTCTGCCTGGGATTCAGGCCAATGCCAGAGCAGTAGAATATGCATGTCTTACCTACGAGGCTTTTGCTCAGTTTTGGTTACTCCCCTTCATGGAATAATCCTTCCCTATAGCCTTACTCTTCCTGAAAATGCTTCGTCAGCTCTACCTTTGCTGCACTCCAGAGAAACTCAAGGGACCTCTCATCCATTTCCTAAATCATTAAGAAGGCTGAAGACAAGTCTCAGCTCCTTGCTTGGGGAAGGAACAGGGAATGCTTGAGCACCTAAAGAAGAATCAGGAAGAGAGAGGGATGGCAGGACCGTGCAGTCCATCTATTTTACATATTTATTCTGTTTTATTTATTCATTAAAACACAAATATTTTCCCCCATTACTATTATGAACTAAATGTTTGTGTATCTCCCAAATTCATATGTTGAAGCCCTAACTCCCAGTGTGATGGTATTTGGAGGTAGGGTCTCTGAGAGGTACTTAGGTTTAAATGAAGTCATGAAGGTGGGGCCCTCATGATGGGATTAGTGTCCTTATAAGAAGAGACACCAGAGCCCATTGTCTCTATCTCTCTCACTATCTCTGTCTCTGTCTCTCTCTTTCTCTCTCCATCAGGTGAGGACATAGAAGGATGGAGGCCATCTGCAAAGCAGGAAGAAGGACCACACCAAGAATCAAATCTGCCAGCACTGTGATCTTGGACTTCCAGCCTCCAGAACTGTGAGAAATAAGTATCTATCTTTTAAACCACCCAGCTTGTTATAACAGCACAAGCGTAGACAGTATGTTACAAGATTTATCACATAATTATTAACAGCATTTTAAAATTCTGCTGAGAATATGACTATATTGTGCTATTTACTTAATCATTTTCCTTTGAGGGAATACATGTGCCGTTTCTAATTTCTCACAAGTATAAGTAACTCGTGATGGTCACTCTTGTACATAAAGCCCTTCTCATTTTTAGTAATGTTTCCTTTGAATTCATTCCCAGAATCTGAATTTCTAGATCAAAATGTGAGACCTTTAAATCATATTGCCACATATATACAATGGAATATTACTCAGCCATAAAGAGGAATGAAATTGAGTTATTTGTAATGAGGTGGATGGACCTAGAGTCTGTCATACAGAGTGAAGTAAGTCAGAATGAGAAAAATACAGTATGCTAATGCACATATATGGAATCTAAAAAACGGTACTGATGAACCCAGTGTCAGGGCAGTAATAAAGATGCAGACTTAGAGAACGGACTTGACACAAGGTGGGGAAGGGGAAGCTGGGATGAAGTGAAAGAGTAGCACTGACATATATACACTACCAACTGTAAAATGGATGGCTAGTGGGAAGCAGCTGCATAGCACAAGGAGATCAGCTCGTGATGCTTTACAATGACCTAGAGGGGTGGGATAGGGAGGGTGGGAGGGAGGCTTAAGAGGGAAGGGATATGGGGATATATGTATACTTATAGCTGATTCACTTTATTGTACAACAGAAACTAACCCAACAATGTAAAACAATTACACTCCAGTGAAGGTATTAAAAAATAAAAAATAAAAAAAATAAAAACAATCAACTGATCAACAAATAAATAAATAAATAAATAAATCATATTGCCAAATTTTTTCCCAAAAGTTGCAAGAATGCATCCTTTCATCATCAGTGTAACAAATGGTCTTTCCATCCACCACCCTTCCCATTATTGTCTTCAAATTTTTAAAAGTAATATGATAGATGAAGTGTTACTTAACTTATGAATATTTCCTTAATTATCAGTAAACATGAACTTTCTTTAGAGTTTAACTTACAATAACCCACAGCTGTATTTTTATGAGCATTTGTTTGGAAAAAAAATCAATGCACAATCTAATCAATACGATAAAAGTGTATTCACTCAGAATTATGGAAACACTACTCCAGGGTACAGGGAAGCCTTCTTGGAAGAGGATACACTTGAGGGGTTAAGAGTTAGGCAGATGAAAAGAGTCAGGGCGTAGCAGGAGGAGTATATGGCCATTCAGGTCACAGGGAAAGGAACAGGTTAAGACACAGAAGCTATAAATGGGGTAGTTGTGGGTGAGAAACTGCAAGTGATCAGTATTGCTGGAGCAGAGGCAGAAAAGGCTAGAGAGCCTGGCAAAGGCTGGATCAGGGAAAGACAGGTTAAAATTTTTTAATGGTACATGATTTTCCTCCCGGTGGAGCTTTGCTTTTCCATCTGCCTGGACTGCACTTCCAAGCTTTATTCTCCTAACAAATTCTTCTTCCTCCCCTCATGCCCAACTCACATCTCCTCCTGGGTGAAGTGCATCCTAACCTTCTGTTCAGCACTTGTCTGATTCTATCAGGCACTTAGTCAACTCCCCTTCTGGGCTCTTGGGACACACATGGCATTATAATACGCATTGAAATTATCTGTTTAAATTTCCAAAATATACACCTCATAAAAATTAATTAATATAAGCTTACTGGTTCAAAAGAAATCTGAAATACAGTGCATTGGAAGACGTTTTCTACTTTAAAGGCAACGCCTTTATTTAAAGACTATAGTAGTCTTTGGCTTCCTCCAAGAAATTATCAATAACTAGTAATGCATCATTTGATTTGGTCATTCTCTGATACACTATGATAACACTAGGTTTTACCTTAGTTTCACTGGCTTAATGTAATACATAAATATTGGAAGACAGAAACTTTATTTGGGTTTAGAACACAGCTGAGGGAAGACTGTCTTTGTATTTATTACATCCTAAATTTTTTGAAAATTAATACTAGTAACTTTAGAGTGGTTCTATCCAATAGGAATTTCTGAAGTGGTAGGAACTGTCTGTATCTGTGGTACCCATCACAGTAGTGATGTGCCTATTGAGCACTTGAAATGTGGAACCGAATTTTTTTTTCGTTACGTGGGCCTCTCACTGTTGTGGCCTCTCCCGTTGCAGAGCACAGGCTCCGGACGCGCAGGCTCAGCGGCCATGGCTCACGGGCCCAGCCGCTCCGCGGCATGTGGAATCCTCCCAGACCGGGGCATGAACCCACGTTCCCTGCATCAGCAGGCAGACTCTCAACCACTGCACCACCAGGGAAGCCCAATCTGATAGCTTTTGATCAGAGTGATGACATTACCACATTTGGTCTTTGGAGAGATTCATGTTGGCAATGTTGTGAGGTTGAACTTGGCGGGTGGGGGAGGGGAGGAGCAGCACTGAAGTGACCAGCATTAAAATATGTACACAGTAATCTAGGCATACACTAATGAGTCTCAAGTGTAACAAAGGGATTGAAAAATAGTTCATAGGTTAAAAAAAAAAAACTTCTAAGAAAGCCATTAAGGAACATTTGCTGTATAACTTGTAAATCACTACTATTATCATTCTTTCCTGTGATACTTTTTCCCCCCTCAGTTCTCTAATCATGTGATCATACAGTCTTAGGTTATGCCAGAAGCTTTCAACTAATGCCAGAAAATGAGCCCTTTCTCATTAGAATCCTAAGAGGAGAACTATGAGGCCATTCAGTTTCCTCCGAATGGGTTTGTTCTCATCCTAAAGTTGTCCCAAGATACCAGTTAAAGAGTAGTCTCAAGAAAAAATAGATCAAAACACATTTGGTTATTTTATTATATTTGCAAGCCATTGCATTTTAAAAGTGTAGGTTAGATTATACTAAGAAGACTTTTGCATCTGCAAAAAAAAAAAAAGTCTCCATCAGTTCACTGCCTGATGAGAACAGATCTTTCCAGAAGCTTGTGCTTCCATCTGGAGCCCTTTGAATGAACTTCAATCAAACCAATTTTTTTTCTAACTTGCTCCCCAAGGTATACAACAGGGGATTTTTTTAAAGTGAAGTATAATATGCATACATAAAAGTGTACGTATGACAACCATACAGCTTGCTGAAGTTTTCTAAGCTGAACACACCTGCGTCACAGCACCCAGATCAAGAAACAGAGCGTGACCGTAGGGCCAAACCCTCCTCATGCTTTCATACAGTCCCCACCTTCCCCTCCAAGGAAAACTACCCCCTTGACCATGTTAGTTTTACCCATCTTTGCACAGTCAATGGAATCGAACAATATGGAATTTTAAATAAGACTTCTTTCACTCTATAGTTTGTGAAATTCACCCATTTTGCTCCCTAGAGTTGTAGGCCACTTATTCTCATTGCTGTACAGTATTTCATTGTGCAAATATGCCATTATTTTATTAGTGCATTGATGAATAGTGGATGTTAGCAAACCATGGCCCTCTAGCCAGCTGCCTATTTTTGTAAATAAAGCTTTATTAGATCCCAGCCTTGTCCATTCATGTACATATCGTCTATGGCTGCTTTCGTCCTACAATGGCAGAGTTCAAGGAGTTGCAACAGAAACTCCTATACCTAAAATATGGCCCATAAACCTAAAATATTTACCATCTGGCTCTTCACAGAAAAAGTCTACCGGCCCCTACTTAGAGTGTTCTATTGTGTGACTATGCCACATTCTTTCAGTATTTCCGGTTTTGAACTATTACAAATATTGCATCTATGAAGATTCTAGCTCACGGCTTTTGGTGGGCATGTGTAGGGTGGAATTACTGTGTCACAGGGTATGCATGTGTTTGGCTTTAGCAGACACGACACTGCCAAAAAGCTTTCCAAAGTGCTTTTACCAATTTACCCACCCACTAGTAATACATAAGTTCCAGTTTCTCCCATTCTAGGTCCACCCACTGGCAACATATAAGTTCCAGTGTCTTTGCCTATACTTTGCAGCTTCCATCTTCTTAATTTTATCCATCTAGTGGGTGTGCAGTGATATCTCATTGTGCGCTTAATTTGCATTTCACTGGTTACTAATGAAGTTCAGCTTCTCTTCTAATGTTTATTGGCTATTAGGATATCCTCTTTTGTGAAATTTATATTCAAATTGTGATCATTTTTTTGATGGCCTGATCGCCCTTTTTCTCATTTATTTGGAGGCATTCTTTTCACATCCTAGATATGAATCCTTTGTTGGACACATGCGTTGTGAAGACCTCTCCCACTCTGTGGTTTGCCTTTCACTCTCTTAATGGTATATTAGTGTTTTTCATGTTTAAGAAGTATTTTCCTATTCTAAAGGCAAGAAGTTGTTTTCCTCTGAAAAGCCTGATAGTTTACTTCCCACATTTATACTTTTAATCCATCTGGAACTGATTCCATGTGTGTGACATGAGGTAGAGACCCAGATACATTTTTTTCCATATGGATATCCAATTAACTCAGCAAAATAAAATCTACTTGTCAATTTGCATGCACACACACACATACAAATCTACCAACATTTCAACTAGGAATACATTGAATTACAGATAAATTTGGGGAGGGCAGATATCTTTATAATTACAGAGAGCATGTTAAGCTACTTTGACTAAAACCAAGGAAGCCTGTATCTATTCAATTTTTATTCATTCATTCACTCAGAAAATATTTATAGAGTATCTATTAGTTACATGGCAAGTTGGAAGTTTCAGAGGTTTGCAAAAAATTAAGAAAATTGAGAATAGTCACAATAGAACACCTAGGAGAAATGAGTAGGGAAGATGAGAATTTTCTCAGGGCAGTATTGAGGTACCAATAGAAGTAGGACACCATGTGATTACAGTGATCAAAACCTAAATAGTGTATCTTTGGTGCTCAGTTATGAAGATAGGCTCATCCTGGGTAGGAGTTTTGCCAGCAAAATGCTACCGTAAACAAAAGAGTAAGGGATTGGAGGATACTAGCTAAAAAGTGGTTGAAATTGTAGACCATGAAGTCCAACCTGGATGGGAAATGAAGGCATGAGTGATACACATAGAGACAATAGGGTGCAGGAGGTCTTGAGGCCTGAGAATGGGTGAGTGGGTGTAGCTAAACGAAATAGCTGGAGTGGCCTGAAAGAGGGATGTTTGAAATTGATTTCCATGGTGTGCAGTTCCCGGAAATGGCACATCCCAAAGTCTGGAAATGGAGTTAAAGCAAAGGTAACTAAAGATGAACAGGCCAAGGGTAGGAGAAGCTAGGAGATGGAGTTGGCAGTGACTCAGAATGCTGCAAAGACCCAGGGCGGGGAGCAAGATGGTGAGGCAGATGCACACACATTAAACAAATAGAGGAAGTGACCTACAGATTGAGAGATGGCGGTGGGGCATAAGGAAGGGCGGGGCTCAGAGCAGCGGTTTCCCAGGAGGGTTGAGGAGTGATCATCTGCTGGAGGATGGGGAGGTGAGGGGCCCCCGGCACCCCCTTGACACTGCCACATGTAGGACGAGCAGCCCTGAGCAGAGAGAGAGGGGGCACTTCCTGCAGGAGTGAGCCGAGGCTCAGCTATGGGAAAGAGAGAACAAGAGCATAAAGGCTGTGAGGGATTGTGTTCCCCATTGGAAAAACGTTCCAGGGGATGCAGAAGAAAGACTGTTAAGGAAGACGGGAAGAGGCTAGCGCATAATCAGAACCACCCATGGCCTTGAACAAAATAAGTCCGTGCTCATCACTTTGCCCTAATGTTCCGGTTAGAATTGGTTCTGAAGCTGTTCTGCTGACACTCACATCTGCTTCACAGTTTACAACGGGAACCCCCTTTATTTTATTTGAACCTCTAAATAAGACATAAGCGTAAAACCCAGATAGAACATTTTTGAAATACTATAAATCGCATTTTTCAATATTTGCACCTTGTGAAAAAGAACCAGTTTACAGGTGATGTTTATGATACCCACATAAACAGAAGTCATTATGACCTTTGGACTCTCTCAGTTCTCATGCACCTGTTTTATTCTGCTATATATAAGCCATTTGCTTTTTCACAGCTATATTTTAAAGAAAATCCATAAATTGGTGTGTCTACTTAAAAGTAGTTTTTCCAGTAATGATCCTAACTGCTGGGTTTCCTTGGACGTCCTTAAGGAGTGCCAAGTCTCTGAGAAGTCATTCAGAGACCTGTTGTTACTTTGAACCACACATTTAAAATAATTGAAGAAGTAGGAATTAGGACTTTTCAGAGTCCTTTATATATTAAGGATTAGATTTTCCCTGAGAAAATTAAAAGAAACTAAAACTATCTTGCATAGAAGAATAAGTTTGACGGTGACTCAGAAAGGAAGTAAAGTTAAACAAATCAAATTTTATCAGCCATGAGAAAGATCTGTAACAGCCTCATGTGTATCTTTGTGCTTGCTTTTTCTTGTTACAGGGCTAACCCTTCCCTTTTCCTTAATATACCGTAAGAATAATAATAGTGTTTAGAAGGCTTTCTTTCTTCCTAAAAATGGAGAGAGAAAACTCAGAGTTCACAATGAGAGATTTCCAGGCTTATCACTACTATCTTCATTAAAAAAATCAATCAATCAATACATTTGTGACATACATTCTTTGGTATGGTCCTGGGTTTTCTATATTATGAAACAGAAGGAGTGCAGAAAGTTTTTCTTTTCTTTTGGTTTTCGACATTGGCTATAAAGTCAGGAAAAGCAACACAAGCATCTATTATGTGAGGCACAATTATCTGTGCCACATATTAGCTTTGTATTTTTTTCCCCTTCACTGAAAAAAATAACAAACTCTGCATGCTGGTGGGTGTGCCCACTACGCTCGAGTGGGAGGAGGGGCCGCGGGGGAGAGAATGAGCTTTCCTTAGTTACCCTCTTTTTTGTTTTCCTACAGGCTGGTCTTGACTATTACTGCTTTCTTTGTGCATTATCTTTGGGTGAAATAATCCTCTGGAAAAATGAAGGGTAGCTTGACCTCTCATTTGTCTCTGTCCGGAGTCCACTGTCACCAAACTGATGAAATGTACAGAGAAGGGTCCATCAGCAGAGCCCCGTTAATTCTAAGTTCGCTGTCTGACTTCTTTTGTTTGGGGAGTATAGACTTTCTTTCTGTTAAGTGAACAAATTATTTTCTTTCGGTCCGGCTCAGGCTATGGAATGATTAATGCCCCTGAAGAGTAAATTAGACTCTGATGACTGTGGTAACACAGAAGTTTGAAAGTCAACGGAGTTGTTAAAATTAGACTTTCTTTCGAAATGTCATTTTGTGTGCCAGAGCAAACTGCTCATGACAGCTCTGAGAAACAGAACTGGATTGATAAGTGTCCAGTTAGATCTATCCAGATCGAGGGGAAAAGCTAGCTCTGACATGGACAAACCAGACAGCTAGGTCACGGAGACAATCAAAGCCGGCCTTTGATTGGAATGCATGAAGCATACTTTGGCAGCAATTTGAATTTTTTCTGACGTCCACTTTGCTTTTCTCCAAAGGCATTTTGTGTGTTGATAACCTACATCATTTCCCAATATTTTCCTTCCCCTTAGACTGTAAACCATGAACAGCTGTGAGCTCACACAGACAATAGAGGAAATTAAACGTGCAAAAGTATTTGTTGTCTCAGAATACGTTCATCAGAACTTTCTTTCTTAGGCGACATTTGATAACAGTGGAGATTGTGCTGAAATGGTTGAGGGAAGAATCTAGCAGTTGGTGTTGATCCTGATAAGGAACATGGAACTAACAAGCTGTTGCCAGCCAGAAGAATTCGGGAGGGGCCAAAAGGAGGGAGGAGACGCCAGCCCATAGTATGTCCTGCCAACCTCCCAGAAACCTTCTCACTTGAATCCCTCTTTTTTTTTTTTTTTTTTTTTTTGCGGTATGCGGGCCTCTCACTGTTGTGGCCTCTCCCGTTGCGGAGCACAGGCTCCGGACGTGCAGGCTCAGCGGCCATGGCTCACGGACCCAACCGCTCCGCGGCATGTGGGATCTTCCCGGACCGGGGCATGAACCCGTGTCCCCCGCATCGGCAGGCGGACTCTCAACCACTGCGCCACCAGGGAAGCCCCCCTTGAATCCCTCTTGGCTAAGAGATGCACGCACCACCAGGAAGGACCCTGAGTCAGACCAAATATGGGCACAAGCAAGATGATCGGCCAGAAACAACCCAGAAACTAACCCCATTACCATAAACCCTGAGACTGTGAGTCACATGGCAGAGCAGTCCTCCTGGGTTCCCTCACCTGCTGCTCTCCACCTGGGCGCCTCTTTCCAATAAAGTCTTTTGCTTTGTCAGCACATGTGTCTCCTCGGACAATTCATTTCTGAGTGTTAGACAAGAGTCCACTCTCGGGTCCTGGAAGGGGCCTCCCTTCCTACAACATGTCCACACCAAATGACAACAGTGGCTAGACTGTGGTAGATTTTTAATTTTTATGTATTTTTAAATTGTACAACACAGTTAACAACATAACCAGCACCGATTACTTTGTAGATTATGATTGAGGAGGGGCCAGTCACCACATACTGACATTGAACAGAACCCTGTGGGGCTCCCGGGTACAAATCCTTTCCGTGTCCCTGTTTCTTCTTTGTAGGAAATAGGCTTCATTTCGCCTCCTAGACCTTCCTGAATAACAAAGAGCAGATTCAAACAGTTGCTAATCAGGGAAGGGAGGGAATGCAGAAACCAAGGAGGAGCAGTCAAGGAACAATAGTGCAGCAATTAGAGCAGGATCCTGGGTCCTCTGCAAGGCATATACATAACGATATCTTTGAGTTCTTGTGCAGGAACTAAGGCCTCCACCCAGGACTGAAACTTCAGGCTGAGCACAACATTCCAGGAGCACCACCCAGCCACCTCACCAGCAACCTATCAGAAGAAAGCCACACACCCTGCAGCACTCACTGCAAAACTTGCCTATAAAAACTTCTTCCTGAAAACCATCAGGGAGTTCCAGGTTTTTGAGCATGAGCCACCTGTTCTCCTTGCTTGGCCCTGCAATAGACCCGGCTCTGCTCTGAACTCCAATGCTTCCATTTGTTTGGCCTCACTGTTGTGTTTGCTAATACTTTTTCACCTGCAAAATTGAGAAACAAACATGTCATTGAATTGTGAAGACTGAATAAGGTTAAGCGTGTTCATAAGATAAATAATTATTCAGTAGTATTTTAGGGAGTCTTGGGGAAGCAGATGGAAGTGGAAAAGGGACGAGCTGAGAGAGAAGGACAAAGGGCCAGAGAAGAGAAGGATATAGCTTGGAATCTGATTATAGTGAGTGTGGGACATGGGAAAGTTAGACGGGAGAAGGGCTGGAGAGTTTCCTCCAGGTGACGCTGCCATATTTCCTGTTGCCACATTCCCTGAGGACCACAGAACTCTTCTAATTTCTTATTACAGGGGCCAGTGAATTCAGTGACTGCCCACAGTCATATCTTTCAGCATGCCCTCTGGTCACTGAAGTCCACCCATCCATTATCCATTCAATGACAAGCTCATGAAAGTCAGAGAGCACCCCAGCCCTTGCCTTGCCCCTCCCCTGTGTCCCTCATTCCTTCATCATCTGTAGATTTCTATATTTGTGCCTTCAACCTCAATCTGCACATCCATGGACTTAGACATGCCTCCCCTCATCTGTCTCCTTTTTTTTTTTTTTTTTTTTTTTTTTTTTGCAGTATGTGGGCCTCTCACTGTTGTGGCCTCTCCTGTTGTGGAGCACAGGCTCCGGACGCACAGGCTCAGCGGCCATGGCTCATGGGCCCAGACGCTCCGTGGCATGTGGGATCTTCCTGGACCGGGGCACGAACCCGTGTCCCCTGCATCAGCAGGCGGACTCTCAACCACTTCGCCACCAGGGGAGCCCTCATCTGTCTTCTTGAGTAAGGATTCTCCACATCCTACTCATGGCATGTCACCCTGGGCAGTGCCATCACTCACATCCCCTCCAACAAACCAGAGTGCCATCTGGGCAACACTGGCTTAAATAACACTCTAGCACTTGAAACAGATTAAAATTCCCATTTGTCTGTTACTTTAAAATATGAAGGTTTTCTCTACATTGCATCTCCTTATTTTGATAGAGTACTTAGATACAGCCAGAGTTGTTATTAAAAGTCTTACAGAAGCAGTTTAATAATTACTATTTTTGGTAGCATGTGAAAGAAAAGGAAAATGAGACATGAAATATAAAATCCATACAAATACATTTGCTCTATAGTTTACTTTCCCTGGATTATTACTAGCTACGATGTCTCTTACCTAAGTTCTTTCACAAACCCATTTATGAATAATAACAGACAATTTTAATATTCTGAATACATGTTCGTTCATGCCTTCATCTTCTTGAAGATATATTTTTTAACTTTGGTTTCAGCATGCATTTATGACAGTATGTATGACAGTGACTCTACTGCCAAGTACAAGATTTACAATAACTCTAAATTTAAAAATATCTTAAAAGTGTATTGATTGTTTTCAAACGTGGAAAGAAATTTTTACATTAACTTGAGGAAAATAAATTTAGTTGATTTAAAACTTTAAAATGAGAATAAAAACAAAAATCAGTAGCAGTTTATGTCTTTTAAACACAGCTCTATGGGTCTGCGTTTCCAGGAAACAATTTTCTCTTTGGTCACCACTGTGAAAGAATAAAAAATTCTGTCATAAAAATATTGTACTTTGTGTGTTCCTTGGGCAATTAGTTGAGTCATTGCCTAAGAAAAGAGAAGACCAGAATTCTCTTAAAAGTCCAGGGTTGGCTCACTAAATGTTTATGGTTGGGCCATTCTCCTGTGTACTTTTCTTAAGAAAAAGAGAAACTCTTATACTCATCTCATTCATTTCTGCTTTCTCAAAACTCAGTCATTATGACATCTTCAAAGCTAAAAAAAATGTATCTCTAAAACCATGGTGATATAATATCCATTTTTAAATATAAGGGTTTTTTTTAAATAACTTTTTGGTTTTGTCTGTTTTCCAAGTCCTAGTTCTACATATTTTCTCCAATCTTCATGTCCAAAACCATCAATAAGGTCAATTTTCCATCAATGCGTTTTTAAGAATCACCGAATGAATTTGTCTTTCTTTTTTCTTTTAATGGTACATTCATCTTCTTACTGTTAAACTAATAAAGTTAAACTTCAAGGAGAGGATATATTTAGTTGAATTAGACGTGAGACAGCACGTATATGGTTGCAAACAAAGGTAAATATTTCCTTTCTGAAATTTCTTATTAATGGTAATTCAGTATTAATTTTATTTTTAAAGTTCCACACTTATTTATAATAAGAGGATATACTTTGCATCTTTCTGCTCAACCCTGGCTTTATCTTATCTGAGAAAGATCTACCCATCAGCAGTCACCTGAGTGCCGGCTGTGGATCTTGCTCTGTGTGTGTGTGTGTGTGTGTGTGTGTGTGTGTGTGTGTAAGCACCAGAGTGATGCCACAGAATATTCAACATGGTCTCTGAACCCAAGGAAGTTCAAAACTAACTGGAGGAGGGGGAAGTAATACCCATTCAATTAATTAAAGAACAGTACAGAAAACCATATGTAACTTTAGGAGAAAGAACAGTCCATGTAACTTGAAGCTATATTTCTCAAAGCATGTTCTAGCATGGTCAAGTAAGTTCAGAAAATGTCTTTACTTTAATGGTTTACTATGCTAATATGCCTTATGAATCTAAGAACATGGAATATGGTATCAATCCATCTATTCAAAAAATGTTTATTGGGCACCCAGCATGTGTCAGGCACTGGGAATTCAGTAGTTAAGAGAAAGAAGACTGTCTTTCATATGGAGCTTTTATGCAGGGTCGGCAGGTAAGTCCTCACCAGTAACATGGGGGCAGAGGTCTGAGCAAAGTGAGAGAGGAAGCTGGGTGGTTATGTGGGGGAAGGGTCTTCGGGGCAGAAGAAACAGCAAGAGGCCAAGGCAGGAGCACACGTGGCAGGTTTCAGGGATGGCAAGGAGGTCCTGGGGCTAGAACAAAGGTCAGGAGAGGCATCACTAACCTACCAAAAGAATGTCAATATTCCACACGTCCCGGACCACTGCACCCTCACCTCTTTTCTAAAGAGACTCTTACAGGGCTAAGGCAGAGCAGGACAATATGTCCACTATGGCCAAGAAAAATTAGGAGAGCAGACACTGGAGGTGCTCTAGGCATTGGAATGTGGGCTGGCATTTGTGGTTGACCATGTTGAGAAAGGACATTCCAGGAAGCAGGGACAGTAGGAGCAAAGGCCATTAGGAAGGAGGCAAAGAAGAGCAGGAAGTGGGATAGGAAAGCTGGCCTGAGACCCGAGACAGGTAGTTATTGGGTCTAGTTTATTTATTCAGACTAAATGTCAGGAACATGGAGGGAATTACTTGTATATTTTAAGCTGAAAATAGATTTTGCCAAATTTAATGTGTGGCTTGAATTGGCCAGAAACTTGTTTCATTTCTCCTTCTGACTTTGAATGAGTAAGTGTCGTTTTCATTGAATAGGGCGATTTTGAGTCATGATGTCTGTGTCTTGGGAAAGCCATGCCAGATATTGTTCACAGTGATTTATAGGAAATTATTTAACTAATTCCACAAGTCTCTTATTTATTCATTTAATCACTTAGTCAGAGACTCAGTGAAGATTTATTAAACACCTACTGTTGAGGAAACACTTTGTCAAGGGTTGGGTGGGTTACAAAACAGTTGGAGATCCAGCCACTGCCCTCAAAGAGCATAGGATTTTCCACAGAGTATAGTAAGGCTGACATTTGCTTTTCGGGAAAAATCAATGTATCACTACAGAAGCTAATACCAGGCTGGCTATCATTCTAGAATTCTTGAGGAAACCTGTGCAAATGAAAAATCCAGATTTTCAAGCAACTCATAATGCATATTAAATGACTGCCCTGGGATGAATGTAAGATGAACTTGAAGAAACTGAAGACTTGATGGTGAGCTGGGATTTGTCTACTAAGTTCTCATAATAACATCTGATTTGATGAAAAGAAAAAATGGGGAAATTATGAACATTTGACTTTGACAAAAGTTGGAAAATAAACTTGTTTGTGCGCTTGGCAACACATACTCTGCAATTCTACTGTCAGGTCTTGCTCGTTCAGGAAGGCTTGCTTTTAAAAATACAAATTGCTAAAGTCAAAGCCACTGATGAGGCAGTTTCAATTCATTCTTTCCACATTTTCCACAATTAAAAACATAGAAACACGTGAAATTTGCCCATTTCACTGTTGGTGTGGGCTGTTCCTCTTTCCTTTTTAATGTCTTCCCTCCATTTCCAGAACTTTCCATTGTATTGTGCTTTTATAACATTGTCTCTGATATGAGCAATCTTCAATTCCCCTTACCATAACACTCACTTAAAAAAAAGATGGAAGGGGGTTTATGGATCTTGTCCAAAAAAAAAAAATTGCCAGCCTCTTCTCGTTACCACCATAATCTTTTACATTAAGTGCACCAAGAAGGAGAACCTGATAGTAACAAACTGGTTCAATATTTTTTCTGCTCTCCTGACGTGTCAGAATTCTATATTCTTCTAGAGCTGATACATGTAGGAACGTCACAGGGCTAGTGTTTTAGGAAGAGAATTTAGTAATATAATAATTTCTATATAAACTACATCCTTCTACGATCACTATCAATACTTCTCATTCAACATGAAATATTTACTGCTAATGGTTTTAAAAATTTAGTTAGCATTCATAGGTCTCCTCAACTATCTTGTGATAATTTGGAGGGGCTATAGCTACAAACATAAACATGCGCATGGAGAGAGAGAGAGAGGGAGAGTCAGAGAGGGAGAGCAAAAGAGAGTCTAGCTCAGTGCTTTGAACACATTAGATGCTTGTTTCCTATCTAGGGATTGGTTGCTGATTACAGAGAAGCAACATGCTACTTGGGGTGTACCTGGGACATTGGCCAAAAAGGCACAGAACTTAAGCTCTTTCCCCAGCTCTGCATTTAATTAAATGACAGCTCTTGGGGAAGTGAATTCACAGCTTTTGCCTTGGTTTGCTCATTTATAAAAAAATTTTTAAAAGACTATATTGACATTAATATCTCTTCCATAATGGTCAAAATTCTCTAATTTTATACTAACTCTATAATTCCACAATAGTTCAAAATAAGAACAATTAGCACATTGATTTGGTTTTCCACTGACAAAGAGAGTGCTTAGCACAGTGACAAATTTTTCTACTTAACTAACTGGGTCTTTTTTGAAATAATTTTAGGCTTACAAAAGAATTACAGAGATAATACAGGAAGCTCCTACCCCTCATCCAGCTTCCCCTAATGTTAATGTCACACAGGATCACAGTAGAATTATCAAACTCAAGAAATTAACACTGGTACAAAAACTACTAACTAAACTACAGAATTTATTCAGCTTTCACCAGTTTTTCCACTACTGTCCTTCTTCTGTTCCAGGATCCAATCTAGGATTCCACATTACATTTGGTTGTCATTTTCCCCTGGTCTTCTTCCTAATTAGGTCTTTTGGCTGTTTGCAAGGGAGATGTAGATTATGCTAGTTCTGAAACAATTCCATTGCTACACATGAAGAAAGCCCTCATCTGGATTTTTTTCCTCTTAGCAATGCTATTATTTTTACCTTTTAGTTATTTGTCTTCTCACAAAGGGTCAGTCTTGAATCTCATCCCTCTTTTTCAATATTTTAGAAAGTGAACCTGAATCTGCAAAATGGAATTTTTCATTTTTTTTTCCTTTTCTCCTTAAAATCATCCCTGCCTAGGAAACCATCCACGTGGTAACTGAAGTAGGTCTTTGTCGAGAACTGCTATGTGTATTGTGAACCAGTGCCAGGAAAGACTTTCAGTAGGTTTAGTAAGTGAAATGAATGGAAATGGGTCCTGAGAAAGCAATCCTTATCTGCAGGAAACATGGACCTAAGGCACAATACACTTTTCACTCTTCCATCATTGGTAGAAACGTGTTAAGACCTTTGGCTCATTACCCAGCATGGACTCACTTCACTGTGGATTTTTTCACCTTGAACTTTAGCAGGATTATCATCTCAGAAGTTTATGTGCACAAAAGTTATGTCTGGGGTACACTGTTGGTGGGAATGTAAGTTGGTATAGCCACTATGGAAAACAGTATGGGGGTTCCTCAGAAAAGTAAAAATAGAGCTACCATATGATCCAACAATCCCACTCCTGGGCATATGTCTAGACAAAACTATAATTCAAAAACATACATGCAACCCTATGTTCATAGCAGCACTATTCACAATAGCCAAGACATGGAAACAACCTAAAGGTCCATCAACAGATAAATGGATAAAGAAGTGGTATACATATACAACGGAATACCACTCAACCATGAAAAAGAATGAAATAATGCCATTTGCAGCAACATGGATGCAACTAAAGATTATCATACTAAGCGAAGTAAGTCAGAAAGAGAAAGACAAATACCGTATAATATCACTTACATGTGGAATCTAAAATATGGCACAAATGAACCTATCTATGATATGGAAACAGATTCACAGACATAGAGAACAGACTTGTGGCTGCCAAGGAGGAGAGGGGTAGGGGAGGGATGGACTTGGAGTTTGGGGTTAGTAGATGCAAACTATTACATTTACAATGGATAAACAAACAGGATCCTACTGTATAGCACAGGGAACTATATTGAATATCCTGGGATAAACCAGAATGGAAAAGAATATGAAAAAAATGTATATATGTGTATAACTGAGTCACTTTGCTGTACAGCAGAAATTAACACAACATTGTAAATCAACTATACTTCAATAAAAAATAAATTTTAAAAAAATTAGGTCTGGAGACACATACTGGCATACCAGCAAGGGTTGCCAGACTGCATACCTGAAGCTTCGTGGTTGGCTCCTGTTCTAACGATTGGCCACTCCAAGGTCAACAGTAATTGTGAAGCACACCTCTGCTCTCCTGTGTACCAGGTTTTCCTGGCTAACTGCTGAGCAGGTGTCTCAAGTGATGCAGCCTGGATAGTAATTGGGAACTGCTGAAAGCCTCTTCCTTCAGGGGAAATTTTGGAAGACGTGTCTTTCCCTCCTACTGTTTAAGCATTGCAGCTTGTCAAATTATACATGGCAGATGGATTACAGTTTGTCCTTTTAGTGACAGGAAAAGCTGTTTCTCTTCCCTGGCAAAGGCATCCACTTACATCAAGATATGACCCTATTGCTTCTCAGCTCTATTTGGGAAAAATTTTTGGGGGTCTGTTTTAACAAGTGACGATAAAAACTTTTTATTATATTATGCTATAATTAAATAACTGGCTTTCATTAATACATTGTACTAGAAACGCGATCGGCAGCCTATAAAATACATGTAAGACTTGGCTAGTGTTAGCTCAACTGTGTTGTCTTTGCAGTGTGTAGGAAAATTACAAGATACATAAAACGTGTGCTGTGAGTCATCTTGGCATTATTGGGAAAATGTTCTATTTATTTAAGAGCAAGTAGCAAATGTAGCTTTTTTTCCCCTTGTTGGAACAATTAGAGAAGCTCAGTGCCTATTCTTTTAGTTTCCCATGCCTTGTTTTTTCTTGTTTTTATAACTTCATGTCTCCCTTGCTTTTTTCCCCTTGCCTTTTGTATTTTCTCTATCTTTGATCTTTCTATAAATGCCATTGATTTCTTCTCCAGCAGTAATTCTTCAGGGAGTCTTTTGACCTGGCTTCAGTTTTGACAGATAAATGTTAAAAAAATGATTGCCGTTAAACTTTGTCATCTGTTGAATGAATAAATGAAAGAGAATAGAACCAAGTAGAAAAGCATGTTTCATAACTTTGAATGAAGCACTTCAGTGTTCTCATCTCCTGTTTAATTTCTCCTTTATAATCTATTCTATCCTAGAAAAAAATATTTCCTGGATGAGAAGGAAAGTCTTAAAATTTCACCTACTCCTCCCTTCCTGGCCCACTGTTTAATCTCCTACTATCCTGCAGGAATTTCCTATTGTATTTCTGCTGTTTTCCTCAAATGCAAAACATCCAAGCCAAACCGATCTTTCTCCTTCATATCTCGATCTATTCATCTTACCTTCTCTTCAGATATGAGTGATGTAGTCATAGCCTCAGGAATCCAAGCTCCAAATTTCTGACTAATCCTCTACTCCTCCATCACCTTTGTGTCATGGGAAAAAGCTACTGAATCCTGCCAATCTTCCATTGAATTATGGAGTCCACTCCTTCTTTTCCTTCATTTCTATCATTGCGAAGTCCATGCTCATCTCCAGACCTCTAGCCTCTTGTGACAACTGTTTAATTGTTCTACCTGCTCCTGATCTTCTTTTATGCCTCATTCCTCCACCTGAACTGTCATCTTAAATTCCTGCTTTTGGGGTTTCCCTGGTGGCACAGCGGTTGGGAGTCTGCCTGCCGATGCAGGGGACACAGGTCCATGCCCCGGTCCGGGAAGATCCCACATGCCGCGGAGCGGCTGGGCCCGTGAGCCATGGCTGCTGAGTCTGCGCGTCCGGAGCCTGTGCTCCGCAACGGGAGAGGCCACAATAGTTTGAGGCCCGCATACCGCAAAAAAAAAAATAAAAAAAAAATCCTGCTTTCATCGTGATACTTGCCAATTAAGAGGCTCATTTCTCTGACCTATACCAGCTCCAGTCTCCCTCCCAAATTCAGCCTGGTTTCCACCATAGATCCAAGCTTCTACTACTTATTCATGTTCCTGTGTGCCATCCCATCATCCATCAGGTATTACCGAGACGTAAGTTGTGATCCCTTCAGAGCTCTTTAAACTTGTCATCCCACAAAGATGAATCAAAACTATTCTTTTTCAAAGTTGAACTTAGTGCTTTCATGGAAAAATAATGAGTAATAAAATTAGAATCAGGTATAAGAGTATCTAGCATCATTTCAGAGAGTTCTTGATGTTTCTCCTCATGTCTCAATCCTCCCGGAGGCAGACACTGTAGCTTTTCCACTATGGTGTAACAGTGGTCACAAACAAGGAGCCTTTAAGAGCTCCCATACTTTAGAAGGTCACATCTCAGGGAAATTCCAGATAAGAGTCTTCAGTTTTGTTTTGTTTTTTTTTTTTGCAGTATGCGGGCCTCTCACTGTTGTGGCCTCTCCCGTTGCGGAGCACAGGCTCTGGACATGCAGGCTCAGCAGCCATGGCTCATGGGCCCAGCCGCTCCGTGGCATGTGGGATCCTCCCAGACCGGAGCACGAACCCGTGTCCCCTGCATCGGCAGGCGGACTCTCAACCACTGCGCCACCAGGGAAGCCCGAGTCTTCAGTCTTCACCCTTTTCCTCCTGGCTATTTTGCATAGGAAGGTCACTTCTGGTCATTCACTAACAATACTTCAAATTAGTTTTTTAGAGCATGCCTACCAATAATCCAAATGCAGACCCTAATAACATACTTTCTTTCTAGCTCTGCTAATCTCCTCATAGCCCCAACTATTACGATGCTCATTACCACCTTCATTTTTGCTTCTTTCTAGGAATGCCCTCATGTCTCCTTTCTACCAAGCTAATCTTTATTCATGTTTCAAGCCTCAGTTCCTGTTCCAATCTTGTCTATAAAATCTTCTCATCCAGGCCAGCCCATGACGGCCTCCTTGTAAATCCTACCACCCTTATTGTTTATACCACTTATTTGCTGCCTAAGTCACTATACTATGCTATTTATGTGTATCAATAGATTTCTTTTATCTATATCTTATTGCCCAAATACGCTGTAAAATCCTAAAGGGCTGATTATCTAAGCCAATGTTTTTAAACTATTGGTCTTAGTCACAGTCATTTTTGAGGAGGAATGGGATGGGGAATTCCAAATTTTTGCAGAGTCCAAGAATCTGCAAAAATAACAAAAGTTCCCTGAAGACTAAATAGCTTGTATATGGCCTAAAAATATGCATATTGATATTTTATACACAGATGGATGATATTATTATACATATTTATGGATGGTATGACAATTTAAAACAATTTATTTGAGGTACTGTTGAATTTATTCCAGTCGTTAGCCATTTTTCAACCCTTATATACTAAATATAAAGCTGCCATGAAGGAATCTTCAAACCTTTTTACATTAAATTATGACTATCATACCTGGAAGTCTGTCATAGGCAATCAACCATATACACATACAAGCCATCGTAAAATATACTTTTCCTCCGATTACTTCAACTTTAGCCTAGTTTCTACAACTTAGTGGGGAACTCTCTTTTTGAAGCTAAAATGTTTCACCAAATTTGGGTATTCCCAACAGTGTCACTCACTTGATGGGTGGGGCCAGTTTGTTGAATAAATTACCCACGGACTGCTCACAGTAGGAGGCAAACCCCTTAAGATTAGAAAGTAGATGTGCGTATGGGGGAAAGGGGATGTAGCCCCATTACTGTAGAAACACAGAAGAAATGGCAACAGGATCCTTCTCTCTACAATCCTCATTTCGGCCATCATCATTTTTTTGAGTTTTCCTGAGCTTCTTGGTAATCTATTCTCAGAGAATTGGTATCTCTAAAAACTGAAAACTTAGTTGCATTCACAAAATATCCTAGGCAATGGAGTACTTTTTCTTTTCTTTTCAAATCATTTTAAAATAATATTAATTGTCTTGTATTAATGCATCAGTGATCCTTCTAGATGATTTGGTTACCAAATCTAGTTTCATATATCAGGGAATTTGTGAATGAAACTGGACATGATTCTTTTTTTTTTTTAATATTTCGTTTTTAAATTTTATTTATTTATTTTTGGCTGCGTTGGGTCTACGTTGCTGTGCACAGGCTTTCTCTAGTTGCAGTGAGCGGAGACTACTCTTCGTTGCAGCGCACGGGCTTCTCAGTGTGGTGGCTTCTCTTGTTGTGGAGCATGGGCTCTAGGCGTGCGGGCCTCAGTAGTTGTGGCACAGGGGCTTAGTTGCTCGGCGACATGTGGGATCTTCCCGGACCAGGGCTCTTAATCACTGCGCTACCAGAGAAGTCCCATGATTCTTGATAAGAAAAAAGTAAATACAATAAACTAAACTTTTTAACATTTTTATTGGAGTATAATTGCTTTACAATGTTTTGTTAGTTTCTGCTGTATAACAAAGTGAATCAGTTATATGTATACATATATCCCCATATCCCCTCCCTCCTGAGGCTCCCTCCCACCCTCCCTATCCCACCCCTCTATGTGGTCGCAAAGCATGAGCTGATCTCCCTGTGCTATGCGGCTGCTTCCCACTAGCTATCTATTTTACATTTGGTAGTGTATATATGTCCATGCCACTCTCTCACTTCATCCCAGCTTACCCTTCCCCCTCCCCGTGTCCCCAAGTCCATTCTCTACCTCTGCGTCTTTATTCCTGTCCTACCCCTAGGTTCATCAGAACCTTTTTTTTTTAGATTCCATATATATGTGTTAGCATATGGTATTCGTTTTCCTCTTTCTGAATAAAGTAACTTTGAGTTACATGAATAATACATTTCATGCCACATTCCAACAAAAATGGACTCTTCTTGAATAAGTAGAAAATATGGAATATTTGAAAGTTATCATCCAGTGCTTATTCGATGTTAGGAACTATTCTAAATGCACAAATAGTCTCATTTAATATTCACAAAATTTTGTGAAGAACATTCTGTTATTAAGGCAATGGAATATAATTGCACTAACAGTTTATTCAGTTTGCCAAAGGCCCATGGACACTCCATAAGTAACATGATAACACTTTGAAAATTATAAAGTTAGCAAACGAAGAGTAAACCATGTTAAAAAGGCAAAACAGGAATATATCAAGTGTTCAAATTTAGAAGTGCTCCTTGATCTATATGTCTGTTAATGAGACCCTTCTTCTGCTCTCCTGCTTGTGTTGGGTAATTCGTGCTCAAATCAGAGTGCCCGTCCATCTTCCTCTAAGAATGATTCTGAACTTGTCATAAAGCAGAGATATTAGGCATCAGAGATCAGTGTTTCTCCATTAAGAATTAAAATGTGTTAGGACTATGACTGAATTAACTATCATTGAATTAACAAAACATTTCCATTGCTGACATCTTAATTAGCTCATTAATCATATATATATATATATATATATATATATATATATATATATATATATATATATATATATTTTTTTTTTTTTTTTGCGGTATGCAGGCCTCTCACTGTTGTGGCCTCTCCCGCTGCGGAGCACAGGCTCCGGACGCACAGGCTCAGCGTCCATGGCTCACAGGCCCAGCCGCTCCACGGCATGTGGGATCTTCCCGGACCGGGGCACGAACGCGCTTCCCCTGCATCAGCAGGCGGACTCTCAACCACTGTGCCACCAGGGAAGCCCTAATTATATTTTAATTACTCATTGTCCATAAACTACAACTGTCAGAATTTTTAGTCATTGGCGTTAATTAGGAATTCTGTAATGACTCTGAAATCAAAGTTTGGAGCACTGGGTACAAATTAACCAGTTTAACAAGCCAGTGTTTTACTGGTTACAACCAATTCACCTTCATGAAGATGACTGTAGTGGCTCCAACTTACATGCTTAGGGCAATTTCTCCAGTGGGTAATTTAGAAGGTGGACTTTAGTTAAACTTAGCATTGATTCTTCTTTCCCCAAATCTTTAATTATGAGAATCCTACAACTGAAATTTTTTCCATCAGAACCTTTGACTGTAGGTATCTCATCATTAAAAAAAAATCTTTTAAAAAGTAATGTATCTCCCACTTTAAGTGGAGTCTCTGACAACCAAAATATAATTAAAGATGACACTGCCAAATGCTCACAGAGCTAAACCTATCCTGGCCCCCCATGTGTGTGATTTGAGAAGGTACAGGAACCATCCTTCTAAAAATATCTGTAAAAGTGGCAGTCTGTTCCAATTACCTGGACCTTATTTCTAAGCTGATACATGAGAACCATCTGACAAAGAATTTTTTGATTTGCTTATGTGTATATGACAAGACTTGCAAAAGTAATAAAATTAAATTACACTTGGAAGAACTTTTAATGAGTCCTTTTTATTGCAAACCCTCCTAATATCTGGGCCGAGCTAGAAAATATAGGACATGCAGTTTTTAGATATGTTTTCAATTTCTGCATTAGAGTCATATTTCTTAGAGCTTTGAAGGCATTGAAATCCTTAAGAGGTTCCAATAAGATGCGAATCCCCCCAGGATCAATAATACCTTTAGCATTTATCAACAAACTCCTTAGTGAAAAATAGCCCATAGCAAGTGAGAATGGGTGAGAACTTTCCAGAATGTCAGCATGAGGAAATGCCAAAGCTACCTCACCAATTTCCCTCTTTTCTCTGGAGCTAAGAAATGAAGGGAAGAAATCAGAAAGACAAATAACACCAAATGCTTAAATGGTGCTTTATGAAACTCACACATATATATGTAAATAAACATATATGCACAGATGTACTCTCTTAATTGAATAAAAACCTACCACCTCTCAATGGTTTCTAACCAGTCTTTACATTTCTAACTTGCCAAGACAAATATATGACTGCTATATAGTAACTATTCAAATCCATTGCCTTGCTCAATGATTTTAAGCCCCATCTTCTGACGGCATGGTTCTAGATCTGAAAATGTTTAGACCAAGTCAGCAAATATGTTCATCTATGAAAGAGTAAAAGAGAAATTCGTAACAATCAGAGCACATGAATTTGATAAAGAGAATGCAACTGATAAAATGCAAGTTGCTGACTTGTCAAAAAGATGAACTGAAGAGAAAATATTATATATAAAAAGATAGGTATGAAATATGTTTGGGATTTATAAATTTCCTTTTCTCCCAACTCCTTTACTAAAGTAGATGCTTTCTGTTTCCCCTTTGATGGAGAATTCTAAAGGCTAGAAGCATATTCCAATATTGATAGTTTCTTCTTTTCTCAAATTTTGTTCTGCCCCTTATAAGCTACTAACATCTGAGGTTCTATATTCCTTAATTTTTGGTAACTTGTAGTTTTGGTGATGAAGGGGTTAGATGGTAGAATGCCAAAAGTGTGTGATGCACCATTCTCCGGAAAATATCCCACAGCTTCTAGGGCCCTCATCTGAAAAGGCAATAAGAGTTTAGAACTGAAACCATCATCAAAACCTCTGCATGTACAGTCCTTTATCTTATCAGATGATGCACCTGTGACACCTCCCAGGCTGAACCATTTTCCCAATGTTCTGAATATGATAAATATTGGAACTTGGGCTGAAACAAAAGTCTCTTGCTTCCTAGGGAAACTCTCATGCACTCTGGTTGCCCCCTTTGGATTGTAAATATTCCTTACTTTTTCAAGTTTTAGAAATTTGTTTTTAGTTTTCTTGTTGTTGTAGTTGTTTTGTTTTACCCACTGAACTTCCTGTGTTAGTACATCCACGATTGATTCATCTTGTAATGAGCCTTATATGGATGCAGAGTTAATTATCAATAAATCAGAGCTTTAAGGTTTGGGGATCAAGTCTCCTTCTAAATGTCTATCTTTTTTTTTGGCTCTAACAAAAATTATGCTCATGACTTCTTGAGTAAATACATAATTACAAGTCATTTTATTTTATTATATTCATCTATAAATGAAGTTAGATTAATTTTGATTATTCGGTGACTGGACAATTGTCCACTGGAAGCAAGAAATTTAAGAGGGAAAAATAGAGCTCAGAGGGTGTACTGTGGAGCTACTCCATAGTTTTCTCATGGAGAAAAGTCATTTTTTGGTAACATTATATGTCCAAAAGCTATAGGGGAGACAATTGTACCTGCAATCTACTTTTCCAACAACCCAAAAGAATGCAGGCAGTTAAACAGACAAACTCAATAATCAGTGCTTGCGGAGAAATCGCTCGCAGATTTGGAGCTCTTATTTCCTGGGTCCAAATCTGCACCATCATTATTCAACCATGCATATTCGGCTCTCTCCCTCTCCTCTCACCTTATCAAGTTAGCACAAACAGGATAAGTAAGTGGTACTTGTTAGACTCTGGGACTATTTAAATACACACACTTCAGTCATTCAACCTTGGCTCATAACACTTTCCTGGACTGTACCTAGTAAAACATAACGACATATGCCAGAGATACTGCTCCCCCCTTGCTCTGTACTACCCCTGAATAAACATATGATGCCAGCTGGATCAGATGGTGCTTTGATGCTCAGCCAGTGAAAGCGCTTTTTGCCTTAAGATGCTCCTCCAAAATTATTTGATGACTATTAGAAAGATATTTGTACCTGATAAATTTAAGTTTTTCAGCTTGGCCAGATATGATCTTGTGATGCAGGCCATTTACATAAGCAAGTAAACTAATTCCAGAACATCCTGACAAAATGTGTCTCAGTTATTATAATCTGCCTATATGAACTTCATCCTGGCATCTTCTTGAATTTAGTAGTTTCACTTTGCCTTCTCCATAGGACAGTGTGATAAGCAATGAAAGCTGAAAATGTAAATAAAATTAATTTTAAGAACAGAGATCGTTTTTGTATTTCCTTATGTCCCCAAGGGATCCTCAAGAATATGATATTTGAAAGAGAAATAAAGCATTATAGTACCTTTTCAAAATCTGTTAAGCATTAATTATTAACTCCAAACATCAGAAGCCCAATACTAAATTTACTTAGATGAACTTAGTTTGACACGTCTTTGCAACACACACAAAATTGTATTACCTCCTAGCTTCACATATGGAAATACTACCCCCTGCTCTGCTCTGTAATCTTGGATTAGAATTAGACACTTCATTCTGCTAAATCTTTCCACTAAAGGAATAATTTTTTAAATTGGTTAAAAACTCTTGGTATGTTAGAAGAGTTCTGAAACAGAGTGATGATTTGGCCAGAATGCTGTTGCTGAGCTGATGAATGGAAAGTGCTTATTCACCACCTGTTGGAAAATGTTAGTGTTGGTGTTCAATCGTGTGCCTAATTTAGTGTGTAATTGGAAATGTAGCACTCACAAGGCAGGCAAATCTTTTTGAAGATTTAGCTGTTTATACTGAGCGTATTAATTACACTGAAATAGAGGAAAACACAAAACCATCAGGAGAACAGAGACTACTTTCAAAGTAACTGCTCAACAGGACACACTGGTTACATAGAGAGATAAAAGCACTGTGTTGTCTGTTAGTGTGAAATACTTCAGGGCCGCCATATTATCACCATCACAAATGGTCAACAGATGTTCCTTCTCTTCAACTCAAATGGGCACTGGTTTTTACCACTGTTAAAAAAAAAAAACATATAGCAATGGCTTTTAAAGTCCTTGTGTCTCTTTTCTTCCCTATGGTAACATTAAAATATTCCTTCTGGGTTTATTTATAGACATAATTTGAAATACTATGATACACAACAGGCACATTGCAACTTTCCCAGTGTTCTTCAATTTTCCACTGAAGCCAAACATTCAACAGGATGGTCCTAAGAACTTTCCTGAGTAAAACTTTTAGTTAGTGCAATCTGTTTGCCCAGCATCATCATGAAGAGGATTAGGGACCCTCTTGCATATGTCTGAGGAATTTTGTCCATGTTAAGGAGAGGATGGGACTTAAAGGTAAGTCACATTTAAGATCCTAAAATGCAGTCAGTCCAGCTCCAATGCAGTGAGGAGAAGAATGCATTAGGGGGAAACTGGGGCTAAGAGGATTACTTAGCAGCTATTCCATGCTGGAGTAAAAGCAGTGTGGGAGAGAGTTAGATCGGGAAAGGCAGCAAAAGTGCTCAGTGATCTCCTGAACAATGGGTACGAGAAAGGATAGTTGGCCAGTTATTCTAAAATATTTCCTCATGCTGTAGCAGAAGTGTAGAAACCCATGGTAAACCTGGGCATCCCAAGAAAACCAAGCATTCTTGTTGTCACATATGCTCATGACACAGACACACTAAAGCAACCACACACATGACTCCAAAATCTTTGCATAGTAATGTCAATCTTTTGTGAGAAAAGATGCCCTTAATGGGGAGTGAAATGGGGAAGAGGCAAAACTTTTTAAAGACTCTTCTTTCCCAATTCTCTTTACTGTCCCAAATTTTTCTTCCCTGATTTTTTAAAACTCCATCCTATAATGGACCACCCATAGTCCTTTGTCTCATCTGTCTCATGCTTTAGAATTCTCTTTTGGGGGGAGAATAAGCTCTAAGTCCTATCCTATGCAAATTTAGCTTCCCTCAGCATCTTCCATGTTTGGTCTCTGCCCAGCATCCTCAATAAGCTCCTAAGACACAAGAAATAAAGTAAGAGAGTAGGAAAGATCATGACTATTTACCCCAGACAATTTTTCCTTGTTGTACCTGTATTCGATATAGTTATTTATATGAACACTTATGCTTTAGTTATCTTTATAGTCTCACAGTTTCTTTGAACATAAATAATAGGTTAAATTTTTCTCAAGAAAATGAGTTAGAGAAAATATATATAAAGAAGGCTGGTGGAACTCCAGAGAATAATAATGGAAAATGAAAGAAAATATATTGGATGAGGTTCACCTCATTTTACTACTCTATGTTGGTGATGGTGATGGGCACTTGGGGCTCTGCAGTCCCAACTAATTTGATGCAAAGTAGCTAAATGTGAAGAAACCAGAACTTGGAAAGTGACAATGTTATAAAGCTACAGAACTAAGAAAGTTAATGCACAATGGGTTCCTTCTCCCCAAAAGTATTATTGTGTTTTAAAATTGCTTTTTAAAAATCCATATTATTATAGGATTATTATATTTAAGAGTATGAGCAAATGCCTACTATAGGCCAGAGACTATTTGAAGTGCTAGGGATACATCAGTGAATAGTACAGGTGAAATTATCTCTGTGCTCATAGACTTTACATTTTAGTGGTTTCTAGAATTAAGTGAGATAATACATATAAAGAGTTTAAAAATACTGTTTGGTACAAAATGAGAGTTCAATAGATATCATCTATCATTATTCTTTCATTAGTGCTGTCTCTTAAACCATTTAGTTTGTACTAATGTAATATGAACAGAGAATAATTCAGAAAAAAGTATCATAACTTTTTCAACCTACTGGGTCACATCTCCTAGTTCTTCTTTGTTTTTAATGATAAAATTCGCTTCAATCTTAATATTTCTGAATTGCCCTTTAGTTCATGAAAATCTAACAATCAAATAGATCTAAAGTGCACGTTTTGTTCTTAAATAATATTCCTCTCCTTTGCTTAAGTAAAATTTATCAGTGAATAACACGAAACTGAAATTATTCCCATATATACTAATGAAGTATGTTAAGAGGTTTTAGACTACTTTTAACTGACTGCTAAAAAATTCAAATTTTTGGGCTTCCCTGGTGGCGCAGTGGTTGGGAGTCTGCTTGCCGATGCAGGGGACACGGGTTCGTGGCCCGGTCCGCGAAGATCCCACATGCTGTGGAGCGGCTGGGCCTGTGAGCCATAGCCGCTGAGCCTGCGTGTCCGGAGCCTGTGCTCCGCAACGGGAGAGGCCACAACAGTGAGAGGCCCGCGTACCACAAAAAAAATAAATAAATTCAAATTTTTAAGTTAACTCTCCTAGTATTTTATCCTTTTTATATCTATGAAGCCCTTTCACTTTATTCCTGATTGATGTGGATGGGAATATACCACCCAGAAAAGTAGATCAGTCGAAGGGCAGAATTGCTTTTCAGATACAGAAGAGTCTTATCTATAAACTGTTGGGCCGAAGGATTTCACTCTGTGGATGTTAGGTGGAATTATCCATTGTTTTAACATTACACGAATTTAATTAAAGTCACTACCTGCAAAAGATGTTTTGAGCTTTCTTAAGATGCTTTATTTTTTCCTTTTAGTTAAACATCTTTCCCCTAATTTATGGTGTCTGAGAGATGCTGTTACTTGTTGGATATAGATGTAGAGTTGGAAATAAGTAAATGTCTTCCCTTTGGCATGTAACAGTTGGGCATGCCAGTGTCAAAATGACTTACGTGACTTGGGGGCATTTCAGTACACTCTGGAGGAAACTCATTTACCTCCTGCCTCCACTTGTGGAATCCCAGGAGTTTGAGATTGATTAGGTAATTAACACTACCTCAATAGGTGGTTTCTAGAGCACTAGGTGTATTCCTAAAAATTAGCTTGGTTTTGGAAAATTAATGCGATGAGCCTCTTATGATTACCTCAGGAGACCTCTTCTTTACTGTTCATGTCAAGAAAGAATAAGCAATCATATACATGGATGCATAGACAGATGTTAAAGAAACTTAAAAGGTAATATTAGATATACATATGCATTTCTATAGACTCTAAAGATGGAGAATTTTAAGAATCTAAAGTCAGTTTTTGATTACAAACATGAAATTTAAAATTGGTTGGAATACGAAGAAAAAGAATTCTGTTTCATCATCCACAATTGCAACCCCAAAGATAGATTAATAAGAAAGACCATTTTCTCATTAAAACCCTGGAAACATCAATTTTTTAATTAATATTTTTAAATTGAAGTATAGTTATTTTTAACATCTTAATTGGAGAATTGCTTTACAATGTTGTGTTAGTTTCTGCTGTACAATAAAGTGAATCAGCTATAATTATACATATATCCCCATATCCTTTCCCTCTTGAGTCTCCCTCCCATCCTCCCTATCACACCCCCCCAGTTCATCACAAAGCATTGAGTTGATTTCCCTGTGCTATGCAGCAGCTTCCCACTAGCTATCTATTTTACATTTCATAGTGTATATATGCCAATGCTACTCTCTCACTTCCCCTTCCCCTCCTGTGTCCTCAAGTCCATTCTCTACGTCTGCATCTTTATTCTTGCACTGTCACTAGGTTCATCAGTACTGTGTTTTTAGATTCCATATATATGCGTTAGCATACGGTATTTGTTCTTCTCTTTCTGACTTACTTCACTCTGTATGACAGCCTCTAGGTCTATCCACCTCACTACAAGTAACTCAATTTCGTTCCTTTTTATGGCTGAGTAATATTCCAGTGTGTGTGTGTGTGTGTGTGTGTGTGTGTGTGTGTGTGTGTGTATTTCACATCTTCTTTATCCATTCATCTGTCCATGGACATTTAGGTTGCTTCCATGTCCTGGCTGTTGTAAATAGTGCTTCAGTGAACATTGTGGTACATGACTCTTTTTGAATTATAGTTTTCTCACGGTATATGCCCAATAGTGGGATTGCTGGGTCATATGGTAGTTCTATTTTTAGTTTTTAAGGAACCTCCATACTGTTCTCCATAGTGGCTGTATCAATTTACATTCCCACTAACAGTGCAAGAGGGTTCCCCTTTCTCCACACCCTCTCCAGCATTTACTGTTTCTAAATTTTTTGATGATGGCCATTCTGATGGGTGTGAGGTGATACCTCATTGTGGTTTTGATTTGCATTTCTCTAATGATTAGTGATGTTGAGCATCTGAAGTATAGTTGATTTATGACATTGTGTTAACTTCTGCTGTACAGCAAAGTGATTCAGTTATACATCTATCTACATTCTTTTTTAAATATTCTTTGCCATTATGGTTTATCATAGGATACTGCATATAGTTCCCTGTGCTATACAGTAGGACCTTGTTGTTTGTCCATCCTATACATAAAAGTTTACATCTGCTCACCCCAACCTCCCACTCCACCCTCCCCCAACCCCCTCCCCCTGTGGAAACATCAGTCTGTGGAAACATCAACTTCTTTCTATCCTAAATTTTGGCCACCATGAACTCTCCCCATATTATGTCAATAGCCTTCCAGCTGTCCTCCATGCCTTGTCCATGGTCTTGGCCACCTTATATCTGCTCTCTACTATTAAAGAACAAATCAAGTTCATTCAGTTAATTATTACCATATCACAAACCTGATCATAGTACTCTGCTGCCATGGCTTTTCATTACTTAATAAAGTTCGGGTGCCTTGCCATAGCCTCTCATGATCAGGCTCTTGCCTACCTTTCCATCCTATCTCTTATCCATTGCTTTAGTCTCCTTTCCAAATCTAGGCTATATGCTATCTTGGGGAACTTATGTCCAGACTCTTATAAATGCTATTCTTTCTCCCTGAAACATCTTTTCCCAACTTTGCCAAGCTAACTCCTATCCTCCCATCAGGAATCAGCTAAAAAAAGAATCTCCATAAGAAACTCCTCTTACTAGTGGCCCACTTCCTCTACCCTAAGACTTGATTTAAAAGTCTCTTCAATATACTAAAACTACAACACCTAAGTATCCCTATCACGTGTTCATTTGAAATATTTTTAAATTTTTTTATTTTATATTTGAGTATAGTTGATTTACAATGTTGTGTTAGTTTCAGGTGTACAGTAAAGTGATTCAGTTTTACATATATATATAGAAATATTTTTTTAATTACCTGTAAAATTTTCTTCCTCCCCTATTGGCCTATAAGTTCCCAGGTCAGGATCTGAATCCTGTTCTCCATCCTACATCATTGAGTGGAAGACTGTGATTTCTCAGTACACATTTATTGAAAAAAAAGGTGTGTCAACAGTGTACAAGGCATGGTGCTGGGTCCTGCCAGTACTCATGAACTTTGCTGCCTGTGGTGAAATAGAGTAGTAATGATATAAGAGAATTGAATTCAGGTTAAAGAGACTGGAGAATTCCTCCTGTGATGGGCTATCTTAGGTGTCAATTTGAGTGGGACATAGTGTGCCCAAATACTTGGTTAAACATTATTCTGGATTTGTCTGTGAGAATGTTTCTGGAAGAGATTAGCATTTGAATCTGTGGACCCAGTAAAGCTGCTGGCCCTCCCCAGTGTGGGTGGGCCTCATCTAATCTGTTGGAGGCCTGATTAGAACAAGAGGCAGATACAGGAGAATTCACCCCTTCTGCCTGACTGCTTTCAAACTGGGACATTGGTCTTCTCCTGCACTTGGACTAGAACTTATAGCATCCACTTTCCTGGTTCTCAGGTCTTCAGACTCAGAGTGGAACGATGTCACCAGCTCTCCTGGTCCCCAGCTCCCAGCTTGCAGATAGCAGATCCTGAGACTTCTCAGCCTCCATAATCACTAGAGCTAATTCTTTATAATGAAACTCTTATATATATATATATATATATATATATATATATATATATATATATATATATATATATATATATATATATATATATATATATATATATATGAATCCTATTGATTCTGTTTCTCTGGAGAACACTGACTAATACACTTCCTCTGCAAAAGTTAAATTTGTTTCCAACTAGAATCAAGCAAGGTAGAACTTTTCTACCCCCAAATGATGTAATGGCTAAAAAGAGAAAAGAAAGCTCAGTATCATTCCCTAAATTCAACGATAAGTGGAATTCTCCGCAAGTTATTTTTTCTTCAGATGCTAAGCCTGGTGAAATATGTAAATTGCTTGCATGGAGATGAAGACCATACAGTGAGGCCAGCAAATGTTTTTCTGTTAAGGTCAGTTAGCAAATAGGTTAGGCTTTGCAGGCCATATGGCCTTTGTCACTACTACTCCACTAGGCATTTATGATGTGATGTGAAAGCAGACATTGACAATATATACATAAAGAGGCATGACAGTATTCCAGTAAAACCTTATTTGTAAAAATAGGTAGCAGGTCTGTTTTTGCCTATGATCCATAGCTTGCTGACCCCCGGTATAGGGGTTTAGATAGAGAGGGAATAGTAAGTCAGACAGCCTGGGCTTGACTCCTAGCTTCACCCACAATCTGCTCTGCAACCACGTGAGGGTCACTTAAACTCTATTAAGGAAGTACCCAGTCTTTAGGTTTGTTGTGGGTATTGAATGAACCATGTGCCTCTGTTGCTCAAAGAAGCAGTTGAAATATAGTAAGTGCTCTATTGAGGGTTAGTTATTATTATTCTTTTCAGCTTTTTTTCTTCGGCACTGAAGGTTTGGGGTTTTGTATACACCACCAATTTTCAAAAAAGAATGTAAAGTAGCCTGAAACGAAGTTACAGTGAATTTTGTAGAAGAGAACTTTCAGTGCCATTGTGGATGCAATCTGGAGCTTTGGAACCTGTTCCTGCAAATATTATTTAGTAATCTCCCTCTTCTAATGTATCCTCTTTAGCAACAAAGAACATCTTGTTGCAGTGAAGCCAGAGAAACTGTCCTGAGGAAAAAACAGTTTAGATAAGACTTGGGGGGGAAATGAAATTTTAACCACTTCAGTGGTTCAGCTTTCAGTATAGCTTCTCCAGGCTTTGACATTTAGTTTCCCTCAATGACCCAATTTTGTCTTTTCTAATGCAGAATCTTCCAGTGGTTTAAACTGATAGGAAATAACCCAGTAAAGACATGGCCATATTTGCTTCTCCTTAAGGTCAGCCATAAATATCTCACCCCAAATTATCTTTTCTATTTACCACTTTGATCATTTTACCCTCATCATGAAAAACCCTGAAGTAGCTTTTAATTCTCCTTTAGACATTGTGACCAAATGCTTCCTTGTGGAGTTTGCAGCTCCATGCAGGTTTCTCAGGACCCTCCCACACTATCCCTGACTCCCCCAAGCCCCCAGTCCCCTCCAGCCGGATAGGGAAGCAACCCTTTCATGTGTGCATTCCCAGGACCTGAGCTATGTCTGGAATGCTTTCTCCCTCCTGTCTTGATGCGGTCCCTCCCTTCTATCATTTATGGAGCTTATCAGATCACACTTGCTTCTCAACCTTCCCCAAATAACTGACAATGAAGAAGTAGGTCCCTGCCCGCCCCGCCCCGCCACTGCCATGCCTTTGGAAGAACAGAAAATTCTGCCTACGAAGGCAAGAGGGCACGTCCCACACATTTTACACTTTTGTGTGTGTGTTGCTCTAATCTTTGCATTCTATATGATTTGAATGCTGTTCCTTAAGGCAGTGCTCTCCGTTACTGATTGCTAATTCCAATAAGATACGTGGGGAATCTTGTTGTGTCCTCTGGGAACCGGGTCTTCTAGACTCACAGAGATACAAGGACAGGAAGCACAGTTCTCCAAGGTTACCAGAAGTGAAAGTAAGTGCCAGTGTGTGGTCAGCGGATGGTCTCCAGAAATGTCGTGTCTGAATCCCCGAAACCTTTGAATATGATGTTACACAACAAAAGACACTTAACAGAGGTAATTAAAGTTCTAGTTAAAATAGGGAGATTGCTGTGGATTATTTGGATGGGCTTATTCTGTGATTACATGAACACTTAAAGACAGAAAACCTGTTCTGACTTGAGTAGAGGGATAGAGCAGTGGAAGAAATCAGAGAAGTTCAAACTATGAAAGGGACTCGACTGACCGCTGCTGGAAGAGAGCCACTTGGACAGCTGAGAAGGAACAGAGGCCGCTTCTAGGAGGAAAGACCTGCCCCCAGGTACCAGCTTGCAAAGAAACAGGGGCTTCAGTCCTAGGTCTGCAGACCTGAATTCTCAAGGAACTGAATTCAGCTGACGCTACATGAGCTTGAAAGTGGATTCTCCCCTGGTGCCTCTAGGAAGATGTACAGGCCTGCCAGTACCTTTATTTTGGCTTTGGGATACTCTAAGCAGAGACCTAAGCCTACAGAACTGGGAGACAATCAATGGGTCTTGGTTTAAGTTACTTTGTTTTTCATCATTTGTTATAGCAGTAATAGAAAACTTAGACAAGAGGCCACTCCTACTTTAAACATTTGGCGTCCCAACTTGTGTGTTCTCCCTGTTGTAAAGAGTGCATCATAAAATGGTTCATGATTTAAGGCAGGGGTCCCCAAACCCCAGGCCACAGACCGGTCCCTGTCCGAGGCACGGCAGGAGGTGAGCGCCGGGCCAGTGAGCGGAGGCTCATCTGCCTCTCCCCATCGCTCACATCACCGCCTGCACCATCCCCCGCCCCCATCCCTGTCCATGGAAAAACTGTCTTCCACGAAACCGGTCCCTGGTGACAAAGAGGTTGGGGACCGCTGAGTTAAGGTATCCACTGTGTCCTGGAAGATGGCTCCCAACCCTCACCAAATTTCATCACCAAACTAGTTCCTCACTGTGTTTTCAGCAGGCCCCAATACTCCATCAGACTGGCAGTGTCTGGGAGTGTAGCATATGACAAAACCAAGGGATCTCATATTCACGTGGCCACTCTCTCACTATAAGCCTTCAGATAGCAGAGCTGGCTAAGATCCTATGAGCAAGAAAGGGAAACACATACCCAGACTATTTATCAATTATAATTATTTAGGATAAATTACAGCCCCTTCCACAGTGGAAGAGGTCCAGTGTAATCAACTTGCCAGCATGTGGCTGGTGGCTGTTTTTCAAGGGATGGCGCTGCATTAGGGGCTCAGTGTTTTTTCTGCATTGCTATGCAGGACATCCGCTGCCTCAGGAGCTAGATCAGTCTTCATGGGTGGGCCCATGAATGTATAGTGTTCATCCTTGCCACCTTAGCTATGTTATAGATTAACTCGTTGTACCAGCCCTAAAGTGGCTAAGGACAAAAGTTACATATGTCAACTGGCTGGTTATTCTGTCTACCTGGTTACTTAGTGCTTTTCTTTGGTAGATAATCTTCTGTGAACGTTAGCATGTAACACAAAAAGATAGGTAACATATTCTCACTTTGCAGAAAGCATGGACCTCTCCAGATCCTAGAGGACTAAATCTTAATGATCCTATTAAACTTGCCATAAAGTCCACCTGGCATCTTTTCCCACCACAGATGCATCTAATAGCTTAGAGTCTACTGGTCATCTAGCCCAAGTGGCAGAGCTTGTATCACTGCCTAGACCTTGGACAAAGCCTTTTTCTGCTATGGCCCCCACCCAAGGCAGGTGGACTTTCTTGTCATTTGGAGAACGTATTAAAGTAGTGTTCTCAAGTGTGGAATATGCTGCTTCCAGAACCCCCAAAGGCCCTACAAGGCATTGTACTCCCTTATTTGTGGGAAGTGTGAGATGCAATAATTTGTCCTTTATTTTGAAGGAAATTTCTTGGCCAAACGATTGAACTCCTGAAAACATTACTGCTGTAGTTGACCCCTGGATATTCACAGACTTTGTCTCCAGTCTTCTGGAGGGTGTACCTCACCAAGGGCTTCAGTGTACTTGCTATTCTTGCTCAGCTATTGTTATTAACATGATGTCATCATTGTAGTGGGCCATTGTGATGTTCTGCTGAATGTCCAGACAGTGCAGGTCCCTTTGGACTCTATAGTGACAAATGGGAAAGTTAACATAGCCCTGGGGCAAGACCACAAACACCTACTGTGGTAGAGATCTGCTAAACAGGGATTGTAGTTACATTGAAGATTCCAAGCCATTGGAAACTTCTAGCACCTTTCCTTTCATCTATTTCTGCCTTTTATAGGCCCTACATGAAAACATCAGCCCACAGGGAGAATGTTGCAAAAGATAATTTGAGGCTGTTGTAATTAGTGGGTAAAGCTTAGAGATGATAAGTCCTGGGGGTTTCCCACACCTCAAAGAGACACTATTGTCTTGCATTTGGATCTTGGGTTTCGTAAGTCCAGATTGGTCTCTAGGAAACCAAACTATGCTAAAAGAAACTCCCCACAGACTGGTTTATGCCATTGTACTTAATTCCCAGGCCACTTCCTAATAGCAGGGTATCAGAGAATGCTACTAGAAATCACAAAGATGCTTAGCACCATGAAAAAGTAAAGACAGCATTCTGTTTGGGGGTTCATTTATCTGGGTATAGCAAAGCTGAAAGAATTTTCCAGTAGTATTTGTAGACTTATACCAACCAGTGAGTCCATTTAATGCTTAAGTAGTAGTGGCTAACCAACACTGGCAAGTTGTTTACTAACCAGCTCCTCTTTCCAATATTCTTTATCAGACATCAAAACCTTCTGCCAAGGGAGATCAGCTCAGTGCTTTGTGACCACCTAGAGGGGTGGGATAGGGAGGGTGGGAGGGAGATGCAAGAGGGAAGAGATATGGGGATATATGTATATGTATAGCTGGTTCACTTTGTTATACAGCAGAAACTAACACACCATTGTAAAGCAATTTTACTCCAATAAAGATGTTAAAAAATAAAATAAAATAATAAATAAATCAAAAACCTTCTGCCATTATATTACCTCATGTTTTAATTTCCAGTATTACAGTTTATCTTTAAATACATTTGTAATCAGTTTCTTATTGAGATTTTTCAGGAGAGATGGTGCCCATGATCGGAACAACAGCTAAATATTATATCTTAAACTGGTTTGCTACTCTTCACAAGATTTTGCACAAGATTTCCCAGAAGATTTCTACAAATGGTGAATTCTTTCTACTTTCTATTGTGAAATAGACACTTTTGGAGATTATCTCTAAATGTATGGGTATAGGATTGGGTTCAGAGGTAGACGTGTATTTATCTATCTTGAGCTTTATTCTTTGACCTCCTTCTTATCTAATGTGTCACGGGTATAATGAGTAGGACTCTACTGCCACAACTGTACCCTAAGATCTTCTCTGGGATATGGTCTGCATAAGAAAGATGGGAAGCAAGGAGATGATTTCTTCTTCAAACAGAAGTAGAGGACTTCACCTCAAGGCTGGAAGGAAGCAGCAAAAGAACCTAAATGGGGATGAATACCTACACACACACACACACACACACACACACACACACACAAATCGTAGTTTACACTTACTGAGTGCTTACTATTTGCCAAGGACTTAAAAAGTGTTTTCCTTGCATTACCTCATTGAATCTTCACAATGCTGTAAGATATGTTCTATAATCACTTCCATTTTAGCAAATGAAGAAACTGAAGCAAAATACCTGACATGTTTGTACTACACAAGGTAACACAGCCAGTAAATATAGGAAAACCTGGATTCTACAGAGGTTGGCTAAGACTATGGTCTGTACTAGGCTAGCACATACATAGCTAAAGCTCCCTCACCCCCCAAAATATTGTTCCTTGTCCCCAAATAAGACATAAAAAAGAAAAATTATTACTTTATATATAAAGCAGTGTTGTACATATTGATAAATATGAATAGTGTATTCAGGTCTGTTCCCTTTCCACCCCATTATTTACTTGATTAAATATAAACTACTCAATGTAAACTTCAAGTCCCTGCACAATGTGTCTCCAACCTGCCTGTATAAACCATGTCTTTTATTTTCTGTATCGTGTTGCTTTGACATCTGAGGCTTGCTGACACTGGAGAGACTGCCCCTCCCTGGATTCCTAGAAAGAGTAAACAACTCAACTTCAAGTGTGATTTTCAAATGCAGATTAACCAGTCCAAAACCTACACACCCAACCACCTCCTTTATTGAGGTCTCACACTCCAGGCCACTATTTCCTTCCCCTTATCACTCCAGGATCAGGTGTCAGCCAACTAAGAGCACTATATGCCCCATAGCCCACTGAGTTATTCAAATTAGCCAATCTTAAAGTCTACTTACCTACCTCACCCATTCTTTCCAAGGAAATCACAGTAAAGGCTCTTGTCCACATTTTTCTCCTGCTCCTCCTGCCTCCTGATCGACCCTGGTGCTTCTCCCTGTGGTCCTCCTCCTACATCGTGTGCCATGCCTCCTGTTTCTAGGTGCTCTTCCTGACTTACTTCTTTTCCTTGTTTATGGAAACATCCTTCCTGGTTTCCTTCATCTGTACCTTTGTTCATGCTGTTCTTCTGTGCCAATCACATGTGCACTTCCCTTACCACAATTCTACCACCTCTTCTATGCACACTCATCTCTATCTTTTATACCTGTCTTTAGTGAACTGGAAATTAATTAAGATCCCTTCTCCATTGAACAAGGAAGTAAGATTTTATGGTATGCCTTATATTCTGCCTTACAATGTACAATACCTTCCTATTATTGACAGGGCAGGGAGTATATCTTATTCATTTTGTAATCTACTAAAGCACTTACCCCAGTTTGCTCATTTATCCATTCTTCAAGTAATATTTATTGATGACCTACTATGTGTCAGAGAGTATAGAGAATGAGTAAAGAAGACAAGATTCCCAAAGGATTTCAGAAAAACCACATAAACTAGAGCTCTTAAGGATGAGTAGGAGTACTCCAGAGAAGGAAGTGAGATGGAAATTATTAGGTTAAACAATGTAAACAGCATGAACAAAATATACAGAAGCATGACAGCTCATGAGGGCGTTTCAGGACTGTAGTAAGTCTGGTATGGCTGGATCAGTAGTTCATAGTCATGAATACTCATTAGATGTATCTAGGAAATGTTTTCAAAATATTCATGTCCAGGTCCCAACGCTAGGAATACTACTTTAGTAGGTACATCAATCAGGAACCCAACAGAAAAGAGTTGGCAAAATAAAAATGGGTAATTTAAAGAGAAGTTAATGTAGGTACTCTTTACCATGGTATGGGCAGGGTTAAACCAACAAAGAAGGAATAATACAGTACTCCAGCATTTTAGAACTACAAACATGAGAGGAGTAAAGACCCTAAAAGGGAAAGAGAAGAGTAGTTACCAGAACCCAGATTGGTTAGCTTTACAGAGGGGCTTCCCAGTAACCCTCAGCAGAGGGCTTTAGCCAATGCAGAGTAACAACGCACAGAGAAAGGCTGAAGAATAATGACCTAATCTCGCTCCCTTCCTGGTCTTTTCCAGCTATCCATTGAGAGAATCTAGCCAAACGCTAGGGGGTCAGGAAGTCTGTTGTTGTAGCTCATAAAGATCAGCTTCCCTGGGCATAGAGCAACGTGGAGAAGATGGACAGTGGATCTGAATGGGCAAAAGGAAGATCTCTAGCACATGTGCCGGAGGGAGCGTGGGCATATGTGTTTTGAGATAACTCCCAGGTGGTTGTCCCCTTTTATGGCTCCAAGGCCAATTGATTCTGTGTCATTCATTTATTCATTCATTTAAGAAATATCATTTGAGCACCCACTATTTGTATGACCCAATGATGGTTGCTGGGAAAATAGGGTTGAGAAAAACAGAAAAAACTCTTTTTTTCAATCATTTCACAATCCCCTGGGTGAAGCTATAGCGATTGCATAGTCCCAGGACTTCATAGCTTTTTTCCTATTATTCCACCTGCATAGCTGATATTTGATTCCAGGCTGCCACGACCCACAGTGCCATCCTGTCTCGGGCCACATTCTTCTATAGGGGTCACTGTCACCAATGATGCTACTACTATGGTCCTAACACTGTCCCTGAAACTACCACTGACCCTGTGGCTGAATCTAGCTTTTCATGCCAATCCTTCTTCCTTCAGGTTGGATTTTCTCCCAGGCACCAAATATTCTTTTTCTTTTTCCTGGAGAGAATCTAAACATAATTTAGTTGATGCAAATAGATGCAGAAAGATGTAGAGAGAGGCCACCCAATTTCCTTGGGCTCAGCAAGGACACCAGGTACACCATACTCACTAACTTAGACTTTAAAGTTTAAATTATGGAAGTAACCATACCTGTTGATTCTCTTCTAGTAAGTACTACACTGGAGTAGAGTGCCAGGCCTTAAAGGAGTCAGTGGGACATTTACGCAGGATTTACCCTGGGAGCACACAAGACTTTGTTGGGGTGGGGGGTGGTTGGGAGGAAATCCTTGAAAAAAGCATTATCAAGCAACAGGTTTAAGAAGCAGAAATTAGGTTTAAACGATAGGACAAACAATGGTAGGTTAAAATGATAAAGTCTTTTGAATATTATGAGATTATTTTGCTTCAGGTTTGTGTTTATGAGTTCTGTGCCACACATCTTGCCAAATCTTGTTATTTCATGCCATTGGATGGGCCTTTGACTTTAACCTAGCATGTCAGTCCTAAGGCACCACTTGCAATTGTGATCACACAGACTTCTCCTAACCTTAAAATGCACATTTTCTTCATGTATATCTGATGTTCACACCATATTATTCACTCAAGTCTTGGTTCATCCTTTTAGAATTCTATTATCTATATCCTCTTATGTCCTTTTACATCCAAGACCCCCTTAGAAAGCAGACTCCATGTGCTATACCTAGTTTACTGACATAGCAATTAGGAATTTAATAAGTGGATTGTGATGGAAGATGAACACAGTGGTCCCAAAGCCATCCAATTGCCTATTTTGGAGATCCCTCCATGCCCAAGACCTAAAGCAATGTTGCCTCTTTGTCTATATCAACTCATTTGTATCTAGTCCACACTGGATGTCTCCATAGTACCATAATCAGTACTTTTTTCTGTTCATTTTCAGATTAGTTTGACACATATTCCAGTCCCCAAAATATTGGTATATAAAATACTAATAAGTATTTTATGATCCTAAGGTTTTTAGAGATCTTTTCTTTCTTTCAATAAGCTTGACAGTAACATTAATGTTTAAAGTCATTAGTTTTTATCTTTTGCAGCTTGGTAATTCTCAGAGTCCATTAACTAAGCCTATGAGATTAGAGTGTTTTCTAACAAGATAGCAAGGAAATAAATCAACATTCTTTTTTCTGCTGAAATGACAACCAGCACCATTTTCAAAGAATTTAATCCACGAATGTCTCCTGCCCTTTGGTTTAGATGAAAAGTTAAACGAAAAATTATTGATCATCATATTTCAATTTGCAAGGATTACAAACTTTTCACAAACACTGTTATTTATCAGTGCTTTCATTAGCAGCATTTAAAATATTCTGAAACTGAAATTTTATCAAACAAGTTTAACAACAAAGGCAAAAGATTTAACAACTGAGTTTTAGTTTACTTAAAAACCAAGCATAAACTTGCTCCTAAGTTCTGTTTTCCATTCTTCCCCCACAACTTTAAAATTTTTTTATTTTGTTCCTTGCCCGTGGCTCATAATAACAGCTTTGTCTGGCTTCTGAATTCTTCCTTGTCATTTAATGCCAGCTGGAGTCCTGAGGAGCCCTGGCTTCACTTCTAGCTTTTAACTTCTCCAGACTATAGGTCATTAATTGTTTAGTAAACGAGTTGAAGATCAGATAAAGTTGCTTAACCCCTCCCAGGCCAGTGGCCTTTGTAGCCTGAGATCTCTTTGCAAGTCATTCTGCTTCCCTCAGAGCTATTGTACTGTCAGTTCTGCAGGGTTTCAACAGTATCCTTTTGTTGAACTCTGTCTACCTTCTTCTCTAAAGCATTGAAAGGGTTAAGTAACATTAAAATCAAAATTTATTTGACCTTTACCCTTTCCATCAGTTGTGCTCTGGTTTGGATATACATGGCCTTTCTCCTTCCTTGCTTTCCCTCCCAGAGCTTCACATTTACAGTTAACGAATCTATTAAAGAAGAAGGTGTTACATACTTAGGCTGTAATTTAATATAGCTCTTCTGTTTACTTAATTAATTAACCCATAACTGCCTCTACGCCCAAATTGTTCATGGTGGCTTATAAGAGTACGTGCTACAGAAAATAGGGGTGGGGAGAATGTATACACACGCACACACACATATATACATCTATATTATATAAATATAGTAGATATGTAATATTCACTACAGAAAAAAGTACAAATATATAATGCAATAGGAGACAAATATATATACATATATTTATATACGGAACTATATGTCATTAATTAATATATTGATAATATTAATATATATTATTAATTATATAATATATAACAGATTACATAAAATATATATTGAATATATATAAGTAAGGACGTATTAAATAGGGATAGAATGTAAGGGAGCGTAATAAAACATGTACAAACCAATTTGCACATGAGAAATTGAAAATCAAGAATTTGTTCTATCTAAACTAAATTTTGAAACTTTCATTAGAGTTCTTTTTTTGAACAAAATACTTAGGAAAAACTTACAGGGCAATGCAAAATGACAGACATTCAAAGCTGTCAGATCCTTTGCACCATCACCCCCTCACCTACTCATGTTTAATTTTCTTAACGGTTCTACTTTTTTTTTAAGTGAAAGGATTTGGTAAAGATAAGGGTACATTAGAGCCCATTAACACCATTAGGGCAAGTGTCTTAAAAAAAAATCTGTTGAATATAATAAAAATGCTGAATTTCTACTCTCTTAGGCATTTTTTTTTTCTTTTGGCTCCTAGGACTACAGCCAGGTGGGATATGTTTCAAAGCACCTTAATAACATTTATATTTTACTTGTGGGATATCATGACCACAGATAAACCTTGGGAAGACAGAACCGTTCAGTTAAAGCTTGTATCAGGCCACGTGACATAAACTGCACACAGACAGTTTCCAGCTGGGAAAACACTTCAGTTCCATTTATGATTCTAAACTGTGATCCTGTCTTTGAAAGGTCTCACCAGACCCTCAGTCCCATACTTGATGGGTTACCTGGATGAAGAAGACAGGAGACTACACCTTTACTTTCCCTTCTAGAAAATTGCATGGAGTCTTGACAAGTTTATTGTAGAGTCACAAGACTACAGTCACAAGGTTTTTAATTTAATACAATTAAAGAAGAAAAATACAGTTACATAAAGAGAACAACTGTAGTTAAACTCTTACTTCTGTTTATTGCCACTTCCCTCCTCGTTAAAAACACAGACAGGGCTTCCCTGGTGGCGCAGTGGTTGAGAGTCTGCCTGCCGATGCAGGGGACATGGGTTCGTGCCCCGGTCAGGGAAGATCCCACATGCCGCAGAGCAGCTAGGCCCGTGAGCCATGGCCGCTGAGCCTGCGTGTCTGGAGCCTGTGCTCCGCAACGGGAGAGGCCACAACAGTGAGAGGTCCGTGTACCGCAAAAAAAAAGAAAAAAAAAGGAAAAAAAAAACACAGACAGAAAAGTTTTATTTTGACCTCAAAGGAGAAGCTTAGAAAATGACTATCTCATGTCTGTGAGGATTTGATGTTCAAGAGTAAGAAAGGAAATTTTCAGAAAGACAAAGGAGATTTTCAAACTCCATTGCCAGAAAAAAAAATAGCTCATGTGACTTTGTTGCTCCCTGAATAAATAAGAACTTGCCCAGATTTATTTCAACCTTCAACACCTAGTATTGTATCTTTTGTTGTTTGGTTATGTGGCTCTTGGATTCTCACTTTTTTTATCTGTTATTCTTTCAGCTGTAAACTTCAGATAAATTATCCATAACACTTACAGTTTACAGTAGTTGTTCACAACCATTTCCCAGAGGTCACTAATGAAAGATAAGATATTTTTGCAGGAAAAATTTCCATGTAACCATAATAGACTCCTAAATATAACATCACTCCTTGTATGCCCCTCAAAAAAAATACCATGTACAAATCATATGAAAGTAAAAAAGAGATAACTTTGAAAACAATCTGCTGTTTTTATTGTAAATCATTAATAAAGTTTATTTCACTTATAAGACATGTCCAAGGCAGTAAAACAAACCCACTATATCATGACAGTGCCAATGAAGAGTACAGATTAGTGTCAGCCTGTGCTAGGTGTGAGAGACACCTGTGCCCTTTCCTAGATGTGGGACCTTGGGCAAATTACTTGACTTCTCCTGTTTTTTCAGTCTGTAAATGGGAACCACAATAGCACATACAAGAAAATATTCTTGAGACAACCAAAGGAGTGCGTGACACACACTCTAAATTGCTCTATTAAGATCCCCTGGTTTAAAACCCACCAGACCAAACAAATGAAGAGGTAATAGGCAGTCTACCTGAAAAAGAATTAAAAGTAATGATAGTAAAGATGATCCAAGATCTTGGAAATAGAATGGAGAAAATACAAGAAACATTTAACAAGGACCTAGAAAAACTAAAGAGCACACAAACAATGATGAACAACACAATAAATGAAATTAAAAATTCTCTAGAAGGAATCAATAGCAGAATAACTGAGGCAGAAGAACAGACGAGTGACCTGGAAGACAAAATAGTGGAGATAACTACCGCAGAGAAGAATAAAGAAAACACCATTTATGATAAAAACCCTCCAGAAAGTAGGCATAGAGGAAACTTACCTCAACATCATAAAGGCCATATATGACAAACCCACAGCCAACATCATTCTCAATGGTGAAAAACTGAAACCATTTCCTCTAAGATCAGGAACAAGACAAGGTTGCCTACTCTCACCACTATTATTCAACATAGTTTTGGAAGTTTTAGCCGCAGCAATCAGAGAAGAAAAAGAAATAAAATGAATCCAAGTCAGAAAAGAAGAAGTAAAGCTGTCACTGTTTGCAGATGACATGATGCTATACATAGAGCATCCTAAAGATGCTACTAGAAAACTACTAGAGCTAATCAATGAATCTGGTAAAGTAGCAGGATGCAAAATTAATGCACAGAGATCTCTTGCATTCCTATACACTAATGATGAGAAATATGAAAGAGAAATTAAGGAAACACTCCCATTTACCACTGCAACAAAAAGAATAAAATACCTAGGAATAAACCTACCTAAGGAGACAAAAGACCTGTATCCAGAAAACTATAAGACACTGATGAAAGAAATTAAAGATGATACAAACAGATGGAGAGGTATACCATGTTCTTGGATTGGAAGAATCAACATTGTGAAAATGACTATACTACCCAAAGCAACTACAGATTCAGTGCAATCCCTATGAAATTACCAATGGCATTTTTCACAGAACTAGAACAAAAAATTTCACAATTTGTATGGAAACACAAAAGACCCCGAATAGCCAAAGCAATCTTGAGAAAGAAAAAGGAGCTGGAGGAATCAGGTTCCCTGACTTCAGACTATACTACAAAGCTACAGTAATCAAGACAGTATGGTACTGGCACAAAAACAGAAATATAGATCAATGGAACAGGATAGAAAGCTCAGAGATAAACCCACGCACATATGGTCACCTTATCTTTGAGAAAGGAGGCAAGAGTATACAATGGAGAAAAGACAGCCTCTTCAATAATTGATGCTGGGAAAACTGGACAGCTAGATGTAAAAGAATGAAATTAGAACACTCCCTAACACCACACACAAAAATAAACTCAAAATGGATTAAAGACCTAAATGTAAGGCAAGACAACATCAAACTCTTAGAGGAAAATATAGGCAGAACACTCTATGACATAAATCACAGCAAGATCCTTTTGACCCACCTCCTAGAGAAATGGAAATAAAATCAAAAATAAACAAATGGGACCTAATGAAACGTAAAAGCTTTTGCACAGCAAAGGAAACCATAAACAAGATGAAAAGACAACCCTCAGAATGGGAGAAAATATTTGCAAATGAAGCAACTGACAAAGGATTAATCTCCAAAACATACAAGCAACTCATGCAGCTCAATATCAACAAAACAAACACCCCAATCCAAAACTGGGCAGAATCCCTAAGTAGACATTTCTCCAAAGAAGATATACAGATTGCCAACAAACACATGAAAGGATGCTCCACATCACTAATCATTAGAGAAATGTGAATCAGAACTACAATAAGGTATCACCTCACACCAGTCAGAATGGCCATCATCAAAAAATCTACAAACATTAAATGCTGGAGAGGGTGTGGAGAAAAGCGAACTCCTTTGCACTGTTGGTGGGAATGTAAATTGATACAACCACTATGGAGAACAGTATGGAGGTTCCTTAAAAAACTAAAAATAGAACTACCATACGACCCAGCAATCCCACTACTGGGCATATACCCTGAGAAAACCATAATTCAAAAAGAGTCATGTACCACAATGCTCATTGCAGCTCTATTTACAATAGCCAGGACATGGAAGCTACCTAAGTGTCCATAGACAGATGAATGGACAAAGAAGATATGGCACATATATACAATGGAATAGTCCTCAGCCATAAAAAGAAATGAAATTGAGTTGTTTGTAGTGAGGTGGATGGACCTAGAATCTGTCATACAGAGTGAAGTAAGTCAGAAAGAGAAAAATAAATACCATATGCTAACATATATATATATATGGAATCTACAAAAAAAAACTGGTTCTGAAGAACCTAGGGGCAGGACAGGAATAAAGACACAGATGTAGAGAATGGACTTGAGGACACAGGGAGGGGGAAGGGTAAACTGGGATGAAGTGAGAGGGTAACATTGACATATATACACTACCAAATGTAAAATAGATAGCTAGTGGGAAACAGCTGCAGAGCACAGGGAGATCAGCTCAGTGCTTTGTGACCACCTAGAGGGGTGGGATAGGGAGGATGGGAGGGAGACGCAAGAGGGAAGAGGGAGGGGGTATGGGGATATATGTATGCGTATAGCTGATTCACTTTGTTTTACAGTAGAAACTAACACAACATTGTAAAGCAATTATACTGCAATAAAGATTTAAAAATATATATATATAATTTAAAAAAAGATCCCCTGGTTTAAAGAAATTCTGGCATTAAAAACCTTTGTTCAGAAACGAAGACATTGAAAACCTTCTGTTCCCACTCATGAGGAATAAACAGATCTGGACACATCTTTCTACCATAACCAAGTTTAAGACTGGACAAAATATATTAAACACCTATTTTCAGATATTGGACAGTAGGCAGCACAGGACTGTGATCTGTGAGGGAGGGGAAACAAATGAAATGAATCCTATGATTGCCCCAGCTTTTTACCTAGAGAGATTTTCCAAGATTTCAGCACAAGTAGGGAAGCTAAGCAAAGAATGCTGAGTGGAGAAGACAGAGTTTGGAGTTGTGTCAAAGTGGCTGGAATTTATGGGTCATATTACTTGAGAGGAGGGAGCTATTCCAAGAAAGAGCCCCAGAATTCTCCATGGTGTTCACTTGACTCCTTGGCTGATTGCCAATCTGTGCATGTTTAGGGCAAAATTCTATCATGCTGGACAAAAAACAACATCTGGTGAAAGAATATTACCAAAAATCTGTAAACCAAACAAATCCCAGAGCTCACACAAGCACAGAAACCGTTCAAGTTTTCACCATCCAGATTGGAGAGACCACATAGAATATGTAACACCTTCTGTAGAGACTCCCAATCAAATCAAACCACAGTAGTGGGACAGGACAAGACCTAGAGTAACATCAACCCTAGATCTGACCTAACCTCAAAATGATCAAGATGATCTATGAGTAACTTAACTGCCTGCCAAACACATTAAAAAAAAATCTAAAGCTATTCAAGGAAATCTAGTACTTACAAATGTACAATTATAATGTTCAGCATCCAATCAAAAATTAGTAGGTTTCTGAAATAGCGAAAAATGTGACTCATAAAAAAGGAGAAAATTAAGAAAATAGGAATAGATGTAGAAATCTTAGAGATTATGGAATTAGGAGACACAGATGTTATAAATGCTATTATAAATATGCTCAAGGATTAAAATAAAAAGATGAGCTTAATGAGGACAGAACCTAGTGGAACAAATCGAACTTTTAAAAATGAAAACTAGAATATCTGCAATAAAAATTTCATTGGCTGAAATTTATAGCAAATTAGGCACTTCAAAAGAAAAGATCACTAACCTTGCAAATACAGCAATAAAACTACCCAAAATAAAGTACAGTGAGGAAAAAAGTGACTTAACAACAATAACAAAAAAAGACCCAAACAAATAGAATCCTAGCGACTTTGGGACAATATCAAATAATAACATTTAGGGCCTCCCTGGTGGCGCAAGTGGTTGAGAGTCCGCCTGCCGATGCAGGGGATACGGGTTCGTGCCCCGGTCTGGGAGGATCCCATATGCCGCGGAGCGGCTGGGCCCGTGAGCCATGGCCGCTGAGCCTGCGCGTCCGGAGCCTGCGCGTCCGGAGCCTGTGCTCCGCAACGGGGGAGGCCACAACAGTGAGAGGCCCGCATACCGCAGAAAAAAAAAAATAATAATAATAATAACATTTGTGCAATTGGAATCCTAATAGATAAGGAGAGTGGGGAGACAAAAAAAAAAAGAGGAAATCATGGGTGAAATGTTCATAATTTGATTAAAGTTACAATCCTACAGTTGAAATAAGCTCAACAAATTCTAAACTGGTTAAAGCAAACAACAAATAAACAAACAAAAACACATCAAAGTATCTCATAATCTAATTATTTAAAACCATTCATAAAGAGAAACTCTTAAAGGTAACCATAGTGAGGAAGAGGCATATGACATACAAATATAAGCAATACAGCATATATCCTATTAGAAACATAAAATCCAGAAGATAATGAGACACCTTTAAAGTGTTGAAAGAAAAAAAAATGTTAATCTAGAAATCTTTCAAATATTAAGCCAAAATGAAGTTTCTTTTTCAGAGAAAGAAAAAAGAAACTTTATCACTAGCAGACCCATATTACAAGAAGAATGAAAAGAGGTTTTTTAGACAGAAAGAAAATGATACCAGGAGGATACTTGGATCAACACAAAGGAATGTGGAGTGACAGAAATGATAAATACTTTAAATTTTTCCTAATTTTTAACTTATTGAAAAGATAACTGCTTAAAAATGAAATCAAGGGCTTCCCTGGTGGCGCAGTGTTTGAGAGTCTGCCTGCCGATGCAGGGGACACGGGTTCGTGCCCCAGTCTGGGAGGATCCCACATGCCGCGGAGCGGCTGGGCCCGTGAGCCATGGCTGCTGAGCCTGCGCATCCGGAGCCTGTGCTCTGCAACGGGAGAGGCCACAACAGTGAGAGGCCCACATACCGCAAATAAATAAATAAATAAATTAATTAATTAATTTAATTAAATCAATATATGGTAGGTTTTATGATCTGTGTAGGAGTAATATATATGATAACCATAGCACAAAAGATGGTAGGGGTGAAATGGAAGTATATTACTGTAAGATTCTTGGGACTTTCCTAGTGGTCCAGTGATAAAGAATCCACCTTCTAATGCACAGGACACAGGTTCGATCCCTGGTAGGGGAACTAAGATGCCACAGGGCAACTAAGCCCACATGCCACAACTACAGAGCCCATGTGCCACAACTACAGAGCCCATGCACCCTGGAGCCCGCGCACCACAACTAGAGAGAAAAAGCTTACATGCCACAACAAAGATCCGATGCAGCCCAAAAATAAATAAATTGATTACATAAATAAATATTTTTAAAAGATTCTTATGGTATATGTGAAGTAGTATAAGTATTATTTTAAAAAGCATTGCAATAATTATTGTAATAATAATTTTACCTGTAATGATTTAAAGCACAATTAAAAGAAAAAAATTAATCAGATAAGACAAAAGAGCAAATTTCAACACAAACTATCATGAGAAACTCATTTTATATGTAAAGACACAATTAGGCTAAAAATTGAAAAATGGAAAAATATATGCTGTGTAGCAAATGCTAATTATTAGAAAGCTAGAATGGCAATATTAATATCTAAAAAAGAAAACTTCAAAATAAGAAAAGTTACCAAGGGTAAAGATGAACATTTCATAAAGATAAAGGGTAATTCATCAAGAAGACAAAAACAATCTTGAATGTGTATGCACCTAATAATGGAACTTCAAAATTGTTACAGTAAAAACTGAAAGAACTGACACAAATACAGTTAGATATTTCAACATTCTTTTCTCAATAATTGAAAGAAAGAAAACATACAGAAAATCAAAATAGCTCTAGATGACTTAACCAACACCATCACCCAATTTGACCTAAATGACATTTAACAGAACAATCTACCCCAAAGCTGAATTATAGAGAATCTAGGTAGAACATTCACTATGATTGAACATATGCTGGGCCATGACTATAAGATGTTTATATTAGAAAAGAAAAGGTTCAATAGCAGTGATCTATATTTCAACTTTAGAAATCTATAAATTTAAGTAGAATGAAGACAGTAATAAAAAAAAAGTGAAACAAAGAAACAGAAAACGACAGACAATATAGAAAATTAATAAAACCAAAAGCTGATTCTTTGAAATAAAAATGACCAGAAATTATCAATATGAGAAATAAAGAGGAGATATCACTACAGACTGTAGAGGTATTAAAGGATAGTAATAGAGTATTATGAACCACTTTATGTCAATATATGACAAACTATATGAAATAGACAAATATCTTGAAAGATACAAATTACTAAAACTTAATTTAAAATCTGAAAAATTCTATATCTGTTAAAGAAAATTAATTTGTATTAAAAACCTTTCCCCCAATAAAATTCAACACCTAGATGGCTTTACTGGTGAATTATAACAAATTTCAAGGGAAAGATTAAAATATTACAAGAATTATGATATGAATTATTAAGTTCATTGGACACAAAATCAATTTATAAAAGTCAATTGTATTTCTATATACAGGCAATGAATAATGGAATATTTCAACAGAAATACCATTTACAACAATGTCCAAAACCACAAAAATTTAAGGATATATTTAACCAAAAAAGGTGTGCAGGAGCCTATACACTGAAAACTATAAACCACTGCTGACAAAAATTAAAGAAGACCTATATGAATGGACAGTTATACCATATCCATGGATCTGAACACTGAATATTTTTCCCAAATTGATTTAGATTAACATAATCCTAATCAAAATCCAAGCCATTTTTTTAAAATAAAATTGACAAAATTATTTTTAAAATTTTATTTAAATAAAAAGGATTTTCAAAAATAGCCAATGTATCATGAAAGAGAAACAGATAGTTGGAGAACTTAAAACACTTGATTTGAAGATTTACTATAGAGTTACAGTAACCAAGACGTTGGTGTATTGTCATAAGGATATATAGATTAATGAAACAATATAAAGAGATCCAGGCATATATGGTCAATTTTTGCCAAGGGAGCTAAGATAAAATAATAGTCTTATCAAAAAAATATGTTGAAACAACTAGATATTTATATGAAAAAAAATAAAATTTACTCTTACCTTACACCTTATATATAAATTAATTTGAAATTGATTATATACCAAACAAAAAAGACAAATTTATAAATCCTGTAGAAGAAAACTTAGGAGAAATTTTTGAGAGCTTGGGGTAGGTAAAGATTACTTAGATAGAGTGCAAAAAGCACAGAATATAAAAGAAAAAAAACAATAAAAGATTTCAGAATTAAAACCTTCTGCTCTTTGAACACAACAAAGAAAATGTTCACAGTATATTTTTCTGACATATGGCTTGTATCAAAAATGTTAATACAAAGAACCCAACAAAAAGAAGGCCCAAAGATTTGAATAGACACTCAAAAAAGGAATATCTGGATGGCCAATAAACGCATTAGAAAATGGTCAAAATCATTAACTGTTAAAGAAAGGGAAAGTAAAAGCAAAAATGAGATACCACTACACATCCACTGAAGGGCTAACAATAAAGCAACTGACATTACCAGATGTTTGTAAGAATGTGGAATAACTGGAAATCCTATACATTGTGGTAGGAATTTAAAATGGTAAAACCACTCTCAAAAGTAGCTTGGCAGGTTATTAAAAAATTAAATACGCTCTTACCACTTATCCCAGCATTTCCACTCTTGGTGTTTATCCAAAAGAAACAAAAACGTATGTCCACCCAAAATCTTGTATATAAGCATTCATAGCAAACTGATTCACAATAGCCATGTGGAGGGTGGACTTAAAGGTGGCCGGTGTTTATGCCCTGGAGTGATTCTTTCCTCTTGAGTGTAGATGGGACCTGGAACTTGCTTCTAACCAATGAAACATGGCAAAGTATTGCCATATCACTCCTGTGATTACATTACATTATATAAGATTTCACCTTGACAGCAGACTCTCTATACACAAAGTGTCACTTTCCATTTCTGGCTTCCAAGGAGCAAGCCATCATGTCTTCTACAGCTGCTAGGAAATGAATTCTGCCCAAAACCTGACTGAGTTTGGAAGACAGTCCTTCCCCAGTCAAGAGTTCAGATGAGAACCCAGTCCTGGCACATACATTGTTTACAGCCTTGCAGAGAGCCCTGCTGAGCTGTGCCTAGACTCCTGATCCAGGAGTCTGTAAGATAATGAATATGTGCATTGTTTGAAGCTGCTGAGTTTGCAGTAATATGCCACACAGCAACAGAAAACAAAAGCCAAAACCTGGCAACAACCTAAATATCTAACAAGTACATGGACATGTGATATATCTATATTATATAAAAGAAAACAATACTAATGTACATAACAACAAGGACAAATCTCAAAAATATTATGCTGAGCGAAAGCAGCAAGAAACTCATTGCATGCTGCATCATTCCATTTATATGACATTATTCAAAGACGACAAATCTTATCTATAGTAACAGAAAGCAGATCAAAGCTCATCAAACTGTACTCATAAATTATACCTCAATAAATGTGATTTTGAAAAACTTTAGGAACTCAAAAATGGTATGTTTATTTCTAAATATTTAAGCTAATAAAAAGGGAAATAGTTTATGTGTTATAAATATAGTATATCTGGCTACAAATAACATTTTTAAGACTGGAAATCTTGCTCGTGATCTAAAGCAAGTACTGAATAAATAATCACCATAAAGGAATTTTAGGAGCCTAGATAAAATTCTGTAATGACTCTAACTATACAATAGCAAAGGCCTAGAAAACTCAGGCTAAATAAGGGCTTTCACTTAATTTCATTGACTAATAGTGTATAGATAACGATTTTTTGCCCCTGATTGTCTATCATGTGCAAGGCACACCAGATCATTTGGACCATGAAAAAGATATAAACTATGTACTCCAGAAGCAAAATGTATTAAGGAGACAAAAGACAGTACAGCAAGTCACTGTAAGGCCAAGTAGAAAATGAGGGTACGGATAAAATTCTAAATAGATTCACCGGAAGTGATACTTGCTCTGGGAAGGGAGCTCATGCTAAATAACTGTAGAAGTGGATGTCGGAGCTAGTTTTTGATGGATGTACAGAATCTGGATGTTTAGAGAAAGAAAGAAATCAAATGGAAGAATGTTTTTGTTTAAATGTAAGAATACTGAGAAAAAGAAAAAGTTTCATTTTAAGGATCATGGTATAAATAGCGGGAAATAATGTAGATTGCACAGGCATTTGAATGATTCCACTCTAAATATCATGACACTAAATAATACACTTATGCCAACTATTCCGAATTCTATCTTTATTTGTCCTCTTCACTAACCTCCAAATTTGATATCTAACTGCCTCCTTGAAGCTGACTTCAATGGCTAAGAGTAATCACAACCTCAATATGGTAAAAAAGAGATTTTGATTCCATCTACTCCCGAAACCTGTGCTCTCAATCTTTTCCTTCTTAGTAAATGGTATAATTGTCTATCTACACGCTAGGTCAAAAAACCCTGGAGTTCCTTTTGATTCCTTTCTTTCCCTCATCTTTGTTTCAATTGCACTGAAAATTCCTGCCCACTTTTGTCTGAAAATAAATTCTGAATATCTCTCTCTCCAATGCTACCAGCCTAGTCCAAGCAGACCTAATCTCTTGCCTGAAGTACTACCTTGGCTGCTAACTGGTCTCCCAGCTTCCATTCTTCCCCTCTGCAATCTCCTTCCACACAGAAATCAGAATAAGCTTTTTGAAGTTAAATGATATTGTGGAACACCCATTAAAACCTTTCATCATCTTTACATTGCAGTTGAAATAAAATCCGACTTCCTTATGTCTGCAAAGCCCTGTGTGTCCGGCCCATTGGCTATCTCCCTATCTCATTTCTCCCCATTCTGCATCTCGCTTATTCAGCTTCAGACACACTGGTCTCGGTTCTGCTCAGGACTTTTGCCTTGCTGTTGCCTCTGCCTGGAAAATTCTGGCTCCATGTCTTCAAATGGCTACTCTATCATGTCATTGTGTTCTCTCTTGGTAAGACTCTTCCTGACTGACACGTCTAATTGGTCCCCTACCTAGGCTTGACTCCAAAATATAAAGAGTATGAGAGGCCCTCTTTAGAGACAGTGGAATGAGACAGCATGTTAACTAACTGGGTAAAACATCTTACTTTGATAAATATGACCATGTGAACACATTTGTAGGGCTCCCCAAGACTTGTGAAAGGGTCTTTGCAATTGAGGGACCCTTTGGCTTCAGCTTTATTAGTTTCACAGTCAACCTGCCTCTAGTTCCGCCTTGCCAATCTTCTTTATTCTACACTGTTTCCTTTTCTCCATAGCACTTATTGCTTTCCAAAATTAACTTGCCATTTATTTGTCTACTTTTTAAAGATCTAGTCCTGCTTTTCCTATTAGAATGTAAACTCCATGAATATTTGTTGAATGAGTAAATATTAAAGAATTTGAACTTACATCTGTAGAAAAAGATGTATAAAATAAAGAAGGGAAAATGGAAAATGACATCACTAAGAGGGCTATTGTTATTATTGGCTGTGGCTTTTAAGGAGAGAAAATGAGAACATGATTGCAAGTTATGCAAATAGAAATGATGAGGAAAAGAACAATATGAAAGCTAGAATACCCGTAGAATATGCAGGGTTTGCCAGTTTTAATGGGAGTAGCAAGCAGAGGAAGTAAAATATAGCTGTAGTAATTTAACCCTAGACAATGAGAGGATGATGATACCATTAAAAGGAACAATGAAAAAGAAGTTTATTTGAGGAAAATCCAAAGGTTAGTGCCCAAGACCGAATCAGAGATGGACTGAAATATTGCCCATAAATATGTGAATCTTTCTTAAAAATCCTTTTTTTCCTGTTGATTTTTTTTTTTGCAATATTGGTATTGTTTACTCTTAGAAAATGTTTCGGCCCCCAATCTTAACAAAAATCGTATTTATTAGTACAGCGAGCCAAAATTATATCAGTATAGGGAAAGTTTAATTTTCTGAAGTCATCAGTGATATTATGAGTAAGTTAAAATATTATTGTAAAGAAACTTGATGTATTTTCATCTTTGACCTAATTTAACTTTCAAGGAAAGCTTGTCAGTGTCAACCAGACTGAGCAAAATGAAATGAATATGATAGAATCAGTCAATGTCTATTTAACCATCTTGTAAAGCAGGATAACATACGGCTCTCCCTGGCTGCCCAAATGTTAGTTCCTGACACCTCTGTGCTACCTACAGGCTTTCAGAAGCTGAAGAAAGGGCCAGGGTTCAAATATGGAGCTGTGGAGTAGTCTCAACAGGAAACACGTTTAATGAAACACTTAGTTGGGTGGACCTAAAATCTTGTAAGGTAAAAATTCAAATAACATCTTTGCAATCTGTCTCCTGGTTTAAAGTTTATCACTGTGCAGTGTGCCAAGTTCTAACTTTTCTCCTTTTGCTGATGGAAACCTCGTCCAACCTACAACCAGAAAGAGGAGGCAGCATTTGCCCAAACATAAAACCAATGATTCTGGTTCAATAAGGAAAAATTCTATATTGACAAGAGATAAGAGATTAAAAACCTGAGATGGGATTTCAACAGGTCCTCACACAATTCATCGTTTACCAGTGAAATCTGAAATGTGTTCCATCTTATCCTCAGCCCGTCATCTCACCCGTACGATTATGAGTGTGCAGACTCTAGAAAAGAGTCACTGAAGCCTGTCCCTGCCTTACAGACCCCACTTCCACAGCAGAACTTTCAAACGGAGGCCGTTTCTTTCTCCATTATATCTCACCCCATAGGGCTACGAAGCCAGCTGCTTATATTTCCTCATAGGTCTCCCTTTTCCTTTCCAGGCCATGATGCTCCCACCCTGATGCAAGCCCCTCCTCCTTTCAGAGGTATTTCATCTGTGTATAAAGAACCCACCAAACTCCCTCTCCCATCTCTCCCCACCTCCACCCCTAATAAACCCAACTATGACTTTGGCATTTATCTTATTATGCTCCAGCAAGTTTATCATGAATAACCTCTGAATTCTTATATACAACTCACTCAACTCCCGGTCACAAAACTTCTCGTTCTTCTAGAAGTCAATGAATTTCATGTTCATTTCACTTCAGCAACCCATTCCCTTGAGCTGGGATTTCAGCCAGAGTTTCAGGCTCTCTGACCATAACTCTCATCCTTTCCATCTTTTCACTTCTTAATTTGCAGGGCAGGCATAGTCACAAGACATATTACAAAGGATTAATACCCCACAAATCAATAAGAAAAAGTCAGACTACCAGGAGAAAATGGACGAATGATGAGAGCAGGCAATTTAGAAAAGAGGACCTCAGAAGACCTACGGTTATTGGACTCTTTTTCTTCTAGACCCTCATCCTCACCCTATAATTTAAATCCTTCCCTTTCTTTTATTTGCATCTTTAAAACCCTCACCTCCATCTACTCTACCAATCACCACATCTCCTATTAAACCGTCTGTCATTTTTCCAGTTCCCCACTTCTTGCCGATGGCTGCTGGGTACCACTATAAACCCTTGTGGTTTGGTGCCTACAAACTTAAGGCTTTTAACCTCGGATGGTTAAGATCTTAGAAGCCATTCTAAGCTTTTGTCACCATAAAAATGGTATTGATTTGCAGTCAACAGATTATATTTCTTGTTGTTTCATAGAAAAATATTGCAGCTATCGGGTGGGAATGCCCTCCATTCTCCTTGTCCTAAATCAGCATTTTATATGCATTCAACAAGACAGACAAAGTTTTTCTTAAAGAACTCCACACATTCATATCCTCTGCCTCAGAGAAAACCACTTTTTTCTGGCTTGTGCCTTGAGACCATTTTTTGTGCATTTTCATATATATATATATATATATATATATATATATATATATATATATATATATATATATATATATATTTGAAGTCTATTTTATGTGTTAATATTTACATAATTAGTATTTGTCTTTATCCATTGGGGCTGCTATAACAAAATATTCTACCACAGACTGGTGGCTTATAAACAATCGAAATTTCTCACAGTTCTGGATCTGGAAATCCAAGGTCAGGGTGCAGCATGGTCAGGTTAGAGTGAGGGCCCTCTTGCAGGTTGTAGATTTCTCTCTGTAACCTCACTTGGCAGAAGGGGGTGAGGACTCTCCCTGGAGCCCCCATCACCTAATTACCTCCCAATGGCCTCACCTCCTACTACCATCTTAGGGGTTAGGTTTCAACATATGAATTTGGGGGGACACAAACATTCAGACAAAAGCAGTGTTCTGTGGCTGCTGCTCTGATGTTTTCCTTTGTTTTCCTCACCAATAGAGTATGAAGATTTCGCCATTTCAGTGTTTCGTAGCTTCTGCCTTCTAGTTCAATGTATAAATATATCACAGCTAATCTAGCCATCATTCCATCCACGAACATGTAGGTTGTTTCTAATCTCTTACTATTGCAGATGATGCTATAATGCATATTCTTTTATATACCTCTCTATGCCCATTTGAAATAGTTTCTCTCTGGAAAATATCTAGAAGTGAAAATGGTTGGCATGGGTTATGTGCCGTTTTAAAAAATGTATTTGCAATTGCCCACCTGTCCCCTAGGGTGCTGGACAATTTCACCCCTATAATCAAATAAATGAGCGTAATTTTTCCCACACGTTTAACAACACTTGATAATTTGTACTTTTGCTAGCCTGATGGGTGAAAAATGATATTTCAGTGTTTTAATTTGCATTTTCCTGATGACTAGTGTTCTGACTTCAACTGTTAATTGAACATTTATATTTTCTCTCCTGTGAACAGCCAATTTCTATCCTTTACCCATTTTTCTTTTGGAATGTATTTTTCTTGCTGATTTTTTGTAACTGTATAATGGATACATATCTTTTGAGTTTTCAAATATTATAAAATCTTTCTTCCAGTTTGTCCATTTTCTTCCACTCTGTCCAGTGACAGATGTTTAACTTTGTTTATTACACTGATGGTTATATGAAGTTTAAAATTTTAAATTTTGATAACCCTGTAAGAATTCTCTTACATCTAATTCTCTATATGCACACACACACACACATACATGGGCTACACATACTGGTTAGGTCTTTACCCAAGTTAAAATTTACTTAATTAATAGTATGGGGCAGATATCTGACTTTGTTATTTTTACCAAATTGTCACAATACTACTTATTGAAAAATCCATCCATTCCACAGTGAGTGTATCGTATTCTAAGTTCAATTTTATAAAGGTCTATTGCAAGACCCTATGCTATTCCTCTGATTTTGTTTTATTTTTATACAACTTCCATAACATTTTAATTACTCTATCTTTATTGCAATTTTTGTAATCTTACTTCTCAAAGTTTTGTTAGATAATTTTGCTCATTTTTTTTTCAGATAAATTTTGAAATTTCCTTATCACATTCCTTTAAGAAATCCTGTAGAGTTTTCATCTGGACTACACTGAATTTATAGATTATTCTAGCGAATTTGGAAATATTTCGGTATTTTGTCTTCCCATCCAGGAACAAAATATCTTTCTCTGTTTAGGCTTTCTTTTGATTCCTCAGTTTAATACTTTTCTTGTGCAACTTTTTTCCCCCCAGATATTTTACAGTTGTGCTGGCTTATGAATTAATTTGCTAGTTCCTGCAGGCTCCTAAGAACCCATCCTTAGGCAACCCTAAGAGGAGTATCATCACGTCACAGTGTCTGAGCCATTCCCTGGGCACAGTGGTTCCCCCAGAGTTTCTCTTCCTCTGGGCGTGGAGGACACACCTCTACTGCTGTAATAATCGGATAAAGTCAATGTCAAGATAAATTCAACACTTCCGTTAAGTCCACAAAAGTAAGAAGAGGTTAAAAAAAAAAAACCCGCAAAATACTGAGTATAGTTCCCTGTGCTATACAGTAGGTCCTTGTTGGGTATCTATTTTATATATAGCATTGTTGAACTAGATAATATGGTATCTAATCTTAATGGAGTATGTGGTGAATTTACAACAAAAGGTAACATTTAAATTAATGCAATTAAATCCACAACTTATGACCAAAAAAAGTATCAAATCATGTTGTACACCTTAAACATACACAATGTTCTATGTCAATTATATCACGATAAAGCTGGGGGAAAATAAAATATTCAAATTTTTTAAAAGTTAAGAAAAAAACAGATATGTACTGTTTGGCATTAGTGATATGCAAATTGATTTATAGTTTATTTCTTAAGTTCATAAATGTCTTACTATTTATTTTAACAATACCTTATTGTTCTAGAGTTAGACTGCACTTTAAACAGGAAAGTACTGTATTTTTATGTGTTTGTGAAAATGCGAATTATCAAAGTGTTCACCTATCTTTGTCCACAGAGGGCATGGTTTTATACTTGTGGTGGGATGTAGAGTTCACAAAAATGGAGCTTGCTGAAAGCAGACTTAAAACTAGAACATTTAGGCTCTGAAAGAAAGTTGAGTGGCTTATACTATAAGTAAACGGAATGTGCAGTAGTTGTCTCTGTAACATGGAATATATTCAAGAAAAAATTATCTTCACTGAGGATATTGAATTACATACTTCCTCCATCTTTGAAATCAGAATTTGACTGTAACAGTGAGCTAATATCTATCACGAACAATTAATTTGTTTAAAATAAAACAATGCTAAATAAATAAATAAATATTAGGACTGAGAAAGACTGAAACTAAAAGGATGGAAAACAATATAATCTACCAAAACTAACATAAGAAAGCCAATGTTTACTTTATTATACACTTTATTAACATGAGACAAAGTCAATTGTAAGAAAGACACACTATCAGAGATAAATTCAGATATTTAGAATAACAAAATATTCAATTTATCAGGAAGAAAAAACAATCATAAACTGGTGTGCACCTCATAAAATAACTTCAAATTGTATAAGGCAAATATTGATGAACTAAATGAAGGAGCAGAAATATTACGATCATGGAGATTTTAACATACTTGTCTCAGTAATTGATGGAAAAATAGACAAATTAATCAGTAAGAACATAGTATATTGGATAACACTATTAACCAATTAAACTAATCAACATTTGTACTACACATCACCCAACAACTAAAGAAAACCCATATTTTCAAAGTAGACATGGAACATTCACTAAAATATACCACATATTAGTCGTAAAACTAATATAAACTAGTTTTTATATATAAACTCAATAAATTTTTAAAAACTGGAATGATAGAGAATATTTATGACCACAATGGAATTAAGCTAGAAATCAATAACAAAAAGAAATTTTTTTTTCAATTCTCAATATTGGAAATAAAGCAACACATCTAAATAACTTATATGTCACTTAGGAAATCACAATGGAAATAAAATATTTTAAATTGAATAATAATGAAAATACAACATTAAAATTTGTGGGATACAGCCAAAACAGTGTATAGAGGGAAATATTCAATATATAAATGTTTATATTAAATAAAAGTCAAGGTTTATGATCAATAATCAAAGTTTCCTGCTCATAAAGCTAGAAAAAGAAGAGAAAATTAAATAAAGCCCGCATGCCACAACTACTGAGCCCGTGTGCCGCAACTGCTAAGGCCCGCACACCTAGAGCCCTTGCTCCACAACAAGAGAAGCCACCGCAATGAGAAGCCCGCGCACCGCAAAGAAGACTAGCCCCCACTCGCCACAAGTAGAGAAAGCCCACGCCTAGCAACAAAGACCCAAAGCAGCCAAAAATAAATAAAATTAAATCTTAAAAAAAAAGGAAAAGAAACACTACTTTTAGGAAAACCTAATCAAAGTATCTTCACTTATAGACTGCCAACTCAAGAATCATCTATGCATTCTTTTTTTTTTAACTTTTTCCCCCCTTTCATGACCAAATTTATACTTTTCATACACTTAACAGTTTCTTTCAAATAATTCTATTTTTTTCCCAAGTTATAATGTTAATGATTAATTTGCTACTTACTGTGTACCAGCATAACATTAAGCATTTTACATATATTAATCACTTATCCTCATAAATGCATTTGGGTACTATATTTACAAATGAGGAAGCTAAGATTCAGCATTCACTAACTTGCCCAAAGTCCCAAGAACTCAAACTCCTCCTGTCTATGTAATTGCAAAGCCCATATTTCATCCAATACACCATCTTCACAATAACAGGCAATGATTAATGAATCATTTTCAATCACCCTGTCAAGAAGGAGTGCCACATAAGTTCTGTATTTGGTAGTGTTTTAATTATTAATTAAATCAGAAAAAAAAAGAGAATTTCAGAGGGAATATTTATTCAGCTGCTTTTATTCTTGTGAACCAATCTGCCGTGCTTTAAACTACAGGACTTGTCAGATGGTAAATAAATTCTACTTACTTTATCATTTGTAATCTTTCAGGAGTTTCTGAGTGAGGATATTCTAGTCCTTTCTGTTTTTATGTAAAATATTGGGTTAATTTAAAACAGGAGTGAGAAACTTGACTACTAAAATGGTATGACTTCCACCATGGAGCCTCAGCTGACTGCCTACTCCAAACCATCTGTACCACCACTCTGGGCTTAATATTCTATTATCTCCTCCACCACCTTGTAATTACCCTTTTAGAAGCATTTATAACACCATGGTCAACAGAAAACTCCTTAAGGACAAAGACCAAGGTCTTCTTCACTACTGTATATACTCAGTACGCCCAATGTCTGGCACATAGGAGGTACTCAATAAATATTAGCTGTATGAATAAACAAGTAAGATATTTTAATCTCTAAGTATGTTATTAACAACCTGCATCCTGCCTTTAAAATTTCTGTTTTGTCAAATTTGTTTTTATTGTCTATTATTATAATTAAGAAAAATTTGAAATTCTAGGCAAGTTTGGTTTAACTAGCAAATATCTTTTAAGTATCTATAGTTTTCTGGATCTTGAAGGAAAAAACAATTTCTATGCTAGAACAGCACTATCCAACAGAAATATAATGCAAGACAGAAATGCAATTTAAAATTTTCTAGTATCCACATTAAAAAAATTTTTAAGTTGTAACATAAATTTAACATTCATAATATACTTTAACCAAATATATCCAAAATATTATTTCAACATGTTATTAGTATTAAAAGTTATTGAGATGTTTTACATCGTTTTGTTCACACTAAGTCTTCAAAAGCATGTTTTACACTCACAGAGCATGTCAGTTCAGACTAGCCACATTTCATACACTCTGTTTTGAATAACAGAGTTAGAATTTATTAATAAAACAATTTTATGTAGGCAGGAATGAGATTTCCTAAAAAAAAAAAAAAAATTAAATGGCAGTCAGATGTAGAGAGGCAGAAACTACTTACTTCTTATTGGAAAAAAACATTCGCACTGAAAGGAAAACAAGGAACGTGACTTTTTCTCTCTTCTACCTTGTGCCAGGTAGCATGAGTAAGAAAAGCCCTCTAAAGAGATGCACACAGAAACATCTCTGAAGAATTAATCCCAAAGTTAGAGGAAAACCTGACGCTACAATTTAAGACAGGGTGAATGTTGCGAATATTCTAATTCTCTTAAAGAATTGGTTAGTAATTACCAGGAAGAAAGAAAGACAGAGAACTTCATGCCTTTATCAGAAAGGAATGGAGACACCAGTGCCTGTCCCTGTTCAATTACATGAAGTGAAAAATCAAACATACCCCCAAAGTTCATAGTTATGTTGAGACTGTGACTAATTCATGGCAACTGATGTTTTTCTGAACTCCAGTAAATTGATTGCAGATTGTTGGGAATTTGTCACATACATGCCATGAATAAAACGGACAGAATAAAACGTCTTATTACCTGGAAAAAAATCTTTAACCCTCAATCCATAGGTAGCTGTCTTTTGAATAAACTGTGGCACATCCTAGCACCTCACGGTGTGTCTTATTTCCTAGCACAGCTCTGATCAGATCCTGGGTTTAGAAATTCATACCATAAAAATCTAAATTACCATAGAGGATTCCACTTTGAGCAAATTACCCACAATTAAAGACAGAAGGCTTTATGTGCCTGCAGTACAAAGAAGGCAATGCTTCAAGATCCACTGATTCTCACAGGCCACCAGCCTATCCAGATCTTCAAGATGAGAGATTTGTCAGGAGATGAGAGCTGAACTGGATCTCCCAGATTCAGGCAAGCCCTGATAGAATGTCATCTCATCAAATTACATCTAGATTCCAATCCACCGTATCTGGAGTCCACGCACACAAACAAATCAGCAAAGAAAGGTTTCCAAGAACCTTACTATCTGGTCCCTGAATTCTTCTAAATGTCACTATCTGAAGTCAATGGGATGCTTTAATGAACATTTGAGAGCCACATTTCTCCTCCTTCTACTGAATTGAAATAACAAATTGCTGTAGAAATTTAATAATTTTAACATACAACATGATGACTGTAGTTAACACGGCCATATGATATGTATGAAAGATGTTAAGAGACTAGATTCGAAGAGTTTTCATCACAAGGAAAAAAAATTGTTTTGCATTTTCTTTTAATTCCACTATATTAGATGATGCATGATAATTAAAATTATCACAGTAATCATTTCACAATATATATAAGTCATACCATTCTGCTGCATACTTTAAACTTATATAGTGATGTACATCAATTACATCTCAATTAAGTTGGAAAAAACTCATTAAAAAAGAAGTTAATATTTAGACAAGCAATCTCTTTACTCAGACCAGCAGTCATCAAAGTATCCTTCTGAACCATCTTTCCTGGAACAATTAGCTGTCTGTTAAAATGAGGCATATATACCAATATTATATCAAAAGGGATGTCCAAGAAAAATGCTGCCATCTCGGAAAGAAGCATTGCCGTGTGAAATGTTTAAAAGTTAAGCTTCCCTAGTGAGCTTTCAGGCATTTCAAAACCACCCAATGATTATGAAATGTGTCTCTAATTTAAGAGCCAGCTCCAAGTCAAATTTTTAAATTTTCTCAGAACAAGTTAATCTACTCTGCTTTTTCTCATATTTCTTGACTTGGTTTAAAAGTTAGGAGAGCCTTTGCTTGGCTTCAGCACACAGACTTCTAGTACTGTGATGTTTTTCAAAAATATGGTTTCCCTTACACTGGTGTCCGTTGCCATAAAGGTCAGTTTGTTAACTGTGGTGACAGCCTGCCCCTCGTGGCACAGGTTCAATAAATGTCAGGAAGTGAACAAAGAGAAGAGATACTAGAACATTCTTAGCCTTAATAGGCTGAGAGGGTAGTAGTGAACTGAAAGTAAAATTCATTCAGAACAAAGAGGCCTTTAGAGTCCTTTTTTCTGGTTGAGAGATCAGAGCAAATGAATCTAAAACTTAAAATAGAAGTTATTTTATTCTCACGGGTTCTGACATTATAGTGGTGAGCTGCAAGTTATAAAAACTGCTACTAAAATCCAAATTGTTAGCACCATATGGAAAAAGATCCTGCAATATGTCTTTTATCATTATAATATATGTGTGTAGAAAGTCATTGCACTTGAATGATTTCAGAATTTTTTTTTTTAAATAAGCACAACGGCAGGAGAGTTGAAATATTGAGAGGCCATACATAATAAAGGGAGAGCTGCAGACCTCAGGCCTGCATTGAATGTTTCAGCAGCTGCATCCCTGATACTTAGTGAAGTTGGTGAGCTTTCATCTCTTAATCAAACATCTCATGGTCGATTTGTGGCAGGTTACTTACAAAGAATTTAAGGAATTTGAGCCTTTATTTAAACCGTCATCAGTTGGAACTGGAATTAGATAAATGGCTTCTGCCAAAATGAGCTTAGTATTTTCTCACCAAATATAAATTATTTTGAAAACTAAATATATATTCTCTTTGCCTTCCCTTAGTAACGCAATAAATAAGGAATAGACTTTTGAGACTGGAAATGCAACTGTGTTTTAAGATGATCAGGAAAATGATGCATAGAGTAGAACTACAGAAAGCAGATACAGGTCGCAGGAGTAAGTGTGTATAGTCAGAAATCCCATTGGATGCTTCTTCTCTTTCAAAAGTAATAGCATCTCATTCTTGTATAGGTGTAGGTAGGGTACAGGGTCTTAAAACACTCTAGGGATACCTCCTCCTACCTTAGTATATGCTTTGGGCTAGATTCTAAGCCATCATTATTTTTTAATGTTAACAATATCTAGAAGTTATTGAGAAATTGTTAGATGTAGTGGTAGCTGATGAGGGAATAAGTTCAGAGCTTCCAGGGAATCCCTGCCTTGGCCGCATGTTGGAATCACTGGGGAGCTTTTAAAATACCGATATCTGAGTCTCAACTCAGAATTATATCAAAAGCTCTGGGAGTGGAACCTAGGCAACAGTATTTTTTAAAAGCTCTCCAGTTGATTCCACTTTGCAGCTTAGATTGAGACACTTTGGGTTAAACTAAATCATCAAGCTAGTAAGTAATCCAGGAATAAGCCCGAGCTTTGCCCCAAGGATTTCCCACAAAACCTCCTTGGGTACCCTGAAGACTAGGGTCAACATCCTCACACACTTATAGGGCCATCCACATCAGTCAGCTACTGGCCCTGGGGAAAATTATAATGCCTTGATCTTCCCCCATCAATTTCTTCATCCATATCACAGTAAGATAATTTATGGGCCAATATAGGGCAACATACACCATACTTCTCAGAGCTATTTTCACAAGATATGAGGTCATTGGAAAATGCTTTGTACTCTAAGATTCTACTATCTATCTCATACATGTGATTCTTTCCTACCAAAACATTTGTTTATCATTTTGCAGATATCGCCAGCAGGATTCTGTGGGGTGACTAAATGCTTCTAACTTAAAAGTTTATTATTCAGGAGTGTCATATAGCTACCGTGGGACAATGCTGAGAATGGAAAAGCTGTGGCGCTTTTATGTAACTAGCATAAAACTTTCCATATGATGGAAATTCAAAATCGGGCAGTCAAATCACTAACGGGTGAAAACAATAAATCTAATTAACTTTTTTAAAGAAACAAGCTATACCATTTCTAGCAATAGTTCAGTTTGAAATATTTATCCTAAAGTTATATTTCTAAAGTTAAAGTGTATTGGGTCCTACAGTGTGCAGATGCTCATGAAATATCCTTGAAAGCGTTTCCTGAGAGTTAGAATTAGAGATGTTTATTTTCTTTCTTATACTTTTCTACAATTTACAAGTTTTTGCTATGAGCATAAGTCCATTATAAAATATGATACAGATAAAAAACATTTTTAAACCATAGATATATTGATAGATTTTTCTCTTGGTAACACCCTAATTAAGGAGTCAGAACGAAAAAGACCAATTACATATTTCACCATTAGTTAAATCATTCCTCGAGAGTAACCATTTTTGGCTTCCTTTGCCTCACAATTCATACTTGATGTGAAATTGAAAGGAAATATTTCTTCCCTAAAGAGTCAAAAAGCCTCTACCATTGCACGCACTTCCCACCCCACTGTCACGAAACTCAACCGTTGAGAATACCCTCAAAAGACCAACCTAACTGATCTTTGTCTCCAAGGCGTTCACATCCAACTCTCTCCTATCTGTTTGGCAGGACCGAAAAACATTATCAGAATACGTATGACCCAAGAGTCCCCCAAATCATCAGAGGGGTCGGGTCACCATCACTGAGGCCAGCACCCGATGCCAACTGCAGTGGTGCAATCTGACAAGCTCTCCCCCTAAACAAGAGCTCTCTTCATTTGTGGAGAGTTGGAACATTATCTAGAGACTTGCTGGATATTTTCAAAAATACACAGAAGGATTTCCCAGTGGGAGGAGTTATCCACGTGCTCCCAGGAGAGCAGGGCAGGTTCCAGCACCCACTGACGGATTTCCTGGTTGTAAGTCAGACACAGAAAGACAAATATCATATGATATCACTTATATGTGGAATCTAAAAAAAATAAAGGTACAAATGAACTTATTTACAAAACAGAAGCAGAGTAGCAGATGTAGAAAACAAACTTATGGTTACCAAGGGATAAAGGGGGGAGGGATAAACTGGGATATTGGGATTGACATATACACACTACTATTTATAAAATAGATGACTAATAAGAACCTGCTGTATAGCACGGGGAACTCTGCTCATTACTCTGTAATGGCCTATATGGGAAAAGAGTCTAAAAAAAAAGTGGATATAAGTATATGTATAACTGATTCACTTTGCCGTATACCTGAAACTAAGACAGTATTGTAAATAACTATACTCCAATAAAAAAAATTGATACAAAAAAAATACACAGAAGGAGAGGTAAAAACAGACTTTCTACCATCTTTATTTGTTAGTTTACTGACTGATGAATGGATTCATAGATTGAACTCTTGTCTGGCAAGAATTACAACTCTATGCATGTGTAAATTTTAATAAATGATTTCTGAAAAGAAAACATTTGGGATCTGCTCAATAACAGATAAGAAATATGGATTATCTCAGTCTCGTCTAAGTGAATTTAAGATAGTTCACCTTTTAAAGAACTATTTTCTGTTTTCAAATGTGTTTCATTGAAGTATATTTGATTTACAATGTCGTGTTAATTGCCACTGTACAACAAAGTGATTCAGTTATACATATATATACATTCTTTTTCATATTCTTTTCCATTATGGCTTATTACAGGATATCGAATTCAGTTCTCTGTGCTATACAGTAGGACCTTCTTGTTTACCCATCCTGTATATAATAGTTTGCATCTGCTAATCTCAAACTCCCAATCCGTCCCTCCCTCAGTCCTTCCCCCTTGGCAACCACAAGTCTGTAAAGAACTATTTTCTTAATGCTCCTTTAGCATGCATACTAGTAGCCCTCAAATTTAAACTTGTCACCTCTTATTATCCAAGTGTTCAGTGTATTTATACTAATTTCCTAAAGAGATTCCAACTTCTCAAAGGCAAACAGGAATTCTTTGGTGTCCACCATCCTCCCACTTCATGCAGTGTGGTGGCAGCCACAGTGCAGTGTTACCTGCCCCTATATATTTTCCTCAAATGAATGCCACCTGTCACCTGCCACTACTCTTTATTTGTTCATTTAGCCAGTCATCTATGAAATATTTATTGAATACCAAGTATGTGTCAGGTACTATTGAACAAACTGGTGATACCAAGATGAATAAGACATGATGAAGCCTTGATCTCTGTCTCCATTGCATTCACACCCAACTCACTCCTTTCTGTCTGGCAGGACTGAAAGACACTATCAGAACACATATGCTCATTCATTCAGCATATGTTCTTGGACACCATAAGCAAAGTTCAGTATAATCTCCTTTTACATTTACCCCATCCTATGTCCGTTCCAATTGTTTTGGACACACACACATCAACATTCGCAGACGTTTGTCTCCCTTCCTATAGCCAATGACAGAAATTCTAGTTACTCCTTCTCCTGAGATTTTTTCAATGAGTCTAATCTGCCTGGGCTTGAGATCAGTATGAAGGAGTTAAGTGCATACTGTTGATGATGGTGTAAAATTGGGTAAAATATGTTGAGTAAGCTGAGTAAGCTAAACTCCAACTTGTGAGGCCTTCTAGACCAGGCGTCAGTGGGACAGGAAAAGCCCACCAACCCAAGTACACATCACCACCTAGGCTGGAACTTTGAGCCAATCCCATTTCTTTATCTGTGATCACAAACCTCCAGTTATTTTCATGGAACAAGGATTATCCAAAGGACAATCTTAAAACCACTCTACTAATTTGCCAGCTATTGTTTTGGAAAGCTAAAAGCAAGATTTTGGAGTAGGTGGATCACTGAAATTCTTTGAAGGGGAGGCACTTAATGGAGAGATAAGTTGATAAGGTTAACAAAAAATGTATCTACCTCAAAATGTCTCTTGATCCTGGGTTATAAGAGGTTTTAAATAATTTGGAAAGCATTTTTTCCTAACCATGTGCCACTGAATGATTCTAGTGAAATAAAAATATATGGTCTTTCATTTAAAAAATACTGAGATACACAGATATACACACATACACACTCACACACATTAATATTTAATTGCATAAAAATGTATTCACTAAAGTCCAAAACTGGCTAATGTTTATGTATGGTTTTAAATATCAATACGTTATACCTATACTGACAGTTTCATCATACAACTGATTTGCTGTTCATTTTACTGAAAACTATTATCATTTTCATATGAGTGGCAGATGTTATCCCTCAATATCTGTTCTTTTTTTTTCACCCATAGTCTTAAAAATAATTCTAGAGCTAGCAATTATGCAGTGCTTACTATATTCCAGGCTCTGTTCTAAGAACTTGATATATGTTAACTCATTTAGCTAATAGTAGTGGAGGTTTACCATAAGACATTTGGTCTACTACAAAAGGTCCTTGAAATTGATCCTAGCCAAAATGTCCATAAGCATATTTGGTCCATGCCAGATGGTTCTGGACAAGACCAAACACCAAGGACCTTCTGGCATGGACCAAATGTCTCCATGAACATTCTGGACAGAACCAAATATGACCAAATATCAAGGACTTCTTAACATGGATCAAATGTCTTAAGCATTTTTTGGATAGGACCAAATGGTCCTGCAAATAACAAGGACTTTTGCCATGGACAGAGTGTATTATGGATGTTTCAGACATGACCAAATGTCTGTTAATGATCTTAACATATAGATACCAGGCTAAAACTATAGTTTCCAGCCTCCCTTGTAGCAAAGTGGGGCAATATGACTAAACTTTGGTCAATAGGATGTATGCAGAAATGATGTATGCCACTCTTGGAGTATTCTCATTTAATGCATGGGCACAGACCTTCCATCTGCCCCCTTTACACAAGGGAATGTGGACATGATAGTGAGAGACAAACAACCATTTTAGGCCCCATAGTAGATGCTGCATGTTGAGGATCTCAGAGCAATAAGACCAGTGCAGTGTAGACTTTAGTAGGCACTGTATACAGTACTTCTAGGGGACCATTATAATGTTTTCATTAAAATTTCCTTTAAACCAAAATAAAAATTCAATATAATAACAACAAATATATAATCAGTCCAGCCTGTATTATATTCATCTTTATGCCAATGCAATTGTAAAATATGGTCTGTAATATTTTTTATGGAAGAAGGGACCCACGAAAGCAAAAGTGCCTAGGACCCCCAAATCATCATGTAGTGATTTACTGAAAAAGATAGATGACCCTGGAACAAAGCCATCCTACCATTCCTAGAACATCTACCTAGGGACAGTTATTCCAGAAAATATATACATTTATGTATTTTCTAGTCTCTTAGCTTACTCTTTATCCTTATAGAAAAGATTCTCATCATTAAAAATATACTAAAATTAACTGAGTCAAAATTGATGTATTACTTCATCTTTTTCAAAGTGCTTTCATAAATATTATCTCACTATATCCTCACAATAATCTTGTGTGACTGGCAGGGCAGCCATCATTTTACCCCAGTTGTATTCGTTTGCTGGGGCTGCCATAACAAAACACCACAGACTGGGTGGCTTAAATAACAAATTTATTTTCTCACAGTTCTGGAGGCTGGAAGTTCAAGATCAAGGGGCCAACCGGACTGGTTTCCTCTGAGGCCTCTTTCCTTGGCTTGCACATGGCCAGTCTCCTGCTGCCTCTTCACATGGTTGTACCTCTGAGCACTAGTGTCCCTGGTGTCTCTGTGTGTGTCCTTATCTCCATTTTATGTAAAGGCACTGGTCAGATTGGATTAAGGCCCACCCTAACAGCCTCATTTTCATTTAATTATCTCTTTAGAGTCCTAGTCTTCAAATACAGTTGCATTCTGAGATACTGGGGTTAGAGTTCAACGTATGAATTAGGGAGGAGGGACAATTCGATCTATAGCACCCATTTTACAGATGAGACCATCAAGGTTCAGAAAAGGCAAATTTCTTATGCAAGGTCAAACAGTAAATGAGAGGCAGAATCTTGACGTATGAAAAGGCGACCAAATCAAATTGAATTTTAATCTGAAAGTGTCTGTGTTTGCATCTAAAATATTAACTCAGGACTTCTCAAATTCGGCACTATTAACATTTTGGACCAGATAATTCCTTGTCGTGGGGGCTTTCCAGGGTGTTGTGGGATATTCAGCACATCCTTGGCCTCTAACCACTAGATGCCAGGATAACTCCCTATACCAATTTGACAACCAAAAAAGTCTCTAGACGTTACCAAATGTCCCTTGATGGGGGAGGAAAAAATTGTCCCCAGTTGAAAACTACTGTAATAACTACAGAGTAATAGAATATAGAAGGAGAAATTTTAGGGTTGGAGCTATCAGCAACTTTAACAATATAACAACATCCAAGAAAGGTAGTATGGTATTAGGCTATGTTAAAAGTATGATATGTATTATAATAGGTGAGACTGCTGTTTCTCATTGGTGAAATAATGGGCAGACTGTTATGTAAAGTAGTGGATGCTACCTTATAAAGGCGTAAAGACTATTTAGTGTGCATTCAGAGAAACACTGAAATAGTAAGGATCTCTAAAAACCCTCCAGAAGATGGCTAAATAAATAAGTTCTTACAAGAAAAGACTCAGAAAGACATGCAAAATCTCTTCAGGGATAAAGATTGGAATTTTTTTGCAATGTCAAGAGGTAGAAAGAGAATCAATAATTGGGAATTTACAGTCAGATGTGTTTACAAAAGATGCCCAAAGAGAGAATGGGATTCTTCAAAGATATAGCTCGTTACCTGGTTGAAATGACCATGGGGCCAGGGTCATGAAGAAGCCAAATCATTTATTGAAGGCATCTGAGAATTCTCTTTTCTATGAATCAGGACTCAAATCTAAGTCCTCTTAAACAATGGCTACTTATATCTAGTTCCATTACTGCACTAAGAAAAACAGTGCTTCTGCCAGGGCTAATGAGTATATGTGGCTGATGAGCCAATTTCACCCAACCATGGGTTACGAAAACAATTCATTCTGTTAGTACCAGAAGTGACAGCAAAAGCAAATGATGTCAATTTGCTTTTTGATGACCATCAAAAAGGAATTTAACTGTAATCTTCACAGGTAATGGAGACCCATCAGTGTTTTGAAGTAGACAGCAGTTTTCTCCTATAAAAGGGATCCAGAAAATAACCTAACTCTAGGATAAGGAATATATTCTTAGGAAGTATATGAGGTATCACACCCCACAACGGTCAGAATGACCATCACCAAAAAATCTACAAACAATAAATGCTGGAGAGCGTGTGGAGAAAAAGGAACCCTCTTACACTGTTGGTGGGAATGTAAATTGGTACAGCCACTATGGAGAAGAGTATGGAGGTTCCTTAAAAAACTAAAAATAGGGCTTCCCTTGTGGCACAGTGGTTGAGAGTCTGCTGCCGATGCAGGGGACACAGGTTCGTGCCCCGGTCCGGGAAGATCCCACATGCTGCGGAGCGGCTGGGTCCGTGAGCCATGGCCGCTGAGCCTGTGTGTCCAGAGCCTGTGCTCCACAACGGGAGAGGCCACAGCAGTGAGAGGCCCGTGTACCGCAAAAAAAAAAAAAATCTAAACTAAAAATAGAACTACCATATGACCCAGCAATCCCACTACTGGGCATATACCCTGAGAAAACCATAATTCAAAAAGAGTCAGGTAGGGCTTCCCTGGTGGCGCAGCGGTTGAGAGTCCGCCTGCCGATGCAGGAGACGTGGGTTTGTGCCCCGGTCTGGGAGGATCCTGCGTGCCGCGGAGCGGCTGGGCCTGTGAGCCGTGGCCACTGGGCCTGCGTGTCCGGAGCCTGTGCTCTGCAGCGGGAGAGGCCATGGCGGTGAGAGGCCCGTGTACCGCAAAAAAAAAAAAAAAAAAAAAAAAAAAAAAGAGTCAGGTACCACAACGTTCATCGCAGCTCTATTTACATTAGCCAGGATGTGGAAGCAACCTAAATGTCCATCGACGGAGGAATGGATAAAGAAGATGTGGTATATATATATATATAATGGAATATTACTCAGCCTTAAAAATGAACAAAATAATGGCATTTGCAGCAACATGGATGGACCTAGAGATTATCATACTAAGTGAAGTAAGTCAGACAGAGAAAGACAAGTATCACAAGATATCACTTATATGTGGAATCTAAAAAAATGGTGCAAATGAACCTATTTACAAAACAGAAATAGAGTCACAGATGTAGAAAATAAGCTTATAGTTACCAAGAGGAAAAGGCGGGGAGGGATAAACTAGGAGATTGGGACTGACATATACACATTACTATATATAAAATAGATAACTAATAATAACCTGCTGTATAGCACAGGGAACTCTACTCAATACTCTGTAATAACCTATATGGAGTAGAATCTAAAAAAGAGTGGATATATGTGTATGCATAACTGATTCACTTTGCTGTACAGCAGAAACTAACACAACATTGTAAATCGACTATACTCCAATAAAAATTAATTTTAATAAAAAGGAAAATAACACAACTCTAAGATAAGAAGTATATTCTTATCTTCATTTCTCTTAGAGGGAGACAAATTTTTAAATCATGTCCTACCAATCACTGACTCATCCAACCATTGGTACTTTTGGCTTGGTGGTGCACCGCTTCTTCAATATTTTAAGTAAACCTTGCCTCACAGAACACACTGTTCAACCCATTAGTAACGCTAGAATGAGACAGAATGCTGAAAAATCAACATCATTTATTCTATATCTGCTACAGTAATAAGATTCAAAGAAAGCCTCACATCTTTGGTACTCATGAAATTACAATTAATCATGTAATCATTCTTAAAAAGAATTGCTTTTCCTTAATTTTTTTTTCTGTAACTATTTAAATTTCAAATTATCACTCCATCAGGATGGTAAAACATAAATAATTCCTGTCAATCTTCCCCACTTCCTAATCCAGGATTCTGTCTAAATGCTGAATTTTATCTTTGTGGTATCTATGAAAAAAGTTTGCTAAGGAAAACATGGAGCCCATCCTACTTAAAACTTGATATGCTCATCTAAATTCATTTGTTTATCCATGAAGAAGACTATAGTCTTTCTTTAATTCTTTGATAATTCTAATTCTTTGCAATTCTAACAACTACATTTTCTCAAAAGAAAAAAAACAGCTATATTCATTTATTTAATGTATTAATGTTGTAATCAAGCATTTCAGTAGTTTTCAGCTACTGTGTTTTGAACCAATGGGTTTTATTGTAACAGCTACCATAATGATTATGCCATGCCGCAGCGATAACCCCACAAATGAGCACATGAGAAGTGCACTCCCAGATCATAAATGTTATGTTGTTGTTTCAGTAGCCCCATCAAAGTCCTCACAGATTTCAGGCACTTCAAGTACATATAAAGAGAACTTACAAATGAGTAAGGAAAAGAAGAATAGCCCCTATATTTTTTTAAAAAATGGGCCAATTGGCATAGAAAATAAATGTCCAGCTTCACAAGTAATGAAAGGGATGCAAAGTAAATTAAAATGTAATACTATGTATTTTTTGCATAAGAAAGATGCGTTTTTTCAAATGATTACACACAGTGTTTACAAGGATGCAGGGGAAAGGGAACTCTCTGACATTAGGGGGTTATCAATAGATAGAGACCTACTTAGGAGAATTTAGTAAAAGATTCCAAAAGTTTAATGTCTTTTAGTCTATAAATTCCATTCCTTGAAATTTATGCCTTAAGACAGGCTCTTAAGTGTGGGGAAACAGACTTTAGGGCAAATTTATGGTAGCATTAATTACAATAATGTCAACTTGAAAATGAGTTAAGTGCCCAACCAAAGGAAATTTATTAATTTCATCCATTTAATCAACAGATTGTGCCAGTCGCTGCTTCTTGGTCACTTTCTTTGCCACCCCTTCTGTGTTGTTTCTCATGACACAGTGACGGGTTCCCATATGATAGTCATGATTATTATAACCCGTGTGAAGTCAATTTCAATATCCACTGTACACCTTACGACCCACAGCTTCCAGGTTGACTCCATTATGAGAGGAGGAGTGGGCTAAATAAACGGTGTAGTTGCAGGACAATTTCTTCATTATAAAACTGTCCTCTTGATGGAGAGCTTGCAACTCAATCATATAAAGATAATCAAGACGTTAAGATGACTCCACTTCCACTGCTGCAGTTAATTAGGTAGTTCGGCTTCCTTTCTGAAAACGTCCTCTACTTCTCCTTTCTCCTCCTGGGACTGCCTTGTACCTCTTGTGCTTAAAATAGTTTATTGAAGCATTTGTGGCATGTAGCTGGATTGATGGGAAATCAGGGAGCTTTCCCGGGCCCGATCTGTGAAGCTTTCTTGCTCTCCGTTCTCCCTTGTTTAGTCTTTACTGTTTGATTTGTCCCAGGCTTCTGGCTATTCCTCTGTTTTTCCATGTGCACTGACAAATTTTACAGGGTACTAGCTACATAATTGCCCTCCACTTTTATGAGCTCAGTCATAGCATTGTTGGGGCCAGGTGCTTTTCCCAGCTAACTTTTTTTTTGCTGTGGGTTTTAGATGTGGTTTCAATTTCTTCCCTAAGGCTTCAGAGGCAGAGTTCCTTTCAGTTTATTTAACTGCCTCATTATTGATCATTTTCCCTGGAATATTTAATATCCTTTTCTAATGTCAATGGGTTTGAACCATTCTTTAAGGTGTTTTCTTTTTTAAAATATAAGTATCCCTTTGCCTTCAGACACAGAATTAAAATTTATAGAGTCTCACACTCTGCATGTCTCAGAAATGACGCCCATCCATTCCCAGATGTTCTTTCCTGGAGTCTCATCTGTAATTGGAGAAGCAAATCTAATGAGGATATTTGGATGAAACTGGAAATATCTTTTTATTGCACCTCAGTGGTTACATTTTTTTATAATTGGTATATATAAGGATACAGACCTTCCACACGGGATGTGACTTGAAAAAAAGAAAAGAAGTTTTGCTTGGATAATGGCTCCTATTGAGGATGAAATATTAAAGAACACCTTAATCGCTTCTGAGTCAACCATTTTAAAAATCTTCCTTGCTGGACCATAAAGAAGGCAGAAACTGTGCTGAACACTGGAAATTTGCTGAGTAGATTTCATGTGCTCTGATCACACACACACAAAATGTTAACTGTGTAAGAAGATATGTTAATTAGCTTGATTGTAGCAATCATTTCACAATGCATATGTGTATAAATCATCATGTCGTGCACCTTAAACATATACAATTTTTAAAAAAATAAAATTAAATAAATAAGAAGGATAGGAAAATGTTTCTGTGGATTTCAGAACTGAGAACTCATTGATGGTTTCAACATGCAATAGTAGGAACAGAAACACAGAGTGGTTGCTCAAATTAAAACACAAAATGAATTTCAAAAGTTTAGTCCTGTAGAAATAAAATGTATTATACAACTTCTTGAGAAATAGAAAATTTAAAACAAAAACTTATGACATTATAGATTCTCTCACCTTACCAAATAGCCCTCTGGAATTTTTTTTTAACATCTTTATTGGAGTATAATTGCTTTATAATGGTGTGTTAGTTTCTGCTTTATAACAAAGTGAATCAGCTATTTGGTTTAAACTTAAAACTTTATATCTTAGCATGTGTGTAATATTCCTTTACCTTATTCACTTACTACTTCCTAATTTATAGATTTAATTATTTCTCTGCATCATTGATTTTGTGTGTGTGAGTGTGAGGATGTTTATGCATGAGGAGAAGATGCCAGTAATATTTTATTTAAAATTTCATAAAGTTACTTACATGTTTCCACAGGAAAGCTTGTTTTAAAATAAATACTTTGAAACTGTGGGGAAAAAAATGTTGGTCATGTATAGAGATCTTGTTTAAAGACAATAAGCAATAGATAGTAGAAAAGAGCAGTCCTTTGGGTGAAAAGTGTTAACAACCAGGTCTCCTAGAGACAGATTTGGGGACTCTTCTCAATTATCATGTTTCTAAATGATTTTGAGGAAGAAATGTATAGTGAGATCTACAAGTTTGGGGAATAACACTAGGGTCTTCTAGACCAAAGAAAGCTATCTTGTTAAAATGCAGGTTGGGGGCTTCCCTGGTGGCGCAGTGGTTGAGAGTCTGCCTGCCAATGCAGGGGACACGGGTTCGTGCCCCGGTCTGGGAAGATCCCACATGCCGCGGAGCAGCTGGGCCCGTGAGCCATGGTCGCTGAGCCTGCGCATCCGGAGCCTGTGTTCCGCAACGGGAAAGGCCACAACAGTGAGAGGCCCATGTACCACAAAAAAAAAAAAATGCAGGTTTGATGCAGTGGGTCTGGGATGGGGTCTGAGATTCTACATTTCTAACCAATTCCCAGTTGATGCAGAGGCTGATTATCCCCAGACTATAAAATGAGGAATAAGACATCTAGAGCAATTGTTCTCAACCCTGGCTGCACATCAGAAGCACTTGGGGAGATTTTTTTAAATTCCAGTGTTCAAGCCACACCCCAGAACAATTGAATCAAATTTTCTGGGGATGGGATCCAGGCATAAGTATTTTAAAAAAATTTTAAGGTGATTCCAATGTATAATCACAATAGAGATTCACAGTTCTAAATAGTGAAGGAGGAAAGGCAACTCAAAACACCTAGAAAGAGGTACAAATCGTCCAAGGAAATTTCAGTGCGGGAAAGTGTAAAGTAGTGCATTTAAGGATGTGTGTTCCCAATCACATTGACAAGCTTATAGATTCTAGTCTATCAATTTTGACTTAGGAAAAGGGCGTGTACACCCTGTGCTTGTATCTACTATAGCATTTATACTGCATCATAATTACATGGTCATTTGTCTCTCCCACTAAGCTCTAGCCATCTGAGAGGACAGGAACTAGATCATGATGACCGTTGAATCCTAGCTCTCAACAGAGTACCTGGTACAGGGTAGACAGTCATTGAAGAATTGTTAAGTTCATGGATGAAGAGTTAATGAGTGCCTATCTGATGCCAGGCACTGTGGTAGGCAGGTTGGCTACAGTAAGATGTCAGACAAGATTCCACTCTGGTAGGATAAGGGGGAAAGAGGCAATACACCACTAAGTAAATAAACAAGAAGTTACCAGGTACTAAGAAGCACTGGGTGGAGAATCCAAATCTGGTGATGAGATAGAAAGTAACTGTGTGGCTACTTTGAATTGACTGAGATCATACTTGAACTGAGAAGCAAATGACAAGAAAGAGCCACACATAGGAAGATGCTGAAGACTTAGTAACAATGCTCATAGGCAGGAAGAAGCTTAGTGTTCAGTGAATAAAAATCAATGGCCTAGAGAGTAATAACAAGAGAAATACAGTAGAAAATGAGGTCAAAGATGTAAGTAGAGAGAGATCACATTCTGTAGGATTTTAGAGGCAAAGGTAAAAGTCTGAATTTTATTGTAAACACAATAGAGAACGATTCATTGGAAGATTTTACTCCGGGGAAGAACATCATTGATTTATGGTTTTGAGAGATCTCCTTAGCTGTTGAGGGAGAAATGGACTGAAGAGGAATCATTATTGGAAGTAAGAGACCAGTTAGGAGGCTACAGCTGCTGTCCAGATGAGAACGGGTGTGTCATTTTCTGAGATGGGAAAACTGGAAGGATACACCATGTGGAAGAAGGTGAAAATCAAGAATCCTGCTTTAAGTCCGAGAAGCCTATTAAACAAGCAGAAATACCAAGGAGGGAGTGTCATATGCCAGTCTGGTGACCAGGAGAGAGATCAAAGCTAAAGAAAAGTATTTGGGAGAAATTGGCACATATGGGCATTTTATACTGTGGGGCTGGGTGACAGTACATAAGGAAACTATACAAAGTAAGAAGAGAAGGGATCCTAGTGTGATTCTGCTATGATTATCTGTTGGGCAGAAACAGGAAAGCCATCAAAGGATGAAGGATAACCAGGAGAGGAGATTTCATTACAAGCAAAAATTAGCTAAATACTGGAGAAGAAACATAGTATACTAGACAACTTGGAGCATTTTGCCAAATTAGAAGTATTTCTTATGTGTTCATCACATAATATTGTTATTTCATCCCTTATTCAAGGTGCCTTTTCATTTATATATAGTTGATACTTTAAATTTTGTGAAAGAAAATAAATTCCTTTTGAAACCCATTCCCTAAAAATTGTGTACGTTTTTAAACAATTCATGTAATTAAATGCAAGAAAAAAAGGAAGCATTTCTAAGAAGAAAAGTGAATATTTTCTTCATTTCTTTTTCATATGAAGTGAGAATTCAATTGTATTCTACTGCACCAAGCTTAAGGCAAGAGTTCTCCCCTGGGTTAGGGGATGAGTGAGGCAGACAGTGTTTCCCCTCTTGAAGCATCTCCAGATCACTTAGGGAGTAAATTTCTCCTTGATATGCTTCCCCTACAGGAGACTCAGACACTTCACATCTCCCCGGTCCACTTGTGAATTGTTGAAGCCGCTATTACTCATTGGAGCATGCCATGTCCACTAAGTAGGTTAAGGTGGAAAATAGTTGATAACCACTGCCTTTAGGCATTAAAAAATAACAAAGCCGGGCTTCCCTGGTGGCACAGTGGTTGAGAGTCTGCCTGCTGATGCAGGGGACACGGGTTCGTGCCCCGGTCTGGGAGGATCCCACATGCCGCGGAGCGGCTGGGCCCATGAGCCATGGCCGCTGAGCCTGCGCGTCCGGAGCCTGTGCTCCGCAACGGGAGAGGCCACAACAGTGAGAGGCCTGCGTACCACAAACAAACAAACCAAAAGTTTACCCACCCGAACTGTTTTCATAGTGCACAATATACAACAAAGTTTAATAAAGAATCACTGAAATGGAAAACATTACCTCACAGAAAAAGACATAGCAGAATGCAGTGTTTAAAATAAACATGGATATGGGGGGTGTTGTGCATTGAATTGTGTCCCCCAGAAGATGTGTTGAAGTCCGAACTCCCACTACCTCAGAATGAGATCTGATTTGGAAAGAGGGTCATTGCAGGTGGAATTAGTTAAGATGAGGTCATGCTGGAGCTGGATGAGTCCTTACTCCAACATGACTAATGTCCTCATGAGCAAAGGAGAGACACACAAGGAGAAGACAGGTGACAATGAAGGCAGAGATTGGAGCGTTGCAACTATAAGCCAAGGGATGACGAGTATTGCAGGCAAACATCAGAAGCTGGAAGAAACCAGGAAGGATTTTCCCCGCCGGTTCCAGAGACAGCATGACACTACGGACACCTTGATTTTGGACTTTCAGCCTTCAGAGCTGTGAGTGGTAATTTTCTGCTGTTTGAAGCCACAGAGTTTGTGTTACTTTGTTACAGCAGCTCTGGGTGACTGTCACAGCCACGGCTCTGCCACTTTCTAGCACTGTGACTCTGGGAAGTCCCTTTACTTCTCTATGCTTCAGTCTCTTGTAACGTGAAACGGGGATGAGAGCAATGATACTTAATAGGATTGTGGTCAAGATTAAAGGAGTGAGGGCTTCCCTGGTGGCGCAGTGGTTGAGAGTCCGCCTGCTGATGTAGGGAACACGGGTTCGTGCCCCGGTCCGGGAAGATCCCACATGCCGCGGAGCGGCTGGGCCCGTGAGCCATGGCCGCTGAGCCTGAGCGTGCGGAGCCTGTGCTCCGCAACGGGAGAGGCCACAACAGGGAGAGGCCCGCATACCGCAAAAAAAAAAAAAAAAAATTAAAGGAGTGAATATACATAAAACAGTTAGAAAAATGTTAGGCCCTTTGTAAAGTTTATATAAACTTTTATTATACTCATTATGAATAGGTCAAAGACCTACCATAGTACCTGATCCACAGATGGCATTCAATGAACAGTTGTTTCCTTTCCACAGTTATAGTTTACTAACCATTGTTCATTTTAAGACATGGTAGCCTTTATAAACTAACAGGTGGGTTTTTATTATATCAGATAAATCTGGTAAAATACAAAAGTCTTTTGTCTCAGATAAGTCTTTTGCAAATTAAAAAAAAAATTTTTCTTGGCAAATTTTGAATCCTGAGCTTATTTGTGAAGACTGCTTCAAGCCCACCCTTGACTCCCCAGTTGCTCAGTACAAGGACATGGAATTTAAACTTACTCAGCTACTAGAGAAAGAAAGCTTTAATTACATAGATCACTTTTCAACCCTATAGCCACCTCCAAATAATATTCATTTAATAATTTGAATCCATAGAAGCCTGGAAATTTGTGCTTTGAATTCTGAGTTCCTGGTCCTTCAATGTAGACATCTGAAAGCTGACAGAGTTCTTAATTTGTATGAATGCTGACTTGATGTGACCACATATTAAGAGCTCTGTGATTTCTTTAAAAATTAAGTACCTTTTGATAAATTTCAGAAAGTAATTTCGTGTTACACATAATATCAACTACTAGTACATTAATTTTATTTAGATGCACTATTTCACGTCCCTAAAATTCATTCAACATACAGTCATTCAGAAAGCATTTATTGAATTATTTTGTACAGATCACTGTAGAGGAAAAAGGAAATAGAGAAATGTAAGAAACTAATATACAATACAAGGAAGAATAAAACATAGAACAGGAGCAAATACAAGAGCCATCAATTCCTCTTGGGGCATTCAATGAAGGCTTTACTGTGGATGGAACTCTTGGAGGATATGGATTTTAAAAACCTAAATTTTTCTTTTAACTCTTCTGGTTTCATAATAATTCCCCTGGCTTCTAAGAACTACACTAAAAATGAAAACATTGATAATCCAAAATAGATGAAGATTTGCCCATGGTACATCTAAAACATTTGTTAGAATCCTATGGAGAGCATTTGACTTCAGAGCACAAAAGCAAAACCTGTTCCTTAAAAGACCAAGTTCCTGAGAGTAAAAGATGGTGGGGTAGAGGGCAATGAAGGAGAGGGGGACATACCTGCATGTGTCTGTGACACTGAGGTGAGCACAGAATAGTCTTCAGGCATGTCTTCACATATCACCTGGACAAGTTATAAGATCCAAAGACATGGGAAAGTTTATCATTCCTTTAATTCTAGCAGTGTTTGACAACTTGAGGTGAAAGACACCATTTCAGTACAGTCTTCCTTTTAAAGTTTGGCAAAACAAACCCATAAGAGAGATACTGGATTTGTTTTCTTTGGCAAAGAGGCACAGTCTAAACTTCTTCCAGCTGCAACTTGTTACCATCTTTAGAGGGAGAGCAGCTGAGATCATGGCCACCATGTGCATTTCTCCAAGGGACCCGAAAGGAAGATGGAACCATCCCTGAAAATATCGATGTGCAGCAGGAAGCTCCAAGAGCCATTGCCAAAAAGAGAGAGAGAGGGAGAGAAAGGAAAAAGTATACAAAAATATACATTCGGGGCTTCCCTGGTGGCGCAGTGGTTGAGAGTCTGCCTGCCGATGCAGGGGATGCGGGTTCATGCCCTGGTCCAGGAAGATACCACATGCCACAGAGCGGCTGGGCCCGTGAGCCATGGCCGCTGAGCCTGCGCATCCGGAGCCTGTGCTCCGCAACGGGAGAGGCCACAACAGTGAGAGGTCCGCGTACCGAAAAAAAAAAAAAAAAAAAAAATATATATATATATATATATATATATACACACATATATATGTGTGTATATATATATACACACATATATATATGCATATATATGTATATATATATTATATATATATACATTCAGATGTACTGGTATGTATATATGTATATATACATATATATACATTTATATATATACATATATATACATTTATATGTATATATATGTATATATTATATATACATATATATACATATATATGTATATAAATGTATATATATGTATATATTATATATACATATATATACATTCAGATGTACTGGTATATTGATAAAGAGCCTTTTTAGTTTGCAACATTAGTCATCTAAAAGTACCCAATGTAGAGTATAAATGGTGCTACAGAGAGCCACTAACCAATACCAACTAGGTGCTTAAATTATGGACTCACAGCTAACCACAATACCCTCAAGGGAAGCAGATGATGCTTTCACAGACCCTAAATTTTACACTGGCACAGCTAAGTAATGAATTAAGATGATAGTACAGATAATCAAACAAACAAAAACCTAGCCAAAGAGTCTTGTAATCTGAAAATCCCATTTGTCTACCTATATTTATCTAGATATTGACTTTTTTGTTTGATTTTCTATTTCATTTTGAGTTTAGGTTAGATAGGAAGCCTTAGACAAAAAAGGTGCTAGGAGAGCACAGGCTCTGGTATCAAATGCAGGCTCAGCTACTTACTGACCTTGGAACCCTGGTTGAGGGTCTCTGAGCCTCAATTTTCTTGTCTATAGAATGGAGTAAATGCAAGTGCTGGTGAGGGGGAAAGCACACTGCCTGGCTTAATACGTGAATGCCCTTATTATCACCACAGGCTTAAGTAGCTTTTCAACTTCTTGATTTAAGTACCGCTCAATTCCAGTTGAAATTAATGCCATTTTCTTGTGCCTGAGTTGACTTAAATGGGAAACAAAAGAAGGTGTTTCAGCCACTTGTCTAACAACCACCTAAAAACCTTGGAAAAGCCTCTCAGTTTTAGGCTTGAAGAAGGACTTTTTTTTTTAATCATAGAAATTACATGAAAGGCTATCCCCTTCACACAGTCTCACAGGCTTCTGCAGACACTTATGATCCTGGGAATGAACACAAGCTAATACCTGGACTTTTAGCATTTAGATCCAGCCACCGTCCGTCGCTAGCCACAAAGGCTGGGAAGAAATGTGTAAGGTTACGGTAAGATATACATGAGTGCCTCTCAGATACAGTATTTCCTTTGGATGGGACATTAAAAGTTGGTGTTTAGCATTCTACTCATTGGAAGAGGTTGGAATGCTTCCACAGGTGAAGAATTTAAATAACCGTCTATACAAATTTTGGACAAGAAAGCTAGGCACAGATCTTTCTGGACTGGTTTGAATAAAGGTCCCTGAAAAGATCCAGTAAGGACTGGGTTACTCCTTGGGGTCCCTTCCAGTACATCACTCCATAAAGGTTATTTGTGACATCTTCCTTGGGCTGATGGTGTTGGCTTAGATCCCATCCAAACTGTCCTTTTTCCAGGCCCTTACTAGGGACGGCTAGGGTGCACCCGACTGTCCACTCTCCTGTGGTGTCCTTTGATTTAAAAAAAACAGTGGGACAGAGACCAACAGAGTGGGCTAAAGTCAGGCCAACCACCTCAGAGATCATTGTAAATATTGACTTAGGACATGTTCTCACCAATCTTGCAGAAAGTATCAGTGCCTTTAAAATTCCACATCACCAAGTTATAGGGTTATGGAGTAAGTTATAGGGTTAGAATCATTGGGCAAAATATTGGCCAGCAGATACAGCTCATGCACTGAAAGAGCAGTGAACCAGCCGTGCCTATCTCCACAGGACCAGAGCATGCTCTCTAGTGTCACTGGTACAAGGCTTGGCTCTAATGATGCAATTCTTCATGCATCATTGTGATGAATCAGGGAAAAAATGTGAAAATGCTAGCTTCCCCACCACTATGAAAGTCAGACCAAATGATTCCGAGTATTCATGTTGCAATGGAAAAATACCTTTAAAAGTAGGACAATTTCTAATCGGTATGGATTCTGACCTACATAGTTAGACAACTCTAGATTTGGTTAAGAATAGTACTGTTTTCCATTCTGCTGTGAAACAAAAGGCACTTTTGCTCACAAAAATAACATTTATCAGGTCTTCTTTAATAAGGTTTTATATTCTTACCTCTAAAACCTCTCAGTAAACAAAACAAATAGAAAACAGAATTAGTGATTCCACTAGCTTTCTTCCCAGGCTTAAGTACTCACAGCAAAAGAGATTTTTGTATTTCTAAACATCTGCATTTCATTCACATCTTCTCCCAAGTAGAGAATTTGAGACAGGATAACGGAGCAGCTCTTCATCTACAGACCAAGGGTACCCTGGCTTCAATGGGCCAAATGTCTTAGAAAGAGTCCATCCACTGAGAGAAAAATTGTACACCACACCTCACACTTGTATATAGTCCTGTGTTTCCTCCTACTCAACAGATTGTCCAGGGGAACTGTTTAAATTCTTTCAATTTGGTCATAAATAGTTGCCATTTTGACCATTTCCTTTTGTAGACCCACACACTACTGAATAAATGAATAGCTCCTTTCCTTTGATAGCCTTGCCCAAGGGCTGTTTTAGCACCCCATAAATCCTGTAATTGTACAGGATCATTTGGCAGTGTGTGCATTTTTCTGCTAAATCACAGTGAGAAGAAGATCAGGAAGAAACCTGAAAAATAAAGCATTATAGGGGCATTAGAAGATTTACAGTGGGAGCAAATAACACTGGCACCAGGCAGGCCTTCATTACTGGTAAGAGAAAGCACAGTTAAGCATTAAGCATCTTCTGTATTAGCTGAGAGTAAAACTTAGAGCCACATCCAATTCTGTTTTTCCCCTACACATTGTGGGTGTCAGTGAAGGGGTGATGAAATTCCAAAGTCGGCTTAGCTGTCAAGGGTATGGACTGAGTTAGTGTATGTCCTTTCCTATAGATGTCCTGTAAACAGACTTATTACATGGTAGTGGGGGAAAAGGCATGGGAAGCAGAGAGCACTTAACCATTTGCGCCTATGTTGTTTTTGTTTTGTGTATGTGTGTGTTTTCTCCGGGCGGTCTCTGTCAAATGAACGTGTGTCAAAGCATTGTAGCATTCTGCCAACTTTTTATAAACTGCATTTTCGTGTCTCAACAAGAAGTCAGTGTGGGATTAAGATGGTTGGGGTCTACTAAGCTGTACCACACCAATTCTTGTGGGTTACTGATAGTGGTTTGGAAACCCAAGTTATACCTCGTTTAACCAAATGTGTGCTATTCCCTGGATAAGAAACTTCGGTTGCTGTGTTTACAAATGCTTCGAGAACAGGAAAGTGTAAAAAGACATATAAAGCATTTCCCCTAATGGTATCCAATTGAAATGTTTTCTAGCAAGTTGAAACCAGTATAAAGCTTCAGTAATTACCAGATTAAGATCTCTTGAGAGACTCTTCACATCAGAAATTAAAAGGAAAATTACAGGTCTCTTAAGAAGTTAAGGCTTCTCATAAAGCAATGGCAAGGAATAACTGCACATCTTAATGGAATTTTTTTTTTTGGCAAAATAAGCAGTTCTAAATTATATGGAACACATAATTCTTTTGAACTCTCTGCGACTGGGAATCCTATAAAATAGAAGCTTCAGCTTTTGTAAAGAGATCGCTAATATGAAAAGAAACATATTGGAAATAACTGATAATAAGTGTTGCCTGCATTGGAATTTATCCCGGGCTTAGTCCCAGGACCCTCTTCTCTCTGTCTACACTCTTCCCCCAGGTGATCTCAAACACTCCCAGTCCTCAAAGATCACATATGAGCTAGTGAATCCCAAACTCAATATTCTACCTCTGAGCCCTTATGAGTTCCAAACTTGTGTGTCCAGTGGCCAACCAACATCTTTAATGCCTAATTTATCATGTAGCTCAAGGTTAACTTGTCCAGAGCAAAACTTTTGATTTTCAACTTCACTACATGCACATGCACACACACAAATAAAATAAAATACAATAATATAAAATAAAAATAAAGCTGTGGGCCTCCCTGGTGGCGCAAGTGGTTAAGAGTCTGCCTGCCGATGCAGGGGATACGGGTTCGTGCCCCGGTCTGGGAGGATCCCATATGCCGCGGAGCGGCTGGGCCCGTGAGCCATGGCCGCTGGGCCTGCGCATCCGGAGCCTGTGCTCCGCAACAGGAGAGGCCACAACAGTGAGAGGCCCACATACCGCAAAAAGAAAAAAAAATAAAAAAATAAAAAAAATAAAGCTGTTTCTGTCTTGGTTTTCCCCATCTCACCTTCCTCCCAGTTGCCCAGATCCAAACCTAGGAATTCCCCATAATTATTCTCTTTCTCTCACCTCCCATATATAATCCTTTCAGCAAGACCTGTTGACCCTCCCTCTACAGCATATAACACATTGTCCCAGTTCTCTTCCTTCTCACTGCTACGACCCTATTCCAAAGCACTGTTATCTCTCCTTGGCTCCATAGAGGATCTCCTGCTTCTATTCTTGTACTCAGTGCAAGGAAAAGGACTTGGACAGTATTCTATAAGATGTGGAAAAAAGGGAACCCTCCTATACTGTTGGTGGCAATGTAAGTTGGTGCAGCCACTACGGAAAACAGTATGGAGGTTCCTCAAAAAGCTAAAAATAGAGTTGCCATATTATCCAGCAATCCCGCTCCTGGGCATATATCCAGACAAAACTATAATTCAAAAAGACACATGCACCCCTATGTTCATAGCAAGACTATTCACAATAGCCAAGACATGGAAACAACCTAAATGTCCACTGACAGAGGAATGGATAAAGATGTGTTACATATATAGAATGGAATACTACTCAGCCATATAAAAGAATAAAATAATGCCATTTGCAGCGTTATGGATAGACCTAGAGATTATCATACTAAGTGAAGTAAGTCAGAAAGAGAAAGACAAATACCATATGAAATCACTTACATGCGGAATCTATAATATGACACAAATGAACTTATCTACAAAACAGACTCATAGACATAGGGAACAGACTTGTGGTTGCCAAGGGGCAGGGGGGATGGGGGTGGGAGGGATTGGGAGCTTGCAATTAGCTGATGCAAACTATTACATATAGGATGGATAAACAACAATGATAAACCATAATGGAAAGATTATGAAAAAGAATATATATATATATATGAAAAACTGAGTCAATTTGCTGTACAGCAGAAATTAACACAACATTGTAAATCAACCATACTTCAATAAAATAAATTATTTTAAAAAATAAAATTTTTTAAATTATCAGTTGGTAAAGTGAATTAGCAGAACGAGAGATCCCACTGTGATACAGGACAATTAAGAAGGCGCAAGGAGGAGATGGGTGATTGGTAATTCAATAACTGCTAACAAAGCAGAACAACTTCACTAAAATAAGAGGAGTCAGTCAAATGGAGACAGTCACAGACATTAAGGCACCTCCCTAACCCTGATGCAGTCTGTCATGTGGCTACTGATTAATGGGCAGGCATTGCAAACCCCATTGGAATACTGTTCATCAACGCATTCATTGATGTAGACAGTAAAACTGTCAGTCAACCAATGCTTACTGAGCAAGTCTACATCCGGGCACCATGGTCTACCCTAGGAGTACAGAGATGGAAATGCAGAGGATCCTCTGGAAGCTCCCAGCCTAGAAGACAGAAATGCAAGTCAGTAATTACAATTCCTTGTGACAAGTGCAATGATAGTGGTGGGGACAAGAATCAGCAGTAAGAACATCCCAGAAGACTTCACCGAGCAAGTGACATTTGACTAGGGACGTGAAGGTTGAATGGGTGGCCAAGGAGGAGAGGAACACCGTGAGCAGAGGGGACAATGTGTGAAAGGTAAAAGTCAGAGTCTTGCAAAATTGGCCACGACTTAGTGGTCAAAAGAAAAGATTCTTTTTCTTTTTCTTTTTTTTTTTTGCGGTACGTGGGCCTCTCACTGTTGTGGCCTCTCCCATTGTGGAGCACAGGCTCCAGACGCGCAGGCTCAGCGGCCATGGCTCACGGGCCCAGCCGCTCCACGGCATGTGGGATCTTCCCGGACCGGGGCACGAACCCGTGTCCGCTGCGTCGGCAGGCGGACTCTCAACCACTGCGCCACCAGGGAAACCCAAAAGAAGAGATTCTTAAAACTCTTTCTTTTTTAGTGGTAAGGGTACTTTCTGCTTTGGGTTTCAAGGAAAAATCAGTCTCTTTCTGAGTGCTCTGAAACTTTTTATGGCTCGCAGCCCAGGAGCATTGCAATGTAATAGCTCCACAGCCAATCATATACAGTATTGCATACTGATTGTACCTACCATGTATAAGGCAGAGAGCAAGGGGATACAAAGATGCAGGACAGAACCACTGTCCTCAGTCAAGTGGCAACTTAAATAAGCCATCCGCAGCCACGAGGCAGATTAGAAAGAAATCGCCCTTCTCTATCAGAAGGAAAACTACCACCAAGTTTTACAGTGGGAAAAAAAAAAAGTTTTACAGTGGACAGGTTAATTTGTTCATTAAAAATGTATAGCGTCATGAGTTAGTAAGAAAAATTGACAGATGTTAACATTTTTGCCCCCAAAAGAAAAGCACTATGTTTTTACAGCGGATAAGGCAACAAGGTGTCCGTTTTGAAGCTCCAACCCTCTGCTTGCTGTCGTGCATTGCCAGAGAAGACCCCTCCTATTTAGATGGGCAGGGCTGCAGAGAGCACCTAGGGAAGGTTGGTGCAGGGTGATGGGGCCCTGGAGTCCACAGACTACCTTTCCCTCAAGGTTTGCATAGCAGAAGCAGACACTCAAGCCCTCAAACGTCCAGGTAGTCTTACCTGGACTGAAAGTCTGCAAATGAACTTATCAGGGGTGCCCAGCACGGACTAATAACACAAGACCGCATGGTTGCGGGGTCTCACCAAGCTGCGGTATTGTTCTAAGCAGTTGACTGACTTATTTATCTTCATTACCCTATGGGGTAAGCTCTAATATCATCCTTGCACTAAACATGAGGAATAAATTGACATAGAGAAGGTAATTGACTTGCCCAGTAACCCCACTGTGTTAGTTTTCTGTGCCTGCTGTAACAAATTACCATAAGCTTGGAGGCTTAAAACAACAGAAATCTATTCTCTCAAGGTTCTGAAAACCAGAAGTATGAAATCAAGGTGTTGGCAGGGCCGTACTCCCTCTGAAGGCTCTATCAAAGAATCCTTCTTTGCTTCTTCCAGCTTCTGGGGGCTCCAAATGTTCCTTGACATATGGCTGCATCGTTCCAGAATCTGCTTTCCAGTATCCAGTATGGCCTTCTCCTCTGTCTGTGTCCTCCCCTCTTTTTCTAAGGACACTGTCAATGAATTTAGGGCCAGGATGTTCTCATCCCAAGATCCTTCACCGAAGGATACTCGTAAAGATCCTTTTTCCAAATAAGGTTGCATTCACAGGGTTGGAGCGTTAGGACACGGACATATCCTTTTGGTGGTCACCATTCAACCCGCTAAGACTATTGTCAAGTAATGGGGTTGAAGTTCAAGGTCTTTGCTCTCCAAACCAGCCCAATACAGGAAGTCCCCTACATACAAACAAGTTCCGTTCTGAGTGCACATTCGTAAATCCAATTTGTTCATAAATCCAACAAAGTTAGCCTAGGTACCCAATGAACACAATTGGCTATATAGTACTGTACTATAGGTTTACTATAGGTTTATAATACTTTTCACACAAATAATACATAAAAAAACAAAAAATAATCATGAGTTAGCTACCATCACTTTCTAAATAAAATATGATAGATAAATGGGGGGGGCGGGGAAGGCCATTAAAATCATGTAGCTAATGGAGAACTGAGTTTAAAAAGCTGGTTTTCTGTATACTTCAAAAATAATAATTTATAAAAAATATATCAATGCCCCCTCTTTTTCCTTGTATTAGACCTAGATTCTCCTTAGAATAATGACACTGTAGGAACATCTATTCCTAATATCATCTGAATATTCTGCAGAAGTTTTATTGTAAGTACAAATTGACCCTTAAACAATTTGGGAATTAAGGCCGTCTACACACACACACACACACACACACACACAACCTAAAAAAAACAAAAACAAAAAATAAACATTTTTAATCTTACAGTACCTTGAAAAGTACACTAGTACATTACAACAGCTGGCACACAGTGGCTGGCATCGAGTGATCAAGCAAGAAGAGTTACTGAGTGGAGGGGGGCGAGAGGAGGGAGATGGTAGAGCTGAAGGATTGTCAGCGATAGGGGATGGAGGGCAAGCTGCAATTTCACTCACACCTGACCCTGACGGAATGCACGTTCGCATCTTTGAAAGTTCACAACTTGAAGGTTCATATGTAGGGGACTTACTGTATATGGCTTCTCAAAGACCAAGGAGGGGGAGGGCAAGTGAGGGTGGAGGGTTGCACATTAAGGGAACTTCCATACATGTTCCGCATTACTTAGGATGGTTGAAACCTTCACTTGACCCTGACTGCTGGGGAAGTATCCCAGTCATGACTGATATTTAATTTCTTGCCGGCCCAAGTGGATGGGGGCTTGTAACAAATTAAATCTGATTTATTTAAAGGCAAGATGACATATCTTTACCCACTATCATGGAATAAAATTTATACGCACAACTACAGAGGACTAATGTAGAAGGCTAGGTCATTTTTTATTCTTTCCCAGGGAAACCTGGTGTTTAAAGATTAAAATTCACACCATGTTTCACAGGTGGTCCAAGCAGCTAAATACTTTTGCCAGCCTTAGTAAATGAGCTACTCTGGGATGACGGGAAAACAGAGCCTTTCAAGTTGGGAAGAATTCTTAATCTTCTGAGGAACATGGAGGCTTAAATTAATTAACTGAAAGTCCTCTAGTCTGGGAGTTGAGGTCCCTAGTTATCCAGGAACTTTGCTGCCTGATCCGGGTTAAATGTCTTAGCCGTGGGACCTCAGTTTCCTCATCTGTAAGGTAAGATGATTAGAGTAAATAACTCTAAGAGTTTACAATTTGCTTAAATTTTTTACTCAGAAAAGTTTTTATGGCTTGCCAGTTTCACTAAGCAATAAGATCTTGGTGAAAAACTATTATATTTAAATATTCATTTTTCATTGCATTATATCATAATCTACTTCATTTTTAGGAATAAACTTCAAAAAGAAATTTTCTCTAGAAATGCTCCAAAAACTTGAAACTGATTTTGGTTACATCAATTTTACTCTGCATTGAAAGTTCACCAAAGAATTAAAATTAATTATTTTAATATCTTTTGGGAAACTTCAATCCTAATATATCTCCTAAAATCACAGGAACATTGGTAATGGCACAATTCATCCCAATAAATCATTTTCAGGGATAGGAACTCCCGCTTCTGGGAAGTCACTACATCATTCCTGATTCAGTTGTAACTTACTAAAGGATTTGCATAAGAAATTGCAGAGGATTTCTGAATTTCTATTGCAATGCATTCAAATGCCCTCATGTTTTGCCCAAGTCGCTTATAAATATCTTTTGAGGAGAGAAGATACCTTGAATGGATCAGTATTCATTAATATCAACTTCTCATATTTGAGACTATAAGTCATGATTTCACTGAAGCCAGGTCACTAATTTCAGAAACGGTTCCTATTCCTTCTCAACACCACGGGAAAGAAGTACTTAGCTGAGTGGTCATGTTTCACCCATGAACACTACACCCACCATCACACTGTAGGCACTTACAAGATAGGGATTTAATAAAAGTGATCGTTAGGACAGAAAATACAAAAACATTTAATCAGCAGGTAGCATTTTGTGAGTAAAAACTCCACCTCCCCATTTTCTCTGGATGCATTCAGAACTTCAAAACTCAGCCTGAGAGAAATGAAAGAGAATAGGACAGCAAGAACAGGGAATTTTTTTAATCCTAGGAACCATTTCTGAACAAGTGCCTTCATTACAAATGTGAGGGTCTTCACCAGCTCAGACTGCAAACACTCGGGGTTCCCAGCAATAAAGAAAATTAACAAGGAAAAATAACTTATTTCCTAGTAACCAATTTTTTCTACTTATCTCACAGGTGACATTTATAATTTTACCACCATCTTTTAAAATCTTAATCTACTACTTTGTTCAGTGTCTATCTTGATTATCTTATGAACTTCCTTCAAATTAACCTCCTACAAACCCCTCACCACCCTTTAGGCTCCACTTCCCCCCCAGAGGAAAGAGGTGAAGTTTTCACTCCTGGTTCATTTCCTTACCAGTTTTGTTGTCTAGCTATACAATTCCTACTTACGTCTGCAAGGCAAAAAGAAAAAAAAAAGTTATCATAATCTACGGGCTGGATGCATGATAAAACCTCTGCAGACTGATTCTTCTTTCCTTTACAGAATATACATCCCCTGGGGTAAGATTCACCTTTTTATATCTAAAGCAACATCACAAGGATAGGAAGTTAGAAGTCATGCCATAACTCATAGCTTTGTTCAGCAATACTTTGAAACGTAATCCTCTGCCTTTGACAACTTACAATCTCCCTGTGGGAGACAGCATGCCTCCGTCCAAAGTAGATGTGCAGGAGTGTGTCTGATACAGGAAATGAAGGTAAGGGAGGAAGCAGAGAGTGTTGGCATGGTTAGAAAATGCTTCATGCAGAACACAGGCTCACAGTGACTCAGGAAGAATAAGTGAGACTCAGATCTGGTCTTGAGAGATCTCTCTCTCTCTCATGAGACTGGCCAGTAGTGGGATTTAGTAGGAACAATGTAGGCTGTCACCCAGACCTAAATTCTAAGCTACCCTCTGCCACTCTCTCTGTGACTTTTGCCAAATCACTGTATCATTCTGAGCATCCATTTCTTCATTTGTCAAGTGTAAACTACTACAATGGAATACTATTCAGCCATAAAAAATTAAAAAATAATGCCATTTGCTGCAACACGGATGCAACTAGAGAGATCATACTAAGTGAAGTAAGTCAGAAAGAGAAAGATAAATACCATATGATATCACTTATATGTGGAATCTAAAATATGGCACAAATGAACCTATCTATAAATCAGAAACAGATTCACAGACATAGAGATCAGACTTGTGGTTGCCAAGGGGGAGTGGGGGAGGGAGAGGGATGGAGTGGGAATTTGGAGTTAGTAGATGCAAACTACTACATTTAGAACGGATAAGTGATGAGGTCCTATGGTATAGCACAGGGAACTATATCCAATCTCCTGGGATAAATCATTATGGAAAAGAATATTTTGAAAAGAATGTTTAAAAAATAAATAAGTAAAATAAAATCCAGGTGATGCTCTTCACTCCCAGTATTACTTGGTCTTTCTGTGACTTTTGACATTGTTATACCAAAAAGACAAATCTCCTGCTTGGAATATTCTTTACTGTTGGTTTTTGAGATACTGCTGATTTCTCAATTTCTTTCTGGTTCTTAGATGGTGTCTTCTCTTTACCTTAAAGATCAGAGTTTTCCAAAATTCTTTTTGTAACTCCTTTTTTTTTTTAATTCCCAGAGTAATCTCATCCTTACCCATGGATTTAAATAGCATCTCTAGTTATGGTTCCCAGATTCCTAGCTCTGACTTAGTCCTCTCTCCTCCATCCACATTTATATATAATTCTTACTGGACATTTCCACCTGTATGTTCCTCAAGCACTTTAACTCAACATATTCAAAATTGAACTCATATTTTACTCCAAATCTGTTTCTCCTCATGTATTCCCTAGCTCCATAAATGGTGCCACTATTTACTCAATTGATTACTTGTTTTCAGAGGTCCCAAGGACCACCCTCATCTTCAGTGATTCGAGAGAGAGACTCATAGAACTTGGAAAAGCTGTTATGCTCACTGTTTATTGTAGTTTAAAGTAGTCAAAGAATATGGATTAAAATCCTCGAAGGTAAAAGACACACAGAGCAGAGACCAGGAGAGACCAGGCATGAGCTTCCAATTGTTCTTTACCAGGGAAGTCTTAACACACAGCACTTAATTCTCTTAGTGATGCTGTGTGACAACACACATAAAGTATTACCCACCAGGAAGGCTCCCGAGCCTTTCTGTCCACAATTTTTGTAGGTTGGTCACATAGGCTGAGTGCCCACATAGCTGATCTTAGTTACTTAGTGTCTGTTCCTTCCAGAGCTCAAGCTGATATACTACACACCCCAAGGCTCCCACCATAAATCAGGCTGTTACCATAAACTATCTGGCATGGCCCAAAGCCTCAGGTAAACACAGATATTCTTAACAGTCAAGATAGTCCCAGGGCTTAGAGATTATCTCCCAGGATATAAGCAAGGGCCAAACTTTTCTTTGGAATACGCAGAGTTTGAACAATTCAGATCTGGTGAATTAATCCTTTACTGCACACTATTCCAGACCAACACTTACTGGGTAAATAATCCCTCCCTGCCCCTCGGCATCCATATCCAACTGGTCTCTAAGTTCTGCTAATTCTGCCCATATTTACCCATATCTCCACACCTTTATCTTCATCCCCAGTGATTTCTACCCCAAGCCCAAACTAATCAGCGGCCAAAACATATTCATTTTTTTGCGTAAAGGTCACCCAATTTCATCATTTTGTTTCTTTCTCTCCTCTACTGCCTTAGCTTTGAACTTCATCACGTCTTACATTGCCCCTGCTCTGCATCCTTCCAGTCATCTTCCATATGGCTTTCAGAATGATTCCTATAAAATAGAAATTGGGCTGGGTCATTCTGCTACTCAAAGCCTATAAAGTGAGTATTCGTAGCTCCATTTTGTCCACATTCCTTAGCACAGCCCTGGATAATATGGCTGCCAATTACCTCTCCAGACCCACTGCTGACTGTGTTCTGGCCTGATTACTACAACGCTTCTCTGTCCGCATACCTTTGCATATTCTGTTCTCTCAAATCTGAATTTGCTTTTCCTCCTACAGTTGCCTCAACATCCACTCAAATTATTCACCAGGAGAAAGTCCACTTTTCTAGGTGAATCAACTCAGGTGACAGTTGCTTTAGAATGTCTTACATGCCTTTAAAGTTGGGTCAGGTATCTCTTCTCTGGGCCTTGGAAGCATTCTGTTCATGCCTCAGTCATTCCATATCTCACCTTTTTCACTCATCTATATACTTCTCTATCTCCCTCACTGGACCGGGAGACCCTCAGTAGCATTCTGTGTTTCTAGTTGGGCTCCCTGAAACTCCGTGGATGGCCCTCACAATGCATGAAGGAGACAGATTTCTGAAGAGTTGGCATAACTCAAAACTGCCATAATAACCAAAGTAATCTTAACAAAGAATGACAGGTAACTTTGTTTCCAGACAAGGTGTCAGTAGCATAAATACATTTTACCAACCCCTTAACTTTTGTAAATATACAATATTTTGAAGAATTTTTAATTTGGGAGAATTTGCATCATTTCAATTTTGCATAAAGTAGAAATTTAATATGTATATCATATCATTTCAAATTTACATCATTTAAATTCACAGTAAATGCAATGCCCACATCCAGTACCTTATTTATAATATGTTCTTGGTGTTTATTTCCTTCCCAACCAGTCCTCCTCTTATCTATCATTATATTTTGTTTACTTTCTTAATCATTTCCTTATTTATCACCATAGTCATCACCAGTATTATTCCTTGAGATTATATGAAAATGAAAGATATATCCTTTCTCTCCTCTCTTCCAAGTTATTACATTTTTCCCAAAAAACATAATGGCAGGAATGCAGGCAAAAACATTCTGTATTTCACACTTTTAAGAAACTGGCTATTTGTCTCTCACTTATTCTGTATGGTTTAGTTTGCAATAATCATCAGAGACTATGCTTTTAAATTCCATAATGAGCCATGTGTACCTGATACCATAGGGAATGTGAAATATAATTTCAGTCAGATCCCATGGTTAAATAATCTAATCCAGAAAAAAGCCATATCTAAAAAGTGAGTTTAAAGAGCTTTGAGATTCCTACCACTTTTGCATTATTTTTACTGGTTGTGGTGTCTAGAGTTGTTGCAATGTATTGTAGCAATGTTTGTAATTTAAAAAATAACAATAACTTTTTATCATCGAGAACCTAGAAATGTAAAGATCTCTTCACTGAAGCCTGAAAACTTTCATTTGCATTATAGCCTCTTTACAAAATGAAGGATTCTGTTTTAGCTTTATTGGCTGTCAGGCAGAGCAGCAGTATAAAAACTGGAACAAAGAAAAAAGCCTTTTTTTTTTTTTTTTTACTTTTTAGCATATAGATTAGTATTAATTACCATGTAATGAGCTGAAAATTCCTGCCAAGAAGCTGAGGTTTGTGGTTCCTTTAATGAGTATTTTCTTCCCACTGGGTGAAGTAAAATTTTTTAAGTGTTAGGGATTTGCACTTGGAAAACATCTCTAAGCTATTTATATAAGCAAGTCAATAGGAAAGGCACATTTTCCATTTATAGCCTTTGTAATGCATTCATGGGCCTGACGTTTCTGGCAGTGTGTTGCTTTGAGTGGCGGCTCTGAGTCGTGGCACTGGGCGGACTTCAATGCAGCAAGAGTGAGACCAGCATCCTCCACCACCCAGACTCAAGCTTCCCCAAGCCAGCCTGGGATGGCTGTGGCCTCATCTATGTTGAATTCTCAGCTCTCATTTATTTTCCAAACTGGGAGAAATCACAAAAATGTGCTTTGTTACTCTCCCGTCTGAAATGGATTTAGCCTATAACAGGTACCACAACCATTGAGGGACGCTAGAAAAAAGATGTCACCGATGACATCGTTTTTGGTTTTGTCCCAATTAAAATGCTTTTGGACAGTTTGCCACCATGGCTATCTCTGAGAATATTTTTGAGGAGGAGGAGTCTACACAGAAACAGACATAAACAAAATTTGTTTTTTGGCCAAGAAAATGCACCTCAACCAGTTCTGCTGTGGGAAGTGTGATGACGAATGTCCAGTTTCTGTGCTCTGAATCCACCCACAATTGCACTCACTGTTCCAAACCAAAGACTGGGACACCCTGCAGATCCCTGCCTGGGGGATGCAGGGCACCTCAAATGGGCAGCTTTGTCCTGGCCAAAACCTGCCCTGCAGACTGAGATTCTGGCTGTACCCCACTCCCCACCCCCTTTCTTCCCTCTCTTTCCAGTGCTTTCCTCACCACCCCTGGCTCCCTCCCCATTTTTTCCTTCACTGGCCTTCCCCCTAAATAAATCTCTTACATGTCCAATCCTGTCTTGATGTCTGCTTCTATGAGAACTCAGATTCATATGGCTCTTGTTATCAAGTGGGACTATATCACCTTAAGTATATTAGAAAACCCAAAATAACACTGTCTCAAAGATCATCAGATTTTATTTCTCTCAAGTCCAGTGGTAGAAAGTCCTGGTATAACCAAGGAGTCATCATTTTGCTCTACCATCCTAATTAATGCTGGCTTTCATCCACAAGGTCACCTCATGGAACAAAATGGCTGCTAGAGCTCCAATCATCCCATCTGCTCCAGGCAGCAGGAAAGAGAAATGGCAGAAGGCCCAAAATGGTATGCCTCCTCATGATCCAGTTATCTTTAAGAGCCTTCTTAGAAGTTCCACACAACTTCCCTTTTTTATTTCATTGGCTAGAACATAATCATACATAGCTGCAAGGGAGCTACAAATGCTAAAATGCATTTTACATCCAGAACAGCACTGACATCCAGAATAGCACTGGATGTTCTATTACTAAAGAAAACTGAAAGCATGGATATTTGTGGCAACGCTCAGTCTCCTCCACCCTGCTTTCCTTCTTCATTTCATGTAGATGTTGAGAGACAGGATGATGTCTGGATCTCTGAGGAGTCCTGACCATGAACCTTATGCATCTTTGCCCAAGAGGTAGGACCATGACCCTGTAATCCCTTTCTTCCTTAATTCTTCACAGACCTAGACTCAGGATTTTAGGGCATAAGTGAGCCTTTAATCATCCTAACTGAAGATAAATATACATTCTACGTGTCTTCAAAATTACAGCATAGTGGTTTAAAATGAATGAACTTGGATGTCAGAAATAATTAGAACCAAATCCCAGCTCTTTTGTTGACTAATGGTGTGAACCAATGACCAAGAAATTAAGCCTTTCTGCCACATACTTAGTGCTCAATAAACAAGAGTGAGCTATTGGCTTGATATTTTCACATGAGGTAAGGACTGAACACTTAAAAATTGGGGTAGGGTGTAAAAAAAAAACAAACTAATCTAAATCTCTTTGGTTTTTAACTTAACTCATCCTAAACTTCACACCCTAAAACATCAAACTTGGCTCTTTTAAGTTACAGGCGCCCTTCCTAACACTTCTGTTTTAAATATTTCCAGTCTTAGTCTCTTCAATAGGTGGTGCTGGGAAAACTGAATAGCTACACGTAAAAGAGTGATATCTAACACCATACACAAAAATAAACCCCAAATGGATTAAAGACCTACTCTAAAACTCTTAGAAGCAAACATAGGCAGAACACTCTTTGACATAAATCGCAGCAACGTCTTTTTGGATCCACCTCCTAGAGTAATGAAAATAAAAACAAAAATAAACAAATGGGACCTAATTAAACTTAAAAGCTTTGGCAGGACTTCCCTGGTGGCGCAGTGGTTGAGAGTCTGCCTGCTGATGCAGGGGACACGGGTTCGTGCCCCAGTCTGGGAAGATCCCACATGCCGCGGAGCGGCTGGGCCCGTGAGCCATGGCTGCTGAGCCTGCGCATCCGGAGCCTGTGCTCCACAACGGGAGAGGCCACAACGGTGAGAGGCCCGTGCACTGCAAAAAAAAAAAAAAAAAAAAAAAGCTTTGGCACAGCAAAGGAAACCATAAACAAAATGAAAAGACAACCCACATAATGTGAGAAAATATTTGCAAACGAAGAGACCGACAAGGGATTAACCACCAAAATACACAAACAGCTCATGCAGCTCTATATCAAAAAAACAACCTAATCAAAAAATGGGCAGAAGATCTAAATAGACATTTCTCCAAAGAAGACATACAGATGGCCAAAAAGTATATGAAAATATGCTCAACATTGCTAATTATTAGAGAAATGTAAATCAAAACTACAATGAGGTATCACCTCACACCAGTCAGAATGGCCATCATCAAAAAGTCAACAAACATTAAATGATGGAGAGGGTGTTGAGTAAAGGGAACCCTCTTGCACTGTTGGTGGGAATGTAAATTGATACAGCCACAATGGAGAACAGTATGGAGGTTTAGTTTAAAAAACTAAAAATAGAACTACCATATGATCCAGCAATCCCATTCTTGGGCATATATCCAGAGAAAACCATAATCTGAAAGGATACGTGTACCCCAATGTTCATTGCAGCACTATTTACATTAGCCAAGACATGGAAGCAACCTAAATGTCCATCAACAGAAGAATGGATAAAGAAGATGTGGCACATATATACAACGGAATATTACCCAGCCATAAAAAAGAATGAAATAATGCCACTTGCAGCAACATGGATGGACCTAGAAATTATCATACTAAGTGAAGTAAGTCAGACAGAGAAAGACCAATATTATATGATATCACTTATATGTGGAATCTAAAAAAAAATAATACAAATGAACTTATTTACAAAACAGAAACAGACTCACAAACTTCAAAACAAACTTATGGTTATCAAAGAGGAAATGGTGGGGGAGGCATAAATTGGGAGTTGGGGATTAACATATACACATTACTATATGGAGAATAGATAATAAACAAGGACTACTGTATAGCACAGGGAACTCTATTCAATATTCTGTAGTTACCTATATGGGAAAAGAACCTGAAAAAGAATGGACATATGTAAAATTGAATCACTTTGCTGTACACCTGAAACTAACACAACATTGTAAATCAACTAGACTCTGATACAAAATAAAAATTAAATTAAAAAAATATTTCCAGTCTTCTTTTTATCTTTTTTCTAGGTTTGTTCTATCAGTCTCTCCCTGAGTTTTGGTTTCTTCTGAGCCTTTTTTCCTGCCTTTTTTTTTTCTTTTTCTAGGTTCCCCGACCTTCTAGGATGTTCACCATGTACCCTTTCGAACCTCCACTAACACTGCCATGCATTCTTTTTTTTTTAATTAATTAATTAATTTTGTCTGTGTTGGGTCTTCGTTGCTGCACACCAGCTTTCTCTGGTTGCAGCGAGCGGGGCTACTCTTTGTTGTGGTGCACAGGCTTCTCATTGCAGTGGCTTTTCTTGTTGTGGAACACGGGCTCTAGGCATGTGGGTGTCAGTAGTTGCAGCATATGAGCTCAGTAGTTGTGGCGCACAAGTTCTAGGGTGTGTGGGCTTCAGTAGTTGTGGCTCAAGGGCTCTAGAGTGCCATACATTCTTGAATTCCTCCTGGCACCTCACCCCAGTGCCCTAATGTGGTAGCACATGTTCATGCAGTTTCCAGACCTTCCTGCAACCTGCAGCTTTAGAACCACCAGCAAATGGCATTTGGTAAGCATCTAATCCTGGCATATTTTTAATCATTTCAACACACTGAGACTAGAAACACAACTTCAGCCAACTAATTCAGATGATGTAAACCCACAGAGTCCTTAGCTAATTTGAACTTAATTATAGATTAGTTAATGAAGAGATTAGAAAATCTCCTCAGTCACCTAAGCAGCAGAAGCTTCTTTCAAAATCACATAAAATAATCTTAATAACCTCTAGGCTTGTAGATGGAATGTGTACAACATTGCATACGTTAATGGAATAAGATCACTCAAAATACTATGCGAATTTAGCTAAAGGTTTCTCCTAATCTTTTTAGATCCCTCATGAAGAAATTATATCAGAAATAAACAGTACAGGATTATAGTTTTTGCCTCCCTATAAAGTTGAAATAATTTTTCATCCCGAGATAGCTCTCTAGGTTCCTATACTTATTACCTGTGTGGCGTAGGACAAGTTGTTTGACTTTCTAGGACTTAATCACCTCATTTGTCCAGAGGAGTTAACTACCTGTTAGGATTGTGGTAAGGATCAGAGACAACTGATATGAAACACTAAGCCCAGGGCCTCCCACATAACAGGCACTCAATAAAAAGCGGCTGTGATGGTGATGGTGATGGTGATGGTGATGGTGATGATGGTCGTTAGGAGATTGAGGAGATGAAGGGAATTGAGAAGAGGATGTACAGTCGAGCCTTGAACAACACAGGGTTGAACTGCTCAGGTCCACTTATATGCAGATTTTTTTCAGTAAATATGTACTACACAATCCAAGGTTGGTTGAATCTCTGGATATGGAAGCTCAGATATGGAGGACCAACTATAAGTTATATGTGGACTGCACGGGGGGTCCATGTCCCTAACCTCTACATTGCTCAAGGGTCAGCTGTATTCATTTTCTGTTGCTACAGTAGCAAATTGCCACAGACTTAGTGGTCAGAAGTTTGGGGGTTCAGATGTCAGCAGAGTTGTGTTCCTTCTGGAAGTGTTAGGGGAAAATCTGTTTCCTTGCCTTTTCTGGCTTCTCAAGGCCACCTGCATACCTTGGCTCATGGATTCCTCCCTAATCTTCAGAGCCGCCAACAGTATCCTTCTGGGGCTTCAAATGTCACTTTCCACTTCTTCCATCTCATCTCTGATTTACTGTTCTGCTCTCCTCTTCCACTTTTAAAGGCCCTTGTAATTACATTGGAGGCACCAGGTTATCCCTGTATCTTAAGGTCCTTAACTTTCATTCCATCTGCAAGGTTCCTACTGCCATGTAAGGTAACATACTTACAGATTCTAAGGATTAGGGTGTGGACATCTTTGGGTGGCCATTGTTCTGTCTACACAGAGGTAAAGAAAAATATCAGTCATAATAGAAATAATTTCTAAATTTAGACACTAGATTCCAAAGGATCCAGCCTGTCTCGGTGCTTAAAGGGAAATAAAAGTTTACATGATCCAGTCAACTTGATGTAGTAGAAAGAGCACAGTGCCATCTCTACAACCCTGTATCAGTTATTAAATCATTTTAGATTTCTGGTTGCTCATCAAACAAGAAAGTGAGTTTAATGATCTAAAAAGTTGATTTATCCAGCTAGAATAAATTTAGCAGGCAAGAAAGAATCTCCTGAATCTTTCCATAAATTACAATGACACTGTCTCACCAAGACTAAAGACGAATATGGGATTGTACCTGTGGTCTATGACCCATGTGGAGAATTATAATGAGGATGAAGCCCTGGTTTATTTTTAATGGAACAGAATTCCACTGCAAGATAAGCACATGTTGTCAGCTTCTTAGCAAAAAATTCTCCTGTTGTGAGCAGTCTTCCTTTTGAAAGAGCAGGAAAGCCAAGCAAAGCAGAGTACAGAGCTAAACCTGAGAAGACAAGAGCCATTATATGCACTAACCTATTACTCCTGGGTATAGGAACACATTAACATCTGTAAAAATATGATTGCAGTCCCTCTTAGGTAATTTCTGAGTATAAAACTATCCTGTGAGGAGGGTGGGTTTTTAGAATTTTGTCCAGTCTCTCCTAATTTTCCATTTCTCTTTTTTGTAGCTTTTCCAAAATTGATGTTTTCTGTCACCACTATTTTAGATAGGAGTCACCAATAGTAAATGCAGTAAAAAATGTTGGTTTATTTATAACAGGGCAACTACTATTTTTCAATCAGCTAGCTTCTGAATGGTGTTTTTAAACAAGAGTATTTATCATCAACTAATTCAAAGTGATTTCTTCCTATTTCTGTGCCCTGTGTAATCATGAGAATTTAATCCATCTTGAAAATTGCCAGGTAATATAAAATAGTCTCATTCACTACCTTCATTAGACATGCCTTTACTTAAGATTTCACCAATATTCATTGATCATCATCTTATCTATATTCTGCACTAGGTTAAAGATTAGGAATATAAAGATGACTAGTACATAGATTTTGATTTCAAGAATCCTAGAGTCTATTAGGAGAAAAGACAAGTAAAAATAAATAAGTAAAATAATAATAACAATAATCATTATTTTTACTGTTATTATTATGCAAGAAATAGCTGCCATCATAATAACATCTACACAATGCAAAGATAGCTCATGAATAGAGTCAGGGAAATAGAAGGGCGTGAGAGAAGCTTCAAAGAAGTGGTCATATATAAGTGAGTTTTTAATTTGCCAGGTGGACAAAATAGGAAAGAGTATTTTACACAAAATTAACACTATGTGCACAAAGAAGAGAAAGAACACGCATGTGTTTAAAAATTCCTTCTTTGTAAAATACCAGAGTATATTAATTTACTTCTTCACATTTTTTTGACATTCACCAGAAGTTATGTTCCAGTATATGTAAATTGCTAGAATTGCAAGTTACTTCTACTGGTGATAATTCCAAAAAGAGAACTGAAGTCTGGAAAATGATAAATTATATGGTGGAGGAATAGAGATTTTACATGAAAACCTTAGGATGCATAAAAGAAAATAAGAAAAAAATCTTGCACTTAAGTCCAACGTTTTATATGGGGTAAGGTGGTAGCTGTGTAGAAGGAAGCTGACAGAGGCAAAGCCCACGGAGACTGACAGTGGTATAAGGAAGGAAAGGAGGATGGGTGATGGGGAGAGATACGAACGCTCCGGAATCACAAAGTCTGAAAACTATTAAACATTTAGATAGAGGACTAGACTCAGGGAAAAGAATACATCTTAATATGTATATTATTCAAAAAGAAAAATTTATAAGCAACTCATTAAAGCTGTTAAGACAGGAATTTTTAAAAACACTCACTTCATATCCAATTTTTAAATATAAAGCATAATTTTATCCAAGCTTATTTTTATAAACAGAAATATGTGCAGAAAAGCATTCTGAACTAAATTAATTTATAAATGTAAACCCTACAATATATTAAACATATTTAATCAACCAAGTTGAATTCATTCTAAGAGGAAAAGATACAGTATCTGGCTTTGATAGTCAACAGATGGCAGGATATTTTTATGATAGTGTTTTCATAAAGCCCAAGTATGAATTACTAATCTATTTGCCTTGGAGGGAAATAGATGAATAGTTGAGTATGTTATAAGAGTTGACAGGGCTCTGGTCTAAGCATACTTGTCATATAAAGACCAAGATGGAAATAATTCTACATTGGAAGATCTGCTTTGTGTTGGGTAGTTACATGAATTCCTTCTCTGCTTTGTATATCAGCTTCTTAATTACCATGCTGAATTCCTGGCAACCCAAGCTATTTTGTCTTTTTTATATTACCTAGAACAAGAATTATATGGTGAACTTTTTCATTTTTTAAATTTTTTAATTACACCTTAGTGTAATTTAACAAAATTAACCTGACCAGTCCTATTTTTCCTACAATGTTCCATCTTTTTATTGATATCTTTCTTTTCACTAATCAAGATTTTTTTCAAGTTTAAAGTCCATCTTTCTAAGAGGTAAACAATTAAGCCACTTTAGTGACATACACACACACACACACACACACACATAGACAAACACACCACTTCCTTATTTTTTTATCCAGAAAGATTTCATTTTCTTAATTGGATCAATGCTTATAACATAAAATCTGCTCTAGTAATGAGGAAAAGAAGAAACAGATTAAGAGCATTATATCAATTTAGACTAAGAAAAGAGATACTTATTTCACAAAGTGGCGCCCAAACTCAAAACTGCATAGCTTTATTTAGTTATAGGATGAGTATCAAATGGGTAAAATGTACAGTCTCCTTTGAGGGGAAAAAAATCAGGATCTCTCTAAAATTATTTTTTGGTTTAGAAAATTACAGAAAATGACAGCTTCAAAGAGAAGAAAAACCTAGTAAAATCAGTGTTGCCATTAGACCCAAGCAAGAGAAGTAGGAGTATTTTAGAGGGCTCTGTATATCCCAAACTTACGCACAAAATAAATTTATTAAAGGGCACATGCACACCTCTGTCACTCACAAACCAGTGCTCAGAGCAACCATAACCAGTGCTGTATGATGTTTAAGAAACAGCTCACGGTGGTAGGGGGAACCTGATTTGTAGTATGTGCTGATCCTCAAGGTGTAAATACTCCCACTCATGGCGGGTTTCAGACTCCCAGTGTGACGTCATTGACCCCAGAACTGGGAAAGATGCCATTAATGGATTCTTTTTTTTTTTTTTTTTTTTTTTTTTTGCTGTACGCGGGCCTCTCACTGCTGTGGCCTCTCCCGTTGCGGAGCACAGGCTCCGGACACACAGGCTCCGCGGCCATGGCTCGCGGGCCCAGCCGCTCCGCGGCATGTGGGATCCTCCGGGATCGGGGCACGAACCCGTGTCCCCTGCGTCAGCAGGTGGACTCTCAACCACTGCGCCACCAGGGAAGCCCCGTTAATGGATTTTTTCAAGCCCATGTGAGCTGGCTCCAGCCCAGCATCGTCTGTGCCTCTGACCATACCCTCCTGTGACTAATACTGCCAAGCTTATCTCTATATCTCTTGCCCTCTGTCTGCTAAACAAAAGATGACTCTGTCCAAATGCCATGAATTTTCTGTGTTGGGTTTCTGATAGTGTCAGAGATAACCTTGACTTAAAGTGTGGGCAAGATTTGAGAGATAGAAACTTTTAGGTAAGAAAAAGGACAAATTAATTAATTTGTCAAATTCTTCCTCTCTGATAACTGAAATGCAATGGATTCTTGCATAAGGAAATTTCGTAGTTTGAGCAAAAATAACATAAATCAGTGATTTTGCTCAGAAACAAATACTGCATTAAGTTTTAATAATTTTTGAATTGTGTATGTTTTTATTTGATCGCTTATCCAACTATCACTAGCCCATCAACAGAACATTTAGTCAAGTACAAGAATAAATTGTCATCATTTTGTCAAATTTCATATTAATAATGTAACATCACACATATATTTTATTTTGTTATATTAAGTCCTATTTTTTAAGGTAGAAAGCTAGAATATACTTTACTTAACAGATTAACAACTTGATTTATAACTTTATATTTGGACATTGCTAATTAATTAGCTATGGTATTTGTGTAATTCTTTTTCAATATTGTCACATTCAATATTACATTTGCTATGCAAAAGGACCACAAGTTAATCCTTATCAAGTATTATGGAAGTATGGATTAAAAATTTGGATTTGAATTTTTAAAGCAAGTTTTTCCCCTCACAATAATTAAGCATAGTTATTGACTATAAATGCAAGCATTTGCATGGACAACATTTAGATGTCCGGAACCAGATTAAAGATTTTGAAAGCAGTAAGCAGTATTTTATTTCCTTCAAAGGTTTTCTGAAAGCCCAACTCTTCTCTCTTGAAACATTGTTTTGTCCAAAGACTATGGATTTTCTTAATTGAACCTAAGTCATTCATGAGTGTGCTATAAAACTCAAATTGAATAATTGAACCTCACTGAGTCTTAAATATCTTATTTCAAATAAGAATTAAGGACAGCACATACATATCATACTTATATTGTAGTTTTTTGGTGTTTTGCAAGACGACACACTGCAGCATATAACACAAGCTGGACCTTCACTAAATGTTTCTTGCCTTCCCCTCTGTAGAATATAGTTTTTACGGCAATCTTTTAGCACATTTTTATAGTCTCATGTTACTGTTTAATTAGATTTTGATCCATGGAAGACAGAGACTATGCCTCATTCATTTTTCAATCTCTAACCCTAAACTTGGGCCAAGTACATTTCCCAGTGTTGGCCAATGTCAACTCCTTAAACATAAAGGTGACACCATATGTTTTGTGTTGTGAAACGTGAAACCTCAACCTATGTGTAGGCAGAGTAAGTGTTTACCTATGTGATGTGATGTGAAGCAATCTAGTTTTTTAAAAATCCCAATTCCACAATGTCTCACATTCCATCAGTAGAATTTAATCACTTTGAGATTTCCTTGCTTTGGTCTTCTTTTATTACACAGTAATCCTAAGATCTTAAAAAAAAAATTTGTTCTCTTTGGGGATCTGAGGGCATAGTGCCAGAGGCTGGTAGAGAACTAAAACTGAAGCAAAGAAGAGATTTTGCTAACACTTTGGGAGAACTAGCTCTAGGGTATTTACACACAATGATTGCAAAGAATCTGTCATACAGAACTTGCATAGCTGGTAATATTGAAATTAAAAAAAAAAAGATATTACACTTTGGACATATTTACCAGTATCTCAAACCCAAACGACTCTTTCATACTCTTTATTTTTGTTCCCACACTACAACCGACCACTATATGCTACTCCTTCCTTCCGGAGTCACGAAAAGAAGTTAAAGGAAATAACTCTTCATCCTCACTCATCACACTCACTCTCATCCTGTATCGAAATGCAAATCAAACAGGAAGATGACAAATACAAGCTTTAGAATACCTGCCAGGATCTGGAAAATCACAAAAGTTAAGTGGAAAATGATAAAAAAGAAATGAAGTTAATGCAAAGCTTCTTTGTCTTGGTGAGGAAGCGGTGGGTGGAGCAGAAAGCAGGGAAGGGCTGGAGTGGGGGAGGAGATATCCATTAGACACACATGTTACAGGAAAGGCCAACATGTTTAAAATCAGTTAATTTAAGCTCATATATTAAACTGTGCTTGCTTCTTCATTTTTTAAGTCGCTGATATTGTTTTTCAAGCTATTGAAGGCAGTCATTAAAGACGCTCTCTGGTTTACTCTACACAACAAGCCCAAGTTTTAGCAAGGAACTGACACATTAATGTCGTCGAGAGTGGAGTGCCTTATAACAGGACCACGCCGAGTCCTCTGAATGGAGATCTCATCTGGAATGAAAACGTGATGTTCGCCATCTAGATTGTGGCTGTTCTGTACACACAGCCTATTTATCAGTTTAGTGTCTGCCCAGGGAACTATTCTTTTTGTTCTGCTTCCTTGTTATAGCCTAGTTTTTAGAGATCGTTTCAAGCCCCTAGGCACAGAAAAAAAGCTCCTCTCGGGATAACCAGGAGCAGAGATGTAGAACTTGGTGGGATACTTTCTCTCAACTTCCTTGCTTGCCTCATAAAAGTAGATAATCTAGAAGGGCCACTAGGGAATCCTCAGAGGTGGTGGTGTCCTTACTTAGTGTAAAATTTTAGATAAAATGGCAAGTATTGATGTAACACCTATGTGAATCTCAATTCACTTCCACATACATTGCCTTATTCAGTCCTCACAACAGCCCTGTGAGGTATCAAGGCTCTATTTCGCAGAGAAGGAAATAGAGGTTTGAAGAAGGGATCTGGCTAAAGCAGTACAACTAATAGGATTCAAGCCTAGCTTCTGCGTTTCCCAGTCTGCACACTTTCTGCCATATTGTGATACCACATGTAGAAAACGCAAGTCATCCTTTAACTTGGGAGCTCCCAGCATCTTTGGCTCCCGGCTTTCTTTTGCATTTTAAAATCAACTTTAAAACCTCTCTTTTATAAATGAACTTATCTAGTAAACAGAAACAGACTCACAGACATAGAGAACAGACTTGTGGTTGCCAAGAGGGAATGGAGGTGGGGGAGGGATGGATTGGGAGATTGGGATTAGCAGATGCAAACTATTATATACAGGATGGATAAACAATAGGTCCTACTGTATAGCACAGGGAACTATATTCAATATCTTGTGATAAACCATAATGGAAAAGAATATGTAAAAAGAATGTATATATACATGTATAACTGAATCACTTTGCTGTAGAGCAGAAATTAGTACAACATTGAAAATCAACTGTACTTCAATTAAAAAAAAATTTTTTTTAACCTCTGTTTTGGGCTTCCCTGGTGGCACAGTGGTTGAGAATCCACCTGCCAACGCAGGGGACACAGGTTCGAGCCCTGGTCCAGGAAGATGCCACATGCCACGGAGCAACTAAGCCCGTGTGCTACAACTACTGAGCCTGCACTCTAGAGCCCACGAACCACAACTACTGAAGCCTATGCACCTAGAGCCCGTGCTCTGCAACAAGAGAAGCCACGACAATGAGAAGCCCATGCACCGCAACGAAGAGTAGCCCCCGCTCTTTACAACTAGAGAAAGCCTGCGCGCAGAAACGAAGACCCAACGCAGCCAAAAGTAAATAAATAAAATAAATAAATTTATTTTAAAAATAAAAACCTCTGTTTTATTATTCCATTAGTTGTTCATCTTTTCACTTCCCTGTTTTCATGCCTCTTTCATATTCTTCATCTGAAAAAGTTGTCACTGTATCGAAGAATTCTCTTTGGAAACTGTAGATTAGTGAACTGAGAAGAGGCATGCAACTATCAATGATCGTTTCATAGTTTATTCTTTGATTTTTCTTTCATTAACAAACTTATGGAACTAAAGAACAGGAGCACTTTTGACCCTTTTCATTGCCTGAGGGGCCCAGAAAAGCAGTGGTCCTTCTGTGTAGCCCACAGGTACAGAGAGAAGCGTGGCTGTGCTTTTGCACAGGGCAGTCCTGGGTCTGTGCAATTAGTAATAGTGCTTCCTCACTCTGAAAACTGTGCCAATTTGAACAATAAATTGTTCCCTCAGGACCAAGCATAGCAAACTACCTTGTGGATAGACATTCCTTCTCCTTTACAAAATCCCTCAAAGAACTTGCCGTTGGTAGGGTTCGACCAGCCCCCTGGTAACACAGATACCTGCTCCTTGGTCTGAAGCTACATTACTATTTCTTCTGGAATATGCTTCATTCAATTTGATTAATTGCAACCATGAAGGGCAGGAGTGCCCATATTATAGAATGACATGTTTTCCAAAGGTCATTTATATTTGACTTCGGAGGATAGCTATTTTTGCGCTGTTTTCTTTAGCAAGAGTATCCAGATTCTATTCCACAAAAGCCCAGAGTCCCATAATACATTAATAGCTATTCTTTGAAAGTTGTTTCTTTATTAAGCTTGGGAAACCCCAAGTTAAACCATTTTTAATAAATATTTATAAAAGCATTTAATATTTTAATGTGCATTGCACATCTTCGGGGCTGGAGAGGTAGGTTATAGAGGATGTTTACCAGTTGACTTGACCATAGAAGACAGTTGGGAAACCAATGGAGTAGGCTTAGGTTAGGACAACGTGAAAGTTGTTTTAATAGTGCTTGGCACAGATGTAGAGAACAAATGTATGGACACCAAGGGGGGAAAGTGGCAGGGGAGTGGGTGGTGTGATGAATTGGGAGATTGGGACTGACATGTATACACTGATGTGTATAAAATTGATGACTAATAAGAACCTGCTGTATAAAAAATAAATAAAATAACTTCAAAAAATAGTGCTTGGCATATTATAATAATTAATAAACAGTTTAATTGATTTTAATTTCCCAACCACACACTAGCTTAGTGATGAGGAATAACAACAAATTAGGTTGAGTAACAGTGTTTCCAACTAAAGTAGAAAACCTGCCCTGTGAATTCCACCTAGAAATCTTAGGAAACACTAAGAAATCTTCCCAGAAAGAGAAGTCATCTGTAGTCACCACATAAAGAATTAATTGCTTAGCTTTGTATTTAAAAAGATGCTCCTCGCAAATTATTCTGCTAATATTAACAGCTATATGTAGGACAGTAACTGACTGAAAGTATTGAGATGTGAAATTCTTTGTCTTACCTGAAATTCTCAAAGGAAGTCAGAGTCAGAACCTATATAATTTATTGTGTGTATATGCACTTGTGTGTGTGTGTATGTGTGTGTGCATGTGTGTGACAGCTGCCTGTAACTGCTTCCGTTTTGTAACACTTACCACACTGATTGTTTGTTCCTATTTTGTTGTTGTTTCCAACAACTCTAAAATTGATTATTTTTTTCATCTTGGCATTCCCCAGAACCTCCAACAGTGTCTTCTGCAAAAGCACATACAGTTGTTTCTCTGTATCCATGAGGAATTGGTTCCAGGATCCCCACAGACACCAAAATCTGAAGATGCTCAAGTCCCATATATAAAATCGCTAGTATTTCCATATAGCCTAGCACATCATCCCTTATACTTTAAATCATCTCTAGATTACTTCTAATACCTGACACAATGTAAATGATATGTATATAGTTGTAAATACAATGTATTTTTTTTTTAATTTTTTGGCCACGCTGTGCTGCAAGCCGGATTGTACGTCCCCCACCAGGGATAGAACCCATGCCTCCTGCAGTGGAAGCATGGAGTTTTAACCACTGGACCACCAGGGGAGTCCCATAAGTGCAATGTAAATGCAAGGTAAATAGTTGCCAGCATGTGGCAAATTCAGATTTTGCTCTTTGGAACTTTCTGGAATTTTTTTCCAATAGTTTCCAACTGAGATTGGTCAAATCCAGATTTGGAACGCTCGGGTACGGAGGGCCAACTGTACATTAGGTCAATATGCCAAGAATCTCACAAGCATTTTTAAGGCACATAAGATCCCTCATCCTTGTTGGTTGGTTGTTTTTTAAAAATAGTACCATCTGGTCACAGTTAAAGATGACAACGAATCTTTACTAAGTGTACAACTAAGTTCTCCTTCTTGTTAGATCTGTTTTTATTCATCTGGTAAGGAAAACTTGTTTATCAGAAATATTTATCACATTGATATCTCAGTTATCTGAGGGTCTTTGCTGTTGTATAGTTTATAATGAGGTATTTTGCTGAATCTCCTTGGTTCCCAGGAAAATTGTGTCTTGTTCCAAATTAAACTTTACGGCTACAAAGTTAAGAGAACTTTGTTAACACAGATCCTTCTTCAGATTTTAAGTTTTGTTTTTCCATAGAGTAATTCAACATATCTTATCCTAAGTGAATTAGAACTCTTTATGTTTAGATATCTAATATATAGTTTCCCTATCTTAGCCTTTTTTTGTCACAACATTTTATTTCTATTTCCAATGGTTATTAAGTTTAACTAGCCAAATTTTAATCTTCTAATTACTACCTCACATTATTTTTAGAATGAGGTTAGACATAAATAGGTATATAAATAAACAAAAGAACAGGTAAATATTTTTCTTATTAAAACATTTTCCAACCAATTTTGCAACTACCCTTGTTTCTCTATCCCAGATATATGATGCATCTTTTCAAATGTTCTCTAGAAATTCACAAAAGTATAATGACAACTATAATAAGGAATCTAAATGTGAAACATTTACTCACGTGTGACCATTCCAGATATAAGAAAAAAAAAAAAACTATTGTGTCCAGTGTCTGTTCAGTTTAGCTTGAAGAGATTGTTTTGAGCTTTGACTTTCAGGGTTTTATAATGTTCCTAATTAATTTGCTGCTTACTTAAGATAATAACAATAATAGTCATGAGAGTAGCACTAGAGTGGTACTTTTTTATGCCAACTGCATACATGTATTCTCTCAATTCTCAAAACAAGCCAATGAGATAGATGTTATTTTTTCAAATTTTATATACAAGGAAAAGGAGGCCATGAAAATTTAAGTACATTTCCCTATGTCACCCACCTTGAAAGTTATGGCACCAGGATTTGAATCTCTGACTCCAAAGCATATAATAATAACCTTAACAAGTAACATTTTTATACAGATTCAAGTACCAACAGTTATACTTTTAAAATAATGTTTTAAAGAATTTGTTGTTTAATTTTTATTGTCTCAAAAATAGGATTCTTGTCTCCTAAAAAAATAAATAAAACCATTTAATATCTACAAGTTTGAGGGAAATGTTTGTTTTAATTAGCAAGATTCTTTTACTAAACAGAGAAACCAAAGTCAAATTTCTCTTCCCAAATAAAAAAGTAACTAAATTGAAAAATTATCCTTCCATGAAAAATTAAGACTAAATGGCTCCTAAGAACTTTATTAATGCATTGTTAAACTGGTTGCTAACAAATTTTTTTTTCATTTAGCTGAGAACAATTTCATTTTTCCATGAAACACTATTTTAGCTATGTTTGAGTTTCTTTTCTTTGGTAAGGGAATTGCATTAATGTGTTAGAGCCCTAGGGTTTGGCAGTAGGTAGATTCAATATCATGTTTACACACCAGGCCCTTGAATTTCACTTTGAAAAAGGGGAAAAAACCCAAGGCACTTAGATCTGGAAAACTCCTGCATACAGAGATGGTCCAGCAAAATCAAATCCATTTATATGAAAATGAAATCCTCTATAGTCAAAAGATAATATTTTAAGTTCTCAAAGGTACTATTGTGTCAAAGTGCCTCCCACCTATGACTTTCTGCTATATCTCCAAGTGGACAGGACCCTGTATGTAGAAAACATGGTTTCCTTATTTATTTTTGCATTTGGAATATCATGTCTGCCCATCTGTGACTTAGGTACTTTAAACTTGGGAAAAAAATGAGAGAAGCAAAATTTGTCAGACTATAAAACTTAATTCTTTCATTAAATTCTGACGGAGCATCCCATATTATTTGTTATGCAGTTACTTTTAGTGACACTATCATCAGTGTTTCTTTTGTGTACTCGAATTTTGAAGTGGGGTGGCAAAGGCAAGGGTGTGGGGAGAGGATGGATGGAATGTCTGTATATGACAATTTTAACCAATAATTTATTCTTGAAACTCTCCCACACTTTCTAACTGGGAACTTCAAATATTCATGCCCTAAAAGAACTAAAGTTCATCATGTCCAACTCCATGGACTTAGAAGAAAACTTCCTACTGATAGCCTAAGAGAACTGCCCAAAGTCAGACAATTAGGAAATGGCAGAATCAGGAGTAACTCAAAATCCAATCTTCTTTTCACTATGCTGTCTTTCTCTGATTACTCTGCTTCTTTATCCATTGTTGGCTTCTCTTCAACTTTCTATCACTTAACTGAGGCTGGCCAGAAAATTCTGTTTCTAAGTCTTCAAAGATGATTAGGTAAGTCTGGGTATTTTCATTCACTCCAAATCTATATTTCTCATGCTTTTTTTGCACCTGTGTCACACTTCAGCTGAATGGTATATACCAATATATGGAGCCTAGCATGTGGAAAACTCAGAACATTATTTTACGTCCCTAGTCAGCATTCCTTCCCACCACTTTTTACTGCTATTTTTATCACTTAAATTCATAACTTGGAGATCTTGAAAACTGATGCTTGATGGCCAAGAAGCACATGAAAAGATGTTCAACATCACCAGCCATCAGGAAAATGAAAATCAAAACCACATGAGATATCAATTCAAACCAGTCAGAATGGCTATCATCAAAAGGAGTGCAAAAAAAAAAAAAAAAAAAAAAAGGAGCGCAAAGAACAAATGTTGGTGAGGACGTAGAGAAAAGGGAACTCTCATACACTGTTGGTGGGAATGTAAACTGGTGCAGCCACTGTGGAAAACAGTATGGAGGGGGGTCTCAAAAATCTAAAAATAGAACTGTCATATGACCCAGAAATTCCACTCCTGGGTATATATCTGAAAATATATATATATACTATTTCAAAAAGGTACATGCACCCCAATGTTCACAGCAGCATTATTTACAATTGCCAAGATATGGAAGCAACCTAAGTGTCCATCAACAGATGAATGGATAAAGAAGATGTGGTATATATATACAATGGAGTATTACCCAGCTGTAAAAAAGAATGAGATTTCTGCCATTTGCAACAACATGGATGGACCTGGAGGGTATTATGCTAAGTGAAATAGTCAGGCAGTTCAGCAGCAGGATTTGACCTTAGTCTATATCTGGTAGCCAAATTCGTTCCTCATCTATACTTGGATTTTGCCAATTTCTCTTATGTGCCCTTGTCTTTCCTCTACCAATCCAAATCCAACACTTCTCCAGACTCACCTTTCTCGGCAAGCCTGATTTACTTACATTCAATTCAGCAGCAGAAAATTTAGGTCTTTAGTGGAGACATCAACAAAGATTATAGGACAATTCTAGAAAATGGTCACGCAGAGCCGTCTAATGCAAAACGGACCTCATTATACCCAAGGAGACCTGCCTTCTTGCAAACCATTCATCATTTGCTCAGCAAATCTTTACTGATTAGCAATATCAATGTGTGGTTAAGAGCAGGGGCTCTGCAGTAACACTGCATCCTTAGTAATGTCCTCTGAGACAGTTATTTGCTTTTCTGTGACTCATTTTCCCTATTTTTAACATTGAGGGGCGTAAAGATTTGCATAGGGCGTTTGTAAGGAATAGAGGAATTAAGCAAAAGTACTTAAAACAGTTCATACCATATATGAAGCCCTCAATAAATGTTAGCTACTGCTGTGATTTATTTATTGAGCACCTGCTGTGTGCCAAATCCTAAAGAAATATGGACATAGCCTTCATGGAGTGCACAGTCTAATCAGAAAACACAGATGCATCCACAAATGTAGGAAGTAATGTGTTCTGGGTGTGGGGATTCCATGCAGAGCCTGGGGCATCACCACAGCCGGGCCAACTTTCTTATGTAAAAGGTCATGAAGGGCTTCACGGAAGACAAGCGTTCCTTTCTTCCCAGCAGACGTCACTGGACACTTGGGGTCTCTTCCCTGACTTATTTACCAAGTATGCTTATGAGGGCAATGGTGTAGTAGTTAGAATGCTCAAGTCAGAGTTTATAAAACTGGTTTCTACTCCCAATTGTGACACATACTCACGACTGACTTGGAAAAGTCACTCTTTGAGGCTCTATTTCCACCAGTAAAACAGAGATCATAAGAATTCTGCCAATTTCACAGTTTCTATGAAGTTCAAATAAAATAAATATGAACACACTTGCTACACTATAAAGCACTGTACAAATAAAGGATGCTGATTATTATCTTTAAGAGTCCATAATACCAACTACTCAGAAGAGTACGAATTCCAGTGGTCTGGCAATGACTGTCTACAGTGCTGGATGCAAATAGAAAGCTACATCAGTCCCCTACTGGGAAGAGTGGCCTGATCTATGGCAAGGGCCCTGTTGGTACAGGCTGGACCAGAGGAACATGCTTTCTTGTATTTATAGACTTTGCTTCATATAATATCAGGGTCAAGGCAGATAAATGTATGTAACCTAGAAAAGGAGCATAGTTTTACTATGACATTAAGCAACTAAAGTTGTATGTGTGTGGAAAAACAACTGGTTTTTTTTAGTAAGTGATTGATTATAATATTGTAATGCAAACTTTTTTATTTTTTATTGAAGTGCAGTTGGTGTACAATATGTGTTACAGGTGCACAATATAGTGATTCACAATTTTTTTTTTTTTTTTTTGCGGTATGTGGGCCTCTCACTGTTGTGGCCTCTCCCGTTGTGGAGCACAGGCTCCGGACGCGCAGGTCCAACGGCCATGGCTCAAGGGCCCAGCCGCTCCGCGGCACGTGGGATCCTCCCAGACCGGGGCACGAACCCATGTCCCCTGCATCGGCAGGCGTACTCTCAACCACTGCGCCACCAGGGAAGCCCTGATACACAATTTTTAAAGGTTATACTCTATTTATAGTTATTATAAAGTATTGGCTATAGTCCCCATGTTGTACAATATAGCCTTGTAGCTTAAGAGTTTGTACCTCTTAATCCCCTCAACTGGTTTTTAATGGTTTTAAATTGTCTTTTGCTAGAAGCCAGTAAAAATCTCTAGGACCCAAGGAAACTTTGTTGATTTCAAGAGGCTGAACATTTTCAAAATCCTTCACAATGTGACAAAGTACTGGCTACCCTAGTCACAGTCACAGGCTGGGAGAGTGTCGGGCGTCCTGTTCTACGGCATCCTTGAGCTGTGGCATTGTCAATCCAGCACATAGGTGGCCTGCAGAGTAGGACCACCAGGCAGGAATCAGTAACACCAGGGTGAGGGGGCAATCAAGGCTGCAGAAGGTTGGGCAAATTGATCTCTCCAGAAAGTCAAGACAAAGGATAAAGTTATGTCTAGTGGTCAGGAAACAGGGAGTAGTCAGCAGGCCTAAGCATGAGAATCAGGCCAGGCAAGGGGGACAGGTGGACCCACAGTGGAGTAGCCAAAGCCCCAGTCACAGCAGTGGGAACTTGGGGCCAAGGCCAGGACTGTTGACTGAGTCATCTTCCATGCTTGCTGCCAGGGCAGGCACAGGTATGGAGGAGAAGGTAACCTGGATTCAGGATTAAGCTGGAAAAAAGTTAACACTTATAAGAGTTTGAGAACAGTATCGGTTGGTAAACCCAGATATCTCAGGAGAAGAGAGGAGGCTGAGACTATGGATAGATCAGTTCTAATAGATAATTTGTAGTTTTGAAAGTAGAGGCAATGTGCCGTTATATACACTATATTGTGCTTGTTTGTAAAAAATTGTAGGTGACCCACGGGGAAAGGAGGTTGGGGAAAGGGATAAATTAGGAGTTTGGGATTAACAGATACATACTACTGTTTATAAATAGATAAGCAACAAGGACCTACTGTATGGCACAGGGAACTATATTCAATACCTTGTAATAACCTATAATGGAAAAGAATCTGAAAAAGCTATATATATATATATATATATATATATAAAACTGAATCACTTTGCTGTACACCTGAAACTAACACAACATTGTAAATCAACTATACTTCAATTTTTAAAAATTGCAGGTGAATTATATTTTTTTCGAATGGACCACATCTAGTAGCAGTTCTGTGCTACTCTAATTAAGCATGACCTTTCATTGATAGAAAGCCCCTGGGGTGCAATTTATGGTACCTAGGAGCAATTTAAAATATGTTTACTCACACTTTGCAGCAGGAAAGGCACATTAGGATAGAATTCCCTGAGTTACAAGAGGAGCTATGTGATTTTCCTCTGTGGAACTCTTCAAAGAGAGTTCTAGCTGCTCCATGGGTCAGGTGTGGTCCTGGGGGGCAGGGTATCCAGTTTTCTCTCTTGCTCCAAAAATGATATGCACATAATATGTTCTCTGGAGACAATTTGCATAATATTTGCTCCCTTCACTTTTTTCTATCCTTCCGGAGACTATCTACCCAAGACTATCTATCCAAAAGAATTAAAGCAAGAGTGTTTATGTTGACCATTCAAGCCCCCAAGGAGTTACTTTTTTCTCAATTTTCAAGAGACTCCAGGTGAAAATTGAAACCTACAGATAACTACCTCAATTTAACACTTCCTCTTCACATATGAGAAATCAAAAAGTACAAAAGGAAGCCCTCCGCAAAACCAGGTTTTCTTACAGGAAGGTCACATCAGTATTTGTAAAAGGATGACATGTCTATAAATGCACGTGAAAACTAAATAGTAGTTTTTATTGTGAAAAGTTAAGCCTTGGGTCTGGAATGTTTCCTAATGAACATGGGCATTCTCTCTTTTCTGATTCTAGGCTGTATTCATTTCCTATTACCGCAGTAACAAATTACTACAAACTTAGTGACTTGAAACAACACAAATTTATTATTTAACAGTTGTGTGGGTTAGAAGTCAATAACCGCTTTCACTGGACTAAAATCAACATGTCAGCCAGGCTGCATTCCTTTCTGAAGGCTCTGGGGGAGAATCCTTTTCCTGGCCCTTTCCAGCTTCTAGAGGCACTGGTGGCCCCTTCCTCCATCTTCAAAGCCAGCAACCGTGAGTGCAGTCCTTATGTGGAACCTTATATGGGACAATTCTTCCATTGTCACATCTTCTGACTCTGTTTTCTCTTCTCCTTCATCTTTTACTTTTAAAGACTCTTATGGGGCCCACCCAGATAACCCAGGAAAATCTCCCCATTTAAGATCAGCCAAATAGCAACCTTAATTCCATCTGCAACTTTAACTCCCCTGTGCCATGTAACCTATCATATTTACAGGTTCTGGGATTAGGGCATGGATATCTTTGGGGAAGTGGAATAGTGGGCATTATTCTCCTACTACTCTTTCTAAAAGAGCAACTAAAATACCTTCTTTTCCTGAGTGTGTCCCCACAAAGAAAACCAGTATAGGGTAAAAGAAAAGCAAGATCAATGACACCTCCTAATCACAGATCTAGTTGTGGAGGACGACCAGAATCCCTACTTCAAGGAAGAGTAAAGGGTTACAGGTTCCATTTCATTAGTATGGGGTTGAGCGGGAGGCATCACCCTGCTCATTCCTGAAACATCCCTGGGTCCACTTGTTGTTCAAGGGATTGGTAGAAATATTCCCTGTGAGTACAAGCAGGACTGACACACTGCATGGATTAGAGGCCAGTCTTGTTATCAGGCTTTTCATCTGAGCCACAGGCTTGATGTTGATGGCAGGCTCCTCAGAGCTACTTGAGAGTGAGCAGGAAAGAGGGATGGGCTGCCAGTTCACCAGCCGCTACTAAGCCTTCGAAATTATACACCTGAAAATCAGTCACACTATTGCATATCAAAAAAATGCATTCAAGTATGAATTTATATTTAATATAACCCATTCTTCTTATGGTCTAGTGGCTTCGGATATTTTAGGAAGCAGTTTGATGGCAAATGAAAAATATTTCTGTTATAAAATATTTATTTGGAGAGCATTACTTCGAAGGGGAATTGTTTGGACCTTTTCAAAATGCCTGTCAAGTGAAAAACCTTATAACCTAAATCAAAGGAAGTAATCAGACACATCCTTTAGTTTTACATATATCTCTTATAATCAAATATAACTGGAAAGTTTTAAAACATTCTGAATCTTAGGTAATTTAACCCATTTATGCTCATTGTAATGACTAATTTGTTTAGTTAACAATGTGTCTTATTTTTTATGCTTTTTGTTTTTATTCTCATTTATCCTTACCTTTATTGCCTGTACCTTACTATAACTATGTTCTTTATTTAATTTTCTTTAGTGAAATAGTATGTATGCTTACAGTTTTAAATTTTGCTTGCTATCAACTTTTGATTTTAGAATCCACATATTAACTATATTTCTCTCTTTTATATGTTAATGCCAGGTTGGAGGTACAAGAGAGAATAAGACAAAGTTCTACCCTATGAAACTTGCCTTTGAGGAAGGGATATACATGAACATGTACTAAACAGGTGAAAAAGTGAACAAGATGCTTACTGTGCTAAGTGCTACAGGAAGCAGACAAAGTAATGAGCTAGAAAGTAAGTAAATAGGGGAAGCTATGTTATACGGCACTCATAAGGAGGTCTCTGAGAAGTTGACTTTTGAACTGGGAACTAAAGTATGAGAAGAGCTGGGAAAAGAACATTGCATGCAGAATAAAAAAGACCCAGAAGGGCAAAGTCTCAGCGTCTTCATTAGAAATTAAGACAGCAAAGGTGAAAGGTAAGGCAAAAGTGGTATATGATGAGGCTGGAAAGGAAGGCAAAGCCAGATCAATAGAGTGACCATATACTTTATCATCCAAACAGGGACACTTCTGAGAATGAAAAGGAGGAGCTGCTGATGATTATGCTGGGTGACTGGCAGATAAACCAGGATTAAATCAGGCCACTAGGATGCAGGTCACCTCACTCACAAACCAACGTAAGTAGTCTGGATCTTTCTATGTATGATAGAAAGGCACCGAAGTGTTTTAAGTAAAGATAACATCATCTAATTTCTATGTTAAAAGGTTATTCTTATGCAGTGGGGAGGGGCAAGAGTGAAAGAGGAAAACCAGATCTGAGACTTTCAAGGTATCAGTTAAGTGATGAGAGTGGCTCTGATTAAAATGGTGACAGTGAAAATGGAAAGGGGAGGTTTTTCAAAACGACAAATGAGAGGAAAGAGAAAGACGAAAGCTAGGTTTGTGGCCTGGTGCCATTATTTATTGTGGAGACCCCTGGAAGAGGGAAAGGTAAAGGCAGGGATGGAATGCAGAGCTCTGCACTGAACATATTACCTTGACCTGCCCACGCGACACACAAGTGTACTTATCCATGGTCAGTCAGATATCAGGGATGAAGCCCACACTGTAGGTATAAAACTTGGGAAGCATCAGCCTTTAGATGCCATTCAAAGCCCACATACTATCTGAAATCATCTAGAGAGAGGAAACCGAAAGGAAAAGAAAGGAGAAGGGATGAGAGCAGGGGGAAAGGAGGAAACATAAGACGGATCGGGACCAGATGTCGAGGGGCCTTAAACTTTAAAGGTTGGTAAAGGTGGAAAAGCCATCAAAGGAAACTGATGAGGATGCTGGGTCAAGAGAGCACTTGCGGGCTTCCCTAGTGGCGCAGTGGTTGAGAGTCCGCCTGCTGATGCGAGGGACACGGGTTTGTGCCCTGGTCCGGTAGGATCCCACATGCCGCGGAGCAGCTGGGCCCGTGAGCCATGGCCGCTGAGCCTGCGCGTCCGGAGCCTGTGCTCCGCAACGGGAGAGGCCACAGCAGTGAGAGGCCCGCGTACCGCAAAAAAAAAAAAAAAAAAAAAGAGCACTTGCTTTGATTTTGGTCTGCTTTCTGAATGGAGGCACTAGAATGTACATGCCCGCTGAGGGAAATTATCCGGTAGAAAGAACACACTTGATAGCTTAGGAGAGAGGGAAATAAAGTAACATACTTAGAAAGGCAAGAGGGTATGGATCCAGAGCGAAAGAGGTAATAAAATTCTCTGTTTATCTGAATCAAGGTTGAAAAAACTATCTTTGATAGTCCTCATACAAGAAGAAAAGTGTTAGAACCTTTTCTTAACCTCCTCCTTCCATTAACTTCGAAATCTCTGTTAATATGATAGATGACCTTAAACTTAATATTGCATCACTTAACATTATCTGTATTTGCTTTGAAGGGAGATTTTTTCTATTTTCCTTCATTTTTATTGATTAGACCCAAGCCCAAATTAAAACGGTTTTAGTCATCACCAATTTTGTATAGACGCTGAAGGAAGCATGTTACATTTACTGCATCATTGAATGCTTAATATTAACAAAGCAATACATGCATGTGTGTGTATCTTAATCAGAACAATGGAAGTGCAGCAAAAAATTAACTCAGCTGTTTGTATTTCACTCTTTGATTCACGCACATTCAACTGACACTCTCTCCCTTTGGCTTACCGATGAGTGAAAAAGAACTTAGAGGAAAAGGAACTATGGGTTGCTTTATCTTTCCCTTTCCTCTATATCATCATTTTCAGCATAAGTGACTGGCGAATACAGGGAAGTAACATGGTGAGTATATCAGTTTGCTCGGGCTGCCATAACAAGGTACTGAAGACTGGGTGGCTTCAACAACTGATACTTTTCTCACAGTTCTGGAGGCAGAAGTCTAAGAGCAAGATGTCAGAGTTGGCTTCTTCTCAGTCCTCTCTCCGTGGCTTGTAGGTGCTTTCTCCCTAGGTCTTTAGACAGTCTTCCCTATGTCTTTCTACGTCTGTGTCAAAATTTCTCTTCTTGTAAGGTTCCTGGATTAGGGCCCACACTGATGTCTTCATCTAACTTAATTACCTCTTCAAAGACCCTATCCCCAAATACAGTCACATTTTGCAGTACTGGGGGTTAGGACTTCAACATATGAATTTGGGAGGGACACAATGCAGCCCATTAACAGTAAGAAAGGATAGGCTAGTGGTCCCTGGTTGTTCATACTTCTTAGGACAGCATTGTTTCTCTCTTCATTCAAAGCAAGTTCCAGCGGAGAGAGGGTCCTCTTGGGGCTGTCATCTTCTTCACTTACTCAACAGAACACACTTACTTGTACCATTGGAGTCTCACCGACCTCTTACACACTGTGAGTCCGCTGGAGTCCTGTGCTCCTGAGGCATGAAGAAGGCTGTATGAGGATGGCGTGGCAGTAAATAGCAGACACATCGCTTGTATCTCCTCTCTTCACACACATGCTCCATTGTTTCTTATAAAACACAAGTTCAAATGTAAAAGTCTTAAGAATTTCAAGAAGACACCAGCAGAGCAGCAAACCAAGAGCTTCTGAGCATGAGGCCCCATGTAATTGTACAGGTTGCATATTCATGAAGCTGGCCTTGAACACAGAGTGTGGCCACCCACAGACAGCACTGGCCATGTGGTACCTCTGCTTCGCCTCAGCTCTGAATTGGCCAAAGACATGGCATAGTTGGAAACCTTTTCCCATCTTTCTTAGAATTGCCATGTGGTTTCAGCAAAAATACCGGACACACCTGATAGAAATGTGTAGACTGAAACACATCCACAAAATGTGTAGATCAAAAATACCCAATCTACAAACTATGTTAAGAGCAGCCCATATTACAGCTTCTGAATAAAATACTATATGTTCCATATTATAATTATATCTCCTATACTTATAAGTATCAGACAAAATAAAACAATGTGCTGCATGGCAATGAATGTAAATCATATTAGAATGAAATGGTCTTAATTTTTTAAATGGGCATTTTTATATCTCATCTTTATTCCATCGGCAGAAAGCGCAAATGGACTATCAGCTGGGTACCCTAACCTTTTCCTGTCTCACCCTGCTGTTCTATTTCAGCAATTTCAAAGTATGTGTCGGCCACTAATGGTTTGTCAATTCAGCCCCATCTGTGTTGTGGTTACTGAAATTCTTCCCAGTGTCTGGCCATTCATTATTTGATATTCCTAGTTTCCAGTGTTGCTGGAACTCTACATCAGTTTTTATGCTTCCAGGAGTATTCAGTGGGGGGTGACAGGAAGGGCACATCAGCTAGCTGCCTTCGGAGCCAATAAATCCACCTGCTGTATTGTCACTTAAAAACAAAGAAAGAGTCATGGATTTTCTGGCGTCAAATAAAGCACCTGCTTTATTGGTTTGGAACACACATACACACACACATACTCACACAAATTAGATGTCACTCATGTGGGAGACCTGACTCAAGGATACAACCAGGACTATACTCAATTCACCAACCTCGCCCACTGCTATTGTGTGTTGGTTCTGCTTTAGGAGCTAAAGTCCCTGCTCTAAGGGGACAAGACATAAATATATAGAAATGTAACATGTCAGGAGTTGAAAGTGTTATAAAAAATTAAACAGGGATGGGAGATAGAGGGGACACTGGGCGGTGGGGTGCTACTTTAGGTAGAGTCACCATGCACATCCACTCTGATGGGGTGACATTTGAGAAGAGACCAGAAGGAAGAGAAGAAGTAGCCATACACAGACATCTATGGGGGGTGAGCTCAGAGGAAACAAGAGCACAGGCTCTGAAGCAGGAGCTTCACGTGTCTGAGGAAGAATGAGGAAGCCAGTGGCCCTAAGAACAGATGGAGGAGATGAGGTTTGAGATTTCTTTTAATTGTGATTAAGGTAAGAATCCAATGGAGTAGTCACAGCAAGGAGTGGTGTGATCTATCCGCCCAGGAGCAATAGCTCTAGGAGGCCAAAGGCTGAGGCAGGGGTGCCCCTAGGAGAAGGCTGCTACAATAGCCCAGGAGAAAGATGATGGCGGCCTGCACCAGGGCAGCAGTATGGCCATGGTGAGATGTGGTCAGATTTGGGATGTAATCTGATGGATTCTCTAATGAATTAGATTTGAGGTATGGGTGAAAGAGAACTGTCAAGGATGATTCCAAGTTTTTAACCCAATGAGCTAGAAGAATAGAATCACCAACTACTGTAATTCTACAACTTTTCCTCCTTTATCAAGAAATGACATTGTAAAGCAAGTGAGCATTTTTTATGATGACAGTGGACAACCTGTAGTTCATTCTAATTTATAAAATAAAATAATATTTTAAAGTTGTTATTTCTTGACCACTAAACAATAAGGTACGTGTAACATTCCTCACAATTGATAGTTGTAATCCCAAGGTACATAATACCACATTTAGATTTTTCTGCATGTACTTTATTTGGAGACCTAAAGAATAAATGAGCACTCTGTGTTCCCCAAATGCAAGCTTATTTTAAGCTATTGTTTTAACTGGAAACTACTTTGGAGAACTCTGAGTATGTTTTTGTAAAGATGCATAATCAGCCAAGATTTATAAATCGAGGGATCATACAATTCATCATCCAAACTAAGACATTTTTAAGGGGGTGTTCTAATAATGACGCTGTAATAATGGATGGTCCAGGCAGTCTGGTTGTGGAGCGTGATAAGAATAGACACAGAAACTAACAAAGTGGTAAGTAGGTTTCAAAAGGGTGATCTGTGGCAGAGGGCTGAGGAGTGTGACAAATCAGACTTGATCCTGGCTGGTTTTGCAGCACAAGATGGTCTACCTTAAAGGTGGGGCAAAAGAGTTTCTAAGTAGAGTTAGCTATGAAGATGGGATGGCAGGAGAGCCATCTGGGTTGGTGTAATACAGTGCAGAGCAGAGAGAACAGACATTGCAACAGCAGGGTCTGGCCAAGAAAGCTGGATTCAGGACAGGCTGCCATCCCAGCAGCAGTCAGGGAACCAGAGAGGAAGTGCAGTCCCAGTCACTGGACAACCAAGTGTCGCAGTCCCATGAGGAACCCTCATACAGCTTAAGACAGTCAAACTGTCCCAAACCTCACCTAGTTATGGGAAGCAGTGCAAATCTTAGCGCTCTATTTGCCGGGTCTAAATGAGCCTCGTTCTCAAGCTGAGGCTCAAAAAGGAAGAATGCCTGAAAGAGACTCACAATCTATGTCATTTTGCACCCATAGAAATAACAAGACGTGGATACATCCTATAAAATGTCAAAGGCTACCATCAAAGGGCAGTTAAAATTGGTATTGTGAATGATTTTCAAACAAACAAAAAATCATAGAGAAAAAATAACACCAATCAGTTTTGCCAAATGTACAGAGATATATTTTGCAATATTTACTTTAAACCTCTTATTTGTTTTTATGAAGTAAAACATTAGGGAATGCAGCTAAATTCCACTGTTTATCCACCCCTAACCCATCACATTTCTCCTCCTCCCTCCCCAGATGTAACCACTACCCAGAAATGGATGTTTCCATTCCCATGCACATTTTTTATGGTTTTGCTAAATATCGGTTATAAGTTAAAATACACTATTGTTATAAATGTTTTAAAACTCTATATAAATGGTGTCATATTATTTGTAGTACTCTGCAACTTGTTTTTTCTTACCACATTATGTTTTTGAGCTATATCCATTGTGCTAATGTAACTCCATTATTTCAAAATGTGAAATTTCATTATATGAGTATACCAAAACTACACACACACTCACAAATAGATGAGAGATAGATGACAGATAAAGATAGGTGATAGATAGATAGATAGAGAAACTATTGTAGTGTCAATGGATGTTTAGATTGTTTCCAATTATATACTATTACTAAGAATGTATTATAGCAACGAAAATGCCTTCATGTTTCTCCCTGCATCCACATAAGAGGTTTTCTTGAGCAGTAGTTTCCAGTGGGGCAGGATCACCCCTTAGGAAACAATTCAGCATTTTGTCGGGGAGAGTTTGGTTGTCACAACGATTGGGTGGCACTCCTGGCATTTTCTGTGCTGAAGCCAAGAGCACAAAGCCCTGTCATGTATCGTACAGTAAGAGTTTTGTGTAAATGAAAAAACTGTCTATAAGTAATCCAAGCCTAGAACCTTATTCCTTCTTATACATATGAACACAAACTATTGTTCATGTACCCTGGATGTTCAATATAACTACTATGTAAATTGAGGCAAGATTATATTTTGTTCACAGATTCATTAATAGTCGTTTGAGGGGCTTCACTGGTGGCGCAGTGGTTGAGAGTTCGCCTGCCGATGCAGAGGACACGGGTTCGTGCCCTGGTCTGGGAAGATCCCACATGCCGCGGAGCAGCTGGGCCCGTGAGCCATGGCCGCTGAGCCTGCGTGTCCGGAGCCTGTGCTCCGCAACGGGAGAAGCCACAACAGTGAGAGGCCCGCGTACCAGAAAAAAAAAAAAAAAAAAAAGTCGTTTGCCATTTTGGAAAATTTCATCACCAATAGTAAAGGAACTTTTGAGTGGCCGAAACAAGCCTGTACTTTTTAAAATCCCATTCACGTGATCTATGCAGGCATGTACTTCCTCATTATTCCCAAACACATACATATTAAAATACATATTTTATGATGTTATTTCTCCTTTATATGTAGGTAATGGCATTATACTGACTTCTGTCTGGAATCAAAAAGAGAGTGATGTTGTTATAAAAAGAGTGTTGGATGTGTCAGACAGAGAATCATTAACCTAGTGTGTGTGTGTGTGTGTGTGTGTGTGTACTATATACATACATCAATCAGCAAGTACACCCTTAACATTACTATCTTTACCAATTTTCCTTCTAGAGTAGTTATGCTAGTTTTTTTTTTTTCTCTTTATTCTCTCCGGTTGTATTGACATATAGTTGACGTACAGCACTGCATAAGTTTAATGAATAAGCATGATGAAGTTTAATGAAGATTCATCTTCTCATACAGATACAAAATAAAAGAAAATGCTTTTTCCTTGTGATGAGAACTCTTAGGATTTACTCTCAGCAATGTTCATATATAACATACAGCAGTGTTCATTGTATTAATCATGTTGTACATCACTTCCCTAGTACTTATTTATCTTATAACTGGAAGTTTGTACCTTTTGACTGCCTTCATCCAATTTCTCTTCCCCCTACACCCTTCCTCTGATGACCACAAATCTGATCTCTTTTTCTACGAATTTGTCTGTTGTTTGCTGAGGTATAGTGACCTACAACCCTATTTTAGTTCCTGTTGCCTAACATAGCGATTCACCATTTCTATACATTACAAAACTATCACCACCATTAGTTGTGCTAGTTTATAAACCCACCAGCAGCAGTTGAGAACTTTGTTCCATGTGCTTGCCAACTCCTGAATTGTCACTTTTTTTTTTTTTTTTTTTTTTTTTTTTTTGCTGTACGCGGGCCTCTCACTGCTGTGGCCTCTCCCGTTGCGGAGCCTGCCTCTCCCGTTGCGGAGCACAGGCTCCGGACGCACAGGCTCCGTGGCCATGGCTCGCGGGCCCAGCCGCTCCGCGGCATGTGGGATCTTCCGGGATCGGGGCACGAACCCGTGTCCCCCGCATCGGCAGGCGGACTCTCAACCACTGCGCCACCAGGGAAACCCAGGCAGTCAGTTGTTAAAAAGTGACAATTCAGGGCTTCCCTGGTGGTGCAGTGGTTGAGAGTCCGCCTGCCGATGCAGGGGACACGGGTTCGTGCCCCGGTCCGGGAAGATCCCACATGCCGCGGAGCGGCTGGGCCCATGAGCCATGGCCGCTGAGCCTGCACGTCCGGAGCCTGTGCTCTGCAACGGGAGAGGCCGCGACAGTGGGAGGCCCGCGTACCGCAAATAATAATAAAAAAAAAAAGACTGCCTATCTAATGGGTATGACATGAACTCTGATTGTTGTTTAATTGCCATTTCCCTGATACTAGCAAGGCTGGGAATCAATTTCATATGTTTGTGGGCCTCTCAGGGTCCTTCTTCTGGAGAATTTCTGGTTCACATCATTCACCCACTTTTCTCCAATTGTTTTTATATATTCCAGACCTAACCGTTTTTTCATTCTATGCTTTACTAATGTCCACCACTCCCTGGAATGTCTTTTTACTTTGATTCTGATGTCTTTCATTCTATGAAAGTTTTTCATATTAATGCAAACAGATTCATCAAAATACTCCTTTTTCATTCTTATTTTTAAAATCTTTCTTAACTTCAAGTTTAAATTTCTACCAAGATCATTAACATTTTGCTTTTTACATACATGTCTTTATGTGACCTGGAGTTTATTTTTGTGATTAGAATAAGGTAGGAATCTAATTTTTTTTCTGATGAAATAACTAATTCTCCCCAGCATTATATGGTGAATCCTCCATCCTTTCCCTGTGTGTAATGCTTCCTCTCCCAATTAGGCACAGGTCTGTTCCTGAACCTTCTCTTCTGCTGATGAGTTTGTTTTTCTAGACCAGAAACAATACCACTATCTTAATTAGTTCAGCTTTATAACAAGTATGGACATTTGGTAGGACAAATTCCCCTGTTAATTCTATTACCCATTTTCAAAACTGTATAGGCTATTCTTAATCCTTTGTTTTTCCATATGAATCTTAAGGTCAGCTGGTCACATTCCATGAAAAATCTGCATGAATTTTAATTGTAATTGCATGATATTAATAGATAAATTTGGAGAAAAGTGACATCTTTATAATATTAAGCCTTTCCATCTATGCATTTGTAAATTTCCTTTCAATTAAGTCTTCATTTATGTTGCAGTAGATTCTGCTACTTGCCTTCCCAGCAAACTTCTATCTTTTCTTCCTTGATAACAAAATACAAATATTTTTTAGAGATGGCAACAAGCCTAGCCTCAGGTGATGAACGTGCGGTAGATAGTCAGTAAATGGCAGCTACTTACTATATCGCCCCGTGGTCCACCATTTAGCAACCAAAACAAAATGAAGCTCTATGCGGGAGTTGGCAAATTACAGCCCACAGGCCATTTTGTCCACTTCCTGTTTATGTAGAGAAGCTTCTCTTGGAACACAGCCACGCCCATTTATTTACATGTTGTCTATATCTACTTGCACACTAGAGCAGCAAACATGACTCGTTGCATCAAGCGTCTGACCAGAGAGATGGCCACTGAAGCATACCTAGCTTTTTTACAAAAAATGTCTACCAACCCCTGGCTTCCGCAGTATTTGTAGCCAGATATCAACTTGGCTGTTTCTATCCTATTTTCCAGATGCTGACTGTTGCATTCATTTTGCAACTTAAAGTATCCATGGGGTCCAGAGTTAGCTGAACTCTTCTGGAAAGACTTTTAACTTCCTGATAAAGGCAATGACTGTAATAGAAAAGATTGCTGTCACCAACTCTTCCATCTTTTTTCTGCCTCAGCTGTAGACTTGATGCCTGGACCTTTGAAAGCAGTCTGGCAATTATGGGACAACTCTTACAGGCGGGAAGATGGAGGGCAAGCAATAAGCTGAGGATGGCAGACAAAGCCAGCTACATAACTTGCAGGGCCCAATACAAAACTGAAAATATAGGGCTTCCCTGGTGGCGCAGTCGTTGACAGTCCGCCTGCCGATGCAGGGGACACAGGTTCGAGCCCCGGTCCAGGAAGATCCCACGTGCTGCGGAGCGGCTGGGCCCGTGAGCCATGGCCGCTGAGCCTGCGCATCCGGAGCCTGTGCTCCGCAACGGGAGAGGCCACAGCAGTGAGAGGCCCGCGTACCGCAAAAAAAAAAAAAAAAAACTGAAAATACAGGGCCCCTTGTCCAAAAAGCAGGGATAAAGCGCTGTTAAAGGTACTACTCTCTCTTGCTTTGCCATGATATTTTTTTATTTGCAGTTTAATAGAGTTCTCAGTAAAGAAAAATTAAAACCTCAAGTGGTTAGCATGAATTTTACCATTTTCTCTATATCATGCAATGCCAGTTTTAAATGCAAATATAAGAGTATTCAACTCATTTGCAGAAACCCGAAATTACATAATTTGTATTTCATAGCTTGGACATGCATACGTATTTCATTCTTACCAGAACAGTAGAAATTCTGCACAAGACTAACTCAGTTGTCTTTATTTCATGTCTCTATTTGCACACATTCAACCAACACTCTCTACCTTGGACTTCCGGATAAGTAAGGAAGGACTGAAAGGAAAAGATACAATGGGTTGCCCTATCTTTCGCTTTTCTCCTATGTCATCGTTTTCAGTATAAATGAAATGGCTAATATACAGGGAAGTGACGGAACTAAGAGAGGGTATGATAGGGACCCTTGGTTGTCCGTGTCTCTCAGAATGTCACTGCCTCCTTTCTGCATCTGAAGCAAGTTCTGGTTTGAATGGAAAAATATAGCGTCCCTGGGCTGTAATCTCCCTGCTTCAGTCATATGGAACACGGCTAACTGGTCCTCACTTTGAGTCTCACTGAATTCCCATGCATTGTGGGTCCACTGGAATTCTGTGCTTGTGGGATATCACAGAGACAATGTAAGGAATGAGACACGCAAGTTACACATACCTCCTCTGCTCACACACTTGTGCCATTGTCCCATTGGATGTCATTTACTAAACACAAATTCAAATATAAAATTATCAAGACTTTCCAAACAGCAGAGTACTAAACCAAGCACAGAGACCTTCTGGGTGTGGACCCCTGTTTGATTTGACAGATCTCATGCCCACAAAGCCAGCCCTGAGGGCCGAGCAAAACCAGCACAAAGGGCCCAGAACACGGCCAACGGCGTTGAGCTGCCAAAGCAAACGTTCAGACATTTTCTTCACTAAACAATAAATGTCCTCATGATTTAGATATGATTTTCTCTTTCTCGCAGCTGAAACCACTCCATGTCTTTTGTTAGATTTATTCCTAGGCCCATCAGAGTTTTTACTGCTATTATAAAAAAGAACATTATAAATTATATTTTCTGTTTATTTGTGGCTGTGGTATGTTAATATAAATGATTTTTGTATACTGGTATTTTATTCAGAATCTTTGTCAAATTTGCTTATCAGTTCTAATAAGATTCTCTCTGATCCTCTTGGGTTTTAATCACAAATATGTAAATATAATGTGTAAATATTGAAAGTGTTGGTTTGTTTTTTACAACCTTCATGCTTTTTTTTCCTGGTTTTACTACAACTAGCTTATACCTCCAGTACAATGATGAGCAAGGGTGTTGCTCTTGTTCCTGACTTCAAAGGAAATTCTTCTGTTCATCATTAAGTATGCTACAGAATTTTGATGAATACTTTTTATCAAGTAAAAGAAATTCACTGCTATTTCTATTTTGCAGAGAGTTTTTATAATGAAAGGAAGCAGAGTTTTATCAGATGTCTTTTCTGCATCTACTGAGATAATCCATTGTTTAGTGTCATTGAGTATTTAATGTAGAGAATTACATCAATAAATTCTTTCATTTTAAGCCTCCTTTATATTCCCAGACTAAACCCAACTTGATTATGAAGCATTATATTATACACACATACTCAGATACACATCCGTACACATATATATATATGAATCTAATATGAACATCTATTTCATAAATGGTATTAGATCATAATTTTCCTTTCTTGTTCTGTTCCTGTCTGGTTTTGTTATCAAGATTAGATTAGCTTCATAAAAAGAGATGGGATGCATTCCATCTTTGCTTATTCTCTTTATTTATTCACTAATGAATATATATAACAAATACTTATAACATGCTGCAAAATATAGGAATTATCTGTTCCTGAAATGTTTGGGAAAATGTGCCTATAAATGGTCTAGATCTTGCATGGTTGTTTTTTCTTTGTTTTTCTTGTTGTTGTTGTTATATTTTTAACTGCTGATACAATATGGTTTGTTACTTCTTGATTCAATAATAGTATGTTATATTTTTTTCCTAGAAATTTTCCATTCTACTTGGGGTTTTTTTTAATTTAATTTAATTTTTTTAAATACAGCAGGTTCTTATTAGTTATCCATTTTATATACATCAGTGTATACATGTCAATCCCAATCTCCCAGTTCATCCCACCCCCACCCCCACCCCCACCTCTTTCCCCACTTGGTGTCCGTACGTTTGTTCTCTACATCTGTGTCTCTATTTCCGCCTTGCAAACCAGTTCACCTGTACCATTTTTCTAGATTCCACATGTATGAGTTAATACACAACATTGGTTTTTCTCTTTCTGACTTACTTCACTCTGTATGACAGTCTCTAGATCCATCCACGTCTCTACAAATGACCCAAGTTCATTCCTTTTTATGGCTGAGAACTATTCCATTGTATATATGTGCCACATCTTTACCCATTTGTCTGTCGATGGGCATTTAGTTTGCTTCCATGACCTGGCTATTGTAAATAGTGCTGCAGTGAACTTTGGACTGCATGTGTCTTTTTGAATTATGGTTTTCTCTGGGTGTATGCCCAGTTCCACTTAAGTTTTCAGCTGTGTAAAATTCCTCGTAACTCCATCATAACAATGATTATATTTCATACATTTATCAGTTTATAAATTCATATTCCCACTAGATTATAAACGCTCTCAGGCCAGGCACTAGATCTATTCTCCTGTCTATGCCTGGAATCTAGTACATGAGAGACACTCATGTACCACCTGTTGAGTGAGAAAATGAATGAATGAATGTCTACTTAAAGAAAACTCTGGGAAGCCTTTTTTGTCTCCAATTCACATGCTGTTCTGCTATACTTTTCTATTTCTATTACTTACTATGTTGTATGACAATGCAGGGATTAAAGCACCTAAGTTGAGTAGCAGATTTAGGAAGATTTTGGTGCATTTCAAGAATAATTCAAACTCACGTTAAACAACCATTTTATCGCTTTATGTAATTTTTAATATCTTTAATAACAACTCAATTCTCCCAAACTACATTTCACTGCAACAAGTTCTGAAAGTTTCTTCCTTTCATGAAAATTAAACCTTTCCAACCAAGTAACAGTTGCTAAGGGATTTGGAATGGAGATTAGCATAGATTTGGGTAGCACAAATGATCTTTTGTGCATGGTAAACAGTCTACTTTTCATTTTAAAAATTAATATCCTTGTCTCTGATGCTCACTAAGACTAGTCTGAAAATAAGCTAAATATAATCCTCTTCTCTTTAATTTCCATGAGGCCAGCACCACTTGATCTGATTATGTAATGCCCAAAACTCAAGTTTACTGTCTAAGTGCATAGGGCCTCCATGTCCTGATGCTGACAGAGTCTTAGGCAATAATTCAACTTCTACTTCTTTAAGGAGGTTCTGAAAATATGCTTAGGGACAGGCAGCCCAAAAGATCTTAATGGAGAGACATTTTAATTTTGTTACTTCAGAATTTTGGAAATTACTCATATATAGATAGATAGATAGATAGATAGATATCATATATATATGTGTGTGTGTGTGCTATATATATATATACATATATTTGGTCTATCATTTTGTTTGATAGATTCCCACACTTCCTACCAATTTCCTTCACTTTATTTTTAACATCTTTATTGGAGTATAACTGCTTTACAATGGTGTGTTAGTTTCTGCTGCATAACAAAGTGAATCAGCTTTAGATCCTTATCACCTTTTCCCAGAGAAGTGTCTTCGCTATCCTTACTCTCACCAGCTACAAGTCTATTGAAACAGGCGCAGGCCCAGGTGCAGGAGGGGGGAGTCCTACCTGGCTGCTTCCACTCTAGGTCTTCCCAACAAAGGGGTCAGCTTCAGGACAAGGTCACCTGTGGTGCATGGCCCATGACTTCTCCCTGGGACAACATTCCTAATGTTCATTGTATACATCTGATTCTCCTCCTCTGCTGGAGATCTCCAAGCTCATCACAAATCTCCAAATAAACAACTAGATTTTACCAATAAGATCTTTTAAAAATATTCCTCAAAGATGACTTTACCATGACCACAAAAGACGGGAGGTGAGCCATGGAACGAAGTGTCAATAAGAGATAATACAGCTACTTCAAGATACAGAGTGAGAACTAAGAATGCACAGCAAAAGCACTAGTTAAGATGAATTGTTGATCAGATAGCAGTTAGTTTATCACTGGAATGCACAAATGTGTGAGAAGAGTAACCTTAAATATTAAAAAAACTAGATCTTTGCAAACTTGGTGATTAATGAATTCAGCAATATTTCTGGAGCATCTGCTATATGGTTGGCATGCTAGTAATTCTTGGGAGGGGGACAAAAATCATACCTTTACGGAGTTTCTAATCTATTGAGAGTGATAGGATATCTCCTATAACCGTATTAAAAAATATAAACTGAATTACTTTGTATTCTACAGTTTATCTTTCTATCAGAAAAGCAATTATATACATATGTTTCTAGACCCTTCACAGCTCCTAGATTTCTAGGTGCCTTCTAGGGTGGAAAAATTTACATTCCTGTAAAGTAAACCATAAGCAACTGAAGTACAGCAAAACACAATAGCACTGGAGACCAAGTAGAAGGGGAAGAGAACTTTATACAATGTAAGGTAAGGATTAGGTCCTAAATGGATTCTCAAACTTGACTATACATTGGCAGGACTGGCTACATAATTTGTGGAGCCCAATGCAAACTAAAATGTAGGGCTCGTTGTTCAAACATAGGAAAAAGGGTACTAAAGCACTGAGTTTTTTTTCCACATTCTCTCTCTTGACTGGTAAAAGTGCTTTTTATTTGGCATTTAATGATGTTCTAAGCAAAGAAAATTTTAAATCTCAAATTATTATAAAATTTTATCATTTTCTTTATATTGTACAATGCTAGGCTTAAAAGCAAATATAAGAGCATTCAGCTCATATGTAGAATCACCAAAAGTACACAATTTGTATTTCATAGCACATATTTTATTTTTATTAGAACAGTGGAAATGCTGCACAGAACTAATCAATTATCTTTATTTCACTTTTTGTTTCACACACATTCTACCAACACTCTCTATCTCCTGATGAATAAGGAAGGTCTAAAGAGAAAAGTTTTGCCTTATCATTCCCTTTCCTTCCAAGTAAGAGGAAGTTGCAGTGTAAATGAAATGGCTAATATAAGGAAGTGGTGTAAATAAGAGATGGTGTGATACGGTTCCTTGTAGTTCTTAAGAAATCATTGCCCTCCTCTGCATTTGAAGCAAGTTCTGGTTTGATTGGAAAGAGAAGTTTCTCTGGGCTGTCATCTCCCCCACTTACTCAGGAGTAGATGTAACATGCTTACAAGTTACACGCTTAACTTTTACTCACTTTGTATCCCATACCTCACTGAATTCCCATACATCGTGGGTCCACCAGAGTTCAGTGCTCGTGGAGCACCAGGGAGGTTATACATGAATGGCATGCTCCCTGGTCCCATCAAACTTAACATAAAAAACACAGTGTCAAAGATAAAATTATTATGAATTTCAAGACAGTGACAGCAGAGCCCTGAATCAAGCCTGGGTGCCTTCTGAGCACTGGGCCATGAAGCCAGCTACGCACATTGGACTCATTTGAGGAGCTCTGAAACATACTGATGCCTGGCAGTTGACTCTAGAGGTTGTGATTTAATTGTAGCCTTGGCCTGAACATCAGAAATTTTACAAATCCTCTAAGAGATTCAATGTGAAAGGGAGGTTAAGAACCCCTGGGATTAAAAGGTTCCAGCATTCAAATGCAAACTATTATATGCAGAATGGATAAACAACAAGATCCTACTGTATAGCACAGGCAACTATAATCAATATCCTGTGATAAACCATAATGGAAAAGAATATAAAAAGGAATGTATATATACATGTAACTGAATCACTTTGCTGAACAGCAGAAATTAGCACATTGTAAATCAACTATGTTTCAATTTTTTTTAAAGTGGGAAAGAAAAAGGGTTCAAAATGAATCAAAGAACTCACTAATATTCAAAGAAGTATATATTGGGACCATGAGTTACCACTTTTCACTGTACCATTAAAAGGATTTTTTGTTTCATTAAAACCATCCAGTGTATTGTTACATCAGGGTGTTGAGAATGCACCTCCTTAGAGGTTTTGCTGCAATGAAAACTGGTTCCCGGTTAAAGGACATATTGATAGACTTATCAAACTTCTAAATGTAAATTAAAGCAACATTGTTTGTAAAAAAGAAGAGGAGGAGAGATTACCAATAAGGACCTGCTGTAGAGCACAGGGAACTCTACTCAATACTCTGTGATGGCCTATATGGGGAAAGAATCTAAAAAAGAGTGAATATAGGTATATGTATATCTGATTCACTTTGCTGTGAACTTGAAACTAACACAACATTGTAAATCAACTATACCCCAATAAAAATTTTTAAAATTTTTTAAAAATATATTCTTAGAAAACAAAAAGAAGAGGAGGAGGAGGAAGAGAAGGAAAAAATAAAAGAGAGAGAAAACAACTTAAATGTCCCAAATAAGAAAATGATTAAATAAATAATGGTACAACCGTGTAATGAATTATCAGGCACCCATTAAAAAAAAAAAAAGGAAAAAGATGTAGACCTAGATGTGCTGACACAGAAGAACAAAAAAAGTCCATGATATATTGTCAAGATAAAAAGTTTCAGAACTGTATAGGAGCTCATTTTTATAAAATGTAAGGAAATAAATCATCCATATATCTGTGTGTGTATATATATATATATATATATATATATATATATATATATATATATAGGCTAAGAAAAAAATTGGGGAAGATATCAGTTAAAGAGACAACAGCTGCTAACTCTGGGTAGTGGAATTTGTGTAACTTTCACTTTTTACTTTATACATTTTTATTTAATTCAACTCTGTTACAGTTATGTATTAGCAAAGAATAAGAAAAGAAAAAATGTTCATGGGAATGCAAAAAGAAAAGTCATTAGATTTGGATTCCAGAAACATTATATATATCCTCACATTCATTTTCCACAGATTATGAAAAACATCATGTCCGTTGTTTATGGTTTAGTTTCTCCATTTGAAAAAATAGGAATGTTGGTTCATATCTCTTACTTCTCAGATATAACTGAAAGCATTATGTATTGTCCAGAGACTAAATATGAATTCAAGCTATTATCATTACAAATACTGAGTATACATCTCAGCTTTAAAATAATATACTAATATTTGAAATATTATAAATCATACCAAACTCAGATGGATTTCCTGATTTTGTCATGAGACAAAATCAAGTCAGATTACTTGGGCAAAGGCCACCATCCAAGACCTCATGATTTATTATTGAAAGAAACAGGGGTTAGATATTTTAAGATAGTTAACATGGAACAGTCTCACTCAAGCCTTGCTATTGTTCCCAAAGATGTCCTTATTCCTTCAGAAAAAGATAAATGGTCCCTATTAAGATGGAGAATAATCAAAAGGAAAGCACTCCCTCACTAATTCCCATCTCCATAGAAACCACTTAGCTCCCCAAGCCTCTTGTCTACAGACGTCAGTCCACAGTTTTCTGATACTAGGCAGTCTGAACTCAAAGTCTGCGTTCTCTCACATTGTGATACCTTGAAGGGCGAGTTGAAAGAACAGAAAGACTTGTGCCGAATTTTTAAAGACCCCACTGCATCAAATTTAAATCCTTCCTGCTATTTTCAAGTTTCTAGGAAACTGTCCTGAACACAAGTTAAAAAGGCCTGTGTAAAAATGTGCCTTTTATCAGAGTACCCTTAATCCTGAATATCCCTTCTGTTATTTACACTCAAATGGTGCATTGATAAGAAGTTCCCTTCTTTCCTGACTTTTTTTTTTAATACGTATATCCTCAGAAGAGGGAGCAGGCTGTGGGAATTTTTACCTGCTGTGTGAATGAGTCACTTCAATGTGGCAGTGATAGATGAGTGGTATTCACTTGCCAGGTCCCTTTGTTCCTATTCAGATCTCAGGTTGGGGGATGTTATGGTAAATAGCCTAAGGCTGATTGAAAATAATTTAACTCAGTGGCTAATTGGATTTAATAATTACACCAGAGCCTTAAATGCATTGAAGTCCATTGACCTGAAAAAGACTTATCAAACTAGAATTCTGGGGTGAGTTGGATTGATAGAATTTTAGAGATCCTTTAAGTCAGGATTCTAACCCTAGCTAATTGCTGGTGTAAACTGCAGAACTTTGAAAAAAAAAGAAAAAAAACACAGAGATCCCCCTCCCTGCATCCCATATCCACTGAGAATCTACACATGTTGGGCCCAAGAATTTGTATTTTTATCAAGATGTTCCATTATTTCTATTATCAACTAAATTTGGAAACTACTTTACTAGCATCATTTGTCACCCTCCCCACTGCCCATTTTACAGACAGTAATGTTGATACATGATGTCTAAGTCAGCGATCTCAGTGCCTTTCAAATACAGATAATGAATGAAAGGGATGGGCCAGGATAAGAGTAGAGAGTGGTGAGGACAGTGGCCACCAAGATGGCACAAAGCTCAAAGGGATGGTACTACTCAGCTCTGGTCAAGTGTCACAGAAAATGAGACCCAAGATCAACTGATTATCACCCCCCCACACACACACACACACAGTTTTTTTTTTCCAACAGAAACTGGATATCCAGATTTTTAGGAGGAAATGCTGTAGGAAAACCAAAACATATGTTTGCACTGAATCTTGGCTTTTCACTACCAGTTTACCACACCTTATAGAAAAAAGTGACTTGTCTGACATCATGCAAACAGGAGTGAGGCATAGAGAATAACTGAGGTTTTTCGGTTTCTAAGCAAACTTCTTGCCTTTACCCTGTGCTCTCATTTCTTCAAGCGATAGCAACTTGTAAAAGTCAGAGGGAGGATGATCTTAAGTTGCCTCCCAACACCAGATTCTATGATTTTATCCTAGTCAACATCTCGAGGTCTTTTTACAGTGATTTTGCATCCCTCTTTTTTTTTTTTTTTTTTTTTTTTTTGCGGTACGCGGGCCTCTCACTGCTGTGGCCTCTCCCGTTGCGGAGCACAGGCTCCGGACGCGCAGGCTCAGCGGCCATGGCTCACAGGCCCAGCCGCTGCGCGCCATGTGGGATCTTCCCGGACCAGGGCAGGAACCTGTGTCCCCTGCATCGGCAGGCGGACTCTGAACCACTGTGCCACCAGAGAAGCCCCTGCATCCCTCTTTTAAGAGACTTGCTTGGCATTTAAAAAGGCATAGTTTACACTCCAGTTAAAATAAAAACTCATGGCTCACTGAGAACGTATGACCATTCCCCTATGTCTTCTGCTCAACAGCAACAATCAGAAGCTGACTGTCCAGTGGCTTTGTTTTCATTAAACCTGAATTTTCACTAAAACTTTAACAGTGAATTTTTAAAGTGTGTACGGACAGCCTTAAAAATGGACTTCAGGGTAAGTCAGACCGAGAAAGACAAATATCCTATAATATTGCTTGTATGTGGAATCTTAAAAATAAAAATGATACAAATGAACTTATTCACAAAACAGAAATAGAGTCACAGAGGTAGAAAACAAAGTTATGGTTACCAGGGCTGAAGAGGGTGGGAGGATAAATTGGGAGACTGGGATGGACATATACCCTCTACTATATATAAAATAGATAACTAATAAGGACCTACTGTATAGCACAGGGAACTCTATTCAATACCCTGTAATGGCCTATATGGGAAAAGAATCTAAAAGAGTGGTTATATGTATATGTATAACCGATGCACTTCGTTGTACAACAGAAACTAACACAACATTGGAAATCGACTATACTCCAATAACCATTTTTAAAAGATGGACTTCAGGGAATATTATTTATAACTGTAGACGAAATGCTTAGATGCCAACATTAAGACGATTTAAGCGCTGCACACTTCACTGTGTGCTACCATTTTTTACCACGTGTCTGTAACCATCTGCTGCCAGGTCTTGCCCCACCAGCTCCAGCAGCGCTATTTCCTCCAGTCCCTTCCGTTTCCCCAGGTGACAGGAAACCTGGCGGCACCAACCCACGGCTGAGAAGTGCCTGAACTGAGAAGACTTCCAAGGCTAACGTTGCTTCCCTCCAGAGGCATGAAATTTCACACTTCACTTTCTCACACCCCTTGAAATTCTATCCTTAGAAATGTATTTTGGTTAACTTACTGACCTCTTTTCAAATGTGAAACCCCCTGGGAGGGCTGCACCTTAGTGTGGATTTGCTTAGCAGTTTGCTTTAGATGAGATCTGGAAAGCCACTGGTTTGTAATGCTGTAACGCGGAGAAAAGGAGACTTGCGGGCCTGGGTCACTTCAGAGGCTCACAGACCAGTTGAGACCAGGGGAGGATGGCAAGACCAACAGCAAAAATACCTGGACACTTGGATGTGAAGGAAAAGCTAAGAAAGGGAACTGGACATAGTCCCAATGCAAACTTAATCTTACCCCTAAACTTAGTTATATCTTGTGAAGGAGTCAGGAAGTCAGCCTAGACGCAGCTGACCACCATACTGAGGAAGCTTCAAAGCCTCCAAATCGTGTTTTTTTCTTATATCTATCTATTTCCCTCCCCTCCTACCATGTCTTTTTTCTGTCTTGGGTTGGTAATTACTTTTTAGTCATTTATGTTGAAATTTTATGACACCTGACTAGGATTTATTTCCAATTCTTATTAAGACCAGTTATAATTTTTCTATGAAGACCCAAACCAAGAAAAATCCTTATATTGATTACATAGGCACACGTAATTCATTTTAAAATTAGTTAATAATTTTTCCTTAGGACTACCTCTGTATTATTGATATGTACTAGAAGAAAGAAAAGGTTGACCCCTTTGTTGTTTTAATACCAAGAAATATTGAAATTACAATTGTTAAAAGTAGTTGAGAGATTCCTTTTGCCTGGAGGGCCCGCTCAGCTCAGACTGGCTCTTTGGAGTAATGTGTTCCAAGTGCCTACGGCCTTTTCCTTTTTTAACTTAAAAAACTATGGGTTTGGGGCTTCCCTGGTGGCGCAGTGGTTGCGAGTCCGCCTGCCGATGCAGGGGACACGGGTTCATGCCCCGGTCCAGGAAGATCCCACATGCCGCGGAGTGGCTGGGCCTGTGAGCCATGGCCGCTGAGCCTGCGCGTCCGGAGCCTGTGCTCCACAACGGGAGAGGCCACAGCAGTGAGAGGCCCACGTACCAAAAAAAAAAAGAAAAGAAAAGAAAAGAAAAAAAACTATGGGTTTGCCTGTTACAGTAAAAATGAATTAAACAATAATAACTTTAACTCTTTCTTTCTTTCCTCCTTTCCTTTTTTTAAAAATAACTTACTGAAGGCCAAAGACATGTCAGGCATTGTCCTAGCCTCTTGGGATGCAAAGATGAATAAAACGCTATTCTTATTCTTAAGAAAATATATATGTTGATAAAAACCCAAGGCCATTTGTTTGTTCCAGAATGAAGGCATTGACAAATTGCTAGATCAGAGGAGAGAGGGATGAGCTCACTCCCCACTGAGTAGTCAGGAAAGTCAGCAGAATATACACGAGAGCATAACCCTAAATGATGAGAGGGGTTTGCTACGTAAAAAAGGAAAAGGACATTTAAGTAGGAGGAATAGTCTGTGCAAAGGCAAAGCGTACTGGAGGCAACGTGTGTTGGTTCCATGGGATCAGAAATTAGTTAGAATGCACCCAAATGTTCATTGCAGCACTATTTACAATAGCCAGGACATAGAAGCAACCTAAATGTCCACCCACGGAGGAATGGATAAAGAAGATGTGGTACATATGTACAATGGAATATTACTCAGCCATGAAAAGGAATGAAATAATGCCATTTGCAGCGACATGGATGGACCTAGAGATTATCATACTGTGTGAATTCAGGCAGAGAAAGACAAATATCATAGGATATCGCTTATATATGGAATCTAAAGAAATGGTACAAATGAACCTACTTACAAAACAGAAATTGAGTCCCAGATGTAGAAAACAAACTTGTGTTACCAGGGGGGAAAGCAGGGGTGGGGGGCGGTTAATTGGGAGATTGGGGTTGACATATACACACTACTATATATAAAATAGATAACTAATAAAAGAACCTGCTGAATAGCACAGGGAACTCTATTCAATACTCTGCAATGACCTATATGGGAACAGAATCTAAAAAAGAGTGGATATATGTGTATGTATAACTGACTCACTTTGCTGTACAGCAAAAGCTAACACAACATTGTAAATGAACTATACTCCAATTTAAAAAATCAATTAAAAAGAAGAAAAAAGAAATTAGTTAGAGATAATAGAAAGGTGGGTTGGAACAGCAGTTGTAGCCTAAGCAAGAGACTGGGGTGCACAGCTTAGCACGCTATGCTCATAAATCTGGACTTAATTCTGGAGGAAGTTGGGAGTCCTGACAAATGTTCAGTGAGACCAAAATTGTGTTGTACAACATTCTTTCTAGATGCTGAGGGATGGGCGGTAGAGGTAGACGAAAGGCAACGTTTTCACATGCATCTATTTTAATCCACTAGAGGACCCTGAAGTAGGCATGACTCCCTTGTCTTCTTTGTACAGATATGGCCTCAGGCTGAAAAAGTTTAAATTACTTGCCCAAGGCCAAGTGGTAAACCAAGGACTCTAACCAGATCTTCTGATTCTCATTCCAGTGAGAATCCACTGGCCCCTGCTGGCTTCTCCTTCTCGAGGTGACAGCAACAGCTGCTGTTTGAAGGACACCTACGGTTGGCCTTGTGTTATACCACACACTTTGCCTTCAGTGGCTCTTCTGAATCCCAGTCAAATCTGTGAAATATAAATTATTATCCCCCTTTTGTAAATGAGGCAACTGAGGCCTGGAGAGAGGAAGCAAATACACAAGGACACAATAGTCACAAAGCGGGGACTATCTGAGTCCAGAGACCTGTTCATAACTAGTCAGCTATATTTCTTTCTGACATTTAAGAAGAAAACCAACCACACACCATCAGTCGGCCATGTGAGAGGCATTCACAAAGGTTGAGTAAATGTAGAATGAAAGTATGAGTCCAGTGGCAAATTAGTGGCAGAGCTAGACTTAGAAAGAAAGCAGGTCTTTCCACCAACATTCTTCCCATGACCACACTTGGCAAAAATCTACTCTGGACCTAATTTAGACAGACGACGTTGTCTAACTCACATGGAGAAAAGTTACAGAATGTCTGACGCTGGGTTGAAATCTCTGGCCTCTGAGATAAATCTTTCAAAACCTCATCCTCTTTCCAGTATGTGACCAGCCCAGTGGGGTGGCTCAGGCAGGAGCTGACCCTTTAAATGGCCTAATGATCAGACCTGGAAAAGTCCAACAGTAGCCTCGGAAAGCTGGATAAGATGAGAATAAGGACTTGTGGCCTTCAAATAAAGATCCTTAACCAATTTTTAATTTTTCACATAAAATGAGCTTAGCTAAATAATAGATGACGAAAACACTTTGTAAATAGAGCTCTCATTTCATGCCAGACTTCGAAGGTTACCTAAAACCCACTTTCTCATCCAAACAATCCAGAAAAATGTGATTACACCAGAAAGAAAATGAAGGTAGATACTGAGGAGACATTTGTCTTTTAGGCATTTAACTATGAAATAATTAAATTCAATGGAGTGTGTAATTATACAAAAACGAAACCCGATCTCCCTAGAAATTTCCCCTCTATTACCTCAGGGGAGTGAGCCAGACCCTGCGTTTTTTCTTGTTTAAATTTTCTGTATTAATCTTGTCATGATTAGTTTAAAAAAAAAAAAAAATCCCGGTATTAACTTGAGGTAGGTTTCACATTTTCTGGAGTTACCACATAGGGAAAGAGTCTGTCCTGCCATTTGTCCTCCTACCCATGGAGCTTTTGGGTACCTGGCGGCAAGCAAAGGTGGCTAGAAGCACAGCATCCTTGGCTGTGGCCCGTCTCTGTGCCTGAGACTGTGGGTTTTCGTAGAACAAAGGTCTTTCTCATCACAGGTGCAGAACTGATAAGCGTGGCCTTTTTTATTTTTTCAACTATAAAATTCAGATAAATCTCTTTAAAGTGCTCATGGGCTAAACTCTTTAACTGACACAGAATATGTCTTTTGAAAAGTATATTTTGAGATAACCATGTTTTATTAACATTTAGGGGCTTATTAAAACTGTAAGGAGATAAGGGGAGAATGCATTTTTCAGATTCCAGTTGGATTTTTCACCCTTCTGTAAACTGTGTGACCCACATATATTTAGTTACTGCTTAAAATTTTTCAAATTGAAATATAGTTGTCGTACAATATTATGTGAGTTTCAGGTGCACTACCTAGCGATTTGATATTTGCGGACATTATGAAATGATCACCATGATCAGTCTAGTAACCATCTGTCTCCACATGAAGTTATTCTGATGATTATTGACCATATTCTTTATGCTGTATATTACCTCCCCGTGACATTTATTATATACTGGAGGTTTGTACCTCTTAATCTCTGACACCTATTTCACTCACCCATCCCCACTCCTCCACATATATTGAAATTATATTTAAAAGTATAACTTGGTCTGCTTTTTCCTTCATATTTTCATCAGTACTTTGAGAAGAGACTTGGTCAGTATATCAACAATTTTCCTGAAGCTAGCTGTTTTGAGTTAGCTTACTATTTAGGAATTAATAATTAAGCTAATTCTTTTTTTTTTTTTTAGATGTAGGGGGTAGGAGTTTATTAATTAATTAATTAATTTTTGCTGTGTTGGGTCTTCGTTTCTGTGCGAGGGCTTTCTCTAGTTGTGGCAAGCGGGGGCCACTCTTCATCGCGGTGCACGGGCCTCTCACTATCGCGGCCTCTCTTATTGTGGAGCACAGGCTCCAGACGAGCAGGCTCAGTAGTTGTGGCTCACGGGCCTAGTTGCTCCGCAGCATGTGGGATCTTCCCAGGCCAGGGCTCAAACCCATGTCCCCTGCATTAGCAGGCAGATTCTCAACCACTGTGCCACCAGGGAAGCCCCTAGGCTAATTCTTTTTCCAGCTCAGTATTCAGTCATCATGGGAGGAAGTGTGCAGCCTCTGATAAATCAGCATTTCTCTACCAGCCATTCTTGGTTATACGACAGCAACAGGTTTACAAAGAAGAGACGGCTCCACATACCGTCTTCTCTCTACCAGTATCTTTGCCCATCCTTTTTCCTTGCCTTTTCAGGGAACTTTGAGCAAAGAGAACTACTAATTACAACTCTAGCTGCAATAGATCAAAACACTCGGGTACCACTTTTCTTGCCTTGAGTCCTTTGTCAGATTAAAAGACTGTTGATACAGTAAAAGAGACATCACCATAACGTAATGAATCTATTTTCCTGGTTTTCTTGCTGAAAAATATTACTGCACTTTGGGGATTCTAGAGGCTGCTGCTCTCAAACGCTGAGTCCTCACAGAGATTTTTCCCCTCTTCTCCAGAAATTTCCTCAGCTGTCAGGGCACCATTTGCTTTTCAAGACCCTAACTGGGCCATGACAGCCCTGAATCGGATGTTGTAAATTCAGAAAAGCATGAAAAACTCCCCATTTTCTCTCCCTCCCTGAAAGAAATACCATCACAGGGCAATGCTATAGGTCCCAGCCAGCTGCTTCAAGCGTGTATCAATCCCACAAGAAACTGATTTTTTTTTTTGAGTTTTTTGATATACATACTTTAAGGCAAGAACTAGGAGTTCTCTGGAGTGAATTTTCTTGTAGATGTTTTAAACCCACTAGGAACGTTGATTGACGTGTACCATTTGTGAATATGCTCCTATAATTAACACCTAAATCAAATTCCTGCCTTTCTCCATCCTGTGTGGAGTTTACAGATTAATCCTGTTGCAGAGTTAGGAACTTTACTGTGATCCTCTTTAGGGAAATTAAAAAGGCAGGGGCCCTTGGCTTAGACTCTCCAAGTGGGAACAATAGGTCTTAATAAAGCTCTGTTTCCTTGAATGATTCCTTTTTATTTCAATGCAGGACGGTTTCATGAAGGATAAGGAAAAAGATTCCTTGTCTGTTTTGTGTATAAGCATGTGTATTTAATGATGGTGGGTCAAAATATATCACAACAGTTTGGTCTTTGAGGAAAGGGTTAGATTTCCATCTAAAGAAGATGGTTAAAAGATTCAGAGGTAGCCCAACTGTGTCATTCTGCTCAGTTTTAGGTCCTTTAATCCACAATCTCTCCTCAAGAGGTTGTACCCACCATCTCTGCAGGCTGAGAGCATGAACTGTCCTCTGAGCTTCTAGCATGGAAAAAAGGGCAATTTGTTTTCTTCTTTTCTTTTCCTTGCTCTTCTTATTTTTTCTTTTTTGGATAAATAGTGAAAACAACAAGTAAAGTTTCAAGTATACAGTAGCTACTGCACAGATATCAACTGACATTCTTCTGACTACAGGATGTCTGTGGGCTCCAAGCAATTGAAATTTCACTTACTTACTGCATATTCCCTCCATTACAATGTCTACATTGACCAGACCTGAACAGAGCATTCCTTATGCTACTTTATGGTTTTCATACCTATAAATGTATATATTAACTGCTTTTCATTCATGAGCATCTCTGGCTGGAAACAAAATTTTTGCACAGAGTTCGATGAAGCTAAACATGAAATTTAAATGATTTGAAACGAGATGATCAAAATCAGTAATAAATTAATTTTAAACATTTCTGGACACTCTTCTAAACATAAACTTTTTTTTCTCAATGTTTTCAGATTCCCAAACTACAACATTTTATTTTCTTTTTTCCATGATTACATTTACAAATGGTAAAACTTATAGTCAAAAAATGAGCATCTGATTCTTTTAATCTTAAAAAAAATCAGTTGTATATTTTCAATAGGAAGTATTCACATAGAAAAGAGTAATAATAACACTTTTTTTTTAAATGCTGATAGGTTGAACAGGACTTTTTTAAAGGCTGATTTAAACCTCATCTGTTTGGTGTAACTTTACAATTTTTTTTGATGTTAGGAAGATACTGATTTTAAGGACTAGAAATGTGTCATATGGGCAAGGACTTCCACTTACCCTCATCGTCCCCACAGAGCCCCGGGGTGTCTATTTGTTCCTCTCCCTTGCTCCTAACATACAATATTGTCTTTCCCTCTCCAAGCCTGTGGTCATATCAACGGACAGAAATATAACATTTGTGGAGATTTTGTGTGGACTTCACACTATCTGAGTTACTTTGTACACACCATCCGATTTAACTTTCAGAACAACCCCCAGACATAGGGATCTCTGTTTTACAAATAAAGAAACTAAGGCTGTCAACAAAATACTAGCAAACAGAATCCAACAGCACATTAAAAGGATCATACACTATGATCAAGTGGGGTTTATCCCAGGAATGCAAGGATTCTCCAATATACGCCAATCAATCAATGTGATAAACCATAATAAAAAATTGAAGGAGAAAAACCATATGATCATCTCAATAGATGCAGAGAAAGCTTTCAACAAAATTCAACACACATTAATGATAAAAACCCTCCAGAAAGCAGGCATAGAGGGAACTTTCCTCAACATAATAAAGGCCATATATGACAAACCCACAGCCAACATTGTCCTCAACGGTGAGAAACTGAAACCATTTCCACTAAGATCAGGAACAAGACAAGGTTGCCCACTCTCACCACTATTATTCAACATAGTTTTGGGAGTTTTAGCCACAGAAATCAGAGAAGAAAACAGAAATAAAAGGAATCCAAATCAGAAAAGAAGAAGTAAAGCTGTCACTGTCTGCAGATGACATGATACTATACATAGAGAATCCTAAAGATGCTATCAGAAAACTACTAGAGCTAATCAATGAATTTGGTAAAGTAGCAGGATGTGAAATTAATGCACAGAAATCTCTTGCATTCCCATACACTAATGATGAAAAATCTGAAAGTGAAATCAAGAAAACACTCCCATTTACCATTGCAACAAAAAGAATAAAATATCTAGGAATAAACCTACTTAGGGAGACAAAAGACCTGTATGCAGAAAATTATAAGACACTGATGAAAGAAATTAAAGATGATACAAACAGATGGAGAGATATACCATGTTCTTGGATTGGAAGAATCAACATTGTGAAAATGACTCTACTACCCAAAGCAATCTACAGATTCAATGCAATCCCTATCAAACTACCAATGGTGTTTTTCACAGAACTAGAACAAAAAATTTCACAATTTGTATGGAAACACAAAAGACCTCGAATAGCCAAAGCAATCTTGAGAAAGAAAAATGGAGCTGGAGGAATCAGGCTCCCTGACTTCAGAATATACTACAAACCTACAGTAATCAAGACAGGATGGTACTGGCACAAAAACAGAAATATAGATCAATGGAACAGGATAGAAAGCCCAGAGATAAACCCACGCACATATGGTCACCTTATCTTTGAGAAAGGAGGAAAGAATATACAGTGGAGAAAAGACAGCCTCTTCAATAAGTGGTGCTGGGAAAACTGGACAGCTACATGTAAAAGAATGAAGTTAGAACATTCCCTAACACCATACACAAAAATAAACTCAAAATGGATTAAAGACCTAAATGTAAGGCAAGACACCATCAAACTCTTAGAGGAAAACATAGGCAGAATGCTCTATGACATAAATCACAGCAAGATTCTTTTTGACCCACCTCCTAGAGAAATGGAAATAAAAGTAAAAATAGACAAATGGGACCTAATGAAACTTAAAAGCTTTTGCACAGCAAAGGAAACCATAAACAAGATGAAAAAAAGACAACCCTCAGAATGGGAGAAAATATTTGCATATGAAGCAACTGACAAAGGATTAATCTCCAAAACATACAAGCAACCCATGCAGCTCAATATAAAAAAAAAAAAAAAACCCAATCCAAAAATGGGCAGAAGACCTAAATAGACATTTCTCCAAAGAAGATATACAGATTGCCAACAAACACATGAAAGAATGCTCAACATCATTAATCATTAGAGAAATGCAAATCAAAACTACAATGAGATATCATCTCACACTGGTCAGAATGGCCATGATCAAAAAATCTACAAACAATAAATGCTGGAGAGGGTGTGGAGGAAAGGGAAGCCTCTTGCACTGTTGGTGGGAATGTAAACTGATACGGCCACTATGGAGAACAGTATGGAGGTTCCTTAAAAAACTAAAAATAGGACTACCATATGACCCAGCAATCCTACTACTGGGCATATACCTTGAGAAAACCATAATTCAAAAAGAGTCATGTACCACAATGCTCATTGCAGCTCTATTTACAATAGTCAGGACATGTAAGCCACCTAAGTGTCCATCAACAGATGAATGAATAAAGAAGATGTGGCACATGTATACAATGGAATTACTCAGCCATAAGAAGGAATGAGACTGAGTTATTTGTAGTGAGGTGGATGGACCTAGAGACTGTCATACAGAGTGAAGTAAGTCAGAAAGAGAAAAATAAATACCGCATGCTAGCACATATATATGGAATCTAAAAAAAAAGAAAATGGTCAGAAGAACCTAGGGGCAAGATGGGAATAAAGATGCAGACCTAATAGAGAATGGACTTGAGGATACAGGGAGGGGGAAGGGTAAGCTGGGATAAAATGAGAGTGGCATGGACATATATACACTACCAAACGTAAAATAGATAGCTAGTGGGAAGCCGCCGCATAGCACAGGGAGATCAGCTCGGTGCTTTGTGACCACCTAGAGGGGTGGGATAGGGAGGGTTGGAGGTAGGGAGATGCAAGAGGGAAGAGATATGGAGACATATGTATATGTATAACTGATTCACTTTGTTATAAAGCAGAAACTAACACACCATTGTAAAGCAATTACACTCTAATGAAGATGTTAAAATAAATAAATAAATAAAAAGAAACTAAGGCTGAAAGGTATGGTTACTTGCTCAAAGTGACAGAGCAAAGAAGTAACAGAATGACAAGTTTTTGAAAATGTTACAAAGTGTTGTAGCTGATGTGCATACACTGCATGGTGAGAACCCAAGGGGGTGGGAAGGAGTCCGTTCTACCCTGTGGGAGGAAGAGGGAGGGAAGTGTTAATAAAGACTTCATAGAGCAGATCCACAGATACAAGCTAGTGGTTACCAGTGGGGGTGTGGGGGGGAACATAGGGGTAGCAGAGTGAGAGGTACAAACTATCCAGCATAAGATAGGCTACAAAGATGTAACACGGGGAATATAGCCAATATTTTGTAATAACTGTAAATGGAAAGTAACCTTTAAAAATTGTGTAAAAAACACAACAATGTATAAAACAGATAACTAATGAGAACCTACTGTAGAGCACAGGGAATACTACTCAATGTTCTGTGGTGACCTAAATAGGAAGGAAATCCGAAAAAGAGAGGGGATATATATATATATATATGTATGTATGTATAGCTGATTCCCTTTGTTGTACAGCAGAAACTAACACAACATTGTAAAGCAACTATACACCAACAAAAATTAATTTTAAAAAATTGTATAAAAGCTTTTAAAATTATTTTTTAAAAATTTTAAAGTCTTCATAAAGAGATGAACTCTGAAAATGAGGAGGAAAAACCAGTTTTCTGATTCCAAAGTCAAAGCTGTTTGCACCATTCACTGTCATAAACTCCTCATCCTCTGTCTATCCAAATGTTACCTGTCCCTCAGCACCAAGCTGATTCCTCCCCTTCATAAAAACTTGACATATATACATTTATATGTATAAAATAGATAACTAATAAGAACCTGCTGTATAAAACAATTAAATTTAATTTTAAAAAAAAACTTGCTGACCACCTCTATCCTCTGAACTCCTGCAGTAATTATTTATTAGGCAATTTAACTGATGAATAATAATGTGTTGCCTTATGAGATCCCTTTGTCATTGAAATGTTTGTGTTATAAATTCTTATGTATTTGTCTATATTTGTGGCTTATCACATCAAGTACACAGCAAGCTTTCTTTATTACACTGTTTACTGTTTTTCTTATATTGCCTTGTACATTGCCTCAAAAGTATTAGGTGCTTAATAGATCTCTCATATATTTCCAAGTCTTTTTTATGGCCTCAATTAAAACTGACAGTTACAGAAGTCCTAACTGCACATCCCCCACTAATATACCAGTATTGTAAAAATATTAACAATTTAAAACAATGGAGGGAGAAGAGAAAGTGAATCTAATAACTAAGACATTTAAATTATAAAATATTTTAGATAAATGAAATCCTTTATACTGTAATCCAGACTAAGCAAGTGTGAAGAGCTGTCCACTTGGTAAAAAGTTCTTCTGGAAGTCCACATGTGGCTTTCTTGACTTTCCTCATCATTCCCTTCTTTTACCAGAATTGCACCCTCTAGCCCCAGTCTGTAAGCCTTTATTGCATATGCATGTTTGTCTACATGGTGGGCTTCCTGCATTAGACTCCATTGCTTTGGAAGCAGAGAATCTGACCTATTAGTTTCATGTCTCCAGCACCACACCGAGACCTGATACCGACACTTATTCCAGGAGACTCAGAACGTTACGGTAGCTCTTCAGTCCGAGTAGGGGCTTATGGAGGTCAGGTGATCAATGGAGTTCACTCAGGTCTGTCTCACAGTGGGTCCAGTGGTCCCTAAGCCCGTCCTGTGGCTATTTCCCCAGCTCCAGAATGTGTAATTGGAATAGACATACTTAGCTGCTGGTAGAATCCCCACATTGGTTTCCTGACCTGTGTAGTACGGGCTATTAGAGTGGGAAATGCCAAGTGGAAACCATTGGACCTGCCTTTACCTAGGAAGTAGCAAATCAAAAGCAATTCTGCATGCCTGGAGTGATGGAAGACATTTGAAAGATGCAGCCCACTTCTCCCCATACTTGTGGAAAAGGCCCACCAGAAACAGTGTGCTCTCAGCTGACAAGGCCAAAAATACGTGTTCACTGTCCCACCTCAGGGACATATCAACTCTCCTGCCCTGCGGCAAAACTGAGATCACAGGGCTCTCGATCACCTTTCCCTTCCACAAGATGTCACGGTGCTTCATTATATCGATGGCATGGTGCTGACTGGCCCCAGTGAGTGAGAAGCAGCAAGTACTCTAGACTTATTGGTAAAACGTTTGTGTGTCAGAGGGTGATAAACAAATCAAGCTAAAGTTCAGAAGCCTTCAGCCTTGGTGAAATTTCTAGGGGTCCAATGGTGTGGGATTTGTCAAGGTAGTCTTTTTACAGTAAAAGATCAGCTGTTGTCTCTGGTCCCTCCTACAGCCAAGGAAGAGGAACAACACCTGGGGGGTCTCTTGGGATTTGGGGTGGGGACATATTCCTCATTAGATGTGCTGCTCTGACCCATTGACTGAGTGACCCCCAAAGTTGCTAGTTTTGAGTGGAGTCCAGAGCAAGAGAGGGCTCTGCAACAGGTCCAGGCCACTGTTCCAGCCACCCTGCCACTCGGGCCACGTGACCCAGCAGATCCAGTGGGGCTTGAAGTGGCAGTGGCAGAGGGGAAAGCTACGTGGAGGTGTTGACAAGCCCCTAGTGGTGAATCGCAGCGCAGACCTTTAGGATTTCGGAGCAAAGCCCTGACATCTTCTGCAGATAACTGAACACGCATACAAGCCCCTGTGCCCTGTCCTTTGAAGTAGAAGGCTTTTGCTTTCATCTCCCAGGTCTCCCTTGAGTCTCCAAAGGCTGGCTCAAGAGTTAATGATTAGGAAATGTGAAGTTATAGAAACAAATAGCTGTTGGGCCGGGAGACTGGTAACAATTTAGACTATAAACCACCCAAGCATGCAGCAAAGTCCTCGAACTCCCAGTTCCCTGAAGGACATAGATAAAGGTCTGACCCACATTCCTAAGTTGTTTTTACAGGAAGCCGACCCACCAGATAAAAACTGCCAACCACAAGCACGGAGACAAACCAGAGGATTGGTGACGCTCAAAACTTCACCTTGATGCCAACCAATCTGGGGATTGTGCACAAGCTGATCACACACCCTGCAGCCCCTCCCTCCTGCAGCCTTGAACCATCACGTCTCTGTAGCCTCCTAGTCCCACAGCTTCAGAATCAGGCAAATTTATTAAAGGAAGACCCTTACGTGTGTTTGAGGCAGACCCACTCCCATGAGCTTGGCTTTGTTTCTTAAACTCCACCAGATTATGGAAGTTTTCATTCTATCTTTTGGAAGCCCTTTGCCAAGTTCCTGGCCTCTTGTGTGTATCCCCATGCATTCGGGACTCTAAATTTCCAGTCTATCATACCGATGAGATGCGACCGGCAAAAGCTGAAATGCCTCTCCTTACCCTTTGTAGCATTCCCCTACCGGAACCTAGAACTAGCAAATGTCTCCAGGAAAGAAAATGCCTGGCCATCTTCAGCCAATTGCAGTGGGACCCCTCCCTCAGAAATGCCCATTCATCCATGACTTGTTGCTTCTTCATCCCTCTGCTGTCTTTGAAACTGTTTTTATATTTGTTTGGTCCCTCTAGTTGTAGGAGAAACTGCAGTAAACAACTATCTTCTACCCAAAAGCATTTGAGAGGGATCTTTTTGGTCTACAAATCTGAACATATCATTCTCCTACTTAAATCCTTTCATGATTTTCCATTTGACTCAAGATAAAATCTAGAATCTTTCAAAGAGCTTATGAGACCTTTGTTGATAAGACCCTTGTTTGAATGTGCCCTGCTCTCGGATACGCCTGGACATGTGCATCACTGACTGCCCCTACTGGAAGGGACTTCCTTCATGGTCCCTTCTGCATCTAATTCTTACTTGCTCTTCAGGACCCAGGTCAGCCCATCCTTCTAGAGAAAGACTACTTAGAACATCCAGGGCTGATTTAGAGGCTCCTGCCGAAATTCTCTTTCCAGCCACATGGTAGTTATCTGTTTACTTCTCTGTTCCTACTAACGTTTCCTCTCCTCTGGTTGTTGGGAACGTGTCCTGTTCATCATCAGAGGTGCCTCCGAGAGTGGAGGTTTTCATCCTGGGTTCAGCAGCCAAACTGCCTGGGTTCAAATGTTAGCTCCGCCCCTTCTGAGCTGTATGAGCTTGGACAAGGCTTTGCATCCTAGATTCTCCATTTTAAATGGAGATAACAAAAGTGCTTATCTAGTAGGGTTGGGTTGGACAAAAGAAAGTAAACCCTGTGAAACAGAGTGTCCTATGCAATAGCAGCGTCTCACAGAAAAACAACCACAACAGACAAATACAATGCACACACAAAAAAAGGGGAGCACAGGAATTATTGACCCATGACATCCTCCCACATTTTAGATAGACATAAGTCAGTAGAAAACCCATGAGGCAAGGATGGGAGTCCTTGTAATCTCCTTCCAAAGAGGATTTTATCCCCACCATTCTACCTAAATTGTTCTTGTCATTTCACCACTCCCTCGGCACTGGGAAATCCAGTGGCCAGTGCTCAGTATTCACCTTAGGGACCTATCAGCAACATCTGACCCAGATCATCACTCCTTCTTTCTCTCTCTACTTGGCTTTCAGGACACTGTATTCTCTAGGCTTTCCTCTGAGGTCACTATTTTCTCCACTATGTGTCTCCTTAGCTAGTTTCCCCTCCTCTCCCTGCCTCTAATGTCTAGCTCCCTGGGCTCAGTCCTTGTTCTCCTCTACTGTCTTTATGCTCAATCCCATGATGATCTCATGTGATTTCTTCACTTTAAATACCAGCTAAATGTCAAAGACTCTCAAAAATATCCCCAGCCTCAGCCCAGACCTCTCTCTTGAACTCCATCCAGGCTTATATATCAAATTGCCTACTTGCTATATCCACCCAGATCTCAAATATACATCTCTAACTCAACGTGTCCAAAATTGAACTGATGTTTCTCCAAACCTCCATCCACAGCTTTCAGCTCATAAGGTATTTCAGTTGATAACGTATCTATCCCTGCAGTAGCCCTGACCAAAATCCATACAGTTTTCCTTGGTTCTCTTTTTCTCACACCTGACAACGAATCTGTTAGCACATCCTGTTGGCTCTATTCTTACAGGCAGCTGTAAGAAAGCCATCTTTTAAAAATAACTTCCCAGAGGACACACAAAATAACTTCTATTTACATCTCACTGTATGGCACTTAGTCACATGTCCATGCCTAGCTCCAAGCGGAGACCAGGAAATGCAGGCTACGTGGTTACCTGAAAACAAGTCAGGCTTTTTCACTCTGGAGGAGAACAAGTCCTTGGAGTCAACCCCATCGCAGATTCTAAAGGACCATGAACCTCTATAGAATGATGTGTAGGCTGATATTTTCTAGAAAACTGGCATTAAAATCCATTTTCTGAATACCAGATGTAATCCTACGTTAATACTATTGTATATCCAGGACACTGTAGGAAGTTTATTTCCCTACGTCAGCCAGCCAAACTTCCCACCTATTTCAGAGAACAGAATCTATTCTAGCTAGTTTATTAAAGGCTTACTGAAAGAGTGATTAATGGTCATTTAATGGTTTATGGAATTTCTGGAAAGGCTAAAGAAACATGGGTCTAGACAGACAGATATTCCTCAGAATTACACCACAAAGGGAGAAGCTGTTCTCTATGATCAAGAAGGCACCTGAAAGACTGGAAAACTCTAGAATGACGTCACTACTGCCACAATCGTAAAGCTGCCAAAGATCAATGGCATTCAAGGTCAACTAAGAGAAAATAGCAGAAACAGGGGAAATATAGGTGTTGCGTTGCTTCTAACTTAAGGGTATCTGAGCATCTGATTGATAAACCTAAATGGCATCCAGAATCCTAGGTGAAGAGCATCTGGAAGGAGGTTGGACTATATAAAATGAGAACTCCTATGTAAAAGATATGACTTGCAAATTTACATCACAAAAGAATCTCATTTATTTGTGTGGAGAGCTAAAACAAGGTGGCATGGATAACTGAAGTCTGTAGGTAATTGGGGGAAAATTATTTTAACTAGAACTTACCTCCTTTCTTTGATCATTTTAGTGGAGATCGTATTCAATAACTGGCCAAGTGTTTTGAGTTTCATTTTTGCTTCTGCATGCCTCTGCCCATAGTGTGCTAATAAGTAGTAAAAGAGCTAAAAGGCAGACAGCCGTCAGGAAGAAAAACGAAATACTTAGTCACTCATTTATTGGATAATCAGCCAAGGAAAAACTGAGCATTGGCTGACTGTTTCCGTACTGTGGTGTTTACATCAAAAATAAAATAGTTAAGAAAATGGAAAAAGATGCCCAAAGCATGAAAAATGTTGAGGCTTTTGAGTAAAATAGTTTAAAATAAATTTCTCAATAGACATTTTACAGCATAAAGAAAAAAAGAGGGACAAAGGGCCATGAAGGGATATTTGAATCTGAGTTACAACATTGGGTCAAAAATGCTTGCAGTGGAACTAATTGGAGTTCCAGCTCGAAGCATCGGCCAACTGGGATCTAGCCTATCTTTGCTTTTCTGTGAGTCCTGACTGGCTTTGTTTTTTGTGGTTTTTTTCCTGGCCATACCGCATGTGGGATCTTAGTTCCCTGACAAGGGATTGAATCTAAGCCCCCTGCACTGGAAGTCTAAAGTCTTAACCACTGGACCACCAGGGAAGTCCCTTGACTGGTCATTTCAACCAGAGTATAAATATGGCAGGTGTTAGACCTCCTGCTAGTTGAGCCCTCAGGTTCTTTCCTTAGATGAGGCTTGGCCCTCTCTTCTTTTTAATTTTTTTAATTTTATTTTATTTTATTTTATTTTATTTATTTATTTATGGCTGCGTTGGCTCTTCGTTTCTGTGCGAGGGCTTTCTCTAGTTGCAGCAAGTGGGGGCCACTCCTCATCGCGGTGCGCAGGCCTCTCACTATCGCAGCCTCTCCTGTGGCAGAGCACAGGCTCCAGATGCACAGGCTCAGTAGTTGTGGCGCACGGGCTTAGCTGCTCCGCGGCATGTGGGATCCTCCCGGACCAGGGCTCGAACCCGTGTCCCCCGCATTGGCAGGCGGATTCTCAACCACTGTGCCACCAGGGAAGCCCCCGGCCCCCTCTTCTTATTCCCATTGATCTCCCCATTCAGCTGCTTCCCTTCACCTGTCAGTTTAGGCACTAACTACACTTTTTCTTTAAGTTCTCTCCTCCCCTGAGACTGGCACAGAATTGCACCCACATGTTTGTTGATTAATGAATGAATGAATGAGTAGAACAGTCTCCCCAACCTGCCATTTCTTTGCCATCCCCAAAACTAGACAAATGAATCTTTAAAAGATTAGTGCCCCTCATCATTATAGCAAGAGAAAAATGACAAGTTTCTAGGTTCTTAGTAAGTTTGCTTCAGCATTGTCTCTATTTGCTAATACCTGAAACTTCATTTATTAGCTGCTACCCAGTAGACCCTCTCAGCTAGAACCTTCTCCCCATGGAGGCTGGATCTGGGGCTGAGCTGCTTAGACACATCTCCAGCCCAGAGCATAGCAGGATAATGTTAAGACTGGCAATGATAACCTGGAAAAAGAAAGTACTCTCTTTCCTCACACCAAAGATTCTTCTCTTGTGCTTCAGACCTTTCCAGACCAACTTTAGAGACTTCTGTCTCACGCCTCCCTAGCACTTGGAATTATGACCATTGTTATTTTCCAACAATGGCTTCAACAATACTTCCTATCCCACATGTTCTTCTTACAACACGAGTCTGACTCTTGTGCCAGGAGGGGTCTGTGTTCCCTTCCCTTTAATTTGTGATTATGGTAGAAGTGATGTCATGTGACTTCGGGGGCTAGGTCATAAGAGGCGATAGAGCTTTGCTTGGGCCTTTGGGTTCCTTGCTCTTAGGAGCCATGCCATGGGGCAGCCCAAAGTGGCCCCCTTGGACAGATCACCTGGAGAGGCCAGATGGAACGTTACCAGGGGACAGCCCCAGGTGAGGTCCCAGCCAACAGCCATTTCTAGATATGTAAGTGAAAACGCTTTCAGATGATTCCAGGCTCTTCATCTTGATTTACCCAGCCTTTGATGAGCCATCCCCACTGTGGCCTGTCCAGATTCCTAATCCTCACAATCCAGAAATGTAATAAAATGATTGTTTTATACCACTGAGTTTTAAGGGCATTCATAATGTAGCCATAGTCACTAAAACAACCATTCATCCATTTTTGTTTTAAACTTATTGATTCCCTATTATGTGCTTAATGTACACTTTCAGTCCCTACCCAGGTCTACTGGACCTTTCTTATGGAAACATGAAATATTCTCTTCCTGGTCTTCAGAGGGTTTGTAACTGTCTCCTCTATTCTTGCTATAAGTCAACTTGGCTTCAGTACTCAGAAAGCCTTGGCCCAGTTCTCTCTGTATAATGTGTTGTTTGTCTGCAGCACAATAGCTATGCAGTTCCTAAGGTTGGGTCCACCCTTCAGCAATGCTGGGATTCTTCACCTATTATTCTGAGTTAATGTCTAAGCTTCCTGCTTGCCATTTGGTCCAGATGGGGAAACTCTCTTCCCAGTAGTTTATTTGTCCGGCATGTTGCCTCCACAGCGGTTCCCATCTCACTGCCCATCTTTGGCTATATTGGGGGGATAGTTACAACTACACCATAGGATTATTTTGTGGGGTCAATAGGACACATATGTCACCTATAATATTCGATCTGAGTAATTTTTTTTAACCTGGGTGGGAGGGTCTTCAGACATTATTTTCAGGAGCCCAAAGTTTGCCAAAATTTTAAATATTGCATTTTCAGGGTTATGATAATCTTATAAATAAAATTCTTTTGCAGTGTTAATGCAAAATTCAGAACTATTTTCATAAAGTTGATTTTACTTTCTTCAAATGATATTTCTCCTATAGAGGCCCAGAAGTCCACAGACATGTTATCAGGGTCCTGAAGGAATTATTGCTGTTGTTTTAAAATGGACCGCAACTATTTAAATATAATTTTAAAACAATAGTTTCAAATCTATAGTCACTAACCCCTGAGGAAGTCAAGGAAGGCGAGTTCTTGAATCTACAGGTCCCTCAAATTTTTAGATTGAATAAATGACATACTGCAAACAATATTGCATATTGTTTGTATGTATGTACATACTATTATATGCATATGTATGTACCTACAATTATAATTATCAATTTATTTTATACACTACTGAATTCATTCATATTATTTTTAGCAAAATTTACTTTCTCAATCAATGGCTCTTAAAAGTATAATAACTGTAATATGGGAATACAGAAAACATTCTCCATGTTAAAAGGGTCCTTCTGCTTGAAAAAGTCAAGAGTCACTTCTACCCATTTTCTCCTGATATTGAGGGTGAGGGATTCAGACAACCACCCCAGGGAACTAAAGGAGATTTTAGAATTACAGCTTCTAATATGAAGTTGCTTAACTATATACATAATAATCATAATTTTCACCAAGGGAAAATACAAGTTATTTCATAACCTAGGCCACATTATAAAGCAGCAATCCAACTGGTGTGTGTGTGTGTGTGTGTGTGTGTGTGTGCATCTGTGTGTGTTTCATAGAGGACAATAGCTGTGTCTTCGCACAGATTTTTGACATAACGATATATGATATGATGGTAAAATGACTGGGGTACATTAATCAGTCTGTGAACGCCAACCCAACCCTGAGTTAAGACATTCTTTATAGAAAATATTTATTTCCGAAAGGAAAAGTATTACTGTTAGAACAAGCCCAAGTTTCAAATAGTTTTCATTTTCCCACACTTACATAACAAAGAATAATTTAGCTCATCTTTTTCTATGATATTTCTGGCTTATTTCTTAAACAGAAGGATTCCTGTTTCAAGAAAATCTATAAATGTTCACTTCTCTTTCGAAAACCTGGGTGACCTCTAATATGATTTCAATTTCACAGGGGGCAGAGGGAGGGGCGGGCGGCGGGAATCCCATAAAAGTTATTGGTTCACTGCCGTTATAATGAAAACCATGTGTACGGAGAAATTTACAGCCATAAATCTCTCAGTGCACATAACTTCTAATTAAAACCTCATAACAATCTTTTCCAAATAATGAACACAATTTTGAGATCTAGCTTTATTTCATTATCTCAGAAATAGATGTGAGAAATGTGTGTCTGGGGATGCATTGCTAGCATACTGTCACAGAGATACCAGAAGAGAACATCATAGTCACCATCTCTCAAAAAAATGTGGGAGGAGGGATGCTGTTGGCTTTAAAAATAGTATTTACTATGCAGAATTAACATCCAGTGGGTCTCTGTCCTATTCTGTTAGGAAGGCATTGAATTTAGATAAACTAGTCTCTCCAGGAAGTGAACATGTATACCCTAGACAGAATTCATATTATGTTGAATAAGAATGATCTGAGCTATGCCTAGAACATAGCTCGCTGTATATGCTGTTTTGTTGGTCCAGGGGCTGGAGTGTATGCGCTGAGGAAACCATGACGCCATTCTTTAAATCTTTACATTTCACATAGCCCAGTTTGCCTCTTGCCAACCCCTACTGGCCAATCCAAATAAGTGCTAACAAATTCCAGGGAGGACAAGTGTTTTCCCAGAAGAAGACAGATTGCATTGAAGGGCCTACAGTAAAAGGTCAATGATTCCAGCTTAAGCCAAATTTCAAAAACATTCCATGAACGATAAAGAAAATATTCCCTTTCAGTTAGAATCCTAAAGAGAACAAAAATTTGGCCCTTAAAATAGTACGTTAACTGTCTTCTTTATTGAGAATTGTTTCTTGTCTCAGCTGGACAATATTGATAATGGTAATAAACATGGTTAATCTATTAGTTTAAATGGAGCATTTATTCTGCCCTAAGGAGCCCTCTTTGAACTCCTTTTCCTTCTCCTGCAAGTTACAGCTAATCGACAATCATAAATCACTATTAAAATACAGTAAATCTAATGGCTATATTACTTGCCTCTTAACATCAAGGTATTTCATCAACTATGCATATACCGTAATGATAGTTGATAGAAATTATAATGGTATTTTATGGAAGCAAAATAGCATTTAACTATAGGTAATACAGGTGATAAACTTCCAGCACCAGCTCCACTAGAAAACATACACAATTGTCTCTGTGCCAACTCAGAGTTTTATTAAATGCACCTGATTTAAAGCTCCCTTTCAGTTTTCCCTTTCAATAGCTTAATAAGAACCAGTGATAGTCTAGCCAGCTTGTGCATATGTGCTTAAAATTCAGAATTAGACATCAGACAAGCTTATCAACTTATAGAAACTATCAGAAGCAGCATAACATGGATTTAATGTTAAAAAAAAAAACAAAACTCTTTTAAATTAACCTGGCCTTTTGTTGTAAATTATTTGCACAATCTGCTTAGAACATCTAAAGCCCGGCCTACCAAAGGTTTCCCAAGACCCTTCATTCAGGCCTGGCCTTTATGTTAAAAGAACTCAAGCTGCTGGCTGCTACAAGGACTCCAGGATTAGGACTGAAGGAGGTTACCTAAGCGTGATCATTCTTCACAAACATCTGCAGCCATTGATGGTGACTGGCTCGGAGGACTGGGAAGCAGGCCATTAGGTCCTGGCCTCTGTATCATGTCAGCTGCCTCTGTGCACAAGTGCCAGGTGCAGCAGCCTTGCTCAAGAGGAGACTAGATTCGAGGGTAATGGTCACAGCGATTACGAACTGATAGTTATTCCCTCCCTATTTTGTTTCAACTAACTGGTTGCTTCACTGATTATTTTCCCTTTATTACTGAAAATGGTATCCTATGGCGAGGGGCTGATTATATCTCTCTGCCAAGACTGATTTCAAAATGATGTAGCCCATAGTTTGTGAGACTGTACCTATTAGCCACAAAGCTCTAAAAACCACCCTATGGAATATTTCGTAGTGGAAAGTTGGAGGGTTAATGCAAAATAGTATCCTCTTGATACTTCTTTTTTTTAACCATAACTCCATATGTGGTCCACTTGATTTTTTTTTTCTAGTCTGTATTCATTGAGCAAGTTCTCAATTTCTCTTTGTCAAGTTTTCCTCATTTTCACTGACATAGACTTAAGAAGCCATACTAAAGCATGGCACTGGGCTTGCATTCACAAATGTGGCACAAATTTTATATGATACAATAAAATAAGTATTTTTATAGTCATGTGCTATATGGCCAAACACTAATTAAAAACAGGATGGAGCTTTTATTTCCCCCATTAGTGGTATGAGGGCCAAAGAGTTTTAGTTGAACAATGGTTTTCATTGCTATGCAACACAGTTATTAAAGGCTGTCTGAACACAACAGTTTCAAAGGAATATTGTGCAAGCAACAGGGGCTACTCAGTGATGTTAACCTAAGCGACTACCTGCCAAAACTGAGTGCTGTAAAAGAAGGAAATTTGGAGTTAGATGTTTAAAAATTAAATAATTGAAACAATTATAAAATGGGCACAATGCTCTCACACAAGTGAATGTAAATCCTTTCATCCAGAGTCTCAAAACTTACCAGCCTGCCAAGTTTCATTAGTGTAGGAAAATTCCAACTCTTATAGATAATTGCAACGAACATCAGTGACATCTTAAAGAGAGATATAACATTTCTGGAAATTTTGAAGCCATGAGGGGAAAAAATTGTTTTCCATCTTTTTGTTCTTTCCTCAAAAGGTAAAAGAATAAAAGAAACCTAGTGGGAATATTAAAATCATGCAAACAGTCAAGCAGATTTTCTTAGATCTAAGATAACTGTGCTACCTTATGAATATTACCTGTATTATGTAAAAATTGGTTTGCTCACAAAATTATCATATCTATTATATTAAATTTTAAAATAAACCTTATCAGGTAATATAAAAGCTATTTCTGGAATTCCTTTTTTTTTTGATAAATAGAAGCTCATGCTGTTGAACTTTATGGAATACAACACTTCTTTCTTACTTAACTTTTTCTAGAATATGAGAAGCAGGTCAAGATTATAAAGGAGAAGAATATATATATATATATATATATATATATATATATATATATATATATATATTTGTGTGTGTGTTACGTGGGCCTCTCACTGTTGTGGCCTCTCCCGTTGCGGAGCACAGGCTCCAGATGCTCAGGCCCAGCGGCCATGGCTCACGGCATGTGGGATCTTCCCGGACCGGGGCACGAACCCGTGTCCCCTGCGTCAGCAGCCGGACTCTCAACCACTGCGCCATTAGGGAAGCCCCAGAATCAATATTTTAAAATGTAGCCCATAGTGTCAAATGGATTCAGAAAGCACTTTCTTTTTAAGAAATGGATTTGAGAAGAAAAAGGCAAGAGATACAAACTTGATTGACTATTACTTTTGCTATATGAAATGTTATCTAGTACTCTCCATAGGAACTGTATATCCCATATGACGTTATTTTGAAATTTCATTCTTCCTCTTTTGTGGTGTGGAAATGTTTCCATATGTGAGAAGTTGGTCTCACCATTTCACTGAGGGAAATAATTAAAACAAACAGAATTTTGTGGCCAACTTGAATATAAACACCAAGAAACCAACATCAGGTTCAGATCCAGCACTGGTGACCCCTCGGACTTAACTGTCCTCAGCTCTCCACCTCTCCAGGCTCTGTCTCCATACACCACCAGATTATTAGGGATTCCACTAGGATTTATATGTAACTTGTAAAAATACCTATAATTGAATCTAATACCTATACTGTGAGTGTCTAATTCAGACATTGTATCCACTATGATTCTGATATTTAGGTATCTTCACACACCTATCACTCTAAAGTTGAGAGGTATTATGGAATTTGCCAAAAGCACTTTTCTTTTTTCTTTATTCTTTTTAAAATTAAAAACATAGTACATTTTGCAAATACCAGGTTACCAGGCAAGGGTAGCAAGTTCCAACTGATTTTAATACTTGCTTTTATTTTTTTAATTTTTTTGCCCTGGTCGTTTTCAGCAAACAAAGCAACATGTTTTTAAAATTCTGATATCTGCAAGAACATATGCTTGTCATATTTCTGGCTCTAGACTCAAGATCACAGTATTTATAAGTGCAATGAATTCTTGCATCTTCCTTTTACAGAGCAATATGAGTGTCACCTCTAAGAAGAAATACTTTGGCTCTGGGAACCCACCGTTGATCTGCTCTAGTTAAGATTCATTGCATGTAATATTTAATGACATGAAGCCATAGGTTATTCTATGAAAGTGGCTTCCTAATGCGTGCCTTTTGGACATATTTGTTCTTTTCTTGCACTCTTTTACTCCCTTATTCTCTCATTGGGAACCAAACTGGGGATAATAACATTGAATCTATTCACTTTGTCAAGAGTTGTTTAAAACAGCACAAATAGTTACCCTAGTACATCCAAGCGCTTGGCATGAGATTCTGGAACCAGACAAACTGTAGCAAACCAGGCCAGCTGAATCTTACACTCAACATCATCTACTTAGACTGAGCAATTTTGGCTCCTTTTGCTACCCACAACTCCATTCCCTCATAATTGGACAATTACCCTTAACTACTTTTTGAAAGTAGTATATGCCATCTGTCACATCATGAGGCATGATTTTTGCTTCTTGCTATCATCTGGGGAACGGCAGAGGTAGGGGATGCCAAACACTGTAAAGCATGGAAACATTTCAGAGGGAAAGTCTATTTTCCCTTGTTTGTTGTGGACATGTTCACTGGTTAAGAATGTTAATAATATGGAAAGAGTTCCCAGAAGTTTTTGGTAAAATTCCAGGTATAGAGGAGTTAAAGATATTCAGTTGTAGAAGTCAAGTACAGTTCAAAAGCAAATAGCGCGGCTGTGGATTTGAGTTAGCCGGTCTTTACAGGGACGGTGTGAAGTGGGAACTCTTCAGTTTAACCTCTCTTAACCTCTTTGCTGTGTGTGACTTACAAGGTTCTTACTCCTAATGATGTCACAGTCTATTTTTGCTCTGAATGATCAGACCTGGATGCATAACTAAACTACACTGCTTCTCTCTCCACCCTGGAAGCACCCAAACAATACCTCATTTACGAAAAACAGAATAATTATTTTGCTTACTTTGTATCTTAACTTGATTTTTATATTTTCCCTGGAAATTCTATGAGTTATTCAGAGTCTCCAAATATTTATTTTTCTGAAAAAGGATGTATTAATAAGGTACTTGTTTTATAAAATCTTGCATTTTATTCTATGTTTCTTGGTGATCAAAATTAGAAATAAACCTTGAGACTCTGGTGTTGCAGACATCCACATCACTGTCTTGCCAGCACTGCACTTCTTCTGGAGCTGAGCCTTCCCCAATTCTAAGCAGGAGCAAGGTGATGCTCAAAGGATTCTACCCACTCCCCTCAAATACAGGGCCACAGTTGATTGGTCCAGAAGTGGGCCCCTGACCCCAAATGGCCAATCACATTCCTTCCCTACCTTCTCCAACTCCAATCATGAGCAGTGGTGATCTTACACAATTCTACCTACTCCCCTCAAACACAGGACCACAGTTGATTGGTCCAGAAGTGGACACCTGACCCAAAATGGCCAATCACATTCCTTCCTCAGGCCTTTTGAATTGAATTCAATGTAGAGAGTTGGTCTATCTCTAGCAGTGGAAGCCACACAATGAGAAACAGTTATTTTTAATGATCATGTTCCCTGCCCCATAGAGGAACAGGATCAGCCATTAGAGGGGATGAAACTAACAATAGAGAAATCAAAAAGGGAGAAAATGAAAGGCAACTGTCAGCATTCATGCCTCAAGTTCCAGTTGTCCTTGACACCCAGTCATATCTCTACCCTTCTTGTGTTTTATCTCTTCGCCCTTCCCATCAGTAAATCTCTCTGCCTGACTAAGCTACTTCAAAAGATGGCTTTCTGTCACTTACAACTAAAACAAACATAATTAATACACTTGTGCTAAATCCTAAGTAACAGAGATTTTGAAAATAAGAGAACTCTGCTTAGAGTGGAAACAAATTCTTGACATTGGTGTTTATTTTCATTTACTCTTAGGCACAATACTAACAAAGGAAAAGGCTGTGAACAAATCCCAAAATTTCCAAGGAGTCCAGCCATTTTTCCCTTGCCTCCAAAATCCTGTATCACATATAGCAAGAATCAATAAATCAGCAATTATTTGGTATCTTCTTTTTCTCAACACTGGCAGGAATATAAGAGATTTTATTACATTTGCCCTATATTACTTACTTAGTAAGGAGTTACTGCCTTAATAATTTAGCTAAGTTCACATGGGTAGTAAATTTAAATTTGCACCAAGATTTAAATACAGGAATTACTTTAGAGTCTAGTTTTTTTAATCACCAACGGTGCATTATCCCTTTCTAAACAAGAATATTTCTTTCCTCTCCACCTCCACATTTTATTTTGACAAATTTTCAACCTAAAGAGAAGTTGAAAGAATAGGACAACAAAAAATTGGTATACCCTTCATCTGGATTTACCAATTTTGATGTATTTGCTCATTTTCATGATAGATAGATAGATAGATAGATAGATAGATAGATAAATGCTAAGTCATTTGAAAGTAAGTTGCAGGAATCCCACTCCTGGGCATATATCCTGAGAAAACTATAATCGAAAAAGATACATGAACCCCAAGGTTCATAACAGCACTATTTACAATAGCCAAGACATGAAAACAACCTAAATGTCCATCGACAAGTGAATGGATAAAGAAGGTGTGGTACATATATACAGTGGAATATTACTCAGGCATAAAAAAGAATGAAATAATGCCATTTGCAGCAACATGGATGGACCTAGAGATTATCATGCTAAGTTAAGTAAGCCAGAAAGAGAAAGACAAATGCCATATGATATCACTTATATGTGGAATCTAAAATATGACACAAGTGAATTTATCTATGAAAGAGAAACAGACTCACAGACATAGAGAACAGACTTGTGGTTGCCAAGTGGGGGTGGGAGGGAAGGATTGGGAGTTTGGGATTAGCAGATGCAAACTATTATATATAGGATGGATAAACAACAAGGTCCTACTGCATAGCACTGGGAACTATAGTCAATATCCTATGATAAACCATAATGAATGATAAAATGAAAAAGGATATATATATATGTATAACTGAATCACTTTGCTGTACAGGAGAAATTAACACAACATTGTAAATCAACTATACTTCAATAAAATAATTTTTTAAAAAAAGATAAGAAAGAAAAAAAAGAAAGTTGCCAGTGTCATAACGCTTCACCCCTGGATACTTCAGTATCTCTGAAGAATCTAGGCAGAACAGACTCCCTCTATCTGTTTTGCTTTCTTAGCATTAACACCTTTGAAAGTTCCAGGATAGTGGTCTTGTAAAGTGTCTGGATTTGTCTATCATTTCCTCATGATTAGACTCAGAGCAAACTTTTTGGCAAGAATACAGTATAGGTGATATTACATGATTTCCCCTCTATTACATCAGGAGGCATATAATTCCACTTGTTCAATAGTGGTGATACTAAATTTGATCACTTGGTTAATGTAGTCTTTATCAGCTCTCCTATTAAAAGGTACATTTATTGCTTTATAATTAATAAGGAATTTTAGTGTTAATTGCTAATCCTTGCCTGAATCAATTATTATACTGATAATTTGCATAATTATCAGTATAATTGATTTCATAATCAATCAATTCTTTTACTATTGTAAAACAGTATTTTTTCTAATTTTATTAGCTAGAATTTTTCTGCAGAGAAAAGTTTTTTGTCCCTGCCTCCTCACCTTTTTTTTTAATATCATAATGGATTCATGGATGAATGTTTATTGAATGTGTTATGATCCCTTACCACTATTACTCATGTTGATGCTTGAATTATTCCAAATTTGATGAGTGAAAGCTCTCCCTTAAGCCAATTCCTGAGACCTTTTGACATATTCCCATCTTTGAACACTTTCTTTTTAAACCACAAAATGTTCTAGGCACACCTTGCACTTCCTTATCCCAGACCTGGAATCAGCCATTTTTCCTAGAAGCCTTGATCCCCTTGCTGGGGAATGGTATTAGAGACCAAGATGTAAGTGCTAGCTATGTTCATTGTTCCTTGAGTGTCATTGCTTTAGTTTCTTTCAAAGAACGGAGATGTGAAATCCATTTTGTTCAAATGAGTTGATACTTACATCTCCAATTCAAATCCTGCACCACAGGATTTTTCCTTTTTCCATTGCTTATCTGTATATCCTTCCAAACCCAGGTTCCCAATAATATCAACATTATTTACTCATTCACTGTTTTCTACAATACATATAAAATCAGCTAATTTCAATGCCAACAACAAACCTGCTTAAGTTCAAGTGTTCTTTGCAGTTCTTGTCATAGAACACACACTACTAATAGTACAGAACTAGAATACTGTGTATCCTGGGTGGTCATGTTCTCATTTTGAGATGCTACTGGGTTCATGTGTCCATCACAGTTCTTTTACATTGTAACTTATTCTTGAATTCTGAACTTTCATCTTTCTTTGTTTTGGCTAAATTATGTTTCTAAGTAACTTTTTTCAGAGTGATACATATTTTCTGAGACCTTGCCATATCTCTGATTTTTTTTCTTCTGTCTTTATGCATGAGTGAAAGTTTGCATCTCCTTGTCCATTTATTAAGTTTATTCCAGTTATAAATTTGATGCTATTGTTAAGTGGAATTTTATCCTGTTGTGTTTCTGATTATAATAATGGATATTGGTGTATCCATTTTGCAAAAGGCCACATTGTTAAAATCATCACATAGCTCAAATAGTTTTAGTTGACTTTTTTTCGCTTTCCTGAAAGATAAATGTATCATCTAAAAGTTCAGGAGCTCCTCTACTTGTGAACAGATTCACTTCCAAATAGTTGTTCACTAGCCCAAATGTTTGCTAGTCCAAAAGGACAGCCATGAACAATTGTTAACAGCATCCAATGTTGGCAAGAGGAATTGGTGTACTTTTGCTCAGATGTATTAACTTCGTATAACATATATAATGCTAAGTTTCAAAACACGTTATACCTGCAGAAACAAAATCAGATGCAAATGCTAGGAATAAACCTTGAAAGGAATGCAAGATAAAATTAGATTAAGTTAATTATTTATAGCAATTGCCAGTGTCTTTAATAAATTAAACATTGCTAAACTACTGGAGTTAGGAAGAGGATAGCAAAGTAAAAGCAAGCTAAATAATTTTCCAAACATTACAGATATATTCTTGGCCTCGGTTTTTAAAGTAATGCAGGGTTAAGATTCCTTAATTTTCAGATCATTGTCAAATGCCAAGGTAATGTGTGTTTGCTATCCTGTTTGAAAATATTCAACTCTGCTATAGAAAACAAGCAAAATAAATGGGATGAATAAAACCCTTAGAATGGTTAAGCATAGACACTAAGCAAGCGGTTTCTGAGACATAGATGAAACTCATAGGATGTATTAACTGCTGATAGTGAGTAAGCAGGAAGCTTGAGAGACATGGGTGGCATAGACAAGCTTTATTAAATATAGAGTAAGTTAGTAACCTCTAAGACAAGTTAAAGGTACATAAAATAAATAGAATGTATGATGGAACAGACAAGAATGATACTTACATATAGAAAGGGATGGAAAGACCAAGGAATAATTATAGATCATGTCGCTTCTGTGCTGACAGCCATGCCATCTATGAATTGGCCACCCACTGGTAACACCCATCATGGCCTCATTCTGGCCTTACATGTGCTTTGCTCAAGAAATTCAGATAAAATCCAGAGATCGGGAGGCTAACTGGCAAATCACAGCAGGGATCAGACACATTTACCTGCTTCTCTTGGATACAGCAAGTGAGTGAGTTGACTCTGGGTATGTTTCAATTGTTGGGCTTATTCAGAACCACACCATCAGCTGGGAGGACTTACGAGTCTGAGAGAAAGGATCAGGAATCAGGCAGTGTGGCCCTTCCACCCTGCTTGTACCCTGTTCTGTGTTAACCTCTCCCTTCTTTTTCTCCTTACTTCTCCTATGTGTTTTTAAGTGATTTAATAAACCACATAATTTGAGCATTTTAATTTGGCCTGTGAGCTTCTCTGTTCCATGACCATTGGGATAGTTTGAATTTGCCTGGTTAATATATTTTGAGGTATTGTCACACAAGGATAATTTCCCGTGTGACTGTAAAATGAAGAACAAAAATATTAATCTCTGTAATTATTATAAATCATTTAAAAAGCAAAGTCTCAACTAAGTTCTATTTTTAAAAATCTAGTTATTCCCTTTATAAGATAAACAAATTACCATAGAAAATTTGAAAAGATACATGCACCCCAATGTTCACAGCAGCACTATGTATAATAGCCAAGACATGGAAGCAACCTAAGTGTCCATGGACAGATGAATGAATAAAGAAGATTTTACATAATGAAATACTACTCAGCTATAAAAAAGAATGAAATAATGCCATTAGCAGCAACATGGATGGACCTAGAGATTATCTTACCAAGTGAAGTAAGTCATAAAGAGAAAGACAAATATCATGATATCACTTATATGTGGACTCTAAAAAATTATATATATGAACTTATTTACAAAACAGAAACAGACTCACAGACATAGAAAACAAACTTATGGTTACCAAAGGGGAAAGGAGATAAATTAAGAGTTTGGGATTAGCTGATACAAACTACTATATATAAACTAGATAAACAACAAGGTCTTAATGTATAGCACAGGGAACTATCTTCAATATCTTGTAATAAACTATAATGGAAAAGAAGTTGAAAAAGAATATATAACTGAAATCACTTTGCTCTACACAAGAAACTAACACAACATTGTAAATCAACTATACTTCAATTTAAAAAAAATAAATATTCAGTCAAACAAATCAAGCAAATATCAACCAAAGAAAGCATGTTTATAACATGGATGATACATCTAGGTACTAGCAAGCTGACTTCAAGAGCTTAGCAGTTCCCAAATCCTTTTCCAGATTCTTTTCCCTTATAGATTATTACAAAATATTGAGTATAGTTCCCTGTGCTATACAGCAGGTCCTTGCTGGTTATCTATTTTATTTATAGTAGTGTGTGTATGTTCATCCCAAGCCCCTGACTTATCCCTCCCCCCATGTTTCCACTTTGGTAAGCATAAGTTGTTTTCAATATCTGTAAATACGTTCATTTGTATCTTTTTTAAAAATTAGATTCCACATATAAGTGATATCATATATTTGTCTTTGTCTGGCTTACTTCACTTAGTATGATAATCTCTAGGTCCAACGCAAATGGCATTATTTCATTCTTTTTTATGGCTGAGTAATATTCCATTGTATATGTGTACCATATCTTCTTTATCCATTCATCTGTCAATGGACATTTAGGTTGCTCCCATGTCTTGACTATTGTAAATAGTGTTGCAATAAACACCACATTGTAAACCAATTATACTTCAATTAAAAAAATAAAATCACACACACAAAAGAAAAGAAGAAAGGTGGTATGAATACCAGCATTTGAACGAGAACCACTACAACGGAGCTCAGACAAGCCCCACCACTACCACCTTTACTAAAAAGTGGCGAAATCCACCCAACCACAATCAAACAGTGAAACCCCATCTCTCCCTACCCCTCCACACCCACCCCAGCCAATCTAAGGAAAGAACTAGGACAGAGAAAAGGATCATTTGGGTCATCAGCCTCATGAAGTTGCCAAGTTCATGAAATGAGATTGTCTTTTCCCAGAGGGAGGCAGGGCACTGAAGGAAATCTCTGGTACAGGCTGAAATGCCTATAAAAGGGAACACTGGCATCTGCTCCCACCCGGATGCTCACTAAGCCTTAGAACCTGACCGTTTTTTGCTTCTCATCTTAGCATTTCTGGAAACAAGAGGCTTGCTGGACAACTCACTGCTGCAGGACAAGAAGAGATGGGTAGGGTGTCCGGGAAGAAGATGGTCTGACCTCCCACCTGCTCTTGGGTCTCTGTGCCCTTGAAAGCCATGGGTTCCATGGCTTCACAGGAGAAGCACACGTGGTGGAGAAGATGCAGCACGTTAGCAGAGGCCTCTAGCGGCAGAGAGACCTGACCCAGCTGTAGTGAGGCCAGGGAATTCTCCCTTCCACTGAGATGGTACCTTGTTCATAGCAGGTGCCCTCTATTTCTTAAATAATCAATGAATGACCAAGCTGTCAAATCACATTTTGATACATCTTTTATGGGACTTATATTCCAAGATACTTTTGAATTTTGTGTCTATTTCATATCTCTCCTCCTACTTTATAATTTCCTTGAGACTAAAGACCAGATTTTAACCTATGACTGTATCCCCGATATGCATCTTAAATTAGTGATTTGAACAGATGGTGAAGAAGTGTTTTTGAATGAGTAAATGGATGAATAAATAAACATATATCAAATAGCCAACACGCTTGCCTGAATCAACTTCTACCAAACCCTGGTCCTACATTCCCAACTCAGAACTTGACACTGCAATGACTACTTTTGGTTTTATCTGTTAATATTAGGATAAATTTCAGATAAAATAACATGATTTCCAATTGGCAATAAAGTCCCTCTCAAACCTCTCGAGGTCCCATAGCTCCACTAAGATACTGCCCTATTTCTCACCATCCTTGTACTGTCAATTTCTCAAAAAGCATTTTCTACACTTGGATGAAGTGGTGACATCTACTGTGATAGGAACAAAAAACCAGAGAAAAAGTCAGAGAAAAAGTAAGTTGGAGTGAGAGAGTAAAGAGAGTGGACAGTAGGCACCAGGTCATACACTCATTTGGGGGGTGGGCTATGTGATCTTCCTATTCTCCACTTCTTCACTTATTCTTCTCACTACACCCACCAATGTGGGTCTATCTCTATCCTACTCCTATTTTCACTTGCCTTTCTATATAATAGACATCAAACAAATGTTTGCTGAATCAGATCAATTAATTTCATTGGCCTTATTATCCCCTCTTCTAGTATTATTTTCTTCCTTTTGTTTGTTATTTTCTCCTTTCCTGCCTTCTTTTCTTTTTTTTCCCTTTCTTCCTCTTTCAACATATATTTATTTGAGCACCTATTACACACCAGAGACCATGCTGAGCCTCAAGAGTATAGTTTTTAGCAGGTAATTTTCCTCTTCTCTTGGGACTTACCATATAGAGTAGAGACTGGCACTGATCAAATAAGCCCATAAATAACATTAATGATGAACAGTGCTGATAAGTGCTGTGGAGCAGAAGCCCACATTATGTTATACTGGACATGGATAATGTAACTTAGCTTGGGTGTGGGGTGAAGGGAAAGTTCCCTGATGGCATGGGCTGAGAGATGAAGGAGCATTGACGTGAACTTGGGGCCCAAGGGCAAGAACCAGGAGGAGGCTGGGTGGAGGACCAGGGGTTGGGGGGTGAGAGCACATGGTGTTCAGAGCACAGAAGGATGGGTGTGAGGGGGACACAGAGGATGAGGAAAGAGTCTTTGCTGTGCATTTTTTTTTTTTTTTGGCGGTACGTGGGCCTCTCACTGTTGTGGCCTCTCCCGTTGAGGAGCACAGGCTCCGGATGCGCAGGCTCAGCGGCTATGGCTCACGGGCCCAGACGCTCCACGGCATGTGGGATCTTCCCGGACCGGGGCACGAATCCACGTCCCCTGCATCGGCAGGCGGACTCTCAACCACTGCGCCACCAGGGAAGCCCTATAGTTCAATTTATATCCATAATGTACTAGGGAATAAATATAAGAACTGTAAGGAACACGTGTTCAAATATAGAGCCTTACTGAAGACCATAAAAATAATAAAAACTCTGCACAATCACCCCAATATCCTATTCATCAGACCCTTACAATGCATTCATCTATGCAACTTTTTTTATACCAAGTTGCCTCTGGTACTTCAGAACGAGGATTAAAAGAGCAAATATAGTGATTAATATATCTAAATTGACTTTACATTTATTGTAATAAAAATGATATATGTGCACAGTATATAATTTTGGATAGGTGCTTGCAAATACCACAGTTGCATATATTAATCTTTTTAAAAATTTTTCAAAATTATATGGGTCTGATGGATAGTATACTGGGGTGATTGTGCAGAATTTTTATTATGTCATATTATGTTTATTGACAAATCATTCTTTTTCTTTCATATTTAAATTAAATAACAGGGGTCACTTGATAAATGGAGAAATTTTTAAATTTACCTCTATTTTATGAATAGTATTAAATAGCCTATTAAATAAATTTTATACATATAATTTCAGTAATGTGATGATATAATTTTTACATGAAATAGTTTCTTTATAAATCACCTCATAAAATGGTAAAATGATTATAAACATTCATAAAGGAGATCTATGAGATTATGTATTACAACAGGAATTCATTTATCAAGAAAGCTGGGAAACTATTCTAATCTACTTTATTTCCCAAAGAGTTCAAGTACACATAGGAGACATCATTGAAAGAAAAAGCACACCCGCTGGGCACATAACCCTATCTTCTCATTTTCTTACCACAATTTATCTTGTATATTTTAATACACGCATGCATGTACACCCATACTCAAGCAATCAGTGAAAATGACATTTACAGCTTTCCCCAATCAATTGCATATACACATAAGTAAATGAAAATAACCTCTTAGATTTTTTAAGGGAAGAAGCATCTGGAAAATCTTGAAAAGCTTACAACAATAACCCATAGAATTGATTTATGCTGCAAGTATTCAAGCCACCAAGGTCAAGGTCAGCCTTGATTGGCATTTAGAATTTCATGTATTTCAAGATGTGTATAATTTTAATTAAGTCCTAAATCTCTTTCATGGAAAGTATGCAAAGAAAATTCTTTTCTTACTACAAAATCTCTGGGATTTAGCTTGGCTCCCTGAAGTCTGAACAAATCACTTAATCCCTCTTCCTCAGTTTCTGGTTGGGAATTATAGCCTAACCATATAGAGGTGGAATGATCAAATACCCCAACATCTATAATGAGCTTTGAAGTCTGGTAATACGGATGTACTGGCTGGGGGGTAGCGCTATTGTTTTCATTGTGCTTCATTACTTTCCTGACCCAGGGTTTCCGTTGATGTGAGCCTGCAACAAAGCATCCATGGTGTGTGTGTGTTTCAAGCTGCCACATTAGTGGCTGCTTGTGTTTACATACAAAACAGCCACTTATTGGTAAATCAGTGTAAACTACTATTATTTGATATTTTTCAACTTTTCCATTCTTTTAACTTACCTTCAGAGTCACCAGATTTATACAGGTCAGAAGTGCTCTTACTGCACACACCCTGCATGGGATAACAACACTTATTTCACAGATTTAATTTTGACCAAAAAAAAAAATGCAGAGTTTTATAGCCTGCCAAATGAATGAGCCACCAAAAAAGGCCAATATTTAAAATATGTATATATGATGAGATCAAATATTGCCAAATCAATGTGACTTCCTGAAATCCCAGTAAAAATGAGAGCAGGAAGACTATTTCATTGACATCCATTAGAAGTACATTTAATAAAATAAAACATATTCTTCTTTTACTTTCTTTCTCAATTTCATTTCAGAATGATGTAAAGGCTTATGTTCCAAACTGTAGCCAAGAAACATCTCCCCATCAAGACCACACTTCTGCCAGAAAGGACAAAAGATACGTCTTACAGATAAATCAACTATCTTATCTTCATTGCCTCATTTAGCAATCAAGGAGGTTGGAAAATGTGTTGTTTTATCTGGATGCTTTGCTGCCTCAAATAAACTCATGATTCTGTTACTAAGAATGAAAAATAAAATGGCTATTAGTACAATAGAAATCTCTGCCTCAGCATAAGAGCCTCAGGGAAGTTAGAAGACTTGAATAAGGTCACACAACCAGTATGGGGAGTGAGTTGAGATGTGAATATGGTTGTAGAATTCCAAAACTCATGTGGCTAACCACCATAATATATTTCTTCCTCAAACAGACACATGAGCCACAGAGTATAAAGAAATGGCACAAAAAATATTCACTTCTGGGTTAAAAATAAGACTCTACTTTAGAGTTATACCTTATTGTGTATATAATTTACTGACATCATAAAATAAAATCTATAGCAAAATTAAACTAATTTAATGATAGAATTATCGATAAGTTGTCTTTTGTTAATAAACGCTATGCCTTGTAAGCACTTTCAATTAAACAGTACTACATTCACAAGTTTTACTATAATCATTTTAAATTCTCAATCTATTTAGCCTCTGCAGAAGTATCTTATTTATTCTATATCCCCAACTAATAGAGTGGCATGAATTAGCTTCTATAGTCAAATGATATATAAACATTATTAAAATGTATTTCAATTGTAACAGAGGAGGAAAGGATTGGGGATCAATCCTTTCTGGATTGCTGTCTGGATTCAAAGAACACAGGGTCCAGGTTCTAATCCCATCTTTACCACTGACTCACTCTCTGATCCTTATCAAGACATCTCATCTTTCTGGGCCTGGATTTCCTCATTTGTTAGAAGACTGGTAAGTTCCTTTCATTATAAAATTCCCAAATCATCATGTTTAATGACCGTTAAGATCTACATCTTAGATTGTTGGACAGGAAAGGAGCAGGCAGAGAAGACCCAAAGTGGAAAACCAGAGATTAAAATTTTTAATCCAAGGTCCTACACTATCCTAATTATGTTTTTAGTTTTTGTTTTTTGTTGTTTTTTTTTTTTTTTTTTTTGCGGTACGCGGGCCTCTCACTGCTGTGGCCTCTCCCGTTGCGGAGCACAGACTCCGGACACGCAGGCTCAGCGGCCATGGCTCACGGGCCCAGCCGCTCTGCGGCATGTGGGATCTTCCCGGACTGGGGCATGAACCCGTGTCCCCTGAATCGGCAGGCGGACTCTCAACCACTGCGCCAGCAGGGAAGCCCTGTCCTAATTATGTTTTAACAGAATCCCTGGAGAGAGACAATTTGGGTCCTCTGTGTGTTCTAGTATGAATCCTTAACCTGGGCATTTCTCAGTGTGCATAAGGGGAAAAGGGCCCTTCTGCAAAACTCTGTTTCAGAGTTCTGAATTTTACAGTGTTAGTGGTTTTAAACAGAATTTTCACACCAAATTCTATGTATTTTTTCATCTTTAGCTAGAATTTAAGGAACCAATTCTATCTTACAATTGGATACTAGGCAGCCATAAAAAATAAATAAGGTATTTCTATAAAAACTAATAAAGAGGTCCAACACATATTGTTAAGTAAAATAAAATTCAGGTGCAGGGCTTCCCTGGTGGCGCAGTGGTTGAGAGTCTGCCTGCCAATGCAGGGGACACGGGTTCAAGCCCTGGTCTGGGAAGATCCCACATGCCGCGGAGCAACTGGGCCCGTGAGCCACAAGTACTGAGCCTGCGTGTCTGGAGCCTGTGCTCCGTGACAGTGAGAGGCCCACGCATCGCAATAAAGAGTGGCCCCCACTTGCTGCAACAAGAGAAAGCCCTCGCACAGAAACAAAGACCCAACACAGCCAAAAATAAATAATAAATAAATAATTTTTAAAAATTCAGGTGCAGAACAGTGCATATAGTCTGATTCCATTGCTGAAAAAAATTATATTTATATATCATCTATATATATATATACACATAATTTGAGAAAACTCAAAGCAATTATCTTTTCAAATATAGTTTCCGACCCTTCTAGAGTCAGACATTTTCACCACATTTTAATGTTTCTTCTGCTCTTTTCTGTATTTACATTCTTTATAATGTGGATATTTGGATATTTTCTTCTGATCTATCTTACAGTTCATTTATCCTCCATTCATCTTTGTTTAATCTGCTGTGAAATCTATTGATACAGTTCTTTATTTATTATATTTTTTACTTCTAGACTTTCTGCTTGTTTCTTTTTTATAGTTCCTAAGTCTATGCCAAATTTTCAATTTCATTATGTAGTTTCTTAAACATAAACATAGATATTTTAAATTTGGTTTCTGATATGTACATTATCTGGATCTCCTGTAAATTTGTTTCTACTATCTGTTCCTTCTCTTTGTTTTTAGTCACATGATCTTATCTCTTCATAGCTTTTTTTTAATGCTGGAGGTTACATATGAAAAATTATAGCAATAATATGAGGCTTTGGAGAATGCCATCTTCTTCCTGAAATGATAATTTGCTTCAGACAGGCAGGTATGCTAGAGTCACTAGCAATCCCAGATCAACTATCCAGTCAAGAATTGAGATGATTCAAACCTGGGTCTCCTCCATTTGAGGACTGATCTATTTCCATTTATCATTACTTATGGAACATAGTCATTTTGAATCCCAGTCCAAAGTCTGAGTGGGTTAATTCTCCTTAGTAGAACCTGAACTTGTTTTCGTCCCTTTAGCCCATGTATCTACTGAAGCATACTTTCAGAACTGATGGCACTTCTAGGGACTAAAGTAGCCCCAAATGCTATGTTCAACTCTTTGAAATCCTTCTTCTCCAGAGTCTTGGCTGCACAATCCCTCACCATTTTGGTAGCTCTCCAGTGCCTTTAAAGAGAGTTTTCAAAATTTGTCCAACTTCTGTAGGTCTTCAGAATGAGAGGGTTTGTCCAAACTACCTAGTTTGCAATTGCCAGAAGCAGAAGTCCCAGGTATATTTTTTATAATGCATACCAATCTCCAGAAAGATATACAAGAAAATATAAATGTGATTATCTCTTGGATGAGGAATAGAAATTCGGGTAAAAAGACTTCACTTTTAGCATACATCTCTTCATATACTGTTGGAATTTCTTTTCCTACCAGTGTGCATTACTTTTATTTTCAAAATCTAGTTTGTAAAATTATTAAATGAAAGTTTTAAAAAGAAAACTAGAAATCAAATAATGGCAGCTTTGTAATTTATTTAATGCTCATCAAGTCAAAATGCTATCTGATTGCCTACCTAATGCTATTTCATCTGCCTACAGATGAGAAATAATGTATGTCAATTTGATGCATGATCCATGTTACATAGCTAAACAAAAAATACATTTCTGCAAAGGAAGGGGGTACATGAAAAAAAATAGTTGAAGAGGGCAAAAGAAATCAGCAATGTTAATCATTACATTTGAGATCTTAAATTTCATTACCATTTATGTGGCCTATTACTATTCACAATAAATGTAATTATCATCAATTTGTTAGATACTTTGTATATGCAGTGTGCTTTCTTTTTTTTTTTAATTGATAGTAATCCTAATTTATCTGAAACAGTGAGTGTGGGGCTTTTATTTATTTTTTTTTTTATTTTATTTTTTTCTTTTGGCGGTACGCAGGCCTCTCACTGTTGTGGCCTCTCCCGCCGTGGAGCACAGTCTCCAGACGCACAGGCTCAGCAGCCATGGCTCACGGGCCCAGCCGCTCCACGGCATGTGGGATCCTCCCTGACCGGGACACGAACCCACATCCCCTGCATCGGCAGGCGGACTCTCAACCACTGCGCCACCAGGGAAGCCCATATGCAGTGTGTTTTCTAATCACTAAGCTAATATTTATAAAAGAAGAATGACTGTCTCAGAGCAAAGTACAAGGTATGGAGACTTTCTAAAATCGGCAAGTGACTGGGAAAACATTGCAGTGCTCCTTATCAATAATTATGTTGTTTGTGCCTCAAATATGTACTTAGAACTATTTGGTAGTCCTGGTAGATCTAACCATTCGGTTCTTTGGTAAAACCAATAAAAACTATGGCTTAAACGGTTAGTGATTGTGAGACCATTGTTCTTTAATTTCCTCAATTGTTGAGATCTGAAACACACCATTGGTCAGGCCCTTGTGCAATAAATACCTCAGAGGGAAACTCAAAAAAAAAAAATAGAAACATAACATTTAAACCTGAGTTAAAGGCATACTTTCATTGTGAGCTATGGTTCATATTCCAATCAATGAAAGTATAACTTTGCAAATACTTGTTGTCTGTTAACAAGCTTGGACTTGAAATTGATTTTAAAATGAAGAAACACAGGAGTACAGAAAATGTCTAGTTACACAGTTGTACTCAGATGAATCTATAAAAGCTATATGAACTATTCACATTTTGCTTCCATGAACTGTATTACTGTATTTTGTTTTTCAAATTTATGGGAGTTTATTTATACATTCACCTACTGGAGGACAGTATAAAGATACTATAAATATTTGTGTGTCAGTTTTGTGTGGAAGTAAGTTGTCAATTTATGTGAGTAAATACCTAAAAGCATAATTGCTGGATCAAACAGTAAGACTATGTTAAGCTTTGTGGAAAACTGTGGAACTATCTTCCAAAATGGCCATATCATTTTGCATTCTGACCAGCAATGAATGACAGCCCTGTTGCTAAAAATCTTCATCAACATCTGGTATTGTAAATTAAAAAAAAAAATTTTTTGCCATTCTATTAGTTGTGTAGTGGTATCTATCTCACTGTTTTAATTTGCAATTCTCTAATGACATATGATGTTGAATACCTTTTCCTATGCTTGACTGACATCTGTATATCTTCCTTAGTGAGGTATATATTCAAATCTTATGTCCATAGTTTAATTTAGATGTTTGTCTTCTTATTGTTGAGTTTTAAGAGTTCTTTGGATAGGGGCTTCCCTGGTGGTGCAGTGGTTGAGAGTCTGCCTGCTAATGCAGGGGACACAGGTTCGAGCCCTGGTCTGAGAGGATCCCACATGCCGCGGAGCGGCTAAGCCCGTGAGCCACAACTACTGAGCCTGCGCGTCTGGAGCCTGTGCTCTGCAACGGGAGAGGCCGCGATAGTGAGAGACCCGTGCACTGCAATGAAGAGTGGCCCCCACTTGCCACAACTAGAGAAAGCCCTCGCACAGAAATGAAGACCCAACACGGCCATAAATAAATAAATAAATAAATAAATAAATTTTTTTTAAAGAAAAGAGTTCTTTGGATAAAAGCCTTTTATCAAATATGTGTTTTGCAAATATTTTCTCCTAATCTATGACTTGTCTTTTCATTCTCTTAAATGTCCTTTATTTTTTTTTTTTTTTTTTTTTTTTTTTTTTTTTTTTTTTCTTTTTGCGGTATGTGGGCCTCTCACTGTTGTGGCCTCTCCCGTTGCGGAGCACAGGCTCCGGACGCGCAGGCCCAGCGGCCATGGCTCACGGGCCCAGCCGCTCCGCGGCATATGGGATCCCCCCAGACCGGGGCACGAACCCGTATCCCCTGCATCGGCAGGCGGACTCTCAACCACTTGCGCCACCAGGGAGGCCCTGTCCTTTATTTTTAAAGAGACTATTATGTATCAGGCTTTATAACTAGACACCAATACTACAAAAATATAAGATACAGAACCTGCTCTTAAGGGGTCCATGATCAAGTTGGGGAACAGACATTACTATTACCTACATTGAAATGACATGGTGCTTTAAAAACATGTATACAATGTTTTTTGTTTTCTGTTGTTTTTTTTTTTTTGTGGTAGGCGGGCCTCTCACTGTTGTGGCCTCTCCCGTTGCGGAGCACAGGCTCCGGACGCTCAGGCTCAGCGGCCATGGCTTACGGGCCCAGCCGCTCCGCGGCATGTGGTATCTTCCCGGACCGGGGCACGAACCCGTGTCCCCTGCATCGGCAGGCGGACTCTCAACCACTGCGCCACCAGGGAAGCCCCAATGTATTTTTAACATAGAAAACAAATGACTAATGGGGCATTGATAATTCTTCACAGAGAAGGTAAAATTGTTTAAAGAATAAGTCAGCTTATCTTAAGTAGAAAAGGGAAAAGAGCATTTTAGCAAAGAAAAGAATGTGTGCTAAGACATGGAAATACGAAAGAGAATGGGGTGTTCAAGGTATTGCAGAGAGTTTTACAGTCCTAGAAGATAAGGATAACCCATATTGTGAAAGGTCTTGAGAGCATTTAAAAGGATCTCAGAGTTAACTTGTATTTGACCACGAGTCCTAGAAATGTGAACTTGTTTTAGAGGAAGAAGGATATGGTCAGATTTGTGATCATGTGAAAGATAGGACCATCAAAACTGAACTAACAGAGAGGCCATTTAGTCATGGAGATGGTGAGGGAGAGTATATTTTTTAAATAATTATGAGATGAGATTGATAACATTTAAAAGCCAATTGAATGTGAAGGCAAAGAAGAATGAACATTTGAAGATGACACAAGGTTTTAAGTTGGAATGATTGATGGATGGTGTTGCCTCTAACGAAGGAAAAAAATACTCTTCAGTTGAATTGAGATAATAATCGTAATTTTCCAACTATTGAACTTGGGATGTCTTTGGAGATTTGTCTAGAACTGTTTCAGTCAGAGTCCCAACACAAAATATATGGTGTACTCGAGAAAAGCATTTGAATAGACTTCATGAAGAAACTATTTACAAAGTTGTGAGTAGTGTAGAAGAAATCAGTAAGAAATGATGAAGCACCCCAAGACTAGCAGTCAGAACTAGGCTCTACCACATCCAGGCTTGAAGGGATAAGCAAAGGGAGGAGTTACCAACCCAAGGAGACCTTAAGCTCTAGCTATAGACAAGAGCTATGGCCATCAGTACAGGATCATAGTCACTAACAACCCACTGGCTGAGAGGAAGGGCACCAAGGGATGAATATGCTCACCTCTCTTTCTGCTGCCCCACAATCCTTTGCCATTGGTTTTCATTAACCAAACACAGATGGAAGTCAGAGGGCAAGGGAGCCTGTTCATGTGTCCACAAAGGTAAGCCTCCTGGGGCCTGTGACAGGGTAGGGATAGGGGAAGGTGAATCTGGAGATCCAGAGAGCTAGGGAATATCCTCCAAAGACAATATTCTAGAATATTCTATGTCAGAAAGAGATCTGATCTAGAGATTAAGTTTGGAGATTCGTCACCATGTAGGTTGCAAATGAAACAATGAAACAGAGATGAGGCCCATTTCACAGATTAGAAAACTTAATTCAAAAATAATTAAGCACAATTTTAAAGTTATAAATTATGATCATTCATAATATATAATAATTATAATATATAATTATAAATATAATTCATATAGTTATTTGTCTAAAAACCATCAGCTAATAAACAAAGACTCTGATCTTCTGAATCCTAGTGCACTCTCTGTATTTTTATGCTAGTAATCTTGATCAATGATAAAAGGCATTGACCATCAAACTCACTGATGCAGTCTTCTGTACTATGCACTGGAATTTTTTTTTTCTCTTCTATCCCAATCTTCATGGTTCGAAAGGAACTGAGCCTCTGTCCTAGCTTCAGAGATGAGCACATGTTCCAGACTTGGCCAATTAGAATATTCCATTTCTCTGGACATGGTGATTAATTCAGGGATTGTCCTATGTTCCAAATCATATGAATCAGAATAAATGGCTAGAAATGTTGGCAAAGAGGATTTCTCCTGAGACTGCTAAGGTTTTAGGACATGAGCACAGAGTTGCTGATGGCCTTTTCTGCCACCACTGGGAAAAGTCTAAGATTAAAACCAATACACATAACAAAAAAAAGAAGAAAAAGTGGAAGAAAGAAAGTTTCTATAGCTTGCAATATATGAAGCCAATATATGGACCTCTGGACTTCATAGTTATGAAAAGAAAAAAATGCACTTCTTTTCCATACTAATGTCAGTTTCAGTTTGTTTCTATCACTTGCAACTGAAAGAATGCAGGCTAATACATCTAAGTTGACTTTCACTGAAATTTACAAAATTGGTTTCAAAATTTTATTTGAACTTGACTTTTGAAGATCTTCTGTCAATCCAAAGATATGTAAGTTGGAATTTTTTAAGAAATTGTCACTAATTAGGGAGCCCTACAATTATAACCCACAAGGGGAAATCCACATAAAAGTCTGAACCTAAGTGACCTATCCCTAAACTTCTGGGCCCTTTCACTGAGGCAGATTTTGTAATAAAAAAGAAAAAGGGGAAAGAATTTTAAAAAGATCTTTATAGGAAATATATATTTTATACATTTTAAAATATTTGGATAAACCTCTCTCTTTTATTTTTACACTTTTGTTTTGTTTTGGCAAACCACAACTAAGAACCCCAAAGCCTAAGTAATATAAAGCAAAAATGTGGTAATATAAATTCAATACCATTAAATATTACTTATAGAATATTTTAAAATTCATATAAAATGATAGCTCTCTGTTTTCCATGTGCTTTTATGTTTATCAAAATGCAAATGGAACCAAGTCTTTGATACATCATATTTTATAATTTATGAGTTTATATATAGAAATATTTCATGATATCAAAATTGAAATATAATCCTGATATAGCAGTTTGATTCACAGTGCAAGATTATTTGAACATTATAAAAATAGAGTTTAACTGAATTTGGGTAGGATTATTTCCAACACACTTATGAGATGACTTCAAGATTTGGGAGCAAGGGGGTAAAACAAAAGTTTCTTCAAAGATGCTTTCCTTCCAGACCTAATAGTGACAACATGAAGCCTGCCCTCTGCGAACTGTGTCATCTGATCCTTCCCAAAAGAGGCCGCTTACTATGTGGCTGTCATTGGTCCAAGGCAGGGCTGGCCTTCTCCCCTTCAGGCCAATTTTCTGGTCTGAACGCACGTGCTCTGAGGCGTATAAACAGCTTTACTTCCCTTATTAAGACATTGACATAAGTGTCCCTGGAGTAGTAAAGAAAGACTTCCAAATTGAAATTAACCACCCTTGGGGTTTAGCGTTCTTGTCCTGTAGAGTTTCTTCTTTTCTTTCTTTTCTTTATCCTGTTCTTTTCTCCTTTCTTTTTCTTTTAATAAAGACTATAACAGCAGGGAATATGCAGACCCTGAAATCACTAGAAAATGAAATGTTTCCGCAGCACTGAGATGCATTTAATGCTAAGACAGAAATTTAGGTCCCTCTATTGTTCTTTTGTAAGAAGGAGTTTTTTTTAAAAAACACAAATGAAATAGAAATAATTTCAGGGTGATGGGAGAGACCCATGCTTCAAGACCTGCTGCTCTCTTATTTTCAGGGTGTTTGGTGATAAAAGAAAGTGAAGAAAAAGGGAAAGTTTCCTAATCAGAGTTCTATCAACAGAGTGGATACACTGGAGAAAATGAAAATGGTTGGTTTTGTACTCATTAAAGTGACTTTTCAAAAGGAGAGACTTCAGAATCAGTGACACTGAGCGCCTACTGCTGAATTCATTGTTGATTTTTACTTGGACATTTTATGCACTTTTCTCTATTTCTTCTTAAGTGGCATAGCTTCATAATATATACTTACATATGTAAACATACATATACATACATACATAGTTGTGCCTTTCTTTTCATTTCACTCTAAAATTCAGATTGCTGATGTTTCATTGTCCTTGAAAACCTCATTCAAAAGAAATTTAGAGGTTTTTAGTTTTTAAAAAGTAATAAATAGGTCAATAAATATATACATTTTTCATTTAAAAATTAAAAAAGAATAAGCTATACTCTTTATACATATATTGTTTTTATTCCTAAACTGTTCTTTATTTGATATTTGTCAGATGATAATAGTATTATATAATTGTTGTAACCAATTAAATAATACAATAAATATGTAGAAATGCAAAAATAATCATTTCCCATACACTCCCATTCCTCACCTCATCCACCTACCACCATCTTATCCCATTGAGTTAACCAATACAACACCTCTGGATATATCCATTCATGCTGCTAAGTCCATTTATCTTATATGGGCATATATACAGAGATTAGAGAGTGATATTTTTTAATAAAAAATAATTTTATTTTATTTTTTCTTGTAAATTGCTCTTTTCATTTTGAAAATTAATCACATAAATTCATGTAAGATTTTAGTTATAATTTTTTAACTTTAACTATACAAAATTTCAAAAATATACAAAAGCAGACAGATTAGTATAATGAATTCCCATGAACTAATCACAGAGCTTAAACAATAAGCAACTGAAGGATAATATTTTATCTCACTCTCCTTACTCAAAACTTTTGAAGCAAGTTTAGACATCATATGTGTTCATACATAAATGTCTAAGACATATCTTTTTTTTTTTTTTTTTATCATGGAAAAGTGCTTTATGTTTTTTTTTTTTTTTTTACAAATTTAATCAGTTATACATATACATATGTTCCCATATCCCCTCCCTTTTGCGTCTCCCTCCCACCCTCCCTATCCCACCCCTCCAGGCGGTCACAAAGAACCGAGCTGATCTCCCTGTGCTATGCGGCTGCTTCCCACTAGCTATCTACCTTACGTTTGGTAGTGTATATATGTCCATGCCACTCTTTCACTTTGTCACAGCTTACCCTTCCCCCTCCCCATATCCTCAAGTCCATTCTCTAGTAGGTCTGTGTCTTTATTCCTGTCTTACCCCTATGTTCTTCATGACAATTTTTTTTTCTTAAATTCCATATATATGTGTCAGCATACAGTATTTGTCTTTCTCTTTCTGACTTACTTCACTCTGTATGACAGACTCTAGGTCCATCCACCTCATTACAAATAGCTCAATTTCATTTCTTTTTATGGCTGAGTAATATTCCATTGTATATATGTGCCACATCTTCTTTATCCATTCATCCGATGATGGACACTTAGGTTGTTTCCATCTCCGGGCTATTGTAAATAGGGCTGCTATGAACATTTTGGTACATGTCTCTTTTTGAATTATGGTTTTCTCAGGGTATATGCCCAGTAGTGGGATTGCTGGGTCATATGGTAGTTCTATTTGTAGTTTTTTAAGGAACCTCCATACCGTTCTCCATAGTGGCTGTACCAATTCACATTCCCACCAGCAGTGCAAGAGGGGTCCCTTTTTTCCACACCCTCTCCAGCATTTATTGTTTCTAGATTTTTTGATGATGGCCATTCTGACTGGTGTGAGATGATATCTCATTGTAGTTTTCATTTGCATTTCTCTAATGAGTAAAGATGTTGAGCATCCTTTCATGTGTTTGTTGGCTGTCTGTATATCTTCTGTGGAGAAATGTCTATTTAGGTCTTCTGCCCATTTTTGGATTGGGTTGTTTGTTTTTTTGCTATTGAGCTGCATGAGCTACTTATAAATTTTGGAGATTAATCCTTTGTCAGTTGCTTCATTTGCAAATATTTTCTCCCATTCTGAGGGTTGTCTTTTCGTCTTGTTTATGGTTTCCTTTGCTGTGCAAAAGCTTTGAAGTTTCATTAGGTCCCATGTGTTTATTTTTGTCTTTATTTCCATTTCTCTAGGAGGTGGGTCAAAAAGGATCTTGCTGTGATTTATGTCATAGAGTGTTCTGCCTATGTTTTCCTCTAGGAGTTTGATAGTGTCTGGCCTTACATTTAGGTCTTTAATCCATTTTGAGCTAATTTTTGTGTATGGTGTTAGGGAGTGATCTAATCTCATACTTTTACATGTCCCTGTCCAGTTTTCCCAGCACCACTTATTGAAGAGACTGTCCTTTCTCCACTGTACATTCCTGCCTCCTTTATCAAAGATAAGGTGACCATATGTCCGTGGGTTTATCTCTGGACTTTCTATCCTGTTCCATTGATCTATCTTTCTGTTTTTGTGCCAGTACCATACTGTCTTGATTACTGTAGCTTTGTAGTATAGTCTGAAGTCAGGGAGCCTGATTCCTCCAGCTCCGTTTTTCGTTCTCAAGATTGCTTTGGCTATTCGGGGTCTTTTGTGTTTCCATACAAATTGTGAAATTTTTTGTTCTAGTTCTGTGAAAAATGCCATTGGTAGTTTGATAGGGATTGCATTGAATCTGTAGATTGCTTTGGGTAGTAGAGTCATTTTCACAATGTTGATTCTTCCAATCCAAGAACATGGTACATCTCTCCATCTATTTGTATCATCTTTAATTTCTTTCATCAGTGTCTTATAATTTTCTGCATACAGGTCTTTTGTCTCCTTAGGTAGGTTTATTCCTAGATATTTTATTCTTTTTGTTGCAATGGTAAATGGGAGTGTTTCCTTGATTTCACTTTCAGATTTTTCATCATTAGTATATAGGAATGCCAGAGATTTCTGTGCATTAATTTTGTATGCTGCAACTTTACCAAATTCATTGATTAGCTCTAGTAGTTTTCTGGTAGCATCTTTAGGATTCTCTATGTATAGTATCATGTCATCTGCAAACAGTGACAGCTTTACTTCTTCTTTTCCCATTTGGATTCCTTTTATTTCCTTTTCTTCTCTGATTGCTGTGGCTAAAACTTCCAAAACTATGTTGAATAAGAGTGGTGAGAGTGGGCAACCTTGTCTTGTTCCTGATCTTAGTGGAAATGCTTTCAGTTTTTCACCATTGAGGACGATGCTGGCTGTGGGTTTGTCATATATGGCCTTTATTATGTTGAGGAAAGTTCCCTCTATGCCTACTTTCTGCAGGGTTTTTATCATAAATGGGTGTTGAATTTTGTCAAAAGCTTTCTCTGCATCTATTGAGATGATCATATGGTTTTTCTCCTTCAGTTTGTTAATATGGTGTATCACATTGATTGATTTGCGTATATTGAAGAATCCTTGCATTCCTGGAATAAACCCCACTTGATCATGGTGTATGATCCTTTTAATGTGCTGTTGGATTCTGTTTGCTAGTATTTTGTTGAGGATTTTTGCATCTATGTTCATCAGTGATATTGGCCTGTAGTTTTCTTTCTTTGTGACATCCTTGTCTGGTTTTGGTATCAAGGTGATGGTGGCCTCGTAGAATGAGTTTGGGAGTGTTCCTCCCTCTGCTATATTTTGGAAGAGTTTGAGAAGGATAGGTGTTAGCTCTTCTCTAAATGCTTGATAGAATTCGCCTGTGAAGCCATCTGGTCCTGGGCTTTTGTTTGTTGGAAGATTTTTAATCACAGTTTCAATTTCAGTGCTTGTGATTGGTCTGTTCATATTTTCTATTTCTTCTTGATTCAGTCTCGGCAGGTTGTGCATTTCTAAGAATTTGTCCATTTCTTCCAGGTTGTCCATTTTATTGGCATAGAGTTGCTTATAGTAATCTCTCATGATCTTTTGTATTTCTGCAGTGTCAGTTGTTACTTCTCCTTTTTCATTTCTAATTCTATTGATTTGAGTCTTCTCCCTTTTTTTCTTGATGAGTCTGGCTAATGGTTTATCAATTTTGTTTATCTTCTCAAAGAACCAGCTTTTAGTTTGATTGATCTTTGCTATCGTTTCCTTCATTTCTTTTTCATTTATTTCTGATCTGATCTTTATGATTTCTTTCCTTCTGCTAACTTTGGGATGTTTTTGTTCTTCTTTCTCTAATTGCTTTAGGTGCAAGGTTAGGTTGTTTATTCGAGATGTTTCCTGTTTCTTAAGGTGGGATTGTATTGCCATAAACTTCCCTCTTAGAACTGCTTTTGCTGCATCCCATAGGTTTTGGGTCGTCGTGTCTCCATTGTCATTTGTTTCTAGGTATTTTTTAATTTCCTCTTTGATTTCTTCAGTGATCACTTCGTTATTAAGTAGTGTATTGTTTAGCCTCCATGTGTTTGTATGTTTTACAGCTCTTTTCCTGTAATTGATATCTAGTCTCATAGCATTGTGGTCGGAAAAGATACTTGATACAATTTCAATTTTCTTAAATTTACCAAGGCTTGATTTGTGACCCAAGATATGATCTATCCTGGAGAATGTTCCATGAGCACTTGAGAAAAATGTGTATTCTGTTGTTTTTGGATGGAATGTCCTATAAATATCAATTAAGTCCATCTTGTTTAATGTATCATTTAAAGCTTGTGTTTCCTTATTTATTTTCATTTTGGATGACCTGTCCATTGGTGAAAGTGGGGTGTTAAAGTCCCCTACTATGATTGTGTTACTGTCGATTTCTCCTTTTATGGCTGTTAATATTTCCCTTATGTATTGAGGTGCTCCTATGTTTGGTGCATAAATATTTACAATTGTTATATCTTCTTCTTGGATTGATCCCTTGATCATTATGTAGTGTCCTTCTTTGTCTCTTCTAGTAGTCTTTACTTTAGAGTCTATTTTGTCTGATATGAGAATTGCTACTCCAGCTTTCTTTTGGTTTCCATTTGCATGGAATATCTTTTTCCATCCCCTTACTTTCAGTCTGTGTGTGTCTCTAGGTCTGAAGTGGGTCTCTTGTAGACAGCATATATATGGGTCTTGTTTTTGTATCCATTCAGCCAGTCTGTGTCTTTTGGTGGGAGCATTTAGTCCATTTACATTTAAGGTAATTATTGATATGTATGTTCCTATTCCCATTTTCTTAATTGTTTTGGGTTCGTTATTGTAGTTCTTTTCCTTCTGTTGTGTTTCTTGCCTAGAGAAGTTCCTTTAGCATTTGTTGTAAAGCTGGTTTGGTGGTGCTGAACTCTCTCAGCTTTTGCTTGTCTGTAAAGGTTTTAATTTCTCCATCAAATCTGGATGAGATCCTTGCTGGGTAGAGTAATCTTGGTTGCAGGTTTTTCTCCTTCATCACTTTAAGTATGTCCTGCCACTCCCTTCTGGCTTGTAGAGTTTCTGCTGAGAGATCAGCTGTTATCCTGATGGGGATTCCCTTGTGTGTTATTTGTTGTTTTTGCCTTGCTGCTTTTAATATGATTTCTTTGTGTTTAATTTTTGACAGTTTGATTAATATGTTTCTTGGCGTATTTCTCCTTGGATTTATTCTGTATGGGACTCTCTGTGCCTCCTGGAGTTGATTAACTATTTCCTTTCCCATATTAGGGCAGTTTTCAACTATAATCTCTTCAAATATTTTCTCAGTCCCTTTCTTTTTCTCTTCTTCTTCTGGAACCCCTATAATTCGAATGTTGGTGCGTTTAATGTTGTCCCAGAGGTCTCTGAGACTGTCCTCTGTTCTTTTCATTCTTTTGTCTTTATTTTGCTCTGCAGCAGTTATTTCCACTATTTTATCTTCCACCTCACTTATCCGTTCTTCTGCCTCAGTTATTCTGCTATTGATCCCATCTAGAGTATTTTTTATTTCATTTATTGTGTTTTTAATCGATGCTTGATTCGTCTTTAGTTCTTCTAGGTCCTTGTTAACTGTTTCTTGCATTTTGTCTATTCTATTTCCAAGATTTTGAATCATCTTTACCATCATTATTCTGAATTCTTTTTCAGATAGACTGCCTATTACCTCTTCATTTGTTAGGTCTGGTGGGTTTTTATGTTGCTCCTTCTCCTGCTGTGTGTTTTTCTGTCTTCTCATTTTGCTTATGTTACTGTGTTTGGGGTCTCCTTTTTGCAGACTGCAGGTTCGTAGTTCCCGTTGTTTTTGGTGTCTGTCCCCAGTGGCTAAGGTTGGTTTAGTGGGTTGTGTAGGCTTCTTGGTGGAGGGGACTAGTGCCTGTGTTCTGGTGGATGAGGCTGGATCTTGTCTTTCTGGTGGGCAGGTCCACGTCTGGTGGTGTGTTTTGGGGTGTTTGCGGACTTTTTATGATTTGAGGCAGCCTCTCTGCTAATGGGTGGCGTTGTGTTCCTGTCTTGCTAGTTGTTTGGCATAGGGTGTCCAGCACTGTAGCTTACTGGTCGTTGAGTGAAGCTGGGTGCTGGTGTTGAGATGGAGATCTCTGGAAGATTTTCGCCGTTTGATATTATGTGGAGCTGGGAGGTCTCTTGTGGACCAGTGTCCTGAAGCTCGCTCTCCCACCTCAGAGGCACAGCACTGACTCCTGGCTCCTCAATTTGGGATGATTTGTTGTCTATTCATGTATTCCACAGATGCAGGGTACGTGAAGTTGATTGTGGAGCTTTAATCCGCTGCTTCTGAGGCTGCTGGGAGAGGTTTCCCTTTCTCTTCTTTGTTCTCACAGCTCCTGGGTCTCAGCTTTGGATTTGGCCCCGCCTCTGCGTGTAGGTCGCCGGAGGGCGTCTGTTCTTCGCTCAGACAGGACAGGGTTAAAGGAGCAGCCTCTTCGGGGACTCTGGCTCACTCAGGCCGGGCGGGAGGGAGGGGCACGGAGTGCGTGGCGAGCCTGCAGCGGCAGAGGTCGGCGTGACGTTGCACCAGCCCGAGACGCGCCGTGCGTTCTCCCAGGGAAGCCGCCCCTGGATCCCGGGACCCCGGCAGTGGCAGGCCGCACAGGCTCCCGGAAGGGCGGTGTGGACAGTGACCTGCGCTCGCACACAGGCTTCTTGGCGGCGGCAGCAGCAGCCCCAGCGTCCCACGCCCGTCTCTGGGCTCCGCGCTTTCAGCCGCGACTCGCGCCCGTCTCTGGAGCTCCTTTACGCGGCGCTCTTAATCCCCTCTCCTCGCGCACCAGGAAACCAAGAGGGAAGAAAAAGTCTCCTGCCTCTTCGGCAGCTCCAGAGTTTTCCCGGACTCCCTCCCGGCCAGCCGTGGCACATTAGCCCCCTTCAGGCTGAGTTCTCGCCGCCAGCCCCAGTCCTCTCGCTGCGCTCTGACCGAAGCCCGAGCCTCAGCTCCAGCGCCGCCCTCCCCGGCGGGGGAGCAGACAAGCCTCTCGGGCTGGTGAGTGCCGCTCGGCACCGCTCCTCTGTGCGGGAATCTCTCTGCTTTGCCCTACCCAGGTATGTGGGGAGTTTCTTGCCTTTTGGGAGGTCTGGGGTCTTCTGCCAGCGTTCAGTAGGTGTTCTGTAGGAGTTGTTCCACGTGTAGCTGTATTTCTGGTGTTTCTGTGGGGAGGAAGGTGATCTCCGCGTCTTACTCTTCCGCCATCTTACCCGCTGTCTTAAGACATATCTTTAAATGATGAAAAAAATTTGAACATGAGCATAATACCTCTAAGCAATCTTAAAAAATAATATTCAGTCACTATCCAAATTTCCACTGTTTTCTCATAAATGCATTTTTTTTCTCTTTTATTAGTTTCTTTGTTTGAATTAGGATCCAGATAAGACCCAAACATTGCAATATATCAATATGTCCCTACATCTCTTTTAATTTACAGGCTTCCCTTCTTTCTTCCTCCCTCTCTTTCTTCCTCCCTCTCTTTCTCTCTGTCTCTGCAGCTTATTTTGGGGGGAAAAAAAGAGAGGTTGTTGGTCACAGAGTTCCTCACAATCCCACAATCTGGATTTTTCGGCTGGGATACTTCATACATAGGGTTCTATATTTCCCCAAAAGACACACATCTGGTGGTCTCTTTTTGTGATATTAACAGCGATTAATGGTGTATATCTTAAACTTACACAATATTATATATCAATTATATCTCAATAAAGCCTGAAAAAAATAAAAATTCAAAAGATACAAAACAAACAAACAAAAATCTTCAGCATAAATGTTGCTGTTATTTGTAGTGGAAATATGACTGCTCATCAATATCCTTATTTTCCTTTCCTTTTTGGGCACATTTCTAACCTTAGCTCTGCAACTCAATATAACCATAGGAACTTAGGTAAGGAGATTGGTTCAAGATGGTGGAGTAGAAGGACATGTGCTCACTCCCTCTGGCAAGAGCACCAGAATCACAACTAACTGCTGAACAATCATCAACAGGAAGACACTGGAACGCACCAAAAAAGATACCCCACATCCAAAGACAAAGGAGAAGCCGTAATGAGACAGTCGGAGGGGCTCAATCACAATAAAATCAAATCCCATAACCACTGGGTGGGTGACTCACAGACAGGAGAACACTTATACCACAGAAGTCCACCCACTGGAGTGAAGGTTCTGAGCCCCACATCAGGAAGAAAATGCCCAAAGCAGCCTATTTTACAGCAGAGCTTACCGGGCCTGGATAGTCAAAAGGAAATGGCCTTGGAAAATCCACTCAATCCCTTCTCTCCACCTGATCTTATTCTTCTGTTGTCACTTTGCTGAAATCTTTCACAGTTTCTATTAAAATTGTTCCTCAAGTGTAGACAATGGCAATCCCACTCCAGTTCAGTCTCTGACTTCGAGTCCAAGCGCGCGCACGCGCGCGCGCACACACACACACATACACACCCTGCACTTGGAGCCCCTCGTGCATCTTGCTTTGGGAAGAGGAAATGATCTACATGGGTCTGTGTGCTCCTGGACTCACGCATCTTCATCAGGAAGAGCAGCGAGGCAGAAAGTCCAGTGGCAAGACTCCTAAGGATGAGTGATTTCTTATATGTTGCCAGCAGAAGTGGAAGAAAGAAGCAGCTTTCCTCAATTATTGGGAGTTAGTAGTACATCCGAGCTGGCAACCAGGTGTGGAACTCCCCACCGATCCCCACCTCTAGTTTTCTTAAGTAAAATGACAGAAAAACTACCCTGTGACTCTCTATTTCTGTTTGCTTTTACATGCGGATTGGGTGAGACCTATTCTGCTTCTGAGGAGGTTTTGTGGGGGGTTTTTCTTACCCACCGTGCATAAGATTTTTCACAGTGCCTCATAATGAGAACTAAACTAGTGATAAGAATTACATAAGGGGGCTTCCCTGGTGGCACAGTGGTTCAGAGTCCACCTGCCAATGCAGGGGACACGGGTTCGTGCCCCAGTCTGGGAAGATCCCACATGCCGCGGAGCGGCTGGGGCCGTGAGCCATGGCCGCTGAGCCTGCGTGTCCAGAGCCTGTGCTCCGCAACGGGAGAGGCCACAACAGTGAGAGACCCACGTACCACAAAAACACTAAATAAATAAATAAAAATAAAATAGTTTCCGGGTAAGATGGCAGAGGAGTAAGACGCGGAGATCACCTTCCTCCCCACGGATACACCAGAAATACAGCTACACGTGGAACAACTCCTACAGAACACCTACTGAACGCTGGCAGAAGACCCCAGACCTCCCAAAAGGCAAGAAACTCCCCACATACCTGGGTAGGGCAAAGCGGAGAGATTCCCGCACAGAGGATCAGTGCCAAGCGGCACTCACCAGCCCGAGAGGCTTGTCTGCTCCCCCGCCGGGGCGGGCGGCGCTGGAAGCTGAAGCTCGGGCTTCGGTCAGAGCGCAGGGAGAGGACCGGGGCTGGCGGCGAGAACTCAGCCTGAAGGGGGCTAATGTGCCACAGCTAGCCGGGAGGGAGTCCGGGAAAACTCTGGAGCTGCCAAAGAGGCAAGAGACTTTTTCTTCCCTCTTGGTTTCCTGGTGCGCGAGGAGAGGGGATTAAGAGCACTGCTTAAAGGAGCTCCACAGACGGGTGCAAGTCACAGCTGAAAGCGCGGAGACCAGTGACGGGCGTGGGATGCTGGGGATGCTGCTGCCGCCGCGAAGAAGCCTGTGTGCGCAGGTCACTGTCCACACTGCCCTTCCGGGAGCCTGTGCAGCCCGCCACTGCTGGGGTCCCGGGATCCAGGGGCGGCTTCCCTGGGAGAACGCACGGCGCGCCTCGGGCTGGTGCAATTTCACGCCGCTGCAGGCTCGCCCCGCACTCCTTGCCCCTCCTTCCCACCCGGCCTGAGTGAGCCAGAGTCCCCGAAGAGGCTGCTCCTTTAACCCTGTCCTGTCTGAGCAAAGAACAGACGCCCTCCGGCGACCTACAAGCAGAGGCGGGGCCAAATCCAAAGCTGAGACACAGGAGCTGTGAGAACAAAGAAGAGAAAGGGAAACCTCTCCCAGCAGCCTCAGAAGCAGCGGATTAAAGCTCCACAATCAACTTGATGTACCCTGCATCTGTGGAATACATGAATAGACAACAAATCATCCCAAATTGAGGAGCCAGGAGTCAGTGCTGTGCCTCTGAGGTGGGAGAGCCAACTTCAGGACACTGGTCCACAAGAGACCTCCCAGCTCCACATAATATCAAACGGCGAAAACCTTCCAGAGATCTCCATCTCAACACCAGCACCCAGCTTCACTCAACAACCAGCAAGCTACAGTGCTGGACACCCTATGCCAAACAACTAGCAAGACAGGAACACAACGCCACCCATTAGCAGAGAGGTGGCCTAAAATCATAAAAAGTCCGCAGACACCCTAAAACACACCACCAGACGTGGACCTGCCCACCAGAAAGACAAGATCCAGCCTCATCCACCAGAACACAGGCACTAGTCCCCTCCACCAGGAAGCCTACACAACCCACTAAACCAACCTTAGCCACTGGGGACAGACACCAAAAACAACGGGAACTACGAACCTGCAGTCTGCAAAAAGGAGACCCCAAACACAGTAACATAAGCAAAATGAGAAGACAGAAAAACACACAGCAGGAGAAGGAGCAAGATAAAAACCCACCAGACCTAACAAATGAAGAGGTAATAGGCAGTCTACCTGAAAAAGAATTCAGAATAATGATGGTAAAGATGATCCAAGATTCTATTTCCAAGATCCAAAATCTTGGAAATAGAATAGACAAAATGCAAGAAACAGTTAACAAGGACCTAGAAGAACTAAAGATGAATCAAGCATCGATTAAAAACACAATAAATGAAATAAAAATACTCTTGATGGGATCAATAGCAGAATAACTGAGGCAGAAGAACGGATAAGTGAGGTGGAAGATAAAATAGTGGAAATAACTGCTGCAGAGCAAAATAAAGACAAAAGAATGAAAAGAACAGAGGACAGTCTCAGAGACCTCTGGGACAACATTAAATGCACCAACATTCGAATTATAGGGGTTCCAGAAGAAGAAGAGAAAAAGAAAGGGACTGAGAAAATATTTGAAGAGATTATAGTTGAAAACTGCCCTAATATGGGAAAGGAAATAGTTAATCAACTCCAGGAGGCACAGAGAGTCCCATACAGAATAAATCCAAGGAGAAATACGCCAAGACACATATTAATCAAACTGTCAAAAATTAAACACAAAGAAATCATATTAAAAGCAGCAAGGCAAAAACAACAAATAACACACAAGGGAATCCCCATCAGGTTAACACCTGATCTCTCAGCAGAAACTCTACAAGCCAGAAGGGAGTGGCAGGACATAATTAAAGTGATGAAGGAGAAAAACCTGCAACCAAGATTACTCTACCCAGCAAGGATCTCATTCAGATTTGATGGAGAAATTAAAACATTTACAGACAAGCAAAAGCTGAGAGAGTTCAGCACCACCAAACCAGCTTTACAACAAATGCTAAAGGAACTTCTCTAGGCAAGAAACACAACAGAAGGAAAAGACCTACAATAACGAACCCAAAACAATTAAGAAAATGGGAATAGGAACATACATATCGATAATTACCTTAAATGTAAATGGACTAAATGCTCCCACCAAAAGACACAGATTGGTTGAATGGATACAAAAACAAGACCCATCTATATGCTGTCTACAAGAGACCCACTTCAGACCTAGAGACACATACAGACTGAAAGTAAGGGGATGGAAAAAGATATTCCATGCAAATGGAAACCAAAAGAAAGCTGGAGTAGCAATTCTCATATCAGACAAAATAGACTCTAAAGTAAAGACTACTAGAAGAGACAAAGAAGGACACTACATAATGATCAAGGGATCGATCCAAGAAGAAGATATAACAATTGTAAATATTTATGCACCAAACATAGGAGCACCTCAATACATAAGGCAATACTAACAGCCATAAAAGGAGAAATCGACAGTAACACAATCATAGTAGGGGACTTTAACACCCCACTTTCACCAATGGACAGATCATCCAAAATGAAAATAAATAAGGAAACACAAGCTTTAAATGATACATTAAACAAGATGGACTTAATTGATATTTATAGAACATTCCATCCAAAAACAACAGAATACACATTTTTCTCAAGTGCTCATGGAACATTCTCCAGGATAGATCATATCTTGGGTCACAAATCAAGGCTTGGTAAATTTAAGAAAATTGAAATTGTATCAAGTATCTTTTCTGACCACAATGCTATGAGACTAGACATCAATTACAGGAAAAGAGCTGTAAAAAATACAAACACATGGAGGCTAAACAATACACTACTTAATAATGAAGTGATCACTGAAGAAATCAAAGAGGAAATTAAAAAATACCTAGAAACAAATGACAATGGAGACACGACGACCCAAAACCTATGGGATGCAGCAAAAGCAGTTCTAAGAGGGAAGTTTATAGCAATACAATCCCACCTTAAGAAACAGGAAACATCTCGAATAAACAACCTAACCTTGCACCTGAAGCAATTAGAGAAAGAAGAACAAAAACATCCCAAAGTTAGCAGAAGGAAAGAAATCATAAAAATCAGATCAGAAATAAATGAAAAAGAAATGAAGGAAACGATAGCAAAGATCAATAAAACTAAAAGCTGGTTCTTTGAGAAGATAAACAAAATTGATAAACCATTAGCCAGACTCATCAAGAAAAAAAGGGAGAAGACTCAAATCAATAGAATTAGAAATGAAAAAGGAGAAGTAACAACTGACACTGCAGAAATACAAAAGATCATGAGAGATTACTACAAGCAACTCTATGCCAATAAAATGGACAACCTGGAAGAAATGGACAAATTCTTAGAAATGCATAACCTGCCAAGACTGAATCAGGAAGAAATAGAAAATATGAACAGACCAATCACAAGAACTGAAATTGAAACTGTGATAAAAAATCTTCCAACAAACAAAAGCCCAGGACCAGATGGCTTCACAGGCGAATTCTATCAAGCATTTAGAGAAGAGCTAACACCTATTCTTCTCAAACTCTTCCAAAATATAGCAGAGGGAGGAACACTCCCAAACTCATTCTACGAGGCCACCATCACCTTGATACCAAAACCAGGCAAGGATGTCACAAAGAAAGAAAACTACAGGCCAATATCACTGATGAACATAGATGCAAAAATCCTCAACAAAATACTAGCAAACAGAATCCAACAGCACATTAAAAGGATCATACACCATGATCAAGTGGGGTTTATTCCAGGAATGCAAGGATTCTTCAATATACGCAAATCAATCAACGTGATACACCATATTAACAAATTGAAGGAGAAAAACCATATGATATATCTCAATAGATGCAAAGAAAGCTTTCAACAAAATTCAACACCCATTTATGATAAAAACCCTGCAGAAAGTAGGCATAGAGGGAACTTTCCTCAACATAATAAAGGCCATATATGACAAACCCACAGCCAGCATCATCCTCAATGGTGAAAAACTGAAACCATTTCCACTAAGATCAGGAACAAGACAAGGTTGCCCACTCTCACCACTCTTATTCAACATAGTTTTGGAAGTTTTAGCCACAGCAATCAGAGAAGAAAAGGAAATAAAAGGAATCCAAATGGGAAAAGAAGAAGTAAAGCTGTCACTGTCTGCAGATGACATGATACTATACATAGAGAATCCTAAAGATGCTACCAGAAAACTACTAGAGCTAATCAATGAACTTGGTAAAGTTGCAGCATACAAAATTAATGCACAGAAATCTCTGGCATTCCTATATACTAATGATGAGAAATCTGAAAGAGAAATCAAGGAAACACTCCCATTTACCATTGCAACAAAAAGAATAAAATATCTAGGAATAAACCTACCTAAGGAGACAAAAGACCTGTATGCAGAAAATTATAAGACACTGATGAAAGAAATTAAAGATGATACAAATAGATGGAGAGATGTACCATGTTCTTGGATTGGAAGAATCAACATTGTGAAAATGACTCTACTACCCAAAGCAATCTACAGATTCAATGCAATCCCTATCAAACTACCACTGGCATTTTTCACAGAACTAGAACAAAAAATTTCACAATTTGTATGGAAACACAAAAGACCCCGAATAGCCAAAGCAATCTTGAGAACGAAAATGGAGCTGGAGGAATCAGGCTCTCTGACTTCAGACTATACTACAAAGCTACAGTAATCAAGACAGTATGGTACTGGCACAAAAACAGAAAGATAGATCAATGGACCAGGATAGAAAGCCCAGAGATAAACCCACGGACATATGGTCACCTTATCTTTGATAAAGGAGGCAGGAATGTACAGTGGAGAAAGGACAGTCTCTTCAATAAGTGGTGCTGGGAAAACTGGATAGGGACATGTAAAAGTATGAGATTAGATCACTCCCTAACACCATACACAAAAATAAGCTCAAAATGGATTAAAGACCTAAATGTAAGGCCAGACACTATCAAACTCTTAGAGGAAAACATAGGCAGAACACTCTATGACATAAATCACAGCAAGATCCTTTTGGACCCACCTCCTAGAGAAATGGAAATAAAGACAAAAATAAACACATGGGACCTAATGAAACTTCAAAGCTTTTGCACAGCAAAGGAAACCATAAACAAGACCAAAAGACAACCCTCAGAATGGGAGAAAATATTTGCAAATGAAGCAACTGACAAAGGATTAATCTCCAAAATTTATAAGCAGCTCATGCAGCTCAATAACAAAAAAACAAACAACCCAATCCAAACATGGGCAGAAGACCTAAATAGACATTTCTCCACAGAAGATATACAGACTGCCAACAAACACATGAAAGGATGCTCAACATCTTTACTCATTAAAGAAATGCAAATCAAAACTACAATGAGATATCATCTCACACCAGTCAGAATGGCCATCATCAAAAAATCTAGAAACAATAAATGCTGGAGAGGGTGTGGAAAAAAGGGAACACTCTTGCACTGCTGGTGGGAATGTAAATTGATACAGCCACTATGGAGAACAGTATGGAGGTTCCTTAAAAAACTAAAAATAGAACTACCATACTACCCAGCAATCCCACTACTGGGCATATACCCTGAGAAAACCATAATTCAAAAAGAGACATGTACCAAAATGTTCATAGCAGCCCTATTTACAATAGCCCAGAGATGGAAACAACCTAAGTGTCCATCATCGGATGAATGCGTAAAGAAGATGTGGCACATATATACAATGGAATATTACTCAGCCATAAAAAGAAATGAAATTGAGCTATTTGTAATGAGGTGGATGGACCTAGAGTCTGTCATACAGAGTGAAGTAAGTCAGAAAGAGAAAGACAAATACTGTATGCTGACACATATATATGGAATTTAAGAAAAAAAAATGTTATGAAGAACATAGGGGTAAGACAGGAATAAAGACACAGACCTACTAGAGAATGGACTTGAGGATATGAAGAGGGGGAAGGGTAAGCTGTGACAAAGTGAAAGAGTGGCATGGACATATATACACTACCAAACGTAAGGTAGATAGCTAGTGGGAAGCAGCCGCATAGCACAGGGAGATCAGCTCGGTGCTTCGTGACCGCCTGGAGGGGTGGGATAGGGAGGGTGGGAGGGAGGCGCAAAAGGGAGGGGATATGGGAACATATGTATATGTATAACTGATTAACTTTGTTATAAAGCAAAAAAATAAAAATTAAAAAATTAAAAAATAAATAAAATAAATAAATAAATAAATAAATAAATAAATAAAATAAAGTCTGTTAGTTTAAAATTTTTCGTTAAAAAATAAATTAAATGTACACTTTAAAGACCTTTAGTCTATTGGCCGAGTGGGGCAACCATCATCACAATGATTTTAGAACATTTATCATCACCCCCAAAAGAAACATCACTCCTATTAGCAGTCACTCCCCGCTGCTGGCAACCACTAATGTACTTTCTGTCTCTATGGATTTGCCTATTCTGGATATTTTGTTAAATGGAATCATGCACTGTGTGGTCTTTTGTGACTGGCTTATTTCACTCAGCATTCTGTTTTCAAGGGTCAACCATATTGTAGCGTGTATCAGTACCTCGTTCCTTTCTATAGCCAAATAATATTGATTACATGCATATACCATATTTGATTCATCCATTCATTGGTTCACGGACAGTTGGATTGTTCCCACCTTTGGTTATTATGCATCAGGCTGCTCTGAACGTTTGTATCCAAGTGTTTGTGTGGACATATGTTTTCATTTCTCTTGGGTTCACATATAAATTTTGACTTGATATAGACTGGACTTGCTTTTGAATGACCTGGGTAGATACTCTTGAGTAGGTGAGTGGGTGGGTGCCTGAGAAGCGTGAGTAGAGGGAATCAAAGAAGAACATTAAAGAGTAAGTGGATGGGACTTAGTTCACTGATTTCCCAATTTCCAAATCCTCTAAAATAATACCTCCTAATATCATAGCATCTTAGAATCATAACATTATGTGGGAAACGGAGAGTCAGTAAAGTTAAATAACTTGCTCAACGACTGTTAAAGACCAAGCAGGACCCAGGGCCTATGGTTTACAGTTCTTCGGACATTGCCTTTTGTGCCACCTGCATCATGTCAGCATACTCCATGATCCAGGAGGTGCCTAATTCAAAAAATTTACCAAGGACCCTATTGAAAAAAAAGTTTAGAATTGACTAGGATTGTCTTCATTTTATTGAGAAGAGACATTCAATCTCTCTGTTAATCAAAGATAACGCTTATAGAGGGCTTACCATGTACCAACTTAAGTGCTATGCCTGAGCTACCATATTATATTTTGAAAAGAGCCCCATTTTACAAATGAGGGAACTAAAGCGTAAAGATAAGAATTTAAACAATGTGATACATGATGAATAAGAAAGTTGAAGCCAGAAGCATCTCACTCTACAAGACCCGGTTCTTAAGTGCACTGCTGTGCATCTCTCTCTACAACACTTGGTTCTTAAGTGCACTGCTGTGCTGATAGAAATCAGGAAAACACACTCTGCCTCCTTTCCGAGTCCTCCCACTCCCAGCTGCTGTTTCATAGGTTATGAGTCTTAAACAACCTACAAACGGAACATTTGTAAATTGGGAACGTCTTGTCCATAAATTTATAACTGCACTTAAGCAAAAATATGAAATCATGGCATTTCTAAATAAAATCACATATATGCTTCTCCAAAATTATCAACAGACGTGAAATGTTCTTCATCTAAAGCCAGACAGGCAAATGCTTTTTGAACTCAAGTGCAAACTTTAGTTAAATGTTAGCGACTTCTGGAATACTGTGTTCAGTATTCCACAGATTATTGTGAAGCCTTGACCAGATTCGGAAGAAGATTGCAGTGATCTGTTTACGAACTTCTACTGGTGTGGGAATGGGGCACGAAAGACATGTTTTTGCCTTTCCTGAGTGTTTAAAAACTTCTCACATCAAATTACAGACAGTAGAATGTGTTTGTATGTGTTCCTTCTAAATGTTAGTTTTCCATAGGTATGCCAACTTGTTTGTTTTTTCACTTTAAAAAATAAGAGTGTATTCGTGTTTTATTTAGGGTATGTTGTAGTTAAATAAAGAACAAGAAAATCAAGGGTAAATAAATATTATTGTAAGGGTAAATGTTATATTAAATTAAAATGCCTTCATAGAATAGTTGGATAACTTCTATGATGATAAGAGAAACAACATCACTTTAGAGGAACATCTCTTTGGGCAAGTTGGGTAGCCAAAGAGAGTCTATGAACTAGTATAGTGACCATATTTTCTAAACCTAAATCAGAACAAACAATTCCATACTGTTGTTTTAAATGAATGACTACATTCAATGGTATAAAGATATTTTGCAAAGACATTAAAATTAAATAACATTTAAGGATGTGTTCAATAAATCACATTTATATTAAAAGTGATATTTAAAAGATACACAAATACGTTATATTTGGGAATGGTCTTGGAAAGTGCAGGACTGTTGATTTAAATAGCAGGGAAAAAAATTCTGGAGCTGCTGCTCTCTGATTGCTTCAAAGAAAAGTCCTTCCACTTTGCCAGACACATCACCTCCCTGAAATTCATTCACCTCCTTTAGTTTCTGCCTGAAATCCATAAGTTGGAGATCAACTGTTCTGGTCAGCTAGAAACATACATTTCTCTCCAGAATGAGCTAATCTTCTTAACAGCAAACTCAGGTTCTGAGAGTTCAGTTTCTAGAGATATAAGGATGCCACTTCCTATATTAGTTGTAATTTCAGGGTCATTCACATCAAAGTTCGAGGTTCTCACCCTTTCATACTCCTGAAATCTCCCCCTTCTAATCATTTGCTCACTCTCTAGGGGTGGCTTTCTTTTAGCTTTGGTTTTCATTTTCATTTTCGTTTTTCCTGGTGACCAGGCAATCTGTTACTTTCATGAATGGTCTAGGAATTCTTCAGTAGAGTATGAATTCCTCCAAATCCCAGCTCTATTGTCCATGCTCGTGACCTTTAGCCCCAGTTGAAGACTTTTTCCGTAGTCATCTGCGTTTAGCTTCAGGACACTGTGCCAAACGCAACAGGACAAAGTCTTTTAACTTTGGCATCACTTGTCAGACCTACCCTGAATGACCATTTTTCTCTTTTTCCCACAATAAATATAAAAAGTGGGTGCCAGTACATTAACTAAGGTGAACCTCAAGGTAAACCAACTACCCTATTTAATGTCCACGAATAATGTTTCATTTTATCATGTTTGCTTGCCTCTTCCTACCCTGTTAGATGTTTGTGCTTAAAAGTTAAATCAAGCTTCTCCACTCCTGGATTTTTTTCCTCCTATTCTTTGATCCTACATTGAAATCATAATGCTGGATTTGTGACGTCATTCTCAATCATTTCCAGATGGTTTCTCAGGCTGATCAGAAACAATATGAGGCCAATATATGTGAGTAAAAAAGTAGACCTTCAAACAGGGAGATGGGTCAGAAAAAATAAAGAGTATAATAATAATGTTGAGACTGCAAAACAACTATAGGTAAATTGCCTTTTATCTGTATCTTAAAGTCTTTGATCAATTGTGCCAATGTATGAAAATTTGAACTCTAAAGAAGCTGGGCAGCTTTTTAAACCCAAACATCAAAAGCTTTGCTTTCGTTAGAAAATTTTACATCCATGATGCTCTGAATGGATTTGAAATTCTCTAAAATGAGCTCTAATAATAACCTTTACTAGCAGAAAGGAAAAGAACAGTAGGTTATGTGGCTTCATGCTACCATTTTCTCTGGTACATTAGTTTTCCAAAGATGGCATTTTGGCTTGTACCAAATAAAAGGACAAAGGTTACCAAATGCAAGCCTGGGGAAGCCAGAAGAGAGAACAGCTATAACAATGGAGGGGGAAATCCAAGCTGTCAGCTCTGAATGGATAGAAATAGCATGTGTGAAATTGACAAGCAGCAACAGCATGGCGCCTTATGAAGGGCCGGGAAATGAATTCTACCAGCATTCCTATTTACTGTATTAGAGCTGCAGTTCTGTGCTGGTTTATTTAAGATTCATAAAGAGAAATGTCTGGATCTTTGATAACATTGGTAATATTTGGTTGTTGTTTAGAAAGGAATTTAAACAAATAAATATCAGGGTGAGAATGGTAGAAAAATGATACAGAAGAAAAAATAAAGAACAAAAATCACCCATCATCCAACCTCTCAAGAGGCATTGTTTTTGTTTTTTTATCTTTAAAGTCCAGTGTTTATTTTTGTCTTACTGCAGCTCCATGGGGTTTTTTTTTCTTTTATAACATCTTTATTGGAGTATAATTGCTTTACAATGATGTGTTAGTATCTGCTTATAACAAAGTGAATCAGCTATACGTATACATGTATCCCCATACCCCCTCCCTCTTGCGTCTCCCTCCAACCCTCCCTACCCCACCCCTCTGGGTGGACACAAAGCATGGAGCTGATCTCCCTGTGTTATGTGGCTGCTTCCCACTAGCTATCTGTTTTACATTTGGCAGTGTGTTTATGTCAGTGCTGCTCTCTCACTTCGCCCCAGCTTACCCTTACCCCTCCCCGTGTCCTCAAGTCCATTCTCTGCATCTGCATCTTTATTCCTGTCCTGCCCTAGGTTCTTCAGAAACTTTTTTTTTTAAGATTCCATATATCTGTGTTAGCATACGGTATTTGTTTTTCTCTTTCTGACTTACTTTCACTCTGTATGACAGTCTCTAGGTCCATCCACCTCACTACAAATAACTCAATTTCATTTCTTTTTGTGGCCGAGTAATATTCCATTGTATATATGCACCACATCTTCTTTATCCATTCATCTGTCGATGGACACCTAGGTTGCTTCCATGTCCTGGCTATTGTAACTAGAGCTGCAATGAACATTGTGGTACATGACGCTTTTTTAATTATGGTTTTCTCAGGGTATATGCCCGTAGTGGGATTGCTGGGTCATATGGTAGTTCCATTTTTAGTTTTTTAAGGAACCTCCATAATGTCCTCTGTAGTGGCTGTATCAATTTACATTCCCACCAACAATGCAAAGGGTTCCCTCTTCTCCACACCCTCTCCAGCATTTGTTGTTTGTAGATTTTCTGATGATGCCCATTCTAACAAGTGTGAGGTGATACCTCATTGTAGTTTTGATTTGCACTTCTCTACTGATTAGTGATATGGAGCATCCTTTCATGTGTTTGTTGGCAATCTGTATATCTTCTTTGGAGAAATGGCTATTTAAGTCTTCTCCCCATTTTTGGATTGGGTTGTTTGCTTTTTTGATATTGAGCTGCATGAGCTGCTTGTATATTTTGGAGATTAACCCTTTGTCAGTTGCTTCATTTGCAAATATTTTCTCCCATTTTTAGGGTTGTCTTTTCGTCTTGTTTATGGTTTCCTTTGCTGTGCAAAAGCTTTTAAGTTTCATTAGGTCCCATTTGCTTATTTTTGCTTTTATTACCATTTCTCTAGGAGGTGGGTCAAAAAGGATCTTGCTGTGATTTATGTCATAGAGTGTTCTGCCTATGTTTTCCTCTAAGAGTTTTACAGTGTCTGGCCTTACATTTAGGTCTTTAATCCATTTTCAGTTTATTTTTGTGTATGGTGTTAGGGAGTGTTCTAATTTCATTTTTTAACATGTAGCTGTCCAGTTTTCCCAGCACCACTTATTGAACAGGCTGTCTTTTCTCCATTGTATATTCTTGCCTCCTTTATCAAAGATAAGGTGACCATATGTGCCTGGGTTTATATCTGGGCTTTCTATCCTGTTCCATTAATCTATATTTCTGTTTTTGTGCCAGTACCATACTGTCTTGATTATTGTAGCTTTGTAGTATAGTCTGAAATCAGGGAGCCTGATTCCTCCAACTCTGTTTTTCTTTATCAAGATTGCTTTGTCTATTCGGGGTCTTTTGTGTTTCCATATAAAGTGTGAATTTTTTTGTTCTAGTTCTGTGAAAAACACTATTGGTAGTTTGATAGGGATTGCATTGAATCTGTAGATTGCTTTGGGTAGTATAGTCATTTTCACAATGTTGATTCTTCCAATCCAAGAACATGGTATATCTCTCCATCTGTTTGTATCATCTTTAATTTCTTTCATCGGTGTCTTATAGTTTTCTGCATAGAGGTCGTTTGTCTCCTTAGGTAGGTTAATTCCTTGGCATTTTATTCTTTTTGTTGAAGTGGTAAATGGGAGTGTTTCCTTAATTTCTCTTTCAGATTTCTCATCATTAGTGTATAGGAATGCCAGAGATTTCTGTGCATTAATTTTGTATCCTGCTACTTTACCAAATTCATTGATTAGCTCTAGTAGTTTTCTGGTAGCATCTTTAGGATTCTCTATGTATAGTATCATGTCATCTGCAGACAGTGACAGTTTTACATCTTCTTTTCTGATTTGGATTCCTTTTATTTCTGTTTTCTTCTCTGATTGCTGTGGCTAAAACTTCCAAAACTATGTTGAATAATAGTGGTGAGAGTGGGCAACCTTGTCTTGTTCCTGATCTTAGTGGAAATGGTTTCAGTTTTTCACCACTGAGAACGATGTTGGCTGTGGGTTCGTCATATATGGCCTTTATTTTGTTGAGGTAAGTTCCCTGCATGCCTACTTTCTGGAGAGTTGTTATCATAAACGGGTGTTGAATTTTGTTGAGAGCTTTCTCTGCATCTATTGAGATGATCATATGGTTTTTCTCCTTCAATTTGTTAATATGGTGTATCACGTTGATTGATTTGCGTATATTGAAGAATCCTTGCATTCCTGGAATAAACCCCACTTGATCATGGTGTATGATCCTTTTAATGTGCTGTTGGATTCTGTTTGCTAGTATTTTGTTGAGGATTTTTGCATCTATGTTCATCAGTGATATTGGCCTGTAGTTTTCTTTCTTTGTGACATCCTTGCCTGGTTTTGGTATCAAGGTGATGGTGGCCTCGTAGAATGAGTTTCGGAGTGTTCCTCCCTCTACTGTATTTTGGAAGAGTTTGAAAAGGATAGGTGTTAGCTCAGTGTTAGCTCTTCTCTAAATGTTTGTTAGAATTTGCCTGTGAATCCATCTGGTCCTGGGCTTTTGCTTGTTGGAAGATTTTTAATCACAGTCTCAATTTCAGTGCTTGTAATTGGTTTGTTTATATTTTCTATTTCTTCCTGGTTCAGTCTCAGAAGGTTGTGCTTTTCTAAGAATTTGTCCATTTCTTCCAGGTTGTCCATTTTATTGGCATAGAGTTGCTTGTAGTAGTCTCTTATGTTGCTTTGTATTTCTGTGGTGTCCATTGTAATTCTCCTTTTTCATTTCTAATTCTGTTGATTTGAGTCTTCTCCCTTTTTTTCTTGATGAGTCTGGCTAATGGTTTATCAATTTTGTTTATCTTCTCAAAGAAACAGCTTTTAGTTTTATTGATCTTTGCTATTGTTTCCTTCATTCTTTTTCATTTATTTCTGATCTGATCTTTACGATTTCTTTCCTTCTGCTAACTTTGGGGTTTTTTTGTTCTTCTTTCTCTGATTGCTTTAGGTGTAATGTTAGGTTGTTTATTTGAGATTTTTCTTGTTTTCAAGAGTCATTGTTAACAACCGGGTATGTTTGCATCCTCTTACACACATTGTTTTACAAAGTTGAAGCCAACTTGTATATATAATTTTGATTTCTGCCTTTTTAGTTAGGATTATATCCTAAGTATTTTTCTATGTTATGAAAATGTCTTCATAACCACTGTTGTTAATGATTATAGAACATTCTGTTGTACGAATACACAGTCCTTAATTTACTTAACTTGATTAATTCAACAACTCTTTCTCCATTCCTTTCTCCTATTCCAATATATTTTCCACTGGACAACTAAGAGTAAGCATTTAAAAAGTCAAAGTTGATCTTGTTATTCTCCTTTTTAAAATCATTCAACAACTTATCATTGCTCATAGAAAAGATCACTATCCTTAGCAGGCTCTTGGGGGTACGTTCTTGCTTCTACATCACTCTCACCTGGGGACTTCAAAATGTAGAATCTCTACCTCTTCCCAGAACTACTGAATCAGAATCTTCATTTTTACAAGATCTTGAGTGATTCCTATGCATATTAGGATTGGGAAGGGTTGGTCTTCATGATCTGGCTCTCCTGTCACTGCACTAGCCTCAGTGGGACCAGCCTCCCCAGGGCTCCCAATGATCCAGCAGCAGAGATGTACCCTCAGTGCCTAACTCACCATGCCCTTTCCCCCATAGAGCCTTTGCAGGTGATACAGACTGAAGGTTTGTGTGCCCCAAGATTCATATGTTAAAGCCCTAAACCTCCCACCTCTGTGTGATGATATCTGGAGATGGGGCCTTTGGGAGATAAGTAGGTGTAGATGAAGTCTTGAGGTTGGAACCCTCATGACGGGATTAGCGCTTTTATAAGAAGAGATAACAGAGAGCGTTCTTTCTCTCTCTCTCTCTCTCTCTCTCTCTCTCTCTCTCTCTGTCTCCCTCCCTCTCTCAGAAAACACAAAGAGAAGAAGGCCTTCTGGAAGCTAGGAAGAGAGCTCTCACCAGCAGTTGACCATGCTGGCACTCTGATCTCAAACTTCCAGCCCTCCAATACTACGAGAAAATATATTTCTGTTGTTTAAGCCACCCAGTCTATGGTATCAGTCTGTGGCAGCCTGAGCAGACTAAGACAACAGGTATACACTGTGCCCTCTGCCCAGAAACATCTTCTCATGACTCTTTACCAAAATAACTCCTTTCAGAGCCCAGTTAAAAGGCGAGGGGGCAAGGGGCAGGTCTAATATCCTGAATATATAAAGAACTCTTATAAATCAACAACAAAAAAATAAAACAAATCAATTTAAAAATAAGAAAAGGACATGAACAGACATGTCTCCAAAGAAGATATACAGTTGTCCAACAAATATATGGAAAGATGCTCAGTGTCATTAGTTATCGAGAAAATGCAAATCAAAACAACAATGACACACCACTTCACACCCACTAGTGTGGCTAGGATGAATAGATAGATAGATAGATGTCAATATATAAATAGATAGATAGATAGATACCAAGCATTGGTGAGAATGTAAAGAAATTGGAATGCTCATACATTGCTGGCAAGAATATAAAATGGTGCAGCCACAGCAGAAAACCAGTTTGGTGGTTCTTCAATAAATTAAACATTGAATTGCCATACAACCCACTCCCCAATTCCACTCCTGAGAGAAATAAAGACTTATGTCCACACAAAAACCAGTACACAAAAATTCAGGGCAGCATGATGCATAATAACCAGAAGGTGGAAACAATACAAAGGTCCACCAATATATGAATAGATAAATGTGGTATATCCATACAATGCAATATTAATTGGCCATTAAAAGGAATATAGTACTGATACAGACTACAAATGGATGAATCTTGAGAACATTATGTTAAGTAAAATAAGCCAAATGTGAAAGACTGCTTACTTTATGATTCCATTTATGTGAAATATCCAGGGTAAGCAAATCCTTAGAGATAAGAAAGCAGGTTAGTGATTGCTAGGGGCTGTGGAGAGGGGGCCATGGAGAGTGACTGCTTCATGGGATTTTGCTTCATGGGTGTGGGGTTACCATTTGGGGTGATAAAAATATTCCAGACCTAGATGGTGATGATGGTTACAGAACATTATGTAGTTAATGCCACTGAATTGTACAATTTAAGATGGTTAAAATGAATTTTGTTATGAATAGTATACCAAAATAAACTTTTAAAGAAGAAAATAGGGAGAAGCAGAAGGAAAAGAAAAGAAACAATCTGGGAGATAAAGAAAAACAAAGAGTTCAAGAAAAAGAGACCCAGATAAAAGAGGATTCCTTTTAAAAGGTTGCTTATTTACTGCGAAACCCAACCATCCTCTTTTTTTTGATGATATTTAATATTTGATACTATTGGTAATCGGGTCTTCTTAAAATTTTCCTGGATTCTCCCATGTCAAACAGAAGTGCTTCTTCCAAACTTAGTCCCTGGGCACAGATCTGCTGTTTATATCCTTTCTCCCTCCCAAGCTTCAACTTTCCAGATGCGATGATCCAGCTGGTATTTTTAGTCCTCACTTCTCTCCTGAGCTCAGGGACGGGTATTTCCAGCTCTCAAACCATCATCTCATACTTCACATATTCATAATTCCACCCTGAATACATCCCCCATCTCCTGCTTTTCTCCTATACCATTTAGTACACTTTTCTCCTGTACCCAATCCTCTGCATTTATAGAATCCAAAACCAAAGAGAAGTGAGTGAGTCACGACTCTGAAAGGTTACAGTCTTCTCTCACTCAGAATTTTCCTTCGTCCGGGATCTCCCATTAGTCAGGAAGTTGTGTTGACCTTTCCTTCAAATGGTCTTTGTATCCACCTGCACCCTTCCATCCCCACTGCCAACCCCCAGATTCAGCTTTTCAGTACGTCTCGCCTCAGTCCTGTGGTGACCTCCCAGCAGGTCTCTGCAAACCCATCCTGCACAGCAGCTTAGGGAGCATGCCTGAATCCACAGAAAGTTTGCACAGAAAGGTTTTGGGAGATCATCAAATCTGTTGCACTAAACAGGGAGAATGTGTGAGCTAATATGAACCTCCAGGTCTTGTCTAGGTCCACGAAGAAAGCAATATAGGATGAACTTTAAGATAATCGTGTCCCCCCACCCCCCGCCAGACTGTCAGCAGGGCCAGTCTTGTGCATGAAGGGACTAAACAGGGGTAGATGCTCTTACACTCTCTCCACAGGGAGCACAACACTGTGTGGGGTTTGAAGAAATGCACAACCCAGGTGCTGTCCTTCCTCCTCAGACCCGCTAGGTCTGCAACATCAGAACAGAGGAAATATGGGATTTGGCCAAAAGTGAAGGGTCCCAGGATTAATTTTTTTTAATATATTTTTATTTATTTATTTTTGGCTGCGTTGGGTCTTCGTTGCTGCGCGTGGGCTTTCTCTAGTTGCGGCGAGCGGGGGCTACACTTCCTTGCAGTGCACTGGCTTCTCATTGCGGTGGCTTCTCTTGTTACGGAGCACGGGCTCTAGGCACACGGGCTTCAGTAGTTGTGGCACGCGGGCTCAGTAGTTGTGGCGCACGGGCTTAGTTGCTCCGCGGCATGTGGGATCTTCCCGGACTAGGGCTCGAACCCGTGTCCCCTGCATTAGCAGGTGGATTCTTAAACACTGCATCACCAGGGAAGTCCCGGGTCCCAGGATTATTTTGAGGGAACTTGGGAGCCACATTTTGATGGTATGTGGCTGCCTAGAGCAGGGTCCTGGAGGGCCACAGGGGTAACAGAAGATTTTAAGGTGGACCTTGGAGCCTTCCAACATCCCCATTTCACGGATGGGAGAACCGAATCCTAAGAGTGCACAGCAACCCATCCATGATGCTCAAACAATGGGGAGCAGAGTGAACATGGAACTAAGATGATCTGCCTCCCAAATCAGCACCCACTTTCTTTCCTTTATACCTGACATCAACCTCCCCTAAACAGGGTAGTACACCTAATACGGTAACATTTGAAAACTATCAAAGCAGCAACATTATTCACAGTTTTCTGCCTTCCACAAACTCCACTCCTGCCCATCCCAAGGGTGAGACAGCTGGGGGCTGCCACACTTTTAACCTTATGATCCTCAGAGGGTGGGTACCATGGGCATCAACTGCCAACCGCACCGAAATGCCCGGACATGTAAGATCCATCCTGAGCTCACTGTCTTAGAAAAGGAGACCACGATGTCTGGAGATCATTACATTAGTGCCTCCTTAAGTACGATCACAGAGGTACAAATGAAGCGGGAAAGCAGGAAAAAGAAAGGCATGATTGTCTCTGTCTGTGAGGATAGAAAATATTTGCAGAAGTGACACCTGAGCAGGACTTTCCAGGATAAATAGAAGTTGTGCAGATAGATGACAGGAAAGTGTCTATGATCTGGATACACACCAGCATTTTGGCTTTGGACCTCACTCCCAGCTGTTGGAGGTGGGCTCACTGGAGAAGAGTGTTTGTTCCTCTCATCACAAGATCCTGTCCAGGAACACTGCTTCAGTCTGTACAAAAATGTCCGACCCTCTTAGTCCTGATCTGCTATTTCTAGGTGAGTGTTTCAAATCAGGGAAGGGAGAAGAAAGACTCTGGCTTGGCAACTATCACATATTAATTAGGCAAATGTACACACCTCTTCCAGATTCTGCAATGGTTTTCTGTTCTCCCGGCCTGACACTTTTTTCTATCCATCGTCATGAACTCCTAAATCCAATCCAAGCCTCTGCACTATGACTGCATTCCCTCTGCCTAGCTCAGACCTCTCTGTTGCCGTGATGCCTGACCTCTTGCCAATCCCCTTGAATTCTGAACCTTCTCCAATTATTGGTACTTCAAACTCTGATCTCTCTCTCTCCCCTTCCCTTTCCCTTCCTGTTTCTGCATCATGACCCCACTCGCTAAGCCCTCCTCCCCATCTTGACTCTTCCCATACGTCCTTTTCCTTGACTGCACGTGGCCTTGGTCTGCACTGAGCATCCACAAAGAGACCCCAAGTCAGACTTTTGATGGTATCTCCAAATTTGATTACATTTATAGACCCAGAAGTACTCTAAAAGGATTGAAGAAAGATGTTTGTCATTCAACTTAAATGCGTGTCCTATTTCCAGCCCGTGCTCTCCGTTGTGTACTAGGAATTACTATATTTGATATATCTTATAATCACAGTATGAAGGGCACAATTATATTGCATTATGTATTTGTGGGTTACAAGCATAAAGTTTCAAATGTAAATGTATACCACACTTAATATATACCACAAGGCTGTATTAAGTTATAGCAGAATCACTTTTTTAAAAAATATGCTAGAAACTTCCCTCCAGCCTTATATTCTCCTAGACAACATTATGTCTAGCAAGGGTCTGCAGAATTTGGTCCCTCAAAGCCACTGCAGAGGTGACGGTGAAAGAAGGGAGGTGAGAGGGTACATTAATTTCCAAAGGTATATAGGAATTTGGGGGCTGCCTGGATGCTTACAAAATAAGTTTATTGCTAACACCAGCTTTAGATTAATTTTCATTTCTAAACTTCCTATAAATAATACAGAAAACACAGTGTCCAACTCACTTTGGATTCCTGGTGTCTGGAAACCTAAGAAAACATTTTTCCTGACGACTCGATACTATAAATGTGATTATCTTTGAGGCAAGAAGCAGAAGCCTAATTGATCTGCAGTTCGGCTAAATCATGCAGTAGGGAGGGATCTCACTGCCTAGCTTAGTGAAAGGTCAATGCTAGGCACAAATTTCATTTGATGTCTTCCCACCCCTCTTTCTGTCTTCTCTGCCATCCTTCCCACATCACCCTCCCATGCAAAGTCCAATATCCTCATCATGAGTTGGCAAATTTCTTTTCTGAAGAATTAAGGGCAGATGGTTTTTGTTTTTAAAACTACACCTATTAAACCAGATAAATCTCCATCAGAGGAATTTCAGATGTGAGAGAGATCAACAGGGTTAAGAGTTTTCTGTGAGGATCAGTTTCCCTAAACTTCCACTTTGTAGCTCTCAGGATACGTATAATTCCAAGGTTTTTGCAGCGATTCTCGTGGCTATGTGAGTTGGGAGACTTTCAGGGTTAGAAGAAGCATCGGCTCCATTTTAGACCCCCAATGTTCCTATGTTAAAGATTGTGTAAGCAATCCTCTTCCCATCTCCCAGAAGACTGGGCTTCTGTGTTGAGTGTGGTATTGTACTGAGTTCATTTTAATGAGGCTCAAAACAGCCGAGATAGAGCCCTGATGAGTTTCCGTCCTTCCTTCCTTCCTTCCTTCCTTCCTCCCTTTCTTTCTTTTCTTTCTTTCTTCCTCTCTCTCTTTCTTTCTCCCTTCCTTCCTTCCTTCCTCTCTTTCTTTCCTTTCTTTCTTTTTTCCTTCCCTCCCTCCCTCCCTCCCCCCTCTTTTTCTTTCTTTCTTCCTTCCTTCCTTCCTTTCTTTCCTTTCTTTCTTTCTCTTTCTTTCTCTCTCTCTCTCCCTTCCTCCCTTCCTCCCTTCCTCTCTTTCTCTTTTTCTCTCTTTCTCTCTTTCTCTCTTTCTTTCCCTTGCAACCATTGCAACCATGAGGAAAGTAGCCTTACAATTTGGACTTGGTGTCTAATACTCTTGATCACAGAACACCATGAATATCAGAGAACAATAGCATTTAAGGCAATAATAAAACACTTTAAATTGTCCCTTTTAAAGGCTTCACTTTCCAGGGTAACAAATACAAATGCTTGATTGCCACTTCTGTTCTGAAAGATGATCAGAAGACAGGGCTTTGGAACCCTTCCCTCTGTTGCTCTCCATAGGTGTGACATATGGAATGTTCTGCCAGTTGATGCCCTATAGGGGCATTTCTCTAAAAACAAATTTCCTTTGAATTCAGGTCTTCCCATTTATTTAACTTTCAATCACCTCCTCAAAAAAGTGCCTTGAATTTATTCAAGTGACTCTTTCCAGAAAATGTCTTATTAATGACTTTATCATCAAAGGTTAAAAAGTACCTTCCTAAACCTATTGACATGCTTTGAAAATCAAGGCCCTGATATATTTTCTCTAGGAAAAACTTATTTCTTTATTTAGTCAATAAAGGAGCCTGAGATACATGAAGTATTTTACTCAGGAGATCTTTATAACCAATAAGAAAGTTTAATCAATTTCCTAGGCAACTTAGCCAGCAAGGTAATAAAAGTAGAAGATACCATATGATATCAAATTTTCTTTTTTAACATACTTTGACAAACCATTTAAAAAATATTTCTGGGGGTTTAAAAGCCATAGTCTTTTTTAAAAAATGCTAGAACCCTTTACGTTTACCCCTTGGCTACTTCAAAATCTAATTTCTAATCCCATAATTGAGCTCACAGTGGTTTAAACTGTTATCAAACATCTTTAGGGGATTAGGACTCACTTCTGGTCCAAATGAAGCATCAGAAAAGCATGCATGGGGTTGTCCTGAGAAAGTAATGCCTGTCAATTAAAATTCCCCTGGGATTAATTAAAAGAATTGGAAATGATGGATTAAGAATGGTATTTAATGACTGCCCTGGGGCAGTCATATTTTTTTAAAACATCAAATGCATGTGGCTATTAAGCCCTGCAAAAGTTGTAGAGGCTTACAAAAATGAAAGACGACCAAGGACCTGATATAGAGAATGCAGGTGTAAATAGGTGCATGTACCTGCCTCACTGCTACTTAATATCACCTCAAACAGCACCTTCTGCATCCTAAGTGCTCCGGTGTCCTTGCATTGGCTAGGTGCGGGAATGAGATCCTGCCAATCAAATGCCAGAGACAGATCATGCATTGTAGGAAAACCCTACCTTAGGTGTTAAAAAACAAAATCCAACTGAGTACATTTTTAAGATCTTATTGGCTCTATTCAAGAATTCATGATTGGGTAGCATCCCATCTAGCAGATAAAAAGGAGCTCCAAGGAGCTGTACAAAATGAAAGACTTATAGGCAAAAGGCAGCAGGAACAAGGAAGTTATATTAGACAGAAAAAGAAGGCTGGTTATTGCAAGGTCACTTTCCTTTAGGGCATTGCAGGGATCTTTCAGGCAAATCACCTCACTAGTGCTAATCAGGCGATTCCTGATTGGTTTAAGATTCCATTTCTGGAAGAGTTGAAACTAATTATGTCTTGGTTTGGTGATGTGGGGCTTAGCATAAGTGACTCCATTTTGGGCCTGTTGTCTGGTTTCTAACAGGGTTCACTTGTGTCTCTCATTTCAGAGCAAAAGTGGGGAGTTATTTCTCCAATTTGTTGAAACCTTTCCTTCTGGAAGGTATTCTTATACTTCCTAAACACCTATATAAACATGAGTACAACTGGGCTTTAGCAAAGTGATAGACACTCTTGAGGAATGACCCTACCACCTTCAAAGTCTCATAAATAGAAGTTAGAGAGTTGAAACAAGAACAAGTTCATTAGTGACATACACCCTGAAGGCTGGAGTTCAAATCCAGGATTTGCTTCTTACTGGATGTTTGACCTCCAGTAGAGCACTTTCTATTCCTAAACTTCAATACTCTTGTCTGTAAAATACAGATAATAATAGGATCTTCCTCATCGGAGTATTGTGATGGTTAATTAAACTAGCCTGGGTGAATATATTAAAAAGTCTCACTGATAGTGAGTGTTCCAAGACTATTAGGTATTATATGATTATGATGACAGAATTTAGAAGAAGAAACAGTCCTTTTCATGGGATAGGTCAGGGGGAAAAAAGGCCGGACTAAAGAGTAATATCTTTAAATGAAGAGCTTTATCAATGCTGGCAAGGTTTACTTTAGCAGGAGAAAATTAAATAAATTTTTAATATAAAATTCAGAGGATAGACTTTTAAAAAATTGTTTATGTTTGTTTTAAAAGTAAATTAAGAATCATGGTAACGAACCTCTAAAAGTGTACTATTTTATAGCTTCTGGCTTGAATATTATCATTGATGACAGTAGAGGCAACTAAACCATTAATTAGAAATCTTCACCGATGCAAAGCATAGAAGAAATAAACTACTTCATCTTTAGCTTCTGACATATTCACACTTGAAATCAAAGCTTTTGTTAAATTAGACCAGAAAGAGCTATTTAGCATAATAAGAGTTAACACTGGCTTAGGGATGTCCTATTTTTAAAAAAGAGGTCTGTTGGAAAGTACTTGATAAATTTACCTTTAAAATCAGCAAAAATATTGTGACTGCTCTTTTGACAGCCTTCCTAGGAAGCAACCGATGCAAAAGAAATTGTGATTGTCAAAATAATAAGCAAACTACAACTAGCAAGAGAAAAAGAAGCAGTTTTCTATTTTAGACAGTTGCGTTTTTTTGCGTATCATGGTGTGTGATGACTAAGAAAGACCAGCAAAAGGATAGGATAATAATGTCAATCTGTCAAATATCTTTATAAAAGAATCTAACAAAATCCAAGCTTTTATTTAGCTTGCAGAAATTCCATTGGCCTATTAAGTAAGCAACTGAAGATGGCTGCTCATTTAACAAACTCTATATTTTATGGAAATGAACTTTTTTTTATTAACATCTGTTAGCTTCGGTTTCTTGACAAAGACTGTAACAGTAACAAGTGTGAGTCTGCAGCTATTTTCCACCAGTTACTCAGAAACTTTTACACAGGTACTTACTTCCCAATAGTGTTGAGTACTAGAACCATATTACCTTCCTGAAAATGAGAAAGAAAAATATGTCAAGGGACTATATTCTGCTTTTGAACAGCTAGTAGTCAGCAGGTTGGCTATAGACTCAGAAGTAAGGGCCTTCCAACTAACTACTTAATCTCCCCCAAAAAACTGAGCTAGGTCATTCAAGAAGCAGCATTTGTAAATTCAACCAAGACAAGCAACTCTCAGCACTGGAAACTTATATTGAAAATCTGTTTTGTAAATGCACTGTACTAAATTCTAAAGAGAAGAGATGCAAAGATACGACAGTTTTTGCTCTGAAGAGTTTGTAATTTTAAAATGGATTGGCTTGTGAGCCCAAGAGAAGGAAACCCTCCCTCTTTTTTCTTTGTTTACTGACAAGTTATTTATTTATTTTATGGAATACTTTTGCCGTATGTATCCATTCTTCTGAGGTGTCCTGTTGTGGCATTCAGTGATGATTGTTTTTGTCACTAAATTTTTTATACCTTCCACTTACCTAAGACCCAGCTCTATATTTTAAATTTTTCAAATAAATGTCAGAAAAGCAGTGAACTCTACTTTTAAAAACATGATTCTGGTTGGTATATTGGGCAATATACCTTTGTTAATTTTCCAGGCCTTAGGCAAATAACCGGGACATATTCCTGCCCTATTTCCCAATTCTTATGGCCCCAGCAAGGAAAAAATTCAGTTCAGGATCTGATATCCATTTCTCCCTAAATCAATATAGCATTAATCTTACTGAGATATCCCTAAATCTCTAATCCTGTATATTGAAAAAAATACGTGAAAGTAAGAAAGGTTGATGATGTGTCCCCTGGGATCTATCCCACTTTTTGCAATAAAGGATAGCCACAAGAAAAATCATTTTACCCAATAATTACTAAGGAAAGCTCTGTGGCATTTATGATTACACCTGCTACCAAATCCCATGGCTTTAAGCATTCTAATGACTTAAAGAAGAAATACGGCAGAACTAAAGGTATTTCGTGCATCTGAATTCCCAGTTATTTCTCAAATTATTTAACACCAATAATCATACTTACTCCAGTTTAAGAGAATTTTTGCAGTTTTGAATTTTCTTTCTAATAAAAGTGCATGATGCTGTTGAGAGCTAAAGAGGTGAGCTAATAGACTGAACCCTCGGGTGATTCCTCGTCCCACCAATGACTTAGATGGTTGGCCTCACTTTTCTTATCTCTAGAATACAGGGATTCAATTTTATCTACTATTTCTTCCAAAAGCAAAATTCTGGTCTATTCTCTGGACATGAGTGATGCTCATCCCCGCATCCAGTTTTCTTCCTTCATTCACACTATTTACCTTAACTGGGAAATACACATAATACAAATGAAAGACAATCATGTGACTCTTTAGGTCTCGGATATACACCCCATCTCAGATATCCCAATCCTACCTCCAAGTGAATCCAATAAAACCTCAAGTTCTTACAGCCAAAATTCATATTTTTTCTCTTACCTGATATCTATACTTTCTAACATAATGTCTCATAAATTTAACTATCTGCTCAAATGAGGACTACTACCCAATGCCTCAAACACTGATTTCCACAAATATGGATTTCAAATAGGTTTTTAAATTTCTTATTAGCCTATTTGCCATATTCTATTGAATCCAGTGTCTTTTATTAAATTACCCCATTTGAGGGTCACTGTTTTGTTCTAAGTGGTTCAGCACTCTCCCCTTTATCCTCCCAAAATTATTTACAGTGCACAGCTACCTACGCCTTTTCAGCAAACTTAGGCTTGTGCTTCCTGGAGGAAACTTAACTTCAGTGATAAAACCATCCATCTGACATGAAAGTCATCACTGGCTCCAGTGTCACCTCCCCTATAGCTCTGCAGTCATTGACAACACGAACAAGCCTAATGCTTGTTGCGTACCATGTGACTTCATTTAACTGGCAATAATCTCCCCTCTCTTTCTGAGAATGATTTGGTTCGATGCGAATAAAGACAGTAAAGTTTAGCTGAAGGAGAGTAAGTGAATGTCTGTGTAGCCCTGAGTAATTTAGAAGTGCAGGATGTTCCAAATTATAAGATACATTGGGCAAATACAGATACTTTACATGATATGAATAGCAATGGGCTAATTATTACACATATTTCTAGCGTCATGGTACTTTAGAAGACATTTGCCATTTGTTTTAAAAGAAAAAACCTAAAGGGATGTTACCATGAAAGAAAAAAATTCACCAGATTCCGATATCCTATCAGATAAAACACTGGTGATCAGAACTTTTTTCTTTTCTAATACGTAGATTAAGATGACCTCAGAGCCAACCTCAAAAACTTATTTTAAGAGTAAAACATTTCAGCAGCAGAATTGGGGAATCTGGATCTTAGTTATGTCAAAACAGGTATTGGAAAAGCAGTGGTAGTCGAGGTTATACGAAGAGGAGAACTCTAAGGCTACCATTTTGACTTACTCTTATCAAGATTAAACACAGCCCTAATGCAAGAATTGGCTTCCAAGCTGTTGGCATCATCTTAATTCTTATAGGGAATGGTTTACCTCAAAATAACACTAATTTAAAATTGAGTTGTGGGACTTCCCTGGCGGACCAGTGGTTAAGACCCTGTGCTTCCACTGCGTGGGGCAGGGGTTCGATCCCCGGCCAGGGAACTAACATCCCACATGCCGCGCAGCGTGGCCAAAAAAATAAAAATAAAAGAGTTGTGTCCAAAGAAGTAAAGTCACCACAAATTATTAGAGCCCTTGTCTTGCTAAGTTCTCACAATTTCAAGCTTTTGCTGACAGTCCTCCTCCACTTTCCATGGGATTCTTCTGTAGTCACACTAACATTCAGGCACCCCAGCAGCATCACCTGCCCGTGGCCCTGGGGCACAGCGCTGCCTGCGACAGCCAGGATGCTGCAGATCCTTGTTCCCTCCCTCCCCACCAGGAGTCTGGAGCGGCAGGCTCACTCACCCTCCCTGATTATTTGTTTACTGAGCCCAAGTTGGGATTCTTGGCCAACTGGCAGCACAAGGGGCAAAGAACCATGGTGTCTTAAGTGCATTAAATCTTTATATTAGCTCCCTGGCTTGGTAAACCTTTCTGCTGGCTTTGTTCTCTTTTTCCCAAGCATGACAAACAAGTGGTTTTTCTTTTTCACGTTAATGATTCTTTAAACAAAAAGGAGTCGTTCAGGGCTTTCTCCGAGGCTGATAGGTGTTTCTGTTTAATGAGGTTTTTATTATACTGTATTGGCTTCCCTGAAAAGAAATTACAAGCAGCAAACAGCTGATAATAGAACAAGGCTGGAAGAAACAATAACCAAGAGGGGGAAAAATTAGTGTGGCAGCAGATGCACGCGTTGTAGCTCAGGGATTAAATGCCACTTCCATTCTCCCTTGGCCACCATTGTACTAGTAATAATGTGGATGCGGACACTTATGTGCCTGTTACATGTGTGCAAAAGATATGGGTATAGATATAGACCCAGCTAAACTGCCATCTGTGGAGGAAGAAGGGTGGTGAGCTCAGTCTAGACAAAGATGAGCGAAGCTCAGAGTAGGGGTTTACAAGGGCTGGTCGGTTACCATGGAAACTAATTGGCGCTAATAAGTAAAGGGACATTTTAACTGTGGGAACAGGATAGGAAGGGCTATTTTTCAATATCACCGTTACCTACAATTAATCTTTCATTTTAGGAGTGTCCCTACTTAATTGCTGTGATGAAGCTATACCCTCTGCACACAACCTCACCCCGATCAACATGACATTCAAAAGCTGAATATCATCCTTTAGAACGTGTCATATTTTAGGTTTCGATCTTTCAAGATAGAATCAATTTCACTTTTTTTTTTTTCTTAAAAAATAAACTGTTTGCAGATGGCAAGGGGAAGGGAAGAGAGGTAATGGAAAATTCTTAACTTCTAAACTGACACTGCTGAGCACTGGAGCTGGTTACAGAGAGAAGGCGAGCCCGGATCTTATCCTGCAGCACCAGCTTCAGGTCTTTGTTTGAGTTGATTTTCCTTAACAAAAGCATGGCAGAACATCAACCCCAAAATGTGTCACTGTGGACTCATTTTAGAATACTTGTGAAAGGTAATGTTTACAGGCACTGCACAGGACAAGAATCACGATCATAGCGAACAGGCAAGATCTGTTGCTCCACTTGTATTTTTAATTTTAGAGCAAGTTTTAGGTAGCATAATAACTGAAGTTATCAATAGAAGAGTAGTGACTGAGATTTTAGGAAAAGATTTACAATTGAGGAGAGAAGAGAAACGTTTCTGTTAAAAAGCTGTTTCCACAATAGTGCGGATCAGAGCCAGGATCACTGGGGAAATGTCTCATAGAAGGTGTGTTACCAGCACAGGGTTGATAAAACGTGATTCAACACCTTTACAGTTTCTTAGGTTTTACTTTTGTTACTCAATTTACAGTTTAAGAGATGGCAAACTACCTTAATAACGTCTCCAGGGTCTTCAAAATCTATGCAGTTGAGGTAATCCAGATTTCCAGACGTGGGTCTGGTTGGATTAACCAAAAGAAAAAAATTTTTTTAATGAAAAAATTGCTTTGCAATAATTGGCACTATTAAAAATTTGATGGTGCCCAAGGGAAGTTTTAGCCCCATGGGGCCACTTGTCATTGTTGAATGTTCCAGTGTTGATTATGTATCTGGATTTAGCTGATTAGGAGTAATGGTTTAGTGAATCTACTGCATATTGTGAAACGGACACCTCATAATCACTTCTGGGAAGAAACTGAGCAAATGAATCAGGACTCCAACTTCCAATACTGTTTTTTTTCTTCTTCCCTACAGTCCAGTTATAGGAAAAATTAATTGTCTGAAAATAGTGGTTCTCTAATCCTGTGCTTCAGAAAATTGTACCAGAAGTCATTTTTAAGTATCTTAATATAATATCACACAAAAATTCCTGGAAAAAAAAAGTTAGTCATTTTGCTAGATATTGAAATAATTTTCTTTGTGATATGGGCATTCTGAGTATTAGATATCTATTTATAGTCTAGATTTTCATGTTTTAGGCAAGTTTAAAGGGTTTTTTTTTTCCCCCAGTGATCCCCCTCCAAGTCCAAAGAAATTCAAAAAGTGCAATATTTAAAATGTTGGCTTCCCACAGACGGTCAGGGAGTTGTTAATATTTCAAATTCCTGTTTTCTATTTCAGATTATCAAAATTCCTTAGAAGTCTGATGGAGTTTTTTTAAGTGGTAAGATTTGAGGCAATTAATTTATTTCCAGGTAGCTCTTTAAAAGTACCGTAACAAGTATAGCCATTTTCTCATTCAAATTGCTATCAAAGTAATTACTTCTATAAAACAGTTCAGACAACTCAAAAGAAAAAAAAAAAAGAAAGAAACGCACAGAAGAAGGAGGTATTGAAATGGCCCCAAATTGAAAACATTTCAAAGCCAAATTGTTAATGAGCTGTTTGGGCTATATGGACATTATAAGTGCAATTAACTAGAAGCCAATAAAAATAATCAATGACAGAGTGCAGCCCTCTGGTACCCAGCGCTTTTTACAAAGAGATGTCTGTGAAGGCAGCGAGTGATTCAAAAAGCCGCCTTTATCTATGGGGGCGCGTGCTATTTTACACGAGTAGAAACGAAAATGATTTTCATTGACTGTTTCTGAAGTTCAGCCCCTGACAAACCGTGAAGAGCTGTCTGTGGGAAGAGAGAAGTTTCTGCTCTTAGCTGCACTCCCCACCCGCTTCCTCCCAGGAATGCTGGAGACAGCCGCAATCTCATCACAGGAAGGTAGGAGTGTGGATTTCAAAATGTAGATGTCACATTTCAGTGCAAACAACTCCCACATGAACACTTTATCAGTATGTCAAGATGAATTTTTTTTATCTCCCGGGCGGGGCGGGGGGGGATGGGTGCTCGCCGAGTAGATTGCGCTCCCTAGATCGGCAGGAAAAGATTTTTAGTGTTTCTGTGCATCCTACGGAGGGTCCCCACGGTCCCCCGGGGGCGCACAAGTTGTGAAAAGTACCGCACAACTGGCCACCGGCGTAATTAATTCCCTCCACCTTCTCTTTAGCACCTCCCACGTCTTCTCTTTTTATAGCAGTTCTTTCTCTCGGAAAATCTCAGGTTACTTGACTGGGAGTTCTCAGACCTCCAGTTTCAGCCCTGCCCTCAGCCTCCAGTCGGTGAGAGACACCCAGCCCCAGCAAATGGATTGGGCAGCCCGTCTTGACACACCACTGTGCTGAGTGCTTGAGGACGTGTTTCACCAGATGGTTGGGGTTAGTGTGTGTCATCACATTGGAGTGGGGATTAGGATCAGGAAGGCTGCCTCGCTGGAGCTGTGTGGTCTTCTCCAAGCGGGAGCTGCAGGCAAGAGAATTACTTGCTTGGGGAAGAAGAGGAGGAATTCGTTTTCTGCAGCCACAAGAAACGCAGTTTTTTCAGGTAAAGTAAAAGATATTGAATGCGCCTGTCTCTCTCTCTCTCTCTCTCTCTCTCTCTCTCTCTCTCTCTCTCTCTCTCTCTCAACATACTTTTGAATGGAATGCTAGCGCAGCACACTTGTCAAACCCAGTTGTTGCTCTCCTATCAATGCTGCTATTGTACGGCTGACAGATAACAGTGAACATAGCTCGGTGCTTGGCTGTCTTTATAGAACTAACACTCCTCAAGCCTTGCTCTGGAAGGTGTAGCTCAGAACATGTCTTTGGAAGCCGTGTCGGTCGCCACCCTTTCATAGCCTCGTTGCACACTCAAGACAGGAGCTCTAAATTATTCATAAAGGATGGGTAAGTCCAAGAATGCATGTATCTGAGCTTTCAAAATTAAAAGTCTCTTTCAAACTGTTGCATTTTACTACCCAATTGACCAAGATTCTTTGAAGAGTCTATTACTGAGTTGCTGGCAGAGATGGAAAAGCTTTCTTCCCCGATTTTTGCAGTGTCGGTCCTGTCTGATTTGTGATGGACCAAAGTGTTTGGAAAACAATTTGGAGATGGACTCTAAAGTTGGAAACTCCTTAAGAGAAGGGGCTGCCTTCGGAGCAGCTGAGAGAGCGTCTTTAAAACAAAAATGCTTAGAGCTAGAAGAAAAGCAGAAAAGGAGGAAGTAGGAAAGTGCTTTTTAACACTGGCCCTTTTGCAGCTGCAGGGGAGCAGATGGAGGTAATTCATGTGCAGATCTGTTTGTGAAAGTTTTACAAGTCACTGAAAAGTAAAGGAGCATCTCTGTAATGGATCGTTAAAGTCCCTACAGTTATGGGTTTTTAAACAGGCTCTCTGAAGTGTTAATTAAATGTAAATAGATTTTCTGGCTTGGTTCTAAACAAACGTTTAAAAACAAAAGGTTTTAATTACAAATTAGTCACTGGAAATGAATGGTCATCCGGTAACACAAAATGAGTTGTCATCGTATCTGTGAGTAGCCATTAATTTAACCACTCTGACAAAAGCACCATGAAAATTAGATTGAACTGAACGTGGCAATGGGGTTTATATCTGATGCTTAATTTGTGGTATAACAAAGGCCTTGCAAGTTGATGCCCTATTTTTACAGGGATCAAAGACATAAAATTTTCATTTTTCAAGTTTGTGATCCAGCAAGGTGAGTCCATGAGTTACGTCTTTTGCACCTACTGGACTTCCACATTGCATACACTGTCCTCACCCTTGGCAGGTGAGAGAGTCTGTGAATAATACTGTATGTAAGCTATTCTGAAATAGGAGCTGTTTTGTAAGTTGAATAACAGGAATTTATGGCTAATGCTCTGTGATTTTTATATTCAGCTGCAAAAAGATGCGTGAAAAATTATGTTTCAAGTTGCACTACATATATTTTTGGCCACGAGAGAGTTGATTTTTGTAATCCTCTTTTTAAAAATGTATTTATTTTTTTCTTTTCCATTATTGTTTATTAATCCTCTTTTTAAAAAATTCAGATGACAAGAATTTGTTATTATAGTATCTAGTTGTTATTCAGAGTGTTCTCTGAAATAGGCTCAGAAATCTTCTTCAATGTGAAAATATCCTCATAAATAACCAGGCAGTTATTACAACGGAGTAAGATCCGATTCCCAATATTACATAACCCAAACGGGACTAAGTTCATAAGCTGCAGTCTTTTGGAATTCCAGTCATTCCATTTTAGCTTTACAATGGAACTGGGGTTTAAAAAAATAAAGACAGAAAGGCAAACTAATATCTGGCATTGTGTCAGGATTAGGATTATAGGCACAGGCTGCAAGCAGGTACAGTGCTGGCTACCAAGGCCATTTTTCACGATAGCAGAGATATTTCAGGAGAAAGTCAAGCCCCTCCTCACCAATGGGCTTTTCCTCCAGGAGATCTGGCGTGATGGCATCTAACAAAGGCAAGTCCCTGCTTAGCCATGGGAGCCCCAATCCCCCTCCCCTGCCACAGGCATATGTTGCTAATGTTACAGACCGACCACCAGGCTGCCTGCCCAGGATTTTGGCAATATGGGAGAATCCCCTCCACCACCACCACGAAAACTCAACTGTCCGCAGGATTTAGGCAGGATGAAAACAAGAAAGGAAGTGTTGAGAAATTATAAATTCACACCTTGAGAAGGCAACTTTGTGTGTTACTCCCCCTAACAAGGCTAAGGTACTTAACGAACCCAAAGGGTCTGTTTCAAGACACTGCCCGCAGGGCAATCCCAGTTTCTTGTCAAAATCTAAAGCCACTGTTCCAGATGGTAAACATTCAGAGGCATATTTATGGTGACTTCTACATACCTCAGTTTGACATTTGGTTTCTTCCTGACAGCACTTGTGATGGTAACACACATGAAGTTCCCATCAGTATTCTAACAGCTGTGAAAGTGTTTGAGCGCCCTGGGTATCCCTCCCAGCGAGGTGAAAAATCGCTGGGGGGTGGGGCTGAGGGAGATCTCGACTTGCCCTGTGGCTGCATCCTGTGATCTAGGCACGCAGTAAGGTGACAGATCTCAGAGGCGAAAAGCAATCTGAAAGCTTGATCCATTCACTTACAAAACCCACTTTGACAGTGGCGTGGAAAACTAAAATACATGAATGCAGATAATCATTGAACTCGTGGTAGGTGATACGCAGGAACCTTCATCAAAGAACTAAAAGGGTTCTACTCTTCCCTTCTAAGGAAATTTATGTGACTTCAAGCAGATTGCTGTGGTCATTTCCATTGTAAGAGCAGAGACGAGTGGGACGTGTGACACTTTGCATTTACTGTCTTAATTATATACCCATATGGGAAAGGATAGGGGCTTGGTTCTTTTGTGTTTTAGATTTAAATGGTTTATCCTTTAGGAATCCAGAAAGCAGAATTTCTAATACTGAGTACTGAGATTTCACCAACCGTTGCCAGGTGGATGAGGCCAACCGATGGGTCAGGTCAGGACATCTGGTTCTTTTTTCCCTCTGCAATATTTTTTGTGGGGAGAGCATGGAGTAAATTTAAGGGGATTAACATGTTTAAGGAGCTGACTCTAAATAGATTTTTATTTTTAATCATCATTATCGACTTTGAAGAAAAGGAGGCTCATGTATGAAATTAAGTCTATGGTCATATGGTGAATTTACCTTTCCTTTTTGTTAGATCCATGGGCGGAAAAAGATACTTGAAAGAAGATATTTTATGGGAAAAGTTTGTCCTGAAATATGTTTCCTATTTAAAATATTTTCAATTCAAACTCAATATGCTGGGGAGGAGGGGTATTAGCCTGTTAGCTTTTTTTTCTCTCTTGATATTCCCCTCACCCCCATAGCCAATCTGTCATCAAATTCTGTGAGTCCTCCCTTTAAAGCGTCACCCACATCTGGCCCACAGCTACCACTCCAGTGCCATGATCCAATCACATGGGGGTCATTACAGCAACCTCCTAACGGGTCCTCTCGCCTCCACTTCCCTCCTGTCCACCAGTTGTGGGCTGAGCTTCCTAAAACACGGCTTCCATCAGAGCATTTCTCAGCTAAGAATTACCACATGGACCCTCACTGTCCACAGGATAAAGTTTGAATTTCTCAGTCCGACATGTTGGCCCTCTGTTATTCAGCCCCAACTTTCCAACTGTATCTCCCACCAAATCCCTACAGCAGCAGAAGTCTACCCTTCCCTGTGGCTCAAGTGGCCAGCTCAATGTCCCCCACTGCCTGGTCTCTTCTCTTACCCCTAATCACTCTAGTTTTCCATCTTGTTGTCTGCAAAATGAGAGTTTATCATCATGTGAGATATTCCTTCTAGTTCTACGTTTATAAGCCTGTGTGTAGGACATCCTTATCACCTCTGTATACTCATTATTCAAAGCTTCCGCTTAAGTTCCACCTCCTCCAGGAAGCCTCCCCTGACTACATCTCCCAGTGATGTTTTCTTTCCATTGAGGCTATTGGTTATCTGTGGGTTGCAGTTAGCACAATTACCTTGTTTTTTTTTAGCCCTACTTTCTACTTTGCCTTTTTATCACTTGACTCCTCAGGTACGGTGAAGACTCCTAAGACAGGAACCGGCCTGGTCCACTTTTATGCCTTACTAATAAATGGGTGTTGGCTAGCTCACAGGGACATTCAAACATCCAAGGCACTTTCCTCTCTAGTTACCCCACTTTAGAGCCATTTACTGGCTCTAATAGTCTCCTCTCCATTTATAAGAGAAATGGAAAAAAAAAACCCCGATAAAACTTGATAGATTGTATTTGGGGGCAGCTTAGGAAACATGCCACTTGGGCAGAATGTGTGAAACGATTGTCCAAAATTAAGCTTGAGTATTTTCTGAAAGCTCCCCTCCTATTTCAGCTTTCTATAACCGTGGTAGGAATTACATCTATTAGCTGCCCCGCTATGGTGTGAAATTTCAAACATGATTTTGGAAGCAGGAGAGTCCAGTTTTGGGGTTCAGACAGACTTGTGTTCTAATCCAGGTACCCCCTCTGACCAGCTGCATGGCCTTGGACAGGTGACTTAACCGTTCAGCTCCCTCCTCTGTAATATGAAGATAGAAATACTTTCTTGGGGGATGTTATGAAGAGAGAGAAAACCACAAAGCACCTAGCTCAGCACATGTGCAATAAATGGGGGAGAGAGAAGGTGGGTAGATGCATATGCAGATATAGACCTAGGATGCATGGCTGTGTTCATCTCGGTCATGTCGACCATTCATTCTATCTGTTTATTTAACGTGTGTCTTCTTTTAGCTTTTTTCTCTGCCACCAAAGGCAGGGGGTGGGGAAGGGAGCGGGGGTAGAGAGAGCGCCAGAGGAGCTGCTTTTGGCGTTTAGGTATTTGGAGCAACTGAGTTAATGGACCCGTAGGGACAATGGTGACAGTTGAATACCCTTTGCAGGGAGGAGAGAGTCCTGGGTCCTGAGTTAAAGGATAATAAACAGCAGTGGCTGGGCCACAGGGCTGGGGGAACAAAGGGCCCAAACAGTGGACCCCAGCAGGGAGTTGAATTCACCAAAGGGTCATGTGCCTCTCTTCCTTCCTCCTGGCCCACGGTTCAGAAAGAAATCATAACTTGGCAAAACATCGTAGAGAGTCAGGTCAAACTTCCAGAAGTAATTGGTAAAGCAAGATACCATTTAGACAAAACAAGGGGCTTGGACCTTTGCTGTCCTTCACCCTTAAACCAAAGTGAACCAAAAGCTGAAAGCAATCAGCTTGAGCTCTGGCCTGTGCCCAAACTCTGCACCCACCATCAAACACTGAGCTGTCTATCTGTACCCTTTCCCCAGATGGGCAGCTGACCGAGAAATGATCTCACAAAGCACTAAATGCCACCTAGCAAACACATCCTTGGACACTGGTCATTCAGCTTCAGTTTTCAGGATCTTGGGACAGATCAAAGGATATTCTTTCCAATCCTGATCATCTGGTCTGCACCTGCCCCAGACCAGCGAGAGGAAAGAGACTGGAACTCCTCTAAACGAAGGGCAAGGCAATATATCTGGAGATGCCTCTGTCTTCCTAGCAAACATGACTATAGAACTTTCAAAGCGAAGCATTAACACTTACGTGGCTTGACCTCATCTTTAGCTGTAGCAGATAAACTAGCTGCTCAAAATATGGGATCCACGTACTACTGCACGATAGTGCGTTAAACCTTTGTTAATTAAAAAAAAATGTAGCTCTTCTCTTGACCGTCAAAGGTAAAACCTTTTCTTATATGCTGATCTCCTTTTTTACTACACAGCTAGAAATCTGTAAGAAAGTATTCCTGCATATTTGAAATTGTGAATCTAGGAAACTTGGCCATGCCACTGTTCATTAACTGTAGTGGGTGAGGTTGATATTGAATGGCTATGCTGAATAAATGAGCAGACACGTGTTTCTTGGTGAAAAGGTAGAGCCTCCCCAAATTAACCTACAAATTTCAGAAAATAATAAACCAATTCTCACACAAGAGAGTTAGATGGCTGACAGTGGGAGCAGCGTTTGGGAACAGGCAAGAGCCCAGATGGCGCTGGTTGAACGTAAAATAAAGATTGAAAAGTTTACGTGGAGGATAAACTCATGAGCAAGACAGGACACTTGTGGAAGAGAAGAACCATAGTAAGAAGGGGACTTGTTTTATCCCATATCCAATCATGTTATAAAACTACAATAACTGAATTTTCTGTTTTAAAGCAATTGACTCTGAAGTAGATGTTCATCTCCCTTCACGTATTTTTGCTTTTGTTTTATTCTCCTCGGCTTTTTTTTTTTTTAATTCTCTTCAGTTTTCATCTCTATTCTGTTGTTGGCTTTGTCCAGATCTTCAGCTCAGCAACAAACTGTGGTTGCTAGAAAGAATTAGCTACAATAAACTGAAACCCTGAACTAGTTTTTTTATTACTTTGTTCTATGGTTTTTTCCCGTCTGCAAATAGAGCTACTAATATATGCAGCTTTTCCACTTCATGGAATACGTAATAGGCCTGAGACAAGTTTATTTCAAGAACTCGGGAAACTCCTCCTGTATTCATTCCCTTGATGGAGGCCCCAAATACACCAGTCTAAGCATTTCCCCATTTTTCTGAACAATAAGAGCACATTCTTTTTTTTTTTTTTTTTTTTGCAGTACGCCGGCCTCTCACTGCTGTGGCCTCTCCCGCTGCGGAGCACAGGCTCCGGACGCGCAGGCTCAGCGGCCATGGCTCACGGGCCCAGCCGCTCCGCAGCATGTGGGATCTTCCAGGACCGGGGCACAAACCCGTGTCCCCTGCATCGGCAGGCGGACTCTCAACCACTGTGCCACCAGGGAAGCCCATAAGAGCACATTCTTAATAAACAAAATGGAAATCTGAATTACAGGGGGTTCTGTTTATTGTCCAGTTTTGTGGCATGGTGTTATAACTCACAGGCAACACCTGCTGTATTAACTTAAAATAAAACTGAATGTTAGCCTATTTTGAGATATTAGCTATACCAGGGTCATGGGGGGAACAGATGAAATGCATACAGAGTGTGCATTTATTGATAAGTTAATTTAGAAGTGTGCACCTGTGGATATTAGCCTCAAACTCCTATCACTCATATGGCTTAGCATCAAAATCACCTTTCTATAACACGTCCTCTGAATAGACTTCCTGCCAGTTTAAAGCCTCCCCCTTAACCTTCACCTGCCAATAATCAACCTTCCCCTGAGTAGAACGTCCTAGTACACAGATGTGCTTGGCGTTGCATCCAGAAATTCTAGAAACTTCAGCTTTTAACTTTCATCTATAAGAAGTGCATCCCCCGCAAAAAGAGGCCCCTACAAATCACATGTTCCTTTTTTTTTCCTCTTGAGAGCTTCACGATGGCAAGAAAAAGGAAAATGTTCTGGATATAGCAAATGAATAAAAGCATAGGTTATGTAATATTTTTTATTTGAGACACCTAGAGGATTCACATGTGTTATCCCATTCTTTTCCTATATGACCTCTAAATTTAGTAAAAGAGATTTGAGGGATAGGCTCAATATCAAACAGTTTAAGTTACTTTTTGGCAGTTGATCTGATGTCTAAGGAAGAGCCATAGGTGCCTTCTAAATGGAGTCAAAAGGAAGAGGCTTAAGAAAGCCGCGTCAATGTGCTCATTCATTTAGTCCGTGTGTACTCAAGAACTTCCTGTGTATGTATTTCTATGCTAGTGCTGAGAGGAGTACAAAATAATATAGGACATCATCCTTGCCCTGAAGGAATCTCTAGTTTAGCTGTGAGCGGAAAATGATCCCCCTACAAAAAAAAATTTCTAGTAGCAATGGAAAGAATTTTGTGGTTAAAGATCAATTATTAATACTCATTAAAAGGGGTGTCCACAGAGCCCCCTACTGGAGGAGGCTGGAACTGGAGCCGGCCAAGACTTTTCTCCACGTCGTTAAGCAGATGAATCAGAGCTGTGATTCATCTCCATTCTTTACAAACTCCATGGGGACAATTCATTTACCCTCTTTTACTCAGTTTCCTTCTCTAGAAAATGGGGATATGGTGATCACAAAGTGAGGTTTTCAAGGTTCAATGAGATAATAAAATTAAGCGCCTAGAACTTAGTCAGGAGTCAAACAGCTGTATTCTTTCTCCAAGATGGCAGAAGGAACCAGTTGAGTTAAGGCTTGGAGTTAAACTGTGTATGTCATTTTCAAGCCACGACATAGTATTTTTGAGTCAGAGGATTTGTGAATACAGTGAAGAGAGGTACTCGGCAGAGGAGAGGGTGGAAAGCAGGGGAAGAGGGAGGGAAGAGGGGTGATGGAGGAGGAGGGAGAAGATGGGAAAGGAGGAAGAGAAAGAGTGTGGTCCTTGCTTGCCTCTCCTCTGTACTCTTTTCTATTTTAAGCATGTCATGTCAGCTGAATTAGGCCAGACTCTAGAGTGTGGTGACACATCAGGACATCAGGTAGAGAGGTTGGATTTCATAGTTGAAATAGATGCCTTAGGAAGTTTAAGCAGTAGAGTTTTCAGGAATGGGGAGAGAGAGAGAGACAGAGAGAGAGAACACACAACTGGGAGACTACCAGGAGTCCAAAAAAAGAAAAAAAGGGTTGCCTGTTCTCATCAGTGACATTGGGAATGAGGAAAGGATGGGTGTAAGAAACATTGTGAAGAACTAAATGACCATATCAACAACTTGGTAATTGGTCAAATAGAGGACAAAGGAAAGACAAGTGACAGAGAAGACACTGAGGCTTCAAGCCCAGGTAGCCAGGGAATGGTGACACCACCTAAGGAAAATGGGGATGCTGGAGGTGGAATTTCATTTTGCAACACCATAAATATGGTGGAATTTCATTTTGCAACACCATAAATATCCCAAGCTATGGTTGGGATAACTTTATAATGCAAACACAGGTAAATATATGTGCATATAAATGTTTAGTAATATAATTTTAAACAGATAAAATCTAACTTTCTGATCATCAATGGACATAAGACATACACAACTGATGTTTTTTATGACATATGCCTCCTTAGATAAAAAGAATCTTTTCTCAGATTAAGAAAATCGTTGACCCAATAACTATTCTAGTGTTTTTAAACTTTAGGGTAGTAAGGGATTTTCAAGTCAAGAACAACAAACTACTTCTGCAAAATACCTATAATTCTCTTCTTTCAACTAAGACAATGTTGCTGAAGAGGGACATATAATTTAAAGAGTCTAGAGGCAAGAAGAGATGAAATATTTAAGTTGCTTCTGCTCAGAACTTTCAGCTTCCACCTTGGTTGACATCCTTTTGCAGAATGTATGAATGACATTTTACAAGTGATAGTGACACTCCCTTTTTCACTAACTACAAAGACAAATCAGTTTTAATTTTAAGGTTTTCCCACCCCACCCCCTGCTTTGCTTTCTATCTCCTCTTGTACCATGCTTTTATTTTGTTTCAGCCACAGTTCATTTTAAGCTTCTCTCCAAAACACGAGAGCCATTCTTGATACTAAATCAATGAATAGTTTTCAGGATTAGGTATAATTTTATTAGAGGTAGAGGATTATATTTGCCATTTCACACTCTTGCACTAGATATTGGGAGCAGCACGATTAAAGAATACACTGCTTGAGTCTGCCAGATTTGGAATTTAAAACGTAGTCCTGTTGCTAGAAATCTGTGGGAGACCTGACAGCATTTTGGTTCCTCAAAAGAGACTTGGGTTCTGTTCAAGTTTCTAATGAAGACTCTGGCCCACTTTATTTTACTCAACTGAGTTTTCTGAACCATGTTCCCTGGTTCCTATGGGAGAAATGCCAGCCTAAGTATCAGCACCTGTAAGTCTCGTTCTCATGTAGGGTTGCATGGGGTTTGAATTGGCATGAGTCAGTGTACACTCGGAAACTATTAATGGCTAATGACTGAATTGGTCATTCTTGAGACATCCAGTGCAAGGAACCAAGGGAAAAAGATAGAATACACAAGTGCCATCATTAGAGCAATAAACATCATCATCTGCAGTGAGCACAAAAGCTGGATTTAGCTGTCAAGTTTAACACTAGGTCTCTTCAGCTGGTGTCCATGTAGGTCAATGGGCTCATGTGCGTATTTGGAGATGAAGGTATGGCATGTGGACTGATATTGCTAACCTCCTTCGTCTCAGACTGTCTAAACTCAGATTTCAATTCAGGATTCTACTCCTACATGTTAGCTTGTCGACCTGTCTCAGGGGTACAAAGACTTCTTCAATGGGAGAAGCGTGGTCCTTGTAAGAAAAGAAAAATGAATAAATGGAGAGGAAGGGGGGAAAAAAATACCAGTCAGAACATGTTCTGTCCTAGAGTCATGTTTTTTGACACAAAAATAAGGACAGAAAACAGAGAGGACATAAGCTTTATGAAACACTTCATGCATAGCGATTGTTATTCTCAGTTGTTTTGCTCTAAAATCAGAGACCCATAGAGCCACCATTCTGGTCAACCACTACAGTTATCTCAGAAGTGGAATTGGAGATATTTTTCCAATTGCTTCTGCCCCTGTTCTAACCTCTTTGGAAGCTTAGAAAACCCCACTGGACTGCCTCATTGGCTTCAGGTAAATCACATTTCATGCTGGGCAAGTAGTAAATTAAAATGTGGCTAGCAATGACATAAAATTTGCTAAATAGTGGCAGTAGTGTTATAGCTGGGAAAAAGAAGCAGGGTGGTAAAGTGGAAAAACATGGGAAACCTGGATTCTAGAACTTGGCTACCGTTAATAATGAGATATTGAGCAAATTAACCTTTCAGGAGCATGCCACCCACTACCTTTTTACCTTTATTCTGCTATTCTCTCCATCTAGATTACATTATTCTCCTTAACTGGAAAACTCCGCTCTTCCCTTAAGAGCAGTCTAAATAAATAAAACATTCTCCTTAAAACTAAAAACGATGGTGGGGGGAACAGGGAAGGACTTGAATCCAGTTCTGCGTCACCTCTTGCTTCTAAATGGAGCGTACGCTTTATCTTTCTTCTTCCCATTCATACATATCACTGTTAAACTCATCTTCCTTTAGCACTGTTTTCATCCTGCCCTTCCATTACTCTAAAATAGCCATCTTCCAGTTTCCTACAGCGTCCAGCCTAAATGAAACACCAGCCTTTAAGGACCCCCACATCATCTTTTCCACCACAGCCATCCCCTTTCCCCAATGTGCTTTCTGCCCTTTCCTAAGCTGGTCCAGCATCTCCTAAATTTACATCACTTACTTCTACTACTAAGGATTTGCTCATACTGTTTTCTGGGCTCGGACTGCCCTCCCGTTATGGTTGTCAATGTCCACATCTCACCCATCCTTGAAGAAAAATTACCCCCTTACCTCCACGGAACTTTCTTTTCCTAGCTATACCAACTGTTAGTAATTTCCTTCTCATAGGTGATCTCTTACCACTTAAAATGTTGCCGTATAATTTTAGCTCTTAATTAGGTACAATTTTGCATTTCTTGCTATTCTTCAAAGATTTTTAATATTGCTCCCTCTCTTTACTATTAGAAACTATAAGGTAGAAGTTAAGTTTTAAACCTCTGCGTCTATCAAGCATAGCTTCAAGATGATATACCTGATATATAGGTCTTCATTATATAGTCATAGACAGAATAATCAAGGATAATTGGGATAGAAAATTGCATTTTAGTCCCTGAGAAATTTTAGGAAACTAATCAAAAGTAAACTCACAGCTACCCCAGGCAATTCTTCTGACAGTGTGGAAAGCACTGTCTCACGCACCAGTTTTCTGGCTTAATTTTTTTCCTTCTTCTGCCCACATCACTGTCCCAGGGCTACATTTGAGCCAGCTGGATTCCATCCAGAAACAGATTCAAATAGACAATAGGCCAACTAGAATTCCCATCTTCCTTGATTAGATGCGAAATTGTAGAGCTGGGTGTCACTCACGCGCCCGCCATGCAGGAGTCTATGCTATCAATTAATTTCTCTTGAGAGCTGAACTGAGCTGATTGTGACAATTCCATTTTTAAGGACATGTAAAACTACAGCAGACCAGAATTTTAAGGACAGTGCTAGATAGACCCGTCCCACCTGAGTGAAAGTATCCATTATCTGCTGCATATCATAAATTTAAATGCCCTGTAAACTCCACAGTAAATCATACTGTTTTTGGGGGGGGCGTTGTTTGTTTGTTGTCATGGGATTTGACTGTAAAAATTCATTGGCTCAAAATCACTTTCTCATTTGTAGGACAATTTGCCAGTGAGATGAGAGGCTTTAAATCACTTAGAAGAAAGAGGAAATTATCGCACATTCTGTCAAAGCTACCAGATATTATGTCGTGTCGTTTTCTTAAATAATCAGAATTAAGGCTAGATTTCCCAGGAAAGGCACAGAAAATATCATAGAAGTACAGAATATTAGAGATAGACCTTAGAGATCATCTACGTAAAATCCCTCCTTTTACATCTGAGGAAACTGAAGCCTGCCTGAGAATCCTAAAACTCATTCTTACCAGAGATAGTTCTATAGGCCAGGCTTTATCAAAAAGTCTAAGGCAGTAAAATTCTACCAGGATTAACCGGAGTTCATGCGTCAGTTGTACACTAGAACTAAGGAGAACATGGAGCTATGAACCCAGCTCTCCCATGGCCCCTCTTGCTGGTGCCATGATGAAAAATCAGGGACTGCAGAGAATTCTTGGGACTGGAACAAATACCAGCAAAAGCATTTACCGTTTAGATGTATTCTTTGCGGAAAATCCATTCTACCAGAAATACCCAAGCACTGATTCAAAAGTGTGTAGCTTTGTTATCAAGAGCCTTATTTGTAAAGGCACTTTTTAACCTTTGCCAAAAGAATGATACCCAGGCCATGACAACAGTATTTACCACCACTCCCTCAAAACATTTTCCCTTGAGTTAAATCATCGGAATTTGCAATCTTTGGGTAAGCAAAGCAAATATGTCATTTCTGCACACCGGAAAACTGAATCTGAGAGAGGATTCTAGAGAACTAGTGAGCGGAGTAATCAGTGTTAGAACTCATGGCTTCTAGCTCCTACTTCACTGCTTTATGCTTCAAGTGATTACAAATATATTACATTAGGGAAACCTGTTGCCTTACATCAGTTGGGCTGTCCCTCAGTGATGTCACCTCACTGAGAAATAAACATTTAAATACGTCCCCAGGTACTGGACTTTTCCCAAGAGAAGTATAAGAGCCATATTCTTCACAGCTTTATAAATTATGTGAGTGTATATACCATTATATACCTACATAATTTATGCCTAAAACGGATCTATTTGTAAAGGAAGTAAAATTAATCATTGTTGGATTATAAATGTCTTTCATAACCATTAACTTACAGTTTTCATCTTGCACTATTGAGAATAACAATTTAATAATCCAAAATAAAAGATGAACTTAGAATCCTTAAGTGTGGTTTTGATTTTTTTGAAAAAATAGTTTTGTTTTTAAAACATGTCCTAGATTTCTTTTTGTTGTTATAAGTACCTAAAGAAAGCCATTATAATTTTCAGAGCAATGAAAGAAATATGCCACAGGAAAAAGAGTATTTGAATTCAGATTGTTAAGTTATTGGCTATATTTCAGTTCACTGGAGGGTGTGACGGGAAACCTGGTTATTATTATAAAGAAATCAGGCTTACCAGTATTACATCTGCTGATGAAAGGGAGAATTCTATTGTCAATGTAGAGGTAATCTGGCAGAATAATTACCTGTTTTTCATATAGCTAAACCTTCATCACAGCGAGTGCTGGAAACGGATTCTATGAAAAATTATGTCTTTGGTCCTTAAGAATACTTTGTTCATACTATTTTCAACTAAGCCTATACATTGACCACTTCTATAAAACATGCTTTCCTATTTCTTATTTGTATCTCAACTGTTGTTTATAATGAAAATAAAGCAGGTCATTTTCACTCCTCAAAGGGAGGACCAGTAGAAATAAAGCTGAACGCTTCCCAAACTCTTTACAGCTCTTTTGTTCTGCCTCTGAGCAGCAACTGCCCTTGAGTTTCTATGATTTTTTTCTCAAACATGCTCACCATCTCCACCAAAGGGACCACATAAAATGGCAAACTGTTAAAAATAAAAAAACAACACACAAAAAGAGGCAGGTCCCTCCAGAAGTAATATAACTCGCGAGCATCTTTCTCGTTTCCCTCACTCATCGCAGAGACTCCTAAGTTTGCTCAGTCTTCAGCTTCTTATACACATTGAAAGTGAACTTCCTTAGTTTCTCCTTCCTTAGTAATTCCTCTGATGTTTTATGAAATTTGATTTTTCCCAATTTATGAAACTTTTAATTTTATATAACAATTGATACCTTCCCAAGTGCTTTCCAACATTTCATTTGATTTTTACCACCCTGTGGAGCATGTCACCCAACTAAGTACCTGTGTCACTGAAAGGTATTTAGGGTTATAAGACCATGACATATGCAACTTTCATTGAATTCAAGGAAGAACAAACAAACAAAATATATAGATGCAAACATACATAAATACATAGAGAAAGTGAGTGACCAATTGATAAGAAGATTGGGGCAAACTATTAGCAATATATGGATCTGAGTAAATGGTATGCAAGTGTTTTTTCTATTATTTGTGCAACTTTTCTGTAAGTTAGATCAATTCTCCAAACCTCAGATTTTTTCTTTGTAATTATTTTCAAATACAAACTTTTGTATAAAAGATACAGAGACATGGGAGTTAAATAATTTGCATATGCTAATAGAGCTGATTAGAATCCAGGTCTTCTAGTTCTCCACACTTCCTCCAAACCTATCATCTATTCCTGTATAAACTGAAAAGTAATTTCCACTTAAAATATTTATAAACCACAATTACGTTTTTTGCCAGTCATCAGTAATCAGTACCATAGCTAAGGGAAAACTCATAATTCTTATTTAGCTATAACTTTTATTTATATATCATATTACCCATTTCAAATCATTTTTACAATCCTGTTTGATCCTCATAACTCTTTGGATGAAGTAGATAGCACAGGCATTATTGGACCCATTTTACAGATTAAGAAACAGGCTGTGGAGGTTACTTGTATCATTATTGTTCATAGCTATTAACTGGCAGTCATATTCTGCAGAGAGATACTCAGGTCCTAAAATTCCAGAACGAGTACTCTTTCCAATTTATGCCCTTGACATTCCAATGCCTTTTATACTCCTAATGACCATATCTAAAAATTCTAGGGCTCATGCTTTATTTAGTAATAGAAAAAAATAACATTCTCTTAAAGAACAAAACTAAATAACTGAAAAAGATGCCTGTGTTTTATTTACTAATATTATACATAATAACAGCTAAGGTTTATTGAATACCTACCTGCTGTGTGCAAGTAAGTGCTTTATATACATTATCTAATTTAATTTGTTCAACATCTCTATGACATGCAGTTCTCATGGTCCCCATCATACAAACAAGGAAACATGTCTGAGAGTCTGACTAACTTGACTGATGTGTAGAAGTATAGGGGTTAAGGCAGGACCTGGACCACTCTGAACTCCTACCATTAATTAAACTGTCCTATTCCACATTTTCCCTTTTTTCCTTTAAGCTCAGTTGATATTTTAGCCAATTTCTTTCCCATATATTCAGTGATCTTTCAATTCTGCAATCGAGAGAATTCTTTCCAGGAACACAGTTTGTATGGAAAAGCATACGTTTGAAAAAGCAGGTACCACATCCTATTTGTATCAGCAGCAACCCCTGGCACACACTAAGCATTCAGTAAATGTTTGTTAAATGAATAAATGATGTTTGGAATTCTCTATTAAAAAGCTTCTAAGACGTCATGCTCTAAATACTTCAATACAAGACCTAAAAATTGAGTTGGTTCAATTTGCCAAACCTCGGCTTTACAGCAAAACACACAGTTTCAAAGCCAGGAAAAAAAATGTAAAGAAGAAACCAAATTTCACTTAAAAAAATTTTTAAGCCAGCTTTTGGAAACTTGAACTGCTCTGTCAATAATCTGACAAATTTCGACGGTCTGGATAACCTTTTTTGGATAATCTCCTGTCTCTATGAGAAAAGTCATACTCAGTCTTACTGCTGGGAGTCCATGATTTTTCCCTTTGCTATAACCAGTCAGGATAAAAGCTGAACACAGTTGACTTACTATGTAAGGTGCCCTCGCAGATGCCGGCTGACGATGCAGGAAGGGACCAGTCAGGGAAGACGTGAGGTCAAGGGAAGTGGCAGGATACAGGGGATATATACTTTTCCACCTCCTTTCTTCCAACCCACGGATCCAGCTGTCCCTTTTGTGGTTTCTTCCCACACCAGTTTCCAATAATATTCACTTGTATCCATTTTAACTTAAACAAGAATCGTTAGGTGAGCCAAGAGGACAACATTCTCCTACCTCTTTCCTGCTTTAGTAATATGACCTTTGTCCTACCCCGTGCACCGTCCCCCAGCACGCAGACACCTTAAGTGCACAGCTTAACTTGACTGCAGCGTCAGGGACTTTCAGGGTAAAAAGTGCATTCGTGGAAGTCAATCACACATCGGGTCTCAGGTTTCTCCACTTGGCACCGGTTTATAGCATTAAAGCAGTTCCTTTCAGGCGTTGCCCATTATCACCCCTCCTGCCGTCCATCACCCTTGCCTCAGGCTTGGGCTCTTAATCTCTGGTTCTTCTCACTAATGCACTTGCCAGCCCCAGACACGGGTACTTGCAGATTCTGCAGAACGAGGCTTTTTCCTGTCTTGGGCTCAGCACATCCTCTATCACTATCAGCATCCCTCAGAGACTTCAGCCCCTGCGGTCAGCTATGTCCCCCACGCCTCTGCTTTCTCCTCATCTTCTCTGCCCAGTCTGTGCTCCTATGCTTTGCCCAGCCCCTGCTCTCTAGCATATATGTTTTTGCATTTGCCTTTTTTTTTTTTTGCGGTACACGGGCCTCTCACTGTTGTGGCCTCTCCCGTTGCGGAGCACAGGCTCTGGACACGCAGGCTCAGCGCCCATGGCTCATGGGCCCAGCCACTCCGTGCCATGTGGGATCTTCCCGGACCGGGGCACAAACCCATGTCCCCTGCATCGGCAGGCGGGCTCTCAACCACTGCGCCACTAGGGAAGCCCTGCATTTGCCATTTTTTCCTCCGCCTGCTCACAAGACTGGAGGGGGCAAACTGGATTCGGCATCACTAAATATCTTGGATGATATTCCCTCGGTTCATTTTTTTTCTATGTCTCTCTAATCCACTGTTTTCTAGCAAAAGCTTTCTTTGGATTTCTGACACCAACCCTAACAGCTTGAGTTGACCTGATGCCCTGAATAACTGTCTCCAGGGCTGAAGTCACAACAACAACATTCAGGTTATTATTAATAGTTATCATTGTCTTTTTAAAGAGACCCTTACTGTTATCTCTTTATATCATTTAATATTTATATTTAAATACAGAAACCTAAGCAGCTGTTGCCAGGGTCACCGCTTAGTTGGTGCACACTGAAGAAAGGAATGTTTTTTACTGACTCAGGGCAAATAATACTGAACTAGTGATTAGGACACGAACACCCTAAAAGAGCCAGAAAAGGAGGGAGAAACTGAATGATACTGAGTACCGACCACGTGCTAGACACTGCTATTCACTTTCTGACTTCATTATTTCTGTACTAGTCATCCTAGTTAGAAGAAAAGGACCTAGACTAAAAATTAAAAAAAAAAATTACACACCTGTAGAGCTAGGATTTGGACCCAAGTCAGTTTGTCTTCAGAAATCAATGCCGATTTTTTTTTTCTCAAAAGAAAGTTCTACATAAATGCTAAACAGTAAAACCTCATCGTTAATTACATGAGGGAGTTTACATTTGCCTGCAAGTTACACCCTTTTTTTCCCGACTAAACTGCCAATGCCAGTAAAGTACGTCTTCCCACAATTTACTAGGCTTTTTGGTAAAGAGCTAAATGAAAGTTTGCTATCAAGCTAGTGAGGCAGAGAAGACCGAGATTCCAATAAAAACTTGCTAACTGGTGTGCAACACCACGCCCATTGAGAGTGGAACAACTCCTACAGAATAGAGACTGGTCTCTACATCATTCATTAAGGGCTGGCTTAGACTTGTTGCGTTGGGTTAATGCCCAAGCCCGCCCTGAGAGGGTTGAAACAAACCCCCATGGAAAACACTATTGGTTATTTAGAATCTAGGGCATCGCGATGAACACGCTGTTTGGTGTTTTCCATGAGGCATTATTACTGTTGTTCCAAATTAGCAAGACATACGTGCGCTTACTTAATGTGTTTTCTCTTGATTTACATGCCCTTGCTTCTTAAATCATGTCCAGAAATCCTTAGGAAATATGAAAGGAATTTATCAAACGAACGTGTTATCTTTTCCTCCAGCAGAATGTCAGACCACTTCTTGAAAGATCCTCTCCAAATTCTTCAGCTCAAACCAATTTTCACAAACTTGAATATACACACCATAATTAGGAAGCCAATTTATTCAGTTCATTTGCATCCGTCCAAATAATTTTTCCTGACAGATGACTTCCGTTCTAAGTACCAAGTACTTTTTAATCCTCGGCAGGTTATTGCTGAGGATAAATGATTTCACATTTCTCATAAAGATGCCAGTCATTAAGAATATTAACACGAATTCCTTCCCCTTGAGTAGAAAGGAGATGTCATTTTAGCAATGTTGCTGTGTCAGCCTTTCTATTGTCAAACACAACAAATGATGAGAAAATCAATTTACTGTTTAGAATTAGTCAAGTGAGGAATTCTTTGAAGTGGCTATGCAGGGTTTTGCCTGGGCCCCGTAATCACATAAAAGCGGGTACTGTATATATGTTGGTAAAATGTTGTGAAGTTTAATGAGGACTGTTTGCTGCCATAGACCTTCCAGACATAATGTATCTCTGAAAAAGAATTCCCCACTCCTAAAATAGAGGTTTGATGAGCACCAGATGTGGTTCAAATGAACCCTTGTCCAACTGAACTAAGAATATATTTTGATCTGTATGAGGCACAGTCCAGAGACAGGGGAAGTGATTCTAGCACAGCCTGTGTTGACGTTGGTGGTGGAGTTTGAATGTATTTATTTACTCCATAAAGCTTCTCTCATAAGGCAAAATGCAAATGAGCTTTTAATGAATACTTTCTAATAATTGGAGGATGTCATTCTTGCTGCTTATGAGACAATTCACAATTTTATTTTGTAATCTAAGATGTGTGGAAGAAAGCATTTCCACGGGTAGCCACAAACTTTAGAAAGATCTGTGTCCTGGCGATGATTTGCAAGTTTCACAACTCAGTTTCTCCACCCATAAAGGGAAGATTAGATCATTGTTCAAAAATGACAAGCATTTAATATTTGGAAATGACTAAATAATGAAGTGCATGGATTCTATAGAAATGCTGAGGAGAAAAGAAGATTAATTTCAAGCCAAAATCTAGTACAAACACGACCTTCCTATTGTAAATCTCATGAACAGGGAAAGAAATTACATCGAAGGCTTTGTTTCTAGGGCTGAGAATATTGTACATTAATATTGGGATGTTTCAGATGGGAAAAAATCTGCTTATTGTAATCTCTTGTCTGTAGAGATGCGAAAAATTCTTTCTGCTACATTGTTCTGAAAGAATGCTGTTAGTAAAGATTTAAATGACAGGCATAGCAGGGTCATCTTTTGATTCCTTTGCCTTTGGGCAGGACTACAGTTAAGCCATCTCAGGAAAGAGAACGATGCTGTTGCTCGCAAAAATCTCCAGGTGAGAATGGTAAAAATTAAAAAGAGCAGATGGGAAAGCTCACGGGCCTTAAAATTAATAAAGGTCAGTTTATTAGGTCAGTTCCGGCTAATTTCAGTTAAAAGTCATTTCTATTTGCCAATAGCCTAATGCTTAGCAAAACTCCAAAGGATGTGATATTTAGCACTAGTTCTCTGAAAATTCCATTTCGTATTAGCATTAATGTCTGGTCATTGTTTTGTTCACCTCCTCTTCACCCCGTGGGGGAGGGAGGGACTCCTGTCCTAGGGTTCTGGGGTGACCAAACATAGGACATCTGACTTGGGACACAGGGGATCAAGAACAGTTTACTAGTCACATACACTAATGACCCAGGGGAAGCAGACACTTCGTGCCACATGGGGCAACACAGAGGCACATTTGGGAACAGAGGGAACAAGAAGGAGCTGGGGGGCACTATTTACAATAGCCAGGACATGGAAGCAACTTAAATGTCCATCTACAGAGGAATGGATAAAGAAGATATACACAATGGAATATTACTCAGCCATAAAAAGGAACGAAATAGTGCCACTTGCAGAGACGTGGATGGACCTAGAGATTGTCATACAGAGTGAAGTAAGTCTAAAAGAGAAAAACAAATATCATATAATATCGCCTATATGTGGAATCTGGAAAAATGGTAGAAATGAACTTATCTGCAAAGCAGAAATAGAGTCACAGATGTAGAGAACAAACTTATGGTTACCAAGCATGGGGGTGGGTTGAATTGGGAGATTGGGATTGACATATACACACTACTATGTCTAAAATAGATAACTAATGAGAACCTACTATATAGCACAGGGAATTCTATTCAATGATCTGTGGAGACCTAAATGGGAAGGAAATACAAAAAAGAGGGGATATGTATATGTATGACTGATTCACTTTGCTGTACAGCAAGAAACTAACACAACATTGTAAAGCAAGTATACTCCAATAAAAATTAGTTTTAAAAAAAGAGGGAGCTCTGGGGAGCAGGCTCTGTAGTAACAAGATGGTAAGTGGTACCCTGGTTCCCAGGGACGATGTGATTGGCCTGTTGCAATGACTGTGTGGGCTGGCAGGGAAGTGAAACCTATTAGGATGAGGACCAGGTGGAGTGATGATGCCCAGCTATCGGGGACCTAACCACTGGGGGAGACTTTCCCACTTCGGTGGGAGCATTGCAGGTAAAAGTAGGGGAACTCACAGCCCTTTGGGGACCCATGAGGCTCAAAGATGTCAAAGCAGCATGTGAAATCTTAGACTTTACAAGCCATGCAAGCTATGTGGACTTATGGGAGACTCACTTCCCCTTGGCTATACTGACCCCTTTAAGAGTCATGTCTTCGCCACACCTATGAGTAATGTCTTCGCCACACCTATGGTGTCTCCTGTGAAAAGAGTCACTTTTTTTTTTTTTTTTTTTTTTGCTGTACGCGGGCCTCTCACTGCTGTGGCCTCTCCCGTTGCGGAGCACAGGCTCCGGACACACAGGCTCCGCGGCCATGGCTCGCGGGCCCAGCCGCTCCGCGGCATGTGGGATCCTCCGGGATCGGGGCACGAACCCGTGTCCCCTGCATCGGCAGGCGGACTCTCAACCACTGCGCCACCAGGGAAGCCCCAAGAGTCACTTTTGATTGGACTGATAACCATGGGGGCATAAGCAGTTTTCTAGCAGGAGTACTCTCAGGCCAAGGCTGTATCAGCTAGATGATTCATGTGGAAGTATCCTCTGCTACTTGCTTTGATTTGAATGAAAGGAGGACGAGAGCCCTAAATCATCCAGACAAATTACATATTTACTCCTCACTTGATCTTCATTTGCCACGAGGTGAATGTTGACTAATTTAGACTCCGAGCCAAAGAGACGAGAAATGGTCTATCGAGCCAAAGTCAAGAGTATGCCTGCCTTCAGTTTTCAAGAAGAATACTGTCAGGAAACACAATCAGGTCAGACTTTCTCTCACTTCCCCTGCAATTTAACCACTGGGGAGATAAAGGACTCAGGGAGACCTGGGGTTCCAGGCAGAGCTTGGACATCTGAAGTTAATGCTGGGCCTGTTATAAAATCGTGGGCAAGGCATTTAATCTCTCTGAACCTCAAGCTGTATACCTTTTTAATGAAGAATTTAAACTAGGTCTAGAGTTTCAAAATAATTTTTTCTTAGTAGCAAAGCCCTTGTTTTAAACAAAGTCTAAAGTCACTCTATAAAACAGACGGAAATGAAGCTTCTTTGTTTGAATCCAGTGAACGGCACCCAAGCCCAGTTGACTTGGTCTCCTCCTCACATTTGCTCCCTCCGTATCCCCCCCCCAGCCCCAAATTCCTGAAGCACTTGGAAGTCTAGTGCTCCTCGGAACCCAGTCTGAAAACTAGCAGATGAGATTCTAAGGTTTCTTCCAGCTTTCAGCAGAATGGAAAAATCACAGACAGACTTAGATTCAAACACCACTGTCGCTTCCTAAGCTGTAGGACCAGTTTTCCCATCTGTGAAATGAAGATTTTTTTTTTAAACAGTTCTATTTTAGGACAATCGCTATGTTAAGAATGCATGTAAAGCATCTAGCCAGTGCCTGACACCTAGCCGGGTCTCACACATGGTAGCAATAACAATGGTTATGGCTCTGACTTGAGCAGAACCAAACGAGAGATCTTACATGTGAACAACTGAATTGCAGTGAGGCCACTGTCCTTCCTGAAGCCCAAACCTCAAGAACTGGAGGCCAAAATTCCCCCTTAGAACCTGAATCCGTTTTTATTGTTCCAAATTAGTGGAAGCAGGAAAATTCTTCTAACTCACTGAACATTCTGTGTGCATGGGAGAGCGTGTCGACATGCCGCAAGTCTCTTAAATGACATCCCGGTCCATCCAGCCACCACGGATGGCGTTGACAGCACACGGCTTTCACCGGAGACTAACAGGGGAACGTCCTGAAGAACACTTGAACGCTTAGCCCCAGCAATTCAACACCTGACAGCTCGCGTTCTGTATTTCACCCCATATCATAAATCACCAGAGAGCTATTGTCCTCATGTCGAGCTGCTGTTGTGATAGTCTGCATTCTTTCCACAGTGGAGAAGTTGTCTCCTAAAACACACCCCAGAAGTCTGTGATTTCTGAAAATTTCACCTTTCGGGGACTTTTCTGGCCTCCTAGGGAGTAAGTTCCACTTCAGAGGTCTCCTGATGTGCAGTAGCAGGAACTCAGTAGAGGTCAGAGTTCCCGGTGCCCTCATGAACACATGTCCTAAAGGAATGTGACTCAGGTTAGACATTCCTCTCCACTCTTTATAAAGCTTTCTTTCTTTCTTTCTTTTTTTTTTTAATTTATGAAAATTTCCAATACCCCAAAGTAAAGGCTATCACAAACCTTCCTGGGCCCACTGCACAGCCTCAAGAGCCCATCAACATGGGCTTTCGCCTGAGCCCATGGAGGTTACATGGGGCCCCTCCACCCTAAGACGGATGGCCCAGGTGACACCACGTCGCCTGTCAGCTGAATTTCGTCAACGCTCATGAAGTGCCCTGTCCTAGGCCACCCCGGAGAACCACACAAGACCCCAGACTTATGAAACCCAGACGCACATGAAGAATTACGTGCCGGGTCAATGGGGAGAAAAGAAGGGAAATTGGGGAAATCTTGTGGGAAGATGGGATCTGAACTGTGCTTTGAAGGAAATGGGAGTGAGGACATTCCAGGCTGAGGGGGAGGATGTGAGGAAGGGCCGTAGGGGAAGGAACGGAAAGGCCTTCTTTAGAAAATGATTCATATTCTCATGAGCTGCAGTAAGTGAGGGGCCGTAGGGTGGGAAGCGGGTAATTAGTGGGGTGACACGTGGAAGCCACGAATGCCAGGAGGATGAAGCACCTCACATGTTGGGCAGCAGGGCCAGGAACAGGGCAGGAAAATAATAATCTAAGAAAACTGGAGGTAGCAGGATGGGGGAGGGAGGGTCGCAGGGAGGATGGGTGCTCAGAGTGAACCAGAACTTCCTCAGACCCAAGCTCTGGCCTAAAGAACAGTCTGGCTGGCTGTCTTGCTCCCACAGAGAGAAAAAAAAGCAGGGGCCCACGGAGATTGAAAATAGAGGATGCACACAGAGGGTTCGGCCCTGGCCCAGGGAACACCCCGCAAACCGTCATTAGGAAAACAAGCGACCAGGACGAAAGCAAAGCAACAGAAGCACCTGGTCTGAGTCTAAGAAACATCCGTGTTTACTAAGCACTTGGTCTCTGGAACGTCTGCCTTTCCAAATACCACATCTTCCTCATCCACTCCGTCCCGCCACGGGCGGCTACTGTGCCGGGGAAGGGGGAGCCGGGACCGCAGCCTGGAAGCCCTGCCTACCCCCCCCCACTGCCCCTCCCTCCGAGGAGCCTCCCCGCGTGGCCGGCCAGCCAGCTGCAGCTCCGTTTGTTTGCCGAGGTTTGCATACACATATTGAGTTGCCTCTTTTTCCAGCCAGTTCAGCAGTGTCCCGAAGTTCACCCCCAGTGTAGCTTCTGCCTCAGCTCCACCCCTTCTTGGAACTGCCTTTTGTTTGTCTGGCAGCCTTGGTTCTATGGGGGTGTGTGATGATAATAATACGTGGGCTTATATAACCCTCTGCATCTCGCAAGCACTTCGCAGACCGGCCTTCATGCATCCCCGGGCCCGTGTCAGGCTGGGCGGCTGGAGCGGCTAATAGGAAACCCCGAGACCCGAGGAGCCGAGACCAGGAGGGAGGGCAGAGTGGGTCAGAGGCCGGGCCTTCCCGGCCCCTCGCGCCCGGAGGTCAGGGAGATAAGAAACAATGACTGTCGCCCCCAGAAGGAGGAAGGAAGCCCCGCTCCCACCTTATCTCTGCTCCTCCGCAAGCTCCCAGTTCCCAGAGCTTGTTCTCCAGAGAAGATTTTAAAGGCGACTTTTGTAAGTATGATGCTCTGCTTTTTCTTTCGAAAGGAGGCAAACAAAGTTTCCTTACTGCTCTTGTCCATTTCATCGTATGTATTCGCGAGAACGGGTTCCCGCACTCAGACGCTGCCATGATGGGAAGTGTGTTTCTGGCTGAAGTCCTCCACCCAGATGGGGCCTCTCCTAAAAGTAATAGGAAGGGAAAGAGGTTTCTGTTGATAATTCACTTATTAACAAAATAGCACCAAGAGGAAGTGCTGAAATTGCTCCTTTCCCCGTGTCCTGGTCCTGGTGGTGGCTGACTGTTCTCCACACTCACACACACATCTTGCCCTACAAAGGAGCCTTGGTTATTCACCTGGCTTGTTAGGCATCTAGAAACGATGCAGCAACTTCCAGCTTCAATTTCTCTGCTTTCTGTGCTCACAATTTCAGGCAAATAGAGTTGTTGGAATTTTCTTTTCACACTATGAAATAAATCCCATTTTTTGGCGTAGGCTTGAAACTTGCACTGGCTTGTGTAAACTCTGCAAAACACGGTAACTAGAGTGGACGTGTGAATTCTTACTAAGTTTTTCACTGCATAGCTGAAGGGTCTAAATATTAAAGGAACATGGGCACAAACTTCTTAAGCACTGGCAAAACCCCAAGCTCTGTTATTGCACTATGTGTCTGTAAGGGATGCTGAATTAACAAGAGTATTTTTCTCAGGGGTGATGCTCATGGCTTTGAGAAATTGTCTTTCAACAAAAGATGAATTTAAAACTCTAGGATAACACTAAGAGAGATACAATTTCTGAACATTTAGAAAGTGTGATTCACTAAGTGAATAAGCCAAGAAAATAAAGTTCTATTTTGGGTAGTTGTTCAATTTGCATTATAAGTTGATGTACTATGAGATATAGAAAATTAGTCATTATTTCAGGTAAGAAAACTAAGAAATATAAATTGACAGTAATGTAGAAAAGCAAGGCCTCTCACTTTTAGTGCCGTTAAGTGCTATGATGAATCCATTGAGTTTGATTGCTTTTATCTTTAGATGAACAGCTATGAAAACCACACATAATGTGTGTATACCAGTGTGTGTGTGTGTGTATGTATGTATAAAAGAGTTCAGGATACCCAAATGTATGTATATATTTAATTAAATATACATATATATATTTAATCAGCCTGAACTCATATTTGTTGTAGCTCTCCAGTGTTCAGTATCTTACATGATAGTGTAATACCCAAAATAGACCAAGTGGAAAGATTTCATATCAAATTTCAGAACGCAATAGAGCTATTTATTCATTATTTATTCAACAAACATGGGAAACATTATAAAAGTAGGTCTATTTTTAAGATTCCCTTTAAATGACATTTCCACTTAAAATTCTCTGTGGCTTCCAAGAAATTCTAAGGCATAATTAAAGTTGAAAATAAGACTGGACTCTACTTGGTTTTGCCCCTAAATTTAAAAGTGAGCTGTCAATACTAAAATTCTATACTCTAGCTAATTTTGTTACAAAGATCAGCCACATAATCTCAACATTAGCCTCCAAAGCATACTCAGTCATGGCAGAAAGAACACAAACTATGATGGGATCTGGATTGGAGGTTTGGTTTTGCCATTACATGGTTATGCGACCAGCAGCAAGGTCTTTCAGATTTTCAACCTCAGGTTTCACCTCTATAAATGGAGACCGGGCTTCCCTGGTGGCGCAGTGATTGAGAGTCCGCCTGCCGATGCAGGGGACGCGGGTTCGTGCCCCAGTCTGGGAAGATCCCACATGCCGTGGAGCGGCTGGGCCCGTGAGCCATGGTCACTGAGCCTGTGTGTGCAGAGCCTGTGCTCCGCGACGGGAGAGGCCACAGCAGTGAGAGGCCCGCGTACTGCAAAAAAAAAAAAAAAAAAAAAAAGGAGACCAATACTACTTACCCCAAGGAGAGGATTGTTGAAAGGACTGAAAGGAAATAATATATGTAAAGTACCTAGCACAGTGTCTGAAAATAGCAGTTTCATTCAATTTTAGGGCTTTTCCATTTACTCTCTTTTTTCATCTTTGATTCAGTGCCTTGGTTTTTTGAGCATTTACTGTGTATTGCATGCTGTGCTGAACACTAGTGATACCAAAATGAAGAAGGTTAATATCCTGCCCTGGAAGAGTTCCTCATCCAAGGAAACAGACCAAAACAACAGATTAATTTTCTTAACAGTATAACACCTGCAAAAAACAGAAGTGTGTTGTGATTAAGTGACAGAATTGAGGCCCGAGTCATTTTCCCCAGTGAAAGTCGAAGGAACTTTTGCACAGATGATGTTGATTGGTGTGACTTTTAAAGAATCAGCAGGAGGTGTGGAAGGACATTTCAGAAGGGAAGAGCATTGGAGAGTGGACTTTGTGAGCCAGGGGAGGGTGAACTGGTTTCAGTTGGTGCTGGAATGTTGAATCCAGGGAATCTGGAGATTTAGTCAGGGGTCTGATCATGGGTATTGTGGTGCTTCATGCTGAGGGGTTTGGACCCATTACTCTAGTAAAACTCAAACTCATGCTCATGAGTCTTTTTGGACCAGCTCATGATCCAAAAAAGTTTGTTTTATAGGTTCACATCCATATAAAAAGCTTGGACTGAAATATGTCACCTACATCACTAAGACATTATTTGGTTCAATAGACTATTTGGTTTATTTGGTTTATTTGGTTTATTTTGTTTGTAGCAAACCCATCTCAATGATGGAAGCATTGCAGCACAACCTCCTTACCGCCCCAGATCTGGCACTTTCAAGATTACTCTTGAGCCAATGGAGAGACAAGGAAGGACTCTGCTTGGGGTTGAGAAGGCGGAGACTAGATGTGATTTATGTTTTAGGAAGATTTTATATAGATCTCTACTCTCCAGTGTGGAATGTAGGTTAGGCAAAGGCCTAGGGGGTGATAATGCTATAAACTAGGAGACCGATTAAAAGACTACTGTCGGGGCTTCCCTGGTGGCGCAGTGGTTGAGAGTCCACCTGCCGATGCAGGGGACGCGGGTTCGTGCCCCAGTCTGGGAAGATCCCATATGCCGCGGAGCGGCTGGACACGTGAGCTATGGCCACTAAACCTGCGCGTCCAGAGCCTGTGCTCTGCAACGGGAGGGGCCACAACAGTGAGAGGCCCGCGTACCGCAAAAAAAAAAAAAAAAAAAAAGACTACTGTCGTAAACAAGTGAGAAATGCTGAGGGTCTGAGCAGTGTAGGTGGACAACAGGGCACAGAGTCCAGAGATATTTAGAAGATGGAACATTCTCAACTTGAGGACTGAATGAAGGAATGAAGACAAAGGAAATGTCTATAATATTAGTTTTAAGTTTGGTCAACTGGGTAGCTATAATAGAATGCCATAAAACAAGAAGAGGTACACGTTCATAGAAGGAAATTGAGTTAATTGGGCTAATGTTGGCTTGAGAGGTTAAACTACAACATCAAGTAAAATTAAAAGTCGGTTTTGTGGACTTCCCTGGCAGTCCAGTGGTTAAGACTCTGGGCTTCCAATGCAGGGGACGTGGGTTCCGATCCCTGGTTGGGGAACTAAGATCCCACGTGCCGCATGGCGCAGCCAAAAAATAAAAAAAATAAAAGTTGGTTTTTGTTTAATCTTTTTTTTACATAAGTGGTATTGTGTTTGTTTGTTTGTTTGCTTGTTTTACCATGTTGTGTTAGTTTCAAGTGTACAGCAAAGTGATTCATATAGATATCTATTCTTTTTCAGATTCTTTTCCATTATAGGTTATTACAAGATGCTGAGTATAGTTCCCTGCGCTGGCAGGTCCCTGTTGGTTATCTCTTTTATATATAGTAGCGTGTATATGTTAATCCCAAACTCCTAATTTATCCCTCTTCCGCCCCTTTCCCCTTTGGTAACCATAAATTTGTTTTCTATGTCTGTGAGTCTGTTTCTGTTTTGTAAATAATTTCATTTGTATCGTTGTTTTTAGATTCCACATGATATCACTTATATGTGGAATCTAAAAAAATGATACAAATGATATTGCTTATATATAAAAAGTGGTTTTTAAAAAGTATAAAATTGCCAGATTTATCTTAGAAGTTTAGAGAAGAAACATAAAAACCGGGCTCTCCCCATTATGTTCAGTTCCCCCAAGAAATGTCAGTCTCTGGGCTCATGGGGCTCTGAGTTTCATCTCGTATCCCTGCTGTTGAGTGGATTGTTTCCCATTCACTCTTCAACAGGAAGGCCATGTCCAGAGCAGTCTTGCCAATAACTTTGTAAACCCTCAAAATGAGAAATATGTACATCCTCTGAGCCTTCAGAAATGAGCGGAGACTGGGAAAAAGATCCGTGGGCAAGTAGAATATTTATTCATAAAGAACACATACTCATGAAGAATTTACACTTATTCATCAAGAAGCAGCTCTTTCTTTAGCAGGGTTTTTTCACTTCCCTTGAACTGGGGGCCCACTCAGAGACTAAAGTAAAAGAGGAAACTTCTAAGACTAAAGCAAAGGAGATGATTTCTTACCTGGGCATGATGAACCCCACAAACATTTCCTTCTTCTTCAGGCTGAGCAGGAAATTCTTCCCATTGGCTTGAATGGTGGGTAACTGGAAAGGAGAGGTATGTCACATTTGTGAGTTTTTAAAAGATAACAACGGGAAGACTTTTAACATTTAGAATGAATAGAAAACAATCTAATTAGCAGACAGGAAGCTGAGGTCTGATTACTTGATAACCTTAGTTTTCTTATACCCTTTCACATCTTCTATGGCAAAGCCTCTATCAGATTTCCTGGATTTCAGAGCTCTCAACCCCACCTGAACACTTCAGAGCAAATACCATTTATTACAAAAGGGGCTGAGCCCCAGCCTTCATGGCTGGGCTCACAAAGTCGTATAATATTTCCTCCTGGTAGGTAAACTGTATCAACACATTTAAAAGCAGATTTATGAAGCTTTTGTCACCTCTAAATGTAAAGAGTTTTATCACTCATCAGAAAGATAGTATTTGATTGTAATCTGAATTCCATCCGGCTTCTGATAGCTCACTTCAAATTCCCCAAACTTCAGAGATTATCTTTGGTTTTTGAGATGATGAAGAGGTTTCTATTTTTGCTAAAAATGCTTCCACAATAAAAAAAAAAAAGAAAGAAAGAAAGAAGAGACCCAGAAAAGAACTGTTACTATCTCAATTATACAAAATAATCACCAAATATACACTTTAGAATAGGATGAGCTTGTATCATGGGAAAGTTTATTCTTTAAAGAAGGAGTAAGATATGTTGGAGGGAATTCCCATTAGCATGATTGAAAGGATGAAGAATATACCGAGCTTCCATATACGGTGCTGGCCTTTACTTTTAGGTTACTCAAGCCATTTAAAGTCTTGGCATCCTAAGCAAGGGCTACAACTTCACAGTCTTTTTGGGTTTGCTGGCATAATGACTGAGTCCAGGCTGGGTGCTGCCTGAGCCACTGTACTGTCCTATGCAGTGTTTGAAGAGGGCTGGGGTGCGGCTGTTCTGTCCCCCAGACACCTGAGTCCAGAATATTGCTGAATTTTGCTTCATTTCTGGGCTCTATGGAAAGCTGGAAGCTCCCCAGTTCTCTCGGGTTTGGCTTCCTGTTCACATGTTTTCTGGTCTCATGTCACTGTGCATGAAGTAATAGTCCCACATGCATGCACCGTCCACATGGCAAGATTTGTGTGGCTCGGTGGAAACTTTCTCATGAGGACATTTTGGACCTTCCAGCCACTCCTTAGGGAAAGCCGTTTGGAACCGGTTATTACTTTCCAAGGTGAAGGGAGCAGAGAATGCATTTCTGCAACAGGCTAAAGCCACTTTTAGGAGACAATTAAAGGACAGCTGCTTAAGAAAAAAACAAACAAACAAACATTTCTTCCACACATCTATCTAAACACATGTATGTGTACAGTATAAAGAAAGGCCTCCAATCCATAGTTTTAAAATATCAGTTACTGTTTCAGCATTTCACTAACTATGAATGGTGCTAGTGTTTTCCACCGGGGACTGTTATTTTAATGACATTTCTCTGCAGCAAAATCTGATGAGTTCACAAAGTTTGAGAGCCAGGAAGTGCAGCTCAGTTTCTGAACAACCGAGAAAGCCAGGAGAGCTCAGTTCAGTCATCTACTTGCTTTCCAGCATGGATGCCTAAGTGCTAAGAGCAATAACACACTAATACAGAGAGAGAAGCCAAACCAAACTTTTAAAAGTACAGCTCTTAAACCATCAAACTTAACTTCCCGACATATTATCAGCAGGTGAAATTCTGGCGCACACCCACACTTATTTGTGGATGTTAATGTCGAATGGGCACATGTGCCAACATTTTATAGAATTTTAGAGCAGGAAGTGATTTTGGAGGTCTTCCAATCTTACCTTTTATTTTACGAACAGAGAAATTGAAACTCATGTGAGTTCACTCCAGACACACACACACATATATACATCTGAGTCTTAGGCCGAGTCATTGCTTGCAGAAAATGTTAGGTCTGGCTTAAGAAAAAGGAAGGACAAAATGACCCAAAGCTGGGCCAGTGGTTCCCTGTTCCATTCAAGTTTGTGTGGCCCAGCTTTAGGGCTGTGGGCCGCTCGTTTATTCTTGCTGCAGGAGCCGTTCAGGGTCTCAGATTAGATACACTTGACCAAAACTTGAATAAACTCCCAGCCAACCCAAGGGTCAATGAGTGACTCAGATCCTGACTACACTGCGATGCTTCATCAGTGCAAGGTGTTCTGGGGCCACGTTGTGATTAGAGCATAGAATGTAGACAGAGCCCCAAGTACAACTCTCACACTTCGGAATCTGAAAACCTGACCAGAGAGACAAGACCTTCCCCCGTCTAGGCAGCAGTGGAGACCCTCTCACTAGATGCTACATCGTGTAGCACAGATTTTAAGTGTTGTAAGTGTTCTGGGGAGAGAGATAAATGAAAATTGAGGTGGTCAGCTGATCCCAGAGGGGTGCTTAGAATTTTCATAGTGGAGGGAATAAAGGTAAACTCTTCTAGCAGAAATGAAAGCACAGAGAGGGTCTCGTGGCTCGGACCCCAAGGAAGCCAGGCTGATGGGTGCTTTCCAGAGCAGTACTTGTCAACCTGAGCAATGGACTTGAGCCCTGGTACTGATTTCCATCATTATCTACTAAACTGTTACTGAAATGAACACCCCCTGCCAAAACTAGGTATCAGTTACTTTAATTATATTTATATAACTATAAATCCACAATAATATAATTACACTTACATCATTGAAAATCCAAAACAGATTGCTAATTAAATATAAATAAAACCATAAACCAATAATATTCTGTTGGTTGGAATCAAATTAATTGGTTAAAATTAGTAATATTGGTTTTATTTGCCAAATTATGCTGTTTTGCTGAAACTAAAGAATAAATTTGTTTTAACCAGTGTTAATTAATGAAACTGTAAAAAAAAAAGAGAGAGAAATATTTTAATTAAAATTTTCCATTGCACATTTCGTACTCTGACTATTTATAGTGAATTATTACAAGTTGGCACATATAAAGGCAGAAAGGATTCAGGCAATCCATCTGCTGATGTCGAGATTATGGAACTAAAAACCGTGGTGGTTCAGTCATCCTATCTCCTTACCCTCTCTTGGCAAATAAAACTTCATTCAGCACAGCAGGAGTATTTGACTCTCACAAGCATACACTTATCAAGCAGGTATAGATACCTGCCTTTGTTCTTTCTTTAATAGCCTATAGCTCTAAATTATTACACTATTCTCCTGCACATTATAATTTTAATGATGACACAGCAAAGTCTCCATTTATAAAATGGATGAAAACCCTGGTCTCATTCCATGAAAATGTCTTTTGATTGCAAACTACTACTGCAAGGGAAGTTGTATCTTTATTACTGGCTTAAAAAAAATTCAGTGCCAGTAATAATGATCGCCAGTGTTTCTTGGCCACTTATTCTTCTAAATTTCTTATGTGGATGTTTGCATGTAATCCTCACATCAACCCTATGGAATAGATCATGATTTTTAATCCTCATTTTTCAGAGGAGGATACTGAGGCATAGAGAAATGAAGTAACTCGGTCAAGGTCAAAATAGCCAATGGATTCTGTAGCCTGGAATTCCTGCTGCTCCCAGTAGGAGATTCCGAATAACAGAGAAAGGATGCTGTTGTTTGACGGATAGGCTATAATCCAGCATGACCACAGCCAGATACTTGTAGCCTCACATTCAAATGTAAACGTTTACTTTGGAAGATCACAGGGTGCCGTGCATAATTACAAACGTAAACATTTATGTGTCTTCCCGGAACATATATAAAAAGTGGAGATCTGCGTGATGCTTTTAATAATTTATAATGCTATCAGAGAATAGAAAAGTTCTTCTAGAACTCACCAACTTCCAGGATGAGAAGCACAGGGGCGTGGTCAAAAGCTGACTGGGTTGGGTGTGTCAGATGACAGGGGGTGGCAGAAATGGGCGGAAGAGTTGATCTGCCGGGAACAGAAAGAGACATGATGAGGGTAAGGGAGGCATGGGAGGAAGAGTTCTGCAGCAGGCGGCCAGCTGCAGGGAGGTCCTACCACAACAGTCTCCCTAAGAGTGAAGCTTCCAGAACAGAGCAGAGGACTTGGGACTGTCCACATTTAACCTGAATCACCAGGGCCAGTTCGGAACAAGAAGAGATTCCACGTCTATTGTATTGAAATAATCTACACCCATTATCTCTGAGAATATTCACTAGTGAAGAGGTAAGAGGGCTCCACATGAAATGTCTTAGTATTACACAGGCAAGAGAAATATTTTTTAAAGGTAAAGGAAATTTGGGGTTGTGAAATAGTGTGTGTTGTTTTCCTATTCTTCTAGCTTATGTCTTATAGCTTGTATATCCTTATAAGATATAGCTACTATATCTCTTTCCTCTTCTAATTTATATATCGTATCTGCATTTATATATAGCGTGTATATGTTAAGTGTGCTCTTCATGTCATCAAGATTGCTTCATCAAATACTTAATGCATTAAAATGGGTGTTTCCTCTTATTCAAAGTATCGAAGTTGATTTTAGTTACTTACATATTTCAACTGTCATAAATGCAGAATAGAAACAAATTTAACCACTTGAAAATGCTTACTTTGCTACTCATCAAACAGTAGCTTGCAGTCACTTTAGAAGATTTCATGATTCTGCATGTTTTCCTTTAAAATAGGTCTTAGAACCTGAAATTAGGCGTCATTCAACTTTTAAACTTGGAACATTTTGTAAACCTTTAAAAAGAAACTCTTCTTTATTGGCTTTACAAAGTCCAGTTAGAGAATAATATGAAATGAATCTAATGGAAAGTCTCTCCCTTGATGAAGAGAAAGTCAAATGGAAACTTCTATAAAAGGATTGAATGACCCACAGTACTTCAGAGTCTCTTGGAGTGATTTTAAGAATCACCCTCAGTCTGGGGACTTCCCTGGCAGTGCAGGGATTAAGACTTCGCCTTCCAATGCAGGGGGTGCAGGTTCAATCCCTGGTCAGGGAGCTAAGATCCCATATGCATCAAGGCCAAAAAAACAAAACATAAAACAGAAGCAATATTGTAACAAATTCAGTAAAGACTTTAAAAATGGTCCACATAAAAAAAAAAAGAGAAACTCAGTCTGGATGAAATTTGAAGAATGCTATTCCTAATGATGTCCTCCTTTGAAGGTGTGAAAGGGCAACATCTGAAAGATAAATCACTGATGAAATGCAACTGATGGCACTTTTGCTTTCTTCCATCATAGGTGCTGACGGCCAGCCACCATCATCTGAGGTGAATTTGGCAAATGACATGCAGATTCTCCAAGACAGAATAATTGCAGAAAATCTTCAAAGGTACTCATATCAAATATTGGTCTCAATTAATTGAACCAAGGCACTGATTAAACCCGGATACTCCATGTCACTTGAAGAGGGGAATGTGTCACAGGTGGGGAATTATCAGAAACACAGGAGTCAATAGTCCTGCCCCTTCCTGTAGCATTCTCCTCCTTCTTGGCTGAGAGAGCTGAAAGGCAGAGCCATTTCTTGAAATTTATCTCCAGGAATGGCAAAAGAAGCATCTGAAGAATCATGTAACTTTATTAACATGTCATGAGATACTCAGGAAGCTCAGGGAAATTATAGGGGTTGTTAATGGTAGGCCAGCTAAGCGCAGTCATCCAAAGTTTCAGGCATGAAAACTACAGATGTCACCTGTCTCGTTCACAGCTTGACCTCACAGTTTCTTGCCTTGGCCACATACACTGGTGCCAAGAGTGTCGTGGGACCTAGGGCAGGCCACGGAGACCCATCTCAGCAACACAACCTTGGCTGCAAAAACATCCCTAGGGGTGTTGGTTCATACGAGTCTATACCCCACACCATGAGTCTTTGCTCAGATGTCAACTTTGAAAGTTGTTTCCACCCTCATTGAAAACTAACACCATGGAAACTGTTGAGTTCCTCTTGGTTTTTGCAGCCTTTCAAAATCGTTGCCCCTTGCTTGATTTTCATTCTAAGTCTTGTGTTAGCCCAGGCTGACTTGGAATAAGTCCTTTAATCACCAAAAAGCTCATGAACCTCACACAAACAGAACAAAACAAAACAAAATCTTCAAGTCTGACCTGAATTTCAGGTTTGTCTTTTGAGGGTTGATTTCTCCAGCTTCTCTTTCTAATACTTATGGAATTAAACATTTTGTCCTCATACTACAAATGGCAAGTGAAGAAGGGAAACGGCTGGAAACGGCTGGGAGCTTGGGGTTCATTCCTTGACATAAAATCATGAGCACTGGCAGTGTTTCTCTAATTCTCAGAGCTTTGTTGGCAGGTGGTCTGGGATCTCACAAGTAAGGTATTGGATGCTGGTTATTCCCAAGCTAAATCAACAGTAAGAGAAGACAAGTTGAAGTTTAGGTCTCCTTACTTCGAAACTCCAAACGGGAGAGGAAAATATTCCAAAACAAACTGAAAAAGATATCTGCTTAGGAATAAGTTCAATAAACAGTAGAACTGTGACTTCTTAAGACTGCTTCACCGTCTTGAGTCAGTTTGCCAAACCTCTTCCTGTGAACCTCTAGTCCAGTGCATCAAGTTTTCTGTAAGAAAGAAACAGGTTGTCCTTGGGTATCATGTCGTTCAAAATTAACTATAGAAGAGAATGGAAACCCTTAATACTGGAGGACATCCTATATCTTCCCAAGAGGTCACTGAAGACCTGATTTCTCAAAGCATCTGTCTTAGTTTCTCTTGTGCTATGAAGAGGCCACTTTTCTGGGATGCCATGTTGTTTATTATCTCGTTACTAATCTTTCACGTCACACTTTTCTCCCTCTAATGAGTCATTTCACCACTTTAAGTATCAATATTATATCCTTTCGATTCTCAGCCTATCCTTATTACGAGAAAATAGAAATGCGTTTACTTTAATACTGGATGAAATCAGAATCACTTGCTCAAATTTAACATACATGACACTTATTTCCTAAAAATCTGCGGAACCCCTGTTAGAGCTGGCTCCGGTCTGCTTTTTTTGTCTTTGGACTGGAAAATTCAAATTCAATGTCTGACCAGCTGCCAGTTTCAGCGATCTCTGCCGTTCCTCATCCATCATTTGAGCTGGACTAGATAGCTGGCTGAGCCCCTTCCTGCCACTACACCTGTATTCACATAGCCACAGTCCTCCCAGATGGCAAATTTTGTAGAAAGAAATGGGTCCTTTCTGTGTGTGCTCAGACAGGCAGGTTTAGAAAATAGGACCATTTTAATGAGTCTTAGGGTTTCAAAATGCTGCCCTGTGCATTTTTGATGGCCTCTCTGCTCATGTCATTGGGGTATAAAGTCCTTTCATATAATCTTTTTCCAGCTTTAAGAACTGCTTACCTGCAGTTCAGTGAACTTGGCATCACCTCCAAAATACATAACACAAGAAACAGAACCAGGGGGTGTCATAGGCAAATCTCAGAAGATGCCCAAGCGTCTCCTGGCTGTTTGATTGCCAGAAGATTCTCTCTTGTTCCAAGGAGAGATAGGTTGTATTCACGTATAATGACACCAAAAGGACAATTAAACTTCACAGCTTGGGGGAGATTTTGAGAGCTCTTGTCAAAAATGTTCACACCTGTGGAACAGACCGTTATGTTTTGTGGAGCTTGGTTTTCAGCTTGAAATACACCTGCCAAAATCTGAATGGCTGCTATTGTACCTTCTGGACTCAAAAACCTCACTGTCAGACAAGGTTTGGTGCACACAGATGGGATAACTTAGAACAGTGACTATGTTGTTTGTAAGGCAATTAAGACCTTTCCTAGCCCTGCTGATGCTTTTTGGAGATGGAAAATGTTATAAGCATGCCTTAACTGTGCCTCCCTGGGACTTTATTTATTTTTATTACTTTAATTATTTAAGTTATACTCAATACCTTAATTTGAATTTAAATATTTTTTTAAATTGTCCATAGACTGTAATAGTAAGCAACATCTTTTCAAAGAATCAATTTCAGATGTGGACCCTAAAAACCACTAACATTATTCTCATCTTGGTATCCAAGGACATGTAAAACTTGTTGCAAAATATAAAGAGATGAATTGGGACGTGCTAAGAAGCAGACTCTTGTGACCACTCTTAACATTTCTCATCAAAGAAGGCAATTTATTACACAGAATCCCAATGTCCGTTAAAATCATGTATTTGTTGTAAAAACAATATAATCACTACCTAATAGGAACTTCTTTTAGAGTTAAAAAAAACACACACCCTTAACCCAAGCCCATAAATCTTTTCGATATGAAAATTTGCTAGGTGGAATCTTAGAAAATTACTCCTATTTGACTATTTTTGACCTACAAAGGCAGTAATTTTGTATGGTACTACCTAATAGTTTACATATTTAGAACCTTGGAGAACAGACAATTTTATTTGGATTTTTTTCACCTACCTTTCTATCAAAACGGTTTCCAGTTTCTGCATTGTCTTCACCGTTCATAGTTTAAATTCGTGTATCATCTTCCATTACATGGATGTGGGATATAAGCTGATTTTTGCTTTTTCCTTATAAAAACAAATACTCAAAACACCACAGTCAGTGCCTTCCTTCGCACAGCAATTCGATTTGGTTGCATTCTCATGTGGGTTTTTAAACTAGGGTTTTCTCCTGCATCATCTTTCCATCCGTCTGAAATGAAATACTTTCACATGTGAGTCTTGCAGTATGAATCTAAGTGATAAAGCAAGGGTTGGTTCATACAAGTATACAAATGTGTACACATGGTATGTACATAGTTAAATGGATCTGTTTAGACAATACATCCTCCAAGCCAATGAGTATGTGTTTAAAGAAAACCCAACTCCAGTGGGATGAGAAACATTGTGCCCGTCAGGTGGGCCGTCTTCAACTGGCTCCTGTCCATTCCCAACTGACTGAGACCCGTCCCGGCAGATGACCCTCTCAGTCTGCTCTGGCTGCCATCAGAATAATGCTTTGTCTCATGTAGCCAAGAAGCAAACTCCAGCAGTGTTGCCGGACCAGAGGAAAAGCCTTTGCTCTTGCCCTAATGAAACATGCAGGCAGGAAGTTCAGAAGAAAATAGCAATGCCCATGGGGATGAGGAATAGGGAATGGGAGGGGGGAAGCAGTTTAATTATGAGGAGTGCGGGGGGGACAGTCACTAGTGGAGATCAAGAAAAAGAATGGGATGATGTCATTCTTTACTGGGACATTCGCTGAAATGAAATCAGGTCACACACAATGGTCTTGTTCTCTGCCCAGACCCGTGTGTTACAAGAGATTGCTTTGTGGTCATGTTCCTTAGGAGGGGTCTAAGGACCCTGCTCACATTAAGATATCCCCCAAGACATCTTGAAGACAGATAAGGGCAGAATCATTTCATCCAGTGCTGAAAAATGGCCCACACTAGGTTCACAACATTTTTTAAGATCACTGAGCCACAATTTAGGACAGACTGTTCGGATTCTTACAACACAGTGAATTTTAGGAAGCAGAGTGTAACTACCCAACTTGGTGTCAGGCCAGATACCTTAAATTGGTGCCTTTTTGGTAGGGTAATTTTGAAGGGTGTTCTGAAGTTAAGACAGTCTATTTCTCAGTAGAAAGCTGGCACTTCCTGAAAAGAAATACTGCCTTGTACCACGTTAAGACATTTTTAGGACTGATTAATTCTGCTTACAGAGGAAACATTTGATCTGTGTCGATCTCAAGTGCCTAGTTCCACTGGTGGCAGATACATTCAATTTTAGATTCCTTCTCTCAATAGTGTCCTGATTTAACCTCATTCATCTGCTTAGATTTCACAAGAGCGCATCACAATTACAAATGAAGGTTAGATTTTCTAAGAAGTTATCCCTGGAATAATTACGTGGTAGGGTCAGATCCTGTTATTAAGATTCTGTTGTATTGCATTAATAGGGCTTAAAACAAATAAGTCATTGACTGAGGCCTTTTTTTTAGGATATTTTTGCTGCATATTTGTCATAGAACTGAAACATTGCAGCCTTTTAACACTGGCATCTGTGGTTTAGAGAATTTGTAAAACTAAATGATCAATTTTGGTAAAACACTGGTCTTCGGGTGCATATATGTATTTAGGGACAAGGTCTTTCTCTCTCTTGTAGAATATACAAAGATGTAAAAGTAAAATTGGATTACAGTGAGAATTCATATTTGTCTTACGTTTTTGCTCTGATGACTAGAGAATCTTTTGTGGTGAGGGTGTTGGGAGGTGGTGATGTATATGCCACAAAAGTGTTTTGAAGCTGCTGTGGATTGTGGTTATCAACATGGAAAGAGGCACGTTTTGAAGGAGTCCTAACTTGGGCAGATTCTAACATGAACTGCAGTGATTTCTGCTTCCATTCTTTTTAAGTGGAAGGTAGTTAGGCTCTAGGACCTTTGAGAAAGAATAATTATTTAAAAATTTTAAAATAACCAAAATATTTCCAAACAAATGGTCAGTACCATCAGAAGTTCCCAAGTTTTCAGGACAGTGTTTAATTTTCTTTTCTGTTTATTTTCTAGTAGTCTTTAAAAGAAATCTTGAGTCCATTATTGATAGCCAGTTGACAATGGCAGCTAAAATACAAGTGTTTAAGCAAATCCACTATTTACTAAGCAAGTAGATCAGGCATGGCTTCTTACAATGGATTTACCATAAAATTCATTTTAAAATTATTTGCTTTTACAGTTTCACCAAGAAAAGGTTGGATGCATTTTCTACATTAAATTGTATTTGGTTATTATGTGAAGGAAGAATGCTCCAGCAGGTTAAATCCATCCTACAATATTCATAGGAGTCTGGTCTGGCCAGACATGATGATACTCAGCAATGGACAGTGGTCATGAGAGAACTAGCAGCCTTGCAGCACATCAGTGCTGTGCTGCACGGGATATAGATATTCAGAATACCTCTCCCAATGATAAGTGTATCAAAATATAACTAGTCACAAAATTCTGCTGTCCAAAGAACCCTACATTGAGAGTTGATTCCAATTATAGGTATTTTGTTTACTATGTAATTTTCTACACAATTAGCATATATTCACCCCCCTTCCCTCACTGGGCTGTTGTAAATAGAAGATAAAGGATGTAAAAGTACCTTTAGAGGGAGCAGGTGTTTAGAGCCGCTCGGAACACAACCTATTGTTATTATAATATTAACAGGCTAAGGTATTGCGTGGTAGTCATTAGTTCCCATCAGACTGTGCTATTCCCAGCACCTTATTTCTCCCTCATTATTCTTTTAGTTGTATATCTCTGCCAGTAAACTAATCCCAATGTGTATTTTTGATAGCTGGCAAAAATTCAAAAATGCTTGGCAAAGATGGAAGGCTGTAGAATCACTAGGATTATAACTATGTAGTCAGTGCATTTTTTAAGAAAAGCTTCAAAATGAACTACGTTTACTGGTTGAAGCATTAAAAATAAGAGTGAAAAAATAGCTCCTACTGGATTATACGCTTGTAGTTGTTGGAATTCAGGTTAACGATTGATTCCAAGTAATCTTTATGATTAGGAAAAAGCTGTGTCCGATTGGCTCACCGGGGAAAGGGGCTGTTGCTTTCAAGATCTTGTTGATTGGCTGCTGTTGGCATTCAAATGGATCAAGAAAATGCCATCACCTGCCTATCCCCCAGACAGAGGCCAGAGAGAAAAAATGACAACCTTCTGCCCTCTGTCAGTGCTTGTCACAAGATTGCCTTTCTCTTAGGGAAATATTTAATTGTCTGGTTGTTTTTTCCACCCCTAAGCATCGATTTATAGAGGAATCTCTTTCAAATGTCAGGTACAGTAGCAGCTTCGTAGTTTGTAAGGGCTGAAACGACGCTTCTGGGTGAAAGGAGAGGAATGTAATTTACATTTCTGGTTTGAAAGTCCATCTTAGTGTAAAGAACTTTCTCTCTAGCTATGGAAATATGAACACAGAGTTTGTGTGGTATGACTGGTATATGTATGTATGAATAACTGTTCCAGTGACAACCAACTCCTAAATATGACAGACAATAATTTGGACTATCGAAACATTGATTTTTTTTTCTTCCGGGCTCCTGTTGAGACAGTAAGACCATGCATCACCTACCTGGTAATCACTAGGCTGAGTTATTGGCCTTCATGGGTGTCCGAAAATGTACACAGGGATGTGTGTTAGGGTCACGTGAAAAGAGCCTTTGGGAGAAGTTTGAGCGTTATCACCAGCAAAGGTGATCTTCTCTTCTTAAAATAGAAAACTCTTTTTCTAATTTATAGTGGTGCAAGAGAGAAGTGTAGAGTAGTGGTTAGAAGCACAGATTTGGGAGCCAGACTGTTGGGTTTGAATCTCTGCTATGCCATTGGTTAACTGTGTAGCTTAATTTCTTTGTGTCTCAGCGTCCTTATCTGAAAAATGGGGGCCAGTAATAATACTGCCTTTGTTTCTCTGTTTAGAGAATTAGATGACTCCATATGCATAAAGGGCTTAGAACAATGCCTCACACTCAGTGAAGTGCTTTGTGCAAGTTAACTATTACTATTATTTGTGAAATTTTTTTAAATCCAGAAATGCACAAAGTAGATAAGTTCCCATAACGTTTGTCTGCTCATAACTCCATACACTTAAATACACACCACACACACACACACACACACACACACACACACACACACACATACACACAGGCGCTATACAGAAACCAGTCACGGGCCACAGCGCCCACCTTGTGGAAATGGGCACTGGTCAGAAGTAGCACATGTACATATGCCTCACAAATAATACCAAAAATAATACCTCACGCTTACACACCTAAAATCTACATTGGTTCACTTGTAACAGTTGTTGAGAAAGTCAAATGACACGGTAAATGGGAAAGTGCTTTGGGAGTATATTATGAGCATCCATATGGAAAACTTGTCTTAAACCAGTGTTTAATTTTTTAATTTCTGATTTCCCTTTAGACTTGCTTAGCCTTAGCCTCAGCTTTTTCCCCCAGCCAACCACGATTTAGCATATATTAACAAATAAAAACTAATTATTACTAAAATCCCATACAAAGATTCTCCATTTGGAGGCTCTAATGATTCACTGGGCTGGGATTCTGATCCTCAAATAGTCTGGATACTTCTTCTCTGGTGTAGACCCTGCCTCAGTGCAGCTCCTCAGAGCTGGACGTGGAGAGCCACAAAAGCGTAAGATGGATTTGCCTCAGGAAAACTTTCTCAATCCTCTGTTTGTAAATTATGTAGTTGATGATTTTTTTATAACTATCACCATTTAAATGACGATGGAATTTCAAAGCTTTAGGTTGACAGCTGTACTGTATCCTGCTTTTCTGTTTGTGCCATTAATAAGTTTCCCTTGTTGAAAGGAGAGAAAAAAAAATCCTTAGAGAATGATGAAGAGCGGTTTCCTCAATATTGGGGAGAGTTTTCACCCAATGGAGAGCACTCATTCTGCCTATATTGTACACTTCTGAAAAAAACTTTTATATAAACTTCAGAATTCTAACGTCATATTGAATGTTGTTGCAGGATCTTAAAATTATAAACTTGACATTTGGTTTTTCCACTTCTCCTTCTCCACCCTTAAGTATATAGGGGTGCCAAGAGTGGGCAAGTCCCCACAACACCAAAGAAGGAGTAGAAAAGTGCTTTGTGAGCGAGTATTGTTCGTGCCGTCTTCATCGTCTCCCAAGTGAAAATTAAAGGTGATCATTATCGTGGCATCAGCAGCAGTGCGGTGGCTGCCCATGGTGTGCAGAACCAAGTCTGAACCTTTTTAAGGCCCCCCGAGGACCACTGGTGTGAGGGAAGAAATGTCCATGGAGATAGTCCACCATTTCCGACCTTGTGGGCATAGCTTTTTGATCCTCTTGGTGCCTTTCAGTGAAGTGTGGAAAAGGGCATTTAGCTCATAACGTTATTGTGAGGGGCTCAGAGAGACGGTGTGTGGGAAGCACCAGCCCCAGGGCCACGCAGATCGCATGAATCTGAGAAGCCTGGGGACTTCGTACTTTCATTACGGTTCATATTATTGAAAGTTTGCGTGTACTGTACTGTCATTTGCCTGTCTGTGCCTCACATCGGAGTGTGCGCTTTTTGAGACTAGAATGCTATCATCTTTCCATTTCTTATGCATTGAGCACAGCACTTTGCATACAGTTGAGTGTATAATAAATGCTCATTTTGTAGTATAAAAAACAAAGTTGCAAACTTCTGGTTATATTGAGCTTTGTGAATTACCCCAAAGAGGGAGCCGTGCTTTGGCCTGGGCCAGTTCCTAGTAGTGAATTTTTAAATTCATGTTTCAATTTTTCTTCTATTTGCTTAAGTATTTGAATATTTTAAAGGCTCCTATGCAAGTAGACCCAGAATTAAATATCGAGGAGGAGCCTGTGACCTAAATCTGTCTGTAGAGTTTAGTGAGAGATACCAGGCACATACAGAGTTGTTATGAAAGGCAGGGACCCCGTGGAATAATGAATGAATAATCCCCAAAGCTCTTCGCCACACATCAATGTCTTTTAAAAGTAGCTTGTTACAAGGGATCACTCTAAAGGACCATAACCATTTGGACACAGGAACACTACAGAGACAGCTGCAAGCCTCATGGTCCAGCCATTCATGGCCGAAAAATAACAAGATGGAGATAGCAGAAAAACCACATTGGTGGTCAGATGCCTGAAACAATGTGATTTTATGTGAACAAAGCACCGTGACTCCCATGAGGCAAAAAGGCAGAGCCACAACACCACGTGGTGTTTGATCAGCGGCAGTCTCCAGGCCAGGGGACGGCCCACCCGTGCACTAGTTATAGTCAAGTCTTCCTGTCCGACTGCCCTCATTTCAGCCATATTCCTAAAAAGAGACGGAAAGGATTCCAGCAAGCACTAACATTTGAGAAACAAATAGTAACCCACACTCTTAATAAGTTTTCTAGGAAGGGATTCTACAATGTATTTTTGTTGTTGTCTATAAAGATATTGAAAGGGTGACAGTATAAGGGGAAGTTTCAGGAGGCCTGGACTTTGTCCCAGCTGCATATCTAACTGGCTGTGAGACCTTGGGCAAGGCACTTAATCTTTCTGGGCCTCTGTTTCCTCATCTGTGATATGATATAGATGTTCACTTCCAGTTCTAAGATTACGTGACCAGATTCTACAAGATTATGCCTTTACTGTATCCTACCAAGGATTGGATCACTACTCAGATGAGAATTGTACCTCTCATCTGAGGTTTATCAGGAAAATGGTGCAATAAGAATACAGGATGAAAACATAAGTGACTTTGACTTTTTTCCTTTACTCAGGCTGACCCTAGATTTTCTCTAGCACTGAGATGGAACGTTCGTTGATATGGTTGTTTGTAAATACAGGCAGATCCCTGGTTACAAAGAGACAATGGTAAATAAAGATGATCATTTATAAGCCCACCTACTGGTGGTTTGGTCTATATTATACTGTTATCCAGTAACATTATTATTGATGCCATATTTTTTACAGATCTATTAAAGGACAAATGCCTTAGCAGGCCTGCTTAGAAATCTAAGCAAGAAGTTTAAAATTTTAGTAGGAAAAAGGCATTTCATGTGACAGGCTGTAGTACTAGAAATCCATCTTCTCATCTATGCTTATCATCCCCTAACTGCTTCCCCAGCCCTTGCAAAAAGAGTAAAGATTCCCCCTTCGGGCTTCCCTGGTGGTGCAGTGGTTGAGAGTCTGCCTGCCAATGCAGGGGACGAGGGTTCGTGCTCCGGTCCGGGAGGATCCCATGTGCCGTGGAGTGGCTGGACCCGTGAGCCATGGCCGCTGAGCCTGCGCATCCGGAGCCCGTGCTCCGCAATGGGAGAGGCCACAACGGTGAGAGGCCCGCGTACCGCAAAAAAAAAAAAAAAAAAAAAAAAAAGATTCCTCCTTCTCTTGTGAACCAACGCTGATGAAATATTCAGGCCTGAAATTCTAATGATACATAAATTTCAGAACCAGGAAGTAAACGATTTAGGAGAGATGAAAAGCCTTAAGGGAGGGAAAGAAGATGGGGTTTCACCATGAGGCACTTAAAAGGTAGGTCGATGGATGGGGCAAAATGAACATAAGGACCATTGATGGAAGAAGCCTAGTGAGAAAGTTGAGGATATGAGAGCCTGGGGGCTTTAAACAGTAAGTAGTGGGGTAAATTCATTGTAAGGCATGAATAGAAAATAAGAGAAGAAAATATTTAGTGATTTAGTGAATAAGAAGACAGTGGACAACAAAGAGGGAATAGACAAGAATTTCTCTATATTTTCATTCTACGCTTTCATTGTCTACTTCTGCTTCCATGCCGTCTCATCACCACATATTCCAATCATCTTGACACTTGGTAAGAGGATAGTGGAGGAGTTGATGAATACTCCAAGTGGATGTGCAGAAGGAAGGAGAAAAATATAGGCAGAAATTAATCAAGAAAAATTATGTATTTGAAATGTATTCTAGGCTTACATTTGTGTATTTCTGTTATGGTATTCATCACATTGTATTTATCATGCTTTTGATTAGTTGAGCTTTTTGGATCTGTGGGTTTACATTTTGTAACACATTTGGAAATTTTTCAAATATTTCTTCATGTACAAAGGTCCCCCCTCTTTGTACCATAGCCCAGAAAAGTGTCTCTAGTGAGACATACTTCACTTGTATCCCTTCTCTCACAGATCACAGCCTATTGTCCAGTGTCTGAGATGGTTGCTTCATACACTTTTTTTTCTGGCTGTTTACAGCAGAAGGATTAGCGTGATACCAGTTGCTCCATCTTGCCTGGAAATAGGAGTCCCACCATATTTGTATTCAGACTTTGTTTTTTTTTCTTTTCTCCTTACTAGGCAATAAGACCTTTCAAGGCAGTAAGAGGGTCTCATTCAATGCCTAACATGGAGTTAGCAGGAGCAGTAAATACTGATGAATGAATGGCTATTGTTAAACTGATCCACAATATTTAGGGTCTCTGTATTTAGTTGAGACATTGATGTAAATATATAAGTGCTTCTGTAACATGTGCTTTTGTTTTTGTTTTTTTTGTTTTTTTTTTGCCATACGCGGGCCTCTCACTACCCTGGCCTCTCCCATTGCGGAGCACAGGCTCCGGACGCGCAGGCTCAGCGGCCATGGCTCACAGGCCCAGCCGCTCCACGGCATGTGGGGTCTTCCCGGACCGGGGCACGAACCTGTGTCCCCTGCACCGGCAGGCGGACTCCCAACCACTGCGCCACCAGGGAAGCCCAACATGTGCTTTTTTAAGCAATAGAGAAAAATCTATCAAACTGAGTTCGTATAAGCTAGAGATCAATGCTAGGGTAAGCTAGTCTTACATTAAGATTACTTAAGGTTCCTTATAGCTGTGACACGCCAGTATCCAGAAATAGGAATCACACGTTTTCAGGTACTTATAGGACACTCATGACAAGTTATTCTAGAATTAAAATTAGCGGTGGCTGTTTTTAACATTCATGAAGTTGGCAAATGCAGTTATGTACCTTCAGGGATTTCTGCCCCTAAGTATATACCAGGATTATAAATATCCAGACTGTAGTTTCATTTACCTTAGTCTCTGATGGCCATGGACTGTGATGGCTTTTCATTTAAATAGCAAGATACATTGAGTTGGTCTTTCAGATGTCTATCTAGCTTTCTTTCTGTGATCAAAAATAGACTTATAAATTAAGAATTATGGTCAACTGCACAAATTGGGCAGAAAAGAAGTCCTGCATTTTCTTGTTAAAGATTTCTCTCTGAAACCTTAATACAACACCTGTACAAGCGGTTGTATATAAGAAATACCTGTATCTGGAAGAATATAGGATTTGTGGAAGTCTTTTAAAAATCTGTGATGCTTAAAATCTCTGGACATGGGAAATTTCCTATAATTAGAATACTTTTACCTAACTATTTAAAGGGTCCCTAAAATTCAGAATTATTCCAGTCCTAAACACACACACACACACACACACACACACACACACACACTCATGTATACAAACCACATTACTGATAAATTATTCCTGCTCTGTAGGTCAACTCAGGGTTCATACAATATTGCTGTTATCAAAACCACAGCCTTTTAATACTTAATCACATTTGATCCACGGGATTCTTAAAATTTCCTTTTGTTTCTTTTTGACTATGTCTCTGGTTCCCTTCAATGACAGGCAGCAGCTTTGTAGGCCCAGGAACTCAGCTGTGAATGCGACATTGGTTCATTCTTCCAGTTACCTTCGACAACTCACCTTTTCATCTTGATGCTTTTACACAACCTACCAGATGGAAATAATAATTTGATCTCCACATGAGTGTGAAGGAGCCCTGAAATTCTAATATAAGATAACAAAAGCTGGTTCATTGTTGAGGGAATTTTTTCAAAATAATGATCGTACTTGTTTAAAGCCTGAGTGAGATGACGTTTACAGAGCAGTGATTTACGTTTGTGGTTCCAGAACCGTTCAGAACTGAAGGTTTTCTTTCAGTTTGTTTTTCTCCAACATTCCCTCCCCCCTTGATTTACATTCCCCAGTTAAGAATTTAAAGTGAACCTTTGCCAAAGCCTCAGGTTCCACCTGGTTTGGGGTTGAAACCACATAAAGCCACTGAATTTTGCATAGTTTCCATTTGAAATGATGTATCAGCTTAGTTTCTCTTTCCCTGTGAGCCAGGCTTACAGGAAACTTGGCCAGGCTTTCGATGAACCTGCTCTGAGTTTTGATTTTATATCAGACCCTAAAATGAGGCCACTCACCTAGTTCCGTCTTCCAAAAAGCTCTTATTCTAATGTCCCCGGAGTGTGTCCTAGCAGCTGAGGCACAGTTATACCTTGTTTTAGTATAAGGTGAGGGAGAATTTCTCAGCTACTTGGAACCCATTCTAATTGAGAAACCAGTCAGACTCCGTAACAGAGGCTCTTACTGTCAGGCATAACAGTTTAGGGAAAGAATTTCTTTTGAAGTCTCAGCAAAAGGGTTTTCAAATAAATAGCTCAGTGAGACCAGGTTAATTCACTTTTTCTTTTGTTCCTTCCTTCACTTATGCATCATTTAATTCTCGGTGAGCGAAGTATTGAGAGCCTGACATTTGTGGATCTTACATTTTAAAGAAATAAATAGAAGTAAAAACATAACACATCGGTCAGATATATACAGTATATTAGAAAGTAGTGAGTACTATGAAATAAAAGAGAAGTCGAGCAAAAATTAGCCATCAGTGTAGGTTGCAATGTTAAGGAGGGTTCACAAGGAAAGTGTCATTGAGATGTAAGATTGGAACAAGACTTGAAAGTAGTGAGGAAGTAGCAACCGGATATCTTGAGGAAGAGAATTCTAGACAGAGAGAAGAGCTACAGCAAAGTCCCAAGATCCGTACACATTAGAGGAACCACAGTGAGACCACGATGATGGAAATAGACTGAGGAGAGGGAAGAGTGGCAGAAAATGAGGTCAGATCAGCCACAATAGACCAGCACCTGACCTGTGAACCACAAGAAGGCTTTTAGCTATTTCCCTGGATGAAAGGGAAGCCATTGCAGGATTTTGTACAAAAGGATAGTACATTCTCATTTCTATTTTAAAAGCCTCTCTCTATCTGTCATGTTGAAGTAGACTACAGATGGCAAAGGTATGGAGAGACTGATTACAAGGCTACTGAAAGAGAGAAGAGTGCTTCCGATCTGGTGATAGCAGTGGAAGTAATAAAAAGTAGTCAGATGCCAGCTATCTTGGAAGCCAGAGTTAACAGTATTGCCTGACTTTTTTTTTTTTTTTTTGTGGTACGCAGGCCTCTCACTGTTGTGGCCTCTCCCATTGCGGAGCACAGGCTCCGGACGTGCAGGCTCAGCAGCCATGGCTCATGGGCCCAGCCGCTCCGTGGCATGTGGGATCCTCCCGGACTGGGGCACGAACCCATGTCCCCTGCATCGGCAGGTGGACTCTCAACCACTGCACCACCAGGGAAGCCCTGCCTGACTTATTGAACGTGGTATTGGGAGGGGTGGGGAAGAAAAGAATCAAGGATGCTTCAAAAGTTTTGGCCAAAGCCACTGAAAGGATAGAGTTGTCATTAATTGAAATCAGAAAGGCTACAGTTGGAAGAGTTCTGGGGAGGAAGATGAGGAGTTCAGCTTTGGAAATCAAGTTCAAAGTGTCTGTTAGACCTCCAAGTGGAGGTATCATTGAGTCAGCAGGTGGTTGGGTTTATGAGTCTGTATTTGGGAACAGAGGTTTGCATTTGGAGGTCATTAGCGTCATATCGACAAAGATGTGAGTACAGACCGAGGAAAGAAAAGACAAGACTAGCCTTGCCCCTGTGGTACTCCAACATTAAGAGGTCAAAGAGAAGGGGACAGATGAAGAGAAGATACTGAGGAGGAACAGTGAAATGGGAGAAGAAGAAGGGGGGAGGAGTTGCTGGTTTCCTAGAAACTGAATGAAGACAGTGTTTCAGGGAGGAGAGTGAATAACTGTGTATGGCAGGTCCAGCATGATGAGGATTGAGAACTGATGGTTGGATTGATCTCCTTGGCGGTCATTGGTGCCAAGTCTGAGAGCAACTTTGGCGAAGTAGAGGGAGAGAAAGCCTGAGTGTAGTCGGCGTAAGAGAGAATGGGAGAAGCAAAACTAAGACAGAAACATGGCAACACTCCCAAGGACGTTGCTGCAAGCGGAGCAAAGGAATGTGGGGCAGCAGTTGATGAGAGACAAGAAGGTTTTGAAAAGATGGAAGAAATAACAAGCACGTTTTTACGCTTATGGGAAAGATGTCATTTGGCGAGGAAGAATGATGATCTGAACAAAAGAGGGCAGCGTTGCTGGCGCGAAGATGTTTTGAAGAGGAGAGAAGAAGTAGAAGCTAGTACGCAGGTGTAGAACTGGCTTCAGACAGTGAGAGCACAGATGATTCATCGACTCGAATAGATGAGAAAGCAGGATATCGGGGTGCAGAGGCTGGTAGGTGAGCACCTCGGGGACTGGGGTGGGGGGAAGCCTGTGGAAGTTCTCTTCCAGTTGCTCCCATTTCTTGAGTGAAGTCCGAACCGAGGTGATCTGCTCGAGTGAAGGAGGAGTGCTGAGGGTGTGAGGAGAAGGGAGGTGACTGGAAGGGCATCTCGGAGAATGGAAGAGCACCTGCACGAGGGAGAGCAGGTGTGGTTGCCTGGCTGACCTTGGGACTGTTCAGGGCGACACCTTTTTTTTCTAGGCATGTTTATTTGCACAGGTACAAACGAGGAGCAGGCAGGGAGTTGGATTTCACCAGGGTTTTGGTGCGCCAAGCAAGGATGGTGAAGTGATGGAGAAGGAAGTGGGTGGAGAGTATTTGCAAAGACTCATTATAATGACTTGACCTAGTTAGGAGGGGTTGAGGATGTCAAGGGAGGAAGGGCTGGTCAAAGGGTGGTTGGATCAAAGGACTGAAAAGCCCTTCTGGGTCAAGAATTGCTGGGGTTGGCATCGTGGAAAGACAAGACACGTCCGAGGGCAGGAGGCATGAAACTGAGATGACAGGAGGGTGACAGTACTGGCCTGGTACTGCTAAGGGCTGGGGATTGACTAGGTCGGCCCCGGGAGTAGCTAGGATAGAGGAGAGGTGGTCCAGAAAGGTAGAGGCTATGGAGCTGGTAAGCTCACATCACGAACTCTGGAATTTCCAAGAATTCAGACAGTGTCATAGTGGGGAGAGTGAAGCAGAAGCTAAAATCACTTGGAAATGAGGAGGAATGTCCTGGGGTCAATCTATGGAAGTAGTAGGCTATGTAATCTAATAACACGAGCTGAAATTTTTCATATGATGAGAAATAAGAAAGCACACAAATTTAAGGAGGAAGGGGGGGAGAGAGGGGCAGGCAAGCTGGCAGGTGAGCTGGCAGACTTTAAGGAAGATTTTAACATAACAGTCAGAAGATACACCCAAATTTGCATTGAGTTTTCCAGAATTATATTATTCAAAGACAGCGTAGTTACCCGTGAACCTGGATAAATCATTGCATTTCATAAAAAGTGACATTTTGCCACAATGAATTTTTTCCCTTTCCCCTGCCAGAAACCATCAAGATGCCCCATAACTTGCTGCTTCTTGATTTACAGTGAAATAAACAAGAAAGTCCTTAGAAAGGTGTCAAACAATAGAAGCACAGAAGAAGGAATCCAATTTAAGCATAGATGGTCTAGGCTTGCTTTCTGGCAATAATAAACCAAGTATCTTTGCTGGGAGAAAGAGCTGAAATCTCTGAAGGGGAGTGAATAGTGCTTTATATGTATAGCGGTGGCTTTATTACCCCTTTCTATGGTTTTGCATCTTCTCCCTACTTTAACAAAAGATCATTCAGACGTGAATTTATTTTGATGACCTCTATACGATTTTATGCCTGTAAAAGTAATAGTGTTTATCCTTGTGTTGACTCAGGGGAGATGATCAAATTTTTATATTTTCATCATTAAGCCATATTCCATTCTTGATGCCATAGGCATATTTGAAAAAAATTTTCCTGGAAGTCAGAAATGGCACCTTGGTCAGATTCTGTACAAATCTGAGCCCACAGATACTCAGAAGGAGCTCAGTGGGACTAAGTCACTTGACTGTTAATCCCGTTGTAAGTTCCATTTTGTAGTGGAAACAAATCCTGGTTTTTTTTTTTGGAGTGCAATCAAGAAACATGGCCAGGTAGAAGTTCCCCAGAGTAATTTTCCTTTTTGTGTTTATGAGTCACGTCCTTGCCTGTGGTGAGTCAGGGCAAGGATGACACCAGGTGACTTGTTTTAAAAAATCAGTAAAGCAGAAGAAACCTTCCTTGCACTCTTCTAGGAAATCAGGTAGAGAGAAAGAAATATTCATATGGGGAAAGAACGTTAAGTAGAGGGTTTTAAATAAATTAGCATCTTGCTTATACTTTACTGTAAATAGCAATTATAAATTACAGTGAGTTTCCCAGGTGGCTGATACTATGTGAAGAGGATTTTGTGGACTTCCCTTGAAATGGCAAATCTCAATTATTCATTCATTTGATAAATGTCAATGCATACCTTATACGTGCAGGATATTGTGAGGATGTGATGTTGGGTGTGACCCGTGGGCTCTGTTCTCAGAAGCTTACATTCTAAGATGACCCTAAGACTGCCTGGTGTGAGCTGAAGCTCCCTGCCACTGTGACTGCAAGAAACTGCATCTTTATAGGGGTAATGAGTGGTCTTTAGCTCTTGATACATATATCTTAAAACTCGTCAGTGGCTGATAACTCCAGCTCTATTGTTTGTTAGAATATATTCAGAAAAATGATTAGAAGTTAATAATGTAAACAACAAGGTTGTACCATAGAGAACAGGGAACTACATTCAATATCCTGTGATAAACCATAATGGAAAAGAATATGAAAAAGAGTATATGTATATAAAACTGAATCACTTTGCTGTACAGCAGAAATTAATACGATGTAAATGATCTGTACTTCAATAAAATACATTTTACAAAAGGAAGTTAATAATGAAAATTGGCCAGATCCTCCCAAGAACTGTAAAGTTTGTAAGTACAAATTGCTAACACAACCAAATACCAGACTTCTGCGCACACTCGCCAGCTTCAGGATGCTCAGGACAGTGGCACGAAATATTTTCCAGTAACTTTTTCATCAACTAGGTGTTCTGAGTGCAACAAAATCCCTTTCCTTGTATTAGAAGTGCAGTTAACATCCAGGCAGAGAGCTCTCCTTCAATAGCCTTGAAACAGAAAGGGCTTCCTCCCTGACCTATTGGCTGTGTTTTCATGCAAAGAAGAATTTAAACTTACGGACTTTTGTTCCCAAAGATCAACCTGTCTTTTCTTAAATTTTATTTTATTAGTCAGTCTGTTAAAATGATTTTTTTATTAGTCAATATTTTTAAATGCTTCAAAATACTTGTTTGCTGAAGCTTATAGAGCGAGGTTATGTGAGTTCCACTCAAGTTATGGGATTTGCTTCATGAGAAAGATAGAAAAAAAAATCAAAATAACCATCTCTTGTAAGTGTCTGAAAGATAGGAATCATCCAAAAGTACTTTAAACACTCTAGAGATACAGACTATAGATGTCAGTGTGAATGGTTCTTGCTTGGCTTCAGCTGGCAGCTTGAGTGAGGATGGTCTTGAGAGTTCCCGTCCAGTTTGCAAACGGGAAACAACCCGCTAGCCAGCATATTGTTCCATAGAAGGCCTTGCAGTAGGAACCAAACTACTACAAAAACCTTACAATAGCCATGTCACTGGGGGCAAGTGAAAAGACAAGGCGAATGACCAGCAGAGCAAGAGGAAAGAACTGGAGGTCAGAAGGACAAAGGGCTCTGCGGAAAGGGCCAAAGATGTCATCCCAGATGCCCCAAGCCAGAGGATGGCCGGTGTCAGCAGGAGATTCCTGGGCAGCTTAGGGACTAGGCAGGCACAGCGTTTTGGTTTACTTAAAATACCAGTTACGCAGAAACCAGAATTGCAGGTGTCTCCAAAGGATGTATTTTTCCACATGTCCCTAAGTAAATAGAGGATAGGCAGAAAGCCGGATAGATAGATTAAATGAAAAATAAACAACCGTTATCCATACAGATTGAAAGGCTTAAAAATGAATGAGAGTCTCATCGTGTGGCTCCTATCCATATAGTGTGGACACGTGTGTGCGCGCGCATGCGTGTGCGTATGTGTATTTTTCTTTCTCTAGAATTGCAGGAAAAATGCATGATGAAAATGATGCTTGGATAACAAAATCCGTATGTGTTTCACTGGGGTGGAGCAGAGAGAGACAAAGATGAGGGAGATGAGAAGGAGGGAATGTGTAAATAGTTTGATTCCCTACGCCCTCCCCAGCCCCAGGATAATGCACTAAACTAAAAGAAGGCTAGTTTTGCTAAATAATTTAAGCCAGACAATAAAATGTGATCTATCCACCAGTTTCTTGCTTTCCCAGTAACTCTTTTTATGTCCAAGCCCACAGTCTCTATCTTCTTCTAATCCCTTTCAGTCTTCTTGCCCTTTGCCCCACGTGACCTTTGGCACGTTGCCTCCTAACCTTAAAAATGAGGAGTTCAGAGTTTCCCGGAGATTTTGATGAAACCACCTGCTGTTCTCTACTCTTTCCCCCACCACTGAATTCAAACAGACTGTATAAATATGCTAATTTTCTGAGCCAGCCTAAATCCCCAATTCAACAATTCCTTTGAGATGGGACAGTTGTCATGATTGGTTGGATTTCATAATTCTTCCACCACTACTCAAATAGGAAAAAGAATGAAAAATCTTACAGACAGGAGCGAATTCTAATTTCTTCTCTCATACAGAAAAAGTCATTGAAAAAGATCTGATTCTCAAAAGATGAGTCAATTTAGGATTGTGCTTTGAGATTGAGGCAACTCTTGATGTTTTTTTCTTCCAATACTTGGTTTTCTTTAATTATATACTTGTAAACTCTGCCTAGAAAACTGGAATATTTGGTTACCTAAAATTTTCTTTGAAAAATCCAACTTTCAGGTATACAACTCTTAGAAGACAGAGCCATATCAATGTCACCTGAGACAGGGTGTGATTTAGGTCTGGGGGTAGGGATGAAATGAGATCACCACGCATGGTTTTGGGATATCCGTACTGGTGAGACGTAGTCTCGCTGGGGAAGGCGGGGATCGTGGTAAAAAGAAGTAGAAACTATGAGAGGGGTAATATGTTTAAGTTGTGAAAATAAACTGGTAACAAAAATGGTAACTTACAGGGAGCTTACTGTGTACTAGCTATTGTCCTAAGAACTTCACATATATTAGGTTATTTGACCCTCACAATATCCATGAGGTGGGTACTATTACATCATCTGTATTGATGAGGAAGCTTCAGTTCAGAAAGTTTTAACTTGTGCAAGTTCTCTTAGCTAGCACACGGCAGAGCCCAAGTCAAAACCCAGCTTGTCAGTCCCCAAACTCATGCTTATTATAAACCACTGTGATAGATCGGAAAAGAGTGCTTGTACATAAGAAAAGGAACAAGAAGTAAGGATCTTATGAAAAAGCCATTAGAAAATTCCTTTGAACCATCACTGGTAGAGCTGCTAAACTTTCAGGACACCTGTACTCCTTATTCCCATGAATTATTAGCAGTTAACACTAACTCTCACTACGAAACTGAAAGGTGACTTCAGTCACTCATGAAATCAATCTTCTTTAGAATCCTATTATATTAGTTATCTATTGTTGCATTAAAAATGACCCTGGGGCTTCCCTGGTGGCGCAGTGGTTGAGCGTCCGCCTGCCAATGAAGGGGACGCGGGTTCGTGCCCCGGTCCGGAAAGATCCCACATGCTGCGGAGCGGCTGGGCCTGTGCATCCGGAGCCTGTGCTCCGCAACGGGAGAGGCCACAACAGTGAGAGGCCCGCGTGCCGCAAAAAAAAAGCAAAAAAAATGACCCTGAATGTTTGTTGCTTAAAACAACAATCGCCATTTATTATCTCATATAATTTCTGGGGGGTTAGGAACTTGTGGGAAGTTCTGGTTCAGAGTCATGCATGACATTGCAGTCCAAGACCTTACCCAGGCCTGCAGTCATCTGAGGGGTGGATTGGGGTCAGAGGGTCCTCTTCTAAGCTGGCTCACTTACATGGCTGGCACATGGGTTCTGGCCGTTAACAGGTTTCAGTTCCTTGCCAAGTGGACCTCTCTCCACAGAGCTGCTTGAGTGTTCTCACAACATTGCGGCCTGCTTTCCCCAGAGCAGGTGATCTAAGACAACGAGGCAAAGCAGCAGTGATTTCTGTGGCCTCAGAAGCCATACTCCATCGTATCTGCAATATGCTGTTAGTTACCTGGGTCACCCTAGTAAGTGACACAAAGGCGACTACCAGGGGGTGAGAATCATGGGGGCCTGTGTTGGAGGCTGGCTGCCACACGTGATCAGGTCATTAATGATACCGTTTGGTGGTCATTTTTTCGGCTTCAGTGCAAGACCAACAGAGAGATGAAATAAAAGCAGTAAATACATTCAAAGAGTTATGAATGCAGCGGGCAATCTTCCCTCCATCTGTCCCAGGAAAACTAGAGTTTGAGGAATCTCGCTGGACTAGCAACTGGTCATCGTCTTGCCCTACTGCTGACATCCAGTGTAGGACTGTGTCAGAATATAAGGCTCATCAAGACACTCAGCCATCCAGCACTTGGAGCAGACAGAAAAAAGTAGGCATGTTTAGGACTCCGCTCCATATTCATTCGTTTCTTTGACAAATATTTATTGGATACCTATCAACGGCCAGAACTACAGTCTATGCAGAATCTGAGACATAGTGAACCACTGGAAAGGCTCAGTCTGTTTTTCTTAGAGATTCTTTGCTAAAATAAGCCTTAGAGATAATTCAATATCTCCACCACCCCTTATTACAAATGAGAAAATTGAAGTCTCCAGAAAACCAAAACTTGCTTATTATCACATGGTTATGCCTATTCCGCCCTGACTTCTCATTCATGAAATCACAGTCAAAACAACCATGATTCATCTGGTTACTTGAGTAGAGGAAAAACTATGAAATCCATGGAGAACCTCTCAAAACAACTGCCTAAACTGTTTTTCATTTTTTATTTCATCATTTAGGAAATCTCTCTGTTGGTCTTGCCCTGAAGCAGAAAAACAAACCCAAATCACCCAACAGTACCATTAATAAACTGTGTGCAGCAGCCAGCCTTCAACACAGGCCTGTGACTGTCTGTACCTCTTTCTAGGGTTCAGTCAAGGGTCATAGGTTGTTTATGGACATGTAGTCTGGTTCCTTTATTTTAGAAAGAGGAAAATCTAACTAACCCTCGATACTGGCATTGACCCACACCTAAATTAACACTTTCTGTGCCTTTTGACCAACATATCAAATCAGAAACTGTCCTTTCCAAAATGGTTGGAGCTATTGGTATCCTGCATAAGGAAGCTCTGAGAAGGGGTGGAGTGAGAGAAAGGGAAAGGCACATCCTCCTGTGTGCCAGGAGGATGCTGGCATTTCCACGCTCTTGACAGCTATTTAATCCCCACAAGAACGGTAGGAGGTAATAGGTGTGATTCTTAGTCCACTTTACAAAAGAGAAAACTAAGAAAAGGTAAGTAATTTGCCCACGGAAGCTCAGGGAGCAAGAAGCAGATTTGGGACTTAAATTCAGGTCTCCCTGAGCCTGGGTTCTTACTCACCACGCCGTCCAAGTACCACTTGAAACTAGACGACCAGGCCTAGCTCACTTCCATGCTCTCCTTAGACTGTCCATGTTGCTTTATAAGTGTTGATCTTTAAAAGGCTATTTTTTTTTTTTCGGTACGCGGGCCTCTCACTGTTGTGGCCTCTCCCGTTGCGGAGCACAGGCTCCGGACGCGCAGGCTCAGCGGCCATGGCTCACGGGCCCAGTCACTCCACGTCATGTGGGATCTTCCCGGACCGGGGCACGAACTCGTGTCCCCTGTATCGGCAGGCGGACTCTCAACCACTGTGCCACCAGGGAAGCCCAAGGCTATTTTATCTTCAGGTCTGCATTTTTGTATGAATGAAGAGCTTCCAAAAATATAGGTATCTCCTTAATAATAGTATTCCTTTATAATTTCCCTTTTCCCCACCAGTAGGGCACTCTGCCCACAGTAAACTCCCAAGGTAGTTTTTGTTCTCACGGCAAATTTTCAACCAAGCTGCCACCAACCTCCTCTGTCTCCATTCCAGCCCACTGAGTGTTCCCTTCTACTGGTGGAGAAAAAAGTGATTTCTCATTTTTTAAGATCATGTAATTTTCCCCCAAAACTTGTGTAGATTATAACCCCTAAAAAAGTCTTTCTTAGTCAATACGTTTGGCTGCTTTGGAGTTGTGATTACAGTAATTAATATAGAAGCTGAAAAGTCAATTGTATTGTGACTGAGAGAGGTCCCTGCTGGGACTCTAGATCTTAACAGCATCTTAGAAGTATTTTCTATCCTGGAATCATTTTTTAAATGTAGACACTTTATAATACTTTTTATTTCTTTTTCTCTTTCTTTGTAATTCCCAAGAAGGCTTTTTTCTTTGTTTCTGCTTATGCGTTGGCTCCACAGCTTAGGGTCACCATAGGCAAGAGAGGCTAAGCTGATTAAATACACCAGCAACCTCTTTGGAGGCAATGCTTTGCTACCAAGTTCAGGAATTCACATCCTTAATGGCAGTCTCAGCTGAAGACCTGAGACTCACTTGCCCGCTGATGACGTACAGTAGGATAATTTTTAGCTTTACTGATGCTCCAAGAGGAACACAAGTTAGGGGATAGGAAGCAAGGGTATTAACGCAGTCACCACTCTCCATTCAGGAACATTGAGACACAAGCCCTTAGATGAAGCAACATATCCATTTAGATGATGAAATTGTGCTTCAGGTCATTATAGAGCCTCAAACTTTATATCTTTTATTTTAAAGTCTTTTTCTTTTCTTTTTTTTTTTTTTTTTTTTTGCCCAAGGGTCTTGCAAGGAAACGAGTCATTCTATGTCTTAAAATAAGTGTTTCAAAACAGACCCATGAGAAAGCTTTAAGCTTCATTGAACCTTAAAGGAATTTTCAATTTTTAGGGAGAAAAAAAATCTTCAATTTTTAAAGAACAAAACAAAACCAAAACACTGGACAGCAATATGAATAGAACAGATTCATTAGCGTTGTGAAAAACAGGTCACTAGCTCCTTTTTTCTCCAAAACAACAGCAGATACTTACTTCGCAGCTACTATTAACTGTTAGAAAAGTCAGCTCATACACAGAAAGGAACTAGTGCTTTCACTACCCTCTGAAAGAAGAGAATGCATTGTATAGTCTTTAGATGCATTCTACAGTAAGAAAATGGAAAAAGAATGCAAGAGGAAAGTGGGCGACTACCCGCTTGACCCTTAGATATCATAGATTTATTACTAATCAGAATAATTATGAATACAAATAAAATCTCAATGTGAATATTGATTAATCTGAATGTACTAATATAAGAAAATCACAGGTTAGAACCTTGACTGACCAAGTGATTAAGAACAATTATTTGACTCTTACTGTTTCTAATAGAGTCTTCTATGTGCTTGCTTTTATGCAAAAGCTGTTAAAAAACCTGATCACAGATACCTATAATCCCAGCGAGGCCAGGGTCGTATTGGGCTGTGGAGAGTGGTAAAACCTAACTCTAAAAGCCCGTGGGCCATTTGTTCCAAAACCAAACAAGTTGGAAAGAATGTGGTTATTTTTACCCCTAATCTGGCACTACTGTGATATTAAAATCAAAGGCTGGTTGTGAATAGCTGAAAACTCCATAAACAAAGTTGAAAGGCAAACAACGGACCAAGAGAAATATTTGCAAGTTTCAGTTGTAAAGTCGACTATTTTTCCCAACTTAAGGGAGTTTTATTCTTAGTGGTTAATGATAATGACAAAAACTGTGACATGGAATGGAAATGATAAGGAAGCTATCAGTGGTTTAGGAAGATCTTCTGTTAATGACTGTAGTGAGAGCTACATGATCCAAGTTCACCTTGAGACTGAATATACTTGATAATGTACGTTTTACATTATTGAACGCTTAGGTTCACTTACTTTGCAGTTCATGCAGGAAGTAGCTACTAATTAAATAGGCAATCTTCAAGGGCCAAATGAAAATTGAAAAATTCAGGAAGCATTAACACATGCTTTGTTTAAATGTCTGTAATATCATATTACATCTTCAGAGCCAAACGGATCTTTGAGAAACTCCTAAATTAAGAGATACACAATGGCTTTTTGCTAAATCGTGCATGGTCAATTTTCGTGCTAAATCGTGCATGGTCAACAGTAAGTAGTAACATGGGTGACTTACTGTTAACTCAGTTTTTAAGGGAATTCTTTGTATGCCATAAGAAACAAGAATCTAGTACACTTGGAGATACCAGCTGTGAAGAATAGGGATATATTTCTAGAAGCATCACCAGTCATTTGAGGTTTTATAATACATAAGAACAATTGCCAGAAAAGCAGGACTATTACATTCCTTTTACTTATATCTGTTTTATTACCAGTTCAACCTTCAACTTTGATGAAATCAACTTGATCTTCCATATGTCATGGACTGCATTTCCTTGACAAACGAATGGATTCTAAGACTTTATTTCCCCACTCTTTTGAGACTTCAGAGAAATGAGACAAGATAGTAGTACTCACAGCCAATTTGAGGAGGTTGGCGAGATTACAAATTTCCCAGTCCTGTGAAATGAATGGTACATTGATACAATCAATGTCATACATATTTAACAAGAACTGTATCTTTAAATTGTCCTAAACACAAAAGTCACCATTCATAATTAATTCTTAAGTGAAAAAAGTCTTAAATAATTCAGATAGGAATGTGCTGATTGGAAGTGAAATAATAGTAGGATTCATAAGGGTTGTTTGAATCATAAAAGCAAGCTGTTTTTTAAGTTAAAATTTTACATTTTGTGTGTGTGTGTGTGTGTGTGTGTAATTTAGAATACTTCGGGTTGAAATAGAAAAAGAATCAGCTCAAATTGGTTTAGGCAACAAGAGTGTTTTGGCTTACAAATGATAATTCCAGGGACCACTGCTCACTGCAGCTGGAGCTGTGCTGGAGCTCAGTTAAATACTCTTTTTCCTTCCATACCTCCCTTGGCTCCGCCTGCTGCAGAGAGCTCTGTGTTTAGACATGTGCATGCCCTCATGTTCACAATGTGGCTGCTGCCACTCCAACTTTTCATCCTCACAGTCTTAAGTCAGTGGATGACAGTGCTCAGCTCAAACAACATAGCTTCTGAAGTGAGTCTCACCAGCTCTGAATGACTTGGCTTTGGCCAACGCTTAGTCTTTGAAAACAATCACTCTTGCTGAGGAGAGGGAAAAAGAATGCATTCCATAATAGGGGAGGGGCGGGAGGTGTGAATATTCCTAAAAGTCCATGGGATACCAAAGGGGGAGAAATGATTCCCCCAAAGCCAAAAATCAGAGCCATTTACAAAAATAGAGGGCAGTTGCTGGATACAAAAAAGGCAAATAGCCCCTCTGGCACCATGACATATGAAGTAAAGCTCTAGCCTTTTATACTTCTAATATAAAATCTGTGAAACTGGCTTAGATAAGATGAAGGTTCCAATTGGTAAACCACATGCCAGCTGTCAGAGAGCAGCGCAACCACCCTTGTCCAAGGGGAAACAACGAGAGCCCTGTCTGCCATCACTAGCACCCCGCACTTGATGGTGAAAATCACCTAGATGCTGGAAACCTCCATCGATTGGACTTGATCATGATTTTTTATACTATTTATGCCCAGGTGTTTTGCACACACCATCTCTCCTCCATCTAATCCTTCTGGTTTTGTTTGGTGTTGAGCACAAGCAGCTTGTTTGTGGGAGCCAGGAAGCCCCACACCTGTGCTTACGTGCATAAATTCATCTTGCAGCTCATAAGAAGGCATCATGTAGTTCCGATTCAAACAGTGTTTAGAGGATCAGAAAGTGAATGTTGTTCCCTTTCATCAGATGTGCTACAGAAATTCATTTTTTCCATACTTTGTATAAACTCCATGATCCTGAGTGTCACTTGCAATTTAAATTAAAAGTAGTGGATGTCTGGAAACAAACTAAATGCCCATTTACAGGTAAGTGGATAAAGAAGATGTGATACATGTATAAATGGAATATTATTCAGCCATGAAAAAAGAATAAAATAATGCCATTTGCAGCAACATGGATGGACCTAGAGATTATCATACTAAGTGAAATAAGTCAGACAGAGAAAGACAAATATCATATGATACCACTTACATGTAGGAATCTAAAATATGACACAAATGAACTTATCTATGAAACAGAAACAGACTGACAGACGTAGAGAACAGACTTGTGGTTGCCAAGGGAGAGGAGAGTGGAGGAGGGATGGATTGGGAGTTTGGGATTAGCAGATGCAAACTATTAAACATAGGATGGATAAACAACAAGCTTCTACTGTATAGCACAGGGAACTATATTCAATGTCCTGTGATAAACCATAATGGAAAAGAATATGAAAAAGAATGTATATACATGTATAACTGAATGACTTTGCTGTACAGCAGAAGTTAACACATTATAAATCAACTATACTTCAATAAAGTAAATTTTTTTGAAAAACAGCTGATGTCCTACCATTACTACGACATATCAGAGGACATTCAGACTCTCTTTGCAGCCTGCTATTTATGTTTATAAATGTCTGTGGTAAGCAGGACACCCCACTACTCAGCACATTTGGCTGGGGGAAATGGCAGACGGGAACCCGTTAGCCACATTCTCCAGGCTAAAGTGGGTTGCATTTTAAGATAATCATTTGGCAAACAAAATTACTAAGGATGGAGCCCCAGATCCCAGACACTGGAAGATATTTCCTTCTCCTAGGGGTGCTTGGTATGTTGATTCACTAGATAAGAGTCTATTCATTTAGAGCAGTGTGGTGGATGTATTGTCCAATTTTTATGCCAGTATTTCAGAAGAATAAGCTACAGAAACACGACACAGAGTGGAAAGTGCCAGGAAGTCTGATGAGATGGTAGAAAACCATGTTCCTGACCAACGTGGCTCTCCCAACTAGCCATGTAACATTGGAAAATCTGTTTAACCTGTCTGTACCTCAGTTCCTTCAGCTGAAATGGAGAAAATAGTCCTGCCTCCTCAGTTTTGTGGGCTGTTACTGCACTGTTCTTGGCACCTACCGTGGGCTCAGTCAATGTGAGCTTTTATTCTTAGCATCTCTGGCTCACATTGGGCACATCCGTAAGAGCATCTGTGCCCTTGGGAGAGAGCGAAGCTGAGTTGGAACTTTCAGAGCATCCTCTCCTTTTCTCTCTGCAGGTGGAAGGAGATTAGCTCATGAACCAGGTGCAAATACCCAGATTTCTGGGCATCTCCGACAGTCCATGGTACGCAGGGTGGTGCTTTGGGGGTTTGTTGAATGAATGCTGGCACCCTGGCTGCAAATTCCTTCTCAGCCCCTGAGGTTATCAATCACCCAGTAGCTCCATACATTTCTTCTTAATAACCTCAACCCATGTCCTATTTATGGATTTCTGTTGCCAGAAACTACGATTAAATATGTATAATTCTGTTAAGAGATTTTCTTGATCCAGCTTCTGGTCTCCAAGAGTATACCATATTATATAGATATAAAAATTCTGAGCTCTGCTCTCAGCATGGGTGTGGGCATCTTAGGGGTACCTCAGAAATGTGACTCATTCAAGAAGAGTCTTCCTCATACTAAGCTGTTCCATGACACTCAAATCATGTGCTTCCCATTTTTCCCATAAAGGGCAAAGCAGCTTCCAGAAATGCTTCATGCCTGCCATCATGTCAGAGGCATGGAGGCTAACCTCTGACGTTTGAAATGAGAGTCTGTGACGTGTAGTGCTTTGTGCAATATAAGATGACAACTTTTGACTTTCAACTTCTCGCTTCTTTAGTTGGTTTTCAGATTCCTTGGAGGCTGTGTCCTTTCAGGGCTCTTTTAACTGTGCATCTGGAATTGAAATATTATACAACCTGAGAAAATGACTTTTGGAGGGGGGCAGGAGGGGAGAAGTAATCAGCCTGCTTTTTGTTTTGTTTGCATATTGATTTCTTAGTTTGTTTTGCCTTTTTTTTTTTTCTGAGCAATTGAACTCTTTCCAGGCACATGCTTCTCACCCCTGATCTCCTACACAAGCCCTAGAAACTAAATAACTTCAGGTCCCACACCCATTTGCTGTGTTTAGTGTCTAGAAATTTGGTTTGAGATTTCTAGGCTCATGCACTAAGGCCAGAACCCCTTTCTCGAATATTCAGGAGTCTGCCCCAGGTAGGCGGGAAGTTTAGTGAGTTTTGGAAGCACTTTTCTAGAAGGTGAGGGAGGAATAGTTAGTAATGGTTTCTATGGAAAGTTGGAAACAGCACTGAGCAAAAATGAGGCAATGAGAAAAAACAGACAGTCCTGTCATGCCTAAGCCTTCCCACGCTATAGTCTTCTTTCTGTTTGCAACCTGCAGTTTATTTCCAAAACAAAGTGAGATAAGCCAGGGCTGAGCCCTGCAGCTGTATACCAGCTAGTGTTCAGGGCTGTCTTTGAAAAGAACAGGGGCACGTGTGTCTGAGAATCCCTTCCTCCGCTCTCACACTCACCTTGCTATCACCTCATTTGCCAAAAGGCTGATGGGAAGGCTTCAGAATCCAAATACCTGAGCCTTTGTTCTCAGAAAGGACATCTTAAGAACTAAGCGATGGCTTTCAAACTGATTGGGAGTAAAGTCAGGAATTCACAGCTTTTCATTCTTCTTTTGAGTCTACTGAATGAAAATGATCTTTTAGAGAAAGATTGCAGCTCACTGAAAAAGGAAAGCCTTTTAAAGATGAAAGATCACGTGCTATTTGAAAAAGGCATGCCCTCATTTTTCTTATATTATACTATGATACGCAGATATGAAAAGATCTTGTCCCAGGCAATTGCTAATCAGATACTTAGGTAGGCTTGAAAATACCAGAGCGGGGGGCAGCCAATTCATTTTTTAAGATATTTTACATCTGGGTTGAAGAAGCACTCTTAAAGGAGTACATTACCATCTAGACATCCATTCTTTTATTCCACAAACATTTACCAAGCCCCTGTGGTGTGCTAAATTCTGGGTGGGCTTTAGAGGGACAGTGATAGAATTCCCGGTGTGTGAGTGGCAAGGGGAGGTCAAGGAAGGCCTCACTGATGTCTGAATTTTCTTAGTGAATAGACAAGAGATCAACCATTTTGGTGGGAGTGGAGTTGGTTGGGCACATACCATGCTGGTCCTTGAATCTAGAAGGCCTTTTTAACACTAAAGCCATGTTTGGGAAGACGTTGAATTTTGAACAGGGAAGAGACATGGTTAGGCTAGCATCTAAGAAGATTGCTCTGGTTCCCCAGGGGAGTTGAAGATGAATTTAAGAGGAAGCAGGTAGGAGACAGATAGACCATTAGAAGCTGTTAGTGATCTGGAAAAAAGAAGAAGGCATAAACTATGGTAGTGAAGAAAGAAATAGAGAAAGGGGAACAGAACTGAGAAACACTTAGATGACAAAATCGACAGGTTGAGTGACTGATCTGATCTGATGAGGGGGGAAGGTGCCGGAATAGATGGAGAAGTGGGATCCATGTGGGCTCCGGATCCATTTATCACTCATGGAATGATAGCTGTGCCATGAAGACAGAGACACTGATAAGACCCTAAGCCACTTTTCCCCCTGACACAATGACATAGATGATTTTCTGTAAATAGAGACCAAAATATTAGAGTGCCTAATATTTACAAGTCATTTCGTGTTTATCAAGTGCTCCACGAATTTTCCGTCATTTGGAAGACAGGCAGAGCTATTGCATTTTAGAAACGAGGAACTACTGATTCAGAGAGGACGTTGACTTCTCCAGAATCACACGACTAGTAAGTGAGACGGCAGAAGTTCCAAATCTGTCTGTCCTTCTGCTCTGGCAAGTCTACTTCTGTTTCAAGGAGCTGTCTCCGTGCCAGGACAGAGGCATAGGCTGTTTGGCTTGGGGATGGTGTTTCCCGCCCAGGTTTCTGTGCCTACTTGTGTGTGTTGCTGAGACCATGGTTAGGAGTGCATGTTCTTGCTATAGGATGACATTCAAAAGCTCCACTCTAGATAAATATTTATTATGCCTTCTTTCTCCTTTTGCCAGATAGAATCCACAAGTGAAAGACCGATGGTAAGTTTCCAGGGAAATATACCCGACGTATACCCTCCCATACCTTCTTCAGTGGCATAACTTCTCCTGGGTGTCACCACTTTAAAACCCTGAAGAAAGTTGGAGAGGGTTTCACAAGTTTTAGGGATGTGGGTGGGGTAGGGCTGATGGCATTTCTTCATGCTACAAATGCAATTTACTCATTTGAGCAACTCCCTTAAGACAGAACTGGCCTCAGTGAAAATATTCATGGAACTCGAAGGAAACTGCCTTAACTTAGTTGTGCATTAAGTGCAACGGATAGCTCAAATGTGATCATGCTAGAAGGTTCTGTAATGTAGTAGGAGAGTACAAGACGAGGGGTTCCTTCTCTGCCTTGAGAAACAGCGATTTGAGGTCAGTCACTTAGCCTCTATGAATCTGGTTCCACCCCTACAAAAATAGGGAGTACTGCCAAGGGTTACTGGAAGATTCCAATTAGAAAAGGTATGCAAAATCTTCGTACAGTATACATTTGGTTACTTGAGGTATCATTGATTACTCGAGGCCTCCATTTCCTCAATTCTAAAATAAGTTCAATAAGATGATTTGTAGAGTCCATCCTTGACTTTATGAGTCTATGAGTTTATGAGTCTATGACTTCTATGAGTCTGTGCTTCTGTGAATTGGAAATTTAGGTTGGTTGTCCAACTGATTCTTCTTATTGGTCAAATCAGACTACTTTTTTTTTTTTTACTCTAAAAACACCACGGTACATAATATATACAAATATAGAAATTAAGTCTCTGATTTTTTTAATAGTCTATTTTCAATATCTCTACATAATATTTTTTGGACAAACAGCAACATCAGTTTAAAAACCTCATAGCCCAATTCAATTCTCTAGAACCCAACATCCTAGTAGTCCCTCTGCGTTGGCGGTGGGCCACAAAGAGATGACAGGTGTGTCAAGATGCCCATGTCCGCAGTTCAGGATGGCTGGGAAGGGCCAGACTGGCCAGAGTCCCCTCATCTGCTTACTCCAATATGCTGTGCATAACTGATATTTTTATTTTCTTTGTCTGCCACGTCATGCAACAGTTTGGAGAACACAATCTACACTAATCAAATTTACCAAATAATTTCCATTTCCTGGTAGCTAAACATAAATCAAATTGAATAAGGTATTTTTGTTTGTGCATTCATATTTTTTCCTCCTAAACTTTGCTGGTTTATTAATGGCAACGTCAGAGTAACCATTAGTAATTGTTATGGAGTCAATCTCACCAGTCTAAGAATAGTGTGTCACTTATGTATTACTTTGAGTTTCTACAATCCTAATTTGAGGTGTATAAACTGACATGTAACTGAGACAGATATGAAGAACAAATCCTTTTTCTTTATTCCTGTCGTGCCCCTAGAGAATGGACTTGAGGACACGGGTAGGGGAAAGGGTAAGCTGGGACAAAGTGAGAGTGGCATGGACATATACACACTACCAAATGTAAAATAGATAGCTAGTGGGAAGCAGCCACACAGCACAGGGAGATCAGCTCGGTGCTTTGTGACCACGTAGAGGGGTGGGATAGGGAGGGTGGGAGAGAGATGCAAGACGGAGGGGATATGGGGATATATGTATATGTATAGCTGATTCACTATGTCATAGAGCAGAAACTAACACACCATTGTAAAGCAATTATACTCCAATAAAGGTGTTTAAAAAAAAAAAAAGAACAAACCCTTTTAAAAAATTCCTTTAAAGCATAGAGACCTTGGGTTTCAGGAGGGGTTTTTTTAGAAAATCCTTGCTATTCAAGTTAAGGTAGAATCTGTATTTTCAACCAAAAACAGAAGTCTCATTTGCAAGAGTGAGAAGGAAAAAAGGGAAAAGGTCTGCAGGTGAAGAGATGTAATTAAGTTTTTCTCATGAATAAACATGTCTCAGCATTCCTTCAGAGGGATTGTTTTGTTACCATCTTTTTATCCAATAAAATTCTGCAATTAGGTAAGACAATAATAAACTATCTTAAGCAAATTTTTTTTAAGTATGAAAATTCCTCCTTTGGATGTGAAATATGAAAATTTATCATTGGGGGAGTTACAATTTAACCTCTTTTAAGAAAACTCAGGTAGAGTACTGGTTATTGTCTACAAAAAATACTTCAGGCTTTTTTTTAAGATGCTAAAGGGCAATTCACACCATAATGAAATCCACTTGAAGCCTGGGAAATTACCAAAAGATGGAGGAATCCATTTCTGCTTTTCATTTCCATAGCTAATGAGCGATTTCTAACATTCTTTAATTGACCCAGAAACCTTAAACTGCCTTAAAAATTAGTTAATTATTAGTTGGAGCTTAAAGCCTGCTGAGAGAACTTCGTGTTCCCACTTGCCCCTATGGATTTCATAGCATTTACCATAACTTGTAATTGCACATTTATTTGTGTAGTTCCTTATGTCTTCAAATCTCTCATTAACCACAGGTTTTGTTTTTTTCTATTTTGAACATAAATCAGACTCTTCTGGTTTGCTTTAAAAACCCATGTTTTCCTAACATTTTAAATATAGGATGGTGGTAGAATGAGGGAAAAAAATAGTAGTGTTCGTTAGAAGACGTCATTAGGGATTTTGACTCCACATAGCAGACATCAAAATAGTGCCTTAGCCACAAAAGGTTTTGTTCTCTCAAGTAAAAGAAATCCAGAGTCTGGTTGTCAGGGCTGGGATAATAGTCACTAGGGACCCAGGCTTTTTTCCCTCTCTGCTCCACCATGGAACATTCCATCAGTGAGAGTATCTTATGGTTCAAGATGACTGCTGAACTATTTACAGTAGCCAAGATATGGAAGCAACCTAAATGTCCATCAACAGATGAATGGATAAAGAAGGTATGGCACACACACACACACATATACACACAATGGAATATTAGTCATAAAAAGGATGAAATAATGCCATTTGCAGCAACATGGATAGACCTAGAGCTTATCATACTAAGTGAAGTGAGTCAGAGAAAGACAAATATCATATGATGTCACTTATATGTAGAATCTAAAAAAATGATACAAACGAACTTATTTACAAAACAGAAATAAACTCACGGACATAAAAAAACAAACGTATGGTTACCAAAGGGGAAAGAGGGGGAGGGATGAATTAGGAATGCCTTGTAATAACCTCTAATGGAAAAGAATCTGAAAAAGAATGTGACTGTATGTATGTATGTATATATATATATGTATATATACACATATTCAGATATAGATATATAAAACTGAATCACTTTGCTGTACACCTGAAACACTGTAAATCAACTGTACTTCAATTTAAAAAAAAAAAAAAGATGACTGCTGAAGCTCCATCCATGTTATACGACAAATGGCCAATCACCCTTTTTTATGCAACCACCCCAGAAGTGCCACATAACCCCTTTCATTACATCTCACTGGAAAGGATTCAGTCATGTGGGCACATGGAGCTGTAAGGAGAACTGGGAGATGTCACCTAAAGCTGGGCGCGTAACCACTGCACATGAAATCAGGATCTTATTATGGATGAAGATGGTAATGAATGAGGAGGTGGACAATGAACAGTCCCTGTCATGTAATTTAAAACCATTTGCATCAGTCAAAACTCTGTTCTCCTTCCAACAAATGGTGACAGAAATTATATGAGCTCAGAATTTATCTGGAGAAACATAGGGTGTCACCATCAGACAAAATAGAGTTGTGCCTTATCATTGGATGGAATATTATTTTGGTCTCTCCTTTCATCCCCATGGTCAGGCAAAGCAATGACTCAAGATGAGGTGAATTTCCAGGAATAACTGGTAGGTCCTACTGCCCTCTCCCCGTGACTCCTGCCTAGACAACTACAAGTTTTCTGGCCGCTGTCCACTGAGAAGGTGCAAACTTCCTACAAAGCTGTCTTTTCCTGTTTAACTGAGTTTCACTGAGTTTCATGTCACCTACAAATGTATTTTCAGTGGTGTAGTCAATCTAACTCTCTAGTCTGCTTTTGTTAAAATGTTAAAATCAACATATCTTCAAGGCTTTCCTCGAGTTATTAATCCTCAACTTATTTAATCCAAATTATCTCATAGACATATTTTTACCAAAAAGTTGTTTTTCCCATACATTTTTTAACCTAAGATTCTATTAAGGATATTCCGATCAACATAATAGTATTATTAGAAAGCAGCACTAGCCCTTTAACTCACTCTATTCCATTCTAGGGACATTATTACTTCTTTGTATTTTCATTGGTTGTGGGTTTGTGCAGAGAGAATAAGTAAACCTAAAAACCAATATTCTGTTTCCTTGAGTTGCAATGAAAAGTGGCAATGAAAAGTTTGAAACTCATACAAATGCTTTTTTTTCTTTGCAAGTTTGTGCATTACATTAGTCTGTATGTTTTTAACATGTGTGTCCAGGGATGATCAAGTTGGCAATTATTCACAAAATAATGGGGTAAAATGGAAAAGAACTGATTTATTAGGGGAAAAAGCCACCAGGTTCAGAGTCAGAAGACATGATTGTGAGTTTCAGCTTCAGCTTTCTGAACCTCCTGTAAGGGATGGCGGTGGATTGGAGAAGGAAAAATAATGCTTGCTCTAGCTTCCTATAGAAGCTGTTGTGAAGAACAAATACTAATAATTCATGCCAGAGTCTTTCCTGAATTGTGATGCATTGTGAACATAGGAAGAGTTATTTTATCCAAAAAACAACAAAGATACTAATGGGATTTGAGATACAAGAAAACACCTAAGCGTATGAAAAATCTTGTTCACAGTTCAGTTAGTATCAATGTAAGGTCAGGCTTTCAGAAGAAAACTAAATGTATATCAGAGAAAAGTACCAGCTAAGAAATAGTTGTCTACTAACCAAGTAGGAAATATTTGACTTTCATCTACCCTGACAGGCTAATATGCTCTTTGGGGTTTGTTTTCATTGGGAAAAAAATGAACATCTGATTCCGCTATGGTGTTCAGGGTGATATCAACCTAAAGCAAATATCGTGCACATTCTAGGGAGTCCTGGGGCCTTTTAAAAAAATTTTTATTGAAGTATAGTTGATTTACAATGTCTCAAGTGTAGAGCAAAGTAACTCAGTTATATGTATGTATATGTGTTTATATGTGTATATATATTTTTTCAGATTCTTTTCCACTATAGGTTATGACAGGATATTGAGTATAGTTCCCTGTGCTGTACAGTAGGTCCTTATTGTTTATCTATTTTATATATCGTAGTGTGTTATCTCCTAATCCCAAATTCCCAATTTATCCTTCCCCCACCTTTCCCCTTTGGTAACCACAAGTTTGTTTTCTATGTCTGTGAAGTTTATTTCTGTTTGTAAATACATTCATTTTATCATATTTTAGATTCCACATGTAAGCAGTATCATATAATATTTGTCTCTCTGTCTGATTTACTTCACTTAGTATGATAATCTCTAGGTCCATCCATGTTGCTGCAAATGGCATTATTTCATTCTTTTTTATAGCTGCGTAATATTCCATTGTATATATGGACCACATCTTTATCCACTCCTCTGTCAATGGACATTAGGTTGCTTCCATGTCTTGGCTATTGCAAATAGTGCTGCTGTGAACATTGGAATGCATGTATCTTTTCGAATTAGAGTTTTCGTCTTTTCTAAATATTAGCTGGGGGTCTATCAAGTGTGATATCTGTCCAACCTTTAGAAAGTTGGCAGTCGCCAGCATGTTCTGGATCTGTATTATACATGGCATTGGATATAACTCTCCATTTGAGAGCAGGGCTCTTCTCTCATTCACCCATTATCTCCAATCATGCTTTATCCAGGAGCTCTACAAGACTACTGAATTAAGTATGCGTGGTGATTAAAGTAAACAGAATTGAGCAAGAAATGACAGGGAGTTTTAGTGTTTAGTCAACTGTCTAGGAAAGACTATGGAAAATGGCAAAGCAGGGGTGCTCCTGTGGAACTCAACTCCAAACCCGGTCTTCGCTGACTTTGCTTATCTGACACCCTCAATCAGCCAGACACACAAGAACAAGAAGGAATCTAATAAGCCTATGAAGCGCCCATACCCAGACGTTTGTCCCAAAGTCTGTGCACCAAACCCACCCACGTACTGCGCTTGAGAGAGACTCTCATGTCTTCACTCTTACTTTAAACATACATTTAACAAGCCATCTCTTCAGCATCTCCCTAGTGTGTTAGCAGAGGGCAGGTGGAGTTGTGAGAGGTAAATACCCTAGTAATAACCAGAAGTGATAATGGATAGCGATGGAGGTAAACCAACACCGTGAAAAATTTTCATAAGGAATTCCAAACAGTATCAGTCCCGTGTCATTTATGTGTTACGCACACAGCTTTCCATATCCCAGTATCCCACAGAAAAAGTCTGAATTATACCTAAAAGCAGTATTTATGTTCACGATGATGATCCAGAGCCATAAAACAAAACAAAACAGTGACATCATTCCCAGTATTTTTTGAAGACTAGGAAATATGTGATTAATTTTTTTTTTTAGTATTCCTATCTTTTTTTTTTTTCATTTATTTATTTTATTTATTTATTTTTGGCTGTGTTGGGTCCTCGTTGATGTGCACGGGCTTTCTCTAGTTGCGGCGAGCTGGGGCTACTCTTCGTTGTGGTGCGCGGGCTTCTCATTGCGGTGGCTTCCATTGTTGCGGAGCACGGCCTCTAGGCGTGTGAGCTTCAGGAGTTGTGGCTCGTGGGCTCTAAAGCGCAGGCTCAGTAGTTGTGGCGCACGGGCTTAGTTGCTCCGCGGCATGTGGGATCTTCCCGGACCAGGGCTCGAACCCGTGTCCCCTGCATCGGCAGGCAGATTCTTAACCACTGCGCCACCAGGGAAGCCACCTGTGATTAATTTTTGAAAGTGCACGCCATGGATTAAATCATGATCCCAATCATTGCCATCCCTCCCCCACCAGAGAAGTGACCAGAGTTCAGCGTCCCTGCCCACTGCCCGGGACTTGTAGAGCCTCCCAGGGAGGCTACTCCCACCCCACCCTGGGCTCCACTGCGTGTATTGCTTTGGCCAAAGGCAGGTAAGCAGGTGCGCCAGATACCATGTGGAAGCAGATGGCTTTGAGCGGCATTCCAGATTTCCAGCAGCTCTGCCGCGCCTGGTGTCTGTCATGAGAATGGCATGTCTCGCATCAGGGCTGCTGCTTCGGCCTGAGGGCTGGAGTGGGAACACTCAGAGAGCCACCACCACTGCAGCCTCCGTGTGACACACGGAGACATACCCCTTCCTTTGTTGTAACAAGCCTCTGAGTTTTGGGAGGTTTTTTTTTTTTGCAAACTCAGTGTGCTTTAAAATGGTTCCTGTTTGTTTGTTTGTTTGAAGCTCCTGCCCTTAAATAATTAAAGTAAGGTTTCATGGAAATTTACATATTTGGAGACCCTTCCCCACACTGTGATAGATAACTGAGGTATTACTATGAATGACCTCAGTTAAAATTGCACTTGAGGGGCTTCCCTGGTGGCGCAGTGGTTGAGAGTCCGCCTGCCGGTGCAGGGGACATGGGTTCGTGTCCCAGTCCGGGAAGATCCCACATGCCGCAGAGCGGCTGGGCCCGTGAGCCATGGCCGCTGAGCCTGTGCGTCCGCAGCCTGTGGTCCGCAACGGGAGAGGCCACGACAGTGAGAGGCCCGCCTACCGCAAAAAAAAAAAAAAAAAAAAAAAAATTGCACTTGAGGAGATGGTGGAAAAACAGCCACAAGCAGCCATGTGCAATATATGAACGAGATTGTCCCCTCCTCCACCTGGCAAGTTGGGGAGGGCTTCTGTGGGCCGGAGAACAAGGTCTGCTGAGGAGAGGGTGGTCTCAGCGGATGGAGTCTCCATGGACTGGTGCTATTGAGGATGATGTCATGAGGGTGTGAGTTAAGGACAGCTGGCAGCCACCTGCCTTCCTTTTAGAAAATTTCAGGGCGTGCGGGTGTGGATCTCTGGCATCACAGGCACAAAGCAGAAAGTCAAGTCCGATCGTCTTTCCATCTCGGGAAAGTAAAGCCCTCCGGCGCTAACTCGGAGCCTGAGAATGACCACCTTCATGACTGCGCACAAATTATTTCACCTTCTGCCTCGGCACCCAGGATTAATTCATCATTGCGAGTTGTCTCGCAACTACACAATGCTAAATACAAATGGAGGAGACCCCCGAATTCCTGGAGCTGTGACTCGTGGTCTTGAATATTCATGTTCAACCACGCCAGTCCACTCTCTCGCCCAGCAACAACTCTTTGTTTTACTGAGCTCTGAGGGGTTCCCTTCTGTTTGGAAAGTGAAAGGGGACCTGTATGTGGTGTGTGGCTACAATACCAGTGCCCTGTCTTGTGGTCCTGGGGAGATGCTCTAAGGCGCACTGACAGCTGCCTGGAAACATCAGCAACACCTGACCCCCATTTTTGCCCCCAAATTCTCCCTGTTGATTTGGCAGGTTCAGAATTCACTAGGCCTCCAAGATCTTTTCAAGTGAAAATGCACTTCAGGAGAAAATACTACAAAAAACAGAACAGTTAGGAAAAAAGTTTTTGGTGGGAGGTAGCCCCAGGTCTACCCCTTGCTGTGTAATCTTGGACAGATTCCTTAACTTCTCTGAGTCTCAGTTTCCTCATTAAAAAAAAAAAAAAAAAAAAAAAAAGCAATAGTAGTGCCTGCTTCATTGGTACATGGGACGTGTTCAACGCATATTAGCAAAAATTGTTACTTCTGGATCAAAGGTAAAGTCTGATCCACATGTTGGAAACTGTAGAAGGTTGGAGGCTCAGGAAAGCAAAAGGAAAGAGGGAGTGGCGAAGAACTTTAGGTGGTCAAGGAGCATATGGGGGTAGTAGAATGTCAGGAATGAAGGAGAAATCGACAATAAAATGAAGGGGTGAGGGGGAAGGCCACAAATTCAAGATGTGCCACTTCTGACAAGTGCCTGGGTCCACACAGCCATCACATGGTGCTGGACTATACATCCTGAAGTCGGGCAACTGGAAAACCCGGACTCCAGAATTCCTGCCCCCTCTCGACCAGGACGACTCAGTCTTCTGAGAAGTGTCTGCTACAAGAATTAGAGATGCACACAGTAGGTTGGAAGGTTGCAAACTTGACCTTTGCTCTGTTTACAGCCACTGTTCTAGTTCTGGGAAGTTCAGTCCTACTTTTCCAGTTTACTTTTTTTGTGGTTTCATCTCTTTCCTTCCTCTTGCTCAGTGGGAGAAGGAGAATTCAGCTCGGGGTTTCCCAGAGCACCTAACGTGCGTCATGCATCGTGGTGGGTTGAGATCTTCTGGGATCATACTGCGTCATTTAGTCAGTTTGTTGTTTTACTGCATCTGTATTTGTCTGCCAATGTCTCAAAGAGGAGGTGATGGATGAGGGTAAAAGACCCAGAGTGGGCGATTGGCAGAGACAGCTGGACAGAATTAGCAAACTGAGGATGGGCTTCCTCAAAACAAAAGCAGCAACTCACTCTGCTGCCTTCATCTCTAGTAATAATTTACCTAAAGGTGGAAAACAAATTTTGGTGGTGGCAAACCTACCTTAGTACATGGCAATTGTTTAGTAAATGTAACAAATTTCGACATTGCATGGGGCCACTGTCAGACTTTGCTAGTTCATGTATTCAAGGATTTGTGGAACCTAGTTTCTTCAGACATTGAAAGAGAATATATAGAAAGGGATATTAGAGGGTCCTTTGACAACTGCTCTGAAGAACACTTCTGGATATTTGCTCTCCAGCAGAAAACTCTTTCAGTTCCTAGTGAGTGTGTTGGAATGCTTGCCTTTTCGGCAACTCTGCAAAAGATGATCTTACAGAACGGTCCTATCAGCTATGAAATAATTGGCAATCTCAAGTGTCCCATTTTGTGAATCATCAGCTGTCTCTGCCAATGCAAAGGCCTGAGAGATCAACCCTCATGAAAAGACTTGAAGCACCTGCCCCAGGCTTGGTTCCATTTACCTTCCCTTTTGCCAATGCTAGTCGGTTGATTGCTCTACCCTGGACCAGTACTAAAAGCAGCAGCATCTCCTAGGAATTTGTAAGAACTGCAGTTTCTTAGGCCCTACCCCTGAATCAGGAACTCTGGAATAATTAACAAGACATCCAGTGATTATAATGAACCACTGCTCTACCTTAGGATTTAAGTACTTGAGCTTGGTGCCTTTGTTTAATAGCAAAATGGTTGTTCTTCTCTTGCATGACTCTTTTAAAGTATACAGGGACTTCCCTGGTGGTCCAGTGGTTAAGAATCCATCTTGCAGTGCAGGGGATGCCGGTTCGATCCCTGGTCAGGGAACTAAGATCCCACATGCCACAGGGCAAATAAGCCCACACGCCGCAACTACTGAACCCATGCACTCTGGATCCCATGCGCCACAGCTAGAGAGAAGCCTGCACACTGCAAAGAAGAGACCACACACCACAACTAAAGATCCTGCGTGCCACAACTAAGACCTGATGCAGCCCCCAAAAATAAATAAATAAATATTTTAAAAATAATAATAAAATAAAAAAAATAAAGTATCCAGTATTCTGAAACTGGGAACCAAATGTGTTAAAGAAAATGTTTCTTCTTAGAAGGAAGGCTTCCTCACAATCTAGAGAGAAATCAATGACTAAATTGTAAAGGAATGAAAAATATCTAGTCCTTGGATTAGGACTCATCTTCTTGTCTGCCTTTATTCTCCAGTAAAACTGATTAACAAGTTACTTATGCATATTTTGGAAGATATTTGAGTTGAATTTGGTCCAAACACGGAAGTAGTGTTATATAAGGAAATGTTTCTTAGTGAACTTGGAAAGCATTGATTAGTAGCCTAGTAGTCAGAATTCCTTTGAGCCAGATGGACATTAAATACACTGGCTTCCTATCTGTGTAACTACAGCTTTGTGGGATCTATCGATCCACTACTTAACAAGCCAGTGGCCCAATTCAAAATAACCACTTCCACTGCTCTCCCACAATTTACACATAACTATATTTTTTAAGAGGAAAAGATTCAGGGGTTAGATGGAAACAATCTTCAAATATTTAAATCATTTGTTATGGAGAAGAAAATAGAATTATTTTGTGTGGCTCAGTAGGATAGAGCATGAGTAAACACTTAGAAGAGAAGAGGACAGATTTTTGTTCAATAAAATGGAGAATTTTTTAACCTGTTTAGCTGCCCAAAACTAAACAGGTTTCCTAACAAGGTCTGTGTTACTTAGACAGGGACATTCTTCATTGATGGTCTAGAGAAGTTTTCTTCATTAGTTAAAAGTTAATCTAGGTGAACTTTAAGATCCCTCATCTTAGTGCATTCAGGCTGCTATTAAAAAAACACCATAGACTGGGTGGCTTAAATAGCAAACATTTATTTCTCATTGTTCTGAAAGCTGGAAGTCCAAGATTAAGGTGCTAGTGGATTGGGTATCTGGCAAGAGCCCACTACCTGTTTCACAGATGACCATCTTCTCAGTGTCCTCATATGGTAGAAGGTGGGTGGGAGAGCTCTCTGTGGCCCCTTTTATGAGGGCACTAATCCCATTCATGAGGGTTCCACCCTCATGACCTAATCACCTCCCAAAGACCCCACCTCCTAATACCATCACACTGGGGGTTAGGATTTCAACATATGAATGGGGAAGGAGGGGGACATAAACATTTACTCCATAACACCTTCAAACTCAAAGATGCTGTAACATATTTCCAAGACTGTCCCCTTCACATTAGCCCTCTAGAGTGGAGGTTGCTTCTCTCCTTTTTCATATATGATCTGTTCTGCGAAACCACGTTCCAATGAAGAACAGCAGATTTTCTGTGGCAGGGTGTTGCCGTTTGCTCATTTTGCAAACCTGTTCATGATCATGTACATGTTTCCTTTGTTTGCGTTTCAAGGATACAAAGCTGTAGGTAGGAGATCCTGAAATGGAGGGACCAGAAGCATATCAAATCTAATCCTTTGTATTTTCATCCACAATTGAAACTAAATACAATCAAGACATAGAAAAAGGATCAGGAAAAATAAACAAATCCTCCAGAGATCCACCAGGACTGGAGGTCTTGGTAAGCTTCATAGGCAGTCAGACTTACCTAATAATCCAGTTCTACTAATGATGACAACTAGTATTTTGAAGCTATCATGCTGTTATATGACACATTTTGATACTGTTTCACCAGAGCGAGCCAAAAGAATGATATACTGGAGATTCACAACTTTATAAGGAATTGTCTAAACAATCTAAGCTCCTCAGTCTTTAGAGTTATAAATACATGCTGTGCTTTGCTAATCTGTCCATCAGTGAAAACTGTTTTAGCTTCTCCTCCACTTTTATTTGCAAATTTTTTACATTGATACAAGCCCAATTCAGATAACAGGGGAGCATTCTTTATTTTTTTCCTTAATTAAGTAAACATCATGTACCTTTTTATGGATAATGTTTTAGTAAGCTTACAAATAAAATCGAAAGTTGCTTTCTTCTTGAAGACTCAGGTATTAAAATCAGCCCAACTGTGTTGCATTATAATCTCTAATATCACATCAGATTTTAATAAGCCTCTTTTTTACAGCACACATGTGCTTAAGACTTCATGGAAACCAAATCTGTGGAGAGAAGGGATTACTTTAGATTACTTTGAAATATACATTGTTTGAAATGGCCTCTGGTGACCAGCTTTCGTGAATGGCTGATTTTACTTTTGGGGCACATCAATCTGGTTTAATTATATCAGCTCCTTTGTGTGACAAGTGCTGGTCTTGTGTGTGCTGAGAAATGAAGGTTTCAAACCAAGTCGAGTAGTTAGAAAATAAATTCTGGACATGGAGCACCTTTGGGTGTTTGTAGTATAGATGGTTAGATGAGATTTAAGGACTTGGCCAGCTGTAAACATCTATTTATAAAGATACTCTAGTGACAATAAACATACATTTGCCCCAAATGTCCATAGACATAGATTATAATCTGAGCCTTTTCAGGAAGATTATTTTACAGATATGACAGATCATTGTGTATGGTGATAATATAGCTCTTAAAATTTTCCTTCCATAAATTCTTCTGCTTAGAACTTCATAAAGCTCCCTCTTTTGTAACAGTAGAGTAAAATGTGAGTTTTCATTGGCTAAAATATTTCCCAGCTTCTGTCCAGACAAAGAGCTAAGACAGAAGTCATATTTTAAGTTTCAAGTTACTACAGGCCTTTTATGCAAGTACGATGATTTGAATCAGTGTTAGTGAATTTATGGTTTTAAAAATGTCCTACTGTGTCTCTTAAGGTGCTATTCACCTGAAGACTGTGATAAATATCCCTATGTCCAAATACTGTTTTGAGGGTAAGCTGATGAATTTGATTGGACAAGAATGTCATAAATCAGATGGATGTCAATAAAAATGGGTAGACAATTTATCTTTGCTGTATGCTTTGTGTGCTTTGTGGCTAAAATTAATAAATTAATTTTCCTAGAGAGGCCTGCTAGCTACTCAGTTTGTTCTGCTATAATGATATTTGCCATGATTGCAGGCCTGAACTTCACTTGAAAGTTAAGTAGAGTTGCTTTTTTTTTTTTTTTTTTTTTTTTGCGGTATGCGGGCCTCTCACTGCTGTGGCCTCTCCCGTTGTGGAGCACAGGCTCTGGACGCACAGGCTCAGCGGCCATGGCTCACGGGCCCAGCTGCTCCGCGGCATGTGGGATCTTCGTGGACCGGGGCATGAACCAGTGTCCCCTGCATCGGCAGATGGACTCTCAACCACTGCGCCACCAGGGAAGCCCTAGAGTTGGTTTTTTTACTTGATAAATGTGCAGCTATGCTTGGTAATCACTGGGAGGTAAGTATACAGCTGAAGGAAAGATGACAATCTGAAGACAGTAGACGGACTTAGGTACATATAAAGCACATGTTGAAGATGATTTTGTCATTAAAGGGCTTGGAATGATATATTTAGCCGATAACACAAAAAACCCTCAAACCAGCATTTCCCAGTACAACTTGTGAAGGAAGTATTTTTGAAATAATACATGAACTAATCTGAATTTTAGGGTTTCCTTGAAAATGGGTCTCTGAGCAAAGGAGTTGACTTAAATATGGATGTTTGATTTTCTTTAAAGGTTCTCCTGTAAATAATACATTCTGGAAGAAAAAACGGAAAAACAGAGCTATTCCCCATAATTTGTCCCTAAATCTTGAGCTAAGAACTAGAATTTGTTGTCTTTTGAAATGCACATTTGTTTTTCACACTCTGTGTTCCCAGACCTCTCTTTCTTGGTCGTGACTCCGTGTGAGGCCAGCAGGCTCCCTCAGAAGGAACTGTGTCTCCATTCTTCTGTATTTAAACCCTTAGAAAATGTTAAAGAGCATTATATTGGTAGCAAGCTTTATAGCCTAGAAAGTAAGCCAGTGGGAACTCTCTTGACTGTGGCTTAATCTTTAAAGCTAAGTCAGGTGTTCTTCTTTCCTCGCATAGATGTTATCTACAAGAAAATATTTTGAGAAGTGCTTTTGAAATCTAAATGTAGCACCTACTGTATTTTAAAAATTATTTTCTTCAACTTAAATGTATCTCAAGAACCGTGGAACTTTAAAATAAATTCATACTGTGCCAGATTATGTACATCAGGGAAACAAACTAAAATGAAACATGTCCCCCAAATTCCCAAAGCTGTTAAAAGGTGCATTTTTTGTACCTAGGAATGGTAGAACTTTAAGCTACGAAGATTATGTTTCTTCATTACTTAAACATGTATCTGCATATATGAATATATTCATGTATCTTAAGTATGTGCATGTGCATGCATGCACGTGTGTGTGTGCAGGCATCTAGTGAGAAAAAAGATAAATACATAGGGTACTGATGAAACTTGATGCTCGTGGTAGACAATAGTGTTCAGCACACTCAGCTGTGCCATCAATTTCCAGCCCTCTTGCAGTTGGATGGGGTCATGTGACTAGTTACAGCCAATGAAATATTAGAAGTGATCTGAGTCACTTCCAGGTTGAAGCCATGAAAAGCTCTCCTGCAAGATTCTCCAGTTTTTTTCTTCCTCTGCTTCTTGGTCCAGCTATTGCAGCAACACAACAACTGTGCCCCCATCAGCCCACATCCATGCATGACCGGGCAGAGCAAAGCTCCCGTCACTCTGTGTGTGACTTGTAGTGTGTGTCAAGTCATTGATATTTGGGGTTTTTTTCTTGTTGTTATTGCAACAAACTATATCTGCTGACTTATGCAGTACCTCCAGATACTTCAATACAGATAAACTATAAATATATGAAACCAAAGGAAAATTTAATGTAATAAATCATATACCATAAGGAGTAGCTAAGATGCCTAAGACCACATTTGGGGTTCTTTTTATCAATATGCTATTCTTGCACTAGACCCAAACTGAAGTTTCCAATGCCCCGCTTTGTAAAGTTCAACAATCTTCTTGTTCTCATTATCTTGGAGCTCATTGCCACCGTCAAAACTTGTGACCCTTATCAGACCCTTTGGACACTCTGTAGCATCTGCTTCAGGAATATCAGGTCCTTCTGGGTTTTTTTTTTTTTTTCATAATTTTTAGGTCACTTTGGTTTTCTTTGTTTTGCTAATTTCGATTTGGAAGAAGCTGGACAAATCTCAGTCTTGGACCCTTTGCATTCTCCAAAGTGCGCTGGGTGAGCTTGTTGTTATGTGGTTTTAGTTCCTACCTAACTAAACTCTCAAATGTACATTTCTTGCTGTAACCTTTCACTTCATTCTTATCACTGCTTATCTCTTTCTGTCTATCCTTTTCCTCCACGAGAAGACAGAGGGAAAGCCTAGGAAGTTTACTTATTTCTATTTTTATCATACAACAGATCATGGGGAAAAAATCCAGCTTAAACATAAACAAAATAAAAAATAAAATCTGTCCCTCTCCCTCACCGTACCCCAGGGATAACCAACGCTAACAGTTTTGTGAATAGATAACTTTTCAAGGTTCCTTCAATGTCAGGATTTACAGTGTTGGGGAGAGAAAACAGAAAGGGAAAAAAGGGAAGAAAAGCAAACATTGCTCAAGGAGGATCTCATCATTTAGCCAAGGATTTCCCCAAAGGTGCTCCAGGTCAGAGATGCACACTGTTCAGCTGTCGTTGGTGACTGGAAGAGATTTAATATTCGAGGGGTATAAAAATGTTACCGCACCAGAAGGAGACTGTTGTCTATCTTCTTTGCTTGGAGTTGTAATAAATTAGATTGGGAAGCAGGCTTTCTTGGGATTAACAGTAGATGAACTTTGCCAGCTATGGGGTTTTTAAAAGAAGACATTAGCTCCTTCATGGTTTCACATATATCATAAAGAAGCTAGCACATCCTGAAGACTTCCTCTAAAGAAAAAAAGTGATATATGGGAAACTTGAAAGTCAAAATTAAAGGAAAAGGGCCATGTAAACTGACCTAGGAAATGTGAGAACTATGTCGATTGGCGTTGGGGGGGTGGGATGGGGGAGGGTAGATACCACCTCCTTGCTGGTATAATCCTATTTTGCTTCACTCTAACGATAAACTAAGTGTGTTCTGGCTGAATTCAGCTTTGAATAATTGCATGCTGCTGGCCTAATCTCCCCCACTGCTGTGATTGGTTATGGTGTCCTTTTTTTTTTCTCTGTTTTCACTCTGGAGTTGCATTGCTTGGTACTAGAAACAATTCCATTGCCCCAACCCTGAGAGGTTGATTTCTGTGCTGAGTGGGTTGTTCTGGGCCTGTCTCTCACATACTTTAGATTTGTGGGCATTCATTTATAAAGTTCTGTGTTATCCTCAGATTAAAACACACACACACACACACACACACACACACACAGAATGTCATCACAGGATGTCATCACTCATAAGATTTGCAGGCATTTAGAACTTAGGACAGTTTCAAGGCTTTAAGGGGAAAAAAAATGAATTAAGTTTGTGACTAGGACCAAATCTGTAGCCTTAGAGGTGAAAGGCCAGACTTAACTATGGAACCAAATATACTCTAGGCCAGTAATTCTCAAATTCTTTGGGCTTGGAATCCCTTTATATTACTGAAATTGTGTTTTTATCCTTTTATATTATTAAGCTTGTGTTTATGGGGATTTTAGCTATTGATACTTAGAAATTCAAACTGAGAATTTTTTAAAGTATTAATTAAAAAACAATAAATCTATGTGTTAAATGATATATACTATTTTATGAAAAATAGCTATATTTTCCAAACCAAAAAAATTGGTGACTAAAGTGGCACGTTTTACATTTTTGCAAATCTAATATTTATCTGAATAAAAGAGAACTGGATTCTTATATCTGCTTCTGCATTCAATCTGTTGAAATATATTGTTTTGGTTGAGGTATAGGAATAAAGTTCAGCCTCACATGGATAAATAGTTGGAAAAGAAGTATTTCAAGAGCTTTTCTGAGATACTTGTAGATCTTCTTTGATGCTATACCAAAACTTGACAAGTGGTGATTCCTAAAGGTTAGGTGTAGTGAGAAATCTGAAACCATATCAATGAGCTTTTCCTACTCTGTTACATTAAAATCCAATGGTCATCTTGCACTTTGAATGAATTTTTTTTACACATGTGTGATTTTGTAACATTGTATTTGGTCATTTGGGAAACATTGGTTCATTGAATTATGCAAATAGTCTAAGTGTTGACACATTTCATTTTACAGTACCATAAAATAACGTTCGTTAATATCAACATCAGTGTCTTCAGAAAGGTTTTACATATTGGAAAGCTGCCAAGCTCACAGTGGCAGATACAAGTTTTCCAGAATTCTGCTTTTGACTTGAAAGCTAGATTTCTGTCATTGGCAACAAACACGACAAATACCATCAGTTGCTTTCCTTGAAATGACAGTCTTATTTCATTCTCGACTCGAGAAAATGTCTACCAAAAATCCAAGTCCAAGTAATTCTTTCAACTAAAAATAGCGTTTGAGCAAAACCAGAGAAAAAAAGATGTGTCTAGTTCACCTGGCAACTCAGTCCCAGGAGTGCTTTCCCTCAACAAGCATCACACCTCCATAGGCTGCAAAGGGTTTTACGTGTCCCTTCTCTCTCATAAAACAGAAAACTTCAAAGAAAAGATGTGCATTCAAGGGTCAAGGTTTAATCAAATTAATCATTTTACTGCTTCATCTTGAGTGAAACTGTTTTTTTTTTAACTGTATGTGATGCTCCCTTCGTTCATACAAAAGCAGCTTTACCCACCATTGCTCTTAGATCATCAGTGCAAATGTCAACGAAGTGAAAAAGGGAAATAGAGTGTCAGTATTCTTCATAATAGTTCTGGTCTTGTGGACTCCACCCACAAGGATCTCAGGGTCCCCCCAAAGTCCCAGATTACGCCTTGACAACCACAGTGGTGGACAAGCATATGGCCACCATCCCCTTTACCTCGGCACCAGCTGCCCAGACAAAGGGAGGCTTATTGAAGACAGAGACCCCCCCCCCTTAAACCTACTGGGGCAACAAGGGCTTTGATTTAGTGTGGGGCTTTGCTGGACAAGCATATGTGAACTAGACTTTCTGTCCAGTTGGCTTGAAGGCTTCCCAGTCTTTTCTTTCTTTTATATGTGACTTGAAACTTTTAATGTCACATTTATAGTTGGCTTGACTGCCCCAAACAAAGTGTTGTAAACTTTCCCCACCAATTGGCCATAGCTACAATTGGTGTTTTCACTTTAGAGCTTGAAGAATAGGCATCTTGTGTTCTGGTCCTGATTCGTGAATACAGCAACCGTTCCTCAAGCTCGCTTTCCATGTGTGAGAAAAACCTCTTTTGACATTTCTCCCATTTTCAACTATTTCTCAAGACAAGTTGTTAGTCTCTAAGGACACTTGTCGTCTGCCACAAAGTATCCAATTCAAACATTGCATCCTTGTCTCCTTTGTTGAGGTCTGCATTTTGTCTGTCAGGTTTTTTTTCTCCTTTTCCTTCTGGAGCTGGAAACCAGGCAGTGAGAGGATGACAGGTTCTAAAAGGTCATATTTGAATAAAGAATTGTCTGTTTGCACTTTTCTTCGGAGTTGTGTGTTTTGTGTGTTTTAGTAAAGGGAGCGCTCCTGCTGGCCAGACCTGTCTGAAAGTTCCATTTTCTTTACCACTCAATTTCTCAGCTTTTACATATGAATCCCCTGAATCGGTAATAAATTGTGGCAGAAAAAATAAATGTAGGTCTCTTCTGCACCTTTAACTGTCCAGAGAGAAAAGTTACTTTATAGGTAAAACGTGCATCTTCTCTGCTGTCCCTTTTCTTTATTAGGAAATGATTTTCCATGTAGGTTATACAAGGTACCATTAAGGCTAATTTTCTTTTTCCTAAAGGAAGAAGTAAAGTAAATACGATAAAGAAAAGAACAACCCTGGGGTTCCAGGGAATGTTATCAGCATCTTAATAGTCAAGAATTTTCAGTTGCACGTGTGACTGATTACTCAAACCAAGCGCTGCTGTTCACTCCATACAGTGAGTCTGACTGTATTTTCTGGGTCACCATTGTCAGCAGAGGTTAGTTTAAACCATAGCGGATGCAAGAGACCCTGCTGACTCTCTCTTCACACAACGTCGCCGGCTTTGAGAGGTGGGCAAAGTTTTGCTACTTCAAGGACCAACCCCCTAAGAAATTTCTGTATTTAACTCTTAGGTTAATGCACGCCCTGGGGGAGAAAGCCATTGTTTCACTCGTTTCTTTTGCTTTCCCACCCTTTCATGCTTGTATCAGTTTTCTCATGATTTAAAACAAATGCCCAGAAACCCAAGAGTCAGGACGGAACAATTGCGGGCTTTCAGTGTTCAGAAGGCCCTGCAATCACTGAAATAACGCCGAGTTATTACCAAACAAAAAACAAACCACACGCCAAACCGTACGTATTGACTTTCTCAAGCCACAGGATCAGTCGGAGGTGGCTCGCTTTTTGCTCTGCAGATCATGTGGTCGGGACTGCCTTGCTGCAGACACTGGATTTTTGTTTTAAAACGTAGTTCTTACTGAGTCTTTCTCTCTCTCTCTCCCTCCCGTCTTCCGTCCCAAAGAATAATTACAGGCTGCAAAGTAAAAAGCATTAGAACTATTTACAAAACAGCGCATGAAGTTTGAAATAATAGGGGCGTGTGTATTTGTGTAAAACACAATAATGTGTATGGCAGGGGGAAACGGTGCACCGTCTTGCTTCATTCTTCTTTCGCTGCCCCATGTCACCCTCCAGAACTTAAGGCGCGGAAGGGAGCGATGACGTCCCTTTCCTTCTGCTTTGCAGTCCTCACGCTTCATTCGCGATGCTTACTTATCTGATACCCGTTTATTGTTGAGCATCAAAATACAGACCCTCAGGTGTGTGGGGACTGAGTGGCTGCTGGAGCGGGCTGCTATCTGATTAATTTTAGGGCAGTCGAAATTCCCATTCAGATGCTCCCTCATGACATTCAAGAGAAAGATGGTGGTTTTTTGTTTTTTTTAATGAGCCCTTTGCTACCTTTCGGAAGTCCAAGAGAACAGCTTTCAGCAGGTTAGCGTTCTAAAGTGAAAGGGGCATTTTCCCAACCCTTTCCAAAGTCTCCTCCTGTGCAGATTTGCAAAGATTTCACAGTGCTCCCCTCCAGAGTTGATTTGATTTGATTTTTTTAAGGTGGAAGGGTCGCCTCTAACCTCCAGCCTCGGAGCCCCTCAATCATGTTGCCTTGCAGGTTGAGATCTGCTGCGGCAAAGCCAAACCTCAGTGCTAGCGGCGCTGCACCGGCTCTGGACAGTAGTGAAGCTGGTGCTGACAGTCGGAGGAGGGCTGTGTCCCCTTAGGCGCCGATGCGCTGGGGACGAGGGCTGGGCTGAGGGACCAGCCCAGCCGGGAGGAAGCATCCCTTCCCCCGGTGATTGATGAAGGACAGTTAGGAGCTTTTCGGAGGCTGGGAAAGGTGGCCCTCCCAGCCACTTACTATGAAGTCTTTGTCAGCAAAAAGAACTCTCCTGGGCAGTGAGTGACATCATGCAGATGACAAATGACAGCTTTGCGTTTCATTCTGCTTGATAAATACTCAATATTGTACGCAGGTGAGTTAACGCTCCCCAGATGCAAACACTCCAGTGCACTGTGGTTTCACAGTCACTGCTGGTTCTTCCTTATCAGTCATTTGTTTTCTTGGGGATGTTTAAAGTACCATTCAAGTGTGAGCAGGGATGATACCCAGATCACCATATTTCTGATTATGAAATGAAGGTATTAGTCTTGTCATTTGTTAGCAGTTCTGAATGTTGTTTCCTTCTGTTTCTCCCTTTTGGAGTACAGATTTTAAAAATTGTATCAATATATTTGTATAAATATGATTTATATATTACATTTATATTTATTATACTTATATAAATATAATATATAAATCAGATCTACACATATATATTTATGCTGTTTCAAAAGACTCTTTCAGACCAAAAATCTGTGTCAAAATCCTTGACTGACGTTTCCTTTTGTATTTTTTCTCCCCCTTCCAGGACCCCATCTGCAGATGTCCTGAATACCTCTGAGTATAGCAATTGATTATTCAACCAGGATACCTAATTCAAGGTATTAGCTCTTGTCAGAAAGCTTTTACATCTGAGCTCTGTGTTGGAAATTCTATTTGGGCAATGAATTTTGAAATCGGAAAAGTTGGAATGAGAATAAAGGACAAAAGTGAATTTGCAAAATAATCAAGCGCTTAAAAAAACGACCTGACGCCTGGTAGGGTTTGCCGCTTCTGTCTCATGGGCAGCCCTTTCTCTGCCAGTTTATGTGCCAGTTCTCACTGAGTTGTAGTCCTTTTTCTGCACCTGTGTCTGGGGTTTGGATTTCATTTTTGTCTCTCGCTCTCCCTTTCTCTCTGACTGCCCAGAGCTGCAGGAACCAGGAGACAGACATTTTGTCAGTTTTGTGACATTGGACCAAGCACAATGAAGTATTCTTGCTGTGCTCTAGTTTTGGCTGTGCTGGGCACACAGCTGCTGGGGAGCCTCGGTTCAACCATCAGATCCCCGAGGTTCAGAGGCCGGATACAGCAGGAGCGAAAAAACATCCGACCCAACATCATTCTTGTGCTCACTGATGATCAAGACGTGGAGCTGGGTGAGGCACTGGGTTTGTGACTCGTTGGTCTCTTTCGCTCAGATGATTTGCTGGCTTGCATTATCAGTAACAGTCAGTTAACTTTTGGGGGCTTGGCACATAATGGTAGTATCTGAACCAACACCCTAGGTTATACAATGTACTCGTATTAATGATAAAGCATTTGGTTTGTGTTTCAACTTGACTCTTCTGATCTTAGGGTTTTGAAGCTGGGGGTGGGGTGGGAGGATGGGAGGATGGCAGGCGAGAGGAAGCACGAGACTGTAGAAGGGTTGGATCAAGGGTTGGATCGTGCGCCTTGGAAAACTCTTGGTCCAGAACTTTTCAAAGTATTTGGGCAAATTTGTTTCAAAGAGTATGAGATTATGACTGCAGTTCTCTGCAATGCGTATGAACGTAGGTGGATACAAAAAGCACTTGTCGATGGTCATTATTATTAAGGTGATTGCTTTATTCACAGCTTGTGATTGTTAGGATTGCACATCCTCCCGGTAGTAATTCACTGCTACCACCTTAGACAGGATGCTTTTCTGAAGAATTCGCTCACCTGGGTTAATTCTAGAGCACTTAGAAAGCCTGCCAACATCTGGTGTTTCAGCTTAGCTTCTGTGTCACCTGATGTGGTTTCTCACCTCACTTTCTTTAATGGCCCAGCCCTATGGTCTTGCCCATAAGCTTAGGGTCAAGTTCTTCTAGGGTACCTAGGACAAATGAAAAGCTTGCCCTTACAAGCTGTCACCACCACTCATTTCCATTCCTGGACACGATTCCTTGCTCTCAGGAATCGCTCAGCTAGGCTTATCCATCACGCTGAACTTGACCGTGGCTAGTAGCTTTTAGACTTCCTGCCAGCAGAACACCCTGGGCTTCTTTCCAGAGCTCCTCTGGCTAGGGTTTTTGAGGATAAACCCCTCCAGGCTGGAATTTGATCCACAGGGATAGGGACTTTGATTTCCAATTGGAAACCAAACCCTGGAATCCCCAAAAGTGAACTCTTTGGGTTCAGCTGGAAACAAAGGCACTAAAAGCCAGCAGAGGTAATGATTGCTGGAGGTGACTTGCAGAGTCTGTTGCCTCTCACTTAATTGCTTATTTTTAAATTTTTATTATTTGGTTGCGCCGGGTCTTAGTTGCGGCTGGCGGGCTCCTTAGTTGTGGCACGCGAACTCTTAGTTGCGGCATGCATGTGGGATCTAGTTCCCTGAGCAGGGATTGAACCTGGGCCCCCTGCACTGGGAGTGCAGAATCTCAACCACTGCGCCACCAGGGAAGTCCCTCTCTCTTAATTGCTTAAGCAAGACCATGGATTTTCAGGCATCATGCCAAAATGAAAAGTCTTGCAGGTATGACTTTAGTATGTATGTGGCTGGTGGTTTACGTTTTCATTCACCTACAGGGCAAGTAAAGTGAAGACCTTTGAATTCACCTCCCTTAGCATCTCTCATATCCATCCTTTACAGTGAAGCCATTCTCTTCTCTCCCAGTTTTTCCCTAACAGGTTGGTCACGTGACCTGTGCCCTCTAGTCTTGGCCCCTCCTACCTGTTCTTCATTTCCTGCAAGTATCTGATCAGGTCTCTGCTGCTTAAAACCCTCCACAGGGTTCCTTTACCAAGAGGATTAAGCCCCTCCCCTCTGCAGGCTGATGAGCGCCGGGCATCTGTCCCTACCTATTTCTGTAAGGCTATTTCCCTTTCCCTCACTTTTGCTCTGTGCTTCATGGAAACAGCTTACACTTCCCTGAAGGCGTCTGGTGGTTTCATCTCCCTCACCTATATTTCATGCCTTTGTACCTCTCATCCCCTCTGCCCTTTCCCCATTTTTCCACCTGGCGAAGCCCTACCTATTCTTCGTGACCCAGTCCAGATGCTTTCCCCTCGGGGGGTCTTCCTTTACCAAAACGATCCTGCTGCCCAGCAGGGTGGAGGGAACTTTCCTTTGCACCACCTTGGACCTGCCTCCAGCGTATGACCCTAAATTCACCATGTGCTTCCATACCTGTCTCTTCCACTTAACTGAGAGCAACTAGAGGGCAGGGTAGTGTTTTATTGATGTTGCAGTCCTGATGCTGGGACTGTGCTGGGAATCTAGTAGGTGCTCAGTAAACTGGAAATGGACCCACAGGGGCCTGAATAATACAATGCCCAGAAATGAATGCAAGTATCCGTCATGATCTACCTCTTTGATATACAACCCTTGTCTTTAAAATAAATTAAGGAATTGTTTGATCAGTGTATTTTTAAGAGTTCAAAATTTCATCCTTATCCTATAGTTAATTCATTCAGTAAATATTTATTAAGCAGTTATTAAACACTGGCTTCCAGTGGAAGCACATGGATATAATGGTGAAGAGTCGTAGGCCAGGTTCAATCAGCCCAGCTCTTTCCTACATGTTTGCCTTGCCTTTACTTCCTTCCTTGATTTCCTACCCAGATACCAGGCTAAGCATTCATTCATTTAATCATCACAGTCACTCTATGAAGTGGTTACTATTACTCTCTTCAGTTTATACTTAAGATAAATGAGGCTTAGAGAAGTCGCATAGGCTGTGATGAGCTAGGAAATGGTAAACTCAGGACCTGTGTTAGGGCTGGGTCTCCACAGCTACTCATTTAACCATGATTCCTTCCCTCAATCCGTCCTTCAACAAATATTTATTGAGCCCTTCCTAAAACAACCTGTAAATACATGGTCACGCCCTAGGTTCCGAGATAACAGCTAGATGGGTCTTGTTATCCTACTGGCAGAACAAGTTGATGATGAACCACTGTGAACCATGGGTAAAAATTTAGAGAAGCCTTCTTTTCTCAGCAGAACAATTATGCTCTTGGTAGTGGGTACAGTTTGATGGAGACTTTTGCCTGGCCGATTGTAATGTTCTCATAATCTTTCTTGACCCTTAACTGCTGTAGACTTTAGTTGGCTTTTGTGTTTTTTTAATCATCTTAACCAATTTTTTTTTCCTTTGGCTGCGTTCCATCTTCATTGCTGCGTGCGGGCTTTCTGTAGTTGCGGCGAGTGGGGGCTACTCTTCGTTACAGTGGGCGGGCTTCTCATTGCGGTGGCTTCTCTTGTTGCGGAGCACGGGCTCTAGGCGCGCGGGCTTCAGTCGTTGCAACATGCGGGCTCAGTAATTGTGGCGCACGGGCTCAGTTGCTCCGTGGAATGTGGGGTCTTCCTGGACCAGGGATCGAACTCGTTTCCTCTGCATTGGCAGGCAGATACTTAACCACCTTCCCTGTGCCACCAGGGAAGTCCTCATCTTAACCATTTTTAAGTGTACAATTCAATAGTGTTAAGTACATTCACATTGTTGTGCAACCAATCTCCAAAACTTTTTTCATTCTATAAAATTAAAACTCTATACCTATTAAACAGTAACTCCCTAAACCCCCAGCCCTTGGCAATCACCATTCTACTTTCTGTCTCTATGAACTTGACTGCTCTGCATACTTCATATAAGTGGAATCATAGAGTATTTGTCTTTTTGTGACTGGCTTATTTCACTTAGCATAATGTCCTTCCTCACTGTTCATCTGTGTTGTAACATGTCTCAGAATTTCCTTCCTTTTGAAGGTTAAATAATATTCCATTATATGTATATCCACCCTATGTTGTTCTTTTTTTTAATCCCTCTTTTTTTTTAATAAATTTATTTATTTTTGGCTACGTTGGGTCTTGCTGCACACGGGCTTTCTCCAGCTGTGGTGCATGGGCTTCTCATTGTGGTGGCTTCTCTTGTTGCAGAGCACGGGCTTCAGGCACGCAGGCTTCAGTAGTTGTGGCTCACGGGCTCAGTAGTTGTGGCGCACGGGCTCAGTGGCTCCACGGCACGTGGGAATCCTCCCGGACCAGGGCTCGAACCCATGTCCCCTGCGTTGGCAGGCGGATTCTTAACCACTGCACCACCAGGGAAGACCCCACCCTATGTTTAACCATTGATCTCTTGTTAGACGTTAGTGTTGCTTCTGCTTCTTGATTATTGTGAATAATGCTACTATGAACATAGGTGTATAAATGTCTCTTTGAGACGCTGCTTTCAATTCTTTGGGGGTATATACCCAGAAATGGAGTTGCTAGATCATTAGATAATTCTATTTTTAATTTTTTGAGGAACTGCAATACTGTTTTCATAGCGACTGCACCATTGTCCATTCCCACCAACAGTACATAGGGGTTCCAGTTTCTCCACATTCTTGACAATATTTGCTGTTTGCTGGTTTTTTGATAATAGCCATCCTAATGGGTGTGAGATGTTCTCTAATTGTGGTTTTGACATGGTTTGTTTTGGTTTGATTTTTTACTTACATGTGATTATGTTTGCCAAATATTGAATAAATCTTCACCTAAGCAAAACTTTTGCACCTGTAACACCGCAGGCATTTTGGCTTCTGTGCCTCCAGAAGGATATAACAAACTTAGAAAAGGCTTAGGAAAACAACTACAAAAATTGTAATAGAATACTTTTCCTTTTGGGAAAGAATAAAACAATTGTATCTCTTTGTCTGGAAAGACAAAGGCTAAGAAGGATTGTAATCCAAGTTTATGAAACAAGCTGAGAAGGAAAGCTCTTATTAAGTAGGACTGGGGCCCCTCCCTCAACTCTGAGGACAAATAAAGTAAACTAGTCCTTTGTGAAAGGAGTGAAACACATGAGGAATTTACTAATAAAAGTGCTAGAACCTCATATGTGGATAACACTTTATCTTTTTCCAAAGAACATTTATTCTCATTATTGCATTTCATTGTCATCCCACCCAAGTTGGGTGGGTAGGACAAAGATCATTATCCCAGGAGAACACTTGATCCATGGAAAGATTAAGTAATTTAACCAACGGTTCCTGTACTTCTGGATTTGCTTTTTCCACAACTTGAGAAGTGGTTCAGGTTATGCCTCTACTTGTAAATAGTCGAAGTTAATGGGTGGAGATTTACACCTTTTTTTAAAAAATTGAAGTATAGTTAATTTACAATATTCTGTTAGTTTCAGATGTACAGCAAAGTGTTTCAGTTATACATACATATATATATATATTTTTTCAGATTCTTTTCCCTTATAAGTTATTACAAAATATTGAGTATAGTTCCCTGCACTATACAGTAGGTCCTTGTTAGTTATCTATTTTATATATAGTGGTGTGTATATGTTAATCCCAAACTCTTAATTTATCCCTCCCCCTCCTTTCCTCTTTGATAACTGTGTTTGTTTTCTATGTCTGTGAGTCCATTTCTGTTTTGTAAATAAGATCATTTGTATCATATTTGAGATTACACGTATAAGTGATATCATGATATTTGTCTTCCTCTCTCTGATTTACTTCACTTAGTATGATAATCTCTAGGTCCATCCATGTTGCTGCAAATGGCATTATTTCATTCTTTTTTATGACTGAGTATATTCCATTGTATATATATGTACCACATCTTCTTTTTTAAAAATAATGTATGATTGATTTTATTTTATCTATTTTTTATTTTTTGTTTTTGGCCATGCCACACGGCTCGTGGGATCTTAGTTCCCCAACCAGGGACTGAACCTGCGCCCTTCGCAGTGAAAGCATGGAGTCCTAACCACTGGACTGCCAGGGAATTCCCAGTATCACATCTTCTTAATTCTGTTGTCTGTTGATGGGCACTTAGGTTGCTTCCATGTCTTGGCTATTGTATATAATGCTGCTATGAACATTGGGGTACATGTATATTTTCGAATTATGGGGGTTTTTTAAGCTAGTAAAACACAAATGGACATGATTAATATGAAGTTTGGGATGATGGTTACCATCTGGGGAAGGAGTGGTAACCAAGAACATCAGCAGTATCCCTATTTCATTTTAAAATTTAAAATATATATCTGAAGCAACTATGATCAAATGTTAAGCTTTGACAAAGCTAGGAGACGTGTTATTTATTCTATTTTTCCCTGCACTTGAAAATATTTTACAAATCAAAAAGAAGAAAATCAGAAATGCTCGTGGGACTCCCCTAACTTTCTGAGACTAGAGTCAAAGAGATTAAGCTCTAAATCTTTCCCAAATGGTCCCTGGGTGCCACTCTGAGAAACAAAATAATGAGCCGATTAGAACATTGATCTGGCTCAATGTGGCATTTCTTAAATTCTTAGGAAATTGGACTGGTGCTAACATCTCAGTAACGCTGACCCAATGCTTCTCTTAGATCATAAGGAGAATTAAGAAATCTTAAATACATGGAAACACTTTGTCTAAAGCAGAGGTCACAAATGGGATCTACAGTCCAGAGCTAGCCCACAGATGTGTTTGGCTTGACCAAGCACACTTTTTAAAATCAAGGCAACATTTTAAAAGATCAGGTGATTTTACATAAAAAGAAAAAAAATCTAGATTCCGACTTTTCTTGAAAGTTCAGAAGAATGAGGGCTTACATTCCCATGAGGCAGCCTTCAGTTAAATGCTTGAAGAGGAGTCAAAGCTGCCCCCATTAGGTGGGGCGTGTCCTCTCGAGACCCTCACGGCCCCCACCACTCTCCACTGCTCCCCAACACTTAGGCCAAGGAGCACTTGCTACTTGCCATCATGCCCATCCTGCTGATTTTCTTATAGTCAGGGGAAAGTTTTGTATACCCACATCTCTATCAAACGTAGAAAACTGGAAAGACGAAAACTCTGTGATTTTTCTTGTACCTGCCTACCTTCTCTGTCTAGCCTGTAGGCATTTTTACTTCCATTCCCCTAAAAAAACTGGTCTCTACTTTTAATGGCCTTTAGCTCTTTAGGGGAAAAACTAATGAGTCCTAGTGACCTGGAAACGTGCCAAACAGATTTATTATCTGCTTCTTGGTCCCTTCTTCCCCCAACTTGTTTTCCCTCCTCTGGTTTTAGCTGAAACATCTGTTTTTTCTTTCCTACCAATTTCATAGTTTTAGTAGAAAAAGGTATACTGTGTGATCACGTTATCTTTTTAATGCTTTCAGAATTAAAATTTTCAATAAATCAATAAAGCCATTTTTAATATGGGAAATATCACTGTTTAAGGTTCCATACTTAACTGTTGGCATAGGAAAATAGCAGGGATGTGCTTTAGCACAGGCCATTTATATATTTAAATCATTAACCTTACCCCATCATAAAACAGTGGCATCTAGAAACAACCCTGCACATTTAGTGAGTTGTGTTTGCTTGTCATTATCACTCATCAAACCATGAATTGTTGCAATTCACATGGAGGTGTGTCGCTCTATGAAGCCAGGTGTGTATGAATGCCGCATATCTGGGACTTCCTTAAAGGATGATGATGACAAAATTTATTATTGAATTTCTGGTTTTGTGAGTTTTTCTGGACATGATGAACAGCCTCGATGAAAATGTTAATGCTTGATAGTACGAAATATTGAATAATCAAATGCTAAGATATTTGAATCAGGAAAGGCAAAGCTTTGTTGTAAAGTTTAACATGTATGTGAAGTAATCCAGGCTCTCTGTGTGATTTTGGTAAAGTCATTCCGATTAGTGGGACATTTTCTCCCTCCTGACCTTTTTTCACACATGTGATTTGGGAATAAATGAGTTGAAGCCTGTAGAATGATTTAAATTCCTTGCTATGGCTCTGTCTAGTCCCAGTAACCTAGCACATACCCCCTCAAAGGACCATTCGTGGAGCCTTGATTTTTAACTCCACCAGAATTGCAAACCTGGTGGATCTTGCAGCATTCCCAAAGAGTGCCACTTCTCCTGTTTCGGTCACCGCTGAGCTAGCAGGCATCCTGGTCCACAGCCAGTTGCTGTCCGAGCATCCCCACCCCTGCAAGAGTGAATGGCAGATGTCCCCAGTCCCGACCTGGAACTCTGGTGCTGGGAGAGCTGTTCTTGGCAGCCCCAAGATTCAGCTGTGGCCTGGGCCTTCGCTGTCCTCAAGCCATCCCAGTCAGCAGTGCCCCGATGCCAGCTACTGGACTTAATTACGGTCACTTCATAACATCCCTGTCAGGCTTCCACCTCCCAGGACAATTTTAAATGATAATGAAGTCAGGCTTCTTGCTTAAGAGGGGCGTGGGGAACAGTGTGTGACGGGTGGAGGGGAACTGATATCTCTAAGCCAGCATTAACATTTTATGTCTTGAAGCATAGACAAAGCAGTTGACCTCTGTCTTAGTCCGTGAGGACTGCCCTAACCAAATACCATAGACTGGGTGGCTTAGTGACTTATAAACAACAGATGTTTATCAGGTAATTACTTCTCACAGCTCTGGAGGCTGAAAAGTCCAAGATCAAGGCTCCAGGAGATTCAGTGTGGGGTGAGGACCCACTTCTTGGTTCATAGGTGGCTCTCTTGTCACTGTGTCCTCACATGGAGAAAGGGGCAAGGGAACCCTCTGGGGCCCCTTTTATAAGGGCACTAATCCCATTCATGAGGGCTCCACCCTCATGATCTAATCACCTCCCAAAGCCCCACCTCCTAATACCATCACCTTGGGTGTTAGGTTTCAACCTATACATTTTGGAAGGACACGAAAGTTCAGTCTATCGGCAACCTCTGTATTCTTACCTTAGTTTGGAATTCAGATGTGATTACAGATAGGGAGATGGAAAAGGCAGAGTAAAGGAAACACATTGGGGCTGAGGTGATGACAAAGTAAAATCACAGCTCACGCCATTTGCTCAACAGCCCTGCTAACTAGTCCGGGGAGCTATCATTAGCTCCATTTTACAGCTGAGAAACACAAACCAAAAGAGGGTAAATGGCTCGTTCAAGCTCATCTGTGACAAACACCCAGATGTTTCCCCCCAAGTCCAAATCCAGGGCTCTTTCTCTTCTCGTGCTCACTCTCCTAAGCCCTGCTTTGGGAATCTTGGTATGATTCTTTAGCCTTAAGCTTCATGTCATTCCTATGAAATAATTGTTCTGAGAACTAAGAATCAACACGAGTTGCATTTTAGGCACCAAAAGCCTGAAACCCCAAGAAGTCGGGAGCTTCAGCTTAAAACAAAACTGAGACCTTCCAGCCATAGGAGACAACATGGTCCCAGCCACTGCTCTCAAGCTGGAAATGCATAATTATGAGTTGCTTTATGCAGAATAGTGTTTGGTAGTTTCCCAGTGAAACATCAATGGTGCAATCATAGTGGCTGTAGCAGCAGGACGAGGCAGTGTTGTTGGCTGACATGAATCATTGCACAGCCCTAAAAGAGAAGAAGGAGTTTTTCGCTTACCTTGTTGGAGTGCAGTGACGCGGCAGAGGGAAGAGGTATATGATTCCTGTGCTCCATCATCTGTGTCTACGCAGGGAATCCGAGAGCAGAGGCAGCAGTGAATACCAGTGTGACTGTCGGCTTCTGAAGACAGACACGCCTGCAGCCCACTCACCTCGACCTGGGCCCAAGCTACTTTAATCCCTTCAGCCCCTAAGAGGGCAGGAGACAGGCTTCAGTGTCTGTTAGTATCTCCCCTAAGAGGCCGGATAAAGCAAGATATGAGATTACAGAAAAGGAGACATATCCTGACTCCAAGCAGACATCATTTCTGTGTCTCAGTCTTGAGAACATCAATGTCACAGCCGGGACTCAGCCTAGATGCAGCTTAAGAGCGCAGTCCCTGAGCAGACTGCCTGCCTTTGCATGTGGGCTCTGCTGCTTAGGGTCTGTGTGGCCCTAAGCACGTTGTTTAACCCTTTTGCTCCTCAGCTTTATCATCCTTGATATGAGAATAATAAACAGTAGCACCCGCTATGGAAGGCTATTGTCGGGGTTCAGTGAGTTGCTACACTTAGAAGTGGGAGTGAAGTAGAAAATCCATGAGAGTAAAAGTATGAAATCAGTGCTTCCTCTTCCTCTCTGCCCACCTTACAGCCTTGGAAGCGGTCGAAGCCACTTAGATCACTTAAAATGAGGCACCCACTAAAGTCTCTTCCAGCTCGAGGCTTCCCTGGTTCCGTGTCAGGCCTCGAATAGTTCTCCAGGAGTGGGGAGGGGCCGCGCCAGCATCCTCAGGGAGCTTGTTAGCAGTGCAAATTCTCTGGTCCTTCCCGGGTCTTACTTAAATCGGCATCTCAGGGTGGACCCAGAAGTCTAGGATTTAACATGGGCTCCAGGTGATTTAACGTTGGAGAAGCTTTGTCTCAGAACCTTCTCCTTCCTGAGAAACGTGAAGCCACATTCAGGAACCTCACATTCGGGAACCCCGCCCGTGGTGCTACCGTGGTCACAGTACCTGCAGGGACCAAATGTCTTCATTGTTCCCTTTGACGTGTGGGCCGGTTGGAAGCAGGGATTTTTTAGTTCCTTGGTACAACCAGCTCAGTCAGTGAAGAAAAGAGAGATACTTAGAATGAGAGGAGAGTCCTGGCTGGGGCAATTATGATGCAAGGGGCTGAGTTTGAGTCCCCAGTTTGTAGATTATTTGACCTTAGATCAGATTTTCACCTCCCATCCTGTGCTGTGGTCCAAATAAATCTGTAAACTGGAGGTTGCAGCTTTGTGATTCGGGACCTTGGAGGATGGCCTCCAGCTGCATTTTTTTTTCTTTTTAATTTGAGTCCAGCTAGGCTCCTAAGGGAACTCTGAGAAGTCATTTTTGACATGAAAAGACTATTAGGCAATAAAAATTGGTCAATAGTGTTTGCTGAGTTTTCCCCAAATTCAAGCTATCACCATAAGTAATCACTGCAGTTTTCTAAAGAGGAAAGAGTAAGAAGGGAATGGACTTTGGCATCAACCTCGAACTCTCTCCCCACTCCTGCGTCTCATTTCATGTATCTTCTCCAGGCTCTTTCCCCCTGTGTGATCGACCAACACAAATATAAAACACAACATTTCTAAAATGCACTCCTTTGATCTTCTATAGGACATATTTCTTGTTAGTTACCTCTTGAGTAACAGTGAAAGCATTACTTTTCCAGTTTTCTTCCCAGACTGAGAACTGTGAGTCAACTCACGGCCTTCTGATGCATTACAACATGTCTTGGGTCTGCTTCTTAAGAGTCCTTCTATTTTAAAGGCACAACCCAGTTCAAGTTCTCATCATCCCATGGCCGGGTGGGTTCAGCAGCCTTTTGGCCATACCCTTGATGGACCAGCCTATTCCCCACCTACCCCGCAATGCACATACTTCCATTGCCATGGCAACACCTCTCAAAGGCTTCTTTCTTATCATGTCCTTCATGCCTTTGACAAAGAACTTGCTCTGCCGTTATTTTGTCTATTCTGCCAAATCCAAATATCTCTGCCCAGCCTCCAAGCTATTGGCTAAATCTGCCGCCCATTTCATCAAGAGAAGTCTTCATATTCGTTTTCATTCCAGAAAATCCACGTGCCGTTTTCATCACTTCCTTCTTCCCACCTCCAGTGCACCGTGCATACCACCTTCCCCGTGCTACCCACAATACACTTCGCCCATCCCATATTTTTCTTCCTCATTTCCTTCCATTTGTCCTCATCTCCTGTGGCAGAGCTCTTATTAAACATTGCCTCTGGACTTCCCTGGTAGCGCAGTGGTTGAGAGTCTGCCTGCCGATGCAGGGGACGCGGGTTCGTGCCCCGGTCCGGGAAGATCCCACATGCCGCAGAGCGGCTGGGCCCGTGAGCCATGGCCGCTGAGCCTGCGCGTCCAGAGCCTGTGCTCCGCAACAGGAGAGACCACAACAGTGAGAGGCCCGCATACCGTTAAAAAAATAAGTAAATAAATAAAACATTGCCTCTGGTCTCCGCTGTCTTTATGTGTCCTGCTACTGCTATATCCACACTCACGTCTACCTTGCTTTGCAGATATCCCTAAGCAATTTTCATATGTAAATTCTCATCTGGATAGTTTACTGCTGAAGATCAGAGGCAGGAGAGAAGTTTCCATTTCTTTTGTTAATGCTACACTTTGGGGGGATCAGTCCAGAGAGTCGAGGTCAGTAGAATGAACGCTCAGCATGAAGTGGGTGCTCACTGCATGTTATCCACATGGCAAAAAGGTTGCTTGATCCTCTGAATACAGCCAGGGGAGAAAAAGCAGTTAGGAATCTTCCTAACTGAAGCATGTTTCAGGGAGCTCTAAGGAAACCCAATTAGAAACCATCTTTTCTGTTTTCATGTGAATGTTAAGAGCTCGTATGTAAAAAAAAAAAACTGTGGTTTTTGGATGGCTGCACGCTTTTCTGCTCTGAATGCTTGCCTGGTTTGCATTACGATTTCCTTCCTTGTTGGAAAGCTACATAGCCTTTCTCCCTTTCTTTGGAAGAAGTAGGACCTGTTAGAAATGTGAGGCTCCAGGATTGAAATGCAATGGCCTTGGCTGTAGTGCCCTGTAGTGCATTTCTTGACAGGTTCTGAAAAGACTATTGAATTCTGGCCTGAGCTTTTTTTTTTTCCTGCAGTATTTGGATGGGTTTCAGCCTCTATGTTTGGCTGGATAATCGAAATAGGTTTTTATTTCTTCCTCAGCAATCGTATGTACAATTTCATCCTTTACAGTTCAAATGGCATAATTTACTACTATGCAGATACTTTTGAATGTGATAGAATCATAGCTCTTTCACAAACAAACAGCCCATCTTTTTAAATGACGTGGAAACAGGTGAAAATATAAACTGGTCGTAGTATCCTGGTAGAAAAACTGGCAGGTATGTGGTGAGTTTGCTAGAGGATGCGAACTTACGTTGAAGATCTTTTTTTAATTAAACACAGGCATTTTGCAAACCAAAACTACAATGAGGTGTCACCTCACACGGGTCAGAATGGTCGTCATCAAAAAATCTACAAAAAATAAATGCTGGAGAAGGTGTGGAGAAAAGGGAACCCTCTTGCGCTGTCGGTGGGAATGTAAATTCATACAGCCACTATGGAGAAGAGTATGGAGGTTCCTTAAAAAACTAAAAATAGAACTACCATATGACCCAGCAATCCCACTCCTGGGCATATACCCTGAGAAAACCGTAATTCAAAAAGACACATGTATCCCAATGGTCATTGCAGCACTATTTACAATACAATAGCCAGGACATGGAAGCAACCTAAATGTCCATCGACAGATGAATGGATAAAGAAGATGTGGCACATATATGCAGTGGAGTATTATTCAGCCATAAAAAAGAATGAAACTGGGTCATTGGTAGAGACGTGGAAGGACCTAGAGTCTGTCATACGGAGTGAAGTTAGTTAGAAAGAGAAAAGCAAATATCGTATATTAACGCATGTATGTGGAATCTGGAAAAATGGTGCAGATGAACCAATTTTCGGCACAGAAACAGATACACAGACAGAAAACAGACGTGTGGACACAGTGGGGAGGAAGGGGGGTGGGATGAACTGGGAGATGCGGATCCACATGTATACACTCCCATGTGTAAAATAGATAGCTAGTGGGAACCTGCTGTACAGCACAGGGAACTCTACTCAGTGATCCGTGGTGACCTAAATGGGTGGGATGGGGGGCTGGGAGGGAGGTCAAGAGGGAGAGGATACATGTATACATATAGTTGATTCACTTTGTTGTACAGCAGAAACTGACACAGCATTGTAAAGCAACTGTACCCCAGTAAAAAAAACAAAAAACACAGGCATTTTGGAAGGACTTTTACTTAATTGGAAAATCTCTCCCCTCTTTTATTTCATACGATGAAAACATTCCATCTCGTCATCTCTGCTGTGTCTGTGGCATGGTGTGAGTGTGGTGGGCTAGGAGTTCTGATGCTCTGTTTTGATGCCCTCTGATAATCTTCAAAGGGCTGCTGGCCTTGGAATCTAGCTTCAGTGGTCAGATAAACCTGCTTTTCTTTTTTTTTTTCCCTTTGTGATTAAGGAGAGGAGAAGCTGAAATGTGTTTTTATTCTGCAAAATACTTGAGATGGCAGCATCCCAAACGTTGCATTTTGTTCTAGAAATGAGAGCTCGTCAAATGATAGACTCCTTCAAGCTAAGGCAGAGAAATTCACAAGGCAGGGGGAACAGAGCCCCCGAGTGACGGGACACCGGTGGGTGATCGTGCGGGGCTGTCTGCTAACCATGCTGGCATTGTGCCTTCCAGGGTCCCTGCAAGTCATGAACAAAACCAGAAAGATTATGGAGCGCGAGGGGGCCACCTTCACCAACGCCTTCGTGACGACGCCCATGTGCTGCCCGTCCCGTTCCTCCATGCTCACGGGCAAATACGTGCACAACCACAACACCTACACCAACAATGAGAACTGCTCCTCCCCACCCTGGCAGGCAGTGCACGAGCCGCGGACTTTTGCTGTCTATCTGAACAGCACCGGCTACAGAACAGGTAAAGGGAGAGCTTTGCAGCCTGTGAACCTCTGGTAGCGCACCTCTGCAAGATGCACTGTATGGTGAAATATGTGAAGTTCCAATCAGTCCCTAAGTGGAAGGAGCCGAGGCTTGTGTCTCTCAGCATCCTCTACTTTTCCCTCGATGAATGTCCCAGAGAGAGGTCCCTTAGAGAAAAATCAGTGATTCTCAGCAGACATGTTAGGAAAGTGTTGTCCCCATCCGAGCACCCGGCAATTGGAATTTTCCAGGAGAACCTGCAACAGAAGAGTTTTCATCCCATGAACGTGCTTACCTCAACCTTCCAAATCTCCAGGCATCCCAGCGCAGCTTGAGGCTTGTCTTAATTGTTGGCAGATTCCTGCCGATTGGGTGAGAAATCATCAAGCGCTTTGAAATTGCTTAACACCTACCCCAGGATCTGGGACACAATAGATTATCAAAATTATTTACTGAATTCGGTCGTAACTGAAAGAAATCATCCAATGAGGTGTACCTTATTGATTCATCTATTTATTTACTCATAATTAATAGGATTGGGACTTTCTTTAGCTTAGTTTTGGTGACTTTTAGATCTCAAGTGTTCGCTCCGATCTCCCAGGACAGGAGGGCATCCCAATTGCTACATCTTCTCTCACTGTTTAACCTACAAAGATGAGCGGTTTGGTTAGTTGGTCTTTTGCAAACTGGGAACCTCCTTCCAGAGAGGTCAGGAACATCATACCAGTGTAAGAAAGAAGCAAGGCTCCCTCCTGTCAGGTTGCCCCCAAAGCCTTTATTCTCCTAGCATTTATATGCTCTCCTTGGGTTTTCTGAGCATTTCTTTATGAAAAGAAAGAAAGATATTGATTGAGGGGCTTTAATGAAAAATAATTGTTTCAGAACCAACTAGACGTATTCATAAGAATTAAGGGGTCATAATTAAAACGTTGAAAACGATTTTCAGGTCTACAGATTCTCTATTCTGAAGATTTAAAAGGAAAGGATATCAGATAAATGTATTCTCTCAAATCTCTTAAAAGTGAAATTAATCTTTTCCACTGGACTTAGGAAATAGGTGGCCATTTGCTTCTTTGTAGAGCGCCTTGTGGGCACTTAATACTTGTTATTTATGGATGAAAATATTGATTGTGGATATGATAGCACTGTCATCCACAGGCATTCAAGAGCTCCACTCACAGAAGAAACTCCTCCCATGAGCCTCAAGGGTGTTTGCTTACGCTTCAGAAAGAAACTAGGTTACTCAGAGTGCCTTATCCTGAGTGTGTTTTCCCACATAAGTGATTTAAGTTTATAGCACCTTTCACCTGCAAGCTCTAAAGCAATTTGCAAATCTATCAAACATCCCTGTAGGGTTCATAAACAGCAAATGTACTTAGCTCCATTTTATAACTGATGTGGGGATTTCAAATACTGTGTGACCAGCTCAGAAGCAAAATCAGAAATGGTCCCCTGATGCCTGATTCCTGATTTTGACCACCAAATTGTGTTTCGTTTGTGGGAAGCATTGTATGAAATCAGTGCCTTTCAACTCCCAGGCTCCCTTATAATTTAATTCCTAGTAGCAGACATAGAGAGACGGAGAGAGTTGGAACTTAGGGAATTAGAACTCTCACTGTATCCAGACCGGTGTGGACAGTGTTCATCCTAGGAAATGGAGATGCTGGTGACACAGAGAACCCTGCCCAGAACTTAGAACTGTCGATTAGGACTTGCTAATTCATTTCAGGGCTAAATCAAGAAAGGGCAAAAAGAAGATAATAAGTTCTCGAGAGATAGTGAACAGCAGTGTGGCTATAGTTGACAGTATTATATTGTGTACTTGAAATTTGCTAAAAGGCTAGATCTTGGACGTTCTCATCACAAAGAAAAAAAATGGAAACTAGCAAAGATGTGAAGTGATGGATATGTTGATTGGCTTGGCAGTGGTTAATATTTCACAATGTCTACGTGTAGCGGACCATCAGGCTGTAAACCTTACAATTTTTTTAAAAGATTATTTATTTATTTATTTATTTTTGGCCACATCGGGTCTTAGCTGCGGCTCGCAGGCTTCTCTCTAGTTGTGACACGCAGGCTCCAGGGTGCGTGGGCTCTGTAGTTGTGGCGCCCGGGTTCCAGAGCACAAGGGCTCTGTAGTTTGCGGCACTCAGGCTCTCTGGTTGAGGCACGTGAGCTCAGTAGTTGTTGTGCGCGGGCTTAGATGCTCCGCGGCATGTGGGATCTTAGTTCCCCGACCAGGGATTGAACCCACGTCCCCTGCATTGGAAGGCGGATTCTTTGCCACTGGACCACCAGGGAAGTTCCACCTTACAATTTTTTTTTAAAGTTTTTTTTAAACTTCTTTATTGGAGTATAATTGCTTACAATTTTTGATTGTCAATTATATCTCAGTAAAGCTGGGCAGTGGGGAAGAAAGGGGAAAAAAGGGAAATTGATATTTGATGCTTGCTTCCTCTGTACCAGGCACTTTAGCTAAGTTTTCTCACCTAATTCTTCCGGAAACTTTGAAAGGATTTGCCCATATTGCCAGTGAAGAAACCGAAACTCAGGAGGGTTTATCTGAGGTCACAAGCTAGTCAGTGACAGACTGAATCCAGCACACCTGACTCCAACATCTTTCCTCTTTCTTTATTTCTTTATCTTATTTCTTTACATATATTTCTATCATGCTTCATTCCGAAGTGCCTGGCAGAGACACATAAAACATAATAAGATACAGAGCAATAAGGACACTGTCGAATGGAAACGAAAGGTAGAACCAGTTAAAATCAAGGCAAAGGTTAATATGCAATCTGCAGACATGCCACGGAGTTGTAGAGAAAGGCTGCATATTTGGAACTACCAGATAGCAAAAGCAAAAATGGAAATGCCATCCCTTACACAGCTCACTGGGTTACCAAGAAAAAACACATCTTGCTTCTAAGAAGTGGAGTGTACTCTGGTACTTGTTTCAATTGGCCTATGCTGTGTCCACCCTACAAGAGCTTGAATAAAACTCAGAGATAATTTAGTTTTTCAATTCCTTTGTTCTCAGACGAACAAATTTAGACCTACAAGATTAAGGTGACTTGCTGAAGTGACACATCTGATGTTCTAACAGGAAGAGCGGGCAACAGGACCTTGGTCTTCAGGCCTCTTTCCAGTATGCTACCCTAACCTTATGGGTTAAGTCTAGGATGAAGCTGCAGACCATCAGGCTTTCCCGGGGACAACTGTCAGTCCTTTGGTGCAGCCCAGTAGGCCTGCTTCAATCAGTTGTCTTCTTCAGGGAGAGGAGATTTGCTCCTGGAAACTAACTCAGATTCTGAAGCCAACCTTCTTCCCAGGGGTCTAGACACTTAGGTGATAATGGAATTTATAGTGAGTCATCCTGTAAAGTAAAAGGAATTCTTTAAGGGAAACAGGACTTTTCCAAACACTTAGGACTCGTCCAAACACTTAGCTATGAATAGAAAATGGATGATATACACTCAGGAAAATAAGTGTTGATGTGCCCATTAGTAAATCAGAAAAATTAAAAATTGGAAGACTAAAATGGCAGTGATAATGAGCTACATAATTTAAATTCATCTTTGATGGGAAAATATTGACATGTCTCAGACAATTAGGAAGTAAAGATGTCTCTGTGACAATAATTATCGATCCAACCAGGGACAGAGAACCATTTGAAAATCCACAAATAAGCACATCAGGATGACAGACATCTTAGGAAGTTAAGAGAATTGGTGAGTAGGTATTAAACCAGCATATTTATGAGCCACTAAACTAGTTGGGGAGGTGGGAGGAGCCAATATATAACGATTTTAATGTTTTCCTAATAATGAATACGCTATTTGGAACATTTAGCTGAGAACCTAAGAAAAATAATGACGGAAACTGAACTATGTATTATACATAAATACCCATCTAGAGAAAAGCACAAAGCAGCAATCAGTTTAATGAAGAACAGCTCAGAGAAGACAAATTACTAAGAGGCTTATTTTGGGAGGCATCCAGAATACATGGATTTAAATGAATTGCATTGATCCAATATTGTATTTACCATTGTGTGACATGATTTTTCTTTTTCAGAACCAAGGCCTATTTTTGGGCTGGCTGTAACTTAAATTTTTCTAACTTTACTCATGGAAAATATGACTCTACAACAGCTTAAATGTTTAAGAAGGGAAAATACAGTAACGTGTCTATTGCATTTTATGTTCTAAGTATAGTGGGAACAATACTGGATTATCTATCATAAAAAGGAAAATTCTGCCTATCTGCTCAAAAAAGTTTTAGTTTAAATTTCTTGTGAGGGTATAGACATGAATGTAAAACCTGGCATAAATTTTAAGGTAAGAGTAATAATCCATGTTTTTTTTTTAACATCTTTATTGGAGTATAATTGCTTTACAATGATGTGTTCGTTTCTGCTGTATAACAAAGTGAATCAGCTATACATATACATATATCCCTGTATCCCCTCCCTCTTGCATCTCCCTCCCACCCTCCCTATCCCACCACTCTAGGTGGACACAAAGCACAGAGCTGATCTCCCTGTGCTGTTCGGCTGCTTCCCACTAGCTATCCATTTTACATTTGGTTGTATATAATAATCCATATTTGAGAGGTAGCAACAAGTGTAAGAAAAAAACCCCTGAACCGAATGGTGGAGAACTGGAGTCACATCCTTACTCTGCCTTAAACTTGTTTTGAGAACTTGTCCAGTCCAGTTTTCCAACCTATATAATGCAGAGATTGTTTTCCTGTCCAAAACTATTATATATTGTAATTTTACTATAATCACTATAATCATATTAATTCCTTTAAAAATGGTAGTGTTCAAATTATAATCATAATACAGGATATGTAAAATCACATGTGAATTAAAGTTTAGTCATACTAATTCTTCTTCGTATCACTGGGTGAAAGGGCCAATATTTAATAGAGACCTGCAGTAAAAATTTTGGGAGAGAATTCTTTTTGTAACAAAACAATGTAGACAAATTAATCAATTTTCTAGTTTCATGTCTTTTTACATTACAAATTTTATTTATGTTACTTATAGCAAGTATATTTATTTATTCTCTAATATGAGATGTTTTAAAACGTAGAGTTCACTAAAAGTAAGACAAGTAATATTATTTTTATGAATTATGGTATTATCGATTTTTGATAAGTACACAGACATAAGATATAGCATACCATAGTATGCTATTTATTGAGCCACACTATGCTTAGAACTATGCTAGACATTGGTGTATGAAGAGATATAAAGTAAGATTCCTGTCTTTGCTACACTTACCATCTAGTTGGGGAAGCCAGACTCATGTGTACGAGGTCACCTAAGAGTAGATCATAATTTTAACTTGGTTCAACATTATGTAAATTTTTAGTTACTACCAGGGAAGTCCTGCCACCCCAAATCTAATAATAATACATGGAGTAAAAGCTCAATTAGTATATCATTTGTTATATTCACTAAGATTTGACTTCCCTACAGCATCAGAAATCTTTTGTCTATGTAGGTACTATTGCCGACCTAAAAACAGATGCTTTTGCCAAATGGCTCAAATGGCTCAAGGGAATTTTTCTAAGTATTATGTAACAGGGAGTCCCGGACAGAAGTAGCATGGCCTGAAGTCAACAATCATTATAATCAGGTCTTTCTGATCTTTCTCCCTGTCACCCAACAACCCCCTGCCACCTTCTTAAACAGCTGTGAAGGGAAGTGTTTAATGGCCCAAAGAAAAGAATGATACAGAAGGAGGGGTAGGTGGTGTGTTAGTGACATATTCAGACAGTAGTTAAGTTGGGTTGAATTGCCAGTGCCAAAGGATAGAAAAACTTCCAACCACACCCAATATAATGGCAATACGGGCGAGAAAATGTAGTTCATCTCAGGGAGGGAGAAAGAGATTTAATACATCTGGAGGAAAATAATTAGAAGCCCAGATAATCAGTTGGAGAGCACTGCCAGGAAGCGTAATGTTGAAGGAGGCCAGGGGTGATCACAAATGAGCCTCGGTCTTAGGAGGCAACAAGCAAGGCCAAGTAACTTGAAGCTGACAACACTGGGTGCTGCCCCATGACGCACGAGGTCCCCGGTCTCTCTTGGAACCAGTGTGGCGGGTGAGGCAACATCTGGAATACTGAATACATTTTTTACACCCCATTAACACAAAGACACCGAAAACCTGGAGGGAGTTCTAAAGCACATAACAAGGCCTATTAAGAGACTTCAAGGAATAGTTTATAAGGGGAGGATTAAGAGAAAGGGCAATAGCCATGGCAATGGGTAGAAAACAGTCCTAAATAATCTAACGGGTAAAACGATGAGGGCAGGGCAGGAATGACTTGTTATGGCTTCCCTGAGAGGAAAAAAAAAAAAAAAAAAACAGAACAAAACTAAAAGTAGCAGGAAAAAAAAAATCTAAAAACAAATTAAGCAGGAAAAGGTCAGCCAGTTGGGAGAGAATTTGTTGCCACAAAGTAAATCAGGTTGGGGAAGAAAACTATGTAACCTCTCAAGCAATGTTTTCAGATGCACAAGTGCAGAACTCTAGAACAGGATTTCCTTGCATTACAGGAGGGTAAATTATTTAAAATCAGAGCACAGATCATTGAAAGGTTAATGATCGTAGCCATGGTAATCATAAGACTGGCAGTGGCAGCATTTAATAAGCCCTTGTTACGTGCCAGGTACTGTTTTCAGTGCTTTACATATGTACTAATTCTTTTTAAGCCTCACAACGATCGTACCACTATTTTTTTTTTTTGTACCACTATTATTGTTATCATCTTCATGTTTTTCCAGAAGGGGAATCGGAGGTAGACAGAGGTTAGGTAACTTGCCTCCGGCAGTATAGCTAACAAATAACAGAGCCAGGATTTGAACCCAGGCAAGCTGGCTCCAGGTTTTATATTGCAAACCACTATGATCTTTTACAAAAAGAGAGAGAAGTGGGAAAAACCCCTGGGGAGGGGAGCAGGCCAGGGGAAAGAGCTGGGCTTGAGGTTATTAAGTGAAAGGCTTCTGGAAATAGTCCCGTTCTGAAGTCATGCTGGTGGGGTGTGGCTTTGGTCCGCCGCCTGCGACTCTTAAATCACGTTGCCTTTTGTCGGAAAGGAAAATCATCTTGTGGTTCAATGTGAAAAGGTGGTGAGTCTCTGAAGACGAGAACTCCTCATTAGAAGAATTTCTACTGCTCGGAGCCAGCTCAGAGGGAAACCCTGAGTCATAGCTGACATGAGACCCTCTGACACTTTGTCCCACACCCGTCCATCTGCTCAGGGACCCTGGCAGAATCCTCCAGCAGTGGGTGTTTGGCTAATTGACCACCTGATTGATTTACTCATTTGCAGATTCAACATATAAATATTCATTCAACAAATAAACATTGCTGTGTTTCTCAGACTTGAGTCAGCTCTTCAAAGAAAGTAAATCCAATGGGAAGTGTCAACTTTTCTAACTCTGAAGCTCTCCTCTATGAAAATATTTAGACCAAATCAGCTTTTAAAAAAAAAAAAATCATAGCTCAATTGAAAACACAACATTTAACAAGTCCAGAACAGGTACCATCCCCAGAAGACATGGGGCTCCATGAAGCCCAGTTGAAGAAACAAAAATTCATGCAGCCCCTAGACTACATGCAAGGATGAGAGCAGGGAGGTCAAGGCAGTGTTTGCCCTCAAAACCCGTACAGTTTTAGGGAGATTAGGCTTCTACGTGAACATAACTCTACCACAAGGAAGAAAGGGAAGACAGCTTCAGAGCCACAGAAGTAAAGTGCTGTGGGATCGGGGCAAAGACTGGAATTGAAATGGCTTCTGCTCTGGGCTGATTCATGCAGAGGGTGGCAGAGAGAGTAGCACAGGCAAAGGTGGAGAGGTGGAAACCAGAACAAGTAGAGGCAACACGTTGACTGGAGAGAGGGGCGATTCACAGAGACATGCAGGATGGGGTTGGAAAGAGGGATTTTTTTCCAGAGGCAAGGAAGGGCTTGGATGGCAAGGTGTCAAACTCAATGTGATTCTGCAGGCGCGGGGGGCCATCCAAGATCATGAGAAAGTGATGTGACCCGAGCTGGTCTTCAGGAAGCTGGCGGTGAGAATGGAAAGACCCTGGAGCCTGCATAGGAAAGCCAGTCAGGAGACAGTGGGCCCCCATGAGGGGTGTCAAGTAATCAGGAAAGAGGGACAGATCCCAGATCTCCGACCCCACTGTTGCACAGTGGCCTTTCTTGGGTGTGACCATGCCAAAGTTACAAATGTGAAGTCCTTCCGGTGGCCTTTTCAACGAGCAGTGGAGTTATTGTGGCACATATACCTCTATTTTACTATAATTCTATGAAAATTAGTCGTCTAGGTTGTAACTCCATGTTGCTAGAATTTTCGATTATCAGTAATAAACACATTTGCAAAATACACATAATGCAAACACCGATGACATAAAATACATGTGACATAAAAACCCTGACCACGTCCCATATAAACGGAGTTTACTACGGTTCCTTGGCTGGGAAAATGTGTACTGTCCTGATAGGCAAAAACAAAGACAAGTTTTTCAATAGCGTTTTTGTAATTCGCAACTCTCAAACAGTTAGAAAACTTATTTTATCACAAAGACAGCTTTCGGTATTCCAAATTTCATACTGGCTACTTCTCTGATTGTTATATCAACTTAACAAAAAGGTACATTCTGCTGTTATCACTTGCACTCAGAGTATCATGCTCATGATGGCGATTTTACTGAACTATAATCCATGTACTTGGGCGGTACTTTTATTTATTCAAAAGGAAAATGTATATGCGTCACCTTGCTAAAGGATCAAAGTATTACATGAATGTTATTCTGGCATCCACTGTTACCAGGTTAACTTTTGTTTCACTGCCTTTTTTTCAAGTCATAATTTCATGTTGATGCATTTAGTTATGCTTAATCATTTCATATGAGAAAATAATCCTTTTTTCCCATTGCAGCCTTTTTTGGAAAATACCTCAATGAATATAATGGCAGCTACATCCCTCCTGGGTGGCGAGAATGGCTTGGATTAATCAAGAATTCTCGTTTCTATAATTACACTGTTTGTCGCAATGGCATCAAAGAAAAGCATGGATTTGATTATGCGAAGGTAATTTTCAGGCACTTTTACACTGCATCAATTTACTTTGTGCATAATGGGGGAAAGCCATTTTCAGTGTGTTAGCCCATACACTAGATTGGCTTTCTACATTCTCACAGTATTAGAATGAGAAATTTTAAGGTAATTTTAAACTCCAGGCAAGAAAAAGCCTCTCTAGGAGCACTGACTCTGAATAGTGATTTTTCCCCCATTAGGATGAAAGGCAATCAGCCTTTGATGAAAGTATTATCAGAAAAATCATAGATGCCTCCACTCTGTCTTGGGATAATTTTTGGTTTTTTCCTCCTCTAGAGGACTTATCCACATGATCATATGTTCATCTCATGCTGTTTTGCTTTTCACTGGGGTGAAAGTATATTCTGTCTGTGGCTTCCAATTTAGATGTAAGAATAACGCAGACAAGTGCAATAATCAAAAGTTGAGAAACCACATTCTTTGCTTTTACTCCTGTCTGGTCACACTTTGATATTGACAAGGACACCTGCCCCATGGCAGCTAGAGTCCACAAAAGTCTGTAAGGCTGTCAATCCTAGGATTTCCAAATCAGTTCATAGAAACTGAAAGGGACATGCCCCACAATTCAATCCTAGGATTTCCAAATCAGGTCATAGAAAATGAAATGGACATGTCCCATGGTTCTCTAACAAATGGATTCCAGATTAGACTTTGTAGAAGTCACACAGGTTTTGTGATTGCCAACTTAAAATAAAACTATTTCCAGATCGCAAGAGTGGAGGGGAAAATATCTTTGAATTTAGCCTGCTAATTAGCCTAAAATGCCTTCTTCCCTCCTAGCCATATCCATCTCTTCCTCATTTATCTAAAAGAAGACGAGAATCTGCTCTATCTAGCACAGGTCACTATGAAACAGCTATTAGTAGAAGTCAGAAAGAGGAGACCTGATCTAACTTTGGCACATTGCTGTCTTTCCACTTGGCCTGGTTTGAGCACAGGGGACTTGGGGTGAGGGTGTACGTCTCACTCTTTCATACCCTTCAGAAAACAACGCATGCAAATGAATGCGTATTAGCAATTCACAAACATTGCTAATAGGTTTCCAAACTCATCAAAGTTGAGAGCTGGCAGGGACCTTGGAGGCAGATTTGAGCACTGTCCTACCAAGTGCCATAATTGTAACTGCTCATTTTTTATCTGTGGGGATGCTTGTCAGGCTTCTGTTCAAGCTATTAACCTTTCTTTCCCTGTTGTCCTAAGGAGAGCAAAGTAATCAAGATTCCTTCCAAAGACTAAATCAGCGTAACTTGCCCGTTATCACAGCTGATTAAGTGTCAAAGACAACTGTGTCAAAAAGAATATGTATCTTTTTTTAGGGAGGAAAGGAATGAAACAGACACTCCCATGGACAAAGGTGTTAGCCTGTGGACTTGTCCTAACAATGACATGTGCACAGATTTGGTCCCTTGGGCACTGCTTTTGCAGCTGTTCTGGTCCTTGAATCTACATGTGATTAGTCATGCCTAGAAGCCTCTGACGGTGCACATTGCCTAGACACTTTCTGAATAAACTTTATACTGGAGTTCCAGGCCAGTGATACACACTTAGAGGAAGCAGGTGTTTTAAGTTTTCATTTTTTCTTTTTTATTCCATTTCTTCCCTCTCTTCCCCTTATTGCTTTGCATCAGCCCCTTGGACTGCCGGTTTAAGTCATTTTATTAACAAGTTAGGCTCTAATCCCAACAGCTGGATAATTTTAGTTGCACAATGAACAGTATAATCTGCAGGAAGTCAACTACTCCCCATGTTGAGTGTTTCAAATAAATTAATTGATAAAATGTTGCCACTTTTCCCTGTGCACCCAGATTTTGGCCACGACTTTCATTAGCATTTATTATGTAATTCTCACAGGTGAATTTTTAATTTAAGGAAAAGATCTTTTGTTTGTGCATTTACGCATGTGTGTGTATGCCTGTGTGTGTCTGTGTGTGTGTGTTCTGCAACTGTGAATTTGTAGTGGGCGTGGGTGTTTCCTGCCCTTGAAGTAATTAAATTTTTTTTGTCAAAGAATTACATCAGCGAAACCTGAGAATGAAATATGTATCCGGTGTTTCATGTACTGGAGCATTTGTATTGCCAGATCTGATCATTATCTTGGGCAAACGGGACCTGACCCTTTTTTTTTTTTTTTTTTTTTTTTTTTTTTTTTTTTGCTAATTCCTAAATTGCACATTATTTTTTAAAAAAAGGTTTGTGCACGTTACCACTTTAGCAAACCCAGAAGGTAACTGGCAGCTGATTTTCTCTGTCTCCGGAAGATGTTTTGCTCCTTTGGGAAGTAGTTTCCCTTACTGCTTAAGATCTTACCTCCTCATTCAGTGAGTTGCTTCTGAGGGAAAACAGTATTCAAATGTGATCTGATGAATGTCACCTTTTGTAATTTTTGTTTTGTGTCAAATGTATGTTTCAGGACTACTTCACAGACTTAATCACTAACGAGAGCATTAATTACTTCAAAATGTCTAAGAGAATGTATCCCCATAGGCCCATTATGATGGTGATCAGCCACGCGGCGCCCCACGGCCCCGAGGACTCAGCCCCACAGTTTTCAAAACTGTACCCCAATGCTTCCCAACACATGTGAGTAATACCCTCAGCTCCGGACCTGCTGAATGCGGGCCCCTCCTTTGCTCCCCATCTCGCTTCTCCCCTGCACCCCGTTTCCTTCCACGCGGCATCTCCACGAGACAGGAACACCGGCTTCTGCCCCGAGACCGCGGAACAGGAAGACCCTGAACTCAAGGGCTTGTCGAGGTGCTTTGATTAGGAATCACATCCACATTTGTAAGCGGCTAAACGAAAAGAAAGAGAAGCATGCGGGGTGAATGGGGGGCGATTTTGATCAAGGGTTTCCTTCAGTTGTCTTAAATAATATTCACAAACGTGATCGAATCATAATAATGATCAAGCAGTGTGTGTCTCATAGCAGCTGGGTGGCAACCCCTGGTCTGGTTATAAAAACCTGGGTGGATTTCCTGGGCATGGACTGTTGCAGCTTTGCCGCAGATGTGCAATTAGCATTGCTACAGAGGCAGCTGGAGTGGGCTTGCCCGAGAGGCCTTCTCAGGTCAGGCTTTCAAATAACCTGATGTTTCTTTTTAAGAGGAGGGGGTGGGGAGGCACAGAGTAGAGGGCTGATGGCATACAGGGACAGGACACAGAGCAGAGAGCTGTAATATGCCGATCCTTCTCACTAGCCAAAGTCGATGCTTAGGCAGCGAAGGACGTGACTTTGACTTTCACTCTGTGCTCACACTTTCTTCTTATCCATCGCAATAATGCACAGTCTTCTACGCAGAGCAGTTGGCTCTGTGTCTGCTGAAAGTTTGACCACCAGAGAGGTAGGGAAGAGGGTACTGATGTGTTTCCTTCATCACTAAACCTCCGGAATACATTCTTCATCTGTTTGTGCTTAAATATCATCCCTTTTCATCCACACTGATTTTCTAGCTATGATCCCAGACAGGAAAAAAAAAAAAAAAAAAAAAAAGATTAAATGTACTTCCTTACGAAAAGAGGTAAGTAACTACGGAAGGCATTCTAGTTGCTGGTCAAGACATATCCCTGGAAAACTTTTTCTTTTTATTCTTATTTTTTATCTTATTATGACTAATAAACTGCTGGTTCCTGGTCAGTGGTACTTAGATCCTCTCTATCGTATCAAGTGACTTAGAAAGAAAGAAAGACAAGAACTGACAATACGTATGAAGCCAGGGTGGGTGCCCTACTGAGCATGCCCAGGAACTTGGAGGGTGAAAGTGTTTTGATGCATAAGATATTGTCGACAAAGAAGGTTGCCCCAGCATCTGGGGAATACGGTCTGGACGAGCCATTGTGCTTTGGAATCAACCCTGTGGATGGATATACAAGCCTCTGAAAACCTACCCTACATATAACTATGCAACTAAATTCATGAATGAAGCCCATGAGTGGTGAGTGGCTCTCCATTACCAGTCACTTGCAAATTTAGTAATTTGCAAGTGAGAGAAAAAGGCTTTTGCAGGCTTCTTCCATGCCCTGGGACCCACCCTTCTCTTCTCTTTTGAGTCAGAAATCTCTCCCTTTGTTGCGTTAGCAGAATCTCAGCCTAAGGTGATTTTCCACAACTGTAAACTTCACTGATGTTTTCCCAAGTTTGAGGACAAGGGTTGACAAAATGTGTTTTGTGGCTCCTTAGGAGTCAGCCTGCCTTTGAAGCTTCAGGGCAAGGTCCTGAGCCTACAGGAAAATCAGCCACAGGTCAAGAGGTTCTGACAGCTCAGCGGCATGCACAGACAGCAGTGCAGGACCAGAGGAATCTGCAAAGTTCTCGGGGCCTCAACAATAGCTTTAAAAAAAAAAAAAAAAAAAAGTATCGCTGATTCCAGCAATTTAAAATTCTATTAGTTCCACAAATATTTATGGAGCGCCACCTGTGACATTGTACAACACAGCAGGGATATAGGCACAGGGAAAACACAATTGCTAACCCTGGAGACCCAATGAACTAGGACAGAGGTTGGCACAGAGGGGCCAAATCCAGCTTGCCACCAGTTTTTATAAATAAAGTTTTACTGAAACACAGCCATGCTCATACAGTTAGGTATTGTCTATGGCTGCTTTTGCAATACAACCGTGGAGTTGCTAGTTGCCGCAGATACCGTATGGCCTACAGCACATAAACTATTTACTGTATGATTCTTTACAGATAAGTTTGTTCTGGTCCCCTGCTCTAGGGGGTAGTGTCCAAATAGCCTTAGCAGCAGCAGGCCCAGAAGTAAGTACTAGAGCAGGGATCCCAGGGGCTGTGGAAGTTTGGAGGAGGAAGCATGCCCATCTTTTAGAGGAACCAGGAAAACTTCAGGGCCCAGGAGGCATTCAAAGGGGGCCACAAAGGATGGGCAACATTTCTGCAGCTGATACGCAGAGATTGAGTAGATGATTTCAGGAAGAGAATATGGCGTAGAAAAGTGGTCGCCATGTAAATGAGGCCGTCTAAGATGTGACCTAGGAAAGCAATAAGGGATAAAGGTAGAAAGAGAAATTCACAGAATACTGAGAATTTGTGTAATTTGTATGTAACCGTAAGCAGAGAGTCACTGGAGGCCATTTAGTAAAGGTAGAATGACATCATATGTGACTTGATCATTTTCCCATGCAAAGTTTCTATTATTCCTTTTTAATTCAAATGAACCACCTGTGTGCCGTAGTAGTGATTGTATGAAGTGAAATCTGCACATGGCAGAGTGAAAAGTTCTCAGGCCTTGGAGCCAAACAAGCGTGGGTTCCTATCTCAGCTGTCCTCATTGAGCCTGTGGGCCGTTTCTTTAAGCTCTCAGAACCTGCATTGTCTCATCTGTAAAATGGGGGTAATAACTAGCACCTTGACGTGATGTCATGAGTGACAATTAAAAGGGGCCCCACCTTGGGCCTGGGACACAGAAGCCACTTCATAGATGCTAATTCTCATTGATCCTTTCTGTTAAGACAAACCATAAAAAACTTCTTTCCGGATTGGATCTTTTTTGACCTACAAAAAGTGCTGCTTTGTTTGGTTCAATTTAACGTTCGCGGAAAGCAGCTAGAGAAAGGACGAGTTGATACTTGTCCGTCGTGACTTGACAAGTCTGTTGACTAGCTAAGACCCGCATTGATGAGGCTCTCACACCTGGCTATTCTAAAAACACAGACAGGAGAAGCACCAGCCTGGGCTGTGTTATCTTTGCCAGGTGCAAAATGTGCTATAGGCAAGTGCCAGTTTGGAGAACACTCGTAGCCATAGAAAATGAAAATCCACACAGTGGGATGAGTGATTCAGCTTCTGTTTGCTGCTGAGCTCGGGGCTTTGTGCACCTAGAATGGGGAGATCCGCTGTGTCTCCTGCAGACCTCAGAAGCCTTGAATTCAGGGCATCTTTGTTGTCAAAGTCTCCCCGGCTGCGGCTGGAGGAAAGGGCTGGAGAGAGTCCGTGTGTGTCTCTTGTCACTGTGAGTGACTGCGCAGGTTCACAGTTCAGTCCTCACACAAAAGGAGTGAGACAAATTGAAGACAAGCTTTCCATTGTGGCGCTCGGAGCTCCTGAATGGCTGGTTTCCTTAGCGAGAACAAGAGCAAGGCATTCGAGCAAAGGGATGCAAGAAGTTAAGTGCTTTGCAGAATTCGGCAGGCCCTAGGAAAACAGAACGAGAAGCTGTAGGCTCTCCCCTTTCGGCGGGGGGATGCAAGCCATGTGAACGCTTTCCTGGAGGTCACCTTCCTTGGTGGTCAGGCATTATCCAGATGCCTTTCATCCGCCTTGGGTTAGAGCTATCTGACCCCCTCAGCCTGCAGCGAATGTATCAGGTTTCCATGGTGTTCACCGTTCCAACAAAGGAAGGAAGCCAGTCCCATATTGAGGCTAGAGGTTATGCCAGCCAGCTAAGAATGAGAACAGATTACAGACGGACGGAAGACACTGTTTGATCAGACAGCGGCTCAGCCACTCCTGGCCTCTGAGAGTTCTGAGGGAGCCTCCGTCGTGATAATCACCTATAATCACCGTTACCATAGAGCCCTTCACTATGGCTGCGAACCTACTGCACTTCCCAGTAAATTCTCTCCCCCGTATCCTCGCAGTAATGCTATAGCTTCATCCTCACTCGGCATCGCTTTTCTCTCCTGGCCTCAGTGATGTGATAATATGCACCTGTGGACAAAAGCCTTTATGAGAAAGGGGATTCCGGGGCCTCCCTGGTGGCGCAGTGGTTGAGAGTCCGCCTGCCGATGCAGGGGATACGGGTTCGTGCCCGGGTCTGGGAGGATCCCATATGCCGCGGAGCGGCTGGGCCCGTGAGCCATGGCCGCTGGGCCTGCGCGTCCGGAGCCTGTGCTCCGCAACGGGAGACGCCACAACAGTGAGAGGCCCGCATACCGCAAAAAGAAAAAAAAAAAAAGAGAAAGGGGATTCCGTTTATCTTCCAGATGATTCTATGAGGAGCTCAGACTCCCTGAATACTTTCCTACCAACTATGCATCTATGAACTTAAAAATTTTTTTTTGTTCCAATTCAACAGTTCTTTCTTTCCGTCCCTGGAAATGAAATGTGTATGACTGTACACACACACACACACACACACACACACACACATGCACACACACACAGAGGTTCATGTGAAATCTAAAATTTCAGTAGAACAATCCACATCCACTAAGTTGCAGGAATTGTTCTGACAGTGGAGTTTGGGATGGACATGGCTGTCCAAGGGAAAGCTACGTCTGTGTAAGCCTCAGAACGGTTTTCGAAACACCTTTGGTATCTAAAGTCGGAAAGAAATGTCTTGCCTTAAAAAGAATTTGCACGGTCTCCCTCATTTCTTCCACAGATACATAAAAGGATATGCTTTCGAAGATGAGAGAGTTTTAAATCCCCCATAAACATTTGTGATTAGGGCAGAATTCATTGCTCCCTCTCCTATATTCCCACTCTCTTCTTCTCTCTCTGTTTACTACATATCCCATTGCACTGGCTGCTGACCCAGATCCCCGAAGTGCAATCGCACAAGTCCAGGGGCCGTATTCACACTCAGTATCACGTGAATGGTGCTCTGCTGCCAGGCAAGGTCGCTCTTTCCCAAAGGCAGGACCCAGCGGTCCCTCTCTACCTCTCGTTGTCTGGTGAGCACAGCTCCTGTTGCTCTAGTTGTACAACACATTTTTGTTTAGCAAATGAGTAAACATATTAAGCCCACCAACTAGCTGACATTAAGACACGATTTTAACTCATATGAAAATAGTTGAACAATCAGTTTTATAAATTAAATGGGTACCTAGAGGTAGTATAATCCCATAAATTTTTAGATTAAAAAAATGAATACCCAAAGTTTATTTTTTTTTAAAAAAAGACCCAAATAGCTTTGCCCAGGTCACATAAGTAGATAGGGACAAAACTGGAGCCCAAACTCGACTCTCTTGGACCCTACACCGGGCTTGTTCAGTACCCATCACAGTCACAATTAATAGGAGAAGAGTTCCCTATGTACGTCTTTGCACAATTAGAATTGGAGTTTGCAGCATCATTGGAAGACTCTTTAAATTAGTTTTATGATATGCCTTTTTATTTTAAAGTTTTATGATATATCTATAATCAAGATCATTTGGTATTATCCTGCATGTGTTCAAATATTACCCACGTAAAGACATTTGAACTCAAATGGGGAAGATCTCCAAGAAGTCAATTAAACTAAATAAGTTTAATTTTAGTGAAAGCTGAGATGGTGTGGCCTGGAAGATTAAGTCTAGAATTTCCAATTTAATGCTTTGAGTGTGTGCGTCTTAAATCTGTACAACTAACTTATTCTGGGAATCGAGACCTATTTCTCAGTGAATGATGATCCTGCTACCAATAAGGGTATTAAGAGTTAGGATTTTTGTTGTCGTATGAGACTAAATAGCAAATGAAGAAAACACATGTTCAAATACAAAACGCTCGAAATATATTTATTTTCTCTGGGGTGACAGCAAAGACCATCAGTGGTACAAATGAACTGCTAAGTTCTTTGCATCTCCCCGCAAATGGGTTTAATATATGACACATGCATTTCTTGAAACTATTTCTGTGCTAGTAAGAATTATTCTCTCTAAACAACCACCCACTTTCAAATAGAAAGGGGACATGATTGATTTTCAGAATTCTTATCCCTGTTATGTCAATAAGCAATACTAGCAAGAAAACCAAAGCCCAGGGAGAATTGGCATGGATGGCAAAGGTTGAACGTACAAGGCCAGTAGTCTGAGCGATCTGCGAACTCGTACACTGAGCAATAACTCCAGACAAACAATGACTAGAGAAAAGCAATGTGCAGGGAAGCCTTGCTGGGCAAAGCTCACGTGTTTAAGTATCGGAATAATCTGTTGAGGGTTACAGGTGCCTTCCTGAAAGGTAGGAGGTCTGGAGAGCACAGTTGTGAGCCAAACATGTATCTGAACAAACAACAGACCAGGCACAAGTGACTGTAACTCTGACAGATTTTCGTTTTTTGAGTTTTTTTTTAAAAGGAAGCAACAGAAACTCAAAAACGACAAATGGGTCCTTTGTCCTGTCCATTTTCAAGCAAACAGCCAGTGTTATCTACCTTTTTGAGGATGCCTCTAGTGTGCCCTGGAGGGTCAGACTTGATTCTGTATTTGCAACAAACATAGACACACAGCAGCTGGTGGGAGGCGTCTGAATGGGAAACAGAAGCAGCTAATATTTTATTTTATTTATTTTTTATGTATTTATTTTTGGCTGCATTGGGTCTTCGTTGCTGCCCGTGGGCTTTCTTTAGTTGCGGCGAGCGGGGGCTACTCTTCGTTGCAGTGCGCGGGTTACTCATCGTGGTGGCTTCTCTTGTTGTGGAGCACGGGCTCTAGGCGTGTGGGCTTCAGTAGTTATGGCATGCAGGCTCAGTAGTTGTAGCTCGCGGGCGGTAGAGCGCAGGCTCAGTAGTTGTGGCACACGGGCTTAGTTGCTCTGTGGCATGTGGGATCTTCCCGGACCAGGGCTCGAACCCGTGTCCCCTGCATTGGCAGGCGGATTCTTAACCACTGCGCCACCAGGGAAGCCCGCAGCTAATATTTTAAATCAGGATGAAGGCTAATGATTTCAGGACTTACTTTTTATAGGAAGAAATGTATGGATCAGTGCTTTTAATGATGGGGATTTTGAGGTGCTTGTTGGGGACGGCAGTTCAGTGTTACATCATGGAGGGAACAGGGGTCTCAGTATGTCCTTTCAGGGCCACCTCCATACGCTTTACTATCTCATTTGTAAAGTGGGAGTAAGATGCCCTGCCTTCTCCGGGCTGCCACAGCAAGCAGGTGAGCTGTGATGTGATAAGCTCTCTCCCAGCTACCTGTAAGTGTGGGTATGATGTAGTCACAGCATGTGTCCTCTGGAGTCACTGACACCTCTTCGAAGCCTCACGAGAACTCTTTGAAATCCTTGCTCCCGTTATAGAGATGAGGAAACAGAGGTCTAGAGAAAAAAGTTGCTCTAGATCACACACTAGTAAATAACAGGACTGGGATGAGAATTCAGGTCTGATTCCAAAACATTCGGGAACAATTGGATATGTGGTTTTCCACTGTTCCCTCAAACAGTTACTTGCTTCTCTGTGGCTCGTGTGCCGGCCAACAGCTCCAGGCTCTGTCTGAATAATTGTAAATCAATTCTTAGGGCGGCAAGCCTTCATTATCCCTGGGGTACAGAAGGCTGCATCTTCCAGGAATTTGGCAAACCCCAGCAGGAGGCAACCACAGGTCTTTGGCAAAAGATCACTTTTCAACAACACTGTCAGTCCCAGAGACCCCCAACCTTCCACCTGCAGGTCCCTGAACAGCTGCTGTTCTGTGGGAAGCAGTGGCAGCCTGTCTTCCTTTAAAAGGCAAATGCTTATCCCCCCTCCTCCGCTGCTGAGATCCCACCTGGGATCTCATCCCCAGAGCAGGGCGGGGGGTGGGGGGGGTGGTCATCTCCCACATCCAGAAATTAAGAAAAACAGGGGATGGGGGAAGGACAGCTTTGACAGCGGACCTGAACTCTCCCTTTTAATATAAGCCAGATTGAACATATGTCATTCTGTAAATCCGGGAGTCCAATTTGAGGCTTGTAATTTGCTGCAACCTTCCCTGGTCCTCAAAGCGAGGTGGATGGAACCCTGCCAAGCACTTGAAGGTAAACGGTGGAGGACATGATTGGCCCGCTGTGAGCCTGCCTTTCGGTTCCCTATTGTAATTTTTTTGTGTGTTGAGTTTTTGTGGTTTAAAAAAAATCGACTAGATTTATTTTAAAATTAAGGCAAACCAACATCAAGGGCAGTTAGAGAAGAGTGTGAGGTATTATGAAGAAACCCCATGTAATCTTTTATAGCCATATTGTTTTTCAGGGCACATATCAGTAAGTGGTGAGGGACCTTTCATGACCAACTTGCTCTCTTTCTCTGACCTCAAACTACCCCCATGGGTGAAAATCTCTTTGCGCCGGAATTTAGAAGCTCCCTCTCTCCACCTCCTCTTCTGTCTCTTAATCTAATCCTGTTTGTAAGGCGACACACTGCGTGAAGAATAAGAAACATGGGCTTAAGTCCCTTCCTACTGCCCAGGCCCCTGAGATACAAGAGTCTGATTTGGCCCATGGTGCAATTTTAGATATGAAGAATGCTTTCAGGCCAAAAATGGGACCATTTGGCTCCTGAGGTGTCTACTTGGTAAGGAGACGGAAGTTAATGTTGCAAGTTTCTCTTACAAAGAATGGCAAGTGATATCTGAAAGTGTGTTTTTTAATGCCATGAGATTTTTTTCAACCCATATCCTTATATAGAATACATTTTTTTTTGGCTCATGTAGGAAACTCAGGTACATCTTCTGTTCTGGGCACTTTAAAGTGATAGATGATAGATAGATAGATAGATAGATAGAGATAAATATAGATAGAGGGGATAGAGATGGATGACAGATAGATAGAGATAGATAATAGATAGATAGATAGATAGATAGATAGATAGATAGATAGATAGACAGGCAGATTTGTTGTTCCTCAAAACAACTTTTTATTAGAGATGCTCTTATCCCCATTTACAGGTGAGCAAATCGAGCTGCAAGTGCTTTTCCCACCCTACACATCTGTCTCCTTAAAGGGGAGTTAACTTACACTTCTGAGTGTAACTTGTACACTTTTAGGGACAGTGTCTCCTGTGCTCTGTGTTATATTGGCATTTGAGCTGTGGCATTTCTGCTGGTTAACCCGCATCCTTACAGATCATCGGGGTAACTTTTTACACCAGCAAGACCAATGGTACCAAAACAGCATTTTCAAATATTAAAAGAGAGGCGCTGCAAATCCACTGGCAGAAGAAAATGGATAGTCACAGGTGGCATTTATAGAGCCCTGTGTTCATGGAAACGCCCCTGTGTACAATCATGCATCTCAGAAACTCCAAGTTCCCCCATGCGAAATTCCCCCCATGACGGAACCACTGGAACACGGTCGAGGCTTCTGGACTCACCAGGCTCACAGTGACTGATTGTTTCTCCAGTTTTATAATAAATGATGCCACAGGGTCACCTTCAGTCGTCATTATCCACCATCTTTCACTGATAGGATCCTCCCCAGAACAGAGACTGGTAATCACATTTCTCGATCAACCATAGACTGTTGCTTATTCTGTGAGATGGGCTATTTGCACAGTTGTGGTTCATATGAAGAGGAATCTCAGATGCAGGAAACCCCCCTCATTCTACTTTCTTTTCATTTTTTTAAAGCGAATGGGCTTTGGAACCAAGTCCTGGTTCTATTACCCGCTAATTTTATTAACCTGAGAAAGTTATTTATCTTTGCGAAGCCTTAGTTTTCTCGGCTGTAAAGTAGGAATGATAAACCTATATCCCAGAAGAGCTGAGCTAATTAAATGAGTCGATGTGAATAAAACACTTAGCACGATACCTGACACGTGGTAAATACTAAGTTTTTAATATTAAACAACGCTTATATGCTTATCAGCTAAGGAAAAGGTTCAAGTACATTATAGTCTGGCGGGGAGGTCAAATGAAACACAAACATTTCTCATTGTGAGAATTGTTCTAGCATGGATATGTTCTTTGGGAGTGTGAGGTAGCAACATCTACTGGTCCGGGGAGTTGGGGAATACTTCAAAGAGAAGGTGATGTGCTTTGTGCGGCCCCAGAGGAAAGGATGGACACCTCTTGGATCTCTGCAAGAGATCAAATATAGGCTTGAACCACCTGTGCTAGAACAACAGAACCCACTTCCCTATAGTTAACAAAAAATTATGCCCTGCACCTGTATTGATTTGTCTATAATGAATAGCTCTATTGGTAAGCATGTATATTGCCGTAGACTTGGTTATAATTCCAGCAAATCCAATTAAATTAATGGTATCTATATACAGGGTTAGGAATGAGAAAAATTCATAGAGACTAGATATGTAAGTAATCCATAAAATACCCTAGTAAATTCAAGAGAAGAAAATGTATTGAAATTTTGATTCCTCATCATTGCACGTAACATATTAGTGACTATACCTCATAGCCTAATTAGCAATAAAACTTTTCGAGTTAATATCAGCATGAGAACATTCCCTTCTACATTACTGAGTTTTATCTGTAGATTTGTAACATGACCACAATCATGTTGACGTGTTTTTACACATTTTAGTCAAAGGACCCAAAGGATCTTGCACTAATTCGATTTTTAGCTGCCAGTCTTGGTCTTATAAGTTTGAATCCATATACCTTCAGAGGACTTGTGCTGTTTGGGGTGGTGCAGACTTCAGATCTCTATATAAACGCAGAGAGATGTATGGGAGAAAAAAATACTTTAGCAGTGTCTAAATTATCTTTCCTAAATTGTTATTTCACGGCCTTTAACGAGATATGTCTCTAAATGGCTAAAAAGCATATATAGTAAGACTCCTTTCTGGATATTTGCAGAACTCCTAGTTATAACTATGCACCAAATATGGACAAACACTGGATAATGCAGTACACGGGACCCATGCTGCCCATCCACATGGAATTTACAAACGTTCTTCATCGCAAACGGCTTCAGACTTTGATGTCAGTGGATGATTCTGTGGAAAGGGTAAGCACACGAACTTGCCTCAGTGACAGGTTTTGGTCCAGCTCCCCTTATGTAGACCCATTCTTGCCAATCCTGTTTTTGTAGTTGTTGTTGTTGTTTTTCATTTTAAGAGAGAGAGTGTGTGTGTATTCAGTTAATTTATCATTGCTTCCTTGTCTCGTCCCCTTTCTATTACCTCTCCATGCTTGGTTCTTGTGGAGCCCGCAGCAAAGAGGAGATGCAAATCAAGACATCATAAATCAAGGGCTATAGCCGCAAATACCTTCAGGAATTAAGCAAATAATGTAAATAGCTAAATCAGATCCAGTATAAGGCAATAGGGAATGGTGGGGCTTGTGGTGAACTTGAAACTAAGTGCCCCCATCTAAAGCAAGGAGCAACTACTCAACTTCAACTAATTTTTGTTGTGTAAGAATGTGGATCCAGTATCAAGTCCTCTGACTTCTAAAAGAAGCCAGAAACACAAAAATTTTATTTGAAATTTCCTGAATTTTAAAACATAAGCCAAACAAGACATGCCTGAAGGCTGGATCTAGCTGGATCAGGCTCAGAAGTAGCCTGTTTTTAACCCTTGATAACTAGATATGAGTGATGATAGTCAAATTTGCTTTTAAATGGATTTTTCAAGGTAAAACCTTAAAGTTTGGTGGTGGAGGTTGTTTTGTGGGTTTTTTTTTTTCCAAATAGGCAAACAATACCTTTAAATAGAACGTACCAGACTCACAGAAGTTACATATTATACAAAATCAACTGTGTTATTAGACTTTTTCCCTCCAGGATTGCAGGCAACTGGAAAATGTGGGTAATGTACATGTTTGTCGGCCTTATTAAAGCAAATCTTGCCTTCTAAAAATAATGGAAAAAAGGTTTGGGTGAAATCATGGCAGCACTGTTGTCATCTTACGCCATCACAATTGCTTCTGACTGGTGTCTGTGCTGTGTTTCAGCTGTATAATATGCTTGTGGAAACGGGGGAGCTGGAGAACACTTACATCATCTACACGGCCGACCACGGTTACCATATTGGGCAGTTTGGACTGGTCAAGGGGAAATCCATGCCATATGACTTTGATATCCGTGTGCCTTTCTTTATTCGTGGTCCAAGTGTAGAACCAGGATCGATGTACGTATTTCTCTGTTTCCAACATTCAGCTGTCATAGCTCGTGTACGTCTGAGATAATTCAATTACCAATCTCAGGCTCTGGTTTCCTTTCATCTAAACAAAAAGGGTGCATGTAGGTTGGTAATTCAGAAGACAAAAACCTCCTCCCTGCTCCACCCCTCCCCCACTTCTGCCTCATGTTAAATTAACTAAAATATACTCTTTCAAGAGAAAGGAAAAATAATTGTATCAGTGCTTAATTCTCTCAAATTTACCAGAATGCATGAGGCCGTGCGCACAGACACAGAATGTGATCTTTAGGAACATCATCCTTACCTTCATTGAATCTTTTTTTAAAAATAACCAGTCCTGGGGCTTCCCTGGTGGCACAGTGGTTGAGAGTCCGCCTGCTGATGCAGGGGACACGGGTTCGTGCCCCGGTCTGGGAAGATCCCACATGCCGCAGAGCGGCTGGGCCACTGAGCCTGCGCGTCCGGAGCCTGTGCTCTGCAACGGGAGAGGCCACAACAGTAAGAGCCCCGCGTACCGCAAAAAATAATAATAATAACCAGTCCTTCCTCTTGTTTTTTTTATTTTTTATTTTTTTTACTTTTCTTTTTTTTTTTTTTTTGCGGTACGCGGGCCTCCCACTGTTGTGGCCTCTCCCGTTGCAGAGCACAGGCTCAGGACGCACAGGCCCAGCGGCCATGGCTCACGGGCCCAGCCGCTCTGCGGCATGTGGGATCTTCCCGGACCGGGGCATGAACCCACGTCCCCTGCATTGGCAGGCGGACTCTCAACCACTGCGCCACCAGGGAAACCCTTGTTTTTTATTTTTTAATTATTACTAAAGAATTTTTTAAAGAAAATTAAATTTTAAGAACTTTAAATAAAGTTTAAATAAATTTTAAGAAAAGAAGCCTGAAGGACTGGAATTCCCTTTCTGTCACCTTAAACAAGTCTCTGCATGCCTTTGTATCTAGATATTCCCATCGTAAAATGGGTTTCATATGCCGTACGGATCAAAATGTCTTGTGTAACTGTTAGCAGAGATATAGCAGGTGCTGCCTGTTAAAAAGCATCTGTGAAAAACTTCTGATATTATTATGGAAGCAATAGGCAATATTCAAATGGAGGAAACTCAGCCACTTAAATAAATGTGTTTTTAATCATTAAAGAAATGTTTTGTGTAAAATGAGATCATATACATGAAACAATTATGGAAAAAGTGAAAGAAAAGAGTGCAAGTAGAATTCAAAAGCTGGAATGATCCTTAAAGACCATCCAGCCTGGACCCCTGATTTCACAATGAAGACGCTCCACAGACAGGGTACGTGCCTCTCTCAGAGTCCCCGATCGTGGAGGTGGCAGCCTTGGGGCCCAGATCCCAGATATTCTGAGTCTCATCTACGAGACTCGTCCGCTGCTGCATTCCACTGCATCCTGGGGAGGAGGGGTTGGCAGTAAGAAGGGCTTCTTTGGAGAATGTCATCCTGTCTCTCCAGATCATTGGAAACCCCTGGGGAAGCATCAGATCTAGAGTGAGAAGGCTTTATGTTTGCAAGACTAGGTGGCGTGGATTGAATTCAAGTATAAAAACCTTGTGTCCGGGCCTCCCTGGTGGCGCAGTGGTTGAGAGTCCGCCTGCCGATGCAGGGGATACGGGTTCGTGCCCCGGTCTGGGAGGATCCCATATGCCGCGGAGCGGCTGGGCCCGTGAGCCATGGCCGCTGGGCCTGCGCATCCGGAGCCTGTGCTCCGCAACGGGAGAGGCCACAACAGTGAGAGGCCCGCATACCGCAAAAAGGAAAAAAAAAAAAAAAAAAAAAAAACTTGTGTCCTTTTTCAGAAGGTTGATTTCGAAGCCCTAGTTCAACAGAGGAGTGGTGGACTATCGGGTTTCAGAAGAAAATACACAGCTTACAAAAACCAAATATCAGGCCACAGTGTGTCTGGCAGTGTGGCCAGAGTTGAGGGATGCAGGCATCTCTCCAGCCCTGTGACAGCCAGTTCATCTTTCCCTCGGCCGTGGTTGCTGACCACTCAGGCACCTCCCAGATGCAGCCACCATCCCTTGGGGACCAGATGAGAAGCAGTGAAGGCCAGGGAGTCCTGGGATGGAGAAAACAGCCCTGGTGGCACCCTGCACTGGTGCTGGGTCTGGGGCGTGACCATCTGTCCCTTTGCAGAGTCCCACAGATTGTTCTAAACATTGACCTGGCCCCTACCATCCTGGACATTGCTGGGCTCGACGCACCTCCTGACATAGATGGCAAGTCTGTCCTCAAACTCCTGGACCAGGAAAAGCCAGGTAACAGGTGCGTCCGTTTTCTTCCCCTGAGCCAGCCCTGAGCACATTGGCTCCCAGAGCTGGGCAGCAGCTGGCAGAAGTAGAGGCAAAATACCCTTTGCACCTGAGGCTCACCCAGAGCTGAGACTTTCTTGGCTGTTTGTGAAGAGCGTATTAATGGAGATGCAGTCCTGGTGTCCTGGTCTGCGGGAAGTGAGAGGTGTTGCTTTAAGTAAACTGTTAGCACAGATCCGTTTGGAAAAACGTCCAAATGCCAACAGTAAATGTTATTATTTTGCTTTCAGGTTTCGAACAAACAAGAGGACCAAAATTTGGCGTGATACATTCCTCGTGGAAAGAGGGTAATGATTGGTTCCTGGGGTGCTTCTGGGCACCAGTCCTAGTGGGCAGCTCTCCCTGCTGGGAATGTTTTTCCCCTTATTTTGGTTTACTAAGCATGCAGATTTCATAAACTTAGTCATAAGACTGAATGTTTGCGACTCATCCTTCCCTGGCCAGCAGAGTAATGATTGTTGCATCAGAATTGCAAAGATGGGACCACAGCCCATACAGGGCTATGGATTGACAGTTGCATTTCTCCACCTCACTTCCTAATTGGACCAGTCAGTTGGCTTTCTCAACCTTCTTTCCCATCTTCTGCCTGACACCCTTCTCCTTCTTTTCCTTATGTGCCTTTACTAGTTTTGACTAGACAAATATATGAGATTGTAACTGTTCCTGAGTCGCTTCTGGGTTTGCCCTTTTGATTTATAATGCCCAGTGTCTTTGTTTTCCTCCATACTTACACTGAGCGGGAGAAAAGCATTTCTATCATTGCTTTTTAGCCAAAAAAAGAACTTTGAGCCTGGAAAGCTAAACGTTTCTGCCCAGAGTTTTGAAATGAATGATTTTGGAGGAAATGACTCTTCCTCCCCTGACCTCTCGTCCTCATAGTTCCCAGCTTGTGATTTTTTGCAAAGGACTCGTGAAATGTGGGGTTCCTGTGGTTTTACCCTTGATATCAATTTCTTGCTGCCTGGAGAATGTGGAGTCATGTGACAGGGAAGGAAAAAGAACAGGCAGATCTCAGTGAAGGTCATTTCAGATCCCTTCTCACAGAAGAAGCTTTTCCCTTTCTGTCAAAGGAAATTACTACGTAAGAAGGAAGAATCCAACAAGAATATCCAGCAGTCAAATCACTTGCCCAAATATGAGAGGGTCAAAGAACTGTGCCAGCAGGCCAGGTACCAGACAGCCTGTGAACAACCTGGGCAGGTGAGTGACACAGCTTTTCTGCACCATGACTCACATGCTTCTCTAATTCTAACGTAAAATATTTTCAACATGTCAAATAATGTACATTTATGTATAAAGAATTTCTCCATAGCCGTCATGGAGTGCTCACTGTGACGTCTTTCCTATGACTAAGCAGTGTCTAACTGGTCCAAGCTGGGACTCCTCATCACTGCTTGGGCTTCCTCCAACTAAAAAAGATGGTGCTCTCAGAGAGAGACTTCCAAATATCCACCCAATTAGCCAGCATCCATTCAAGATATCAGACATATGAAATGGATAGTCCAGTTAGAAAGATCAGAGACTGGTTCTATCTGAGGAGAAAGCTCCGTCCCTGGGGCCCCTCCTAACTGGTCATCAGAAAGGGTGGAGAGGCAGCTTAATCAAGATCTTGGGTAGATGACTATGTATAAAATAGCTAACTAGTGAGAGCCTGCTGTAGAGCACAGGGAACTCTACTCAGTACTCTGTGGTGACCTAAATGGGAAGGAAATCCAAAAAAGAGGGGATATATGTGTACGTATAGCTGACTCACTTTGCTGCACAGCAGAATCTAACACAACATTGCAAAGCAACTATACTCCAATAAAAATTAATTTTAAAAAAAGAGATCTTGGGTAGATGCTGAGCCTCTGGACAGTGAATCACCCCCAAGAGATTGGGTCACCCCATGCTAAGATCAGATGTCATCTAACCCAGAGAGGCGGACAGAGTCTGTGACCAAGGTTGAAGAATGAAGAGGGAAACCATATTCTGTTTGATTATTGTTTCTACCTGTGCTCACACAATTTCTGACATCAAATATTTCATTAGAATGAATCCTCTTCATTAATTGAAATACTACCAGAGAGTTCAGGGCTACCCAGAACACCAACTATTACCAATAAGAACTAAAGAATTACCGTGTGATGAATTAACACAGATCTGTTTTTAAGGAAAGTGAGAACATAGGCACACAAGTTATTTTAAGCACTCTTGATGGAAATCTATGCTAGCTGGGAGAAATACACTATGTCATGATGAGAGGGACTGAATTTCTGCCGAAGTCATAGCAATTTAGAACAAAATTGGAGGAAAGAGAAAAATAACATTTATCGAGGATTTGCCTTATGCAAGACACCGCACCCAGAGTTTTATGCACATTAGCTCAATTTAATCTTCACATCCGTTGAGTGAAGAAGGCATAGACATCCTCATTTTACAATCCGGGGATCCGTAAGTTTTCTGATGCTAAAACTTCGGCCTCTTGCTGCTTTCCAAGGTAAATTTCATTAACAAGGTGAAGAGAAGTTCAATTCTTCTGTGAGTCTTTTTTTTTTTTTAATTTATCTGACCTCTAAATAACCACACAACTAGCCAACACCAGTCCAAGGTATCAGACACATGAAATAAATAGCCCCGTTATTATGAAAATGGCCTCACTCATTATACTCTATTTATACGGCATCCAGCGTATTGAATAGATGTTCATAATGAACTACTTGACCCTCATACGCTCTGAATTTCCTCATGCCTTTTCATACACAGGAATCCCTTTGAAGTGGGAAAAGGTGAGGAGGGAGGGCTCTTGAAGGAAGGGATAAAACCAGGCCTTCATGGCACTCTGGTAAGTCAGTTTTCAAGTGCTTAGTGGAGAAGCTTAGACCTATTCATTATATTACAATTTGAAGTCTTCAAATCCTTCTTATGGAAGCTCTAAGTATTATTATGATTAAAATCTCAGAATTGTTTTGTAGCTCTAAAATGATTTTTATGAGCCAGCCTCAATAGACTAATTTTACTTCTATTCAGGAGTTGGAAATGTTCAGTGTTAAATATATCTCATGCACATTGGTGATCTTGTTACTATTTCAGCCCTTTAAGTGGCGAGACTTATAACCCTTTGAGAAGAAGATACATGGCCTACCTTTCAGTATACAGTTTTTGCAAACCTGTCCAAATTGCTTGCACTGAAATTTTAATGTATGTCCTCAAGGGCACATGCAGGATAAACTAGATTATTGGCGCAAGCTCTTCACTTGTGTGCTGAATGCCAACTATGTTAAAAACTTCACTTTGCTTTTTTATATTAATAGTTTTCTAAACTTGTTTTGCCCCCATGAAATGCTTTAATATTTGGCTCCCTGGAATTTTCCTCTGCTGCTTTATTTCTGTGTTAATCAGTCTGAATTTGGATCCTATCACATACATATATGAGAACTTCTCAAAGAACAATCTCTTTGAGAAGTGCCTGAATTAATGGAGCAGAGAATTAGACTCTTCCCAATGGTGATTTCTTTCTATAGGTGGTGCTCAAACCATAGCTTTAGAATCTGAGAACTGAGAAAATTTTGAGCCTCTTCAAGGTAGTTATTAAATCTGTAGGTCTAACCTGACATAGCTGTATTCTATAAATCTTTATATGTTGGCCTTTTGCTTTTTTATCTGGCTCCACTTTGAAGATTATCTTTTTAGTTACAATATCACTGACTTTTAGAAGAAAAGAAAAAAAGTCCAGAATAATGAGATTGTTCAGGAACAAGGTGACAGCTAAGGCTAGAGCTAATTTGCTTAGGTTTCCTTCCCTTGACATGGGTTTCACACATGGCTTGTGCCCTGCTTCTCTTCCTCTAACCAAAGTGAACTGCCTTCCTTCAAAGGCAGCACCATCTTGTTTTTGGTTTGACCCTCCATGTGGTGTAGAGGAAAAATCAGCACCATTAGCCCAATTCCCTTCACTCCTAATCCCCAAAGAAACAGGGCACCGCCCCTCACCAGACCCCCGTGCCTGGTCACTGAAGGATGCTTTGGGGTCAACGTGGATGTAGGAAGTGGAGTAAATAGGAAAGAAGAATGTGAAGTTCAAAGGTTTGGGTTAGAATATTGACATCCACTACCTTTCGGTTGTGTGTTCTTGGACAAAAAGCTTAATTTCTCCTGAGTCTTGGGTTTTCTAGCTCAAGAAAGAAACTTGATCTCTGTCTTTGGAGGAGGAAGTGATATCATATATGTAAAGCGCTAGATGATCTGTAAAGCATGTGCAAGTCTTGGATGTTGGGTGTTACTATTGTTCCAGGCCATCTTACCTGTTGTTTTCATTCCTATGAAGCCAACAGGCAGTTAAAATGGGCCAGGATCCCAGACAGTTGGCCTCACTTCTCCACCACATGAACAAAACAACCAGCAGGGACTAATTAAGACAGCAGGGACATATGTGTTGGCATTACTTCCATGTTCCTGAATTAATACGAGGCTGAATGTGAATTCCCACCACCCTCTCAGCTGGCGTTGCACCCCCAAGCGTATTTATGTACATACTACACACACACACACATGCACACATGTATGCACACATGCACCCACTCATGTACAAACTCAACTTCTGTCTGAAGACTTTGGCTCAACAGAGAACATAGATCAGTGATGCTCAGTTCTGTCTGCACATTAGAATCACCTGGGGAGCTTTCGCAACTACTGATGTACAGCCTCGCTGCAGACCAGTCAGATGAACATGTTTGCAGATGAGGCCAAGGCATCTGTATTTTTTAACAAAGTTACAAACCACAGACCTGGAATCTGAGAATGTCAAAGTTGGAAGGAGGCTTAGAAATCTTCTAGTCGAATGATATTCTTTTCCTAATAAGGAAATTTAGATCCAGAAAACTTAAGCCACAAACCCAGTGTCAAAACCTGCATCTCTTCACTTCGTGTTCAATCTTTTCTTCCCCAGAACATGCTGCCTCTGCAAAAATATGACAGTAGATTTTTCTCTTTGAAATTGTAAATGGCATTTGCTACCCTGAAGCCCTCACAGCATCTTGGGTAGCAGTTCTCAACCATGACCTCACATTAGAATCACTTAGGTGGCTTTGGAAATGCCCATGTTCGAATCCCAACCCAGACACATTAAATCAGAATCTCTGAGGATGGGACCCAGGTGGCAGTGGGTTTTTTTTTTTCAAGCTCTTGGGTGATTCCTATGAGCAGGCAAGATAGAGAACCATTCATTTTGGGTGAGCATGATCGGGTTTGTTTTTCCTCTTCCAGGTACAGATATTGACTCCTTAAATAGGAGTTACATAAATGAGAAATCCCTGGGCATTCCATTTTGAAGTACATCTTATACATTCTCTGTCATTTAAGGGGAAAAAGCAACTTGTTTTCTTTTTTTTTTTTTTTTTTTTTTTTCTTTTTGCGGTATGCGGGCCTCTCACTGTTGTGGCCTCTCCCGTTGCGGAGCACAGGCTCCGGATGCGCAGGCCCAGCGGCCATGGCTCACGGGCCCAGCCGCTCCGCGGCATATGGGATCCTCCCAGACCGGGGCACGAACCCGTATCCCCTGCATCGGCAGGCGGACTCTCAACCACTGCGCCACCAGGGAGGCCCTGTTTTCTTTTTATAAAGCAAATGTCATGTCCTTTTGCAAAGTTGTTGAATTCCAGCATCTTTGTAATTTAGTTTGCCTTTCTACTCTTGTATCAGTACAAAATAAAAAATCTGTTGAAATTCTAAAAGGACCCCAGCATCAAGCAAAGGAAATGAGAATGTAGCATGTTGAGTGTAAGCTGGTTTAGCTCCAGGATCTATGTCGTCATCCCGAAATTATCCCTCTGACCAGAGATCCCTGAGACCCGTTATGACCAGCGACAGAGCAGGAATAAAAAGACGTTTGCCAGTAAGTTCTGGCTAGAATTGTTAGTGTGCCAGAAATGGGCTGCCTGTTTCCAGAAACCCACTGAGCCCTAGTTAAGATCACAGGATGGCTTGTAACCATCCACGGGCCCACCTCCCCCTGCCCTGGCTCTCCTGGTTCCAGAGAAGCTGGCCAGAAAGATTGAGCCCCCAGCGCCTTGCTCTGGCTGAACCCTCATTTGCACAGGAGCCCAGTGTGGAAGGCAAGCCTCCTCCTCTCTTCAGCCTGCACTGAAGGATGAGTCTGAACAGTTGGGCATCTACCTAGATGCTTGGCTTCTTTGCATTTTTCAAAATACAAGTCGCAGGGTTAAACATCAGACCGTATTTAATAATGTTCCAAACAAGTCAGAAACAGACAAACATTAAGGACAGACACTTTCTCCATCAACTACGTAATGTGGCCCCACCTTATTTAATTTTTACTCTCATTTCCCAGTACGCCCGCCCTGTCTCGTAAACGTAACATTCTCACCTGCATGTAGGTTGTCACCTCTGTCTTCCCAAGTGCCGTTCCCTCAACCGAGGCCCACCTGCAGCCTCACACTCTGCCCCAAACCACTCTCCTTTCGTAACGGTGTCCTCATCCATTGGGATTGCATCCTGGGTCCACTGCTTGCTTGGTATGTGACCGTGGGCAAGTTGCTTAACCTAACTCTGCCTCGGTTTCTTCATCTGTAAAATGGGCGTAATAATAGTACCTGCCTCCGGGAGTTACTGTAAAGATTATAGGAGTTAAATATATCAAGCAGCTGCAGTAGTCCTTGGCACACAGCAAGCACTCAGCAAATACTAGCTATTGATGGTTAGCCAAGGTCAGTTCACCAGTTTTACTTTCCCTCATTTGCAAGAACCATACTTCTTCCAGCATTCCAACACTGACTTTTACAAATGGTTATTGACATTAAACTCTATAAGAGGAAACATTTTCTCTCTCGTCTGCTTTTCCCTCTGCCCTTTCCCCTCCCCAATCCCATCTTACCCCATCTCAGAGAAAGCAGGAGATAAATCTCCTCAGCACAAGCAGCTCTATTTCATATTTGTGAGAAAGTTTGACAATAGCTTGAGTTAGTAGCAATTTGAACAAGGATGCTTATGTGGTCTTATATTCCCCAGTGTTGAGATGAAAGTTCTTTTTTTTAATGGAAGCATAATTGACATATAACATTATATTAGTTTCAGGTGTACAACTTAATGATTCGATATTTGCATATATTGTGACGTGATTGCCACACTAAATCTAGTTACCATCCATCACCGCAGAGTTAAAAATTTTTTTTAAGTTTTTTTTATTGTGGTAAAAGTCACATAATATAAAACATACTGTTTTAACCATATTTAACTGTACAGTTCAGTGGCACTAAGTACATTCACATTGTTGTGCAACTCTCACCATCATCCATCTCCCGAATTTTTCACCTTCCTAAACTGAAACGCTGTCCCCATTAAATACTAACTCCCCATTCCCCCTCCTCACCCCACCCTGCCCCTGGCATCTACCAATGTACTTTCTGACTCTGAATTTGACTATTCTAGGTACCTCGTATAAGTGGAATCAAACAGTATTTGTCTGCACCTAATGTATATTGGAATGCATTTTTTAAAATTTATTTTATTTATTTTTGGCTGTGTTGGGTCTTCGTTGCTGCACGCAGGCTTTCTCTAGTTGTGGCAAGCTGGAGCTACTCTTTGTTGCGGTGCGCGGGCTTCTCATTGCAGTGGCTTCTCTTGTTGCAGAGCACGGGCTCTAGGCGTGCAGGCTTCAGTAGTTATGGCACGCGGGCTCAGTAGTTGTGGTTCGCGGGCTCTAGAACACAGGCTCAATAGTTGTGGCGCACGGGCCTAGTTGCTCCACGGCATGTGGGATCTTCCCAGACCAGGACTCGAACCCACGTCCCTTGCATTGGCAGGGGGATTCTTAACCACTATGCCACCAGGGAAGTCCCTGGAATGCATTTTTAAGGTTAACTTAATATATGTCCTGCAAACAGATGGTACCTTCTTTTTTCTTCCCCCTGTGCTATACAGTAGGCCCTCACCAGCCATCTACTTCATACATAGTAGCGTACATAGGTCAATCCCAAATATTTTTTCCTTGTGATGAGAACTTTTAAGATTTATTCTCTTAGCAACTTTTAAATGTGCAATAGAGTGTTATGAACTGTAGTCACCATGCTGTACATTACACTCCTGGAGACTTATTTCTTTTATTACTGGAAATTTGTACCTTTTGACCCCTTCACCAATTTTGCCCACCCTCACCCTCACCCTAGATGAAAATTCTAAACACATGTCCACATGCAGGTAACTGCTTTCCATGATGTTGGCACTGGCTTAAAGGATAATCAGGTTATCAGAAAATTACTGTATTGTGGTTGCATCTCAGAGAATATGATTTGACCCGAATTAGGACCAAATCCATGTAGTAAGACATATAATAATTGAAAACTAATGTGCGTGTGTGCATGTGTGTAAAATTAAGCTTTCATTGCAGTGTATCTTCGAACAAGTTGTAGCCAAAATTTGTTTCTTCCTCATGAAAATGGGTATAAGTAGGTCTAAATAAGAATACAGGACATTCTTAATCAATCTGAGAAATATATACAGTTCAAAAGGTAGAAACTATAATGATCCTCTAGTGGTCACTTCAGGAAAGGGAAGTAACCAAACTTCTATTGCCATCTCATACTGTGCTGAGCATTTTACACCTGAAAACTCTTCCAAAAAATAGATATTATGCCCGTTGTAAATATGAGTTTCAGACAGGAAAGTAACTTGACCGAAGTCGCACAGTTAGGAGGGTGACAAGTCTGCGTTCAAACCAAGATCTGTGTGATTCAAAGCTCGCAGTCTCCCCACTAAATACTAATTACTATATTTAAGACAGTTTACAGCCAGGGAACAGTAACTTGCCCAAGGACTGGGTAGCCTTATTAAGGGTCAATTATAATAGTTCTGCTCTGGATTCATGTAGTGCATCTTTTCCTCAGAACTCTGAAAACACTCAGCAGTTTATTCTCATGACATATCCTTAAAGCCAGGAGGAGCAAGTATTATTTTACCAGATGTGGAATCTGGAAGAACAAAGAGATTCTGCAGTTTGCTCAAGGCCATAGAGTTAGCAGCAAAGGAAAATTAAAATTGAGATCTTCAGATCCCTAACCCAATACTTACCTCCATTAAAAATGGCTACCTTGGGCTTCCCTGATGGCGCAGTGGTTGAGAGTCTGCCTGCCGATGCAGGGGACACGGGTTCGTGCCCCGGTCCGGGAAGATCCCACATGCCGTGGAGCAGCTGGGCCCGTGAGCCATGGCCACTGAGCCTGCGCGTCTGGAGCCTGTGCTCCACAACGGGAGAGGCCACAGCAGTGAGAGGCCCCTGCATGGAAAAAAAAAAAAAAAAAGGCAACCTCTCATCAAGTTTACATTAGATCAAATTCTTTAAATAATAAACTGTGTGTAACAATAATAATAATAATAATAGCAGCTACCTTTGTTGATTGCCTGCCATGTGCTAGGTTCTTCCTATGTGTTATCTCTAGTGCTCATGACCCTGCAGAAACTTAGATTGTGTAGCTGAGTTGCCCCAGGCCCCATAGCAATGTGATAAAGCTGATATTCAAATCCAGGCTTTTCTGGCTTGAAAGTCCAGACTTTTCCACTAAGCCACATCAATATGGGTATGAAATGCCCCTCCCAAGTCCCAGGCAGAATATAGGTGATATTCCCTACTGCAAAACCCTACTCCAATAAATGAATTATGGTAGCACTTCAGGTTATTGTGAACATTAAATGAATACATCTTTACATAAAGCACTCTACACCAGTACCTTATATCGAGTAAGAGTTTAATAGGTGATGGTAATGTGACATTTCTCATTAGGTTGGATTCCACCCAAAGAGCTGCACACATGATTCCTTGAACCAAAATAGCCAACCTTCTCTTCTTCATCAGGTGTGATTTACCTTAAGTTACATATAATCTATCAAAAACGCTAAGACATAATTATTAAATGGAGTGATTCAGTGCTGAGCTAACTTCAGGGAACGATTCAGGAGTAAGAGACTTGGTCCTTGCCCCTCATCCCAAGTTTCAGCATAGTTGGAAAGGCTAAAATGAAATAATAATAACTTTGGGATTATTGAAATAGTTTTATCGAGCGCCTCGCCCACAGTAGATGTACAGAAATATTTGCGGAATAAATGTGCACTAAATTATCAGCACAGACTCATACATCAGAGAGGCAGGAGGAGGATTGAGATGGTGTCCCAGAGATCCGAAAAGGAATTTGCAGGAGTGAGTGGAGAACATGGACAAAACTGGATCTGACCATTAACTGATTTACCGATAAAGTCCAAAAACATAGATGAAAGCGAGGCCATGTGCCATCTGTATTTCGGGAGGGCGCTGACTTAACGAAGCTCATTTCTGAGGCTGATTCCACGTCGCATTAGCCTTGCCTGAGCTCAGGCTCTCATCTGACTCTGGCAACTCTTCTGCAATGCAAAGTCATCTCATTATTTGGAGCCTGTAAATGGCTTGCAGCGTGTTTCAGAACAATTCTTTTAAGAGTTCTCTTTCTCCGCCTCCCTCTATAAACTCTCTAAGTAAGATGACCGTTTAGTTGCCTCTATTTCCAGGTTTGATTGCTTAGCCATAAAAACTGTCATAATATCGGACACTAAGATGACTGTGGCCAGGGTGTGGTAATTACATTTCATTAAAATTCCTAGTATGCTTGCTGGTGAGAAGGTTTTCAAAGCCTCTAGATAATTACTGTATCTAATAGGGTCTATGACTTGTTCAGAGAGTCCGTGGTACAGAAAATAATTGGCTTTCTTGTCAGTGGTTCCTGTTTTATACAAGAATGTGTGCGGGTATAGGTATGTATGTGGTGTTTGTGGGTATATGTGTGTGTGCGTGTGTGTACATGTGCATGCATATATGTATGTCTATTTGAGTTTGTATGATACATCATCCATGCCAAGGACCATGCCAGACCTTACGTGTGGTTAAATGCAACTCTTCAGGAAAGAAACACACTTTCTCTTCATCTCTATCCCATAGGAAATCAACAAGGAATTTGGCTAATGGGAAAATGCAGGTTGTAATCCAAATAGGCTAAGTCACTAAAAATTTTGCCTATATTTTTGTGTTCTACAGGAATCTACTTGTCCCTTCAGCTCTTACAGGGCAAAAAAAGAAAAAGAAAAATTTTAATGCATTGTGGTTATAAAACTAAGGAAGGTTTTCAGTGTAGTTGTGTGCTTTAAAAATTAGTATGTGTGGGCTTCCCTGGTGGCGCAGTGGTTGAGAGTCCGCCTGCCGATGCAGGGGACACGGGTTCGTGCCCCGATCCAGGAAGATCCCCCATGCCGCAGAGTGGCTGGGCCCGTGAGCCATGGCCGCTGGGCCTGTGCGTCCGGAGCCTGTGGTCCCCAACGGGAGAGGCCACAACAGTGACAGGCCCGTGTACTGCAAAAAAAAAAAAAAATTAGTATGTGTACTAAAGTTGATATAAGTTGGAACACAAAAAGACATAAGACCCTCATTTTTCAAGAATAAAGTTAACCACATTTTTTTGTCTAATAGAAAATAGAGCACTTCTTAAGCTTCTGCTTGGCTGTGAATTGTGAATCCACTGATGCCTTCTTTTGCTACTACAGACATTAAGTAGTCAACTCTTGGTTTTTGAATGCTTGAGGTAGCATTTCAAGAGGATGGATATGTCTTAAACCATTTGGATTTAAGACAGATATAGATACTCAAGCACCACTGATTCCCAAACTTTTTGGAGCTATGAAATGTGATTTAGTTTAGCAACACTTTTCACAAGCAAGACTTCTAAATGACATTTAATTATTTCTTCATGGAGTTGTACATGAGTCTCAGAGAACTTTTTTGAGAATTTCATGGCACCTCCTTAAGCTAATTGGACATATCTAGGAGTGCTGTGAACCCAGGCCTGGAAATCACTGGTCTCCATGTTAAAAAACTGCATGGAACCAGCTACATGCAGTTTTCAGCTAAGAGTGTATGAAGACTAAGCCTGTCACTTGTCAACTAGCTGTTACAGTTAGAGTTAGGGTTAGGGTTAGGAGAGGGAAGCACATAGTCCTGTCAGTGTAGATGAGCTGAAAGTGTCCATCTTTTCAACTGGAGTCATTTTCTGACCTGGTTCCAACAGTACATTTCGAGACACAAATTTCTTTTCACAGTCACACTCAACAATACACATCCCTCTCAAAGACTCATCCATCTGAGCTCCTTAGACCTGAATATATCCCTTCTGCCCTCCTTGTGGGATCGAGCTGCAAAGAAGTCCAGTAACCAGCTATGAATCTAAAGCAATGGTTCGTAACCCAGCTGCACATTAGAATCACCAGGGGAGCTTTGGAAAAATCCCAGTGTCCAACCAAGTGTGAGAACCACTGATCAGATGTAACTCCCGCATGCCTTATCAATTTGAATTCACATTTTGGGGTCTTTTTTTTTTTTTTTTTTTTTTAGTTAAATCGTCCCTAATTTAGTTAGTCCTTAGATTACTCTTGTCTTCTTATCATTTCATGGCTTTGTAGATAGGTAGTCAGTGGCCTTCTCTTTTGAGCTCCTGCTTCTCTGGATGGAGATGTGAACATTCAAAACATTCTGGCCAAGCCACTAAAGAAGGTTGTAACCTGGTGTATCTTGAAGTAATTTAATTCACTAGCATGAAGAGTGTATAGAGGTTAAAGTGAAATTATAGTACAAGTTCTGTATGCTGGGGATTTGGGAACTCTGTGGTAGAAGCACAAAGGCAGCTGTGATAATTCAGCACCTACTGAAGGCATATGACTCTGTTAAGAGAAAACAAACTGTGACTCAGCATCGTGGTCCATCGTGAAGGGCTGTATACTGTTTTGTACACAAGTGTCATTTTGCTACTAACCAAGCCATCTGGGACCCTTGGCCAAACTTTGCCTTGCATCAGGACACTTCGAAATCAAGATGTTCCCCAATGATACAGGTACAACAAGGGGATATATGAGGTCATTTTACATGGTGCCTGAAAGAACATCTTTTATCGAACATTGGGCCGGCCAAAACGTTCGTTCGGGTTTTTCCATACGATGTTACAGAAAGACCCAAACTTCTTGGCCAACCCAACAATTTTTCATTTACCTTAATATATATTTGAAAATACATAACTGGCACAACAAACGCATAATTTTACCAGTATTATTGCTTTGGCCACAGTTTAGAAATGTGTCTGTTTAAAGAAAAGAAGTATCAATAAAAACTGTACACAGGTGACACTCATACAGGGAAGGGGAAAAAAAGACACAAGTTTGATAATACTACACTGTAGCATGTTGTAACAAACACGAGCAACTTAAAGTAAAAGTCATTGTTCTTCCTATTTGCCAGATTAGCATTTTAGGGAGGGAGAAAGGGGAAAATGAAAAGTAAAAGGAAGGTTATTAGATCTTTAAGTCAGTTACAGAGGGTCCCATGAAATGACCCCCAGGCAAAGCGCTGTTATTGCAGCCAGGTTTGATACTCACAAAACAGGGTGGAGGGCACTGAGACCCGATCCTGGGGCATACTCATCCGGAATTCAGCCTGCAAGCTCTGTGGCTGTCTTGAGAGAAAGCTCGAACTAGAAAACCCAGGCCCAGATCCTCACGCATGTCTCCAAGGAGGTGAGCCTTTGCTTCTTTAGGGAGCAGCTTGTTCTGCTGGCTGTGTGCTGTTTGTAGAAGGATAAGAAAAAGCACAGAGAAAGCCTGGCACATCTGCTAATGTCTGGGCTGTGTGAACTTTGCCTTGCCCCGTGATGGACTCAGATTAAACTCGTCTCTGTCTTCCTCACGTGCCACTCTTCCCGGGCTCGCATTAGAAAATTCAAGGACAGAGAACAAAGCAGCCATGTTTGTTTTTCCAGAAAAAGAAGGGTCTGGTGAAAACAGCCCTGACAGCTGTGCTCTGTGGCTTGGTGAGTTAAGTAAGGGCTTTTACGTGTTTCATTCAAGACTCTGTTTAGTCTGGATGCCGAGGATTTATGTATCAATTTTTGGCCCTGGTGTCATTGAGGTAGCTCTGATTTCCCGTGATTTTGTGGTCATCTGTATTTGCCTGCAGTGAAGGAAATACCTAAGAGAACAGGAGTCAACGTCTTCCAGGGTCACTTAAAAGCTGGCCTTTTGTCCTTGGCTCTTTTTCATGGTGTCGCCAGGGTTCTAAAAACAAAAGCAGCAGGCCTTAATCAGGAACACCTGACTCGGGATGGGTAACTTGCTGTCACGTTGGCTTTTGCAGAAGTGGCGGTGTGTCGAGGACGCGTCTGGCAAGCTTCGGATTCACAAGTGCAAGGGCTCCGGGGACCTGCTTGCTGCCCGGCACAGCACGAGGCCCCTCTTCTCTCGCAGCTTCCACGACAAGGACAAAGAGTGCAATTGCGGAGATGCCGGTTATCGGGCCAGCAGAAGCCAGAGAAAGAGTCAGAGGCAGTACCTAAGGAACCAGGGGACCACGAGTAAGCCATTCGCTGTCACCCCCTCAGTGGCAGGCCAAGGCCTTTGGGAATGGATGTTAGGGAGACAAAAACGTCTTGATCCATCTACATGTTAGATATTATCAATGCACAGGTTTGGGGCTAAAAGCAAGTAATAGTTCTGTTTACAATATGAAAGCTGAGGTCATTTGAAATTTTGCTTTATGAATATTAAGCTTAGGATGAAAATATATACAGCAAAAGCAGCAGACACAAAACATACGCACACTTAAAAAAGAAAAAAGGGCTTCCCTGGTGGCGCAGCGGTTGACAGTCCGCCTGCCGATGCAGGGGGCCCGGGTTCGTGCCCCGGTCTGGGAAGATCCCACATGCTGCGGAGCGGCTGGGCCCGTGAGCCACGGCCGCTGACCCTGCGCGTCCGGAGCCTGTGCTCCACAATGGGAGAGGCCACAACAGTGAGAGGCCCGCGTACCACAAAAAAAAAAAAAGAAAGAAAGAAAGAAAGAAAACAAAAAAGAGAGAAAGAAAATAAAAATCTGAGGTTTCAGTGCTTGTGCATTTAACTAATAGGAGAAGCATAAATGTTTTGTAAACGGCATATCTGTTTTAGGATGATATATGTTTCTAATTCCTCTTATTGACTGGCAGGGTCAAACTAGCCGAATTCAGCATGAGAAGCACTGCCTAGCATCTTTATAAAAACTCTTCTCAGGCAGCTATCAGATTCTTATGAAGCGGCACCTTCCATAAAAGAGTGAGAGTCTAGTGCCATCTAGTGGCTTAATGTGAAAAGTGACATTTCTATGATAACGCCTTTCTGAACTGGTTTTGGAAAGCAGGATACATTAAATTAAATTCTATGCCCAAAACCAGGGAATCAAATCATGCACTAGAGCGCAGTGGAAGCTCTTAGAACAGGCTTTTGTACCCTGGCCTTCACAGATGAACTTTATAGGATCATGAGCCTCTAACATTTTATCCAAATTTTTAAGTATATTCTATGCGTATATATGCACATGTTTCTGGATGTCCGTAACTTTCAACAAAATATTAAAGGAATCAATAACCCCAGAGGCTGAAAATCATTGACTTTGGAGATTTTCCTCCTGAGAGAAAATGCCAGGTTTAATAATTCACACAAAGATTTCAAATGGGAAAATGACAAGGGACAGGACCCCTGACCCTCTCCCTTAGCAGAAGCCATCTCCAGGGTCCAGCTTGGAGGTGGGGGAAGCCTCTTTTCTCTCAAGAAGTTCAGTGGTCGCTCCCCAGGCACTGACCATAAAACACACTGATTTTTCCGTGTGGAGCACAAGCTCAAGAAGTCTGGGGCCACGTTTTCAAGCCATGTGGAGTATTGTGTATTCGAGAATGGGAGTGGATGCTCTTCTTTTGCGTAATGATGGAATTCGTGAGCACTCTCAGTGATCCAATGCACAGGGGCGTTTCCTCTGAGAGCAGCATCCTGCAGAGAACGAAATGATTCTGATCTCACAGCCAATGTGCTCCCTTTCTTCCTACTTTAGCAGCGGGCTGGACACATAAGGCCACTGAGTGGCCCCCCCGGCCCCCCCGCAGAGCCTGAGTGCATCTGATCAGCGGGGGAGCAGTGTGTGCATGTTAAAGCTCTTATCTAGCCCACAATGAGCCTTGACAGTGGTTTCTGGTGACCAGAAAGCACACATCTCCCTCTGGCATTACCGTCCATCTGCCAGGCATCTAGTCGGTTGCCTGATGAAAGCTTTTGCAAAATTTAATTGTTCTTAGAGCAATCTTCTATTATTTGTGCAAATAGAAGGTGTCTGGAGTGTTCACCTTTTTGAGAAAGTAGCCCAGTGTCGTGGGAAGACTGTAATCTTTAGAATCTGATAAGTTGCAGTCTGAGATCCCACAACTATTGGCTGCGTCACCTGGCAAAAGTATGTAACGTTCAAAGCTTTAGTTTTCTCATCGTAATATAAAGATGATAACAAATTCATGAGCCTGTTTTGACAACCTGATAGATATTTTAATGTGAGTTTTTATTGTCATAATTCCTGTCTTTCATGATTGTGCATTAGAGATAAGGATGACGGGAATGATACATAGCAAAAGCTCATTTTAGTCATTACTATTATTAATAGTTTTATCATTAAAAGCTAATTATAGGCATTACTCTTACTAATAGTTTTCTCCAAACTGCCTTGTAGTTCACTCTGAGAACTTGACGTAGAAGTTCACAGCCTGCCCTGAGGGGAAAGGGTCTTAGAGATCACCTAGATCTATCCCCTCACTTGAGGGATGAAAGGCCTGAGACCCAGAGGAACACACCATCCAGCACACTGCTCTGCACTTGCAAAGCCAGGACCGTAGCCTGCCTCTCCCAGTGTGAATTCCCATGGGCCGGCCACTGCACCATGATGTGCCCCTCAGCGATGCAGTGTGTGCTGCTTGCCCCTTCCCAAAATGCTCACCAAGCCTGGCAATCATTTTCTTCCCTCCTAAACTACACCTGGCCATGTTAGTTTAATCCGTGTTAACCTGTCTTCCCTTATTTCCAGAGTACAAGCCCAGATTTGTCCATACCCGGCAGACACGCTCCTTGTCCGTCGAATTTGAAGGCGAAATATATGACATAAACCTGGAAGAAGAAGAACTGCAAGTCCTGCGCCCACGAAACATTGCCAAGCGTCATGATGAAGGTCACCAGGGGCCCAGAGGCCGCCAGGCCACCAGCGGCGGTGATGGGGACGCGATGCTGGCCGACAGCGGCAATGCCGTGGGCCTGCCCGCCACTGTCCGAGTGACGCACAAGTAGGAAGGCTTTGTGTTCACGGGGGTTGAGTTCAATGTCATCCTTCCATATCATACAATTTTGCTCCTTTACAAAAAGCGGTATCACCCAGCACTACGGTGTTCCTAGAGCTGGCCGACGTGATACATACCTGGGGGTTAAAGAAGCAACAAGGAGTCCAAACAGTCATAGATTTGGACGTTTGCTTTGGGTCAGTTTCACGTGAAGGCGGATCAGCTGGGCATTTAGCCAGAGTGATACTGTCCCATCTTGACTCAGCAGGAGTGGAGTTCTGCCCTGAAGCAGTTACCTTTGTGGAGTCTAGAAAACACATGGAAAACATGACCGGGGCTGGAAAGGCTCTCGGTGCTGCCTGGGCACTGCGGCTCAGAGCAGTTACAGTGTTAGGCTCTCAGAAATGAAACACAGCCCAAGGGAGGGAGGACTCTGGGTCCCGGAGAAGCTTCCAGAAAGATGGCGTGGGTTGAGGATGGATGTGAGATGCAGAAACACCTGACCTCTCCAGATCCCAGAGAGTCACGGAGATGGGGAGGGAGGTGATTCCCCTCGGCTTTGACCGCCTACCCTGGTTCTCCAGTTCCTTCCAAAATCTGTGTGCTTGCTTGATAGAGAAATCTTTTCTTTCTGAATTTATTAGCAAGATCTTTGTTTTCTCTTTCATTTCATCACTTTAGGGAGGTGGGGTGCTGTGAGCCCTGCCAGGATTTTTAGCCCTGGGACGGGTATCCTGGTGCCTGCAGTGGTTATGGTTAGATGCTAAAAGATATAGACTCGGGTTTGTTTCTCATTCAGTGTTGATTTGCTCCCCCATCCCACCTGCTGTCCATCCCTGGGGCTGCTTCTTTGCTTCAAACTTCATGGGACACCTCAGGCGGGCTCTTTTTGAACAAAATGAGTGGGATGAATAACCACCTTCTATCTCTGTATTTCTTCACATCAACCATTTCCATTACAACTGTGAGAACATTTTTTTTCCTGCAGTATTTGGTGAGGCTTTCAAAAATGGAGTTTTGGGGGGGGGGTGATATTTGTTCATGGGGACGTGAATATGGAATGTTGCCTTGACCTTCGTGGTGACGTCTCTCTGATACCATCCTCTGTCCTCACCAGTAGCCAGGAAACATTGCCACGTATCCTTGTCTGTAGCTCCAGGTAACTACTTGCATCCAAATTAAGCAGTTAGAGCAGCAGTCCCCAACCTTGTTGGCACCAGGAACCGGTTTCATGGAAGACAGTTTTTCTACATGGGCGGGGAGGGAGCAGGGGATGGTCTAGGCGGTACTACGAGCCATGGGAAGAGATGGGGAGAGGCAGATGAAGCTTCACTCGCTTGCCCGCCGTGCACCTCCTGCTGTGCCACCCAGATCCTAACAGGCGGCGGACCACTACCAGTCCATGGCCTGGGGGTTGGGGACCTCCGGTATAGAGGATAATGAAGCTCCCTTGGCTATTTTTAATATTAGAATAGAAACCTATTTCTGATGTCGTGTGCTTGGTTTTTGCAGATGCTTTATTCTTCCAAATGATACAATCCATTGTGAGAGGGAACTTTATCAATCAGCCAGAGCCTGGAAGGACCACAAGGCATACATTGATAAAGAGGTGAGTCATGGCCATGTAATTGGAAGGTATATTCCCAAAGCACACTCCACTTGCCAGCCCTGCTGTGTACACTCATCTTTTTTATAATTATGTGAAGAATAGAAGAACAAGCTGCTTCTGCTTCTGCAGTGATACAGTGATAGCCCTGACTGAAAACAAAATAGAAGGTGAAAAAAGCATGACCTCTTGAAATCTCTGTGAGCAAAATGATTCAATTATAGAAGAGCCAGCTGTTACTGTTTATTATAACACATTGGTTGGAATATAGAAGTAGACATATTCTATGCCCGGCTTGTTTCCAAATTAATTATCACCTCAGATGAATAGCTGTAATTGTGGAACACAGAAAATAGGGTGGAAGGAAAGATGCTCTGTATAGAAAATTTTGATCTTAAAATGCCACTGTCGACATGCGTGTTTTCCAGATTGAGGCTTTGCAAGATAAAATTAAGAATTTAAGAGAGGTGAGAGGACATCTAAAGAGAAGGAAACCTGAGGAGTGTGGCTGCAATAAACAGAGGTGTGTGTGTGTCCATCCGTGGTCTCATTTTCACACAAGCTGCAGTGACGCACACTAGGCTTGTTTCTCTCTTTTACCAATAGAAAGCTTAATACATTGATATCATATATTGTAATGATCTAAACCATTTATGTCAAATGACACATGTCATAAACCTAAGCAGAAGCTTTAAAAAAAAGTCCCATTAACTTAAGATTGTTACATACAACAAAATAACTGCCTACCTTGTATTTTGCTTCCATTTTATAAATCAACTGTTCGATCAAATGCACGATTATGAAGACTCACTTTTCAACCTTCTTGCCCGCAGCTATTACAACAAAGAGAAAGGTGTGAAAAAGCAAGAGAAATTAAAGAGCCACCTTCACCCATTCAAGTAAGTAACTGTTTGCCACATTTGCTGGAAGTGAAGGACTTTTTGCGGGGCCTTTCTGAAAGGCTGCTGGGCCTCCTGTGTTCCAAGTGGTGCTGCTTAAGAAAAGTAGATGCAACTGGGAGGGCATTAGCTCAAGAAGTTGAAAACAAGCCCACGTCTTGCCAAGGGACCATGGCAATCGATATTTTGGGAATCCCAGGAGGGGGCATCATTTGAAGTTCTGCTCTAATTGCGTGTGTGCTCTCTGCTGGTGTATCGGCTGGTATCTAGCTTGTCCCCATACACTGCTTTCTGTGGACAGTGATTAGGAGATGTGGACTCGCTGAATTAGGTCCGTGTGTTCTGCAGAGCAGCGTGCAATTGTGTTGAATTCTATACGTTGGAAGAAAAAGACATCTTTTTAAAATAATCGTAAAATATGCATGTAAAGGGAATTTAATATTTGAGCCTCAACAAAATTTGAGCCCTTTGTGGAAAGATCAAGATAATAAAAAAAATTTTTTTTTAATTCTTTCCAAGCCTATTTTGTAGGATTTGTCCAGAGAATTTTAGAAACCTAATTCAAGTCATCTAATCTGACCAATCATTGACTTCATGGCTGATAGATACTGGGCCACCAGGAAGTTAAGCCACCTGCCAAGGGCATGGCCAACAGGATCTACTGATTCACATTGACATTTATTTCCATCAATGTTTGCATGTCAATAGGAAGAAAATGTCAAGCCTGTTAAGATTCAGTAAAATTCTAGGAGCGTTGTCACTTCATGAGTTTGTCTTCAATATTGCTGCTTATATTTTGTGTTTCGAGGCCCTCTGAAAAAGTAAGGCCATCTATTATTGTGTGTCTACCATCTTGTGCCTAAATATGTGTGTGCGATTCATAGCAACAATCCTATTTTTACTTGAGAAAGTGCTTTCTGATCATTAAAAAGTCCCTTATATTGGAATAGAGAAGCTGCTCAAGAAGTAGACAGCAAACTGCAGCTTTTCAAGGAGAACCGCAGGAGGAGGAAAGAGAGGAAGGAGAAGAAACGACAGCGGAAGGGTGAGGAGTGCAGCCTTCCTGGCCTCACCTGCTTCACGCATGACAACAACCACTGGCAGACGGCGCCGTTCTGGAACCGTGAGTTGCCCCATCTAACTGCCACTTCCCGCCACCATCCCCACAGCCAGCAGCTCGTGCACAGTTACTTAGACTAGGAATTCAGCAGCTTGAAACCAGGAATCTAGAAAGATTCTAGATTAAAGCATCATATCATTGTCTATACTGACAACTAGAATCATTTTGCCCAAAGTTACTTTTTTCTTTAGAAATTTTTATTTTGACGTTGTGTTTGAAAATGCCCAGCTCTCCGTGGGTTTTTCTCCTGGTGATATTTCACAGAGTACCCAGCCCCTGACAGACTTCTGGCCCAGCAAGACTGCTTTGTCCCTAAGTAACTAAATAGATGGATGAAAAATTTTGTCCCAGATATATTTCATTTCTGCTTTATTTCAAGTGCATGGAGACTTGCCCTTGAAGTCCAGGTCAGTGTTTCTCAAACTGGGATTTGGAGACTCCCAGGAAACCAGAGACCATTCTTGGGGAGACCTAGGGCCTATGTGTGATCATTTTGTTTTTCTTTCCATTTTGGTGCATCTTGATTTCAGGGTCTATGTTTACATGTATGTTTACATGATGTTTACATATTCGAGGCTGAGTAAACTCTTAAAGGCCTCGCTTTAACTTTGAATGTGGGGATCTGAGGGTCACAGAGCTTGCTGAGGATCTGTTCTCCATCAGGCTCTGGGCCAAGCACGGGAGACACACAATGAGCGAGACATACCTCCTTCTCTGCCCTCAAGACACTTATATTCCAAAAGCGGGTAAAGAAAGAAAGTAAATGAAATCAATAAAATAATTACAAGTTGTAATAATGCTGTGAAGGAAACAGTGATCAAAGTTTTTAAGAGGGTCCCTTTTAGAGAGGGTAGGGATAAAGGGCCTTTCTGAAGAGGTGAAATTGAAGCTGAAACCTAAGGCATGGAGAGAAGGAATCATGTGAACAGGGGTTGGGGGTACAGCACCCCAGGGAGAGGGAGTAGCAGAAGCTTTCATTTGACCGGTCTTTCGCGTACTTTCTACAAGTTAACCAGTGGACCTCTGCGTGGTACAAAAGATGTTCATGGTAACAGTCCATCTCATGTTCAAGTGTTGTAGAGATCTGCAAGGTCACAAATTTTGACATCCTTAACTCCACTGAGCTGTGCTCAAGCCTCCTCCAGACCCATCCACACTGCAGAATCCCCTCTCTTTCCAGGCACCATTTGTGACACGCGACCATCTGACATTCAGAGCAAGCTAAGGCACTGGGTTCATCTTTTTATTAAGTAACCATTTTTTCCCTTTTTTTTAAAAAATTAAAACAACCATAAATAGGAGCTCCGATACCTTCCTTCCTGTTCTCCACTCAGTCACCCTGTTTTGGAGACAGTGCCCCACAGAGCTAAGGGGACAGCAAACGAAAGAGCCTGACACTTCACCTTCGCCTTCAGCCTATAACTATCCTCCCAGGTTGCCATTGGGTTTTTTTGCATCTTCACCTAATCTCACAGCAAATTTGTATAGAGAGGGGGAGAAATGTAGTTGTTTTTAACGTCTACACACACAGTATTGGCAAGAAAGAAAATGTGAACTTTGAAATGTAAAGATAAGGAAGCGCTGGAATGGCTAGGCTCCTGGGTTTTCTCATTCTTTTTGTTTTGTTTTTCTTTCTTACCAACAGTGGGCTCTTTCTGTGCTTGCACGAGTTCTAACAATAACACCTACTGGTGTTTGCGGACGGTTAATGACACGCATAATTTTCTTTTCTGTGAGTTCGCCACTGGCTTTTTGGAGTATTTTGATATGAATACTGATCCTTATCAGGTAAGTCAATATGTTTTCATTTTATGAAGCTTATTGAAAATGGAATAAGCAGAACGTGAGCTTAAAGACACTGTCCTGGCCGCTTCATCCGCAGCTCACAAACACCGTGCACACAATAGAACGGGGCGTTTTGAATCAGCTACACATGCAGCTGATGGAACTCAGGAGCTGTCAAGGGTATAAGCAATGCAACCCAAGACCTAAGGGCCTAGAAGTTGGTAAGGAAAAAAACTTTTTTTGTCCCATAGTACCTGGAAAATTCTTTCTGTTGTCAAGTTTTCTGCCTTTGAAACATATAGTTGGGGATAGAAGACATAGAAACGTCTAGTTTGGGATCCTTACAGGGGAAACTTTCCAGGCAATTCCAAACATATCTTGTTCTCTAATTTAGCTCTGGGTGCACTAATGAAGAATTTAATACCCCCAAAGATTTGGTGAGCGTTTCATTCCATCTCTCCCAAAGATTCATTCTCTTAGTAAACCTCAATTCCTGATGGAAGCATCCACTGGAAAATGGGATAAAAGCATTGGGAGTTTATTTGTTATGCATGTCAACAGTCATAAGATATACTCTAGGTCAACTAGGATATCCTATTTTTTTTAAAGAGAATTGGGATGGAAACACACAATGCCCTATTTCTGTTTCTCAGAGTTTGGAGCTCCCCCAGTTGGATCCCTGCCCATGACACATTGAATTAGATTTCTTCTGTCTGCAACGTTAAACTCATTTCTCCTTTGGCTCATGGAGATGCAGTTCTTTTCAGTGTCCATCCCAGCTCTTTCCTGGTTAATGAGAATACTTATTTTCTCATAATTCCTGTGGAAATGTAAATGTCAGCTGTCCATGGGAGGAAGGAGAAAGAGCTGAGGCTGGCCAAGGGCACAGCATGCCAACTCCAAAAGGGTGAAGAGCTAGACCCAAAGGCAGTGGGGAGCAATTTGCAAAAACCCTCTGTTGGGCAACTGAGTTTTCTCAGTGCCCTTAAGGGCCTGTGTCTCTGTGGGTCCCCTGCAGAACCAGCAATAAAAGTAAGCAGCTCCCCAGGCCATGAGCCTTGATGGGGGACTGGGTGGGGCAGTGGCACATCCTGAAATGATCAGCATCGTCACCTGTCATTTCCACCATTATAGGGTCCTCACGGCATTCAAGCTGCGAATCCCAGAGGAAATTCTAAATCCTGTGGGCGGTCCCATCACAGCTGTCAGTCACCACCCCTCAGTTAAAACGTTATTGGAATTCATTGCCAGCCAGAAGAGTCCAGCCAGGTCTTTTGGTCACTGACTCCACTCAGCTTAAATCTTTTCAGATATCCTGCTTATCTGTTGACCTTTTCCTCAAATTTTACCCCCCAAAAAAGCCCCCTAAGGCCTGGAAATTGAAACAAGCATTAGAGGCACTAGAAATATTACACCCGGATATTTCTCCCCTGAAGAACATAGCACTCCTGCTGGTGATGACATAGCAGCTCCACTTAGTGAAACCTGATAGAGTCTCTAAGTGGTGAACGACACGCCAGGCAGAGCCTCTTGTTACCATTACGCTTCAAGTAGTCCTATCCACCTTCTAGACGCTTCCTGAGGGAGATGATTATTGGCCCTTTTTTCCAAGTGTTTTGTCTAAAATAACCAAAAGTTAACTATTCCTGAGACTTACATGGACTCTGGGAAGTACCGTTTTATCACTTTGAAATGGGCTTTCCTATCTCACCCTCACCCATTTTTCATGTGAAGTCTGATACGTTTTATCTTAAACCTTTTTATTTATAGCTTTCCATCCTCATTTTGAACCTGTCTAATAGAAAAGCTCAGTTGGACTCCGGCACTGTCTGTATTTCACACGATATATTTCTTTCTAGGGTTTAGATGTTGTGCATGGAACATGGCATAGTGGGGGGTGGTTTTATGAGTTGTAAAGCTAACGTAAATTACTCTTATATTTTCCTATATCAGGAAATAAAGATGGAGGAAACTATGACCTGCACAGGTATTCACACTTTTTTATTCTCCCCGGCAGCTTCTTTCCCAGTCATTGCATGATCCAGCCATTTTAACTCATTTCTGTTTCTCACCTTGTTGCACAGAGCGTAGCTTGGGGGTGCATGCATGTTCTAACAGCTTTCTCCACCGTCTTGTGTCCCTGGGGGCAGATCTGTCATTTTGCTTTTAAATCAACTCATTGTCACAACAAGGTGTCTCTCAGAGCATTCACTCAGTCCCGTGCTTGATCGCTTGTTGGATGGTGCTTTTAAGCACGGAATGAGGTGAGGAGGGAGAAAACAGAATGACCTTCAGGAGCCCTGGGGAGAAGGGGGGAGAATTATTTTCCTGGTGGTGCTTACACGTTGATTTGGTGGAGAGGCTTCACAGAGATGAGGTAGAGATTTTATGAAGTCAAAATCACAAAAGGAGTCACGGGAATTTTAAGAGCACGCTAGAGCTGAAGTTGGAGCAGAGAGAAGGCGTTTCTTTGTTCACAGTCCTTAATTAACTTGGGTGGTGAAAGCAGCGGTGATGGGGCTCAGAAGCTTTGCCGGGTGGTGGTGAGTGAATAGGAAGCGTGAGAGTCGGGGTCAGGGTGTCTGGAATCAAGATTCGCAGAAAGGCCTCAGCACAGCCTGGAGACAATAGTGCCTGACACATGAAAGCTGGATGAACAGCCCTCAGCCCAGTTCTCTTATCCCCTCCAGCCCCCCATCCACCACCTCCCTGTGCTCCGGGGTCGGGGAGGGGGACCCAGAACGCCTGGCGGCCGTGTCATCCCTTGCACAGAAATTTCTACTCCAAGCAGGTCTGTCAGAAACATGCCGTGTGGGGCAGGAGGGGTCTGTCCTTACCACCTTACTGAGGGGAAACTGAGGCACAGATGTGTCGCTGCCTTAGTTCACGAATCCTCTTGGGAGAAACACTTTCATCAAAGGAACATGGACCTCACTGGTGTCACCCATCTTGATACTGTCTTAAAGCAATAGAATACTATCGCCCGTCCAGGGCACCCTGGTGGCCCCCCTGCCCTTCCTCCAGCCTCCTGAGCTGTGGTCTCAGGTTCCTCCTTTCAGAGGGCAGTTCATTGGTCCCATGAGAAGCTGAATGATGGCGGGGAAGGTGTAAGCAAACAGACAAGACAAAGGAAGCTGGACTTTTGAGAATCCTTGATAACGGTCTCTCTGTCTCTTCTTTTTCTCTTCCCTCTTGTCTTTCTTCTTTCCTTTCCTCACCCTGCCTCCACGCCCACCCTGCGTACCCCATACCCACCCTGCGTACCCCGCACCGGCACACGTAAGACAGAGCAGGACAGCCCCCTCTTACGCGGGTCTCCCCCAGGCTATGGGCTGACGCGGTAACATCTCACACACCAGGACTGATCTGCCTGCTTCCCGTGGGTCCTGTTAAGACATTTCTGAAGTGGGGCATTTTAAGTGGACCTCACACTAGATATTGACTTAACAGTTATTTTATGATGCACTCAATTCTACAGCTGTGGGATTTTCCATCTGGCCCTCTTTTATTTCTATCATGACAGAGGTAAAAGGGTATTAACAGGTTATTTAAGACACAAGTCTGGTCAGAGCTGAGGAAGAGAGTTCTTCTTCACCAAGCCATCCTTGGACCGCTTTGAGATGAAGAATGGCTAACTGCACTCCAGTCATGAATAAAGGACGGGCATCTGGGACTCCCCCTACCCTGATCCCTGTCACCACCATCACTAAACGGGGCCAAATCCATCATTTCTGGGGTCGTTTGGGCAAACCCTTGGTAGCTTTAGTTGTTGAGGGCATGGCGTCCCTTCCCTGGTAATGTGGCAAGTGAAAGTGTGTGTGCAGGGTAACCTCGTGTTACCTGTTTTTTTTTTTTTTCTTCTAAATTCCTTACCAATGGACAAATCCAAGGATCTTTTTTTTAAAAATAAATTTATTTATTTGCCTGCATCGGGTCTTCATTGCAGCTCGCGGGCTTTCTCTAGTTGCGGCGAGTGGGGGCTACTCTTCGATGTTGTGTCCGGGCTCTAGGCACACAGAATGTAGCACGCAGGTTCAGTAGTTGCGGCGCACGGGCTTAGTTGCTCTGCGGCATGTGGGATCTTCCCAGACCAGGGCTCGAACCCATGTCCCCTGCATTGGCAGGCAGATTCTTAAGCACTGCACCACCAGGGAAGCCCCCCAAGGATCCTTTTTAACTCAGAATGACTGATGTTTTCAGACTCCACCATTTCATAATCCATGAGGCAAACTACCTTTCAGCTGCTATCCATGTTGTAGGCAGGAAAGGATGAAACAGGAGGGCATCGACCTGTCAGACCTGGGCTCTCACTGGGCACCCAAAGGCAGTGCTTGATGTGGCCTCCCCTGTCCATTGCATCCTGTTGGATTGAAAGGCAACAGATGTGGAAATGCTGAAAAAACTGCCGTCCCAGTTTACCAGTCCACAGCCCTCCCGTGACGGTACCTCTAATGGGTTTTTGGAAGCTTCGATTCTTTAAGTTTTTATTTATTTATTTATTTATTTTAGAAAACTAATTAAAATGCATTTTGAATCATGCAATTTGATTACAAAAGCCTTTGAGAAAAATGAGAACAATCACACCTGAAGAATTTGGAATTTGAAAATTCAAGAATATTTTAGAAAAAGGACTTTGTACGAGACTGACTACAGAAGAGTTTGTAAACTACCTTCAGTTTTGTGAATTTTTGAAAATTAATCCTTAGGCTTATTTAGAAGGTCTTTTAAAAGCCAGTCTGTTCCCTGTTCAATTTCCTTTTTTTTTCTGGCGTGGGAGGTCCATGAGGCGGGGCAGCTGAAATGCTTTGCTTATTCCCACTGGTCATTTTCCCGGTTAGGACAAGCTCAGAGTAGGGACACAGCTCAGTAAAGTGGCCCCCATTCTACTCAGGAAATAATTGCTGGCTTGAGTTGAAAGTAATAAGTTCTGTGTTGCAAAGTAGAATCGGATCCACAGGTTGATGGGGTGTTTATTTTTCCCATTGCCTGTGAAAGCTGATGCCTCTGCCCTTTGATGAGCTGCTGGCGGTCGAGGTCACTTCTTGGCAGCCTAAGGCTGGCATGGCTGCTTCCTGCCCCTTTTGTCCCACGCCCTGCAGGCCAGCAGGCCACGTCGTGCCCACCCTCAGCGACCATGCTGCTGTCCACATTGCTTTTGCTTGTTTGTTTTTTCCAAATGTAAAGTCGACTTTTTCTTTTTATTGAAGTATAGTTGGTTTACAATGCTGTGTTAGTTTCTGGTGTACAGCAAAGTGTTTCAGTTTTATACATGTATATACATATACATATATTCTCTTTCAGATTCTTTTCCCATATAGGTTATTACAGAATATTAAGTAGAGTCCCCTGTGCTACACAGTAGGTCCTGTTGATTATCTATTTTATATATAGTAGTGTGTTTCTGTTAATTCCATACTCCTAATTTATCCCTCCCCTCCGTCTTTCCCGTTTGGTAACCATAAGTTTGTTTTCTATGTCTGTGAGTCTGTTCCTGTTTTGTAACTAAGTTCATTTGTATCTTTTTTAGATTTCACATATAAGTGATATCTTATGGTATTTGACTTTCTCTATCTGACTTACTTCACTTAGTATGATAATCTCTAGGCCCATCCATGTTGCTGCAAATGGCATTATTTCACTCTTTTTTATGGCTGAGTAGTATTCTATTGTATAAATGTACCGTATCTTCTTTATCCATTCCTCTGTCGATGGACATTTAGGTTGCTTCCATGTCTTGGCTATTGTAAATAGTGTTGCTATGAATATGGGGGTGCATGTATTTTTTCGAATTAGAGTTTTCTCCGAATATATGCCCAGGAATGGGATCACTGGATCCTTTAGTTTTTAAGGAACCACTTTTGCTTCTTTTGATTCATTTGCCCCTGTGGCCACAGCGCGTTCCTTGTAGACAGTTATGGGTGGCGTAGCTGTGTGTTAGAGGCTGCACAGTACTGTGGTTAGAGCACAGACACTGAAGCCAGCCTGCCTTGGGTTCAAATCCCAGCCTCACTAGTCAGAAGCTGAGAACAGAGCCTAACATATAGCAAGCCCCAATGATGATGGGTATTCTTAGTAAGGTATAATATGGGGGCACAAAACATTCACATGAAGAAAGCGGTATGTCGGGGCTTCCCTGGTGGCGAGTAGTTGAGAGTCCGCCTGCCGATGCAGGGGACACGGGTTCGTGCCCCAGTCCGGGAGGATCCCACATGCCGCGGAGCGGCTGCGCCCATGAGCCATGGCCGCTGAGCCTGCGCGTCCGGAGCCTGTGCTCCGCAACGGGAGAGGCCACAACAGTGAGAGGCCCGCATAGCAAAAAAAAAAAAAAAAAAAAGAAAGCAGTATGTGAAAGGGGGTAATAAGTGATAAAAGAATGCTACTGTATTTTATAAGAAACACAAAAAGATATTCATCAACACCAGCACCATCTCCATCATCACTCATTGGCGGCCCAGAGTTCAGCACACAAATGCATTTTCTGAACCATCCAAACCTCTTGAGATCAGAAAGGAAAAACACAGCCTTCACTGCCCTGCTCTGTGTTGTCCTAAGGAAGCTGCCCCTGGGTCTCTTCTCTCAGTCACATCTCAGGGCTCCGTTTTCTTTTCAAGCTGCCTTGCTAGCACTGTTGGACTTTTCTGACCAAGAGATGGGTCAACTCCAGGGTTTGGAGTTCAAGGGGCTGGAGGTGAGGTCGGCTTCCTAAGACGAAGAGGGGACCTGTGTCAGGGCTGTTAGAGGTGTGGGTCAGGACCAGGACCCCTGGGTGCTGCTGTGCAGTTTGCACCCTGAAAAGAGGTGTGCCGTGGAGGGACAGGTAGGCACTGAAATCCAGTTTCCATTATCCCCGGTGGATTAAGTCATTTGTTAAATGCTGTGGTACACAGAGAGCAATTTCAGAATTGCTAAATCACACTACTGCAAAAACAGACCTGCTGTCTGGAGTTCAGTGTGTTTTTCAATTGTTTCTCTTTTGATGAACAAAAAGACAGTGCTATGTTCAAAGTTATCTGGGCTTGTTCTGTGCCCCGCCCTCTTTTACTGTGGTTATGTTATTCATTTGAAATAAAGTAAGGTTTGTTTATTTGTTTGTATTCCATTTTAGGTTCTTTTTATCTTCATCATTATTCATTTGATTTTGGTTTTTAGTATGTAATGCCTTCACCTAGCTCCAAAGTCAAAACTTCAAAAAGCATAATTTATTCAACTGTTCTTTTATGTATTATTCAGTTATTTTCATATTTTACAGTTACAAATAGTACTGCAATAAAGGGCCTTGTGCAAGTATAATTTCATGTTGTTGAGAATATCTTCAGAGTAAATTCCTAGTCATGAATTGATGGGATTACTGTATCAACAGGTAAATGCATAGGTGGATGTATTAAATATTGCCAAATTGTCTTCCATAAGGGTTACATTCCCATCATCAATGTATGACAGTGTTTGCTTTTGACAGCTGTCAGGCTTTTAAATTTTTTTTCCAATCAAATAAGAAAGAAAGGGTATCTCAGTATGGTTTTAATTTGTATTGCTCTTATTATGAGCAGAGTTGAACATATTTTTGAAAGTACAAAGGACATTTTACATATTTTGTATATTATCTGGTTATGTCTTTGACCATTTTTCTGTCTGATTTCTGAAAGAATTATCAGGAAGAATTCTTTATTTTTTATTGAAGTTTAGTTGATATACAATATTATGTAAGTTTCAGGTGTACATTTTAGTGATTCACAATTTTTAAAGGTTATACTCCATTTATAGTTATTATAAAGTATTAGCTATTGGGAAGAATTTATATCTTTATGATGCTGAGTCTTCTATCCAAGAGCAAAGGACATCTTTCCATCTGGCTAAGTATACTTATGGGTCTTTCAGGAGCTTTTAAAAGTATTTTCTTAAAGGTTTTGCACATTCTTATTAAGTTTATTTATAAGTACTTTATCTTCTTTGTTACTATTTTAAATAGGGTTTTCCTCCATCATTAAAACCTCTACTTGATTATTGTTTGTGTATAGGAGGCCTGTTGATTTCTGTATATTAACTTTACATCCTGCTACTTAAAAGAATTTTTTTTTTGAGTTAACTTTGTCATGGGTTTTCTTGGATTTTCCAGATACACTACCATACATTTGCAAGTAGAGATAGCCTTGCTTCTTTTCCCACTTGTGTGTCTCTGATTGATTTATCTAATTGGATAAACTAATGCTTTCAGTACAATGTGACCTTGTCCCTGTTCTTAATGAAAAGACTTTCAGGATTTTCCCATGAAATGAGAAGCATGTTTAAGACCAAGATATTTACATTTTTGTTATGTTAGGGAAATAGCCATCGATTCTTTTTTTAGTTTTTATCAATAATGAGTGTTGAATTTGTCAAAAGCCTTTTCAGCATCTATGGATATACACAGATCATTTTTCTCTTTAGATCTACTAATATGGTATATTGTATTAATAGACTTGCTAAGAATGAACCAACTTTCCATTTCTGGAATAAATTGCAGTAGGTCATCATGTGTTATTTTCTTAATATAATAGTGAATTCTCTTCACTAATATTTAGGATTTTTGCATCATCTTAATAAATGATTTCAGTCTGAAATTGTCTTTTTGTTTATGCTAACGTTCTCTTTTTAGGTATTGTACTGGTTTCCTATTACTCTTATAACTAATTACCCCAGTGCCTTAAAGCAACACAGATTTATTCTCTGACATTTCTAGAAGTCAGAAGTCTGAAATGGGTTTTACTGGGCTAAAATCAAGGTATCAGCTGGTCTACGTTCCTTCTGGGGGCTCCATTTCCTTGCTTTTTCCAGCTTCTAGAAGCTGCCTGCATTCCTTGTTCATGGCCCTTTCCTCCATCTTCAAAGCTGAAAATGTAGTGTCTTCAAATCTCAATACCTACCTCTACCCCACCCCCGCCAACATATACTCCCCTTTGCTTCCAAGGTCACATTTTCTCTGACTCTCCTGCCTCCCTTTTTTCTAAAAAGGACCTTTGGGATTACATCAGCCCCACCTGGCTGCTCCAGGATAACCCCCCCGACAATCTCAAAATCCATAACTTAATTCGCCTCTGCAAAGTCCATTTTGCCATGTAAGGCAACATACCCAGTTTCCAGGGATTAGGATGTGGACATCTTTGCCGGAGTTGAGTCCACTATTCTGCCTACCACAGCTAACAATGTTATACTTGCTTCGTAAAAAGTTTGAAGGTTTTCTTTGATCTTCTATGCTCTGGAACAGATTTCAGAGCATTGAGATTCTCTTTTCCTTGAAGGTTTAGTAAAATTCTCCTGTGAAATCATAGAGACCTGGTGCTTCTTTGTAGTGTAATTCTTACAAGACTGATAGAAATTTCCTATAGTAGTTCTTATAAACTTATATAAAGGTTATAAACCTTTCTTTTCCTTCTTTGGAAATTGTTCTGTGTAAGCTTTCTATCTCTACTGGGTCAATTTCAATACAATGTGTTTTCCTAGACAGTTATGTGTTTCATTTAGGTTTTCCAATCTGTTCACTTTAATGTCTGCAACATAGTTGCTTGTGTTTTAAATTTTGTATATTTCAATGATTATTTCTCCCTTGTCATTTTCTGTTTTGTATATTTGAAATTTCTCCCCTTTTTCTTAATTAGGTAAGCTAATGACTACCTGTTTTGATCCTTTTTTTTAAAGAACCAGGATTTTGATTATTAATTAGGTATGCCATTTTTTTCTGTTCTCTACCTCATTAATTTTGGTTTACTCCTGGATCTGATAAATGTGTTAAATGCTCACCATCAATCCTTTTGCTGAAGTTTCCCCAGTGATTTCTTGGTTGAATGAGACTCATCCTCTAGGAGACTGCTCAAGATGAGCTGATGTGTGCAGTATTCTCTGCACCCTTACATGTTTGAATCTGTTTTTCTGTAGCCTTGATACTTGAAGGAGAGCTTGACTGAATATATGATCCTTGGTTCCTACTTTAATTTCTGATTTAAGGTGATTTTTACATCCTTGGATGCTTGATTGAGAAGATTCAATTTACTTAGCAGTGTTACGTTGTGGTTTTCTTCACTTTACGGTTTATTTTGGCAGGGGCATTTTCATAAGATGGTAGACTTTTTATTCTTATTTTTTATTTTCTCTTATAATATTGTTTATATTTAGACTGCTTCTATTAATTTCATGGACTTCAAGTATTTACAAGATGTCTAGTTTAAGAAGATCCTTTTCTGTGTAACCAAGTATTACTTTCTTTTTACTTTTTTATTTTCTTATGATTGGGGGATGGGATTGTAAGAGGTTGTGTGTCCTCGAATTTCTTTGTTTCTCTCTTTTTCTTGCAGGACCTGACATTTCCCCCTTTTGGCTTCCTTTTTCCTTTATCGCCAGTTTCCAAAGGCTGTTTCTCTCTTCCTTTGTATCCTTTTCTCCCTGAAATGATGCCCTTCAAGACTGCCACCTCGATTCACGTGCCCTTCTAGGTCTTTTCCTCATTGTCAGTACCGCGACTTACCAAGACTCTACAGTGTTTTATACTTCAGGTTGACATTCTTTCCAGCAATGGTTTCAAATCCATTTTTGACTTCATTCTCTCTTTCTTCTTTTCTCTTGTCTACAGTCTTCCCAGGGCTGGTGCCCAAAGTGTGACATACAGCTCTACTGGGATTTGGTGTTAACTTTTTTTTCACTTACAGGTGATTTGAAGATTCTAGAATTCTCTATCTTCTGGTTATACTGAGGGTGTGGGCTTTGTATAGTTTCACTCACTCTTCCTGCTAATCTGTATTGCTTTGTGGGTAGTTCATAGCATTCTTGGGCGCACCTAGAGAAAAGCTGTTGTCTTCTGCAGAGCTATAGTCATCTTAGTGATGTAGAAAAATCTGAGAGAGAGGAAGCTGGTGTATTCTTTGCATGCTGTGAAAAACCACTCAATGATTGATTTATCTAAAGGATAGAACTTTTAGGGCAAAAAAGCAATCAAAGAAATAGATCCATTTACTTTGAAGAGTTTAATTGCATTCAAATGTGTTTTTATACTGAGTGTCAGGGAATATAAAATAAAAATATCTTACTAAGCGTTGCCTATTACATTAAATTACTTTGAAATTCATCGTTCATGCAGCATCCCTATAAGTAGTAAAGGTTTTGTCACACAACTATTCCCACATGTGGCAGAGGAGGGACCAAGACTCAGAGAGACTCATTCACTTGATTTCCTGATTGCACAGGGGACTTGAGTAGAGCCAGGAGTAAAACATAAGCCCCCTGACCGGCAATACCAGTGTATTTCCAGTACCAACCAAGCCTCGTCATAGAAGTTCTCACTTGTTCAATCTTCCTTCCAGATTTCATCATCATTCAGTCACTTTTGTAACCTTAGGCCCCTCCTTGACAACAAATTCCTAGGGAAACATACTTTTGAGTGTTTTATTTCAAATTGACTTGTACCACAAAAACAATGTAAGTTATTTAGCCAATAAGTAGGAAATATTTTCTCCACTAAGGATCCACCTTCATCTCTTTTCACAGAGGACAGTTATGGGACGGATGGGAAGGTTAGTCAGCCCGGTCTCACTGCAGACATCAACTGGCAAGGCCTGGAGGATCTATACAGTGTGAATGGAAGCATCTACGAGGACAGACCAAACTATAGACTTAGTCTGGTTGACTGGACTAATTACTTGAAGGCTGCAGATAGAGTATTTGCACTGTTGAACAGTCACCATGAGCAAGATAAAGCAAATATGACTAAAAGTGCTCAAAGTGATGGGATCCTGGCTATGTCTGCTGAGCTCTCGGCACCAGCAGAGTCAGATGAAGACCCGAGGCGTAGGGTTGGGGAAGCACCTCCTTTGACCTTGCCAGCTGACCTTCCCACCCTGCATTCCAACCGACCAACTTTCAGCCCAGAGAGTAAACTTGAATGGAATAACGACATTCCCGAAGTTAATCGTTTGAATTCTGAACACTGGAGAAATCATAAAACTGACAAGTGGATGGAGCATGAAGGGATCAATCTTCTTGAAACTGATTTCAGCGGCGACGGCACGACGACGGAGCTGGTGCAGCCCGGTCCCAGGCACCAGAAGGGACTTCCCCAGGATGGTCCTCCAAGAGAAGATGCTTCTGAAGGTCGGCTGCATCTTACCACGCATCCTGATGTTGACTCCATTCATCGGGATGAAAGCGTCCACCAATAGGAGCAGTCTATTTCCTCCTGCAGCCAAGAGAGGAGGTCAGACCAGGTGGAGAAGAGTCACAGGAGGCGGACTTACAGAGCCCGGGAGGCGGTGCCTCCTTTCCACTCTCCTCTGATTAGATGCCATGTTACCTTACCCTAAACACAGTATTTTTTTTTAACGTTTTCTTAGTAAACTAATAAAGGCAATCATGACAACCGACATTCCAGACTCCCCCGGGTCCTCCCCCGGATACACCCGTGCAGCGGAAGTCAGTGCGCGCATGCGAGCGGTACGCGCCCAGGGACTCTGTTCTAAGTCGCTCTTTGACCAGAGTAGAAAGACAGGTGGATTTGTGGGGGTTTGTTTGTTTGGGGGGTACTAAAACAGTATTATCTTTTGAAAGTTGTAAGGACATGAGTCTATAAATGTTATCCAACCAAGACGGCTAGAATTGTGCCTTTCTGAGTTTCTGAAACTTGACATCCTCGGTGAAATTGCAATCCATTTTCCACGGCCTGTGAAGTGTGGTTTTGATTCATTTTTAACCACTGGAATTTTTCAAGGCCCTCGTTTTTAGCTCAGTGATTTTGCACTTTGAGATCGGAATGCCATGTCTATTTGGTTAGTCTTATTTTTTTTCCAGACTTGTCAGTCTCACTGCTTGATCTCAGTGTGACAAAGGAAAAGGGACCCCCAAGGGTGACACACAGTATGGATCGCATATTGTTCAACATACGCTTTTGCCAGAAAATAATGCATGTGTTTTACCTCTACTTGCTAAAACTGATTAGCAGAAAGGCATGGCTAAGGATGTTGACAGTAAAAATAAATAAACAAAACAAAGATTGCCTGCTTACTCTGTGCCTACCCTCAAAGTGTTCATCGTATGCTTAAAATTGCTAAATTTTTATTATTTTCTTAACAGCATAAAAGGACTGCAGACTTTTTTTTTCATCTTTGTTTTGTTTTCTTGACTTGGCTAATAAGCTTAAGTGTTAAGAAAATATATCTAGTTATGAATTTACATAAGGAATTCTTTTCAGTAAAACAAACTCATGAATGTTTCATAATTTAAATGCACCGTATGTGTTGTGTGATTATTTTTAAGGCCTTCACCAGGTTCTGATTTTTTAAAAGCATAATTCAAAACTGCTTTTGAAATTCTGTGTTCTTGAAAATATTCTTGTCATGTATTAGATGTTTAAATACCAGCAAAAGGATTATTACCTCATTGAAAGTTACCAGTATCCTAGCCAACTTCCCAAGAAGGTTTTTTTTTTAGCTTAACAGTAATTTTTGTTTTATTTTTAGATGATTCAAACGCGTAGGTAAATTATGTTTCCTTTACGTGTTTAAGGTGAACTCTTTTAAAGAAAATTTAATATGTTATAGTTGAATCTTTTGATAACTTTAAGTCTTTATCGTAGACTCTGTACATATGTTAAAATTAACTAGCTCTTTATCAGATGTGTGTGTCACCAGCTGAATGACAGATGAAACATATTTATGGTCATGAATGATGTGCTTTGTAAAAAGGTTTCAAGTTATTAGGAAGCATACTGTGTTTTTTAATCTTGTGTAATATTCTGTGATACTTTTATAGAACAATTCTGGCTTCAGGAAAGTCTAGAAGCACTATTTCTTGAAATAAAAGGTGTTTAAACTTTACCTGTTTCAGCGAAATGAACTTAACCAAGTTTTTGTGGTATGCTCATTCCTTGCAAGTAAACTGGAGTCCTGATCTCAATGTACCAATACATGATTAAACATTAGCCTTGTAAAATTGATCCAAAGTCAGTGTGTTATAGAACACTCTCAGATTAATGATTTCCACATGGATTTGCCTCATTGCTGTCCGGTGGGATGTGGCAGAGGCAACCTGAGGGCTGCTTCCTGGGCAGGCATCTGGGCAGCTGCACAGGGCCAGCACTGGGTTAATTTCTCTACTGTCGCTATCTTGAGATACTCAATCGTTTTTGAACAAGGGACCCCATGTTTCCATTTTTCACTGAACCCGCAAATCATGTAGCCAGTCCTGGGCAGCAAAAATGTAGTTTTTCAAAAGCAAGAGGACAGGACCCCCGACCCCCTCTGAAGGAAATTTGGGTTCTTTGGGGACCATGAATTTTGGTGGAGACCTTGCCACCTTCCAAAAGCTCAAGTGTTCTGACTGACAAATTCCATGCACTTCCTTCTGCTCCAGACCTCCTGAGGAGCTTTGTCCCCTTCAGATAGAGATGCTAACAATCTGAATCGTCCAGAGCTCACAAGGTTAATAATAAAGGAAAAAAGCAAAGGACTTTGGGATCGCCAGTTCCATCCTTGGATAATTAAGGAAACCATCTGTATTAGTTTGGTAGGGCTGCCATAACAGAATACCACAGACTGGGTGGCTTAAACAACAGAAATTTATTTTCTCACAGTTCTGGAGGCCGGAAGTCCAAGGCCAAGCTGTCAGCAGGTTTGGTTTCTCGAGAGACCTCTCTCCTTGGCCGGCAGAGGGCCACTTTCTCCCGTGTCCTCACATGGCCTTCTTCTCTGTGCATACCCATCTCTTCTGATAAAAGCACTAGTCATATAGGTCGGTTCAGGGCTCTACCCTTAGGACCTCGTTTAACTTTACCTCTTTAAAGGTCCTCTCTCCAGATATAGTCACACAGGGGATTAGGGCTTCAATATATGAATTTCGAGGGGACACAGTTCAGTCCATAACACCACAGTTTCATCGAGAAAAGAATCCCAGATAGTGTTGTCCGAAGACACATCACTGTGCCTCCCTCCTTGTTCCTTTCCTATAAAATGTGAATAGGCCAGGGCTTCGCTGGTGGCGCAGTGGTTGAGAGTCCGCCTGCCGATGTGGGGGACACGGGTTCGTGCCCCGGTCCGGGAAGATCCCACATGCCATGGAGCGGCTGGGCCTGTGAGCCACGGCCACTGGGCCTGTGCATCCGGAGCCTGTGCTCCGCAATGGGAAAGGCCACAGCAGTGAGAGGTCCGCGTACCGCAAAAAAAAAAAAAAAAAAAAAAAAAAAAAAAATTGTGTATAGGCCAAATGCTGCTATCCTGGAGAGAATTCCATTGTAGTTCAATAACTATTCCTGGAGTAGCTACTCTGTGTAAAGGGCACGAGAGAGACTATTTCAGATCTCGAAGGGCCCTTGGAGATTGGCTGGCCACTGGGTCTCATTTGATGCCTGAGGAAGCTGATGCCCAGAAGGGCTGAGCTGATTCCCATCTGTGCATTCCCCACGGATTTAGAAGAGAAAGAGATTTAGCAGAGGTGAGGGCCAGTCCTCTCCACTTTCTCCATTCCAAGATCCATGGGTGCACGTGCGCACGCACACACACACACACACACACACACCAAATTAGTGTAAAGAGAGGCCACAGTGGGACCCCATCTGGTAACGAATAGTGGAGAGAACAACAGACATGAAATTAGACAAGACTCACTTCACTGCACACTCTAGCTTTTCCTATCTGTGTGAGCTTGGAAGAGTTACATAACCTCTCAAACACAGCTTCTTTGACTATAAAATAAGAGGTTTGAATCAAGGATGGCAAATACATAGCATATGTGCTGCTTTTCCCAAAATGTGCCCAGGGAAGACAGTGCTAATTCTTCGGGACAATTCTCCGTTAAGCCAGAGCATTTGTATCCTTAGAATCCTCAATGCAGCCAGCTACTATCAACACTGCTGAATTGGTGTTGGCACGCAAGACAAAACCTATTTGCCATATGCAAATTAGATCATCTCTGAGGCTCCTCCCGGCCTTCTTTTTTAAAAAAAGTCCTGGAAATTCCCTGGCAGTCCAGTGGTTAGGACTCAATGCTTTCACTTCTGTGGCCCAGATTCAATCCCTGGTTGGGGAACTAAGATACCACCAAAAAAAAAAAAAAAAAAAAAAAAAAAAATTCTTGTGATGGTAGCATCTGCAGGGAATTTTGGTTAAGAGAGAAGGAATGAATACTTCACACTTTCACACTCCCACCGCAAGCCAGACATACCTACACATGTTGACCTTCTAAAAAAGATTTTTAAATGCTTCTTTTTTAGGATTTGCTTTAGAGCTGATTTGATCTCAGATATAAGAAGGTCCTCAATTCCCCTAAATTAGTCCAGTTCTGCTTGAGATTTTCAAAATTTACTTTAAAGAAAAGAAAGATTTTTGATGGATAATTAAAATACCTAAGGAAGTTAATACCTCAGTATGGTCCACCACCCTGGTTCATTAAGGCCTCATGACTTCCTTTTCTCTTTTTTTTAATCAACTCCAATGAAAAATTTATTTTTTCATAGAATAAAAAAATTATTTTTTTACAAAAATAAGAAATTATTTTTAAAATGTTTTGTAAATGTTACAAACTTACAAAGTTAACACACAGGGTTGAATTTTCTAATCTTCAGATCCTCTGGTATTTTATCATCTTCACAGAAGTGGCTTTCAGTGTTCCTTTCCCTTATATTAACAGCAGTGACCTCTTCTTTGGGTTTGTGCCCTCCCTTGAAGGGCAGGGTGGGTGATGTTAGAAAAAGCCTCTTGCCTGCCTCTCCTCCTCTCCCCCTCCCTGCTTCCCTGTTTCCCCTCCCCTCCCTACTTCTTTGCCACTTTGCTTTCTGTTTAACCCCATTCTTCCCTCCCTCGCTCCCTCCCTCCTTTATACCCTAGTGTCTATTAGGCCTCTGTGACTTCCTACAGAGGCTGAAGCAAAAGCTCTCAGAGCTGCCTAAGCCCCTTTCCCACCTCCTGCCCCTCCGTCTCTAACACATCCATACTCACTGCCAGGGCTCAGATCTCAGCCTTCTGCTCAGAAATCTCCCGTGATTTTTGTCCCCTCCAGAAGCTTCCTCCTTCCATCCACCCACTTGTTCCGCTCTCCACCACCCTCTCACGACCAGCTTCCCCTGGATAAGTAGCACCTTCCCAGGTCTAAACTTTTCTCTAACTTTTCATCTACCCTCCTGGGCCATAACCCCATTCCCCACCTTAATCTCATCCATCTTTCATTCCCCTACCTTTTCAAATTTTACCTTTTCCTTCCATGTAAACTTTCCTGGACATGATATCTTGTCCATTTTACACTCTCCCCCAGGTAAGAAAACACTGCTGTTGTACCAAGTCTGGGGCCAAGGGAGTGAGAAGAATTGGCCACATTTATACCTTGCTCTTACCCCCCATGTCTTTTTTTAATAAAATTTTCAATCTTTTAATAAATTTTTCAATTTTTTAAGATAAATTTATTTATTTTATTTATTTATTTTTGGTTGCATTGGGTCTTCACTGCTGCGCACGGGCTTTCTCTAGTTGTGGCGAGCGGGGGCTACTCTTCACTGCGGTGCGTGGGCTTCTCATTGGGGTGGCTTCTCTCGTTGCAGAGCACGGGCTCTAGGCGCGCGGGCTTCAGTAGTTGTGGTGCACAGGCTCAGTAGTTGTGGCTCGCAGGCTCTAGAGTGCAGACTCAGTAGCTGTGGCACACGGGCTTAGTTGCTCCGCGGCACATGGGATCTTCCCGGACCAGGGCTCGAACCCGAGTCCCCTGAATTGGCAGGCGGATTCTTAACCACTGCGCCACCAGGGAAGTCCCTTTAATAAATGTTTATTGGAGTATAGTTGATTTGCAGTGTTGTGTTAGTTTCAGTGGTACAGCACAGTGATATACATGTAACCACTCTTTTTAAGATTCTTTTCCCATATAGGTTCCTTCCCCCATTTCTGACCAAGAAACTTACCTAATATGCCTACTGTTCATGCTGGTCTAGACAACTCACCTTCCTCTAAGTTGTGTGGTGGACTTTGGGGACGTCCACAGCCTAATACTTTGGGCTGATAGCGCACCTGTTGCTGTACGAAGTAAGCAGAGAGAATGACTTTCAAACATTAGATTGCTCCTGGTGGGACTAGGGTGTCCTAGTCCTGCTCCCTGGTGTTAGGGAAAGCACTGCAGAGGGTTGGGGGACAAGGAAACGACAAATGTTGAGGTTTTTTTGCGCTCAGCGTCGCTTCACTTTTCTGCTGGCAAAAGGAAGTGGTGAGTGAAGGTGTCTACCTTCTGTTCTGAGTTTCTAGCCCCCGCACAGGTGGGCATCCCAGGACTCCAGAATCTGCTTCCTCCCCGCCGCAAACCTCCTCCCCCACGTTACCTCACCTCCTAGCCTCAACAGCACAGGTGACCCAGAGCTAGAGTGGACACAACCACTAAAAGGTTTCATCCAAAGAGGAGATGTCATCCACCGTACAACCCTGATATGTATCCGGTCACTAGGAGCTCCTAAATCAAACCCAGGAACTGAAAGCGCCGAGAGATTACAGTGTTTTCCGTAATGACCATTAGGTGTCACCCTAGTGCAACTAAAGACCTCTTTGCTGGGCGCCAGGACCTGGGCCCTTGGCAAAGCTGCCATTTACATTGATTTCTAAAGTAGCAGCACTATCATTTCGACAAGAAAACATCTAGAACTTGATCCATGGCAAGTTTTCGCTCTTTCTTCAGTGCCTAGGATCTTAGCCACTCCAGCGGGCCAAAGAACAGTTTAGCTTTCCACTGATGTATATTGGTATTATGAGTTGGAATTGCATCAGACTTGGACGTTTAAATTCAAGAGTGAGCACCGAATATTGATCTCCTTGCTTTCCAATGACTCCGTGCAATTAAAAATGGTTTTTGGCTACACTGAAGCAACAGAGGCCATCTCTGCCTAGCTGACCATTTTAAAAAGAAGAAAGGAACTGGATGCTTTTTAACAGCTCTTAAGATGCTGAGGTTTTACCAAGTCTGGGGCTAAAGCAAGGAAGATGAGTGGCCACCTTCATAACCTTTCTGCTCTCTTCATTTCTTAAAGAGAAACCGTTTTCTCATGTGTCCATTTCAAATGGCACAAAATCCAGAATGGCTCTGCATCTCCCTTGAAAGTGTGCGATACTGAAGAGATTCAAGAGAATCCTTTTGCTTAAATTGCACACATAAGTGAAGAGAAGATGGTAGGCTTGGGCAGGGATTACCATTTGCTTTTTACATAAATGGCTCCCTGGTTAAATGCACGAAGCCATGGAGGAAAAGAAAGCTTTACCCAGAAGTCAGCACAGAAGCACACACTCTCTCCAATTATCCATATATCTCGGGCCACCGTGACCTTTTAGTTTAGGTGTGCAAGGGAGTGATAGAGTGAGAAATGGAAATCAATTGCCCTGCTTTCCGCCTATAGAGTGCTCGAAGCTGGCTTCTAAATATAACCACTTTGCACTTCAGTCCGTGAGTCATGCTGTTATTTCCATGGCTCCTTCCGCTCCTTCCGCCTCTCACTCAAAAGTTTTAGATGCCAGTGTACTTAGAAAACTCTGCTGGTCGTCAGACAAGAGCTCAGAATCCAGGGCTTTCTCTCCATGGTTGGGGTATGACCACACGTTCTTCCTCCAGTCACAGGCCAGCTCCTGGGCCCCTTGAGCAATGACTAGCTTGTTATTCAGTAGAGACTGGGGAAAGGGAGCCTTTAACTGTTTTGTTGATCAAGTTTTGATATTTACTCCTTTGGAAATCATTCTTTTTTATGCTTGAGACTTTCCCTTGGTTTACCAATTTTATCCTTATCATGATCAACAGTGTGGCAAAGAAAAATACCCATCAAATGCCCACCCTCTGCTCCCTGACACTCCCAGGATCCCAGCAGTTAGGCAGGAACGTGGCACTAGTTCAGACTAATGCAGTTTGACATGTGTCACTTCCGGGCTGAGAAAAAGAAAAGGACTTTTGCCTTTCCCTGGGCTCTTTGCCTCAGCAACCAAAACCAACCCTGAAAGTTCCAAATGGGGCAACTTCCAAGATGAGGAAGTCTCGTCAGCCTGGGTCCCTGAGGGACTCTGTGGAACAGACCCACATAGAAATGTCCCGTAAATGAGAAAAACTTTTGTGCTATGAGGCCACTGAGATTTGGGGGTTGGCATGTTATTTAAGCATAACTTAGCCTATCCTGACTAACACGAACCATATTCAAGGCATATAGTTCTGTAACCCCAAATTCTGTTTGAATTTAAATAGATAAGTGAAATATTTAAATTATTCTCTTTGCTAACTCAATGAGAAGTGTGCTACTGCAGACTTCTGAAACTATAGTCTTAATAGTTCCCACATGGGAGACTTGGCTTCAAGGCAGAGTTATCAGTTACATAAGGAGTGCATGACTGCCATTTTCCAGAGCAAGTTGAGGCCCATTTAATCCCATCAAACCCCTGTGTCTTTATAGTGGGAGAAAACACTGATATCATTACTTCTTCATCTCTTCAAACAACAAAAATCCTAAGAGACAAACTAATTTCAATCCAACACACTTTATTCTTTCTTTCTTTTTTACTTTTTTTCTGAATTTTCAATGATCAAGTATTCAAGATGTTATAAACCAAGGTTTATTAGTACATTGACAATAGATTTCATTAAACACAGGAATTATACATCTTTTACATTACCCTAAGAGGTCTCCAAATAAATATTCATTTTAAAAATCACAGAATCAAACTCCTTTATGCAGCAACTCAAAACAGCCTTTCATCACAAGCACACCCCTACACACAAAAACACACACGCTGAACACACACTCCACTAGGATCCTAATGCCAGTTTATTTGACACAGTATTACATTTCCTTTAACTAAAGAGTTAGAGGCTGACCTGCCTGTTCCATGTTTCTAAATTAATATTTGCGGTAGAGGTATGTATTTTAAGAAAAATGCCCACTATAATACCTTACCAATTATCCTTAGTTTTCATTTCTACATACAAACTTTAAACTTGTTTTGTTCACCCCTTTGGTTTAATATGTCCCTGCAATTACTTTAGTTTTCAATAATATCTTCTCCTTCAATTTTACTATGTAACAGTAGAATACCAGAAAAAGACAACACCTTCAAAACCTCAATATTAAAAACACCTTACATGGGTGTAAGGTTTTTTTGGAGAAGAAATAAGATGATCTGAAATATATTTTCCCCTCTCTCTGAAATTCTTTGTAGCATCTGATTATTCTGGCTTAAATAAATATCAAAGGCGCTGAGTCTTCCATAGAAAAGTACTCCCCCTTATACTCTTCATTTTTGCCGTGTAAAATTCATGGATTAACTGTAGTAACCAGAGTAATGAGCGCTTGTTTTCTGAGTAGTTCTTCAGATTTCCAAAAGCAAAGCACATGCTGCCCCTTATCAGTGAAATACTGTGAATTCAGTGGTGCATTGTTGCAGTGAGCATGCATCGTCAAATACTTTTAGCACCGAGGCATTTATTTTTTAATGTTGCAAAAGCAAATACCCAGGAAGGGTTTTCGTCATATCTGACCCTTCCTAGGGCTGAGTAAAAACGAAGTGCTTAAAATAACCTCTTCAAACGTACACAGATCTGGGACAGCATCCTGGAAGGTAAGGAAAGGAGAGAAGACAGAAAAGATAAAGTGCGCGAGGCCACGAACTTCACCTTACCAGCCATGGCACTCCCTTCCGTTCCATGAAAGAGGAAATGCAAATATGTGGGTGTAAAGGGTATCTACCAGTCTGTATAACAGAATTAGCAAAACTGCAGTCTAGGCAATTCTGGGATTATGCAGTATTTTGATATTTATCTGCTACTTAGACTACTCAGTATGCACCTATATATCAATAGTTATGTTCATATTTCTGTGCCACTTAGGATGTTTGAAGCGCACACAAGGTCACAGAGTATAACTGGCTACCACTCCAGGCTTGGCCTCTCCTGCTGCTCCTGGGCACAACTAGAGAATCTCTGCAAATGCTTCAGGTCCATTCAAACTATGAAGCTTCTCTTCCCTTTGGTGCACTTGTAGTTGATACAAAACAGGCTCCAAAAAGAAACTCTCTGGCTCCAAGTCCACCAAACAATGCAAGCTGGAAATGCAGACTAAGGGAGAAGTGTCTTGGTGGTGGGTAAAAAGGTAGGGCTGCCATTACCTTCTGCAGGTAAGCTGACATTTCTAGGAACATGCTTCTGTTTTTTTTCCTGCAGCTACTAATGGTAACAATCAGGAGTAATCGGGTTGTGATTTGGTTTATAACATACAACACTTATCTGTTCACTTAACATGTAACACTTTGTATGTGTCCATTTAAAACTTTTATTAAGAAACTTAAAAGCTATAGTCACTTTAAAAAACTAATATAAATGTTAACATTCTGAAACGGGGTGGGGGGGAAGCATACACGTGAAATCCCCAAAACTCAAATTCAACAAATCTGAACCACCTTTCCTCATTATGATTCATTTCAGAAACTCTACTGAGACTAAATGTTAACATTAGAATTGGATTTCTTCTATATTAAATAGGAACTATAAATAAATACCTGAGGTATGTTAGGACAAATAATTGTGAATATAAGACTTAGGTAAATAAATGTAAATTTACCTTGAAATTCAAAACATTAAATTTTGATGTTTCCTGCAGATTTTTTTTTTGTTTTACACAAGGAAATAATAATTACTCTTCAGAAACAGTAACACATCAAAAAATGAAATGCTTCATGTATGACTGATTCACTTTGTTATAAAGCAGAAACTAATTTTTTAAAAAAATGAAATGCTTCACCTCACTATCTTATAGTCACACCTTACCTATGTTAACCAAAACTACTGCACAGCATTACGTAGTGTAAGAAGTGCACAATAGAGAAACATGTGTCTGAACCCTGACTTGGCCACTGTGTACAATCCTAAACAAACCACGTTAACTCTCTGAGCCTCAGTTTTCATGATCTGGTTAAAAAAAAGAAAAACAATAAAAATAGTTATCTTGCAAAGTTATTAAGAGGATTTAAATGCATGATGTATATTAAGTGCTTGACAAAATGCTCTGCCAATAGTCAACATTCAACGAATGCTCATTTGTTTCCTCTCTGCTGCTCCTTTCTTTTCCCTACCCTAGTTCTGAATGACTTTTGACTGTTTTCAAGAGTTACATCCACCTACAAAGGATATGGATTTCAAGCTACAGAAGATAACCAAAATAATGTGTACTAACTGCCCACTCCACCCCCTGGGGTTTCTAAATTAATAGGCTAGACTCAAGGATATTACATTTGCATATTGAAGTCAAATAATAGGGGGCTTCCCTGGTGGCGCAGTGGTTGAGAGTCCGCCTGCCGATGCAGGGGACACGGGTTCATGCCCCGGTCCGGGAAGATCCCACATGCCGTGGAGCGGCTGGGCCCGTGAGCCATGGCCGCTGAGCCTGCGCATCCGGAGCCTGTGCTCCGCAACAGGAGAGGCCACAACAGTGAGAGGTCCGTGTACCACACACACACAAAAAAAAGTCAAATAATACATTAATCTATAGAGTTTTTAAAAGAAAAAGGTGACCTTTCCAAAAAATAAGTAATTAGAAGCCTAAGCTAACGGAGAGTGGCAATTAAACATTTAACAGGAGTGGTGACTCTAAAGTAACACAACCAATTTATTATCAAGCATATAAGGACCTCATATATATGTACAATTAAATGGTGTCATCTATCAAGTAGTCACTTCAGTTGACTATGTAATAGTCCAATGATGCCACCAGAACCCAAAGCATTTTGGGGACAACTCTTATTTGGTACATATTCCAAAATGTCAGTCCCCCAAGATTTTTACTACTTATTCTACATTCACCAGCAACACAGTAATGATATACCTGCTATTTATAAGTACCAGATACTTGAGGAAGTACAATATTAACATGGTGGTGTACAGTTCAGGCCAATTTCTTTGAATTATGGCCTAATCAACCCAAAGGATTTCATAGATTGGCAGATGGTAATTGGGTAAAATGGTGCCTGATAGGGAAATGGTGCTCAGTCAGTGATGGCTGAACTGGATGACTGTTCATGGTAGAGAAGGGGGAGGGGGTCTCCAATTATACCTGATGAGTCCATCGTTTCAGGTCATAGATTTCTAAGAGTAGTTCCTTTTCAAAATGTGCTACTAAGATGAGAGAAATTCTAAGAGTGTTGGAACACACAATCTTAGCTACAAAAAAAAAAAAAAAAAAAAAGTGCCAATCCCACTAAAATTCTCTCAGTGCAGTTTCTTAACCATCAGAGGAAAATTAAGAAAATACCTATTCCCAATCTACATATCTTTAGCTCCAACACAAAAAGAAACTTTCTCTTCTAAAGGATTAAAGATCTCCCACAAAGGGTAAAGGGGATCACTAAGCTCCCAAAGTAGACATGAAGATAATCAGCAAAATTCTCTGAAGACCTTCAAACTACACCAAGTTGACCAAAGTTTGACAGACACAGTGTAAGTACAGGCAACGATGCTTCTTATGACTTAGCCAAACAAGTCTGCCCCAAGGGAAGTCCTTGTCACCTGGGACCACTGACTCCACCCCTTGTAGACATTATTTAGTCTAACAATGAGAACCCTCTCCATAAACTGCATGCAACCAAGAGAACCATTTGACCAATGACATGCCTAGGTAGAGAAGAAGACAACCTTGAACCCAGGAATATCCACACAGCTCCACCTATGCAGCCATGGATGGAGGGAAAAAAGCCAGAATCATGGCTCAGTCTCATCCCTTCTGTGGAAGACTGTAAATCAGCCAAGGAAACCATTTCCCAAATTAGCCTTACAAAAGCATAGGCTCATTGGCAGAAACCATCCACAATCATATTGATATTTGTACATTATAGTCCCTCCTAAGTCTGAGTTGTCATGATTCTTTTTCTGAGCAGCCAGATTCCATGAGTTAACTTGCCATCAGTCCACAGTGCCGTCAGGAGGCCTCTACCTTAAGGACCACATGGAAAACATTCTGTGTGGCATCTAAATCAAAGTGATGTGCTGGGAGATACTGAAAAGGATGATGGATGTTGAACACCAAGGGCATTTGGAAACAGAAAAATCCTCTCTCGGAGTCACTTCAAGAAGGTTACAGTAGAAAGGAATTAAATGGAGGTATAAAATGATTCAGATAAGGTAGGATTCAGTATGACAGACCAGTTTATTATACATAATTTTTAACCATTACTTGGGATCATAACCTAAATCCAGCTCACAGATCTCCCTCCTCCCGTGTTCAAGGTGATCTTCCTGATTAAATGACTTTATTTCAGAGTGACTGAAGCAATTTTCTGCACATAAAAAAGAAAGCTACACATGGGCTAGTGCTTCCAGGTATATAACTAAAATGCTCAAGTGAGACTCAGTCTTACGTCTGTGGGATTTCTTTTTCCAACTCTTTTGAGTGTCAAGGTTACAATCCTCAACAACCCTTATGTGGGCCCTTAAAAGCTAAAAGAGGGCTTCCCTGGTGGCGCAGTGGTTGAGAATCTGCCTGCCAATGCAGGGGACACGGGTTCCAGCCCTGGTCTGGGAAGGTCCCACATGCCGTGGAGCAACTAAGCCCGTGAGCCACAACTACTGAGCCTGTGTTCTAGAGCCCGCGAGCCACAACTACTGAGCCTGTGCACTGCAACTACTGAAGGCTGCGCGCCTAGAGCCCATGCTCCTCAACAAGAGAAGCCACCGCAATGAGAAGCCCGTGCACCACAATGAAGAGTAGCCCCCGCTCATTGCCAACTAGAGGAAGCCCACATGCAGCAACGAAGACCCAATGCAGCCAAAAATAAATAAATAAATTTATATTTTTAAAAAAACTGTAAGAATTTCTGCAGCAATTTTCTTTGGATGAGAAAGCCATCAGTTTCTTTCCTTATTCTGCATCTCAAATGACAGTTTCTAGCCATATTGTTTAGCACACGAGTGTTAAAGCCCCTTATGAAAGAATCCTGAAGTTGATATTCAAGCTCTCAGGTTCATGATTCAGCAGCTTCTTTAACTCCTTTACGGTGGGGCAGATAGACTAAAAGAGAATGTGTCTTACGAAGTTGCTGTTCCCTTTTTCACGCTACACTTATGGTTCCTTTGAAGCATTTGGAAAGTTCTACCTGATTTTTAGCTCTGTTATGGCTTACAATGCTATTAACAGTACTTTAGGGTAAGTTTAGCTTCCTAATTTCAGAACCGTATCTGTTTTAGTCTCTGACACTAAAAGTAACATGCTGCACTTACAGTTTCCCAATCAAATTGCATAGTTGAGGCAAATTCATTTGTGCTTTGTAGCAGGACTCACAGTAGGTGTTCGTATCTGAAAACTTTGCTTTGTAAATGCAGAATCATGGTCAAGCTCACCCTTGTTCAGAGTGCATGCTAATGATATGCACCGCCATCACATTTCCCATGATTTTGTTAATCATGCACCCAGCCTTATACCATATTGGAGCATGAGCATCAAAATTAACAACTCAGAAATGGTAACAAATCTATCTAAACTCCTTCCTCTTAGAGAGAAGGGGGGAAAGGCTCAGTCTTGTTGAGGTATCCAGCCCTCAATCAACAGTGGCTGTGTATACTGAGTTTTGTTGGTTTGAGGATTGTATCTCTAGAGGTTAAAAAAAGAAAGAAAGAAAAGAAGGCACGGGTGTTTCTCAAGTCACCATATTCAACTCAACCAACAAAAGTCTTCCATTTTCAAGCTTCAGAAGGGAGGCTACAGGGCAGCAGGGCTTTCTTCCAGCCCCTGGTCTGGGGAGGAACTTATTGCTTCTAGGAAGGGCCCCGGATAGGTCTGTGCTGTGTACTGGATCCCTTTTTGGAGACCAGCCTCTTCGTGGAATTCTCCCTGGGTGCTGAAAGCTGGGCAAGATCTAGTCCGGACAGACGTATCGGCACTGTCGGTGTGGCCCACCGTCTCACTCACAGTGCTCAGAGGGAATTCTCTCCACCTCTGCCTCTGTAGTTCTTCCTCCTTGTATTTAATGGAGTACCAGGCCAAAAAAATAAAAAGGAAGCCAACAAATTTGAGGCCAGCTGCCAAACCAAAATAGACAAAACGAAATGATGTGACATTGTACTCCCAGCAAGAGCCCTGCACGCCACACTCCTGTTGCCAGAGCATGCAGGTGGTGTCAATAACTGCTCCAAAGTAAATCGGAGTAGGAATGTATGCTAGAGTTGTCGGAAAAAAGAAAAAGAAAAATAGTTAGCACATCTTATAAGAGGAAACAGATCTGTAAATTAACAGGATGCTTGTTTGCTCTAAAAATCAGTTGAAGGGAGTGGTTTTCTCGGGTTACTTGATTTTTTGTAAATATATACCACATCTTCTCATAATATTCTTATCATACAAATGTTCACTAAATTGTAAATACTTTAAATCTTGTAGTTTGCAGCTCAGTCCGAATGTGTTTTGGTTTTCAGGCATTTGATGATAGTTATTTTATAATTTATTATTATTTATTACAGTTGACATATTATGATATAAAATGTCTAAAAAGCATTAACACATCTTTAGACATGAAAATTTCTATTGATAAAAGTGCAATGAGGGAGGGGAGCTCCCTGGCGGTCCAGTGGTTAGGACTCGGTGCTTTCACTGCCGTAGCCCCAGGGTTCAATCCCTGGTGTGGGACCTAAGATCCCACAAGCCTCGCTGCCCAGCCAAGAAAAAAAAAATGCAATTAGGGAATCCTTTTAAACTTAAAAAATCAGATTTTGTTATGAAATACACAGCTGGCCATATTAGAACCCTTTATGATCCACAAAAATTCAGTACACTTAGTTCTTGTGGGTTGGGTTCTAGCCTTGGCTGCAGGAAGAGTATAAGGCAAGCACTGTGCCCTGTAAGTCGGAAATCACATCAAATGGCTCTTGGAGTATAGAAATAAATAAGGCATAATATTCATCTTTACAGCTTGTGCAGCACCTGTGATGAGTAGCAGCTTCATTATTTGGGCTACGATGTAGACATTTCTTTACTCCCATAAGGAAAAATGTCTACCCAGGTAGACCTCCTTCATCACACGCTACTCCCTTTGCTGAAATGTGTCCCTATTCCCAACTTGTTCACCTTGCAAATATCTACTCCCCCTTTAAATTCCTGACTCATTCAGATGCTACCATATTACCATTGCATTTTGTGTACACCTCCATTTTGTCCACTATCACCCAGTATTGAAACTATTTGTAAGTCTGTCACCCATAAGCTCCTCGATGGCTGGGACCATGCCTTTTATTCTTCACATCCCAATGACCTATCAGGACAGCCCATGGATCCTCAATAAGGGTTTATAAAAGGAAGTGATGAATGGAAGGAAAGGAAGAAGAAGAGAGAGAAGGGAGGAAGGGAAGGAGGAGGGGGAGAAGGGAGAGAGGACAGGTGGGCTAATAGCCCAGGAGGCTGCGAGTGGTACATTTTTATCTTTTGGCTGCACCGCACGGCATGTGGGATCTTAATTCCCTGACCAGGGATCGAACCCGAGCCCTCTGCATTGGCAGCATGGAGTCTTAACCACTGGACCGCCGGGGAAGTCCACCAAGTGATACATTTTTAAATACGCTGTATTCATTTAAAAGGAGATATGGTCACTACAACTGAAATGTAACATTATTGGTCTGGGCAAATTAGATGAAGGGGATTGAGGTACAAAACTTAAATCATAAATAAGTCACAGGGATGTAATACACAGCATAAGGAATATGGTCAGTAATATTGTTATAATGTATGGGGATAGGTGGTCACTGGACTCATCATCATGATCATGTCGTAATGTTTGCAAATGTCAAATTGTTATGGAGTACACTGGAAACTAACATAATATTGTACATCAACTATGTTTCACTTTTTAAAAATTTAACATCACTGAAATACCTGAAACTCTCTTTTTGCTTTGGCACTTGGGGAAATGGAAAGTGGCTGGTTGGCCCAACTATACTTTTTCATAATCAGTGGAACTTAAGGTAAGGTTGAATTAAATAATAAATGCCTGATACGTTTGTTCTCCCTCCACTAATTCCTTATGCTGTGGTGTGCATCTCTTGACTTATTCCGCATCCATATGAAATCACCCAAGCCCCTGGCATCGCAGACAGGCCAAGCAAAAAGGAGGAACTACTTTTTTCTTTTCTTATTCAACTACCCCTTTGCTAAACAAATTTCCTTCTTTGAAAATAACTTTTTTGTTTTCAATGAGAAGTATAAGGCAAACTTCTTAACTAAATCAAAGAATGTCAGTAGTTCCTTGAACCAGCATTCTCTGGGAAACGATGCTTTCAAAGTATTAATGTTACCAAAAAAATAAGCCGCCCAGGGAGTTCTCTGGCGGTCCAGTGGTTAGGACTTGGTGCTTTCACTGTCATGGCGGGGGTTCAATCCCTGGTCGGGGAACTAAGATCCCGAAAGCCATGTGGCACGGCGCCCCCTCCACAATATAAGTAAAACTAAAATCTGATATTTAAAAAAATAATAATAAGCCACCTAACTCAAAGCAACCAGAAGCCTTTGATGCCCACTGACAAGTCCTCACTCTAAGTCAGGGCCATCAAGCACAACATGAGACAAAATGAGAATTTCAGAGAGTATTCGTGTTGTCAAGGGCCAGATGATTTTTAAGTGTTTAAAAATGTTTCATCCTTCAAGATTGAACTAAGCAACTTGAATCAAAAAAGTAATTTTTTGTGCTGTGGACAATGATACTGATTACTGGGGAAAATAACAGCTGAAGAAGATGACAGACTGCCACTTAAGAAAGAAAAAATATGCCTGACGATGAGGAAGTCATATAAAAATACACTGAAATCCATCAAGGGAATGGATCACTTCACATGCTGTTTCCCAGTCACTGTCCCAAGACATCACAAGTGATGCAGTGTTTGTAAGAATCAGAAGGCTATTCTTCATGTCCAAATAAACTTTGGGACTTACCCCATTGACATAGCGCTAACAAGCTTCTTTTGTTAATAAGTAAAACCTAGTCCTTATATATGTTTGGAAAACTTTCTTTTTTTTTTTTTTTTTAGAATTTTTAATTTCTTTTCCTCAGGAAACTTGATCAGTATACTCTTTACCCAGCCCAATAAAATGACTGGAAAGAAGTAAGGAATTGAAGTTTTCACACACACAAAAAAATGAGCACCAATTCCCATCACTTTCATGTTACAAAGGCACAAAAGGGACAAAAACATCAGGATCATAAGCCCGTAACAATTTCTTGGTTCAAGATTTCTTACTCTACAAAACTCTGGGGAATTTAGCCCAAGTTTATGTTCACAGTGAAAGAGAAACTGATCTAAAGTCAGTTTTGTTTTCTTTCATCAGTGACAGAATTGGTCAGCTTTTAGTCCAAGTCAGGAAATGAGGAAGTTGTGCCTCGCCACTAACCTGTAAAGTCCTAGCTACTATGAATGGTGACAAATGACTTGACTTGCCATTTTGAAAGGACAGTGGAAATTTGCCATCTACAAAGAGGAACAAAGAGGCACTCTTGGAAATACAGGAACATACCAAGTGTTCGCAATAAAACAAACTGCATTCCCAGGGCAAAAGGTCTCTCTTCATCTTCTACGGACCTACGAAGAAGGTAAAGAAAGAAATGTTTTAGAATAATGGCCTGAAGAAAATGAATGTCAAATCAAGCTTGCTTAGCTGCAGAGCCAGGGACCAAACATGCTGGGCCAAAATATTGAATTCGCTAGAATTTACTAACAATAGCAGAACAAGACTGCTTATGGCTAAATCACCGAATAAAGGTCTCCCCAGTGAGACTGCAAAGAAACTCCGATTAACTCTACTTTTTGTGTAAATAACGGTGGAAGGACAAAGGTTCAGAGCTGAAGGTATGGAAGGTGAAGGCACAGAAGTGGCTCTGAGTTTGCAAAATCAATTCTGTTAAAAAAATATATATATATAGCATTTTATCCTAATTATTGCATTCTTTCTCTCTGTTTGCCTGCACTTTCCAGAATGGTAGGTGTGTACACTGAACATGACTCCTGTAATTTCTCAAGTATAGAGAAAAAAGGTTTTTTTTAAAAATGGTCCCAAAATGTGTAGGAAACAAGTCAAAAGTTAGAAAAAGAATGAACCCTTCCCAGTCACACATTTTCTTCTTTTCCTAAAACTTATGCTCCAAGTAATTCCCACATGGCAGGAAGATTGGAGTCTACTGATTTTGTAATTAGTAAAGATTAAAGGGCTCCTTTTCTCAAGTTTTGGGTCAGAAACCAACTGGTGATCTGCCATGTTTGAACATTATGAAATGGGCAGCCCTTATCTGGGTCACTTAACATCTCTTGTAGAATTAAAGTTCAAAGTATTAGCTTATTAGTGATTCACATTTTTTCATGACAAAGTACTTTATCCTTTCTATCCCATACACATAGGGTTCTCAGTATATAATGTAAAATTCCCAAGGACCAGCATGTTTGTCATCTTTTCCCCTTATTTCTTTATTTTCTCATAGCAATTTCCCCAGTGTGGAACACATTTTTGTTACTCTGTAAGTATCTGCTGATGGAGGAATTGAGTGAGTAAACCATTGGGACCAATGGGACTTCCGTGTGCTGTTACCTGGCAAGGAATGCATCGGCTAAACATGGTCTAACTCAGCATCCCACAGAAGGGAAGCCAGAATATGCAGAACAAGCATGGGAGCAGCCCAGCTGCCCTGCTAAGAATGACGTCTCAGCAGATGCATCCTACCAGGTGCCCAGCATTGTGGGGTACTGAGAAACCAGGGGGGACATAAAAGGGAGAATAGAGACTGACGCCCCTCATTCCCTCATCACCCTGCATCCCAGCCCCCGTAAAGCTGCTGTGGGCGTGCTTTTGTTTCTTCACCACACTGCCTCCTTCCTTCCTTGGTCCACTGCAGTCTTTACTGCAAATACCAAAACTCTGATCCGAATGTGCTGGTGTCAGCATTTTAAGTAGGGCTTCCATTCAGGTAACTTTCACATTCTCTCTTAGAAGCCAAAAAACACGAACAGGATATATGTAACACAGCAAAGAAAGCACAGCATGAACAACTTAATAAATACGTTTCCAGGTCTGCCCTTTCCTTGATTCAACGTCAAAATTTTATGACAGTGAAATTAATTAAAGCAGCATTTGGAACTGCAAGACCAGCAGCAATGGCACTGACCCTGGAGTATTAAGCATCTACAAGGTTGGAGATAATATTCTTCGCTATGTGCACAATTTAGCAACTTCCCCAAATGACTTGCCGCCTCCTCTAGGGCCAGGTTTCTTGCAGCTACAACGGTCACAGCTTTCAGTTCCTGCACTTGAACCTTTTAGGGTAGAGACTTCAGGGACCAAAGGCACCCAAAATAAGTTTCCCTGAACTATAGGGAGAGAACGCATCTGAATAAAGAAAGTTCGGAAGTATGAAATGTTACCATCTTCCTCTCCTTTCCTGCACAATCTCACTTTGCTTTCCTCTCTGTTTTACCACATCAGCCCCCAGTCTGGACCAGGAATTCTGGCAACTCTGAGTGTATAACCCACCCTAGACGTTGAATGCTGTCCTCACCTGAGAGTTACTATGATGGCTGATGGCTGGGCACATGCTGTGATGAAGGTCACTATGAACAGAAAAACTAAGAACGGGATGAGGGTGTTACAGCTCCGTTTACACTTCCCAGACACAGCATAGCCGTTCTCATTGAGATACGTTTTGACAATAACCACGCGGACCTGGCTGCGCTGCCCCACTGTGGGAGGCGTGATCACTTGGCGGCTTTGGACACAGGTGCACTCTGTGTAATTCCGCATCTAAGTGATAACAAAGATGAGTTGGATGCTAAGCAAAATTCAGCATAGGAATAGTCAGACAAAGTTAAAATGCTCTAAAATCACTCTAGCATTTAAACATATGCAGAATATTTCACTGAAAATATCTTCTGGGAGTTCCCTGGTGGCCTAGCAGTTAGGATTCCAGGCTTTCACTGCCATGGCCCGGGTTCAACCCCTGGTTGGGGAAATGAGATCCCACAAGCCTCACAGAGCGACCAAAAAGAAAAAGAAAGAAAAGAAAAGATCTTCCTCGTTTTAACAGTTAGGATCCAAAGAGTGCATCAAACAACATCAAAATCTGCTGGTCAAGATTGTTGAAACCTAAACTTTGATAAGACGCTTTCAACATTCCATTCTATACCATTCACATTCCATATGCTCATTCGGGGTCATAATCATATGCTGTTTCCATGGCTGTTTAATTCTTGGGCTCTCCAATTAAAGAAGCCCTTCAAAAACAGGAACTAAGCCTTATTTTTATTTGTGCCCACCAGAGTGCCTAGCATAACCCTGAACACAGTGTAGGACCTAAAGTAAATATCTGTTCAATAAATACAGAGAATTCATAACGCAGCCGTGATGACCTCAGCGTCCATAATAGTGAACATATCATTGGCTGTTTCATTTGAAACCAGCTAATGCAAGGGATTAAAAATGTGTTTCAAACAAAACAGCTAATTAACCTTTCCTGCCTATTATGCTGCTGAATGGACATCAGATGAATTCACTGTCATTGTGACCTCTTGACCACCTAGAGAAGCAGGAGGAACAAGTACAAAGATGGGCCACTGTTTGGCTGCCTGTGCTCCAAGGACTGTGGGCCTCTTTGTAAGATGATGGCTGACCCGGGGATGTGATCACCAAGGAGCCCATGTTTTCCCCACTCCCCTGAAGAGAGTTTTGAAGCCTCAGGTTATTGTTTATCTTGGCAAATGACCAGATGTCTGGACCAGAGTAAGGTCCAGAAAGCCTGATGTTATCTCCTTCCATCCCCTTCTTTTTGCACTCCCAGGAAAGATAGTCCAGAAATGAAACTAGATTCCATAAAATAGGACATGTGGTCATCTGTGTGCATGACCTCCTTAGGCATACTTACGTCCACACTTATTGCCAAGGGTAAGGTTGGTCAAAGTTGCTATCGATTTTTAATTATGCGATGCTTTTGGTTTTCTTTATCAATTGAGTTTTTAGTGTGTTGTTTGGTTAACCCTACAATGTGTAGCAAGACATCTTTGCCTATTTCTGATTTATCCTTTCCAATAACTAGACTAGAAGACAAGTTGTATACATGGCTGCTTAAACAGGAATAATCCATGCCTCTGTTGTTAGAAAAGTATGTATCAATTTTTCAAATTGTGATAAGACACACTTCACGCTTATGTGCTACTTATACGCTTGTGTTGTCAATTTTCAGCATGATATCAAGTGAGTGTAAGAAAGTTATTTTTAAAGTTAAAAAAAAATGAGCAAGCTGTACCAGAGGACTCACTCACTCCCAGGGAAGAATTCAGCCACTGAGAAGAATAGATCTCATTGTCCCTTTCAATTCAGTCACACGCTGGAGCTCACCAATTACATAACGGGGGGCCAGCAAAAGGAATCTCAATTTATCACTATAGTTTAAAACTCAGAAATCAAATATGATATCCCCAAAACAGGCAGTCAACAGTATAATCCCATATCGCCTGCACAGAACAAGCAAATGCACTTTAACCTTTTAATGAAAGCAGCCTCCTACAATCTGTTCTTATGCAAAGAATGAAACAAGGCTCAATAAAGAACTGAGTAGAATATGAAAACCTTCTCCCACAGTGTTACAGACTATTTATAATTCACGGGGAAGGGAATTCTCAAAATAGCCTATTCTTGAACTGACAGAAATATCTTTACTCTGAAAGTTTAAAAAAAAAGTCTGAACTGATAGTCTATGAAAAATGGCCATTGCCCATCTACAGGCTCTGATCAGGGAGGTGCTCTCCTATTCTCTTCTATCAGCACCAAATGTGGTCGTCTTGACCTTCAAGTCCATCACAAGGGCCCTGTCAGGGTAACAAAGGAGAAAGCTAGCACTCAACCTTATAAAATTTCACTGGGTTGGCACAGAATGTAAGCAGGGGAGTGCTGATGTGGAATCAGATCACTATACACAAATGCTCCAATCATCCCTGGAAAAAAAAATGATATCGTATTGCATAATTTTCTTTCCTCTGGGTGCTTGACAGAAGGTATTTTGTAGATTATTTGAAGTTTCTTGAAAAGGGAGACTGAAGCCTTATGTTTGCATATGAAATCTAACAACAGTACAGGAACTTGTGAAATATACTCACCCCAGTGCTCATGTTACCACTATTAACACAGCCAGCCAGACAAGGGTTAAAGTATGTAATTCCATCCGATCCACAGACTGGCTCATACTCGTGTATTTTACAACCACAATTCACATTGCAGCTTCCTGTCAGATTCCTATGAGGCATGGTCAGAGAAGGTCTAAGAGAAAAAAGTAGATCATGAGCAACATTGCTAAAATAAAACTCATAGGACAGTTCTTGATGTTCAGTCGTGTGTCCGTTTTAGAGGAGATATTCCCATGAAATCAAAGCCATGGTACCTTGACGTAGCACCCTAGGTAATTATTTTTATGACTTTAAAACAAAACATAAAGAAAAATGTTTCAATTTTCTGGTCCTACAGATTCAGTTATGACATTCATATCAAATTATTTATCATATCTCGATTCTATCTTCCATCTTGGTGATACGGATCTGAGCTCAGAAGTTCTAACCTTCATATAACTAAACTACTCACTTACTATAGACACTTGGCTCTATGTCTTAACAAACTGGACCCTCGATTTCTTTAAATGTAAAATGGAGGAAATACTCTTCTGTGCCAAACTAATAATATCATGATGAGGACATTAACAAGGAATCCATCAATCAGAGTTATCAACATAAGGTCCTTTGACCAAAAACTTTAATTATTCTGGAATAACTTATCAAAGAAAGACATGGGACTCTAGAAAATCAAAAGGAGGTGATTTTTCAAAGGCCATCAGGAATCACATCACTGGTTTGATTCAGATGACCAGAGAAGAACCATTAAACTCTCCTTCCCTCAAGAATGCCCAGATGTGGATTTACAGGCAAGCGTGATGGGTTCTGTTTTTTCTTGAGATCATGATGTCCGATTCAAAGAAGTGATACAATATTTTAAACTCTAATAAAATCAGTTCAGGCAAAAAATATAAAAGGGGGAAAAGGGACTTCCCTGGCAGTCCCGTGGTTAGGACTCTGAACTTCCAATGCAGGGGGTGCGGGTTTGATCCCTAGTTGAGGAATTAAGATCCCGCATGCCTCGTGGCCAAAAAACCAAAACATAAAACAGAAGCAATATTGTAACAAATTCAATAGAGACTTTAAAAATGGTCCACATCAAAAAAATCTAAAAAAGGGGGGGAGGGCAGGCAAGTAAGGATATAGGGCCTGAGAGAGAGATGTAAGGAAATGGCTATGGAAAGACAGAGGCAGGCAGGTACCCAGAGGGAATCATGTAAGGATGAAAGGGGCTCTGAGTGCTCACATCCAATGACCTCCTTCCTTTGCTTTCATGACCATCATTTTTAGGTGTCACTGATGACATACCCTTCCTAGAGCCTCAGGAACTGGCAATAGCAGATCCTTCATTCACCTGCCCAACTATCCATCTTCCCTCCATTCAGCAGATATTTTGGAATGTCTGTTATGTTCCAGGACTTACCTTTAATGACTATGCTGACTCAAGTGCTGAGTAACCACTCACCCAGTAGCCTAGTCCATCCCAACCATATGTATTAATCCATAAACATAAAGTGTTGTTTGTTCAAAGGCTTTTCTCCTGTCGCACGTTGATAAATGAGCCATCGAATTTTAATGGAACAAGTTCACAGCAATATGTAAACCTTACCAAGAAAGACTTCCAAAGAGGCAAAAGGAAAATAAACTGTATTCTTCATTCATATCCCTCCACAGAAGAAATTGTCACAAGACTCTCATAATTATTCACCAACTCTTAGAATCATACCATTTGTTAGAGAAAGTCCGCGCACAGCAACGAAGACCCAATGCAGCCAAATAAATAAATAAATAAATAAATAAATAAATTGAATATACCTTTAAAATGTGATTCGGGACCAGTAGTTCTCACAGGGGCAGCAATTTCGGCAATGTCAGGAGACATTTTTGTTTGTCACAACTAAAGGGATGCTACTGGCATCTAGTGGGTAGAGGCCAGGGCTGCTTCTAAAAGTCCAACAATACACAGAACAGCCCCTCCCCAGGAAAGGAATTAACTGACCCAAATCTCGATATACTGAGTCTGAGAAACCCTGTTCTAGACCTATTTCCACATTCCAAGGATGATGAAATGGACGTCTAAGGAAGCCAAATGATTCATTATGAGGCTGATTGGTGCTATTTTTTAAGAACATTTATTTATTTATTTATTTATTTATTTATTTTTGGCTGCGTTGGGTCTTACTTGCAGCCTGCGGGCTCTTTAGTTGTGGTGCGCAGGCTTAGTGGCCCCGCAGCATGTGGGATCTTTGTTCCCCAACCAAGGATCGAACCCGCGCCCCCTGCATTGGAAGGCAGATTCTCAACCACTGGACCACCAGGGAAGTCCCGATTGGTGCTATTTTAATTGATATCACATGAAGAGTATTCTGTGTGAATTACTATTATCTTCACTAGTTCTTCAAGAACCAAACTGCAGGAACTTGTGAAATAAAAGGAATTTATATGCCTGCATGCTTAGTCACTAAAAATGACACGCTTCAAATCCATACAATAGGGTTTTTACTATGCATATTTAAAAGCTACAAGGAATTTCCTATTAACAGCATGCTTCGTATTCATTTATGACAGCCACATATTTCAAATATCTCTCCTTTATGGGTATGTCCACTCAAGAGAAAGGAATCTAAAGAGAATGTCAACAGATGCTCAGAACACACATCAATGACAGGAAGGCAAAAGCTTTCCTGAGTTCTGGAAACAAAGGTACAGTCCCAGGTCACCCTTGGGTATGCTTGCTTTTCTCATGAGATCATGGTGTCTGATACAAAGAAATGATACAATATGGAAAGCTCTAAGAAAATCAAAACAAGCAATATAAATAGCAGTGAAAAGAAAGAGGCATTCATGGAAAATGTCATTCAGGAAAAGGCCATAGTGGCACATAAAAAAGAAAGATGCTGACACAGTTAATCCTTTACACTGCACTGATTTAAAAAAATTATTTTTAAGAATAATAACGTCTTGTTTGACTATCACTCACACTCCAGAAGACAGACTGGATTAGGATAATAGTGCAAGTGTTTCAATCTGAGTCACTCCAAGCAACCTCTCATTAGCCTGAGCTAAGACCATCATGGGAGTACAAAATTTACAAGGTCTGTAGTACACCACACTCATCCTTGTGCAAAGGGACAGTACATCACCTTTCTAATAAATGAAAACATTACTGACAAGTTAGCCTTGCAAACAAGAGGCTCATGTTAACTCAGTGTCCATGTAAGTGTTCTTTCCACGACAGGAACAATGACTCACTAACAAATGCCTTATAACTACATGGTCTAAGCTGTAAACCTAGGTTACACATGACATGTTCCTATAAAAATCATGGAATTATAGAATTAGAGAGATGGGAGGAGTCTCTGAGGTTAACTAGTACAACTTACTGATTTTCAAGCCTAGGAAACTATGAAAGGTATATTGACATGCCCCACAATCATTGAGGCTTTAAGGAAACCAGCCATGGGGAGACCAAAATGAACAGAAAAGGGAAGAAGAGCAAGCTTGCTGCCTAATCTTCATTAAGTCAGTTGCTTAAGGATCAATGTTTATTTAAAGTAACATACAACAATAAAACAGATTGAGGTTTAACATAAGTAAAAATCTCTACCAAGGAGCCATTACAGCTGGGTATGTAAGGATACAGTTGCTCTCAAATCACACACATATTCTCGCACACACACACACACACACACACAATTGTGTCACCCCACCCCAAAACCTAAAGGACGCTTGGACTTCCCCACCTGACACACTTCTACTGGTTTCCACAAATCAAAGAGGAGCCCCTTAACCTTCTTTCTGCCTCCTGTTAATTTTCTCCTTACTAAGAGATATGACAAATAGGGATCCATACATCTTATATTCAAGCCACATGGATTAAAAGAATATGACCCATGCAACAAAAACCTTTCAGGCAAAATATACTAATCAACTAAAAAAAATGGTATCTTTCTCATAATTTCTTAAATTTTTATCAATTTATCTCAGTCTTTAAGGAGACTTCAACTAGAATGTTTCTTTTCAATTCTGCTTAAATCCTTGGCTTTATATTAAAGCCCTTCCTTGGACAGATATAGCTGTGCAACTTCAGGTTTATAAATAATACTGCTATCATCATCATCATCATCATCATCATTATCATCATTATCATTTAGGACTAACATTTACATAGTCCTAATTTTACTCCAGGACTTGTGCACTGAGATCTCTATAGAAGTTACCTCATGTATTCCTCATGAGAATTAAAATTATTATGACTGTGTCTCCAACTTTCAGATAATGAAATTGAATATCTGAGAGGATAAGATAGGTACTGTTAAAGTTCACAGAACTAGTAAGAATCAGGGAGGGATTTAAACCCAGTTACCTCTGTCTCCATAGTGTGTCCCCTTAAACCCCTACGGCAGCGGACCCTCTTTGTGTAATTGGCCATGGTTTCCCTTGAGTCTTCTGTGTACTCACTCTCCTCCTTTTTCTTCCTCTAATGCAGCTTTCCTGGCACTCAGCTCTCACTGTGATGAGCATTAGAGTCAGAGAGAGCGGGTTCAGGGAATTCCCTGGTGGTCCAGTGGTTAGGACTCTGTGCTTTCACAGCTGAGGGCCCAGGTTCAATCCCTGGTCGGGGAACTAAGATTCCGCAAGCCGCTCAGCACGGCCACAAATAAAAAAATAAAATAATAAATAAAAAGAGTAGGTTCAATTCCATATCTACAATTCACCAGTGCCATGAACAAATCTAGAGAGACTTCACTTGTGTTGTAAAACAGAGACCAGACTATCTATATCGCAGGGTTGATGGGAGGATTAGATAAGTAAATGGATACCCAGCGCCCAGCGAGTTCCTAGCACATAACAGACACGCAGATACTGATGTGTTTTCTTTATCTACACAGGGCAGAAGCAGGAAGGAATAAAAGTAACACAGTTGGGGGCTTCCCTGGTGGCACAGTGGTTGGGGGTCCGCCTGCCAATGCAGGGGACACGGGTTCATGCCCCGGTCTGGGAGGATCCCACATGACGCGGAGCGGCTGGGCCCGTGAGCCATGGCCGCTGAGCCTGCGTGTCCGGAGCCTGTGCTCTGCGACAGGAGAAGCCACAGCAGTGAGAGGCCCGCGTACCGAAAAAAAAAAAAAAGTAACACAGTCACAAACACAAAGAGCATAAAAGGCCTTCATGATGATTTTCTTTTCAAAAAGGAAGATATCATTTTCTTATTTACTCATATAGAGAACAGTCAGAAAACTAGATGAGGGTCCAGTTGCAGGCCTACCATTTAGAAGCTGTATGACCTTAACAGCCTAATAGTTAATGGCTGTCAATACCCTTCCTGCCTACATGAGTGGAGAGAAGCATGATCAACACAGGGGAGTATGTAATAACTCATGGGATAGCTTAGGGTTTCCCAGGACTATACTCATGAAAGTTACAGTTACTGCATCCAATCATTCTTTTTATTGTTAAAGCTTCCTTTAGCTTTGTAGTCAACAAATGCAAACCAGATATAACTTGAAATTTACATATAATAACCTACAACCTATACAAACCGTCTCTTTAAATCCAGAATCATTTTTAATAAAATGATGTGTCTCTTGAGCAACGTTTTGAAATGCCTTTATTTTTAAAGTAATACATATTCATTGTAGAAAATTTGGAAAATACAAAAGGACTAAAAAGTCAAATTAAACTCACACAGTAATGCTACCGTCCAGGAATATCCACCATTATGCTTTTAGTATATTTACTTCCCTTTGCTCTTTTTTCAATATGCATATAAATTAACGTTAATAACATATTGTTATCAAGATTTCACAGAGTGTTCTAAATTCTATTTTTCCTGCTAACATTATATGATGAACATTTTCTATTGACTATGTTAATATGACATTATGAATGGCAAATTTGGCCCCGAGTTTAATAATATAGGTTCAAGGCTTACTGTGTTTAAACAGATATTATATAGTTTTACAGAGTTCCTGTGATTTGTTTAAATCTCAGTTACAAAACTTAAAACTCACTGGAAAGAAAATTTGCTTTTATTTTATACCCCTTCGATACTCCTAAAAAGGAAGTAAAGCAAATTTTGTTTGTATCTCCCAAATAGAGCCAAAAATAGATCAAATCATATACTTACAGCTAGAAATGAACTGTAAGCCTATTAATAAAAGTAGCCAAGATAATCCAGAAACACACATATCTAAGAACCTTTAAGTAAACTATTTTTTCTCTACTTTTCAGGAATTGCCTTTAAAATTAGTCATACCTATAATAAATAAAAGATCTTGAATGTCACCAAAGAAATTAAATAGGAAAAAAAAACATTCAGAAGGTTAAGTTGTCTGTGAAACACAGAAGAGAGGAATGGTTTAATTAGAGAAATTAGGAATGATCTGGCTAGAAATGCTAGTCACTCAAGGGCTGGTAGTAGAATACTATCTAAATACTGGCAGGATGGCAAGTTCAGGAGTGGTGACAAAGATGATGAAATGTACCTTTGCTGAGTTGCAGCAAAGGTCTGAATTAACAGACTATATTTATGTCTTAGTACCTTGGGACAATAAAACTATATTGAGAGAAGTAACTTGAGAAGAATACCCCAATCCCTGAGATTTTGGACCTGTGCACTGGTCGATCACAGTCATTGCTGAAAATGCTCTCAGAAAACTGAGCAAATGCATCTTCGTCATGTCACAGCTCAAGAAATCATCCCTGGAAAAGTTCTGACCCAGTAACTCAAGTCTCCAAATCAGAAGATGATATAATAGATTTTAGTTTAAGTTCAAAGAGATGACACTTGATGAATGAAAGATAATAAAGCTAGAATTATTAAATGATTTATCAAGACAGTACTTGAAAAATTCTGTACATGGACATCAGATTTAACCCCATTTGAAAAAATTATTTGAAGATAAAGAGCAAACAACTCACATTATACAATGTGTTTATATAAAGTATTGCTTAAGCTACAGTTTTCACTGGCTCCTTTGTCGACAAAATGATTAGGACACACCTGTGTGAAATACAGTTCGGTAGACACAGAGGGGAAGCAAAACACATTTCTTAATTAAAACTGCAGGGAAATTGTGGGTGCTAGGAGAATCAAATCTGAATTTTTTTCTTTAATTTTGTCATATTGTGGTTAGAACACTTAACATGAGATCTACTCTCTTAACAAAATTTCAAATGTACAGTACAGTATTGTTGACTACAGGCACAAAGTTGTACAGCAGATGTCTAGAGCTTAGTCACCTTTTTTGTTGTTATTGTTTTATTTTGTTTTAGAAAAATAAAGATTTATTTTGAAAGGAAGTGAATAAATCTTTAATATAATCTATACTGAGTGACCAAACCAAGTTAATATTACTGTTTAAATTGCCAGCAAGTACCCTAAGGATCGAAGTTTGGCACAAGTGTCAATGTTTGCCTACCTCATAAGGACACCTCCCTCTAAATTCAGAAGATAAAGGAAACTGGAGGTCTGACATATTGTGGAGTGGGGAGGGCTGTCCAAGGCCATTTAGTGAAATGGACATGCCTCCTTTGGGCATCATCAACATTAGAGCTTGTTCATCTTGCTTTATGAAAACGTTGTTTCCATTGATTAGTCACTCCATGTTTCCCCCCTTCCCCCAGACCCTGGCAACCACCATTCTGCTCTTTGATTCTATGAATTTAACTATTTTAGATACTTCATGTAAGAGGAATCCTACAGTATTTGTCTTTCTGTGACTATTTTCTTTCACTTAGCATAATGTCTTCAAGGTGCATCCATTTTGTCACATATTACATAATTTCTTTTTTAAGGCTGAATCTTATTCCATTATATGTATATATGACATTTTCTTTAACCATTCAGCCGCTGATGGACCTTTAGGTTGTCTCCACATCTTGGCCATGAAATCTGAATTTTCTAAGGGAACCACTAATAACACATCAGGTTCATTCTACAAAAAAACTGTGACTCCATTTTGGTTCAATAGGAAAAGTTCATCTTTCTAAAACATCCCAACCCCATCCCAGGCACTTAGGTGTCTCTTGAGCACTTGATGCTAATTCAGAGACAGGTTAGTCATTGACTCCTTTAATGTCAGAAAATTCACCATGCTGGTGAACTTGGAGCTTCTCACACACACTTTAATAAATGGAATTGGCTTATATATTGTGCTTTCTTCTTTATGTTTCTTTTCTTCTTTCAGGACAGTTTAATAATTAAAAACATTACATTCAAAATCAGAGAAACCTGGGCTCCAGTCCTAGCTCTATCATTTTCTAGCTGTGTGACTTTAAGCAAGTTATTTGATCCCCCTGAATTTCTTTCTCCTCATATTTAAAATGAGAAAAATAACATTAAATAGTTATTTAACAATTTCTTATTACTGTGGGTTTTATTCCATTTTATCCTCTCTATAATTCTAAGAGATCGAGACTATTATTAGCCCATCTTAATGATGAGGAAATTGAGGCACAGAGAGGTTAAGGAATTTGCCAAGTACCTTATTCAATCTTCACAGCAATTCAACACGATCAATACTATCAGTATCCTTACCCTAAAGATGTAGAAACCAAGCACAGAAAGATTAACTAATTTGCCCATACTCACACAGCTAGAAACTGGCAAGGCCAAATATTAGTGCACTATTGAAAGAAATGGATGCATTCTGTATAGCTTTCTGAGTAAGGAGGCAGTGTGTGCACTTAGATGTGTGCTTATATAAAATACAAAATGTATAACAGCACCTCAGTGTAGTACTCAGAAAGGATACAAACTAGATAGATAATAGATAATAGATAATCTGGGTTTCATTCAGTTCCACTCGTTATTAACTGATGACTTTGGGCAAATCAATTACTCTCTAACCTCAGTTTCTTTAACTGAAATATGTGGTTAATAACACATACAGTGGAGTGATGTTAATAACACATACAGTGGAGTGATGTTGTAAGCCATGTATATAAAAGATATACATGAGTGCCAATCACCATACCTGAGCCAAACAGGTGTCTAACAAAGGCTCCTTTCTTCACTGCCACTCCCTTCATCTCTCTCTTTATCAGCTTTAAAGGAGAAAAGTCCTACATGCAAGGATCAAAATCATGCAAATCTACCATTTTTACTAGGCAGGCCAACCATGTACTGATGAGCAGGTTGTGCACTGCACAAGAGTACCCAGCCAAGGGAGCAAGGAGAGGCTGAAATGTAGTCCATACCCTGCTTGGAGAAAGGGTCCCATTATTCTTCACACAAAGGTAACTGCTACTCTAAAAGTGTCAAACCTGTGCAGCTGTACCACCCAAAAGTGTTTATACGAATTCAATTTTAACTCTCTTCCTAGAAGTATTTGGGGAGCTAGAGGAATTCTCCAAGGAAACTGGGTTTTTCTCTTGCTAGTTTATAAACTTCAATGAAGTCAGGCCGCAAATATTAGAATGAATGGATCCTTGCAGCAGTCTCTGGCACTCCTAATCAACTTTTCTTTGTTGAATACAATTAAATGAGAAGAAATGTACCATAAGTCATGGATTTAGATAACCACAATGTTTATTTACATCAAGTTCTTACTAGTTTCAGCATCACTATATAAGTAATGTCTCAGTGCAGAGGTGGATGCCAGACATTCATTGATCTTTTAAAGAGGAAAAAAGAGTCGCTTTGCATGATCTAGAAAGGAAGGGAGTAAAGCCAAGAAACTAACTTTTTTCAACACATACTAAGTGTTAGACTCTGTGCTGGGAAATATCAAAAACCTTCCCTTACCTAATCCTCAAAGGTACAAATATTTGTTTATAATATTTAAACGCTTCAAACTGGAGATTGAGGATGGAGGAAGGAGACACTGACTTTTCATTTTCTACCCTTCTGCATTATTTTAATTCTTTCAACCACATGTGTTTTACTTTAATTATGCTTGTAACCAGGTATGATTGACATTATTGCCATTTTATATACGAGGAAACCAAGAGTTAACAATATTAGATAATTTTTTACCAGGTGACATAGCTAGAAAATGATGGCGCTATTACCTTTGAAAATAATACTATCTTTGAGGGGAGAGGGAAGAAAAATTCAAGGAATTCTTACTTGGGACCTCTTTTTTCTCAGTGATAAGGAATACGAGGTTGTCCGACAAGAAAAACAAGCTATGGTAAGATAAAAAAAACTTGAAGAAAGGCATTTTTTTTAGATGGACCAATATGAGGCATAGGAAAGGAAGCTGACTCTAGGGCCAAGTAAATGGATTGCTCAGCAAAGATGAGGGCCTGCTAAGATTGGAACTCATCAATTTGTAATGGAGCAAATCAGCACAATTATATAATTTTTTCCCAGTAGTGCTAGGGAGTCCAGAATCAGTTGATTCAGGATTGGCAAGACTGATGTGATGTTAAGCAAAAGCTTTAGAAGTCTTGAGGGGACTTGCAGTTTAAAAGCAGGTAAGACATGGAGTCTGTCTTCCACCACTTCTGAGGAGGCACTTGAAATAAAAGTGAGTATAATGAAAGTGAATCGAGCTGACAAAGAGAAATGGAAAGAGCGACACCAAACTCCATGAAAATAAAAGTGGACAGGAAAGGTGCATGTGAAATGAGCAGAGGCCACCTTGGAGAAGAGCCAGCCTGCCCCATGGAACCTCTACACGACTCTGAATCCAAATCCAGCAGGTGCAACAGGGAGCAAAAGTGACTGGGAAGCTGAAAACAATGCAACTCACTGGAGACCTAAGGGAGACTGTATCAGTCGGCCCTTCCACTCTCATACCCACCCCCTCCATCCCCAATTCAGAGCCCCAAAATTCATCAGAAAGCTCTTCTAAAGAGATCAGAACAAAATTTAAAAGCTAAGCTTCTACCTTAGATGTTGACAAATAAGGATAAAACTCCCTCGTTCTTGTGTGTGGTGGGGGTGTGAGTGGGGGAGAGGGACACATAACCTGACAGATGCTGAACTGAGTCTTGTCAACCTGTAAAACCCAGAGTAAATGAACAGAAAAATTGACACTTCAAAGAAAATGATAAAATGTACGACACAGAAACAAAGTAAAAAAAAAAAAAAAAAAAAAAAAAAAAACTGAATTATATGTGCAGAGAGATCTGAGAAGATATTACTCCTGTTCAAACAACAGCAGGATGTTATGAAAAGGTAACACTCAGAATGCCAAAGAAAAAATTATTTTCAAAATTTAAAATTTACATAAAGAATAAAAAAGCAGGTTTGGAAAAATCTCTCATAGCAAAGAAAATATGAAATATGAGAAAACACGTTAAACATACAGGTAACGAGTCTGTAAGTTCCAACATCTGAAAAACAGGCGTCCTGGATAACATAGGGAAAATGAAGAGGAGAACAAGTAAAGATATAGTAGAAGAAAATCTCCCTGAGGTTAAAAGAAACAAAAGGACATATGTGTTAGATTAAAAGTGCCTAATACAATGAATGAACAAAGCCCTGGGCCAAGACATTCATGCGCCTGTCCATTCATTCACACAACAAACTTTGTTGTAGATGGCGGGGCTGCAACTATTATGTAGGCAGCTATAGTAACTGTTCTCAAGGAGCTCATATTTTAGAGACAAAAGACAAGAGCAAAGCAAGTAAACAAGACAATTTCAGATAGTGGCACGTGCTACAAGGAAACTGAAGAGGTGATGTAATAAAGAATGAGGGGAAAGTGGGCTCCCTTATATTGGGCAGACAGGGAAAGTCTCTCTGAGAAAGTGACATTGGAAGAGTCCAGCCAAGACAAAATCGGAGGGTAGAGCATTCCTTATGGAATTTCAGAACACCTTGAATAAAAAATATCCTCAAAACTTCCAAATAAAGTTGGTAATGGAGATATGAGAACTCAGACTAAAATTAAATTTCATTTAAGTATCTGCAACATTAAACGCTAGATGACAAAGCAATGGTTTCCAAGTTCTCAGAAAAACAAATGTTTAACCTATAATTCTATACCCACTCCAACTATCATTTAAACGTGAAAGAAGAATAAAGACATTTTAATACACTTACGGTTTCAGACAGCTTCTCTTTCCATGAACCCTTCCCTAGGAAGTTATCCAAGGATTTTTTCTGGCAAAATGAGGAGTTAACAAATAAATAACTATACAGACAAAACCTAGTGGATACAATTGAGACCTATGAAAGGAAGTTCCAGGATAGAAGTTATGCAAAAGAGCAACCAATCCAATTGAAGCAAAATTATGGAGAGTTTCAGAAAAAAAGGATTCAAAAAAACAGAAAGTATAATGAGAACTTAAATATATATATATGGACAAGATAAACGCCAGTAGTAGGAGAAAGAACAGGCCTTTGGAACTCAAGGACAAAGACCACAAGAAAGTCGTGGTCCAAATATGATACAATTTTAAGCAGGTTCCCTCCCCCACCCTACTTAGTAGATGACTACTTCTTCTTCCACCCCCTCTATTTTCTGGAGAAAATGAACCAAAGGCTCTGGACTTAAGAGCACCACATGAAAGAGACCTTTGGCAAGACGCTAGGATGATGACAGAGGAATTTGGTAAAAGTTTGCAAAATGAACAGTAGCACCCTAGCCTCTTCCACCCACCACCCTACTCCCAGCTCTAGAATGTCAGCAGCTAGGCTTTCAACCCTGAACCCATCGCAACACAGTCCAAGCCAGGAGATAGGAGCATCCTTCTCTTGAGGAACTGAAGCACCTCAAAGGTAAGACCTCAGGTTCTGACACTGAGCACCCCAATGAAAATGCCAGCTGTCCCCCTATAATTACCCTACAGTGAGATCCACTAAATGACAAGCCATCATGAGATATAAAATAGTTTATAAAGAATAAGAAAAGTAGAGAATCAATGAAGGAGAGATAGGAGACAAACACTGTGGAGAGAAAAGAACAACAATTACATTTTTAAAAAAATTTAAAATGGAAACAAAAGACATGGTCTCCAGACATTAAAATTTCATCAAGTGCTCAGAGGGAAAAAAAAAAGTGTACTGTGGTGAAATTTGGGAATACTGGGAATAAATGGAAACTCCCAGGAATGAAAAGTAGGGCACATACAAAGGACTGGGAAAAAGAAAGGCCAGAATCCCCACAAGAGCATTAGAAATTAGACAAAAATGGAGTGAAAACTTTAAATTTTTTAGTGAAAATGATTCATCCAGTCCAAAGTTCTTAACCCAGCCAATTTGGCAATCAAACGTAATTGTTAAAAATAAATAAATAAATAAGGTAACAGCCTTGACAGCCTTCCTGTAGCTACTGGAGGATGTGCTCTAACAAAATGGGGGAGGAAGCCAAAAAAGAGCCATCCACAGAACCCAGAAAATGAAGGATCAGTACAGAGAGAGGCAAGTGAGATTCCTGGGGCAACAGCGGAGCAGCAGGCCCAGAGGGCTCCCATACAGACGACTCCAAGGGGTGGGGAAATGGAATCCTGAGTTCATCGGATGGGTGAAAAGTCATATTGAGATTTCTTGAGCCCTTAGAGGATATGGGAAGGCAGAAGCAGACTCAAAGAAAACAAAGGAAATGAAAACGAGGCAGTGAGTTAATTCCAGGAAAATCACTGCTGTACAAAGGAGGAAATCTAATCACGATACAGTACGTGTGCCTCAGCTGCTAACAATACTGTCATAACCATACCATGAAAATATCAGAAAAGGATTTGAGCATAACTTGTGAAGCAAATGCTAGACTTCTCATTGACTAAGACAGGAAGTCATAAATAATGTCTTCATTTGGTTAATTTATACAGTATGCTTTAAAAATATAGAGGTAAATACCAGAAGAGATAGCTAAAAAGAATTTTAAGTTATTGCCCCTGGGAAGCAGGGTCAGGAGACTGCTGGTTTTTTCTTACTAACTTTTAATATTCTATTTATGTTTTCCAATTGTAGTAAAAATAATTTGATAGAAATTGTTCTTAATGGATTAGTGATGACTAATAACAATAGCTAACTATCACTGAGCACTTACTGTGTGCCAGGAGAGCTGAGAGCTTTACACATGTTTCTTGTGTAATCCTTGCCTGTGATCTTTAGGTCAATAGACTAAATGTTTGGGTCCATGAAAAATTCACATGTTGAAAGCTAAACCCAAACGTGATGGTATTTGGGGTTTGGGGCCTCTGGGAGGTGACTGGGTCATGAAGGTGAAGCCTTTATGAATGGGATTAGTGCCCTTACAGAAAGGATCCTAGGGAGATGCCTCACCCCCACCATGTGAGGACACAGCCAGAGACAGCCAGAGACAGGTCCTCACAAGACACCAAATCGGCTAGCACCTTGATCTTGGACGTCCCAGACTCCGGAATTGTAAGAAATAAACTTCTGTTGTTTCTAAGCCATCTAGCCTATGGTGTTTGCTTACAGCAGCCTGAACGGATTTATATACTGATACGTGTCAGCCATACCTCAATTTTGCCCTCTGTAAAATCAGAATAATAATAGTACCTACCTGACTAGGCCTGTTATGAGGATTAATGAGTTAATATACATAAAGCATTTAGAAGAATGCTTGGCATGCAGTAGTGTTAATACAAGGGTTAGCTACGCTTTGAACATCATCATCATTATTATTGTGACAGAAAGTTTCCAACCCAGATTGTTACATAAAAAAAAAAAAAAAAAAAAAGCTCAGAAAAGAAGGTATAGGGACTTCCCTGGTTGTGCGGTGGTTAAGAATCCACCTGCCATTGCAGGGGACACGGGTTTGAGCCCTGGTCCGGGAAGATCCCACATGTCGCGGAGCAGCTAAGCCCGCGAGCCACAACTACTGAAGCCCGCGTGCCTAGAGCCTGTGCTCCGCAACAAGAGAAGCCACCGCAATGAGAAAACCATGCACCGCAACAAAGTAACCCCCGCTCACCGCAACTAGAGAAAGCCCGCGCACAGCAACGAAGACCCAACACAGCCATAAATAAATAAATAAATAAATAAAAGAATGTATAGAATGCTACCTTTTGGACATAAAACAGAAAACACTGAAAATACACATTCATAGTTTCTTGTATAAGGAACATCCTTGGAAGGGTACACAAGAGATGAATTAAAGTGGTTCCCTGGTTTGTCTTTGGGGAGAAGTGGGGTGGAGGCCTTGGGGCACACTGTATTTTCATTGAACTTTGTTTTGAAACTGTGTGAACGTATTACCTATTCAAAACATTACATTTAAAAAAAAGAACAGTTTTCATTAAGCCAACTAGCATTTCCTCCTCACGTACTGTAACCCAAATGCAATGGGAGACGTTGCGAGGGTCGAAAGGGACACAGACAACGGAGAGATGGAGGCCTCTGCCCAAGAGGGTGCAGCTCTACCAGGACAGAAACGCAGGCGTAGTGAGCCCCCCATGGAGGGAGGGGCGCAAGCCGAACCCTGGGATCCACACACCGCAGAGCTTCACACTTCAATCATGACCAGGATGAGATGAGACGCCTCTTCCAAGATACTTACCCTGTCGTATACGGGATGTTTATGCCACCTAGATTGATACTTTCACATCCAACAATGAACAGGGTTGAAAAGCACAGTAAAGACACACCACTGCAGATCATCGCTAGTTTTGCAGATTCCCTTGCACCAAGTTTCAATTTTTTTATGATGTAGCCTCCAAGGACAATCCCAACACCGGCACTGGGGACAATGATGACGCCTGGAGAGGAGAAGGGAAGGACAGGATTAATCTGAAGTCATGTATACTATTATTTATTGTCTAATTATTCTGTTTCTACTTACTTATTAGTACTAAGGGAAAGAATTTTAAAAACACTATAATCAATAAATCTTTAATGTTTGTGATTTTATAGTATAGCTTATTTTCAACACATACAGCCAACAAAGGACTCATATCCAGAATGTGCAAAAACTTTCAAAGCCAGAAAATAAAGACAAGCAACCCATTAGAGAGTGAGCAAAACTTAAATGGGCCTTCACTAAGGAGGAAATTCAGCTGACCCGTTAACTCATAAAGGTGCTCAGCCTCCTTACTAAGAGAGAAACACAAATTAAAGCCACAAGGAAATACTACTCCATGTCAACCATGTCAGTAAAAATGGAAAAGTCTGACAATACCACATATTGGCAAAGATACAGAGCAATGGGCACCCTCTACAAGGCTGGTGGGATGCAAATTGTGACAGACACTTTGAAAGACCGTTTAGCATTATCTGGTAGAGTTGAAGATATATACACCCTGTGACAGGCAATTCCATTCCTGGATCTATACCCTGAAGAAACTCATGTACATGGGGACCAAAAGAAGTGTACAAGATATCTGAAGCACCATAATAGCCCCAAACTGGAAATAAACCAAACATCCATTCATAGATACATTACATGCAGTAAATTCATGTAATGAAATGCTGCTATACAATAATAAAAATTAGGACACATAATCACATACAAACACAATGTTGAATAAAGGAAGTAAAACACAACAGAAAACATGATCTGACTGTATAAAGTTCAAAAACAGGTAAAACTAAATGATGTGTTTAGAAATGAATATATAGGTAGTGCAACTATGAAGAAAAGCCAGGAAGTAAAAATTGCCATAAAAGCCAAGATAGTAGGGGGATGGGTGGAATCTGGAAAGGATACAGGGGGCTCCTGGAGGACTGAAAATAGTCCTTCTCATGACCTGGGAGTAGTTACACAAGTGTTCACTTTATGATTATTCATTATCCCTAAGTTTTTTTTTTGAAGTCTAGTTGATTTACAATGTTGTGTTAGTTTCAGGTGTACAGCAAAGTGATTCACTTATATATATATGTATATATATTCTTTTTCATATTCTCTTCCATTTTTGTTTATTACAGGATTTTTAATATAGTTCCCTGTGCTATACAATAGGACATTGTTGTTTATCTACTTTATATATAGTAGTGTTTATATGTTGATCCCAAATTCCTAATTTATCCCTTCCCCACCCTTTCCCCTTTGGTAACCATATGTTTCTTTTCTATGTCTGTAAGTCTGTTTCTATTTTGTACATAAGTTCATTTGTGTTATGTATATATACACACACACACATATATATATATTTTGGCCGTGCCACGTGGCATGTGGGGTCTTAGTTCCCTGACCAGCAATCGAACCCATGCTCCCTGCAATGAGAGTGCAGAGTCCTAACCACTGGACCACAGTGAATTTCCTGTATCATATTTTAGATTCTACATATAAGTGATCTAAGTTTTGATTAATGCACTTCTGTGTGCATTATATTTCACAGTAAAAAAAAAAAGCTAAAAAATTAGTCATATCGCCTGCCCCACAAATCTTACAATCTAAAAGAGAAATAAACAAAACACATTAGAGTATAATAAGATAATTATACAAAGGGCAGGGAGAATACAGGCAAAGAAGTACCTGAGTCTTCCCTGGGAGAAATCAGGGAGGACATCACAGAAGTGGCAGTATTTGAGCTGACATTCGACAGATGAGACAGAATCTGTCCAATGTGCCAGCACAGAGAAAATATCCTGCACAAAGGAAATATATGTAAAGGGGCAAAAGATAACGGAATTGAGGACTCAGAGGAGTCCAAGCTATGGGAGTGTGGAATGCAAGCTCCTGGGGCATGGCGGGACATGGGCAAGAGATGTAAAGTGAGAGAGACCATGAAGGATCACGGAGAGGATCTTGGGTTGTACCTCTGGGCAACAGGAGGCCACCAAGGAATTTGGAGCCAGGGTCAGAGAGGATAGGAGGTGTGTGTGACAAAGATTATTGCTGGCGGTGAGATGCAGTCAACACTAGAATCAGAGACATGGCTGGGAGAGCACTGCAAAGGTCCAGGTGAGTCACAGTCAGGCTCCACACCGACAGCACAGCCAACAAGCTGAGGAGGGGACGGGGACACCTGGAAGGTGGCAGGGGTCCAGAAAATGAGGAGGAAAGGACCGGGGGAGAGCAGCTCTCGAACCCCACGGTAGACACACCACATGTGAAGGGCCACGGGGGACAATCAAGGAGATATGCCTCACACAGTGGTCCCTGCCCCACGAGCCCAGGAAGAGCTGGTCTGGGACCTTCATAACAGGTGGCAGAATTCATAGCATAGAAGGGATGTTCCAACAAGACTGAGCAAAGTCAGAAGAGCTGAGGAAGATGAAGCCTGAAAGGAGATCCTGGTAAGAGCAATTTTAAGGGTGTTGTGAAGGTGGAAGCCAGTCCGTGCGCCACAACTACCGAGCCTGCACTCTAGAGCCCGTGCTCCGCAACAAGAGAAGCCACCGCAATGAGAAGCCCGCACACCGCATGGAAGAGTAGCCCCTGCTCGCCACAACTAGAGAAAGCCAGTGCGCAGCAACAATGACCCAATGCAGCCATAAAAGTAATAATAAATAAAATAAAAAAATTTTTTTAAGAAAAGCATTAAAAAAAATCTTACTGTATGTTATATGGCAAATTTTTAAAAAAATTTTTAATAAAATAAAATAAAATACTACTCATAATTGTCCAACATAAACCTGTATGTGTTCTTCAATATATAAACCTTTGCCTGATATTTAGCTACTATGTCCTCTCAAACACATAAACCTCTGTTAGCTTTTGAGCTACTGTGTGTATATATCTGAATCTAAAGAAGTCATCACTGCATAAGTATTGACCAGAGGACCCTGCTTCGTTCATAAAAGGTCTGAGCACATCTTACTGCTTTCCAGTAGGAAATCTTTTATCTACTTACTTATCCAAGCAGATTGACATGTTAATTCTCCTACTTCCTTTCTTTCCCTTATTTCAAGCATGATCCCCTAGCATTCAATGCTGAAGTTTTTGCTCTAGGTCACAATATTGCTTACCCTTACAGAGTGTGGCTGGATGGAGTCAAAAGGTCTTTATGAAAAATGATATTTGGTGAATTACCAAATATTAAAGCTACTGATGAAATTTTTCCTCTTCACTCCAATTTTTGTCGATATGCAGACATTATCTATTTTGCACATAGACACATAAAATATGCCTAAGCCTAAGGCATCATTTGGAACACGGGAAAACCTTGAACTGGAAGACAGGAGGACAAACTCAGGTGACCCACTCATCAGGAATGTCTCAGGTTCAGGGAACTGCAATCGTGCTGCTGTTGCTATTGCGAAGAATCACAACCTGCTTTCGCAGGACCCAGTGCTTGCCCCCATCATAAGACCTGCCACCATCTACTGGGTTTACTTCTCTCTTTCCTGCTAGACTGGAAGGTTCCTGTGCATGGTAGGGACTATATCTTTTTTATCTTCATAGCTTTCTAGCACTTACCAAGGCCTGGTGAATGTATGGATGAATAATTTTGTTGTTTAGAACTTATTACAGGGCTTTCCTGGTGGCGCAGTGTTTGAGAGTCTGCCTGCCGATGCAGGGGACACGGGTTCGTGCCCCGGTCTGAGAGGATCCCGCATGCTGCGGAGCGGCTGGGCCCGTGAGCCATGGCCGCTGGGCCTGCGTGTCCGGAGCCTGTGCTCCACGACGGGAGAGGCCACAACAGTGAGAGGCCCGTGTACCCACCCCCAAAAAAAGAATTTATTACATAAAATCCTCAAATGACATTCATTTTTGTTTTCAATTATTCCTTGAAATAAGCCATATATTGTTTTATAAATAGGAGATCTAAGATCTCATTTGGAGTTAAAATAACTTGCTAAAATCAGTTTAAAACTGGCACGCACGAAATATCTAGCCTGACGCCTTAAAAATCTCACTGTTATCAAAATTGACTTGGGCGTTATTAGCAAAAGCTTAACTGCCAAGCCACCACAGGTGACAAAGCGTGGAATGTCAGTAGCCCTCTGATACCCTCTTTTCTATGGTGAGATCACAATGGTGCAGACTGTCCTACTGTGGTGAATTAAGTTACTATAGACAGATCCTCAGAATCCTAGATGTCCTCATGCTCTTTTCTCTAAATTCTCTGACCCTTTCTGTGTATTCCACATCCAAAGTTTTCTTTAGGTAAGTTGAAAAGTAAATGGTTTGCAAACCTAAGACTATGAATCAGTACAGACTATCATTGTCAGCCATTATGGCTTCCAGGTTCTGCCGTTGTCTCTGGGGAAGGCAGCCGGGACGGAAGGGGAGGAGAAAGCGGGGTGAGCGCCTAGAAAAGAAGGAAGTACAATTCGTTCTCATGCCCATTCTCTCTCTCTCTCTCTCTTTCCCTCCCTCCCACCTTTCTCTTTCTGTACACATACACACACACACACACACACACTGATGTTAGCTATATGCCAGAAACTGTGATAACTGCTGTATGGATAGTATCTCATCTAATTCTCAAAATTGTATGCATTTTGAATTGCTCTGAAATCAGAATGTGTCTGACAATCAATAGGATCTCTACCTTGTGTCATTGTCTAATTAGAAGCATTTTTCTTTCATAGTAACCCAAAATCATGGGGCATCTTACAATGAATGGTGTCTTAGGTTGGAAAGAATACAGAAGTTTCTTTCCACATCTCAGGTGAGGAAACATCTAGTGAGTGATAGAGCAGGGGAATAAACTCAAATTTATTTAACCTTTCCAAATACTATGTTTCTAATCTTATGATACAAAATAAATGTTTTCCTATCACCCAAGCCTAAACATTTTACCCCTTTAAGCTTCCACTCTCCCTTGCAAATATTTTCTTACAGGAAATAAATAACAATTATTGTCATAGGGGAATAGAAGAAGAGAATATTTTTCAAGTTCGAACCTTGAAGCCAGCAAATTTTAAATGGTCTGAGAATACACAGCACAGTAAGTATACATTTTCACAAACTGCTCATAAATCCACAAAGTATCACAAAATCACAATATTTCATATTTCTCTTTCTCTTTCATATATCTCACTATCACCCTTGTAAAAAAATCTCAGAAATCCCTTCACCAACTATGAACGAGGTCCATCATTAGAATTAATTTATAGTGCCATTTTTTTTTTTTTTTTTTTGTGGGCCTCTCACTGTTGTGGCCTCTCCCGTTGCGGGGCACAGGCTCCGGACGCGCAGGCTCAACGGCCAGGGCTCACGGGCCCAGCCGCTCCGCGGCACGCGGGATCCTCCCAGACCGGGGCACGAACCCGCGTCCCCTGCATCGGCAGGCAGACTCTCAACCACTGCGCCACCAGGGAAGCCCTATAGTGCCATTTTTATAATTCGGTGACTGTTTTAAGACAGAGACCAGACTATTTCTTTTGATCCATAATATTTCATAGCATAACATCAAGTCAAATTGTAAAGGATGCCCTGTTCGCTTGGAATTAGGTGGGGCAGCCCGTGTATGTTGACCTGAACAGCATGTGTCACTCAAAGCTACTGGGCACCTGGAGAGAAGCCTATAGGTTGAGTGGCAGGATTTATAGGGGTTCTTTTTTTAATTTTTTTTTTTTTTGGCCATGCCACGTGGCATGTGGGATCTTAGTTCCCAGACCAGGGATCGAACCCACGGCCCCTGCAGTGGAAGCACGGCGTCCTAACCAATGGACTGTCAGGGAGGTCCCAATATCAGGGTTCTTTCAGCAGTTCTCCTGAGGCAGATAGGCTGCTGCAGACCGCCTGTCTACCTCTACCACTTCAGAGGACACAGCGCCAGAAGCAGACCTCTCCGGCCACAGCTTCCTCTGTTGAGGACCCCGTGATGAACACAGTGAGGCTCAGGTGGGACCCCCTGCAGCTCAGCAACAGAGCCTGCTCTGAAACATCTCGCATGACCTTGCTGAAATGATTAATAAAGGCTTTCCAAGGAATTACACATCTCTGAAAACCTAACCTCCATCACTTCAGCCTGGAGACATCAAAATCAAGCTCACACTGAACCTCCAGCAGGGTAAATGGGTCTCATTCAACCACAGTAACACTCTCTGCAACTCTGCCAACACAGGGAAATGCCGTGCAGCACGAGAGAAATATGAGAACCCCAGTCTCAGGGATTCAAGGTCTTGGGAGCACTGAGGGAAAGGGAATAAAAAGGTACATTCAACAGAGAAAACAAGCCCACTTTTCATTTCAGGGTTCTGCAAAGCTCTGGCTGAAATAATACATAAAATCAAATGCCAAGCTGGGTCGTGAAAGGGATTCAAAAATCAAATCAAATGAATATTTCATCCTGTATGGCTTAAAAACCTAAAAGAGCTTTCTGCATCCAGGCAATAAAACCACAAAGGGCAAAAATAACTTGAAATGATGAAATGCAAAATATCAAAGTGTTTACTTCTGTTTTTCACTGGCTCTGGGAAACTTAAGGTGAAACAGCAAAAGCTTTAAACAAATGATTGCAAGAGAAGGGGGGGATTTTGTAGAGACAATTTTACAGAAGACGAAAGGATCTTATTAACCTTTTCAGTTATCTAAAGAAGCCTCAAAGGAAGACCTTAGTGTTAAGTTACTAGACTCAGTTTCCGTTCAGAGAAGCAAAGCCTACAGATGTGGTCCAGTGCCAAAGACAAAACCCTCTTTGGAGGCCCTATGGGGGAGATCCATTTTCCCTCAGCACTTTTCAACATCTCCCCTTTCCATTGTTGTCCAAATCCAGCAGCTCTTGAGCCTTCCCATCGAGAGAGTTGATGGTCATTATGCCCAAGAATAGCTGAGCTACAAAACCTGGCAAAGCTATCCTTCCCCTGGGACAAGTAAGCAGATTTTTCTTTCTTTTTTTTCTTTTTTTTTTCTTTTTGGCTGAGTTGGGTCTTCGTTGCTGCACGCGGGCTTTCTCTAGTTGTGGCGCGCGGGAGCTACTCTTGGTTGCGGTGCGCAGGCTTCTCATTGCGGTGGCTTCTCTTGTTGCGGAGCACAGGCTCTAGAGTGCAGGCTCAGTAGTTGTAGCACGCGGGCTCAGTAGTTGTGGCGCACGCGCTTAGTTGCTCCACGGCATATGGGATCTTCCCGGACCAGGGATCGAACCCTTGTCCCCTGCATTGGCAGGCAGATTCTTTTTTTTTTTTTTTTTTTTTGCGGTACGCTGGCCTCTCATTGCTGTGGCCTCTCCCGTTGCGGAGCACAGGCTCTGGACGTGCAGGCTCAGAGGCCATGGCTCACGGGCCCAGCCGCTCCGCGGCATGTGGGATCTTCCCGGACCGGGGCACAAACCCGTGTCCCCTGCATCGGCAGGCAGACTCTCAACCATTGTGCCACCAGGGAAGCCCCAGGCAGATTCTTAACCTCTGCGCCACCAGGGAAATCCAAGCAGATTTTTCAAACTCTATTTATCAAAAAAAAAAAAAAAAAAAATTTGAGACAAACTTCTACACACCTAACCATACTTGTTAGAGTGCTTTTGCCCCACTATGGCCAAGCGAAAACTTGACTCATTAAAAGCCATGTTAATTCTGCCAAATGAATAAGGAGGACCAGAGCGGCCATTTAATAAAGATCGTCAACTCACTAAATGCTCTGTTTATTCTTTCTTTCTTTTTTTTTATTGACAGCTTCGTTGAGCTATAAGTCACATACCATACAATTCACCTACTTAAATAAGTGCACCATTCAATGTTTTTTAGTATATTTACAGAGATAAGCAACCATCAGCACAATCAGTTTCAGAATATTTTCATGACCCTAGAAAGGAACCCTGTACCCATTAGCTATCAAGCTCCTTTCTTCCTATGCCCCTTCCTCAGCCCTAGACAACCACTAATTTACTTTCAGTCTCTACAGATTTGCCAATTCTAGATGTTTCATATAAATGGAGTCGTAAAATATGTCTGGCTTCTATCACTTAGCATAATGTTTTCAACACTCATCCACACTGTGGCACGTGTCAGTACTTCATCCCTATTTATGGCCAAACAATAATCCATTGTACTAACAGACTACATTTGACTTATCCATTCATCAGTTGATGGATATTTGAGTTGTTTCTATTTTTGGCTATTAGAATAATGTTGCTATGAACATTCATGTACAAGTTTTTATGTGGACATATGTTTTCATTTCTCTTGGACATATGCCTAGAGATGGAATTTCTGGATCATCTAGTAATTCTATGCTTGAGGAAATGCCAAGCTGCTTTCCAATACAGCTGCATCATTTGACGCTCCTACTGCCAGTGTGTGAGGTTCCAATTGCTCCACATCTTCACCAGCATTTGTTATTTCCACAAATAATATTTGATTACAGACATCCAAGCGGGTGTAAAGTGGTATCTCATTATGATTTTGATTTGTATTTCCCTGATAACTAATAAGATTGAGCATCTCTTCATGTGGCCATTTGTACATCTTCTTTGGAGAAATATCAATTCAGATCCTTTGCCCATTCTTTTTATTTTTTATTTTTTATTTTTTATTTTTTTTGAGATACGCGGGCTTCTCACTGCTGTGGCCTCTCCTGTTGCAGAGCACAGGCTCCGGATGCGCAGGCTCAGCAGCCATGGCTCACGGGCCCAGCCACTCTGTGGCATGTGGGATCCTCCCGGACCGGGGCACGAACCCGTGTCCCCTGCATCGGCAGGCGGACCGTCAACCACTGCGCCACCAGGCAAGCCCCTAATCTTGCATCTTGCAATCTCACTAAACTCATTTACTAGGTCTAATAATTTTTTAGTGCACTCCTTAGGATTTTCTTTATCAAGGTTGCGTAAATCTATGAATAGAGATAGTTTTACATCTTTCTTTCCAATCTGGATGTCTTTTATTTCGTTCTCTTGCCCTACTTTCCTGTCTAGAATCGCCAGTGCAATGATGAATAGAAGTGCCAAGAGCAGACATCCTTGTCTTGTTCCTGATCCTAAGAGGAAAGCATCCATTCTTTCATCACTAAGTATGATGTGGATTTCTTGTAGATGCCCTTTATTGCATTGTTTTTAAACCTCCAATCATTTAAATAGTAGTCGAGCTAAAATTCATTTTTGTGTTATTTACAAATATGTTAGGTATAACTTTCAGAAAGCTCATAAAAATATATAATTTTTAAAACATATATTTAATTTAACAGAAAACATTTACTGAGTAGCTACTATGTCTTGGCTCTGTTCCAGACTCTGAAGGTACTTAGTGAATAAAGCTGACAAAAAACCCTGCCCTCACTGAGTTTACAATCTACTGTGGGGAAAAGAGACAATAAACAATAAACCAATAACTGTAAGCAAACTGTATTGAATGTTAGAAGGTAACAAAGCACCGCAGAGAAAAATGTTCAGCCTAGCAAGGAAAATCAGGAGTTCTGGAAGAGGAGTTGCATTTTTAAGTGGGGCACACTAGGTAGGGGCTCATTGACAAGGGACCATCTGAGCAAAAACTTGGAGGAAAGGAAGTACAGCATGCATAGAAAATAAATGATCCCCCAATTACACACTGTTTTCATCTATCCACTAAAATAAGTTTACTGAGAGCCAAGATTATTAAAGGTCAGAACATTTTATAACTAGAGAAAATTCAACAATTAAACTCACTTGCTTGCTGAATGAGATAGCTTAAGGCAGAAAAACTAAGAACTTTGGACAAAGCAGGGACAGTTGAGATGGAAATGTTAACCAGTTCGCTATACAGCCTGCAATTTTAAAATAAAGATGTTTTGTTTCAAATGACATGCATAATTCCACAGGTAAAGAAATCCACAAAATAAGTTTTATGAATGGAAACATAATCTAGTAATCTAATGGTCTGAGTATCTTTGGAGAACACCAAACCTACTGTTTATGAGAACTTAGGTTTCAGAAATCCATTAATTAATCACTTTATAAAAATAGCCATTGGGGGGCTTCCCTGGTGGCGCAGTGGTTGAGAGTCCGCTTGCTGATGCAGGGGACACGGGTTTGTGCCCCGGTCCGGGAGGATCCCACATGCCGCGGAGCGGCTGGGCCCATGAGCCATGGCCGCTGAGCCTGGGCATCCAGAGCCTGTGCTCCACAACGGGAGAGGCCACAGCATTGAGAGGCCCGCATATCGCAAAAAAAAATAATAAATAAATAGCCATTGGGTTGAAAGCAATAGAAAAGAAACAGATGACATGGTTCTTGTGTGCCTTCCTAATGCAATAACAAGCCCCATCAACCGATGCGTCTCGAAATCTCTCAGCAAAATAGTCTCTTTCCCTCATTGTTCAGACCTTATCTACTCTTAGTGTTGAAGAATAAAATCACACATTTTCAAATAAAACTTCTCTTTGGAAAGCAACAATAGATCTTCAAAAGCTAAAAGAATAAGAAAATGCAATAAAGATTTTAAATTTCACCCCAAATGATCAAGTGAACCAGCAAATGAAAAAAAAATACAGTGTAGCAACAATCAATGCAATGTACCTTCCGACTAATAGCCACTGGCTCCTCTCCCAGTATCATGGTCACTGGCTCACTTTCAAGCCCAGATATTACACTAGGGGGCGCTCCACCAGGTTCAAAGGTAGCCCTGTACCTTTTCACATTTTTCTTTTCACCAAAATGAAGGATATGCAAGGCACATGCCAAATGCAGTGGTTTTTTACTCAAAGCTGGAGAGGAGTAGCTGACATCTCAAACAACTGGGTTGGAACTGAAAGCAACCATTAAAGACGGGGAAGTGGACGGAACAAAAAAAAGAAGGCAATTTAACAGATGCGACTCAAGTTTCAGCCTGTTAGAGCAGGAAAGAACGCTGTGTTTTAGTATTTACTAGCATGTGTTTTAGAGCAGCGGTCCCCAACCTTTCTGGCACCAGGGACCAGTTTCGTGGAAGACAATTTTTCCACAGATGAGGGGTGGTGAAGGGATGTTTTCAGGACAGTTCAAGTGCATTACATTTATTGTGCACTTTATTTCTATTATTATTACATTGTAACATATAATGAAATAATTGTACAACTCACCATAATGCTGACAGGAGGCGGAGCTCAGGCGGTAATGCAAGCGATGGGGAGCGGCTGTAAGTACAGATGAAACTATGCTCGCTCGCCCGCGGCTCACCTCCTACTGTGCGGCCCGGTTCCTAACAGGTCACAGACTGGTACCGGTCCGTGGTCTGGGAGTTGGGGACCCCTGTTTTAGAGATTACTAACATTTTCACAGTTATTCCCACATAATATAAAATTAATTGTTTGGGGGTTTTATTTGTCTGTTATCATAGAACCACAGAATTTGGGAGTTTACTCCAGAGATGACTACCTATCCCCTGATGACGACCCTTCTTTCTTGAAGGTTATGACCCTAAGATGGGCTGGGAGCACATACCATTGGGCAAAATTCTACCGGGCAGATATTTTATATTAACACAAAATTTCTACTGACACCTTATTCCGAGATTCTTGGGACTCTGATCTAAAAACAAATAAAGACTTATCTACTATTAACTGTCAGCTCTAAAATTGCACCTGATGCTTTTACAATACTTGAGGCAACTGTAACTTTGTTTCCTTAATTATCTTAAACATGCTCCCTAAAAATCTTCAATTAATGTGTAGAATGCTTTGTCCAGCAAAGTTAATGCCAATGACTCTGTTCAAATAAATAAAAGTACAAATTGATAGTTTGCTGATATATATACTATATATATATATGTGTATATATATATATATATCTTGTAACTACAACTATCAACCTATTGATTACATGAATAACTATCTCTGGCTAAAATAAGGCTAAAATAAGAACAATAACAAAAAACTTGTAATGTCACAAATACAGATGTGCTATGGGAAAATCTTATCAAAGGATATGGACAATTACATAGCTACTCCAGGTCTGAATGATTCCACCAAGTTCAACTGCATTTCCAGAAGGGTTTGGTATTTAAACAGAATATATTTCAAACAAATTTAAGGAAGATATGGCAAAATAATATTGAACTATTCTATACAAAACAATTATACACAAATCGTTCCTTGCACAGGTAAGAGAAGTATGCACTTATAATGTTTTTAAATATCCGCTTTAATCAAAAAACCAACAGAAATTATATTCATCTTTATTGCAAATAGAAACATAAGAAAAAATTCAATACAATGACTTTTTTTTTTTGACCACGCCACGCGGCTTACGGGGTCTTAGTTCCCTGGACCAGGGATTGAACCCGGGCCCACGGCAGTGAAGGGGCCGGGTCCTAACCACTGAACTGCCAGGGAACTCTCTCAATACGACTTGAAAAAAAATTAACCGTTAGCCTGAAATCTAATCAGTCGAACAGTAACAAATGCAAATAACCCCATGTTCTACCTTCTAGCCAATGGAAAGATGCCACAATGAGAAGTTGAACCTGACAGCAAAGCAAATTTTCTGTGGTCCATGATGAGATGGTCAGGTTACAAGAGGACATCACTTCCACTTCCAATAATGTCTAAGCACATGTTTCATTATTTAGCTGAAAAGAGTAAGGTGTTTCCTGCCTGTGTGGTATAACTATATCGGGCCATACTTAAGAGCCAAGATATTCATTAGGTCTGGACATGATTTCTACGAGTTAACAGCATCTCTGAGGAAATGAGAAATGGTGACATGAGCTGGGAGTCAGAACAGTTTGTCTCCAGCCCCAGTGTGCCACTACCTGTGAGACCGTGAACCCTTCAGTTAGTGCCTATACCTTTACTTACCTATCAACAAAATGGACAATATTATACTCCAGCCCCTACTTTCCTCCCTTCCTCATCTCTTTCAATAATACTCCTGGTTCTCCTGTCCTATTATGGAGAATGGAATATTTGATGAATAGAGATGAAAGCCAGGGTCGTTCTCATTAATAATTAATACTTGTGTTGCTCTTTACACTTAATAAGTCATTTTTAAACTTTTTAAAACTTCAACAGCCCTGTAAAATGGCTATGATTACACCATTTCACAACTAGTAAGACTGAGACCAGAGAAATTAGTTAACTCACCCAAGGAGGCAAATAAATGGGCAGAGATTGAACACAGACCTGATGACTCCAAAATTCACCACCTTTCTCTTATAAGATGTTGACTCACTGCAAAGCAGATAGGGATCACCTCACTTTAGTAGGGTAGGAACCTGCTAAAACAGGACCACGCTCAATAAAAAGTTCCTGAGTTCTTAAAAGGAGAGACTGAATCATCAAGCTACCTTACTCTTCGATAGTCCCTCCATAAAAAGCAAAAAGTGTGGCAGTTCAACCTCAGTTCCATCACGCACACCAAAGGAGAAAAAAAATCAATATATCTGTAAAAGAAATTTAAAGTGCCAGGGAAAGGTATTACATATATCCAGAGTAAGATGGTAAGACAATAACTAACTTGAATGCCTAGAAAAAGAAGTTGCTCACAAAAATCAGAGGATTTTGTGAGGTTGGGGGTGGGGTAGGGGAGACAGTGGGAGGTCTGTTAGTTGAGCTTTGGTGAAAGCTTGTCTAATTCAATCCCTCGTTCCCAAGATGAGACTGAGGGCCAGAGAGGTTAATGTTTACCTTCAGTCATTCATCAGATCCACTGGGTGTATCTTGGATGTGATTTAACCAAGGACGTGACGCACTTGTTAGCGGAAATGCTTTTACATTTGCTCCTGACACTTCATTCTTTCCCCTGGGTTTTCAGTCCTTTAGAAAAGCTCCCTAATCTTTCTCAGTTCAACTTTTATACAAAAATGAATCCTGCTCTGTGAACAGAATGTAGTATTTTTTTTTTTTTTTTTTTTTTTTTGCGGTATGCAGGCCTCTCACAGTCGTGGCCTCTCCCGTTGCGGAGCACAGGCTCCGGACGCGCAGGCCCAGCAGCCATGGCTCATGGGCCCAGCCACTCCGCGGCATGTGGGATCCGTGGGATCCTCCCAGACCGGGGCACGAACCCGCGTGCCCTGCATCGGCAGGCGGACTCCCAACCACTGCGCCACCAGGGAAGCCCAGAATGTAGTATTTTTTGATAACTAAAGCTCTCAAGGGAGCTCTGGGCCATTCTGAACCTCAGTGATCATCAAGGGGCGATGAATGTAGATGTAGAAATCTGGAGAAAACTGATCTGAATGCCCTCTGAGCCCAGAAAATCCCTTAGAAGTGATGTTTGTCTTTATACGTGTGTGTGTTTGCACACGCGTGCATGCACTCGTGCACGGGCACACAGAAAAGAAACCCCAGACGTAAGGACTCTGTTATTAATCATCAAAGATAGGTGAAACGAAAACATGTCATCTAACTGAGAGATCTGATCAACTGACGTTTCACTGCACTATGCTCAAACATGAAAATTAAAACACTTAAAATGTATTTCTCCCTCCTAAGAGTAGTGAAAAATAGACTTATTTCAGGTTGAAAAATAAAGGAGAATAAATAAATCAGAGATATAAAGATTTATCCCTAGCTCAACACTGATTCAACTGAAATCAGTTTCACATACAATGTGTTCCACTCTTAAAGCAATTGCACTGTTATCATTTACATTACATCTCCAAGCCTCCATCGGTTCAGATGAAATAATCCTTCAGCCTTCATGTTAATATCAGGTCTCTTGCCTTCTCTTTCATTTTTCCCACTACCTTTAGCCATTTTTCTCTCTTCTTACCCTTCGAATCAATTTCTCCCAGGTAATCTTTCCAATGAATGTTTCCACATATCCTAAGTCCTAGCTTCATTCTTTTGCCTTAGATTCATTTTCATGAGAGTATCTCATAAAGTGAGAACTGCAGTTATTATTAGAAGCTACTTTCCAGGCACTGTGCTAAGCACACCATCTACATCCCCTCATTTAATCATCACACCTCTTTCCTAAAAGTTAAGGAACTTGTCCAAGGACACAGGCAGCCCACTGGGGTCACTATACTGTAAGGTGCTTGAGGATGGGATCCCTCTGTGTTCTCATCGTGGTTTTTCCAGCACCTAGCACAGTGCCAGGCCCATAGAAGAAGCTCTATAAATATTTGTGCATGGATGGCCAATGGATGGATGGATGGATGAAGAGAAAGAGCAGGAATTTCAACAAGATCTGCCTCCCTCCAAACCTGTACTATATGTCTTACCCAATACATTAAAAGTTGGAGGGGAAAGAATTAGTGCAATAAAAATTCTAAGCTATAAGCAGCTTCTCTGTGGACCAGCTCAATCTATACATTGTGGACCTGTATTATGGGCTGCTTCGGTGTATAGCTTACAAACATTGCTCTGTACACCTTGGTTTTAGCTACTCTATGCTGGAGAGAGTAGGGCCTCCACAGCAGTACTGTGGGGAGGACTGAAAATGATGCACAGACAGCCTCTCTCTATCCCTGTGCCCAGCTAAGAGTGGGATCTAACAAAGGTCCCAGGCTTCTACCATCACAGCACAGGCCCATACTGAAGGAAAGACTCCAAGTTTATTTGGATTCCCAAAAGCTATCCAGATTTTTCAAAGGGTTTTCAGAAAGATTTTCTCTGTTGATCTTTGTAACAATCTGCTAAACCTTGGCAGGGGTAGGGGGTAAGGACTGAGTATTATATGACAAATAGGGTCATGAGCTCTCAGTCTCCCTCGCCTGGCTGGAATTAGCTTCTCTGCCAGGATAAAGCCAAACTGAGAGAACTGTGTGCCTGTGAAAGACATGAGCAAGGCCTCTGATGCTGCTACAGTGCAGGACAGAGTGTAGAGTATGCCAACTTTGGGGTAAGAGAAGGGGAAATACTAATATAACATACTGATGCATATTTATTTATTGCATACATAATATTCATATTTACTTACATATTCAAACAGAAACGAAAGAGGGAGGAACAAAGAAAATGCCACTTGTAGAGGAAGAGAGAGAATTGGAGCAAACCAGGATGAAAGCAAGGCTTCTCTGAATGTCCTTTGTTTTATGGTTTTGACTTTCAAATCATATAAATGTCTTACATAATTTAAAAAAACAAATTTAACTTAAAAATAGAAAAATAAAGTAATCCCTAAAAACTGAAAACAAATTAAAGCAAATAAATCTCCACAGCATATCGGGTTGTGGGTATAACCAAACAGAGAAGAATTATTTCAAATAACTAGGTCACAGTATTTTGCAAATCCCTAAGAGATAGCCTATGCACAGAAAGAACCACAAAGATGTCTAAAACTGCATTTCATATTTCATAGTTAGTAAAAACACTGATAGTTGGTTTGAAACCATTATACATACACACACACACTTGGATACAGTAATTATGTAAAAGTTATTAGGAAGAAAGACTTTCAGTATTAGAGCAAAGAGATACAATATCAAAGAAGTTAAGTAATAACCTGTAATCTTACATTTGAAGTGGAAATATCAATATAACTTCATGATTTGTTTTCCTCTTTTTATTAAAAACAAAAAGACCGGGCCTCCCTGGTGGCGCAAGTGGTGAGAGTCCTCACAACAGTGAGAGGCCCGCATACCGCAAAAAAAAAAAAAAAAAAAAGACCTAGAAACAATGACAATCTTGTAGCAACGAGCAAACCCAGTGCCCAGATGGTGATCTCCAAAGATCACTTTCCTCTAAAAGGAACCAAGACTCCTTGGAGAAGTGTGACTGATCCCAGGTCTAGGGCAGGAAACCATAAAAACTACTGAGGTCATCCAAATGTTGCAGATGCTAGCTTGAAGGGGCTCCCAGTGGCCAAAGACTGAACAACTGGAGCATCAGAAAGAATAATGGGGCTTCCCTGGAGGCACAGTGGTTGAGAGTCCACCTGCCGATGCAGGGGACACGGGTTCGTGACCCGGTCCGGGAAGATCCCACATGCCGCGGAGCAGCTGGGCCCGTGAGCCATGGCCGCTGAGCCTGCGCGTCCGGAGCCTGTGCTCCGCAACGGGAGAGGCCACAGCAGTGAGAGGCCCGCGTACCGCAAAAAAAAAAAAAAAAAAAGAATAATGATTGCGGTAGATTAAAGTATATCAAACATATAAAAAGCCATGTGTTCATTATATTTTTTAAAATTTACTGGTCACTATACCAATTTGCTAGAACAAAATTTTTTACTCTGATAATTGGTAAATAAAGAGAAAGAATCACAAAAGAAATAATGGTTTGGAGAACTGGCCAGACAGGAGGCTGGTCATTTGGGAAACTGACTTAGAGCAATTCAAAGAGAGAGAGAGATGGGGAGACAGAGAGACAGAGAGACAGAGACAGAGAGAGACTGATTGATGATGCAGTATGTTGTGAACTTTCCTTCCCAACACCTCCTGCTTATCTGCTGCCCTAGAAGATTTCTGCCACTTTACTCCTATGATCGGGACTAAAATAGTCACTCCTTACAATTTCATTTGAATGTATTACTTCTCTTAACAGGTGAGATTTAGCAAAATGCCTTTGAATACCACTGTAAATTAGACTAATACAATGTTTGTTTTAAATCAGAAAAACTAACAAAACTCTTTAATGGGGATTTAAATTTAACACAGTCTTACAACATGAAAAGGGGGAACCAATTTGTATTGAGCACCTATGACTATATACCAAATGTTTTAAGATATCATTATCTCATTTAACTTTTGTCAGTAGCCCTAGGAGAGGATCATTCACATTTTACAAATGAGAAACTGAGAGAGAGTGGTTAAGGGACTTGGCTAAAGTCATGCGTTTAGTTAAGGGACAGAGCTGGGATTCAAAGAGAAATCCGTGAACTACATCACACTCCTCACCTAAAAGAAAAAGAGATCACATGCATGCTGGACGTGGTCGAAGTCTGTGGTGATGCACCATTACTAAAAATACCGCAGTGATGAATTGCTCATTAACTATTTCCCTTGTAAGAAAATCATGTAACTCTACAGGGAGATGTAAGAATAAGTTCATTTGGTAGTTGTGGCCTTGGGAAAATTATTTAATCTAAGATTTTTCAAGAAGGAAGAAGTCATAGAGTTCATTCTAGTCCAAATTATTGTTTTCTAGATTAGAAAACAGACCTGGAGAGAAACAGTGATAAGCCTAAAACCAAACAATGGGTTAGCGGCATGAGGGCAAAGACACTCTCCACCTTAGGTACCACTGTAGCCCTTGGGGAGCCCTCGGGGAGCTCTGAGAGGTAACATAGCCCTTGGGGTACAGAGGTAACTGTAGCCCTCAGGGAGTTCTGAGAGGTAACGTCAGAAGGCCTGAGCCATCCTACGGAATTAAGAGAGTGTGTGTGCAGGACAATTTAAAATTTACTTTAATTAATTTATTTATTTTTGGCTGCGTTGGGTCTTCGTTGCTTTGCATGGGCTTTCTCTAGTTGCGGCCAGCGGGGGCTACTCTTCATTGCAGTGTGTGGGCTTCCATTGTGGTGGCTTCTCTTGTTGTGGAGTACGGGCTCTAGGCGCACAGGCTTCAGTAGTTGTGGCACGCGGGCTTAGTTGCTCCGCGGCATGTGGGATCTTCCCGGACCAGGGCTCGAACCCGTGTCCCCTTCATTGGCAGGTGCATTCTTAACCACTGCACCACCAGGGAAGTCCCCAGCATCCTTTATTGATGACAGTGAGCATGATGGTTCTGTACATGTAGGTGCTAAGACCCCCTGGAGAGTTCTACTGTTGAGACTGTACAGAGCAAGAACCTATGTGACCAGCAAAATATAGAAGAAATAAAAATATAAGAAGTATTTTAAAATATAAAAAGTATTTCAAAAATATAAAAAGCTCCAGCTGAGACTCCATGTGGACTCTGCTTCCTGGGTGTTCCCTGCACATGTCACTGGTGCCTGAGATAAGAGAGAAAGTGGGTCCTGCTGTGCCCTTCAGAGACGGCCTGTGGATGCAAAGTCCATTCTTACTTTGTTTGTTTTGGGCTTGCGGGATCTTAGCTCCCCAGCCAGGGATCAAACCCATGAGCCCTGCAGTGGAAGCGTGGAGTCCTAACCACTAGACCACCAGGGAAGTCCCAGTCCATTCTTACTTTAATGCTGTAGTTGCGTAGTATCCATGTGTAGCAGTTGTCATTTTGGGTCCTCTGAGGCTTCTTAAGCAACTCAACCCTGCCTAACCACCACCATGAGTGCATTGGCTAAGAACCGGCCACACGGTAAGCACTCAAACATGTCTTAAATTAATTGGTTAATGAACAAACAGAATCTGAGTATCCTGACATACTGCCCACTACAATCTTCTACCAAAGTTCTAATTGGCATTGAAGAAAAACTAATGTAATTCGGTGTGATAAATACCTCTCTGCTCAAAAAAACCTATCATTGTCTCTCTGAGTTTCTAACAGCCTCTGTTCATCTCAAGATTGTTTAACATTACAGAAGGGAGAAGACTCTAGCAGCTGCTGCAGGATGTTGGTTTGCAGGGGACCTTCCTCTTCTCTTGAGTTTAAGTGTGGTGTTCATACATCTCGCAGAGCCAAACCTCATCACCTGACCTTGGAAATGGCCAGTGATGCTACAGTACATCCACACCGAATACAGTCTATCTGCATTTAAAAGGTTAATTTTAACGTTAAAAAAATCTTTGTATACATTTATAAAATTAGTACAAAATGAACTTTAAAAACTATCTCATAGAAGAACGGGTCTAGAAAAGCTGTGAATGCTCTCAGAAGAATGAAACCAATCAAAGCATGTTCATGCTTCACTTGCATCTAAAGACGCAACAAATCTGAGGCTGCAATTTGAGTTTAGGGGCACCGCCTTGACTCTCATCAATGACTCAAAATCAGTGGTTGAAGAGAGGTGGCAAATATTTGGTTAATTAGAAAGCAATAAAAATTACAGTCTATTTTTAAAAATCACACCCCAACCTAATCTCCTTATCTTTTCAAGACACAGAAAAAAAGTATTGGGTTGGCCAAAAATTCATTCAACTCAAACAGACTTTTTGGTCAACCCAGTATCTTGATTATTCTCCAGTGAAAAACAGAATAGAGTTTTCCAAGGCTATTTCCGTTGTAAAGACAAACGAATGGCTAACTCTTCATAATTCTGCACACAAAGAGTGGGATCCCAGGAAAGCCAAGGTGATGCTGAGAGACCACAGTGCTCTAAAAACAAATGTTGTTGACAATGGTTTGGTGGCAAAGTAGAATCTTAGACTATCATTTCTTCAGAAATAGTTACAAAAAAAAAAAAACACCAACTGACCGGAAATTATGACAATAGAATATGCCTATTATAGTATTTCAATAAAAATCACGTATGCACATTTATATACTCCAAGGAGTACAAGACTCCAGCCTCCTGGCTCTTACTGTTTGCACGTCTTCAAGCAAGTTATTTAAAGCTCTCTGGACCTTTGTTTCCTCATCTGGAAAATGGGCATAATCAATAATACCTACTGCATAGGCATTAGTTACATGGATTAAATGATGTTTTACGTATAAAAATACTTAGCATCTTCTACTTAGCAAACACTCAACAAATATTATCAGTCATTTTATTACCATCACTATTATTACAGAGGTTTCATTCTCAGACCTGCTCAAGGTGCAGGACTTCAAATGTAAGGTGCTGTCATCATCATCATAAATAATTTTATTTCCTAGAATACATGATTGAGTTATATATTTCAATTTATACTGCTGTACCTATTGAAGTTAGGTAAGCTCTGGAAGAAATCATTATTTACTACTTCACTTGATCCTGACAACAACACTGACCCAGAGAGAGGGGAGATATTATCCTCATCAGACAGATAAAGTTCAGTTTCAGCTGAAGTTCAGGGAGTTAAGTGACCTGCCCAAAGTCACAGAGTTGGTGACCAGCAGGGCAGGGTTCATGACGGCTCCGTCTAACTCCTCCTGCAAGGCTTTTCCCGCTATTTCAGGCTTTTCCAAAATATCAACTTCATAATATTTCATTTCATTCAATAAATGTGACCCTAAGTGAGTCAGCAGAAAGACCATAAACAGGGAGGGTGCAGCGTGACCACAGATCCACTGTTGCACAGAAACGAACACCAGGGGGCTGAAGGTGTTTTAGTGACACACTCATGAATGTCACCACCTCCTCTCAGGGCACAGGGGGCCCCAATGTGATGATGAGATGAGCCCAGTGGTGCTGAAGGTGCCCCCCCAGCAACATCTGAAAGCATTCATCTCTCCACCACCGCCCAGCCCACCTCCCACCTGCTTGACTTTAGAGCCCTCGCGTGTCTGTCCAAGGAAAGCTTTTTTGGGGCCGGGGGTGCTGGCTGGAGCCAGAACAAGCCTCAGCCTTCCCTGCTCTTTGCCTTTGTTCAAGTCAGTCCTGCACAGAGAGCAAACGTCTTTCCTCCAAACTCCAAACGGTCCAATTCGACTTCTCCTTGTTAAAAGCCATTTCTGCCATGACATGCAGCTCAACATCGCCACGCCGCCAGCCAAAACAATCTCTGTAGCCCACAGCTTCCATTCATTTATTTAAACATTTTCTAAACTTATTTTGTAAGCTGTCTCTCTCCTCTTAGATCTGTAAGCAACTTAAGGTCCAGGTTTGAGCCTTTATATCTGCCCTGCCCCGTGTCCACCCGCCTACACACACACACACACACACACACACACACAACACACGCAACACACGCACAACACACAATACACTCAACACATACACAACACACACAACACACTCAACACACAATACACACAACACACACACAACACACACACAACACACACAGGCAACACACACCACACACACACGGCACAGCACCATGCCCGGAGTCGTTATTCAATGGCTATGAGAGAGGGCGAGTGAGCAAAGGCCCATCTTTGATACACGTATGGAGCTTCATCTCTACCATATAACACAACACAAGCAAACTGCTATGGAGGGTCAGGTAATTTTTTTAAATGAAGAAAGAACTTTAACTCGAAAACTTTGTCAGAGGAGAAATTTAAACTATTTTTAAATTCACCTTCAGATACACTTCTTAATTCTCCATGTCACTTATGTGCATGGAACGGGGTTTAAATACAAAAGATTAAATGAAATAAGTCCTTAAAAAATACAAATCTCTGCTTAGAGAGTAAGAAGGATTCAATTGATACAAATTCAAAAAATCAAGGTAAGTTTTAAAAAGAAGTATCATCCCTGTTTAAGTTTACTGTAATATGACAGGCCACCCTCTACTCTTAATCAATCTGAGTATCTCTTGTCTGGAAAGGAAGGAAAAAGTATGTGAGCTGGAAATGAAAGGCCTTTTATCAAAACACCGAAGGCTACCAAACATTGTATAAATTGCATTGGCAAATGATCAAAAACAAAAAAAGCTCCTGATGACAAAACCAGAATGGCATTGGCACTGTGTGATACTGCTTCTTTTTAACCCGGATGTTGGAACATGGGATGAACAAATTCCGTGATTTAGTTTTATTCAATCGTTTACCCTCTTCACCAAGAAGGCCACACTCAGTGACCACTGCCTTGACCACATCACTGTGGAATTCTGCAGCCCAAGACCCCAGGTCCACAGAAAGTTGTCTATCTAGCCTCTGCCTCAACCAGTCATTAAGAGATGGCCTTGGTCAACAGGGGTTCAATACGCATCAGTTCCTACCCAGCTCAGCACTGGACCACAGCCTGGTAACTCTCGAGGTCCAGATGGTGCATCTGGAGGGAAATGGGATGATCCAGAAGGTTCTGCTCCCTAGCCTGGCTGGAACAGGGACACACAGGCTGGACTAGCAGTGATTCCTGATGTGTGTCCTGAAGAACACTATTCATGAGAAAGAATGCCTTAAAGAAATCAGATTTCATGGTCAAATAAATTTGGGAGAGACTGTACTTTGAACTTTCCTTTGGGAGTTTCACAATGCACATTGGTATATTAAGGGTTATGAAAAGTCCAGTAGCAAAGGACTCTGTAATGCTTTGTTTAACTCAACAAGCCCCTAATTTATTTGACTATGAACCTTCTTTCCAGTAACACCTCTAATATTGAAACTTAGGATGGGAAATACTGAGACCACATTTGACAGTTACATGGCTTCAGATCTAACAACAAGACAACTCATGGTTTCCCTGACCAAGAATTGTTGCTCAACAAAGGTTAGTGTAAGAATTAAACAAAAAATGGGATGTTCAGGATTTCTGACAACCAAATTATAATGTAATCTGTAAATTTTACCTTAATATAAGCAAAACATATATTATTTAAAACCAACAGAAAAAAACAGACTTATAGGTGACAATTACAATGTCCATAGCAGTATACTCTCTATAAAAAGATTTGCTATCATGGACCCACAACCCAGTATGTATGTCTTTTCACGGGTAAAATGAAATAGAGAACAAAATGATTACCCAAATAGTTCAACTTCTCTTTCTATACAATAATATAATTTTGTCCGCTAATTTTCAGATAATCCAAGCTTGCTGGGTTTGAATGTGGAAGTGGAGGAGAAAAGTGGGAGCCGGCCATTGCAAAAGCTCTTGTAATTCTCCACTTAACCGCTTAAATATACTTTATTAATAAATTGAGCCTTAGGTAGATACAGTCATTTGACCATCTTTGAAATCACTAAGGAAACATCCAGGATATTACATGATATAATGCACTGAAAATCCCAATATCTGAGAATTCATGTTCCCACATTTCTGAGCACCCAATTTACTATGGAAAAAAAAGATTTGAGCACAAAGTATTATGGGTCTATGTACCAACATAAAACATCATCTAAAACAAAATTCATAGATTGCCTTTCTAACTTCAAGCACCTCCAGTAATGCAATTACAACCTGTTCACATTTATGAATGGAAAATCCATGAAAATGATCTGTATTTCAGATCATCAATTTTTTTAAATTTAACACTTTCAGACTCATGTCAGACCATGAAAAGATTTATTCAGATTTAAGTTTGCCCATTTCATTCTTTTGAACTGAGAACCGTAAAAACACAAATATGCAAAGTTCTCCCTTTTCCAAAACACAGTTGGTGAAAATGTTACACTTTAGTACAATCTGAATCGAAGAGAAAACATTGAAAGACTTCCTCCTCCTAAAACCTGAGGTGGGGGAAGGTTGCTGTTCACGAACTTGAATTTAACACCTTGATGTTAGAACGAACTTTCTCTTTACTCATTGCATTTTAGTTTAGTGGTCAAAAATGATCATGGTTTCAAGGAGTTCTAATGGCAGTGCCTTACCAGTGTAGATGCTGGCATTGGAAGCTGGAATACCAAACTGTGACTCGATGAACTTGGGAATGAAGGTAATGAAAGCAGTTACAATGGCACTCTCAGCTGTGTATGACAAACTCACAAAAAGGAATGTCATGTTGCTTAAGATCCTGACAGCTGCTCTTGGTAGGTCTATAAAATGACAAAAATGACAAATGAATGTTATAAACAAGGGATGGAGAAGAAAAGAAAATTGAATTGCTTTTGAAATGAACTGGAAATAGCCATTCAGCAATATAGGAAAAATTGATGACTGATTAGAACGCATCCCCTTTATTAAATAGATTTGGGGTTTTTTTTTTAGTTTTTCAACTAGGATAAGGAAATATAATAAAGAATCTAAAAACATACCCATACACAAATATCCTTATAAGAAATACCCCAAACCTATGACTCCTGTTTCAAAAACTGCTTAAAATAAACGATTTGCATTTTTTATTGACTGAAATAATGGTATTCTTTGTTAAGACCCTGAAGTCTACTAAATGTATAAAGTACCTGCAATATAGTCCTAAATTATAGTTTCCACTTCACCCAACTAACACTTCCCTGAGTAGGCGCACTTCTGAGATGCCAGCTCTCTGGCCTGACACCCACAGCAGAGGAATTGGTACATGATATGGGACATCTGTTCTTCCAGCCTCATTACGAAACAGGAAATAATACAGCTAAAAAGGCATAAGGGATAAGGCCACCAGGTCAGACATTCCCAGGGACTTTGGATTGGGGAACAAACAGAAATGATCTCCAAAGGAGCCAGACAGCCCAGAGGTACGGGCTCCATCCCTATCCAGCCACCTCTCAAGGAAGAGAGAAAAGTCCCATTTTTGAATCTAGGCATTTATTTCACAGAACTTGCCATATATATGCTTCAAGATGTATGTGCATTTTCATTACAGCATTATTTATAAGAGCAAAAATTTAGGGGAAAAAAATAAATGTCCATCAATGGGAAACGTTTACATAAATTATGGCACAGCCATGTAATGAAATACTATGTACTAGTTAAAAATGAAATGGAGCTTTATGTACTAGCATAAAAGGAACTCCAAGAAATATTTTTGTTAATGAATAAAGCAAGCAGCTGCAGAAATATACATATGCCTGTGTGCATAAATATATATATAATATTTAGGTAAAAAACAAACTAAAACAATGGATTTATATATGGTAGAAGGTATACATTTCAATATATATAATGCCAAGAAATGCTGTAAATGGGAGTAAGATTGGGAAAGAGAAATAAAAAAAGATTCTTGTGTATATACTTTTGTATAGTTTGCATGTTTGTAATGTGAATTAACTCACGTGTGTGATCTTTACATATCTTCATGGAAAAGGTGAGCTGCATTACTTTTGACATGTACAGTCTCTCAGTTATGAGAACAGTTACCCCCTTATGCTACAAGAGGGTCTTTCTTATCTCTGTGCTATTAACTGTATTCCCCACAAGTCCGATCGGAAAATGTCAAGCTCATCCATTGAGTCTCGAGATTAATCCCGTCCTGGAGGAAGCTGTCACAGCCCCTCCAGACAGACGGAAGTGCTCCTTCTCTGTGCTCCCACTACACGCTGCTCCTGTCCATCCACGCTCATCAGTTCTTTTGTAGCTGCACGTTTTCCCATCTGCTTCTTTCAAGAGAATGTAAATGCCATGAAGGCAGGAACTTGGTATATCTTTGTATGCCCAGCCCCTGGCACAGATCTGGCATTCAGTGGGCACTCAAAAAATATTCCTGGAATGTATTTATTTATTAACATTTTTTATTACATCACAGCAATAATTTGTACTAAAACAATATCCATATACTTATGAGAAAATGAAGTCTGTTCCAAGGATGCCTGATTTCCTCCTGGGGAGAGAGTTAGTTATTAAGGAAGCATATGTCATAAAATTAAGGGTAGTCCATGTGGTGGTGGACTTACCAAAACCACAGAAAAAGGTGAAGGACCAAATAGATCATCTTTTTTAAAGTGGGGCTCTTTAAAGCTAAAGAATCCTAAAGGGATGTAGATAAGATTATAAACTAAAAATCCCATTAAAAGAAAAATTAAAATGTGAACAAAAGAACAAGGGGGAGATATACAATATTGGCTTTATCCAGCCTATCTGGGAGAGAAATAGTTTGTATGCTTGAATTTTTCAGATAACTGGGCGATTGCCTTTTTAAGCGATAGAGCTTTGAATATTTCCTATGTGTTAACGGATATTACTGGAAATCCACAGCATAATTTGACATGTTCTTCAAGATTCAAACTCATAATTATGAATAATAATATCTATATGCTAATTTGTTTTAGCATATGTATATATTTTTTATACAGCAGGTTCTTATTAGTCATCAATTTTATACACATCAGTGTATACATGTCAATCCCAATCTCCCAATTCATCACACCACCACCACCACCCGCCACCGCTTTCCCCCCTTGGTGTCCATACATTTGTTCTCTACATCTATGTCTCAATTTCTGCCCTGCAAACCGGTTCATCCATACGATTTTTCTAGGTTCCACATATATGCGTTAATATACGATATTTGTTTTTCTCTTTCTGACTTACTTCACTCTTTATGACAGTCTCTAGATCCACCCACGTCTCAGCAAATGACCCAATTTCATTGCTTTTTATGGCTGAGTAATATTCCATTGTATATATGTACCACATCTTCTTTATCCACTCGTCTGTCAACAGGCATTTAGGTTGCTTCCATGACCTGACTATTGTAAAGAGTGCTGCAATGAACACTGGGGTGCATGTGTCTTTTTGAATTATGGTTTTCTCTCAGTATAAGCCCAGTAGTGGGATTGCTGTACCATATGGTAATTCTATTTTTAGTTTCTTAAGGAACTTCCATATTGTTTTCCATAGTGGCTGTATCAATTTACATTCCCAGCAACAGTGCAAGAGGGTTCCCTTTTCTCCACACCCTCTCCAGCATTTGTTGTTTGTAGATTTTCTGATGATGCCCATTCTAACTGGTGTGAGGGGATACCTCATTGTAGTTCTGATTTGCATTTCTCTAATAATTAGTGATGTTCAGCAGATTTTCATGTGCTTCTTGGCCGTCTGTTTGTCTGCTTTGGAGAAATGTCTATTTAGGTCTTCTGCCCATTTTTGGATTGGGTTGTTTGTTTTTTTAATATTGAGCTGCATGAGCTGTTTATATATTTTGGAGATTAATCCTTTGTCCATTGATTCGTTTGCAAATATTTTCTCCCATTTTGAGGGTTGTCTTTTCGTCTTGTTTATGGTTTCCTTTGCTGTGCAAAACTTTTCAGTTTCATAAGGTCCCATTTGTTTATTTTTAGTTTTACTTCCATTACTCTAGGAGGTGGATCAAAAAAGATTTTGCTGTGATTTATGTCAAAGAGTGTTCTTCCTATGTTTTCCTCTAAGAGTTTTATAGTGTCCAGTCTTACCTTTAGGTCTCTAATCCATTTTGAGTTTATTTTTGTGTACGGTGTTAGGGAGTGTTCTAATTTCATTCTTTTACATGTAGCTCTCCAGTTTTCCCAGCACCACTTATTGAAGAGACTGTTTTTTCTCCATTGTATATCCTTGCCTACTTTGTCATACATTAGTTGACCATAGGTGCATGGGTTTATTCTGGGGTTTCTATTTTGTTCCATTGATCTATGTTTCTGTTTTTGTGCCAGTACCATATTGTCTTGATTACTGTAGCTTTATAGTATAGTCTGAAGTCAGGGAGTCTGATTCCTCCAGCTCCGTTTTTATTCCCTCAAGACTGCTTTGGCTATTTGGGGTCTTTTGTGTCTCCATACATATTTTAAGATTTTTTGTTCTAATTCCATAAAAAATGCCATTGGTAATTTGATAGGGATTGCATTGAATCTGTAGATTGCTTTGGGTAGTATAATCATTTTCACAATATTGATTCTTCCAATCCAAGAACATAGTATATCTCTCCATCTGCTGGTATCATCTTTAATTTCTTTCATCAGTGTCCTATAGTTTTCTGCATACAGGTCTTTTGTCTCCCTAGGTAGGTTTATACCTAGGTATTTTATTCTTTTTGTTGTAATGGTAAATGGGAGTGTTTCCTTAATTTCTCTTTCACATTTTTCATCATTAGTGTATAGGAATGCAAGAGATTTTTGTGCATTAATTTTGTATCCTGCAACTTTACCAAATTCATTGATTAGCTCTAGTAGTTTTCTGGTGGCATCTTTAGGATTCTCTATGTATAGTAGCATGTCATCTGCAAACAGTGACAGTTTTACTTCTTCTTTTCCAATTTGTATTGCTTTTATTTCTTTTTCTTCTCTGATTGCCGTGGCTAGACTTCCAAAACGATGTTGAATAGTAGTGGCAAGAGTGGCCATCCTTGTCTTGTTCCTGATCTTAGAGGAAACGCTTTCAGTTTTTCACCATTGAGAATGATGTTTGCTGTGGGTTTTTCGTATATGGCCTTTATTATGTTGAGGTAGTTTCCCTCTATGCCCAGTTTCTGGAGAGTTTTTATCATAAATGGGTGGTGAATTTTGTCAAAAGCTTTTTCTGCATCTATTGAGATGATCATATGGTTTTTCTTCAATTTGTTAATATGGTGTATCACATTGATTGATTTGCATACGTTGAAGAATCCTTGCATCCCTGGGATAAATCCCACTTGGTCATGGTGTATGATCCTTTTAATGTGTTGTTGGATTCTGTTTGCTAGTATTTTGTTGAAGATTTTTGCGTCTATATTCATCAGTGATATTGGTCTGTAATTTTCTTTTTTTGTAGTATCTTTGTCTGGTTTTGGTATCAGGGTGATGGTGGCCTCGTAGAATGAGTTTGGGAGTGTTCCTTCCTCTCCAAGTTTTGGAAGAGTTTGAGAAGGATGGGTGTTAGCTCTTCTCTAAATGTTTGATAGAATTCGCCTGTGAAGCCATCTGGTCCTGGGCTTTTGTTTGTTGGAAGATTTTTAATCACAGTTTCAATTTCATTGCTTGCGATTGGTCTGTTCATATTTTCTATTTCTTCCTGGTTCAGTCTTGGAAGGTTATACCTTTCTAATAATTTATCCATTTCTTCCAGGCTGTCCATTTTATTGGCATAGAGTTGCTTATAGCAGTCTCTTAGGATGCTTTGTATTTCTGTGGTGTCTTTGTAACTTCTCCTTTTTCATTTCTAATTTTATTGATTTGAGTCCTCTCCCTCTTTTTCTTGATGAGTCTGGCTAATGGTTTAGCAATTTTATTTATCTTCTCAAAGAACCAGCTTTCAGTTTTATTGATCTTTGCTATTGTTTTCTTTGTTCCTTTTTCATTTATTTCTGCTCTGATCTTTATGATTTCTTTCCTTTTGCTAACTTTGGGTTTTGTTTGTTCTTCTTTCTCTAGTTCCTTTAGGTGTAAGGTTAATTGTTTATTTGAGATTTTTCTTGTTTCTTGAGGTAGGCTTGTATAGCTATAAACTTCCCTCTTAGAACTGCTTTTGCTGCATCCCATAGGTTTTGGATAGTCGTGTTTCACTATCATTTGTCTCTAGGCATTTTTTGATTTCCTCTTTGATTTCTTCAGTGATCTCTTGGTTATTTAGTAACGTATTGTTTAGCCTCCATGTGTTTGTGTTTTTTACGTTTTTTCCCCTGAAATTCATTTCTAATCTCATAGCATTTTGGTCAGAAAAGATGCTTGATATGATTTCAATTTTCTTAAATTTACCGAGGCTTGATTTGTGACCCAAGGTGTGATCTATCCTGGAGAGTGTTCCGTGTGCACTTGAGAAGAAAGTGTAATCTGCTGTTTTTGGATGGAATGTCCTATAAATATCAATTAAATCTATCTGGTCTATTGTGTTAAAGCTTCTGTTTCCTTATTTATTTTCATTTTGGATGATCTGTCCATTGGTGTAAGTGAGGTGTTAAACTTCCCCACTATTATTGTGTTACTGTCGGTTTCCTATTTTATAGCTGTTAGCAGTTGCCTTATGTATTGAGGTGCTCCTATGTTGGGTGCATATATATTTAAAATTGTTATATCTTCCTCTTGGATTCATCCCCTGATCATTATGTAGTGTCCTTCTTTGTCTCTTGTAACATTCTTTATTTTAAAGTCTATTTTATCTGATATGAGTATTGCTACTCCAGATTTCTTTTGATTTCCATTTGCATGGAATATCTTTTTCCATCCCCTCACTTTCAGTCTGAATGTGTCCCTAGGTCTGAAGTGGGTCTCTTGTAGACAGCATATATATGGGTCTTGTTTTTGTATCCATTCAGCAAGCCTGTGTCTTTTGGTTGGAGCATTTAATCCATTCACATTTAGGGTAATTATTGATATGTATGTTCCTATTACCATTTTCTTAATTGTTTTGTATTTGTTTTGGTAGGACCTTTTCTTCTCTTGTGTTTCCCACTTAGAGAAGTTCCTTTTGCATTTGTTGTAGAGATGGTTTGGTGGTGCTGAATTCTCTTAGCTTTTGCTTGTCTGTAGAGCTTTTGATTTCTCCATCGAATCTGAATGAGATCCTTGCTGGGTAGAGTAATCTTGGTTGTAGGTTCTTCCCTTTCATCACTTTATGTATATCATGGCACTCCCTTCTGGCTTGTAGAGTTTCTGCTGAGAAATCAGCTGTTAACCTTATGGGAGTTCCCTTGTATGTTATTTGTCATTTTTCCCTTGCTGCTTTTAATAATTTTTCTTTGTTTTTAATTTTTGCCAATTTGATTACTATGTGTCTTGGCGTGTTTCTCCTTGGGTTTATCCTGTATGGGACTCTCTGCACTTCCTGGACTTGGGTGGCTATTTCCTTTCCCATGTTAGGGAAGTTTTTGACTATAATCTCTTCAAATATTCTCTTGGGTCCTTTCTCTCTCTCTTCTCCTGGCACCCCTATAATGCGAATGTTGTTGCATTTAATGTTGTCCCAGAGGTCTCTTAGGCTGTCTTCATTTCTTTTAATTCTTTTTTCTTTATTCTGTTCTGCCGCAGTGAATTCCACCATTCTGTCTTCCAGGTCACTTATCCGTTCTTCTGCCTCAGTTTTTCTGCTATTGATTCTTTCCAGTGCAGTTTTCATTTCAGTTATTGTATTGTTCATCCCTGTTTGTTTGTTCTTTAATTCTTCTAGGTCTTTGTTAAATATTTCTTGCATCTTCTCGATCTTTGCTTCCATTCTTTTTCCGAGGTCCTGGATCATCTTCACTATCATTATTCTGAAATATTTTTCTGGAAGGTTGCCTATCTCCACTTCATTTAGTTGTTTTTCTGGGATGTTATCTTGTTCCTTCATCTGGTACATAGCCCTCTGCCTTTTCATCTTGTCTATCTTTCTGTGAATGTGGTTTTTGTTCCACAGGCTGCAAGACTGTAGTTCTTCTTGCTTCTGCTCTAGCATATTTTTTAACTTTCCATTTATTTTCTGATATTTTTCTGGTTGCAAGAAAATTCCTTCCCCACGATATGTTGTTTGTATTTGTTTTTACCTGCTGATATCTTATGTCCACATCCACTTTAAGTTCTTCTACAGAGCCCTTTTAAAGTAGACATAAGCTTTCAGTCTTGTTCTTTTGTCATCCATTTTTTAATTTATTTTTATTTTTATTTATCTTAAATTTTTAAATTTATTTTTGGCCACATTGGGTCTTCGTTGCTGCATGCAGGCTTTCTCTAGTTGTGGTGAGCAGAGGCTACTCTTCCGTGTGGTGCGCGGGCTTCTCACTGTGGTGGCTTCTCTTGTTGTGGAGTACGGGCTCTATGGGTGCGGGCTTCCATAGTTGCATCACGCAGGCTCAGTAGTTGTGGTGCGCGGGCTTCTGTAGATGTGGCACACGGGCTCAGTAGTTGTGGCTCGCGGGCTCTAGAGCACAGGCTCAGTAGTTGTGGTGCATGGGCTGAGTTGCTCCGCGGCATGTGGGGTCTTCCCAGACCAGGGATTGAACCTGTGTCCCCTGCATTGGCAGGCAGATTCTTAACCACTGCGCCACCAGGGAAGTCCCAGTCATCCATTTTTTAAAAAAATAAATTAGCAATTAATAAAATTAACTTTTCTGTTCATGTATGGTTCTATGGATTTGGGGAGGCGGTGGTAACTTTTATTTATTTTTTTAAATTCTTATTGGAGTATAGCATGTTTTTAATTTAAACTGAGAGTGGGATGAGGGGTAGTGTTTGGTTTATTATTATACAAAACAGATGAATTATTATTACTATAAAGTTGTTGACTAGATTTTATTACCTGGAAACTTGCATTTATACCCAGGTATAAATTATAAACATTAAGTATCAACCAAACATACTGACTCCTATTAATACTTTTTATAATTTTCCTGACATAGATATTTTTGGAAATAATATCTCTTCTTGTGGGAAAAAAAAAAGGATTTATCTGAAGTTTAGTGCCCATTCACTTTATTTTCCTTATGTTTAAATTAAAATAAACACCTTTTTAAAAATAATTTTTTGAGGTGAAGTTCACATAACATAAATTTAACTATTTTAAAGTCAACAATTCAGTAACATTTAGTACATTCACAATGGTATGCAATCACCACCTCTGTCCAGTTTCAAAATATACTTTTTTATTATAAAAAAATTTAATCATTTATGTTCAGGGATGAGGTTGGAATTCACCTTTATTTTATTTTTTATATTTTTAAATACTTTCTAAATTTTCAACCATGAAGACGCATTGTTTTTATATTCCACCACCCCCCCACCAAAAAAAACTTCAAATTTAAAAAGATGCAGCAATATGTCATCCTCCTAGAGAAGTCTTCCCTGACTCAGGCTGCTAACTTAGGAATTCCTTCCTCCTTTTTCTTCAACTTCCTCAGAAGGTATATACCTCCATTTTAAGACTTACATTTTATTATGCCTATTTTCCTTTCTAGCTCCCTTTGAGGCAAGGACTGTAACTTTTCATATATGTATCCTGAATTCTTCAGCCTGTAGTAGTTGCTTAATAAAGATATTTGTGAAAGAGGAAAAGAAGCAAAGAAATTTTCTTAAGATAGACAGTGCCAGCCATCTATCTCAATAATTAGAATGATACTTGGGAACCAGTCTAGTCGTTTCCTGAAAGTCTTAGGTAATGCCAATTTCTTAAATCAAAGTAAAATTTGAGGGAAATATCAACAGAACAAGCAAAGAAAGGTGGCTTAAGTGAACTAAGTCAAACCAGGCACAGAATTCCCACTGGGCAAAGACAAGGAGACCATGGGTAAAAATGGAAGCACCAGAGTGGGGGGTCATTGTTATGCAGAATGTGGAGATCTTTATAAAATAACATGATGCCAAAATACAGGGCTGAATCTAAGCCTCTACCTCAAGGGCTTGGGAAAGGCCCTCCAGAGTATGGGGAGAGGGAAAGTGGTGGAAAGAAAGGCAGTGGGAGTTCCATACAATAATTATAGTGGAATCGGGCCAGGTAGGAATGTACCTCTGGCTGTAATACAGAAGCTTCTTTTTTCCCATCAGCTTTATATTAATCACTTTTTCCCTGTATTTTATAATGTTTTGACATCTTAAAAAGCTTGCTGGCTGGGGAGAGACTAGACTACCAGTGCTTAGATATAGCAAGGGCTCAGCTGGGAGCACATCTTTTATATGGAAACCAACCAATCCTGAGTTTATATGATCAGCCACCTTGTTATCTAACTCTCACACGCCAAGCCAGTATTTCCTCTGCCCTAAACTACCCAGACAACTAGAAACCAGCCCTACAGCCCAGAGTCTGCTGGAATCACTCAGACTAGACAGTGGTAAGCTGTTTACTCTGTCCTGCCTTGTCTTTCCCATGGAAACCCCAGTAAGGGCTCTGGCCTTGGCTTTCCCCTCACTCCTGTCTTTTGTTTCCTGACCAGAACCTGGTGCTTCCCCTGTGGCCCCATATGGCATGGTATGCCCCCTTCTCTTGGGAGAAATGTAAGTAATAAATTCTTCTTTCAATGGCATTGACCTCTCCATACCATCACTCAGTCACCTCCATAAATTAAAATCCTGGAATCGCTTTCTTTAACATCTCTCCACAAAATTTCCTTTACCTCCAATCTTTTAGTTCTTATTATTTATATACTTTTAAGCCTTCAGATGCATCAAAAAGCTGGTGGAAACATACCATCACCATGCAGTGAAAACCTCAATAACCTCCTTTATGGCCTGTAAACCTTGCACCCTCCTGTATATTTCATGGACATATAGCAGATACAACTTTACGATGTGTATTACAAAGGAGCATCAAACTATTTTTAGTCACGTCTTCCTGTAAAAGCAAAACCAAAGCTGCTCTTCATATGTAACATGGACAACACAGGACCCCAAGTGCCCCCATTTCCTGCCCATCTTCTTTGGAACTAATGATGTCCCTGGGTTCCCCAATCACAAGTCCCCATTAAAGTATTCCAGTTTCTTCCCCCACCCCACAGCATACTGACAAATGGCATTCCCTGTTTGCCAATAAAAGAGCAGAAGGAACTGAATGACCCTGGCACACCACAGTCACCTCTGGGTGAGCACACAGAGCTCCTGAACCACTTACTTGCCGACAGTGGACAGAAACAGTGGCCACTGGGGCCCAAAATACATTATTAGTGGTTACTGGCCACAGTACAATCATGCTTGTTTAAATCTAATGAGTATTTATATATATTTCTAAGTAGACATTACTCTGATGAGTAGTAGTCCCACAGTTAATTTGCACTGAGTATTTGAAAAGTGTTTTCTTTTTTAGCAATTCTTTGCCATGCCTGTTACCATCTACATGTTGCCTCTTAAGCTGAAGGTATAACAAAATAAATGTAAAAGAGAAATGAAACAAAGAAATAGATATAGAGAAGATGAGATGAATGGATAAAGAAGATGTGGCATATGTTTACAATGGAACACTACTCGGCCATGAAAAAGAATGAGATTCTGCCATTTGCAACAACATGGATGGACCTAGAAGGGTATTATTCTTAGTAAAATAAGTCAGACGGAGAAAGACAAATACTCTGTAATCACTTATATGTAGAATCTAAAGAGTAAAACAAAAAAATGCATATAGCAAAACAGAAACAGACTCACAGATACAGAGAACAAACCACTGGTTACCAGTGGGAATAGGAAAGGGGGCAGGGGCAAAATAGGTATATGGGAGTAAGAGATACAAACTACTGTGTATAAAATAAATAAGCAACAAGGATATATTATGCAGCACAGGGAAATATAACTATTATTTTGTAATAACTTTAAATGGAGTATAATCTATAAAGATATTGAATCACTATATTGCACACACAAAACTAATGTAATATTGTAAATCAACTATATCAATACTTCAATTAAAAACAGAAAAAGAAATTCATATTTCCTTGAAAAAAAAGAAATAGAGAAGATGTAAATAGAGCAGAACATCAAAGCCAGAGAAAAGAATTAAATATTTCTATGAGATTCTTCCTGGGCTTCAAATTTGACCCTCAGTTTCCTGGCCACCAAAGCAGAAAGTTGTATAATCATCACTAGCAGAAACATTCTAATTTCCTTGTGGAAAACAATGCTTTTCTTAACTATGTTCTAGAGCAGTGATTCTCACAGTGTTGTCCTTGGACCATCAGCATCAGTATCACCTGGGAACTTGTTAAAATGCATATTCTCAGGCCACACCTCAGGCTTCCTGAACCAGACACTCTGGGCTGGGGTCCAGCACTCTGGGTTTTCAGAAGCCCCCATGGTGCTTCCTAGTAGGCTAAGTGTGAGAACTCTGTTCTCAAGAAACAGGGTTTTATATAAAGGACACTGAGCAATGCTCTTATGGCAAATATGGGAAATTCAAGCAACAGCTTTCAATAGAAGCTGCAAACCTAAAGCTAAAGTGCAATTCAACAAAAGAGCAAAGGCAAAACACAAGAGGCTAAGATGGCATGTCCCAGGCACGTGGCTTTTGGTGATCTCTCTTTGCTGAGTCAAGTATTGCCTCTAACATATTCCATGCTATACTAGTTTTTAAAACACCTAGCAAAGAGCCACATGCAATGGTTCTTTGTTCTTAGGCAACTCAAATTCAGAATTTATTCCCCCTGCCCCTCTATTCCTCTCTCCATCATCTGAGGTTGAAACCCTGAAACAGACTTTGGTACCTCCCTCCCCATTATTCCCATAGCAGTTGCCACATTCTATAAACACAAACTCTTCCTTCCCTCCTCATCATTCCATAATTCATTCTTCAAATATTTACTGAGTATCTACTAGATGGTGGGGATTTATCAGGGAACATGACAGACAAAAATTCCTTGCCTTCATGGAGCTTACTTTCTCATTACTGAGACTATAAATAAGATAAGTAAAATACAAAGTATACTACATAGTGATGAGTGCTAAGGAGAAAAACAAAGGAGAGAAAGAGATAAGCTTTGGAGAGGAAGGTAGAAATTTTTAAATATGGTGGCCAAGCAAGGCCTCATTGAAAAGGGACCATTTGAGAAATACCCTGAAGGAAGCGAGAGGATGTGGGAGAGAGCATTCCCCACACGGGAATGGCAAGTGCAAAGGCCCTGAGATGAGACTGTGCTGGCAGATTTGAGGACCACTGATGAGCCCAATGTGGTTGAAGTAGAATGAACAAATGGGGTTGAAAGAAGGATATGGGGGCAGGCAGGTAACCAGGGGTTAGACTGGGAGACTACAGAAGCTTTAAGCAGAGGAGTGGCATTTCAACAGGATCCTTCTGGCTGCAGAGTTGAAAGCAATGGAAAGGGAACAGGGAGGGAATTCCCTGGCGGTCCAGTGGTTAGGGCTCTGCGTTTCCATTGCAGGGGGCATGGGTTAGATCCTGGTCAGGGAGCTAAGATCGCATCCCGGTGTGGAAAAAAAAAAAAAAAAAAAATTAGCATGCTACTGTCCTTTCCATCTGTACTAATAAGCAAAACCATCATCACCTCTCTCGGGCTCTGTCGGTAGCTTTCTAGCTGGGTACCCTCCTTCCATTCCACTCCCTTCCCTCCCTAATCTACCTAACAGAGTGCTTGCCAAAGGCTGCTCAAACCTCCCCACTGCCCATTTGGGCCAAACTCAGTTAAGGTTAGAACTTTCTACACACAATATGGTCCCACCTTACCCTCCCAACTTTACCTCCCAGGCTTCCACCATGCACATCCAACACACCAACCACAATACACTCGCTCAGCATTTTCAAATACATCCCCCCAGCCTGACCTTCTTGCCTTTGCTCTCTCTGACTGGAATACCCACACCATCCCACCTCCACTTACTGATGTTCTCCCAGTCTTCCAAGGTCCATCACAAATCCCACCTCCTCCATGAAACCTTTCCTGATCCCTCAACTAGATGTTCCCTTGCCTGCCTCGGACTCTCACACCATCTTCCTTTTAGGCCATTAGCATATTTCCATCTGTACTTGTCCTGTCTCCCTCAATGGACTATAAGCTCTCTGAGGGCAAGCCATGGCTCACTCATCTTCCAATCTGCCACAGCTTGGAGTACAGCAGCGTCTACAGAGTGAATAGTCATTGAATTAAATAATGACAACATCACCCTCTAGTGATCAATACTCTATAACTTCCAATACCCTCTAAATCAGTGCATCACCTCAGAGTAGCTATTTTACTTAGGATGATAAATATGTTCTACTTGAACACAAACAAAAGTCTAGCAGAGAAAGTCTGTTATACTTTATGCTAATTAATAATGCCAAGTAATGAAGCTTAAAAGGTTAAAAGTGGACACAAAAATAAACATTTTCTTACGATTAACTGCTACCAAAAGCTTTCTATTTAGGAAAATACCCAGTTAAAGTTAGAAGACTTTTAAAATGCTGGACCTCAAACCTGAGGAAAATTGATCCACTTAAATATTTTAACTGTTTATATTTATGGGTAAGATGTTGAATCAATCAATGCTAATCTCTTTATGGGACAGTGATGCAGACACACTAAAAATTCTACTTTCTCCTTTGTGGTGTTTTAAAAGAGTCTTATGCCTGCATAATTTATAATAAGAATCTAGAAACACTGAGTCAGATTTTCCCAATGTCTATCATTAAAATGTGGAGGCAGAGGGTAGAAAGTGTAGTGTATTTTCTTCCTGCATTCTCTGCAATAAAACTTCTCAAAGAGCACCATTCTGTATGGCCTAAATCATTTTTGTTTTTTAGGAACTAAAAAATACTAACTTGGCCACCTTTCCACCTTCTCTTTGAAGAAGCTAATATTGATGTACAGATTTCAAATATAAAATAAAGACTAAAAGGAGCCTTACTCCAAAAAACAGGACAAGGAAAAAGAAAATCTGCGAATCAAACTCAGATTTAACTCAAAATGAAATCTTAGCAACCACTCTTTCATTCAAGACCTAAATAATGAATCTCAGCTTTGTAATACAAATTATGTCAGTGATGGAATGATTCCCAGAAATTTAACTGATCTTTTTGAAAATCAGATTAAATATTAGACTGCCATTTCCTATAGGTGAAGGTATTAGAAACCAAAATGTGCAAGATATATATGAATTAATTTTAAATATTGTATTTGAACATTATTCCAATGTCATCAATATCACTTGAATAATTTTAAGCAAAACATTTTCACTTTATATTCCCATTTAAACAGGATTCCTTTCTTACAAAAGAAAGTGTCTCTGGAAGTTCCAGGTCTAGATACAATTAGAGAATCCAGTGCAAGTAGAAGTAATAAAATAAACCAGCTCTGCGTCCTAATCAGGAAGGTTCACTGTCGAAGTAAGATCAGTCATCATAATTAAGGCACAGAGTGAAAAAGCTGAGAATTTATCAGAAATACTGACAAGAAAACCAGAATGAAAATGGATTTTATAAATCAACTACCCATCACTGTCAAAAGACTCCTCTTATTCTTTCCTCTAAAAGAAAATATCCTGAACCATCAAATTGAACATAGAAAAGATGGAGAGGAACAATCCTTAGCAGTACAAGAAGACATCCAATAAAATAGTACATAGGTTCAATTCTGAAAAATAATTTTAAAATCCCATGATGGCTTTTACCACTTTTGAACCTGCCTGCCTAAGTGAGCTTTCCCCCCAAAGCAGGATTTGAGTTAAGGATTCAAGACCAAAGAGTTTATCTGGGAGATTCAGGAAACACTGGATGGGAGTGTGGACGTGATGCACAGGAAGAAAGGGTGGCTTACAAAGGACGTAGAAACATACCTCAGGATTGTCTCACCCATGAGGGGATGGAGCTGGGATGTTTATCAGCCATTGGTTAAGATGGCTTTAGGGGTGGGAGGCCAGGGTGTTAATTCTTTGGCACTTGAAGTCTGCAGGAGTCAAGCACTTTCCCAGACTACAGAGAAGACCTTCAGGCAAAAGAAGACCCACAGACCTCCAGGAAGTCCTCCACCTTGACAACGGGAAGGTCCCACAGTACAGATGGGGCACTGAAATCATTGTCCACACTGGCTCCTCCAAGGACTTCATTCCCATCAATGGTTGTGTCCGCTGTTGGTATTTCATATCAGTCTTCTCTCTCCCTTTTCTCTACTATCCAACAGAGCATATATTCCACATTCAAGCCATCTACCTCTAAGCTATAAAATATACCATTTTAGCTTAGCCTTTATTTCCCCCCTTGAGTCTACTTTATATTCTCTGTAAATTAAAACTCTTCGTCTATTCCTATGTTGTCAATTTTTTAACATCAACTTTGCTCTCAACTGGGTTGTTTAAAAAAAAAAAAGTCACTCCCTTGGTAGTATTATGGTCCATCATGCATCCACGAAAAGTGATGGACTGGTCCACAGGGTAAGAGCTACCATCCAGAGAATCTTTTATGTTATGAGAGCAGAAGAGGTAATTTTGGCAGTTCCAAAAGTACACATTGTCCCAAAATAATGAGGAGGGAGAGGGGAAGGCAAATCTAAAACTTAACTGGGAAGAAGCATTTCCAATGAAATGTCACTTCACTGTTTTGAACAAATATGGTCTTTAAAAATAGTCCAATCTAACCATTCTTAGGCTGCAGGGACAGCTCCATAATATATTAGTAACTTCCTTCTAGGCCTAAAAGGTTCCTCTTTGCCTTTACTGTGTACATAGTCAAAGTGAGATGATAATGTGCCTAGGTAAATTTACCCTAAAATAACCTTAACTGATGTAAGCACTTGATAAATATTATGCTTCATAAGTTAGAAAAACCAATTCAGAGAATTCAAGAAATAGGCAGGAACTAATGGGAATGTAGCATTATAGGTTTCTTGGAATAAAGGGATTTATTGCCATTCAACAGAGGTATTGAATATGGAACAAAAATGGCTTGGTTAAGATTAAGTTGTTTAGATTTGAGATTCCCTAATCTGGCTCTAATAAAGTCATTATTTTTAAGAGAGATAAACATGAAAAAAATAGACCAGTACACATCACTGGAACTCTCTGGACGTTTTTATGCTGGGTTTGGAGACCCATCCCCTGGTTGCCCTTCTCCATGGCCACTTTCAAGCTTTGACAGAGCCACTGTTGAACAAGATCCTTTCCTAGGGGTAAGTTTTATATTTATGTAAGGATCAGGCCACACTATCAAACCTACGGTTCCCTGAGACAAACCATCCATTGTAAAACGCAATAATTATTTTAAAAATCAGACATCTCTAATTACAGTATGAAGTCTTCACCTTTAGATTCTAAATCAGTGCTTCTCAAACTATCTGTGACGAAGGACTATTTTTAAAATTATTATCTAGTCTATAGTTACCGATACTTTTGCAAGATATGTTAAAGATGAATTACTAGAAAATGAAAAATTTTAAACATACAAAAGTTAAGCCCAATTTATTATTGTTGTTATTAGATTCAACAGACACACAATTACTCTGTCAAAAAATTTTTTTTAAGCTTCTCAACATTTACTCTCAATTTCAGCCCATATTCTGTCACAGACCAGTAACTCCTGGTGGGCATCAGTGGCCGGGGACCACACTTTGAGTAGCACTGATCTGAAGTCCCATGCACGTACTTATTCAAAAGATATACTTTACCTCTGACATCCTTTCCAAATCCTATAGAAGACACTTTTTTGTCCACTTCTTCACAATTGTTTGGTTTCTCCTTCATGACGTCATCGTCACCAGCAACATCAGCAGAGTATTTTTTCTTTCTCTTTTTCTTGTGTCGAGGAGGAAGCTTTTTTGGAAAAGTAAACATTGGGAATATCACAAGAAACATTGCAATGGCACAAAGGAGGAATCCACTCCACCTAAAAAATTGGGAAACGTGAATAGCATTTATGGCTTTGGTATTAGGAGTGTGAACAAATTAGCAAAGTAGAAGTTTGTGGTGATAAATTTCTCCAGAGAAAACTTTTTACCTTCATCAAGTGCACAGCAGTAAGAAGTTAGACAACTTAAGAAAACAGAGTATGGAATCCTCCCTTTCTGCGGTATAAATGAGAAATCTACCCAGTAATTATACTAGTATTATAATGACTATTACAATCAGCAGCCTGACTAGAATTTCATTCAATTCAAGTATTTTTGAGCACATATATGTTCGTTCTGCTAATTAACATTGTTAGTCCTACTACAGTGTGCATCTTAAAATAAATCAATAGCCCATAAATTTAAGAGAAAAATAATATAGAGTCTATAGCATGCTTTCTGGACCAATATGGACACTTTTTTCTTAGAAGGAAACCATTCATATCTGGTATGAAATGCATTTCAAATTGCTGATGTCATTCAAATATTTTTCTGCAAGCACTTAAGAATGTATTAACCCTTCTTAGCTGGCCTTCCCAAACTTAACCAAGTCTGAGCGGAGCTGAAGACATTTACACTCAATCTTTGCCTTCAAGAACTTACAATCTGCTTGTAAGCAAGCTAAAGATATAAGAAATGATTCCAAACAATTCCAAGAAATGCGAGAATGTACACAATTGTTAGATCATGTGGTATAGAAGATGAATGTTATAAAAATTCAGAAGGGAAATCAATGTGTCAGACACAAAAGTACTCTGTCAAAAATTTTTTTTAAGTTTCTCAACATTTACTCTCAATTTCAGCCCATACTCTGTCACAGACCAGTAACTGCTGGTGGGCAGCAGTGGCCGGGGACCACACTTTGAGTAGCACTGATCTGGAACTTGAGAAGCGGAACTTGAGCTATGTAGAATCGAGATTCTGTCTTTAGGCTCATCTGAGGTTGCCATGCTGAGGGAAGTAGGAAGCAAATACAGAGTAGATCTCTAATTCTAGGCCTGTATTAGAACATGTGTCAAGGCCTTGGGCTTCTTGCCTGCATAATTCCCCAAGGGCAATTTTTCAGTCCCCTTTCAACCTTTTCTTAGCAAATAGAGGTCCCTGGTCCTGCCTAACAGGGTCACTAACTTTCCAACTAGGATTCCTCAACTCCAATCTCTGTCCTCAAAGTTTCCAAGTTCATAAATGCTCAGATTCTGGCCTCTGTATCAATACTTTCCCAACCATTGTTATGAGAACGCAAACAGCATTCTAAGCATTCATGTTGAATATAACCCAGTAAGAATACAGACCAACTGCAAAGTGAAAGTTCATTTTTAGAAAATAAGTGTTTCTATTGATATGCTGTTATCAGCTGCTAAAGGTCACAGCTTAACTGAGAGAATGATTCCTAGAACCAGTCATTAATAATCCAGTGTGCTATTTTCAAAGATACTTAACGTTATATCCAATTAAGATATTAAAGCAATCAGAAAAAGGTTTTCTTTTTAGAAGACTGCTCAGGGCAGACTTCCAGCAATCTCAATGATTCAGTATTTAATCACGAACCCAGTGCCTAACACAGGTTAGGTACTCAAAAAATTTCCTAAATAAATAAATTGAATGAGATAGGTGTTTTAAAAACAGGCCATCTGTCGGCAGGGACATAGCTATGATACTATCTGGCCCTTTTTGTACTTGGCTGCATACGAGGACTTTACTAACCCAGCCCTGCCATTATCTTTCTTGAATTTCTTTCTTCCACCTCCGCATTCAAGTCCCCTGAACCCCTTAGTTTCCTGGACCTTTCATGCTCTCTCCAGAGGAGGGCAGGCAGCAGACTATAAGGGGCAATTCTTGAGCTGTGGCTTCAGACTGACCTGTGTTTTTATCCTGTCTTTCCCACTTACTAGCTCTAAGATCCTGGGGAAATAATTTTGCTTTTCTGAACAGGCTTTCTCACCTGAAAGGGAAGTAATAATAACTTGGGGGGGGGGGGTCATCAAAATTAATAAGACAATGTATAAGACCTAATAAAATGCCTGCCCCCAAAGCAACAATAAATTCATGGTAGCTCGTTTTGTTTTTTATGTAGATCTGCACTCAGGGCTCCCACCTCCACCCAGAGCCATTGACTTAAAATTATATGCAAACATTAAAGATACACTCAGAGTACCCCAAGGGGAGAAAATAACAGAAGAAGGGAAAGAATTATAGTGAATAGACAAAAAAATAAAAAAATGTTTAGGGACATTTCTAAGCAGAGCAAATCGGTCTCCAGAAACATCGAAGTTAACACATGATATAATGGTGGTGCTAAAGAGGACGTTGAGAAAAGCTAAGTAAGGCAAGGCAGTGTGCATTATATGTTGGAAAAAGATGCATCAGTAAGAGCTAAAATTGAAAAGCCAGGGCTCCTGACTCCCTTTCATGAACCATCACTCAGAGACTATTCATGAAGGGAGGACAGTTAAGTACATTGACTAAAACCTCCACCCTGGACTCAACTTCTTGTCCAGCTGCCACTGACTCTGAGACTTTGGGCAAGGTGTTCAAGTCGCTGATCATCAATATCCTCATCTGCAAAATGGGCACACTCTTAGTGACTACATGTGGTTGTTATAAGCCTTCAATGAAAATGTTAGTAAAGCTCTAAGAATAGTGCTTGATACACAGCACCCAATTCATATTAGCATTATTCACTCATTCCTTCCTTCCCTCTTCCAGCAAATATTTACCAAAAAACCTATCATTGCCACTAGGCACCATAGAAACTAACATTGTATCAAAGAACTCTGCCTTTGTTCAAGGTAGAAGTCTGTTACAAACAGAGCTACTCAATAAACAAAATTCATTTTCAAAGAGACCCCCTAGTATACATTTCTATACTGACAACTTTTATCATTTGTAGAATACTGAGCCATTAAAAGGAATAAAACTACTTGAACATTGATTAAATTCAAAGGACTGAATACTAGCTAACACACATTATGTAGGAAGAACTGCCTAGAGCTCCACATACATAGACTCATTTATTCCTCATGACAACCCTATCAAGTAGGTACTGCAACTATTTCCATTTTATGGATTAAAAAAAACCCCCGAGGCTCAGGGAAGTTAAGTAACTTCCCCAAGGTCACACAGTAACTAGGGGGCAGACTGGGATTTAAAACCAGGGGAGTGTGGCTTCAGGGTCTGCACTCAATTGTTCCACTTGGCTACCAACTGGGTGGATGTCTACTAGAAAACTTGTAGCAAGTGCATAAAGTGCATAAAGCACTTGTAATCCTTGCCTTCTCCTTGCCCCTGAGCTGTCCTCCTCGCCTTTCTCCTTCCAGATGTTCCCTTAGTGCCATGCTCTTCTCATGGAAATCTATACAGAACACAGATTATACATGGGATGTTCATAGATATATTTTAATAATCTAGTTTTCTGAGAACTTTTTAAAAAATCTGTACTCTGAATTATTTCAGAACTGCAGAGCAAACAGTAGAGGCCAAACATTTCACTATTGATCAAGAACTTAAAATTCCTGTGTCATTCCCCTACTGCTGACAAGGGAACGCTCCCTTTTGCATGATTTGAAAATTCTACCAGGCCGGGCTCATCTAGATCTTAGCACTTCCACCTTCAAAGAGTATTTACTTATAAAAATAACAAGTGTTCTATAATTTAATTAATATTTATTAACTGCTTAGAAAATAGTGTGAAACATTCTCACACAGCTCAAGTTATGAGGTTATTAACTTATAATGAAACACAGGGAGAACACAAGTAGTCTAAGAAACTCTTTGGAAAGTAATTACTTGACACTAGTTTCTAATTAATGAAATTCTCTGTTCTAAAATGAAAATTTCTTATCAATGTATGCCTATTACCAATCCATGTTTAATGAATTTGGGATGCCGATACTTGGAGCGAGTGCTTGCAATCATGAAGAAATAACTCCTTATGCTCAAGATGAGGATTGGGAAGAATTCAAATGCAGCCCTTGGAGATAGGGATAAGTAACCTATCATCCAAAGTTGGAGTTCTCATCCTAAATCCTAAGCTTACTTATTTAGCAAGACAATTAAAGGCTAGCGAGTGAGAGGGTGGCTACATCTCCAGCACACCCAGGGGAAGGAACTATTTATTACCGAGTGAAAAGATTCACTAAGGGTGGGACAGTGGAAACGCAGGGCTAGAGTCCTGGGCAGTGGAGAAGGACAAAGCAGAAACACAAATATAATAAGGAAGTGGGAGAAAATAGTTTTTTAAAGGCACAGAAAAGATAATGAAAGCTACGATTAAGGTACACGGGAAAGTTCCGACACAGCCGCATTCTCCTTTTCCTTCACTCTGCTCTGAAGAAACCAGCCATCTCAAACCTAAAGAATATGGATTAAACTGATGTTCCCAACTCCTCTGTGTTAGTTTCCTATTGCTGTGATAACAAATCACCACAGGCCGCGTGGCTTAAGATAACACAAATGTATCATCTTAGAGTTCTGGAGGTCAGAAGTAAAAAATGGGTTGGCAGGACTGCATTCCTTCTGGAGGCTCTAGGGGAAAAGCTGGTTCCTTGCTTGTCCTAGCTTCTGCGATCCACCTGCATTCCTTGTCCCTTCCTCCATCTTCGAGGCACATCACTCCAACGTCTGCTCCAATCCTCAAACCTCCCTCTCTTACTCTGACCCTCCTGCCTCTCTCTTTCCCTTGTAAGGACCCTTGTAATTACACTGGACCCACTCGGATCATCCAGGATAATCTCCCCATCTCAAGAGCCTAAACTTATTCACATCAGCAAAATCCCTTCTGCCATGTGAAGGTAACACGTTCATAGGTTCTGGGGATTAGGACAAGGATATCTCTGGGGATTATTATCCTGCCTGCCAACCCCTCCTAGGTGACGTTTAGCTATTTTTCATCTTCCCATTGGGGAAATTCTTATTTTAACTACAAGGGGACTATTACTCTATCAGAATACCAAGTGAAATGAAAGATTTAATAAACGAGTCTTACCAGTTTCCAATGAAACGAGGGTCATCCTGATTAAGGTGGATGGGACTTCTAGGATCAACGTAAAAACCAATAAGAAGTCCACCTAATAAATATCCCACTGCAGGACCAAGTGCTCCCATGACATACATGATGGCTGAGAAGACAGAAGGGGAAATGCGAAATATAACATCATGTCATTTGTTTCAGTAGTTGTCTAATTTCAGTCATACCATGCATATGTCACAGTTAAATCCAGTTAACAACTTCCAAAAACAGAGAACTTTAGAGATCCTGTCTACGTTGACATTTGGGTTTGAAACCACGTCCTTTATTTAACTGTTCCCTGTTGTCCGCTTAGAACATCAGAACTTCTTTGGTTACTTCTGAAAGTACAGACCTGGACTAGTTATGAAGGCAGTCACTGGATAACCAAGAGAGGCTAACAGGTAGTCTCAAGATAAGAAAAGAGAAAGAAGTAGACATCCCTCATCCCAGCTAGAAGATTCTAACGGGCTGAGGGAACTCGAGGCCAGTTTTGCCATGAAGCTGGATTCAGCAGCCTCAAAGCACTAATATTTTCAGATCACCACTTGAGAATCAAAGAAGACCTCACAGTGTGTTTGGTTTATTGTTAAACAAGGAATATTACTTAAAGGTTAATAAATCTCCTTAAATGGCACGAGAGAGACAGTCCAAATGGAAAGCTGAATCTAACTAACTAACTAATCTAACTAACGCACAGCTGAATCTGAAAGAATGTTAAAGCACACGTCCAAAGGGAGAGGGGTGTTTACTGTCAGTAGATCAGAAAGGCTGTCATTCTGTCCAAAAACATGTGGCCATCAAAATGGCCTTATAGGAAAAATGACCACAACAGATGCACGGTCATTTCTTTATATTGCTTTCACTGCTGTGATTGAAATTTTTAAAATAAATAACATATTGCCAATTTGTACATTTTGAGGTAGAAGAGGAAATTCCTTGAAAGTCATAGAAAAATCTAGCTGCACTCCAAACACGTGTCCCCCTGTTGAAACTCAGTTATTTGGGGACAAATCAATAAACACTTTTAAGGTACCCCTGTGTGCAAGGCATGATAAACTCAGGTGATACATGCTTCTCATTTCTGTTGCTTTCGTGCATTTTTACCAAAGAATAAATAAGTGATTTGTCATATCCTTTAAATAGTACCTATTTACCAGAAAGCAAATTTGGACTAGTCAGAATCCCTTCGCCTGACTTTATCAGCTGCACCTAAATAAACACTGAATAACCTTATACTTCCTGTAACTTATAACTACAGACAGTCATTTAACACCTGCTAGCACTTTCCTCACCATTTCAAAAGAGAAAAGCACAGTGTTTATTTATCTTACAGAACTATATGATTGTAACAATAAGACATTAGGTTCTTCGACTTCTCCATCTGTGTTTGGAAATGAAGAACCGAAGCATAGCAGCAAGTAATTGGCATTCTTTTGGACGCATGCTTTTAATAAAATAAAATTTGAATTTTGATAAATATCTTGTTAACCTCTCTGTTTATAGCCTAAAACAGAGCTCAAGAATAGAAAGTATTTTTTCAGTTTCAGGTATTCCCATAAGCACATGAAGATAAAATATATGTTTACACCTCCAGGCAAACCAGCGCCATTTACAACTCAAAACTGTAATGAGGCCAAAATGTGACACAAATCATCTCCCCAAAATTGTTCTTCTGGCATGAAAGAGACTGTCTTACAAACACAGACGGAGGAAAAGGTATTTCCGCCATACTCTTTATGCCTGGGGCACTTGCGTGCAGCATCTTGAAGTGCCAAGAAGCCATGTGCAGGATGTGTGCTGGCAGGACCACTCAATCAGCCGGTGAATGGAAAACCAATGAAATAACGTGCACCAAGAAACCTTAACTGCTTTATGAACTATAGGTCAAGCTTTTAAAAATTCACCTATAGAATCAGAAAAATTCATTTTTATTGTATAGCAAACAATGTTAGGTCCAATGGAATCACTCTCATTAACAGAAATACATATATGTACATCTACATATGTACAACTATATAACTATACTACAGGTTATACTATATGATATAGTACAATAACTATGCTGCATACATAAATACGTTTGTATATTTATAAATATATATCATACATATATGTATATATAACTTACTACCATAGTCCCATTTAGTAAATAAATCACTCTAGCCACTGAGTTAACATTTGTTAATTCATTAACTAATGGCACTTATTCAGAGCTTTTTAGAGGAGCAAATTGTTAAAGCAAACCACTAACTCCCTCAGTCAAAAATTCCCCATCAGGGGTTTCCCTGGTGGCGTGTGGTTTAGAGTCCGCCTGCCGATGCAGGGGGCGCAGGTTCGTGCCCCGGTCCGGGAAGATCCCACATGCCGCGGAGCGGCTGGGTCCGTGAGCCATGGCCGCTGAGCCTGTGCGTCCGGAGCCTGTGCTCCGCAAGGGGAGAGGCCACAACAGTGAGAGGCCCGCGTACCGCAAAAAAAAAAAAAAAAAAAAAGTTACAACTCTTTCCCCCATTCTTCCCGTCGTTTCTCTGATCCATGTTTCTCCTCAGCATGTATCACCACCTAACACACTTTATCTTTCCTTGGTTCATCTTGTTGATCCCCTGTTCTCCCCAACCGGACCATAAGCTCCACGAGATCGGGGATGCCTGACGGAGGGGTTCACTGCTGTGTCCCCCATACCCAGCAGTATAGGAGGCATCACCCATACTCACTCCCATTATTCATTACTTCCGTCACCACCACGGAGTCTGCACCGTCTACGGCCATTAACAACAGATGTCAGTGACAAACTCTTCCTCAGTGTCTACCATCTCTTGAGACACTAGCTAATGACATAGATGTCAATCCATAGTGCATAGAGTGAACTTGGTAATTTCATGGTTTTTGACTGTCTCATCGGATGTGATTATACTATCATTGGGTTTTTTTCTCATGATGAGGAGCTTGTACTGAGAAGACAGGCTATTCGATGAGCTAACAATAGAAACATAAATACAAGTTCCAGTCTTTTCTTCCTGCCCTCTCCGTGGATGGTCTCACACACCTCCTCTTTGAGAGAACACTGGACCATTCCATTCTTTTTTTTTTTTTTAACATCTTTATTGGAGTATAATTGCTTTACAATGGTGTGTTAGTTTCTGCTTTATAACAAAGTAAATCAGTTATACATATACATATATCCCCATATCTCCTCCCTCTTGCGTCTCCCTCCCACCCTCCCTATCCCACCCCTCTAGGTGGTCGCAAAGCATGAGCTGATCTCCCTGTGCTATGCAGCTGCTTCCCACTAGCTATCTACCTTACGTTTGGTAGTGTATATAAGTCCATGCCACTCTCTCACTTCATCCCAGTTTACCCTTCCCCCTCCCCATGTCCTCAAGTCCATTCTCTATGTCTGCATCTTTATACCTGTCCTGCCCCTAGGTTCTTCAGAACCATTTTTTTTTGTTTGTTTTGCATTTTATCTTTTTAAAAACACTTTTCATCTGGGTTTTATTTTTTAATTAACTTTCAAGTTTTTCTTTTAAATCACTGATTACCTTCTAGTTCTCATACCTTAAGTAAGTTTACTTACTTTTTTAGCCTTATTTTTATTAGGCTAATTTTTTTATTTTTAAAAATTTGTTTGATTTCAAACCTTAAATCTTGTTAAACTCCTGAATTTGAACTTATGTTTTTGTATTTGGCGGTTTCTCTTTCTTTTTTTTATCCTTCTGACAAGATCTTCTTTTAACAGTCTTTGTTTATCTTAGTCTTCTCTTACATTTTGCTTATTTTGTGATCAGTTTTAGCAGTACCTTGTTAGAGGCTGGGCTGGGCCTCGTATCACAGCTGGACCCATCTCCCCACTGTCTCTGTGGTCCTGTCCCAGCTGCCCTGCATGGCTCCCCCCACCAGTTAGGGATGGCAGCCTGAGCGACTCAGGGTAAATTCTGCCCTGGGCTCAAGGCTCGCTTTGCACACGACTTATTTGATTAGCTGGACCCTATGATTGTTGTCTCGAATTACCCAGTAATGAGAAAATTCAAGTTCTAAATCCAAGGTCTGCGATGAATAAGCACTAACAGTAAGACAAGCCAGGCCCGCAGAGTGAAACAAACAAGCCAGAGGGCACCTCGTTCAGTTCCACCTGCCCTGGGGAGGGTCCTACGGGTTGATCAACCTTCCCAGTGGCTCCCTGAGAGAAGAAGCACAATGCACCCTGCGATGCCAGCCTGCACCTGTTCCACCCCTGCAGTCAGACACCTCCGTTTCTCCATTTCTGGCAGAGTTGAAAGGCCCTCCTTCCTCATCACAAAAGCCCAACCTGGCTACAAAATTATCTCAAATAAGGTTGTTCTGTGAGGTGAGCTGCGACCCAGGCAGCAGCTCTCTGAAGTCTACGGAATCTGTGTTGGGTAACTCAACCTGCCCCTTGTTGGAGAGCAGGCAATTTTCTCTGCCCTTCTAGGTTCTTCTGGCTGGTCTAAGAATTCAACTGACATGAATCAGATTAACAGGAGAAAAATCACACAAAAGATTAATAACATGTATACATGGGAGAGACTCAGGAAAACTCAACTCACCAAAAATGGCCAAAGCCATTATACCAAGGCCAAAGCCTTAAACACCAAGTTCAGCTAAAGACAAAAGAGGATGTTGGGGATAGTGGTTCCGGACCTCAAAGGGGAGGAAGGCAACTTCACATGGAGATGGAAAAGCAAAGATTTGGTAAATGAATGCTTCCTGGGCCAGGCAGAGACTCCGGGACACAGAGAGGAATTGTAACAAACAGACTTTGGTAGGTTCCCCCCTGTCCACACACCTAGTTCCTCCATAGTTACCTACAGTGATAGCTCCCTGCCTGGAACAGGTCCTCTATCTACACTTTTATGCACTTAGGGGGAAGGTCAAATGTTCTTCCCGAGTCTTTTGGGCCTTGATTATTTCCAGCTCGAAATAATCCCATGCCAAAGAGCTATTTGGGGTGGTAAGTTTTCCTCCCCTACACCCTAAATCCCAAGAAACGACTCCAGAACCCCTCACAGTGGTCAGTAAGGCAACCATGAGCCTCACTGGACCGGGAAAACCGAGGGGCCCAGTCAAAACCAGCAAAGATCCCAGTATCACAGAGGGCTTTGCAGTCACCTCCTTCCCGGCCTTATACCCCAAATGGTTGAGCAGCGCTCCACATCGCGGGGTCACAGGTCACTCACTCAGCCATGCACTCTGTGATGCCAGGCCCTGGGACAAGGAGGGGGCATTGCAAAGGTGAATAAGAGGGGTGCGTGGTCCCCCAGAAAGAAACATGTAAAACCAACTATGATTCAAGGCTCAGTGATTAAATACAACCGACACCAACAACGCGCTGTGGACCACAGGGGAAGCATGATGCATTTTAACAGTTGAGGAGAGAAGACAGACAGAGCTTCATGGAAAAGAGGGCTCCTGGCCTAAGCCTGCAAGGATAGGAGAAAGGACACCAGCGGCTGAGGGGTTCGCATGGCACAGGCGTGGGGATTTGGAAGCGCCCAACATATTCAGGGAACTGCAGGTGATCTTACACCTGGTGGGGGGAGGTAGAGAAGAGGGACCACCACCGCCGCCATCCCCATCCCATCCGGGGGGCTCGGTACCCAGCTGTGTGCAGGCTGCCAGTCCCTCTGCTCTGGGACAGTGAGAGTGGACAGCAGCATCTCCCTGGTTTCCCTACCATTCAGCATCCTTAAGAAGTGATTTTTCTGTTGTTGAGGAACAAGTTACTTCCACTGTGCAGTGGAGGGCAGGCCTTCTAGAAAGGGAAGTCAGGGCCCTGGGCCTGGGCCTCCTGAGCACTTGTTTCTGTCCTCCCACTCCCCTCCCCTCCCTCTCTCCCTCCGACACCAGTCATTGCAACTCAGTCGGGACGGAGTCCAGGGTACCATGTCATGGCCAGAGGCCTCTCCTGCCACCTCCTCCCTGCTGTCCCCAGCTCTTGGGAGTGTAAACAATTCTCCTTCTCACGCATTCTCCTCATTTATGGGCAGAATTCAGTGAAAGAACCACTACCCTCAACTGGGGCGGGGAGCGGGGACATCTTTTCTTTCCACCTGTTCAGTTTCCGTGCTCCCTTCTTTCAAGAAAAGCCGTTCCGCTTTCCTTTGGGACCATCCATCTCCTCACCGCACAGTCTTGACGGCCTGTCAGTCATGGAGCCCTGTCCTTGGTGGTTCATCGGTGGACGGGGGACGAACCCAGGCCAATCAAGCAGATGCTTTTCTTCTCCTTGTAATAGTTTCCCCCGGCTCCCCACGTGGCTCACCCCCCTACTTCTCCCTGATCTCTGCTCCAATATCACCCCTTAGGGTAGCCAACGCTTACCCCATATCTAACAGGACACCCCGCTCCCCACCCTCACCACGTCTGATCACCGTACCCTGCTGGAGTTCTCACCGTGGCACACGTCACCATACAACATGACGTTTGGGGGCGGCGGGGAGCTGCTTAGCATCTGTCTCTCCCACTGGAATGTCAGTTCCGCGAGAACAAGGACTTTTTCAGGGATGCCTTATCAATCCCTACGCAGTGCTGGCCATCGGCACTAATAAACGTCGTTGAATAGAGACGCCAGGCAGGCATGGCCTTCCACCCTTGAGTGAAGTAACAGAAGCCGTCAAAGTGGATTCATCCTTGCAACACTGCCCTCCATCCACGGCTCGCGCTCCCTGGATCCCTGGGGCTGCCCTGTCCTGTGTGCCATCTTTATGCCCCTTTCCTATGAAGTGCTGGATTTGAAAGACGTGGTTCCCGGGCTTTACAGTCACAGAGCACTGACCCTCACCCCACCCCACTCCAGGCCTGACCCTTACCTCTGCCAGGCCCTCCATGGGCCACCACCCTCCCCTGCTGGGCTTCCCAAATCCTCAGAGCCTCTTTGTAACTGGCCTGGATTTGCCATACCCTCATTTGAACTTGACCTTTAATGGACCAGCCCCTGCATCCGTGTTGCTCTCCACCACCCACTACTCGTCCCTCTCTATCCACCACTTCCCGTTGTCCCCTCTGGGGCAGGACCTACCTTCTCAGTGCCCCACGTGGCGGTGCATGCCGCTAGGAACGGATGCTGACAGGGGTTTAGGTTACAAGTAAAATCCAGGCTCAGTCTCAGGACCCGGGCTCACACCCAGGATGCTCCCACAGAGAAACGTTTTGCCTACCTGCCTAAGGTCCTCCAATGACCACCAAACCCATCTGGGACATAGTGATAGGAGGTCGCCTTCCTGAATATATTTGGCAGCACAGCTACTATACACAACAAGAGGACATGAAAAGCAAGCCACACTTCACTGCAACACAGCAGCAGTGACACGAACGGACACTCAACTTGCACAGCTTCTTGAAAATTAGCCACAAGGTACTTCATAGCACCAGAGCGCCAGGGTGAAGGAAAGCATTCCCTCACTTATGCCTTACACTCACAGGCACAGGCAGATAAGAGACCTCTGATCTCGGTTATTTTTTTTTTTTTTTTTGCGGTACACGGGCCTCTCACTGTTGTGGCCCTTCCCGTTGCGGAGCACAGGCTCCGGACGCGCAGGCTCAGCGGCCATGGCTCAGGGGCCCAGCCTCTCCGCGGCATGTGGGATCTTCCCGGACCGGGTCACGAACCCGTGTCCCCTGCATCGGCAGGCAGACTCCCAACCGCTGCGCCACCAGGGAAGCCCTGATCTCGGTTATTTTGAGCAGCAACTTTTCTTTCTTTTAAGTGATTCCGTTATTTTGACACAGGCCTGACAGCAAAAGAAGAGCTGCCACGGCAGTCAGGGAAGAGTCTATCACTTTGCTAAAACATTCAGAGAGCATCTTAGGTCGCAAATGAGAAGATGAGGGAGAGGGCTTTAAGTAGATTCCGAGTGTTTTTTCCTCTCTACCAGAGCGAACAGTAGTTGGTTGACACTCACCATCTTTCTTTAGAAATACTTTCAAAGTCATCTGTAGTCTAAAAGGAAACACACAAGTACATATGGAAACAGCCAGTTGCACTTAATTCATACCTGGGGCATGGTGGAGGGGAGGGTAAGGTGCTGTGGCTTTAAAACATCAAATTGGCCACCTGTGAGTGACCACTGTCTATAAATTTAATCTAGTCCTCAAGAAGGACCACAGGATAGCTACCGTGAAAGCATGAAAAAAAATTAAGTCAAAAATGTTTTCATTGTAATTTGGGGGCAAAAAGAAAGTTTTATTAGAAATAGACTCACAGACATAGAAATTAAACTTATGGTTACCAAAGGGGAGGGGGGTAGGGATAAATTAGGAGTTTGGGATTAAAATAAACACACTCCTATATGTAAAATAGATAACCAACAAGGACCTACTGTATAGCACAGGGAACTCTACTCAATATTTTGTAATAGCCTATAAGGGAAAAGAATCTGAAAAAAAAAAATATATATATATATATATATATATTTATATACCTGAATCACTCTGCTGTACACCTGAAACACAACATTGTAAATCAACTACACGTCAATTTTTTAAAAACCACAATGAAATACCACTAAACTCCTATTCAAATGGTTAAAATTAAAAAGATAATTATACCAAGTACTGGTGAGGATGTCAAGCAATTAGAACTCTCATGCACTGCAGAGGTGAAACATAAAATGTTACAGACACTTTGGAAAACAGTTTGGTAGTGTCTTAAGGAGTTAGACGTATAACTACCCTATGATTCAAGCATTTCACTCCTAGGTATTTTCACAAGAGATATGAAAACATGTGTCCATATGAAGTGTTACATACAAATATTCAGAGCAGCTCTATTTGTAGGAGCCAAGAACCGGAAACAACAAAAACATCCATCAAGAGGTGAGCGGATAAACTAATTGTAGTATATTCATACAATGGAATACTATTTAGCAGTACAAAGAAATGAATTATTGATACACATTAAAACATGGATAAATCTCAAAATAATTATGCTCAGTGAAAGAAAGTAGACATGAGCTTCCCTGGTGGCACAGTGGTTGAGAGTCCGCCTGCCAATGCAGGGGACACGGGTTCGTGTCCCGGTCCGGGAAGATCCCACATGCCGCGGAGCGGCTGGACCCGTGAGCCATGGCCACTGACCCTGGGCGTGCGGAGCCTGTGCTCCGCAATGGGAGAGGCCACAACAGTGAGAGGCCCGCGTACCACAAAAAAAAAAAAAAAAGAAAGAAAGAAAGTAGACATTAAAAAGTCCATACTGTGTAATTCAACTTATAAAATTCTAGAAAATGCAAACTAATCTAAAGTAATAAAAAAAAACAGTCTGTGGTGATGGGGCGGGACGGGACCAAGCAGAAGGGAGGGATTACAGAGAAACTCAAGGAAGCTTTTGGCAATGTTGCATAGTCCTGCAGTCTTGATTGTGGTGACGGTTTCACGGGCACATATGTATGTCAAAGCTTATCAAATTATATATTTTAATTATGTGCAGCTTATGTCAGCTTCACCTCAGGGGAAAAAAAGACACTTTTCTAAGAGTGGGTTCTGGTGATGGTTGCACAATTCTATAAATTTACTAAAAATGATTGGATTATATTCTTCAACTGGGTAAACTTTATGGTACGTAAATTATGAGTCAGGAAGTCATTAAAAAAAAGACTAGAAGGAAACACACCATGTATTGAAAGTTGTTAGCTAAGGGTATTGAAATTACAAGGGATTTTTTCTTGTTTTCTTTATAACGTTCCATATTTTCAGGTTTTTCTAATTGAATACAAATTTTAATAAGCAAAAAAATTTTTCAAACATACCTCCTGGAATTAGTACTTCTATCTCTCTCAGCTACTAATAATCAGCTAACAAATGTATCATCTTTGTGTAAATTTATAATAAATATATTTTTTAAAACTTGAAGGAAGTCTATACGGGATAATGTACTTTTTTGTTGTTCTTATATCTACAGCACCTCCTACAGGAGCACCTGACACATAGTGAGCACTCAGCGCATACCTGATGGATGAGAACACAGTATCTGTAAAGCAATTCTCCATTTTTTTTATGATCGATCTGCCCAATACTTCATGATGACTTCCCCCAGGCTAAATTATTATAATAATTAGGGATGGGCAAACTACCGGCCAAATCCGGTAAATGAAGTTTTGTTGGAATCCAGCCATATTTATTCATTTATACATTGTGCGTAACTATGTTCAACCACAGCAACAGAATTGAGTAGTTGCTATAAAGACCGTATGGCCCTCAGAGTAAAATATTTACTATTCAGCCCTTTATAGAAAAAGTTTGCCTGGGAAAGTGGGAGGTACAAACTATCGAGTGTAAGATAGGCTACAAGGATGTATTTTACAACACGGGGGATATAGCCAATATTTTGTAATAACTGTAAATGGAGTGTAACCTTTAAAAATTGTTTAAAATTGTTTGGCAACCCTTGTAATAAATAATGACAGTCATTTATTGCATATTTACCATCAACTAAATGTTTGCACACATTATTTTGTTTCTTAATTTTCACCTCTAAGGGAGTTATAATCATCTAAGCTATGGATATAAATCACAGAGGTATGGGTGAGATGTTGTTTAAATGCATATCTGGAAAAACCACTTTTCTATAAATGTGCTATTTTTAATCAGTTATCTATGTAGAGTATAAATGTAAAAGTAAGGAATATTTGTATAAAAAAGAAATTCATTTGTAAAGTCCATCTGTCCAAAGTTGGCAATTTCTCAAAGATTTAATTTCTAAGAGTATAAACCCCACATACTATTTTAGTTGAACTATAATTCACTGTGAAGTAGAATAACTATCTTCCAGAAACTACACTAGGCACTTTACATCTTTTGTGCCACTCAACACTAACAACTTCGTGGAGGAAAAAATATATTTTTTCATTCTCAATTTACAGATGAGAAAGCTGAGTCCCTGAGCAGTTAAGATCAGCAATTAGTAAGTAAGAGAGCCAAAATCAGAACCTGGCTCTATCTGAAACCAAAGCCCATCTTCTCTCCATTTGTGGACACATGTCTCCAAAATACAAAAAAGCAAGAGTTTAATTATAAGAAGTATATAGGGGAATTCCCTGGCAATCCAGTGGTTAGGGCTCCATGCTTTCACTGCCAAGGGCGCAGGTTCAATCCCTGGTTATGGAACTAGGATCCCATATTTTTTAAAAAAAGACAGAGAATTGTATAGGTCTCTACTGCCAAGGAAATTAAACCTATTAGAGCTGAAAATCCCCAAATATTTTTGGAACTGTTAGTAGCAGGAGTTTTAGAAGCATTCTAAATAAAAAAGAAGCTTGCTATTTAGGTTTCCGTCTCCAGTTTCATCCCTAATTGGCTGCCATAAGGATGGCAGAGAAACCTGCATTACCTGAAAAATACATTCCAAATATGTTGTATGACATTGACTTCAATATTATGGTGAAGACTCAGAAGAGCACACCAACTGTTAACAGTAGATTAAATTTACCTCCTGGGAAGGATGTCACTGCCAAGAAACACCTTCCAGGTAAACAGCCATAGGTATGACACAACTCCTGTTTGCTTTCCAGGCACTCAAAGAAGCATGATTCTCCCAGGAAAGATCCAAGTCTACAGCAACGCTTAGACATAAGAGAATAATCTCATGTGCAAATGTCCCTGCAGTCACTGGCATCATCGCGGCCATCCACTGGATTTTATAGACATCCGAGTGACATAAACTTTCCAGGACAGCTTTAATGTTACCCTCCCACCACCCCATCAATCCACAGAAATAGTTCTATCACAGTAGGTGCTTCCAGTAGGGCTCACTATAAAACTTATTCTTGTATTTAGAGAAGCGTTCATACTCAAAGTCTACAGTCACTGACGGGATAACTATTACCAAAAGATAACACTGGGCACTTATTATATGTAAGATACTGTGCTAAACGCCTTTATATGTATTTTCTCACTTCAACTTCACAGCAGCCTTATGAGGTATATACTATTGTCCTAATTTAAGGCATTCTCCTTTGTATCACCTCATTGATAAAGGGATAGAATAAATTCAACCCAATTAAAAACAGATAATCCCTGACTCTTTGTTAACTACCAATAATGAAGATAATTTATCAACACAAGCACTTTTACTAAGTTACTATACTCGCCACCACGGATTTGCCCTCATCTCTTCCCTACTCATGTGGCCAGATTCCCATGGAGACACCTGAAGCGTGAAATCAGAAGAGCCTTAAGTCATTTCAATTCATGGCATCTAGCACTATGACACATCAACCTCTTATGAAGAGTAACTTTATTCTTGCTAACTTCTGATACATTTCTGATCAATCGAAATTCTGACCTATACATGCCCTAAACTGACATACCTTTTTTCCCCCATTGGAAGTTGCGATGATTAATTTTATGTGTCAACTTGACTGGGTAAGGGATGCCCAGACAACTGGTAAAACTATTTCTGGGTGCGTCTGTGAGGGTGTTTTTAGAAGATTAGCATTTGCGTCAATAGACTGAGTAAAGAGATCCACCCTCACCAAAGTGTGTGGGCATCATCCGATCCTATGAGGGGCCCAGATAGGACAAAAAGGTGGAAGCAGGGAAAATTCTCTCTCTTCTTGAGCTGGGATGTCCACCTTCCCTTGTCCTCAGACATCGGAGCTCTCAATTCTCATGCCTTCAGACTCCGGAACTCACACCAGCAGCCCCTCAATTCTCAGGCTTTTGGACTTGAACTGAAGGTCACCCCCAGCTTTCCTAGTTCTCCAGCTTGCAGATGGCAGACTGTGGGACTTCTCAGCCTCTATACCCACATGAGCCAACTCCTACAGAAACCTCCTCGTATAAATATATAACTCCTATTCTGTTTCTCTGGAGAAGCCTAACATAGATTTGCTTCAAATAGCTAACTTTTTCTTTATGTCATATGATTATCATAATTAAGCGGTATCCAGCCACTGACCTGAAAGAAGCTATTAGCTTCACAGGCAGACCTAGTCATCAGCATCTGCATCTGCTTTCTCACGACTGTAATTAATCAAGGTTGTCTTTGTTAGCTAATAACATGAACTCAGGTCCAGGATCTCTCAGCCCAAACCCTTGAGGCTGGATGTGCCTTGGAATGAAGACTTTTTCACATTTTACAAAAGTAAAGGGTGAGTGATGCTGTATATTATGCAGCTCCCCCAGCAGAGCCTGGAATGGTGCTCCAAAATCAGGCGTGCTATTGTTTCTGCAACAATGAATGAACGAATATTCACACTAAGTGTGATTTAAAAACTAGCCACTATCAGATCAGGCCTGGTTTTGCCATGGAATAAGTTGCAAAACTAACTTTTAGATTTCAAAGTAGCAGTAGAAAATGTTTGAAATGATTATGAGAATTGGCATATGAGAATAGGTGCCAGGCACCAGTTATGCATCATCCCTCAAGAGTGTGTGACTCGACCGATTAAAGAACACTTCCCAAATTTCAGATCAAACCCAATATTGGCATGAGCCCTTTATTTGATTGGATTTCTCCTTTTGAATATTACTCCTACCTCTCTTTGATTATAAGATTTCAGTATCATTAGAAATCTACATAGCAAGTCAAGAGGTAGATTTAAAAGAAAAAAAAATCACAAAATTTCAAATTATTTCAGGGGATTCAGACAACCACAGGATCAACCCTTAGGTTATTCACTAGTTCTGCTCCTTTGACCAAAATTATATGTTGATGATCACCCCCTTAAGGCCGTTTTGCTTCTTTTAGTGAATTTCTGTATGATCATCCCATAATTCTGAAATGTATGTTTATTCTATCACTAGTAGGAAAAACGCAATTTAAAAAAAATAAAAGGCAGTTGAAAAGCTCAAAGTATTCATATTGAATTGGAGAGTAATTTGCTGAGTCCAAAACTAGCATCCAGACACCAGGGCAAATCTCATTACCTGTCCTAGGTCATGGTCACAGTAAGCAGCTTAAGTGATCCAGTCTTCCTCACTGTCTACTCCACATTTACCCTAGTAATTTGGATTAGTCCTCATCCAAACCCTGCCAGCTCAGCTTGAAAAATGCTGGCCTACATTATATCTTTTGGGATTTCTTATAAACATGATACTCAAAGAGTCACAAACATTGTAATGTATGAGACTGCAGTGAGGGTGGTAGTAATCCCTTATACCTCCCATGAACAGTTCACGCTAACAGCCCCGGTATAAAATGATTACATGTGTAATTACCATTTTTAATGTGCATTTAGTTCAAACAATGAATCAGACACTATAACAATAGAACGTATGACCATCTTATTCCTTAAATAAGATGCTTTCCTACTGTGCCTCTTAATTACAGCACAAGGGAAGCATTCCAACGAAAATCATGGTGTTAGGATGATCTAAAATTATCTCCCCACAGATATAAAAGTTTTTGCTGTAGCAAATATCTTAGCTTGGATTCCCCCAGAAGCAGAGCCTAAGACAAGGATTTGAGTCCAAGTAGTTTAGCATGATTCCGGAATACATAGATCCTGAGCTTAGGGAAACCACACACAGTGCTGACTCATCTAAATACCATCTGACTCTGAAAAACCCTCAAACGTATATATTAATTTGTACACACATAATCATCGATTTTCTCTGTGCATGTGTGTTCCAGCCCCCAAGAAACACGTTTTGTTTTCAAGCAGTAGAAATTGACTGTGCCTCTCAGCCAATAACTGGGGTGAAGATGTCTGCACAGTTCTTGGCTTCCTTTTTGGCCATTTATTTGTGAACAATTTTGACCCCCGGTGTCCAAAAAAATATAACAAGTAATAGTGCTGGACACGTGAGCCAAACAAACCTAGGAGGGGAATAAGCCTGGAGGTGAAAGAGCAAGTATCTGTAAGTTTGATGTTCGCTGAGAGTCGTCAAGGACATGGTCAAGGACACAGAGGGTGAAGGAAGCCCTTTGGTATTCTGAGGGCGTCATAAACAGAACTGCAGCCCAGGAAGATGCATCCACAACTGAGAGAGGTGAACTGGGGAGAATAAGGCCAGAGGCAGTCACGACCCCAGGGGACTTGAAGGGAATTGAAAGTCATTGCCAAGACTGCCGTTACATGACATACACTCCTTTCAAATGTTACTCACATCTTTCCAAAAAAAAAAAAGGAAAAAGAGCAAAAGGTTGGGATTTCCCTGTTGCACTGGCATCAGATGGTCCAGAGCTGGGGCTTCCTATACTTGCCCCATGTGCAGTCTCCACACTCCAGAGGTTCTGTGATCACAGCCGCTTGCTGTCTCATTCCTTGCTTGCTAGGAAGAGCCAGCCTTGGGTGTTCCAGGGTAAGTTTCAAGGAAGCACAAACTGGAGGCAAGGACATGCATATAGCCAGCCAGCATTATCACTCTGCAGGAAGGGAAATGTAAGATCTCTGCAAAACCCGGATGGCAGCAGGCACCATAAAACAGGCAGGTGCTGTAAATCCAATACATGGATGTACTGAGTCGGGAGATATATTAGTCCGCTCAGGCTGCTGTTGCAAAATACCAGACTGGGTGGCTTAAACAACAGGCATTTTCTCATAGTTATGGAGACTAGAAGTCCAAGATCAAGGTGCTGGCGAAGTTGGTTTCTGGTGAGACCTCTCTTCCTGGCTTGCAGACGGCCACTCTCTCACTGTGTCTTCACATGGCCTTTCCACCGTGCATGTGTGGGGAGAGAGAGCTCTGGTGTCGCTTCCTCTTCTTTTTTTTTTTTTTTTTTTTTTTTTTTTTTTTTTTGCGGTATGCGGGCCTCTCACTGTCGTGGCCTCCCCCGTTGCGGAGCACAGGCTCCGGATGCGCAGGCCCAGCGGCCATGGCTCACGGGCCCAGCCGCTCCGCGGCATATGGGATCCTCCCAGACCGGGGCACGAACCCGTATCCCCTGCATCGGCAGGCGGACTCTCAACCACTTGCGCCACCAGGGAGGCCCCCCTCTTCTTATAAGGACACCAGTCTTACTGAATTAGGGCTCCAGCCATTGACCTCATTAACCTTAATTATTCCTGTAAAGTCCCCATCTCCAAATACAGTCACTGGGGACTAGAACTTCAACATAAATTTTGGGGGGGACACATTTCAGTCCATAACAGAAAGTGAGAGCCTTTTTAAAAAAATCATTATATTGTTTTTTTTAATAAATTTATTTATTTATTTTGGCTGCATTGGGTCTTCGTTGCTGCTCACAGGCTTTCTCTAGTTGAGGCGAGAAGGGGCTACTCTTCCTTGCAGTGCACGGGTTTCTCATTGTGGTAGCTTCTCTTTGTTGCAGAGCATGGGCTCTAGGTCCACAGGCTTCAGTAGTTGTGGCGCACGGGCTTCAGTAGTTGTGGCTCACAGGCTCAGTAGTTGTGGTGCACAGGCTCAGTTGCTCCGCGGCATGTGGTATCCTCCCAGACCAGGGCTCGAACCCGTTGTACCCTGCATTGGCAAGTGGATTCTTAACCACTGCGCCACCAGGGAAGTCCCCATTATATTTTTAAATTACAGTCATTAAAAATTGCACTGTTTGTTCACTAGAAGAAAAATATTAAAGTCATGACAAAGATTCAATGCATTTAAAAATGTCTGCGAGGTAATTTTCCCCTCCTTCCTAGTCTGCACTGCTGCTCTGCGGCCTCTCATCGGGCACACGTTCAGTGTTCACTACATGCCAGGTACTTAGCTTCATGGAAAATGACGGAAACAATAACCTCCCCCAAAAAAGCAAACAACCCAATCAAGAAATGGGCAGAAGATCTAAACAGATATTTCTCCAAAGAAGACATGCTCATGGCCAAAAAGCATATGAAAAGATACTCAACATCACTAATTATCAGAGAAATGCAAATCAAAAGTACAATGAGGTATCACCTCACACCGGTCAGAATGGCCATCATCAAAAAGTCTACAAACAATAAATGCTGGAGAGGGTGTGGAATGTACTGTCTGTGGGAATGTAAATTGGTACAACCACTATGGAGAACAGTATGGAGGTTCCTTAAAAAACTAAAAACAGAACTACCATGTGATCCAACAATCCCACTCCTGGGCATATACCCTGAGAAAACCATAATTCGAAAAGATACATGCACCCCAATGTTCATTGCAGCACTATTTACAATAGCCAAGACATGGAAACAACCCAAATGTCCACTGACAGAGGAATGGATAAAGAAGATGTGGTACATATATACAATGGAATATTACTTAGCCATAAAAAAGAACAAAATAATGCCATTTGCAGCAACATGGATGGACCTAGAGATTGTCATACTGAATGAAGTAAGTCAGACAGAGAAAGACAAATATCATATGGTATCACTCATATGTGGAACCTAATTTTTAAAACTGATACAAATGAACTTATTTACAAAACAGAAACAGACTCACAGACATAGAAAACAAACTTATGGTTACCAAAGGGGAAATGTTGGGGGGGGGATAAATCAGGAGCTTGGGATGAACATATACACACTACTATATATAAAATAGATAATCAACAAGGACCTACTGTAGAGCACAAGGAACTCTACTCAGTGCTCTGTGGTAACCTAAATGGGAAGGAAGAGGGGATATATGTATACATGTGGCTGATTCACTTGGCTGTACAGCAGAAACTAACACAACATTGTAAAGCAACTATACTCCGGTAAAAAAAGTCAAATGCATAAAAAATTATATATCTATGTTAAAGGGTATATAATAAATAAATATGTAACTTGATACATCAATGAAATAATGTTGGGGGCAGAGCTAAAAAATATCAATTTAATGGCTTTCTCTAATAAGTGAATTAGAGAAGGCTCACTTTGGGAAATAGTCAAGCAAATATTGATCTGACCATCAAAAGAAGCTCAGACTATCGGGATAAACAACATTATAAATAGTAACGTTAAAAATAAAGTGAAATTCTGTCTTTTCGTTTTTTAAAAAAAAGGAAGCCTTTTTATTCTTACATCTATTTTTATCAAATATTAAAAATATATGAATTCATCAACCAATATCCCATAGATCACCCATCTTCTGCAGGACACTGGTGCTAAAAAATGTAAACACCCTCAGAAACACTACAATTTATTTAGAGAAAGGAGGGAAGCGCATGAAATGCTAAAAGGCATTAATACACACTAATACCTTTTCAATACAAGAAAAGTACAAGCCAGTGATTAACCGCCAAATGAACAGAGCTACTGCAGTTTACAAAAGCAGAAACGTGAACATTTTGGACAGGGATATATTTAAGCAAGATATTCAAGGATGAGTAAAATTTGGACATCAAGGGGGCAGGAGAGCAAAGGCATTCATGTACAAAAATATAGTAGGAAAAGTCCATAAATAAGATTAACGAGTGGAATATTTGGGAGAGCAGAGAAAAAGCAAATGTGGAGAGCCTTCAATATCAAGCTAGGATATTGGATTTTATCCTCAGTGATGAGGAATCTGAGGAGCCCCTGAAAGTTCCAGCAAAGGATGATACAATCAAAGTGGTATATTAAGAGCATTAGTCTAGCGTGGGTGGACCCAGAGAGTGTCATACAGAGTGAAGTAGGTCAGAAAGAGAAAAACAAATATCGTATATTAACACATATAGGCAGAATCTAGAAAAATGGCATAGATGACCTTAATTGCCAAGCAGAAATAGTGACACAGACGTAGAGAACAAATTATGGATATCAAAGGGGAAGGGGGTGGGGGTGGAAGGAATTGGGAGTTTGGGATTGACATATATATACTATTGATTCTATATATAAAATAGACAACTGATAGGAACATACTGTAGAGCACAGGGAACTTTATTTAATGTACTGTGGTGTCCTAAATGGAGGGAATATATGTATATGTGATTCATTTTGCTGGGCAGTAGAAGCTAACACAACATTGTAAAGCAACTATACTCCAATAAAAATTAATTTCAAAAAAAAAGAACATTAGTCTAGTGTCACTATACAGGGATTGAAAGAAACCTGTAGACAAGAAAACCCAATAGTCCAGGCATGAAGTGGTAAGGATTTGAACAAAGCTGGGCAATGGACAGTAGTGTGAGAGGGATTTAGGAGAAAGAGAAGTTATAAGACTTGGAAAGTTATAAGAAACAAAGAGATTCACTGGTTTCCACAACATATGGCCAAGAGATGGAAAGAATCATTAACAAAATTAAAAAATCAAGGTGGAAAGCTGGCTTCAGAGCAGATAAAACCCAACAGAAATATTGAACAGATCACCAGATGGCGAGGCAAAAACAGCAGTCATAGGATTTAGTGTGGATACTGGCATATATTCTTTTTTTTTTTTTTTTTTTTTTTTTTTTGCTGTACGCGGGCCTCTCACTGCTGTGGCCTCTCCCGTTGCGGAGCACAGGCTCCGGACACACAGGCTCCGCGGCCATGGCTCGCGGGCCCAGCCGCTCCGCGGCATGTGGGATCTTCCGGAATCGGGGCACGAACCCGTGTTCCCTGCATCGGCAGGCGGACTCTCAACCACTGCGCCACCAGGGAAGCCCTGGCATATATTCTTTTGGAAAATAATCACGGTAAATATGCTATTTTTAGGGCCTCCCTGGTGGCGCAAGTGGTTGAGAGTCCGCCTGCCGATGCAGGGGATACGGGTTCGTGCCCCGGTCTGGGAGGATCCCACATGCCGCGGAGCGGCTGGGCCCGTGAGCCATGGCCGCTGAGCCTGCGCGTCCGGAGCCTGCGCGTCCGGAGCCTGTGCTCCGCAACGGGGGAGGCCACAACAGTGAGAGGCCCGCATACCGCAAAAAAAAAAAAAAAATATATGCTATTTTTAAATAGTTTCTTTTTCTGATTATAAGGCAACTCAAGTTCAGAACAAACACACTTGATACCCCAAAAAAAAAACCCCAAAAATAAAAATCAATCAGAATCCTGCTACCCAGAGATGACTACTCTAACACTGTGTCTATCCTTCCAGTATTTTTTTTTTTTTTTTTTTTTTTTTTGCAGTACGCGGGCCTCTCACTGCTGTGGCCTCTCCCGTTGCGGAGCACAGGCTCCGGACACGCAGGCTCAGCTGCCATGGCTCACGGGCCCAGCCGCTCCGCAGCATATGGGATCTTCCCGGACCAGGGCACAAACCCGTGTCCCCTGCATCGGCAGGCGGACTCTCAACCACTGCGCCACCAGGGAAGCCCTCAGTATTTTTTTAATGTCAATAATAATAACAAGAGGGAAAGAGAAGAGGCAGAGAGGGGAAAAAAGTGGCTAAGATTCATTGACTGTCAAAGCACTAGCCAAACTCTTGACATACATTAGAGACCTTATTCTTCACAACAGCCCTATAAGAAACTATTATTATCCCTTTATGCAGATGGAGAAACTGGAGCCCGGAGCATTTAAGAAAACTGCTCAAAGTAACACAGAGTCAGGCTCCGAACCCAGGTAACCCAGCCCGACCACGGATCTTAACCACCACGTATACTGCCTCTTGCACGATGTGCTTATATAACGTATATCAGTTTGAACACATGATAACAGAACCTATGTTCATTCATTCATTCTTTAACCAAGTGTGTAAACTTTGCTGTTCATAGGAACAGCAGAACTACTTAGGCAAAGTCCACTGAGGGGGAGGGAGGGGCTGCCAACTGGCATCTTCTCTTAAAATAATTCTGTTCCCAATAGCTGGTCTTCCTTCAGTCTCTTGAGATTTCCCCAGTTCACTGAATCCAATAGTCAGGATAGGCTATGTGATGTTGCTGTAACAAGCATCTCAAAACATCTTAGGATTTATAACTACAAAGGTTTATTCCTTGCACACAATTCATGATCTAACAAGGGTCATCAGGGAGATCTGCTCCATGACTTCTTATTCCAGAACCCAAGTTGACGGCGCCATAATATTGCCACTCTGGTGACAGAGGAAAAGAAGGCTCTGCAGGGTCTTGCTCTGGCACTTAAATGTTCTGGCCTGGAAGTAGCACCTTGTCACTACACACAACTCATTGGCCAGAACTTGTCACATGACCTCAACAAACCACAGGGGGCCAGGAAGTATGCTCTGCCCATGGGCCCAGAATGGGGAAGGACACCTCTGACTTCACATTACCACACGTAATTCATATCCCGAGTCCCTGGAGCTCTCAGGTTCAACCCGCACCTTGACAAAGATTGTATTGCTAATACAGACAAAAACAGTCAAATATAGATTGAATTAGCAGAGCTGTAAAGGTGACTTTATGGCACCAGCTTAAATTAATAGAGTCTTTAAGGAACATTTGGGTTCATTCCACAGATGAAGAAAATGAAGCCCAGAGAACACCAGTCCAAAGTAACCCTAGCTAATAACAGATTAAAATCTGAGAGTTTTATTTTTTATGATTCCCTCAATAATCCCTCACAAAGCATGCAAGAAAAAGGCACGTTTTACCTGTTGGGAGATTTACCATTTGTATTCAAATCAAATATGAATTTCATTAAAATTAAAATCTGTGTTAAAATATTTTTCATGAAAGTACATTACCATAGATCTTAGTCTTTTTATATACATTTCTTATTTTCCTTACCAACATTTTATGATGTAGAGTTGTACATTCTCCAACAGATTTTATTTTAGTTACTAATCTGGCAAGTGTATTCATTTGCAAGCAAAAAAGAATCTAAATGGTGGTATTTGATGAATATATGTATATGTGTCTCCCAATATTTTTATTTTGCCTTACTTAGCTGACACAAACTCAGAAGTGGAAAAAAGATGAAACCAAGAGCCATTCCCCCCAAATGACTTCAGGGTCATTAGAAAGCAGATAGTGCAGCCCCCTCATTTTATTTTATTTTATTTCTAAATATGTTTGCTTGTTTGTTTGTGCTGGGTCTTAGTTGCAGCTCGCCAGCCCCTTAGTTGTGGCACACGAACTCTTAGTTGCGGCATGCATGTGGGATCTAGTTACCTGACTAGGGATTGAACCCAGGCCCCCTGCACTGGGACTGCGGAGTCTTAACCACTGCACCACCAGGGAAGTCCCAGCCCCCTCATTTTAAGAGAGGAAACTAAGACCCACAGAATTTGGGCGATGTGCCCAGGCCCCCCACTAAAAATGTGCTAGAGTCAAGTCTCACATCCAGGGTTCCCCTCCAAACTCCTTTCCAGCACCCCATGTTGCCCCAGGCTTCATGATTTTGGACAAGTCATTCCATTTCTCTGGTCCTTGGTTTCCTTAGCTGGAAAATGAGGGAGACAGATGCACTAGAACAAGATTTCCCAAATGGGTTTCAAAGAAGACCAGCCTCTGAGATGACTGTGGAGTTAAAAGTTTTCTTGGTCATCCAAGTTTGAGAGAGACTAGATGCCTTAGTCCTCTCCTGGAGATTTCTAATGCATATCGGCAGAGTGAAGGCTTTAAGAAATTCTTCAATAAAGAAAAACGTTTAGGGGGCCTTCCCTGGTGGTCCAGTGGTTAAGACTCCGTTCTTCCACTGCAGGGGGCCCGGGTTCGATCCCTGGCCAGGGAACTAGGATCCCGCATACCACAAGGCGTGGCCAAAAATTTAAAAAAAAACACACACAACAAAAAACAAAAACCAAAAAACATTTAATGGCAGTGTTTCCCAAACTTATTTGATAACAGAAAGGTTTTTGTGCGTGACTCTCGTCAGTGTCCTGTCTCCCTCTCTGAGCACTCTTCCTCCTCTTGCCCCCTCTCCTCCAGTAAGATGAGCCCCAAAGACCCCAACCCCTTCTGGCCTCAGGCCTTCAGATCTCCTGCACCTGTGCCTGGAGGGCTCGTCTCCCCAGAGATCGTCCCCGGCCACCACGCTCCTGCGATGTCCTGCTTGGTGTTCTTCTTCACATCCCTTATCGCTACCTAGAGTTACATGATGTACCGTCAGCCTCTTGCACTAGAAGAGAGGCTTCCGGAGAGCAGGACTTGGTGTTGGGAATCGCTCAGCACCTACAACACTGTCTGAGAAGAGGAGGAATGCAGTAGATAGTTCCTGAATGGAAAAACTAATGAACCAATGAGCAAAGCCCACGAAAAGAGTTTTCTATAGAATAAGAGGAATTGTCACCAGACCAGCCATCAGCAACACCCAGACGCTTGACAGAAATTCTCAGGCCCCACCCTGGACCCACTGAACCAGACCTACTAGGTGTAGAGGGCTGTGGGTGTCCAGAGTGGACAGCAATCTGGGTTTGAACAAGCCTTCCAGATGATGCTGATGCTCACTAAAGTTTGAGAACCACTGGGTTAGAATATCTTTTTTTTTTTTTTTTTTTTTGCGGTACGCAGGCCTCTCACTGCCGTGGCCTCTATCCTTGCGGAGCACAGCCTCCGGACACACAGGCTCAGCGGCCATGGCTCACAGGCCCAGCCGCTCTGTGGCATGTGGGATCTTCCCGGACCGGGGCACGAACCTGCATTCCCTGCGTCGGCAGGTGGACTCTCAAACACTGCGCCACCAGGGAAGCCCTAGAATATCTTTTCTTTTTTTTTTTTTTTTGGAATGGAATGTTTTGGTCATTGATGGGTTCCAAGCTACTCAGAAGAGTGTCTGGCACAGACGAGGTGCAGTTAAGCTTGTTTAATAGATGACTGTGTGCTACATTATTTCTGGTGGAATAAAAGTACATCTGGAGTTACAACAAGCTGTTCACAGTAGCGTTCTCTGGGGTAGAATTACAAGTAAGCTTCACAGCTGATTTAATACGTGTCCATATTGTTTTATAATCTCCAAAAATGGCTCTTTTCATTTTAAGAGAAAACAAAGGGCTTCCCTGGTGGCGCAGTGGTTGAGAGTCCGCCTGCCGATGCAGGGGACACGGGTTCATGCCCCGGTCTGTGAAGATCCCACATGCCGCAGAGCGGCTGGGCCCGTGAGCCATGGCCGCTGAGCCTGTGCATCCGGAGCCTGTGCTCCGCAACGGGAGAGGCCACAACAGTGAGAGGCCCGCGTAACGCAAAAAAAAGAGAGAGAAAACAAAGAACTTCAGGTCAAGTTCCTGACACAGTGATGGGCACAAGATACTCACTGAACCATAGCTATTACCTAAGCCTCAGGAACTGGCAGCCTTCCTGGGAACCCTGGAGCATCCTCAAAGAAACCCTATTCTAGTTCTCTAGGCAGACCAAGACAACATGGAGAGTCTATTTATTCAACAGCCAACTTTGAAGACAAAGCCTCAGGAGTCTGAGGGGATGCATTTCCCCCGTTTCTACTTCAGTCCTTTTCCACAAGTTTCTGTCCTTTGCAGGCTACAGTCTGATGCAAACAGGTTGGTTGTCCTAGATATACTTATACACAGCCTTTGAGGGCACAGTTTGGAGGTGCAGACGCACAGGACACTTGTGAAAGTGGGACCGCAGAGTCTCACTGTAGCCCACAAGGAAGCAGAACTTACGTGCAGGTAGCTGCCTCAGGACCAGGGCACAGACCTCCACCTGGTTAGCCCAGCGCTTTAGAACAAGCTATTCGGCCAGGCAGCCTGGGAAGGTGCCCAGCATAAATTTACGAAGGAAAACATCTTCCACTATTCTCTCTGCAGCATGGTCCTCCCCATCCAGGTTACCTGTGTGCAGCGACAGCCAACCCTTACGATGCGCGATGTGGTGCGGCGCGTGCGTCTCCTCGTAGGTCACTGGTTTGTCCCCCTTGCCCACTCGGACTCGGGCCGCCCGGTTCTTGGCGCAGACCGCGGAGGTGTGCAGGGCGCGCCAGGCGCACGGCAGCTCCTGGTTCCAGGACAGCACCAGCGGCCGGAGCCACAGACCGCAGACGGGCGCCGCCATCTTGGGCCGAGCGTAGGGCGGGGCCCCTAGAATATCTTTAAGCGAAATTCAACCTCTGAAATTCTAGAATTTTATTAGTTGTGAGCAATTCTCTTACAGTGCTTTGAGCATTTTACAAGGGAATAAACTAATTTCTCACGTTTCCTGAGAGTCTTAGAGTCATCATATATGGTAACATACTGGCTTTTCCCTCCAATAGAAATAAAGCCCTAATTAACACACAATGTCCCACTGAGAATTAATCAGTTTAACAGCTACCCCCAACACACCTGAGGGTCATATTATTATCTGTTATAACAGAAAAGCCAGTTACCCTAGAACAACTAAAGCCCTAACAAAGGTTGAGTTCTTCCTCCAAAATAAGAAATACTCATACACACACACACACACACACACACACAATCCATATACACACAAAGAAAGACTTTATAAATTATCAATTAATCCCTTGATTATATTCCCAATGATAATGCAGAAAATTCAATTAATTGTAATATTGAAAAAGACTCCAGAGGATAATTTATAGGCTCTCATTTTTATCTGTTTTCACTTCTCATTTACCGAAAATGGATAGTGGGGCAATTTTTGATAAAGTTTTACTGCAAGATGCCAAATCAAGTAAGCATTATTGAATGCAAAAATGCCAGGGGTGTAAACATCCTTTACAAGTCACAACGCTTTCTAGGCCTCCACAATCTGGCCCAAACACGCTGTCATGCTCACCCAGGAAGACGCTTGCTTCCTGCCAAACTGATAGACTTGCAGGCTCCACACCATGCTTTCCACACTTCCTCGTCCTCCCTGTTTGCATCGCACCCCTCTCAGCCTTTTTGGCCCAGCCCCATCCTGGCCCTCACTCAAGTGGACCCCTCTGCAAACCGTGTCTGCAAATCCAGGTCAAAAGACTGAGCCGCACTGGATTACACCGTTCTCACCTGATGTGAGTGCTTCGTCTCCTCTTATAGTTTCAAAGAAAGAGGATGGGACGTACACATTTCTGCACGCTCGCTCACCCGTTCTCCTCCTGAACCTGCTGTATTGAATCTTTGGCTTGTCTCTTGGTTTCAGCACCCAAAGCTCCAGCTAAGAGGTGGTCCCTACAGCTCTCAAGGGATTTTACCAGCCAGGTGAGTCCCACCCTCACCTCCTCTCCTCACCTCCCTATGGGGGAGAGAAGTAAGACAGGGAGAAATCTGAGGGAGTCGCCAGGAAGGAACCCTGACACACAGGAGCCTTGACTATAGGGAAAGGAGGCAGTTATGAGAGAGAACCCTCCTTGTGAAGTAGGTAGGAGACCAAGGTAGACACTACGTCTGGCCTGGTATCTGTGAGTTTTTTTTACTCCCAAGACATTAGAATCCTCAAGAGAGGATGGAGGATAAAATCAGGCCTGAGGGCTTCCCTGGTGGCGCAGTGGTTGAGAGTCCGCCTGCCGATGCAGGGGACATGGGTTCGTGCCCCAGTCCGGGAGGATCCCACATGCCGCGGAGCGGCTGGGCCCGTGAGCCATGGCCGCTGAGCCTGCGCGTCCGGAGCCTGTGCTCCACAACGGGAGAGGCCACAACAGTGAGAGGCCCACGTACCGCAAAAAAAAAAAAGCTTTTTAGGATCTAAAATCAATACCTTAGAAATCAATCAGGTTTACAGCTTCTTGTATTTTGTGAGTTTATTTTCCTGCTGTTCTCAGGATTTGTGGAAGCCTTTTACAAGCTGCAGCCTCTTTCAGTATGCCCAAGAAAACAAAGGAAGGGGGTTGTCTGTTCCATAGTTATCAGCACATCAAACAGCAGGGCCACCCAGCCCACCCCTATACCTTGGGATGAGTGTGGAAATGATGCAGAAGCAAAAGTGAGACATCCCTGGGGAAGATGAGCAGACATGTCAGAGTCCTACTGGTAAGTTACTCACCCCACCTGAAGGTCCTCCTACCAGAGAAACCTTGAAGTTTGTGAGTTCTCCTTCATTAGAGAGGAGGGTTAGCCCTGACAGTCACACAGGGCTTTATAAAGATAAATCCACTTAGAGACCATGTGTTAACCCCTCACCAAAGAATGACCGTCATCATTCAGGCTGGGTGGTCCTAAAGGCAGCCATCACTGGGCACAAAAGATGACTTGAGTTCATACTCCCAGACTACTAAGCATCGCTATTCAGGACAAGCTGTGTCCTAAAAGATTATTTGTCATTTGTCACACCAAATGAGCCCCTAAACTACTGGACTGCAAGCAACCAATCTTTTAAAAATATAGCTTGGACCACAGGAGGATTTCTGAAATAAACAAATTTTTGAAAAAGCCTGTCATGGGTAAATCCCAGTGGCAACTCTATGTTCTCAAATAAACTGCTACTGGCTTTCCTGAAAATCCCCAGAGACAGAGAAAAAGAGGAAGGAGCTCCTGGTTCCTTTTACCCCAAGACTCAAATTGAGCTTTGCTAGACCTCAGGATCCCAGCATAAAAGCTAGTACTAGTTCCATATTTAAAACCACTCAATTATACACATACACACATATATATATATTTATATATTTATATTATATATGTTATCTTAAAACTAGGCAGAGGGGGAAAGTACAGTGAATTTTGCTGGGAGGGAATCTCAACCTTTACTTTCATGGAATTCCCAGTATGTTTCCCATAGGTATAAAGTTACAGAAAGCATTCAGATTTCCAAAACAACCCACAACAATCTACTCAACATACTACATTATGCATCAGAATTCCAATACATGCACAGAAGCAGACCTCCCTCCCCAATAGCATTCAGAGGTTCCCCCCAAATAACACACGTGCTGGGAAATGGGCACCAGCTCCGAAACAGTGTTGGGGAGGCCCATGGCCCAATGTCACAGAAGTTTCAGCAATGAAGATTGAGGTAAGAAGCTACATATGGCAGATGGCAAGCAAGATACAAGAAGACCAAGCCACAGTCATTCCTTTGAAAGGTAATCAGTTCTGTCTAGAGTTTCTCCGGGAGAATAGTTTCCAGCCCTGACACACCAACAGGATCATCTGGGAAATTTTTAAAAGGAACAGATTCTAGGGTCTGACCAGAGTTCTACTAAATCAGACCCCGAGGGAATACCCTGGTTGTCCAGTGGTTAGGACTCGGTGCTTTCACTGCTGGGGCATAGGTTCAATCCCTGGTCGGGAAACTAAGATCCCACAAGCCTTGTGGCGAGGAAAAAAAAAAAATTAGACCCTGAGAGGTGGGTCTAGGAATCTGCATTTTTAAGGATGCTTCTCTGATAATAACGACGCTCAGACATGTTTAAGAATCCTATTCTGGGGTTTTGATACTAGAATGATGGACTGACGTCACATTTTACATGTCACAGTTTTCAAATATCCTTTAAGCCTTCGTTTCCTCTTACGGATTTTGATTTCTATTTAAGCATCTCCTCAGCAAATGCCATGCCATGTGGTTTCCTCTATTTTTAGCACTTACCATGATTTTTAATTACTTTTTGGTTTCTTGTTTATTGTTTGTCTTCTCCCCTAGACTAAGCCCTGTGAAAGCAGTTCTGTTCCAGCATCTAGCACAAAGTCTGTGACTATAAAACTTGGCTGAATGAAAGCACATGGTATTCACTTATTTCATGTCATCTTACTGCCAGATGTGTAATGTCCATGGGGTAGAGTTATCTCTGTAGAAACCCTCCTACTCTCCCTCCTACTAGGGAGAGTGTTCCTTAAAAAACTAAGAAGATCAATAGAATTACCATGTGATCCAGCAATCCCACTCCTGGGCATATATCCAGAAAAGATGACAACTCTAAGTGGAAAAGGTACATGCACCCCAGTGTTCACAGCGGCACTATTTGTAATAGCCAAGACGGGGAAGCCACCTAAATATCCACCAGCAGATGAATGGATAAAGAAGGTGTCATATTCTTATGTAACATATATATAATGGACTATTACTCAGCCATACAAAAGAATGAAATAATGTCATTTGCAGCAACATGGATGGACCTAAAGATGATCATACTAAGTGAAGTCAGACAAAGACAAATATCATATGACATAACTTATATGTGGAATCTAAAAAAATGATACAAATGAACTTACTTACTAAAACAGAAATAGACTCACAGACATAGAAAACAAACATGGTTACCAAAGGGGAAAGGGCAGGGAGGGATAAATTTGGAATTTGGGATTAACAGATACACACTACTATATATAAAACAGATAAACAGCAAGGACCTACTGTATAGTGCAGGGAACTATATTCAATATCTTGTAATAACCTAGAGTGGAAAAGAATCTGAAAAACAATATATACATACAGATATATATATATGAAACTGAATCACTTTGCTGAACACCTGAAACACTGTAAAACAACTATACTTGAATTTTTTTTAAAAAAAAGAATTATCTCTAGATCTGTTGAGAAGTATCACTTTCATATTCCCAAGTCAATGGGATGGACCAGAGCAGCTGGGTGGCCCAAGGTCTCATGGTGGTTAAGTGGCAGGACCAAGTCTCGCACAAAAACTCAGGTTCCACTTTCACTCCCTTTCCACGCTCCCACGCTGCCTCCCTCAGCGGATATTACAACTGGATTCCAAATTATTAATATCAAACTTGCTGAAGAGATGGCCCCTGGGTCTCAAAGTCTCATGTTGCTTTGCATGACAGGCAATTGTGCAACTCAGAAGCATAAGCCACTGGGGATTTACATAGAAACCTTGAACTCACTCTATTCATTTAACAGAGAAACAATATACATGATGTAAGGTGGGGAAAAGAAAGTTCATTCGAAAACTCTGGCATGATAAATTCTAGCTCTAGTAAAAAGAAAACTGCATGTTATAAGAGGAAGATTATTTAGCTACAAAAAAAAAAAAAAAGACCTCACAAAACTGATAGTAAAAGAACCCTTTGCGGGAAAGAAAGAAAAGCACATTTAATGGAAACTTGAATACGGAGGGCAGGTTAATGAATAAAATATCATGAGTTTATTCTAAACTAAGTAATTTATAGGAAACCAAAAGGAATATCTAGGAAGAAGAAATTCTGGAAATTAAATGGATAAAAATACAATAATAATGTCAAAATGACTAAACTGGTCACTTAAAATCTGATTTGAACAATAATGAAATTAGAAACTCATCCATTTGGGACTAGTAATACTTTGTTGACACACACTTTGACCTATTTGTCCTATACCTGGAGAAGTGACATTTAATCACGACAGCAGGTTTAGATTGTATGGAGTCATAAGGGAAATCAGTCACTGAGCCTGTTAACACAAGGGCAATTTAAAAAAAAAACAGTGAATTTTTCAAATTATATTTACACAAAGTATTTCAGCAAATATCTCTAATAAGAGAAGAATACAGACAGAGAGCAAATCATAGCAAATTAGGTAATAAAATCAGCGATAACATATCTGGCCCTTTTAGAAAGAGAACAGTGCATTATGGAACACAGTAATGGTATCTGACTCACACGTAACTTATATTCAAAAGCCTCATTAACGTTGGCCTATGCCTACCCAGTGAGTTCACCACCTACAGACATGAGATAACCCCTCCCAAGGGTTATAGCCTTGTACAGTGGAACACCTGTTTGTGGCTTAAATGTCGGAATTCCACACCAGGATAAGGGAGTCCAGTGCCCCAGACCCCAGTGGAGGTTTTGAGAGCTGGAGTAGGCACTCTGTACACAGTGGGACAGGCCAAGCCTCAGTAAAGAGCCAAGAGAGAGAAAGCTCAGCATCCTGGTAGAGTCATAGTGAAGATCCAAGGAAACAGTCCACTGAAATCCACAGGGGCCAAGCAGAGGGAAAGAAACAAGGTGCCAGGCAATGAGCATAAATGGGAGGCACCTGGGCAAAGCAGGCTGGTTGACAATTCAGGGTAGGAAGTGGAGCCTGCAGAGATTTTCTGAGACACTTGCCAGGTGTTATTGTAGCCAAAAGCCCTCAAAGTGGATAGAGAAGGAACTGATGCCAGTTCCTAAAGACAGAAGAAACCCAAATAATAACAAATACTGATAACTCGACCATTATCTGCATGAGTCACATGGTTCATTGATATGAATCCAAACTTTACTTCGGACATCACCCCTTTTCAACTTTTTAGGTAAAATCTTTTGTAAGTATAATTAAATACAGAAAAATCAATTCATTAGGCCTTTGCTTCCTTCCTTTGGGCAAGCAAATTCTGAATGTGGCACCCCAGGCAATAAACTCACCACGAAGAGAGAGAGAGGGAAGAGGTTTTGATAATAATCTATAAAATATCATTTGATCATGAAAAAATACAGAGTAGAAGAAATGCAAACATTCCTACTCTAGCAATAGCAAGGTAAGGTCACATTTCTGGGAGACAGTATAAAGTAACTCCTGTGTTTTTTCTTCTACACCTCCAAGTCTAATACACACACACACACATATACACACACACACTTTCACGTGATCATAGATCGCCCTCCATGAGAGGAGGTGAGCAAACAGGCCCATTTCTGTATTTCCTGGGCATTATCTCTCTGCACTTTTACACAATCCAGCCCACCTTCCAGTCTATAATAAACCACATAAGCCAAGACATGAGGAAGTGGACGACCCAGGAGAGTCACTGGGTAGTGGTCGTAGGCCTGCTCCAAGTACCACAAAAGGCTCTGGAGTTACCAGAACTTGCTGGCTGGAGACCTGATCAGAGATTTTTCAGTCTAGAATAGGACAGAAAAAGCACAAAGATAGCCCATGAGCATGTGTGTTTCGGGCTCCATCCCTGTGCTCCTTAGCAATTAAACTTGATTATAGCCAACAGCTCACATCATAATTATCTGAAGCCCATAGCAAGAGCATCTCGTCTGGAAGCTATTAATAACCTGAAAGCTTTGTCTTCTTTCTCCCTGTGGTCACTCTTTACTTCGTAGGGGAGATGACCCTCCAGACCCAGTGAAGCACAGAGTCCAGGCATCACTATGGGGCTTGGGAGAGAAGATGCATGCCCCCAGGAGAGGCACTGCCTAGCCAAGAACAACCCTGATGTAACGGAACTACATGCCTCTTCCCACCAGCTCGGGGCCAGCCTAACACACAGTGACCTGAGCAGGGGCAGTGAGTGCAGGCAACCTGTTCAGAAAAGCCACAAGAGAAGCTGTGCCCTGCCAGTGACGACGAAAACGAACCCCACTCTCTTCCCAAACAGGATGAAATTTGTTTTTAATAATGACAGCCCACTTTGGGTGTTTAACCATGTGCCAGGCCAGGTCCTGTTTTAAGTGCATCACACGCATTAACTCACAACTGGCTCACAATGATCCAAGTGTTAACAGAGGTGGGGTCGAGCAGAGAGAGGCCACAGAACCTGCCCCAGGTTACACCCTGGCAGAGCTGGGATTCGAATCCAGGCAGCCTGGCGCCAGTGGCCACGCTCTTAACCACAAGATTGAACTGCCTTGAATATGCTAACTTCTGGATCTATGCCACAGTAGGCCCAGAAGAAATCAGAAAGTAGAGTCCAGGAAGACCCTTCGAGATGCTCTAATTCAATTCCATCCAAATTCGAAAACTGAAACCCAGAGGTGTCAAGTGACTTACTAGAGGTCACACAGCTCACAGATCATCTTCAACTGTCCAGAATAGATGGTGCTAAACAAATAGTCAAACTAGATTGTAAGTTCCCTGAGGACCAGGAGTCACTTTTTAGGGTTATTTTTAGAAATAAAGTATACAGTATATAGTGACTCTTCTCTTCCAGTGCTCCAATCCCCAATTAAGCTTTTTTTTTTAAAAAAAAAAGTCATCATAGATTAGATTAGAAGTCTTCTGGTGTGGTCAAACTGGATTATTTTACAGAAGAAGAAACTGAGGTCCTGAAAGGTTATGTAACTTAGTCAAAGTTATATCAGTAATTACAGATGAACTTGTGTCAAATTACAAACTGGTCCCTATATGTGGTTTACCATTTCTACAAGACTGGATGACGTGGAAGATTTAAGTCCTAAATTAGTCATTCCCAAAGTGGTATGAGATGTCATATAAGTGAATAAATAAGTGTCCAGTAAGAATCCATGTGAGGGTCCCCAGGCCTCTCCCTAACAACAATGGCTCTAGAACCTAAAATGAAAGAAAGAATGCGTAAAGGAGAACACCGCACACCCAAAAAACTGAATCCAGCAACTGGAAGGTAGCACATCCATCTCTCTTCCGTTCTTGCATTTAGCCACCACTGCCTTCCATCAATCCTAATTAAAGAAATGAAAACTAATTTCTGTTGAAAGTTTCACAAGGATGAAATAACTAGAGACATCTTAAAAACCAGCAAAACTAAATTTCAGAATTAGTATTCCAAGATATATTTTTTAGTCAAGTCTTCCTCGTAGGAAACTTTTCAGATTTGTCTCGGGAAGATTTTTGCATCTTGTTAAAGGTTGCTCCTGCCCTCCACCTAAAGGAAAGCCATGAAAATGCAGCTCAAATCAGGAAAGGTTTACCTTCCAGCTGAAATTAAGCACCAGGGACATAAGCATAGTTCTAGACAAAATACCAGCAAATATATTTCACCCAATAATACAAAGACACTTTGCAAACCAGGATTGTTGGTCCATCTTTATACATTGATCAGAAGCTGATTTACCGCCAGAATGCTAGGCCTAGAATTCACTGAACAATCTTGTTCACTTAAATTTCTCCCCTCTTCTCACTAAAAAAAAAAGCATCTTTTTTTTTTACTGAAATATAGTTGATTTATAATGTTGTACCAATCTCTGCTGTACAGCAAAGTGACTCAGTTATACACACATAGACATTCTTTTTTTTAAAAGCCTCTTAAAACTTCTAGGTCCTTCATAAGAACTCAAGGTCAAAAAATTAGGAAAATACCTAATAAGACCAAAACCTATCATCATCATCATAATTATTATTATTATTGAAGTATTAGAGCTAAGAACTCTCACATGCTAGAAACTCAGGAACTGCACAACTCAGTTTCAGACACTGGCAAATTATGTAATTTCATCCTTCTGAAAATATTAATTACATGAATATGGTTTTTACTTTTAAGCAATAGTAACCTGCACCTGCCTTTCCTGGTTATATTAGGTAACAGGGATTAGCATTTTTGCAGGGTGACAGTTTCAAAAGCCATCAGAACTCCCAGGAGGGGAAGAAGAGTCTGAATTTACTGTCAGGTAATACACAGCTGCCTGGAAAAGGAGTAAAAGGAATGTCTGACTCCCTGGGGACAACTGTCACATGGCGACATCACTCAAGCCACCAGGGTGTGGAGGAAGTGCCCAAGAGACTCACTTCCGATGGCTCAAGGAAAACAGAACAGGCTACAACTCTTCTCCAGACCTGAGTCCCAACTTCCAGAACAAGATCATATCCAGCCAGGATGAACAAGGCACAGAACTAAAGAACTGAAGAGATGACAGGAATCTAAGAAACCACTAACCTTGCCGCCTCCTCTCCTTCACACATAACAAAATTAAGAAACTGAGGGGCCTCCCTGGTGGCGCAAGTGGTTGAGAGTCCGCCTGCCGATGCAGGGGATACGGGTTCGTGCCCCGGTCTGGGAGGATCCCATATGCCGCGGAGCGGCTGGGCCCGTGAGCCATGGCCGCTGGGCCTGCGCGTCCGGAGCCTGTGCTCCGCAACGGGGGAGGCCACAACAGTGAGAGGCCCGCATACCGCAAAAAAAAAAAAAAAAAAAGAAACTGAGCCAAAGTCACACCAGAAATTTATAAACGTTTTCCTCCCCTCCCCTCCCCCTAATGTCAACAGTTAGAGCTCAGGCCTTTGCCACCTTTCAGATGAACTTGAGCACATTACTTAACCTTGATTTTTCTCATCTATAAAATGTGAGCAATGAAAGTAGCTACTGATTTTCAACTGGGAACTCAAGACTACACAATGGGAAAAGGATAGCCTCTTCAGCAAATGATTTTGGAAACTGGATATCCACATGCAGAAGAGTGAAGTTGGACCCTTATCTTACGCCGTACACAAAAATTAACCCAAATTGCATTAAAGACCTAAACGTAAGGCCTAAAACTACCTAGATGAAAACATAGGGGAAAAACTTCAAGACGTTGGATTTGGCAATGATTTCTTGGATATGACACCAAAAGCAGACAACAAAATAAAAAATAGACAAATGAGACTACACCAAACTTAAAAACTTCGGCACATTAAAAGAAACAATCAACAGAGTGAGAAGGCAGTCTACAGAATGGGAGAAAAATAATTGCAAATCATATATCTGATAAGAGTCTGATATCCAGAATAAATGAAGACCTTCTACAGGTCAACAATAACAAAAAGTAATCTGATTAAAAAATGACACTGGACTTAAATAGACATTTCTCCAAAGATATACAAATGGCCAAAAAGCACATGCAAAGATGCTCAACATCACTAATCATTAGGGAAATGCAGATCAAAACTACAATGAGATATCACCTCATACTCATCAGGATGGCCACTATCAAAAGAACAGAAAATAACAAGCGTTGGTGAGGATGCAGAGAAGTTCAAACCCTTATACACTATTGGTGGGAATGTAAAATGGTGTAGCCACTATGGAAAACAGTATGGATGTGCCTCAAAAAATGAAAAATAGAGCCACCAGATGATCCAGCAATCCCATTTCTGGGTATATATCCAAAAGTATTTAAATCAGAATCTCAGAGAGATATTTGCACACCCACGTTCATAGCAGCATTATTCACAATAGCCAATAAGTGGAAGCAGCCCAAGTGTCCATCCACAGATGAATGGATTTTAAATATGGTATAAACATACTATGTAATATTATGCAGCCTTGAAAAAGAAGGAATTCTGTCACATGCCTCAACATAGATGAACCTCAAGGACATTATGCTGAGTGAACAAAGCCAGTCACAAAGGGACAAATACTGTGCAATTCCACTCATGTAAGTATCTAAAGTAGTCAAAACCACAGAAACGGAAGGTAGAAAGGTGGCTGCCAAGGGCTGAGGAGAGGGGAAATTAGTGTTTAGTGGGTATAAAGTTTCAGTGCTGTAAGATGAAAAAAAAATTAGACATCTAGTGTACAACAGTGGGAATATACTGAACACTACTAAACTGTACAGTTAAAATGGTTGAGAGTATTTTTAATGTTATGTGTTTTTTACCACAATTTAAAAAAAGGGGAAAAAATGTACCTGCCACATAGAGTTGTTCTGAGGATAAAATAAGATGATAAAGCATTCAGCACAATGCCTGCCATACATTAAACATTCAAAAATATTTGCTGTTAAAAATAGCCCTTGTTAGACCCCATGTATGAAACCATACCAAAGGCTTTTTCTTATGATTTAATTAAGCTCTCATTTATTTTTAAGAGAAATTCTAGGTCTTAAATCCCTCATTAAATCTACCCTACGTCTCCTATTGAGGTCCAATTATTTAGCTGGTGAGCTCTGCTTTAAAATGCTGATTAATTGCTTTATAGTTTGCCAGAATTCCTCATCTTGATGTTTTCTTTTACCATCACCACAGAAACAGAGCTCAGATAAAGGGGGAAATGACATACCACTCCCCTTAGTACATACATGTCACGCACACACACACATCTTTCCCTCTTCAAGGGTTACAATAGTCTCAACTCCAAAAATATGTCTAGAAAATCTCTATGGTTAAAAACTTTTAGGGAATTCCCTGGAGGTCCAGTGGTTAGAACTCCATGCTTTCACTGCCAAGGGCCTGGGTTCCATCTCTGTCTGGGGAACTCAGATCCCACAAGCCGCCTGGTGTAGCCAAAAAAAAAAAAAAAAAAAAAACTTTTAAGCTGATGGGAAGTGAAGTCACAATAAAAACCATGAAACCCTTCGTATTTTTACACCCACTAAAAATAATCTACCATGGCACACTACAGTATCTCCCATGATCTACTAAGAAAACAATATTGTATAGATAGATACTACGCTATCTACTGGGTAATATGTAGCAATGAGTAATGCACAGTTAATCTGTATTTCCTATCTCTTGTTTGCTAGAAGGCTTTCCTATTCACAAAGACATGTTCTTCCTGGGTCTTCTCCATCCAAGTGTTCAATGCTTTCTAATTCTATGACCTAGAGATTTCTACTTCCAGTCCCAAGATATAAGAAACACAAAATAGGGCATTCCCTGGTGGTCCAGTGGTTAGGGCTCTGCGCTTCCGCTACAGGGGACACAGGTTCAATCCCTGGTCTGGGAACTAAGATCACGCATGCCGCAGGGCACTGCCAAAAACAGAAACACAAAATAACATAGTAACTTGAATGCTTAAGATGAAAAAAGTTGAGAGCATCACTAGTGACAGTTTTTTGTAGGGTAATTCCTTGTTGTGGGATCTGTCCTGTGCAATGTACGATGTTTAGCAGCAACATAGGCCAAAATATCACTAAATGCCACGAGGTCCCCTTCAAATTGTGACAATCAAAGTTGACTCCAGGCATTAACAAGTGTATCCACTGCAAGTGGACGGAATTACCTCTAGTTGAAAACCACCATTTTAGGATGACCCGTAACCTATGCTGTTTCCCACTGGAGCTGAGGTTCAGGACATACAGAGCCTGGATACTGAGAATGGTCTTGGACGAGGAGGACCACCCAGGAGATAAGGTGGAATCCCTATCTCTTTTCTCTAGATCAGGGAGACAGAAAACACAGGGTGAGAGCACCAGCTCCGGCAGAAGTATCCAACACAGCAGAACACATTGGCATAGACACACAGTCTCCATTTCCGAATATTTCCCCCAAAAGACACAAGAGAACCATCCAAACACCCAGGTATGTTTCTTCACCTTCACTTCTCTATGAAGCCTTCATTCCTAGAATGACTACTCTAAAATCCATTTTGCCTCCATTTTTCTTTTCCAAAATCTCTATTCCTTCTTTTTAAAATGATGCCCAAGGGCTTCCCTAGTGGTGCAGTGGTTAAGAATCCACCTGCCAATGCAGCGGACAGAGGTGCGAGCCCTGGTCCAGGAAGATCCCACATGCCGTGGAGCAGCTAAGACAGTGCGCCACAACTACTGAGCCTGCGCTCTAGAGCTCACGAGCCACAACTACTGAGCCCACGTGCCACAGTTACTGAAGCCCATGTGCCTAGAGCCTGTGCTCCGCAACAAGAGAAGCCACCGCAATGAGAAGCCCGTGCACCACAATGAAGAGCAGCCCCCGCTCGCCGCAACTAGAGAAAGCCCACGCGCAGCAACAGACCCAACTCAACCGAAAATAAATAAATAAATAAATTTATTTTAAAAAAAACAGAGCCAAGTGTGTGGGTTTGTTTGCTTTTCCCCCACCAAAGGGCCTTATAAGGTGAGCTCACCTGGGTTTGCAGAGCTCACAGACTTACCTCTAACGTGTAGAGTTCCACCAACAGAGAGAGAAACCCACCTGCCCAGAGCCTCCAGGGTGGTGAGAGCAAAAAGAAAGTGGTGCTTCCTTTGGTTAATAGCAAAATGAACATCTTTTGTCCCAAGCCACTCTCTCGGTGGACTCAACAGTGATCACGATGGAATTCAGAAAAGTTGCCACAGCTTATGAAACACCCAAAACTGACACCTTGCTTTTGCAAATGCAGTAAGAGACGGAAGGGTTCTTCCTGATAAGACAGAAGCTCAATCAGCAGCTGGTTTTGCCAACAGTGGATCCAACCCCAAGCCCATAGAGAAACTCTCCACCAATCAGAAAAGTCAAAGATCTATGGTCTTTAGACCCTTGCTGCTCAAAACGTGACCCTTCGACCAGCAGCTCTGGCCCCACCTGGGAGCACATTAGAAATGCAGGATCCCAGGCCCCGCCCCAGACTTCCAGAAGCAGAATCGGCATTTTGAAAAGATACCCTGGTGATTCACATACACATCTTAAAGTTTCAGAAGGACCGAACCACATAGATAACAGAATCCAGAGCAATGTTCAAGATGTATCATAAATACTACTAACAAGGCTATTATCTGTTATTTGCAGGTGAGCTGAATAAATCACTGTCCACCCACTGCCTTTTCCACAGTGATGCAGGAAACCCTTCTGCTTTTCAGCTAGAATCTGAAGTTGGTTTATTTGTCAGCATCTTAGACTGACTAGTTTGTCTTAGAGGCCAAAGGTGACCACCAGGGAGCTGATATAAATTCAGGACTTGTCAAGGGTACAGAAGATGTACTCATTCAGACACAGATGAACTGTCCCAGGTATATGTGAAACTCACCAACATCCTAGCAAGGAGCTGCCAAGCCACCAACACCCAGCTCTCCTCATTCTGCACTGCATCCATCCCAATAATTCCTCCACACGCCCTGGATCATTGCCTCAAATCCCTTAACGGTCACTCTCCCTGGTATTAGTTTCCAGCGGAGATTTTTTTTTTTATTATTCATGATTTGTACAGAACCTACTTCCCAAAAGGGACTGTATGTGGCTTACAAAGATGAACACCTTGTAAACAAGATGAGCAAAATTAGAGCAGAATAAATACCCAGTTAGCAGTCTCAGAAGACAGTGTATATTCACGTGATCTTTCCTCTCTTGGCCCGCCTCACGCCCCCATCACTGCTCCTCCCCGGAAAGCAGAAGGGGATTAACGTGACAGATGAATCTGAAAATAAACTGGGATGCTCAGTTCATTTCCTCCTCTTTGCCTCTTGGACATGAGTGTGCACACGGCACGTAAAAATTCTCCCCTGCTCCTTTTCAGCACAAGTCTTGCACACACACCCCTCGACCACAGGCCATGTGGGGAGACCCAGGGCCACCACCCTGTTGAGGTCCAGAATCGCTGGCGGCTGGATGGGTAAGTCTCTTTAATAGTGCAATCATGGGGCTTCCCTGATGGCACAGTGGTTAAGACTCCGCCTGCCAATTCAGGGGACACGGGTTCGAGACCTGGTCCAGGAAGATCCCACATGCCGTGGAGCAACTAAGCCCGTGCGCCACCACTACTGAGCCTGCGCTCTAGAGCCCACGAGCCACAACTACTGAGCCCGTGTGCCACAACTACTGAGCCCACGTGCCACAACGACTGAAGCCCGTGCGCCTAGAGCCCGTGCTCTGCAACAAGAGAAGCCACTGCAATGAAAAGCCCGCACACCACAATGAAGAATAGCCCCCGCTCACTGCAACTAGAGAAAGCCAGCACGCAGCAACAAACACCCAACGCAGCCAAATAAATTTAATTAATTAATTAATTTTTTTAAGTGATACTTTGGCTCCAATGTGTTTACTCCTTTGACTTATTTCTCGATTAGCTCAGAACTCGAGTGAAAGGGTGCTATTTATTAAGGCCTTTCAAAATGCCAACAAAAAGATCTGGAAAGCTCATGCTACACCCCACTTAGGATAGTTTATTAATAGTGGCGGGGGTAAGGGGGAAGGCCTGAAATCTCTGGCTATTGAGGCAAAAGTGTGACTAGAGGCCACTCACTGTTCAACTCCACCCTCATCTTACTTGCCTTCCTCTCCCACACAGACTGGAAAATCTAAAATGTGCCTTCTGATTCTAGGGAACACTGAGTTGAAAGATATGTATGTGTATTTTTCATTGTTTTTATGAATATAAAATCTTATTTAGATATAGATTGTTCTATAAAACATTGCTAAAAACCAATCAAGAGTTTCTAGACAATGCTTTGAAGAAGTGACTTCTTTTCTTTTTTCTAATTACATATAAAAAAGATATGTTTAGGGAATTCTCTAGTGGTCCAGTGGTTAGGACTGGGCGCTTTCACAGCTGAGCGCTTTCAAGTTGCCTGGTCGGGGAACTAAGATCCCACAAGCCATGGGGCGCAACCCCCCCAAAAAAAAAAAAAAAAGATATGTTTAAGGGTTTTCATACTCAGAAAGAGCAATGTAGGCCAGATAGATGGAGAGATAGTCATATACACACATATATATGTTTGTATGACTACAAAATCTTGATGAAATAGAACTCAACTAATTTCAAGCTCATTCTACTTTTAAAAGGCTGAGGAAATGTCACAAAAAAAAGAATAAGTCATCAGGAACTTATTTTAAAAGAACAGTAGTTACTTCTGATTTTTTTTAATTTATTCATAATTTGGGACCAGTTCTTGCTCACCAACATCCTGCACAGAATATGTGGATAAATGAAAACCCACAGTCGTGAAGCTAGAACCCATAGGCCCTCAGACTTCAAAAGAGCTTTTGTTACATCACACTAGATGCAAATATACATTATATAAATGTTCCTACATTAAAGAAAGATGGTTGTCAAAGGTCGACAGGCAGAAAGTTCTGGTAGTAAAACCTTGGGGTCTCAGAAAATGCAATTAATCAGAATATAACATTGACGAAACACTGATCAAGATTTTCCTGTACAGAGAAAAGGGAACCCTTCTACGCTGTTGGTGGGAGTGTAAATTGGTACCAACACTGTGGAAAACAGTATGGAGGTTTCTCAAAATACTAAAAATAGAACTACCATATGATCCAGCAATCCTGGGTATATATCAAAAAGAAACAAAAACACTAATTTGAAAAGATACATATACCCCAATGTTCATAGCAGCATTATTTACAACTGCCAAGATATGGAAGTAACCTAAGTGTCCATCAACAGATTAACGGATAAAGAAGATGTGATATATATATATATATATATATATATATATATATATATATATATATACACACACAATGGAATATTACTCAGCCATAAGAAAAACAAAACTTTGCCATTTGCAGCAACATGGATGGACTTGGAGGGTATTATCCTAAGTGAAATAAGTCAGAGAGAAAAAGACAAATACTGTATGATATCACTTATATGTGGAATCTAAAAAAGCAACAAACCAGTTGAATATAACAAAAAAAGTAACAGACTCACAGATGTAAAGAACAAATTAGTGGTTACCAGTGGGGAAAGGGAAGGGGGGCAATAAAGGGTAGGGGATTAAGAGGTGCAAGCTATTATGTATAAAATAAACTACAAGGATATATTGTACAATACAAGGAATAAAGCCAATATTCTATATTTTTTTAAAAGCATGGGCAACTAAATATTCAAACTGTAAAAAAAAAATTGTCGGGCTTCCCTGGTGGCGCAGTGGTTGAGAATCTGCCTGCTAATGCAGGGGACACGGGTTCGAGCCCTGGTCTGGGAGGATCCCACATGCCGTGGAGCAACTGGGCCCGTGTGCCACAACTACTGAGCCTGTGCGTCTGGAGCCCGTGCTCCGCAACAAGAGAGGCCGCGATAGTGAGAGGCCCGCGCACCGTGATGAAGAGTGGCCCCCGCTTGCCACACTAGAGAAAGCCCTCGCACAGAAACGAAGACCGCACACAGCAAAAATAAATTAATTAATTAATAAACTCCTACCCCCAACATCTTCTAAAAAAAAAAAGTGTCCTGTACAATGTCTAAGGAGTGATTTCCCATATAAAGTTTTAATTTCCTACATAATGCCTCTTTCCTTTTTCCCACTTGTAAAGAGATATGTTTAAAGGGTTTGGTGCTCAGATGGAGTGGAATATCTTCCGCGCTTCTCTCTGTCCACTCTCCAGGATGAGTCTGAATTCGCTTCTAACACGGCAAAGTGCTGCCCCTTCCAGCTGGCCCAGTGCTTAACCACGTGTAATCCCATTTGCTCCTCAAAATATTACCGTGCGGGGGCTTCCCTGGTGGCGCAGTGGTTGAGAGTCCGCCTGCCGATGCAGGGGACGCGGGTTCGTGCCCCGGTCCGGGAGGATCCCACATGCCGCAGAGCGGCTGGGCCCGTGAGCCATGGCCGCTGAGCCTGCGTCCGGAGCCTGTGCTCCGCCACGGGAGAGGCCACAACAGGGAGAGACCCGTGTACCGCAAAAAAAAAAAAAAAAAAAAAATTACTGTGCGGGAAACAAATGTAACAATCCCCCGGTGGAGACAGAGGCTGGGAGAAGTTAAGGGATTTGTCTACGATCAGATCTGTCTCCTGACCAGTAGAGCCAGACGAAAATACAGATCGGCCTCGTCCGGTGCCCTTTCTAAGGCACTGTCCCGACTCCGACCCTTCTCTGGGGTGTGAAGTGACAGGGGACACACCAGGGAGGTGGGGTGGCTGTCCCCACACCGCTTGGCCAACGGCTGGCCCATTGCCAATCCTCACCTCTCCTGAAAATCACCCAATCGGAGTTGTGGCTTTCTATTCTAGAAAAGCATCCTTTTTCTTCCTTTTCCCACCTGATTAGCCAGTCTCTCTTGCTTCCCTGTTTGGTTCATGAATTTCTTGCCCTGCAGAAGGTCCCACTTTCTCTCTCTCCTTGAGATACAATTACAAACCATGGTGCACTTGCTAACCTTACTTCTTCATAACTACAAAGCTTTCTCTATGCTCCGGGTCAATGCTGAACCTCTCTCCTTGCAGCAGGAGTTAGGGCACTGAATGGGTGCAAAGCCTGCTGGATCTCATCTACGACCACATCTCTTCTACACTGAAAGCTGCCAGAATGTTAACACCGGAACTTTCAAAAGATTAAGGTATACATTTACATTCCATTTCAATGGTCTCTACTTTAATTCAGATATTTGTTCCTGTCTGCAATTACTAATCTGCTACCTGCTTTTCCCCCCCTTCTTATTCTTCTGTGGTTGTCATCAGTTAGAAAGACTGACCAGAAAGTTAAGAAAAGGGTGGGGAGTGGACAAGGTAATATAGAAGAACAGTTTTGCAGAAAATAACGAAGATATATAACCAGTTATTTATTAGGAAAAATCCCATGTGATAATAGGTTAACGCTGCTCATGTTCTAAGAATATAGTAGTCTCCCTGATTTGCATTTGTATGGAGGTAACCTGTAAAAGCTGCTTTAAAAGGTCTAAAGAATGGTCTCGTTTTGATCATGTTTTGATGACTTTAGGCCAGTTCTGCATCCTTCTGCACCATAGTCAGAACTCTACTGAACGTGGCCCATCTTTTGGTTTCAGTTGACTTTCAGATCCTCTTGCCAAAAAGCATGCGGCGTGGAGGGAAGTTCAAGGTCTCTGAGGTCAGACGGGTGTGGGTTTGACGCCCATAAGCAAGCCACTTAAATTCTCTGAGCCTTAGTTTCCTCGTTCATAAAACAGGCAAAACAATTCCCATCTCATAAGGCCATTAAGAACATTAAATAAAAGAATACAGGTAAGATTCCTGGTACTCAAAACCACTGGAGCTTTTACTGAGAGCCATGTAATACAAAGCAGAATTCTCATGAGTTTCCCAAAGAATGTGTCCTAAGGCATTCATCAAAATGTTTTCCAAAAAAACCAATTATTAGTCAATATCTGAAGAAGGACAGGAGGAGGCGGTAGGTGGAGGAGGGGGAGGGAGCAAATCCCATTTGTAGAACTTTCTTCCCCGTTCACATGGCACTTCACTTGTTACCTTAAACTGGAAATATTTCTTCATTACGTTGAAGGCACCTCAGCTGCTGGAATTGTGTCTCATTTTCGGTCTTCCCATAAGGGGCACAGTGCTCAGCACAGAACACGTACTTCCTCTTTTCATTCTTGACAGGCAACCACTACCAGAAAAGTTAAATCTCAGGGCTCTTACTAGTGGATGTTCTCTCTTTGCCTGGGGCTCTGCCTGTGTTTTTCATGAAGCAGATTTGTGTCAATGGTACCTAGAAGCGGGATGGAAGGGAGACCTGAGTTTTCAAAGTAAATGGAGGAAAAGATCAGTAAGAATAAAGAAAACAATTGGGATATTTACAGGGTCAAGGTGTCACTCTAAAGATTGCTGATTATTTTCAAAGAGGGAAATGTATGTTTGCAATGGAAAGGCCTGGCAATCACCCACGCAACTAAGTGATTAAACTCAGCAACACTAATGAATGGCCAGGTGCACCTAATCGAAAACACGGAGTGTCACCTATGAAGTAGTCTGGCTGAAAACGTTTCGTCTGAATCGAATTGCACCTTTAGACTGAACTTCCAGTTTACAAGAAATATAGGGAATGGAGGAACAAGGTAAGTGACACCACGAGGAAATAATCAGATTAATCTAGAATGTGGAACATTCCACAAATCAACTAGCCTTGTCACTTCAAAAAGTCTATGTGGTAGAGAAAGAAAAAAGTTGAGGCACTGTTCTAGTTTAGCAAATGCTAAGAAGGCAAACAGTCAAATGCAATGTATAAATGAATCTCAACTGGCTCCTGGTTTGAAAATGTAGGTAGCAGACTTCCCTGGTGGCACAGTGGTTAAGAATCCACCTGCCAATGCAGGGGACATGGGTTCGAGCCCTGGTCCGGGAAGATCCCACATGCAGCGGAGCAACTAAGCCTGTGCGCCACAGCTACAGAGCCTGTGCTCTAGAGCCCGCGAGCCACAACTACTGAGCCCACGTGCCACAACTACTGAAGCCCATGCGCCTAGAGCCCATGCTCGGCAACAAGAGAAGTCACCGCAATGAGAAGCCCGTGCACCACAACGAAGAGTAACCCCTGCTTACCGCAACTAGAGAAAGCCCGCATATAGCAACGAAGACCCAACGCAGCCAATAAATTAATTAATTAATTAATTAAAATTACTTTTAAAAAATAAATATCAGTAATAAATTTTTTAAAAAAGAAAATGTATATAGCTAAAAAATACTCTGAGTGGACAATTAAGGAAATTTGAATATGGACTGGAATTTGATGATCATATGGAATGGTTATGAGCTTTCTTAGGATGTTTAAGCTCCTGAGTTATGTAAAAGAATGTCCTTATTTTCAGAAGATATGTGCTGAAGACTAAAGGTGTCTACAATTACTTTCAAAGGGCTTAACCTCCCATCCAAAAATATATATATTTCTATACACACACAAACTGATAAAGTAAACATGATAAAGTGAACAATTATTGAGTCTAGGTGGTGGATATACTGATGTTTATTGAACTATTGTTTCTACTTTCCTGGATGTTTGAAAATTTGTTATAACAAATGTTAGAAAACATGGAGGCAAAGTAACAAGCAAGCTATTCCTCTCTGCCTGAATAGAAATTTCTTTCTCTTACATTTAATAATAAAAACAAATTATAAAACTCTTGTCCTGATGCATTTGGGCCAGTTACTGGGGACTCTAAATGGCTCAGACACCCTCTGTAACCGATTCTGGGGACAGCAGTCATACTGAGCAAAAAGCATAGCCCTCTTCATTGAGTATCACTTTCACTGCCCTTTCACTGTCCAAGAGTACTGCTTTTCAGAAAATAGTAATGATGTTTCCCCCAATATCATGTAACTGAGGGTCTTCAAACCAGCAACAAAAATCGTTTTGGATAAACTTTACAACCTGTGATGTTGCTTCTGTATAAAGACAATCTAGTCATTCGGTATCACTCAAGTTTTTTTTTAAATAGTGACGCAGATGATACGTAATGAATACAGAGATGAAGTCAATAAAGTGTGTTTCCTGTAGTCTGGGTTCTCCACTAACTCTGCTCTTGGGGGCAGGAATGAGAAGCAGCAGTGGATGAAAGTAGTAAATAACCTTATTCCACACACCAGTTACTTCTATTCCTTCCTGACCCTTCTAGAAGGACAGCTTTGAGAAGATAAGCTTGATAAATTCAAGCTTTTCCAAAGATAGACAGCAACAGAGAGAAGCACCACCCCACAGTTAAAAGTTTATATTACTTGGGAAAAGACAAGTGTGAGTCTGAAAATTAGTCCAAAGAACGCTCAACTATTTGATTCTTTCCCAAACAGAAAACACACCACACTAAGGCAAAAAAAAGAAAAAACAAAAACAAAATATAAACTGAAGCTTAATGCGTATATATGATATAACGCCATATATTATATACAAGATACAACATCCAGTAAAATGTAAAAGTGCTTCCTTTTGATTTGAGTCCAAGCTTATCTGAGAGGAAAGTCTTACCTAGGTACAAGGATGCATTTTCTTTCTTGACATTGTCGTCTAAGTAGGTTGGTCCCAGGGTATAAATAGGTGTGGAGCCCATTCCGATGAGAATCTGCGCGCAAACGAATAAAGCCACGTAGACCCAGTGACTGTTTCCCCCCGAGTCCTTGAGGCAGGTGGGAGGCTCCGTCGTGGCCGAGGAGTTGCCATTCTGACACAGGCCGTAGTTGGCCGCCGAGGCGTTCAGCTCTTGGATCTGGTAGGGGGGCGAGATGAAGTGAGGTAAAGCGAAGAGGGCGGCGCCCAGGGCGATGAGGAGTCCCCCCACGGCCAGCCACAGGGGCCGCCGCCCCCGGCCACCAAAGTAGCTGACGAACACTACCACCACCAGGCTCCCGATGTCAAAGCAGCTGACCAGCAGCCCTGACTCGGAACTCTTCAGACTGTAGCGCCTTTCGATGGTGGTGATGACACTGCTCAGGTACCCGGAGACCATTAACGCCTGGATGAAGGTCAGAAAACACACGCAGACCAGGAAACAACGGGAATCGGTGAGGACCACATAGAGGCACCTTCTGCCCTGGAGCATGGCCAAAGTGGAGGACACCGATATGGGTTTGCCGATTTCCACCCTGTGGTGACTTTCCACCAGCCCTGCCATCTCTGCCGAAGTAGACGGGGCGGAGGGGCTGGGGGCCCGCGGGCCAGGGCCTGGCTTCAACTCCTGATGGCCAGAGGCGGGCTTGGAGTCTTCTCCGGCGGGATTCAGGTCTGGCCTGCAGGAGGCGCTGTTCAGGGCGGGTAAACTCTTGGACCTAAAGGGCTCGGGTTCGCACTTCTCTTGGACCGCTCCTACTCTGGCGCTGGCCTCCAGCTGCTCTCCCGCCTGGGGCTGCAACCCAGTGCCTCCTTCCATGGCTCTTAGAATTCAGATTCGATCGCCGATCGCACTCAAGGACTCCGGCCCTTTTCATCCACCGGCAGGAGGGGCCGAAGCCGGGCCCAGGCAGTCGTGCCCACCAGGGACCGGGGCTGGGGATGCGGAGCCGCGCAGTAGGGCATCCTCACCAGCAGGGAGGTGCCCAGGGCATCCTGACCGCAGACGCGGCCCCGAGGCTCCGCAGCCGCGTGCCCCGGAGGGCAGGGGTCCGCGCGGTCCTGCGATGAGCCCTTAGGGTCCACCTCGGGTTGGCAGCTCGCGACAGGAGCCTTGCGCGTCCCGGGCGCATCCCCTCCGCCGCCGCCGCCGCCGCTCCGCCTGCAGCCCGGAGCGCGTACGCCCAGTGCCCAGCGTGGGGGCGGTTAGCGCTGCAGCCCGCGCCGCATCCCGCCCGGCTGGCTGGGCCAGAGGCGCCCGGTCCTCGCCGCCTCGGCTCGCGACACCCTCGGGCGCAAAGCTGCCAACCTGCAAAGCAGAGAGAGGGCGGTCAGCGAAGGGCGGCTGCGGCTGGGACTGGCGTCCCGGCGCCCCGGGGGACAGCGCTGGGGCACTCGGAAGGTCCCAAGTGAGACTGAGGGACGAAAGAGGAGCGAAGCCCTGCTGGAGGAGGCGGCTGCAGGCTGCAGCCTCTAGTGCCGGAACAATAAGCAGCAGGCGGTCGGCAGAGACCCTCCCTCATTGTCTACCGTGGACCTGCCCCCGCCCCGCCCCTTTTGCCTTAAACAGCGCATCTGCTTTTATATGTTAATAATTATCAACCTGGCAGCTCTGCCTCAGAGACAGTGTCTTTTATTCTAGTGAACTAATTGCAGTCTTTTGGCACTCCCACTCCATTACTCAAAATAGAAAAGGCCCAAACGAACAAAGGAAAGTTTTTTGGTTTTAGTTTTGGTTTTGGTTTTGGTTTTGGCTTACAAACACTGTGCACTCCCACTCCCGATTTTTAAAAAGAAAAGAAAGGGGGAAAGCTAGGTGTGTAGAAATGCGTGTACACAATTGTGCGCAGGCACGTGTGCGCGACTGGATGTGAATCCGTCTTCTCCATCAGAGATACGTATTCAAAGCCCAAGGCAGCAGCAAAAAGGTCAGAGTGCTTGCCTCTTTATTTCCAACACTAAAAATAACACCCCTGCCCCCAGCCGCCGGGGAGAACTATTCAATTACAAATACCAGGGGCGTTCGAGGCTTCGGCCCACGCAAAGTCCCAGCGCGCTGTGTCAAGCGAAACAGAAAATCAATTTGCTTTGCGGAGAGGTGGGGAGGCCACAACCAAACAAAGAGATGCCGGCGCGTTGTCACAGCGTGCTGGGAGCCCACGGATCCGGCTTGGCACTCGCAGGCGGGCAGGGAGGTGTGCTATTTACATCCCGCGCAGTCCACGAGCGTGGGCTCCGGGTGCGCGCACGCGCGCAGACACACACACACACACACACACACACCGGCGTGTCTGTGTCGGAACCCCCTCGCGCGATCCGGCACCCTGCTTGAATTCAACGCGACCCGAAAACAGGTGTGTCCCCGGGGTAAACCTGCGCCCCTAATCTCGGGGACTCCCACTCCATTCCTCCGGCCCGGGGGGGGATGTGCACCAGGTGGGAGAAAAGAGCCGGACTTAGCTGCATTGGGTTTCACTCTGCCGCGCGCTTTTGTGATGCTGCTGAGAAAAGAAAGGAGGAAGGGTAAGGGAGAAAGGCGGAGAGCTTGGGATCCAGGGGTGGCCGCTCCGGCGTCTCCCTCGGCTCTGCTGTGCCAGCCCCGCTCCCAGATTCCCGGCCCGCCAGCCACTCACAGCCGGGGCTTCCCCGCCGCCTCCTTGCCCAGGCGCCTTCCCGGGGAACCCCACCGGCTGCCGCGCACCGAGCCGGGGAATCCCGGCAAACTCGCTCCCCGCGCCGGGGGCGCCCGAGCCCCTGCGGAGCGGGCACCCGCGCCACAGCGCAGCCTCGGAAGGGCACACGGACCCCGGCCGGCGGCTCTCGGGGCCGGCGTGGCGCCCTGGGGAACACCTCCTGCGCGCGCGCGCGCGCACACAGACACACACCACCCGCAGGAGCACAGGCCCGCCAGGGACAGCTCGCCGCGCTGCCGGGGCGCACGAGCCGCCGCTACTCACTCGTGAGTCAGCCGGTCCGTCTGTTTGGCTGAGAGTGGAACGGCGGGACGTGGGGACCTTGGAGGTGCGCGAGTAGTTGGGAGTCCCCTCGGGAGGCAGCCTCGGTCCAGCCGCCGAGAATCAGTGAATGAAGTCTGTGAGTCAGGCTGAACTCTTCCCCCCACCCCTCGCCTGTCTCCCTGGCGTCTCCGGACCCTCGCGCACAGACGCGCCCTGAGAGGAGCAGCAGAGGGCGCAGGCGCGCGGGCAACCGCCCAGCCCAGCCCAGCCCAGCCCAGCCCGAAGGCAGCAAGCCACCCGGCTGCCCATCACCTGAGAGGCGGGGGAACGCGAGGAGCCAGAGGGAGCAGGTCTCCAGAAAAGTCGGCTGCTGAGGTAGAGAGCCCACTCGGAATAAGGAAATTGTTTCTGTTCGTTTATTCTGTGCCGTAGACACCCACCATGTCTCAGAAACCATAGTAGGTTCTGGGAGCCAAAGATGAACAGGACAGATCCCTGGACTGAGGAAACCTCTGTCTTGTGGAAGACATACCCCTGTAAGTAGCCTAAAACAACGTGGTAAATTCTATACAGGGTGACACTGGAGAACCTAATATCCTTTTTTTTTTTTTTTTTTTTCTTCCGATACGCGAGCCTCTCACTGTTGCGGCCCCTCCCGTTGCTGAGCACAGGCTCCGGACGCGCAGGCTCAGCGACCATGGCTCACGGGCCCATTCGCTCCACATCATGTGGGATCCTCCCGGACCGGGGCACGAACCCGTGTCCCCTGCATCGGCAGACTCTCAAGCACTGCACCACCAGGGAAGCCCCCTAATATCCATTATTAACCGATTAGATCTTCATTTCCAGGCAGAAGGAAAGGCATGTGCAAAGGCACCGGGGCACGGTGCTGAAGGGAAATAGGTAGGTGAGTCGCAGGGTGATTGCAGGGATGGGGCAGGGGGCTCACGGCAAGAGTGGCCGAGGGGGAAAGACCAGCAAGGGCTTCATAGGTCGTGTGCTGTGAGCTCTGAAGGGCCAGTGACATTCTGACTTGATCACCAGAAAGCTGGTTCTGGCAGTGGTGGGTGAATCTAAGCCACTCGGAGGGCATAGGAAGCCATCTCAGTGGTTGGGAGCATGGAGAGGAAGGAACTGCTTGAAAACACTGACAAGGTAGAAGTGGCCAGACTTGAAAACTGATGTCATCTGGAGACTGAGAAAATGGGCCAATATAGGATGTCTCTCAAGCTTCACACTTGGGTGACTGGGTGGATGAGGTCCCAGAAAAACACAGGAGGATAAACATGATCTTAGGGGAAAGATGCTTCTCCTTTAGGTGCATTGACTTCGAAGTGCCTTTGGGACATCTGAGTGTACGTGTCCCATAAGCCAGTGGACGTATAACACACAGGCATCCCAGATTAGGGATGTGGATTAGGAGGCATTAGCCTGAGACAGCATGAGGTGAAGAAGGAAGATGGTGCAGGAGATCTGAGGAGAGGTAGGCTAAGAGCAGGGCCCTGGGGACACCGTGATCTGAGAGCTGGAGAGGGGAAAATCTAAGAAGGGAGATTAGAAGCAAGGGTCAGAGAGATCTGTGAAGAGTCAGAAAAGAGGGACTGTCTTAGAAGCCAGGGGAGCAGAAAACTTTAAGAAGGGCATGTTCAGGTGCAGGAAAGGCTGAAGAGAAGCCAAACAGGATGGTAACCGAAAAGAGCCCATGAGCTGTAGCATGTGGGAGGACACTGAAGAACTCTGACAGAGGATGATGGTGATCTAGCTAGGGGAGGGGCTGTTCTGCGATTACCGGTGACTGCACTGACCACAGCTGCCATGCCAAAGTCACTTCAGTGGCCCCTGGCCTTCAGTGAGAGCGCTGGGTCAGCTTTACAGCGTGATGAGGGAAGTGGAGAGAGATGAAGTAACTTGGTAAAGGCACACAGCTAGTCTCGGGATGAGAAAAAGTCCATGCTCTATAATACTTCATTCCCTAGGGAAGGCTAAAATCAGCTTTCAGTCTGCTTTAAAAATCATTTTACTCCAAGATAGATTTTTTTTTTTTTTTTTTTGCGGTACGCGGGCCTCTCACTGTTGCGGCCTCTCCCGTTGCGGAGCACAGGCTCCGGACGCGCAGGCTCAGCGGCCATGGCTCACGGGCCCAGCCGCTCCGCGGCATGTGGGATCTTCCCAGACCGGGGCACGAACCCGTGTCCCCTGCATCGGCAGGCAGACTCTCAACCACTGCGCCACCAGGGAAGCCCAGATTTTTTTTAAATTTTTGGTTAGAGAAATAAGCTTCCACTAACTGTTTCTTATAGTGTTTTACGTGACAATTTTAAAGGCCCAAAGATAATAGATTATTTATTCTCTTAGGAGAGCCCATTTAATACTGGAAAGCATCATGGGATAGTGAAAAGAGTGTAGAATCAACCTGAATGTTCATCCCAGCTCAATTATGGCCACGAACAATGTATTCAGTGCTTATGTATCTTGATTTCCTCATCTGTACAATGAGGACACAATTACCTACTTGAAAGTACCGAGAGGGTAGAATGAAATGACGTAGGTGAGACATTCAGCTTGTGCCTTAATGCATAGTACAGCCCATAAACGTTTGTGCCCTTCTCAGTGAGCCCTGGACGTGACATGTACATACTTTGAAAATACGCTGTCACATGAATCCTTCTTTTGCTAAAAAAAAAAGAAGTCCATGCTCTTACCTCTGACTCTATACTCTCTCCCTTTTAATCATAGAGCAGCTTGACTTTTCGATGCATCTTGTATCTGTTAATCATCTCACTTTAGCCCAACATCCACCATATGTACAGCTCATCCTTAGAGGACAAAATAAGTCAGCTGACACCAAAGAACAGTTGGTGTGTGCTCCAAGTCCACGTCGAGATAGCGCTGATCTGGCAACTGCCAAACTGACTGATCACACAGGGCAAAGACATTCATTCCTCATCCCCTGCCCCGTCCCCTCTTCTGGAGATGCCATCAAGCCCACTGTTGCTTTTCCATAAACAGGAAATAGGTCTCCAGCTGCCACCCTGGCCCAGATCTTAGCTACTATGCGACACTTCCTGTACTTGATGACTCCTCTGAGCTTATTCTGGATCCAGACAGAATCAATCTTCCTCCTATTACATCCTTCCAAGCTCTGTGGCCCATTCTCTCGTTTCAGGCTCAGCCACAGACATCAGTGTTCTACAGCAAATTCAATCTGTCGCATCAGGTGCCGGCAGAGGGCTTCCTTGCTGAAAGTCAAATAATCATGTCCCTGCCACATGCTGTTTATTCATGGTCAATTATCACAGTTACACCAGAACACAATTCTAAGAACCTATAGGTTTTTTTATTACTACTAATGGAAAGATCACAATTTATAGACAGGATACAAAAGGTCCAGTTAGCTACTCATACAGGAAACAGGAAGAAAACATTTAGCAACAGATATTCTTGAGATTTCCCTTTCATAGTTAAATGTGACTTTGGAAAAGGCCAGGTGTACCTCCATCAGCCCTAATCTTCAGATTCAGAGAAAAAAAATGGACTTACTTCATGGGATTCTGCTACCCCCATGGCTTATTTCACACGATATGAAAGAGTACAGTTGCCAAGACCAGAATACCTGCCTTGTTAGTGTGTTGGGAGAGAAAGCGTATGACTATAAACTCTTCAAATTTCCAGGCATGCTGATGCTTCTTCTAAGTCACTGATCAGTCTGATTTACACATAAATTGCTTCTTTCCCAATCTTCATATAATAAGATGGTAGCTTTGGGAATTACCTAGCCCATTCTATGGGCTTCAAATACTCTGGAGAATGGGGCAGGGAAAGCAGAAGGGACCCCCTTCCTCCACTCCCATCCCTTTTTCCTTAAGAAGTTTCAATTCAGAGTTCTCCCAGACAAAAGAAGAAGAACTGGGTTTTGGTCTAGAATCTTTTCTGGGCTTAAAATATAATACATAGTTGCCAGTACTCTAATTGAATTAGGTGTTGAATTGAATTGAAGAGAGGAGAAGTTGTATTTTAAAGGTAACATTTCATACATACATATAAATTCAATTCAATGTATTTCAATATATATAATTGAAATACATCTTTATTTTCACAGATCCTGAAGAAGTATACAGATTACTAACCTCTGTGACATAATTAAATTGCATCTCTATTATTTTAATTTAATTTTTTTTAATTTTTTGGCAATGCTATGGGGCTTGCAAGATCTTAGTTCCCCCACCAGGGATTGAACCCATGCCCTTGACAGTGAAAGCGCAGAGTCCTAACCACTGGACCGCCAGAGAATTCCCGACATCTCTTTTTTTTTTTTTTTTTTGGCTGCGTTGGGTCTTTGTTCCTGTTCACGGGCTTTCTCTAGTTATGGCGAGCGAGGGCTACCCTTCGTTGCGGTGCACAGGCTTCTCATTGTGGTGGCTTCTCTTGTGGCAGAGCACAAGCTCTAGGCACGTGGGCTTCAGTAGTTGTGGCGCATGGGCTCAGTAGTTGTGGCACACAGGATTAGTTGCTCTGCGGCATGTGGGATCTTCCCGGACCAGGGCTCGAACCCATGCCCCCTGCATTGGCAGGCAGATTCTTAACCACTGCACCACCAGGGAAGCCCCTGTATTAGTTTTAGATGTGCAATATACTGATTTGATATAGCATGTATGTATTGCAAAATGATCACCACAGTAAATCTATATTTGGTTACAATTTTTTTTCTTGTGGTGAGAGTGTTTAAGATCTACTCTCTTAGCAACTTTCAAATATCCAACATGGTATTACTGATTATAAGGTTATAAGGTACCCGTTTAACAGAACTTGGCATTTATTCCCTTACTGAGAAATAAATTTCAATCTGGGTAAAGCAGAAGAGGGACAGATCTGGCCCTGGGGTACAGTGAATTGAGTATGGTGACCACCATGTCAGCTTTAGCACTGCAAGTCGCCAGCCCAAGAAACCACAGTCTGATGAACACTTGGAGACTTGGTCACCCTCTAAAGGAGCCAAGAAATCAGGCAGTGCCTCTGGGAAGCAGTCAGGACAAGATGACGCGACTCTATCAACCAGGACCTCCTAGAAACCGCTACCTCCCTTAATAAAAATATGCCACTGGCGGTCCAGTGGTTAAGACTCCGCACTTCCACTGCAGGGGCCATGGTTCGATCCCTGGTCGGGGAAGTTCCGCATGCCGCGTCGTGCGGCCAAGAAAATACAAAACAAAACAGAACAAAATGCCAGATACTCCAAGGCTAGTAATGAGGAGAAAATTCCCTGTGAAGAAGAGACATTGGTCCCCAGAGATTCGCATTCCCTTGAAAGATTTTCATAATTACCTCTACTGCCATCTGGGCCTGGGGAAGGCACAAGAGAGGAGAGGCCATCGGCCATGGGCCTCAGCATCTCCTCCCATTCTTTGTGGGCATGTCGAAAATGCAAGGCCCTCGCCACTCTTCACCCAGGCCATTTCTCAGGGTTGTGGTTGCAGCTGGCAACCTTGAGGGGTGAGGTAACCTTTCCGCCTGGCCAGAGAACAAGCTTGGTTCTGCTTCCTTCAGGGAAGCCCCCCAGGCTCAACACTCCTCCACTGTAATGCATGCGCAGGCATCCACAATGGACTCTGCGTCACCCCTAGGACTTGGGGGCACGGGGGCTGGAACACACATCAGCCTGACGCTCGGCCTGCTGCTTTTGAGTGAGGAACAACGTACGTTGTCTCTGATTCTGCAGCCTCGCCTCCCCAGGATCCATGAAACAGTACCAGGCTAACTTGTTAGCTTAGAGGAAGGGTGAAATCCTAGACCTCACACAGTTCTTGAGGCACCACCCCATTTTAACATTCTGACCCAAATACTAGCTTCCCTCTCACTCTACAGGGCAGCAGATGGGCCAAGGCCTGAATTCTTAAACAGATCTTTCCTTAAGCCTAAAGGCCAATAAAAGAAAACAAATACATGGGATAACATGAAACGAACTGTGTTAGATATGGTTGATGGGCACTGGCCATGCAGCCCCGACATTTCTGTTTTTTCTTGAATGTCAGAGTCTGGAAAACAAAACAAACAAACAAACAAAAAAACCTACATTTCGCAGACTCCTTGGCAGATCAGGTTCTGGATAAGAATTGATACACGCTTGTGAGTTTTGGAAGGTGGGAAAAAAGCACAGGTCACACCCGTTATGACTCTTATGCCAGCAAGCAGGTCATGGAGACGTGGTATATTTCTGCTTCAGCCTTCATTGGTCCAAACTCCAGCTTCTGGAGGTTGAGAGGTGGTTACAGCATTGGATCTCTGGATGCAGCCACACAGGGAGTCCTGAAATCAGTAGACCAGTGAAGACCTTTGATTCCCACCCTCCAGATGGTGGCAGATGGACCAGCTTCCCTGGCAGGACAGATCTGCAGTTCTAAGAGTCATTCCTGGTCACCCAAACTAAGACCAGCCCTTCCAGAGAGTTTGTAAGCTCATAACTTCCTATAGAGAATCCTTTCTGCCTAATAGCCCAGAGTGATTTCTCTGGGCAAAAAGCAATACCTGAGATAGTCAGCTTGTAAATTAGAGCTACTCCTCCACAGTTTGGGGTCCCTCTGTAGCAGAAGTCCCTTTTGGGATCACCCTCAGGGATGACCTTGAACTCTCTGGAGACATCTCAAAGTCTGGATCCAGAGAGTAAAGCCAAGAGAAAGCTGGAATTTCTCTCACCTTCCTACCTTCTGGATTTCTGTTTCCTAGCCAGGAGCATGCTTCTTCCCTAGTTGACTGGAAAGATTCACATTTTCAGAGGTGACCTGAAGGAGGTGATCTTATTCCAGGGTGGAGAAGAATAATTAACACGAGATAATATGAAACAACATAATCACTGCAGTGACACACTGTTGACGCTGCCTACAAAGCAAGTGGGAAGGCAGCAGGCTTCATTTCGTTACATTTATCTCAAAGACCTGATGCTCAGACAGTTATAAATAATCCGTGATACAGTCCTGCTGCTGGAAAGGCAGACTAACCGGGGGACAGCAGAATCCTTCTCACTTCCCCACCCCTCTTTCCAAGGTCTGTGCCCTCTGTGGGATGGATAGAGCAGAGGGGGTCAGACCAAGGGCTCCACAACACACTAACACTATTTCCTCTTTGTGGTGAGTGCATGGTGTCACTCATACGTATTTCATCGCAGGAAGCTGCCCCAATTCTAAGACACACCATTATTTTACATATCACCAGGAAGGGAAAAATGCTGCCTGTTAGACTATGACACATCTTAGTGTGTAATTTAATCTTAAGGATTAGCGAGAGACAAGAGAACTCTATTGCCAAACTACCTAAATTTTAACTCTGGCTCTGCTGTTTATGGCGGTATAGACTCGGACAACTTATTAAACCTCTCTGCCTCCGTTTCCAAGTCAGGATTAATCCCAGTATCTATCTCAGGGTCGTTGTAAGCAGAAAATGAGAGAATTTTGCAAAATGCTTACAGCAGGGCCTGGACCAAGGTTGGGGCTAGTAAATGTTAGCCGTTGTTATAATTATGCATTGCTGCCTTTTGTATTCATCTTATTCATATTTTCTCCTCCCTGATTGTTGGAGGGCAGGGGATCTGGAATCTTCTATTTCACGCAGACCACACACTTATCTAGGATTAGCTCCTATCTGGGAAATTATGTTTAGGTCGATAAAGCATCATACATCCTTTAGGATGCTGCTGTTTGTCTTGTTTTGTTTTCCATTTTTCAACCATACGAACTGCTTCCTCATCAGGACCCCACCACCATGCAAAGGTTTACGAAAGTTAAACAATAATTATCCTCTCATTTATCATATTAGGACTGACTACGTATCTTACAGACATTATTTCATCTTCCCTCTTGGCTATATATTACCAATCCCTTTTACGGAGGAGGCAGCTGAGAATCTGAGTTGATCATCAACTTGTCCTAAATCATTCAGCTTAGAAAGTGTGGAAAGTGATCCAAACCCAGATCAGCCACATTCCAAAATCTACACTCCTAGCCACCTTGCTGTATTTTCTCCCATTTGGGCTGGGATCCCCATGACTGGGGTGCAGGTTTCTACAGGGCTGCCTACCATTTCCGTCACTAGTGGTGGTTTTTTTCCCAGTGGTGACTCCTCCCCAGCCTTCCCCGCATTCCTTTCCTTTACTGGGGAAACTGAGCATCACAGAACAAGCTGCCCATGAAGCCCACCCCTCAGAAAACTGCTGCCCACCTGCCACCACATTCCATCATAAGGCTGAGGATAACGGGTCAGCCTCGCCTCATTCCCTCAGAGCCAGTCATGTAGAGAGAGACGAAATCAACCCTGACATCTTGAGATCCCAAATCACAAACAACGCATAGTAGAATTCTTTTCATAAAAAAACCCAGAAATGGACTTCCCTGGTGGCGCAGTGGTTAAGAATCTCCTGCCAATGCAGGGGACACAGGTTCGAGCCCTGGTCCAGGAGGATCCCACATGTCATGGAGCAACTAAGCCCGTGCGCCACAACTACTGAGCCTGCACTCTAGAGCCCGCAAGCCACAACTACTGAGCCCACGCACCACAACTACTGAAGCCCGCGCACCTAGAGCCCGAGCTCCACAACAAGAGAAGCCACCGCAATGAGAAGCCCGAGCACCGCAACGAAGAGTAGCCCCCGCTCGCTGCAACTAGAGAAAGCCTGCGCGCAGCAAGGATGACCCAACACAGCTAAAAATAAATAGTAAATAAATATTTTTTTAATTTATATTAAAAAAAAAACCTGTGGGCTTCCTTGGTGGCGCAGTGGTTAAGAATCCGCCTGCCAATGCAGGGGACACGGGTTCGATCCCTGGTCCGGGAAGATCCCACATGCCTCAGAGCAACTAAGCCCGTGAGCCACAACTACTGAGCCTGTGCTCTAGAGCCCGCGTGCCACAACTACTGAAGCCCGCATGCCTAGAGCCTGTGCTCCGCAACAAGAGAAGCCACCGCAATGAGAAGCCCGTGCACCGCAACGGAGAATAGCCCCCGCTCACCGCAATTAGAGAGAGCCCGCGCCCACCAACGAAGACCCAACACAGCCAAAAATGGATAAACAAAATAAATAAATTTATAAAAAAAAAAAAAAACCTGAAATGTAGGGTACTGTGTAGAATGATCAGGAGCTCAGAGCTGCCTGTCTTTTCAAACATTTTCTCCTTAATACAAAGACACTGGAAAAGAGCTCCTTACACAGTTCGCTCAAATCCGCTTCTCTCCTCTCTTTCCTCTTTTGTTGATGACATTTTTGATAATTATCTGACTGCAGAAAAACTCCCAAAATCCAGGTTGAAGTGCTATATTATTTATAACTGTTATTGCTACTGGTTTGGGCACGTGTGTGCAGGTTCCTGTATCTCTGGCCTGACTTTTATGCTCCATTCTCTTTGGATGTCACTGATACCCTGACAATTGTTCTATTTCCTTTGTTGTAACTGTTGAATACCAAGTGACCCAATACAAATAGCATGTACCACTTGGACCATCAGGGAAGTGATTTTAAAGGATGTAGTGTTCCATTTGGGTGCTGCATAACCTGTCATCAAGGAATGGGATTCAAATGACAAGTGAATTGTCTTATGTCATTCCCTCTGTGAAAACTGGAGCCGTTAGAGTCTCAATTTAGTTTGCCCCAACTGAGGAATGACCAGGCACATAGGCATGTAAACAATGGAAATATAACATCGAAACATCAGGATCTTTTCTCCTGCCTTTAGCTGGTTTTGTTTGCGAAATTTCACACCAGAGGAAAAGCATGATTTTTCAAACAGAAAAGAACTGTTGTGACAGTTGGCATGTTTCAGTTTCTCTTCTGGAGTTTAAAATGTCCCTTTCTCTTACTCCACACAAGGAGACCACTGGTTTTACTGCCCTCTGGTACTTCATCCATTAGAGTTTTTCAAGGAAAATCAGATTGTTTCTCCTCCACTCTCAGGAATGTCGACATGCTTTTAGAATCAAAACGGTTGTACAAGTCACAGTGCACCCTGTGGCTCTTAAACTGTTATTTCAATGCTGTCATGCATAGACAACAGACTAGTGGTTGCCAAGGGGGAGGGTGTTGGGGGAGGAATGGAGTGGGAGGCTGGGGTGAGCCGATGTGAGCTTTCATATATAGAATGGATAAACAACAAGGTCCTAATGTATAGCACAGGGAGCTATGTGCAATATCCTGTGATAAACCATAACGGAAAAGAATATTTTTTTAAAAGAAGGAATATATAAATAAATAAATAAATAAATAATAAAAAAAGAAGGAATGCATGTATATGTGTAACTGAATCACTTTGCTGTACAGCAGTAAATAACACGCTATTGTAAATCAACTCTACTTCCATTTAAAATAAATAATTAATTGACTGTTTTTTAAAAATCAATGCTGCCATGGGCTAAATTGTGTCGTCTCCGAAATTCATATGTTGAATCCATAACTTCCGTACCTCATCCCGTGACTGTGTTTGGTAACAGGACCTCTAAAGAGGTAATGAAGTTAAACTGAGGTCATTAGGATGAGCTCTTATCCAGTATTACTGGTGCCCTTATAAGAACAGGAAATTTGGATACAGATAGGTACATCATGAAGACCATGTGAAGACACAGGGAGAACCTGGATGGCTCACCTACCAGCCAAGAGGAGGGGCCTCAGGAGAAACCCACCCTCCTGACACCTTGATGTCCGACTTCCAGCCTCCAGAATCGTGAGAAGATAAATTTCTGTTGTTTAAGCCAATCCGTGCTATTCTGTTTTGGCAACCCTAGCAAACTAATACAAATATTGATGAAAAGAAAATCAAATATTTTAAAAAATAAATAACTTATTTTAAAGTTTATTCTTAAAAGAATTTTTCAGGATTTTAAACATTTCTCACAGTAAGAAAAAGTAGTAAAAACTTTCATGATTCACTTCTCAGAATAAATTGGAAGGAGATGACAAGAAAAAACCCTATGGTGCCTGTTAGAGAATATGATCTCACGGAGTGCATTTTAATGCATGAGAAATGTTACCATGATTGATAGGAAAAACTACTATGATTGGCATATGTTAAAAAATAAAAGCAATTTATATCAAAGTAATATAATCCATAAGTGAGCAATTTAGAAGAAGAAAAAAGTCAAATAGATACGTCCAATTGGAAAAAAATGAAAGATACTATACCTATGTCTATAATAGAAATGCTAATCACAAATCTGAGAACATCCCTAAGATCTGAAAGTATATGAGAAAACATAGAGATCTGGGAAAAAGTGACAACCCTTTAATAAACAAGTGGTAACATTATCCATGTGTCTGGCTTCTCCTCACTTCAGGCTTCTCAAACTGGGGCTGTGTGTCCCCAGAAGCACTGGGCCACCTGCCAGTAGTAAAGCCATGTGATAAACATGGAGCATCTTCCTAGAAATTCATCTTTATTAAGTTTTGAAAATATGACAAACAGAGATGTCTTATGGGGTAGAAAGAAAAATTCAAAGTTTTTTTTGAATAAAACAGGACCTTTTAAGAAACGTGGTACTTGCTTAAGGTTACTTAGGGCTACTGGCATCCCAGACTCCCTGGGGTATGGGACCACTCCCTCCAGCCAGGCTACTTTTGTTGAAAGGATTAAGAAGTACCTTTATCTTGTACCAGTTTTATCCTCAAGAGATGTGTATTTTATTTAGAAGGCCCTGGGGAAAAAAAATATCTCGACCACACTGTTTGAAATTCTCTTAAATTGTCCACACGACTCTTTTTGAAACAAAACATGCCTGAGGGATTATGCTATCAATCATTCACACTTTAGTATGGATTACATCCTTCTTATTTTTTTTTCTCGATACATGAAACTAACCATCTTTAGAAATTGAAGGTAGAAGGGGAGGTAATCAGGGCTCCCATGGGAAAAGTTGCCAACTCTGCTGGGTAATTTGAAGGGGCTGTTTACCAAGATGCGGCAAAGGTGTCGGGACCATGAGGCCTACGCGGTGCCCAGGAGACGGTAACAGTGGGATGCTACACTATTCCCACGCCAGGCCTGACGGGGCAGAGGGAAGGAGCGGTTCTCAAAAGTTAGACAGACCCGTATGGAGAAAGCCACAAGATGGGAGCTGTTGCCTTCAGGAGAGGGGCAGGGTCAGCCTGCAGTGACCCTGCAGGGAGGAACCTGGGTGAAGAAGCACAATCTCGGGTCCGCACTCCTCTACCAGCCTCTGCTCTCCTGCTGGTTGGAAGCCGTTGGAAACTGAGAGAGTGAGGGAACCAACAGAAGCCACCTGTACAGGTCAGCCTCCGGGCGCAGAACAGACAAGGAGAGCGGAGGGTGATCGGGAGGGAGCAACAGAAGATGCCAGCACAGACGACTGAGTGGAGAGGACTGACCGGGCCAGGAGGTGCTAGCAGGGGAGCAGAAGGACTGAAAGGTGGAAAGCATTGAAAACGTTTCGACAAGAAGAGACCTTGGGTTCTGTTTTCAAAAACGTAAAGGGTTGGGCTTCCCTGGTGGCGCAGTGGTTGAGAGTCTGCCTGCCGATGCAGGGGACGCGGGTTCGTGCCCCGGTCCGGGAAGATCCCAGATGCCGCGGAGTGGCTGGGCCCATGAGCCATGGCTGCTGAGCCTGCGCGTCCGGAGCCTGTGCTCCACAACGGGAGAGGCCACAACAGTGAGAGGCCCGCGTACCGCAAAAAAAAAAAAAAAAACATGCTTAGGGGTTCCCTGGTGGCGCAGTGGTTGAGAGTCCGCCTGCCGATGCAGGGCACATGGGTTCGTGCCCCGGTCCGGGAGGATCCCACATGCTGCGGAGCGGCTGGGCCCGTGAGCCATGGCGGCTGAGCCTGCGTGTCCGGAGCCTGTGCTCCGCAACGGGAGAGGCCACAGCAGTGAGAGGCCCGCGTACCGCAAAAAAAAAAAAAAAAAAAAAAAAAAAAAAAACTTCCCAAGTCAGGATGGACCATAAAAGTACAGCAGTGATGGGAGACAGTGGTTGCTAGCACTAGAATGGCTACCCCTAGCCAGTAGCCAAATGAAGCTGGTTGATACGGAAGTAATAGGAACTCAGGAAAGCCAAAGTGAAATCAGTATATAGGCCTGATGTTGGCTGAAGCTAAGTCAGCAAATTAAGTTCTGGGAGAAGCAAGATGGGAAAAAGAGGTCTGCAGGGACCAGGTAGACAGAAGAAGGCCTGGGCATTACACATCGAAGATGTAGGGACCAAGGCCACCCTCTTGGTACTGGCATACAGAGGCTACCTGCCAACATGGTGAGGCAATCTTGGCCCTCAAAAGAGGAAGGCCCTGAGAAATGAGATTCAATGACAGGAAAAACTAAGTTGAGAAGAGAATAGAGCCAGGAAAAATCAGAATGGGGTACCACACTCTATGGCCAGGTCAACCAGGAGGCAGCATGGAGGTCCCGGATGAGATGAAGGTGAGCCCTGCCTAAATCAGGGAAGTACACAGAGTGGGAGACACAGGCAAGCAGCTTCGATTGTCATAGATAGTTCCCGAATCTATAGCAACCGATCCCATTGTCCAAACTCCTGCAGAAAAGCAAGGAGATTAAGGCACCCCGGGGATTTTCAACTATTACAAGGTGTTGATCAAGGAGACATGGATAAAGGAGACGCTATAGCAGCCAGAAGGAGAAAGTGGAAATTAGTTGATTACCAAGTCCTAAAAGACCACAGCAGAGAGGAGGAAGCTTCACCATATTTTTAAACGTGAGGGGACAAGGGAATCAATGAAAACACAGGACAATATCCTTTGAAGCTGGCAGTTAGGAGTGAGGGCGGGGAGACAAAAGAGATTAAACTCAACTTCATTCATCATGCCCAGTCTGGTGAGCAGTGCTCATAGGAGATTTGATGAAGGAAAAGGCTGAAACTAGTGGCTAAAATGGACCCTGGAGGATTATCAGTTAACATTCACTAGCACGGAAAAGCAAGAGCTGGCTCTACAGCACAGTAAGCGATGGAGTCATGAAGAGTCTCAAGATCATTTTCCTGTGGCAGGTGGAGTGTCCAGCCAGCTGTGAGTATCTGTTTTTTTAATTGGGTGAGGAGAAAATGTCACAAGCTCACAGTAATGATAGAGCAACAAAGGAAAACGATCTCTCTCGGCTGTTTTTAAAGGGCTAACAGTGCCCTTTGGCTCTGTCTGGTTCCAGGAATTATACACTCATGATAACTGCAAAGCAGCCCCACACAAAGGAGCCCTATTTTCCATTCTTCATCTACTCTTACTCCAATCTGCAGAGGCAAAAATAGAATGCTGTTATAATGCTGGTCATAACAGGGGAGAGAATGCCTCAGGCAAGAACATAAATGGAAAAAAATATATGACATTTGGATTATAAAAATCACACTCAGTGGTTTATACAGCATAGACAGAAAGAAAATCATAGTTTAACACACCGGCAAGTGGGACTAACTATTCTTAAAACAAAGCTTTTTAATGATACAAATGAATGAATGTTCATTAAGATAGAAATATCCCACATGATTCACTCTTCATTTTAATTAAGAACACTGTAAGCAGTTTTCACTTATTTTTCAGAATAATGATTTTGGTTAGTGGACTACCATAGTAATCTCCCAATTAACACTTTACGCAGTGAAAAGCAAAATGATGGAAAGATTTTACAAATTCTTAGGCCCACGTGTAAAATGGTTCATAGATATTTAGACGTATGAATAAGTGGTAAGAATCGCAAAGCCAACACATACTGTGCTGCTGTCTATTATCTTTACTGCCTGCAACTACAGAAATATGTCAAGAAGATTTTGAGTGGTTTAAAGTTTTCATATATGGCCAACTAATATTTGGCAAGGGAACCAAGAATGCTCAATGGGGAAAAGATAGTCTCTTCAATAAATGGTGATGGGAAAACTCAATATTCACATGCAAAAGAATGAAACTGGACCACTATCTTACACCACTCACAAAAATTAACTCAAAATGGATTAAGGACTTAAATGGAAGACCTGAAGCTTTAAAACTCCTAGAAGAGGGCTTCCCTGGTGGCTCAGTGGTTGAGAGTCCGCCTGCTGATGCAGGGGACACGGTTCGTGCCCTGGTCCAGAAAGATCCCACATACTGCAGAGCGGCTGGGCCCGTGAGCCATGGCCACTGAGCCTGCGCGTCCAGAGCCTGTGCTCTGCAACGGGAGAGGCCACAGCAGTGAGAGGCCCGCGTACCGCAAAAAAAAAAAAAAGCTGGAAACAATTTTTTTTTTTTTTTTTTTTTAGCTGTACGCGGGCCTCTCACTGTTGTGGCCTCTCCCGTTGCGGAGCGCAGGCTCAGCGGCCATGGCTCATGGGCCCAGCCGCTCCGCGGCATGTGGGATCCTCCCAGACTGGGGCCCGAACCCGTGTCCCCTGCATCAGCAGGCGGACTCTCAACCACTGCGCCACCAGGGAAGCCCTGGAAACAATTTTTGAATAAATTTTCACAAAGACTTTGGACAAGTCTTTAGGGTTCTAAAAAATTTAACAAATTTTGTTAACTATTGTCAGAGGAATAACTGGCCAGAGTCCAACAAGCTAATATATGCAGAAACATTTGCAAGCATACAAGACCCCACTGTTTTGATTTGTTTGTTTGGGTTTTTTTTGGTGTGGGTCAATATATATTTTATTCATTTAAAAAATTCTTTTCCAGTGTCATGGAACTATAATAACAAATAAAAAGTGTATAGATTTGAGGCATACAACATGATGGTTTGACATAAGGCCCCACTGTTGCTAGTATCATGGCTATGAAAATTCCTCTGGGTACTCCCTTGGTGGTCCAGTGGTTAAGACTCCACGCTCCCAATGCAGGGGACCCAGGTTCGATCCCTGGTTGGGGAACTAGATACCACATGATGCAACTGAAGATCCCGCACATCACAACAAAGATCCCACTAAGGATTGGGTCCATGTTGCATAGGGTCTTGCTGCAACTAAGACCCAATGCAACCAAATAAATAAATAAATTTTTTAACAAAATAAAATAAATAAAAATTCTTCTGGAATACTGGAATTAAAGATGAAATAGAGACCCCAGGAAAGTAGGTGTATCCTGTATTGTCATGTTTCAATAACTAGCCTCTTCCCAAAAATATATTTTCCCATTTAACAAGGAAGAAAAATAGGACAAGAGAAATGCACTCAAACTAAGATGTAAATAGACTCATTATGTAACTATCTGTCTAAAAATAAGAAATAAAAATAAGCTTGTATCTTCTACAGATTATTTACATGCCCAAGATGTTTGTTACGTTAAAAAGAGATTTAAGCTTTGAAAAAAATGATTAAATTGTGTATTTATTTGGAATTATGAATCTGATCACCTCATACTTGCCAAAGAAAAATATATAAAGAAAGATTGAGGACTTCCCTGGTGGCACAGTGGTTAAGAATCCGCCTGCCAATGCAGGGACACGGGTTCAAGCCCTGGTCCAGGAAGATCCCACATGCCGTGGAGCAGCTAAGCCCATGCACCACGACTAACCACTGCACCTCCAGGGAAGTCCCTGATTTCATATTACTTTTATTCCTGTTTGTTAAGAAAATAAAAAGCATTTATTTCTAAAGAGCTCTTTTTAATAAATAATTGAGGTTCTTCATATCACCTCTAATGTTTAAAATTACAGGTCCAGACTAATCATGTTTAAAATTTTTTTAATGTCCTAATATGCTGGACTTTCAAAAAGCATTAGCGATTTTGAAGAACACATGATGCCTCAGGATTAAATTTATCAGCTGTAAAAATGATGCTGACTCATTATGGGTTTATAGGAGTTGATTACACTTTCTCTTCCCAACTCCCACGTCTCTAATCTGGGAGCTGACCTGATTTATGGTAGAAACATGTCAGAAGGCAATGTAAAACAAAAGCAAGAGAAAAAAAAGCAATGGAAACATCACTAAAAACCTGCATTACTGATAAAACTAGAGCAGCAGCCATAAAGTGACGTGGGAATACAAAGTGCCTAAAAGTATTATATGCATTTAATCAAAGTAAACCTCATAAACAATAAATGATATCCCAAAATATTTCACTGGCTTAAAGGATTTTTAATGAAAGAAAACATCCTAGTTTTCTCTAGGATGATTAAACCTATGAATAAACCACAAATTAGACAAAAATTCTTCTTCACTTGAAAGAGCCTCCTCCTCTAGAATACCTCTTAATTGTTATCAGTTTAGAATTAAATGAATCAACTTAGAAAAGGATAAAGGCCCCAGCCCACTCACCATACATTTGAGCCTGAGGACTTTTGGCAAAAGATACCCAGAAAACTGTTCAGCTGACCCAGAGACTAACCCATTTATAAATGCATCCAGCCGCCACTGAGTATGATGGGTTTTTATTCATTTAATGAATACTGATCTAATGTAAATCTGTATGTAGTTAAAAATAGAGGACCCCATTTAATCCTACTCAGGACTTTTTATTTTGCTTCTTAGTAGAGTACTGCTATGGATATGTCAATGCTACTTCCAGAATGATAGATTCCTACCGACTAATTCAAACATCCTAATGATGATAGCAGGAGGAAAAAGAACTCCAAGCACTTTGCTCTGATCCCATTCATTAGAACTCTTAAGGTTAAAAAAAAAAAAAGAAATGGGGAAATTCCCTGGCAGTCCAGTAGTTAGGACTTGGCACTTTCACTTCTGGGGGTTCTATCCCTGGTCAGGGAACTAAGATCTGGCAAGCCACGTAGCATGGCCAAAAAAAAAAAAAGAAGAGAAAGATGCAGTCTGCATGCATAATTTACAGTGGTTAAAAATATATGATTCCGGGCTTCCCTGGTGGCGTAGTGGTTGAGAGTCCACCTGCCGATGCAGGGGACACGGGTTTGTGCCCCGGTCCGGGAGGATCCCACATGCCGCGGAGCAGCTGGGCCCGTGAGCCGTGGCCACTGGGCCTGTGTGTCCGGAGCCTGTGCTCCGCAACGGGAGAGGCCACAACAGTGAGAGGCCCATGTATCGCAAAAAAAAAAACAAAAACAAAGAATCCTCCTGCCAATGCAGGGGACACAGGTTCGAGCCCTGGTCCGGGAAGATCCCACATGCCGTGGAGCAACTAAGCCTGCGAGCCGCAACTATTGAAGCCCACGCGCCTAGAGTCCGAGCTCCGCAACAAGAGAAACCACCGCAATGAGAAGCCTGCACACCGCAACGAAGAGTAGCCCCCGCTCGCCACAACTAGAGAAAAGCCTGCGCGCAGCAACGAAGACCCAACGCAGCCAAAAATAAATTAATTAAATAAATTAATTTTTTAAAAAAGTCTTCCAAGGCCACCCCTCCCCCACCCCAGGGCCTCTTTATCAACATGCAGGTTTTGTTTTCTTTGACACATATTTATAGTTAAAGTTGTCTGTTTGTTCACATGTTTATTGTCTGTCTGGCCTTCTAGAAGGAAAACTCCCCAAGGGCAGCCACATCTGCCTGCTCACTTCTGTGCTCCCAGCTAAGGGAACAGCAACTGGCAGTTGAATGAATGAATGAAAACTTTTCAGCTCTAAGATTCCAGGACCCGTTTCCTCTCCCAAAATACCTTTCAATGAACAAACACACTTAAAGAAAGCTTTAAGTGTGTTTATTAAGGAACAAAAAAGCAATTGTAATCTCTAGCTCTGATCCAAATCAAAATATAATTTGTAGTAATGTTGTTTCTGTTTTGTGGTATTTTGTTTCACAGTGAGAGAGGGATAGTGGTAGCTTTTGCCTCTTGAGAAGTGAAAGCACTGCTCCAACAGAAGGAAAACATAAAATCCTGATGTCCCAGAATATACTCAGAGATGGACCGAGAAATGATGGTAATAACGGTAATACTTATACCACTAGCTAGCACTTAGCTTATTCAGTTCCAGGCCGTCTGTCTGTTAACTTGCTTAGTCCTCACCACAACCCTACAAGGAACATAATGTCATTATTCTCATTTTATAGATGGGAAAAACTGACCAATTCAGCTTCAAGTCATCTACAGAAAAAAAAAAAAACAGCCAAGACGCTAACATGTTTCTTGCACTCATTAACTTTCACTGGTTGATTTAATGCTCATTCCGATTTTTTTTCCTCTCTCCAGCATCTCTCAGCATGATTTCAAAAGTGGAGACTGGAGAAATCTTTATTCCTTTCTCATGCAAAGATAAATTCCAGTAACACGCATAATCTGTCATGTCCTATCATTTCCATAATGGGATAACAATTTGTAACTTTTGTGAGACAAATTATGCAAATAAGCACAGCCAAAGAGAATGCACAAAGTAGGGTGAGAGCAACGGGAAAATGGAAGGAGGGTGGCCCTTCTATTTTCTCTTACTGCAGCAATGTGCTGGAAGGCAGCCTCTTGGATGGGCAGAGGGTCAGGGTTTTGTCAGCAAGAACTGCACAGCTGCTCCTGGTCCGGCTCCAAGTGCCCACTCCCCGGCCAGAGGCCAAGATCTTCCTGTAATTGACTGTCTCCTGCCCCCGTTCATTAACATATGGCCCTCAAACAGGGCAGTTTGGAAAAGTGCCTCTCCACTCAGAAGGAAAGCCCTGAGAGCCCTGTCTGATACTTAGTAGGTGGTAGTGAGCAGCAATATGGCAGGCTGGCACCTCCATTCACAGTGCTGCTGACATATGTCTCCATGCAATCAAAAAAAAGATATCCCCAGATTAACTGGCTCATCGGGGAACACCTGAAGCAAGATGAGAAGGAGGCAAGAGACACATATTCAGGAGGTGTGAAAGACGTATTTCTCCATTTATCTAAACAACAGTAGCAGAATCTCATCCAAAAAATGAAAAGCACTGGGCCTTGGACAATTCCACAAAGAAGGCCACAGCTACCGAGCTGACATGTGCTATGGTCCTAACAGTCACAAGGCCACAGCTTAACTCTGAGCTCAGGCTGAATCTGAGAGTTTAAGAACCAAGTTTCAGATCAATTTCTAAATGGTCAGATATAATGTATTGGCATTTAGAGCCAAGAAATACATTCCTTTTATAGAACTCGTTTGTGTTCCAGAAAGACACTATGCACATCAGCTTCAAATTACAGACCGGCTTTTGTTTCTCAAGGATTCAACATACCACTTTTAGCTGATTTCTGTCTTTTAAAAGACAAGCTGTACCTTTATTTTAAAAAGTAAATGGTCAAGGACTTCCCTGGTGGCCCAGTGGTTAAGAATCTGTCTTCCAGAAACCCTCTTGCACTGTTGGTGGGAATGTAAATTGATACAGCCACTATGGAGAACAGTATGAGGTTCCTTAAAAAACTAAAAATAGAACTACCATACGACCCAGCAATCCCACTACTGGGCATATACCCTGAGAAAACCATAACTCAAAAAGAGTCGTGTACCACAATGTTCATTGCAGCACTATTTAAAATAGCCAGGACATGGAAGCAACCTAAATGTCCATGGACAGATGAATGGATAAAGAAGATGTGGCACATATATACAATGGAATATTAGTCAGCCATAAAAAGGAACAAAATTGAGTTATTTGCAGTGAGGTGGATGGACCTAGAGACTGTCATACAGAGTGAAGTAAGTCAGAAAAAGAAAATCAAATACCGTATGCTAACACACATATATGGAATCTAAAAAAAAAAAATGGTTCTGATGAACCTAGGGGTGGGACAGGAATAAAGACACAGACATAGAGAATGGACTTGAGGACAAGGGGAGGGGGAAGGGTAAGCTGGGATGAAGTGAGAGAGTGGCATGGACATATATACACTACCAAATGTAGAATAGATAGCTAGTGGGAAGCAGCTGCACAGCACAGGGAGATCAGCTCGGTGCTTTGCAACCACCTAGAGGGCTGGCATAAGGAGGGTGGGAGGGAGACACAAGAGGGTGGAGATATGGGGATATATATATATATATGTATAGCTGATTCACTTTGTTATACAGCAGAAACTAACACAATATTGTAAAGCAATTATACTCCAATAAAGATGTCAAAAAAAAAAAAAAAAAAAGAATCTGTCTTCCAATGCAGGGGATGCAGGTTTGATCCCTGGTCAGGGAACAAGGATCCCACATGCCTCGGGGTAACTAAGTCCACAGGCCACAACTACTGAGCACAGGAGCCATAACTAGAGAGCCCGTGCACTGCAACAAAAGATCCCCCATGCCGCAACGAAGATGCCACATGCTGCAACTAAGACCCAACGCAGCCAAAAATAAAATAACAAATAAATAAATATTTTTTAAAAGTAAATGGTCAGTGGTGATGGCTGCATAACTATGTGAATGTACTTAGTGCCACTGAACTAGATACACTTAGAAATGGTTAACCTGGTCAGTTTTATGTTATGTATATTTTACCACAAGTTTTTAAAAATTTTACTTGAAAGAAAAAGTAAACGGAGACATATTTGAAAGTTTCATCTTTAATGATAAGGTAAGGAGACAATAATGCCGACAATGGTAATTTTACATCAATATATTTCCATTTTATTTTTTATTTTATTTATTTTTTAACATCTTTATTGGAGTATAATTGCTTTATATATTTCCATTTTAAATGACAAAAGAGAAAACAAGGAAAAGAGTTAATAAAACAAATCTGAAATGTCTTGTTTTCAGGCATAATGTCCACATGGGAAACCACAATTTTTCATTAGCACAAAGTGGAGGCATTTTTGGACTGCAGGTTGAACTCAAAACACTGACTAGATCTAAAAGTCTTTGAGGAATTTTAACAAATCAAAAACCAAATCTCTTAAAATTCTGATTATTTTAGTTCTCAAAAATGACAAGAAACACTGTGTATCAATTAAATTCTGAATCATCTTACAGAAATTCCTTAAAAGCTGTCAGATTTACTTGACATCATCAATGGAACAGAACACAGTCTAGAAATAAACCCAAATTCATTCAGGAATTTAGTATACTATAAAGATTGACTTCCAAATAAGCAAGGAAAAGAAAGATTAACCAACAAATAATATTGTGATAAATGAGTAAAGTCATCCCTACCTTACTTATATACCAAACTGAATTCTAAATGAATCAAATATTTCAATGTAAACACACACACACACACACACACACACACACACTCACACTCACACTCACAAAAGAATGAGAAGAAAACATGGAAGATTTTGTAAAATAATCTCAGAATTGGGGAAGCTTTAGTAAGATACAGCATCCAAAAGCTGTGAAAGAATAAATCAATGAAATCAAAAGAAAGGAAAAATATGAGAAAAACATTTGCAACAAATATCACAGACAATAAACAAGTAATTTATTAATATACAAAGAGTGCCTAAAATCAGTAAGAAAAAGACCAATCACCAAAAATAGGTAAAAGGGTAAATAAACAATTTATACAAAAGAAATACAAAGGTCTTTTATACATATAAAAACATGTTCAATTTGACTTATAAGAAAAATGATAATTACAACTACAGTGAGATACCATTATGACTTTCAAATTAGCAAACAGCAAAAATTTGATGACACATGACACACTGTGTTGGGGAGAAAATGAGCAAACTAGCACTTTATTATCTTGTTGGTGGAAATGTAAATTTATACGACTTCTTTGGAGGAGCTATCTGGAAATATTTATCAAAATGTTTAATGCATATTCTCTTTGGCCTGGCAATTCCAGATTTAGAAATTGATCCAACAGTTATGCTCACACTTATAACAAATGCTGTTTGTACAAGAATTTTCACTGGAAACAACAAAATGTCTGGCTAAAGAACTGCTTAGGTAAATAGAATACTATTAGGTAGTTCTGTCTGTAATATATCCCAAACGTGTAACTCAGAAAGCAAGGTGCATGTACAAGCCATCCGTTGAGAGTGTGTGTAACTTTTAAAGGGATGCAAAATACACACACACACACACACACACACACACCCTTAAATGTGCTGTAGAATTCTCTGAAAAGGTACACAGGGAACGGGGTATCATTTCCAGTGCTTCTGTGAACAGGAAATGAACAGCTGAGGGAATAAGAGGAAAGCTTCCTTTTTAACCATAAACCCTCAGACTCTTGAATTTTGTACCATCAACATTACACACACCCCTAAAAATTATTTTAAAGGAAAAGCCAACCAATATAAATGTCTAACCTACCGACACCCATTAATTAGCTCCAGATTTAGTGGTTGAATTGATATTTTCAGAAAAGAAACTGAAACACAACTCCTACCCCTGACAATATAGGATAAAATCGATGAAAACTCAGTTTCATTAAGAGGAGTCGTGAAAAAAACTTTTCTTAAGAGCAAAGACAATAAGTATAATTAAACTCTTCTTTTGTCAAGCGTCTCAAATACTCCAAGATTTTACAAAGCCCTTGGAGCAGGAGGGCAAAATGGTAATAATCCACATTTAGGAAATGAAAACCTTTCAAAGTATTTTCAGATAGAAGTGGTACATAATTAGATTTAAAAGACAGCTCTCAGGTTGTCTTCCCCGCCAACCCCTGAGCTGTCACCCCAAAATATATATGTACAAGCATCATTCTAATCCCATGCATGCACCATTATCAATAATCAGAATGTATCTGGTTAGGCAGGCAGTGGGGCAAGTAGCTAACAATCCTTCCAATTTGGCCATTAGGATATTAGTTTTGCTTTATCGTTTCCAGGAAGTGTTTTCTCCGACGGCCAGCCTGCCACCCCTGACCAAAGTAACAGAAAGCTGGAGCCCAGATCTCTGTGCTGTGTCCTAGGAAAGGGAGACCCAGGCAGGTCCCCCCGGGAGGGGCTGCTGCGGAGCCAAGCGCTGCTGGGGCCGGCTGCATCCCCTCCACGTCATCTGTGGGCCACGGGAGAGTGGAAGAGGCATCAAGGAGACGGGAAGGAATTTCATCCTTGAAAGAGCAACGGAAAGCACTTGACATGGTTCAGGTCCAAAGATAAAAACTCTTGGAGAGAAGAATTTTAATTCTCCAGAACACTTTCAGGAGATTAGCATGCTATAATTAGCCATAATTCACTGCTGTTAAGTCTATTTAGATTCCTTTTTATGGACAGACACGGCATACTGGGATACACAGTGGAAAGAAAACAACACAAGACCTTTGGTTACAGGACCATCACCCCACCTACCCTTCCGGTCTTCCCGCTCACTCTTCTCCTACAGAAACTCTGCGTTTTCCCACCTCTTCACCTTGCTTATCCTGTTCCTCCTTCATGAGATGCTCCCTTTCCAGTCTATTGAAGCATTTTATTGAAACGCTTCCCATCCTTCAAGGCCCATACCAAATCCCAGTCCCTTCCCCAAACCTCCTCGAGTCTCATATGATAGCTCTGAATTTTAAGACACTTAATATTTTATATTAAATATATACATACACACACACATATATATATACACATATGTATGTATATATCATTTCAAAAGGCAATTAAATATAACAGCCATAACAGGCAACTGAACATAACGGTTAAGATGGCCTGAGGTCCTGGGGTTGGGATTCCCATGCCATCTTTCCTGTGTGACCCTAAAGAATTCACTTAACCTCTCCAAGCCACGGTGGTAAGACCCAAGTTTAAGAACTACTACTCATCAGGGGAATTCCCTGGCTGTTCAGTGGTTAAGACTCCGTACTCTCGCTGCCAAGGGCCAGGGTTCAATCGCTGGTCGGGGAATTAAAATCCCACAAACTGCGAGGCACAGTCAAAAAAAAAAAAAAAAAGAACTACTTTTCATCACTGTGTTAATCAAGTATTTGCTAAAAGTCAATTACGTGCCACGTCCTGGAGAACAAGATGAACAAGATCTCACCTCCATAAGAATCTAGTGTACAAACACGATCGGTGAAATCTAGATACAGTCTAAGTGGAGTCTCACTCATCATAAAATAGCCCACAAATAACCAATAAACAATTCCAATGGGAAATGACTTCAGTGATTTTCCAGAACACTTTTTAATGATGTTATCTAGCACATGATAAAACTATGATTGTGAAGAATAGTTTGTGAATGCAATTGTTCAAATTTCTAGTGACATGAGCACACATCCTAGATGCCTAGTTTATTTTTTTAATTTTTATTTCTTTAAATGTGGCAAACAATTTATTTTTAACATAAACATTTCCCCCTAAGCATCATATAATGCTTTTATATTAATAACATATATATATATATTCAACTTTCTTCTGTAGCTAATGATATTGCCAGACCTCAGCCATAGTTCTATAACACATATATGCTACATCTAAAAGGCTGCATCTGACATGAGGGAGGGGATGTGGGAACAGATGTATATGTATGACTGATTCACTTTGTTATAAAGCAGAAACTAATAAAAAAAAATAGAAAAAAAATAAAAATAAAAGGCTGCATCTGAAATAAGAAATACAGAAATAAGAAACTGAGCTGAATGTGTACCCACCTCAGGGTATCCTTAAGATTGTTTGAATTTATTTTTAATAAACTTAATCTGACTTTTTTAAAGAGTGACTTGTTTTACTAAGTAAACACTCAGCAAATATTTGAGTATTCATTAAACAATGTTCTAAGTGCTAAAAGGCAGAACAGGAGATGGGACGAACTTTAAGATTTCAGACAACTGGTTCCTAATTAATAAAAGTTTGCCCTAATTAAATCACCAACAATACAAACAATAAAAAATTGACTGTCTCTTCTATCTTTATGCCAATGATGTAAAAATTATTTCCTCTTATTAGTAGGGCAGCCTGCCTGCTATTTTCTTGCTTTGTAAAACTCTCCCAGGTTGCAGCTATGCAGGATCCTTCCCTACCTAGCAACTGATAAACAACAACAACAAAAAAACAGAAAAAAAAAAAAAACCTTTGTCATTGGCCAGATCTCTTTTTGGAAACAGGCATAAATTCACTAGTCCTAATTTTAGCTACTGGAATGCATCTTAGCAGAGGGAGAAGAAAAGAATGTAGCTTTTTTTAAGCTCTATTTTTTCATTGAAGTATAGTTGACTTACAATATTATATTAGTTTCATTATAACACAGTGACTCGACATTCTTACAGATTACACACCATACAAAGTTATTATAATGTTATTGACTATGTTCTCTGTGCTGTCCATGACACCCCTGTGACTTATTTATTTTATAACTGGTAGATGGTAACTTTTTTTTAATGTTTGTTGTATTTATTTTTTCAATTTATTTTATTGAAGTATAGTTGATTTACACTGTTGTGTTAATTTCTGCTGTACAGCAAAGTGATTTAGTTATACATATATATATATATATATATATATATATATATATATATATATACTTTCTTTTTCATATTCTTTTCCATTATAGTTTATCCCAGGAATGTAACTTTTCAGTGCACTTTAGCCTCTAACGTGTGTGAATGCCCCAGAAGAGAGCGTCACAGTCTGTAAATGAAGAGGAAGAAAAAGAACTTAATGACACATTGAACTCTTTAATTAACAAGACCATCTGCTATTGTCCTAGTTCATGTAGCTCATGGTGGGACTGGGGATAATAGATATGAAAAAGCAACGACACTTTTGGTGCAGTGTTATGTTTAAAAACAATGACGCACGCTCATGGAAAAGCTTGCAGAGACGGCCCCCAGGTGTGTCTCCTGCCGTCCTGTGCTGCCCAGGCTCAGAGCGAGAGAAAACCAACACCAACGCTTTCAATCTTCTTTTCTAGGGTTTTTGAAGTATTGATAGTTTTACTCATCTCACATTCATCTTGCCAACAACCCTATGTCAAGGCTAGTATGATCCACACCAGAGATCTGGCCCTAGAAGGATTCCCAAGGTTATAGTGAGTTTCCAACAAGCCCAGGAATCAGGTCCAGGTTTCCAGTCTCTGCTGGCTGATCCCCCTTCCACGTTGGAAAACATTTCTTTCCCTCACCCCATCTCTCACCCTCTTCTATTCTGAGACAGTGTTGATGCCCACGCTGAAAATAGAGTCCCACACCACTGCCTAAAGATTCTCCCTTCCCTGCCCACCAGAGGGGGAGTCAGAACATGACAATGACCCATCAGGCTTATCTCCCGAGGTCCCCCCAGTTAGGCTGCTGGGTTTAGCAAAACAATAATGTAAGACACCCAGTTAGATTTGAATTTCAAACAATGAATGATTGTTTAGTACAAGTATGGCCCATGCAAAATTTGGGACAGACTTATACTAAACATGTATTTGTTATTTATCTGAAATTCAAATTTAACTGGACGTCCTAGCAACCCTATACCCACTTGTCCGCACTTCTACCCTTGTGCCCACACACAGGAACACATCAAGGACAGGAAACTCACCCAGGACATGGGGAACAACACACAGATGTTTGGGAAGGTTGTCTTCAACTCAATTATGCAAAATTGTTCTCTAATCCAAACCTCAGATAATCAGGCTCATAGGTATTTTATAATAAGATTTAAAAAAAAAAAATGCAGCGACTTCCCTGGCAGTCCAGTGGTTAAGACACCACACTTCCGTTGCAGGGGGCATGGGTTCGATCCTTGGTCGGGGAACGAGGGTCTGGCATGCTGCACAGTGCAGCCAAAGAAAATAAAAATAAATTTTAATTTTTAAAAAATGCAGTAATATTTATGGAGTTTTTTCCCTAATTGCAAAAGTAAGATGCGTGCATTTTCCAAAGATGGTTGCAATATCTCCCATCTCACTTTTCTCCAATGTGACCAAGAGATGGTGTCTATCTATGTCCCTTCCCCCTTAAATATGGATGAGCTTGTAACTCATACTCAGTAGAGCCAGCAGAGTGAGACCACACAACTTCCAAGGTCAAATCAGCAAAGGCAGTGCAGCGTCTGCCTTGCTCACTGTACTGGTCACACTGAAGCCCTCAGCTACACTGAGGCCGCCATGCTGGGAGAGAGCCCAGACACACAGAGAGACCACATGTAGGTGCTCCAGCAGATAGGTCAGTCTTCAAAGCATCCCAGGGGTCAGACATGTGAGCGAAGGAGCCTTCAGGTTGTTCCAGCCCCCAGCTGTTGAGTCATCCCCAGACTTCAAGTCTTCCCAGCTGAGGTGTGAGATGTGATGAGGAAAAGCCAAGCTGTTCCTGCTCTGACCTGTCCAAATTCTTGACCCATAAAACCTGTAAACATAGTAAAATGACTGTTGCTTTATACCAGAAGTTTACCGTGGTCTGTAATACTGCAGTAGCAACTAAAACACAAGACATGCTCATTGCAGAAAAATCAAAAAAACCTGTAATTCTCCATGCAAAGTCAACTGCTTCCAAATTTTGAGCTATGTGCTTCCAGTATTTTTCTATGGCTATATGCACACTTTTCTTCTTAGGTAAACATAACATGGGTCTGATTTTTTGGCTTCAACAGTATTACTTGAAAAAACTCCATCTCACTGAACAATCCTGTCTTTGATAATAATAACTGTAATAGCTATTACTGCACATGTAGGTTGTTTCTAATTTTTTATTAGTATAAATACAGCTGTACATACAAAGCTTTCCATTCTTCTAATTTTTGCCTTAAGATATTCCTCGTAGTATTTAGAATTCTTAGGTCAAAAGGTTTATGTATTTTTTAAAGGTTTTGATACATACAAACTTTCCTCCAGAAACAGCTATTCTTTTCATTAATGGGTTATATCATTTTCTGCCGCCAACAGTAATTTATGATTGCTCATTTTTCACATTCTCACCAGCAACAGATACTCTGATTATTTAAAATTTGGGGACTGCCCTAGTGGCACAGTAGTGAAGACTTCGAGCTCTCGATGCAGGGGGCCTGGGTTTGATTCCTGGTCAAGGAACTAGATCCCGCATGCATGCCACAAGGAAGACCCGGCACAGCCAAATAAATTAACTAAATAAATAAATATTTTTTTTAAATAATAATAATAATAAAATAAAAAGGGAAATGGCTAAGAGCACAGGCCTTAATAATAAAAATCATTAGTAGTATAGCAATATCCAACATGTACTCACTTTACTTAGTACTTTGTATACTTTTCCTCATATAATTATCACAATTACCATTTAGAGAGGTACTATTAATATTTCTAACTTATAATTGAGGAAATGAGGCTTAGCAAGGGTCAAATGACTGGTAAATGCTATACTCTGAGGCCTGACCTCTGCCTCAGCCTGAGTATCAAACACCAACTAAATATTACCATTTCCCCTCATCTACTTGCCTAACCTCTCCAAACCTCAACTTCCATACTTGGTCTTTTGAAGATTAAATGACATCACATATATACGGTGCTTAGCATAGTGTCTGGCACACAAGATGTCCTCAATAAAAGGTCTGTCATAAAAGACAAGTGTTGGCGATGATGTAGAGAAGTTGGAACCCTTTTGCACTGTTGGAGGGAAAGCAAAGAGGTGCAGGCATTATGGAAACCAGTATGGAGGATCCTCAAAAAATTACAATAGAATTACCATATGATCCAGCAATCCCACCTCTGGGTATTTATATAAAAGAAATGAAATCAGAATCTCGAAGAGATATTAGCCCTCCCAGGTTCACAGCAACACTTTTAGCAATGGCCAACACATGGAAACAACCTAAACATCCAATGATGGACGAATGAATAAAGACACTGTGCTATAACCAATGTTAATTGCAGCACTGTTTACAGTAGCCAAGACAAGGAAACAACTTAAATGTCCATCGACAGATGAATGGATAAAGAAGATGTGGTACATATATACAATGGAGTATTACTCAGCCATTAAAAATAACGAAATAATGCCATTTGCAGCAACATGGATGGACCTGGAGATTATCACACTAAGTGAAGTAAGTCAGAGAAAGACAAATATCATATGATATCGCTTATATGCAGAATCTAAAAAAAATGATACAAATGATCTTATTTACAAAACAGAAACAGACTCACAGACTTAGAGAACAAACTTGTGGTTACCAGGGGCAAGTTGCAGGGATAGATTGGGAGTCTGGGATTGGCATGTACACACTGCTATAATTAAAACAGATAATCAACAAGGACCTACTGTACAGCACAGGGAATGCTGCTTAATATTCTGTAATAACCTAAATGGGAAAAGAATTTGAAAAAGAATAGATACATGTATATGTATAACGGAATTTCTCTCTCTTTTTTTTCTTTTCTCCAGAAGACTCGGGAGACCAGGAGAGCTGTACCAGCACATAAATACAACTTTCTACACCAATAGACATTTTTTCCTAATCATGCCCCATCATGAAACTTTAATACTACAAACCAAGGTACTATCTGTTGAAATAGCACAGATATTTTTGTCCTCAAGAATCCATTATCAGCCCCTTGGGTTTTGGGTTTTGTTTTTGTTTTTTTTCTTTTTTGGCTTTGTCGTGCGGCTTGCGGGATATTAGTTCCCAGACCAGGGATTGAACCCGGGCCCCGGCAGTGAAAGCACAGAGTCCTAACCACTGGACCAGGGAGCTCCCCGTTATCAGCCCCTTGGAGTGATATTATCCCCACCATCCTTCCAAGCCTCCCTCTTTGAGAATGCTTGGTCTGTGTTAACCAGAAAAGCCTCTGATGGGCATCCTGCCTATCCTTCGACACCCATATCCTGACATGGTTCATCTGAATAACGCTGCTGTGCAAACCTCAGCAGATGCAGGACAGTCCACTTAAAACCCAGCCCCAGTTCTGACATTTAGAAGCTTTGTAAAAACAAATATATAAATAAAGGCAAAAATATTGTTCACCTATTTTTTTCTACCACTTATAAAGAGGAAAGAATTGTCACTGATAATTTTTGCAAAGATGAGCCTGGACAAATGATCCTGCCTGAACTAAGTCGGTATGACCGTCCATGTGTTTTACCTACCTTTCTATGATGTATAATTGATCAAAAGATGAAAACTGACAGAGAAGTGATGCCACCCAATAGCTGGGAGTTATTAAATCACCGGCTAACGAGTCTTCTGCAATGCACTGCAGATCGCAAATTCTCTCCGCCTTCTATTTTTTGATTTAAATAATCTAATGTTCTGCTCAAGGTCAGAAAGATTCTGGGTTCATTGACTGTCGTGAGGTGGGATTTTTGCTGAGTATTAGGCAATAATCATGATCATTTAACAGCTAGGAGACAGGATAATCCACTGCTGAAAATAGCATCCACAACCAGCTTGGAAAGTGTTCTGTGGAAGAAAATGTACTCAGGCAAATGCCAGCGACTTGTCACTTTGCCAGAATATTCTTCTTCCTGGTGTGTGTTTTGGACCAACTTCTTCTTACATACCAACACAGCCCCATCCCATCCTCAAACTGCCTCTAACAAACTGTGCTTTGGTAGTGAGCCCTCAGTCTGGCAGAAATAACCATGCAGCGCTCATATTTACTGTCAGAATGTTGGTGAGAATGCTGTTCCCTATATAAGCCGATGTTCTCTACAAGACAGTAGACATTATTCTTTGGTTTCAGCCCCAGGAATGGTTGTACTCTCCTTCAGTTACCAGTTTATTTTTAGATACAAACCATGAACAGGAGACCCTTGACATTTGCAGATTTGATCTTTGTATTTTCAACTGTTCAAAAGACTCAAGTCCTATGGGCCTCAAGTTTAACTCACAGCCACTGCAGAGCTGGGGGGTGGTACGAAAGTCTTGCTAACAAGTGGGTCTGACCCCCCCGATGTGCAGGTGTTAGCACAGCTCAGCTGTGGGCTGACTCGCATCCTTCTCTACCACACTGTCCTGTCCCTCTCTACTTTTCCTCCCCCTGGGGGCTGCCAGAAAACTCGGAGCCTTCTAAAGGGAATTAGAATTCACAGCATCAGTTCTGGGTTCAATGACTTCAGAGTTTCCAGGTGCCCTGCCGAAGGGCCGAGGGGTCTGCACTGTGTCACTTCACCCTGAACGGAGTCAGAGCTCCGCTCTGCGGGACCCTGAGCTGGGTTCTGCGACAGGACAGAATAGAGCAGGAGGGGGCGCAGGACCACGCCACGACCGGACGTGCTCGCTTCCAGGAAGGAGTTCCGTCCCGGCAGAAGAAAGGGATGAGGGAAAACAAAACAGAAGGGGAGATGCTCATCTTTCCCCCCGATGAAGGGCGAAAAAGGTCCTCTCTCCCAGCAAATGAGAGAGAAAGTGCCATTTCCGGCAGCTTTGAGAATCACTTCTGGGTATTTCCAGCAGAGGGCGCTCGGGCATAGGAAGAAAGGACAGCAAGGCGCGCTACCTCTTGGGGAAATCCCGAGAAGCCCAGACAGGTTGCCCACCCAGCTCCGGAGTTTCTATACAGAAGGCACTTGGGGGTAACAATCTGGTTGGAAGCCGGGAGGGCTTCAAAAGTGTGTTTACATAGAAGGGGGAGATGGAGTGGAATTGCCCCTAGAAGTCCTTGGGGCTTCAGCAGCCCTTAGAACAGTCACCGAAAAATAGGTAAAATAGTTCCAGGAATTAAGACCTCCTGTATTACTAATAATTTTCCCTGGTATGTCTTATCATAGTAGCTTTCTGTACTTTGGCCTTTCACTTAATGAGTTCATTAAGTGAACTCATTCAGGCACTCATTAGTGGTGCCTTCGATGGGCGAGTAAGCTGTCACGTGCTGTCACATGCTGTGGAGACTTGAAACATGTAAATCCAGTCTCTGTCCACAATTAGACTTTTATAGTCTAAAAGTGGAGATTAAGCAAAAACACAAGTCATTGTATTCTGCAAGTCAGAATAGGGCCAACACCATCAGAAAGACACAGTAGGAGATGGTAGGAAAGGAAAGTTCATGGGGAGCTGGGGAGAATAATCAGAAAACCATTTGAGGACGGCAGCTCACACATCATCCTTGCTTGCGCAGCTGTTATTCTAGGGCAATCTCCAGGGACTTACAAAGGTCCTGTTGTCTAGACATCAAAATGCCCTCTGAGGCAAGGACTGATAAAAATCATCACAGTTAGCCTTGGAGAACCTGATAATAGACCTCGTGTGTCTTTAATCCTATGACAATCATATAAGATATTATTATTCTTATTATTATACATTATTATTCTCAGATGAAGGAATTGAGCACGTGGTCACCTGTTAAATGTCCTCACAGTCAGGATCTGAACCTGAGTCTGTCCAAGTCAAAAGCCTGTGTTGTTAGTCTCATTTCTCCATCCTGCCTCTCTGGTGTAACTAACTCTCTTAGTAATTGTATTTTACTAAAAGACAATGTTTTGAAGGAAAAAGTATTTAAGAGCCAAAGGAGAAAAGCCTTGGCAACCAGTGGGCCTTTGAGGAAGACGGGAGGGATTTTTAAGATGGTCCTGACGACATATCCCAGAGGCACACAGCCTCTCCATTACTCCTAAGTATACCTTTTCCCTCTGAAAAACCACTGCTTAGCAACCTTTTTTGAATATTAATAATAATTTTCAGGTGACCTGAAATGAAAACCTTTGCCGTGAAAGCCAGGGGTCCTAATAGGAAAAAGTTGCGTCTCTTTTCCTCAAATCCTGTAGGTGGCGCCCATGCACTGGTTTCCATTGAAGGAAACCAGCGCTACCTTTCAGGAACCCTGATAGGCACACAGCATTCACCAGAGTAACTCCTTTCGTTCAAAGTGAGAAAGAAATAAGTATAGCCTTGCTCCCTGTAACTTCACCTAAAAAGTCTCCCTTTTAACAAGGCTTATGTTCGCCTGGAGAGGATACAACGGAGAAGTGCCAGCTTCCAGATGCCTGAGCCTGAGCGAACATATGACCTTGAGCAGACGCCCAACCCACAAGAAGGGTTGGGTGTCTTGGGTTGGCGGTCTGATCTAGGCAGTCTCTAAAGTCCCTTGTAACTCATAAATATTTTGTTGACCCATCCCCGCCCCACCAAAAAGAATCGTGAAGAGTCCCTAAAGGGAAAAAAGAGGTATTTGTAAAATCAGACTTGAAAGGGACTGGGAGGGTGATCCAGCCATTCGTTCTTGGAAATCCTCTGCCATATCTCCCTCCAGAGGTTGTCGCCGTCCAGGAATCATCAGTCCAGTACTTCACAGGACAGCCTGTATGACCACTGGAATGTTCTTAACACAGTTTCTAAGCTGGCCCTAACCCTCCATTCCCTGGTAAGTCTCACCCCATCGGCCAGATCTCCATTTACCCAGAAGCAGCAACCATGCCCCCTACTTCTTTTTTTTTAATTATTCATTTATTTTTGGCTGCGTTGGGTCTTCGTTGCTGCGCACGGGCTTTCTCTAGTTGCGGCAAGCGGGGGCTACTCTTCGTTGCAGTGCGTGGGCTTCTCATTGCGGTGGCTTCTCTTGTTGCAGAGCTCAGGCTTTAGGTGCACAGGTTTCAGTAGTTGCGGCGCGCGGGCTCAGTAGTTGTGGCTCGCAGGCTCTAGAGCACAGGCTCAGTAGTTGTGGCGCACAGGCTTAGTTGCTCCGCGGCACGTGGGATCTTCCCGGACCAGGGCTCGAACCCGAGTCCCCTGCCTTGGCAGGCAGATTCTTAACCACTGTGCCACCACGGAAGTCTCCCTGCTACTTCTTATACTCATACACATGCATTCCCCCAGCCTGTCTATATCCCTTTTTTCCTCAGTGAAATGCTCTCGGTAAGTCTAAATGAAGTGGAGTAGAACAAAACTGTCAACTTCCTTGTTGCAAATACTGTACCTTTATTATTTCACATTACTAACAGCCACATTACACTATAGACTCCTAAATAACTCCAGCCAACTGAAGAGTCTAAAGCTGCATGGTCCAATAAGGTAGCCACCAGCCACATGTGGCCACTGAGCTCTTGCTATGTGGCCAGTACCACTGAGAAACTAAATTATTTTAATTTACATAATTTAATTTAAACTGGAAGACAAATTCAATTCAGTTATTGGAAAAAAAATTTTAAGTGTGTTTGAAACAAGTTGGATATATGAATCTACTTTTTTAACTGTAAATTTTATGAAAGCTAAGTACAGATTAAGTATTTCCAGTGAAAATTTAACTTCTGGATTTGCGATATGCTCTAAGTGTAAAATGCACACTGGATTTCAAAGATTTCATATAAAAAGTGTAAATACATCATAACTTTTAAATTGCTTAGTTGTTGAAATGATAATATTTTGGATAAATTGGGTTCAATAAAATATATTATTAAAAGTAATTTTATCGGGCTTCCCTGGTGGCACAGTGGCTGAGAGTCCGCCTGCCAATGCAGGGGACGCGGGTTCGTGCCCCGGTCCGGGAGGACCCCATGTGCCACGGAGCGGCTGGGCCCGTGAGCCATGGCCGCTGAGCCTGTGCGTCTGGACCCTGTGCTCCGTAATGGGAGAGGCCACAACAGTGAGAGGCCCACGTACCGCAAAAAAAAAAAAAAAAAAAAGTAATTTTATCTACTTCTTTTTACTTTTATTATTGGACCTATTAGAAAATGTAAAATTACATATATAGCTTGTACTTTTCTATTAGACCATACTGCTCCAAATTATTCAAAGCAGCTATCTGTGAGTCTTTCCATGCCAATTTGTCCAGTTGGGTTTTTAAATTCCAGTGTTAATCTTTATATTAATCCCCTTACATTTCTATTTCTTCGATCTGACTTACTATTCTAGCCAGGCAACCTGGACTTTTGGAATTTCGATCCCATATATTTATAATCCCCTTCAACTTCACGTTATCCACCAATTTGATAAGTAAACTTTATATTCATCCAAGTCTTCAATTAAAATATTGACAAAGTCAAGGCTGAAACATTATTAGAAATCACTTTTCATCTTAGAAACAACACATTCAATAAGCATTACCGTGGATATGCTTTTTTTTTTTAGCTAAATAGTAACTCACTAGTTGTAATAGGGTACAGTCAGTACTTTTCCATCTTCTATTGTATTGCCCTGATCGGCCCATCTCCTGCCAAAGAGTTGATGGACAGAAAGCTCACGGCAATCAGCGAGGCCAGGGTCAGGGTCAGGGTAGGCCTGGGGCTGGGGACAAGGCACCTATTTGGTGCCCGAATGCCAAGTTAAATCTCCTCCACCTTGTACCTCTGTGGCTGATTTTTATCTGACAAATCAAAGGCCTTTACATTTATCCTTCATTGAATTTATTGATATTAGATTTGGCTGATCAAGTCCATTTTCATCATCTCTATAACACAGTGCTTAACAGAATATCTACAACTCCATCCGAAAGTTTCCTCCTTCGTCCTATCTTTCTTTTAATATTGCTCCCTAATGGTTACTGGAAATTATCTATTTTATTATCTGAGGTATTTATTGAATGGACTTTGATGTTCTCTCTTTAGTTTCAAAGTACTTCCATTTCGTATTAAATTAGCTGCTTTGTAAAATTCATGTGGCACTGATTTTTACATCCATTTCGATTGTAAGCTTTTATTGGGAATCTGTGGGGTGCAAGCAGTAGACATCAATGTGATCCAGACCATGTGCAGTGCTCACAACTCTTTAACAAGCCTGATCCTTAATTCATCACAATAATTTCTTCCCAGGATCAGTAGGCTCCGTGATCATCAGCTAATATTTTCCTGTCTCATTCTTATTGTCACAGAAGCCATCAGGGCAGAAGACCTGAATCCTTTAAGAGCAGAAACTGGTACCAAGCTTTACTTTTCCTCTGCTCGGTCTCCCCCAGGACCCTGCAGCTGGAAGAGTGTGGAAATGGAATGTTCTGGTTTTGAACTTTTGTATGACATGCGACACACACAGCAGAGGTAGACGAAGACTCATAACCAGAATTATCCCCTTCCCACAAAATAGATTATAGAGGTTCAATGTTAAGTAATAGAAGTTTCTTAGGAACAAACCAGATCTTCCGGGAGGGGGGTGCTGTATTTCAGATCACAAGTCTTGGGTCTCTGAAGCAGTGTCGCCATCAGATGATGTCCTCGTGACTAAGAATGTAGATTTTACACACCCAGCGTTACCACATATTACAGAACTCTGTATCACACAAGGTCAGAATACATTAAGTAGGTGTTGAGTTGTTGCCCGGCCTCGCTTACCCATAGACAAGCAAACCAGATATTCTAGGAAACAGAATATGATTCACATAATTCCTTTTCCTCTCCCTGTCCTTTAGCCAACCACCATATTACTGGGGACGTGATACTCTGCTAGACAATCTCTACTCTAATTGAAATTACCCAAAGACAACAGTGTGATGAAGTGGTTTGAGCACAGAAGCTGCAAAGAGAGATCCATTTTCCAATCCAACTAGGAGGTTAATGATTATATGTCACTTTGGAAAATCATCACCTCTTTGCTGAAATGAAAACTAAACCCAAACGCATGTTGCGTTGTGTTGGGTCAGACCCTCTAACCTTTAGGGGGAGAGGTCAAGGCCTCCTTCCCACCCCTATAAAGGAGCTCTGAGAAAGGACAAAATAGTGTCTCCAAGATGCATAATTTAGAAACGTTACTAGATCTTTCTGTGGGAGGAAGAACAGAGCTCAAAAGCCCCTGCATCCACCAACAAGTGTAGGCAAGAGGGACTCTGGGGCCCCTCTGGCTTGTGGGGCCTGGCAGGACACCCCTGGGGTCCAGGTTAAAGGAAGCAAACCCAGAGCAGGTAGATTCCAGCTGGCTCTTTCCTGCGCCTTAGGACGGGAGGAAGAAAGAAATTCTGAGATTCCCGTAATATCCTCCTCAGCTTATCAACAGGAGAGACGTGATAGGGATTTGGGGCAACCTTGTAGGAGGAATAAAAATATATATGTATATTTGCCTGCATGGCCCTCTACCCCAGGAAACAAGCAACTCAGTAGGGGGTGGGAAGGGACTTATGGAAACATGTCTTCCAAAATGACGGGCATTCTGGAAGCAGGCGGCACTGTGAGAGAGTGAAGAACAGAAGCCTGGAGTCAGGTGAGCTGGGTTTCCATCTTGGCTCAGCCTTGGACCACCTGTATGACCTCGAGCCTCAGCTCCCACCTCTGTTAAATGGGGCTTAGAACCCACCTCAGAGGGGCAAGACTGGAAAGGTCTGAAGTACATAAAGAGATTATCGGGGGCTTCCCTGGTGGCACAGAGGTTGAGAATCTGCCTGCCAATGCAGGGGACACGGGTTCGAGCCCTAGTCTGGGAAGATCCCACATGCTGCAGAGCAACTAAGCCTGTGCACCACAGCTACTGAACCCGTGTGCCACAACTACTGAAGCCTGCATGCCACAACTACTGAAGCCAGCGTGCCACAACTACTGTAGCCTGCACACCTATAGGCCGTGCTACGCAACGAGAGAAGCCACCTCAATGAGAAGCCCGCGCACAGCAACAAAGAGTAGCCCTCGCTACCCACAACTAGAGAAAGCCCACGTGCAGCCACGAAGACCCAACGCAGCCAAAAATAAATAAATAAAATAAATAAATGTGTTTTAAAAAAGAGAGAGATTATCGGGAGTGAGTGCAAAATAAGAGCTCCACAAATATTAGCCATTAGCCATTGTGATGGTAACAAAGCTTTTCAAGCTAAGGTTAGAACACACTGATTTGGCGGCAGCATAATCAGAGCCTTAATTCATATTATAAACACCCACATGGAGCCTCAGAAAGGTGAGCAATAGAAGACCAACTCCCTCAGGCAGCCCCCAGAGAGAATACCTCATAATGGAGGCCGCTTCTGGCTAAGTTTCATTATTAGTCACATCAATTTCTACCCCTACCCCCAGCAGCAGGAGCAGGAGCAGCTCAGAACCTGGAAACAAGTAAATACTAAGTGGTGACGATAGAGAACTGGAAAATTTGTACAAAATCCCTGACCTCGTGGTGCTTCTGTTCTGGTGCAGGGAGAGAGACAACAAATAAATCAACCAATACAAATCAGATACAATAGTGTAAAGTATCATGAAGAAAAACAGAGCAAGGGAAGGGAATAGAGGGTGCTGGGGGTGGGACTTTGGATGTAGAGGGCTAGAAGGTCTTCTCAGAGGAGATGGCATCTGAGCAGAGAACTGACTGAAGGGAGGAGCAAACTGGGCATATGCGAAAGGAGCATGACCCAGAAGAGCATGTGCAAAGGTCCTGAGGCAGAGCCTTGGTAGTCAGTGCTTGGGCAGGACTGTTGGCTGGAGACAGGCAGTTGGGGGCTTGAGTAAAAAAGCAACTCACCCCCACACACTTCCACTGGGTGCTCCTTTTTCTTTTTTCATAGTGTTCATCCCCTTCTAACAAGCTATAGGTTAGTGGTGTAGCACGTTTATTTTGTGCTATACCTCCCCTTGCCAGAATGCAAGCTCCCGCAGCACAGGGATCTCATCTGTCCGTTTCATTGTTCCATCCCAAGCATCTAAAACTGGCCCTGCACAGAGCATAGAACACACAATCACCTGGTGAATGAAGGAATGACCTGCTGGCCAAGATGAAGATGGAGTTTGTTCTAAGGACAATGGGACTTTGGGGAGATTTTGAGCAGGAAAACGACATGATCATATTTACGTTTTGATTGCTTTAGCTACTGTCAGAAAAAAGACAAATATTGAATGGATGGTTGAATGGTTGGATAGATCATTGAATGAATCCCAGGATCCGTAGCTCCTGCTTTTGCAGGGGAGGATTTTTCAGATGCAGTTCAAGCGGGACGCTGCTCCGCTAACGTTGGAGTTGATCATCATCCTCACCACATCCTGCCGCTTCCCTGTGGCTCTGAGGGACTCGGGGAGAGAACAGAGCAGAGAACTGCAGTGCAGTGCAGCGGGGAGACCCTCCCAGGGAGGGGCAGGGGGCTTCCAAAAGCGAGCGAACCTCAATCCTTCAGAACCCTGAGCAAGCACAGAGAGACCGTATCTATGGCTGGTGTTGGCGCAAATCTCGGGAAGCCGTAGCGGGGCAGCCGGAAAAGGACCAGGGTAGCCAAAGGGAGCCGGGCTCAACCGACAGAGACGTTTGTTTTCTGAGACACGCCCCGCTGAGGGTACCGCCAGCTTCCTCTTGAGGAGTTGGAGGTTAATGCCAGAGCCGTGCTGTAAGGTATTTGTAGTAGAGAAACTCATGTTTAAGCCCATGGTTTCCGAAATCACAGGTCTCAACCGTGTGGTCCAGTCATTCTCATAACCTCTTTGATGTGACGGTGTAAGGTCCTGAATTAAAGAATTTCTTCAGGTGTTGATAAAGTTAACAATACCATGGGGTGAAGAGTACTGAAAATTTCTGTCGTCTGATGTCCAGGGTGCAGCGCCCCCTACAGGATGGCCCCTCAAGACCATCTGGGGGTGCCACCTTGTCCCACACACGTTCCTTTCTATGTCAGATTATTTTTATTGGAAAACTTTACTGACTTACAGGGTGTGTGATAAAGCAAAGACTCTGTGTATATCCCATATGAGGCCAGATTCACTTTTTTCCACATTTAATTTTCAAGTGCACAGAATGACTGGTCACCTCGTCCCAGATCAACATTTGCTCTAATCAGATGAGCAATCCATCTGCAGAAAGACGAGGCATCCATGTTCACTTATACAGGAAAGAGCTGGTAAAGTTTTCCCTCTTTGAAATCCACCTAGAGTCTTTCTTTTCCTCCTCGATTTTGGTTTCCTCTTGTGGCTTCTATAATCCTATACAAGTGATATTTTACATTTCCTAAAACCTTTTAAAAGCTTGAAGTTTGGTAAATGAGACAGGATCGTCTTTCTCCTTTGGAAGAAGACATTGCCGTCTTGTCCGTTTACCTAAGTCATTTTATGGGCCATTAATTGAATAGATAATGTTTCTCAGCAAAGGCTGAAGGGTAATTTACTATTTTCAACTTGACAACTACCCGTGATCACAAGAGAGCAATACAGAGAGAGGTGACACGGAGCTTTTATGAAGAGCACAGACCTGGCTGGAATCGGAAAGCTGCACGTTTTAGTCTCTTTTTCTGCACTTACACAGGAGATGAATGAGATGACTACCAATTTCTTCACTGTAATGAATCTCTGTTTTAATTGCAAATTCTGAATATCAAAAAGTCTGCCAATATGATGCTTTGGTTTCAGAAAACCAGAGGGTATGTTTTGTTCTTTATGATTCAAGAAATGGCTGGATGCAAGGCCAGAGATCTCATCCCAAACACCCTTGACTGTCGCCATCTTTTTGTTAGAGGCACGGGGCGGGGGGGGGGGGTGGGGGTGGGGGCATTGAACTGCTTTGCTAGCCAGGGTCAGAACAGAGCTTAAGTCTCTCGGAAAACAGCTCTGCAGTGATTAGATAACTAGAATCAGAGGAGTAATAGTGCCTTTCCTTTTTTTTTTTTTTTTTTAATTGAAGTATAGTTAGTTTACAATGTTGTGTTAGTTTCAGGTATACAGCACAGTGATTCAGTTAGGTAGGTACGTAGATAGACAGATATACTTTTTCAGATTCTTTTTCATTATGGTTATTACAAGGTACTGAATATAGTTCCCTGTGCTATACAGTAGGTCCTTGTTTATCTATGACTTTCCTTTGGAAAGATGTCAAACAAACAGAAAAAAAGGAGTTTCCGTCAAAATGCTGAGTTCTTGGAATGAAATACAGCTCCATATCAAATCACCCTGCAGCACCGCTTCCCCCCAGCCCCCATAACCTCTGACAGTCTGACAAGACCATGCTTCGTTGCATCAAACGAGTCACTAAGGGCAGAGGGCTTCAACCACCACTGGCAAGGTCAGTTTCTTCCATCACGGGAGAACCAGCATAGCCTTTTTTTGTTTAATTGTGGTGAAATATACATAACTTAAGATTTATCAAGTTAACCATTTTTTTTTTTTGGCTGCACCACACAGCACGCGGGATCTTAGTTCCCTGATCGGGGATCAAACTCGTGCCCCCTGCAGTGGAAGCACAGAGTCCTAACCACTGGACCACCAGGGAAGTCCCATTTTAACCATTTTTAAGTGTACATTTCAGGGACACTAAGTACATTCCCATTGCTGTGCAACTATCCCCACCATCCATCGCCAGAACTTTTCCATCTTCCCAAATTCAAACTCTGTACCCATTAAACACTACCTCCCCATTCTCCCGTCCCCCGCCCCTGGCAGCCAACATTCCACTCGTGTCTCTAAGAATCTGTCTAATCTAGGGACCTCTTATAAGAGGAATCATACACAATATTTTTCCTTGTGTGACTGGCTTATTTCACTTAGCATGCTGTCTCCAAGGTTCATCCATGTTGTAGCACATGTCAGAATTGCCTTCCTTTTCTTTTTTTGTTTTTGTTTTTGTTTTTGCGGTACGCGGGCTTCTCACTGTTGTGGCCTCTCCCGTTGCGGAGCACGGGCTCCGGACGCGCAGGCTCAGCAGCCATGGCTCACGGGCCCAGCCGCTCCGCGGCACGTGGGATCTTCCTGGACCGGGGCACGAACCCATGTCCCCTGCATCGGCAGGCGGACTCTCAACCACTGCACCACCAGGGAAGCCCCAGAACTGCCTTCCTTTTGAAGGTGACTAATACTCCATTGAATGCATAGACCACATTTTGTTCATTCATTCATCAATGGACATTTGGGTTATTTCTGCCTTTGTCTATTGTGAATAAGGCTGCTATGAGCATGGGTGTACAAATATCTGAGTCCTATTTTCACTTCTTTTGGGTGTATACCCAGACGTGGAATTACTGCATCATACAGTAATTCTGTTTAATTTTTTGAGGAACCCCCAGACTGTTTTTCAGAGCAGCTGCACAATTTTACATTCCCATCAGCAATAACATGCTCTTGTTGCTGATTCGTCAATGTATCACCAACGTCTTTGGCTGCAAATATCACCATTTGTCAATTCCACCTTGTTAGCTGTCATGTTAGAGTTCAAGGACACAGAGATAGGAAATGGCCGTGTAAATGGACTTGTGACATTTTCCCCACAGGAGGGTATGCCCAGCAATCAGCACATTGTTGGCTCAGGTGAGGAGAAGATTTTAGTCTCGTGTTACATAAGCTCAGAAGAAGGAAGAGGAATCCTTCAGGTTGCAGCATAAAGCCTGTGGGACACCCGTTCTCTCCACCCAACTTCATCTCCTTCAAGATGCTGGCAAGGGCGCTGATACAGAGTCATGAATGGAGCTCCCCAGAATAAAGTAGGGGGTGGAGAGCTTTACTGGAAGAGGGAATGAGATGATGCAGGACCTGAACTAGCCTGAGACGTTTCCCTTCCCACCAGGGAAGTGAGCACTTCTCATCAGAGCCTGGGGCGGGGTCTTGGGGAAAGTCCCTATCAATGCTTAAAGAATGAGGATTAAAGGTGGTTCTTTAAGGTTTGATATCCAGGGCAAAAGCCCCAGCCAGATTTTAAGAATTGACACTTGCTTCAACTGATCTGTGTTTTCTCTTAGGAATTTTAAACCCAGTGGTAGAGACTGAGGATAAAAACCCATTAGATTCTGCATATATGCGTTAATATATGATATTTGTTTTTCTCTTTCTGACTTACTTCACTCTGTATGACGGTCTCTAGGTCCATCCATGTCTCTACAAATGACCCATTTTGTTCCTTTTTATGGCTGAGTAATATTCCATTGTATACAATGGAATACATTATTTATACATTATTTATACAATGGATAAAGAGAGGTACCACATCTTCTTTATCCATTCATCTGTCGATGGACACTTAGGTTGCTTCCATGTCCTGGCTATTGTAAATAGAGCAGCAATGAACATTGTGGTACCTGAGTCTTTTTGAATTATGGTTTTCTCAGGGTATATGCCCAGTAGTGGGATTTCTGGGTCGTATGGTAGTTCTATTTTTAGTTTTTTAAGGACCCTCCATACTGTTCTCCATAGTGGCTGTATCAATTTACATTCCCACCAACAGTGCAAGAGGGTTCACTTTTCCCCACACCCTCTCCAGCATTTGCTGTTTGTAGATTTTCTGATGATGCCCATTCTAACCACTGTGAGGTGATACCTAATTGTAATTTTGATTTGCATTTCTCTAATAATTAGTGATGTATATTAATATGCATTATCATATATTAATGCATATATGTGGAATCTAGAAAAATGTCACAGAAGAATTGGTTTGCAAGGCAGAAATAGAAACACAGATGTCGAGAACAAACGTATGGACACCAAATGTGGGAAAGTTGGGGGTGTGTGGTGGGATGAACTGGGAGATTGGAATTGACATGTATACACTAATATGTATAAAATAGAAAACTAATAAGAACCTGCTGTATATAAAATAAATTAAAAAGGAGAACTTTTCAAAATTGAAAAAAAATACAATAAAAAGCCTTAACATGAAAAAAAAAGAAATGTATATTACTATCATGTCTGTTGTATTACTGTTAGTTTCTTGCACAGTCTTAGAAGTAAAAACAAAAAATCTAAAAAAAAAACTCATTAGAGAAGGGAGAGTCTTGAAGCCTGATAAGGGTTGAGTTGTGTCATCTAAAAAGATATCTCAAAGTACTAACCTTCCCTTACCTGTGAACCTTATTTGGAAATAGTCTTTGCAGATGTAATCAAGTTAAGATAAGGTCATTAGAGCAGTGCCTAATCCATTGGAGGTGAGCTGGTCATGTGAAGATAGATGCAAAGAAGGAAATTACACTAAGGAAAGCCTCTCCCTAGAGGTTTCAGAGGGAGCATATCTCTGCCGACACCTCGATTTCAGACTCATGGGCTCCAGAACCCTGAGAGAATAAATTTCTGCTGTTTTAAGCCACCTAGATTGTGGGACTTCGTTCTAGCAGCCCTAGGCAACTAACACAGAGCCCAATACCTAGAAACCACACCCTACACACATGTTCGCATCACTATTGTTTCCGTATTTATTATGAGAGCTGTTGGGTTATGCAGGTTTTTTGAGGAAATGATCTCCTGTCATAATTTCAGATTTCCCTAAGTGTTTACGGACTTTAAAATCATAACCTGAGTTGATGAAATTGTTTCCTGCTGGAAGGTTTTCTTGTTGGTACGTAGACATTGCTTTTCTTTTCTTTTTATTGTTCACATTTTAGTTTATTTTTTTATTATTTTTTAAAAAATTTTATCAGAGTATTTTTTTATAAATTTATTTTATTATTTTATTTTATTTTATGGCTGTGTTGGGTCTTCATTGCTGCGTGTGGGTTGTGGCAAGCGGGGGCTACTCTTCGTTGCAGTGCACGGGCTTCTCATTGCAGTGGCTTCTATTGTTGCGGAGCACGGGCTCTAGGGCGCACAGGCTTCAGTAGTTGTGGCTAGCGGGCTCTAGAGCGCAGGCTTCAGTAGTTGGGGCGCATGGGCTTAGTTGCTCCATGGCATGTGGGATCTTCCCGGACCAGGGCTCGAACCCGTGTCCCCTGCATTGGCAGGCGGATTCTTAACCACCGCACCACCAGGGAAGCCCTATTGGAGTATTATTGATTTACAATGTTGTGTTAGTTTCAGGTATACAGCATAGTGATTTAGTTATACATATACATATATTCATTCTTTTTCAGGTACCTAGACATTTTTAATCCCTACATTTGATTCACTTTTTTTTTTTTTTTTTGGCTGTGCTGTGCAGCTTGTGGGATCTTAGTTCCCTGACCAGGGACCAAACCTGGGCAGTGAGAGTGCTGAGTCCTAACCACTGGACAACTAGGGAATTCCCTTGATTCACTTTCAATGAAAATTATAAGCCCCATTTTGTTCGGATGTTCCCGAGTCAGATTCGTACAAATTAAAGTCAGGAGTGATTTATCGTGATAAAAAGTGAATAGATTCTACACCCACTTTTCTTCCCTTGGAAGAGACAGCTTTGCTGCAGGACATTACACACGGGTTTCATAGGCTCATTCGGCTTTCTAAAATTCCCACCCCCCTAATCTCCAGTAGTCAGGGAGGGTCTGAGAACCCGCCTATTGCCTTATCAGCTCCTTGAAGGGAAACAGGGTAGGGCCCTGCAGCTCCCACATGTGAAACCAGCATCACAGGTGTTACTGCCTAACTATCTCTTCTGTGTCATCTGCTTCTTCAGTGCAAAGAAGAAATTAAAAAGAGTGAGTGCCAAAGGCAAGAAGCATCTACCTAATGAGATATCTGATGAGTTCACTGCTAGGGGTAACTGAAATTAATTGACTAATAGTCTTTGGATTCCATGTGGTTGGTGAGAAGAAAAATAGGATGGGAATATAAAATCAAACAAGATTGGAGTGGAGAAGGCGGAGAAATACAGCAACAGAAAAATTCATTATTCTTTACACACTTGCTCAACACACACACACAACATGAAGAGAAAAAAGTGCCACACTTAACTGTGACATTAACAAAGAATGGCCATGAGTAGATAGTTCACAGAAAAGGAAGCATAAAAGGCCTGAAACGTGTGAAAAAGAAGCTCAACTACACTTATAACATGAGAAAGTGTATGATGTTAAACCTACATAGAGGGACTTCCCTGGTGGTCCAGTGGTTAAGACTCCATGCTCCCAATGCAGGGGGCCCGGGTTCAATCCCTAGTCAGGGAACTAGATACCGCGTGCCACAACTAAAGATCCCACATGCCAAAACTAAGACACGGCACAGCCAAATAAATAAATAAATAAAATTTGAAAAAAGAAAAATAAAAACCTCCATGGAGATACAACTTCTCGTTTATCAGATGGGCAAAGATTCAAAATAATGACAACATACACCCCCTATGGCAGTCAGCTTGGCCATATATGTTCAGATGACAAATGCATTTACCCCTTGACCTGGCAATCCCACTTTTGAGCATTTACCCTAAAAGATGCCTACATATGTTCTAAATATACAAGATTATTTATATCTGCATTATTTGTATAATAGCAAAAGGTGAGAACAATCCAAGTGTTCATCTATAGGAACTTTAAAATTTACACAATGAAGAAAAGAATGGGAAATCATTATACGTACATGTGTAGGAAAATCTCTATGATACATATCATTACTTTTTTTATTATTATCTTTTTTTGGCCACGCCACGCAGCTTGCAGGATCTTAGTTTCCCTAACCAGGGATTGAACCCAGGCCCTCGGCAGTGAAAGCACTGAGTCCTAACCACTGGACCACAAGGGAATTCCCCTATCATTACTTTTTTTTAAAAGGTGCAAAACCATGTAAATATGGTGGTATTAAAATATGTGCACAAATTCTTTGATACTTTTCCCTTTAAGAGGTGGAGCCAAAGCCCCTTCCCTTGAGTGTGGGCTGGGCTGGTCACCTGTTCCTCCTAAAGAGAATAAGAGCAGAAATGACATGAGGCTGCAGAGACTAGGTCATAAAAGGTACTGTGGCTTCCTCACTCTTTCTCTTGAATCACACGCTCGGGGGACCCAGCTGCTATGCCATGAGGATGCTCTGATGATTCCATGTGGCAAGGAACTGAAGCCTTCTGCCCGTAGCCATGTGGGTGAGCCATCTGCCTGGAAGAAGACCTTGTATCCACCGTCAAGCCTTCAGATGACTGCACCCCAGCCAAGAGTTTGACAGAAACCTCCTGTGAGACCTTGAGCCAGAACTACCCAGCCAAGTCAATCTTAGATTGAGGACTCTCAGAAACTGTGTGATACTACGTTTGTTTGTTTGTTTTTAAAGATGCTGTGTTTGAGGGGAGTTCCCTGGTGGTCTAGTGGTTAGAATTCCAGGCTTTCACTGCCGTGGCCCAGGTTCAATTCCTGGTCGGGGAACTGAGATGCTGCAAGCCTTGTGGTGTGGCCAAAAAAAAAGCTGTTTTTGGGGTGGGGTGGGGTGTTAATTTGTTATAAAGCAGTAGCTGACTAATGCAACAGTGTTTAAAACAGGCTATTTTGTGTGTAATAGAGGAGAAAATATACAATTATATTTTCTTATTTTACAATGAAGAAACACTGGAAGTGTACCCAAGGATTAACAAAAGTGGTCACTTGTATAAAAGGTTTGTGGAATGGGGAACAGGAGAGATGGGAATAGGGAAAAAAACAAGACTTCTCAAACTATACCTTTTTATAGATCCTCTTCTATTTTTTTTAAATGAAGTTCATATATATTAACATATTTTCAAAATAATTTCTTTTAAAAAAGTAAAACTCTTTAAAAAGGACTACCATGGAAAAACATGTCCTCTGTTTAGTGGCTGTTATGGGTGCTCATGGGGTTTCAGCCTAGCCTTGGTTTGTCACTAGCATGACCCAGAAAGCATCTTAAGAGAAAGGTTGACAGATTGCTAGGAAAGAGATCAAAGGAACATCTGTCCTGGAAAAAAAAAATCCCAGAGAGAAGGAGAAATGGTGACATGTTATGACAAGCAAAGTGGCATCCCCCTCATTCAGACCATGTGGTGTGAACAAGAGGTTTCATATTGTTCCAAAGAGTCAAGCACACATAGGGGGATGACTAGAGATAATACGGTTGTCTGAAAGTTCTGGTAGAATAAGAAGCTGTGCTTACAGATGAAGTGGCAGAGAAGGGACAATAATCAGGTACATCAAGAGTTGGGGGGGGGTTCCCTGGTGGCGCAGTGGTTGGGAATCTGCCTGCTAATGCAGGGGACACGGGTTCGAGCCCTGGTCTAGGAGGATCCCACATGCCGCGGAGCAATTGGGCCCGTGAGCCACAACTACTGAGCCTGCGCATCTGGAGCCTGTGCTCCGCAACAAGAGAGGCCGCGACAGTGAGAGGCCCGCGCACCGCGATGAAGAGTGGACCCCGCTTGCTGCAACTGGAGAAAGCCCTCGCACAGAAACGAAGACCCAACACAGCAAAAATAAATTAGTTAATTAAAGAGTGAAATACCTTGTCATTAAAAAAAAAAAAAGGAAATCTGCTACCAAAAAATTAAAAAAAAAAAAAAAAAAAAAAAGAGTGAGGGAGGGCTTCCCTGGTGGCGCAGTGGTTGAGAGTCCGCCTGCCGATGCAAGGGACACGGGTTCGTGCCCTGGTCTGGGAAGATCCCACATGCCGCGGAGCGGCTGGGCCCGTGAGCCATAGCTGCTGAGCCTGCGCGTCCGGAGCCTGTGCTCCGCAACGGGAGAGGCCACAACAGTGAGAGGCCTGCATACCGCAAAAAAAAAAGCAAAAAATAATGACATCATTGATATTTGGCGATAAAATGTGAGAATTTCAAGAAAACATTCTCATTCACTTGAAAGAAAACCATTTCAAAGGTTTAAAAAAATTATAAAATATAAAATATGCGTTATATATTACTTATTTTATATATGTTATATGTTGTGTGTGTAGATAAATATTAGATAGATATAAAATCTTCTTCAATTACCTTTTTTAGAAAAATAACACTGTTTGAAGTGAAAGGACTCATTTTTCTTTGCTTTCAGCCCATGTAAATATTTAAATAATACAGTATTAACATTTTTGTGCTGTTTCTCATCAGCTTGTAGAGTGAGCCGAACTCTGGCTGCCTCTCTACCTTCCTGGGGGCAGTTCTTTAACCTCAAGAACAGTGATTTAAAAAAAAAAGGAAAAACAAGATAGTCTATCCTTACTTACAAGCGTAACAGATTGTATTTAACTTTACCACATATGATAGAGGTATATATGCTGTAAAATTAGGGAAAGGAACTTTCTAGTAAACTGATGATTTGTGGGGAAAAAATAACATGAGTATGGAAAATCCAGTGTTCCAGTCTGGAGCTGTTTCTGGTAACAGCTTCATGGTAGAAAGAATCTAATCAATGTCATTCATATGCACCAGACTTCCCTGGACTGTTTGGCAAGCACAGAGTAATAGTTATTACCTCCTCTCTGCCCCTGATGGGAAGTTAACTCCCAAAGCTCTCGTTCTCTATCCCATCACCTGGGGTAAAATAAAGCAGTATCAGACAGTGTTTATGAATTAAGTTAGTTCCATGTAAGAACTTTTCTCCAAATCTTGGCCAGTTTTCTAATTCTCAATTCACGTTTCTCCAAGTTTTACAATAGTATTTTTGAAAAACACAGTTTAGAATTGTTTTCTGTATGGTCTATTAAATAGATCAGCCTAAGTTCAAATGTACCTTCTCAGAGAACAATGCACTGTTTGTTCTAGAATCAACAAGTCATAAGGATGCCCATAGCCATGGTTAGACATCTTTGTCTTATGATTGCATCTTACTGGTCACCAGGAGAAAGGACAGAATATAAGTATTAATAAATTTATTAATGTATGACATTAGTTGAGGACTTTCTACATGCTAATATATTGGTTAAGGATATATAACAATAATAACAATACCATTATCTCATTTTAATCTTCATAGCAATCTTATGAAGCAGATGTTATCTCCATTTTACAGAAGAGAAAATTGAGCCAACTTTTGCCTAAAGTCACAGAGTTAATAAACCTACTGTGTCTCTGCCCAAAACCATGTTTTTTCCATTTTGCTCCAATGCCTTCTTGGTTTTAAGAAGTTCATACTAATAGAAAACTAAGGAAACTGTGGATAAAAATACAATGGGATAAGTAAGTACATAGCAAGGGAGTTGCACAGTGCTTTAGGTATCACACAGAAGGGTCAGGTTTTTACACTGACCATGGAGAGTGGAGAGAAGCCAGCAGGACATACAAAATTAGTCTTCAGGGAAATGAATTCTTCCAGTCAGTGGGACCAGGAGATCAAGGAGTGTATAAGATTACAACCTGTGAAAATGACATGAGCATATACACAGAAGCCCGCAGTAGCCCAGATCATTCCATAAACCTCAAATCAGTGAGTTCACCTGGGGTGATGGATACTCTGCATTTAAGGTGGGCAGTGGGTAGAGACCAGACCATAAACAGTCCTGTAAGCCTCAGGAAAGCATGTGCAATGTATTCTGAAAGCAGCAAGGGATCCGGAAGGAAAACTGAAAACAAAGGAGAGACTTGATCAGAGTGTTTCTTAGAAAGTCATTCATGAGACTCTGAATTAAGGGAATGACCATTAGATGGAAGAGGGAAAGTTTGAGAGATAGCTTGTAGTTGGAGTGGAGTAGGACCCGGAGACCAATTGGATGTGGAGGACAAAGGAAAAAGGAGTCCAGGGTCATGGGTGACTCCCAAGTTTCTGGTGATGCCACTAAGTGATAACAGAAAATCCAGGAGAGACAGTTAGTTAGGAAAGGAGTTCAATTTGAGGTATAAAAAGTATGTATTTGGAAGTAACAGGTTTGGGTTTTAGGAGAAAGACCTGGCCAGAACTACAGAATCACCAGTGGTAGTAGAAGGCACAGAAGGAGAAATTCACTCAAAAATGGCATACAGGGACTTCCCTGGTGGCACAGTGGTTAAGAATCTGCCTGGGGCCTCCCTGGTGGCGCAAGTGGTTGAGAGTCCGCCTGCCGATGCAGGGGATACGGGTTCGTGCCCCGGTCTGGGAGGATCCCATATGCCGCGGAGCGGCTGGGCCCGTGAGCCATGGCCGCTGAGCCTGCGCGTCCGGAGCCTGCGCGTCCGGAGCCTGTGCTCCGCAGCGGGGGAGGCCACAACAGTGAGGGGCCCGCATACCGAAAAAAAAAAAAAAAAAAAAAAAAAGAATCTGCCTGCCAATGCAGGGGACACGGGTTCGAGCCCTGGTCTGGGAAGATCCCACATGCCACGGAGCAACTAAGCCCATGAACCACAACTACTGAGCCCTCGTGCCTAGAGCCTGTGCTCCGCAACAAGAGAAGGCACCACAGTGAGAAGCCCGCGCACCACAATGAAGAGTAGCCCTGCTTACTGCAACTAGAGAAAGCCCGCGCAGCAACAAAGACCCAATGCAGCCAAAACTTAAATAAATAAATAAATAAATTTATTTTTAAAAACATGGCATACAAAGAGAAAAAAAAGGCTAGGGGTCAACCCAATAGTGACCTCACACAGTGAGAATGTGCCAGGCGCTGGAGCCTGAGACACTGGGCACTCCATCCCAGCTCTGTTCTGCCACAGAACACACCCGCGAGAATCATGCGAGTAACCATGTGCCTGTCCCCAAGCAAATACTTAGTAAACGCGGGTTGTTATTACCTCTACTGCAAAACACCTCAAAGTTTTCACAAGTTCAAGAATGTGTAACTTTCATATCTAATAATATACAGACTAAATAATAATAATCAGCCGCTTATTTCCATTGAGCACTTGTTAGATTTCAGAGACAATGCTAGGCAGTTTGCATTAGTCTCTTTAATTCACAGAGCATTTCTCTCATACAGTATTATGTTTATTATTCCCATTTTACAGATGAAAAAACTGAAGCATTGAGAGGTTAACTGACTTGCTCAAGGTCATACATTCAGTGTAAGCATGAGAGGGGATGGAATGAAGGAGGAAGGCCATGGCCCAGCACAAAGCTATGAAAGGAATGAGAAAGCCTGCTTTCTGTGTTCCCCACCTCCCCCACTTGCCCATTAGAAAATTTCTATACAAGTAAAATGTCATTGAGATTTCCCCATATAGAAGTAGTAGGTAAAATCACCACCCCATAGTCCTAACAAATGATTGTCAAAAATGACATAAGTAGAGGGAATTCTCTGGTGGTCCAGTGGTTTGGACTCAGAGCTTTCACTACCATGGACCCTAGGTTCAATCCTTGGTTGGGGAACTAAGATCTTGTGAGCCACATGGCATGGCCAAAAAAAAAAAAAAATGACGTAAGTAGAAAGAAGACTTCTTGAAATTTTCTCTTGTAAATTTAGGATATTATTTGATGTTTACCTTGCCTCTTTATATAAAGTAACAAAAAAGATAAATTTTGACTCATTAGACTATATCTGGCATACTGTAATTATATTCAGGAGACAAAAAATGATGAGTATGTATTAACATTATTAGAAGAATAAATTATCTAAATGTTTCACTTAGTTTATTTGCTCCCAGTCAAATCTACAAATGGTACAATTCTGTGTTTCACAGTGCTATTTTTTTAATTTAGATTTACTCTCACTTTTTTAAATTGAGGTATTTTTTAGTTGATGTACAATATCATATGTTTCAGGTGTCCCACATAGTGATCCACAGTTTTTAAAGGTTATACTCCATTTATAGTTATTATAAAATATTGGTTATATTCCCTGTGTTGTACAATATAGCCTTATAGCTTTTTTATTTTATACAAAGAAGTTTGTACCTTTTAATTCCCTACCCCTGTCTTGCCCCTCCCCCTTCCCTCTCCCCGCTGGTAATCACTAGTTCTCTACGTCTGTGAGTCTTTCTTTTTTTGTTATATTCACTAGCTTGTTTCACAGTGCTTTTTTAACGAAAGAATGTATTGCAACTCGTAATAAATAAACATTTACAACCTCACATAATTTCTATTTTTTTCCTCAATTGCTTTACTACTTGAATGACTAGTAATGTGGCTTAAAGATTTTTTAATTGCTTCTTTTTCTTGCATATTTATTTGCATTCCTAAATTTACTTAACAAAAGGTTTTCTTATTTGCATAGATCAATCTTGAATGCAAAGCCTATAGAATATACTTGCAAGCAGACAATAGCTCTGCAGGGTTAAGGTATTAGAGTGTGACTACCTTTGATTGTTTAAAAGATGGGCTAAGTGCTTCTTTTTAACCTAAATAGAGACCCCACGAACACAAAGAACCAAAGTCAGTCATGGGTCCCTGCAACACCTTTACACAATTAAATGAAAAACTCTGAAAACTCCTAAAAGGTTTTTAAAACTTGCCAAAAAAAGGGAAAAAATCATCTGTGTCACTCATTGCTGCTAACCTCATTGCAACCACTGCAATTATTTTAACACACACTAATTAGATTTATTAGGTCATGGTGTTTGGGCTGGGTCTTTGCTAAAAGGAGCACGCAGTCCAATCTGTAGATTATTAACGAAGAGGGTCTATATGCCATAAAGTCCATTCTGACCTTTTTATTTTTTCATGAGACATTCATCAATGAATGGATTAATAGGACCACAAAGGAAAAGTGAAGCATTTGTGTGCCATAATTCATCCTCTAAACGAATGATTAACTGACAGATTCTACTGAATGCCAAAACCTAACATCAAATTTTATTCTTCAACTGATGCAGCTTAGGAAAGTAATTATAAAATAAACATTTTTATAAGTCCAGAGAGAGAAAGCCTGGGAAAGCATGCCAGGAACTCGAGTCAGTGGTTATGATTCCCAATTAATTCTCCAGGAAATTTAGTGAACTTAGTCTTTTATTCATAATCTACCCTAGTTTTCTGGTTAAAATGGGAATGCTAGGGACCTCCCTGGTGGTCCAGTTGTTGGGACTCCTCGCTCCCAATGCAGGGGGCGTGGGTTCCGTCCCTGGTCAGGGAACTAAGATCCCACATGCCACACGGTGCAGCCAAAAGGTAAAAAAAAATTAAAATAAATAAAGTTAAATGGGAATGCTAGTGCTTAGTGGATTAAAAAAATATTGGGGGGGGGAATATTTCACACATACTTCTGTAATATTTGAGTTTTATATGATGAGCGCACAGTACTTTTGTAATTATACAAAACAAGAATTTTTTAAATTAAAAAAATTTTGGACAAAATGTTGACCTCCACCATTTTTTTCAAGAAAGAAAATGGAATGCATGCAGGACGCAGCCTCTCTTTCAAAGCATCTAGTCTACGAAATTTGTAGTTACTATCTACCCCTTTCAAAATGTCTCTGAAGTACACCTTCCCGGGTATCCAATTATTCAACAGCTTCCCTCCATGTTACTCCAAATGCAATGCCAGACAGAAGCATCCTTTCTGATTTTTTTTTCCTGCACAACATACAAAGCTGAATCTTACACTCTCATCCCTCCTCAATGGATAAAAACCAAGTCTGTAAAACTTGAGAGAAGGCATAAAGGACAAGCAGTTTTGAAAACAGAAGTTTGATTTGATTCTATTCTTCTTTCTTTAATTCTGATTGCCTTTGTCTAGTTACTTGTGAGTTTAATTTACATCTAATTTCCTGTTTGACTATTCACTATATTTACACCACATTTACACAAAGGCTTTAGAAAGTATGGAAAACATCGTTCAATGTGTGCCGTAGATTAAGATGAAACTACAATGCTTATTTTCCCGGCTCTGCAATGAATTTGAAATTTTCTGCCTGAAGATAAGACCCTGAAAAGAGCAGTTGTCTTTTCCTTTCGGTTAAACTTTTCTCTTCATGTTACATCTGCACACTGTACACGGTGAAAAAATAATTAACATTTTCACGAACGCTCCTTCCTTTCTCTGACCCGCCAACCTGAGTTGTGCTTTCTAACCCTGCTCGTGAGTTTGTGGGAACGAATGGAAATGTTTATCTATAAACTCGTACTAGGTTCCCACCCATTCTCATGCTGACGGTTATATTCCGTCATAGAAAGAAGCGTCATCGTCATAATACACTGAAACTATAGGATTCCATAAATAAATTGCTGATAAATGTTAGTAACCAGTTTTTTTCACTCTGCATTTCTCTCTCTGATTTTTTTTAGTTGCTCGCACGCACACACACACACACACACACACACACACACTACTATACTAGAGTAAATTAGCTTTTTGTCCTTTCCCAGAAGGAAGCTAAGACGCTAAGAGGTAATGAGTTTTATTAACTCTCAGAATGTCTGCAAAGTAGCCCAGCATCAAAGGATCGGATCCCTTTTTAGTCACTCCCCAAAGACCTACTTACAGCAGCAAGCGCATCGGTGCCTAATTGATCAGCAAAATGCCGGCTGAGGCATCTGCTTCCTCGCTGCTCCTGTACCATCTCCACCGCCTGTTACAAACTCGCTGTTCCTGTACCATCTCCACCGCCTGTAACGAACTTACCGAGACACGCACTGCGCTGTACAGGAATCAACGAGACCTGTTCCCCAAGTGTGCGCCAAGCTCATTTGTCTGGAACTGGGATACTTTTTTTCCATGTTACAATCGTTGTGAGGTTCTTTGGCTGGGACACGAAAACTCCCTAAGTCATTCTGATACTTTGTGATGAAAAAAAGAATTGAAAGCAAAAGTGAAATTAAACAAAGCTTTGCAAACCTAGACTAAGAAACTGGTTTATTTTTCGGTAACTCCGAGGCTTGAGAGAAGCAGAATTAGAGACTTCCCGTGGCCTCAGGTCTGCAGGTGTGGGTGTGGGCTCTGTTTGCTCCCTAGTGAGTGACCTCCAGCTAGTACATTGAACTGAGGAGCCTGGTTCCCCTCTTTGGCACAGATGTGCCCTATCCTTAGCATATCAGTCGTGACAAGTAATCCCTTCACCTGTAGTGAACACACTTTCAAAAGAAGCCACTAGACTAGAATCAGAGTTTGTCAGGGTGGGGTCCCTAGACCTGCAGCTTCTCGGATCTGGTTAGAAATGCAGATGATCAGGCCACACCGCAGATTTTCCGAAACTGGAACTCTGGCGGGCGGTGCCCAGCCATCTGTGTTTTAGCAAACCCTCCAAGCGATTCTGAGGCAGGCTCAAGTTTAAGAAGCACTGGATTCGCTTTGTGTTTCCCAAACTATCCTGGTAATAAAAAAAAAAAAATCATCCGGCGTCTTGATTAAAACTAAGGATTTCTGGAACCCTTCCCTGAAGATTCTTTCTGTGGAGCTGCTCTGGGGTCCGAGAATTTATTTTAAGCAGCAGCCAGGGTGCCTCTTCTCCTCCTCTTAGGGCTCAATCCAAGGGAAGCCCTGGACTGAGCTCTGTCTCTAAGACTACCTTCCAGGTCTGGCTTTTCCTTTGTTGGTTTTGAATAGAGCAGTATTTTGAAATAGGGACAGAGAACAAAAGAGAGGTTGAGGTGAAAGGGTGAGGATCAGAGTCTGAACTGGAGGATGAAGTCTGAGGGAGGTAAAGAGATTGTGTTTCCATCAGTGAGGAAACCTTTGCCAGGGAAAGAATGTCCAGCTGGGTGAAGGTCCCTGTGTGAGGAACTAAAGGAAACATGGAAATCAGACTTTGGTTAGACTTTAGCTATGAAGTTAAATGTCTTCCAGGCAAGAAGGAGACAAGGAAAGTAGTGTGTAATTGACCACTCCCCTCAGTAGGATATTCTTAAATCAGGGTCCATAATTTAGGGGATGGGGGGCACGCAGCGTTGACATTTCAGTTGTACTATTTCTCTGCGTGTCTACATTAGACTGTTTGCCACGTGGACACTGGGAACGGTGCCAATGAGCACAGGCAAAAAAGCCAGCCCTGGGAATTCCCTGGTGGTCCAATGGTTAGGACTCAGAGCTTCCACTGCAGGGGGCACGGGTTCCATCCCTGGTCACAGAACTGAGATTTCACAAGCCTCGCGACCAAAAAAAATAAATAATAAATCTAGCCCTGAAGGACCCCAGCCCTCTGCTGACAGTTACACCCCTCAAATTTCTTTCATAGCTTTTTAGACTTGAATCCCTTAAATATGCAAGAATTAAGTCTTATTTATCTCAAGAATTCTACTCCATATATCAGCTTAGGGCAAGGACAGGGCCTAGGGCTGATGCCCAAGTAGCAGAATGCCTATATTTTCGGTGGTTTAAGGGAGCCCTTAGGGCTGTCTTGTTTGTTTCAATTGGGTAGGGAACCAGGTTAGAGGGTATGAAGATAAATAATAAATGAGTGACAGCTCAAGACCACAATTAGGCCAAGGTTAATAAGCCTCAATCCCAGCGGGTAAAGAATCTCTCTTTGGAAGGAGTCCCTACATAAATGTATATCACTGATGTACTTGTTGGTATTTCTTTTATTAAAAAAATTTTTTTTCTAGGGGGGAGGGACAAATTAGGGGTGTTGGATTAACAGATAAAAACTACTGTATATAAAATAGATAAGCCACAAGAATACACTGTATAGCACAGGGAATTATACCCATTATCTTGTAATAACCTATAGTAGAGTATAATCTGCAAAAATACTGAATCACTGTGCTGTATACCTGAAACTAACACAATATTGTAAATCAAATATACTTCAACAATCCTACTTTTTTTTTTTTGGCCACACCCTTGGAGTGTGGGATCTTAGTTCCCCAACCAGGGATCAGACCTGCACCCCCTGCAGTGGAAGCGTGGAGTCTTAACCACTGGACCGCCAGGGAAGTCCCCAAATATACTTCAATAAAAATAACATAAAATAATCAATTTTAAAATTTCTAAATCAAAATATAATCAGAAGAGTATAATCTTGGGAGCAGGAGGTGAGCTTTTTGTCCCTTCTGTGACAGAGTATCGTGTTGGATTGGCAGTTCTTTTACAGTTAAATTTATTTCTAATTTTTATTCCACACAATAAGCCAGTGTAACATAAGTTCGTGTGCCAGAATGTGTGTGAATTTTTTAACCTGACTTCACCACAAAAGTATTATGTTGACACATTCACCCTGAGCGTCCCTCCTCTGTCCTTATCCATAAGCCTCTATAGCTGAAAGGCAGAGAGGAAGACTATTTAAAAGCAAATGCTTTGCTTTACATACATATCATCAGGGGCTCTTCACCAAGTTGGCTACAGAAGACTTTTCTGCTCTTTCTCCATGTCTCCCAGCGATCACAGGCAAAAAGGACATCGATGAGAAATAACCATTTGCTACTCTTTTCTAAAGAGAAAGATACAGAATGTAAGTTTTCTTAAATCAACAAATGTCATATTCTCATTCTATACAATTAATGCATAGAGATTGGAAACAGAACCTTCAGGAGTCAAAAAGACAGCACAATGGGCTTCCCTGGTGGCGCTGTGGTTGAGAGTCCGCCTGCCAATGCAGGGGACACGGGTTCGTGCCCCGGTCCGGGAAGATCCCACATGCCGCGGAGCAGCTGAGCCCGTGAGCCATGGCCACTGAGCCTGTGAGTCTGGAGCCTGTGCTCCACAACAGGAGAGGCTACAACAGTGAGAGGCCCGCGTACCGCAAAAAAAAAAACAAACAAACAAAAAAAAAAAAACACCGGCACCGGGAGAGAAGGGAGCCTCTTCCTGTAGTCCATACAGATCATCCTCCCAGGGACAGAGTGAAAAATAATGGACAGTGAACTTGGAGGAGCAGATGGAAGATCAAACATCACAGCTTTACCAAACTTTCTTTTTTAAGACTAAAATACTTGGAGTTCACTAGTGGCGCAGTGGTTAAGAATCCGCCTGCTGATGCACGGGACACGGGTTCAAGCCCTGGTCCGGGAAGATCCCACATGCCGCGGAGCAGCTAAGCCCGTGAGCCACAACTACTGAGCCCACGTGCCTAGAGCCCATGCTCCGCAACGAGAAGCCACGGCAATGAGAAGCCCGTGCACCACAACAAGGACCCAACGCAGCCAAAAATAAATAGATAGATAAAAAGACTAAAATACTTTTTAACCGATAAGAGCACTTATCCGTCAAACTAAATGCATGAATGATGCCTTTGATAACACAATCATATGTTAAGGTGTGTGTGCAGAGTCATCTATGTGGTCATATTTTTAAATTTATTTTTTTATTTTTAAAAAATATATATGGGGGCTTCCCTGGTGGCGTAGTGGTTGGGAGTCCGCCTGCCGATGCAGGGGACACGGGTTCGTGCCCCGGTCCAGGAAGATCCCACATGCCGCGGAGCGGCTGTGCCCGTGAGCCATGGCCGCTGAACCTGTGCGTCTGGAGCCTGTGCTCCACAACGGGAGAGGCCACGGCAGTGGGAGGCCCGCGTACCGCAAAAAAAATTAAAAATAAATAAATAAATAAATAAAAATAAAAAATATATATGGTCATATTTTTTAATTTTTTAAAAATTTATTTTATTTTTTACCTTTTTTATATATATGGTCATATTTTTATTTTAAGTTATAGAGTTTCATTATATTATATTATGATACCGGTAAAGGCACCTTGCTTTTTAAGAATTAAATAGAAAAGATAATGACAATATCTTGAAAAGAAAATAAATTTAGGTAATCCTACTAGTTAACAATTTAAAGGATAAGTTCTTTAATATAAATGTAGATTTTAGAATTTCTGTCACATGAAGTGCAAGGTATTTTAAAAGCTGGTATCCATGCTCCTAGCTGTGTTGTTTTAGAATGTAACTGAAAGTTACATTTTAAAAAAAAATCCATATAAGTTCTTTTTCTTCTGCGGCTGTCATGAAATGTTGTTTAGCTGAAAACACTTCACTACCACTTTGATGAGGTGATTCCAGGCTCTAAGCTTTAAATCCATTATAAGTGGGATTATGTAACATTTCTTAATAATCCACAGTAATTTATAAATCAAATGGGGAAAAAATTGCAATGAGAGGACTTCAAAAATCTTCTAAAAAGTATCAATAGGGTAAATTGCTTTTGATTTCAAATTGCTTCCCCTTCTCTCTGAGAAGTAAATGAGGAATACAAGCTAAAGTTAACATCTGTAACTTACTTGAGAGGAAACTGTCTTAATAACTCAATCAGAAAAAAATCACCTGGCTGTTTCTTGGAACTTCTCAGAAATGGTTTCTTTTCAATCCAAGGAGAAATCATCTTATTAGATAAAGGTACCATGCGGAGAATGAGATGTGATCAGAAAGAGAAATGTCCTGTGAGAGACTTGAGGGGCCACCTGCAGGATTCTGATCATGGAAACGCTACCCCAGTTAAATCAGAGCATTGTCTGAAGTAAAAATGATAGTAAGGAAAATGAATGCGTTGTTCTAAAGATGCTCAGCTCTCAAAGATTCTTTTTAAAAAAGAACAGAGAACTTGATTGCTTAAGTAGTAAACTTTAAAAAAAAAAGTCAAAAGGAAAATATAAAGAAAACTGGCTCGCGGTTCATTTGGGCAAAAATAATCCTTAATTAGATTTATGTTTTCAGATGTTGGAAAACTAAATTAGGCAACTGTCTTACTAATAAGCCACCTTGGGTATTACCTGTGCCTGCCCTACTCAGACAAGTGGTTCAGAAAAAATGGGAAATGGGGGCAGTGCTTGTGGGTGTTTGATAATGTTGGTGGCAAGATCAAGAGCCACAGGGCAGTTCTGGAAGATGCACTTGAAATGCCGTCTTCATAAATAACAAGGGAAATAAATCTTCTTAACAAGAACATCTGAACATTGAAGTTCAGCTTCCCTAGGCTCTGGGAGACTATTGAGTTAGTTTCCCAGGGCTGCTGTAACAAAATCCCACATACTGGGAGGCCTAAAGCAACAGAAATGTACTCTTTCACAGATCTGGGGGCTACAAGTCCCAAATCCAGGTGTTGGCAGGGCTGCATTCCTTCCTAAGTGTCCAGGGAAGAATCCCAGCCTCTTCCAGCATCTGGTGGTTCCAGGCAACACTCCAATCTCTGCCTCCTCTTCACGTGACCTTCTGTGGCTTCTCCTGTCTCGTAGAAGACACTTGTCATTGGATTTAAGCCCCACCTGGATAATCCAGGATGGTCTCATCATGAGATCCTTAACTTATTTACATCTGCAAAGACCCCTTTTTCAAATAAGGTCACAATCACAGGTTTGGGAAGTTAGGACAGGGCATAGCTTTTGGGGGGGTTCCCCATTCACCCCACCACAACTAGTGAGTCTGAATATCTACTCCTTTGGATGTTAAATATCTCATCCTCAAGATAAAGTGATGACAAATCACAGCAAAAACCAAAGGCTAATTTATTATAGGAGGCACCAGGGAGACACCAGGGCAAACGCCTTGCTTACACATTGACTTGGATCTTCTGGGTAGGTCTTTCATGGATATTTGTTAGAAACCCAAATCCTGTAGATTAATGATAACTGGAGCAAGCCATGATAACCAAAAGTTAATTTATCTTATTTTAAATAAATAAATAATTAATTAATTTGGCTGCATCGCGTCTTAGTGGCAGCATGCGGGATCTTCATTGCGGTGCATGGGCATCTCTCTACTTGTGGTGCGTGGGCTCAGTAGTTGCAGCATGGGGGCTTAGTTGACCCGTGGCATGTGGGATCTTATTTCCCCAACCAGAGATCGAACTCGCATCCCCTGCATTGGAAGGTGGATTCTTAACCACTGGACCACCAGGGAAGTCTCCCAAAAGTTAATTTAAATGAAGAATCTTTGGTAAAATCTCTTTCCTTGGCTCATCTTTTGTAGCATCTTTTTAGGCTCCGGTCCCTTTGTGAGCCTCTGCCCAAAGCACCTAAATGCCCACCACTCCCTGAGCACTGAATTGCATTTCAACCGATAATCAGGTTCCTCATGCTCAACAGACATAGTATTTGACCAGTTTCACTTCCTACATCCAACCCATAACTACCACTCAGCCGCTGGACATGCTACTTTCCATCTTTCAAACCTTCTGATTGGGTCTCTATTCGACAGTGCTTTCATTCACTTATAGCCATGTGTTCATTAGGTAGCCAAAGTCACAGAGCTTCTTAGTCAGACGACATCTGTATTCAAAGTTCAAGCTTGAGTCAGTAATATCATCATATTAAATGAACTTGTTTTTAACTCAGAGTGTTTCTAACACATGGGGTCCTGCGTAGTAGCTATTCCTGCTTTAGTCTTAGGCTATTCCTTTTTAGTAGATAGTCACCAGTTTCTTTTTGGCTGCCCAGAGGACTGGAACCTCCTCTCTACATATTAAGTAATCCCCCATGTTATGAGACAGGGCCCCCTCCTCTCTCTCTCTCTCTCTCTCTCTCTCTCTCTCTCTCTCTCTCTCTCTCTCTATATATATATATATATATATATATATACACAAACATTCCCCTTTCCCAGTCCCTTGGAGCAAGGGCCTGGGTCAGACCTAGCTTCTACCAACAGACCCAGCTGCCAGCGATTTTAAATTTCAGGATTTAAATGGGGAAGCAGGAACAAGACAATTATGAAAAGGGTGGTGGCCTCAGCAGGCCCTGTTACATACTTTGGAGGGTCCAGTACAAAATGAAAGTGTGGGGTTTCTTGTTAAAAGGGCAGGAAAAAAGTGCCATTAAAAATACTAAAATAGGGCTTCCCTGATGGCTCAGTGGTTAAGAATCTGCCTGCGCAATGCAGAGGCCACGGGTTCGAGCCCTGGTCCGGGAAGATCCCACATGCCGCGGAGCAACTATGCCTGTGCGCCACAACTACTGAGCCTGCGCTCTAGAGCCTGCGAGCCACAGCTACTGAAGCCCACGCACTTAGAGCCCATGCTCCGCAACAAGAGAGGCCACCACAATGAGAAGCCTGAGCATCGCAACGAAGAGTAGCCCCCGCTCTCCGCAACTAGAGAAAGCCGCCGCACAGCAACGAAGACCCAACACAGCCAAAAAAAAACAATACTAAAATATAAAGCTTTTTCCTTTAAAAATACCTATTACATATAAAATGTAATAAGGGTAATAGTGATACATGAGTAAAAGCAAATTTAAAATTGCAAAAAAAAAGTATTTTTGGTTATAATTTTATAGGCACAGTAAATAATGATACCTTATTAATGTGATATTTTGATCGATCATAAGATTTTTCTGGCTCCCTTTTCTGAAAGTAAGTAAAGGCTGATTTCAAAATTTGTACTCTTTCAACTTCATTTTCAGTTGGTATAATTGAAAGTCACACTTGGCATATGCAAGATCACAAATAACTTTTGATAATTTTTCTTTTTAGAAGGACTTTTCTACTGATGTAACTGTTACCGGCATTGTTTAAAGTATTTTTTTAGGCTGTGGCAACATTGGGATAAACTTCTGGTAAATTATTTCCGAATATAAATGTTAGCACATGGATAACTGATGATTCTCCTGGAAAATTTTTTCTAAAAATATTTAGCTCTTCATACAAATCATTCGGTGTAAATCTAAATTTAATTTTAAATGCAAATGTATACAATGGCATTTTAATGCTTCCCCTGACATTTCCTGTAACTCATGGAGGTTTACAAGAAACTGAAAGTGGCTTCATGATTTGTACATTAATTCCAGTCGCCTGTTTCTGCATTCTGTCGCTGAATCTTCAATTATAAGAGAAAAATCAAGTTTAAAAGTCTTCTTCGTTAATAATTGGCTCAGCTGAAGCAGCACATAAAAAGAGTGTTCTTTTCCATCAAATGTGACAATCTTTAAATTTAATTTCTAGGGCTTCCCTGGTGGCGCAGTGGTTGAGAGTCTGCCTGCCGATGCAGGGGACACGGGTTCGTGGCCCGGTCCGGGAAGATCCGACGTGCCACGGACCGGCTGGGCCCGTGAGCCATGGCCGCTGAGCCTGCGCGTCCGGAACCTGTGCTCCGCAATGGGAGAGGCCGCAACAGTGAGAGGCCCGCGTACCGCAAAAAAAAATAATAATAATAAATTAATTTCTATTTCTAAGGCTGCGGATATTGGTTTTGCAACGCTGCAGCAGTTTTCAAAACCAGGGATCCTAAATTCATTGAAGAATTCTAGTTACGCTTTATTGCAAGGTTCTTGCGTACGCTTTTGCTCTGTAATAATTTACCGACAAAGTTTGCAGGCCAGAGAGGTACTGCAGGGATGGGCTCCGGGGACAGTAGCGCCGAGGACCCCCTCTCTCCAGCTTCTGCCGCTGCCACCACGATCACCAACGCTAATCCGAGCGAATCTGGGAGTCCCCGGCCCCCGCCCGGGACTGGCCCGAGGTTGGCGCGTGCGCACTAGGCACCAGGCCCGCAGGGGTCATACTCTGTTGCCCGCTGGCCGGAGTCCCCGCCGTGCTGCCCGGTTTATCGGCCCATTGTACCATCGGCCGTTACTTACAAAACACAAGTTCCAAGATAAAATTATTAAGAATTTCAAGACGGCAACAGCCTCAGGGCATTAAACGAAGCGCGAGGGCCCTTCCGGGGGCGGGGTGGGGGAGGGGGGAGGAGGTCTCGCATGCCCATAAAGGACCTTGCATCCGTGGTGTCAGCAGGACAGTATGATGCTTGCACCCAGCCTTCACTCTAGAAACATGTTTTCATGTAAGGTGGACTTCAGATGAAACCAAAGGAACTGGGTACTTGTGTCCTTAAAAGTGATGGGGATTCTGCCACCGATGAGCTGTGTGCCCTTGGGCGAGCAGTTCGACCTCTCTCCGTCATTTGTAAAAGAATATAGCATTGTACCAATGTTAATTTCTTGGCTGTCCTCATCATGCCTCGGCTAGGTAGGAGATTAACACTGGGGAAAGCTGCCTGAATAGCTGATGGAAATTATCTGTACAGTACTATTTTTGCAGCTCTTCTGGAAGTATAAAAGTATTTTCAGAAACAGATGATTTGGAAGGGAAGTAGCGCCTCCCAGCCGGTATTAGAATCAGAATGCACAGGCACTGACAAGTCTTGACTTCTCCTCGAGGCTTTGTTGTGAATAGTTGTATGTCCTTGGACACACTGCTTAACTAATCCCTTAACTTCCTGGGGAAAATGTGATACTGAATAGATTCTTAATGTCCTTTCTAGTGTTAAGATGTAAGAACAATTGAAGGGCCTCTAGGGTCTTTTACCTCCTTAGCTCTTCCTTAATTTTTTTTTTTTTAATTCATGCTTCCAACCCTCCCTAGCTGTGTTTTCCTCTTATTTTTTGATCCACTCAGTATATCTTGAGCACATTTAAAGTTAGTACTTACAAATATCCAGGAGTACATTTACAGAAGAAAAGCAGTTTTTACTGTGGGAAGAAGCCTATTTCTAGCATATCAAGTTGAAAGAAAGTGATTGTCACCCAGTCATTTTCAGCTCAACTGGCGTCCCACAACCTTGGCGGTCCACTGAAGTCACCTGGGAATCTTTTAAAACTATGAATGCTCCACTGCCCACTGCCAGAGATTCTGATATAATAGGTCTGGGTGTGACTAGGCTGGATTCCACTTTTTATATTTGGTGCATTTGTGATATTCATCAAAACCATGGCTCCTCTGACATTATAATCGGTCCTATTGAAGCATAATTGTCTTTTCATAAGACATAAAATGCCTGTATCACATAATCCCCTCTCAAGTACAACTCCCATTTGGTGCAATATGTACATTATTGCATGGTACAAGAAATGCAATAATGTATAATTGCACCAAATGAAATTGAGGTCCTTATAGATACTTTTGTTCATTCAATATGTGCATAAATACATTTGAGATTGTAAACTACAATGGGTCAGGGAGCTAAATTTTTTTATTACAGCTTTAATGTGATATAATTCATATAAAATGCAATTCATCCATGTAAGTTGTACAAGTCAATGGTTTTTAGTATATTCACAGAGTTTCAAGGACCTAAAATTTAACCTTTGTTATACAGGAGAGCAAATGTGAAAGACCCAAAAATTTTCACTTGATCAGGGCAAGCTTTTTATCATTTTTTTTCTCTCACCAGCCGTGTTATTCTATTAAACCTGCTTAAAGTAAAGAAGGTAATCACCAGTCGTAAACTCATCTTTAATGAAAAGAAGTGTCATTAGGAGAAAAAAATGTCGGTTTTCTTTTAATGCTCATTCATCTTTCCTGAAAGGACACAGAACACTTCCAAACAGTGATGATTAGATCCAAAATTTATATGCTCTGCTTTATATACTCTTTGATTAATCCATAGCAACCAATTACCATTGCTTACCTTTATTATTAGATTTTCCTGGCAACATTACACCCCTGACTAATGAAAATGCTAAGAAGAGTCTTTTAAGAGCATGCACGATGCTGAACCATTCTAGCAAATGCCGAATGGTTAATTGTCTTCAAAATTTGAAAGCAAGGTCTTATGTTATAGGGGACCCAGACTATATATAAACGGGTCCACATAAGGCACTTAGAAGAGCACTGAGCACAAAGTTAAGTATTCATGAGTAGAGTGATCATATCATCTAGAAACCAGGACACTTTGAGAGTGAAAGGGGGCGTGCGATTGTATTAGCTATTATGATTATATAGCATCTGTCTACTTTGCATAATTAAAATGATAATACAAACAAATGGCTGTTCTTAATATTAATTTATAATTAAATCTTGGAAAGAAACTGCACATAGACTTTTCAAGGTTTTCCATTAGAATTAAGGTACTTATAAATAAATAAATTGTCTCCACTTTCGAATCACACTATACCCCCAACCAAATCCACGTCAGCCACAATACATAACTGTTAAACAGCCAGAGAATATATGTGTATGAGACTGGTCATATCTTCCTGAGCCAAACGTGCAAACTAGTTGGTCTGCAGATGCCAGGCTCTTACACATTTGGATTTCTGGGGCAATTAATTTGTCACTTTTTGACATGGGATCCATTTTCTAATCATTGAACTTTAAGAGGAATGGGTAGACAATGGATCTTTGTACTCGAGCTGTAAGGAAGCGATGAAAACAAATGAATTTCCCAGGTCATGGGAGCTTCCATTATCAGCACTTGCAGTCATTTTAGGTAGAAATCTTCCAAAATGTGTGAGCCTCATAACAATGGTTTCCAAGAGAGCCTGGGTCCTTCTTTTAGGAAATCTCATTTCATGACTAGAAAATACATGGCTACTAGTCAGCCCAGTGCTTTGCACTTTCAGGGAAGAAAGAACATGAATGCTCTACTTACTCGACACGCCAAAGATGAGAGTCTTGCAGAGTCACCTCCTCATGCATCCTTGACGTGGCTGCCTCTGCTCATTTACAGTCAGGGAAGGAGCTTCTGGAATCAACTGCTCCACAGGTTCCTTCATTATGATTTTCTAGCTTGGAAGTTTTGTCCTTTTTTCTGCTGTGACTCCTAACAGACGCCAGCCACCTTCGCAGCATGTGTCCAAGCATCCCCAGGGTGAGGCAGCAATGTTGGCTGGCCACTTATAATTTCACCCTTTTTCCTAGCACTCAAGAAAGCATATTGGGGGACTTCCCTGGTGATCCAGTGGTTAAGACTCTGCGTTCCCAGTTCAGGGGGTCCAGGTTCGATCCCTGGTCAGGGAACTAGATCCCGTAGGCTGCAACTGAAGATCCCATGTGCTGCAACTAAGACCTGGTGCAGCCAAATAAATATATAAATAAATATTTAAAAAAAGAAAGAAAGCGTATTGGAAAGCAAGTAAGAGAGATATTATTGTATGGATAATCTCAGATCTGCTCTGATTTTCTTTTTAAGCAAACCAACTTGGGTATGTTTGCAAACTTGGATGTGTTACTGAGAAAACAAATATTTGTGAATTACAACTTAATTAAGACACGGCAGTGTGCGTCTTCACACTCCCCTTGCTTTGATGGATCTGCAGTGAGGCCACCTTTCCCTTTCTTCCCAGAATAGTCATTCATTATTTGTTTATTCATTTGCTGTTCTTTTATTCTTTCCACAACACTTAATGAATGTTTATTGTGCTATGTGCTGAGGAAACATGATGATCAAGACCAAAAATTCTCTGCTGCTAATGAGCTCATATCTAATGAAGGAAGTTAGATATGTCAACAAAAGAAATGGAGATGAAAGCATGGACATGGTTATAGATATAGATACTGTATCTGATGGATGGATAGATGATTGACAGCTGAGGATAACTGTTACATACAGATACATATAAGAGATCTGAAGGGTCTCTAACTCTCCTGCGGGAGAAAGGTGGTCAAGGGAAGCTGAATCTGGATGAATTGGACCACTTGGCCAGCCAGGTAAAGGCAGGCAGGCCTTCCAGGCAGAGCCATAGACATGCTCTGTAACCAGCACACAGGCCTGGAGCAGCAGTGTTGGTAAATTAACTTATACCTCAGTGTAGTCTGAAGATGTCAGAAAGTTGATAAAGCTGACAGGATAAGGGCTATAAACTGTATTTTTTTTTTTTTTTTAAGAGTGAAGCCAGAAGAAAATAGAGATCTGGGAGGATTACGACGGAAAGTTGGGGGGAGATTAGAGGTCCCTCTCCTCTGAGCCCTCTCTGCCTCACCCCGTGTTCACTTATATACTTTTTCTCCCAGACCCCTCAGCTCCCGGAAGCAACCAGCTTAAATCTTATTAGTTTTGATCCAAAAACATGGTGATCTTTTTTTTTTTTAATTTTTTGGCTGAACCACTCGGCATGCAGGATCTTAGTTCCCCAAACAGGATCGAACCCGGTCCCCTGCAGTGGAAGCACGGAGTCCTAACCACTGGACCTCCAGGGAAGTCCCAACATGATGATCATTGAATTCCCTAAGATTTCAGGGTTGCAAAAGTACTTCCTTAGCGCAAAGGCTTCTATGTGAATGTTCCTACCAGCATTGTTCATAATAACCAAAAACTTAACTGGTGGTATATCCACACAATAGAATATTCTCCAGCAGAAAAAGAAACAAACTACTGATACTTGCAACAACATAGATGAACCTCAAAAATGTTACATTTAGGAAAAGAAGCCAGATACATATTACATGATATATGTATCTACCTATTTTTATGAAATTTCTAAAAAAGGAAAATCTATAGAGAAAGAAAGTGGATCAGTGGTCATCTGTGTCTGGGGGTAAGAGTGGGGATTGATTGAAAATGTGTAAGTTGGAACTTTCGGGGTTATGGGAATATTCTAAAACCGAATTGTGGGATTGGTTGTACAAATGTAAATTTATTAGAAACCATTTATGCACTTACCACAGGTAAATTTTATAGTATATAAATTAGACCTCATTTTAAAAATGTACTACCCACTTCCCTATTCTTTTAAGAAAATATATTGAGCATTATTGAGCCCTTGTCTTTAGGGTGATCCGCATAAATATATTGTATTATCAGTATAGCGGATTGGGTAGGTGATAAGCTGTTTGATCCCTAGCAAGTTACAAAATCTTCAAAGCCCTCAGTTTCCACATGTGTAAAATGAGAATAGAAGTATCCACCACATAAGATTGTTAGAAGAATTAAGAGAAAACCTGTAAAGTACTTAGAACAGAGTTAATAAAAACTCAGCACAGTAGCTGATATGATGCTAATGATTGTCATTCCATGATTAAAATAGCAGATGGGAGAAAAGGGAGGAGGTGGGAAAGGAAAAGCGTCCAAGGTGATAAAATTATGGCAGCTTATGTTCCCTCCAATCTTAGTTTCTTTTCTTTTTATTAAGTTATTTATTTTTGGCTGCGTTGGGTCTTTGTTGCTGTGCGGGGGCTTTCTCTAGTTGTGGCGAGCGGGGCTACTCTTGGTTGCGGTGCCCGGGCTTCTCATTGCGGTGGCTTCTCCTGTTGTGCAGCACGGGGTCTAGGCGCTCAGGCTCAGTAGTTGTGGCGCATGGGCTTAGTTGCTCCACGGCATGTGGGATCTTCCCGGACCAGGGATTGAACTCGTGTCCCCTGCATTGGCAGGCAGATTCTTAAACACTGCGCCACCAGGGAAGTTCCTCACTTATTTTTTAAACTAGTTTTTTTTTTTTCAGTTATTAAAAAATTCAAGCCATAAAAGTGGGTTTGTGTAAAGAAAAGTAAATCTCCACTACTCTTAGAATATTTCCCTGCACACCTAGGCATATGTGTGTACGCCTATTTGTATATTTACATAAGGTGTACCAGATACGGTTCTGCATATTCCCTTTCAAATGTAGCAATATTTCTTGGAAATATTTGATATAGCATACTTTTCCCTTTCAGACAAGCCTAATATTCCTGAGATACCATAAATTATTTAACCCTACAACACATTTTATGTTATTTCCCATCTTTTTCAATTACAAGTAAACTAGAAATGATTATCCCCTTATATATGCTTGTCTCCATCTGGAATTGAATTTGGGGGTGAGAATGCTAGTTACCTCAACATTATTTAATGACTAAACTGTATTCTACCTCAGTGATTTGAAATGTCACCTTTCCTCCTATACTGGTCTAAATTCTCAAATGAATTTTTGCTCTATTTCTGCATGCCCTGTTCTGTTCCACTGATCTATATATTCTTGATTCATATATTCACGTGTCAATACTAAATAAACTGCTACACTTACTGTAGTTTTATAAAACATTTTGATATCTGTTAAGGATAGGATTCCCTTGTTCCTTTTATTTATGTATATTCAGTATTTCCAGAATGAATCTGAGAAAATTCCATTACATTGAATAGATGAACTATTTTAGAAATACATCTCATTCACACTTTAATGAGACAGAAAGTAGTAGAGGGACTCAAGGAATCAGAGATTTGGGGTGAGGGAGGGCAGGAAAAAGAGGGAACATTCAGATGTTAATTTGCTCAGTGAGCCCACACAGACACTAGAGGTCCTGAAAGAAAGAGGAGAGAGTTTCCAGAGAGAAAGGGGATGACAGGAAAGAGGAGGCTTTCACTCCTTGCCCCTGAGATCTGGCTTCTGTGCTCCCCACTCCCCACCATGCTCTTGACAAAGACACTGGATTTCTGGTTCCTAAATACAATGGGCTCTTCTCTTAGGGTCCTGGGCTAGCCCCCAACATGTAGCAGTGCTTTGCTGATACCCTCATTAAGCTGTAAGATCAGACCCAGTTTGAATGGCTGCAAACCTCAGCTCCTTTTGAGTTTAGTCCATCTCCCCAGGCCAAGAGTCCATCCAATCCACGTGCGATGACGTCTAGATCGCACACGATAATCTCTGCCTTTGCCTTCAAGCATCCTCCTCTCAATCACATCTTCTCCCTCCTCTCAGCCTCCACCCCTCGTTATCCCTATTCCTTTCCCACTTGAGTTTCAGAATGGTACAGTGAAGTATTGGGGGGAGGGAGGTGTGTGGGGACAGACTGGGGGAGACCCAGGGGTTAGAATTCCCCCCAATCGCCAACATTTGCCATACAGCATAATTTCCCTGAATAAATAGCTCTCAACTGCTGGTAAAGTCCATGGTACAGTGCTGAGTACAATGTTTAGAAGCAGAGGTACTCAGTGTCTGTTGAATAATCAGCTACTGACTGGTTTGTTGCTCCTAAATCAAAATTGCTGTAGCCGTTAATGACAACTGTAGGTTACCCGAAGGAATTCATTTCTGCAGAACTTGGCAAAGACAGAGTTTGTTATAAATAAGTATAGTTTCATTGACATTTGGTCTAGGGCAACTAGATTACCCAATGAGGTGATTTATAAATTCATTCAACTTAACTCTGTTAGGAAACTGAGCAATGGTGCTCTGGTCATGGGGTCTGATTTATATCAGAAAAGTGTACAAAAGAAAATGGAGGTTCTCTATCTCACTCTTGCTCTCTCCTGGTCTCCTGTTACTATATAACATGCATCCTTTTCCCTGTAATTACCTTCTTCATGGCTTGAGAGCTTTGATGACTTGATTAAGCCTTGCAGTGCAGTTCCAGTCCCTACCCATCTGATTAATTAGCCCAAACCTTACTAACTTCCTAATTCTGATCAATAAGGCACTGATGCTAAACTATGCAAGGGCAAACTAAGGTGGCAATTTTATTGCAAGACACAAAGTCCCGGGCTTCCCTGGTGGCGCAGTGGTTCAGAGTCCGCCTGCCGATGCAGGGGACACGGGTTCATGCCCCAGTCCTGGAAGATCCCACATGCTGTGGAGTGGCTGGGCCCGTGAGCCATGGCCGCTGAGCCTGCATGTCTAGAGCCTGTGCTCTGTGACGGGAGAGGCCACAACAGTAAGAGGCCCACGTACAGCAAAAAAAAAAAAAAAGACACAAAGTCCCTACTGGTGTTTTGTTTTTGTTTTTGTTTTTGTTTTGCGGTACGCGGGCCTCTCACTGTTGTGGCCTCTCCCGTTGTGGAGCACAGGCTCCGGACGCACAGGCTCAGCGGCCATGGCTCACAGGCCCAGCCGCTCCGCGGCATGTAGGATCTTCCCGGACCGGGGCGCGAACCTGTGTCACCTGCATCAGCAGGCAGACTCTCAACCACTGCGCCACCAGGGAAGCCCCAGAGCTATCTTTTTTTTTTTTTTTTCCTGCACCTTGGGTTTGCAGGATCTTAGTGTCCCGAACAGGGATCAAACCCGGGCCCCCTGCAGTGGAAGTGCAGAGTCCTAACCACTGGACAGCCAGGGCATTCCCCTGGAACAGAGCTATCTGAACAGAAGGGGGGGGAAGTATACACACACACACACACACACACACACACACAAACAATTTGAAAAATACAGAAATGGCAGAAATCATTATCAGACTCATGTTTTCTGTCTCATTAAAAGTGTAATAAAAGACAAAAAAAGGAAAGGAAGAATGGAAAAAATAGATCTATCAGGTAGATGCTAATACAAAGAAAGTAGACATAGTAATAATACTATTAGACAAATTTGGAATCAAGGCTAAAAGTATTAAAAGGGACAAGAGGAATATTTTATAGTCATAAAAGGCATGATCCACCAAGAATATGTAACAGTTAGGAAACTTTATGTACCTAATAACACAGATTCAAAATATATGAAAACCTGATAACAAGACAAGCAAGTTATTGACAAACCCACAATATAGTGCGAGATTTTAACCTATCACTCAAAAATCAACAGATCAAATATATACAAAAAATATAGATTGCAGATGATTAAATAACACAATTTAGTTAACAAACTTGAATTCATAGACACAGATTTTCTTACCCAACAAAAAAATACACATCCTTTTCAGACACTCATGGAATTTTTGCAAACATTAGCCATATATTAATTAGGCCAGTAAAAAAGTTCAAAGAATTCCTCAAATTAGAAGTTTACACAGGCCACATTCATTGGCTATAATGTACTGAAATTAGAAGTTAGCCAAAAGGAGCACCCGTTCTAAAGATCTCTTCCAGTATGTCTCTGGAGGTCTGAGAATTTTTTCAGTTTTCTCCTTCTCCACACATTGTCTCTGTTTCCTCCCAGTTTTGTTTTGTTTTTTCCTATTTTCTTATTTTGATCTCTGTTTGGCACATTGAAGGCTTTTGCCATGTCAATGATCCTTGTTCAGAATGTAGATGTTCAGTGTGGCATTTTCTGTCCACCTGAGGGTGGGCCTGGATGCATAGGTTGGGGGGTGAGATGTGAGGATCTGTTTCTTATAAACCTGCAACCAATTCTCCTAACTTCATCCCCATCCCGTACTCCCATTTGCGGAAGAACTTGATGTCTCTCTGAGCCATCTTGGGGCCTGTGGTGGGAATCATCTTGATTCTTGCCAGTTTCTTCTCTGCCTCTAGAGAGTCAGCTCTCTCAGGTCGGCTGAAACAGTCAATACTTGACCATCTGCTTTCCAGCTTCCAAAATTTTGTCACAATACCTTGTCCGCCATGATTTCTTTTCCCTTTGTCCTTATAGTTTTCTGCCTTTTTTTCCCTTTTAGTATCATCTTTAAACCAAGCAATTAAAATAGACACTCTTTCTCAATGTACATTTTTGTGCTAGCATATAGAGTACTTATCTTTTTTTTTTTTTTTTACTTCCAGATATTTGACAATAAAAGCAAAAGAAGCTTTTAGATTTTGCACACTGCTTGGCTTTTTGTTTTTGTTTTGTTTTTTCTTTTATGGTTTCCTTCAGAGTGAGTCAGTCTTTCTAGAATGATGACCCAATGAGACTTCTTCTCTTTTCTTAAATATAGTCTTTCCACTTCTCCAAAATTCTGTTCAAGATATTTGCTTTCCACAAAGCTTTCCTTCATTTGACTGCATCTTATTTCAATGCTTCTGGTCACTCTGGCTCACTAGCTGTATATTGGATGCATATTTCATGTTCATGTCACTCAAGTATATATCAGCTCATCTGATACATACTTCCCATGTCTCCCACTCCTTCACTTCCGGTGGGCTGCAGACCATCAGAGAGAGAGTATCCGTTTTAATTAATCCATTCAACTGTAGGTTTCCTGAGGATTTATGTCTTCTAATTTTGTGGGGAAAGGTGGGAACCAGTTTCCAAGAGGAGTTGAAAACTAGGCTGAAACTTAAAAGATGTGGAATTTAGCTAGGTGAAACACAGTGATCCAGGTAGAGGAAATTATCTGCCCATACGTCTCCTCATCCCTCACAGCACTCAGAGGACACTGTCATTAATGATGGCCCAAACAGCAGTGAGCTCGAGGCAGCTTACTGCCATGTACAGAATTGTTGCTGTTTTATTCCTGGTTCTCTCTTGTCCAAACAGTAGTACCCAAGTAGGCAGTTTCTATATATATATATATTCAGTACATAACTGTACATATATATTCAGTATACAAAAATATATATTATATGCATATTCATCTATTAAGGAACCAATATAGGAAGTATAAGAGGTAGTTCCTTGCATTCAAGAAGTTTAACAGTAGTTAAGGACATGTACAGGGCAATCAGATTTAGGGAGAATGAATAACCGAGAAACTTCATAAAGTGCCAGGCTGCATCAATCTTGGACTTGAGGCTTCCGCTCTACACTCCCTAAGCAGCTTGCAAAACAGCACGACAAAGATTGCGGAGGGGGTGCGAGGGAAGGCTGCCTGCTCGCTCTGATGCCTTTCTTCAGCCCTGCCCCACCAAGAACCTCTCTCTGAGGTCTGGACCCATTCCGGCAAAAAGAAAAACATCACCAATAGAAACGAGGATCATTCGCCCTTTTCCTAGCCCGGCTACATGTTCTGGCCTTTTCCGAAGGTTGAAGCAGTGGAACCCCACGCATCGACCTTGGCCCGAGACTCACATGCCACCAGGCCTGAACCGAGAGCAAACCTCGGCCTGGGCGCTGGATGACTTCCCTGCGTTGGGCGGTCACTCATGCCAGTTCTGCAGGAACGGAACTACAGTGCAGGCGGGATGCTGCGTCTTGCTCGCAGCGGGCACAGAGACGGTTCCCGAGTTGAGAAGGGTCAGAAACGCTGTGGAGACCCACGTGTCCAGGAGCCAATGGCTGAAACCGAGACGGAGCGACAGTCACCCCGGGAAGAGGCGGATGCTACAGACCGCACAGCCCGGAGATGCCAGCACCCGCGGAGGTGGACAGAGGCACGGCCAGCCCCCGAAGCTGCTGAAAACTCAGGCTTAAAACAGGGTGGAGGGCTTCCATGGTGGCGCAGTGGTTGAGAGTCCGCCTGCCGATGCAGGGGACACGGGTTCGTGCCCCGATCCCGGAAGATCCCACATGCCGCGGAGCGGCTGGGCCCGCGAGCCATGGCCGCGGAGCCTGTGTGTCCGGAGCCTGTGCTCCGCAACGGGAGAGGCCACAGCAGTGAGAGGCCCGCGTACAGCAAAAAAAAACAAAACAAAACAAAACAAAAAAAACAAACAGGGTGGAGTCCGGGAAGGAACCCCAGCCTAACGCCCGGCCGACAGCGCCCCTTCGACGATGCCCTGGCCTGGAGCCCGAGACACCCCAGTGGTGCCCTCATTCAGCCTGGGAGGACTCCTCCCCGGGCCGGCCCTGCACCGGGATGAGCCTGGGGTCACTGGGGTGCAGACAGTCCCCACTGTTCTTTCCTTTCCTGAACTACGTCATGCGATCAATCATAGCTTAAGGAACTTTTCTTTTAGATCTGCCTGGAATTGTCCTGCTTCTTATCTTATTCGAATCGTACACTATGATTCAAAAGAAAAAAGAAAACCAGCGCCCCATCTCAGTGTGCAGGTAGAGAGCCCCGAGTTAGACCTTTCGTCAGAGGGCGGGTCTCTAGCTGCCTCCTAGGTGGCTCCCCAAAGTTAGGTGAGAGCCAGCCCGGCCTCCAGGGTTAGGGCGGTGAGCCGGGAGGGCCGGGGTGCAGCCTGGAGCGGGTCTAGGAGCTCCGGGAGGCCCGGGGCCGCGTGGGGAGCATGGAGCGAATCCGTGCCTCAGTTCCTCTCTGCAGGTAGGATGCGCGCCGACCGCGGCCACGCTCGCTCGCCCGCCCCCTCTGGCCCCAGACGGCGGCTAGGCTTCCCACTCACCCGGGAGTGGAGGCTCCGGCAGCCTCGGGTGGAGGGGCGGGGGAGGAGGTCCGGTGTGGGGTTAGGGAGGGAGAGGAGAAAGGAAGGGGGAGACTGCGACTCCCCATGGCCAGCGGCCCAGAAGAGGGCCACCTGTCGTCAGGGCCACTGTCACACCCACGCAGGGGATGGGGCGGGGCCGGGCCCTGGAGGTCCCCTGCGAGGGACATCCATCCATACATTGGGTCTGGACCCCTCCTGTGCCTCTTCCCTTCCCATCCCACACTGGATGCCTGGTCTCTTGGCCGGGTCAGGACTCCCTACAGGGGAAATCGCTGGCAGTCAAGGTGAAATCAGTGCCCCGCTTTAAGCCGGGAAAGCTCTGAATAATGTCGATAATTATTGGAGGGGGAAGGGGGGCAGCTACAGGAAAACGTTCATTGCGTAGTAAGTGGGGGAGGGGCGGGTTACAAAACAGTTTCTGTTTAGTGAGGAAGAGGTATAGACATCACCTGGATGCACAGAGATTGGAAAATGGTTACCTCCAGGTGGCTGGATGCAAAGCACCAATTTTCCCCAAGGATAAGAGAAAAAAACGTTATTTCAAAAAGCAATTTGAGGACTTCCCCAGTGGCGCAGTGGTTAAGAATCCGCCTGCCAATGCAGGGGAAACGGGTTCGAGACCTGGTCCGGGAAGATCGCACATGCCACGGAGCAACTAAGCCCGCGAGCCACAACTACTGAAGCCCGCGCGCCTAGAGTCCGTGCTCCGCAACAAGAGAAGCCCCGTCAATGAGAAGGCCCCGCTCGCGGCAACTAGAGAAATCCCTTGCAGAGCAAGAAAGACCCAATGCAGCCATAAATAAATAAATTAATTAATTTAAAGAAAAAGCAATTTGATTCCGCCCTTCAAACCCTCTCTCCCTTCCCCCTCGCTCGAGGTCGTCAAGTTCGGAGCAGCGGAGGCGGGGCGGCCGCAGGAAGCGAACCTGTTCCGCGCCCCCTCTTGGCGGACCCACTCCAGCGCCGCCGCAGGCAACGAACGCAGGCATCCAAGGTCCGCCTGTGGCGGGACCCGGAAGGGTGTGGGCGGCTGGCCAGGGGTCCTGGCATCTCCACTCCCCTCTCGCCGCCGGCGCCTTTCTTCAAAGTGTGTTGATTTCGGGAACTGACCGGAAATTACAAGGCCAGTAAAATGTCCTCCGCTTTAGAACTCTGGTTAAGCCCGAGAGCAGACTGCCCCCCAGTCGGTCAGAGATCTCCACCGCGGTAATCTTTGGCGTTCCCCCCACCCAGAAATCTCCCGGAGGTGATCACTGCCGGCGGGAGGGGAGCTGTGTCACGGCCTCTGCTGGCCGGGAAGGAGTGTCTCAGTGACTCAGCAGACACCAACCAGATCGACTCCCACTCAAGACCAGAAAACCAGGGGGAGGTGGAACCCAGGGCGGCCACTGGCTCCCTGGAGACCCAGCCGGGAGACGGGGTCCTGGCCATCTGTTCTCAGGTCCCTGGGAGCAAGGATCTATTCTTCAGAATCTGCTGTGTGTCCCCCACCAAACATTAGGCACTTCTGTCTTTCCACCTCCATTGCCCCATCGGAGGCTGCTAGCCGTTTCTAGAGTTTTCCAATTCAAATGCTTACTAGCTTTGCACCCCAATTCGGCGTCTCCATACAGGGCCAAAATGGAAGGCCTGACCATAGCAAATGTTAGGGGAGAATGTGCCTTCCTTGCATGTTTGTTCATGGAGGCCTTATAGAGGATAAATTAGTTCAACCTCTTCATTTTACAGATAAGGAAGCTGAAGCCCAGTGGAGTGACAAGCCAGTCCTGGAGGGCATGATAGCTTTAGTGCATAAAGACAGCCCTTAAAGAATTTACATAAGGCCAGCTAGGAGGGTTTCCTATCTAATTTCCCCCTGCCTAGTTACTAGTGCCTGGAAAATTGTAGTTTCTACCCATCATGAGGAACTACACATAAGCTGTGTACAGATACATACCTGCTATACAGAGAGTTAGGATTCTTTCTGGCTTCACATTACAGTGTGAGCTTTTCCCAATGTCACACAGTAGGTTTATAGAAAGAATGTCAAACATCCTTCGAAAAACTTCAATTTTAATTAGCCACCCAACACTCCATTGTATCCATGGGCCACCAGTCCTGTTGCTGGACATTTATGTTATCATGTTTTTCATTGTCAAAAACAGTGCTGCTAAGGGACTTCCCTGGCGGTCCAGTGGTTAAGGCCCTGTGCTTCCATTGTTGGGCGCACAGGTTCCATCCCTGTTCTGCGTGCTGAGCTGTGCGGCAAAAAACAAAAACAAAAACAAACAACCACAACAAAAAACACGGTGCTGCTTAGAGCACGCTGGGTTCATGAATCTTTGCATTTCTTACTCTCTGTAGAGTGGATTCCTAGATCTAGAATTAATTAAGTTAAAGACTACAGACCTTTTAAAAAAGGCTTTTGGTGCCCAGTGCCTAGTTGCCTTCTAAAAGAGTCGTGCTGGTCTATACACTGTAGGTAGCAGAATGGGTGCGCCCATTGGCTTTGATTACCAAGCCAAAGTTGAGAGGTTGGCAAGGTTGAGAATTTGTTGTGAGTGCATGAAAGTGACAAGGTGTAGCAGCCTGATGGTGGCCATATGGGATCCTGCAGAAGCATCCCAGGGTAGTGAACCTTCTTTAAGCGTACCTTGAACCCACTGTGCCTGGCTTCTCTAGTACCCGGGACCATGCATGTTGTTGACTAAATGAATGCGTTCCACATTCCTGCCATGCTTCCCGTTCCTCACCCCCAGCCCCATAGGTCCCAGCTGGCCGATCTGGGCTGTCATCTTCCTGCCTGCCAGCACAAGGTGTAAGCTTATCATGACGCTGCCTTTTCCCTCCTTGTCTTCACACAAAGTGCCGTGCTTTCCCGCTTGCTCTTTTATTTTTAATTAAAAAAATTAATTAATATATTTATTTTTGGTTATGTTGGGTCTTCGTTGTGCGCTGGCTTTCTCTAGTTGCCATGAGCAGGGGCTACTCTTCCTTGCGGTGCATGGGCTTCTCATTGCAGTGGCTTCTCTTGTTTCTGAACACGGGCTCTAGGTGCACAGGCTTCAGTAGTTGTGGCATGCAGGCTCAGTAGTTGTGGCGCACGGGCTTAGTTGCTCCATGGCATGTGGGATCTTCCCGGACCAGAGCTCGAACCCGTGTCCCCGCACTGGCAGGCAGATTCTTAACCACTGTGCCACCAGGGAAGTCCCCCCACTTGCTCTTTAGTTTGGTGTCTTTGTTCTCCCCTCTCCAGGCTGTCACGTACCCTGGGTGGCTGCTGTCACTCCTACACTTTGGTTCCATAGCAATGACAATAAAGGGAAGGCCAGGGCTTCCCTGGTGGCGCAGTGGTTGAGAGTCCGCCTGCTGATGCAGGGGACGCGGGTTCGTGCCCCGGCCCGGGAAGATCCCACATGCCGCGGAGCAGCTGGGCCTATGAGCCATGGCCTCTGAGCCTGCGTGTCCGGAGCCTGTGCTCCGCAACGGGAGAGGCCACAACAGTGAGAGGCCTGCGGACCGCAAAAAACAAACAAACAAACAAAACCCACTAAAGGGAAGGCCAGAGCTCACCTTTTCATAAGCTCATTCATTCAATAAATATTTATTGAGCCACCTGCTATAAATACAGGGTACTGTATTGGAAACAGAGAAGGAAACAATATTGATATTAATATCTAACATTTATTGAACACACACTAAATGCCATACACTACATTAAGGATAAGGTTAGATTTTACTTAATCTTTATATAGCCCAATCAGGTAAGTACTATCATTTCCCGCATTTTACAGACAAAGGAACAGATGTCAACAGAAGCTAAAGGTCACACAACTGGTTAAATGGTGGAGTTTAGATCCAAATCTAGGTGGCCAGCACTCAAAGCTAGATGCAGAAGAGTGGGGAGGGCTCCAGGCAGAAGATATATAATCAGTGAAGTCCCTGAGGCAGAAAGTAATTTGACTTGTTAAAGAGACTGTCAGAAAGCTAGGGTGGCCAGAGCAGAGTTCTAAGGGGAGTGTGTTTCAGGAAGAGGCTGGAAACCTTGTAGGTAAAGGTTAAAGATTTTGGACTATAAATGCAAAGCCATTAAAGGGCCTTGAGCAAAGGAGTGATTTGTGTTTTGAAAAGATGCCTCTGGCTAGGAAGGAAAGGACCTGGAGGGGCAGGAATAGATGCGTGTCATCCGGTGGAGACGGTGGGCCTGAGGCTTCCGAGATGAAGTGTATGAGCTGGAGGTGAGGTGTGACCACCAGGTTCCTAGGACGGGAGGTGGTGGGACCCTTCCTATGATAGGGATATGGTGGGTGGTCAGGCTTGTAGGAAAGGTCTTTAGTTTTAGACAGGGCAAAATCAGGTGCCTCCAAGACACACATAGAGATTTCCAGTAGGAATTCAGGTCAAAATGTAGGAATTGGCAGGGTGGAGGTGGCCGTTGAAGCCAGCTCTGGAAGTGCAGGACACTGTGGGGACGGAGTGTGTGGTGGGAGGAGAATGCAGGTTCCCAGCAAGGACAGATGAAGTATAGGAAGGGGGCCTGTAAAGGGGGCCTATTTCCAGAGGAAATCGGTGAGTCGAGGAAGGATCAGGAGAGGGATCCGTGCTTCAGATGCAGACTCACACCCAGTGGAGGCTGGAATATCCACGGGGGTCAGGCTTGTAAGCTGGGACCGGAAGTAACCTCACCTCTCTCGGCTCCCCAGAATTTGTGGGCTGACCAGCTGTCCACCCCCTGCTCCTATTTAGTTTCAGCAGAACATAATTCTGAAGTGACTATTAGGGCTTTCTTTGTAATTTCTATCAGATATTTACATTTATGTCTCACCTAACCCCAAAAAAGGGGGGTATAATTAAAGGACAAAACACTTACACGTCACTGTATCCGCTTTCATTATTCATATTTCTGTCTGTGCACAGACTAGCCATTAATAAGTGAATGCAACTGAACATTTAAAAACATCCCTAGGGACTTCCCCAGCAGTCCAGTGGTTAAGACTCTGCGTGTTCACTGACGAGGGCGGGTGTTCGATCCCTGGTCGGGGAACTAAGATCCCACACGCTGGGCAGCGTGGCCAAAAAAAAACCCCAAACGAACAAAAATCTCTAGAACTGCACTATAGAAACAGTGAATCAAGTTCTCTGAGTCCTCATTTTCCCAAAACAGCAACGTGCAAATCCCAATTCTTTTCCTAGATGCCTCAAAGTCCAGTCTCATTTGGGCACTACTTTTTCCCCAACGAAACTGTCACCAACCATTGAGTCCCTGCTGGGCAAGACACACAGGTGCTGAGACATCCAGATTAGGTGCTCAGTAATTATTTCATGAAAGAAGGACAGGAGAGAGGCAGGGAAGAGAGGAAGAGAAGGGGGAAGATGATTCTTGCCATAAAAGAGCTCACAGTTTGGTGGTGAAGATCTTTAAATGACTGGAGGATATTTGGGTAAATGATGACGATATACTTATTTCCTAAGAACATGGTTGAAGATGAATCTTTAGAGCACTAGATCACATAGGCATGTGACTCTGAAATGCTTTATATGAGATGAATACCTTTAAATAGAGTATAAAAGCAATGGGTTTGTGTTTGAAATGAAAAAAAAACACTTCCATTGCCCTGCACGCTAGCCCAACGCTGTGTGCGTGCATGGTAGCACACGAGCCGATTTCAGCATTATCTTCTTTTTAGCAGGTTTATCAACCAATCATTAAGTGAGTTAGCTCTACACCCAGGGAATGCTGATGGGAGCATTCGCCATAAAATAAATAAGCTAATATGTACAATAGCTAAATGAATAGACTTCTCCTTGGTTGTTTTATGGCCTGAAAAGAATGCAGCTTTTCATTAAAGGAATCATTTGAAAATGTGGAAAGTGATACTGCCTCAGCTCAGCACCCTCTGCCCATTGGTAATGGCCTCTGGATCAGTAGTGGGAGTGCAGACCATGTCCGTTTACTTTTGCAAAGATTGTTATTGAATGAAACCTTTAATGGGGGAGTTTACGATCCAGCTCAGCTAAGAGCTCAGGGCTGCCTTAGAATAGTCTTTCCCTCCACCTTGAGGGCTCTTAGAGAATCAGTACAGGTAATATGTCAGTTGGTGGTCAGTCATCCTGTAAATAGAAAGGTAGAGCTGAAATGGAAACTGACAGGTAGCCACTTAGAGAGAGGGTCTGGGGTAAACACTCTGAAAGTGAAGCTCCTCTTGGGAGTGTGCAGCCCTCCCATTACAGCCAGTGCTGGGATCAGACAGGAAGAGATTAGGAACAAAGGCTAGCTAGCAGGGGAAAAGCCACTCAGAGCTTAGGAAAGGCCTTCTATCTTGGTGGTATTTTAGAGCCCCAGAATTCACGTGGTTTGTCCATCTGTAGTAGCCATCATCGGTCTCAGTAAAAATAAATAAATAAATAAATAAAAGTGGTAAAATACACAGAACAAATTTTACCATCTTACCCATTTTTTGTTTGTTTGTTTTTTTGGCTGTGCAACTTGCAGGATCTTAGTTCCCTGACCAGGGAATGAACCCGTGCCCCCTGCAGTGAAAGCACGGAATCCTAACCACTGGACTGCCAGCGAAGTCCCCCATCTTCACCATTTTTAAGCGTACCGTTCAGTGGCATTAAGTACATTCACATTGCTGTGCAGCCTTTACCACCACCCAGCTCTAAAACTCATCTTGCAAAACTGAAACTCTGTACCCATGAAACGCTAATTCCCCATTCCTCCCTCCCCCGCCCCAGGCTACCATGACTCTACTTTCTATGAATTTCACTACTCTATGTGCTTCGTATAAATGGAATCGTACAATATTTGTCCTTTGTGATTGGCTTGTTTCACTCAGCATCATGTCCTCACAGTTCACCCATGTTGTAGTAGGTTGGAATTTCTTCCTTTTTAAGGTGGAATCTTATTCCATTGCAGGTACAGACCACATTTTGTTTATCCATCCATCTGTTCATGGACACGGGTGGCTTCCACCTTTTGGCCATTATTGTGTGGCCTCATTTTTGACCCTAAATTCACATACTCATCTTCTTTCCTAGACAGCAGTTTAAAAAACCTCCAAAACCCAGAAAACCTTCCTGGGATTCTTAGAAAAACAATACTTAGTTTGGAGCACCCCAAGCCTCCTGTCCTCTCCTCCCCACCCACACTGAGGGTTCATAGGCCATTTCAGGTGATGCTTATTTCTCGGCAAGTTTGAGAAACTTGGGCTTCAGCTTTATAGGGACCGCTTTACTACAGATCAGCCCCTTTTACTTGGGAGTTAAAACATCACAAGCTTGATAAATGCATGGCTGATTGTATTTCTTTCAAAATATGGATTCTCAGTCTTGCAGTTTGTCATCTATTATTAGAAAGTTAAGGGCCAGGAACTATCTCAGAGGTTGAATAAGTCAACAGCTGTAACCACAAACCTACTCTTCTCATTTTCCATCCGAAATCAGTTTTCAAATCCGGAGTGATAGACCAACTGATGACTGACCTATGGGTTGTGGGATTAGATTTATCAGAGAGAATTTCTCATTCTGCGTATAAGTATTTCTGTAACTAGGATAATTCACATATAAGGGATTCCCTGGTGGTCCAGTGGTTAGGACTCTGCATTCTCACTGACGAGGGCCTGGGTTCAATCCCTGGTCAGGGAAGTAAGATACTGCAAGCCGCGCGGTGTGGCAAAAAAAAAAAAAAAAAGGTAATTCACATATAGATTTCCATTTTTTAGTGTCTCTTGACATTTTGCATTTATTATTTCAGTAATATAGATTAACATCCAGTTCTTCCTTTGTATTTCCTCTCCCTCAAATCCTGCCACTCCTTGAGAAAAAACAATGGCATACACGGCCCCAGGTAACTAGTGGAGGCCTTTGAGATTTGTCAGTTGAACACTGGCAACAGTTCCTGGCTGGCCCTGCTCAAGGCCCTTCTCCCTGAAAACGCCCCTGGGCATCTGTGAGTCTTCAGACTCAGGACTCCCAGGCACCCAGAGCTGTGGATAGCCTAAAGGGGCCTGTATCCCAGCACTAGCCTTTCCAGGCCCTTTAGTCCTCCCCTTTGGCTAATGGAAAAGACTGGATCCTAAGTCATGTCTGATCTTGAAACTACCCAGCCCTCGGCTGCTCCGATTTCAGGCCCTCCAGTTATAGGAATAGACCTGCCCTGGGCTTGCCCCGGGGGGCTTTGGGGCTGAAGGGATTTAATGTTTAGAGGAAACAGAGATAGCAGCTGCCTTCTAAGGAAGAACCTGGAAGAACGACCTTGGAAGACACCCTGTCCATTTTTAGTGGAAGGCAGTTTCAAAATCAAATTTAAGAGAATTTGGCTCTGGCACCTTTAAATCAGATAACCCTGGAGTGTGAAATTCACCAAGACAGTGACTCAGCTTCCCTCCCTGGTTCAGGCCTTCACAGTCCTGTGGCAATCAGAGGTTGAGAAAACGTTTCCAAAGGAAAAGAGAAGAAAAATCCTTCTGGCCTTGAAAACAAGCTGTCTTTCCTCTCAGTCGTCTTGCTACACCTAATTGGTTAAGAATGGGGGGAAAAATCACATATTTGGCCCTAAAATCTTACCTAGTACTTTTACTAACATTTAATAAATAATTGACAGATGTCAAATAAAACACACTATGGGAGCAAATGTAAAAACACTTAGCGTTTTTTTTTTTTTTTTAAGATTTATTTATTTATTTATGGCTGTGTTGGGTCTTCGTTTCTGTGCGAGGGCTTTCTCCAGTTGTGGCAAGTGGGGGCCACTCCTCATCGCGGTGCGCAAGCCTCTCACTATCGCGGCCTCCCCCGTTGCGGAGCACAGGCTCCAGACGCACAGGCTCAGTAATTGTGGCTCACGGGGCCAGCTGCTCCCTGGCATGTGGGATCTTCCCAGACCAGGGCTCGAACCCGTGTGTCCTGCATTGGCAGGCGGATTCTCAACCACTGCGCCACCAGGGAAGCCCCCACACTTAGCGTTTTAAAACAGTTTGTAAAATCAATAATCGAGGGCTTTCCTGGTGGCGCAGTGGTTGAGAGTCCGGCTGCCGATGCAGGGGACGCAGGTTCGTGCCCGAGTCCGGGAGGATCCCACATGCCACGGAGCGGCTGGGCCCGTGAGCCATGGCCGCTGAGCCTGCACGTCTGGAGCCTGTGCTCCACAACGTGAGAGGCCACAACGGTGAGAGGCCCGCGTACCGCAAAAAAAAAAAAAAAAAAAATCAAGAATCGAATTCTAATCCCTTTGGTATATTGTGATAGCAAACAGCTTTCAACAAAGTACTATGCTACAAATAAATCCAAAACAAATCACACAAATTTATAGATAGAACTTACATAATGCTAAAACAACTTATCCCACTTTTTAATATATGAGGTCACAAAAACCCTGAGATAATGTAAGATGAAAAAGAATGACAGTGAAAGAATATTTTATCCTGAGATAATCTTCTCCCTAAACATTCTTTACCCTAGTTGTAATTAGGGCTAAATATCATTTCAAAATATTATAATTCATTTTTGTTAACATTACTTTAAGCTCACAAAGCAATAAAGTTCAAGTTCTTCGCAGCAATAAAAGGAAGCATCATGTACTTTATATTTCCTGGATATACAACTTCTCAAGATAATGGAGAAAACTATTGTTTTCTATGAGATTCCCATGCTTTATGTAGAGATTGTCAATGAGAAGTTTATTTCTATTTTATAGTATTTTTAACACTTTTTCTTTCAAAATAAATTTGGTTATTCTACTTTGATATATGTCAACCAACAAAAAAGTGCTGTGATATATTTGAGTTAAATGTTTCTACGGAAATAATTCAATATATAAATTTGTTCTCCTGAATTTTGGATAGGGTCCTTATAACAGCTCAGTGCAATTACTGTCCCTAAGAAGTCATAAAGCATTCTGAAAATGCATAAAACTACCATGAGTGAAACACTGTATAGGGCTTCCCTGGTGGTGCAGTGGTTAAGAATCTGTCTGCCAACGCAGAGGACACGGGTTTGAGCCCTGATCTGGGAAGATCCCATATGCCATGGAGAGAAAGCCTCTGTGCACAGCAATGAAGACCCACTGCAGCCAAAAATTAAATTAATTAATTAAAAAAAAAGAAATACTGTATAAACTGTCACGTCAATAGATGGCGTAGGACAGTATTTGTGGTTTTATCTCTATATATAGTGAATGGCAATTTCTCAAAACCCCAGTCTGCCTTGTACTCTGTGGGTACAAACCACGCTATGACTTAACTGCCATAACCCTGCAAGCCTACCTACTGCAGGCCCCATAGAGGTCCCAAACATCTGTCTACTTTGATAGCTTTGTTCATTGCAACCACCAACTTCCCGAGTCCCAGAAGGACACCCCAAGGGCCCATGAAGACCTCCATCAATATCACAGATGCCACTTTACTTTGAGCCTCATTATTTTTCCAGGGTTCAGAGGTCCCTTTTTGTACATTTTTTTCTATAATAAATGAACTGCTATTTATCATCAAATATAGACTCAGGTAGGGAAAAGGAATATAAGCAGAGAGATTACCTCTTGAGAAGGTCTCTAAATTCCATCCATCACGTTCGTAGCTGTAGAAAGAGTTCCCCGTGTTTCCAACAGGAAAATGACAACTGTGCTCTGTGGGTATCCATTATTCCCGGAAAGAGCACAATTCTGCCTGCCATCTGCATTCTAATGGTTCTTCCTAATGAACCACTCTGTGATTCTGCCAAGTCACCGAGCAGTTTTACCCATTGCTATGTTGCAGGGACTGCGAGGATAAATCGCGTAAAGCAATGGTTCTCAAGCCTTAATACAATTGCTGGGTCCCACCCCCAGAATTTCAGATTTAGTAGATATTCGGTAGGGCTAGAGAGTTTGTCTTTCTAACAAATTCCCAGGTGATGCTAATGCTGTTAGTCCACAAACCACTGAAAGAAAGCATATATATCAATAATAAAATTTGAATAATTCTGTCTCCTCTTTGCCTTCATTGACAGGTTAAGAGAAAAGAAATAGATTTGTGAAGTATCATCCAGAAGGCAAGTTGTCTCATTTTACTTAATTCTCACAACACCCTACAGCATAATTATTACATGCTTATACGGATGAGCATGGTAAACTTTAGAAATTAAACAACTTGCCCAACGTTATACAATGAGGACATGGTGCACAAATGCCAGTCTGTCCAACTCCAAAATCTACAGTCCGTTTTCCAACCATGTTCGGCTAACACAATTACATTAGCTGAAAGTTTTAATTTAATTCTTTTAATGTGGTGGTTTGTCTTTTACTTTAACTGTGTTATTCCTTTTTTTTATTCTTATTGTTCTAAGCGGATCTAAATCATCTTTAGAAATCGGTGAGATGCACGTTTTAAATAAACACAAGAGAGCTAAAGGTAATTACTAAAGGAAGATGTTATGAATTGACTATTTTCCCAAACAAAAAGTGATATATGTAACCCAGTCAATATGATCAAAACTTTGTAGAGACAGCTCAGATTAAATAAAAAATGTCCAAAGTGTTCCAGCTAGTGTGGGGATGCGTGATCCATATACTAAGGTATTATTTGGCATGCAAGCATTTTGGAATTAGTGCTAGAAAAGAGGAAAAGAAATTTTTTTTACCTTCCTCTATTACCATTCTGGTTCAAAGAACAAAGTAGTTAATTTGCAATTATTCAACTAGTGGAAAAAATGGCATCACACCAGTTCCTGAGGTCTTGCTTTACTATTTGGTTTTAAAGTAACGTTCAAATCCATACATAGTAATAAATATATTTAGAACTAGCAGGCAAATAAAGGCTGCCTAACTACAGGCTGAGCCCTGATCTTTTCAAAAGACCATTGTTCTGACTTAATTAACACGAACTGAAACAGTCCTGAAACAACAGGGCACACTCCCATGAAGATAAATTACTCAGACCTAGTCACCGCAGTCAGGCATTCCCCAGAGAAAAATCTGTCACTGCTTTTCCCACCTGCACTGCATCTCTTTCTCAAAGGACTCAGCCACAGCTAGGAGCCTCCCTCTGAAGGGGCATCTGTTCCATATTGAAATCTCTCCATTTGGAGACACATGGACCACGAATAAAGGGTGAAGAAAAATCCTAGGCAGTCAATAGAACCACGGCTAGGGATGTGACCTAGTAGCTACATAGCTGCTTGCCTACGATGCAGTTTTATTCTGGTCCCCGATTTTCCATGTGAATATTTAAAAGTTTGTTGTTGCTTGCCCCAAAGTAGGGAAGAATGGCATAGTCAATAGAATAATGCTCTTTCCTTAGCAGGATTCATAAGTTGAGTATAACTGGTTCATTAGAGCCTGGGCTTTGGGGCTTCCCTGGTGGCGCAGTGGTTGAGTCCGCCTGCCGATGCAGGGGATGCAGGTTCGTGCCCCGGTCCGTGAAGATCCCACATACCGCGGAGCGGCTGGGCCCGTGAGCCATGGCCGCTGGGCCTGCGCTTCCGGAGCCTGTGCTCCGCAACGGGAGAGGCCACAACAGTGAGAGGCCCATGTACCACAAAAAAAAAAAAAAAAAAAAAAGAGGCGGGGCTTTGGAGTCAGGACGACCTGGCTTTGACCCTTAGAGGCAAAGGCTGGACCCCTTCTTTCTTTCCTTCAGTAAAGTGGTAACTCAGTGGCACTCTCTCAGAGGGTTCATGCTCTACATAGATGTTGGCTATTTTGACCCACATGAGATGAGTCTGCCGTCTCCCTGCACATTAGAGAGCCTTGTGACAATGTATGTGGCACATTTTTCTTTTCACTCTATGTATTAGTATGGAGCAGCGAATTAGAAGACCTACAGAAAAATTCCACTTGTCTCTTCATCAGGTTTAAAACTAGAGCACTATAAATACATTTATTTATTTCGTAGCCTATTGCAATTTTCAGCCTTTCTTCATTTGGTAATAATTTTTCTTCCCCAATTGTTAGAGGTCACAGATGGTAGGGTGAATAAGTAACTTCTGTGTCCTCCAAGAAATTCTGTTTGGTGCTAAACAAACTTAACATCAGGCGTTTTTCATGTGATGGGTAGAAACTAAGGGTTTTAAAATGAATCCAAATAAAATGGGAGCTTAATTCATGTCTGAACACTTAGTTATAATACTAATGAAGCTCTGGCTTGAATGGATTTTTAAAGAATATATTCTGTTAAGAAACATAACAGGGGATGGGCACAGACATATTACAATTGCGGGCCTGAGGGAAACAGTAGAGAAAAAGCCTCCTTTTTTTAAATCGCGAAATCAAAGACTTTGTTCCTAGTCCCTGAAATGAAATATAGTCCCTTTCAGGGTTGATGTTGAGTTTCCAGACCTTTAAGCACTATTAACAGCCAGCTTTCATTATTTCTAGGTGAATTCAACAAAACTCCATTCTTATTAGAAATTATGAAAGACATTTCTGTGACAGATGTTAAAACCACAGTCAATAAATCTGATAGATTCTGCTACTTGGTCAGTTCCATTATTCTGTTCCTCGTCTCAATCTAACTGGCTTTTGTTTGCAAGATACACCTATAAACAAGAAATATCAAGACAGAAATACAGAGGCACTGTCCTCAGACACTCTGAGGGTTAGCAGTCTTCATGAAACTTCATGTGGGAGTGGAGGGCTTCTTGACCTGGGAAGGTCTTTCCACAGATGTTACAGGAACAGCCTTCATCCTCCTTGTGCGAGCGTCGGACATGGCTGTCGTGGGCAGCGTGGGATGCGAAAGATTTACCACAGTACTTGCATTTGAAGGGCTTCTCCCCGGAGTGCTGTCTGATATGTGTGCGGAGTATACTAGAGGCAGTGAACCTCTGCAGAGGACAGAAAGCAGGAGAAAAAGTAAACTTCCATCAGCTGGACAACCAGTGAGAGAAAGGGGTTAACTTCACTGTTACCGATCCTTATGTCACCCCTTAGCTCTCCATTCAGCGAACCTTGGGCTTTAATGCTATAGGGCATGCTTGGTCAACAGGTGTAGCCTTAATAAAAAAGGACACGATGGGGCTTCCCTGGTGGCGCAGTGGTTGAGAGTCCGCCTGCCGATGCAGGGGACACGGGTTCGTGCCCCGGTCTGGGAGGATCCCACGTGCCGCGGAGCGGCTGGGCCCGTGAGCCATGGCCGCTGAGCCTGTGCGTCCGGAGCCTGTGCTCCGCAACGGGAGAGGCCACAACAGTGAGAGGCCCGCATACCGCAAAAAAAAAAAAAAAAAAATTTGTGTACAGGTTTTCGTATAAACATATAAACCTTCATTTCTCCGGGATAAGTGCCCAGGAGAGCAACTGCTGGGTTGTGTGGTGGTTACAAGTTTAGTTCTTAAAGAAACTGCCAAATAGCTTTCCAGAAACGGCCAAATAGTACCATTTCAGATTCCCAAGTACTTTGCTGGTTTTACCTGTCTTTTCTTTCCCTTATTTATAACCTTTCCCTTAATTCATTTCAATACTCTGCTCTGACCTTTGTCACTTTCAAGTATTTATTAGCGATGTAATGACTCCATTTATTGGGAGTCCATTGACAGAGATACAAAACACCGGGTTCAACCGGTGACCTTGGATCTGGGGGGCTGGGCACGCATGGGGTTGGCCCACTGCTCAGTAAGGAGCACAAGGTGTAGGTGTCTAGGACACCCAGACAAGGACAGTCTCCATCAGCTTAGGTGACGGTAAGTCAGAATGCCAAACAGCTCAGTTATGCCCCAAGTGCACTGAGTTCCCTCTTTGGGCACCTCTCATTCCCAGGTTAGCCAGAAGACCAAGGTGAGGATCAGAATTAGAATGCCAGAAAGAGGAGGGGCGGTGGGATATTTTGAGCCTGCTCTGGAAATCCTGCGGGAGAGTATTCATCCCTCAGGATGGATTCCTCATCCATACAAATCCAGGGCCACCTTCCTTAGGTCTGTGCTGGCTCCAGACGGTCTAGTTATGTCTTAGCCCCATTTTGCTACACTGTACACACTGGACAGTCCAAATGTATCTCATCAAAATAGAACATGAGGTGCTTTAGTATAATATTTTTAAGGAATGGTCAGACTTTTGTTTCTAGCCCAGCCACCCCTAACCACGTCTTTCTCTCTTCATTTTTATAACTTATTACTCTGTATAATGAAGATTAGATGCCACTTCAGCGAAATTGCTCTAGAAATTTAGATCAGCAGCGTGTAAGAGTCTGTACTTTGAAAGACTGCATCATCATGTCTGCTATCATCAGGCTCCTGTAAATTTAGGGTCTATTTCATGACAAATGCCCTAGATGCCAATTTGGCAGTAGGAGGTTGCATCTGATCATTGTAAGTGAACAGGAGTATAATCTGGGGGTGGAAATTGGGGATGGGCTGACAATGAACTGATTTACCAGGAACTCTTATGAGCTAGGGTTTATGCCACAAGTTCTTATCCATGGACACCCAATCAGGGCTCAAGGCAGATCCCTTAAAAGAAGGTTCCATTTACCTTTGTACAATATACACAGTGGTAGGGTCTGTCTCCAGAGTGGACTCTCATGTGCTTGTTTAGGCTGGAAGATTGAGAGAAACACTTCCCACACGTAGAACACTAAAACGAAAAAGAAAAATACGGTTGAAACCACGTCTTCCCCTTAACAAGTTTATTTCACCATTATGTTTATCTGGGGGGAAGAACTATTGTATTTATTCTGTGCACATCTGTAGGCAGAGGATCAAGCAGACCCAGGCTGAGGGGTCTAGCTGAGACAGGAGAAAGGCATCCTGGGACTACAGGGAAGAATCTGGTAGCATGGGTTCTGGTCCAGAGGCTGCTAATGCTGTGACTAAGGCAGTTCACCTGAAGTCTTTGGGTTAAGTTAGCTGCTTCAGATGTGAAACGGCAGTGTATATAGAGGCCTGAATGTGTCCTGCTCTGTCAACAAGTAGCTGTGTGACCAGAACAAATCAGTTAAACTCGGAATCTTTGTTTCCCCAATTTTCCTCACGGGCAAAAAATACCTGTCTTGCCTTCCTCACAAGGCTGTGAGTAAATCGCAAGCCCCCAGCAATTAATTCAACAAGTATTTATGGAGAACCTCTCAACACTCTGCTAGAGACAAGGAGGAACAATCTAGTGGGGGTAGGGACGAATATGCAGACCAAAGCGGCAATACAGGTGACAGATAACTCAACACATGTACCTGCAAAAAGAGGCTAATATTTTGGGGGGCCAGTGAGAGCATGTGGTACAGCCACTTGCTGTGAACAGTTCCTGTCATTTCTCTGTGTTCTTGACCCTGATGACTTCTGTGCAATCTTCTCCAGGAATTCTGAACCAAATAAAGGAAACTATTGTGTTTCTGGACCCTGTTCCCCAGGTGTCCTTATGGGCACAAACGAGAGCCTGGCTATTTTTAGATGGTGGGATTCTAGGGTGGATTTTTTTTTTTTTTTTTGCGGTACGTGGGCCTCTCACTGTTGTGGCCTCTCCCGTTGCGGAGCACAGGCTCCGGATGCGCAGGCTCAGCGGCCACGGCTCACGGGCCCAGCCGCTCCACGGCATGTGGGATCTTCCCGGACCGGGGCACGAACCCGTGTCCCCCGCATCGGCAGGCAAACCCCCAACCACTGCGCCACCACGGAAGCCCTCTCGGGTGGATTTTAAAAGTCTTCTTTAATTTTTCTTTACTACTTGACGTTTTAATAATGAGTATGTATTGTCGTTACTGAAGCAAAAACAGATGTTGAGTTCACATTGCAAAAAGAACAGATCAATTATAAAAGGGGAGCAATTAGAACATGAAACTGTTCTTGGAAATTAAACAACAAAAAAGTATACAATAGAAATGCTGTATGTAATAGACTCAGCTGACTGCTAAAGACTGAATACATGACATAAAAATTAAGGTTGGGGAACTCTCAGAGAATGCAGATGAAGAAAAATTAAAAGTCATTTAGCCTAACATTTGGCTAAAAGGAATCCCAGGAGAGAACAAAAATCGAAGACAGATAATAGCCAAGGAAAGGACAAGAGAATTCCTTTGAGCTTATCACTTGTGCCTTCAGGTGGAAAGAATACTTTGTCTTCTACTGACTACAAAGCAGGAAGAAAAAAAAAAAAGCAAAGAAAGAAAAAACCATATAATGTAACACATTCTGTTAAAATTTCAGAACTCAAAAGTTAAAGAACAATTTTCACAAAGCAGGAAACTGGTTATTTACAAAGAAACAAGAACCAGATTGGCATCAAATGGTAGAAGAAATGATTCTTTAAAAGTTCTACCGGTAAATTATTCCTATCTAAAATTCCATATCTAGCCAAACTATCAAAGACGTATGTGAGTAAAATATCCTAAAAGAAGGACTCAGAAAATGTTTCACTGTGCACTGCTAAAAACGATTACTTGAAGATGTGCCCCAGTAATATAAAAAGAGAAATCAAGAAAGAGAGAGAGTGGCAAAGAAGAATCAGTGGAGCTAAGGAAGGTAATGAAAGATATCCAAATGTGACCATTTACAGGCCTAAGGAGCAACTGGTTCAAATCAGAACAAATTCAAATCAGAATCGGATTTAAAAAAGAAATGAGTATAATTTCAAGAATGTAAGTATTATACAAGTTATATAATTAAGAAGCTAAACGTATCACTTGCAGTTAAAAATCCTAGCAAAAACAAAAGCTTGCAAGGAAGTCAAAGACAAAATACAAAGAAAGTTAAAGTCTGGCAGCAATTTGAACAAGTCATGGAGAAAAGAAACGCCTTCTGAAAAAAAACAAAGTCCTCTCGCCATTGGTCAGGTGTTTCAAAAAGTTGGAGAGAACTGACATTCCGAATCTATGTATGAGCTCTTTGTAGTCATCATGATGGACTACAAGGCTTTCCTCCAATATTTTTGTGTTATTCATTAATTTTGCCTGACAAATCAGCTGAAAAGGAGGTTGTTTAGGCTTTAAATGCTGGAAGGAGGGTAATACAAGGTTCTTCACTGTTGGTTATACACCCAACATCTTCTGATATTCTAAATCAGTAATTTTTTTTCTCTTTCAGCAGCTGATCTTGTTAAAAAATCATTTTTCTGAAGTTCTGCCTGTCTGTTTCACTTGAGCTTTTTTTTTTTTCTGTTCAAATTAAATCAAACGCTTTCTTTGGGGCTCCTGCAGAAATTAAATATACTTTATCATCTTGAAAGTTAAGTACTCAAATTAAAGTATATGAAATAAAGAAAACTAAAAGAGAATAAAAAATGTTTAGCAGTAAAGAAAAGAAAAGAAGAAAACCTCAGTCTTCTGAACATAACAAAGGAAGGGGAAGTGCCCGGGGAAATTCAGGTTGAGATGTCGGACTCAGGCTCAGGACAGAATTCTGGCTTGAGATTTGAAACCATTTAAATGGTACTTATAGTCATGATAAAGGATCACACCATTCCGGGAGGGTTTGCAAAGAGAAATACTGTCCTAAAGAACTCTCAGGAACACTCAGTATAAGAGGATGCACCCCCTTCTCTAGCCTTTAAAAATCACTATCCTGGACTTCCCTGGCGGTCCAGTGGTTAAGACTCCAAGCTTCCACTGCAGGGGGCACGGGCTCTGTTCCTGGTCAGGGAACTAAGATCCCGCACGCCTCGTGGACAAAATAAATTAATAAATAGTCTAAAAAATAAAATAAAACTACTATCCCTCCACTCTACCATCAAGACCTCTCCGCTCTGGAAGCCCAAGACATTCACTTTACTATTACCAGCTTACACCTCCTCTTATTCCTGTCATCTCTGGGCCTCCTGGTCTACGGTCCCCCGATTTCAAAGCCAGCAGTACTTCCTACGGCTCCTCTCCTCGAACCCCAATCCAAGACCCACCATTGTCCTGTGTTTAGGCAAATGACCCACGTAACATTTTAGTGTATATTTCTTGACCTGACTCAGATAACCTTTTCCTGCATTCTACTTTGGTCAAAAAACCAAATCAAACCAAACCAAACCAAACCAAGCCAAACCAAACCAAACCAACAAAAACTAATCCTGTAGCTTCTGCTTTTTAAGCAAACATCTTTTGATCTGGCTGCAGCAATCCCAGCAAATATCTTAAATGCTCCATCTTGTCAACTGTAAGATCCACCACTACTTTATCATTTATTTTTGGCTGTGTTGAGTCTTTGTTGCTGCACGTGGGCTTTCTCTAGTTGCATACTGCGGAGCAACTAAGCCCGTACGCCACAACTACTGAGCCTGCGCTCTAGAGCCCGCAGCCACGACTGCTGAGCCCAGAGTGCCTAGAGACCGTGCTCCGCAACAAGAGAAGCCACTGCAGTGAGAAAACCGCGCGCCGCAACGAAGAGTAGCCCCTGCTCACCACAACTCCAAAAAAGCCCACGTGCAGCAACAAAGACCCAACAGAGCCAAAAATTAAAAAAAAAAAAAAAATTCTTACAAAAATAATACATGATAATTGTAAAAATACTCAGATTTTATAGGAGTATATAGTCCAGTGATTGTGATTTTTCCAGAAGCTTCACTGTGAACGGGAGGGGAGAGACAAGAGCAGTTTTATGATGACCACTCTGTTTTCAAATGGAGAAAACTGGGGGCTTGGAGGAGTCCTGACAGGGCAGGGGTCCAACCCGAAGCTGTCTGTACCTGAGCTTCAGCCTCTTTCTCCTAATTAAGACCAGTGGTAGCCAGCACTTTCTTGCACCAAGCCTGGCAGAGCCACCAGGTCTCCAGAATGGTGGAAAATGACTCCCTAATGCCACCATTGCTTTTCTGCCTTACAAAATCCTTGGCATGGCATAGAGGCCATCCATCCATCCTTTGGACTGTGCCCATGTTTCATCCTCGCCTGTAACTATCAACATGCCTGCACGTTGAACCTAGAGATTATCATACTAAGTGAAGTAAGTCAGAAAGAGAAAGACAAATACCATATGATATCACTTATATATGGAATCTAAAATACGACACAAATGAACCTATCTACGAAATAGAAACAGACTCACAGACACAGAGAACAGACTTGTGGTCGCCAAGGGGGAGGGGGTGGGGGAGGAAAGGACTGGGAGTTTGGGATGAGCAGATGCAAACTAGTATATATAGGACGGATAAATAACAAGGTCCTACTCTACAGCACGGGGAACTATATTCAATATCCTGTGACAAACCACAATGGAAAAGAATATGAAAAAGACTGTATATAACTGGGTCACTTTGCTGTACAGCAGAAATTAACACAACATTGCACACATCATGGAAGAAGGTGTAGTTACCTAAAACCACAGGCCAGGGCCTTTCCCACCTGGAATGTCTCGAACGCCCCCCACCCCAGCCAATCAACCCCACCTAAGATATAAGCCAGACGCTCCACTGTCCTAGCTTCTTCTCACGGCCACCTGTCTACGAGGCCTTGCATAACCCACGTGTCCAGGTAGGACACCCTTCCTCTGTCCCCGTCTACCGTGTACCTCCAGCCTCACCCTCGGGTGTCACGGCATTGGTTCACGTGTGCTCTTCCACAGCACTGTCGCCTCCTTCAGACACCCTGTCCCGTCCTCCCACCTGGTGTTGTGTCCCAGCAACACGCACGCAGGAGGCCCTCGGTGGTCACCCAGGGCTTTGGGGAAGCAGCATGAACGCAGAGTGCTGGAGCAAAGGGCAGGGTCACTCGCCGCCCTGACTCTTACCTTGTGAGGCCGATGCTTCTCATGAACGTGAAGGATATGGATCCGGAGCCGGTCTCTCTTCTCAAAGGACCGTTTGCATAAAGAACAGGGGAATTTCCTGTCACCCTTGTCCACACAGGGGGTGTACTTGAGATGCTTGTCTCTGTAATATTTGTAGGTGAATACTTTCCCACATCTTTCACACCTGTACCCTTCTGCGGAGTCTGTCAAACACAGGGGGATAAGTCGCTCGGTCAGCTACCCTCCCTCATTCTTATTTTCTTCAAGGTGATTTTTTACAACTTTTTATTACCAAAAATTTGAAACATGTACCAAAGTCAAAATAATGGAATAAACCTTCAAGTGCCCAAACACCAAGCTTTGACAATGACCAACTCACTTATGTGACTTCCCTCCATAAGGGATTATTATATTTTTTCCATAATGGATACTTTTTAACACTAATTTCTCACTTGGTTCATAAACATCTCAAACCATAATCTTTAATAGATAACGACTTTTAAAAAAGCATAACCATAATGCCATTGTCATACCTAAACAGTCAATCCTTATTCCTTACTAGAAACATATATATTTATGTACATACACACATGCATACGTGTTTCATTATTTTATAGTCAGTTGATTCAATGTAGGATTCAAAGCCTATTGTGCTGTCCACAGAGGCTATGTCTCTTCACTCTCTTAATCTATAGGTTCTCCTTACCTTTTGTTCCCGAAATATATTTGTTGAAGAAGCCCTTCCTCTGGCCCTGTTTCTGAGCAGGTCAGTCCTACAGTTCCTGACTGGCATTCTTTACAAGGTTCACATACCAAATACCTACCGTATTTGTCCCTTTCAGATCAGCCTGAGAGCTACAAGTTCCAAGGCGTTCACCCAGGACCTTGATGGACACCCACAGCTTCTCCCCAAGCTTCCCTGAGTTCTGTTCCATTTGACCCCATTTACGAAGCCTTAGGTGCCCTTTTAGCTTAGAGCCTACTTCTCTGAACTTTTAAGGAAGATTCTAGAACTAATACATAGGGTTATTGTGATGATTCATTTAACCTTAACACTCACTGACTTCTTATCAATAAGTGATACTATCACTGAGTGACAGACAGACTGAGAAAGGTAAATCCACTTTTATAAGAGAGGTGGGGGTGAGGTTAGAGAGGGTTCAGCCGACTCTAGCAAAGGAGGTGCCAGGCTCAGGGGTGTCTATGTATTGGGGGAAGGGGAGAGGACTAGGGCCACCTACAAAAGCATCCCTGCCGAGGACACTCTGGATTCCAGAGCATAAAGTGGTTTTGACTGTGAATGCATCCCTGAAACCTCATTGTCTAGCCCCAGGGAGGCGGAGAGCAGCCAGGAGTGAGTAAATGCAAGAGTGTGAAGGTGGAAATCTTAGTTAGCATCGGGACAGCAGGGAAGCTATCCATCGGGGATTCTGTTCGTTGATAACTGCGTCCCAGGCATGTTTAACAGGTGGCTAAGGAAAGAAATCAGTTTATTAAGTAAATAACCAGGAAGGCAACCACCAACGTCAGGATGATCCATTGCCCAGTCTTGTCTATCGCTTTCATTGAGGTGCTAATATTCTCAGAATCTCCCTGCTGGGATGGTTTTTGCTCGGAGCTAGAATTTTCATTGGTTAGAAATACCTGGTCTTCCTGCTTCCTGGGGTAGGAAGAGGAGGTCTACAAGACAGGGTCAGCGATCTTTACAAATCAAAGCACGAGGGCACACCAGAATTCAGAATAAGGGTTCAGTAGTGAATCTGCATAAGAACCACCACTTAGGCAGAAATGACAGAGCTCTCTCACCCTCACTAATCAGGCTGCGGCTGCCCACGTTTTCGGCTCAGGTCCTTGGAAATTTCTCTTAACCTAATTTTGTCCCGTTTCCTTTCCTTCTTCCTCCTTCCCATCTCAGTCTTTTCAGCCGAGGGGTTTCTCAATACCCAAAACTATGCCTCTGACCCACTACAGACACACCGTTCGGACAGAGCCTGGTAACGATTAAGAGCTGTCTACACATGCCACACCCTCAGCCCCCCAAACACACACTTGGCAGGTTTGCAAACTCAAATAACCCGCCCACATAGGGCCCAGGCCCTTCCCCCCCACTCAAGACCTTCAAGGGGAAGGTTCCCACCAAGCCTCACCGAAAGCCTTTGCAAAAAAAGACCTTTCTTTTGAGAGGACGGAGGAATTTTGATTTTTCTTTCCTTTTCAGCCTATCCCCAAACATTCCCATTAACAGAAAACAAATGAATTTATCCATTAGTCTTCCCAACCAACTGAGCTGTTTACAAGTTCTCTGCCACAAGTTATCCTAAATATTTACACATCATCCTAACAGTGCCAATAAGCCTCGAATATAATTTGGTTCAGGAGTGGAGCACAGATAACTGCAGGCACTGTTGCTTATATGATTAGGATCTCTGATGCCTGTACATTATTCCACGTTAATATATCATCATTTACTTAATTATTCTAGTATTGGGCATTTAGGTTGTTCGTGACTTTTCACAAACAGGGGTGACGCTGTATTAAAAATCTTTATGGACAAAGCTTTTCCTTTTGGACTATTTCCTGAAGATAAATTTCCAGAAGAGTATTACTGATACATTACTGATATATCCAAGGTTATGAACATTTTAACAGCTCTGATGCATAGTGCTGAATAATTTTTCAAAAGGATAGTGATTCTATTTTGCGTTATCAAGCATGTATCGTTCTCAAATCCACTTTTCACTTTTATTTCAAAAAAGCACTTGGTACATTTTTGGAAGTGACCAAAAAGTCTTGGCTTGGCGCCAAGCATGGGGCATCTGTGAGGTCCAGACTCAAGAGAATCCTGCACCCCACGCCATGCATTTATTGCGGTAGTGAGAAGACAGTCCACCGAAACGGTTCACCAGCCCCTCAGTATTTGGCTTCTAGAAAGAGACTGCTCATTAGTCACCTCCGAATCCCTGGTGAACACGTCCTTGCCCTTGGCTTCACTATCCCCCAAGCCTGAACTGCCTCGCCTCTCCCTGCCTACCTCATCCATCTCACCACATCCCTAAGCAGCTCTCCCCAGTTTAGCCCAGCCTTCCTCCTTCCTTCAAGGCACATGGGGATCCAGAGCAGGCGCTATTCAAGTGTTTAGGATTGTCTCCTGCCCTGAAGGGTCTCAGTCTAGCAGAGAGACACGCATGCAGACCATCACTGCAGTATGATGAATGCAATTCACATTCTCTTTTACCTACTACTTACGACATTTGTTCAAACATAATAAGACGGTCTTCTATCTGATTACCTATATTACAGTAATTCGCACTTGTCCGGTCCCACTCATGAGATCAGTGGTTCCCAGGCCTTTGCAGATATAAAAATCAACCGCTCAAAGAGCTTTTTTAAAATGCAAATTCCAGAGGCTCGTTCCCAGAGAGTGGGTTGGTAGTCCTCTAAAGTGTGACAGAAATGCAGAATCTCAGGTCCCAGCCCTGAATGAGAATCTGCATCTTTCCAAGGTCCCCAGGTATTCACACCCGCATTAAAATTGGAGAGCGAGAGTCCAGCTCCATGCTTCCCAAAGTTGACTAAGACCCACAGTAAGAAACAGATTTTATACTTGAGACCCAGTTCGCACACATAACAAAAACCTCACCAAACAACGCTTAACTTAAATGAGATTCACATCAATATTTTCTATTCTATTTTATTCTCATTCTCTCTCTTTTTCCTTCTTCTTTAATACTGGTCTCTACCACCAAATCCCCCACCCCGCTAAGATATTGCAACCCACTACTTGAAAACCAGTGCTCTAAAGCTTAGACTTCCGGAGCTGTGTGAACCTCAGCAGAGATGAATCAGAAGCTGGCTCACCTAAGGCAGAGGTTGCATCCATTTATTTCACTTTTATTTTATTCTCTGGGAGCGGTAGAAGAAAAGGTATACTGGTGAATAGGAGTAGCTCCAGCAGCTTTGGAAAGATGAGGGCATCTTCCTCCAGCTGGGTAATGCCCAGCTGGTTAGAGACGCCCTCAGTTTTGTGCTCTGAGTGTTGTGTTGGGAGGGAGAAGTTCCACAAGCAGGTGGAAAAGCTGCAGAAAGGTGTTGAGTCGGAGAAAGAGCCCAGTCCTTCCACTAAGACGGCCTCACAAAGGGTGCACTCACCTTCCAAGGGCTCAGGCGTCTGCTTCCCGTGCTTTATGACCTGCAGGCTCACGGGAATGTCCAAAAACTTCTCATAGCAATCTCCATACCACACAAGGAGTTCTTGGTCCTGGCAGATCTCCTTGCAGGTTTCATAAAAGATCTGCCCTTGACATTGGACTGCAACCAGGTTCTGCTCCATGGGGAAGCGAGCACAGTTGACATAGGACATCCAGTTCCCTGCACCTCCTTTTCCATCAATAAAGTGGCTCAGATGACCATCTTCAAAGATCTAAATGAAATCAAACAAAGTTTGGAAATGCACATTTCTTTGGTCTGATCTAGAAAATAAATTTACTTATTAAAAATTTATAATTCAAAACTCACACTTGACCTACTGAATATATTTATGATCAATATGATTGAGCCTAAATGGATTTATTAGCTTAAAGATACCTCTATAGGTAGTGTGACATTTTAAAGAGATTCTTACTTTTATCACTTCCTCGATTTCCAGATTTCTAGAGTGAGCATATATTAGTTTCATAAACAGAGGCAAGGGAAACAGGAGGTTACATTTAATTCCACCACTTCAAGACAACCAATTAGTTTAGTATTTTATCTCAATTTAGTTTTCATGTGTATTGATGGAGCCATAATTTAATTCCTTCTCTGCTGTGGGCAATTCTACAGTCTTCAATGTTTTGTTATTACAAACAGCCCTGTGAAGTCTGGATTTCAGATTATTTTCCTCAACTATATTCCTTGATGTAGAAATCCACAGCGAGGGGCGATAATCTGATACATTCTGACGAACTGCAGTCCTACCATCCTGCCTCAAACAGAGTTAAGAGTATCAGTTTTCTAAAAATCCTCTTTAGATGAATGACATCGAAAATTTTCAATCTAGTCTTAGTCCTTTTTGGCATATTCTTAGCATCACTCTGTAATATTTAAAGTGTTTGGTTTTGTCTATAAATATAACCCAATGTATTAACTCTTTAAATGTATATTCCATGGCTAATCTTCAGAGGAAAATGCCTTAAGCCACCAAAAATTACACAGAATCCATGCAGAGGTGTTATCCTCAGGGACTGAACAGCTTGCCTTTCTTTATGTTGCAAAACAGGCAGCACAAGTCAGCAGATTACTGCCCGGAGGGGGCCCCCTCTCCCAGGCCAGGGGTCTCCCAGAGGGGCAGAGACCAAGGTTTCCTCCACCCACCTCCCTCCACCAACCCGCCAGAAACAAATTTACCTCCCACATCAGGGAATTGTCCCCGTATGTCCTGACTTCGCTGGTGTTGACCACTTTACCCTGAAAGGGCCCAAATCTGACTCCTTTGGCGACAGGGCTGCTGCAGAACACACCAAAATGTGCCACTCCACCGAATTTCGTCTGCCCAAGGCAGAGACCTAGGAGAGACCCAGGGCGGGAAAGAAAGCCAGTGAGGAAACTGACTGCATTTGTGCTGGAAAAGAAATCCAAGCCAAGAAGCCCTGCCTACCTTCTGGTAGCTGAAGGGAGTTGTTATCCGGAGTCCGAGGAAGAGAACCAGACCCTAGAAAAAGACAGGGTTAAATTTTTATTTTTTCGATAAAATGTATTATGAAATGCTTTCACACGGCGCTATCCTCCCCACCCCCTAGAGCTCACCATTATCCTGAATTGGATGTTTACTTGTCCTTTCTAGGTTTCCTGCTCCTTTTACATAGGCCATTTCTCACGTGAGACTCAAAACGACTCTAGTGGGTTATGTTGTAATTAACCCCGTTTGCAAATTTAAGGAACTTGAGTATCAGAGATAATGCTGATTTTGAGACTCCCAGGTACCTTGCACATCCCGGTAGAATCTGAGCCGGCCTGATCAGCCCGCCCCGCATGAACCGTTTCTCTTCTCACTAAAACAACCTTGGGTGTCATGCGGTTAAGCACATAGGGTCTCGGAGGTGAGCCCGCCATCCTCAGCTCCGTCTTCTAATGGAAGCACCTACGCTCCGCTGCAGGACTCGCACAGCCTCGGACCCACCTGAAAGCGCCCCTGCCCCCTCCCGTCCTCACCTCTCTTCCCGCCTCCCACCCGCACCCCCAAGTCCCGGATCACGGGGACTGCCTTTACCAGAGCTGTCTGTGGGGACCAGGAGGCCCGAAATCGCGTGGCGCAGGCGGGCTGAGTTCTGAGGGCTGGGGATGACCCCGTAGAGAACTAAGTGCAGGTCTTCCTGGGTGAACTGGTAACGGTGAGATGCCTTCCCCTCTTGGTTCGCGAGTTTGGGGCTATCCTCAGAGCGCTCTCTCGGGGAGCACGGTAACTGCTGGGAGGGCTTCGGACTCTCAGGGCGCAGCGAAGCATCCACAGGGGGCGGCGGCACGAAAATTTCAGGTCCCCAGCACTGGCCACCGTCGCTACGGCCGCCAGCGGGGCCCGCGTCTTCACTTGAGACGCCTGTAAACTCGTGACTGCAGTTCGGGAAGTGTCGTACCTCCCTGGGGCGGCGGGGAATTGGGTACCACGGCGGCACCTTGCTGTACCAGGGCAGCTCGTAGGGCGGCTCCCTCTGCAGCGCCAGGCCGGGGCTCGGCAAGGGAGGCGCCATCCGGAAGGCGAAGGGGGGCAGAGCCGGGGACGCGGACAGGGCCTCCAGCTGCCGGAAAGTTTGGAAACCTTCCTCCGCGGCGGTTAGGGTGTTCCCGTAGTGGCCGTAGGGCTGGAAAGGCGGGTAGTAGGCGTCCACGCGTTGGGGGCTGCTCTGGAGCCTGTCGGGCGGGTAGCACCCCTTGTCCTGGGGTCCGGCCTCACTTGGCGGCCGCAGAGCCATCCCGGGCCACGGGGCGTGGCGGGTCTGCGGAAGAACAAGCGCGGACGAGTGAGGGGCGCGGGGCGCTGCGGCCCGGCTCCTGCCTGCCCAGCCTCCACCGCCCGAGGCAGCCCCGGAGAGAATCGGATAAACTTCCCACTTCGATCCCTCAAGACCTACCCGCAAACGAAACAAAAACGGCAACAAACAACCCCGCTCCCGCCTCCCCCTCCCACACCCCAGAAAAGACAAACAAACTAAAACGAAAATCTGTCGGGATTCTGCCCGACTCCAAATTCCAGGTACGTGTCGCCTTTGCTTTCCCTCTCCAAACACGCCTTGACCTAGCAGGGCTCGTTTCCAACACCCACTCTCTACATACGTCCCCAACCCCGCTCCTGCCAAATCCGTTTCAAGCTCCCTCTTCCGTCCTCTCCTCGGTCCCCGACACCCTCTTTTCCAGGGGGGGCCGGAGCCGCAGGGCCTTCCCACTCCCGGAGCCAGGAGCCGAGCGCAAGACCGAGCTTGGGGGCAGGCAGCAAGCAGCTTCAGGCGCTCCTGGGTCCCTAGCAGGGAGGGCAGAGCCCAGGGCCCGGGTTGGATCGCGTAGGAGACGCGCTCCCCCAGCCCGGGGGCAGGTCCGGGGAGGCTGCCCCGCTGCGAGGCCCGGGTCTGACCCCGAGGACCCGGGCGGTCCGGGCTGCCGGGAGGAGTAGGCCGCCGCCTTCGGCTTCCCTCCCAGCGCCGCAGCCCGCGCGGGTTCCCCACGTGGGCCGAGTCCCGCTACCTCCCGCAAGTCCCTCGGGAAACTCGTCACCCCACCTGGGGGCTTAGGGAAGCTGGGGTCGCCTCTCGGGAGCGGGCGAGGACGAGCCCCAGGCCAGGTGGGAGAGAGCAGGCTCCCGCCCATGCGCCGCCGCCGCCCGTACCCCAAAAGGATGGAGTTTTGATGGACATAAGTTCACCAAGGCTGGGGGATGGAGCCCCTTCAGAGCCGGCGGGTCCTGAGGGCAAGATCAATGAGCCCAATAAGGAAAGCAAGCAGGGTCGCGACTCAGAAATTAAAGAACACGAAGTCAGGAGAAGAGGTCAGCCACGACGAAGGCATCTGCCCGTCTCCTAAGCCCCCAAAGGCGCTCCGCTCCTGGCCTCCTCTCACCTCGAGGATCTGCGACTTGGGGTTGAAAGCCGCTTAAGGAGTAAAACCTCCAAGAGGGCAAAACAACCTCCAAAACGAACTGCGCCAGAGACTGGTGCCGGCGCTTCCCGACCACCCCGGCGAACGACAGCCCCAGGCCACAGCAGCGCGCCGGGCTCTGAACCCACCTTCGAGAGCGCAGCAGCGGAGCGCTCGCCTCCGGGCCGCAGACGGGCGGCGCGGGCTCGGGACCGGTAGGCGTCGGGCGGGCCCGCAGGGCTGAGCCGGGTTTAAGAGGGCGGCGGGCGGCCGGGCGGGCGGGGCCGCGAGACCGAGAGCGCACGAGGGTGGGGAAGCGACGCGCGGCCCACGCGGGTCCCCAGGCCAGTCTCCTCCCCGCCCACCGCGGCCATTGGCCGACGCGCGACTCGCCCCGCTCCCCAGGGGGTCGTGCACTGAACTCCTCACTTCTGCAAACCCTGCCCGGAACGCCGGCCGCGAGCGCGCGCCCCCCGCTCTCTGCGTCCGGCACAGTTGAGGCTCCAGGATGGCGGTTAAGCCCGGGCAAAGGTGGCCGGGGTCCCCAGACAGGCTCCTCCGCGCCCTTGAGGCCGGGACTCGCGGGCCGGGGTCGCGCCCCTCTCTCTCAGCTTCCAGTTCCCAAGAGCCGAGCCTGGCCGAAGGCCGCGTCCAACCCCGAGGACCAGATGGTCGTTCGTCCCTGACACCTCTTGGGAAGCCGGGCGTCGCCCCTCAGGTCCCAGGTGGGGAAGCCTAGATACTGCGGTGCCGCTCCCAAGGTTTCGGGTGGGTGTTGAGGCCTCTCGGGGGTTTCTACTTCTCAAGCAGCTGTCGCTGTCGGAGGACCGGCCCCTGCGCCGCCACTGAGGTCCCTTTCTCCCGGGAAGGCTCGCCACCTCGGACGCGCGGGGCTTTTCAGGCCCATACCTGGCGCTCCAAGACCGCATTTTCATTCTCTCCGGCCATTGAGGGAAAGAAAGGAGCACTTAGGCCCATTCACATTCACACAGGGAAGCATCTAGGGTGGGGGAAACCTTGGTCTTGTCGGGTGACCTTGGCCAGTTTCCTCGCTTCCTCTTTGCAAAATGGGGCGAGCACTCCCTGCGTCTGGGCGCCGCTGTGCGGGTTGAAAGGAGAGACGGAAACCCTCACGCCCGGCCTGGCCTTGGCTGGGTCGTTTCAAACGTGCAAGGAAGGAAAGAAGGCAGCATCCATCCGGCCGAGGGACGCCGCCGAAAGTCCCAAAGCCTGTGGCGGAACGGGACCTCCTCCGTGACCCACCTCGGTTTCCAGAGTAGCCGCGGCGCGGCGGACGCCTCCTCTCTGGGCCCCGGGGACCTGACCTTATAGCCTTCAGCGCCCGCGCGGCCGCGGGGAGAACGGTAGGCGGGCGCGGGGCCTCGGGGTTTCTTCGAGGGCGCGGGCTGGGGACGCCCGGCTGCTTCTCCCTGCCGCCGGCCGCGCCCACGTGCGGGGTCAAGTCACCGCGGCCGCCCCACGCCGTCGGGGCCAACCGCGCAGCCCGCGTGCAGACCCGTTTCCCAGTCGCAAGGAGGATCTGAGAGGAGGGGCGGCGTGTGATTTTCCCCACCGGGATGGGGTGACACGGAGCCCAGGGTTCCTTCACCCTTTGTTCTAGATTCTATGCCTCTACCCGAGTTCTTAGAATCTTCACTAATAGGTAAAAAGTATCCGTCGACTCTCGTCCCGAGAGCCTCTGGGGAGGATCAGGTACTTGGAAAAGCAGAAGAAATTCTGCTGCCGTCTTCCTTCCGGAGGCATACCCACCCCAGGACCCCTACGACCCACCTCCATTTACTGTATCTTCCTTCCTTCCTCCCAGACCTCACCCGTAGGATTTAAAGACTGATGCGCCCGGCGCTTGGGTGGTCCGTGGATGTCAGGTCCTCAGGAGGCCATTTTTTAGTGAAGTCGCTCACTGGTTGTAGATTTAATTTTGAACAGGCAACGTGAGCTTTACCGTCAAGGCTTGTTCTGCAAAGATTCTAGAGTTTAAAATAGTTCTTAAAATTTATTTTAAATTATAGGCTTCCTTGTTTAACCTTTAGAGAAATCGATAAAGAGTGGAAATCCCTGCCCACCCCTCATCCCTAACCCTCCAGAGGTAAAGCTGACTAACAGTTTGGCTTATTCCCTAGTTCCATTACTTTTTGAAAAATACCATTTTTTTTTTCTAGCTGCGCCAGGTCTTCGGCATGCGGGATCTTTTTACTTGTGGCATGTGGGCTCTAGTTCTCTGACCAGGGATCGAACATGGGGTCTCTGCACTAGGAGCGCGGAGTCTTAACCACTGGACCACCAGGCAAGTAAGTCCCTATGAGCCTTTTAAACTGTATTTATATATGTGTGATTTTTTAAAAAGCAAAATGTGATTATACTTTAGACTTTTATGCAACTTTTCTCACTATCCACTAGTTATTGTTACTAACAGTACATTAGTATTAACTTCATTCCTTACAATGGCTGCATGGTGCAGAAATTCATTTTATGAGTGTACCTTAGTTTTTCAGCCTGCTCTTAGAAAGGTATTTAAGTTGTTGTCAGTTTTTCAACACTTCAAGCTACTTCTGGGAACACTGTTACACAAATACTTATTTGTGCTACTGTGCCTGCAGAATAAATACCGAGGTGTGAAATCTGTGGATCAACGGTATCAACCTTGAACATTTTGATAGGTACTTCAATCTGCTCCTGGTTTATACCTCCATCAACACTGAGTGTGAGTGCCCTGTGTCTCCACACCCTCACCTCATACGGAATATTGCCAGTCCTTTAAAGTTGCCATCTCTCACGTGAAAAGTGGTTATCTTTTTCTAATTTCCTTTTTAGTTATTTACCCAACAAAACTCCTGAACACCTTGCTCATGATGTGCTGTTCACTGGGAATACAACTGTGAGCGAAGCAGCTCCGTGCAGCCCTGGTCCCCACAGCAGTCTTATGAGGAAGATAAATATTTGTGTAAATATTTGACAAAAGTGTAACTATGTGATGGAAGCAAAGAAGAAACCATAAAGAAGGAATGAAAGGGAAGAGGAGCATGTCCTGACCTAGGCTGAGAGGACGGAAGGTGTGAAAGATCTCTAGAGGTTAACTAGGTGATGAGAGCAAGTGGTATTCCAGGTTAGAGGAACCCTTGGTGCCAAGGCTCTGAGGCCTGGAAGGAGTGTGTCTGATTCACAGAACTGAAGGATGCTTCCTGTGGAAGAGATAGCTAGGGAAGCTGGAGAATCAGCAGAGGCCAGGTCTTGCAAAAACACCTGTGAAGATGTAAGTTTCCTTACATCACTACTTGCAAGACTTTATTGAAGGAGTACTAGGAAGTCTTTGAAGGGAATAGGAAGCTACTGCGGCCATCAGTATACTTCAACCCTAAATTATTTCAACATGCATATCACTAACTAAAGTGCAATATTTGTTTATGGTTCTTTTTTTTAAGGTAAAATTTATATATGAAGACAAGCACACATCTTAAGTGTACCATGAGTTTTGACAGTTGCATAAATCGGTGTATCTCCACCTCCTATCAAAACATAGAGAGTGTCATTCCAGAAAGTCCTCCAATCCCCTTCCCAGGTGAGCCCTGTATCCACCAACCCCAGAGACAGCTGTTCTGTGTTTTCTTGCCCCACAGATGAGTTTTGCTTGTTCTAAACCGTCATAATCATAAAGGATGTACCCTTTTTTTTTTTGCCACACTGCATGGCATGCGGGGATCTTAGTTCCCCAACCAGGGGTGGAACCCACACCCCCTGCAATGGAAGCACAGAGTCCTAACCACTGGACCACCAGGGAAGCCCCCAGAATGTTATTTAGTGTACTGTTAGAGCCTTAGCTCTTTGACAGTGAAAAGGTTTTTTGTGTATTTTTTGTTTGTTTGTTTTTGGACAAGTTAATTTATTTGAACCTCAGCTGAAGAGTTTGTATGTTTGTGGGGGTTTTTTTAAAACATTTTTTAAATTTAATTTTTATTTTATATAGGAGTATAGTTGATTTACAATGTTGTGTTAGTTTCAGCTGTACAGCAAAGTGATTCAGTTATACATATATCTATTCTTTTTCAGATTCTTTTCCCATATAGGTTATTACAGAGTACTGAGTAGAGTTCCTTGTGCTATACAGTAGGTCCATGTTGATTATCTATTTTCTATATAGTAGTGTGTATGTTAATCACAACCTCCTAATTTATCCACCCCCCTCCCACTTTCCCCTTTGGTAACCATAAGTTTGTTTTCTGAGTCTGTCTGTTTCTGATTTGTAAATGAGGTCATTTATATCATTTTTTTAGATTCCACATATAAGTGGTATCATATGATATTTGTCTTTCTCTGTCTGATTTACTTCACTTAGTATGATAATCTCTAGATCCATCCATGTTGCTGCAAATGGCATTATTTTATTCTTTTTTATGGCTGAGTAATATTCCTTTGTACATATTTTAACACATCTTCTTTATCCATTCATCTGTCAATGGACATTTAGGTTGCTTCCATGTCTTGGCTGTTACAAATAGTGCTGCTATGAATATTGGCGTGACAGTGAAAAGTTTTGATGCACCCTGAAAAAAACATCCGGCCAGCAGTCATACCCCACTGTGACGGGGTAGTGGGTAGGGGGTAATTATCTGAAGCCTATTTGGAAGACTTCAAATGGACCTTGAGGTTTTGGCTCCTGTCCACACTCCACCTTTAATGGTTTGCTTTTGCCAGGAGTATGTCGACGGCAGGTAAGACACCTTCGGCAACAGCATCAAAATGGCAGCAGTGTATCCTTGCAGTGGTGGGTTCTCACCTGGTACCTCATCAAGATTCTCTCTATGAAAGGCTCTGGTGCTTCCAGAACTTCAGGGAGTATCTTTACATAATTTATATCTAGGTCTCTCTCAGTTCTTCTTTGATATTGGAGTGTACTTGTAGCATTCTATAATGGTTTCTTTGAACCGCTCCATGGTCATGGGGTTTTGGGTTATCTTGATTGGCCAGCACTCTTCTAAGGGGCCCCTGCTTGGGGTAAATGATCGGATAGAGCATTTGTCTTGGCCAATGGATCACCCTGGACATTACTTATTTCTTTGGTAACATTAGGGTATTTCAGAGTTCCTTGACCTTGACAGGGATCCCCATTGAAATTAGCCTCACTGTTTCTAAAGCACCCAGACATCACAGATGACCTCAAGGCATATTTGCTGCCTGTGTATACTAACTCTCTTTTCTCTCTCTGGTTAGCAGGCTCTAATAAGGGAAATCAATTCTGCCACCTGGGCTGTAAGGAATCATTCTAAGAGTGATTTGAGATCTGCTATGACATAGTCAGCCTGATCATTTCCTGTTTCCGTCTGTAGATCTGCTCCATCAGGAATCACGGTCAAGCATGGACTGTTCAAAGGCATTTCTGGTAAGTCTTCATGGGGCGTGGATGATTCTTGCACGAATGCCAGGGAAAATACGTTTTGCCTTCTTTGGGGACAGGAGGAGCATAGCAGGGTTCAAAGAATTACAGTGGAGAGAAATATGTGTAGGAGAAAGTAATGATATTTCATGGGATGTAAGCTGGCTTAGCCAGGAATGTTGTGCATTTCTTTCTTTCTTTCTTTTTTAAATTTTATTTATTTATTTATTTATTTATTTATTTATTTATGGCTGTGTTGGGTCTTCATTGCTGCACATGGGCTTTCTCTAGTTGCGGTGAGCGGGGGCTACTCTTCACTGCGGTGCGCGGGCTTATCATTGCGGTGGCTTCTGTTGCGGAGCACGGGCTCTAGGCGTGCGGGCTTCAGTAGTTGTGGCACGTGGGCTCAGTAGTTGTAGCTTGCGGGCTCTAGAATGCAGGCTCAGTAGTTGTAGCGCACGGGCTTAGTTGCTCCGCGGCATGTGGGATCTTCCCGGACCAGGGCTCAAACCCCTGTTCCCTGCATTGGCAGGCGGATTCTTAGCCACTGCGCCACCAGGGAAGCCCTGTGCATTTCATTAAATAAACAAAGGTTGTACAGCTTGGGGGACCGTTAGGTTCAAAGAAGATTCTAAAACTTTTTGTCAGTTCGACTGACCAAGGATAGAGGGCTGTTGAAGAGCTAGCTGGTATGCAACATTCGTGTCCATGACGTGTGTTCCCAGGAAAGGGGCCTCGTCACCTAAAGGTCCTAAAGATGAAGTAATTTCAGAGAAGTTGAGAACACCCTGTTTATAATACCTTTTTCCATAGTGGGTCTGGGGAAGTTCTGGATGGCCTGTGGTCAGCCAATCAGAGGGAAGAGCTTGCCTGAGATAAATCATGCTCTAGGATAATGAGCCTTTTGTTGAAAACTGTAATTTTTTGGGACAGTATCTTTTTGTGCCTAAAGTCAGAAGGTAGGTAGAATTCATTTTAGTGCTTTTCTAATCTTTAGGTTAGCAGAAGCTCATTATAAAGAGAAACTTTGAGGTCCTGATTAAGAACTTGTGAAAAGTAAGAAACCACAGTGAATCTCTGAGGCATGATGAGGCATGTATACTGTGGGTTCTCCCAAGGACAGGTGACTAGGTATTGATTATTTGAATTTGAGAGAACAGGTTCTAAAGAAGGCAGAATGTAGATGCACAACTGTAAAACAGATGGCCTTGGGTGGAAGTGGGGGAAAGAATAGTATTGGTAATTGACACCACTGGAATGTGGGGTATCATTGTCTTAATGATAGCTCTGAGATGGTGAGTAAAGCTGTACACTCATTTATTGGTTACTTAATAGTCAGGATACAAGTATTCTAAGTACTAGTGCAAAGTGAAATGAGTCTTTTGTCTATTAGTCCTCTTACTATGGGTTTTAATTCTTCCTTTCCTTCTGGCTTCAAGGGTACCGTACAAGCCTGGGTAAAAGTTGGGATGGGGCAGTGAACCTTGATGTAATCCTGAAAATGGCGGTAAATTTTTGGTCCAGTAGAACTCCGGTACCTCATAGAGATCTTCAAGTGGCGTCTAATTTATGTATTTGTATCTGAATTCGCGATGGTGTGGTTATGAATATGGACATCTTCAGAATTTCAAGAAAGAGAACCTTTTTAGGAAATCTTCATCTGGCAATTCCATTTCCATAAATCCGTCTCCTCTTTAAGTTTAGGCTGGGCAAGAGCATGTTTTTAGTGAAAAGACCAAGAATAACAGCAGCTGGGACATAGAAGATGCTTGAGGGCTGTTAGAGACATCCACCTCCTGGGTTTAAGTGACTTCAAGGGGGAGGGATGGGATTACTAGCAGGGTTATTGTTGAAAGTGTAACATCTGTAACTCTAAGAAAACAGTGAGTTTGGCTCACAATAGTTCATGGTAATCCTTCTTGTGTTTTTGTTTTTAATTTTTAATTTTTTATTGAAGTGTAGTTGATTTACAATGTTGCGTTAATTTCTGCTGTACAGCAAAGTGACTCAGTTATGCATATATATTCTTTTCCACTATCACTTATCCCAGGCACTGAATATAATTCCCTGTGCTATACAGTAGGACCTTGTTTATCCCTTCTTGTGAGTTTTAAGGGGAGAATTGCAAGTTGGGAGCTCCCTTCTCCTTTGGAACCCCTCTCATTATCTGTTAGATTTTTCCTTGCCCAAAGCGGGACAGTTGGTCTTCCAGCATCCCTTTTGTTCATAGTAGCAGCAAGTATCCTTTCTGGGGGGGAGCCTTTTGAGGGGGAGGCATAAGGAGTATCTGCAGTCATCCAGGTGTTTAATTTGAAAAAACATTACCTTGATTAGAGTCTAACTCTGTTTTCATTCTCTAACCTTCTCCAAATATTTGGACAAATGCTATACATCTATCCCATTCTAGCCATGAAGTACCAATTCCCTAATTTCTGGCTTAAAGCTGTTATCTAAAAAATGAGGATAGGGACTTCCCTGGTGGCCCAGTAGTTAAGAATCCGCCTGCCAATGCAGGGGACACGGGTTCGAGCCCTGGTCCGGGAAGATCCCACATGCCGTGGAGCAGCTAAGCCCAAGCGCCACAACTACTGAAGCCTGCGCGCCTAGAGCCCGTGCTCCACAACAAGAGAAGCCACCGCAATGAGAAGCCCACGCACCGCAACGAAGAGTAGCCCCTGCTCGCCGCAACTAGAGAAAGCCCGCACGCAGCAACAATGACCCAACGCAGCCAAAAATTAAATAAATAAATTTATTTAAAAGAAATAAGGATAGGGCTTCCCTGGTGGTGCAGTGCTTGAGATTCCGCCTGCCGATGCAGGGGACACGGGTTCGTGCCCCGGTCCGGGAAGATCCCACATGCTGCGGAGTCGCTGGGCCCGTGAGCCATGGCCGCTGAGCCTGAGCGTCTGGAGCCTGTGCTCCGCAACGGGAGAGGCCACAACAGTGAGAGGCCCGCGTACCACACAAAAAAAAATAATAATAAATAAATTAAAAATGTGGATAATGTGATTAAAGCATCTGTCTATTGATCTACCCCAGATTGTTGTCTGAAGACAGTTTCTAAAATTCTCAATGAATTTGCTTAAAAAAAATTGGACTGATGCCCAGTCAGTCTTGACTCAAAATAAAATAGGCGTTGTCTTCAGTAAGGATTATCCAGGTACCGCGTTTTGTGCTTTTGTTAGTCACCGTTCTGTTTGACGGAGCTCAGGAATACACAGATTGTTTCCAAGGTCCTTTCAATCAACTCTTTCAAGCCAGGGTTGAGCATCTGAAGGACCTGTAAATATCAATACATATGCTAGTTAATGTAGGTCAGGGAGGCTGGGGTTATGGCTTCCCTGTATACCAGCTTAAATTCTAAGGTTCTTCATATTAGTCATAAAAGGCTGACCATTGAATATTAAATTAAATAATTAAATTTGCTGCCTCCTCCCACTTTGTCCCTTTGTTTTAAGGTGCCCCTATGATGGACAGTTTTGGTGATACTGAAAACTTCTCAAAGTGGTCACTTGGTAAATTGTATCATTTTATAAGATATGCACAAGAATTTGAATTGTAATGAGAATATACAGAAGAAACAAGTGTTTAGCCTGCTGGAGGCGTGGGCTTGGACTGAGACACCCCCAGGAGAATTGATAATGATCTGTCAGATGTTTCCTTTGTGCATCTCTGACCTCAGCCCCCATCCAGAGGTTGGCTGTCTCTGACCACAGACCTAACAACTGCAGCCTGTGATGATCAAAGTTTGGGAGATTTTTTTTCTCCTAAACCAATTCTTAGGGAATAAAGATAGATTGGAAGAATAACAGACTTCATAAGGCTTTTAGAATGATTATCCATGGCAAATTTCATCTACTGAGGGACATCAGCTGGGCAAGACCATAAGCTGGCCAGTCCTTTGGACCTGGTGGGCTTCTGCTCATGGACTATTCTTTGCTCTTTCCCCCCTTTGGTCAATGACACATTGTAAGACAGGAAAAGCTAAGATAAGTTTAGATGAAGAATATAGTTTCACCAAGAATTTCTAGAAATATAGGTCTAGGGACTCCCCTGGTGGTCCAGTGGTTAAGACTCTGTGCTTCCAATGCAAGGGGCTCAGGTTTGATCCCTGGTCATGGAACTAAGATCCCACATGCTGCGTGGCACTGCCAGAAAAGAGAAAGAAAGAAAGAAAGAAGAAAAGAAAGAAAGGAAGGAAGGAAGGAAGGAGGAAAGAAAGAAAGAAAAAAAAGAAAAGAAAAGAAAAAGAAAAAGAAAGATCTAATCAGAAAACAGAGATTTCAGTGGGTGACATCTAATTTTCCTGAGAAAAATAAGAACATCAATGAAACTGGAGCTCAGACCTAGTGTGTGACTTATCTCTCTCTTTGGGCCAGGAACCTCAAGTGGAGAGATGCAAGATGACTCATGAGGTGCCCATATTAAGGGTGCATGGCAGGGGGTCACAGCTGAGTTTTCATGGGCCTTCCAAATTGTGGAAATCTTCCTCCTCAAATAAAGCATCTTGTGAGAAAACCCCACAGGGAAGCCCAGGAGTCTAGCAATTTATTAAAAATCTATCATACAGGGCTGTCCTTTTGCCCTTGAAGGAGCAACTGCCATAAAAATTGCCTTTCTACTGTGAACAATAGAAAATAGGACAAAGTATTTAAATCAACTGTTTTGAGGTGTTGGGCAGCAGGCAGCACAGGACTGTGATTCCTAAGAGAAGGGAAATCAAGGAGCTGAGTGTTCCGATGCCTGAGTTAACTACCTTCCTGAGGGAGCTTCCATGACGCAGATGGGGAAGCGGAACCCCACATCAGGACGGGGAACCCCAAACCACGCCCGACAGTCTTGCTGAGCTGAAGATACAGAGATCTGCAAGATGGTTAGAATTTGTGAGGCCGGGTACCAACGAAGAGGGGACTGCACAGAAGGAAAGTTCTGGAGACCTGCAGAGAGATCTCCTTGCCTCTGTGACTGAGTAGTGGCCTGTGCAGGTATGAGAGGAAACTATGAGGCCAGGGAAAGAACCCTAGAAAATGGTAGAACAGATGATTCCAGGATTACACAGAGCTGAGAATACATCACATTCCAACCAGCCAGAGTGGAGAGACCATACACAGGGCATTAGCTGAGTACACAGGGCGTTAATTGAGTCCTCAGAAGACTGTCACCTGAATAGTAGTGAAAAATTAACCCTAAATTAAAGGCTGCTCTGGACCTACCCTAACAAAGCATAAAAGCAAGCCTCAAAAGTAAGTATCAGATTTATCCTACATGACCTAACTGCTTTCCAGAACAAAGTTAAACATCTTTAATAGGAATACAATAAAATCTAGCACCCGAGAACACAAAATTTACAATGTTGGCATGCAGTAAAAGGTTAATAGACAGGTACATCATAATTAAACTGTTTAATTAAACTAGTGCTAAAAAATGCAAATCTACCATAGGAAAAAAGGGGTTACTTTCAGGTGAACAAAGATAAGAATGACAGCAGACTTTCCATCAGAATCTATGCAAACTTGAAAAACAACATAGGGACGTCTTTAAAATACTGAAAGAAGAAACAGTCAGCATGAATGCCCCCAGCAAAAATATCTTTCAAAAATAAAAGTGAAATACCTTTTCAGACCAACAGAAGCAGAAATAGTTTATAATAGAAAAGACCTGCAGTCCAAGAAATGTTAAAGGAAGTTGTGAGGCAAAAGGAAAATGATGGTAGATTTAAATCCAAGTATATCAGTAATTACATCAAATGTACATAGCTAAGACTCCAATTAAGAAGCAGAGGTTGGATTAAAAGTAACAACAAAATAAGATCCAACCATAAGTTTTCTATAAGAAACCCACTGTTAAGTTCTGTGAAAGGTCTGAGAATTCACCTCACTTGCAGGTTACCAAGGTAGCCTGCCACAGTTGCTTGGTTGCTGGTTGAAGACATCAGAATCCTGGGTCAGTTTATTGATGAGGGCAGTTTATTACTCAGAACAATAGAAACAGCCAGACTACCAGCAATTTTGCACCAGGTCCCCAAGTCGCAATTCCACAGGGCAAAGCAAAGGGGGTCAGATGACTCCAGTGCACACAGTGGGCTGCTTTACAGACATATAGTGGATGGCACTCTTACTTATTTATTTATTTATTTATTTATTTATTCATGCATGCATGCATGCATGCATGCATGCGGTTCATGGGCCTCTCACTGTTGTGGCCTCTCCCCTTGCGGAGCACAGACTCCGGACACGCAGGCTCAGCGGCCACGGCTCACGGGCCCAGCCGCTCTGCGGCATGTGGGATCCTCCTGGACCGGAGCATGAACCCGTGTCCCCAGCATCGGCAGGCTGACTCTCAACCATTGCGCCACCAGGGAAGCCCTATTTATTTATTTTTTAATAAATTTATTTATTTATTTTATTTTTGGCTGCCTTGGGTCTTTGTTGCTGCACATGGGCTTCCTCTAGTTACGGCGAGCGGGAGCTACTCTTCATCACGTTGCACAGGCTTCTCATTGCGGTGGCTTCTCTTGCGTGGAGCATGGGCTCTAGGCACGTGGGCTTCAGTAGTTGTGGCATGTGGGCTCAGTAGTTGTGGCTTGCAGGCTCTAGAGCACAGGCTCAGTAGTTGTGGCGCATGGGCTTAGTTGCTCCGTGGCATGTGGGATCTTTCCGGACCAGGGCTCAAACCCATGTCCCCTGCATTGGCAGGCGGATTCTTAACCACTGCACCACCAGGGAAGTCCCTGAATGGCACTCTTTTAAAATGGGCAGTGATCATCCCTGCCCATTGCTCTATCTTCCAAGATGGTAAGCAAGCCTGTTCTCTGTTCAGTAGAGATATTATCTCTGTCTTCCAAGATGGTTTGCCATCCAAACATACTTGAAAACATAAGCTAGAGAAGAGGGCAGTCTGTTTGGCTCATAAGATGTTCACAGAGTACAATGACACCCACTTTTCAGGAGTCTGCAGCTTCAGGTGCACCTGTGAGGTGTGTCCTGGTTTCCAGAGAGGGAATAAGCTGATTGAAAGAAAGAGGAAGTCCAAATACTTAGGCACCTGCTTCCCAGAATTTTCTTTGCTGATTAAAGAAGTCATTAAAAAAATGTGCAGCCTTTTCTATAAAATAAAGTAAATGTGTGTTTTCATAATTTATGAATTTCATCAATTTTCTTCTTATTTCCTATTAATCACCTGTTCTCTTTCCTCAGTTCTTGCATCTTCTTTATTTTTTTTTAATATCTTTTTGTTTTTAATGAGAGCGTGTACACAATGTCTGCCACTCTGAATATGGTTAGTTCCCTTCTGCCTTCTTTTAGTCTCTCTCTAACACTGCATTTCTGGATATACTCTACTACTGGATACAGTCTCTTAATTTGCCCTTAGTTTCTCCTTTGTTTGGAGAACTCAAGATACGTTAATTTGGGGATTTCCCTGGCGGTCCAGTGATTAAGACTCCATGCTTCCATTGCAGGGGGGCACGGGTTTGATCCCTGGTCAGGGAGCTAAAATCCCAAAGCCTCATGGTGTGGCCAAAAAATATATATATATGTGTGCGTGTGTGTGTGTGTGTGTGTGTCTGTGTGTGTGTGTTAATTTTTCTTAGAGAAAGTATATAAGAAACTAGAAATTGTAAACCATTTCTCTAGTGTTCATTAGTTTTTGGAGTTTATCATAATATGTAACAATTCATTACATATGCAGTAGATTTCTCTTATGTACAAAATGTTTACCTTCAAAGAGCAAGACTTCACCTGCTCCATTACAGCCACAGTAGGAAGCCAGCTTTGTTTAAAACTCTATATCAGTTTGGGACCAATCAGGAGAGAAAAACTGTGCAGTAATTTGAACAGGGAAAGCTTAATATAAGGAATTATTATCTACAGGGGAGTGGAGTGACTAGGGATTTGCTAGTAAGAAGTAAAGAGAACTCTAAAGAATGTAGGAATAGCAGATATATAATAGCAGATACAGTATTACATGACAGTATATCTAATAGGCACCCCTCACCCCATGACCTGAGAAGCAGACCTTGTTGGAAAAGGCTTAGCCATAGCTACTGAAAGGCAGACAGGTTGCTGTGGTGCCCCCTGAGGAACTTGCTGCACACCTGCCCTCTGGAGCTTATTGGAAATCAGCCCTCTAGCATGCTGGGGAAACTTGTTCACAGGAGGCGTCTCACTGCAGGCACTCTGCTACAAAACCACCTGAGGGAGCTTCTGGGAGCAGCTGCTGGCCACTGAGTGTGGCTGACTGCTGTGCACGGCAGCAGGAGGGCACTGGGGAAGCCAGGCATCTGGCAGGACCCAGGAGAGGTGGCCTCAGAACCGGAAGAGACTTTCCTCCTGCGGTGCCTTTCCCGCGCCCTCTGCTGGCAAAGCTTCAGAGCCCGCTGGCAACTTATTTAAAGGGCTCAGATTAATTTTCATTACAGCACTCAGATAGGGTGAATTTGGGGCTGAGAGAAAATAAGTCAATGACCGGCATAAAGTCCAACAGGTAAATAAATCCAGGCCTTTTATTCTTGCAAATCTAACCTTAGTTTCCTTCTTTTTAAATTGGTCGTGGTTGTGTTATTGTAAATTTGAAGTTCCTTTTTTTCTTTAATAAATTTATTTATTTCTTTTATTTTTGGCTTCGCTGGGTCTTCATTGCTGCGCGTGGGCTTTCTCTAGTTGCGCGAGTGGGGGTTACTCTATGTTGCGGTGTGCGGGCTCTAGGTGCACCGGCTTCAGTAGTTGTGGTTCACGGGCTCACTAGTTGTGGCACGCGGGCTCTAGAGCGCAGGCTCAGTAGTTGTGGCACACGGGCTTAGCTGCTCCGCGGCATGTGGGATCTTCCCGGACCAGGGCTCGAACCCCTGTCCCCTGCGTTGGCAGGCGGATTCTTCACCACAGCACCACCAGGGAAGCCCCTGTGTTTTGTTTTTAAATTCCTCTTGGGTTGTTCAGACCAAACAGAAACCGAGAGAGCTTCCCTCTACCAGAGAAACCAGTGACACGAGGGTGTCAGCCCAGGGGTGGTGACAGGCGTGTCTCTTTGGAAAAAGCAAGTAGATGGTTGACACCAGGAGAGGAAAACATGGCCAGCTTCTGGGAACAAAAATAAGGGATTGAGGGGAATTCCCTGGCGGTCTAGTGGTTAGGACTCCACGCTTTCACCGCTGAGGGGGGATTGAATACTGAAGAGCGAACGTTCACAAAGACCTGTGATCTATGATCTGGAAAGATGCTCCTGGCAGGCTCTAAACAACTGCAGTAGTTCCTCTTCTGGTTGGCCGAGTCAGACAGTTGGCTTAGGGTTTGGGGCCCTCCAGTGGGAGAAGCTTTATGCTTTTTCTGCCCAAGGCTTGTTTGTGTGCATTTCTGATTATAAAAGTACTTCATCACCATTATGAGATTTTACAAAGGATAGTAAAGAGTTGAAGAAAAAAAAGTTATTTGTAATCTTATCTGCTCTTTTTAATTGTCTATCACATTAGAAAAAAATTAAGAAAAATAATACTACCCTATACTGATAAAATTATCCTTATTCTGTTCATAGTAGAATAAATTATATGTTTTCCAAAAAGAAATTTGGCAATATGTATCAGGAGCATTTTTATTCCATTTGGAGAACCTTTGTTAAGGCAAATGATCTCAAATACAGAAATCTGTAAGCACAAAATTATTTTAGTACTACTTTTGCTACTGAAAATTTGCAAATGACTAAAGTCAATGGGATAGTAAGTAGGATATTAACATTGGTAAACTCATTTTTCACTAATAGGAGAACATGCTTAATTAAAATAAGAAAAGCCGAATTCAGAGGTTTAATGAACTATAGGTCCCCATGGTGAGCCACAGCCAACGCCCACCTCTGCAGGAGACCCTCCAGCACTAGCAGAATCATAATACCATGTCACACCTGAAAAAGTTAAAAAGATCAAGTGTCATGAGCAGCCTTTTGGTGAAAATAGGAGCCAAGGAGCAGAAGGTGAGCCCCTAGAGAAGTGCAAGCTGGACTGGGAGGGCTTCACGGAGGAAGAGGGCATTGGCGAAGAACTAGCCATTCACAATCGAGGGAAGGAGGGGTTCATTGAAGGGAAAGCTTTTCTAGACTGAGTGGGTCACAGGCAGCTTGAAATCGAGCGAGATAGGCTGAGCAAAATGAAACCCTGATGTGATGAGGAACCTACAGCAGCTGAATCCTGTTACCAACGTGAGCTTTGTGTGCGTCTGTGAAATGTTTCCCGTGTTTCCCAGCAAGGTCTTTTTTTCTACATTGAATTTCTGTCTTTGTTAAAAAAAAAAAAGTTTAATGAACTATAAAGTCAGTTTTGTTTTTAAATTGCGTATGAGGACTAGAGGAAAATATATCCAAAAAAGTAGTGACTCAAAAGTCTATTAGAAGTAACACCCACCACTTTTCATTTCTCTTCTTTTATGAATACAGTTTTCTGTAGACATCTGGAGAGAACAGTATACCTATAAGGGAGAAAAAAAAAATCATTCCTTATCTCTCTCCATGGAGAAACTACTGTTCATATTCTGGGCTATTTCCAGAATTTGTGTCCAATATTTACGTATTTACAGTAAAGTTCACTAGTTTCTAGCAATTTGAAAGCTTTTTATTCTTTTCTTTTTGCATCTGTTTCTTCTTGTGGATAAAATTTAGACAATTTTGGCAAATTAAAAAATCCCATTGAAATATGAGTTGAAACTAAGCCTATAAGTTGGCTGTGAAAATCCAACATCCTCAGGTTCACCTACTTTAAATGTTCTTTTTTGTTCCTCTCTTAAACATTTTTAATAAGATTATCCTTAGGAACTTTATAATTTAACAAAACTGGTATTGTGAATGGGAATGTTGTATCCAGTGTATTCATCTTACTTATTAGAGGTATTGATGATTGTGATGATCATTCTGGGCTGTCTTATGAATTCTCATCTGTTTCTGTTGATTCTGTGGGGTTTTCTAGATAAACAATTAAATGAACTGTGTGATGGTAACATCGTCCTCTCGTTTTTACTAGTTATGCAGCTCCCATGGTCCTCCCCCGTGATCTGTCACTTTGTAAAACTGCATCAGAGATTTTGGGGTGACTCCTCCTGCCCTGACGATTCTAGCAATACCCCCAGGTTTGTGCTAAGTGGCCCTGTTCCTTAACCATAGCTCTTTAGAGGCCTGATCTCAGGTAGTTCAATTGTATTTTTCTCTCCGGGACATGGAATTCAAAACCTGGGACACAGCAGCTGAAAGCACTGTAGTTGCAGCTCAGAGAGAACGTCACTGGCCTCTTGCTGAGGTAGCCGCAGTCGCACCGGTTTCTTCTCCTCAACTTCTTTTTGTTTGTTTTTTGTTGGTAGAGAGAAAAGTTGCTTTTTTATAAAAATTTTTTCATTGGAGTCGAGTTGATGTGCAATGTTGTGTTAGTTTCTGCTGTACAGCAACGTGAATCAGTTATACATAGATCCACTCTTTTGTAGATTCTTTTCCCATATAGGTCATTACAGAGGACTGAGTTAGAGTTCCCTGTGCTCTACAGTAGGTCCTTATTAGTTATCTGTTTTCTCCTCAACTTCCATATCCTTCTACGAAAGCTCTTTGCTCTTCCTTTTCTCTCTTTGTGTGTGTGCGTCTGTGTGTTAAGCCGGAATCAGTTCCAAGTAGTTGCCACCAAAAGGAGCTCTAATGCTAACGTCACCTGAAACGTGGTGGGTTTTCATGCAACGTAACACGTCTCAGTTTAAATATTCCTTTTCCTCTGAGTCAAGCAGTCCGAGGCACTGTTCCAGCTCCATCACCCAAACCTTACACAGTCACAGGCTCCGCATCCCGTTCTCTTCACAGTGAAGCCCAGACCCTACATTCAATCCAAGCCCCACCCACCCAGATGGTTCTGCCTTCCCCAAGCTCCGGTGTGTCCCAGGGCCCCAGGGCAGGGCAGTGTAGATTTCCTCCAGTGGCCCCTGACCTCTTAAATGTCCATTTGACTCAGGCGAGGGATCTACAAGCTTTATCCACAGCTGACACATGTAGGGCTGCCACCGTTCAACGTACCCACACTTCTGTGAATTCTATGCTCCTGTTTTTTTTTTTAATTTTTATTGAACTATAGCTGATTTACAGTGTTGTGTAATTCCAGGTGTACAGCAAAGTGATTCATATTCATCTTTTTCAGATTCTTTTCCATTATAGGTTATTACAAGATACAGTTCCCTGTCCTGTTGGTTCACGTTCTGCTCCTTCGAAACATGTGTTTGTGAACTCCAAACTCAACAAGGGTCTGCGTTTCCTTTCAAAGTTCTCTGTTCTCTCCATCCTGCCGCATCCCCATCCTCCTCTAAATTCTAGCAGATCCCTGTACACCTGTGCACAATTGTCATCAATGGTCGAACTCTTAGCTTACATGAAGAGTTCAGGGCGAAGTTCCAGTTCCACGTAACGTAAAGAAAGCTGGAAAGAAAGCTGGAAAGAGCATTGCCCTCAGCCTAACAACAAGGAAAGGCAGGTTAACTACACACTCATAACGTGCCTTGAACCCCTCAGAGGGTTGAGTTTGCAGGGTAACCAAGTAGCCTGAAATCTAAGGAATATAGGTCCCCATCCGGAGGAGCACAGGAGGAAGAAATACCAAGACCTGAGCTGAACTTTTTAACTAATTGCCGTAGGCTGGTGTAGGCTAGCGTCAAAGAATAAGGCCTTTGGGAGCCACGGCAAGAGGCGGGGTTCAGGTTCACCCCACGTGCAGGCTCTTCTCCGTGGATCTCCACTGGGCTCTCTGAGAAAGCCTTTCTCAGGCTGCAGGCCTTGCGGGGGGAAGCGGCTGGTGCTGTAGGAAAGACATGATACGTGGCCCGCATCTTCTCCCAGGCAGACAATCGCAGAAAGGGAGAGGCCAGCGAACACTTTAGCCCCCGTGGCTCAGGCGGAGACCCACTGGGGCTGGTGGAAGAGTCAAAGAAAACCATTTTGCCCGACCAGTGCCTGCTTCACCTGCACCTGCTCGCAGGACTGACCTTCCTACTACTTGCCCCAGGCCCAGCTGATGATCATTCTTATCAAAGGGGTGGTGAGGGGCGGGCCCCTCTACTGGTTTCCCTGGTAACTAATGACCTGACCTGAATTCCCCTATAACTGGTAACCTCCCCTTCCCTGCCAGGAGCGGAGACTGAAGACGGCCGCCATGTCCTGCCCGGTCGGCCTCACGCGGTGCGGTGTCTCTCAGGGACCTTGCTTCAGACACGTAAGCTCCCCGCCATCCATTAAACCATGGATGTCTGTGTTGCTGACTCCGGGCTCTTTCTTTGGTCTTGAAACTGGGCAAGCACAGGCCTTGCAGGCCTGCGGGGTGCCGCCCAGCAATTGGCAAGGAGACCAAGGAAACTCCCGTCAGTGCCGAGATGTCGGGAAATACAGGCCGGGGATGGAGACTTGGGGGGCTGTCCACTGACACGGAGGCACCCAGAGTTGCAGGGGCAATCCCGTAAGTTAAGGGGAAATCCCAGGGGAGCTGTCCTTGCTGAATGGGGGCTGCCCAGAGATCTGGAGAACAATGGCCTCTATTGGCTGTACTGTTGTATCAAAGTGAGCCTTTTGTCATTGGTTCAGCCACCTCTCCAGAAGGAACTGGTATTTCTCTTGTGCCTTTGAGATGTAAATGATCTGCCTGACCTCTCTGGAACTTTAATTTTGTGTGATCTTTAAGAGTAAAGGAGAAAAAAGAGCTTTTAGGTAAACGCTGTAGAAATAATCGTTTTGGGAATGTCCATATAAAATAGTCTCTCCTTGGGCTTCCCTGGTAGCGCGGTGGTTGAGAGTCCGCCTGCCGATGCAGGGGACACGGGTTCGTGCCCCAGTCCGGGAAGATCCCACATGCCACGGAGCGGCTGGGCCCGTGAGCCATGGCCGCTGAGCCTGCGCGTCCGGATCCTGTGCTCCGCAATGGGAGAGGCCACGACTCTGAGAGGCCTGCGTACCGCAAATAAAAAAAAGTCTCTCCAGGCACTTCCCTGGTGGTGCAGTGGTTAAGAATCCAGCTGCCAATGCAGGGGACATGGGTTCGAGCTGTTGTCCGGGAAGATCGCACATGCCGCGGAGCAGCTAAGCCCGTGCGCCACAACTACTGAGCCTGCGCTCTAGAGCCCGCGAGCCACAACTACTGAAGCCCCAGCTAGAGCCCGTGCTCTGCAACAAGAGAAGCCGCTGCAATGAGAAGCCCGCACACCGCAAGGAAGTATAGCCCCAGCTCGCCACAACTAGAGAAAGCCCATGTGCAGCAACGAAGACCCAACACAGGGAAAAATAAATAAATCAATAAATAAAATTTAGACACTTTCTTACATCATTGAAAAGTTGAGCTCTCTGAGCTGTACTGCAGACCAGGATAAAAACCACAGGAGGGTGTGGTGTCATCTGAGAACGTGGTCACTGCTTGTATTTTGCTTAATTGTCACGATCTCCCGTGTGCCGGGCCTGTTAGATGTCTTACATCTTGTTCCTAGTCTGAGGGAAGAAATCCATTTGAGGACTGAGCAGCAACGCTGGCCTCACTGCAAGATGAGACTAATTGCTGGGTCTGCAGTGAGATGCTCCTGTCATCCTCCTCTGGACTTGCATGAAAAATGGACCCAGCTACTGTGACTATGCAGGGACTATGGACCGTGGGGGAGAAAGACTCACCACCTTCCTGTCCCACATGCCAGTACGTTAGAAGGACCCCCATTGGTAAATGTTAACTGTACGACTGGCGCCCATGAGCCCACATGGGCTATGCTGTGTGGAGTGGAATCGGCTGGCTTCTGGACACACAAGGCCAACTAGTGGGATTAGCTGTTTTTGTTTGGGAAGACCTAACGCGTCCGCCCCTAATGGCACTCAACATAGCATGGGGTGATAGATCTGTACTGTGGCTGCTGACTCCGGGCTAGGCCACCAGAATGTTTCTTTTGAAGCTGGGCCTTCTCCTCCCCAAGGAGGTTGGCTCTGGTTTTATGAAAACCAGGGATGGCCTTGCCTTCCTTATGACCAGACAGGGCACTGTTGCTGTTGACTCCCTTTGCTTTGACCCAGTAAGCGCTTGGCTCCAAAATTAGCCCACCTCCTGACAAATGAGTGTTGTGAGCATGCTGGGTATCGTACCCTTGACACTCCTTGGCTGCTGCTGTCTGTATTGTGTTTGTGGTATCTGGTTGCTCTGCCCTATGTACCTGACTCCAGGGATATCGCAGAAGAGGGGTGGATCGTAAGGGCCGTGCAGGGCACGTAGGGGTGGAGTGTGTGGCCAGGCCACTCAGGATGGCTGTTCCCCTGCTGTCTGTCCATCCCCTGCCCGACCAGTGCCTGCTTCACCTGCACCTGCTCATAGGAGTGACCTTCCTACTACTTGTCCCAGGCCCCAGCTGGTGATTGTTCTTATCAAAGGGGCGGTGAGGGGCTTCCCTGGTGGCACAGTGTTTAAGAATCCGCCTGCCAATGCAGGAGACATGGGTTTGAGCCCTGGTCCGGGAAGATCCCACATGCTGCAGAGCAACTAAGCCTGTGGGCCGCAACTACTGAGCCTGCACTCTAGGTCCCGCGATCCACAACTACTGAAGCCCGTGTGCCAGAAGTACTGAACCCGCAAGCCACAAGTACTGAAGCCCGTGTGCCTAGAGCTCATGCTCCACAACAAGAGAAGCCACTGCAACGAGAAGGTCGCGCACCGCAATAGAGAGTAGCCACCGCTCGCCACAACTAGAGAAAGCCTGCGTGCAGCAGTGAAGACCCAATGCAGCCAGATACAAATAAAAATAAGAAAACAAAATTTATTTTAAAAAAGGGGGGGTGAGGGGTGTGCCCCTCTACTAGTTTCCCTGGTAACTAATTTGCCCACCTGACGTCGATTCCCCTGTAACTGGTAATCTTCTCCCTCCGCCACACCCCCAGAGTGAAGACTGCCACCTTGTCCCATCTGCTGGCAGAGCTACACAGTGGGTGTAGCTCCAGGACCTTGCTTCAGACATGTAAGCTCCTCCACCCATTAAACAACTGATGTCTCTGCTGCTGACTCCAGGCTCTTTCTTTGGTCTTGAAGCTGGGCAAGTGCAGGCCTTGGAGGCCTGCAGAGTGTACCCCAACATGTCCTAAGGTAATTGCTTCTTTTTTTTTTTTTTTTTTTTTTTGCGGTACGTGGGTTTCTCATTGTTGTGGCCTCTCCCGTTGCGGAGCACAGGCTCTGGACGCGCAGGCTCAGTGGCCATGGCTCATGGGCCCAGCTGCTTTGCGGCATGTGGGATCTTCCCGGACCGGGGCATGAACCCGTGTGCCCTGCATCGGCAGGCGGACTCTCAACCACTGTGCCACCAGGGAAGCCCGGTAATTGCTTCTTCACTGTGCCATTTCAGATTACCCAAGTTGCATAGAAATGCTCTTTCTGATAGCTGGAGAAGCCTGGGCTGTTTACCCAGACTTACACATATTGTCTGCCGTTCAGTCAAACCTTCTGAGGGAGCTCCCCGGTGGTCCAGTGGTTAGGACTTGGCACTTTCACTGCTGTGGCCTGTGTTTGATCCCTGGTCAGGGAACTGAGATCCCACAAACCACGTGGTGCAGCCACAATGTAAGAAAAAAAAAAATTCTGAGACACACAAAAAAGCCTTCCGAAATAAAAAAGAGAATGCGCTTGCCACATTCATTGGCCGTGTACCTGGTGCCCTAGTCATCTGCAGCAACAGTACCACATCCAGCACAGGAGCTGTGAGCAGGAAGTTAAGTCGGTTAAACCTAGGATAGTGTATGGTTGTGCTCCAGGCTGCATCACCAGGGGCCACGCTGGTGAATTACAGGGACTATATCCCACCTCCTTTAGGTCTTTGATGGTGGTGCTCATCGGTACCATCCCTCCTCACCCCAAATCAGTATTGTTTTTGATCTACTGCCTTGACTGGACGTCGGTTTTGAAGTTTCCACTGTGCTTTCTCTATAGTCTAGAAGCCCAATACGGGGGTTATTCCAACTGCCAAGTATGTAAATTTGTCTTGTACACTTGGGGAACTGGGGGGAAATGCCCCCTGGGAGGTCCATGGAACCAGTGGGCCCACTGTGAGTGAGACTTCAGCCAGGACTCCATTGACCACCTGGTCCCTTGGACCCTCCCGTGGACAGAGGTTCAGGATGACGCTTGTTCTCGCACGTCACTGTCACCTCATCCTGTGCCCATAGTCCTCCAAGTGTCTGCTTCTTCCCCTTTCCCCAGTGTAGAGTCACCCGAGTTAATGACTGTAGCTCCCTTGGGGGAAGCCTGGGGAATCATCCTGTTAAAGATCCTGGCCGTGGTGTGGCGGGGTTCTTATTCCTAACAACCTGGCCATCTGTTCAGTCAGTGGGTTTTAGATTTGAAAATTGCCTCAGGTCTGAGAACTGAACAAGGGACCATGACTTCTTATGGAGGAGACTGCATTCAGCCTCCTGCTCTCCATTCTTTCCTCCTTTGATTATAGATGTTAAGTCGATAGCTCTTAGTAGGGAAGAGTGGGTCCCCTCTGCAAGCCTAGAGATTTGGGGGCTTCAGAATCAGCAGCAACCATCTAGATGTCTCTACCCACATTTCAGGGTCCCAGGTTTCCCTACCAGGGCCTTGCCTTTTGCATAACAAACCTGCCTTAATTGAGCATTTGAAAAATCCAATAATAAGCTCTGTAGCCTACCCCTCAGCTGTGGCTGCTCTTCCACTGCAGGAGAGGTTCTCTGGGTGATGCCACAGAGGCTCTGTAGTCTTATTTAGTGTTAATTGCCCCTAAACGGCCCTCATCAGTCTCAATATCCCTCTGCAGGGCAGCAATAGAACTTGGCAGTGACCAGCCTTCCCCACGGTCTTTGTAGGCATCCTCTCACCCCCAAATCTTTTTTTTTTTTGCGGTATGTGGGCCTCTCACTGTTGTGGCCTCTCCCCCGTTGCGGAGCACAGGCTCTGGACACGCAGGCTCAGCAGCCATGGCTCACGGGCCCAGCTGCTCTGCGGCATGTGGGATCCTCCCGGACCGGGACACGAACCTGCGTCCCCTGCATCGGCAGGCGGACTCTCAACCACTGCGCCACCAGGGAAGCCCGGCAGGTGGATTCTTAACCACTGCACCACCAGGGAAGCCCCTGTGTTTTGTTTTTAAATTCCTCTTGAGTTGTTCAGACCAAACAAACCGAGAGAGCTTCCCTCTACCAGAGAAACCAGTGACACGAGGGTGTCAGCCCAAGGGTGGTGACAGGCGTGTCTCTTTGGAAAAAGCAAGTAGATAGTTGACACCAGGAGAGGAAAAAATGGCCAGCTTCAGGGAACAAAAATAAGGGATTGAGGGGAATTCCCTGGCGGTCTAGTGGTTAGGACTCTGCGCTTTCACCGCTGAGGGGGTATTGAATACTGAAGAGCGAACGTTCACAAAGACCTGTGATCTATGATCTGGAAAGATGCTCCTGGCAGGCTCTAAACAACTGCAGTAGTTCCTCTTCTGGTTGGCTGAGTCAGACAGTTGGCCTAGGGTTTGGGGCCCCCCAGTGGGAGAAGCTTTATGCTTTTTCTGAGCAAGGCTTGTTTGTGTGCATTTCTGATTATAAAGGTAGTTGATCGGGCTTCCCTGGTGGTGCAGTGGTTGAGAGTCCGCCTGCCGATGCAGGGGACGCGGGTTCGTGCCCCGGTCCGGGAAGATCCCACATGCCGCGGAGCGGCTGGGCCCGTGAGCCATGGCCGCTGAGCCTGCGCGTCCGGAGCCTGTGCTCTGCAACGGGAGAGGCCACAGCAGTGCGAGGCCCACGTACCGCAAAACAACAACAACAACAACAACAAAAAGTAGTTGATCACCATTATAAGGTTTTACAAAGGATAGAAAAGAGTTGACGAAAAGAAAGTTCCTTGTAATCTTATCTGCTCTTTTTAATTGTCTATCACATTAGAAAAAATTAAGAAAAATAATACTACCCTATACTGATAAAATTATCCTTATTCTGTTCATAGTAGAATAAATTATATGTTTTCCAAAAAGAAATTTGGCAATATGTATCAGGAGCATTTTTATTCCATTTGGAGAACCTTTGTTAAGGCAAATGATCTCAAATACAGAAATCTGTAAGCACAAAATTATTTTAGTACTACTTTTGCTACTGAAAATTTGCAAATGACTAAAGTCAATGGGATAGTAAGTAGGATATTAACATTGGTAAACTCATTTTTCACTAATAGGAGAACATGCTTAATTAAAATAAGAAAAGCCGAATTCAGAGGTTTAATGAACTATAGGTCCCCATGGTGAGCCACAGCCAACGCCCACCTCTGCAGGAGACCCTCCAGCACTAGCAGAATCATAATACCATGTCACACCTGAAAAAGTTAAAAAGATCAAGTAGATTGAGCCGCCTTTGGTGAAAATAGGAGCCAAGGAGCAGAAGGTGAGCCCCTAGAGAAGTGCAAGCTGGACTGGGAGGGCTTCACGGAGGAAGAGGGCATTGGCGAAGAACTAGCCATCCACAATCGATGGAAGGAGGGGTACGTTGAAGGGAAAGCTTTTCTAGACCGAGTGGATCACAGGCAGTGTAAAATCGAGCGAGATCTCAGGCAGAGCAAAATGAAACCCTGATGTGATGAGGAACCTACAGCAGCTGAATCCTGTTACCAATGTGAGCTTTGTGTGCGTCTGTGAAATGTTTCCTATTGACTGTTTCCCAGCAAGGTCTTTTTTTCTACATTGAATTTCTGTCTTTGTAAAAAAAAAAACAACAACAACAAGAAAATGAAGTTTAATGAACTATAAAGTCAGTTTTGTTTTTAAATTGCGTATGAGGACTAGATGAAAATATATCCAAAACAGTAGTGACTCAAAAGTCTATTAGAAGTAACACCCACCACTTTTCATTTCTCTTCTTTTATGAATACAGTTTTCTGTAGACATCTGGAGAGAACAGTATAACTATAAGGAAGAAAAAAATCATTCCTTATCTCTCTCCATGGAGAAACTACTGTTCATATTCTGGGCTATTTCCAGAATTTGTGTCCAATATTTACGTATTTACAGTAAAGTTCACTGGTTTCTAGCAATTTGAAAGCTTTTTATTCTTTTCTTTTTGCATCTGTTTCTTCTTGTGGATAAAATTTAGACAATTTTGGCAAATTAAAAAATCCCATTGAAATATGAGTTGAAACTAAGCCTCTAAGTTGGCTGTGAAAATTCAACATCCTCAAGTTCACCTACTTAAATCTTTTTTGTTCCTCTCTTAAATATTTTTAATAAGCTTAACCTTAGGAACTTTATAATTTAACAAAACTGGTATTGTGAGTGGGAATGTTGTATCCAATGTATTCATCTCACTTATTAGAGGTATTAATGATTGTGATGATCATTCTGAGCTGTCTTATGAATTCTCATCTGTTTCTGTTGATTCTGTGGGATTTTCTAGATAAACAATTAAATGAACTGTGTGATGGTAACATCGTCCTCTCGTTTTCACTAGTTATGCAGCTCCCATGGTCCTCCCCCGTGATCTGTCACTTTGTAAAACTGCATCAGAGATTTTGGGGTGACACCTCCTGCCCTGACGATTCTAGCAATACCCCCAGGTTTGTGCTAAGTGGCCCTGTTCCTTAACCATAGCTCTTTAGAGGCCTGATCTCAGGTAGTTCAATTGTATTTTTCTCTCCGGGACATGGAATTCAAAACCTGGGACACAGCAGCTGAAAGCACTGTAGTTGCAGCTCAGAGAGAACGTCACTGGCCTCTTGCTGAGGTAGCCGCAGTCGCACCGGTTTCTTCTCCTCAACTTCTTTTTGTTTGTTTTGTTTTGTTGGTAGAGAGGAAAGTTGCTTTTTAAAAAAAATTTTTTTTTCATTGGAGTCGAGTTGATGTGCAATGTTGTGTTAGTTTCTGCTGTACAGCAATGTGAATCAGTTATACATAGATCCACTCTTTTGTAGATTCTTTTCTCATATAGGTCATTACAGAGGAGTGAGTAGAGTTCCCTGTGCTATACAGTAGGTCCTTATTAGTTATCTGTTTTCTCCTCAACTTCCATATCCTTCTACGAAAGCTCTTTGCTCTTCCTTTTCTCTCTTCGTGTGCGTGCGTCTGTGTGTTAAGCCGGAATCAGTTCCAAGTAGTTGCCACCAAAAGGAGCTCTAATGCTAACGTCACCTGAAACGTGGTGGGTTTTCATGCAACGTAACACGTCTCAGTTTAAATATTCCTTTTCCTCTGAGCCAAGCAGTCCGAGGCACTGTTCCAGCTCCATCACCCAAACCTTACACAGTCACAGGCTCCGCATCCCGTTCTCTTCACAGTGAAGCCCAGACCCTACATTCAATCCAAGCCCCACCCACCCAGATGGTTCTGCCTTCCCCAAGCTCCGGTGTGTCCCAGGGCCCCAGGGCAGGGCAGTGTAGATTTCCTCCAGTGGCCCCTGACCTCTTAAATGTCCATTTGACTCAGGCAAGGGGTCTACAAGCTTTATCCACAGGTGACACATGTAGGGCTGCCACCGTTCAACGTACCCACACTTCTGTGAATTCTGTGGCCTTTCACGCTATGCTCCTGGTTTTTTTTTTAATTTTTATTGAACTATAGCTGATTTACAATGTTGTGTAGTTCCAGGTATACAGCAAAGTGATTCATATTCACATCTTTTTCAGATTCTTTTCCATTATAGGTTATTACAAGATACAGTTAGTTCCCTGTCCTGTTGGTTCACGCTATGCTCCTTGAAAGCATGTGTTTGTGAACTCCAAACTCAACAAGGGTCTGCGTTTCCTTTCAAGGTTCTCTCTGTTCTCTCCATCCTGCCGCATCCCCATCCTCCTCTAAATTCTAGCAGATCCCTGTACACCTGTGCACAATTGTCATCAATGGTCGAACTCTTAGCTTACATGAAGAGTTCAGGGCGAAGTTCCAGTTCCACGTAACGTAAAGAAAGCTGGAAAGAGCATTGCCCTCAGCCTAACAACAAGGAAAGGCAGGTTAACTACACACTCATAACGTGCCTTGAACCCCTCAGAGGGTTGAGTTTGCAGGGTAACCAAGTAGCCTGAAATCTAAGGAATATAGGTCCCCATCCGGAGGAGCACAGGAGGAAGAAATACCAAGACCTGAGCTGAACTTTTGAACTAATTGCCGTAGGCTGGTGTGGGCTAGCGTCAAAGAATAAGGCCTTTGGGAGCCACGGCAAGAGGCGGGGTTCAGGTTCACCCCACGTGCAGGCTCTTCTCCGTGGATCTCCACTGGGCTCTCTGAGAAAGCCTTTCTCAGGCTGCAGGCCTTGCGGGGGGAAGCGGCTGGTGCTGTAGGAAAGACATGATACGTGGCCCGCATCTTCTCCCAGGCAGACAATCGCAGAAAGGGAGAGGCCAGCGAACACTTTAGCCCCCGTGGCTCAGGCGGAGACCCACTGGGGCTGGTGGAAGAGTCAAAGAAAACCATTTTGCCCGACCAGTGCCTGCTTCACCTGCACCTGCTCACAGGACTGACCTTCCTACTACTTGCCCCAGGCCCAGCTGATGATCATTCTTATCAAAGGGGTGGTGAGGGGCGGGCCCCTCTACTGGTTTCCCTGGTAACTAATGACCTGACATGAATTCCCCTATAACTGGTAACCTCCCCTTCCCTGCCAGGAGCGGAGACTGAAGACGGCCGCCATGTCCTGCGCGGTCGGCCTCACGCGGTGCGGTGTCTCTCAGGGACCTTGCTTCAGACACGTAAGCTCCCCCATCCATTAAACCATGGATGTCTGTGTTGCTGACTCCGGGCTCTTTCTTTGGTCTTGAAGCTGGGCAAGCACAGGCCTTGCAGGCCTGCGGGGTGCCGCCCAGCAATTGGCAAGGAGACCAAGGAAACTCCCGTTAGCGCCGAGATGTCGGGAAATACAGGCCGGGGATGGAGACTTGGGGGGCTGTCCACTGACACGCAGGGACCCAGAGTTGCAGCGGTAATCCCGTAAGTTAAGGGGAAATCCCAGGGGAGCTGTCCTTGCTGAATGGGGGCTGCCCAGAGATCTGGAGAACAATGGCCTCTATTGGCTGTACTGTTGTATCAAAGTGAGCCTTTTGTCATTGGTTCAGCCACCTCTCCAGAAGGAACTGGTATTTCTCTTGTGCCTTTGAGATGTAAATGATCTGCCTGACCTCTCTGGAACTTTAATTTTGTGTGATCTTTAAGAGTAAAGGAGAAAAAAGAGCTTTTAGGTAAACGCTATAGAAATAATCGTTTTGGGAAGGTCTATATAAAATAGTCTCTCCTTGGGCTTCCCTGGTGGCGCGGTGCTTGAGAGTCCGCCTGCTGATGCTGGGGACACGGGTTCGTGCCCCGGTCTGGGAAGATCCCACATGCCACGTAGCGGCTGGGCCCGTGAGCCATGGCCGCTGAGCCTGCGCGTCCGGAGCCTGTGCTCCGCAATGGGAGAGGCCACGACTGTGAGAGGCCTGCGTACCGCAAAAAAAAAAAAAAAAAAAAAAAAAAAAAAGTTTCTCCAGGCACTTCCCTGGTGGTGCAGTGGTTAAGAATCCAGCTGCCAATGCAGGGGACATGGGTTCGAGCTGTTGTCCGGGAAGATCCCACATGCCGCGGAGCAGCTAAGCCCGTGCGCCACAACTACTGAGCCTGCGCTCTAGAGCCCGCGAGCCACAACTACTGAAGCCCCAGCTAGAGCCCGTGCTCTGCAACAAGAGAAGCCGCTGCAATGAGAAGCCCGCACACCGCAAGGAAGTATAGCCCCAGCTCGCCACAACTAGAGAAAGCCCATGTGCAGCAACGAAGACCCAACACAGGGAAAAATAAATAAATAAATAAATAAAATTTAGACACTTTCTTACATCATTGAAAAGTTGAGCTCTCTGAGCTGTACTGCAGACCAGGATAAAAACCACAGGAGGGTGTGGTGTCATCTGAGAACGTGGTCACTGCTTGTATTTTGCTTAATTGTCACGATCTCCCGTGTGCCGGGCCTGTTAGATGTCTTACATCTTGTTCCTAGTCTGAGGGAAGAAATCCATTTGAGGACTGAGCAGCAACGCTGGCCTCACTGCAAGATGAGACTAATTGCTGGGTCTGCAGTGAGATGCTCCTGTCATCCTCCTCTGGACTTGCATGAAAAATGGACCCAGCTACTGTGACTATGCAGGGACTACGGACCATGGGGGAGAAAGACTCACCACCTTCCTGTCCCACATGCCAGTACGTTAGAAGGACCCCCATTGGTAAATGTTAACTGTACGACTGGCGCCCATGAGCCCACATGGGCTATGCTGTGTGGAGTGGAATCGGCTGGCTTCTGGACACACGAGTCCAACTAGTGGGATTAGCTGTTTTTGTTTGGGAAGACCTAACGCGTCCGCCCCTAATGGCACTCAACATAGCATGGGGTGATAGATCTGTACTGTGGCTGCTGACTCCGGGCTAGGCCACCAGAATGTTTCTTTTGAAGCTGGGCCTTCTCCTCCCCAAGGACGTGGCTCTGGTTTTATGAAAACCAGGGATGGCCTTGCCTTCCTTATGACCAGACAGGGCCCTGTTGCTGTTGACTCCCTTTGCTTTGAACCAGTAAGCGCTTGGCTCCAAAATTAGCCCACCTCCTGACAAATGAGTGTTGTGAGCATGCTGGGTATCGTACCCTTGACACTCCTTGGCTGCTGCTGTCTGTATTGTGTCTGTGGTATCTGGTTGCTCTGCCCTATGTACCTGACTCCAGGGATATCGCAGAAGAGGGGTGGATCGTAAGGGCCGTGCAGGGCACGTAGGGGTGGAGTGTGTGGCCAGGCCACTCAGGATGGCTGTTCCCCTGCTGTCTGTCCATCCCCTGCCCGACCAGTGCCTGCTTCACCTGCACCTGCTCATAGGAGTGACCTTCCTACTACTTGTCCCAGGCCCCAGCTGGTGATCATTCTTATCAAAGGGGTGGTGAGGGGCGGGCCCCTCTACTGGTTTCCCTGGTAACTAATGACCTGACCTGAATTCCCCTATAACTGGTAACCTCCCCTTCCCTGCCAAGAGCTGAGACTGAAGACGGCCGCCATGTCCTGCCTGGTCGGCCTCACGCAGTGTGGTGTCTCTCAGGGACCTTGCTTCAGACACGTAAGCTCCCCGCCATCCATTAAACCATGGATGTCTGTGTTGCTGACTCCGGGCTCTTTCTTTGGTCTTGAAGCTGGGCAAGCACAGGCCTTGCAGGCCTGAAGGGTGAAGCCCAGCAGTTGATAAGGAGACCAAGGAAACTCCCGTCGGTGCCGAGATGTCGGGAAATACAGGCCGGGAATGGAGACTTGCAGGGCTGTCCACCAACACATAGGGTCCCAGAGTCGCAGGGGTGATCCTGAAAGTCAATGGGAAATCCCAGGGGGGCTGTCCTTGCTGAATGGGGGCTGCCCAGAGATCTGGAGAACAATGGCTTCTATTTGCTGTACTGTTGTATCAAAGTGAGCCTTTTGTCATTGGTTAAGCTAGCTCTCTAGGAGGAATTGGTATTTCTGTTGTGCCTTTGAGATGTAAATATCTACCAGACTTCTCTGGAACTTTAATTTTATGCGGTCTTTAAGAGTAAAGGAGAAAAAAGAGCTTTTAGGTACTCTATGGAAATAATGGTTTTGGGAATGTCTATATAAAGTAGTCTCTCCGTGGGCTTCCCTGGTGGCGCAGTGGTTGAGAGTCCGCCTGCCGATGCAGGGGACACGGGTTCGTGCCCCGGTCCGGGAAGATCCCACATGCTGCGGAGCAGCTAAGCCCGTGTGCCAGAACTACTGAGCCCACATGCTGCATCTACTGAAGCCCCGCCTAGAGCCCATGCTCTGCAACAAGAGAAGCCACCGCAATGAGAGGCCTGCACACCGCAAGGAAGTGTAGCCCCGGCTCGCCGCAACTAGAGAAAGCCCATGTGCAGCAACGAAGACCCAACACAGCGAAAAATAAATAAATAAATAAAATTTAGACACTTTCTAACATTATTGAAAAGTTGAGTTCTCTGAGCTGTACTGCAGACCAGGATAAAAACCACAGGAGGGTGTGGTTTCATCTCAGAACGTGGTCACTGCTTGTATTTTGCTTAATTGTCATGATCTCCCCTGTGCCGGGCCTGTTAGATGTCTTACATCTTGTTCCTAGTCTGAGGGAAGAAATCCATTTGAGGACTGAGCAGCAACGCTGGCCTCACTGCAAGATGAGTCTAATTGCTGGGTCTGCAGTGAGATGCTCCTGTCATCCTCCTCTGGACTTGCATGAAAAATGGACCCAGCTACTGTGACTATGCAGGGATTACGGACCATGGGGGAGAAAGACTCACCACCTTCCTGTCCCACATGCCAGTACGTTAGAAGGACCCCCATTGGTAAATGTTAACTGTACGACTGGCTGCCTATGAGCCCACATGGGCTGTGCTGTGTGGAGTGGAATCGGCTGGCTTCTGGACACACGAGTCCAACTAGTGGGATTAGCTGTTTTTGTTTGGGAAGACCTAACGCGTCCGCCCCTAATGGCACTCAACATAGCATGGGGTGATAGATCTGTACTGTGGCTGCTGACTCCGGGCTAGGCCACCAGAATGTTTCTTTTGAAGCTGGGCCTTCTCCTCCCCAAGGACGTGGCTCTGGTTTTATGAAAACCAGGGATGGCCTTGCCTTCCTTATGACCAGACAGGGCACTGTTGCTGTTGACTCCCTTTGCTTTGACCCAGTAAGCGCTTGGCTCCAAAATTAGCCCACCTCCTGACAAATGAGTGTTGTGAGCATGCTGGGTATCGTACCCTTGATACTCCTTGGCTGCTGCTGTCTGTATTGTGTTTGTGGTATCTGGTTGCAGTGCCCTACATACCTGACTCCAGGGATATCGCAGAAGAGGGGTGGACCAAGATCGTAAGGGCCGTGCAGGGCACGTAGGGGTGGAGTGTGTGGCCAGGCCACTCAGGCTGGCTGTTCTCCTGCTGTCTGTCCATCCCCTGCCCGACCAGTGCCTGCTTCACCTGGACCTGCTCACAGGACTGACCTTCCTACTACTTGCCCCAGGTGCCAGCTGGTGATTGTTCTTATCAAAAGGGCGGTGAGGGGCTTCCCTGGTGGCGCAGTGGTTAAGAATCCACCTGCCAATGAAGGGGACATGGGTTCGAGCCCTGGTCCGGGATGATCCCACATGCTGCAGAGCAACTAAGCCCGTGCACCGCAACTACTGAGCCTGCACTCTAGAGCCCGCAAGCCACAACTACTGAAGCCCATGTGCCACAACTACTGAGCCTGCGAGTCACAAGTACTGAAGCCCATGCGCCTAGAGCTCATGCTCCACAACAAGAGAAGCCACTGCAACGAGAAGGTCGCGCACCGCAACGAAGAGTAGCCCCCGCTCTCGGCAAGTAGAGAAAGCCTGCGCGCGGCAGTGAAGACCCAATGCAGCCAAATATAAATACTAATAAGTAAAGAAAATTTATTAAAAATTGGGGGGTGTGCCCCTCTACTGGTTTCCCTTGTAATAATTAGCCCACCTGTCGTCGATTCCCCTGTAACTGGTAATCTTCTCCCTCCGCCACACCCCCAGAGCAAAGACTGCCGCCATGTCCTATCCGCTGGCAGCTGCACACGGTGGGTGTTGCTCCAGGACCTTGCTTCAGACGTGTAAGCTCCCCCACCCATTAAAGTACTGATGTCTCTGCTGCTGACCCCAGGCTTTCTTTGGTCTTGAAGCTGGGCAAGTGCAGGCCTTGGAGGCCTGCGGGGTGTAGCCCAACATGTCCTAAGGTAATTGTTTTTTTTTTTTTTTTGCGGTACGCGGGCCTCTCACTGTTTTGGCTTCTCCCGTTGCGGAGCACAGGCTCCGGATGTGCAGGCTCAGCGGCCATGGCTCACGGGCCCAGCCGCTCCGCAGCACGTGGGATCTTCCCGGACCGGGGCACGAACCCGTTTCCCCTGCATCGGCAGGCGGACTCTCAACCACTGCGCCATCAGGGAAGCCCGGTAATTGCTTCTTCACTGTGCCATTTCAGATTACCAAAGTTGCATAAGAATGCTGTTTCTGATAGCTGGAGAAGCCTGTGCTGTTTACGCAGCCTTACACATATTGTCTGCCGTTCAGTCAAACCTGAGGGAGCTCCCCGGTGGTCCAGTGGTTAGGACTTGGCACTTTCACTGCTGTGGCCTGTGTTTGATCCCTGGTCAGGGAACTGAGATCCCACAAACCACGTCGTGCAGCCACAATGTAAGAAAAAAAAAAATTCTGAGACACACAAAAAAGCCTTCCGAAATAAAAAAGAGAATGCGCTTGCCACATTCATTGGCCGTGTACCTGGTGCCCTAGTCATCTGCAGCAACAGTACCACATCCAGCACAGGAGCTGTGAGCAGGAAGTTAAGTCGGTTAAACCTAGGATAGTGTATGGTTGTGCTCCAGGCTGCATCACCAGGGGCCACGCTGGTGAATTACAGGGACTATATCCCACCTCCTTTAGGTCTTTGATGGTGGTGCTCATCGGTACCATCCCTCCTCACCGCAAATCAATATAGTTTTTGATTTACTGCCTTGACTGGACGTCGGTTTTGAAGTTTCCACTGTGCTTTCTCTATAGTCTAGAAGCCCAATACGGGGGTTATTCCAACTGCCAAGTATGTAAATTTGTCTTGTACACTTGGGGAACTGGGGGGAAATGCCCCCTGGGAGGTCCATGGAACCAGTGGGCCCACTGTGAGTGAGACTTCAGCCAGGACTCCATTGACCACCTGGTCCCTTGGACCCTCCCGTGGACAGAGGTTCAGGATGACGCTTGTTCTCACACGTCACTGTCACCTCATCCTGTGCCCATAGTCCTCCAAGTGTCTGCTTCTTCCCCTTTCCCCAGTGTAGAGTCACCCGAGTTAATGACTGTAGCTCCCTTGGGGGAAGCCTGGGGAGTCATCCTGTTAAAGATCCTGGCCGTGGTGTGGCGGGGTTCTTATTCCTAACAACCTGGCCATCTGTTCAGTCAGTGGGTTTTAGATTTGAAAATTGCCTCAGGTCTGAGAACTGAACAAGGGACCATGACTTCTTCTTCTTCTTTTTTTTTATTAGTTTCTGCTTTATAACAAAGTGAATCAGTTATACATATACATATGTTCCCATATCCCCTCCCTCTTGCGTCTCCCTCCCTCCCACCCTCCCTATCCCACCCCTCCAGGCGGTCACAAAGCACCGAGCTGATCTCCCTGTGCTATGCGGCTGCTTCCCACTAGCTATCTACCTTACGTTTGGTAGTGTGTATATGTCCATGCCTTTCTCTCACTTTGTCACAGCTTACCCTTCCCCCTCCCCATATCCTCAAGTCCATGCTCTAGTAGGTCTGTGTCTTTATTCCTGTCTTACCCCTAGGTTCTTCATGACATTTTTTTTCCCTTAAATTCCATATATATGTGTTAGCATACGGTATTTGTCTTTCTCTTTCTGACTTACTTCACTCTGTATGACAGACTCTAGGTCTATCCACCTCATTACAAATAGCTCAATTTCGTTTCTTTTTATGGCTGAGTAATATTCCATTGTATATATGTGCCACATCTTCTTTACCCATTCATCTGTCGATGGACACTTAGGTTGTTTCCACCTCTGGGCTATTGTAAATAGAGCTGCTATGAACATTTTTGTACATGACTCTTTTTGAATTATGGTTTTCTTAGGGTATATGCCCAGGAGTGGGATTGCTGGGTCATATGGTAGTTCTACTTGTAGTTTTTTAAGGAACCTCCATACCGTTCTCCATAGCGGCTGTACCAATTCACATTCCCACCAGCAGTGCAAGAGTGTTCCCTTTTCTCCACACCCTCTCCAGCATTGATTGTTTCTAGATTTCTTGATGATGGCCATTCTGACTGGTGTGAGATGATATCTCATTGTAGTTTTGATTTGCATTTCTCTAATGATTAGTGATGTTGAGCATCCTTTCATGTGTTTGTTGGCAATCTATATATCTTCTTTGGAGAAATGTCTATTTAGGTCTTCTGCCCATTTTTGGATTGGGTTGTTTATTTTTTTTTTATTGAGCTGCATGAGCTGCTTATAAATTTTGGAGATTAATCCTTTGTCAGTTGCTTCATTTGTACATATTTTCTCCCATTCTGAGGGTTGTCTTTTGGTCTTGTTTATGGTTTCCTTTGCTGTGCAAAAGCTTTGAAGTTTCATTAGGTCCCATCTGTTTATTTTTGTTTTTATTTCCATTTCTCTAGGAGGTGGGTCCAAAAGGATCTTGCTGGGATTTATGTCATACAGTGTTCTGCATTTTCCTCTAAGAGTTTGACAGTTTCTGGCCTTACATTTAGGTCTTTAATCCATTTTGAGCTAATTTTTGTGTATGGTGTTAGGGAGTGATCTAATCTCATACTTTTACATGTCCCTGTCCAGTTTTCCCAGCACCACTTATTGAAGAGGCTGTCCTTTGTCCACTGTATGTTCCTGCCTCCTTTATCAAAGATAAGGTGACCATATGTGCGTGGGTTTATCTCTGGGCTTTCTATCCTGTTCCATTGATCTATCTTTCTGTTTTTGTGCCAGTACCATACTGTCTTGATTACTGTAGCTTTGTAGTATAGTCTGAAGTCAGGGAGCCTGATTCCTCCAGCTCTGTTTTTTATTCTCAAGATTGCTTTGGCTATTTGGGGTCTTTTGTGTTTCCATACAAATTGTGAAATTTTTTGTTGTAGTTCTGTGAAAAATGCCAGTGGTAGTTTGATAGGGATTGCATTGAATCTGTAGATTGCTTTGGGTAGTAGAGTCATTTTCACAATATTGATTCTTTCAATCTAGGAACATGGTATATCTCTCCATCTATTTGTATCATCTTTAATTTCTTTCATCAGTGTCTTATAATTTTCTGCATACAGGTCGTTTGTCTCCTTAGGTAGGTTTATTCCTAGATATTTTATTCTTTTTGTTGCAATGGTAAATGGGAGTGTTTTCTTGATTTCACTTTCAGATTTTTCATCATTAGTATACAGGAATGCCAGAGATATCTGTGCATTAATTTTGTATCCTGCTACTTTACCACATTCATTGATTAGCTCTAGTAGTTTTCTGGTAGCATGTTTAGGATTCTCTATGTATAGTATCATGTCATCTGCAAACAGTGACAGCTTTACTTCTTCTTTTCCGATTTGGATTCCTTTTATTTCCTTTTCTTCTCTGATTGCTGTGGCTAAAACTTCCAAAACTATGTTGAATAAGAGTGGTGAGAGTGGGCAGCCTTGTCTTGTTCCTGATCTTAGTGGAAATGGTTTCAGTTTTTCACCATTGAGGACGATGTTGGCTGTGGGTTTGTCATATATGGCCTTTATTATGTTGAGGAAAGTTCCCTCTATGCCTACTTTCTGCAGGGTTTTATCATAAATGGGTGTTGAATTTTGTCAGAAGCTTTCTCTGCATCTATTGAGATGATCATATGGTTTTTCTCCTTCAATTTGTTAATATGGTGTATCACGTTGATTGATTTGCGTATATTGAAGAATCCTTGCATTCCTGGAATAAACCCCACTTGATCATGGTGTATGATCCTTTTAATGTGCTGTTGGATTCTGTTTGCTAGTATTTTGTTGAGGATTTTTGCATCTATGTTCATCAGTGATATTGGCCTGTAGTTTTCTTTCTTTGTGACATCCTTGTCTGGTGTTGGTATCAAGGTGATGGTGGCCTTGTAGAATGAGTTTGGGAGTGTTCCTCCCTCTGCTATATTTTGGAAGAGTTTGAGAAGGATAGGTGTTAGCTCTTCTCTAAATGTTTGATAGAATTCGCCTGTGAAGCCATCTGAGGGACCATGACTTCTTATGGCAGAGACTGCATTCAGCCTCCTGCTCTCCATTCTTTCCTGTCTTGATTATAGATGTTAAGTCGATAGCTCTTAGTAGGGAAGAGTGGGTCCCCTTTTCAAGCCCAGAGATTTGGGGGCTTCAGAATCAGCAGCAACCATCTAGATGTCTCTACCCACATTTCAGGGTCCCAGGTTTCCCTACCAGGGCCTTGCCTTTTGCATAACAAACCTGCCTTAATTGAGCATTTGAAAACTCCAATAATAAGCTCTTTAGCCTGCCCCTCAGCTGTGTCTGCTCTTCCACTGCAGGAGAGGTTCTCTGGGTGCCGCCACGGAGGCTCTGTAGTCTTATTTAGTGATAATTGCCCCTAAACGGCCCTCATCAGCCTAATTATCCCTGTGCAGGACAGCAATCCAACTTGGCAGTGACCAGCCTTCTCCACGGTCTTTGTAGGCATCCTCTCACCCCCAAATCTTTTTTTTGTTTTTTCGGTACGCGGGCCTCTCACTGTTGTGGCCTCTCCCGTTGCGGAGCACAGGCTCTGGACGTGCAGGCTCAGCGGCCCTGGCTCATGGGCCCAGCCGCTCCGCGGCATGTGGGATCCTCCCGGACTGGGGCACGAACCCGTGTCCCCTGCATCGGCAGGCGGACCCTCAACCACTGCGCCACCAGGGAAGCACCCCCCCCAAATCCTTTGAATGCCTTGCATCATCCCACCTGCTGTAGCCTTGCCCTTCGCTGGCACGCCTTCCGAGGTCCCCACCAGTGAAATCTTCAGCAACTGAGCCGCCACCTTGTGCCAAGGACTGTCTGTGTCCTATTTGCTGGCCAAGATGATGTCCGCTTCTACTGGCCGTGAGTGAGCCCCTCCCACGTCCTCATCTCACTGCCCGCTTTCTTAGATCACTTACGTTAGTCTGCAGCCTCCAAGAAGCAGTCGCCGAGATGCCATTGGATGTGCAAGCAATTTGGTAGGTGAGATGCTTGTGAGGGAAAGTAGGGAGGATTCCAGAGCAGGCCAGAGGAAGGAGCAGAATTCTAAGAAATCTTGGGAAGGCCGTGTAGAGTCCTTGAGGCAAAACTGCTCATCAGAGCAGCTCCATCTCCTGGGTGGGTCTGCCTTGTTATTCCTGCTGCAGCCAGTCATTGGCTGGGAGCTGCCTGGGGGGAAAGGTAGTGTAGCAGCTGGGCCCTGGGCTGATCACACTCCCCCTGCACAGCAGATCCGAGGGGTATGTGTTCATGGCTGCTGCAGTGTGTTTCTCATCACGGCTTGATGGAGTATGGTGACCCTTGTCTCTGTACTCATGTCTTAGAGGCACTGAAAGATGTTTGGAAGCGTAGTGTATGTGGACCGGATCGCCAGTTGTGGGCTTTGCTGTAAGGTGACCTGGGAGTTTTCATGGGCAACCGGAGATGTTAGTCTCGGCGTGTCTTGCCTTTGTAGCTGCTCAGATTCCCTTGTGAAGACACTTAGGCAACCAGGCAGGAGAGTGTGTTCAGGAAGCTAATTTGGTGAACATTCTAACCGAATGTTAGAACATTCTAACATTCACCTAATAATATGCTGTTTTCAGTATGGTGCCACCCCCTGATCCCCGTTAAACTTTTCTGGAGAAGACACCTTAATTCTGCTGCCCAGGTTGGGAAGGTTGTTTGCTTGGAGTGGATCTGCCAGCTTCTTCACTAGGCTTCTCATGCCCACGTCCGAAGACACCTGCTCATTTCTGAGTCTCTGAGAAGTTCCACAGTGAGACTTTGTTTGCTTCTTGCCGTTACTCACTTTGGCCCAGCACTCAGCTGTGTCAGGTCTACGAAATGAGTGAGCACTCTTCCATTTGCTTTCAACTGCCAAACCTTTGTTGGAGTAATTTCTATTCCTATTATCCTTGTCCTCATGGGTTTGTGCTTTTGTAGAAAGGCCTTTACTGTTTTAGTGGGATTTGGGAGGGACCTGAAATGAAGTCATGGGTCCAATCCTCCATTAAAAAAGAAAAATTTATTATTTATTTATAAATTTATTTATTTTATTTATTTATTTTTGGCTGTGTTGGGTCTTCGTTGCTGTGTGCGGGCTTTCTCCAGTTGTGGCGAGCAGGGGCCACTCTTTGTTGTGGTGCGCGGGCTTCTCATTGTGGTGGCTTCTCTTGTTGCGGAGCACAGGCTCTAGGCACGCAGGCTTCAGTAGTTGTGGCACGTGGGCTCAGTAGTTGTGGCTCGCGGGCTCTAGATGGCAGGCTCAGTAGCTGTGGCCCACAGGCTTAGTTGCTCCGCGGCACGTGGGATCTTCCCGGATCAGGGCTCGAACCTGTGTCCCCTGCATTGGCAGGCGGATTCCCAACCACTGTGCCACCAGGGAAGCCCCAATCCTCCATTTTTAATTGGTATCTTCAATAGCCTTTTAGCTGGCTTCCGTACTGACTTTTCTCCACGCAGTAGCTAGTCTTTTAAAGACACAAATTAGGGCCTCCCTGGTGGCGCAAGTGGTTGAGAGTCCGCCTGCCGATGCAGGGGATACGGGTTCGTGCCCCGGTCTGGGAGGATCCCATATGCCGCGGAGCGGCTGGGCCCGTGAGCCATGGCCGCTGAGCCTGTGCATCCGGAGCCTGCGCGTCCGGAGCCTGTGCTCCGCAACGGGGGAGGCCACAACAGTGAGAGGCCCGCATACCGCAAAAAAAAAAAAAAAAAAAAAAAAAAAAGACACAAATTAGATCACATTACTCCCTTGCTGAAAACTCTCCAATGGTTTCTCAATACACAGAATAAAATCTAAATTCCTTGCCTTGGCCTATAAGATCGTATATAATCCAGCCCCTGGCTGCTTCTTGGTACTCATCTCCTACCTCTTATCCCATCAGTTATCTTCTCCAGCCACACTGACTTTCTTGCTGTCCTTCAGACATCAAAGCTGGTTCCTATCTCATAACCTTTGTATTTGCTGTTTGATCTACCTGAAACATTTTTCCCCCCAGATTCTTACAGGTCATGCTTCCTCACTTTCTGATCTCTGACCGAATGATTAAAGGGTCAGTTTATCAAAAGGACATATAACTGTTATGTATATATGTACCTAATAACAATGTTTCAAAATAGAAAAGCAAAGATGATATAATTAAATGGAGAGACAAATGTACAATCATAGTTGGAGACCTTAACACTTTTCTCTTACTGATAGAAAACTAGATAAAAAATTAGTAAGGGACTACTTACATGCTGTTCACAGGGTTTAAAGTAAAAGGATGAATAAAGATACAGCATGCAAAACTAATCCAGCATTAACATGCTTATATATCAGGTAAAGAAAATAAGATTACTAGAGATAAAATAGGGCATTATATAACAATAAAAGGGCCCATTCATCTTGAAGAAATGTTTATGTGCCTCATAACACCACTTCTGACTACACGAAGACAAAATTAACAGAACTAAGAGGAAAAAGAAAAACTCAAAGCCATTACTGGAGACTTTGACAGGATAAGTAGATGAAATGTGTGGGATGTTGCTCAAAGCAGTAAACAGAAGAACATTTATAATCTTGAAATACATGTATTAGAGGAAAAAAGGTTGAAAATTGATAAGCTGTTCATACATCCTTAAGAAGTTAGAAAAGAAAAACTTGCCAAAATAAATGAAAAATAAGCACAAGCACAAAAAAGGTTCAAATATGCAGTAAGTGGAATAAGAGGACATCTCAAAGAATGCTATGGATTTAAAGAAGAGGACATTTTAAACAATTTGCCAGAAAACTCCAGGCATATGGCTTCAGTGATGAGTACTACTCAAAATTCAAAAAATACCAATCTCACCAAATTTATACAGACCTTCGCTTTGGAGGTCAGAGAATTTATACTCCCACTAAAGTCCATGGAAGTATTCATGGCTATACTAAACTTAACTTTTTGCCAACTGGATGAATGAAGAAGTTCCGTATTGTTTTAGTTTGCATTTTATTGATCACTAGTGATGGTGAGCATCTTTTAATATTTAGCAGCCGTTTTTCACTCTCATGTGTTCATAATCTTTACTTACTGCCTATTATTTTTCTCATTTATTTTTGTAAACTTTATGTTCTTAACATTAGTTTGTTTCCCATTACACTTGCTGTGTCTTCAGTTTCTTGATAGAATATGAAATTTTTTTTTTTTTTTTTTTTTTTGCGGTACACGGGCCTCTCACTGTTGTGGCCTCTCCCGTTGCGGAGCACAGGCTCCGGACGCGCAGGCTCAGCGGCCATGGCTCACGGGCCCAGCTGCTCCACGGCATGTGGGATCCTCCCGGACCGGGGCACGAACCTGTGTCCCCTGCATCGGCAGGCGGACTCTCAACCACTGCGCCACCGGGGAAGCCCAGAATATGAAATTTTTATGTTTATTCTTAATAATTTTTTGTTTTGTCTTTTAAAGAATGACTTCACTTTTCCAACAATGTACACATGTATTCTTCTAATTTTATATTTCATTATGTTTACACCCTTGATCTATGTGAAATTTGTTAATATTGTGAGGGAGTTAACTTGTTTTCTCCAAATGTGGCTGTCTCAACACCATTTTTTTTTTTTTTTTTTTTTTTTTAGAACAGAGACTCCTACTGATAAGAAATGGCATCTCTATCATATATTTACCTACATACAGCGACCTGTCTCTGGGCTCTATACTGTTCTTCTGATGTATTTAGCCATTTCTACGTAAGTACACTATAGTACTCACCAGTATGTTATAGAATGTTTTTAGAAGTCTTTTTTCTTCTATAACATTTCCATTATTGTACATCTTATCTTCCAAATGCATCCTACTTTTTGGATTTGCACTGGAATTGTAATAATGCGGGGGCAGGAATTGATGTATAATACTGGGCTTTCCTTTTCTAGGTTCATGGCATGCCTCCCCTTTTCCAGGTCTTTTATATCTTTTTGTAAAACTTTGCAGTTTCTTCACAAACATCGTTCACACTTCATGTTAGGTATAATCTTACTTTATAATCGTTGTTTATTGGTTATTGTAAATGGGGATTTAAAAAAAATTGGGTATTAGTGTGAATGGAAGTTATTGCTTTTTGTATGTTCCAGCCATCTGAGCTTCTTTACTCATTCCAAGAGCTGGGTGGTAGATTCATCTGGGCTTTCCCCATAGGTGGTCAAATTGGCTAAAAATGTTTTACCCCTTCTATTCCACTAGTGATGCCCAAATTCTTAGCACGGGTAGTGGGCCTCCTTAGTTTGTTCTGATTTTAATTCTTTTAATATCTCACCATGAAGTAAGATGTATCACAGTGGGATTGTATCCAATAACTTCAAATAACTTTGGGACATTTACTCTGCCTAGAGGTCTTACTTTTCCTTGAGGTTTTCTCAAGAATGTGGGCTGAAATTTATCCTATGCAAATTTATCAAACAGCATCTATTAAGTTAATCATGTTTTTTTCTTCTTTTACTTTGCTAATATAGTTAGTAGCACAGGTTTTTCTAATCACTCATTTTGTTTCTGGTATACTTTAAAAATTGTATAGTATTGTATTTACTATAATATTTCATGTAGTTTATGACCTGGGTTTTAAGTATTATACTTGCATTGCTTATCAACTATTAACAAACCAATCTATTAAAACCATCATGATTATTCTAATGCAAAAAGTATAACCTTAATAAGCCAGTCAGGAGTCCACAGTAGTCTCGTACATGTTTTTGGAGAAGTGGGGATGAGCAGTGGTGGCATCATTTAGGGCTCACTTAGATCTGGCCTGTGTTTGCCATGGAGTTTGTCAGATAACCTTAAGCAGGACAAACCCCTCTTGGCTTCAAACTGAAAATCTAGAAAATGGGTCATTGAGATGACAAATGTTAACAGGCTGGGAACAGTGTCAACTACTGTATAAACGTTGGAAATTATTAAATTACACATCAGGTAATTTTATATTTAACTGCAATTATGAATGAAGATACAATATAAACACATGAAAATCTCCAAAGCCATGTAAAACCCGAAGGCATTAAAATTTATTAAATGATGCAATAACAACAGAATTCTTTATTTACAATAGCATTATTTAACATCAAATAAGCAAATAGCATCAGCAAAGCAATATTAACTTGCATAAATGTATTTAAAATTTCTCTGAATATATCTACCTTTTGCATAAACTGCTCACACTAGAAATACAAACATCAATGCAGGTGAACAAAGTGATGTTTGGAGTCAACTCCATTTTGAAAATAAATCACAACCTGCAACACTGTAAGCTTTCTCCTGAAGAACCATAGTTAATATATTGCTTAATTTTACCATTGTATAATCTTTTCATATACACACATCTCAGATGCAAGTTCATGAGGAACTGTACAAATAAAACCCACAAATGGCATAAGAAAAAAAAAAGACAGTTAAATGTTTGAAGAAATGTATCATCATCACCATTCGACAACATAAAGGTTAAGTGATGATCCACCTATTCAAAAAATTGTACACAGTTCACTATACAAATATAATACATCGGACAGCTATGTAGGAATATACAAGACTTAAAAACAGATCTAAGGCATTATGCTAGATTTTAGCATTTTGAGGTTCTTGCACATAGCTTTTACCTGTAGTAAGAAACTTAAAAGATTTCGTTTTAGTCTATAAAGAAACACCAGGGAGAAAATTCTAATTAAAATCGAAGCCACTACAGTAATTTTCTTTTGTGCAGAGAATGCTTTGCTCTTAGGCAGCATACTACCATACAAATACTAGAAAATTTTAAATTCACACCAACAATTAATGGCTTAAGTTGCATTTCAAAATTGATTGTGTATCTTTGGGTTCTGCAAGGGGATCTGTGCCACCCATTTCATGTGTTAAGCCCATAGGAACTCCGTTTTTAAACACATTAAAAACTGCATTATATAAACTGCAAAAACATTGCTTTCAATTGTTACAGGCCGTAAGAGATACACGTGGGAGGGGGCATTTTCATCTTCGAGTTCAACGAATTCATTGCAGGAAAACAGCTCACTTCACTTTTTCAACTTACCACATCACATGAACACGTCGATGAGTTTCACAACCAAGTTAATGTATGTATACTTTTCACATTATGTGTTTTTCACATTTAGTAATATAAGTAAAACACTGATTATTTGTTCTATTAAACGAAAACCAAGTACTCAGTCTAACAAGTTTATTGTATACAGCATGAGAAATACTGATCGTGGAGGGACTGATTTGGCTTTTGCTTCTGTCATGATCAATGTGATCAGAGGGTTCCTTCACTGACTTTTCTTCTCTTAATTAGATGTGAAATCCACGACCTGATCTGAGCCATAAGAGAACCGATCATCTCTTTTCCTTCAAAACGGTAATGATCATGAATTATTCCAAATTACCAGTATCACAGGTTTGCAGATTTGTCTGAATTGGGACTGACAGTAGAACACAGTGGGCGGAGGAATAAACAAGAAAAGGTACACAGGTGTTTTTGGACAGTGTTCTAGTGAAAAGGGACTTAAAACTCAAAACGAACAAATCCAGTTTAAGCTCCATTTCCCTTCTGTGTGAAGTTAAAGTCATTCTAATTCACGCGTTTCTAAAGATCAACTTGGAACTGGTCACGTGACACCTTGTATGACATAAGCCTTGTGGTGCCAGTGAGGGCACGGAGTTCAGGGCCAACATCTGCCCGTGTTTTTCGGTCACAGTTGGGCGACCCAATGGTTCGGTTGAGAAAAGCAGAGCCTTTCAAGAGGGACATGTGAACTGGTGGCCCCCAAGAAGTGCTGTTCCTCGGCCACCTCCCTGTAGTGAGACCCCCTCAAGTGGAAAAAAGTAGCGAAATGCAAAATTTTCCGAAAATTTCTTTAGTATGGAGCCACACTTTCAGACTGTCTACTTACCATTCATCTTTGGGCTATACCTCTTTCTATACTTCCATGATCTGTACATATAGAGAGAGATATACGTATAAATAGGGGTAGTTTGTATATTTTTCACCCTGCCACAAATAAGGAATCAAATTTCGAGGAAAAATCTCTCTGTTCCTAAAAAGCCTGGCTAATGAGATATAAAATGCTTTGCTTTTTAGACATCAAAAAGACATCATTCTGAAATTAGGTAAGAAAGTATGTGTATTAGGGGTTGGGGAGAAATTGCTCAAAAAAGGTCACCAGTTTCTTGGTATTACAGTTTTCTGAAACTGATGCCAATTAAGAAAAGATTGTTCCCCTACCAGAGTGGGCAAGAAAAACAACCAGAAAAGTGGCCTGCTTAGTAACACGTAGTCTTCCTAAGGTTCATTAAGAAAGAATATAAACATATAAAAATCAAGAATCGGTTTCTATAGCGGCTGCGTATCCTATAGATTAGATAAATGACTTATGAGCAGAATCACAAGGTTTAGAAAATAAAAAGTCTTTAAGTCTACAAATTAGGTCTAATCGAGGCCGTGACAGCCTTTACAAAACACCTTTAGGAGACACTGCTATGAAGAGATCTAATTTTAATACTGAAGTACCTCATTTTGGAGTCAATTCCACAATATGTATACCTCACAAAAATTATACAATTAAAACACTTAAGTTCTCAACTTAAATTATTGCTTGTTTACATATAAATTGGATTTTATGTACCTTACAAAACGTCGGCTTAGTCAGCACTGCTAAAAAACAAAATAAAAAACACATGGTGGAGGTGAAATCTGTCGTGATGTCTGCTGTCAACTGTAAGCACACTATTGTTTTCTCCTGTTTGGTGGACCGGTGTTGCCGGGGGAGAGAATGAATATGCTTTCAAAGCACGTGTCCAAAGCCTGACGGGTGTCAAGTCCTAACTTGGCTCCTCTCCTTGCCAGTAAATGCCTTTTCCTGAAAGTTAAGAGTCAGCAGTTGGTAAGTGGCTGGCAAAACACGTAAGGAAATAGTAAAGGGCTTACCTGGTTTCTGTTGCTTTTATTTAAAAACAAACAAACAAACATGAGAGTGGGGAGAACTGGGGAAGGCGGAGGGGAAGGGACGAGGCGGGGCCCGATTCAAGAGGAGGTGCGGATTCTAAGTGAATCTGGAAATGAAAACTATTTCTTCTTGAGTCATGATTTGGGTGAACTAGTTTGGTTTGAATCAGGAAAAAAAAGAGGAAAAAGAAGTACTTGTTACTGTTAACAGCCCTCCCACAGGCTCCTTTTCATCCATTCAGTAACTGGAAACGCTTTCCAACATGGTCTTGAGAGCTTTCTACAAAGATACAACTACGATTTCTTGGTCTTCACTTCTTGGGTGTCTCTGTACATAGGGCGCGGTCCATGGTCTCCCCTGCTTTTATCCCAAATGAAGGCTTAACTTAAATCATCTGTAGTTTGATTTTTTTTAATTCTTTTCTTCCCCCCAGAAGAAATCTTACTCTTTTGGACTGGACTGGTTAGCCAGGGAAAACAAAGCAAGAAACCAGTGTCTGGAACCAGACAGGAACAGAACAAGAGCATGGGTGTTTTCCTTAAATACATACATTTAGATACATTCAATCTGACACGGGTATATGAAGTCTGCCTGTCAACATTTACTTTGCAGGAGAGATCTAAGTTGCACTAAGGTGAATGCAGTGAACAGACTGACAACTGTCCGGACGCGAGCTGCAGACCGTCTGTCAACACAAGAGGCAGCTCCTCCTGCAGCAGCCGAGGGGACTCCACCGGGGGAGCGGGGCCCAGGCCCGTCTGCCCATCTTGCTCTGGCAGGACTGGATGGCAGGTCGGTTGGGTAGAAACAAATAGACGCAGCTCTCCAGACTGGTAAGCATCTTGAGCAAGTGAGCCCAGTCAGCTGAAGAAAGAAGCAACCAGCTCCCTTCAGTGTCAGCAGTATTTCTGTAGGAAAACAGAGTGGTGTAATAGCGTGGGATTTTTGGTAAGATCATCATAAGGCCCATCACAAAAACATCAGACCACTTGGCCGGTTTAAATAATGCCAATCACAAAGGCTGCATCCGGATGAGTTACGCTTGATTTTGATGCAGATGGCACTGATCCTAACTGAACACAGAGAGTGGTTCCCACAGCTGGCAGATCCTGCACGCTACTCCAAAGGGCACAGACTGCAACGGATTTCCCATCCCTCCTTCTCAGTGACCGCTGCTCTCTTACCAGTGACGCCCGAGATCATTGCGGTAACAGAGATCATCGCGGTACCTGTGAGATACCCAGCTGCCGGACTGCCTGCTCTTTGTGTCCAATCCAGAAGGGGTCACTATTTTCTTCATCTCTCCTCAAATCATCCAGTACAAACCCACTTCCTATAAAACGTTCTTTCTTTTTTTTTTTTTGCGGTACGCGGGCCTCTCACTGTTGTGGCCTCTCCCGTGGCGGAGCACAGGCTCCGGACGCGCAGGCCCAGGGGCCATGGCTCACGGGCCCAGCCGCTCCGCGGCATGTGGGATCTTCCCGGACCGGGGCACGAACCCGCGTCCCCTGCATCGGCAGGCGGACTCTCAACCACTGCGCCACCAGGGAAGCCCCTATGCTTTTACTTTTTGAACTTGAATGCTAATAATACTAACAAAATGATCCAAGATCCACTGTTGTATAGGAAATTCCACATCATCCCTACCTTTTTCTCCACTGAGAGAGGACTTCCGCTTTAGAAGAGAATTACCTGCTGCTCAGGACTGTATCTAGCCCACCTTCAGAGGGCCCTGTTCACCTGTGCCAGGTCGCTCAGAGCCCTCCCGGTCCCTCTGGCATACCTGCTGCCAGGCTCCCAAGTCAGGTGGCTTCTAAGCACTGATTGTTCTACTGTTTCAAGACTCGGCTGAACACGGTAATATCACTCTTCTTCGAATAAGTGTTTAAGGCAATAAGCAAATGGTGGCCTAACTAAAATGAAATATAGAAAAACACTTAGAGTAAACTTAGACTTAATTAAGGGAGAGAGAGCAACTATAAGTTAGTTCCTCTCCATCCTTCTGAAAAGGCAGACATTATGATTCAGAAAAAGCAAAACTGAATCAGTTTGCCCTCACACGACTAATTCCTTGCTACTTGATTTTCTGCTTGGCTATAATAATTTCACTCCGGGGCAGAATTAGTGTTCTTAATTCACACACCACCGTCAGCTCAGCTGAAATGAGCTTAGAGAAAAAACTGTTCACACAAAAACCACTGTATGTCCAATAAAATTAGAAGACACTTAAAAAAAAATCACAAGTATTACACAACTCTCTTCAATCTGCTGGTGGACACCATATCCATGCCCATTTTAGTCTACAGAACATCACATTCGCTTTACTACCGCATTCATGGCTTACTTCTCTGCTGTCTCTTACCCGTGGTGCATCTCCCTCCTGCTTAATCATATCCATTCCAGGCAGCTGGCTTGGGAAAAGGCTGCCTCCTCTGAGAGCAGGATCATTAACCTGAGGGCGGCAGGACAGCACAGGGGCTTTATTCAGTGAGACATCCAGAAGCGTATGGGAAATAACCACCCACTAACCTGCTTCTTTGTTTCTTGGAGTAGAATTATGGGGAGAAAGGACTACATAAAAACGGCCACTTCCCTTATCTATTCTTCCATGCATACGTTCTGGGGGGAGTGTGAAGGAACATGAAAATAAATCCTTATAATACACTCGCTGCCTTCACAATTAAATTTTTTTTTTTGTATTCTGTAGAGAAATTCAACAGAGATGGTTATATTAGAAACATTCTTATGCCTTAACGTGTTCACTTTTTTGAGTGCAAATTAGATCAATGATTCCTGATGTCTGTTACTTTAGGCAAGTTATTGATTAGCAAGAGCAGGTGTGAATACCCCAAACGGGGCAGGATCCTGTGAATCTTTTCTAAGTGAACTATTCTTGGCATCTGTACATTTCTTTTACAAATTACACTTTCCCTAGAAAGCAAGGCAGGAACTGCTGGTGGTCCACTCTGGTAGAAAATTCAGCATCCACACTATATTTTCTCCATTGAAAAGATGAAAGTCTATTTTTCTTTATTTTGTGTTTAATTTATACACATAAGCATTTAGCCACCAGAGAAGTACAATCAATTCAACCAGAGAAGTGCAAATTATTATTTCACGCATGCATAAAGCCTTCTTACGTTGCAAAGTGCTTATATTTTCTCATGCATCACTTTGCATTTTTATTAATCATCTTTTTACAGAATAAAACACTGAGGATTGTAAAATTTAGTAAATTTCCACACAAATTGTCCTTTACCAACATCAGGATTCAGTAGACCTAATTAAACTTTCAATCTTTCACCAGTCTCACAATCATGATCTAATGGAAATTTATGGTGCTGTCAATGACACTTGATTAATTTGTTTAAACTTTCCATGCCTCTATTTCTCCAAATTTGAAATAAGATTCAGGGTCCTTGCCCCATTAACACTTTGCCTGAACTACTGAGGTGGTAGAATGCCCAGCAATTTGTACCCTTTAAAAATAAGGTCTTTAATGCAGTTTAAAAATTATTAACCAATATCTTTACCCATCATAGATTTCTGAATCCCAGGCTGGCTACCTACGTATAAAGTGCTTTGAGTCTCTTTGCCAGCAAGTGAAGCTGGCAAGTAATTAGGGATGGCAGAATCATTTCAGTATTATTCAACGCAAAACAGAATTATTAAAAAAAAATACAGACCAAAAAAAAAAAAAAAATCATGGTATCCACATCCCAGAGATGACGAAGAGTAGTTTTTGGATACTCTGTGTCAGTCTCCCTGCACACATGAACTATCATTTAAAGCTAACTGGATGGCAGGTAGTTTGGCCTTTGCTTTTCATCTGGTTTTATGTTTAGGAAAAAAATCGGTTCTTAAAAATCCAAAAATAAAACTATTAAAAAAAACACCTTTCACCACTCCATTTTTCGAGATTCATTTTAGATAGCGCCAAATCCCTCAAATAAGAGAAAAATTCAGAAGACAAGAAAGATAAGAAATATTTTAAAAGATCTTTGAGCAGTCAGGGATCCTTTCATGTTTATTTCGTCATTATCAAGTATTTCTGTTAATCACACCAACACAAGTGACGGTAAGGTGAAAAAAACACTCAAAATCAATGTGGGAGTTGATGGCAGATGTTAAGCACATGGAAAGACACACTTAATGCAAAAAGAGACAAGAAGTTACAATCAGAAGCCTGTGGGGGGCTTCTCCTTGGGGTGCTCACCTGCTCGGGACCCATGGAGGACAGCCCTGACGTAGGCACGGAGGTCACTGAGGTCATGCTGATCTGTCCGGTCATCTGGTTCATGTTGCTCATCCCACCTGTGTTGGTCGCCATGGATACATTGATGTTCATATTGTTATTGTACATGCTGGTGTTTGCTTGCTGTCCGAAGTGTGGAGGGGACTGCTGCGAAAACATGCTAGAAACACAGTGAAAGATGAAAATGTTAGAGCCCTCGGGCAAACAGGCAAGCAGTTTTGAGCACTGGTTTCTCAGGCATTTCCTTCAGAATGAATACATCTAGGCTGAGAGAATCTGGGTGGGACACCAGGAGGTGGTGAGGTCAGAAACAGCGGGGGAAGAAGCCCTTGGCGAAGCTGCAGGGGCCACCGTTCTCTGTCCTTTTCCCCACATTACCGTGAAGGTCTGGAAGGACACGTCCCACTGTCATGTCTGTACCAGACAAGGCTTCTGTTTGCTTTTATTACCTGTACCGATAGAGGGTGGCTTCTAGGCCACTGCCTCCCACAGCGGTTTCTATCATCCATTGGTGGCGGTCTACCTTCTCAGGGGAGCTCCTTTTTACTCCCAAGGAAAAAAACATTAAGCTAAGGTTTGGTAAATTCTGGTAACTTCTGCCCTAGGAAAAGTAGACTGGCTTACTTAGCAGTTTACTTGGTACTGCTTGCCTGAGCAAAGAAGAAAAATCCAGAAGAGAGACAGGTGGGCTATGGAAAGATTCCCTGGTGATCATTTCTATCAGAAAGACACAGACACGCGGCATACCTGTTTGCGCCCATGCTCCCCTGCGCCCACCCGTTCATGTCCGAGGAGGCCTGGTAGGCTGGGTTCGCCTGGGACTGCTGCAGCATGGGGCTCTGCGTGTGCGCCAGCCGGGGCGACATCAGAGGGCTTTGGGGCGCGGTGGCCCCAGCAAAGCCTGGATCAGGCTGCTGACTTATTCCTTAAAAAACAAAACAGAAATCCAAAGGAGATTGAGACGGGGGACAGAAAACATTCAAATCAAATACACAAAGAAAATTACTATCAAATACCTGATCATGTGCTGGTAAATTATATACATTTAAAAAAGATTCCAAGATGGAATAAAATGCATGAAGAAAAACTCTCCATACCTTGGTTCTCTATAGTAATTAGAGGGGTGCCTAGGAACGATATTAACCATCACGGCTAGAGGTAGAGAGAGATACTATTCTTTCCCCATATCCCTTGCAAATCAAGAATGAGTCTAATGTGTATATTTCTCTTTGACTGGAAACAGTTTTTCAATGTTTATGTATCACTACAACTGGATTAAGGTTTAGTTATATATAAAAAGCCAACACACTTGAATAATTTTTTATTAAATTAACCCAAGTTATTCTATGATGCGATAGATGCGTTTTTAAAAATAAGTGACTGTGGGAATTCTGTGGTGGTCCAGTGGTTAGGACTCCGCACTTTCACTGCCGAGGGCCTGGGTTCGATCCCTGGCTGGGGAACTGGGATCTCACAAGCTGTGCGACATGGCCAAAAAATTTAGAAAGTAACTGCATTCATGATTAGCTTGTTGTGTATTTATAAAGGGCTCTACCATGCTTTTGCGCTATACAAGATTAGCAAGAATAAGAAAAACAAATTCCATGTAAGCTTCTTGTTCAGTGCAAAGGCAAATGGTGTTTACACTAAAAGGAGAGAAAGAACTTTTAGCAGTCTTTCCTAAATGATCAAAAAGGAAAGAGAGGAAGAGTTGGGAAACAAAGGAGGCGGCTTCTTAGAAAATTTCAGGGATGACATTGAGGTAAGCCCATTTTTGCCTAGAAGATGTGTTAAACATGCATATTTAATTAATGCTTTAATGAGCTATAGAAGAAAAGCTTAAGATCACACAGGAAAAAGCTGCACATTATCTTTCTGTTTCTTTAAAGAAATAGGAGACGTGAGGCTAAGCACCACAAAGACTTGGTAGTTGTTTCTATAGAACTCTGGCAGAAGATGGGGAAAGTCATTGTGAATATTAACCTTGATGTAAGCCCTTACTTTTATCAATAATTCAACTATTGGGCTTCCCTGGTGGCGCAGTGGTTGAGAGTCCGCCTGCCGATGCAGGGGACGCGGGTTCGTGCCCCGGTCCGGGAGGATCCCATATGCCGCGGAGCGGCTGGGCCCGTGAGCCATGGCCGCTGAGCCTGCACGTCCGGAGCCTGTGCTCCGCAACGGGAGAGGCCACAACAGTGAGAGGCCCACATACCACAAAAAAAAAAAAAAAAAAAAAAAAAAAAAATTCAACTATTAATCGAATATGACATGCACACAAATATTAATGTTTATGACATTGCACGCTTGTCTCTTAAGACTGACATTAAACAACAAATCAATACGAAGAAAATTAAGAGGTCGTCTGCTGTGGTTTCTGTGCAGCGCCCCTCAAGAATGATCAATTCGTTAAAGATCTGGTATAATATTGAGAGCTTTTATTTTTCAAAAGCTGTAGAAAGTCTGTAAAATACTTACAGTGATATATGTCTTTCAACATTTTCTATCTATCGTTTTTAGACTCAGAGGTTTTCAAGTATAAGCATATGCACATGCACCTGTGTTTACAGACACTGACATAAGTGCAGACATTCACACGCACGCACACGCATGACTGGCAGAGGCATGCTACGCATGCACACCTACTCCGGTCATTCTTAAAGAAAGACCTGCACTCAGAGCAAAGGTGGCACCTGAGCTGAGAGACTGGAAGGTACCCTGCTGGACCTGGGGACTCCTGACGGGCCCCAGTGGTCCTCCCAGGTTTCCTAGCACCCCCCGGTTAGCCAGGTTCCTCTGGGAGCCATGCAAAGAGCTGCGAGAGAGGAGCTGTGACCCAGGACTGGGGGGACACCGGGGAGAAAGGACCGGTGAAAGGCGGCGGCGGCGTAAGTCCCATACCGTAGCTCGGAGGGAAGGGAAACTGCTGTGCATTTGCCTGGGGGACCCGGGGGCTGCTCAGAGTTGCCGGCACACCACTAGGAGCCACCACGCTGGGCGTCATGGTCAGCCCCTGTCCTCTCATCATCAGAGCTCGCTGCTGAACTTGCTGTTGCTGATGCATTTGTCTCTGTCGAAGATGCTGGTTCAGGATTTCCCTCTGTCTCTGGGCCAGCATCTGTGCGTTAATAGGTGCCTGGAACGGGGGGCAAAACGCGGAGGAAGACATTGCGGGTGGAGACAGATCGAAGAACAACCCGTATGTTAGAAACAGGATAACAAAGGGTACTGCCTTGTGTGGAATTATTTGGCAAACAGAAGAGAACAGTTTAGAGCTGACCAACTGGTGGTTGAGAATGTGAGCTTCTGAATTCTGTAGAGATGATGATTCTGAAACCTTGCAATGACTGACATGCGTTAAGTTTGATGTCAGTATCAAGAAACTTGAGACTCACTGTGAGAGGGCCCAGGTGACGAGGGGAGCCCACGGTAACCCCGGTCCTGTCTGTGAGAGGACTCTGTGCAGAAACCTTGAGGACGGCAGTTCAGAGTCTCATTAAGGGACATTCAAGTCTAAAGGAAAACCAAGTCACTGTGCCAAAAGGTGGCTTTGAAACACTTCAGAAAAGGCTGAACGGAGGCAGGCGCGTAGGGAGGCCAGGACAGGATGGGAGGGGCACCCGTGCTTGCTGTCAGTAAGTGGTACCAGGCTGGTTACGGGTCCTGGCAGTATACAGTCGACCTGATTATTCGTGGATTCTGCACTGGTGAGCTTGTCTACCTGCTGACATTTATTGGTCACCCCAGAACCAATACTCACGGCACTGTCATGATTTATGGACACGTGCAGAGCAGCAAAAAACGTGAGAAGACCAACGTGCCCATTCCCACCTGAGGCTGAAACCAGGCGGCACTGCTTCTTGTTTCAGCTCTCGTACTGCGCACAAGTGTCCTTTTTGTGGACTATTTAGTTCCACGTTTTTCACATTGTCGTGCTTTTTGTTGGTGACTCTGCTGTTTAAAATGACTCCTGAGAAGTGCTGAAGTGCTGCCTAGTGTCCTAAATAAGCACGGGGGGCTGCGATGTGCCTTGTGGGGAAAATCTGGGAGTTCGATGAGCTTCATGCAGGCATGAGTTACAGTGCTGTTGGCTGTGAGTTCAATGTTAATGAATCAACAGTATATATTAAACAAGGTGTCTTCAAACAGAAACACACATTGATTCATGAAAATGTGACCAAGAGGCTCAAAGGAAACGAACCCTTTATTTCTCCTAGGTGCAACGGTTCAATATTCGCTAATTCAGTGTTTGCAGTAACTTTACTGAACACAGCCAGTGTGAATAACGATAATTGACTGTGCCTGGCAATAAACATGGCAGTGATGAGGAGGGAACCACAAAAGCGACACAGACCAGACAAGATAAGCGAACGACACGACATCCACTGTGTGGGTCTGGGTCTATGTGTGGCCTTCTGAGTTACTTCACGTGGGATGTCAAGGGGGAAGAAATGACAAGAGAAGTTAAGCGGATCCAGTAAAAGCTGACGGCTGGTCTGCCCCTTACCTGTGTGGGTACTCCAGGCCTCAGAGTCAGGTTCACGTTTGAAACGTTGCTGATTTGATTCATGAGTGGCTGGCGATTCTAAACGCATACACATGGCAATCAATATATTTTTCATCAGAATATATTCTATTTCAAATCACTTCCTCAAGAAATTGCCCCTCTCCCCACCAACCCAACATCTGCTTGCTGCTGGACATTGAAACCACGTGGTCTGTACCTGGATCCCCTTGTAAAAGCTAGTTATCATTGAGGTTTCCCATTGCTTATAGCTGAGAAGTTATTCTGGACAGTTTGGAAAACACAGTGTTTGCAAAGGGGCAAGGGAGTAGAATGATCAGAAAAGGAGGCCAAGAGGAAGATTAGGAAAAAAGCAGAGGGAAAAAAAGGAGAGGCGATTTAAAAGCCCGCAACACGATTATTTACTACATGAGAGAAATCTGTCCAGGCTTGTTTCAGTGAGAACACACTTTCTGGAGCTAAAATAGGTATTCCATAAGGCGGCACCCTCTGCCACCACTCCACTAAGAGTGATGATTCTGGCCACAAGACAGGACGAATGGCAGGAGCTACGGTTGTCCTGGGAGCTCCCTTTGGGCCAGAAACTGTGCCGGGCCCCACAGACACACACATACTGCCCGAGACTGTACAGCGACCCCATTGTACAAATGTAAACACTGAGGCTCACAGAGCTCAAGGTCAGCCCCTCAGTAAATAATAGAGCTAGGAAACCAAAGAGCTGCTCTACGCTGGAATGGAGTTAGTGGAGGAGACAGACAGAAGGGAAGGAGGTGCAGCAGAAGGGAGTCTGGACGTCGTACGGTAACGTGGCAACGCTTTCACCCTCTTGGAAAGGACAGAAGGAGCTTTTAGGGCCTCTAAAAGGACCCCCGGGCTCACGCCCACCTTCCCTGTGCCCCGCCCCCGCACCGCCCCGATGTTCCAGGCGTGGCCAAGAACGCACCTGCTGTGCTTGGAGGCGATGCTGCAGCTGAAGCCTCAGCTGGTTGGGCTGGGTCTGTGCCAGGCCCGTGGGCCTGAGGCCGGGTCTGGGCTGCACACGGAGCGTGGCGTAGCTTGGCCGCTGCCCCATGGTGTGGAAGCTTGGATCCTGCATGGCAGTGTAGCTGCCTTGGGCCATTTGTGCCTGAGATGCGTACGGCTGTGGGAACACGGGGGCCTTCGGCTCCAGCAGGATGTTGGAATCCTGACTCGGGAACTGCTCTGGATCCACCGCTTGGCTCTGAAGAGAAAGCCCCCGGATAACAAACAAATCAATAAAACCACTGAAAACTGCAGAGCGAACAGAAGGCTGTTTCCTCTCGCTGCCCTGTAGTTGAGGCTTCTGCTATTGTACTTACTACACAAAGGGACTTCTACCTCGACTCCACTTGTCTTCCTAGAAAATGCCTCTGTTCCAGAGATCCAGTTACTTGAGGTAAGAAGCAGGGGTCAGGCTTGACTCCCCGCAGCGCTTCTTCCGAGGGAAGGGAGACAGGGGCTGTGACTACGGAATGCCTCCTACTCCTGCTGCCAGTTGGAAGAATGCGAACGTCCCCTAGACGCCTCAAGGGGCTTGTTTTTTTTTTTTGCCGGCTTGCGGGATCTTAGTTCCCCAAACAGGGGTTAAACCCGGGTCCTGGCAGGAAAGTGCAGAGTCCTAACCACTGGGCAACCAGGGAATTCCCTTGTGTTAAGTGTTCTGATTTCATTAGTCACACCTGTATTAATCACTTTAACTAGACAGCTGCCTTGGTACCTGGCTGGGATCAGCAGTGCTGGGGTGCCCACCACTATTCGCATTTTGCAGATAACAAAACTGAGACTTGCAGACGTGCAGCAAATTGCAAGAAGCCTGTCTGGCTAGTGAGGAGCGGGTTCCAGTAGAGTCTGTGATGCAGGACCTGAGCCGCTCACCAGTGTGAAGCACCACCTGTATCTGACTGTTTTCTGTGGTCGTCAGGATCCCCTACACGTCCCACATTCTGCCACCATCTTATTTCCTACTAGCCGTATTTAACATGTTTGTTGTCCTCGACTTCTTAGGGCTGCCCTATCTGGGTCAGAAGGAGGGGCTGCAGACAGTCCAGAACTTCTCCGAGGGGCGCACCCCCGATGTAGGTGGCCCTACAGGACTCTGCGTAGAGCAGGAAGGTGCCCCTGGTTCATTCTCCTCTTCCTTCTGCTACAAACCTCCCAACAGACAGGAGGGAAGGATGCAACAGCAAAATCATCTCTCAGGTTTGCTTTAGCCTAGTAACAGCCTAAGCTTTCCTCAAGCCAGTCTACCCATGTGAGAGCAGGGCTTGGGGCCACCCTGAATCCTGGGCTTAGGTCACATGGACCCGTGAGAACTGGGTCCACTGACCTGTCCGTAGTAGTTTTAAAAATGTGGATGGAGCCCGCTTGGGGGAAACCATTCACTGTGGAATTACTGCTCTAACTACATCCACAAAACTATCTCAGATCTTTAAATATTTGCCCATCTTCAACATAGAGAAAGTTTAATATCCATTTTTAAAGAAAACACACAACTCTGATGAGTACAAATAAAGTCCACGTGTATTCTACAGTTCCCGACTCCACCTAATCATTATTTCTATAATTCAGTTTAATATGATATAAGGATGAGGGATTTGATGAGACAAAACAGAAATAACACAAATAAATGAGAAGAAAAAAAAAGAGACTGAAGATATTCATGAAATGATACCACTTTTGATAAAAACAATGCTCCGAGTCACTCAGCAACCCCAAGAATCACATCTTTAAATGTCACTTAGACAACTCAGGGATAACAATACTGAATGCTAAATTCTCACCAGCACTAAAGGCAAAGCAAACCAGCCACACAGGAAATACTTCAACTCCATTTTTCTTTCTTATTTCAGGTTATATCACGTAACCTCAAGTCACTTCTTTCCATTCTGCTGTTCTCAGTATGAACTATCAAGTCTCAACTCCCACCTATGTCTGCTGAACGTGGGGATTATGACAGGGCTGTTTTGAATACTTCAGAGAGGTCTCCAATGGCTCTGTATCTCCCTTTCCACAGACCCTCACGATACACCCTACGTCCATGAAGCAGAGTGAACCCTGGAAGGTATTTCTTAGCAATAAGAAATAAAGACGATTCACGCTGAGAAAAGAGGAAGACAGCAGTGAGACTCATCGTTTTTTCCAGGTGACTCTATAGGAAACCAGGATGCCTGCTTCACACAAACTGGGCTGCGTAGCCTGATTCAGAAAAGTCCTAAGTTATTTCATGAGACTATGTTAGGTTATTTATTATATTGTTGCTATAAAGTACTCTTGATGTAGTTCATGACTTTATGCCACCAACTAATCACCAGGAGGGGAAGCCCACTAAGATTGGCTAACGTCTTTACATTCCCATCGATATTAAATAGCCCCCATTTGACTGTGGCTAAATCCACACAGAGGGCAAAATGATGAATGAACTGCAGCTACCTTTAAAATGACTTCTGCTGGGACTTCCCTGGTGGCGCAGTGGTTAAGAGTCCTCCTGCCAATGCAGGGGACACGGGTTCAAGCCCTGGTCCAGGAAGATCCCATATGCCACGGAGCAACTAAGCCCGTGTGTCACAGCTACTGAGCCTGCACTCTAGAGCCCACGAGCCACAACTACTGAGCCCGTGAGCCACAGCTACTGAAGCCTGTGCGCCTAGAGCCCATGCTCCGCAACAAGAGAAGTCACTGCAATGAGAAGCCCGCCCGCCACAACGAAGAGTAGCCCCCGCTCGCCGCAACTAGAGAAAGCCTGCGTGCAGCAACGAAGACCCAACGCAGCCAAAAAAAAAAAAGACTTCTGCTAACTTACGTGCAACATATTCTTTTAGCACAAGTAGCTTCCTATCACTAGCCCACAAATGTTAAGATGGAGAGTGACTGAGGATACTAGTTTCTTTTTTTTTTTGTGGTACACGGGCCTCTCACTGTTGTGGCCTCTCCCGTTGCGGAGCACAGGCTCCGGACGCGCAGGCTCAGCGGCCATGGCTCACGGGCCCAGCTGCTCCGCGGCACGTGGGATCTTCCTGGACCAGGGCACGAAGCCCTGTCCCCTGCATCGGCAGGCGGACCCTCAACCACTGCGCCATCAGGGAAGCCCAGGATACTAGTTTTTATTATTTTTTATTTTTCATCTTTATTGGAGTATTATTACTTTACAATGTTGTTAGTTTCTGCTGTATAACAAAGTGAATCAGCTATATGCATACATATATCCCCATATCCCCTCCCTCTTGCATCTCCCTCCCACCCTCCCTATCCCACCCCTCTATATGGACACAAAGCACCGAGCTGATCTCCCCATATTTAACATTTGGTAGTGTGTATATGTCCATGCCACTCTCTCACTTCGTCCCAGCTTCCCCTTCCCCCCACTGTGTCCTCGAGTCCATTCTCTACGTCTGCATCTTTATTCCTGTCCTGCCCCTAGGTTTGTCAGAACCATTTTAAGGATACTACTTTTTAGATGGAAGGTTCTGGATCGCTGGGGCAGCAATGTTCTGTTCTTGGCTTCTCTGCCCCTTGCATGTTCCTCCCTGTCAGTAGATGAGCTGGACTTGAGTTTCTGCCTTTCAGCTCAATTGACCCAAAGTACAGGTCAAACTCATTCTCAGTATTTTCCATTCTTGATGTGAGAGTAACAAGGAGTGGGGGAGAGAGAAAACAGAGCTTGCTTGTTAAGAGGTAAGAAAGCATTCTAAAAAGCAGACTGCAGATTGTCTGCCGACAAAAGAGAACAGATATCTCCGTGCCCACGCCAGTGCTCGGTCCCCACCAGCTTCACCCTGTGCCCACCTGGCTGACCAGCTCGGGTATCCCCAGAGCTCTGTCGATCTCCTCCAGGCCATCGAAGTTCCGCAAGGCCAAGTACAGCTGGTCCAGGAGAGCGCCTTCGTCACTTGGAGACTCCGCTGCAGGGTGTGGACATAGCAAGTCATCTGGAGAGTTGCCAAACGGCTGCCTGTAAAGAGACAAACTTCATCTCAGGCCCACGGAAAAGCTAGTTGATTAGAGAACGTTTTTTTCCCCTTAAAGACAAAAGTAGTAAAATACTATACCAGCCAGACACAAACAACAACCCTAAATAATAGATATACTTTATCCAGTGCCTAACAGATAAGCCAGACACACATCTAGGCATCAGGTGTTGTGAGCTTTATTTTTATTGCCCCCGCCCTAAAGCTGGCAACGCTGAGGCTTGGAGAGCTTGTCAGACCCTGTGGTGGAGATCACACAGGCAGACACTGCAAAGGGGGGATTCAACACCGACCTAGGTGACCACTACATTCCCACAAGTCCACGCTGACTCTTCAAGCATGTATGTATTTACTCTGTACTCAAGTAGTCAAAGGAGCTTCCTGAGTTTTAGCAAGAAGAACCAGTTGCACAGTCTCATTTCACATGAGGTTCTGAAGACCCGTCTGAGGGACACTAGGAGCATAAAAGCTCCATTAACTTTTTGGAACTCAGCTGCCATTAGACTGCACGTGGCTGGACTAAGAGGACATTTCTCTGTCATGCATAATTGGGACTTGTAAACATTTACTAAAATCCTCAAGAAGCGCGGTTGTTAGACCTCCTGAGTTAGTCAAGAAAAGTAGACCAGGAACATGCAGATTATGTTTGTTATTATATAAGGTGATGGGTGATAAAACCGTAATACTGTACTCCAAATTCTATGGTATATAAAACTCCTATAATTTAACTTAACTGACAAACTTGGGGAGTTTTAAAAAAGAGCTTCTGAGTTACTATAACACCAAAAGGGGAAATGATACTCTAATTTGTACTCTTAAAGTTACTATATGTTTTGGAGAAAATAAAGTTTACAGGTAAGTTCCCTTATTCTTCAGCAATGATAGATTCACCTAGGGATGAATGACCCATCTAACCGGTTTCATATGCTTTGTGCCACTTTGGCCCAGAATGCTGAAATGCTGAGGATTAAAGCCAAGAGTCAGTTGCAAACAGTTCTAACCCAGTGCGCTGGAAACACTATCCTCTCCATCTAGCCCATGTCACTTGTGAAGAAAATCACCCACTTAAGTGCGCCCTCGACGACCCTGCTCGCCGGCGGTCCGCGGCTCCGAGCCCACGTCCCACGGCCTGCGCGGCGCCGTGAGGGGCACCATCTTGAGCCCAGCGTGTGCGCTACGCTGCCCACCCGGCTCCACCCGAGCGCTCCCGTCGCTAGGGCGCTCGCCGGCGCTGGCAGAGGCCCGTGCTCCCGGCCGGGGCTCTCTCTGCACCTGCCTCCTCTCCCACCATGGCCTCGGTTCCCAGGAAGACGTCAGGCGCTGGAATGGTTCCCCCGTTGCCCTCCGCGCTTCCACACTCTCCCAGAGTCAACTTTTTAAACACAGCTGTGACCAGATCACTGCACACTCAGGGAGCAGGAGGAAGGAGCGGACACAGAAAAGCGGCAACAGGGAGGAGGACAGCCACAGGTCTGCGTGTCACGGAAGCAAAGAGAGGAGGGGATTCCCCGAAGAGCGAGGACCCACGTTTAGATGCGGTCAATGTCACGAACAAAGGAGCTCAAGTCAGCCAAGAGTGGATGCTGTCTGTTTACCAAACTCTCTTAGGCCTGAGACCTCATTCCCCAAAGATGCTAGTTAATATTCTCTTCCTCTAGCTTTATTTCACAATTTTCGACTTCTGTTTCTTCAGAAGCTTTTATTCCCACACGACCACAACCCCCATCCCAGATCTCTCTGCTGATGACCGGCTAAGGCGAAATCGACTCCCTTTTAACCCGAGCAAGGCTGCACGGGCTCCACGGCAAGGCAGACTGCCCAGTGTGCACCTGCCTGAAACCCAGCGTCAGAAGGAAGAGGCCACTCCGTCTGGTACTCTGGAAGACAGCTCCACCCCCGGGAAGAGACATCCACAGGCTTAAAGAAAAAGAACTACCGATGCGCATTTGCATCTGAACGATTGCCCACATAATAAAATAACCCATTTTTGTTACATGCTTTTTCTTTTCTTAATTAAAAACGTTAAACCAGTGCTTGATCCAGATTCCCACTTTGGTCCAGGCCCTCTTCAACTCGAGCTGGGACCTTCAAGACACTTTCCGGCTTACAGTCTCTCTCTGATTCTCCCGATATGACGCTGTCAGGTTCCTTCTCCCGTTACTGAGCTGACTCGCAATGTCTAAGGCCCTGGGACAGGGTGCTGGTGGTGGTGGAATTCAAGGACGCACACACTTTGGTAAAGCCTAACCTTTCCCAACGTAATGCCCACGACTTCCCTGTGGGTCCCAGCCACCCTGGGCAACTGGCCTTTTCCCAGAGGATGCCGCATACCCACCATAATGCCAAGACTTCCCGTTCCACGTTTCCCGCCCTCTTCTCCAACTGCAACTCTACCTTCCCATCCGGGCTCGCCATGTCTCCTCCACAGCCACTCTGGACCACTCCCACTCTCCTCTCAACTCTATGTACCACTCACTGCACTATGCTGGCTTGATGTTGGCATTCATTTAGAAACCTCAACCCTAGACTGTGCCCAGTGAGGCCATCTTCAATCTCTTTGTTGGACCAGTACTTGAACTGCATAGGTTCAGCAAGCTGGTGAAAATAAAAGGTTCTTGATCTAGCCAGGTTATCATACCTTATACTCAAAGAAATACATTTTTATACTCAAAAATACACTGCATTGTGGCTTAGTATTACAAATTTGGGCATACCACGAGTTACATCACTTCCCTTAGAAACATCATAATACACTTGGCTTATAGAAAAAAATATTGACCCAGACTTCCAATCCCAACTTTATAAATGGCTGCCAACATAATGAAGAAATTATTTTCCTACATTTTGGGCAATTACAAATATAGTTACAATCTAGATGGTGGCTGACAAATATATTAAGTCAAGGATAAAATTCAGAGGAATAAAGGGAAGAACACACAGAGGCCCCAAGTTGGCAAGATGGTAAGTAATGAACTAGCAGAAGGTAGTTAATCCATCATCAATAAAAACCTTATTTCTTTTTCTTTTTTTTTTTTTTTTTTCTTTTTGCGGTATGCGGGTCTCTCACTGTTGTGGCCTCTCCCGTTGCGGAGCACAGGCTCCGGATGCGCAGGCCCAGCGGCCATGGCTCACGGGCCCAGCCGCTCCGCGGCATATGGGATCCTCCCAGACCGGGGCACGAACCCGTATCCCCTGCATCGGCAGGCGGACTCTTAACCACTGCGCCACCAGGGAGGCCCAAAACCTTATTTCTTGAAATCTACACTTTCATTTATTTATAGACTAGCAGGACATTAAAGATGGTGATAAGAAGGGGAATAAGATCAATTCTGAGCTCTTGTTTGAGAAATCATACCATACGATCACTTTTCATGTGTTTTCAAAATTCTGCAAAAAAGTAGCAGCTACTACATGATGAGAAATAGTCAACCAAAGAAGCTTTACTCTTAGACACATTACAAACAAGAGAAAACCAAATTACTCAGAGGTTTTGAACTTAATGTGAAAGGAAGTCTTTCATGAAAGGCAGATACTTTTCACTTTTATAAATCCAATAGAAATCATAAAAAAATCATCCATAAATTTGGGGCTATATTTTAAACAACTCTTTTACATACCAAATGAATAAAGGAAGAAAAACCACAATGAAACTACAGAAAATGGAAATTCAGCTATAAATAAATGAGTAAGTGAATACATTAGAGATTAAAGGGCTAAACTACTGTCTTTCTGAAATGTGTATATAAACTAATGCTGGGTGCATAAAACATTTAAAAACCTATTCCTAAATAGGTAGGCAGTAAAAATACAAAATATTAATGGTGATACTTATAAAGGGGATTTTAAAAAGGCACTGCTTTTTGTTTATTTCAAAAGAGAGACGTGGTTAGAACTTTTGTTATCCATCATTTCTGGATTTCTATGACAATAAGACTACCATAAAGTTGGTATTAAATTTCTTCCAAACAAAATAAAAGAAGAGGGGTAAGTGGCTGGAAAAACAGAAATAAATAACTTTAAAAGTGGTGGAAATATTTTGCTTTGTCCATAGCGCTCTTCTACAAAGAAAACTGACAGCAACAAGAGAACAGGGCGGGGCGAGTCACAGAAACGCCCCCAGCAAACTGAACCAGCTGACTCTGTAGCTGGCCTCAGTGTGTACTCGGAATTCTTCCATTTTATTATTATTTGATTTTTGGCTGCGCCGCGTGGCTTGCGGGATCCCAGTCCCCGACCAGGGATGGAGCCCACGGCCCCTGCAGTGGAAGCGCGGAGCCCCAGTTGCTGGACAGCCGGGGAGGTCCTCATGTTTGCTTTAACAGAACCCTTCCTCTGCTTGGGCAACAGTGAAAATCCTAACGTTGGGCCCAGTTTTCCCTAGAAACTAATATTAGACATTTCACCCAAAACCAACTCTCAGGTGCTGGATTTAATTGTTCGACTACCTTTTTACTATGTGCAGGTTTCCATGGAAATGGGTGTGTTTTTTAACATATCCAATAAACGTATTTAGAAAACGCGCAATACTCACTGACACCACGAAATCAGACTCAAAGAGCTGGGGGACCCCGAGAAAGTACCACCTCCAAGAAGGATCACAGCGGTTATTTACGCGACACTCTATCCCCAAGAACAGTACTCAGTGATGGAGGCCACACACCGCCCTTGGCAGCTAGTCCAGTAAGAGCCACACTGGCTGACTGTGGTTCTTGTCTGTTCTTCCACACAGAGTGCGTCGGGGGAGCAGCGGTGCTGGCATCACCTGGGGCTTGTTAGGAACGCAGAATCCTGGGCTCCACCCAGACCTGCCTTTCAGTGAGATCCCAAAGATGGTTCATAGGCACAGCGGGGTTGGAAGACACGAGTTTCCCCCGCTAAGCGAATGGAATACAGCTGGCGAGCACCCTCTCTTCCTTATCTCCCTAAAACAGTTATTAAGCAATTGGCCTAATCATCTTTTCAGTGAAGTAACTAGTTCCCAACTTTTTCGCACACATCCAGTATTGCTGGTCTCATATTCATCTTCTGCCATTTTGATTTTTTAAAACTTCATTGAATCCTCTGAATCCTTTACCACTATCTTAAGACATACAAAGGGGTGACTGAGCGGAGCCCAGTGACAGGATGCTGCCCACGTTTACTATGTACTTCAATCCATCTCTGAAGATTGTCCTACCTCCAGCTGGCGTTGCTATTAGGAGACCTGCACATCCCACACCGGTGCAACAGTCTGCCAGCTAAATTTTAAAAAACTGCTGGTACCAGGAAAGATTCAGCACATTCTCTGCACTGGAAACCTTCGTACCAAACAGAGTTATGACTGTCTCAAGACTCTGGCTGGTGATGTTCATACTGTGAGAGGAGACTTCGATGAGAATCTGAATTATCCAGAACAGACAGTTGTAACTGTTGGGCAGTTCAAAACTGGTTTGATCCATGGACATCAAGTTATTCCATGGGGAGATATGGCCAGCTTAGCCCTGTTGCAGAGGCAGTTTGATATGGATATCCTTATTTCAGGACACACACATAAATTGGAAGCATGTGAGCATGAAAATAAATTCTACATTAATCCAGGTTCTGCCACTGGAGCATATAATGCCTTGGAAACGAACATTATTCCTTCATTTGTGTTGATGGATATCCAGGCTTCTACAGTTGTCACTTACGTGTATCAGCTAATTGGAGACGACGTGAAAGTAGAACAAATCGAATACAAAAAATCTTAAAGTGAGGCGTGTCCTGATGATTTTTCTGTTGGGTTTTTTTTTTTTTCTTCATTCCCCTGTTCAATTCAAGTAATTAAATGTTTAAGAGCCACAAAATTGTATCACTTTTATAATATTTTGCAGTAAAATATAATCTTGTCTTCTGTTAATACAATGTTCTAAGCTTCTCGTAAACTATAAGATTATATTTAGTTTAAGTATATGATTTCTATGAAAAATGTCCACCACACAGTAAATGGTCACATGTTAAGAAAGATTTATCCTTGTAAATATCTTCATAGTTGATATTTGGAACTTTATTACCAAAGTAGTGCATGAGGAGAAAGAACCTAGATTTTCTTGTATACATTCGTCTCTTCTCCAGTAATAAACAGTTACTTTATATATATATATATAAAAAGAAGATATAGAAAGGAAAATGGGCACCACACCACAGTTCTGAGCTATGCAAAAGCATTTTATTCCAGGGTAATAAGAGTCACTATGAAATCTGTATTTTTTTTTTTTAAACAAGAAGCTCTGGAAATATTCTACCCTTATAAAATTTCAGAAACCCTGCTTTCATCATTTGTGAATTTGATAAAAGTATTTCATAATTTGAGACTAGAATAATCCCCAAAGGACAAAACGATCTGTCTGGAAGGTCCTCACTGGGCCTCCAACCCAAACCTTCTACATGTGAGCCTCAAGGCCGAATTCCTCCAGTTTGTTTTCTAACATGGTGACTGTCCAGAAAACATCGCCTGCGTCATTTAAGTGCCCACACTGACTCCTGCTTAGGCTCCTAACTATCTCTCTGCCTCAGGGCTCTTCGCCCACCCAACTGGCCAAGCAGCACCATCACATAGGCCTCAAGGTTGCCTGCGCAACGTCTGCTTCCAGTGCTTTGCTTAAAAACCATGGGATTATGCATATAACGCGACTGTGATACTGTCTTTGCAGGGAATAATGGAACAAGATCCATCTTTGAGCGAAAACTTGAGGAACACCTAAGCCCCCAGCAACAGGTGTGTTTTATCCTTGAGAGCTGGGGCACTGGGCCACAGCCAAGTGAAAGAGCTGAGCGGAGAGTGCTGGACTGCACTGAGGAGAGTGGTCAGCGGGGACCCTCACCTCCAGCAGAGACCAATGAAAATTCCCTTGCAAGCAAAGTGTCTTCAACTTTAACCCCCGGCTGGATCATTGACAAAGATCAACTAGGAACTCCCAATGAAAGATTACCAAAATACTCAGGGAAACAGGCCACCACGAGCAAGAGTCAATCACTGGATTTAGAACTGCAAGAAATCCAGATATTGGAATTATCGAATCAAGAAATTTAGAAAGTAATGATGAATGTGATGTTTAATGATATAAAGATGGAATCACAAAAATAAGCAAACAGTAAGAGACTATGAAAAATAACCAGGCAAACAGAACTTTTAGAAATGAAAAATGTAATTGGTTTAAACATAGCCAAAGAGATAATTAATGAAATGAAATACAGATATGGATAACTTATCCCAAATGTAGTACAGAGAGACAGGGAGATGGAAAATACATGGGTTAAGAAGTAAGGAGGGTAGAAGTTTTAAAAAATCTGATGTAGAAAGAGACAGTTAACGTATGTCTTGCCAGAATCCCGGAAAGAAAGAATAGAGAAAATGGTGGAGGGGCAGTACATAAAGAGATAATGGCTACAATTCCAGAGCTGATGAATCCACGATAAAATAAGCACAACATACACCAAATACCAAGCAGTATAAATAAATCAATCCACACCTAGACACACTATAGTAAGACTACTGTATAGCAATTCTAAAAATATTTCAAAAGCAATTAGAAAAGATTACCTACAAAGAAACGAAAATGATTAGACTGATAATCAGAATCAAAAAAATTCAATCAAACTTGATCATATACCACTTCCTTTTTCAAAAAACTTCTTCAACGGCTTAATGAAAAAAGGCTGAGGGACTTCCCTGGTGGTCCAGTGGTTAAGACTCCACGCTCCCCATGCAGGGGGCCCGGGTTCCATCCCTGGTCAGGGAACTAGATCCCACATGCTGCAACTAAGAGTTCATATACTGCAGCTAAAAAGATCCTGCGTGCCTCAGTGAAGATCTTGCACGCGGCAACAAAGATCCTGCATGCTTCAGCTAAGACCCTGCACAGCCAAGTAAATAAATAAATATTAAAAAAAAAAAAAAAAAGAAAAAAGGCTGAAGAAGAGTTTGGTATTTAAGACCCTCTATAAATCTATTCCATTACTAATCTACTTTTCAAGCCAAATCTTCTCTTTTTTTGGCTGCGCCCCATGGCATGTGGGATCTTAGTTCCCTGACCAGGGATCGAACCCAAGCCCTTTGCACTGGAAGCATGGAGTCATTTTTTTTTTTTTTTTTGAATATATCAGTATAGTTTATTTCTTTTATAAGAGGGAAGAAAAATACAGGAGGAAAAAAGTCAATAGCTGTGAATTGAATTATTGAAGAAGAATCCGTGCAAAAATGACTGTCATCATCTCAGCTGCGAGCTATGGGAACACTTTGAAAAAAAATCTTTGGTTTAGCTTTCCTATTAAGCATTAAAAATTAGTAAGATTAAATGTTTATTAAATCATGAAAATTTAAGGTAAATACAGTATATTTTCTTAAGCTGGAAAAAGAGGATTTGTGACTTTACTTGATACAAAATGAATGTATGCAACAGTGTTTTTAAATACAGCAAATTTAAGACCCCAATAATTTTTTGAATGATTTTGGAAAGTATACACAGGTCAAAACATTTTCTTATCTGAATATATTTTAAAGGCTACTTTTTATGAAAATTTAAACATTCAGGCATTTATTTCACTGACACATTTTTGAATTATAGCACTTTGAATGCAACAGATGAAATGTGCAGTTTTGCGCCATCATTTGCTAGTTTTCCTCCGGAAGCAGGGAGTCTTAACCACTGGACCACCAGGGAAGTCCCTGGCCAAATCTTCTGATACTTTTATTTATTTTTTAATGTGGTAAAATATATGTAACATAAAACTAGACTATTCTCTGTTACCCTAAACATACTGTGTTGCTTCTGTAACCTCCAGGACTCTGATTATTCTGCTTTTGCCAGATGGACTGGCTTCCTGCCATCTCTGTCTCCTGGAATGATACCTTTACTCAAGACTCTGAAGCTTTTCCCCAATCACCCCAATTGGATGATCCCTTGAAATATGGTTTATTTCTCTTAGGGCATATAGTACATACTAGCTCATATTACAGTTATTCATTAGTCTACATATTTTATTTTCCAACTAAATTATAACTTCTTTAAAGGCATGTGCTAGGTCAAACTGATTTTTGGATCCCCCGCCGGCCCCCCAAACCCCTGTACTCCCGGTCCAGTAAATGATATAGTTTGAATACATGAAAACTGGTCAGGCACCAACTGTTCGAAAGGACCAGACTAACTTGTGGCCTAGGTCTGAGATAACTCACGGCGCTCATGAACTCTACTCTCCGGGACCTCCTGAGTGCTCAAGACTCACCTGTTCTGGCTGGCAAACGGTGCCTGTTCTATCGGCAGGATGCTTTCAGGCCAGGGGGCGGTCTGATTTGGAGGTGCTTGTTGTTGGCTATACTGAGGTCCCCCCATGTTCATCTCTAATTCAGATGGCCCTGAAATGGGAGAAGGAAACAATTCCAAAATCTTACAACTTGTAATAAGGGAAGTCATCTGTTTTGGTTATAGAATAGAAAGAGAAATATACAATTTACAGAAAAAGACAGAAGCAATAATAATTAGGTGAAAATAATAAGAGAATTTTTGTTCTGAAATAGAAAAAAAGGCAAGAAATACCAAGGCTAGTCACCCACTTTAGAGACTCTCTAGATCAGCAGTTCCAAGCCCTTTGGACTTAGGAGTCTTTATATTCTTAAAGTACAGCTTTTGTGTATGTGGGTTATATCTCATTGATATTTACTATATTAAATTAAATTAAAACTGGAAAAAGAAAAAATGATTATTAATTCATTTAAAAGTCATCATAATAAATCCACTATGTTAACATAAACAAGATTTTTTTCTTCCAGTCGTATTGAGATGTAATTGACATACAGCACTACAGAAGTTTAAGGTGTACAGCACGATGATTTGACTTAACATACATCATGAAATAATTATCACAGCAAGTTTAGTGAACATCCATCACTTCAAATAGATACAAACTTTTCTTCCCTTGTGATGAGAACTCTCAAGATCTGCTCTCTTAACAGCTTTCATATATAACACACAGCAGTGTTAGTTACATTGACCTTGTTGTAACGTTATGTCCCTAGAACTTATAACTGGGAGTCTGTGCCTTTGGACCGCCTGCATCCAATTTCCCCTCCGCCCACCTCCCCTCTGGTAACCACAAATCTGATCTCTTTTTCTATGACGTTGTTTGTTTGCAACATAAACAAGATTTTTTTAGCCAACTCTATTGTGCATCCATGACAGAATGAGAGTGAAGAAGGTACGTAATCTCTTAGTATTATTATGAAAATCGTTTTGGCCTGGCAGACGCCCTAAAAGGGCATCGAGGTCCTGGACATACTTTTGAGAAGTGCTGGTCTGAGTAAAGGAGGAGCAGACAGGTGGCCCAGACAACTTAGACGTGCTCTTTCTTAGAAGTTCTCTGTAGAGGATTAAAGCTAATGCATGATATGAGCTCTTTAATGATTTTATTATCACTATCTGTAGACCTGTTTTCCATTACAACAGGTACTTTTCTGTTGAGTTCAGGGCTTTTCGAGCTTATTAAAAATCAGAGAAATTCAGCTACACAGTGAAGCTCACAGAGCCATATTTCAAGCTCAAAAGCCAGGTGCCATTCAGAGAAGAAAGACTGAGGCTAAATGAAATTTCTGGATATAAGGGATTTATTATGATGATTTTGTGTGTGTGTGTGTGTGTGGCTCACGGGCCTCTCACTGCTGTGGTCTCTCCCATCGCGGAGCACAGGCTCCGGACGCACAGGCTCAGCGGCCATGGCTCACGGGCCCAGCCGCTCCGCGGCACGTGGGATTCCCCCCGGACCGGGGCACGAACCCGCATCCCCCGCATCGGCAGACAGACTCTCAACCACTGCGCCACCAGGGAAGCCCTATGATGATTTTTAAATGAATGAATTAGCATCTAAAAAATTTCCCAGTTTATTTTTGCATGGAAATCTGGCCATTCTTAGCATTTTCATGTAAGCCTCAAATTATGTGAATTTAGGTTTGGGAATCACACGTTATTAGTTTGAAGTACATTCTCTGTAGAAAGGCAACGTGAATGTCATCTCAGAAACAATAGCCAAAATGTGTTGAGCAATTAAACAACTAGAAAAGAAAACCGATGCTGGGGTAGGATGAGCATTCTGCATCATCATGTCAAAACAATCCTGGCATCTTTCCATTAACGATTTAGCGCTTACTCATCGTGCACCATATCCAAGTATATGAAAACGTACATGAACGTCAACTTATCTGAATTATGCTAATGTACAAGGTAAGAGGAAGCTTAGTATGTCAATGATTAAGAAAATCTTGAGGATGAGTTGCATTACTTTTTAAAAAAAATAATGGTTTTATTGAGATATAATTCACATACCATACAATTAGCCCGTGTAAAGTGTACGATTCCGTGGGTGTTAGTGTATCTGCAGAGTTGTAGAACCAGCACAATGATCAATTTTAGGACGTTGTCATCCCCCCCAAATAAACACCATGACCATTAGGGGTCACTCCCCATTCCCCCCATAGAGCCCCAGCCCTAGGAAACCACTAATCTACTTTCCTTCTCTACAGATTTGCCTATTCTGGACATTTCATATAAATGGTATCAGACAGTGTATCAGATCATTAATTTTAATAACATGTGAACTGTATCCAAATAGAATTCTAGTGATCCCTACATTTTGTGAGATGCCCTCTAAGAGCCTGCACTTTCAGTGAGGAACTGGGAGAGTCTGGTTTAATAGTCTAGGGTAGTGGCCCAGGGATCTGCATTTTAAGGTCCTGATGACCATGCAGAGTTAGGAACCACTGGTGCACCACTGAAATACTTCTTCAAGATATCATCTGTGTAACATTTACCGTGTTACAGTGCAATTCACTCCCTGCAAAAGTTGAAATTAGATAATTTAACGAAAATAAAACATCATAAAGGTAGTGGGTTCTCTTAAGTAACCGGAAAGGCTGCAATTCTATGATCCTATACAGAGTTCCAGCAAATTCCCACTTATGACAGCTTGACACGGGGGGATTACCTAAACCGCAAATTAGCAGCATGTCCTGACAGAACTTATGGAGCTGTTCCCCTCTTCTTCTAAGAAAGTATAAAAATGAAAAGCAGAGAGCACAGGAACTGCCTTACCTATATTCATGACCTGAGGCTGAAGCATCTGTCTTTGGCCAGGCTGGCTGTTGGGTCTCATGGGGATGCTGGCTGTTGGGTTCCGAATCATACCTCCTTGGATCGGCCGGTTCATGGCACTGGTAGTAGGAGCACAGGTGACTCTCACAGCAGAACTCTGAGGTGCCCATTCCCCAGATGGCAGGGTGGGCCGGGCAGCATTACTACCAATCATGCCTGCAGGCAAGCCAGAGAAAACGGAGGTGCAGTGAATGGAAACACAGTCAGCACGTATGAACACCAGACGATCTTACTCCGGTACGAGACGTTCATTCTCAGTACACGGTCAGCCCAACAGCTCAGGCCCTCACCGGGACAGACGTGGGCCCCTGGCTAAGAAATACGAGGTGGCGATTCCTACGAAGTTTTTCACAACACGGACCTGCCACTGTTTACAGTTCGGAAAAGCTGTTAAAATTGTTCCCATATGTACTTAGAAACAGGTGCTGTGGCATGTGGATAACCCCAACTTCCTTCCTCAGGAAGTGAATCACATTAGCTGATATACACGTCAATGCTTTACTTTCCAAAAGAGAGGCGAGGCTAAGAGGAGCAAGGTAAAAACTGATAATCAATATTCTAATTAAAAACCCCAATCACAGAGAATATCCCATGAAGCCCCAGCCAGACTTTCCATCCCCAAATCCCTTTCTGAGCATTATAATTTGTTAAGCTTCCAAGCTGACCAAAGCAGCCTCGGAAGCTGGGGGAATGACAGCATCTTTCCACTCCAGTTCTTTCTGGACAAGGCAAGGGAGCGCCACCCACTTCGGTGGACCTGGACCACCACATTCCTGGCGATGTAGGTCTAGGCTGCGTTGGGACAGATTTGTAAAAACCCTTCTATACGTGAGACATTAACAGCTATGTGACCACACACACCAGTGAGAAGAGCACAACATTGCTGGGCAGATCGTGTGTTTGCTCTCTCTGGCCTGCCCCCCGAGATGCTGGCAATGGCCAGACATGGGCTAAGACTTGATATCCTGAAGGGGAACAACCCCAAGTGAGGACCCTTCATTCTGAAGCGTTTAATAATGGATGTGTAACAGTTCTGCTTTCAGAGACATGGCTTGCTTTCATTTACTTTAATTATGATAAACAACTAAAAATAGGGTATTATTTCAGAAATGGAGAGAACATGTACTGTGGATGGTTTTTCACTGGTGAAATGAGAATGTGCTACATTAGGATGATTTAGAGTAAAGGGTAATTAGACTGAACAAGTTAGAACAATATTATGTTAATACATATTTTAAAAACCGTTTTAAGGCTAGGTTTGAATCATACAAAGATGTGGGAGAAAAGGCATTTTCTTTTTCAAAAAAATCTATGATCTAATTAATATAACAAGATTATAGAAAGCATAGAAAGCAGGAGGGAAAATAATCCATACTTCGAAATATTAATGCACTTGTAGCCAGGGTAGTCTCTTTCAGGTTTTTTTTTTTTTTCTTTTTGAAACAAAGCACAGGCATTGTAGGATCTTCACAGCCTGGATGCCAGTCATCTCCAGGCTGCCCAGATTTGAATATAGGTATATCCCCAAATTCCTAAAGATTCCTCCAAGAACCCAGATCTTCTTGTATTCCAATAATAAGAAGCCACCTTTCATAAATCATTGGCTCCTTTTCTCTTACAGAATTTTACGTAAGTCAATATTTTACTTATATAAATCAATACTTTATTGTAAAAATAATGTAAAACTAATATGGCATTGTTTCTGCGAATAAATAAATTAGGGATGTAGTCAGTGCCTGGCACGTATAGTAGGCACCTAATAAATACCTGCTGAATGAATAAACTATTTTAATACAACATTCTTCACATTTCCCATGAATTGCTTACCAACAACAGAAAGTTAAAAAAGAAATCCATCTTTCTACCCTTAGATTGAACTCTTATTTTCTGTTAACTATCTAAATGGCAATGTGTATACAGGGATTACAGATAAGAATTAAAACCCATGAATATAAGTTCTTTTTATAATATCCGTTTCTTTCAATGCCTTTGTCTCCAGCGGTAAACTGTGAGCAGTTCTCCATTAGAAAACTTAGCATCCTAAGGGTACAGGATAACACAGGGTACAGATACCACAGGGTACAGGACGTGGTGGTAATAGCAATCAATGCTGCAGCAGTGATTCCTAGCCTGAACTGGGTGGAGGTTTGGGAGTACGGTTGCTGCTATGACGGTGACTACCACTTAGGAATATTCACGGGCAACTTGGTAGACACCTTAAGTTACAGCAGGTCAAGGGCCAAACCAGATCACAGGCAACTTCACAGGTCTTTAAAAACGGAGCCCCTGGATCAGCTACTCTTAGGCCAGGCATACTACTATGTAAATTTCATTATTATTATTTTTTTAAGTTCGTTATTTTTAATTAATTTTTTTTGGAATGAGAATTGCTATCGTTACGAGTATAAAAGGTTGGTTGAATTTTAAACCTTCATTCTGAAATTCGCCCAACACAAGTCATCAACGAACAGGAAGTTCTGGGGTTATCAGCAGATTATCACGACAAGCTAGCAACCACCAAATTATTTTACACATATCACTACAATGTCTGGAATAGTAACTGGAGCAGAAGTGAAATAAGCCTATGCCACAGGATTAATGATTAGAACCCTTGTAAAAACAATGATCACAGAACAAAAGGGTCAGCTTACTCAAATGCTTTCCGATGTTTCATATACCACGGTCGCAGTGAAAATTTGCAGAATTTAGTTACATTCAAATGTTAGTTTCTGGCATAAAAAATTTCACTTGAAAAATTCTACTAGTTTGATGTGGATGAATACATCATTAAGTTAAATAACCCACCAATAAAGTTAACAGCACATTTGAGCCCTTACCTGTGCTACTGTTCCCTAAATTTCCTTGGTTTCCTATCATCCCTTGATTACCCATCATTCCTGGCTGAGGTATCACTGAGTAGGGACTACTGTTTCTGATTGGTGGGAAAGGTCCAGCACCAGTTGGGCTTTGCAATGTGATGTCAAGTGGTAAGTTCTGGTTTGGCAATAACCTGCCCAGTTGCCCTGGTCGTGGGTTATTAAAAGCTAAGGAGAAAACAAATGAAAATTTAAGGTTAATATAGGATAATGGAAAATAGCAACAGAAGTAGTGTTCAGGGAAAAGGTCGTTTGTAAAATAACAAAGATACGCACGTCAGGGACCAGCTGCCTACATAAAAGACAACTTCACAGACAAAAAAAACATGTGGCGCGAAAACACAGACTTGCAATCTAATCAACAAGTCTCTAATTTAAATTCCTGACAACCTTGCAAAACAAAAAAGAAGTAAAAGGAAAAAAAAGAACATGTCTATTATTTACCATATATTTTTCTCCCCAATATTAACTTCTAATATTCAACTGTATTTGTTAAGGAAACTACTGATATTTTTCTTCATATATTATTTGAATTTAGCAATATCGCTTTGTCACAGCTGTGAAGCCATAAACATCTCCTGCATATAGCACCAAACCCAGATACATGTGGTTTGGACATGAGGCTAGCATTTTTTAATTGGACTTTCCTAGGACTAGAATTAGGTTAAAAATGTCTACTCTCATTGGAAGTTAAAATCTTTAAATGTGTGAACTCTGGTACCTGAAGTTAGTATTGAAGCTTTAGGGCCCTGTTAAGTCTTCTAAATACAGCTTCTTTAAATTCCAGATACCTTTATATTTGAAAGGATTCTTATGGTTAGTTCACAAGTTTATTGTGCAGTAAGTACTACACCAGTGCACTATACTATCACACAGACAACCACTGATTTGATAACAATGTTTCTTCAAAAACAAAGATATTATAAATTACAATTCATAGAGCTAATATATTAAATAATATCAAGGACTTTATTTTCTCTGAATTATACAAACACAGTATGAAATAGAACATTTAAAACACATTAACGTTCTTAACAATCAATAGCAGAAATAAAATATTTGGAAGAATTAGGGTTTAAATGAAAATGATGTACGTGCTTAAGCTGCCTTCCTCAGGTTTAGTTATCTGGTCAGCATTCAGTAGTCTGGATACCATCAGGAGGTACAGACAGAGGAGAAACCATGAGTTTTCAGGCAGTCCTCCATTAACTCCGCTGGGTCATGAGCATAAACCCGCTACTGTGTTTCTTACTCACTTCTCAACTCTCTGACTTTGTGATCTCTCATAGGCCATAAGCAACCCTCCATTCCCTAAGAAGCAGGCACGTTTGACAGATAACAAGCAAAAACTCTGTGTCGTTTTACCCTTTTCAGAATGATCACGAATCACTCTGAGAAAAGATCTATTAATCAAGGATATTTTGTGATTTGGTTGATGGTTGCCGCCATTTCTGATTTGAGAACAGATGCTAAGCTTTGGGTCAAACTGTATTTGAAGAGGGAAAAATCATTCTGTTCACCAATTTAACACTGAAGAGGTTCTCTGTCTTTCTACAGATCATGTCCCTAGCGCAGGAAAGATATTTTCTTTTGCGCAAAACTATTGGACAACTTTAGCTAACTATCAAGTTTGTAAACTAAGTGGAGAAAGACCTCATCTTAAACTTACAAAAATATAAAATAGGGAATTCCCTGGTGGTCCAGTGGTTAAGACTCTGAACTTCCACTGCAGGGGGCACAGGTTCGATCCCTGGCCGGGGAACTAAGATCCCGCATGCTGCACAGTGCGGCCAAAAAAACCCCCAAAAAACAAAAAAAACAGGGAACTGAGATCCTGCAAGCCTCACAGTGTGGCCAAATAAATAAATAAATAAATAAAAATTAAAAAATAAAAGTAAGTGATAAAAAATGTCACTTATAAAACAGTCTAAGGTCTTCCAGCTGTATATCCTACTAATTAAACTTAAGATGCACTTAGAAAACATTTATATGATAAATTTCCATGTAAAATGGATATTTATATGAGGATTCCTAAGAGACAGGACAAGATATTTTTAATGTGTGTAGCCCTCTCATGTATGAGTATTTTGATAAAAAAATTTTAGTAGTATATTATTCCTGAAAAGTCAGCATAACTTTCTAAGTTTCTGTCTTTTAAGTATTCAGCCATATATTAAGACACAGAAAATCTATTGTAAACTCCATTTCTGGAGGCAGTAACTGAAATGAAGGGAACTATGACAATCATCCGAAGAACTTTATCAATGCAGGTCGGTCTCACCCCGTGTTGATTATATTAACCACAAGCGCCTGCAGAAAGGCCATGTTTACTAGAATCCACCCTGAATACTGTTTTGAAGGGCTGGGACGGTAGGTGGTGCTATCTGACCATAAAAACCTCGAAGTGACTAAGCTGTTTGCGTCAGATTTTAATAACCCCTGTTTCTGATGGTGATAACATGGGAATTTCTTGGCATAACCATCAATATCTCATACTCACTGCTCTGTGAAATTCGCAATGCTGTTTTCTGGGCTCCAACAGGTGTAACAGGGCTGCTCTCGGCTGTGAGTTGCATGAGGTCATTGATGATGGCTTGCTTGTCAACTGATCCAGCAGGGGCGCCTGGCCTCGTGTCTGGGAAAAGCTGTGGTAATTGACTATTCTGCAAATCATCCAAAATCTCCTCCAAGTTGTCCAGCTCACTGCCAGGCTGCGGTTAACAAACAGAAGAGTTTATCCAGTCCCACACGAAGAGTGGGCGCCACAGGCCCGGTTTGCAATTACAGACCTAACCGGTGTAAGGCACCAGAGCCAAACAAGAGATGCAGACACACGCAAACCTCAGGCCTAACAAGTTAATTGATCATCTTTAAAAAAAATTAAATCAACAAAGGACAAACAATTTAATCTCTTGCTCCTCAGTTTCCTCATCTGTGAAAAGAGAGATGACTGAATTAGAAAGAAAGCTCTCTTCTAGCACTGTGATTCACTGGTGATTTATAAATTCCCCTTTGTTTTATGCTAATAATTCAATTAATTATGATTATGTGTATTTCTAATTAACCATGGGTGTACTATGACTTACAGTCCAGGCCTAGGTTTTGTGGTTACCTCTCCTGACGAAGTAACAACAAGAAAAAATTGGTGGAAAATATGATCCAAATTTACATGAAATCAGTATTTAGTAAATGGTTATTTCCTTTTAGAACTCTGTTTTTCTTTCTTTCTTTTTTTTTAAGAGCAAGGAGTGAAACGCACGAGGAGCTTGAAGTAACCATGAACAGCTCAGCCCTGCCTTTTCCATTTGAGTGGTGTTTTTTTCCTGCTTACACTTTCAGTTTCGAATGACACTGGCTTTCTCAGTCACTCACCAGCTTTGGTGACAAATGCAGGGAAGCAGGATGAAAACACAGCAGATATTAATTTGACTTTACAGAAGCCATAAAAATATTTCTTACAGCTTTTCCCTTTATTAAAATAATTTCCTTTCAACTACCAACATTAAAATAATAAGGTACATATCACCACTATTTCACACCTAGTGCTTTTCTTCCAGAGAGCTCAACTGAATTTATATTCGTTTAAGTAGAACCTATCTGTGTGCCAAGTATTTAAAATCAGACAGCGCCAACCACGTAAGAAAATGGCTTAAGTTAACTCCCAGGATTACTTTCTAGTGAAGAGCGTGGTAAGAATGATTCTCCTGATGTGTAGGTGGAAAAACACAAGTTAGGCAACTTCCCCAAAGTCACTCGATGGACTTTGAATCCTTGACCATGTGACTAACGCTTTTGTCTACACTGGCAATTCAAATGAAAACATTTACATCTGACATGAGGTATACTTACAGCAGAATGGCTTACAGTTTTATTCTATACACTAGAAGCTGCATTTACTAAGGTTTTTGCAATTTATGGCAAATGTAAATCTATATAGGAAGTCTTTTTACTGGACATAATTTCTCAAATTAGGAAGGATACAATTAAGTGATATTTTACTGGATTCTTTGTTCAGAGTCAACGAGCTTAGCGAGAACTTGCAGATCCATTTTCCAGGGAATTCCTAATGCACTGTTTGAGCAATTACAAGACCATTTTCGAGTTTTTTAGTTTATCCACCCGTTTCTAACAAAAGAGGGAGGGATCAAACTTGGGAGAGCTACATCTTAGGTAAGGGTTACGTTCCAAAGTTAGCATTCTAAAGTATAGACAGACACAGACAAGATGATCCTTAGAACGGCTCGGGAAGGAACCTTATTGTATGTCCCCTCCACCAAGGGCAACACAGCCAGTTTTCCCTCCAGAGTGAAAGCACATCACTGCTTCTTTGGCTGAGTCCGAAATGACGAAGTTTACGTGGAGGCCATTCCGCACTTAAAAAGCCTGTAGCTACATTTCCACACTACTGGAGCTTCAAGGGAACCAAAACCCAGTTAAGTCTCTTGAACGGTGGGCAAAACTGCTCACATGACTTAACCATTTAATAGCTCTCTCTCCTTTTCTTTTTTCTTCTTCTGAATGTGTATGGACAATTTTGGGTAAGTTAAACATGTGTAAAGTGACTCTGCTGGAAAGCTATCGTTACCATGTTTTGCTGAATATGTAAGATACAAACATCAGTGTAATAAGCACTTACTGCCCTCTGAGGACAGTGCCTGGAACATAGCAATGGACACTCAGTCAACCCGATGAGTTCCTTCAACTATTTTAACCGGTAATTTAAAACATTTCCCAGAATTAACTCAATTTCTCATAGAAATTCCTATCATTTCTATAATTTCTCAGAAAAAAGTTTCATAAAGATGGATAGGGACTTCTCTGGTGGCACAGTGGTTAAGAATCCGCCTGTCAATGCAGGGGACACGGGTTCAAGCCCTGGTCCAGGAAGATCCCACATGCCGCGGAGCAACTAAGCCCGTGTGCCACAACTCCTGAGCTTGCGCTCTAGAGCCCACGAGCCACAACTACTGAAGCCCGCGCGCCTAGAGACTGTGCTCCGCAACAAGAGAAGCCACCACAATGAGAAGCCCATGCACTGCAACGAAGAGTAGCCCCTGCTCGCTGCAACTAGAGAAAGCCCGTGCGCAGCAACAAAGACCCAGTGCAGCCAAAAATAAATTTATTTTAAAAAAAAGATGGATAAATATCCTTATAGTTGTATCATGAAAATAGCTACAGAGGTATTAAGAGGTTCCAATAAACTGTGAAGTTTATTGCTGTCCTAGGAAACCAGGTTTCCCTACTACAGTAATGCTGCCTTGAGTATTTTAAAATTCATTGTTTGTGGAGGGGTGAGAGGGTGGGCCGTAATAAGTAATAAGCTACTTCTTGAGAAAGCTTTGCAGATGCCTTGAATGAGAAACGGCCCAAATAAATAGGTTCATATAAACGATAATAAAAATAAAGTATATCACTTTCCTCAATGGATGCTCTTGTATTTGCTCCCAATCCCAGACGTGTGTAAAAGCAAGCTTTTACAATATACATTAATAGTCTGGGTCCAGACTCCCACCTTTCCTTTTTACCTTTATTCTTTTCACACAAATAAAATGATACTTTAAACCATCTTGAATAGAAAAATAACTATCATAGTTTCAAAGAGTTCTAATGATAGGATTCATGATTCTTCCTTTGTGATCTACTCTTGTGTCGAATATGATGAGTTTAAAATAAGTCTAGTTAATCTCTCTATATATACATAGCTATATAAAACATTAATATATTTGGATGGTTTAAACCTGTTTATTAGTTCTTTATTTCAAATAATTAGATAATTTAAAATCCATGATATTCCTTGATTTTTATTTTTAAAAAGCATATATTAAAACTGAGTTTCAAACTTTAATCTTTGCCATTTCTAAGAGCTGATCAAATTCAACTGTGTTTCAGTCTAGCTTTGACAAGTAACTAAACACTTATTTGTCTTAAGAAAGTCATACAGGGACTTCTTGGCGTTATATTCAGAAGGAACTGGTTCTTTGGAGAGAAAAAAAAAAAGGGGCTTCCCTGGTGGTGCAGTGGTTGAGAGTCCACCTGCTGCTGCAGGGGACACGGGTTCGTGCCCTGGTCCGGGAAGATCCCACTTGCCGCGGAGCGGCTGGGCCCGTGAGCCATGGCCGCTGAGCCTGCGCGTCCGGAGCCTGTGCTCCGCAACGGGAGAGGCCACAGCAGTGAGAGGCCCACGTACCGCAAAAAAAAAAAAAAAAAAAAAAAGGGCTTAACTATAGTGTTCTTAACTATGGACACTATAGTATATGAATTCATTCAGCTTACCATCAGAAAAACGCATTATGAAAATTTCCCCACTAGAGATAATATTGCTTTGCTTGTGTTTATTTCTTGTCAGTAACTGGAGTGTGCATTTAAATTAATCTAACTGTCTCAACTTTACTTGAAATGTTCTTTTTCAAGGAGAATATCTCTACACCTTTGGTTGCCTAGGAATAAAATTTGACAACTACGGGCATTTTCTTCTGTAGTCATGTAAGTCCTGGAAGGGGTGCAGTTGATCACATGAAGTTTCTGATCAAACATTTCTGCCCCCTAAGTAAGCTTTATTTCTCATCAAAAGTTCTTCTAGTTCCTATCTAGTTCCTTTCTTAGGCATGATTTCTTCACAAAACAAAAAGATTAATGCCTTCCTTGAAAACGCTTTGCCAAGATACTTCGAAGTTTTGCTTAGGCATCTCTTCGAATGCTCAAATTAGCCACATCAATTTGAGGAGTTGGTTTAAACTATTTCAGGCAGAAAATGAGTCAGAAAGATTTTTGTAAAAGTTTTACAAAATGAAAATTGGACTTGATTTCTGCAATTTTTTCTGGTTTTATGAATTTTTCATGTGTCAAATCAATTTGTTTTCTGAAGGAAATATAAAGAACATATGTATTTTAATACATGTATTCTAATAAATTACAAAACAGTGTTTCAAAAAAATTTTTAAAAACTGTTATTCTACCACATTTGCCTAACATAAAATTGCTTTAAAAAATGGCAACACAATTCTACCACATTTGGAGGGAAATTTTCAGGACACTACCAGTTTAAAATATGGTTTGCTTTTCTAATGGAGCCAAATAACAAGAAGAAATTCTTTACAGACTATTTCTAAACCCTCATCATAAGTGGCCCAGTAGCATTAAGAAAGACCATAAGAGTACCATTTAGTTAGTATCATTTACACATGCTCCACTGTGTAAATAAGTATATAACTTAAAAGTCAGTGAACATATCGGAAATTTTTCTGTCATTGTTTCCTGCTGGTTATGAAACACTGTAGAAACAAATGTTGTTTAAATACTCTACCTAGTGAAGAATGCTATTTTAGGTATAATGGCACCATCGAAGTACTTCCTGCCCTTAATAAGGTAGTGATAGGTTAAACACACACTGGGATAATGGCTCTTTTCTGAGTCAAAATAACAAGACAGTCAACTGTGCAATTGGGGCTCGCTAACAGTTTAACTTACTGAATAAAAATGTGTTGTGTTCCCCTGAAGTGAAAGAAAAACCTTTGATAAATTTGTACAGAAGTCAATAGGAGATACAATCAACCTGTATTTGGGAAAAGTGAAGGAGGGCGGGAAGTGAAAGAATCCCTGTTTGTTTTTTTTTTCTTAAAGTAAGTCATTCTAACTTTGATCTAAATTTAGGTAATGCATACTTCCTGTGGTAACCTTTCTTTTCAAGCTGCAATGTTTTTGATGTTAAAATTGCTCTGAAGCAGTACTTTTTTGGTGGAGTTTTAAAATGGGAATAGATGGAGGGTAAAACCAGGAACTGGGTTTCATTAAGAAAAAAATACTGCGTGTATGGGTGAGTGTGAGTGTGTGTGTGTGTGTGTCCACCCAAAATGACAGGTTTGTGCTGACCACACTCTGTGCTTTAAGTTCCCAAAGTAAGATAATGTTGATCAGAAAAAACGTTCTTTTAAATACCAATTAGAAACCTGCAAGTGACTCAAGGACTTTAAAAAAACAAATAGAACTTCTTCTGTGTCCGTTTCTCGTATGAAGTTAGTGGAATCGTACAGGTAAATACAGAAATGCCGAACAGCGCCCCCCTTCCCTGACCCTCTAAGTCCCTAGGGCCTCAGGCCTGGGATAGAAATAAATTCTGTTTATGGAGCGGGGGACCAGCCACTTAGCCACTAACCCAAGGGGGACCTCATGAGTCACCATCTTGCCCTCTAGCATGTGTCAAGAGACCTGAGTGACAGTGTCTCTGCCTGCCACTCTGAACGGCCACTAGCTCTGCGTATTCTAATCTAGTAAACCTCAAAAGATTAAAACATCTACAGCTGTCAATATGCTTTTACGCTACACTTTATCCAAGATATTGTTATTAACTTTCCGCTGAGCCCCCGGGTCCCCCATGCAATGATCGTTCAGCATCACGGAGTAGCTGGTGTAGAGAACTCAGCACTAACATCTAAGTTTAAGGATTCATCCTCACCAAAGGTGTTTACACAATTACGCTGTTTCCCTCATGAAGGGCACAGGGAATGGTAGCAGCTGTCCAGACATCAAAGTGAAAGACAGACAGGAAGCTGCGCGCTCAGGACCTGGGAGGAGGCCGGCTGTCCGAGCACGCCTGGCCTCGGCCCCGCCCCCTCCCCCGCCCCGCATCTGTGCTCTCCACCCCAGAGCTGCTGCTGGGTCAGCCTCCACCCGGGAGGTCCAGGGTGACAGGTGGCGGCCAGGGGTGCTCCATTCGCGTCTCCCCATGCACACCTAGTCCCTGAAGACAGCGACACCTAAAATGTCCACTTGTAAAACAAGTTTCAAGGCCCTATCAGTGAACCATTTTAAGTAGAGAGGCCTGTGCGGCTTCTTCACTTCTTAACCCATCACGACTCAAGGCGGCGCTCAGGGATGGCAGGGTTGATGAAGTCTTGGACCTTTACCCCACCGGTCGTTGATTCCCCAGAAAACCCCTTATGCCAAGTCATTATTGTCAGCAGTAAATCTTTTTTTTTTTTTTAAATAGGAGAATTTTAAACAGTCTTCATTTTCCCTCTGTGATGTCACTACCTCAGAGTGTCATCAAGAATGACTCTGGGGCTTCCCTGGTGGCGCAGTGGTTGAGAGTCCGCCTGCCGATGCAGGGGACACGGGTTCGTGCCCCGATCCCGGAAGATCCCACATGCCACGGAGCGGCTGGGCCCGCGAGCCATGGCCGCGGAGCCTGTGTGTCCGGAGCCTGTGCTCCGCAACGGGAGAGGCCACAGCAGTGAGAGGCCCGCGTACAGCAAAAAAAAAAAAAAAAAAAAGAATGACTCTGAATATCACTTTAGCTATCCTTGATTTTCTCAGGAAATTAATTTTTCACGTAAGAACAACAGATAACGCAACCTATTATTTCAGTTTTGCACTTATATTTGACGGTTCCGCTCTACCAACATCAAGGCCAACTTTACCTCCTCTCTACTCTCCATTTCCCCTTAAATACTTTTTATGCCGATGGTCGAAGAAATTCCTTAGCGTTAAGCAGAAGTCGTGACTGAGAATAAAGAGAGGTAGAATGATCTTCACTGAGTCTGAAAACCAGTCAGACTCTGCTCTTAAAAAGGGAAAGGTAAGTAAAAAATAATTTAATTAAGTCTGTTCTGGCAAAGCCCACTTTTGAGGAAGTGATTATCTCCAATTTAGGTATCTTCTAATAACAGGGGTCAGTAAACCCCAGCTGGCCTGCGGGCTAAATCCTGCCCACCACCTGTTTTTGTATGGCCCATGCACTAAGAATGGACTTACATTTTCCAATAATTGAAAAAAAAAAAAATCAAAAGAAGAGTATCTTGTGACACGTGAAAATTGTATAAAATTCAAATATCAGTTTGACTGAAACCCAGCACGCTCGTTTGTTCCTGTGTAGTGTCTAGGGCTGTGTTTGCAAGCCAGGGGTGGAACTAAATAGCTGTGGCAGACAGTGTGTGGCCTGCAAAGCCTGAAATATCACCACTCGACCCTTTACAAGATAAAAGTCAGCTCTATAGCGACGTCACTCGTTGCTAGACAGAGTGTTTGGGACACGCGGCCTCGGTGAGAACGAACTCTGTTTCAAGGTAAGGACAAAGGAGGAGACTTATTTTTATCCAGTCACCTGAGGCCTCAGAAGGCCCCTGTGGAGAAACCCCCGATGGCCATGGATCGGTACACCTGGGGGGACACGTGACAAAACTTACCTGGTCACTGGGCTCAAAGCTCATCCCCTCCTTCTCAGCTTTCATAGTGATTAATTTCGTGTTACTGGCAGGGTCTGTCTTACTGTCCAGTCGCTCCAGTTTGGGGGTGATTTCTGGTAAACCGATATCTTTAGTATCATCCTTATCGAGCAGGTAGCGAAGCAGTGCATTCTCTTTCTTCTTGGGGCTCGCTGGCTCCTGCTTAATAGTCACCTCGGACCCAGGAGCTGTGCTGCTGGCCTCCTGGTTCAGCTCTTTGCCCGTGGCTTCCGCTGTCAGCTTCGCCAAGTCCACGGGGGAACTGCTGTCCTGCAGGAGTCTGTGCAAAATCTTATGCTTCTCCTTGAGCGAGGTTCCGTGCGTCGACCCAGAGCCAGGCAAGCTGCCTGTGGAGTCCTTGTTGCTGTCCGACAGAGCGCCAGGCAAGGGCGAAGGCTCCATCTGGTCGGATTTGGTGGTTAGCAGCTGCAGGAGTTTGGTCTGCCCCTTGCCGTCGTGCAGTCTGCCCTGGCCGTCAGGCCTCTCGCCGCCGCTCCCGGCCTGGGGCAGGCCGGCCTCGCTGGCATCCTTCTGCTCGCCCGGGTGGCAGCTGCTCTCTGCTGGCCCGGCTGCACCTTCCGAGGGCTCCCCGTAAAGTCCGAAACAGTCTTTGGAGTCTAAGCTTCCCATCTTGCTGAGCGGGGGAGGATTCATATTCACCGGGGAGTTTTGCAAGTTGCCCATTTTGAGGTCCGGTGAAGCCAGCGACGACCCCAGTGAGACCCCGTGCCCCTCGCTGAGGGCCTGCAGCGCGTTGAGGGAACTGTTGGTGTAGCTATGGCTATTTCCTGTGCTGCTGCACACTCCCACGGGGGAATGCAAGCTTCCTGCGGGGGAAAACTGACTGGGGGGGATTCGAGGGCTGCCGGCCACCCCAGGGCTCATGCGATGCCTCGGTGACAGCATGGAGCTGGGCTGTCCTGGATTCAGGCCCGGGCTGCTTTGTGAGGGGCTGTTCATTTTGAGTGCATAGTTACTACCCTGAGGAGTGGTTGCCTGCATGCTCGACACGTGGTTCATTCCCCCGGAACCACCAAACCTGCCCATGGGCATGCCCATTTGTTCCTTCGGGCCGTTCATGGGGAAATTTATATTGCTACTTAGGGTCAGGTCCTGACCTGGGTTCCCACTGCACATGGCCTGATGGGCAGGGCTGCTCGAGCTAATTGGATTCAATGGCTTCCCCATCGCTTGTCCAGTCAGATCCGGATTCATTACACACACATTCTGCTCTCTGTAGGATGAGGAAAGAAATATACGATAAAAGGGAAGATACCGAGCAAGTTGTTACTAATTTTCGAAAATGAGATCGCCTCATTTCTTTAAAAGAACGAACGACACGGAAGGAAAGGATAATACTCTGATGAAACAATCTGCAATTACGGGCAAGACTGAACATGCAGCGCTTTGGACCAAGAGGGATGTTTTTCAGTCCATTCATTAAGACGTCTGTGGTTCTATGGAGGAAGTTGTGTTTAAATTTGACTCCTACTATACTGAAAGTATAGCTGCTAGAGACAAGACATTAGCGGGCTTCCAATTACATAACATACCTTTCTCATTAAACGGTACGTTATCACGAATAAACTGAGAGCTTGTACCGTCTGAAAGAAACGACCCAAACGAGTATAGCCGCCTTCAATTATCTGCCCGATTACAATTCCTAACAACAGACCCATCTGTGAGCCTGGAGCTTGATGTGTGCTACTTGGCTCAAGATGAAGAGTGAACTTAAGAGGGAAAAAAACTTGCCCCTACCTCTTTGAAACTCTGCAAGTTTTAGAGCCAATGAAGTCACCAAAACTGTTTAGAATTAGATTACCTGTCTAACAGATCCCCCGCCTGGGTCCCCCTGGAAGGCAAAGCAACAGCCTCTCAGCCACATGGAAGGAACTGCAGATCGTCCCGAGTCTGTGATCTTATTCCCCAGCTCGCAGGCAACCCTACTCCGCTCCTGGTCTCAAAGCAGGTTTGCTGAGCTGGATGATTTTCCAAACCCTATGAGCTTTAATTTACAGCTTGGCAGTCACTCGTGAGTTACCAAGCATGTTCACAAATCCAAACAAAACAGGTTTCACAAATTGTCAAACACCAGCTTTCAGTTAGGGGGGTGAAATGTGGCACATCTGTAATCACTTTCAAATTGTTTCAGTTTGAGGTCGGATTTATTAACAGTTGGCAAACAGGGCTGCTTGGTTTTTTTATTCGTAATAAGAAAATAAATAATTGAGAAATGTGATAAAAGAGAACTCCAGAGCAACTTTAGATATCTGCTGATAGCACCTCATAAAGTTTTACGTAGCACACAGGTAAATATTTGCATAACTTGAAATACAATCATTTCCTTAAATTTGTGCTCTAAAACTATATGTTTATGACACTTTAAAATCAACATTCAATTTTCCTTACTTTTATTTTTTAGGGAAATGTTCACTACCCTTCAATTTAAAGTCTAATGTCAAAAAGTTAATTTGAACCCGAGATTAACAATCTAAAGTATTCCTTCTAAGTAGATGTATATTTGAAAGTTTTAGATTTAAACACACAGGAGCAGAAGTCATTCTATATTCCTGCCCTGCATGTATCACCGCTGGGAACTGATCGGTTTTCTTCTCTGATGTAACAGGCAGTCAGTCATGTCAGAGCAAAGTTAGTGCTAGTCTATGTCCTTCCAGCTGGGTTTTAAGATTCACTAGTATTGGGAATTCCCTGGCAGTCCAGTGGTTAGGACTCTGCGGTCTCACTGCCGAGGGCCCAGGTTCGATCCCTGGTTGGGGAACTAAGATCCCACAAGCCACGTGGCACGGCCTAAATAAAATAAAATAAAATGAAATAAAATTCACTAATATTAAGGCTAAAATTCAAAGCGTAGCCCTACTTTGAATTTCAGTATCGGGAGTTGTCTTTTAGCCAACAGTTAATAACAATTTAATTTTAACTTAATTTATATTTTACATGCCTGGGGTTGGTCAACAGAAATGTCTACCACACCTGACAAGCTCTGGGATGATTTCCTGCTTTTGGAACCTTTCCTTGGGAAGGGCAGGTGATGTCTCAGAACAAGGCTTACCTGTGCAGCATATGTAAAGATATCACAAGCTGAGGTTCGTTAGTAGTCTGAGAACGGATGAGCTTGCTCTTCGTTTGTGCAGCCACGAGAGTGCCGTCAGACAAGGAAAAACGATAGATCTGACTGAATGCCAATCCCTGTCTCAGCACTGCAGGCAAGCAAGGAAGCAGAACACATGTTTAGAAACAAAATCAGAAGGTGAGGGCCGGACAAGACATAATAACAGTAATAAACTTCGTTAAGTGTATTATTTTCCTACCAGCAGGTTAAACAGAGTTGTAAGTAATATTTCATGACATTAGAACATTATACATTTTTAGAAGCACATTTATCTTTCATTCAAAGTACCGATAAATTCAATATACTGTTTCCCCCCCCACCCCGCAAATGAAGCTTGGACCCTTAAACTATGTTCTTTTTAAAATCTTCAGTATCATGGCAAAACAGAGTATAAACAATTTATTAGCTCAAAACAAGCTTTACAATGATTTGTCTAAAATGTTAGGAAACAATGCAATGCATAAACATGATACCTCTACAGGGTACAATTTGCCTTTAATTTCTCTTCAAACTAATACAGTAGTAAATGTTACAGTAAAACTTATGCCATTGAATATATTCCCCAAATATTCATCTTGAGGTGACGTACTGTTTACTCCATTATCTCACACTACTATTCCCCAATTCTGTTTCTTGGTGTGTAAGAAGTATTATTTCTGTGGTCAGGATAACAGGAAGTAAAAGATAAACAATCACAGGAATCTTTTCAGAGAAAAAAAGGCTAAACAGAAAACTGAAATAATAAAAGTACAAATCTTAGTGACATGGAATTGGTTTAATGTCTGGATAAAGAGGCGTTTTCATTTTCAAGACTAGAGCAGAAAATATAACACTAGGTTAAAATAATTTCTCTTAAAATTTCAGATTTATCTTTAAAACAACTGTATTTTAAAACTGTCAAATACTGCATATTAAAAAAGAACACTTCAATTCAGAAAAAAAAGGAGCCATACAGTTTAGTTACCTTCTAAACCATTTTAAGAAGGCTACCATTTTCTACCACATAATCCTCAGCACAAATTTTGCGGGCTGACTAGTGAGTCCCAAAGTGGCCAAGCACATTCATCATTTCACAAAATTACCACGAGAGAGAGAGAGAGAGAGAGAGAGAGAGAGAGAGAGAGAGAGAGACAGTCAGACAGAGGTAGGTGCTGACACACAATGGGGATTCAGATTTTTTTGGTAAAATTTCACTTTGAGCAATTTCCCTGATGAACACCCCTGCAGTTCCAGGTACTTAGGGACATGCAGTATTTAGGTATTACTTTCTGCCACCAACTGCTGCATGATTACTCGGAAGTAGCAGTACTGGAAATGAGTTACTGTACATACATGTATCTTGCTTTGTACACCAAGTATGCCACTAAAAGGCGGCATAAATACCATTTTTATAACAGGACCAATATTTCCAATGGCTTATAATTTCAGAATTTTATCCGACCTTGGCTGTGATCCCTCAAGAGTTTCCATTTCCATTTGGTCTATATCAAACACCTCTGTTGAGTAGATTTGTGTCAGCAAGCCCCTGAACGCATTCAGGAAGCTCCTCCATGTAAACAAAGCCTTCCAGCAGATTTTTATTCAATGCAGATGATTACCTTCAATCTGACTTACTTCACACATTTGGATGAAATGTATTTTATACACTGAGGAGCTTCCTTTCATTGGGTCCTAACATAGTGCCTAGTACATCTGCGTAAACCCTTTTGTAAGGAATCACGAAGCCACAGGATTAAATGTGGGGCATTGCTACTCAGGGCCCAAGGACACTGAACACGGCTGCTGATGGAGATTTCTTATTCTTTGTTACTATTCTTTTTATTTTAAACCAGATCTAGTGAAATGGCAGGTTAATTATTGAATTGTGTCAAATGTAGCATCTTTATTTCCTCTTACTCTTTCCCACTTACAGAAAAATGCTGGAAGACACAAATTATTGGATTATGTGCTTATTTATTTCTACGAAATAAGGATGAAGAAGATAAACAGGATGAATAAGATGAGGGAAAAATAAGGGAATGGAAAGAGAGGTCATTTACCATGACTTGTACCTTTTCATAATCAGTCTTAAAAGCATAAAGTTTAAACATACAAACACTCTTGGTAAATGCCAAGGTCATGGATGCACGTTAAACGGAAGATGACCAACTAAAACTTGATTTTCAATAATGAGTTACAAATTTTTTCTGCAAAAATGCAGACGATTTGCCAAACTGAGTTATAAGGCACAGGGCCCCTGTCCCTCACAGGCAGCGTGGCCCCCATAGAATCCACGCCCATAACCAAGTGCCCCTGCCAGGACATACAGGGTCCACGAGAGGAGAGTCAGAAGACCAGAAGGAAAAAGTGTCTCCCTCCCCCATGGAGTTCTGCTAAAGAAAGGAATTTTTTCTTTGTTCTCACCAATTTAACAAAAACCCAGAATGCACTTGAGAAAAAGCGATGCTGCAGAAAGAACCATGGGAGCGGCGCGGTGGTGAAGTGATGGCCAGGACGGGCCTCAGCTCCAGCTCCGGAGCTGACACTTAAAAAAAAAAAAAAAAAAATTATTTATTTATTTGGTTGCACTGGGTCTTAGTTGCGGCAGGTGGGCTGCTTAGTGGCGGCTCATGGGCTCCTGAGTTGCAGTACGTGGGCTCCTTAGTTGTGGCACGCAAACTCTGAGTTGCGGCGTGCATGTGGGATCTAGTTCCGTGACCAGGGATCAAACCCGGGCCCCCTGCATTGGGAGCGCAGAGTCTTAACCGCTGCGCCACCGGGGAAGCCCCAGGAGCTGACACCTTCTCATCGAAGGCTTCCGAGGCCATGTCACCTGTATCAGCTCCCCACTGACAGCACAAGAGTCAAACGCCCACTTCCTAGGTGGGCTGTGGCCATCAAGGGGCTCACGGAAAGAGGGACAATGCCAGGCAAAGGGCAGGTGCTCAAGGAGGGCTGAGCCTTGGGCTTAGTTCCAGGTGTCCTATTAACTAACTGTGCGACCTCAGGCAAGTCACTTCATCTCTTTCTGGAAACATCTGGGCAGTCTTCAGTGGTCGTCATCTGGAAGGAGGGCTTGGGATCCCACTGGTGCCTCTAACAGGAATTCACCTGCTCTTGCAAATTTCCTTTCATTATTATTTCCACAGTGTCCTTATGATTCAGATGGTATTTCTTTTGCTATTAGAGGGGACCTCAGTACGTTGTTTTACACATCTAGAAGCCGTAGCATCAAAGACAATGATCTCTTTCCCTTTCCTTTCATCTGTCTTTGTGAGATTATCATGCCCAATTCGATTTCCTTCATCACACTCTTAGCCTTACAGGTTCTCCTATTCAATTTCCCTTCAGACGGCGACAATTCTGGGCAAGACGATGCGAGCACATATGAACCCAAAGAGTCACCGGATCCAGGTCCCCGGAGGTGGATTCAGGAATCACTGTTTCCGAGAAAGCTCTCATAAAAAGCAGTAATTTAGCAGGATGAACTTCAAGAAAAGTACCGTTTAGCGATGGTTACCTTCGTGGTGATGCCTCTTGGCGTAAGACACAGACTCCCCTTCGTGCTGCGCGTGGAACTTCTGGATGCACCTCCTCACCAGGTCCTCCCAGCCCGGCTTCATGGCTGCCCGCATGGTGCTCGTGTCCAGGGACGTGATCTTGCCTAGTAAATAACGGCAAGCATTATACCTACGCACTGATCTATTCTTTATAGAAATAAGTACATCTTAAAAAGGTAAAAATTTATTTATTTGGAATAGGGAGCACACGTGCATGGACCGAAAGGGTAGACGGTGAAAAGAAGTGTCCCCCCCGCCCCCGGGTCCAGCTCCTCCAGGCTTCTGCCCCAGCAGCAGCCACTACTGCCGGCTTCTTCATAGCTTTCTAGACCCATTCCTTGCATTTACAAACATGCAGGTATTCTAGAAGGATTTCTTTGGCAAGAAAATTTACCTTGGAGATCTTGGCGAGTAGTGAAACTTTCTGATGAGGGAAGAACTGGTCTCTCCTTCATGGGGACTCTTCTAGCCACACAAATCAAGCAGGACTGCAAATCTTCAATCACATACATTGATGGTTATCATATCAGGCTTTTTTAGTGTTTCAAACAAGATCAAATGCATTTCTGACAGCACAACCTTGTAGATCAATAAGGGAGAGAGCGACGAAACACTATGTACCTCCGCTCCTCCCTGAAGTGGGAAGCAGCTGGGGGCGGATGAGCTCGGGGAGCTGAGGATAAACCGCTGAGGCCACACGACACACGTGATAAAAGCACATCCACCATACTAGAGTCAACCATCTGAAACCATCTCCCCAGTGGTGGAAAAGAATGGAATCCTTTCTTATGAACTGGCTGATAGTAACAGCCAGCTGAATTCATAAAGAAAGCACACAAATGATGAAAACTAAAAGCTGATAGATACTCTGTCAAGGGTCTGTCTGCTCCTTGAGTTTTAGGTTCACCAAGATACAGGAAAACTAGATATACCTTCTACCCAACTATGTCAATGCTCCTACAATGGCAATATGCAATTTAAAATGAAGTATATAAAACAGAGTCTCGACTCAGATTCGGAGAACAAATCCTAGAAAATGCAGTGTGTGCCAAGTTTAGAGTCTCGGCCATGGCTAGGTTCTCACACAGCTCTAAGCATTTATTCCTTACCCCACTTCAACTGTTTTATGTATCTGTGTTCACTTCTGGAGAACAGGGAGGATGTGTTTTATCTTGTAACATGCAGAGCGCACTGCAAGCCCTTTCAACTTCAAACATGCTGGGGAAAAGGTTGATTTAAAAAGTCTCTTCATATCTTATGTCGCTGATTTATGATTGTTCACCTTTAAATTCGGGAAAGAAGTTCTTTAAATATATCCAGTAATAGTGAGTACCACAAAAATAAATGTAATCCTTGTCCTCAACATTAATAAAAGCTAAATTTTTGAGCACTTACTATGAGACAGACACCTTTCTAGCTGCTTTATAGGCTACTGATTCATTTAATCCTCTTAACAACTCTATGAGGCAGATACTAGCATTATCTCCATTTAACAGAGGAGAAACCAAAGCACGGAGTTTCAGTAACTTGCCCAACATCACACAAAACTCTGGGGAAGCCAGGATTTGAACGTGAGCGCACCATGCCTCAGAAACCCTACTCTTAGGCTACACTGTGGAAACATGCGGAATCAGACATTAAATGTACCAAAATGTTTAAATAAATATATAGCACAAAATCATGAGTCAGCTCAGCTGTAGACTACGCCTTTAGAATATTATCACAGATGGATGTATTAGCAACACTTACTCTGTGGCATACAGGAGAATAAAATTGCTTGACATTCCATATCTATGTAAAAATTTAATTTTGAAAACTATGTATCATCTGTGACAGCTCTATTAACTTCCTTTCCAGTAAAATTTAAATTAAAAATTACTTACATATATTTTTTTAAAGAGGATTAAATATCTAGTATTGAATGCCAATCATGGCTCAGGCATGTTCATTTAATCCTTATTACGCTGTGATACTGGAATGGTTGACTTCACTGGTTAAGAGAGTACACGGATGTTCAGAGTCGAGAAGGTTGCCCAAAGCCAGAGCTGATTTAGGGGCAGGCCTGCCTGATGACAAAGCCCACCATGTTTCCACGGACTGACGGGCCTCAGCTCTTCCCCGTCTGCTACACACGCAGAAGGCGCTCTTCAGCACTGTCCCATGTCACAGACAGTGACACTCAGCGGTGTGGAGTGGCTTGCTCGGAGGGCGTAGTGGGTGGACACTACACCAGCGTCTCTTTAAAGGGGAGAGCCTGTGCGCTTACAGTTTGGAGCCCTTCTCCCCACTCCCGTCTCCATCCTCTCCTACCCTGGACGCAGCATCCACAGACAAACCATATGAACTCCATTAATCCCTTGGAAGTATACAAAAGATGTTATTTGTACCATGTGTGTTTTTCTAGGGCATGGCTCGGAGCTTGCTGTAGACATTCAGAGGAGCCTAGGATCCCTGAGAGGTTCAACGCTAGTGGACGTGAGCCAGCAGGGTAGCTACTGGCCACACGGGGCTATTTAAATGAAAACTTAATAAAACAGTTTGGTCCCCCAACTGCATTATTGATATTTCAAATGCTCAGTAGCCACATGTAACTAGTGGCGGCTGTGTTGGACACTGAAGACATGTAACACTGCCATCATCACAGCAAATTCTACTGGATCGTGCTGTTTTAAAGACTTAACAATTTTTGTGATAAATTCAATTATTAAGTAGGTGAAAAGAACAAAGAAACTGCCTCTACATTTTTCTTTGTGTGGCCTCTAATTTCAGATTATTAAGTGTGAAAGAAGTAGCACAGGAATACAATATGATGTAACATATCCCAGAGATGTGGCCCCTACCTTCTCCTTCTTCTTTGATGGACTTTGGTTGAGAGACAGCAAAGCACTGCATAGTTTCATATTTCTGATGTGCTTCCTGGTTTTCATGACCTTCCTCTTCTGAATCAGGTAAAGGTTTTACCAGCATCCGACAATTGAAAGTATGGCTGTTCCGCCTGGGAGGTTCGCCAGACCAAGCTCCCCCGTTCACTGAGCAAAAGGCAAAAGCAACCCGACAGTGTAAAGAAACTAGCGTCAGACTGGCTTCTGCCTAATTATCAGAACGATGTAGGAAACATATGGTTATCATACTTTTATATATCTTGCTTTTACTTTTATACTTTTCTAAGTAATTTCAAAATCTAAAGGGGAAAAATTATTGGGTTAATTCTTGGGAATTCCAAATGTCTTTTACACACTTCTTACTCTTCACATGACTCTTTCCCTTCAAGTGCAGGCCCTGATTACTGCCCAGCCCCCTCTTACCCATCTAACCAGATCTTTCACGCTGCCCAGCACAAGCCTCCCCGCCATCACCTTCCATACCCAGTCCCACGTGGATATCCTTGCACCTGCTACCTTGTCTAAGAGGTCAGGCTGCCTCTATGTCTCCCATCCACATGTACTCTTGCTCTAAGGCTGAGATCCTTTAGATACTTAACCAACTGCTCTAGGCATCCCACACTGCCTCTTCTTACTGACCTTTCTTTCCTAAAACTTAACTGAAATTTTACTGTATATTCTGTAACTTGGCTGTAGGTTTTTTTTTTTTTTTTTTGCTTCATGCATATTTCTTCATAAGACTGGGATGATCTTGAGGATACACTGCTAATGTCATTTCTTTTCGATGAAATACTACTTCACATGTCTTCTATTTTAGTATCAATACTTAGAAACATATATATTAATTCAAGAAAAAGATGAAAGAGAAGAAAGCCCTCTTTTTTGGGGGGAAAATGCATTAGAGAAATCAAAGAGAGAAATAAAATGACTAATTTTGAGAATTTAAGGGTGTTTACAGATCACCAGATCAGCCTCCTCATCTACAGACGAGAAAACTGATGTGCAAAGAAATATTCAGCTTCTAAAGAGCTGGAGTCAGAACCTACCCTACCTCTCACTTCGGTGCCCTTTTCTTTACTGTCGCTTGTGTTTTCTCTAAAAGATATTAGGACCAGCAGGACGATGAAAGAGGGGACTCAGAAAAAAGGGCCAGCCGTAAGACAAGCAAATGCACTCTCAAAAAGTCACTAGTTAGAAAACGCTTAAAAGGACACCTAGGTGAACACAATGCTAACCCCACAAGCACTGGGCTGTAGAGGAAGAAAGAAGGAAACAAACCCTAGAGAGAAAAAGGAAATATCAAGTGAACTACAGGAGACTGTTTTACAAGGAGGAACCATAGCTAGCTTTATACAGACATTTGAGAAGTTTATTTTACCATCAGCATTCTTAGAAGCTTACTTACATAATGAAGACTACATAGAGTAATCAAAGAAAAAAGTTCTTATTAACTCAGGTTAATACGTAATTTGAAAGTATAAAAAAGTACAATATAAAGTAAGGCAAAGAGCTCTTTAGACAAATGAATTAATAATAGTGAACTAATAAGTATAGGTCTGCTGAGGAAATCATAAAATTACTGAAGAGATTTGAAAATACTAGTTACTTGAAATCCCATTTACATCCCATTTTCTTGTTCATTTACTAGAGAATGTAATAGAAGAACCTCACAGGAATAGAGGAGTAGTTCACAGTCGTATACTTTGTATCACTGTTGCAGTCACTTTGAACAAAGGGCTATCCTATTAAAGAAAAGCTAGCCACAATGGAATATGAAAGGACCTTTTCCTGTTTACCGTGGTAACAATGAGACCAGCTAGCATAAACAGTTTTAAGAAAAGGAACAGAAAGGAACAGAAATACTTGCTAACTCAGGACTTGACCTTATTCTCTACTAAAATATGCACTTCTTTGTACCCATGAAGACGTTCTCAGCATCATCAGCTTAAGTGAGAATATAAAAAAAGAGCCACCTAGTAAGTGGGAACGGCAATGCTCCAGAGCAGCCACTGAGGTGGGCCCACGCTGTGCATCACCCGCTTTAAAGTATGGCCCTTCGGAACCACGGACACTCCCGGATAGCATCTCCAGGTCGAGATGAGGAAGACAGGAAGGGGAAGCAGGGAGCGGGCGTGGAGGGGCGAGGTGGGGGGGGGGGGCCTTGCCACCCGCAGAGCCACTGAGGAGTCTGTGAAGCCCCAGAGCCCATTTCGGGCTCCCAGGCTGGGAGCATTCGAACCTCCACACGCCACTTGTTCCTCAGCGTTTTATTTTTAGCCTGTCGTATACACCCACATCATACCCTTCACCAGCAGGACTCAAAATAAACTGAATCTCAAGCTCCGCGTGACCTTCTGCGTCTTAGGTTGTCACGGAAAAAGCAGAGCCGACGGGCACTGGATTGGGCGGGAGGCCATCGGTGGCTTCTTAAAAAACAACCAGATACATCCCAACAAGACAGTTGCCGTGTGCCTACTCTCCATCCGCATTATTTTTACTTTCTTGAAATGTAGGGTCAAAACGATCATTCATTCAAGACCAGTATCTACAGATGTCCTCTTCTGCCTGACCTCGAAGCTTCCACAGTTAACACAAGCATCTCTAAAAAATTACCCAGTTAGGGCCTCCCTGGTGGCGCAGTGGTTGAGAGTCCGCCTGCCGATGCAGGGGACACGGGTTCGTGCCCCGGTCTGGGAGGATCCCATATGCCGCGGAGCGGCTGGGCCCGTGAGCCATGGCCGCTGGGCCTGCGCGTCCGGAGCCTGTGCTCCGCAACGGGAGAGGCCACAACAGTGAGAGGCCCGCATACCGGAAAAAGAAAAAAAAAAAAAAAAAAAAAAATTACCCAGTTACTCTTATCCCCAGCGGACGGAATATAGTTCTGCGTTCTGCCCTCTAGCCAAGACACTGTGCGTGTGGGCAGCGGCTGAGGAGAGACCCAGAAGACACTCATTTACCTATGGACTTTGGCAGCAGGTTTTTGACGAATTCAGTGTGGTCCCCAACATGCAGGATGCTATATACGCTTTTGTTCATCAGCTCTTCCTGGTTATACCTTAGGTACTGTGTCACATTCTCTGAAACAAACACAACGTTGCCTTCCAGGTTCACTACAAAGAAGAACCCATCAAGGGCCTAAGGGAAGAGGCACAAATTGTGTTAGAAAGGAGGCGGCATAAACTCACATCCGACTGCTAAGAAGGGAGTGGCCCCTTTAAGGGAGACACAATTCACGTGTGGGGAGAAGGGTGCGCTCTCCTGCACCACTCCTAGCATTCAGAAACAAGGAACACATTTTCTCTTGCTGAAGTGAGTCCATCTTAGTAAGTGGGAGAGAGCCTACATCAGGGTTTCTTGTCACAAACTAAATGACACTCACTCTGCTAATTCATCAGGAGATAACTACTGCCGCGTAAAAGTATACGAGCAGTTATCTGCATTTTCCAAATGAGACTGATGTACTCCATAGGGCCGAGAACAACTTTTATGCCAGTGATCCAATACAGAGTCATTTTTTTGGTGCAGTTCCTCATGGAATACAATGGGAAGGAGAGGTCATTGATAATTTTCCCTCAGTTTAAGGATAAATGCCAAGGAAAAAAATCAGAAAATTTTACTACCTTTAAAGCTTCCAAGGCTTAAGCGAAAAGAATCGAAGGTGATCTCAGACCTTTTAAGGAACGCCAATCCTTTACTGTTTGGTGTAAATGGGGAAAGGGTCTGGGAGGTGTGACTCTGATGTGATAAACTAGTCTTCCTGGGGACCACAGGCTGAGATACAGCCGGCACTGCCCAGAGACTACACAGGGCCTTGAGGTTTAGGTCTGTAACAGTGAGGACTGGAAAGGTAACTGATCACGCCTGGCTCTATTACTTGTTCTCCAAGTTGTCAAGATGCAGGCTCCTAAATCACCCAGAGAGCAGTAGCATTTTTCCTGGGATGGGTGCATAGCTCACTTTGCTGTCATTCCAAAACAGATTAGGGAAGGAGATGAAGGACCTAGAATCATTTCAGGAAATAAAGAGGATAATAATAGACATAGACACGTTTACGGAGCCTTAAACACATAGTGTCGCTTTAATATTTACAATTCTGGAAGGAATGCGTTCCCTTTTCCAATTCACAGAGGAGGAAAAACACTGAGACTCAAAGAGGTTAAGGGATTTGCCCAAGCTCTTGCAGTGAGTCAGCTGGGATGCAAATCCAGGTGGATGTGACTCCAAAGCCCACGCTTTCAACTACCAAGCAGCACAGTGTTCTCCAGTGTTTACCCAGCCCATCTTCCTATCATGGTCGCCTGGGTGATGCAAAGGCCGGGAACTCAGTGAGTTTCTCTTGGTTCCTCCTCCTTTTTCTTTTGGATCCTCACTTGTCAGAGCTGTTTCATGGATCAGGGGAGTGACAGGACTAGAAGAGCCTTGATACTGATCAGGCAGTCCTTGGACCAGGACCACGTGGGCCACCCAGTTCATGCCAGTTTCTTCATGCTGTGTAGTTACTACTATTTTAACACGAATGTTACATGGACACACCAGTATAACAAAGTGTATGAATGGGGCATAAAGTGTTTACTTTTTCTCCAGTTTGTTTTTTCCTTAAGTTATTATTTAGCAGGCTCCTATTTTGTGAGCTTTCTTTGAATATATTCCATCTTTAATTCTATTTTCATGACAAAACTAAGCGCTCTCTCAAATTAGAACTGACCATAAGGCACCAATGAAAAGCTCTTAAAAATATATATTTAAAAAAAACCACCATTTGGTTTTAAGTTTTTCTTAAATGTTCAGTCAGGTTTTCCCAATGGTGTAAACAATATGCAGGGCAAAGCAAGACTATGTGTAAACAGCCTTCCACGATAGGTTGGTATCAACTGTTGGAAACCCTGTGTGAGTGTGAGTGTGTGTGTGTGTGTGTGTGTGTGTGTGTGTGTGTGTGTGTGTGTGTGTGTGTGTAGGACAGGAAGTCAGTTGGTTAGTTATATACCAAATGTCCTTTTAAACGCACTGCTTAAATACACATTCAACAGGGATTGTCATAATTATATTACCTATTGTTCACTTTTGGAAGTGCATGTAGTTTCCTGCTGCTTTGTACCATGCTAAAAAGACTGACTGTGGCATAATAGAACTGAAAGATGAAATTCTTTCATCTTATAAAACTGTTTGTTTTTTTAAAGCTCACTATGATATGCTCTGATGAAAAAAGCTGACATTTGGTTTTGTTGCCTAGCAACCACTATGCTATGATGTAAGCATGAGTGTGCATCTATGCCTAGAACGGCTCAACGGGAACAAGTTTTCTCCGTTTAGATTATTACATGCAAACAGGGATAAAGATGCAAATTCAAACCTTAAGTCTCTAGATTCAAAGCGTTACCTCTCACACATTTAGCACTGAAGTCCTGCTGAACAGGTGTTCGCTCAATGCACTGAATTCTCAGAAGGCTATTTTGAAACAGTGAAAATGTGGATTTATTTGATCTTACGAGATAAGGTCCACTGATATCTAGCAATCTGATTTCTGCAATTAGCGAACTTACTCTCAAAAGGCTTGAGTCATAGCCTTGTGGTTACTGAAAGCATTTCTTTTTAGAAGCCTCAAAAATCTCCCCGAGAGTTTCCACCCTACTTTAATTTTCCCCCATATGAGGAATAAGCACAGATATATGGGCATTTCCTAATTGTAAAAATTTAGATTACCATCATTTCCAAATGAATTTTGTTTCTAGTTCTTTCATCTAATTCTAAATAAACAGTCCACCTAGCTAAGAGTTTTCTCATCTGCTTCTAAGAACCAAGTGGGAAGTGGCACTCTCTGGCCTTCCACTGCCTTGTGAATTCTGGAAAATCAGGTTAAGTGTTTTTGCTTTTTCCTCTAAAAATTGTGGTTAAATGTTTTCAAGCCAGTGATAAAAGAGAGATACGCAAGAGCCAATGTGGGGTCATTTAAAGTCTTTTGGCCAGCAAGGTCAGACCCAAGGAATGAATTCTGTCATTTCTAAATGTAAAGACCGGGTCAGACAAGCTTTACATTTCTTCTGTGTCCCCCCACCCTCCGATTATATGGTAGATTTTCACAGAATTAGATTTTCTAAAAATAAAAATCATCTTACGCACCAACCACAAAAAAAGGGGCAATTATTGGTCCTCTCTGCTTTAAAAATCCTAATTTCTTATATACGTGCAGCTGCTGCAAGTTAAGTGATTCTACAGTGGCAATGCTGCAGAGCTTCTGGCCAGGCGGTGATTTCCAATCTCATCGTATCATCAGCAGAGTAAATCATCCTGAGAACTGACATAATTCATGGCTCAGAGTGCCTCTGCTTCTTGCTATATATTCACTGACAGTTTTTCCCTCCTCTTACCATAGCCTACATCTTAAATTTTAATTCTGGAATAGGTACAGCAAAGGACTTGGTGTTTAATACTGTACCGGTTAATAAAGTAAGGAAGCGGGACTTTACAAATTCTAGATAGTAGTCCGGTCATAAAACTTCCTAAAGTTGATAAAGAAAAGGCGGTTACGACAAACCATTACACTTACGAGTTCTGCCTATTCCTTCAATTTTCGTCTTTATGAAATCAATAAACTAGTTGAAGTAACATAAATAAAAAGCGTAAACCTCCTTTTAAAAAAATTTTTTGGCCGCACCATGGGGCACACGGGACCTTAGTTCCCTGACCAGGGATGGAACCTGTGCCCCCTGCGGTGGAAGCGCAGAGTCTTAACCAGTGGACTGCCGGGGAAGTCCCGAGTGAACCTCCTTTTGGTCCTCAAATTTTAACCTGTATATACAGGCATATGTACACGCATATATGAAAATCTGAGAATTCTGGGGACGTTTCAAACCACAACAATGTCACAGAATTCAACAGGACTTGTGAACACAGTGTTCCAAAATGAATGCTCAACTGACAGTTAAAGTTGGTCAAATTTGTATTCCAATCCACTTAATTTAATTCTGTATTATCAATTTGAAACGTATATAAGCTGGAGTCCGGAGTACAATCTAGATACATATTATTAATAGTAAGCTCAAGAGGTCAGCAGTACTTCAACTTTAAGAGTGAAAATTAAGTGTGGATTCTCCTTAAATTACATTCACTTGAAAATTAAATGGAATAACGGATAAACAACATTGTAAAATACAGAACCAAAATGAGGGTGCACTACCTCAAGCATCATAGGCCCTAGTGCATCCTTGTCGATGACACCCTGCCCGGTAGATGACACGTCTGACTTCTGCACTTCATCTATGTTGGCGGCTGCTGCTTTCTCTGCAACAAACACAAGTGTGAATTCAACGGCAGTGCTATTTCAAGGACAGAGTGACACAGAAACATTTTTATTGTAACGGTTTCAAAAATCTCCAGTGGGATCAGAACCAGCTATAAAAAAGTTAGAGTACATCCCCACCACCACTGCACAGGAGAAGCTGCTGGAAGCCGGAGCCGGAACATTAACTTTTCCCCTCCAGAACCTGTGGCTCAGCCCCTTTCATGATGCCGATAAAATGAGTTTAGGGGTTTCATGCCAGTCCCTGACACGCATTTTTTCTCTAGATTGCAAAACTGCTCTATACCGCGGCACAATTAGTGCCGGCTGCAGAGATTCCCCGAGCTGGGATGACCCGGGGCCTGTTGTTCAGGCTTCGGGAAAGAAATCAAAGATGCACTTGAAGAAGGAATAAAAACGCGTCCTGACCACTGCGGCTGCTCCCACGTGACACTCCCCTGGCTCTTGTACTGTCCCACCTCTTGTCGCCTTCACACTTAAAGTAACCAGAAAGACTGGCCCCTGTCTGGTGGAAGGTGCTTGACGAGGTAAGGCAGAGAGAGCGGCGCCCTATCAAGCACTCGGAGATTTCAACGGCTGCCCTTTTATCTAGTCCAGAGGTGTGGACTAAAACGTCTCTCTACGAGGCCTGGGAAGACGTTCCATCATGGAAAAGTCTCACGGAGGAAACAGATGCACAGTCATCAATATATATATGCAAACGGGTTATTTCAAGAGCACCAAGAGAAGTTTAAAGCACAACAGATACATCCCAACAACTTGCTAGGAAACGACACAAAACAACGCGTCAGCTATTTGTCCTGAATAAATTATACCCTTGTTTACACTGCATGTTATCATTGTAATTAAATGCAAGTAAAGAAAAGTGTATATCAATTTAGTACTCAGAGTCAACTTGCTTTCATGAACTTAGTAGACTCGGCTTCCTTTTTTTTCATAACAGAAGATTTTACACAGTATTTTGAAAACCTGTCACGTTTAATTTGTACCTGGGAACCTAGAAAGTACTTAGGAATTACACAGGCCCTCCAAATCTTGCTGCTCCCTGATGGAAAACGTCCACATGCATATTTATCAGCGGAAAAGGGAAGAAGGCCTGTGTAGTTCAAGTCTAAGCTCAGCCACTTAGTACAAGTCAGAGCACGTCACTTCAACTTTTTAAGGCCTTAGGACCTGCTTTCTCGCATCACGGCGAGAGTAAATGGGATGATATGTAAAACACACTTTAAAATCCAGAAAGGAGTTTACAGATGTAACTTACTACTAGCATAGCTGTCTTTTTTAAAAAATCTTTTTTTAATTTTTAAAATTCATTTTTCTTTTTAAAAAAATTTATTTATTTATTTATTTATTTAGTTAGTTAGTTAGTTGCTCTGGGTCTTAGCTGCGGCATGCGGGATCTTCATTGTGGCATGTGGGATCTAGTTCCCTGACCAGGGATGGAACCCGGGCCCTCCGCATTGGGAGCGCGAAGTCTTAGCCGCTGGACCACCAGGGAAGTCCCCCATCTGTCTTTTTTTTTTTTAAATTGGAGTACAGTTGCTTTACAAAGTTGTGTTAGTTTCTGCTGTACAGCAAAGTGAACCAGCTGTAAGTATACACATATCCCCTCTTTTCTGGATTTCCTTCCCATTTAGGTCACCACAGAACACTGAGTAGAGTTCCCTGCGCTATGCAGTAGGTTCTCATTAGCTACCTATTTTACGCATAGTAGTGTCTGTATGTCATTTATTAGCTCTCCCTTACTTAGTTCCAAATGCAGAATTTAAAAGCAGAGAGTATCTGTTTTCTCAATGACTCTGCGACGTTCCTGATTCACCTGCTTAGATCTGAATAATTGTGACCAGCTATAAACAGAGATATAACTCGTCTGATAGCCTTTATGACTCAGCATGTGAGGATCGGTTAGGCCTCACTTCGTTTCTTTCCTTGCTGCCCTCCCTAGCTCTTGACTGTAGGTCCCCTACCTTATCTGCTGGCTTGGTCTCAGCCCAGTTCCTCAGCCAGTCTTAACTGAGGCAGGCGGCACCTCAGGTTCTTCAGACAATTACCACACATGTTCTCCCCATCCTCTCCCCACGCCCCATCTTCCCAGAACCTTTCTCACCACCAAGTAAACGCACGTGGGGCAGACCCCCACGCCCCGACCCCCGCTTCTGCTAGTCACTCTGTAAGGCTGTAGATTTCTTTTCAGGGTCTGCTCACTTTCCCACACGAGTCCGGGGACAGGACTAGCACCATCAGCGGCTGCTTCATCTACTTTCCCTCTAATTTAACAGCCCTGCGCTGTCGGGGGTCTGTGCAGGCTTCAGGCCTAAGGATCCCTGAGTTTCCTTAATACTGAATCTTAAAACCCATGGAACAGATATTATAAATGTACGCGGTCCTACTGCATTCTCATTTATTTACTTTTTGTCTGCATTTGGGGTGTAGGAACCATGTGCTAACACGCTGCAGACTGAGTAATTCTCAGCCTTTCCTCGGCCTCCTAACCATTCACAGGGGCATCGTGCTCCCATCCGCATCTTCGGTGGCAGCAGGGACTCTCAAGGTGGGACGGTGTGCCCGAGAAGACCTCCCCAGAGAAGGTCTATCAGAACCTGCAGATTGAAAGGCCTTCTTTGCACAAGATTCTGCTACATCTTCTTGGAAGGTATCATTTCTCCTCCCCTCCTGCAGTGAGAACCCCAGCCCAGGAAAGAGTATACTATCCCCACCAGGAGTTTCACGAAAGGGGTATCCTTGGTGTATCCTCAGTGGCCAGCACCATCCCTACGTCAGAGTAGGTTTTCACTGAATATTTGGTTGCTGACGGACGAGACCAGACCCACTGCTGGCACTGACCCCCGGGAATGCAGGGGCAACTAGAATCGAGGGTGGTGGGGAAAGGAACTGATTTTCCCTTTCAGGCCCACTGGCCCTCCAGGTGCAGGGGTCAGCAATATGGGGAAAGGGTCTCCTGAGGAGAACTGGGCTTAAATGATGAATCATCTTGTCTTGCCTCAGTCATTAACTTTCAAGGCATCTCACATTCTTGCAGGCTCCCAAGTCCTTCCAATCCTTCCACTGTAACAACAGGTGGTGTTATTCTTCTTAAAGAAAGGACTGGGACTTCCCTGGTGGTGCAGTGGTTAAGAATCCACCTGCCAATGCAGGGGACATGGGTTCGAGCCCTGGTCCGGGAAGATCCCACATGCCGCGGAGCAACTAAGCCCGTGAGCCACAACTCCTGAGCCTGCGCTCTAGAGCCCGCAAGCCACAACCACCGAAGCCTGCATGCCTAGAGCCCGTGCTCCGCAACAAAGACAAGCCACTGCAATGAGAAGCCCGCGCACCACAACGAAGAGTAGCCCCCACTCGCTGCAACTACTGAAAGTCCGCACGCAGCAACAAAGACCCAATGCAGCCAAAAATAAATAAAAATTTAAACAAAGAATGGACTTAATTTAAATTAAGGTGAGGTGGAATGAGATAGGAGGCAAAAGCTAATCACAAAGGCAGCCCCATACCTATCACTGATCACCGGAAAACATTAGGCTATTTGTCATATGAGATTCTGACATCACAATAGTAATAAATTATGGTTTTCTGTGGTGTCTATATTAATGCCTCATTTTATGGCAAAATAAATACAAAATAACAATGTATAACCCATTTCTGAGTCCTTTCGTTTTTGTTGGGTTTTTTTGTTGTTTTTTGTGGTACGCAGGCCTCTCACTGCTGTGGCCTCTCCCGTTAGGGAGCACAGGCTCCGGACGCGCAGGCTCAGCGGCCATGGCTCACGGGCCCAGCCACTCCACGGCATGTGGGATCTTCCCGGACCGGGGCACGAACCTGCGTCCCCTGTATCGGCAGGCAGACTCCCAACCACTGCACCACCAGGGAAGCCCTGAGTCCTTTCTTGTTGTTGGTTTTTTTTTTTTGCGTTATGCGGGCCTCTCACTGCTGTGGCCTCTCCCGCCGCGGAGCACAGGCTCTGGACGGGCAGGCTCAGCAGCCATGGCTCACGGGCCCAGCCGCTCCGCGGCATGTGGGATCTTCCCAGACCAGGGCACGAACCCATGTCCCCTGCATCAGCAGGCGGACTCTCAACCACTGCGCCACTAGGGAAGCCCTCTGAGTCCTTTCTTTAAAAAAAAAAATTATAGCTGATTTACAATATTACATCACTTTCAGGTATACAACATAGTGATTCAATATTTTTATAGATTACACTCCACTTAAAGTTATTATAAAATATTGGCCACACTCCTTGAGCTATACATTACATCCTTGTGTCGTATGTATATTTCCCAAGTCTTTAAAAGACAATCAATATACTTTGTGAGATGTTGGCAGTTTGAGGATCTGATCATCATTCTGAAGACCCCAAAGTTTCCTGAATTCATTAATTTTTTGTGGAATTAAAAAGATTCAAACTTGGAAAACTCCATCATGCAGGTTCCTAAACAATGATAAACTTTCAGGTCAGGGTATTCTAAATATTCTAGCGATGTGTTCAGGCACTGTATTTTTGACTTTTATTGGAAAATAAGAATGAGGGATTTCCCTGGTGGCCCAGTGGTTAGGACTCCGCGCTCCCAATGCAGGGGGTGTGGGTTTGATCCCTGGGCAGGGAAGTTCCACATGCTGCGTGGTGCAGCCAAAAAAAAAAAAAAAAGAAAAAGAAAAAGAAAAAGAAAATATGAAGAATGAGGTTGTATCTGCATAGCATTTTCTTTCATCTTTAGGAATCTACAGATCAGGTATAATTTAGGGCAAGGGCCTAAAATTTAATGTAAGAGATGACTTAGAGGGGATAAAACATGTGTTCGGGCTCTACTGTAAAGCCTGGACAAAAATAATTATCATCCTGAAAAACTGTAATAATAAAACATGTCCTTTTTTCCTCTTTATAACATTCAACTGAAAAATCTTCAAAAGGAGAAAAGCGGCAGCTAACAAGCAGTCACAGAGAATGCGGGGCTGGCATGGGGAAATCGCCCAGTTACACTGTCCACATGTCTGGATGTCTTGCTATGTGTCTCACTCATGTCTGTGGTGTGCAGATGGAGTGAAGGATCCTCGTGGGCTGAGAGCTTACATCCAGCTGCAGGGGCAAAGCACTGACAGCTGAGCCAATTGAGAAGTGAGGGCTGAACTGTGAGGAACTAAGTTCACAGAAGGGGTAAAAAAGGCTGGACGTGGCTGAAAATGCTTCACATCCATGGTAGTCGAATTGGATTCTGCAGGATTTGTGAGCACGTGGCAAAAGCAATGGACGTGCGGCATCCCTCCCCGAGCAAATCTCAGCCTGGCCTTTGAAACCAGTATTATGGAATAATGGCAAAGAGATTGTCTAAACTGGAATTCTAGGAATCTGACTCAAAATGAAAACAACAAAAATGTTTCCCAAGGTCAATCTGAAATTGTGGAACGTGTGCTGGAAAGAAAACTCCAGATGAGACCCATTGATTATTTGCAAGAGAACTTTTAAAATGTTCAATATTTATACAACACTATTCATAGATTTACTAAGAGACTGGGAAATGTTCACGACTCACAGAGTAAATAAATAAGAAAACAGGGTGAAGAATTTAGGGCCCTTCACGGCCATCCTCACTAAGTGTTTGTATATATGCATTTTCCTGCTAATTTGTCATCTATTATTCAATTCTGTATTAGACTTGTGCTTTGGCTATTTCTCAGTATTAGAACATCAATAATATGAAGTGATAGAAAATACCCAGAAATATGGCTTTACCAATGTAATTGGAATCTAAATTAAACTGGCCATGAATTTATATTATTTGGGTACTTTTCATGAAGTACTACCTCTGTACAATGTTCATTTGGGCTTTGAAATTAAATAGGAGGAAGAAAAGAACTCCTTTGAGATATACTGTTAAGTTAACCGGACATACATTGGTATTTTGAGGGAGCATTTCAAGAATGAGTATGCTATTTTTATGTTCCAGATATAAATAAGCTTAAATCCTTAGATATATTTATACTTCTGGAAGAACAGCATTACTATACTAAAACATACTATTTAATATTTTTAAATTAGGCAGTTTTCTCAGCGGTCACAAATTATATTTACTTTTCTATATTTTGCATCCATTAACCATAAAAATATCCTTCAGTAAACTCAACAGTTTACTGAAAGATCATCCTGGAATTTCAAATGATCAAAACCTTATGAAATCTCATTATTACAGATGGAACTTTTAAATCGAAAAAAGAGATGATAAAATTTAATTTTCAGAGCCTACAAAAAGATTTCTCCCCCATGCCCTGACTTCCATTTCTTCCTCCTGCACTTTGACCATTAAAGTTATTCTTTTTAGATAAAAAATATGACCTAAGAGAATAACAATGAAAACAGTAATTCTGTCCTTTTCTTCCTCACTTCCCAAAAGACAAAAATACCAAGAAATAGCTCTGATCTTTTAAACAGCCCAGCTTTACAAATGCAAAGCTTTGACTGGAGAGACTGGCCAAGGATGCCCTGTCATCTCTCTCCTAGGGCCCCCTCCCTCCTGCTCGAGCAGTCCCATCTGGTCCCTTCCCCCATTTGCCTGTGCTCCAGAAATCCAATACCAATTAATTACATTTCCAGTTTCAGAGCAAAGAACAAACCCCATCTCTTCAGGGACCGTGTTAAGATGAATCATACCACAAACTGGGGGAAAACCGTTAATATTATAGGCCATATGCTTTTCTTTATAAGTAGTTATTATTTGTGTTTTCTCTCAGAACACAAGGAAAGGCAACTAGGGAAGTGTTTAATCTCTAGATATTTAAGTGATTTAAAAATACATAGAAAAGTAAAATGTAAGTTTCCTGGTGAGAATAGAAACAAATCAGAAACTGCGATTCTAGCCAAAAATTTATTTATTCTTTAAAAAAGTACACTTAGGGAATTCCCTGGTGGTCCAGTGGTTAGGACTTGGCGCTCTCACTGCTGTGGGCCCGGGGTCTATCGCTGGTCGGGGAAGTAAGATCCCACAGGCTGCGAAGTATGGCCAAAAAAAAAAAAGTATACTTAGCTACTTTTAAAGTATAAAGTGTTTTTTTTTTTTTTTTTTTTAAAGACCTTTACATGTTCTAGAAGAACATCATTTATTGATTTTTGGTAACTTAGTGAATCTTATAATATTAGAAGGTCTTATAATATTAGAAGGCAGGTGAACTGAGAACATACACTCACAGGGCCTTTCTGCCCTGTGACCAGAAACAAGAGCCCTGCATCCTCACAGGGATGCCAGTCAGGGCTCAGGGGACAGCCACGTAATTGTTCTAATTTCAGCAGCAGTGGTGGCGACCGACCACCAATGACTTAGAAACCTAAATGCTGTTTAATGTCTGCCCGTTGGAGGGACAGGGTGATATGGCCATGATTAAAGAGGTTTATCTTCTTTCTTTTCCTTCTCTTTAAAACAATCATCTGAAGAGGCCATGGAAAACTTGTGGAAATTAGTTTATCTTTAAAAAGTCAGAATTTGAACAAATATCAATCATTTACTCTGAAAAACACATCAACTGAAAGATAAAAAACAAACAAACAAAAAAAGAAAGATAAGCCACAGGGTATTTACATCTATACATGGAAAAAATTTTAACACTGCCCATGTTTAGACCTCCCTGACGTGTAACAGGTAAGAGTTTAAAAGTTGTTTTGATGTTTGGTCAAGCATGAGGCGAGTTGCTTTTATGGACTAAAATGGAACTAAAATGGAACCTGAGACTTTATGCGGGTTTTATAATTAAGTCCACTGCTCCAAAATGAGTAAAATCACTCACCCAGATACCTATCCATTTTTCAGTAGACTGATGTCAAACACAAGTCTAATCACCTCCACAACAAATTCTAAGACTCTAGTGGGAATACATCCACAATTTCCACCCTTTCCTGCATTTAGGAGCTGGATGATTTCAGGTGAAGTGACTGTCAAACCCAGCAGCACTGGGACCCACGCAGAGCAAAGAAGTCACTGAGACGACGACAGGCAGTTTCTGGCCAAGCACTACAGATGAAATATTACAGGGAAAGTGATACAGCATCTCAAAGGTTCTGGAAGGTAAAACCAGAGAATTATGCATCTGCACCCAACTAAAATTAGAAAAGCTGCCATCTGGCTCTGTGAAGCCAGCAGCACATTCTTATTCATTAGGAAGCATTCTGCTAACGTAAAAACACAAGGCCCTTCCTGTGCTCTCCAAATGTGTTTATCTTTTCAACATTAATGCACTATATATCATCGGGCTGCTGAAATCTCCTGCCGTGCATATTAAAGATGCACAGCTGCACTTTCTTTGGGAGTGGGAGGAATCTCAGCTCCAAGGCACCTCCCTCTCTTTCTGACACTGAGCTTGGCATTACCACATCATGGTCTCCCTTCAGCACCAAGAAATGGCAAAATGAACCAATCTCAAGGCTACCTCCACCCAGCAAAATCCCCACACTCTCTGCTTCGGAGAAAGCAGTGTGCCTGCTTTCGTTTTCATCAATGGTGAGGCATGACTGCTTACACAGAACCAACCACCATGCCACAAGTTTGAAATATGCAGGCCCTACTTGGAAAATTAATGTACTGCACGGATCAAGAGAGAAAACAGTAACCAGCAAAGATTCTGGGTATAACTGGCTAGAAGATGCTTTTGTCTGAAAGAACTATCACCGACTCTGCTATTACCAGTGTACCATTTTATTTAGTACTCCACTTTAGTACTACCTATCAATACTCAGTGTACTGATAGGTAAAACAGACAGTGGATAATGTTTCATAGTAAGTCATGCATGTATGTAACAATTTGTCCAGAATCTCCTGCTTGTACATAATCTAAATATGTCTATGAGGTAGGAGCTTAAATTTAAAGACAGACCATGGAAGGAAAAAAAAAATCAGATACACAGTAAACCACATCAACAGTGAAAAGAATCTTGTTTAAATCCATGGAAATACGGCTTTGGAAGTACTGCAAGTGAATCAACCGAAAGGCAACAAGCACATGTCATTAAACCTCGGCTGTCAGGATTCATTCATTCTCCAGTGTGAGCACAGGGGTCTCTGCTTGCATCTTCTCTAGCAATGACTAGTAAGAGATGAGGGCAAAATAAAATATGCGAACTGCTTATTTCAAGTTAAATCTAATTCACTGGGTGCTGCTATCTAAGGTTTTAGGAGTTATCTGAATGAGGAAATGGAGGAATCATAATTTGCTTAGAAGGCTGAAAGGTAAGACTGAGACCACATGAAGGTAGAAAAAAAAATCAATAGGTGAGAGAAATGAGAAGTGAGGTGAAGTTCGAATTCAGCACTCATTCAGAAAATTTAAGGGCAGCCTCTCAAAGGACCAAACTAAAAATGTTTCATTTCTCTCAACTATGTATGTTAACTCAAGCAATGCCAACAAAATTATACCACAGGAGCATGTAAAGTTTCCAATAAACAGGTTAAAATATGGAAATTATATGAAAAGTTGTTTCTAAAATTCTTAAGAAGACTTTGGGCTAAGTCATGTAAATATTCTGTCTTGCAAATCATTATCCTGTTTACCAGCACAGCAGAACTCATCTCCCAACAGCCCTCCCTTACGCCCTGGCAATATTTATTCTCTCTCTCCCCGAATTTCAAGTATTAATAATTTCAAGTATTTTCTGACTGTTCCATCTGCACAAGATACCCTTCCACCCATTCTCTTTGAAAACCCCATCACTGTTCCAGAAGCTCACAACAATCAAGCTAAACCCCTTCCTCTGTTCCTGCGATGCCTGGTGCCTATCTCCCCCTGACCCTGGCGCTGTGAGATGACTGATCTGTTTCCACATCTGTCCCGTTCACAGCTTTGCTGCCTTTGGCTACAGGAGAAGTCTTTTTACGCACTGGCTGGCATACAGTGGGTGCTCAGTCATGTCTGTGTTAACACTGAACAGTTTTACAGCTGGAGCTGAAATTCAGGATATGCACTATCTATAAAACCCACAAATGCCTCTTTAGAGGGATCGATCTGGAAGAGCTTCAGTGCACACTTAACTTAACGGAGGTCTAGTCTAAGACTCTGATTTTTGTAGTCAAAGTATGAAGTAGAAAAGGGATGAGAAAGAAGGTCAGACTGTAAGTGCTAAGGACATCAGGACAATTCCCATGGTGGTCAGGCCAATGGAGGCAGCATTAGGTGGGGAGAAAAGTCACTGATGCTCCTTCTACACCTGAGAGATGAAGTAAAGCAAAAAGAGAGCAACTTTATTCATCCAAGTTATCATCTAGGAAGTTTCAACCTGCTCCATAAAGAAAGGGTAGATTGGGCATCATAGGAGTTTTTAATCAGACTCTGGGATTTTCCCAGCCATTCTTAGCTCTTAAGAAACTATAAACCAATCCAGGTAGATGTCTCAGAATCACCTATTTGCCCAGGGATCCAGGATAGAAGGGTGCTTTCATCAGATTTCTTCTTCTTTTTAATTTATTATTTTTTTGGTTGCGTTGGGTCTTCATTGCTGTGCACAGGCTTTCTCTAGTTGCGGTGGGCAGGGGCTACTCTTCGTTGTGGTGTGTGGGCTTCTCATTGCGGTGGCTTCTCTTGTTGCAGAGCACAGGCTCTAGGTGCACAGGCTTCGGTAGTTGTGGCACGTGGTCTCAGTAGCTATGGCTCGCAGGATCTAGAGTGCAGGCTCGGTAGTTGTGGCGCACGGGCTTAGCTGCTCCGCGACATGTGGGATCTTCCCGGACCAGGGCTTGAACCCGTGTCCCCTGCATCGGCAGGAGGATTCTTAACCACTGCGCCACCAGGGAAGTCCCTAAATACATCTTTAAAGTGAACCTTTAAATACTGTATGGCATGAAATCTCTCCAATTTAAGCAGGAGTGGCACTGAGTCATCAATCAGCTTTCCACAACTATTTACTGCAGCAGGCAATTAAAAAGAAGATGAGGCTCAGCTTCACGCGGAAACTGACATGCTTCACCAGGCAGCAGGTGTGCAGTGAGGGTCTTAGAAACTTCAGAACCTGCATGTTTGAAAGCCCAGCGAAAGTGTGGACAAGAGGTGACCACAATTTGCATGATGAGGTCAAAGTGAAATGAACAAGGGCTGACATTTACAAAGACCCCTAAATGTGATATCCTGACTACCCTTTCTACAACGGAATCCTCTCCTTTCTTTGTGTATGGTCCTGTAATTCTCCAGTAAAATTTGTAAGCCAAGGGAAAAAAATTTCGTGATACCGATGGTAATTTAGTAATTCTCTTGGATTTTATATGTTATGTACTCTCAAATACAAAGATTATTTAAAGCAGTCAAATCCACTTGCAAGAGATCTTTAAAAGCCATCTTATTTAAAGTCTTACAGGGATGGCAGTCCAGTGGTTAAGACTCAGCGCTTTTGCTGCTGTGGGCCTGGGTTCAATCCCTGGTCGGGGAGCTCGGATCCCAAAAGCCTCATGCAGCGTGCCCCGCCCCCCAAAAGAAGGAAAGTCTGATAATTTTGTTCTCTAATAAAAGTCATGGAAAAGTCTGAGCCACAACTGAAAGATATACACACAGTGAGTGCCACGGCTATCTCTTGGATTAAGAAAAAAAAAACCTAGGAGGTTAATTATGACCTTCCATACAGGCCACGGCATATATCAAAATTAACTATCTAATTATAAATATGAAGAAGACATAATAGTAATTAATAGTAATTAAGTTATCAAATTAACTGGCTTAAATTAGCTTAAAATTACAGTTTTGTTTTACATATATTAGCCATAAGAGATAAGTTTCCCCACCATTCTACAACCGGCCAAATGATGAAATAAAATCAAGATGTATTCTTCCTGTTTTCAGTTTTAATTATCCTGCTTAAGCTTTCACATGCTAGATGATTTCGTATAATGCTGTCACCAAGACTTCAGTAAAGTTCTACCCAGTGGCATTTTGTAACAGGTTTATTAGTGTGAACACAGACGAACAGTTTGAATTCCAGCAATCTGTGTCTGGAAATCCTGCCTGCCGGGTGATGGCGTATAGTGAGGCAGACACATGACAACTGGGCAGGTCCAGTATTGAGAGCAGAGAGCAGAGGGAGCCTTCCTTCCGTAGACCGAAAGCCTGGATTGGAGGAGGATGCTGTACTCATGCCATATGTGATTCACCTGCCTCTGAACTGGCAGGGGCAAGATACTGTCTTGGATTCGCATTTTCAAAAAGTTTTTTAATTGCATCAACGGACAGTGGGTTTCCCAGAGACTAGAATGGTGGCAGTTGTTAGGTCTGTATTGCCAAGGAAAATATTTGGCTGCATGTGGGTTTTCCTGAGAGCAAGTTAGTACATGACCTCAATCTTTTCCAAGCTTATCATAATGCTGTGAGGCTGTGCTGATTCAGCAAAGCAATCCATAATCGCTTGCAAAATGCCCCTGCCTCCCAGGGATGTTATGAGGCTTAATAAGATAATGTATGTGAAGAACTCTGAGCGCCACAGAAGAAAGGTGCTAAGTAATATTATTACTCTGCATTTATAATTACAAGCAGTCTTACAAAGACAAGAATCCAATAAACCTGTTGACAAGTTACAAATAAAAAAAGACATTGAATAATGTAATATAAATAACTGTATAACAAAGAAAATGTGAAATCATGCATGTTTAAAAAACGGAAAGGACGGACTTCGTCAGGCTAAGTCAAGTGAAAAGAAATAGAAATGGACAAGTTTCTACTAAAGGAAAGTTACACCCTTTTGTGATAAAACAGAACTGAATCAGAAACTTACAAGAGGGTATTTTATTGAAGTTATCTTGAGACATTGTTCGTTAATGAATTAAATTCAGTATCATTTCTATGGTTTTTCTACCAATAAATTTAAATTTTTAAAAAATCAATGTCAGTATTAACAGTAATAAAATTTCTTCAGTTATCTATGGTAACACTGAAAACATAAATTTTCACTCTCATTGGGATAAAATGAGTACTTTACCAAATGTAAATTTCTTTCCTTTTTAAATATTACAATAATGCTGCCTTTATTTTTTTTTTTGGCCAATAGCGTTTGTCTCTTAGAAGGGAAACACCAGTTTTCTGTCTCTCTGGACCAGCCCAGGCAGGGCAACATGACACACGGAAAATCTACTTCAACTGGGGTATTTTCAAAAGAGCAGGCCAGGCATTGCTGGGTTCTTGGGTGCCACTACCTTTACTGGACAGGATTGAGGCCTTCTTGGTCCTTGGTCCCAGGTGTCATTTCCTCCAGGAAATCTTCCTGGAATCTCAGGGGAGCCAAATTTTTACCCTCCGTTCCTCCAAAACACAACCATAATATATATCACTTACTACACCATATGGAAATCATCTGATTTGATCTGGATCTCCTCAGAATTCCCTTGAGACTGTGAAGTCCTTGAGCCAGGGGCTGTGTTTTTCATTTCTGCATCCCCGTCATCTTTGCTTGGCCCATACTGACCCATGCAGACACTCAATAAGAGTTTAGCTGATCCGTACTCTGGAGAAAACAGTGTGAAGAGCCCTCAAGTGTTCTGGGCAGGTTATACGGGATCAACTCCAAGCACACAGATGGTATAAGGGATTTTACTTTCTAATTTTTATTTGTAATTTTGTTTTCAAGAAGGTAGTATTTCATGTGTTTAAGGGAAACATAAACACGATATCAGATGGTGAGGATGCAAAGATAAAAAAGATAAGCCTCGCCCTCCTGTGTGTGTTGGAGGCACACTGCCATGGTGAAGCCGAGTGCTGAAATGGGGTGAGCAGATTGTTTCTTAAAGTGTTGTGGATTTATGCAATAAAAGAAAAATAAAATTTATAAATCTGTAAGTATTAGGAGGTTTTTAATTTACTTGGCTGGAACACTCAGCTTATTTGGAGAGTAACGTTTAGGATACAGCATTGATCCAGATGCTGAATGAAGAGAGACTCTAATTATCTAAGATTTCACTAAGAATGCTTTCATCACAGACTGAACATGGCAAGAGCTGATTACTTAACTCAAAATAAACTTCCATCAACACACCAGGAACAATGCATACACCTCAGGATGCTAACAGGGCCAAATTAGTTCTCCAAAGTGTAGCAGCTCTGAAGAATTTTGGAAAATAAAAATGGGGAGGTTAACGATCTGTTATATTATCCTCTCAGGATAAACCCAACTGCCAAGGAAATTAGGACTTATAGGTCTCAAAAATTCAGGCTGAGAGCATACTCCACAGGAATAAAAATAAGTTGTCCAATTTTCCAAGTAAACCTGCTGGGTGAACTTAAAAGAGAAAACGCTACAATCACTTAACCACAAAAGTATCTCTCTGTAAGATGGGTTATGTATCTGTCCTTCCTAAGAAAAGCACAAGTCACTGAGTTAAGGAGTGAAGCGAAAACACACGAGTGTCTAGACCTCTCCTCTTCCTTATCCTAATATGCAAACCAGGAGCTCAACTTTAAAACCTCAATTCCCAAAGGGGAGGATTAAGTCTATAGTACATGGAAAGAACCGAAGGGGCTCCTCAGATTGGTATACAGAAGAGAAGCATTACTAAGGGAGTTATCATAATCAACTATACCTATATAAATATTATAGTACTGTGACTCTGAACAAGAATACCTGGTATCAGGTCTTTACAGATCCTGGCGCTGGATCCATAATCTTTCAGGTTCATGATGGCCACCCGCCCCCCATCCCTACACGCTGAGGGTCAATTTGGAAAAAATAAACTGTTCATAATTTGTATTTTTTAAAATATGAAAATAGCGTCATTGTGTCCTGTAGGCAACGGCTGGGCAGTGAGTGTATTCTTACAATTCTGAGTAACTGCTGTATTGAGAAGGTGGTCATTGAGGGTAAATCTGCTATTGCTTTGAAGCCACTAAGTAGGGACCAAAATCTCAGCTGTCCACCTGGTCAGCCAGGTAATGTCAGTCGACTTCAGTACTCATCTCTCCAACTGCACAGGTGGCCTGACCCCCATTTCTCAGCACCCCACTTAGAATATTTCCTCTGAAATACTGATGAGCCATACTTCAACTCTTCATGTAACTTAAGATCCACTGTTTATCTATGTGGTCTTTGTCTCTTCCAATAGAAATTAAGAAAAGGGAAAGAAGAGAGAGAGAGGAGAGAAAGACAAACAGACACAAGCGGGATGGTATGGAAGTTCGAGGGACCCACAAGTACCTCCCGTGGGATCAAAAGAGATAAATTTAGGGTTTTCTAAAGACTGAAGAGGAAATTGGGAAGAAAGACAAAGCCTGAAATAGAGCTTCGTTTATATTTCAAAGAACATCTGGAGCACAATTTATTATGAGTTTTAAAAGACCTCCTTGAAAGTTTGTGACTTTCCCTTTGTTACCTTCACTTTATCTGTTTCACTAGCTAAATAATTCCAGAATTGAACATTTGCTTCAAAGACAAGAAATGCACGTAAAAACCTGAATTTTGTGCTGCAGTAGATCAGGGGAAGAGAAAAAAAAATCCCAGTAGAAATAAAGAGAGTGGTTAATTTAAAGGAAGACAGTGGAATGGGAGGCAGGTGAAGAGAAGGAAAGATAACCCTGGCTCAGCGCCTCTGCTTTACTCTGCCAGCTTGAGTGCCTATAGCTTTCAGACTCTCACACACCCAGGCCTGACCCTCCCCATCACCACGGGCCTGCCCTTCTGGAACTCTCTCCTCTCATAAGCGTCTTGGCAAGTGGGGGCCTGGAGGGGGAAGGGTCCAGGAGAGCCTCCCAGGGCAGAAAGGAAGGAAGAGGCAACCATGCTCCAGGCCTCTGGAAGTCCAGGATCCTCCCAGGAAATACATGCATGTGTTGACTGATTAGCCTCTACAGTACCCTTCACCCTGTAATAAATATCGGGTCAGTGGTTCCCACCTTTTGGGGTAAGAAAGTTCTTTTTTAATATCAATAATGTCCATGGAGCCTCACAGGACAGTTATCTATGCTTGAAATGACATATAACAGAAAGGAAAGGTTACAATAAATTTAGTAATGCTTCTAAAAAAATCTGTACCCTATTTATCACTACACCATCACTATAAATTTAAAACACAGCTGTATATACCTCATATATTAAGAACTATTCTAGTTAGAAGCATTATTGGTTACAATGGGCTTTATGGAGCTGGTCCAGGAATCTCATCACCAAAACTGTACAGTTTTGATGGAAAATATCCTCCATTCCAAACAATTAACTTACAAATAAATCTTAGGGGAAAAAAATCATTTTTAAAGTTTAAAGTTCTGTGTTTCTTTCTTAAGAAACCATGGCGGGGCTTCCCTGGTGGCGCAGTGGTTGGGAGTCCGCCTGCCAATACAGGGGACATGGGTTCGTGCCCCGGTCTGGGAAGATCCCACATGCCGCGGAGCAGCTGGGCCCGTGAGCCATGGCTGCTGAGCCTGCGTGTCTGGAGCCTGTGCTCCGCAACGGGAGAGGCCACAACAGTGAGAGGCCCAGGTACTGCAAAAAAAAAAAAAGAAAAAGAAAAAAAAAAAGAAACCATGGCAAGTAGGGGGAAAAAAAAAAGACTCACTAATTCAATCACAAGAGACATACATCCATATAATCAAAAAGACAAAAATAATTTCTTTCACTTCTGACAATTTTAGTTCTCTAATAATATTCCAAATAAAATGTACTATATGTTGGGCTTCCCTGGTGGCGCAGTGGTTGACAGTCCGCCTGCCGATGCAGGGGACACGGGTTCGTGCCCCTGTCCTGGAAGATCCCACGTGCCGTGGAGCGGCTGGGCCCGTGAGCCATGGCCGCTGAGCCTGCGCGTCCGGAGCCTGTGCTCCGCAATGGGAGAGGCCACAACAGTGAGAGGCCCGCGTATCGCAAAAAAATAAATAAATAAAAATAAAATGTACTATACGTTATTTTTTTTTCTAATCTGACATAAAGGATCTACAAATTGAAGATAGCCTATCAAAAGAAAAAAAAGGTCTTAAGAAGGTGAACTTAATTTGAGCTGGTAAAGAAAACTCATGTCCGTTCCAATAGGGCTTGCTTTTTTGTTCTTCCTTTCCTTTTTCTCCCTCTATCACGTATAACACTTTGAATCTTACAGAATGGTGGTATGCATATACCCATCTAATGTAGATAGTCTTAAATAAGGAATCACCAGTCTACTGAGAAGTACTTCGGGTCTCCAGAAGTAGAAGCTACACACGCCACCAAACGACTCGGGGATTCTGCCATGTCCCCCATCTGGCTCTAATGGGAGTGAAAGGTACCTCAGTCATGAATGTAGTGGAAGAAGCACCACGCCAAATGTCAACATTATGCGTTTCACTTTTCTTCCACAGGGCAAAATGCCTTATTTCCAAAACGGACAGGCCCAAAAGGAGTCTAAGTCTATTACAGGTGATCAAGGTCCTAACACTGTAAGCACAGAATCCCAGTCCATTTTAATGAACAGTTTTTCTCTCCTAGGTACAATCTTCTATGTGATCGTGTTTGAAAGGGGCTTTCTTTTGTTCAGATTGACAGAAATGAGAAACGTAAGGCTACCAACAGCTACGGATATCTAAAATATTAAGTCTAAATATCTGAAATCGAATAAAATCCATTTTCCAGGGGAAAGTTTGCATTGCACGTTCTTCCTTTTCAGAACCCAAGTTAAAACACACTCTGTGTAGTCCTGTAATGCAGCTGAGTTCCCTTGTGTGAAACACAGCCCTCGGATCCCGTTCCTTCACTTTCCTTCTGGTCACCAATGCAATGAGTATTGGGGTGGTCACAGTGACTGTCAGTAAGGTCTGTTTTGCTCCCAATACACTCCCCGAAATGGGAGTGGACACCTTAATAGGCCAGAAGTGCTGCTTCTCCAGAGGTTACACTGCACAAATGAGGTGGACAGAGAAAACGAGGAACATTCACTCTGGCACCACAACTCCTCATCTGCTCGCATCAGGGTACAAAATGGATGTTCTGAAACAAGCTTGGTATCCAATTTTCTGGCTAAATACCAGGAAGTCATTTTTGGTCTAGACAGCAACTTTCTATTTTCTTGGGATCTTTTATCATTTTTTTTTTTTTTCCTGACAGGAAAAGCAGAACCGCCTTGAACATGTACATCTTCTTCTGAAATAGGGATCTACAAAAAATATTCTTCCCAGGAACTAAGCCCCGACATCGCAGGATATCTTAAATTCAACGGATAACATGCTTACCCAATTCCCTCATCACAACTTCTTCCAAATGGCACAAGAAAGCAAGAGTAAACAGTGGAGCAGCAACACGTTTATTCTATTTTTCAACCCCACTGGGAGACAATGGCTTTGGAGCTCAGTAGAAATCTGGATTTCAATTCTAGTCTCAACTCTTGCACTTAAACCCTAGGTTCCCCTTCTGTAAAATGGAGTTAATAAGTAAACCTACCCTACAGGGTGTTGTGTGGACGAAGTGGGATGATCGTGTATGTAAACAGTAGCTCCCAGCCCAGTCAGCACCCGACATGTGTGAGCCCTCATTTTCACTGTGGATGCTGACCCTTTTGCTTCTGACCTCATATATATTATAAACTTTGCTGGCATATAGGGATAGATCTGTTTTGTAGGACCAGAAGCTGATGCAATTAGAGAGAAGGGATTCTCTTTAAGAATACAAAATTAAGTATAACTCTCATTTTTTTTTTTTCCTGTGGTACGCAGGCCTCTCACTGCTGTGGCCTCTCCCGTTGTGGAGCACAGGCTCCGGACGCGCAGGCTCAGCGGCCATGGCTCACGGGCCCAGTCGCTCCACGGCATGCAGGATCCTCTCAGACCGGGGCACGAACCCGCGTCCCCTGCACCGGCAGGCGGACTCTCAACCACTGCGCCACCAGGGAAGCCCTCTCATTCTTTTTTATAGACAATGAGAAAAGAAACAGTAGATACTAGAGCTTTGAAGAAGCTTCAGATTTCTTCTTCTGAGATCTCTCTAGACAAATTATCTGAAATGCCTATGAAGAAGTGCTTCCTGACCCAAATGCAGTTTCCTCATCAAGAACGTGACTTCACAAAGGTCAGTGCAGGAAGAGGCCCTGAGTCTTAAGCTTCACTAGCTTAGTGGTAATTCTGCCTCTGAAAGTATACAATGTAAATTCACAACATATTTCCTATGTATTTTATGTTGGTCATCTGCCTCTTGGAAAAATGTGAATGCTCTGAATACAGAGCAACAGTATTCAGAAGATTTTCATGTCTATGAGAGATTCTTTTCTCTGGTCAACAACACCTTAGCATCTTTTTCTTTTCTTTCTTTCTTTTTTTTTTTTTTGGCCGTGCTGCGCAGCCTGTGCGATCTTAGTTCCCCAACCAGGGATTGAACCCGTGCCCCCTGCAATGGAAGTGCAGAGTCCTAACCACTGGACCTCCAGGGAATTCCCAGCATCGTTTTCTTTTCATCCTTTGATGCTGAGATAACTAGAAAAAGACAATATTGAAGATATTTATCCGGAATCAAAGAAGCCTGGTTGGAAACGCATAGTGTTTAGAACACACAGGAGCCTGGAGGAGAGGCACTCATAACCCAGAAGGGCCGTTTGTTGTTATAGTTTCTCCACCTACAACGCTTCATAGCCCTTGACTGCAGCCGCCATAAGGTTTAAGATGTTTAATGAAGTCACACCCAATCCCCAATCATCGAAAGCTCTTCTGAGAAGAATACGTGTTAAAACTACCCCTAATGACACAGCAGTACCTATTATAAATCTTTAGTTTGGTTTCGAGTGTGCTGCTTTTGGAATCTCTCTGTAGATCAATATTTTCTCTCATAATAAACAAAGGTAAAGGTGAAGACTTGACCACCATTCTCAGAGGTAGGTATGGAACACAGTAGAAAGAGCACAGGCTTCAGAATCACCAGCTTGTCATTTGCTAGGTTTTTTTTTTTTTTTGCAGTACGCGGGCCTCTCACTATTGTGGCCTCTCCCGTTGCGGAGCACAGGCTCCGGACACGCAGGCCCAGCAGCCATGGCTCACAGGCCCAGCCGCTCCGTGGCATGTGGGATGTTCCCGGACCGGGGCACAAACCCGTGTCCCCTGCATCGGCAGGCGGACTCTCAACCACTGTGCCACCAGGGAAGCCCCTCATTTGCTAGTTTTAAGGCCTCAACCTTGCTAACTGTTTCTGCAAAGCAGTTTCCTTATCTATAAAATAGACCATGGTATCAACCCTGAAGGAGTCTGGCAATTGGGTAAAGCAGGGATAGAGAAAAGAAAAGAGCAGGCTTCCAGAAGGGATGAAAAGGTAGCTGAAAATAGTATGTATGGATATATTTATATAACGTCTTTAATACTGCTAAAGAAAAAATACAGTAGCCTTCGATATAAAGAATCTGATTCTTAGTACCAACCTTTATCTATCTAAACATTACCTACATGGTAGACTTCAATATATTCTTAGAGATCAAAAAAGTTTTCTTTCCTACCTTCTCTGTTATCCCAGTTTCCCTTATAGCTATATCTAGCTATACGTATATATCGATATCCATCTATCTGTCATAGCACTTACTGACTTGCTATAATCATTTCTTCTTTTTCTTAGACCCAAATGCCAGCTTTATCACTTATTAAATGTAGGCACAGGCCAGGCTGGATAGCCACAGGTCTCCCTCTAGGGTGAGTTCTCACATCAGGGAGAAGGGAATAAACCTTTGCTGAGGACAAGGTACTCTAAATAGGCCTTAATGATATTCATTAATGAGTCCCTGGATTTAGGGACAGTGTTTTGCTTCTCTTTATATCTCTGGTAACTCGCACAGTATGTGACACATAGCGGGCATCCAGATATAATCGTGAGTTAATAAGAAATCGTCATGTTTAAGTACAGTCGTGGCACGGTCCCTGGTCATTTCCAGACGACACCACTGGAATTTATTTCATGTGGTGCTGTTTCAAACAGACACAATAGTTAATGACGGTCCTTAACTGCCTTCTATCTTTCTTCCCTCCACTATTCTATTCACACCTTCTTGAAGCATCCGAAGAAAATCTGAATTTCATGTTGCTTTGACATTTTCTCTAAACCCTAGTTTTTGGCAATTATTTTATATAAACACTTATTAAGCATCTCATATGTGCAAGGCTTAGGGGAAGGATATAAAAATGAACAAGCTGGGAATTCCCTGGTGGTCCAGTGGTTAGGACTAGGTGCTTTCACTGCTGAAGGCCTGGGCTCAGTCCCTGCTCAGGGAACTAAGATCTCTCAAGCTCTGCTGCGAGGCAAGAAGAGAAAAGAGAAGAAAAGAGAAGAAAAGGGAAGAAAAGGGAAGGGAAGGGAAGGAAAGGAAAGAAGGAAGGAAGGAAGGAAAGAGAGAGAGAGAGAGAAAGAAAGAAAGAAAGAAAGAAAGAAAGAAAGAAAGAAAGAAAGGAAGAAAGAACGAACAAGCTATGGTTCTTCCATCAAAGTGTTTACATGGTCACAGGGAGTTGTTTTTTTTTTTTAAGTTTAAACTATTGTATTACATGCCAAAATGAAATACGTATTTTACCGAACAATGAAAACACCAGCTGTGCAGCTTTGGGTTAAAGAGTAATTAAGGCTTCAGGTCTGCCTAGAAGAATGGCTAGACAGGTAATAGCAGGTGACAAACCCAAAGTGGTTGAGACCAGATGGTGGAGGGTCTCGAACACCATGTGAAGACATTTTACTTTATTTTGTAGGCAGAAGAGGCTCACCGAAAGTTTTTGGAACAAGAGTTACATATCTAACACATTTTTAGGAAATCAATGTTGGTAGCAATGGGGATGAACTATAGAAGGTAGAGAAGCAGAGATGAGTTAAGGTAACAAAAGATGACTTAAAATAGGGTGCTGAGAATAAAAATGGGAAATATAAGGGGTGGAGATAATCACAGGACACGCTGAGGACCTGACAGAGCTGACTGGCTGGCTGCATATGGTGAAGAGGGAGAGGAGGTCGATGTGACCAGGACCCAGGTTTCTAGCCTAGATGAGCACAAAACAGGTGGTGCTGGCATGGCCTGAGACTGAGCACAGGGAACTGGACACACCATTCTGCTAAGGAGGCAGAGGAGAGACTGAGTTGTCTGGGATATGGGGCACCCAGGGGCGATGCCTACCAGGTGGCTGGAAGTCTGGATGCGGGATGAAATGGCAAGGGCTGGGGAGAGGGGACTGGGGAAGGCCCTCACTGGGCATCTGTGCAATGAGAGGCATGGAAAGGCCTGAGATCTGAAGCTGACAGGATGTAGCACAGATGTGAAAGCTGAAGGGTGGAAACAGGTAAAACCGATGAAGGAGGGGATTTAGTTGGGGACAGCAAGAAGGTCAAGAGATAGATGAGGAAGGGAAGCCAGTGAACGAGCATGGAGAGAGTACAGACCAAAAGTAGAAGTGTTTTGAGGACAGCCGGTCAACAGTGACACAGCTACTTAAGTGTACACTTGAAAGTGGTAACAATTTTATGTTATGTATATTTTACCACAATAAAAAACGGTTAAATTAAAATCAATTCTCAGGTTAAAGTTAATGGGTATCCCGAGTCTTTAATCAATAAGTTATTATAAGCACACCGGCAATTCTGATATTCTGTGACTTATCGTTCACTGTCACATTCTTAGTAAACAAAATAGGATTCGAGATCTGATGTGCTGATAAGATTAACTCTGGAATAAAAGCTAACTAACAACTCTAATAAGCCTCAAAACTGCAGAAGGCCAATTTTCACTCAACTCTGCACTTGCGGGAAAGCATAAGCTGTAAGGGTCTCCATTTCTTACCAACAAAGCTAAGAGGAAGAACATGATCATTCTTTTCCTGGAAGTATTACTTTGAAAACACCGGGCGGGGTGATAGAAAAGATGAGAGGATTAAAAATGGACTCCTACACTTATTAGGAGAGATAAATGACTCAGTAATTAGGAAAAGGTGAACATTTTCTAAGTAGAAATGAACTAAACTATTTCAGAGTGAACAGCAGTCATAAGAGGAGGAAAGAAGTGGGGATTGCCTCGATCTGCTCACCCCACGACTACAGACAACAGATAACAAGTCGGATGGATGAAGGCCATACTTCTTCTTCCTTGCCTGGAACCTATATAAAGAGGTTTAATGTAAAAGGCTTCAGGGAAAGAAACATTCTTCAGGGCAATGTGAGAACTGGCTAAAGCGAGGGAAAATGTCTAAAAGGGAAATCTCAATGCCATTGTGTTATTTCTCATTTTCTTACTGATTTCAGATTTGCCTCAAGAGATGTTCCTTCTTGTACCTCAGAACCTCCTCCCCATATGCTCAGCTTTTATGGTCATGTTTGGTGCCCTAAACTATTCAGCAATTTATGATACTAAGACACTTGACTATAAAGGCATTCAGCGATGTCATATGGAATTAGATACTTATTCTTTTCAAAGTGTCTCCTTGCAAAAGATACTCAACATCGTTAATCATCAGGGAAATGTAAATCAAAACCACAATGAGATATCACCTCACACCCATTAGGGTGGCCACTAGCAAAAAACCAGAAAATGACAAGTGCTGGTAAGGATGTGGAGAAATTAGAACACTTCTGCACTATTGGAAGGATTATAAAATGGTGCAGATACTATGGAAAACAGTATGGAAGTTCCTCAAAAATTTAAAAATAGAACTACTATATGACACAGCGACCACCCTGCTGGGTAAATATATTCAAAGGTATAGAAAACAAGATCTCCAAGAGATATTTGTGTATCTACATTCACTATGGCATTATTCACAATGGCCAAGATGTGGCAGGAATCTTAATGTCCATTGATGGATCAATGGGTAAAGAAAATGTGGTATATACATAAAATGGAATATTATTCAGCCTTTGGAAAGAAGAAAATCCTATCATATGGTATAGCATGGATGAACCTTGAGGATACTATGCTAAGTTAAATAAGCCAACCACAAAGACATAAATACTACATGATTCCACTTATTCATGAGGTATCTAAAGTCATCAGAGTTACAGAAACAGAAAGCAGAAGGTGGCTGCCAGCAGTTGTGGGGAGGGGAAATGGCAGCTGGTCAACAGGAATAGAGTTTCCATCACACAAGACAAAAGATTTCTAAGTCTGTTGTACAACAGTGTGCACACAATTAACAATGCAACAATGTACGCTTAAAAATTGTTAAGAGGGTAAGATTATGTTATATACTTTTTGCCACAATTAAAAACTCATCAAACCAGAAAAAAAAAGTCTCCTTGGAAGGACCTATTAAAATAGTTGCCTGTATAATAATTTATTACTGTATAGTCCATCTCAGTCTGAAAATTAACTGGACCTGAAGCACACAAAGGCAGCCACATTTCCCGCTTCCTCGTGCTACCAGCGCAACAGGTTGGAGAAACAAAGAAAACCCAAAGAACAAAAAACGAAGAAAAATCTACTTTAAAGCCTACATCAACCAGAGAATGGCAATAAAAAGAAGAGTCAAATAGTGGTATTTAGGCTCTATATTTTTAATCTATTCCTATATTAAAATCACTACACATAAATTTGATTGTATTCAGCCACTTCTAATCTTAAATAGTGAATTATACACACACACACACACACACACACAGTGAGTAAGTTATAATTGGAAACTCTTGTTATCTTCTCCTTACAACACTCCAAATATTTAATTCATTTCTCAAAAATTACATCATTATTGCACCCCAATGTTCACAGCAGCACTATTTACAACAGCCAAGACGTGGAAGCAACCTAAATGCCCACTGACAGATGAATGGAAAAAGAAGATACGGTACATATATACAATGGAATACTACTCAGCCATACAAAAGAATGAAATAATGCCATTTGCAGCAACATGGATGTGCCTAGAGATTATCATACTAAGAGAAGTCAGAAAGAGAAAGACAAATATCATATGATATCACTTATATGTGGAATCTAAAAAAGTGATAAAAATGAACTTATTTACAAAACAGAAATAGACTCACAGACATAGAAAACAAATTTATGGTTACCAAAGGGGAAGGGGAGGGGTAAATTAGGAGTTTGAGATTAACAAATACACACTACTATATATAAAATAGATAAACAGCAAAGACCTACTGTATAGCACAGGGAACTATATTCAATATCTTGTAATGACCTACAACGGAAAAGAATGTGAAAAAGAATGGATATATGTATCTGTATAACTGAATCACTTTGCTGTACACCTGAAACTAACACAACACTGTAAACTAACACAACACTGTAATTTACACCTGACACTAACACAAAACTGTAATATACTTCAATTTTTAAAATTACATCATTCTTCAAACTAAGAAGAATGAATAGATGTACACTTTCGCTCATGGAAATCTAAACGTATACGACAAAATCTTTAGATGTAAGTTGTTTCAAAACCAATATATCCCGTATCTGCACGGCACTAGCATACAGTGTGACTATGCTTTCTATTTGTTCTCTATTCTAGTCGGATACAATACGTCTCTTTAAAATCGTTAGGGAACATACTCCACGTTAATTAAAGATGATAATAAAAATCATTATGAAAAAGTATAAAAAAAACTCAGCACTCCCTCAGGATTTCAAAGTATGCTCTAGGTGACAAGCCATGTAGATCTGTCATCCTTATCTTCTCTTAAGATGAGGAGCTAAACTTAACCAGAGTCTATGAAAGTTACAAGTTCACCACCCAGATGTTCCTTAAGACACAAGTGCACTTTAAGGAGACAAACTAAAATACTGTAAATACTATTCGTGGGCTTCCCTGGTGGCGCAGTGGTTAAGAATCCGCCTGCCAATGCAGGGCATACGGGTTCGAGCCCTGGTCCGGGAAGATTCCACATGCCGCGGAGCAACTAAGCCCATGCACCACAACTACTGAGCCCACGAGCCACAACTACTGAAGCCCGCACGCCTAGAGCCCATGCTCCACAACAAGAGAAGCCACCGCAATGAGAAGCCCATGCACCACAATGAAGAGTAGCCCCCACTCGCCGCAACTAGAGAAAGCCCATGCACAGCAACGAAGACCCAACGCAGCCAAAAATAAATAAATAAATAAATTTGTTTTAAAAAAATGTATAAAAAGATATTATTTGTTACAAGAGGAGTTGTCATTTATCAACCCTGTATAAGAAAGAGAATGTACTCACCCAATTGTTAGAATAAAAACTTCAAGTTCTTTAACTTAGGCTGCTCTTTCCCCCCAATATAAAGCCATTATACAAGGCTAGATGAAGGCTGGCATCAGAAAAATGTGACAGATATTTATTTTATATAAGACAAACACTGTGCTCAGAACTGCGGCAGGTGTGAGTGACGCGTTAGATACAATCTCTGCCATCAAGGAGTCTGTCATTCAACTGGGGAAGAAAAAGAAAAGCCCACAAAAAAACCTCATCAGAATAAGATTAGATAGGACAAGAAATGATAGGAGATTCAAAGGACATGAGTCTATACTGGTTGCGAATTAAGAAGTTTTTTGTTTAAAACAGCAGCCTTTGAGATGGGCCTTGAAGAAGGAACAGTAGGACTCTACTGGGAATAGACAGCAACAGGGAAAGGGAGGCATTCCAGAAAGGCAGGAAAGAGTCCCAGTGACACAAAAGAAGAAACACACAAGTCTGTGGTAGCAACAATTCGCAACAGGGTAGCAGTCTTAGGGTAGACACACTGATGAGACGGGATACAGGAACACAGCACTGGGCCAGACGGCCAGACGTGGGGTGTTGGTGAAGGGCCCTGGCCACTGGAGGTTGTACCCTCATCCAGCCTGGATGCCTTCTCACGGTGCTCTATAAGCCTACCCCACCCCAGTGGCCTATTAAAGGTGGGTAGTGGTCAACCAGCTGAGGGGGACGAAGAGAGAAGCATTCCAGGCAGCAGGCACGGAGGCCAGGAAATGCGTGCAGTGGACTTGGCGGCATACCCTGTAGGCGAGGGGATGGAAGTTCAGGGGGTTTGGAGGGTAGAGCAAGGGGGAGTATGGCACGACCGGAGACAGACCACACAGGGACTTGGATGCTGCGGTGAGGTTCTTCTTTGGGACTTTGTCACAGGCTCCTGGTAGGCAGTGAACCTGGGGCAGGAGGATCAGCTGGCGTCCTTTCAGGGGGGTTTCCTCGAGTATCTTCAGCCGATTCTCGCCGAGGAAAGGCCTGGTATCGCTCCCCCGGGCACAGTGGAAGATGCAGACACTCCCAAGCCCCGAGCGGTAGCAGAGGCAGCGGGTACTGACGCACCTCCCACGGACCACTCAGGGGAGGGTCGACGTGGGGGGCGGGCGGGGCGTGCTCAGCCCAAGGGCCCTTAGCTACGTGCCCACAGCTGCCAAATGACTCTGCTTTTAAGTCATTAGTGAAAATGCCATAAGAAACTATAAAATTTTATATTTAAAAAGGTCTCCACCTTTGTGTTTGGACTTGCACACGCATGCTTCTGAGGATGTTTACCAGCCTTCTCTATCTGCCAGGCTCTCTGTTGGTCTTTGTGGGTCTTACTGCCTTTTTATCTGTCGTTTTTCCCCTTCACTTCCTCCTGCTCCTTTTAAGTCCCCTCAACAAGTTATAAAAATAAATGAAAGGCTTTTTATTTTTTTAAAACATTTTTTGATGTGGACCAATTTTAAAGTCTTTATTGAATTTGTCACAACATTGCTTCCGTTTTATGTTTTGGCTTTTTGGCCCCAAGGCACGTGGGATCTCAGCTCCCCGACCGGGGATGGAACCCGCACCCCCTGCATTGGAAGGTGAAGTCTTAACCACTGGACCGCCAGGGAAGTCCCATGAAAGTCTTTTGAAATAAAGTATTGTTTCTTGTTACAGATGAATGAGACATTTTATTGTTCTCATGTTTTCACTTAGTTTTTTCTTCTTCTTCTTCTTGTTTCTTTAGTTATGTGCCTTCCACTCCCCGCCCCCAGGAATCAGCCGCATTAAAAAAAAAAAAAAGTTTCCCCTTCCTAGTACAGGGTATCTCTAGAGTCTGGAGACCATAGTAGGCGACGTCAAGTGAATTCTGCTGGAGATAGTTAGGACTTTCTCATTTTACGTCACCTTCTCCAAATTTCAAAATTGCTTATGGTCCTGCGCTGACTGTCCCATTTGGCTCTGACCTGCCCTCTTCAGCCTCAGATCCAACCAAATGCTTCAGTCCATCTTACTACATCTTACTGTAGCTGAACAGTCCGACTTCGCACACACCGGGGGCCACGGAGGGCTCCTGTGCCTTTGCTCGGGGTTCTCTGCTCCCTGTTGGAAGGTCTCTCTCCTCCCCCCGGCCCCTGCTCTCTCATCTATTAGATCTTACACTTACAGCAAGGCCCACGTCAACTTCACTGTCCTCCCTGAAGCCTGTACCAGCATCGGTAATTACACTTATTCCCACTGTCCCTGTGTTCCACAGCTTCCCGTGTACAAGCAGACTTCCCTGCAGATGAGTGAATGCTCCAAGGAAAAGACCCAAGTACTTACTGACTGCTGGATTCCTTCCCCCTTAGTGAATGCATAGTATGCCCTGCATACAGTATTTACTCAGTAAAAATTTTATGGAATGAATGTTTGCTCTTGAGTGAGATCAATACAGACAGCAGGGTGTCCGAATTTCTTTCCCTAACAGTACAACGTGAGCAAGAAAACAAGCGATGCCTAACTTCCATTAGAGTGTGGAAGCCAGTTTAAGTCTTGAAATGAGAGCTCATGTCATAAATTGTTAAAATCCTAAAGCATTAGAGCACATTAAATTATTTAAATCCTCTTCATCTGAAAGCTGTTAAATACAAAAAAACTTCCATATACTTAGGGAAAAAGACCAAAAACCAAAAAACCCCAAACCAAGGAGCTCCTAGGAGGAACGAAAGTAAGAATTCCACCCTGCTCACTCATTTTAAGGATTTCATTAATAGTATGAGCCACTAATCCACATGAAAATACGAAAGTGAACTATATGCATACCAGGGGGAAAGTATTTTATTTTCATTAAAAACTGCAATGTCAAGGACATACTGCTGATCACAGGTGATATTCTCAAACAAGGAAATAAAATTTGCTTTATCTCTAGACGCATGGAACCCTGTAACAGTTTCAAATCTTCAAGAGTAAGCTAGGGGGCTTCCCTGGTGGCGCAGTGGTTGAGAGTCCACCTGCCGATGCAGGGGACGCGGGTTCGTGCCCCGGTCTGGGAAGATCCCACTGGGCCTGTGCGTCCGGAGCCTGTGCTCCGCAACGGGAGAGGCCACGACAGTGAGAGGCCCGCGTACCGCAAAAAAAAAAAAGAAAAAAAAAAAAAAAAAGAAGAATAAGCTAGGGCCGGATTCGTTCCTGTCTTAATGTAAGTAAGGATGAAATGAAAAGTGCCATGACTCCAGCCCTCTTTAGTTCTCCTTAAAGGTTCTTGAAAAATGTCACTCAGGTAACAGGGACGAGAAGGAGCCTACAGGGTGCAGCAGGGGCAACAGAGCTGGGGGAGGGGTGCAGCCAGGGTCACGCCAAGCACATTTTTTTTGGCCATGCCACCCAGCTTGCGGGATGATCTTAGTTACCCGACTGGGGACTGAACCTGGGCCCCGGCAGTGAAAGCACCAAGTTTTAACCACTGGACCACGAGGGAACTCCCCAAGCACTACATTTCTGAGTTCTGTCTCTGAATGGATGGTTTTGATAGCTCTGTTTACTTATTTCTGTATTACAATAAAAAGAATCAACACTGTCAGAATATTAAGGTTTACAACCATAACAGAGAAAACATCCGAAAACGACTTGTTTCCTTATCAATATTGAATCCTTAGCAAGAAAACCTAGATTCATTTGGATGAGGACTCCAAGTCCAGATGTCAGAAACCATGGTGAGAAGAGCAATAACTACTGCTAAGTCTCCTTACCTGCCAAGCACTAGACTAAACCCTCTATAAACACATTGATCACAGTCTCCACACGAGCAATGTGTAGTGGACGTTATCATCCCCTTTTTACAGATTAGGAAGTAAAGGCCCAGAGATGTTGGGCTATTTAGACACTGTGGTGAAGAGAGAGACCGCGTTCATCTGATTTTAAAGAACCCTCGTGCTCTTAATAAGCTCATTATATTGACTAACGTATTCTGCCAACTGAGTTTGGTGCTCGCGCTGGTCTATTACACAGTCTACACTGCTGGCCCACTTTTACATCCGGCTGCCTGACTTTGTCCATTTAATTATCGTCAGCACCTTTAGAAGAACAGGATGAAAAAGAAGTTGACAGTTGAAATTTAAACTATATGGAGTGTATAAAGGGCCACTAATTTTTGTTTTTGTTTTTTTTAAACTTAGAACACATATGTCATCGGTCTCCTCCTATTCATTCTCCAACTGATCAAGAGTTAGTACTGTCATAAATACTTGACTGGCGATCCATGACTCTGACTGCAGTATGACTGTGTCTACAAGGGCATGCCTACCCTTTCCAGGGCAATGGATGACTCTGCCATCACCCTAAGATTTCATCACATGGAACATAAACAATGTCTGGAAGCATCACCCCAAAGCCTGATTTGCAGACATCCTACCCCTGGAAGGGATCTGATATCGGAGCCCTTCTGCTCACTCTGCTTGGTGACAGCTATTAGTTCACACCTAGGCGTCAGCTTTGAATAATTGAATTTCCATCACAAGAACTTCATGTATTTAACATGGGGGGAAAAAAAACTGGAAGGAAAAAAATAATCTTAATGGGCTCTACATTTTACTCTTATGTGCTAGAATTAGGTTGTTTCCATTGCTATTCCCTTGAATTTTAAAATAATGAGTTCATGAATTTGACGCACCTACATTTACAATACAACCTCCTATGCCCACCAGTGGTATACTGGGAAATGCTTAAAAACCAGCTCCTTGGGGGAAAAAATAGTAATGTTGATTACATAATGTTGATTACAAATTTTACTAGTACAAAGTATGTGGAGTATATAATTTACAAATGATAATAAAATATACAACACCCTTTATTGTAAATTCCAGACAGCCAACTGATTCTAATAGAATGTTTGTTGATTTTTTGCCAAACTCTTATCTTGTAGCTAACTTATAATTATAGCTGATGAAAGAATATAGTTCTGACATGAATGTTGTTTGAAATTTTCATTTAAGTTAATGAGACCAAAGTGAAATAATGAAAATACATGAAGAAGATATCGAACGTAGAAATTCAATTGTCAGTTTGTAAGTGACTTTTTTGCTGAAGTGGACAATATTTTTTATGTGTGCATGTAATGTCTATCTAATGTTAAAATGTTAGACGTTAATTAGAGATTCACAGTAACCACCACTACCTAGTGTTTCTATCATGTAGACACAAGACACAAAAGGCCGCTAGAGCATAGATAATAGTAAAATGCAGTACAATGATTAGGAAATGATGAGTTTTAGTTTTCCTTACCTTTGTGTTTTTAAATATAATTTAATTGTATGTCTAAACAATTTTTAATAATGGCTGTGCTTATCAAGTGGCTTATAAAGTTCTTGAAATTTAACAATTGGTTCTCGTTGCTTGATAACCAGCTGACTCCAGCACACCACTGCCCCACCTCCTCTCTTAAAATACTTATTTTTTTGATGCTATGTGCAATTGTAGGGGAAATTTACATGTATGAACCAATCCGTAATCCCAATGTTCTCATACGGGCACTACAATCTAAATTAAATCATTAGAATAATCACAATGAGAAAACAGACGATCTTTTAGGTTGCCTGATTCAACAAGGAACCCCGCCCCCCAATCTAGCCTGCACCAATGTGAATTTTTGAAATATACCTTTTCATTCTTACTGCTATTCACGGTCAGAAAAATAATAACAAAAGGGTGAAACCAGTTCTCCACTGACTGATAAGTACATCCTATACTCAAATATGCTGCACTGGGCTTCCCTGGTGGTGCAGCGGTTGGGAACCCGCCTGCCATTGCAGGGGACACGGGTTCGGGCCCTGGTCCGGGAGGATCCCACATGACGCGGAACAACTAAGCCCGTGCGTCACAGCCGCTGTGCCTGAGCTCTGGAGCCCGCGGGCCACAGCAGCGAGAAGCCCGCGCACCACAACGAAGAGTAGCCCCCGTTCGCTGCAACTAGAGAAAGCCCACGCGCAGCAACAAAGACCCAGTGCAGCCAAAAATAAATGATAATAAATAAAATACTATAAAGAAAAAAAATCTTATGAAAAATTATGCTGCACTAAAGAGGCTTTAAATGAAGTGACAAATGTTTTCCAAACAATACAATTCATTTTAGATTATTCTTTTAGAAAAAAGAACAAAAAGCGTTGGGGTAATAGAGGAGATACTACCTCAAAGAGGGCAGTAGAAATGTATTAATCATTAGAACTCCCCTCACGTTTCAGTCACTTTATGCTTCAATTTTATTTTTTAAGAGCACAGGAATCGCCAGGTATTTTCCATAGGAATTTTAAAATTTAAGTTTCTAGCTAAGGAGTGTGAAACTGGACTCACTAATCCATAATTAAATCATTTGTATTTTTCATATTACTTATTATTCTTCTGTGAAATAGAAGCAATATTAGTCTTCCCAGTTAGGAAAAAAGTTTATTCACTACTTATGACTATTCTTTGTAAGTTACAGACGCCAGATGTTTTCCACATTTACCAGCATCATATCACATAGGAAGAAACACCCCACTTCAATATCAAAAAGCTGGTGTCATGGTTGAAGTGCAGACTCTGTGTGCACTTGGTCTGCTACCAAGGTGCACTGCCGTGTGACACTCTTGGAGAGGTAGCGTCTACCAAACACAGGTCTCGGAAAGTGCTACAGACCAGGGAGGTTTCATCATTTAGATAGCTGGTAACCCCCTCCAAAACCCCATCCTTTAGGCCATTTAAAAATATCCATCATCCTCTGCCTTTGTTCCCAAGCCTACGGAAGCGTGAGGAGCAGCTGATGACCGAGCAGACTTGAGTGAAAGAGCCCATCCTGCCTGGCTGAGCTGCCTGAGCTTTGGACGCTGGCGGGTTCCTTTCACAGGAGCCCGCTTTCCCGACTGTGGAGCCTTTAGTTGCACCTCACGCAATCCAGCTTAACTCTTCAGGACAGTTAGGATTTTATTCAGCCTGATAGCTGCGACTGCAATACAAATTAAGTTTGGGTGATGCTGTAAAGATGATGGTTGGATTCTATTTACACTGATTGACAGTTGGGTGGGTGGACACACACAGAGGGAGAAGGAAGGGTTCCGATCCGACCTACGTGCTGCTCTTGAACCTTAGCTGGCTGCCAGCTGCTGAGAGAAACCAAGGTGGCCACACAGAGCTGTCGGTGGATGCGGAGTCCTCTGGCCCCAGAAAAAATGTGACTTTCTTCAAATGACCCTGTAGGGGAGCATATTCATAACCATTTCCCCACCTTTTTTTCCCCCTGCTTTTCCATCTGAAGGAAGAGCTCACTGTATGAAGATCTGAGCATAGGTGAAGAAAAAAGGTGCCTTCCCACTGAATGTGGGAAAGATATTTACTGAATACGTACTAAACGCTTACTGTGATGAGTACCTGCTGGGAGCATTTACGTAGCTCCTAATTTCTTCAACAACCGTGCAACCTAGATGTGATTGCTAAATTCTATGTGAGGAAACCGAGTCGCAGAGAGAGAAAATAATTTGTCCAGGTTCAAAAAGTCTGTAAGAGACAGAACCAGGATTCATACCCAGCCTCCACCCTATCTGATTCTAAGGTCCCTGTTCTCTCTAAAAAACAATTTATTAAACAAGCAATATTCTTAAAATATTAGATTGGTCGAGAAATTAAAAGTATACTTGTACTTTCATTTGGGTTTTAACTGCTGCTTCCCTTTTCAAAACACGTTACTTTTCAAATTAATGGAAACAATATTGTAAGAGGGAGACAGGACAGGGTTTTTATTGTCGCTGCTTCTTGGGTGGTCGTGGTATGGCGGCCTTGATTACACCCACAGAGAAAGTACGGCAGAGTCCTAGCGTGACACATCTTAACGTGTTTTATGGTTTGAAGGGGGGAATAACCAAGGTTTTGCAAAACTGTAAAACCTGTGCAAGATCTTGATAGTAAAATACATACACATATAACTGTTTTCAAGTGTGAAAGTTCTACCTAATGTGGGATGTTCACAAAATCGAATCATTCAAAATCCATAGAAAGGGGCAACAAGAAGCTTAATGATTTCTCCACTGCAACGATACCAGAACCTAGAAATGCTGCAACTTCAAAGCACTGTTACCTTGAACCAGTTATTTCTCCTAAAAATTTTAGGAATATGATTTTATCCATTTGCTGAGATTAGACTGAATTGTTGATAACTAGAGAACCTCAAAAGGAACACGAAAGAGATGAAGGCGACTGAGGCATGCAACTGAGAAGAAAGTCCATGAAAGCTGAATGTTACGATGATATAATTTTGATGGAGAAACCAGGAAATACTAATTTTCAGAGTGGGCTGGTGTTAGAAACTGCGTGGTAGATGCTATGTGTATATGTTTCAGTTCTTAGAAGACAGAACTGTACTTGCAAAGTTTTGGGCTCACACAGCTATAGGGACAAAGACATTATTTTTCTAAAATCTGCCTCTTTTAAATGTTATATAAAAGGCAGAGAAAAAAACCGATATGAACTCTAAGAGGATGCATTCAAAAACAGATTACAGGAGATTATTATCTCCTGAAGGAAAGCAGTGTATAAAGACTTCAGGAGCATATACTGGCCCTGGGCACCAAGACGCTGTTCGGACTTGGCTAATACAGATTTTTTTGGCACTACAAAGTCCAATGTGATTTTTAAAACATTATTTTCTTAAATTTTTTTTCTGTAGGCAAAAACATCAAAGAAGAGAGGCAGAAAATGATCTCAGGAAAAAAAAAAAAAAAAAGAAAAGAAAAGAAAACCCCAGGAAGAAAGCTGTCATGTTCTGTTTCAACTTCACAGAAGAATTCTATCTAGAGGTTGAGCCTTTCCAGTCTATCTCTTGTCACTCAGGATATGAAACTCTAATTTAATGGCGTGGCCAGTTGAGGCTCACACTTCAATATGCTGACGAGCTGAAACAGGAGGTGCTTCACTCCCTTACTTCTGGTTTCCATCCTCGGTTGGCTCCTTGCTTGCAAATTATGACAGTCGCTTGCTGTGTAAGCTGTAAAAATTCTAAGGCAGGGGAGGAGAATCAGTGGGCACCTAGCTGAGTTTTACTAGGTGAAAAGTGACATCACCCTGCCTCACCTCGGCCCCCTCCGTCTTTAGGGAATTGTTGAATTTTATATAAAGCCTATTTATAAACCACTGCAAGTGATACCTGCATTCATCTTGCCCTGTGACATCACCTTCTCATCAATAATTTAAACCTAAGAAATGGATTAAAGGGACTCTGAAGGGATTTCTCACACATGGAAAAAGAGAAACCAACTAAACTCTCCAAAATATGCATTCACTCCTCTTACCTTGTTCTTTGATCTGACGAATTTGCTTCACAGTTTCTTTTAAGATTGCACATTTGTCAGGTTTGAAGTTAAAGTTGTCTATATCGTTAAAATTAGCAAAAATCAGCTCTGCAAGTTCTTCAATATATTTATTTTCCTGTTCACGATTACGTTTCTCAGTGCTCCTCTTGGGGCTATTATGAAAAAGAGAAGCATGTTAACCAAGTTCTAATATAGAGAGAGCAAACAAAAGTTACTTATAGAAACATGGAATACTCTGGTGGAAAAAACCCCTCGAATCTGCCCTAAATGTTGCATGGTTTTTCTTTTGAAATCAAACTTACCCCAGTTGGTAATTACATATTTACTTGTGTGATCATTTGTTCAATGTGTTTCATGTCTCCCACTGGACTTGTAAGCTTCACAATGACAAGGACAGGATGATTTGCTCACCAAGTATGCTTAATGCAGTGCTTGGTAACAAAGAGGTATCAAATTCATTGTTGAATAAATAAAGAAGAGTTTTAGAAACATAAGGGAGCTCACGCTTATAAAAATTTATTTAAGATTAATAAAAGAAGGGAAGTTAACCTAGTTAAAATAGGAATAAATAAACTTCAATGATTTTTGATAAAGCACAGCAAAATGATGAAAATAAATCTTTATGATTTCATAGACTTCTTTAGGATGTTCATAATCAAACCTATAACGTTAAAAACCACAGTACAGCTAGAAACAAAAGTGAAACTGGCCCCAGGGTCTTTGTTAACTGTCCGAGCTGAATGACATGCAAAACGTAAACAAGCGGTCCAAGTTCGACTTGAGTTTGAGAATGTTAATGGAAGGGAGGGAAAAAATAAAAATTGGCAAGATCTCCTCATCTGAATTTGAGGAAATAGCAAACTCAAAAGTTCCCTTTGGTAATTACAGCATACAACTGTTTTCTCAAGTACGGTAGAGTCCACTGGATGACATTCAAACAATACAATAAATAAGAAAAGCAAGTTGTTTAATGCAGCAGCTCTCTGTATCCTTAATATATAATTATTTGTATGTGATGCCAATTTATAAAATCTTGTAATTTGTAGTAGACATTCATACGTTTGCCTCTAAATGTTAGCTTTATTCTCACGTACTAATAAACCTAAGATAGAACACAATCTCTCCACTTTACAGTGGTTGCATGAGTTGTCCAAGATCACCTCGTGAGTGACTGGTAGAGCAGCGACCGGAATTGGTTTTGCTAAGTCTCGTCTTCACTGCTGGCTTCCACCCTATTAATTCCAGGGAAAGGGAGACAGTGGCTGCCATGCGCAGAAGAGCTAAGTCCCCATTCTGAACCTCTCTACCCCCTTCACCTCCCTCCATCACCCCTGCCCCCCGAAGATGCCAACGAAATGACACATGGGTGGGAAGGAGGGGCTGTGCTCCAAGGCCCGGGGGAGGCAGGCGCTGTGCTCATCCCGAGAACCAGCAGAGCAGTGGTGAGAGAACAGGCTCCATTTACCAGCTAGCCTCCTCAGCCAGGACCGCCGGGCCCTGAAGGCGGTTTGACAGACAGAAGGCTGAGGCTGGCCAGGATGGCCCAGGGAACCTAGAGGCCGCACACAGGAAGATGGGGGCTGCGGTGTGGACGGTGGCCGTTTACGAGGCTTGTTTTGCTTGGCGACCAGATGGGGAAAATGGAATGGCTTTCTGCTCTTCCTCCTTCTTTCCCTAGTCCTCTTCCCTACTGCTCCTCATAGGATCTTTCTACTGGCCACGGGACAGAAGTGGCTGTCTAACGTTTAAAAAGCATTTGCACAATTTAAATCATCAAAAGAATGAAGTCTCTCTTCTACCCCTGATTCCCCATTTGCCTAGCCCTCATCCTCCCAAATGAGTAACAACTCTTATGTTTCTTAATTATCCTAAAACAGTATATAGAATTCTTATTCTCCTCCTTTTCTATACAAATGGTAGGACTCCATCAAGATTTTCTGAACCTTGCTTTTTCTCCATAACAATATTCTCAAGAGATATTGATATTGTTAAAATCAATCCATAAAGAGTGTCCTCATCCTTTTTCAGAGCTGTATTGTGTGTGGATGTATCACAGCTGTTTAGGTTTTTCCTAATCTTTTGTGCTTATAATCAACGCTGAAATGGGCAACCTCATTTTGCATGTGTCAAAGTATATTGTTGGAAAATTCCTAGGAATGGAACTGCTAGTTCAAAAGAAGATATGCATTTATAATTTTAACAGATACTGCTAAATTACCCTGCATGGAGGTTATAACAACTCATACTTCCACCCATAATGATATATGATATAATATGCAACTTGTTTTAAAGTTATTTGTTTTAGTCACCGAAGACGCACAGACTTCATCACCAACTCAAAAGCAAGGGGATTCAATATTTCATTTCTTGCTCTTAAATATAAAAAAAAAGAAAGAAAGAATAAAAGCCAGTATAAATATAAAAGCAAACTTTTTTACTATGGGTTGTCTTGTCATGACATTCTAAAAGCAAACAGGAGTGGGCCTCCCTGGTGGCGCAGTGGTTGGGAGTCCGCCTGCCGATGCAGGGGATACGGGTTCGTGCCCCGGTCTGGGAGGATCCCATGTGCCGCGGAGCGGCTGGGCCCGTGAGCCATGGCCGCTGAGCCTGCGCGTCCGGAGCCTGTGCTCCGCAACGGGAGAGGCCACAACAGTGAGAGGCCCGCATACCGCAAAAAAAAAAAAAAAAAAAAAAAAAAAAGCAAACAGGAGTAAAAATGTGAAAAATTCAAGATTATATAGAATAAACTGGTTTTAAGAGTCAAAGTACACAGGGGACCCAGAAGTATGTAACTTTCCTCTTCTTGTAAAGAATAATAAAATCTGTAACCGATTAGCATATCTAAAATGGAAGCTAAATAATACATAACTGTCCAAAGACTTGACAGTTAGGGAGAAAAAAACCACAGAGCATTTGAATCAGGTGTGAAATCAATGTGATAAAATATCAAAGGCTCACACGTGTGGCTTTCATGGGCAATACTGGTTGTGTTCTCAGTGAGAATCTAACCTGGGTCCAAGCTGGTCAGGACATTCCTTACGCTTTCTTGTCTCTGCCCTGGATGGGTCAGAGGTATTTTCTCCCATCCCACTCATCTTGAACACATATCAGCAACTGAAACAGAAAACAAGGAGAAAACAAGTGAAGAGAGCTGATGATCAATTTACCAACAATAAAAAAAGCTATGGCTTTAATCAGAAATTTGACAACAGTAATTAACACATTGTTTTGATTTATGTGCATGTATATAATTCCCAATGAAAAGGCATGTATAATTTTTTTTTGTAACTGTGCTTAAGTTAAGCAAATGTAAAGGTAAACAATTAAAAAACAAACAAGCCTACCTGAATGGGCCCACCCTTTGAACAGCAGCACCCTGAACGATACGCTATCTGCTAGTCTTGCGTCTCTGCCGCCAGCCTCCAGTTTCAGGAGCACTCTCGCACCACGTGGGAGCTACAGGTGCCATAAGGGGCCCCTCCCAGACTCTGTTTGGGGTTGGCCAATGTCAAGTCTGTGCTGCAATCACTCACCCATGAAGAACAGCCCCGGGAAGAGGCAGTGCCTCGCCACCAAGCTGAATGTTTCCAAATCCGACCAGGGCGCTCTGACACCCATGTCCTGGCGAGCAATGCCCCTCAAACAGAGGATCTTCCTGCCTCCCTGGCATCCCCCTGGGGTCTCCTCCTGCATCAGCTGCTCACTGCTCCCTCCTCAGGGCCCTCTCTCCTGGCAGCTCCCTCCCTGAGCAGTGGCTTCCTCTCACATCCTGCCACCCCTGACCCTCCCTCCCTCCCTCCCTCAGCTGGTCTTAAGATGCGCTCAAAAGATCAGAAAGGTTACTGACCCTAATGGAGGAGGCCAATTACTGGCCCCTGCTCTCTGAGTCCCTTTCCCTAAGAAAATAAAAGGACATATAATAAGAGAATCAGCGTGTTCACGTTGGTCATCATGAGTGCCATCAAAATAACATTTAAATATGCAAATAACAAGAGTGACAGAGGTTTAAGTTCCAAGAGAACTAAGCAAAGGGACTAGAAAAGACTTTGAGGAAGTGGAAGGCGGTGTTACTGAAGGTGCTTAATAACTGCTCAGCAAGAGGAAAACGACGGCCCCAAAAGTTTAAGTCAGCACGCACAAGTCTCTCCCAGAGTTCTAATTCTATGCCATCTCCCCCTGTCTTCCGTCCCCCAGGCTTCAAAAACTGCCTTCGCCCTCCTTCTTTTCCTGCAGTGGCTTTTTATCCTTTCCAGACTGGAAACATCAGAGGGACGTGCCTTATCCGTAGAAGGTCAAGAACTTACAGAAGATGCCAGAGAGTGACAGTTCATCCAGAGCCAGGACAAAGAGGAAGGTGGGCTGAGAGAGCACCGCCCAGCTCCAATGGTAGCAGCACAGTCACACAGCCATCCAACTGCCCGGCTGCTCCCCACGCTGGGATCGGGGCGCTCAGGTGCGCTACACTCATGTTTTCTGGCCTCAACTCTGATCCAAGGGGGGACGAGGAGTGAAACTTGTTTTTGAGGAATCCCGTGTAAGGAGGACGAAGAGACACTGTATCAGCTGAGGGAGGTGGTGCCAATCACATTCTATTCAAGAGGTCACATCAGGAGGGGACAATTCTGAAAGGTACTGCCGGAGCTTCCTGCTCCTGGGAGCTATGTAACTAGTCCCAAGGTCCTGTGCTGTACTCACAAGTTTGGGTGGATAAGTATAATCTGTATCTAGTTAGTCTGTGCATTTAGCATTTACTCCGCACCAAGCAACGTACAGATATAATTTAATCAGCAAAGACAGACTATGAGAAGCAGGAGAGCAAAGAAGCCAGGACACATATCCAAGCTCCACCAGTTGGTTCGCTGTGGGACCTTAAGAAGAAGTTACCTCTCGTGCCTCGATTACCTCGTCTGTAAAATGGGGATAATCATTAGCATCTATAGCACAAGGCTGCTGAGTGGGATTGACACACTGGCGTACACACTCTTAACCACAAAGTTATGGCAAGGGGTCGCCTCATCAAAACAGCCATTCTCCCTCTAATCACGGAATCCCGGGTCAGATGGGACAAGCAAGATCCGGACTGCCTGGCCCCCATGCTCGACTCCTTCCCCCTCACCTAAATATCATTTGTTCATTCAAAGACTGCCGGCCTGCCACTGTGCATCAGGCTCAGCGTGTGAGGACCGTGAGAAGGGATGTCTCTCTCTAGAAGGAAACAAGGTGAGGGAGAGAAATTTATGTAGGAAAAACGCCAACAAGGAAAAATAGGTGTACTCTGTACTGTGAGATCCAAGAAGGAACGCTTTGCTGGCGGGGAGGGCACAGGGCCTGAGCGGGGCTGTGCGGCAGGCATGTGAGTTACAAGGCATTACAGGAAGTGTAAAAGGACAGAGGGTGCAGCAAAAACCCCAACACCAGCGCCCTTCTCCGATGGTACCTCACCAACATTCACTTTCAGTATTTCTCTTGGAACTGCAATGCCCACGGCTTCACTCATGGGCATGTAAAAAAAAAAAACACTTTACTCATCCAATCTGAGTGAGTTCTCAACAAACAACCTAGGGGATTTTCACCCTGGAAGCAGCTTTCTATAAATCAAAAAAATTTAAGTAAATTTTTATCATCAAAATATAGCCCCCGATCTGTAACAAAATACCCTATATAGTACGTATATGTGATAAGTCTGTTGATAAAAATGGCCACCCCCCCAAAAAGTATTAAAAAGTATAGTACTGAATACTATCAGAAAGCTCAGAAAGCTACTCAACAGGCAACTAAAATAAGTGACTGTTTTCCTTAAAGTCGTATATACTCAGTTAGGAGTTTAACATGAGCATCAGCATCATCTACTTTTACTTTTCCCAAAGTACATATCTAATAATTGTAACTCTGCATGAAGGGACACCGCTGATGCATTTCAACAAGGGACTGGATGGAAGTGAGGCGTGAAGGCAGGAGCGCCCGGGTTCTGGTCCAAGCGCACTAAAACCATTTGAGCAGACTGTTTATGTTTTACTTGTATCTACCCAAGTCTGGTTCACAAACCACTCCATTTGTAGCTTTAAAACATCATTATTGGGCTTCCTTGGGGGCGTAGTGGTTAAGAATCCCCCTGACAATGCAGGGGACATGGGTTCGAGCCCTGGTCTGGGAAGCTCCCACATGCCGCAGAGCAACTAAGCCCATGCGCCACAACTACTGAGCCTGCGCTCTAGAGTCCGCGTGCCACAACTACTGAGCCCACGTGCCACAACTACTGAAGCCCGTGCGCCTAGAGCCCGTGCTCCGTAACAAGAGGAGCCACCGCAATGAGAAGCCCACACACCGCAACGAACAGTAGCCTCTGCTCGCCGCAACTACAGAAAGCCCGTGCACGGCAACGAAGACCCAATGCAGCCAAAAATAAAATAAATAAATATTTTTTTTTTTTTTTTTTTTTTTTTTTGGCGGTACGCGGGCCTCTCACTGCTGTGGCCTCTCCCGTTGCGGAGCACAGGCTCCGGACGTGCAGGCTCAGCGGCCATGGCTCACGGGCCCAGCCTCTCTGCGGCATGTGGGATCCTCCCGGACCAGGGCACGAACCCGTGTCCCCTGCATCGGCAGGCGGACTCTCAATCACTGCGCCACCAGGGAAGCCCTAAATATATTTTTTAAAAAAACTATTATTTTCCGCTTGAACTAAGTTATTTAAATGCCAACTTTCCCCTTTTATTTTTATGTGATGGTACCTTAAACACAATTCCTCAAAGCCTAAAAATTTCAGCTTTTCAAACATTCTTGTTTGTTCTTCTGTGTCTGCCCCATATGTCCTCTTTTCTGAGCAACTTTCCTAGGCTATGGATGCCCAGGACACATTGCCAGCCAACCTTTAAACCACCAAAGGGAAGAAAAAAGACTGGGGTGGGGGTGTGGTCTGCAGCCACTGGCCAAGTTGGGGACAGGCGGATGCCCGCCCTCTGCCAGCCTCAGCCATCAGGCTGGGGATGCCCTGTCTGAATCACTGCTCATCTCCCAGGGAAAAAAAGGACAGACTCTCAGACGGAGAAAAAAAGGAAAAGGTGAATTTAGTGCTGGAGCAGGGAGAGGAGGCGACTGGGGAAGGTGGTGACAGGCAGTGGACTGCTCCTGGCGCCTCCCTCCTGCCTGCCACGGGGCCAGACGTAGATGTGATGTTACAGCAGACGCGTGGGTTTAAGCCCTGCTCCTCAGGGGATGAACCAAACAAATGACAGGAACCTCATCTGTGAGGTATTCAAAGAGAAGAACCGAGGGGCTCTAACCTAGATTGCTCTAACTGATGTTCTTAATGCCCTGTGGAGGCTCGGCTGGCAGCACGTGTTAGCATTTCACGCCCGAGTGTGTGTGTGTGTGCGTGTGCGCTAGGGGAGTCAATTGTTTTCCCACCCAAGTAACACATAAAAACCAGAGACAGATAAGACAGATAGATCTGTGGCTTCCAGGGTGCATGTACACATAGAAAAATCATTGAAAATAAAATAAATTGGGGGGAGGGACAGACTGGGAGATTGGGATGGACATATACACACTACTATATATAAAATAGATAACTAATAAGGACCTGCTGTATAGCACAGGGGACTCTATTCAAGCCTCTGTAATGACCTATATGGGAAAAGAATCTAAAAAAGAGTGGATATAGGTATATGTATAACTGATTCACTCTGCTGTATACCTGAAACTAACACAACATTGTAAATCAACTATACTCCAATAAAAATTAATTTAAAAAATAAACTGTATAGATAGATGAGTTTTAATGGATGTTTGTAGATCAAAGTTAAATATTAATTTCCAGTGAAGAGGAAGGAGATGGAGCATACAGAAGGGCAGAATTGAAGGCTCAGACATTTTATTTTTTTAAATTTTTTTAGACATTTTATTTTGTGAGCAGGTCTAAACTAATGGTTTCTTAAAAGGGCTGCACATTTTCAACATTCACATGAAATTAACGTTCTGGAGCATTTCACTCTGAATTCTGAAGAGTTCAATGTAAATCACAAAAACTGAAAATGACACAAGGAAACTCCTGGGTCATATCTGATGGGAAATGACAGTCATGGAGAACGAGCCAGTTTCTACCAGATGCTGGGTGGAGTGGGAAGTGTGTGTGAAAGGACAAGACTGGAAAAGAAGTTCCAATTGGTCCATTCTTGTTATCTAGAACCAAACAACAGCCCTGCCTTCACTGGGACAGCACATCCTCCCTTACATCCTCTGATATCAACTTGTACGAACTAGACAGTTAGAGGAAAGATTTACAGCCACAAGAATTGATGTTTTGATTTTCTTAAATTAGCAATATTCTGGGCGGGTACGTGTGTGAATAATGCCAGTTAAATCCTTAGCATAATGACAGAAAGCAAAACACAATGTTAACCCTCAATACAGCTAAAAAAGGCACTCCTCTTGCATGAAATTCACCGATGCAGCCTATAAGGTAACAAAGCTTTGCTCACAATACAGCCTCATGCCACTAAAACTAGTTAATCATCCAGAATTTATGTAAATGATAATGTGCATTTTATCTTTTATCAGTACTGGCCATCTTCCAAACAAGGCCCGTAAAGCTGTCAGATTTTTTATATGCTGAACAAATTCAGTTCAAGAAGAAATAAGGATAATACTGTTGCTGAACTCCAACCATAATAAGTGATCAAACATCAGATCTCTATTGCCAGTTTCAAGAAATATTTTTAAAAAGTTAGGCCTGCTCTGAAATTCCTCACTTTGAGATGAAATTTATAATGAAATGACATACAAAGCTGTTGGAACAACTTTTCTTATCAACACCTACGTGAGGAGGAGCTGACTGATAAATCATCCAGCTCTTGATATGAGACCAGAAATGCTTCTATACTTTCTAAGGCCTTCCAGGCTCTTCCAGAACTCTCTTTACAAGAGACAGATGACACTGTGTGTACTCTGTGGTCTGATTCTTCACAAACTTTTCAAGACTAAGAAATACTCAAGTAATATTAAAAGTGTACATACATCTTCACTTAAGCACTTCTCCATTTCTATTCTATTAAATTGATTATGAAAGGATAATCTTTTAGGGTCCTCCATCGCTCAGAAGTCCACCTCAAAAGTAAGACGCATGCGTTATTTCTTTATCACAAGTAAAAACATCTGTTCATTCTAAACTGGAAACCATTTCTCCCTCAGAGTATACTGTGTTTCAGGAGGATCCCTTTACGTTACAGAAGCAAAATTTCTGGGTCAGACTCTGATAAGTCTAAAAAAACTCAGTATCTAATTTTAAAATATACACAATGTGCTTTTAGGATATAGATGCCCGAGAAAGGTAGAAAATAGGGAGTGGGCCAATCCTTGGACGTCAGTTAGATGATACAGCAGTGAAGACAAGGGAGGGGAAAAACCACTTTCTAAACAGTGTCAACTAAACAAAATTACCCAAAGCAAACAATATTTTGGCAAGACCCTAACTCTTGGCAAGAGTTAAAAAAATCTTCCATGTAGTAAGTATACAGATTGTATGCAAGGATGTATCGTTGATTCATCCAAACAAGCAAACAAAGAAAGCATCACACATACAAACACAACGTAAGCACAACTTTGAAGATTTACTGAATGCGGGATGAGAGCACACAGAAAAATCAAACTCTTTCTTCCCACTGGCAAGACAAGTAATGCATTAATACAGTGACAGAAGAGGCTATTCAATATTTCAAAAATAAACTTTAGTTAGTAAAACGATATATTATTTTCCCCAAAGTGTTACTTTTTACTGGATCACAGAAACACTTTTAACTTCATCTTTGCATGATATTATTTGGTTCCTTGCTTTTCATACGATAAAGTTTTAGTTTACCCCACACATTATAGTGTGTATTTTCATAAAACTGCACATTAATTCATACAGTGACAAGAGTTAAGTTGCAAAGTTTTAGGAGATTCCCTTCATACAAATCCAGAATAAAGGGCATCTTATGGAAACAAATTCTCAGTTAAACTTCACTACTTTTGAGCAACTTACTGTACACGTGATTTTTTAAATTAACTTCAGTAAGTCAAATACATACTATTATTAGGAGATGATTTTTCCAAAATAAAACACTAACAGTTTCCAGCTGGATACAGGATTTCAGAAAATACCACGGACTACAACTACATCTCTTCTTCTCCAAGTAAAATGGCTTCAACACCTACCTTCTCTTATGCTGTTTCTCACTCCACGGGAACATAATAACTGCGTAGAGACAAATGTTTAAGCTAAAAATTCCTTCCTTTTCAATATGCCCCACTCGCAGGTTTACTTTTGTATAATGGCCTTAAAGTGGTATATTAGACAGTAACTAGAAGACATATTCCATTTTCTGACTGAAAGCCAATAATCCTCATGAATTTTTTAGCTAAAAGACACTTCAAGATGCCATTGGGAAGACTGTAATAAACACATTAGGCTGCAAATGGGCGGCAGCCACTCTTTAACACATGCTGCAATAATCAAATAAATGGCTAAATTCATTTTCGCTGGTTACACAAATATTTTGCTGTAACATTTCCATAATCTCCATCTCTCCTAAAGAAGGAAAAATCCTCTCTGAAAGTCTTATCTTAGCAAAATTCGGTGCAGGATATGTCAGTAGCAGAGAGCTGTTCTAAACTATCATTACCAACGGGGTGCGGTGTGGGGGGGTGGAGAACGGCTAGTCTGACATCAGCGGCATAAGATGGTTTCCACTTTCTGAATTCTCACAGGCTAAGTTCCTTAATATAGCCAGTCACTGGGCTGCTTCTACACCCAACGACGTCAGCCAGTGCTAATCCAGCCAGGAATAGCAAGACTAGGTTTTAACAAGGCCTCAGATGAGGAAACACCAGGGGAAGAACTGCATTCCTTGCATAATGTAAGCACTTCTCGCCCCTTCAAGTAGGGTGTACTTAGTCCCTATTTAATATCTGGAAAACCAGTTTTCACCAAAGGCTTGGCATTCTGGAAAGAAGTCATCCAACTAAGAACCACAATGTAGTGCTTGTGTTAGAGTTTCATAAACTTGCCCAGATTAAAACTCAATTCTCTTTCTTAATTCTGAAACCCATTTTAAACTTCTTTGAGATTTCAAAAAAACCTTCCTAATTTATGAGGAAAAACTGACAGAAATGTCCAGGGCAAGACAGTCTATACCTACGTAAAAAGTATTTTTGATTATTCCAGCTGTAAAAAGTTTTTAAATAAATAAATGAGAATCTTCTCCCACAGTATAATATGTTGTTTGCTTTTTTTTTTTTGCTAACACTTATTGAGTACTTATTAAGTGTTAAGCACTTTTCCTGTTTAAAAACTTACATTTTAATGTTTTTTATATATGTGCATGTACACATTACATTCTCTCTCTCTCTCTCACACACACACACACACACACACACACACCCACACACCCTCACCCCTTACAGATTATCTAACCTCTCTGACCTGTTTCCATAAGTAATTTGCTCAAATTGCTCAGATAATAAATGACAGGTCAGGAGTCACGCTCCAGTGTAATCATAACAGCTATCATTTACTGAGTGCTTACCATCTTGGCAGGTATTCTCTAGGTACTTTACACATAGGTAGACCTTTAGTTCCCATAACAATCTATGATTATCACCAATTTACAGATGAGGAAGCTGAGGTACACAAGAGCTACAGTAACCTGACTGAGGCCGCATCGTTAGGAAGTTTTAGAGCTCATAAGTGAATCCAAACACCTCCTCAATTCTTAACCACTGCAACGTGAGCACTGAGGCTCCTATTCTTTAATTACTTTCACTGAAGTGAGAAACGTAAACTTATGTAAATTATAGAAAGCAGCATATTTTAACTTAATTTGATAAACACTGAATATGTAATTTAAAAGTACCTTTTGCCAAAAACATAGTAGTTTCATTGTAAAATGCAAAATACTATAAAAAATGTCTAGAATCATTCATCTATCCATTCAATAAATAATTAATGCACCAGGCACTGTTGTAGACATGGATAGAACCAGGAACAAAACAGACAAAGCCCCTGTCCTGCTGAAGCTCATGTTCTACTGCAGAAAGGAAATCCCGCCTCAGCTCATAAGCAATTATTCCCCGAAGAAAAATGAAGCATTACCATTATTACTGAATTTATTATGGAGTTACTGAAGTAATAAAACCAGCTAGGAATTTTCTCTGGCACACCAAGAATGCTGAGTTTCATTCAAAATAGTAAAAGCCTTCTTTTTCCTACAGAATCAGAAGTAGTAACTGGTTAATTTTAAAAGGCAGTTATCAAGAGCAATTACAGAAAATGATACCTACTAGTTAAATCATTTCATTTTAACTTTAAACATCATATATTTGAGTATCAGTCTCCATTGGGGTTTCGTATTGTCTTTCTCACATAAATCAGACCTATCATTAAGGCACTGTCTACTATTTCCAATTTTTGTTTATTTAAAATAGAGCTAGGGGCTTCCCTGGTGGTGCAGTGGTTAAGAATCCGCCTGCCAATGCAGGGGACACAGGTTCGAGCCCTGGTCTGGGAAGATCCCACATGCCGCGGAGCAACTAAGCCCGTGAGCCACAACTACTGAAGCCCGCATGCCTAGAGCCCGTGAGCCACAACTACTGAAGCCCGTGTGCCTAGAGCCCATGCTCCACAACAAAGAGAAGCCACCGCGATGAAGAGTAGCCCCCGTTCGCTGCACCTAGAGAAAGCCTGCGCGCAGCAATGAAGACCCAACACAGCCAAAAATAAAAAATAAATAAATTAAAATAATAATAAAATAAAATAGAGCTAGAACTCACACTTAGAGTTCTTATAAGTGCTTATGAGGTACAGATTTTCATTATTTTTTCCCCGTCTTTTATAGATGTGTTGCGTATACCTATTTGGAAGCAATTTTGGTCCATCTGACTGAGTTTTTCAAAGCATTCATCTTAGTTTTTATAGAAACATATGTACCTTTTCACACTCACAATCAGTTACATAATATTTAATAAAATTATGTGATTACAATAACAAGCACAACTAGCATAAACCAGTCTGGACAAGAAGCCGGCTCTTGGTAGGCATGCAACGGCCCTGCTGAGCAGAAGTGTTGGGTGTTCTGCATTGCCCACCAGCCTGGGGCGCTTGGAGCCTAGCATTCTTGTGATTTACAGAGGGAAATGCAGATCACGTGGTCGTTCCAGCCTTTCAGCCCCAATGAAAGTTGATTATGAAAATAAGAATTTATACAAAGCTAACCTGAAAGCATAGATCATGAAATCCCTCAGTAAGTTTAACTGAATATGTATTACATGTCATGCATGGTTCTAGGAATTGGGGGATACAGCAATGAACGAAACAGACCAAGTCTTTTGTCCGTAAGAGAAACAGTGAAACAACTCAGGGCTAGGATAGTACAACGTGTCAATAGATGGGGGTGAGTAGTGCCATTTTACTTAGGTGGTCAGGAAAGTTCTCTCTTGATAGCGTGACACCTTTCTAACAGAGCTCTAAGGTCCATAATAGAATTTCTTTATTATGCAACCATTAAAACAAAATTCAGGAAAAGTTGTACAACACAACGGCTAAGAGCACATCCTCTGGTGTCAACTCAGGTTTGGAATGCCTGGAATACCACATATTAGTTGTGCTAATTATGCTAATTAACCCCACTGGACCTAAGTTTCCTCATTTCTAAAACTGTAGAAATACTAATACATACTTTTATAAGTTTGTTGAGAGCATGAAATGTAAAGAGCATAGAACAATGATTGGCACCTAGTAAGGGCTTATTTAATAAATGTAAGATGTTATAGGTTGAATTTAATACCATGTAAATGTTTATGAAACAATCTAAGCTGATGGTGAATTACAGTTAGAGAGAAAAATTAATTTATAGAAAAAAATTAGAAGAAAATTCACCAGTGTATTAGCAGTTAAATTGTTTCAACAAGCACTGTGGGTATAATTTAATGTTTGCATTTTCCAAATTTCCTTTCATTAACACATCAGATTTTGATGAGTTTACCAAAAGGCAGAAAGGAGGAAAGGGAGAGGGAGGGAGGGAGGGAGGGAGGGAGGGAAGGAGACCCGGCCGTGCCACTGGAGAAAAACAAAAACAACAAGCAAACCAGAGATTCTTTTAAACAACCAGGCTCTCCAGGATGCAAATTAAAACATACAAATTGTTAACATGCTTATTTTCAGGAAGCATATTGCATAAAATGAGGTAAAGCTACTCTATGGTAAGTGGCACAAAAAATGCCTCAAGTGAATGCAATAAGAAATTGGACCCCCTTTTCCAGGTAAGTATTTGCAATGAAATTTAAAGTATAAATTATTTCCTTTTGCCAATCAAAGGATATTCTGTAACAGTATTCTGTAACTACTGAAACTCTATTACAACCAAATTATATTTTCTCCACATCTACCCCAAGTTCTTCTAAATAAGAAAGACGGAGGCTCTTGGTCATTCTGGACTCCTTACTGTATCCTAGTCTTAACTTTTGTAACTTTCTCATGTTTTCTCTCCCACAGATGCGACTCTTCTAAAGCAAGAACAATGTCCAAATCACAAGAGCCTTCCAGCAAAGGTTACTCAAATCGCGCTTCCTCAGGAAAATCTGCTCTTTCAAGTTCAGCTGAAAAGCCATCTTCTTTACGCAGGCCTCATGGATTCCACTAGGAAGAATTAGAGGTTCCCTTCTACTTGTTCCCTGGCCCATAGGACATGCGATTAAGATGACGCTTCTTTCTTCTGCATCCTCAGTTGCCTCCTTCCCAGGCAGGCCCACACTGCTGTCCCCCACGCCAGGTTCTGGGCGCCAGAGATGCCACGGAAGACACTCTCTTTCCTTTTCTCGTTCACACTCATTTCACCCCAAGCTTTCCTATGCGTTCTTTGTCTCCAGTCAAACAGAACACAAAGCAGGGGCAAAACTTCTAAGCATGTCCCAGGGACAACGTTTAGGACCCAAATGAAATGTCTGGTTAGAGAAGAGAAAAGGATCACAGTTATACAGCTCCTTGGGGCAGTTTAAATTATGTCTCGCATATAAGAAGTCTTTTTCTGGAATACTTTTTTATGCTCTTTCTCTTTTCTCTTCCACAGAAGTGGAAAGTGCGCAAGGAGGAAAACCCTGGTTTGGTGGGAGGACCTCTGATTCATTTTTTTCACCACACAAATTCTGACAAACTTTCTTTTCGTCAGATCGTTACAATAACTCCAAACAGTATTTGCTATGAGGCAATGGTTGACATCAAAAATAGAAAAAGGCAGCTCTGGATCAACAGGTCCCCCTTCCCCCAGTCCAGTTTGTTCTTACAAAAACAAGCCAAATTAGGCATTTTTATTTGCAAATAACACATACCTACAGAATGATTTACTGAGAATTACTAGAATTTAGAAAGTTATTTACAAGAATTCATTATTTGAAAAGAATTTAAAAATTACCTTGGCACCTGAACTTAGAAGCCGAAACACTTACTTTAACCATTTTCTTCACTCTCAAACACTGGATTTTAGTAATTATCGCAACTAACCAGACTTGAGTTTAGGCGGGATTTGTACTTCAGCTTAAGCTTCAAACTTGGAACGCATAAACAGCTCTCAGTGGAAGTGCAATCTTATTGTTAGTATTGCGATTGTACAACGGAGCCCAGTCCTCTGACCTCAGGATGGGGGCGTGGAGAATTAGGGAGCCCTCTCGATTTGCCAGATTTTGTAAGAGCAGAGCTGTCCTGGAGAGCTGTCAGTGGAGGGCTTTCTCCTTCCCACTCTAGATGCAGAGTTCCTGCATTTTGGGGAACTAAAGTTATAACTGGACTCAAGAATGGAGCTTCTTCTCATCACCCTTTGGGTAGTTAGTACAACTTTAAACCCAAATGAGCTTAAAGGGCGTTAAAAATAATAATTTAATGGACTAGATCAGGGTGGTCTCAAACAGGCACTGAAAAGATTAAAACAACTTCCTCCTATTGGAGAATGTGTCCTTCGGTACCTTTTTTTTTTTTTCAATTAGTCCTAAAAATGTGTTTGCACTGAGAGAGTAAAGAATCATTGTTTTTGTAAAACCTTACAGCTATGGATAAAGATCTGTAAGGCTGCTGCACCTTATTTAACCATAACTGGCAAGTTAATAAGCATGAAATGAAAACTTGAAAGAAATTAAGGTAATTGCTTGACACACCTCAGATACAGGTAACTATTATATTCCTTTTGCCTGGTATCAGGGAAAAAAAGAGAACTCATTAAGCTGAAACTCAAACCCTGGCTCCAGTTAGGATAAATGATGTAGAAAAAACTAAGCTCTCAGAGAAATCACAACACATTATATATGTATGTTCATAACACAGGCATATGACCTTCTTTAGTTTGGTGTTCTAAGGCAACGTTTCGAAATCCAGAGTAATGACTATTACTTAGGGCAAAAACATATTTGGACCCCGGACAATTAAATTTTATATAAGGTTACGTTCCTAATTAATAAAGATCTCTTCTTGGTATTAAAAATATAACCTAAATTATAGGATTTTAATTTAAAAGTCTATTTGCATTTCTTTCCTTCTGATGTTCAACTGTGCTGATAATTGAGTAGCTGCCGAGAGCAAATTCCTGGGCTCTCTGGACACTTTGTCATACAATCACGGAGTAAGAAACAGAACTTAACCTCAAGAAATCAAAGATTTAGGAAGAAGAAACAAGTATGGAGTAAACTAACGCGGGATCCAGCACACATGAAAAACACAAAGTGCTCGCGAAGAGAAATCACTTCTTGTCGTGGGGAGCCTCGGCGAAGGTCTGACGAATGGGCCGAGGTGGGTTTTGAAGAAGGGGTACTACATTTCAAAGGGAAGCCGGGGTGGTGGTGAGGGTGTCCGAGGACCTTAGGGTGCCAAAGCGGTGCACTTAACAGAGGGCACGGTCGGGCCAGAGATGCTGGGTGACCGTGCGGCCATGTGACTCGACAGGCGGGGGGCTCTGGGTCTTTCCATCCTCACCCAATCTCTTCTCCCCCCAGGATGCTGTCAGGCCCTGGTTATGGTGCTGGCTGCACCCTACCTCCCCCAGTGCCACCCGGGAGCTGCGGGGAAACGCACCCTCCGGCTCCACCCAGCCGGCCTGAAGGACGCACCCTGGCGGCAGGCGGGGTCTAACAAGCCCGGACGCTGAGGCCTGCTGAGCTTCGCCAGCCACTGCCATCAGCTGCAGGGAGAAAGTTTCTTGCCCCATCGGTGACCTGAAATCTGACTAACTCATAGTATTAATAATCTGCTCTGACAAAAAAGGAAAGGGAGAGGTAAGGCAGAGTACATTTTATTCACTGAATTCACGTATTCACCACGTATTTAGTAAGCATCTACTTTGGAGCGTCAGAATATAGAAAACCCTAAATGTAGCAGTCCCTGTTGACTTACTAAACCACAGGCACAGTGGAAAGGTCTCAGCCAGAGGTGGTCAGACCACAGTTAGGGTAGCGGTACCCACCACAGGTTTGGAAGTGTAGGGAGGAGGGGCTGCTAACAGGATACTGCAAACGGCCACATATGGTACAACTGCATTTATAGGAAACATCCAGAATAAGCAAATCCACAGAAACAGAAAGCAGATTAGTGGTTGCCAGGGGCTAAGGGGAAAGGCAGAGGGGGAGTGACTGCTAACGAGCACAGGGTTTCTTTTCGGGGTTGATGAAAATGTTCTGAAACTAGATAGTGGTGATGGCTGCACAGCTGGTGAATAAACTAAAAACCACGGAACTGGACACTTTCAAAGGGTGAATTTTACGTTACATGAGTTGTATCTCAAAAAAGCAGTTATTAAAAACAAAAAACCAGAAAACGACAACAAAAAGCCCCACAAGCTATTAGGCCTGATACTGATAACCTGCAGAGTTGTGGAACAGGTAAATGGATGGTTTACAAATATTTAGGAAACAAACTGGCGACTATTACGAGCAAGAGTGACTTCTCTAATGATTCACCCCACATGAATTGTCCTCCTCCTTTCTGCTAAAGACATAAGAGCAAGAATTTTGTTTTTTAAAGTTTTATTATTTTTTCTTAATAAAAGTAATGCATGCTCGTAGTAGAAAATTTAGAATATAAAATGCTGAAGAATAAATTGCATGTATTCCTACCACACAGAGAATAACCATTAAATTAAAAAAATTTCTGCTCAGCATTGGGAGTTTCGGATTGACATGTACACACTGCTCTATTTAAAAAGGATAACCAACAAGGACCTACTGTATAGCACAGGGAACTCTGCTCAATATTCTGTAATAACCTATATAGGAAAAGAATTTGAAAACTAATAGATACATGTATATGTATAACTGAATCACTTTGCTGTACACCTGAAACTAACACAATATTGTTAATCAACTATACTCCAATATAAAATAAAAATTTTTAAAAAAAGTACTGTGTGTGTCTGTGTGTGTGTGCCATAAACTGCATGTACAATTTTATAGATGCCCCTATTATTTCTAAGATTTTTCCATGGTATTAAATATGTCTTTATAAACATAATTTTTAATGGCTCTATGATATTCCATCATATGAAAGTACCATAATATATTTAACCATTTTCTATAATCATTTAGTTTGCTTCCATTTTTTACCACCATAAATAACACTGTGATGAATATCTTTTATGTAAGTACTGATCCACATATCTGATTAATTAATAATCAATAGTCAATACAATAGAGTCTCAGAAATGTAATTACCGGATCAAACGGTGTGACCATATTTAAAGCTATCATATTTACTGTCAAATTATTTTCCAGAAAGGCTGTACTAATTTCTAATCACCTCAAGCAGGGTATGTGAGGTCCCATCTTACCAGAATTCACAACAATAATGAATATTATGATTTTAAAAAATGCTTTGCAAATTTGAAGACTATGGCACATTATTTTCTAATTTAAACTGATTACTAATAATTGAGTCTCTTTCAAATGTTTTATAAGCATTTCATGTTTACTTTGATAAAAGAATGTGGAGTCAGGGATCTGGCATAGACACAGCATATTCAGGTTGGTGAGGCATCTGAGTTACTGCTGTTGTACAGATGAAAGCAGATGTGGCTCGTAATGAATCACCTGAGGAACTTTTTAAAAACATGGCTTTCCAGGCTCTACCCCAGACCAACGAAATTAGAACCCCCCTGCAGAACGACCCCAGGTGATCAGCTGAAGCCTGCCCAGCGCCGCCTGGAAAGGAAGAGCAGCGCTTAGAACTACTGGGCTGGGAGACAATGGCGAGTTAGTCTAGGCTGGTGGAATAACATGCCGGGTGTTAGTGAACTGGTTATTACAAACAAAGAGAGGCTCTCCAGTCTAGCTGATTTTTTAAATCAATGACTCGAAAAAAAAATTAACCTGTTTATCAGATAGGCAGGTGACACAAAGCATACCTATCATGTTTGATAAGAGTACTTTTATGAACATCTTAACATTAGCAGACTAGAAGAGAAGGTCCGACCAGCGCAATGACATTATTTACTCAATGTCTTTGTATTATTAAAACAATGTGAACACCTACAAAAACACAATTAAAAAAAAAGGAAAGGAAAATCCTTCATAATCTTCCTATTTTAATGTGTTCAGTATTTGAATTGGGGCAGAGATGAAACTTCTCTCGCATTTGGTCACCATCTAAACAGTTTTCTTTTTCTGTCTTGTGTTTCTTCCCAAATGCAACCCACAGCAGTTCTACGCCATCCTACCGGTCTTCCTGTGCCTCTCAAGTCTTACTCTGTAGGTAGAAATTCGCCCACATCCTTAACCCAGTAACAGCATAAGGAGCCTTTCGGGTCCCTCCTGACAGGCCCTCCCCACAGTCCATTCCCGTAGACGCTGCCTGTCCTCTCACCACACACGTCCCAGGAACAGGAGGGCGCGGCACCCCCTCTGCCTTCCTCAGAGCTGCCACTAGGCTGCTGCTCAACCACAAGGGTGGCCTTGAATCAAAATCTCCGCTCCTTGGAAACCCATGTCTTAAAGCACCCTCTATCCACGATCCGGCCTGAGACGTACCACTGTGCCACTTAACCTTCCACCTTTACTGAAGATATTGGTATTTGATTAGTTCTTCCTCTCTAGGCCACATCTGGTCGCCACCGGAGTGATCTCACAACCTCTGTGAAATCCTCACAGGCCCTCCTGTCTCGTCACCTCCGACACAGGTCACCTCCACTGCGCTTCGGCCACTGCCCCTACGATCACTCCCGAACCTTGCTGCCACCCAGAACTGGGGCCCCCCGAAAGCCACTTCTGGCCCACAGCTTCCTAGCACGCTAGCTTTCTTCCTCCCCGGTAACCGGTCTTCATGGATCAAGAACTCTAGTCCCTTGCCCTCCTGCTCATCGCATGTCCCTCCCTACCTCGCTGGATTCACCACCGTCAGGTGGGTCTCACGCATCTCTTCTCACCGAGTTCCTTCCGCAAAACTCAATCCCAAGATTCCTCCACTCCTATAAGTAGGAGCCCGAGCACCGACGGAGAAAATCCCACAGCTAAGGGCGGAACGGCCCCTCAAGACGTTTCAAGGTTTCGCAACCTGCCTTAGACTCACAGGCCTGCCCGCCCATCCTTTTATTTGTTCTCCAGTCAGCTCCTATTTACCCCAACAATTATTTCCAGCTTCTACCACTTGGGCAAATGGCTGATCAACCTGATTTCATGCGACTTCCCTCCCTTTCACTCACACAGAAATCCACTGCTCTCTTCAACTCGCTCCTGGCTTCTCAGAGGATATGTAATTCCTTCTCTTATCAACACTAACCGCTCCAACCCCATTTCCTATTTCCCTCCCCATCTTCTCTGAGACTTTGCTACAAAGCTTCTCTCTAGCAACTGTTCACGCTTTTTCTTTCTACTTTAACCTATAAGCACACTCAGGTCATTTCCATCCCTTGAGTCTGAATCTTTCTCCAGCGGCCATCCAGTCTCACATCTGTCCTTCACATCCGGACCTGCCCGAAGACTACAGGCCTGTGCTCCCTTACCCCAAACACTAGGGAGCCGCAGAATTTAGAATTCAGAGAGATTGACATATTTTGATTTTAGAAAGAGAAAACGTGGCATACGCCGTATTTCATAATAACCCCACAGAGCCCTGTGAGTGCATTCTGTAATCAAATTCCATATTATTTCTGCAGTGAGATGTATGAATATTCACACCGGGTGGGACACGTGAAGATTATAAGCCATTCCATATCCATTCAGGTCAGGTTTGACCGCTAAATGAGTTATGAAAACCTTTCCAGTTCCAGAGTTTGTTGAATTCGGAGATTCAGACAAGGGAGTATAGGCCTGTGGTTTATGCCTGTTCCCTTCCGCTCACTTCATGACCCCAAACAATTACACTTCTTCCCCCCTCGCTCCACTGACTGCCTCCCTCGTCTCCCGTGACCTTTGAATACCGAGCCTACATAAATTCTGGCAGCCCGCGTTATGTGACTTGGCCCTTCCTCTGTGTTTGTCACTGTGATCACGTCCCCCCAGGGATTCCTCCCGGTATATCTCTGTTCTGAGCCTTCCATGACGCCACCCTCTATAGGGTCTCCCCTTAAACTGCAAAATTCTTCTTCTTCCATCTCTTTTATGGGACCTTCCTCTTGGGAGTTCTCCAGGCCTCCTCCTCAGCCCAGCCCTCTCCTCGGTTCTCTTCCTTTTTTAAAATTATTTTTAACAGCTTTAGTGGGGTATAAGTCAGAAGCCATACAATTCACTCTTTTCACACATCCATTTCAGCGGTTTTAATCTAATCACAGGATTATGCAACCATCACCGTATCTAATTCCACAACATTTCACCACCCCAACAGGAAACCCCATGCCCATGAGGCAATGCTTCCTCATTCCCTCCTCTCTCCCACCCTGAACTGCTAACGCTCTCTGACTTTATGTATGTGCCTAATCCGGACATGTCATATAAATGGAAACATATAACGCGTGGCCTTTTGTTTCTCACTTATGTCAATGAGCGTAATGTTTTCAAGGTTCCACAATATTGTAGCATGTATGAGTGCTTCATTCCTTTCTATAGTCAAATATTGCAATGTATATAGGATAGACCACATTTTATTTATCTACTCGTCAGTCGATGGACATCTGGGCTGTTTCTACTTTCTGGCTCTTAGGAATGAATAATGCTGCTATGGACATCTGTGTACAAGTGTACAGATACGCTTTAGTTCTTTTGGATATAAATCTAGAAATGGAATTGGTGAGTCTATAGTACCTTTACATTTAATTTTTTGATGAACTGCCAGACTGCTTTCCAGAGTGAATATACCATTTTATTTTCCCACCAGCAATGTCTGAGGGTTCTGATTTCTCCATATCTTCATCAACACTTATTTAATTTTTAAAAAAAAATTATAGCCATCCTACTGGGCATGAAATGGTGTCTCGTTGGTTTGATCTGCTTTTCCCTAGTAACTATGTTGAGCATCTTTTCAAGTGCTTTTTTGGCCGCTGAATATCTTCTCTGGAGAAATGTCTATTCAAATCTCTGTCTATATTAAATTAGATTCTGCAGTGATTCTTAGCACCACTTTGGAGTTATGAATGGCTTTGAGAATCTGACCAAAGCCCAAAAGTAAAGCTACATAGATAACAAAAGAAGGCATACAATTCTCCTAAGATGTCACTAACCCACTGTAAGACCACTTATGGACCTTCCAGATTAAGCAGCCTTGTTGTAAATCATAGGTTCTCAACCCTGGGGCATATCTGAAGATCACCTGGGGAGCTTTTAAAAAACATCACATAACCATATGACTCAGCATTTCCACATCTAGGTATAGACTGAAAAGAACCGAAAGCAGGGACTTCAGCAGATATACGGACCCCCGTATTCACAGCAGCATTATTCACAATAGCCAAAAGGTGGAGACAACCCATATGTCCATCAATACATGAATGAACCAAATGTGTATATACATACAACAGAATATTATTCAGCCTTAAACAGGAATGAAATACTGATACAGGCTACAACACGGATAAACCTTGAAAACATGATGCTAAGTGAAAGAAGTCAGACACAAAAGGCCATATATTATGATTCTACTCATGTGAGGAACCTAGAATAGCCAATTTCATAGAAACAGAAAGTAGAATTGTGGTTACCAGGGCCTTGTGGGAAGAGGGGTGAGTACTTATTGTTTAATAGGTTGAGAGTTTCTGTTTAGGATGATGAAAAAGTTCTGGAGATGCACAGCTGTGATAGATGCACAACAATGTGGAGGGGTACTTAATGCCACTTAACTGTACATTTAAAATGGTAAATTTTATGTTAGGTATATTTTACCACAATTATAAAAAAACACGTTTGTGTACACACACACACACACATGACCAGGACACCATCAGTATTTTGCTTAAAAGCTCTCCAAGTAATGCAAAGGTTCCAAAAGGCTTAAGAACTGCTGCTTCATGCTCTCCTTGGTGGTATCACCTGTTCCCAAGGCTTCCCAAATCTTTCTTTCCAGCCTTCACCTCTCAAAGCTTCTACCTCAAAAATCCAGCTAGGTTTCAATTCACAGAATTGAGCTCATCCATTCCTCCTTCTCATCCCCAAACTGCCCCACCTGAAAGAGCGCCATCCACTGAGCATCATCCTTCAACTCCTATATTCTCGCCATAGAATCATCAGTGTGACTCTGCCTGTTAAGTATTCTCAAGCCTCCCCCCTTGTCTTTAAGATAATCATTACTGCTTCTAGCTCGGGCCTTCACCTTACCTGCAATAGCTAACGGAAGCTTCCTTACCTCCGGATAATCAATTTCCTGGCTCAGACTCTTCAGGAGACTCCACTCCCTCTGAGATGACGTCACTGTTACCTCAAATGTTACAGATGATGCCTTATGATCTAGCCCTTGCCTGTTTCTCCAGGCCCATCTGCTTGCTGCTGATTCTGCTTGCCCTGGTGACGTACTGCACGGGGTCCCTTACCTACCACACACTAGTTCTCACCTCTTTTTCTGTGCTTGTTACACATGGAACAAAAAATATATTTTCCCCCTTTTGGCTAATTCCCACTCATCTTTCAAAACCTAGCTCAGACGACCTTCTCCCCAAGGTTAAATTCCCTTCCTCTACCTTTTAATAGCCTATATATATATATATATATATATATATATATATATATATATATATATATATATATATATAACTACCATTAACCACATATATCTTAATTATGTCTATTTCCTTAGCAAACTTTAAGCTCTGTGAGGGGTAGAAACTAAGCAGGTTTCATCTTTTTATATTAAGCCCTTACCAGAATGCCTGCCACACAGTACTTAATTCATGTTCATGGAATAAATTGCTTTACAAACTACTATAGAGTTTGAAGCTATTTCATCAAAATAGGAAACATCATTTACTATGCTATATCTGTATTTTATTTGATCTTCACAAAAACCCTATGAAGTCATTATTATTATGAGTCCCTGAAGTACAGAAACATCAAATAACAGGTCCAAGGTCAAACACCACCAGCAGGTGGTAGAAGTGAGACTCCAGAGCCTGAGCCTTGCGTCTTCCCCTCCCCTAATGGAGATACGGCTCTTCTTACCTGTGTAGGTCTCATCTTCTCAAGGAGATTATTTCCTGCCTTCCAGGATTTTTCTCTATAATTTTTGAAGTTATAATCTTAACATACTGTTTTGTATCTTTTAAAAATTAAAAAAGTTTTAGCGTGTTACTATGTGGTCTTCATAACCAGCATGACTACTCATGAAGACAAAGGTAGATTCTTACAATGAGGTTGAAACAAACAAAAAAATCAACTGTATGAAGTTCTAAACAGGGGAAGCTAAGATGATGGCCACTTAGGTGATAACAGCCAGGGGATTTTAGCTGATTGCCAGCTTAATATGAATCAAGCAAACGACTGGATGCTAAAAAATAAGAAATGTACTCTTAGAAATGCAAAAACAAAAGAAAAATTAGAAATCTGCAATTCGAATAGACACATGAAATTCCATGTTGCTCCGGAAGATAAGAGATAATAGGTGCTTGGGGAATTTAGTCAATGAACAGACACTAACCAAGAACTTGTTTAAATAAGCAGGAATATGTATGTGTGTGTGTGTGTGTGTGTGTTTATATGTGTGTGTACATGGATAAACTACTTGGGGAGATGAAACATACACAGGTACGAAAACACACTACATGTGTTGAAGGGATCTTTCACAGAGAAGAAATATCTTAGGCATTTGGTAATTATTAAGTGTTGGACCCTACATTATTTTATTTAATTCTCAGAGCTCTACAAAGCAGATACTGTCCCCTGTTTTACAGAGGAAAAAACAGATTCAAAGACGTTAACTGACTTGTCCAAAGTCTCAAAGCTTACACGCTATGCCACTAGGCTTCAAACCAAGCTCTGATTGCTCTTTCTACAATCCTTAACTTTCTACTAAAAACCATTAAATAAGGACCTCAAAATATATAACAGGAGAGTTGTTGATGATGGTACAAGGAAACGGTCTAGTTAAAACATTAGAAAACAATGAACATATCATCCTCGAAGTTTGTGGAATGTCCATCCCTGGAGACCTTCAGCTGTAACATCAAGGGAGGGATAGACAGTTGACACCAGAATTGCCAGGTAAGATCAACATCCCCACATGCAGTTAACCTCCCAATATGAACAGAGGAACCAAAAGCCATTACCTTACAATGCTATGATATGAAAGCACCTGATTTTTCGTTCTCTCCTCTCAGCATCATCAAGGAAGGATGAGCTTTCCCTTTCCCTGAATTTCCTTTCGAGTCCTTATGTCACTGTCACATGCTTATTTGTGCGTCATTTCCAGCCCTCAGACTGGTCCCACAACCTCCAGGTTCTGACTGTGACCAACAGTGAATACACTGCATCACTCACCTGAAGCACAAAATTATACTGAACTCAGGTGGCTTAGACGTTTAGGGCTGTACCAGGACCCCAGAAGCTCAATGGCGTCCCCGCTTATCTCCATACCTGCAGCCCAGACCCTCTATACCAGTGAAACATCTGTTTTTAGTGTCTGGCAATAACTGGATTGATTTCTCTGCCTTTGGAACATTCGGCTCACAGTAACTCTTTGTACAAGAAGCAACTTCCCACTTACATCTGTTACTTTGTGTCTTTCTCCCTTCTTAATCCTAGGTGTCCTGATAACATTTCCAAGCAAGTACATTAGAAAATTATGCTCTAGAATCTAATTCCAACTGTCTTGAGGTTACCTGGCACTTGAAATAATCTGGAGGTGACAGGAGATCAAACCAGGGAGGACAGAAGAGGCCTCTGGAATGGGCCATTATAGAAACTCTATTTCAACCCTGGCAGAGGGAGCTGTACGTAACTCCACAACGGTTAGCTCTGCTAAACATGTATCCTGGCTTATTATCTAAATGAAAGACTAAACTCGACAAACAACCAAGCAGAAAAGTCAGGGAACTTAAATTGGTCTTCTGCTTTTAAAGGTGAAAAACACAAGAAGCCCCACAGATCTTCTTGACAAATGCCACACAGTACGAGACTCCACTGCACTCTGTTCTGAACCCGACCATCCATGCCCACGGCCCTTCCTAAGGACCCTCGACGGGCTGTCACGAGGAAGCTTTCACCCAGCTCCTGACACTGAAGACTCCGTAGCAATGCTCCCCTGACACCTGATCTAGGCACCCAATGGACAGGCTGCCCAGTGGTCTACTGGGGCGGCTCGGCACAGAAGTTCTATCCAGACACAGACAGAGGTGATGGCCTGAGTCCAGTGGATTCTCAGAGTCTGTGGAATATGTGAGAGAGAGCTGTTCTGTGTGCAGAGAGAGAAGGCGAAAAGACACAGAGGAAGAAACCACGAGAGGATAAGGGACAAGGAGCAATGAACGAGCCAGTTAGGAAGCAGAGAAAAGGTGTGCCCGGAGCGTGAGGGGTCTGCTGAGCTCGTGAGACAGAAGCAGCTGGTGCACACAGAGCGCACCTCGGCCACCGCAGTCAACACGCACAGTGCCTCTGCGCCCTTCCTCCCAGTAAGTCAGAGCACATGCTCCCCTAGCCTAGATTTCAATGGTTAGGCTACCAAACAGACACGGAAGCTTTCAATGTGGTAAATGTGTGGCCCACGAGCTATAACCCCACCCCTTCCCAATAAAGGCAGACGTCCCATGAACACCACCGGACCTGCTGAACACTACCCCTCACTCGGCCCTGAAGTCACGGAAAGCCTGGCTCAGCCCTTGCTCTCATCATTTACTAGCTGTGCAACATTGGGAAAGGTACTTAACCTTTCTGAGCTTCAGTTTCCATGTCTGTAAAATTCAGAAATAATATTCACTTCACAGGTTTGTGTGAAAATTAAATGAGATCGAGCATAAAAGTACATAGCTTGATATATATAGGCTTCATTCAGGCATGAGTAATAGAGCTTGGCCAAAAGTTCAGTTAATGAGTCAACAATACATATATTAAATAAAGTGTCTTTAAACAGAAACCTACTCAAAATAAGGCTATGTACTGATCCAAGAGCTAAAATGTTATGACCAGAGACTTGTAGGAATCTAACTCTGCATCTCCCTTAGAAGCAGTGGCTCGGTATTTGCTAACTCAGCGTCTGCCGTGACTTTATGGCACATAACGCCTGCAAATAAGGATCAGCTGTAGTTCATTAAAGGTAGAACATGGGAGTAGGGGAGAATCTGGGGGGCAGGCAGCTAGAAGGGTAGAGCCAGGTCGTGAAAGGGCCTTTTATGTCCTACCAAGGGGTGTGGACTTCATACCGCTTCTAATCTGATTACTGATTAGAAGACTGTGGGCCTGGGAAAGGTCTACAGCTCCCTGCTCCTGAGTGGACCCCTGGTGTCTGGCACAGATGTCTCATCTGCAAGAAAGACTGCTACCCAATGCCTTACACATGTTGTCCTCTCGGCTCAGAGCCGTAGACAACAGAAGATACTGGGAGCCACCAACCGTCTAGTGGCCACGGTGAATGTCAAAACAAACAGGTGAAATCAAATTTAGTAATGTATTTTAACACATCATATTCAATATAGTTATCTTTTCAACGTGTAATCAATATTTTAAAAATTATTAATGAGCTATTTTACTTTTCTTTGGGGAGGGGGGCACTCCGTCTTCAAAGTCTGAGTGTATTTTGCACTCAATTCAGATAGGCCACATTTCCAATGGTCAAAAGCGACTTGTGACTTGTGGCTCCTAGGCTGGACAGTAAAGGCCTAGGATACCCTATACATCCTCCAGGGCCTGCCAGTCACCTTCTGTTCTCTTTACTTTCTCTGCCAAGTGTCCCCTGATCAATCCTCTCCCCTCCCCAGGGACAGTCAGTTACTCTTCTCCTGTACTAGTGAAGCACCTGACAAAATTTTACAATAAACAGTTGTTAAATAAACAGGAGGATTTAAGTGCAAGAATGAAATTGGCTATCTTTCCATTTTAAAAATAAACCAACCCGTAGGAGGATCCATCACAGGAGACCAAAGATAGATGATAACGCTATATCCATACCTAACTTTCCCACTCATTAGCAAAAATCCAGTTATAAAAATCTCGTGAGGTAAAAATTTTTCCCACCGTGAATACTGACGAGAAAGAGTGACATCACCTAGGAAAAAATACGCTTGTTCACTACTAAAGCCTGAAGACGTAGAAGGGATCCCTATCTGAAATATTATGTAGACATGAACTCCTCTCTAGGGAATTCGCGTGGCTGTAAAATGACTTACAACAAATCCTAAATCAGTGGCTGGTATTCCAGGGGTGCTCCCAGTGTCTGAAAACAAGCAACTTAATTTGGATTCTCTGTGGTTTTTATACCTGAATGCTCCATCATAGCAATGCAGCGAGTAAAGGACCTTGAAAACAGCAAGGTTTCCATTTGCCAAGAAAAAGGAGAAGGAGCTAAGTGAGAAAATATGTAACAAGCATCCTTCAGATCCCACGGCTTCAGAACTTCTCCCCACCCCATGAGTCTCACGCTAATTCAGGGTCCACTGCTCGCACCAATCTCCGCTCCACATAATAACGCGCTCGCTCCGCTCACCTTTCCCTAAAGCAGATTTCTGAATCAGCTGTGAGTTACTTTTCATGACTATGTTTCTTTTCAGTGCAGACTAAACCTCATTTAAACGAAGCTTTAAGAGGGACCCTGGAAAATTTGCTATCTGTTGCACAAGTTTCTTTTTTTTTTAAACATCTTTATTGGAGTATAATTGCTTTACAATGGTGTGTTAGTTTCTGCTGTATAACAAAGTGAATCAGCTATACATATACATACATCCCCATATCTCCTCCCTCTTGCATCTCCCTCCCACCCTCCCTATCCCACCCCTCTAGGTGGTCACAGAGCACCGAGCTGATCTCCCTGTGCTATGCGGATGCTTCCCACTAGCTATTTTACGTTTGGTAGTGTGTATATGTCAATGCTACTCTCTGACTTCGTCCTAGCTTACCCTTCCCCCTCCTCATGTCCTCAAGTCCATTCTCTATGTCTGCATCTGTATTCCTGTCCTGCCCCTAGGTTCATCAGAACCATTTTTTTTTTAGAGTCCATATATATTGCACAAGTTTTTTCACTTCATGAATTTTATATCCCTTTGGTTTCCAAAGAATTAAACTGCATCTATTAAAATATAGCCTAGCACCTTAATCCAGCCTAAATCTTCCCAAACTGACTTTCTCAAAAAACCAAAAACCTCCTAAGAACGTATTTCACTGAGGTTTACAACACTGAGTACTAAGATCACCTTTAATTCCGTCTTTTCTTACCCTATCTTTCCTACAAATTAAAAATCTCTCCAAGAAGCAAACCCCCTCAGCCTGACAAGATCAGACCTGATTATAATTTCTGTGGTTAATTGTTGTGGTTGGAATTCTGAAGTGTAGCAGGATTTGCAAGCTAGTCACCTGGCTTGTTTAGACACTACCCTGATGTCAAAATGTGTGTCTTTTTTAACTCTCATAGAAAGACTGGGGCTCTTCCTCACTCCCCAATCTCTGAAAGTTAAGATATTTTTAGATAACATAACAGATTAATCCTTTTATGAATGTACTTTAAAACTGTACAGGACTGACATTTGATGTCCTAGGAGAAAAACAGCACGATCTGGAACCAAACCTATTCTAGTTTTAAGAGAATGTAAATAAAAAGACTTTTTTTGTTGTTACAATACAAAGGAAATATGAACAGGCACAGATGGAGACCAGTTAAAACTACCATTCAAACATGCTCAGGGAGAAGTCGTTAACCAAGTCATCAGGAATACTCTCTGATTGGCCAAACAAGTTTTACAAAAACCTCTTGACGATATAAAATGCCTATAAGATATAAGATAATTACATTTATTGAGGCCGGGTTCCAGTGCCAGCTGTAAGTTATCTTGTAGGTTTAAATATCTTATTTGCCTTTGTTTTCCCAAAGTGTTTCATAGAGTGCCGTGTAATAATAGTAAGTGCTCAATAAAAACACCTTGAACTACCCCAAAATCCTTGGATCACTTCAAAAGCTTTAGATAAGGCGGCAAAATAAAATTTAAAAGCAAAAACAAAGAAAAACAAAGAAAGCCCAAACCATCTGGCTATAAGAGTTTCATTATTCAATATGATGCTAGTGACTTTTGGGCTGAAACCAGTATGTAATTGTCTTATATCCTACTTACAAGAATGTGGGGAGAGTCCTACAATTAAAAAATAAATAAATAGATCCCAGAATGATTAAAACCACAGGTAATTAACTGTTTATTTGAAACAAGCTGTCTTTTTGTGTAGGTAGACTAAACGAAGGTGCCAGTTATTTTTTTTTAAAGAAAATCCCATTTAATAAGATTAATGATTTTATTAAACTATATTGTGCTAAAATATAGTTTGTAGATATTATAAGGAAGAGAATCTCTTGCACCTAGTATGATTATGTTTGAGCTGCTCTCACCATATTTTCTTGGAGAAGATAATAAAAAGAATCAATTCTTTGTAAACTGTCGATACAGTACATAATGGCCAGACAGAGTTCTTACCTCCATCAGTGTCAATTTCAAAAGGGAGATACACACAATATAATAATATATGTGGTTTGAAACATACACACACCCCAAGTTGGGCACATCTGGTCTAGAAGTTAACTGAAAAACATATTAGTGAATTCACACCTCTGGTAAACACTGTATAATAGTTAACCCTTTTCAGATAAAGCTTATGATTATCTTTCCCCAATCTCAGATTTTTAAGTACTACACCTTCCAAGGTTGAGAGAAAGGTACAGACTGCTAAGAGAATTAATAGCATTAGCATGAGCGAAAGTGGACAAGCACAGTCTAAAGATTAACTGCATGTTTTCAGCTTTCTGCATACAGTAGCATAAGGATGTAATAAATCAGAAAAAGTTAGGTACTCTATACAACAAAGGATCATTCATTCAAGGCCTCAGCCAAAATAAGAAGATTTATTACCTAACTAAAATTTAGATAATTTCAAATTCACTGCAAAGCCCTTTTTAAGGCTTGAATTACAAAAGGATATTAAAAATCTTAACAGATACAAATATAAAGCTTATATTTATTCCTTAATGAGTAAGATTTGCATTGGATTCTTCTTTGGAAATTTAGAAGATGCTTACCAATTCATTTCCTAAAACAAGCATGAGACTGTATTTGGCCACATAAAGAAACTGCAAGAAACCTTTAATCGCTAAAGAAACACATGAGAAATAGGGACCACGAAGGAATCAATTTGGATAGCACTGTATGTATCTGTCCCCGAGAACACTATCACTGCCTGGTTGTCATGCTCAGTTTTCCCTCGGCAACACGCACATCCAATCCAGAAGCACACAGAATTCCAAGAACACTGCCAAACGTTAAGTCAGAGCACTTGTGAAACACACCTTGTAATTGTCCACAGCCTTTGCAGTTCAAACCAGAGCTCAGCAGCTGGTCCTTATCTTCACCAGTGATGTACATAAAAATACCATACATCACTCTTCCAAAAGAAAAACCAAAAAACCCCCACAATTAGCAATAAATTTAATGCCTCAGAGATAAATCTCCTGTGTTAACCCAAACCAGCAATCTGCCTTGATGTAAACCTGAGCACATGCTGAGTGCCCTGCTGCTTGCCTCCTCTGTCACTTGCTTCTAACGACAGCTGACAAACTAGCCTCACAAATCCTTTTTTTAGCTGCTGATCAGACAGATCCCCCTTTGACAATCCAGCATGGTGGAACACTCGAAAATTCTTCCTGCTTCTATTCTATTGCTTGCTCTAAAAACCAGTTTCCTTTTCATTGAGATAATAGCCTTTTCTGCAGTCACATGACTCAGAAGCTACATTAGCAGAGCTTTATGATAACAGACTAAGCCTCCACCCCCTCCTGTTATTAAGGGCATGTCTTTCTCTTTCTCTTTCTCTTTCCCTCTCTCTCTCCCTCCCTCCCTCTCTCTCTCTCTCTCTCTCTCTCTCTCTCTCACACACACACACACACACACACACGTGCCCATAATACACATGCACTCACATACACGGGTCTAAAATTATTTATTCTTCTTGGAATTATCATAATAAAGAAGTCTATGCTAACATGAAAATACGAAAAATTTCCAGATCTGCCTGCTAAAAATAACTGCTAAAAACAAACATTCTGATGCATGGTCTTCCTTTCAGCAGGATGCAGCACGCTGGCCATGAACACTCCCCAGTGAACAGTGTGTGAAGTGGGACAGTCAGAGGGAAATGTGTATTCTCCTGTTCTCTAGAGCTTTGCCCCCAGAGATATAAAGCTGACAAATCTGGCATAACGAACACTGTGGAGACATGATAGCTACTCACACATTGGGAATTAATTAGTTTCACGTATTAGTAAAACACCATGTAAGCATACTTTTTTTTTAACACCAAAATGTATTCTTATTAGGAATACACCCTATGTAATTTATAAGTTATTCCAAGAAGAAGAGATATTACCATGGCCAAAACAATCTTAAAATATAAAAATCAAACGTTCTTTTGAGCCTGGCCAATTTGATTGATTTCTGATAAACCATCAACTTTCAAAACACGCATGTGGAAACACGAGGTCAGTGCCTGACACACAGTGGTTGCTCCACACTTTTTTTTTAATGTCCTCGGTAACAGGTCGAAGTACTAGGCAAAGAGAAAGCAGCGGATTACATTATCTTCTCACTGTGTTTTCGTATCAAAGACTCTTTTAAATCTACCAGACAAGCAATTTGGGGAAGGAGTTTAAGTGTAAGAATGTGCTGAGAAGTGGAAAACGGAGAAAAAGATGGGCTAAGGCGTTGCCCCAGAAGCAAAATCACACTGAAGCATAACACACAACTGGGAGAGCGCTGCCACCAGCAGACTGAAAGCAAGACAGACTGTTCAACTAAGTCAACAGATGAAGCTACATATTACATGTGTGGGTTTTATTTATTGCCTTGGTTTTCTCATCTCAAAAAGGGAAAACATACTAGATATTTTCATTTTTTAACTTTTCACTGTGCTAAAATACACATAACATTAAAAGTTACCACTTTAAGTGTACAGTTCAGTAGAGATAAGTCTATTCACACTGTTTTGCAACAGCTCTCCCGACCTTTTTCATCTTGCAAAACTGAAACTCTGCACCCATTAAACAACAACTCCCATTTCCCCTTCCCTCCGGGCCCTGGCAAGCACCCATCTACTTTCTGTTTCTATGAATTTAACTACTTTAGATCCCTTGTATAAGTGGCATCAGACAGTACTTGGTGTGTGTGTGCGTGTGAGTGTGTAGATATTTTAAAGAATAATTATTTCAATATCTGGAGATCAAGACAAAGAGTTTTCATCTCACAAAATCATTTTACACAAACTGCATTATTCCTAAGTAAACCAAGCCAAAATTATATTCTTTAATACAGAAAACCCAAGAATTGTTATAGATACAACTAGACAGAAGGGATTATTATCATATAAAAGTTATCTACACAAAAACTCTGTAATTTCTCAGAATCCAAAACATTTGATAATTCTAATTCTGAAACTCCTAGTTTACTCTAATTAACCACTCAACACATAAATAACTCGGGAAGGGTGGAGTGGGTGTTGAATAATTCTCCTCCAGTCCCTGGAAGGGACTGTGGCCACTCTGCTGGAACATGGTACCAACACCTCACCAAGCCTCCAGTGACCACACAGGGGTCCATGAGCACAGCTTCCATGAGGACCTGAGCAGAGAAATTCAGATACCAAGAAACTATACTTAAAACATTTAAATACCAGCACATGGTGATACCTCATCACAAAAAGCCAAAGCACAAAGAACCTTTAAAAGTTATAATGATCTTAACAGCCACCTAACTATTTTCATTGTGTACTTAAAATCTAAAGTCAATAATCAGCCAGGGCATTATAGGAAATCAATGTGTCATAGGAAACCAATCTCACAGTAGATATGAGAGAACACTTTTTTAAAGAAATAGCCTAAAAACTGTAGGGGGCAGTTGTGTGAAATCCATCCACCTAAGTTTGTCCTTTTTCTGCTCACATCATCCGACCATTTCTACAGCGGTCAGGTGAGGTCACAGACACTCTAAAATTACCACCATGTTGTCCTTTATTAATTTCAATGGAGTTCTTACAAATTATTTCTCAGCCAATCGTGGACAGCGGCAAAATTTGCTGTGAATTCGCTGATCAAATCCATCACAGGAAGAAAATGTCTCCTGCCAAACACTTCCAAGTAAATGTCTTACTCCAGATGCTGTGCTTACACGTCAAGATGGATTGCTGTTAGCAAAGCTGCCCCTCTCTCATGTTTTCTGCTGGCAAGCACAAGTAGGTGAAACTGTCTAACCCCCTCCCGAGGGCAGACTGGTAGCTGCAGCAGACTCTGTCATTACCAATGTTAACCCTTCTTCTTCACTAGGGCAGCAGTGTTTACGACGGAATTAGGTTAGATGATTTGTAAAGATGTTTCTACCTATAAGGCTTCCTGAGAGTGGTGCTTATATATATATAATTGTGATTCATTTCTTAAACCAAAAGTCTGGTGAGACGTAAAACAAGGATTCAACAGGGTGATGTTTCACTTTTTATAAATCAAGGTGAAATTTACATTCAGTGCAGTACACAGACCTTAAGGGTAAAGTTTAAGAGTTCCGACCAAGGAAAGCACCTACGCAATCCGCGCTCCTGTCATCGCCCAGCAGAGCTCTCCTGTGCCTACCCGCCCCCCACCAACCATAACTCTTACTTTCTGGTATCACAGATTAGTTCTGCTTTTTCTAGAACTTCAAACAACGGGAATCATACAGTAAGTACTCTTTTTTGTTTGTTTGTTTGTTTTGTTTGTTTTTGCGGTACGCGGGCCTCTCACTGTTGTGGCCTCTCCCATTGCGGAGCACGGGCTCCGGACGCGCAGGCTCAGCGGCCATGGCTCACGGGCCCAGCCGCTCCGCGGCATGTGGGATCTTCCCGGACCGGGGCACGAACCCGTGTCCCCTGCATCGGCAGGCGGACCCTCAACCACTGCGCCACCAGGGAAGCCCCAGTAAGTACTCTTTATGCTTCTTTCAGCATAATGTTTTTGTGATTCATCAGTGTTATTGCATATATTAACAATTTGTCCCTTTTCAGTGCTAAGGGTAATTCCATTGTGTGAATATACTGCAGTTCATCTATTCTCCTTTGATGGGTATTTGGGTTGTTTCCAATGGGGGCTCGTGGTAAACAAAATTCTAAAATGGCTCTGCAAGATCTCCCCCCACCCCACACCGTGTACACACCCTTCATAATCCCCAGCACTGTAAATATGGTGGATTTTCACTCTAATGATTAGGTTATGTTACATGGCACTATTGACCTTAAGGCAGGGAGATTATGGAGGTGGGCCTGGCCTAATCATAACGGATTTTCTCCATCTGGCAGCAGCAGAAGTCAGAAGTTTGAAGCCTGAGAAGGATTCTGTATGCCTTTGGTGACGTGAAGATGGGGGAAACCACATGTCGAGGAACGCAGGTGACCTCTAGGAGCTGAGAGTGGCACTCAGCTAACACCCAGCAAGGAGACAGGATCTCAGTTCCACCGCTGTAAGATCCTGAATTTTGCCAACAACGAGAATGAGCTGAAAGTGGACTTCCCCCCCAACCCAGAGCCTCCAGATGAGAACTCATTCTTGTTGACACCTGCATTTCAGCCTGGTGATGCCCTGAGCAGAGAATCATGCCAACATCATGCTCAATTTCTGATCTACAGGACGGTGAGCTAGTAATTGGGGGTTATTTGCGGTAATTTGTTACTCAGCAAAAGAAAACTAATGGGATGAGGGTTACGATATACAAGTTGCTACCGATACACATGTACAGGTTTCTTCACAGACGTGAATTTTCATTTCGTGCAGTTAAATACCTAGGAGTGGAACTGGGGCCTCATGGATAAGTGTAAGAAACTGTCGCGGTGTTTTCCAAAGCAGCTTTACACTCCCACCAGCCATGCATGAGAGCTCTGGGTGTTGCACAGTCTCACCAATGTTTGGCGTTGTCAGTCTTTTAAAGTTTGGCTGAGATTCTACATGTGTTAGCAGCCTTCTCCACATATGGGGTGTGATCCCCGTCCATTTCCTTCTCTGTAGAGTTTCTATAACATTTACAGATAACACCACATAAAGCCCTGCTCCGTATTCTTCGTGTCTCTTAGGAGTTAGGCTCCTCTGCACTGGAGCATAAACACTGAAGGGCAGGGATCATGCCTTTATCCCTCTAAATCCATACCATCATCTATCCTAGTGCTGCTTCTATAGATTATGTGGTCAAATTTATGTACTGACATTTTTTTTTCCTTAAAAAGGTAATTATGTAGCAACATGAAAAACTGCTAATGAAGAGGCCACTTTGTAGGGAGGCAAGAGTGTGACCTTGGAATTACAGTTTTAGTTTGAATCCACTGCTAGATATACAACCTTGAGCAAGTTACTTAACCTCTCTGAGTCTTAGGTTCCTCATCTGTAAATGGGCGGGGGAAATGCCTACACTGCATTGTTCTTGTGAAGATCCTATGAATTATATGGAAAGCAACTAGCCCAGAGCCTGGCATAGGAGGACATCAATTGATGGCAGCTATTATTAGCTCTTAGTTTCTTAGGATGTTCAGCAAAAAGAAGAGAAACAGTATCTTTCTGTGAAAACTCTACAGAAAGCATGGAAGAGCATACATAAAATGATATGAGTTGGATAAGGTGGATGAGACCATAGTTGATTTTAATTCTAATTTTTAAACCTTTAGTAATGTTTCCATAATTTTAAAATATAGCAAACTGTTGATAACTTCTAAAACCAGGTGAAGGGTATATGGCAGGAGGGTTATAAATACTATTCTAAATTTCCATTATATACAAACCTCAAGAACTAGAGTTCACTACCAAAAAAAGGGCAAATATTTACTCTACAAAGATTTCTTTCTTTTTTTTTTTTTTTTTTTCGTACAGGGGCCTCTCACTGCTGTGGCCTCTCCCGTTGCGGAGCACAGGCTCCGGACGCGCAGGCTCAGCGGCCATGGCTCATGGGCCCAGCTGCTTTGCGGCATGTGGGATCTTCCCGGACCGGGGCATGAACCCGTGTGCCCCTGCATCGGAAGGTGGACTCTCAACCACTGTGCCACCAGGGAAGCCCCTACAAAGATTTCTTTTTTTGCGGTATGCGGGCCTCTCTGTTGCGGCCTCTCCCGTTGCAGAGCACAGGCTCCGGACGCGCAGGCTCAGCGGCCATGGCTCACGGGCCCAGCTGCTCCGCGGCATGTGGGATCTTCCCGGACCGGGGCACGAACCCGTGTCCCCAGCATCGGCAGGCGGACTCTCAACCACTGCGCCACCAGGGAAGCCCCAAAGATTTCTTGATACACTAAGACCATACAATTTATTAATTCAAATGATTAGAAATGACATAAACCCTGAAGGTGCCACATTTAACAAGTTGCAGAGTGTGAACAAACTTTAGGTCGTTTATGAAATTAATTTTGTTAACCCATTAGCATTGTAATTCTATATTAAACCCAAATACCAAGTTTTGAAAACCTGATAAAATATCATGGAATAGTTAATCTATCTGTTAAATACATTTTTAATGCAATAAGGGATAAGTTGCATAAATAGTAAGTTAATAAAGTGAAAAGTAATAATACCCACTGAAGTGGCTGTTTTCATTAGGCACCCGTGTCCACAGAATTATGTCACTTGGACCTCTGGCCTCCTTCCTCAAGAGGTGAGCCAGGGATAGAAAGAAGACCTATCTGGGAATATCCTGCCTGTGGATGTCAGCATGCTAACATTAACTAAAGATTTCATTCTTCTGATATGTAGGAAAATGTGCCTTCGAGAAGGCCCAACTGTGCTAAGCTAGCAGTGAGTGCTATTTTGTTGGGTTATTTCCAATAAAAGGCTTACGCAAACAGCAGTGCATAAACGTCTATGATACGACTGCAGGAGATTATACCCCCACAGAAGACAGCTGAGCAGAAGGACTTCTAAACAGGACTTGGCCAAGTTGCCACTTCACGGAATGAAATAATATACAAACAGCTCACCACGTTTCCAGCTCAGCACCTGCGCTTCATCCAAGGACTTGAGAAGCATCACCTACCGAATGTGATTCTCTTCCCAATCAGTGCACATGTGAACTACTCCAAAGAGTCGCACTGATTCTTTGAAGTCATCGAGTACCCCTGGGTTTCAACTAAAATTCCTAGGTGATCTGCTAACCAGAATGAATGAGAACCCTAGTGGTCTATCAGGGTTTATACCTTATATTCCTCAGGATTCTAAAAATGGCGAAGGCTCAGGGAGCAGATTAAATACCACAGGAACTTGACTCATTGATTAATCCAGCCCTCTGAAACTGGCATTATTCCCTAAAAGGCTCTGACAGGATCAACGACCATTTCGAATTATAAAATCACGAGGCTAAAAAGAACGTGAGAGCCATCTCACTCTGGGACCCCAGAAGTCTTCCATCTCAAATTCCCAACGTTGGATAACTCCACAGTCTCCAGTTAGACTTTTTCAATTCGTAACTTTAGTCATTTACATATTAATTAAGTACAAATCTTCCCCAACTGTTCTTAAGAGTTCAGAAAGTAACCAAAGGCTGAGACTATACCATACTGATTCTTTTTTTAAAATAAATTTATTTATTTTTGGCTGCGTTGGGTCTTCGTTGCTGCACACAGGCTGTCTCTAGTTGTGGCGAGCAGGGGCTCCTCTTCATTGCGGTGCACCGGCTTCTTCTCATTGCAGTGGCTTCTCCTGTTGCGGAGCACGGGCTCTAGGTGCATGGGCTTCAGTAGTTGTGGCACGCGGGCTCAGTAGTTGTGGCTTGCAGGCTTAGTTGCTCTGCGGCATGTGGGATCTTCCCAGACCAGGGCTCGAACCCATGTCCCCTGCATTGGCAGGTGGATTCGTAACTACTGCGCCACCAGGGAAGCCCTGCTTCTTTAAAATGCCGGGAAGGACGGAGGTTCTAGGGACAAAACAGAAGAGCTATACCCTTTGGCCATGATGGCTAATGGCCTCAAACACACCGTCTTGTCCTCCTTAAACTCTGGTGGAATAACCAGATTTGCTCTTCTGACTGCTATTCTCTGGACCCTCTGTGTATTAAGTGCTCCCAACTGAAGCCAAAAGGGAGTGACAGTCACACACACCAAGGACTGGAAGAGCCTGGCTCGCTGTGCTCACTGCATCGTAAAGGAACGCTGGGCAGGTACTGATAGATAGTAAGACTTTTTTGTTTTTTCTCTCTTTTTTTTTTAAAGATTTGTTTATTCTTTCTTTCTTTATTTTACTTATTTTTGGCTGTGTCGGGTCTTGGTTTAGCGGCACGCGGGATCTTCGTTGAGACACGCGGGATCTTTCGTTGTGGCGCGTGAGCTCCTCTCTAGTTGTGGCGTGCAGGTTTTCTCTCCTCTAGCTGTGGCATGCAGCTCCAGGGCGCGTGGACTGTGTAGTTGTGGCGTGTGGGTTTCAGAGCACGTGGGCTCTGCAGTTAGTGGCCCACGGGCTCTAGTTGAGGCCAGAGAGCTCAGTAGTTGTGGCACACCAGCTTAGTTGCCCTGACCAGGGATTGAACCCGCGGCCCTTTCATTGTAAGGTGGATTCCTTACCACTGGACCACCAGGAAAGTCCCACTTTCTGTTTTTTCTTGACAACCTTTTTCAACTAAGATCTGACTGAAAGTCTTCATTTATTCACAAATCTGGCCCTATAAACAGAAGAGACAAAAAAGCTTCTCTTTGTGAAGATGCTATATCCTCAGGCAAGTAGTTAATTATTCATCTCTTCTAAATGTCCAAAGGCGTAAGAGGCACTCGCGACGGAAGGTGCTGAGGAACGTGTGTTTTGTGTTTGCCTGGAGGCCTGCGTCTCGCACAGCACAGCACTGTATCTTAGCACCAGAGCTGATTCTGGCTCCGCTTCAAAGGTCCCTTGTTAAATGCTTCTGAATGAGGTGGATGATTTCTTCCTCCTTCCCCTCACCCCTGCTCTTTTTCTGCTTTCCCCTTCGTCGTTCCTTCCTTTCATAATATTAAGTCTACTTACCCTTGCTTGGAAGAGGGTATATCATAGTATTGATAGCAAGTACAAGAAAAGAGGAGAAATATCCTTAGAGGCAAAAAAGTAATCTTTCCTTAAAGCCCCACAGGCCACAGCAATAGTTTATAGCAAAGGAAAACCACGTCTGATTCCTGACCTGATGTCTTTCGCTTCTTTCTCGCTCTTGTTTCTTTTGTAGCTTCAGACTTATTTGTTTCATTCAACAAATACTTATTCAGTACCAATGTCGTGTAAGGCACTAAGTCAGGCACTGGGAACACAAAAGTGGACCGAAGAGCCCTGCCCTCTAGAGACCCATCATCAAGGAGGGCAAACAGAGAAGTAGGCAAAACTTACATGATCAGAAATGCCATCTCAAGACGGGCTGTTACCAGATGAAGAGAGACAATGCTTACCTTTGAAAGGGAAGGGCCAGGAAAGGCTTCAGAGACCAGGAGGACAAGCAGGACTCCATCAAGTGTGTGAGGAAGGGGAGAAAGAGGTGCAAAAGCAGGGAAGCGTGAAAGCACGTTTCTCACTCGGGCTCCAGTGACATTCCCAGGATCACAGCCAAAAGGTACCCAAAAGAAGGTGGTGGGAGAAGAGGCTGCAGAGGTGGGCATGGGCCAGGCCAGGATGAGCTCTGTCTGCAGAGCTAAGGAGGATGAAATTCATCTTGTAGGGAGGAGGAACCCATAAAAGGTTCTGAGCAGATGAATAACTAACTGTTTTTCTAAAAGAGAAAGATTTCCATAGGTAGGAAGTTTACGAAATGATTACCACCTGGGGAGACGCATTAGCAAGTTGTAACAATAAATCTGTGAGAAATGATGAGACTGTATGTAAAACAAGATACCTGCCCTTAAGTCTACTACAGCCCACAAATAAACCCTCACATATATGGTCAAATGATCTTTAACACAGGTGCCAAGATCAGTCAATGGGGCTTTTCATACTTGTGGTTTAAACAAATGGTTCTGTGAAAACTGGATAACCACATGCAAAAATAATGATGTTGGATTCTTACCTTACATATATAAAAACTAACTCAAAGTAGATCAAGGACCTAAACGTAACAGCTAAAACTATAAAATTCTTACAAGAAAACATAGGGGGAAAGTTTTAGGACACTGGCTTTGGTAATGATTTCTTGGATATGACAACCAAAAGCACAGGTAACAAAAGAAAAAATAGATAAGTTGGCCTTCATCAAAATTTAAAAATCTTGTGCATCAAAGCATACCATCAACAGAATGAAAAGGCAACCTATGGATTGGGAGAAAGCATTTGCAAATCATATTTAGTTGATAAGGGGTTGATACCCACTGTAAATAAAGAACTCCTACAACAACCAAAACCACAAACAATTTGATATTAAAAATGGGCAAAGACCTTGAAAAGACACTTTTCCAAAGATATACAAATGGCCAAAAAAGCACATGAAAAGATGCTCCAACATCACTAGTCATTATGAAGATGCAAATCAAAACTACAATAAGATACCACTTCACACCCACTAGGATGGTTATTATCAAAAAACTAGAAAGTAAATATTGGCAAGGAGAAATATTGGAGAAAATGGAACCCTTGTACATTGCTGGTGGCATGTAAAATGGCACAGCTGCTGTGGAAAACTGTGTGATGATTCCTCAAAAAAAAAAATAAACATAGCATTACCATGTAACTCAGCAATTCCACTTCTGGGTAAGTACCCAAAAGAACTGAAAGCAGAGACTTGAACAAATGTGTGTACATCTATGTTTATAGCAACATTATTCACTTGGTAGAAGCAACCCAAGTGTCCATTGACAGATGAATGGATAAATAAAATGTGGTATACACACACACACACACACAGACACACACACAATGGAGTATTATACAATTATAAAAAGGAAGAAAAATTTGACCTATGCCACAAGATGGATGGACGGATGGATGGATGGTGAAGACATGTTAAGTGTATGTAATAAGCAAGGCTCAAAAAGATTAGAACCTCTTATATGAGCTTCCCAGAGCAGTCCAATTCATAGAGGCAGAAAGTACAATGGTGGCTGCCAGGGAATGGCAGGGAGGAGGAAGGTGGAGTTAGTGTTTAGTAGGTACAGACTTTCAACTGTGGAAGATCAAAAAGTTCTGGAGATGGATACTGGTGATGGTTGTACAGCTGTGTGAATGTACTTAATGCCACAGACCTGGACACTTACACGTGGTTAAAATGAGAATTTTATTATGGATATTTTACGACAGTTTTCTTAAACTTCGATAAAGTCACACTTTAGTTAGGCGATGTCAAACACGTGCTCATATTCAGAGCTTTGCTTATGTCTTCTACACTGTCATTACTGCTGCAATGAAAGGGGGTTCTTTGTCAGCTGCCAGGATAGTTAAAATTTACTTCAATTCATATGAAGTAATACATTTAGAACCCAGTGGTTAGACTGAAAATCATCTCTAGCCTCTAAGAAGGGAAGCCAAAGCACAACAAACGCATGACCATTCCTCTGGGAAGGAGACATCTGGTCTCTTCTATACTGATCGTAACCTCCACGCTAATGGAGACACCTGCCGTGTGCCCACGGTTTCGAGAGATTTGTGCTAGTTTATGAGTAGTCCATTAAGTAAAATTACCCCCAAATTTAGGAGTATTTTCTGCCAAACTTACAAAACAGAAGATAAAACCACGTGTCAACTAAGCAAGAGAAGCTCAACAAAAAGGTTAGAGAGCAGTGTACTTATCAGCTCAGAAGTGAGAGAAGTAAGAACAGCTTAGATATCTAAAATCTTCCTTAAGCAAACCACGGAAAGCACACATAGGTAACTCTATATAATCCAAGCTAATAGATGATTTCTAATTTATTTCTATTTTACTGTGGAACAGAGTAACTGATGTACACTAATCCAAAGGCAAAAATACCGAGACACGAAACGAGACTAAGTCTCTCGAGGCTGGACCCTGTCACGGGATCAGGGAGGCCTGGCAAATGCACAACACACGTGCTGTGGTTGCTCCTTCTCCCCCGGCACAGCAGACACCGCTCATGAATCGCTTGAGGGCCTGAGTGTGGCCTCTCCCTTCTTACGACCCAGCACCCTGGGCAGTCGCTATAATCAATGGGATCGGCACCAGAGGTGAAGGCTTGCGTGTCTCCCCAGCACCGGGGCGAGAGCGGAAGAGAGATTTGGGGTGGCCGTGAATCACACACAGAGACGGTCCAGAAGAACCTCTGCCAATGCAGGGAGGATGCCACCACCACAGGACAGATTTTGCAACACCAGTTGCTACGTGAGTGGAAACTGAATCTGTTGCTTTGAAGTAGCCACCTCTCTTTCCGGAAGCTTGTTTTAGACATGAATAAAGATCCAGGCAAGCCCTCGGTGATATCCTAAACGGTAGTTCTTTGAAGATAGAGCTTTTATCCTTGATAGGATTGAAGAATCAACGGGCAGGACTAGGGATATGCTCTTGGAGTTTTGTTAGAAAAGTGATTTGCTGGTAAAGAAAACCTTCCCCAGCAGCAGAGGAAGGTTTCTGGATTGGTCAGCCACTCACCCCGTCTCTCTGATTCTGCTGCTCCCTCCTGGGTTTTACTCAGACCACATCACCACCCGTTCCTAGAAAGCAGCTGGCAGAAGGCAGGGTGCAGAGAAATGGGGGCAAATTGACAAAAAAGGTTTTCAGAGACAGACTTAAACCAGCCTGTCATGGCTACTGAGTGGATCTGGACAAGCAATGGGAACCGAAGTGCAGCTGTTTCACGGTTGTACACGGAGGTGTCGAGACCACGGCTACGTTACCCAGTCAGGCCACTCCATGAGAGGGTAGTTTTATTATTTTTGATGTTTTATTATACTTCCCCCTTAAACATGGCCCATTTCATAAAGAAGCCCCATTCTTTATAAGCAAGGCATCTTACTCAGATTACATCAGGTCAAAACTATTTAACAGACTAAAGGGAGAAAAAAAGCAATAAAGACACATTAAAAAAAAGAATCAGGGCTTCCCTGGTGGCGCAGTGGTTGAGAGTCTGCCTGCCAATGCAGGGGACACAGGTTCGTGCCCCGGTCCGGGAAGATCCCACATGCTGCGGAGCGGCTAGGCCCGTGAGCCATGGCCGCTGAGCCTGTGTGTCTGGAGCCTGTGCTCCGTGACGGGAGAGGCCACAAAAGTGAGAGGCCCGTGTACCTCAAAAAAAAAAAAAAAAAAAAAAAAAAGAATCAAACACGTTTAGCGCTTACCAGATATTGGTGAAGCTGTTTATTGATATTCTTATCTCTTTTCCTCCCAGCAATATTATCCGGCTGGTACTATCATGTCTCCCAGTTTACTAAGGCACAGAGAGGTCAAGTAAAGCTGGTAAGTAAAAGGAGCAGGGTTTGAATTCATGCAGACCGGTTCCAGGGTCTGTGCCCGTACCCGTTACACTCTACACAGAAAGAAGAGAGGGTACTTATGCTTAATGATCCCCAAGGGTGAAGGCGTCATGCCAGCCAGGTGTTCTGCACGTGGGGTCCCACTGGTTCCTCCAAATACCACAGGACACTGGCTTAATCTTCCCCTTTTAGAGAAAAAACTGAGGCTCAGTGGAGTTAAATAACTTATTCAAGGTTACACAATAGAAAAATTGCAAACACCAGTTATTTATTAGGTACAAACTACATGCCAGCCAATCTGCCATGCATTCTCTCTTTAATCCTCTCTACAGCCCTGTAACGCAGGTATTAATTCATCCCTATTTTACAGCTAAGGAAAATGAGGCTTAGAGAGAGGTTCGGTAACCTCATCAGAGTCAGATCAGTAAGAACAAAATTTTAACCTCAGACCAGTCGAGCCCCACATCCCCCGTTTTTCCCCTCTGATGCTGCTGTAAATAAAACTTCATGCATAAGCTACGATATGCAAGGCATTATGAGGGGTACAAAGATGATTCAGCTCTGTTCAATACGTTTGCAGCATAAAAAAGGAGAAAGGGCTGCTGTGCAAATCACTATAACTTCCATTCATCTATCCCTCAACTATTCATTGAGGTCCTTACTATCTGTAGGCACTGTGGATATAGCAACCAACCAGATAAAAGTCTTTGCCCTCCTGGCCTTAACAATCTAGAGAGGGACAACAAACAGATAAATGAGTAAAAGATACAACATGCAAGCTAGTGGTAAGTGCTAAGGAGTAAAAAAAGAAATGGAGGCGGGTGAGCAAAGAAGGGAAACTGAGGACATTTCAGCTAGGGCAGCCGGGGACTCTGCTGCTCTCTGCTGGACCTTTAGACAAGGAGCGGGCCTCCATCACTGGGACACCCAACACTGCCTCCTCACCTTCCCAAACAGGCCACAGGTCACTGGCCCTCCTGAGAGCCACGGATAAATCCATTTTCTCACCATTTCCTTCAAGGCTGGTACAATTCGGCTTCTGTCAGAACACCTTTTTCAATACTTGGCTTCAATGACACTGCACGACCATGCTTCTCTTCCTACCTCAGCTCCCTGACCTGTGCTGAGTCTACTTCTCCCTGCCCCCAAGCTAAACAAACAAACACACCCCAAAACCCTATGGCTAGCACTTGAACAACACCCTTGGTTTTGCTTCTGGCTATAAAGCCACTCCTTGCAGATCACATCTGCTGATGCAGGTCCTGTGATCACATCTGTAAAACGGGGACGTGATGCACACTTCAGCCTCACGACATCACCTCAGCTCCAGTGCCCAACTTTCAGCCCCTTCCAGACCTCTTTCCTGGATGTGTCCGGAACTGAACCCCTCACCTCCCTGAGGACACGCCTCCTCCTCCACCTGCTGCTTCTCATTTTCTGTCACCCAGTGAGTTTTCTGTGACTCCTCCCTCTCTCTCAATCTTCAAACCCAATCAACTTCCAAGATCTTGAGATAATACTTTTACAGTTTCTCTTGATCACATCTCCTTCTTTCTATTCCTCTGCAATGGCCAGAATTTCCTCATCTCTACAGTAGGCGTCCCCAGGAACGTATCCAACGTGTCAAGGTTCCCCCTTTCTCTACTTATCCTAGGATCAGTATCAAATGTCAGTGCCATGGTCCCTTCATGTTGAGCATGGGCGTAGAAATCACCATACAGTAAAATCCTCAAATCACTGAGGATTAAGCATGATGACTATTAACAACCATCTATCACAGTTCTTAACATGCAGTAGGGACTTAAAAAATGTCAGTTCTCTTATTCTTATTCCCTGTGAAATCAAATAGGGATCTGGCCTTCAGAGGCCTGTGCAATCTACCTAGTTTTCTAGGTTTTCCAAGCAAATATTCCTCTAGCTCTGTGGTCTCAGTTCTGGCCAAACTAGAGTGCCCAGTGTTCTTAGACTTGACACATCACTCGTGTAGTCCGCCCCTTTCTGTTGAGAGTGAGGTGTTCCCCTGCCATTCTCTGCCTCTCTAAACCTTACTATCCTCCAAGGTTCACCACCTCAATAGCCATGTCCTTCTGAAGTCTCCCCTCAGCCGTTCATACAAGAGACCTTTCCCTACCCCAATCCCCCAAAACCACCAACTACTCTAATAGCACCTTACAGTCAATTTATAAATACGTATCGATCATTTGATATGTGCCAGGCAATGTATATCAGAAACTGGGGACACAAATGTAAAAAACTACTATATTCTTTGTATATCACGGTTATTATTATCTATGTACTTATTTTACCCTAAGTGCACCCTAAGAAAGGGGCCCAGCACTATGATTTTAAGCTCTTTGATGCCAGAGTCTGTGTATTACTCATCTTTGTATTCTCTATAGCAGTTATTATGATACCTTGGTAAATAACATAAGCTTAAATTGTTAAATTTGATGGCACCCATAACAATTCTGCAGTATTTCAAAAACATTTTACTCCAGAGACAATTAAGGGGTTTAGAGCAAAAAATTAACTATTACCAAAACACATATGAGAAAAATTACTATTATTTGTAAAATTTTAGACGAAGAAATAAGTATTACATAGTAATTGGGTGCATAACGGTTTACTGTCATTTAAATACAAAGCTAGGGGCTTCCCTGGTGGCGCAGTGGTTGAGAATCTGCCTGCCAATGCAGGGGACACGGGTTCGAGCCCTGGTCTGGGAAGATCCCACATGCCGCGGAGCAACTAGGCCCGTGAGCCACAACTACTGAGCTGAGCCTGCGCATCTGGAGCTTGTGCTCCGCAACGTGAGAGGCCTGCGCACTGCGATTTAGAGTGGCCCCCGCTTGCCGCAACTAGACAAAGCCCACGCACAGAAACGAAGACCCAACAAGCCAAAAATTAATTAATTAATTAATTAAAAAAAAAAAAAAAAAAAAGCTAGGATTAGAATGAAGAGTCTCAGACTATGCCCAATCTTCAAAGTCTAAAGAATATGTCAAAGCAACGAATAAATAAGAATAAGACAAACTCAGTAAAACCCTCAATCCTTGTACTAACTTTTATTACATACTTCGGTATTTTGTTATTGAGTGGAGATCCGCCATGTAAAAGTCTTATGACTGGTACAAACTATGCCATATGTAAATGAGAAATTAAAATGCCTGAATAAAGAACAAATTCACTGCACTGGGTCCCTGATGCGGGAGTTAAACACAAGACTTATTAGTCAGAGGGATAAGCCAAATATAAAGTGTGAAGAAAATCTGACAGAAGACATCTACTCTAAGTCATTCCTTTGTATTCAACACCTCTACTGAGAAACAGAGTTAGAACTATAGCCCTCCTTTAAAAAGCTATCTAAAACAAAAGCAAATAAAGTCAATTCTCCAGTAGCTTAGATATTATAAATGTGTGAATACATGCTCAGAGAGTGGAAATAAATCTTAATATTTTAAAAATATTTCTTGGCCCTGATACCTCCAAAGGGGTAAGAGTTTAGTGAGGATTAGGGGCCTATCTATGCTTGGTGCTGAGCTAGGCACCATACCTAATCATCTTCTTTAAACAAAATAATGAAGAAAAAAATCCATAGCTTAAATGTTCAACTTCTAGTGTTAAGTATCACAAGCACTATTATACAATCAACCAAGAAAATGAATGAAAAGTACACTAACATGCATCTCCCACTTTTAAGATACTAAAGGCTGTCAATTTGTTTTCCATAAAAACATAGCCAATATCACTTATTTTGATAGAAAAAACTATTCTTTAGAAGTTCCTGGCTAAAAAATGATTAACAACTAAAAATATTTACAAAGAGCTTAACAAAAATGAAAAGAACCACTGTTACTATTGAAACATGAACTAGTGAATGGACATTTTTCTGGGAAAAGCCACATTATCTGGGTTCACATGATAGGTCATCATAAAGATAAAACAGCATATTACATTTTGCTAACATGACAATATGCTTTAACAGAAAAGATGAAGGAATGACAAAATCATGTGAAATGTTCTCATTTAGAGGAAAAAGCTTAGGATATGGCAAATAGTGAATATGATGGCAAAACACTGCAGTGAAATTTGAGTCCTAGTTTAGTAAAACATGTAAAGCTCAATTTAAAAAAACTTCGGTACATACAGCAGGTATTATGAAATAATTACAGCAAAAGAAATTAGCAAGCACATAAATATCAAAGCTTCAAATTAAAGTGATTTTAAGCACAGTTAATGTTTACTGAGCGCTTAGTAAGTGCTAAGCCCTTTACACCCATTATCTCATTTAACAGCAACCCTAAGAAGCAGACATTTATCTTATCCCCATTTTACATTAAGTGTCACAGCTTGGATTCACACCCAGAATCTGACTTGGTTCTTTACCTACTACAATAATATACATTGTATTAACATATATGTATTAACATATGGTTCTTTAACCGTATAGTAGTGGACACTGTATTAACTTTCATGTAAGTTTAATGATCAATCACATACACAGGATAATTAACACGCCCAATCCTCTTGTAATATGGGAGTACTCCTATGAATTGCTCAAATCTATACATGTTTAAGTACTTCTACATAAAGAAGAGGAGAGAGGCAAAGTAGTGACACTTGGTTCCTGACGTGGAAAAAAGAAACCAGGGTCACTCTTTTTGCAGCTCCTTGAATCATAGCCCAGATAGGGGCATGGCTGAGATGCTCTGGGAGGAATACATCCTGCCGAACAAACCATGGTCTCTCAACGCACTGAATACGCAACTTTAATAGGCTTATACCAGCTTGGGGAGAGAAGGAGGACACGAAGCAAGTGGATAAAAGCACAATCTAGCTAAGGCAGTTGGCAGCCAATGTGGGAAGAGAACGCCTAAGAAGGCTGCCTTAATTTCTGCTTTGATCCAAAAGAGACGGTATTTCTTTTTTATCTTTAAGGAAGTGGAGTAGTGAGCAAGGAGGGCATGCATTCTGCGGCACCATCATTTTTAGAACCACCGTTTTTATATATACGGTACCACCATTTTTAGAAAAAAGAAAAAGCCATATTTATGCCTCTTATTTTTTAAATCACTAGTTAAGGTAAGCCTATAGTTCCTACCACTAATTTTAGCATTTTCCTTTTGTTCTAAAAATCAAGGGTCAGTCAAATTATTATTTCTCATTTAGGGCAGTCGACCACACAGGTCTACCAAGGATTAGCTAAAGGTCTGAAAAATTTTAATAGTCTATTAAAAATAATACAAATATACATACACGTATCTACCCAGAAATCAAACTGAACAACTCTAGCAACTGAACCAAAATATATTTGTTTACATTTTTAAATGGAATAAGGCAAAGTATACATCCCTCTGGCTCAAGATAAATATGTTCCTAAAATGTATATAAAATGTTTCTCACCTACCAAATACTAATTTCCTATTAAGTCACATGATCTAGTACGTTTCCTTCAAAAAGAAAAACCACACTGATGGGCTGAGCTAAAAATCTGGAGGGCTTCCCCTGGTGGCGCAGTGGTTGAGAGTCTGCCTGCCGATGCAGGGGACACAGGTTCGTGCCCCGGTCCGGGAAGATCCCACATGCCGCGGAGCGGCTGGGCCCGTGAGCCATGGCCGCTGAGCCTGCGCGTCCGGAGCCTGTGCTCGGCAACGGGAGAGGCCACAGCAGTGAGAGGCCCGCATATCACAAAAAACAAAACAAAACAAACAAAAAAATAAATAAAAATCTGGAGAAATCTGACCACATGCCTAAGAAGTATGTATTCCAACAGGGGCCTGCAAGCCATCAGCTGAGTCCCATTGGTTTAGGTTGATTCCTAGTGAAAATCAAAAAACAACTGAAAATGATCAGAACCTGGCAGGAAAACAACTGATGCTGACCCCTCTCCGTTCTGACCGACTTAAACTCACGCAGCAGAACCACACAGACACAAATGATGATACCTCTCTCTTCCCTTAACAGAGCCCATGACTTAGGGTCAGGATTGCATAATCAAGATGCACAAATTATATTTTAAAATTCATTATGAGAAAATTAAAAATATTTCAAGGAGGTATATTTATCAGAAGCTAATTCTTCAACTTTCTTTCAGATAATTTTAAGTGCCAATATAGCTGCGACACTCACTAAAGGGTTTTCTTAGGTTCAATTAAATATTCACACTCAAAATGACCACAGGCAACATCTGGCATCAGCCTCCTGAGAAGGATACAGGCCAGAACAGGGCTTGCCAGCCAGGGAGTGTTAGGCTCTGCTCAGCCGTGGAAGTACTTCCACCAGGACCAGGACCAGTTCCACCCTGGATGGGTTATGGGCAGCTCCTGCTCCACAGAAGCCAGTATCTCTTTTAACAAGTTCATAGGCGAAGCTTCCAAAGTCCCTGTGGGGGAAATGTTTGTGTATAAGACTCACTGCACCCAGGGAACCTCAAACCTAGGGCTCCCGCATCAGGTATTTGTATTTCATTTATCCTCCTATTCAAGATGCAGTTAACCAATCAGGGGTCATTTTTACTGAATATATATGTTGCTTAGGATCATAGTTGATATACAGTCTTATCAGACTACCAAAGGAACAGAGTTAACCAAAAGTTAAAAATGCCAACCTGAAGTACCTCGATTATATCAATAACTCTAAATCAATATAAAAGGGAATTCCATGGCGGTCCAGTGGTTAAGACTGCACTTCCACTGTAGGGGTCTCAGGTTCGCTCCCTGGTTGGGGAACTAAGATCCCACAAGCCGCACAGCATGGGGGGGAAAATATATATATATATTTATATATAAAACATAGCCTAATAGAAAAATGGGCAAAATGTATTAACAGGCAGTTCAGAAGAACCAAAATGGCCAATGTGTAATCTCAATAGTAATCAGAGAATGTCTATTAAAAGTAAAATGAAATACCATTCCACACCCTTAACATTGTCAAGAATTAAATCTTAAATCGCATATTTTACAACCCAGCAATTACCCTCCTAGGTAATACCCCAGAGGAATTCTCACATGTACACAAGTTGGCATTCACAAAAACGTTTGCTGCTGGAATGCTTATAAGTGCAAAAAATTGGAAACAAGCTAACTGTTCATCAAGAGGAAAATGGACAAATCGTGACATGTTCATATAATGGAATGCTGTACACTGAACTGACTTGCAAATACATGGACATTATCTCAAAACGAAGTTACAGGAAGAAAGCAAGTTGCAAAACAAAATGGGCAGTGTGAGATATTTAATCAAGTTTTACAACATACAAAATGATACCAAATATTATAAACAATTAAAAACACAAAGAGTAAAGGTAAAAAGCAAAAATAAAAAGCATGGGTACAATAAACAACAAACTGTAGACAGCAGTTATCGTTGAGAAAAGAAAGAGAATGCCATAAATAATCCAAAGAAAAGGGGTCAAAAAAGTGTTTTTTTAATTGGTAAAGAAGAATAAACATTTAAAAACCAAATAAAATTTTATCTTGGTAGTTCTCGATCAGAAAACACTATAAGACACTGGTTCTCTTTAACTTTAAGACGATCATTCTACTTGTGACTCTATTTTTTTTGTATTGAACTTCTCTTTCAATCTACTGACTGCCTTTTTGAGGCCAGGACCCTCGGTCCAGTTGGGACGCAGCGTCCACTGTTCTAGACCGAGCCTTCGCCTCCCACTCTTCTCCTGGCCTCTGGCCTCCTCCTCTTCATTTCACCCCCGAACCCACCCTGTGCACCAAGAGCAAATCAATCAACATAAAATGTCACTTTGGGGATCTCACTCATCAGATCCTGAGACGTAAATCTCTGATGGCAGCCACCGGCTGGAGAATGAAAGGAAAAGGCTTTTAACCCAGCGTTTAAAGGCCTCAGAGTTGGCGCAACGTGTGTCCTCTATTCCTCCTCTACACAAAGGGCTCTCTGGCTTTGCTCACTCCCCTCTCCTGCTCTTTGTTCAAGCTGTATCTCTTGCCGAGAAGGCTACACCTTCACCACCTCTCTTCAGGTATCCAAATCTTAGTTGTCTTCCAAGGCTTTGCCGCGTGTTTTATCTCCCCCATAAATCCCTCCCTAACCAATGTGCCCTAATTTGGACTCATCTGTTCATTCAAATACTTATTGGATGTAGGCATGTGGCAGGAGACTTAGCTCTGGGGGCACTCGTGGAATGCCTATGTATACTACACATGAGTTAAAAACTGGTGGTCCAAGGGCTAACACTCCGCACTCCCAATGCCAGGGGCCCGGGTTCGATCCCTGGTCAGGGAACTTGTTCCCACATGCCACAACCAGGGGTTCGCACGCTGCAACTAAAAGATCCTGCATGGTGTAACGAAGACGCAGCACAGCTAGCTAAATAAATATTTTAAAAAAACAAAAAAACAAAAAACACCTTGGTCTTTTTGTTAATGTTTATATGTCAACCTCAACTATGCTATAAGCTTCTTAAAGGTAAGGGATTCATTTTTTTCCCACTGAGCAACTAACATAGTACTTTGTAGTGGTCAGAGTTCAATAAATTATCTCTGGTTAGATGAATTTTGAAATGATAAGGTTATATCACCTAATTTTTGGACCCAAAATAATTAACACTTATGCTTGGAGCTTTGAATGATGACAACGTTTTCTTGTGAAGTACATATCTAGACAACAACAACAGTGGACTTGGAGTCAGAAGGTCCTGTTTGAACTTAGGCTCCACGACTTACCACCTCTGGCCACAATACCCTCTCTCTCATGAATCTCCATAAAATGGAAGTATTCACACCTGTCTGAGAAGACTCACACCTGTTATGAGGAATAAGTAAATTAGGAAAAGACCTATGTTACTTATTATGTAAGAAGAGAGTCTACCTGGTTTCTAAGAAGAATTATAAACCTCTGTTACAAATCCTTGCTCTCCTGCTTGGTAGAGTTGCCCATACGAGAAGCAGCTGGTCTTGAAATCAATATCTACAATGTGGAGTAGTCTGCCCCTGTGACCTTCATTTGGAACCCATTCTCGGAACCACCATCTGCCCTCTGTCCTGTCTTAATATTTAAGGCCCATCTTCCCCTTTGGCAGTGCCACAGACCCACTGCCCCACTATTTCCGCTACCGGGGAAGCTCACTGAGACCCACCCCTGCAAGCTAATTTCCAGTAGACCATCTAGTCTATAATATATCCTCTAAATTTACGGATACTCAATGTAGCAATTTTTATACGATACGGCAGCAAACAGAAATCTGTGCGTTCAGTTTGTAGGCAAAAATCTTACATTAGACGTAGTTTGACGACTTCTTCCTAACTCTTTTCTTCCTGGGTCACGTTTCTGTACCACAGTGCAACATCTAAGTAACCCCCACATCATAGCTAAGATCATGGGCTCCGGTGCCAGACTAGTTTAAACACTGGCTGCACCAGACGTGTTGCCTCAGAAAAATTATTTCCCACCTCCGTGCCTCAGGTTCCTCTCCCGTGAAAGGGTACCACCAGCCAACACCAGCAGCACCACTACCTGCCTCCTGAGGGCTGCAGCGTGAAATCAGTCAGCACGAGTAAAACAGAACAGCACCTGATACGAACGCTGCACAAGTTCCGCACTTGTCAAAGGTGGGAACACCAGTTACTGGAGGAATGAGGTGTAAGTATAGTTCTAATGCTTTAACAGTAAGGTTGAGCAAGTATCTTTCTGGCGAGGAGGTCCTTTTCAGCTTAAAAAATTATAGGCATGATATTATCAGCTATCTACTCAGTTTATCTATAAGGATAAATTTATAAATAAATTTATTTATAATTTCATTCCCAACAGGTTCATTGTTTTTATAAGACAAAATGTGCCCTAGGGAAAAAATGCGAAAAGGAGGGAAAAGTAAAGAAAGAAGGGAAACACTCATATTTCTACTATCTGAAGATACTATTTAACAAAGATTAACAATTTTTAACAAAACATAGTTTTTGAAAAGTTGTATAAAAATGAATCTTACCATTGTCACCTAACAGCATCGCAGAAGTATTTTTCTTTATTATTTCAGCCTTTGAAAATATAATTTTTAATACTACCATAATATTCCAAGTTGAGTTCATATATTTCAAAGCAAACATGGGCAGGCTTTTCTTTTTTTTTTTTTTTTTTTTTGCGGTACGCGGGCCTCTCACTGTTGTGGCCTCTCCCGTTGCGGAGCACAGGCTCCAGAGGCGCAGGCTCAGCAGCCATGACTCATGGGCCCAGCTGCTCCGCGGCATATGGGATCTTCCCGGACCGGGGCACGAACCTGTGTCCCCTGCATCGGCAGGCGGACTCTCAACCACTGCGCCACCAGGGGAGCCCCCCAGGCTTTTCTTATAATAACTGCAACCAATATACAAAATACATATATTTACATTCTGTCAACCTAAATTCATCCTCAATAAAAAAAAATTCATAGATATGCCTAGGCTGAAACTTTAATTTTCAATCAAATAGCTTAGGGTGCCTTAGTTTATACATAAGGCATGCGTTACATATAACGCATATTCACTGAAACCCCAATTACTAATTCTACCACATTCAACATATACCACCTTTGATTGACTAACAGCAGCCAGTGAAAATGTTTCATTTACAAAAACAATCAGGGAAGCATCATGGTTTGATAACATGAGCCACTGAACTGTGAAGGTGAGAACGAGGATTCATGTCCCAGCACGGCCCATAAGTAACTATGCAACAGCCAGAAAATTGTTTACTAACTATAGGCCTTAACTTTGAAGGAATTACATGATTCCTAGGGCCTCTTCCAGCTCTAAAACAAAGATGCTCAGAAATAAAGATGATTACAGTTCCATCACCTACATGCAAATCATCTGTCCTAGTTGACAGATGATTCTTTTTTTTTTTTTTTTTTTTTTTGTGGTACGCGGGCCTCTCACTGTTGTGGCCTCTCCTGCTGCGGAGCACAGGCTCCAGATGCGCAGGCTCAGCGGCCATGGCTCACGGGCCCAGCCGCTGCGCGGCATGTGGGATCTTCCCGGACCGGGGCACGAACCCGTGTCCCCTGCATCGGCAGGCGGGCTCTCAACCACTGCGCCACCAGGGAAGCCCGGCAGGTGGATTCTTACTTACTTATGTTCAGTGCTGTCCCAGACAGCCTGCACTTCCTTGCTATGTAAATTTTCTTTAAAACTAAAAAATTACAATAAAAAATCTACTTTAGTCTTTCCTGCCAGCTTGGCACCCCTACCTCTTTTTACAACAACAACTAAAAATAAAAATTAAATATTTGTAGTTGCTCTTGCTGAAGAAAACTTTTGCTTCTGTGGTGCACAAGAAAACTTACTTTGAAAGCTGCCTAACCAACAGACGACAATACTGTCAGTTCAAATAAATATGCTTGCATGGTTAACCAAAAAGAACGCTGTATGAAATCATGCTTGAATTCATTTATTTTGAACACATACCTAAGAGCAATTAGTTTAAAGATAAAGACAACAATGATGGATTACCTACCCCATATTTATTTAAAACAGAGTACCTGCTTTGCAGGAGTTTTCAAAGCAGATTAAATTAGCAACTAAAAATCTATGAATGCACTCCAGAATGCTAATTTTGTTTATTTGTAATATGCAGTAAAAGGGAAGAAATATGTTGAAAAATATATCCTGGCCCATTAAAAAAAGCAACACAGGCACATGCTTTTTTAATTTTTAAAACATTTCCTTAAAGCAAGGAGGAACCCTCTCTTTGCCAGCTTTCAAAGAAACACTCACTCCTGGTCTTAATTATAAACAAGATGCAGTACAGTAAATGACAGGTGTGCGGTGTCTTTCTCTTTAGTTAATAGAAAATAATACACTCAAAGAAATGGGGCAAAGTAAGCACCAGAGTACTGCCAAGGAGACTAAGCTTATTAATACCAATTTTTTACATTTCAACTGACTAAACACACCTGTAATTGGTACCCTGGTTGTAAATTTAAACTGCTGTGCTTATGTAATAAGCAGTCATTATGCGCTTTCTTTTGTGTTCTCGAATGGGAAAACTGGGAAGGTCTTTCCCGTTTTTAAATTAAATGCTTCAATAAAGTAAGATTTTTAGGAGAACAAATACTCAACTTCTTACGTTGTAAATTAATAAAAGCTGCTCTCACTGGACTTGTCTGTGTAGAAACTACAGCGATTAAATGCTTTCCAGAGCTTACATGCTAGTGCTTTCAACATCAAGAACTAAAAGCAGGATCATGTCAGCGCTCTGTTCTGCTAAGCTTTAGACAAAGGGTGAGCCACGGCGCAGTGGGCAGGCTCTGGCCACGCCGAGATGTGCAGAAACGCCACAGCGGCCCGGAACGACCAAAAGACGGTCTGCTTCTGACCCCATGTGCTTGCACACTAGCCCAGAACCCATGTGTTTGCCAACACGGCTTCTACACATTCAGCTAGCAGAACTTACCCTCACTCCTGAATCACTGCCTAGTCAAGGAAGTTCCTAGCTGAAAGCCCTCCACTCTCCACAGGAGAAAGAAATTTAGTTGTAAACAGCTGAAAAATAGAGTTGTGAAAACACTTTTTTTTTTCCTGGTATTTCAAAATGTGTTCAAACTTGGTAGAATCTGCAGCATCTCTGAAACTTGAAGCTTTTTCACGTCTCTTCTCCCATCTTTAAATTGCCTCTAAAATTTCATCGCCAGTATTCTGCTACAGGTACAGACATGGCTAAAACACATTCATCCCAGAAGGAGGTCTGTTTACAGAAATTAAGCCACATTCAGTCAAAGCAAAGCACATGCTGCAACACGAAAAGCCTACCCACTCCTCCAAAACATCCTTAGTAGTGTCTGTCTGACTTATCTTCATGTCTCTTATACTCCTCCCTTAAGTTTTCTTTGTCATTTTTGTTTATATTACCCTGTGCTTTTCCTTTGATAACAGTAATTTTTAAAGGCTCAAGAAACTTTCTTCTGACCGTAGATTTAAGAGAGCGGTCTCGTAACCTGTGGGTCTAAAAGCAGAGAACCCCTTGCTCCACCTCTTAACATCTGTCACAAGAGTCAGATTACAAATCAACCCAAAGGAGGGGATCAGGAGGTGGAAGTGAAGAGGGAACACAAGAAAAGGAACAACGTGGTTACTGGTTAGGTCATCGGCAGAAACTATAATATAGTTTCGATTCCTTATCTGATACAATCCTACCAAGGGATCTCATGTTAGAAAACAGCATTAAACTGAATGTTTAATGTTGGAAAAAAAGAGACCATTCTACTTTCCTAAATAGGAATCCTCTTTGAAGATGTAAAATAATAATCCTCTTATTGGTCAATCTATGGAGATTTGTTAAAACACATATGAAAAAATAAATACTTTCAGTGAAGAAAACTACTCTTTCATTCCCAGTTTTTAAAAAGAGACTTCTAATGTCGTCAGAAATATTAACAGAGAAATACATTAATTACAAACCAACGGATAACAATATATGTAAGCTACTTATGCATTTTACTAGAAAAATAACTTTATCTCTGATGCTTTCTATTTTAAAAACTGACCTGTGCATTGCTTTTAATAATTGTGTTTCTAAATCTTCTGAGATTACTGGAGTGGACAAAGAGATTAATCAGTACCTATTTATGGGCTGCCAAAATATACTTTTAATTTTTTAAATGATAAGAGAAGCCTAAGGCAGTTGGCAAACATCTCAGTAATCTGAGTCTAAACAGTTTTAACTTATAACTTTATGCCAAACAAACTTATTTCAAGGAAACATTTGACTAAAGCAACAATAAAAACTTGTAAAATGTTGAACTTTTTTTAGGTACTAGATGGTTCTCTAATATATACAAATACCCAGAGAGCAATTTAGATCCAACTTTTACCCCGTTAAAACACTGAAGTTTCCAGAGCACAGAGTGTAACCTGATCATAAAGTGCTGTGAAGGGTGAGAGTTGACTCTATGCTAAATCTTGCCATCTGTAGGTGTTTTACACAACTCCAGTTTTGTTTTTTGTTTTTTGTTTCTTAAATAGGGTCGAAAGTTTATAGTACATTTTTCTACTCATTACCAGTCACAAAATTCTTTTATGTTATGTCATCCTTGAACAATTCTCTGAGCAATTTGGGTATACCCAATCATAAATTTGCACAACAAGAGCTCTATCCCCAAATCCATTCACATTCCTATTATGGATAGTCTTTAATGATAAAGCAAATAATATTTATTTACATATTTAGGAAAAGGATTAAACTTCCCACAAAGTAATTCTCCCAAAGACACCACTTTTAGAATATAACAATTATTCTTACTCTAAGACTCCTATACAAAAACACTGACGGCTTGCAACCCAACAGTTCACAAAGAATGTAAATTGAAAAGGTATTCATACTCAGGACCTCAATTTTGTTGTTACTAAATGAACTCTACTTATACTCAAGATGCTCACTAACCCCACTCATTTCACCTCTAATGTTCACAAGAGAAACACTGATGCACTGTGTCCCACGACTGGGATTCAGGACTGGAGAACTGTCACAGTGAGTTAGACCAAACAGATCTACACTACAATTAAACATATTAAAACGCCTGCATATAAAGAGCCCATACATGGCTAATAAAAAGGCCCTTTCACCCAACCAGTAGGTTGATCTGTAGTTCTGACAATTTTAAGTTAGCAACCACTTCAAAATTCAAAAAAGTACAAATACGCCACTTTCTAAAATTCTCTCATTTTCGGTTTATTTCTCTCATTTACAGTTATCAAACTTTACTTGCCAACCTCTATCCATAATTAATCACAGGAAATTTCCAGTAAATTGAAATCATCACCATGAATTCAGTAGGCGTAATGTGAAAGCATCAAAGGGTAGAACATAGTCTTTAAAAAGAAATAAGAAAGCAATAACATATAGCTACAGTTTACCTTCTAAAAGAAGACCTAAAAATATTATATAAAATCATGTAAATTTGAATTCTATTTTCAATATATAAGGAGAACTTAATATTTAAAAAAACGCTTCTGAGTCCTATTTTTAAACTGAATAATTTGGCAGTACATACAATCAACTATTTAAACTATTTTATATGTAGGAGTCTGATATATTAAAATGAGTTAAATCAATGTAGTGTTACTCTAATTTTAAAAACAAACAAACAAAAATCAGAGCCAACTGAAGAGGAACACGTTAAGCAAAGAAAATATGAAAGAAATTTTGAATTAATGTTTCTAATTAGCAAGGGCTTTCACATAGACTCAAAAGCAAATTTCCCTTTCCTAATTAATTAGAACAACAACACAAAGAACTAGACTCTAATTGACAATTCTTTCAGAGAACTAGGATGGGACAGATGTGACCAAACAGCAGAATACATGTTCTCTAATTTAAAAAAAATTGTGACAAAAATCCTGAGTTAGATAGATAGATAGATGTATGGATAGATGGATGGATGAATGATGGTGCCTATGCTTAAATAAGAACGCCTTTGAAAAATCACAAAGGCTGTGTAGCTGGTAGTATGGCAGAAATATTTTGGCTAAAAAATAAGCTCACTCCGCTCAAAGTAACACTAGACTTTGCAAAGAGCTTTTTGTCAACTTACATATAATGTAAAATACTGACTGAAAAGACTTCTGAAAAAATCTAGAATTGTTCCTCTTCCTATTAATGATCCCATAATTATCACAGACATATTTCAGTGTTTGCCATTAACTTAAATAGGAGAATTTTACAATACACTCAGAGAATTCCAGTTGCTTCCTCCAAGATAAAAAGAGGCACAATACTAATGTGAAATGGATATGCCTAAATTAAATGAAAAGAGAGAAAAATTAAGAAAGAAATCTGGGACAGGACCCATAACAGCACTGCAATTAAAAAGGTAAGGGAAGGAAATTCTCAGGAAAGACAAATAAATCCTCCAGTCTCTAAGATGAGGGACTTGCTCTTGGGGGGGAAAAAGATTAACATTAAAGAATAGCAAATTGAGGGGATTTAAGAAGCAAATTAAAAAATACTGCAGCAAAGCTTTCTGAGTGCCAAATTTTAAAGGTACGTACGTCTACAAGTTTTGAAACAATTCTCTAAACTTCTGACACACAGACCTTTTAAAAACAGACATCATCTACATATACATGGTATTTTTAAATTTCTGATAATTTTTCATTCTTTATTAGCTACTAAATTTTATCTACTATTTTCTGTCTCACTTTACAAGTAAAATAATTTTAGAACCAATAACAAAATGATAAAGTATAAATATACTAAAGCCAAAATACCTTGTCTTAAACAATTTCTAAGATTCTTTCTAGGCAAAACTTAGGGAGTTTCTCCGTTTACGCGTATTCCCCAATCCCAACCACGGGCAGTCCCTATAGGTTCTCATTTCCTTGGTTTCCTTATTAAAACAGTAAAGTTTTTATTTTTTCCTTACTAGTCCAGTGATCATATAAAAACAAAATAAGACAAAGGGGCCAAAATGGTTTGCAAAGTATTTCTGCAATAAAGTATAACTGACAGAAGTCATCTAAGGGTTGAGCGGCTCAACTACCCAATTTCCTTCTGAAACCCTACACATTGATCTGTGTTATTTTACCTTCCTAATTAGAGCATGCTTTCTACCATTCTACACTTTTGTTCTGCATCATCATCATCATCATCATTATCCCTTGCCTTTTCTGTTGTTCCAAGTAATAATCTTCTCTTTCCTTTTTAAAAAACTCAAAGTTAGGTAAGAAATTGTTTAATGATTCTTCTTTGAAGTTGTCCAATATGCTAAATTTTTCAGTTAAATGAAACTGACTCTGAAAGTGTTTTAAAAGACCCCAAATCTCTGCATGTTAAAATAAAATCGTTCTAAACTATATTATATTGTTTCATTGCCTTGTTAAATGGTGTTCTTCGGTAATATATTAATAGTAGTATTAAGGGTTGGAGAGTTAAGTAAAGATATTTTACTCCTATACTAAATGTACAAATGCTAATTTTAGGTCACATCTATGCGTTATTAATAGTTTTATGTGGATTTGTTAATTATCAGGATTCTTACTGTCATTTCTTTTTTGATGAATATATCATAATTTATCCATTCTCCTGTTGTTACACATTTAAGAGGTTTTTTTTCCAGTTTTATGCTATGTCCTCATTGTCATTTCTTGATGTATTTTATTTTTATTTTTTATTTATTTTTATTTTTTATTTTTTTGCGGTACGCGGGCCTCTCACCGCTATGGCCTCTCCCGTTGCGGAGCGCAGGCTCCGGACGCGCAGGCTCAGCGGCCATGGCTCACGGGCCCAGCCGCTCCGCGGCACGTGGGATCCTCCCAGACCGGGGCACGAACCCGTGTCCCCTGCATCGGCAGGCGGACTCTCAACCACTGCGCCACCAGGGAAGCCCTCTTGATGTATTTTAAATGCCTGTTTCTACCAGCTTGTCTTCTGTTTTCTAGATAAATTAAGGGTGACTTTACTCCCATATTCATATTTTTCATAATAGCTTTATTGAGGTATTCACATCCAATACAACTCAAATGGTTTAAATTTGTACAATTCAATGGTTTTCAACATATTCATAGAGTTGTACAACCAACACCAGTCAGTTTTAGTACCTTTTTATCACTCTACAAAGAAGCCCCGTTAGCAGTCTCTCCCATTTCCCCCACTCCCAGTCCAGTCCCTGGCAACCACTAACCTTCTGCAACCACTAACCTTCTTTCTATCTCTAACGATTTGCTTATTCTATACAATATGTGGCCTATTATTACTGGCTTCTTTCACTAAACATAATATTTTCAAGGCTAATCCATTTTGTAACACATATCAGTACTTCACTTCTTTTTATTGCTAAACAATACAGTGTGTACATACCACATTTTATTTTTCTTGCTGATAGACATTTGGATTGTTTTCACTTTATGGCAGTTATGAATAAAGCTGCTATGAACCTTCTCATATTCATATTTTTATAAATATAGAAAATCTACTCAACAGTTTGTGCTGATAGCATGATGTAGATCACAGGGACCCTGGGTAACCAGAGAAGACAAAGCCAGGTCGTCTGTTGGACCTGGAATGGGTGCTCCATCCCTGAGCCTTCAATTACTACCTTCCTAACAAACTGCTCCAATACTGCTCGAATCTGCTTATGTAACCCTATCACCTCTGCCACTACCCCTGTGTTCGACTCATCATTTCACCATCGAAGGATTTACTTCGATGGCCTAAATGTGGCTCAGCCTCCAGTCCTGCCCAGTGCAGGGTATTCATTCCAAAATACAAATTTCATCATTTCATTTCCCTGCATCAAACCCTTCAATGGATCCCTGACGCACTTAAGGTTAAAGTAAAAATGGCTTCGTAAGACGCTTAGATGATCCGGCCCCACTAACCTCTGCAATCTTGACCTCTGACTATGTCTGTGGCATCTATAAGGAGTTATTTCAGTTCATTACTCTCTCTCACCACTGGACCTTTGTACATGCTGCCCCTCTGCCGGGAACGCCCCCCACCCCCCGCCCCATGGGTGCTTCCCTCAGCCACAGAACTGCTGACACTCTACCTTTTTATAACCAACATCTCCATGATAATATAAGCGCAAAATGAGAAAAGTTTGTGCTAACTAGTGGTTCTAGTACGATGAATGGCACAGAGTGGATTCTCAACACGTATTTGTGGTTTTGATGAGAGAATGCTGCTTACTGGCATACCTGAATAATTCCGGTGAGGAGGTAGGACTTTTCGAGGCTCCAGGCTTGAAAAAATATTGGTGAAAAAAACACAAAACACAAACCTGCATCCTGGCTTAATCTCTCTGCAGTAGAGGCAAGTATCCCTCCACTGGCAGGCCATATGGTTCCCAATAGGACTGCTATCACTTCCACACAGCCTCTAGTGTGACCAGGGACTCGGGAAGATGCCTGCTCTACCTCTAGTCCCCTGGCAGGACTGATCTATAAGTAGGCGGGTAGGACATGCTAGGCCAGCGAGAGTCATTCCTGTGGTTTCTGCTGGCACTATCAGGAAAGAAATGCTTTCTGTAAAGGGGAACACTGGCTGTTAAAGGGATGTAAGCCAGAGCTGCTGACGGCCTTCTCTGCCATCACATAAGGTCCTAATTGAACAAAGAAGCCAACACAGAAGAAAGTGGAGACAAAGGAAAGAGAGAAGTTTCTGATGGCATCATTTAAATCGTCCATCCACATGCACCCAGAGCTGGTTGTGGCCTTGGCTTTCCCAGACATGTGAGGAAATAAATTCCAGTACGGCTCACACTGGTTTGAGGTTTTTTTATGGCAGCCAGAAGAGTCCAGGGCTACACATCAGGAACATCTACCTGTGTCAGCCTATAATTAGGCATCGAAATAAATGACTATCTATTTTTCGTTGTTGGTGCCATTTTACACTATATACGCCAAACATGTATGAGCTCAGGCAAAGAATATGCCCTATTCTTAGGGATACGCTAGTGGAAGGCATGACTTCTGATAACAGAGCTGGACTCCGACTGCTTCCTTTGGTGGGTGAAACAATGCAAGAAGGTTGCCAGAGCCAGGGCAGAATCCTAAGCCCCCTGGAAACGGGGAGACCTGAAGCTTTCAGAATGATAAAAGCCAGCACCAGAACTAGACCAACGTAGAGCAGACCATGATTCTGTAGGAATCCACGTTACTTACTTTAAGTCTCAAACACTTTTTTTTTTTTAACCTACACAACCATGGGTAAATCAAAATTCATTTGTTTTCCAGGGAAGCAATCTGGTGAAATTAAAGATCAGGTTTGGTCAGGCAGAATTCTTCCCAACTTCATGTAAGATGTAGGAATATTGAATTTTAAACACAGTCCGCCAATTACTTCCCTGTGGATGAATTAAGAAGGGCAGAGCCAGTTCACAAGGTGTCCATGAAACAAAACCGGGTGTTCATCTAAGCTAGATTTCTTTTCTTGAGGACAGGGCCAGATATGGAAATTAAGACATTATCTGTGTCCTCAGAGACTGACAGAGAACAGCAGAAAGGACAATATGACGGAGGAAAATCAGAAAACTGGACGTGAGCACAGGCATCCCCACTGTGCAGGCTTGGGGCTTTTCCTGACCAGTTTTAGTTTTTCCTCACAGGAATCCATCCTATCCCTTACTACGGGGCCCTTTCTCCTAAAGAGTGGCTTTGCATTACATTGTTGGTGACTTCCCACTGCATGTGAAATATCAAAAATGGGAGGCCAGCGTGGGCTGTGTGGAAAGGACATCGCACCAGATACAGCTGTCTGCGGGGGGAGTGAGGGTGATGAGGAGGGGCACGTGTGTCAGCCAGCCTGGCTGTGGAAGCTTCTGAGGAAGATGCTCACTAAGCATCATGAAGTCAGTCATTAAATTTTAGGAAAAAATATATTAGAAATCCCAGGTATGAAAGATGCTTCTGTAATGGTGGTGACTTAAATCCCTCTCCCATTCAGGGAGCATAGCCTGTAATAGAGAAAACATGCATGCGGCTTCCAGCAGATCAGGGGAAAAGGTAAGGGAACTGAAGTTGGCTAGGAAGTATTCCCAGAAAAGCCCCTAAACTAGGAAATTCATCATCCCACTGAATTTTCGTGGATGGTAGCGGCCAAAGGAACAACACTGAACAGAATCAGCGGTCTCCCAGCAAAGGGAGATGCAGCGCCAGAGTCCTGCTTAATACCACACGGCAGGTGTGTTCGTAGCTACTTACAGTATCTGTTTACAAAAAGCGTTAAGCTTCAGAATTTCAGGCTTTCACGTCTGCGAGATAGAGAGTATACAATAAAACCACTATTAGGATGCTCGTGAGATGACAAATGCTACCTACCTACCACCACCAAACTTGGTTCATATTTATTATTTGAAGCCCTTCTAAAAATGTATGATGATAATCTCCTATTTTAGTAAATATAACAATCAAAAGATAATTTTACCTTTCTCTGCGATTTAAGATCTTACAGTCCTTAGGACCAGCATTCTGAATATTTGATACCAATACAAAATAATGAAACTTTATTAAGGGGTGGGAGGTAATACAGAATGTCCATGGACCCCAACAAATTATTAAGTGTGTACGTGCACGTGTTATTTTCTAATTTCCTTTTAGGAGAGTCTATTTAACAGGAATGTAAAGGAAAAATATTATTATTTAATTTAGCACCTCAGCATGGGGTTCATGTTAATGTAAGTTCATGATATCCAACTAGGTGCATACGGATTGATTATAAAGATTAATAAAGGGCTTCCCTGGTGGTGCTGTGGTTGACAGTCCGCCTGCCGACGCAGGGGACACAGGTTCGTGCCCCGGTCTGGGAAGATCCCACATGCCGCGGAGCGGCTGGGCCCGTGGGCCATGGCCGCTGAGCCTGTGCGTCCGGAGCCTGTGCTCCGCAACGGGAGAGGCCACAACAGTGAGAGGCCCGCGTACCGCCAAAAAAAAAAAAGTGGTGGGGGCTAGACAGGCAACAGGATAACTCTCCAATGGATCCCATCTTTACTACTAAGTAATTACTATGAAATTAGGCAGGTCACTGGATTTCTTTTTCTCAATTGTAAAATCTCCCTCACATAAATCCCATGATTCCTTCAAAATCAGTAATGACAGTGTCAGCTGGCTAGTGCTGAGTCTGGTATAATATTGAACCCAAGTGATAGGATCCACTTCTGATGTGCAGTGCTATCCAGAGTGATCCCAGGGTCCCAGTTTTCTAAAATACTCATGTCCTCACTTTGTGTGTGAACACTGTGTTTGTTCCCTTAAAACTGGATTTTCATTGTCACTCCAGAAGGCCCCACCAGCAGGGCTGGGCCCTGAGAATAACAGTGGCGAAAGGCAGAGCCTACCCTCCAGCACGCAGGTTCACGCAGACTCAACTCCAGATCAACCAGTTCCTCCTCCAGTGAACACGTTCTGTGTCTCAATGCCAACTGTGAACTTACTAACCTAGATCATCCATGAAGTTGAGAAAAGGCTTCGACAGATGTTCTAGGCGAAGGTCAGAAAACTACTGGGGAATTTATGTCAAGTATCAGAGTCGCTGTGTCAGGGATACGCCACTCAAACTACTGCATCTCTTTTCCTCTACCCCCAAAGCACCTGTAACACCCAAATGATGTGCATTTTAAATGGTCATCACGGGTTTTTTTTTGTTTTTTTGTTTGATTAACTTCAGGGTCACAATGGATTTCTCTTTGTAATCTTCCAGATTCTGACACACTGAGTCCAGGAAAAAGAAACAACATGCCCAAGGTCTCACAGCCACCAGGCTGGGACCACCCCTGGGAGCTGCCCGTAGGCTCCTGCGCATGTTGGTTTTACTTGTGCCTTTTCTGAAGTAAGACACACAGATCTGAGGACTGAGGCTTAACTTTTTATCTGCTATAGCAACTGCTAGAGCAGTCAGTAAAAAAAAAAGGATTAAAAGTCTTTATGTGGGGACTTCCCTGATGGCGCAGTGGTTAAGAATCCACCTGCCAATGCAGTGGACACAGGTTCGAGCCCTGGTCCGGGAAGATCCCACATGCCGCGGAGCAACTAAGCCCGTGCGCCACAACTACTGAGCCTGAGCTCTAGAGCCCACGAGCCACAACTACTGAGCCCACGTGACACAACTACTGAGCCCGCGTGCCTAGATCCCGTGCTCCACAACAAAAGAAGCCACTGCCACGAGAAGCCCACGCACTGCAATGAAGAGTAGCTCGCGTTTGCAGCAACTAGAGAAAGCCTGTGTGCAGCAATGAAGACCCAAAGCAGCCAAAAAAAAGTCTTTATGTGGTCCACCTGGCAAACATTCAAAATTAAAGACAACACTGCTAAAATGACCTTTCCTGATATTATGTCAAAGCATAATATTCGTTTAATTTGGTGATATTTTGAGTGATTTTTCTCTTTCTCCCGAGCCTACTCTAACAAATTTAGAAATATGAATGTTCAAAAAGGACTCCCCTGGAATAAATGAGTGACAGGCAGCCCCCCCTTTTTAAAAAAATCACTCTCTCATCTCCTTAGTAGATGACTGCCAACAACGGCAACACCTCTCGACAACCGTGATGTAGCCAGAAACGTGATGAGAGGCTGAGCAAATGATTATGTGCTAGAGTCTAAAGGTAACGTGCTTCATCACTGTTCAGACCTCTTTTTGTGCTTTTCATCCTCAGAATCTCTAGACTGTGCTCCCAAGTAACAACTTGTACAAAGCCCTAGTTGGGAGCAAATTTTAAGAATAAATGCCTCCTCTTTCTCTTTCTTTTCTTTCTTCTCCCCCTAGAGGAGGCTTGACAGGATGTAAGCAGAGTAGGTGAAGAAGTAATCACAAAGGAAACATATATGAAGAGAAAATTTAGTAGAAATACTCAATGATTTTCAAGAGGGAGAAATCCTAGGAAATAGATTTTTCAGGTGTCGATGCATCATTTTTTAAAGGTTTCTGGCCCTCATCATATTTATTTCTTCTTAGAAGGCTGGAAAGGAAAGAACATAATGGGGAGGGACGTCTACTCCCTGGGCCACCCTATCCCATCTCCAGTTTGTCTGTTACCAAATGCCTGATCAGATCATTTGTGGTTAACTTGTGAGTACCGTTTCCTAAGTGACTGTATGTGTGTATGAATGTGTGTGTGTACGTGTGTGTCCTATTAAAGATGATTTCAACTGATTATTGGGCTGTTACTCAGGAAAGAGCCTTGCCTCTACCCTATGGCAGTATGAGTTAAGACTCTTAAGGCTTAAAATAGACAAGAAACATCAGCAGGGAAAAAAAGATAGAAAGGATAGAGTCTATGGCCTGGACAATAGGTAGAGCTCAGCTGGGAACTGCTATTGAGATGATGATCTGAAATTTTCAGAAATGTAACTCAACCTAGACTAGGAACAGGAATCAGAGAGATGAGGAAGAGAAGCAGATGATGAGGAGAGGGAGGAAAAGGAGGAAGATCAAAGCTAACTTTTAAATACAATGTTCTAAGTGCTAGGCATTGTTCTAAGCGCTTTATGTGAATAATCTCAATACAACAAAACTGAAAGAAAAAGAAACAGATGTCTTAGGGAGGTAAGCAGGTGGAATCTGAACAGGAAGAATACATTAGACCCAAGTTGGTATTAAGAATAAAGGGCCCTCAAGGTAGGCTTTACTGCTGGAACACTGGACCTTCTCTGTTCTCTCTGTCCAAGGTACCTGCAACTGACTATTTGTAAAAAGGACATAATATCCTTATATTAAAGCATTAACCATTAAGCATTTTTATACCTTTTATACCTCTTCAACAAGAGGTATTCTTCAGTTAGACAATACATCAGATGTAATTTATTAGACTCTAATAGATAAATTAAAATCTAAGAATTTACTCAGTACTTTGTACAAACCCAAGTGTTATGGCTTCCTCCCAATCATCTAGAGCAGGGAAATTTACAATCTAGTTGGGTTAGGCCTGGAACGTGGTAGCCACCCGCATTCTCAGGACACTTTCAGCTAAGACTGTAACTAGCAGTTATTTTTCTGTCTTTGCGGCAATTGAGTCCCATCAACAAAAGATATCCTGTATCTGTTTCATTTCTAGCTACTCCTGTTGTAATGATCCAGAATACACAGGAGGGTTGTAAATGTCACAGCAAGATAACCACAAGGTCAAGAGTACCAAGAGAGGGACAGCGATGGGCCCAGTGTCCCTTACCTTCCCACACTGTGCACCTGCTACAATACCTTATTTTACATTTGTTGTTACATTGCTTTGTAATCCCATTTATGTAACTTAATGTTTGTTTTCCACTTCTCTTCCCACATAAAAGATGTGGGTGGAACAAAGACTATATATATCGCTTCTGTACACCTGAAACATTCCTACTTTACTCTGTGCACAATAACACTGTGCTCCAAAATGATTATAGACCAAACTGGAAAAGACCGTCGGTCAGCCGGGGAATAAAAAACAAACCAGAGCTTCACCTAATCAGGAAGTTCCATTTGCATCACTAGAGGTGGCTATGCTATATGTGAAAGAGGACAGAGTGGGGAATATAAAGTCCCAGCTTCAAGGTCTGGAGCTACCTGCCTCCCTATATGCCGCTGAGTAATCTCCATGAGCCTCAGTGATTTCTCGGATAAAATGCAGATAAATTCTCTCACCAAGTCGACAGTAGTTAAGAATTTGATGAAATAATATATATATTAAGGTATAAGGTATATTAATATATATATTAATGTAGGTATGCAAGAAAAGATTCCTTCTTAAAATTCCTTTATATTCTGATTTATAAAAATATTTCTACATTTTATTTTTAAAAGATGTGGTCAAGTCGTTACTAGAGGGTGTATGAAGAAAAAATTTTAAGAGACTACTAACAACTATGAGTTACAATAGAATAAAGACTCAGAATAAAAATTTTAAGGGGAGATTTAATCAGTGCTTTAAGAAACAGCATGAATTATTAAAACACTGAAACCATATGTCACAGTATTAATTAAATTATTTTGTATTTGCTTAAAAAACAGCTTGAAAAGAAAAGAGAAAAAGGAAACTGGCAGCTGTGAATAAAGTAAATTTGAGGTGGTAAGTAATTAAAACTTCTTTCTGTGTTCATGGTGAATACTGTTAATTATATCACAAAAACTCATAAGCACCTAAAAACACTAAGCACAGATCCTACTGGGAACCTGTGTAAAAAAAACTGGGAGAAATCTGAGAGGGAGGGTAGCCTAATTTTTAGACATTTTATAAAATGTAAATGCCACATCTGTTCATTTAGATCATGATTATCTAAAATATAATATAGTCAACATGAAATAGAAACTGTTCTTCAATATAAATTAAGCTTTTGGTAAAGTAATTGAAAGAATTCTCTAGTCACTCTTAGAAATACAATTTTTTCTAAATAACAACTGAAATTTGGTTTTGAATGGAACATCTTCTTTGTGTGAAAAGGTCATAGGATTTCCTTTTTTTTTTTGCGGTACACGGGCCTCTCACTGTTGTGGCCTCTCCCGTTGCGGAGCACAGGCTCCGGACGCGCAGGCTCAGCGGCCATGGCTCACGGGCCCAGCCGCTCCGCGGCACGTGGGATCTTCCCGAACCGGGGCACGAACCCGTGTCCCCTGCATCGGCAGGCGGACTCTCAACCACTGCGCCACCAGGGAAGCCCTAAGGTTATTTTTAAAGAGAAGAACATGAAAAAGAAAGTGAGGTAGCCCTTTCCCCATCCATTAAAACAGAATAACCCATGTTAATAAAACATCTAAATCCAAATCCCACTGAATGAATTATCTGTGTAAACTCATTTGAAGCCAGCTTCAAAGAACAGCTTAACATAATTTCTGTGACCTGTATTTCCCTTTATTAATTAATGTCAGATAATCATTTCTGATATAGTATACAATTTAGCAACTTTGTGGGCCCGCAGACCCTCAGTGGGAGGAAGGGGACGGCACGTACAACGCTAAGCCTTGTCATATTCTTTCCCATACTCAGAAGGTTAGCTCGAAACTTTATTTTGAAATTACTATCTCTTTTTGTTGTATGATTGGTCCGTTTATTTGTTCTTTATTTTTTAAGAGAACAAACGTTCACAGGCAAAAGACTACCAATGACAGACTGGGTTTGATTTCCAATTCTGCCTCTAACTAGCTAGTTAAACCAGGTGCACATCAATGGGTAAGTCACTGGACTTCTCAGTGGCTTCTTTCCCCATCTCTAAAGTGAGATCATAACGGCAGCTACTTACTAGGTTTCATCTGAGGGTTACGTGGATCATTATGGGAAGAGCTTAGAACACTACCTGGCACATGATAAGAAGAATATGTACACTAGCAATTATAAACGATCTTTCAGTTCCAAGAACCTTCTATTACATTAGTACTAGGATTAAAACAGGATCTGTGTTGATAATACTTGGTTCCACATTTATGTCTCTGTACTGAAACCCACATTGCTGACTGGCTTATAACTATGACATTTAATCAAATATAAGTAAACTGTACATTCAATTAAATAGATGACTTAAACATTTAAGCCTTAATTTGTGTTCATGTCCTACTTTCTACCTGTTTGGGGTCCCCTCATAATTATCAGTCTTTGGTAATATAGTAATGTTCTTTTAAATAAAACAAATTTATATATCTAATGACACACTGACACGGAAAAGCTACATGCCCATATATGGGCAGCAGTAACGTTAAAAATGTTCTATGAACAAAAAATGGAAAAAAAAGAAACACTGACATGTTGTTCTATATAATGAAAAAAATATTAATGACGTAGGATGAGTCTAACTCAATTTCCTTCATATTCCTGATTCTCATCTTTTGAGCACTTCTGACAAAATTCATTCTGTAGTATCTGATGGGATCAGTTAATCAAGTTTCCTTTTCTGAGATAAGAATCATTTTCCTCAACTAATATAGAAGGTGGCACAAAATGTCTTTGCAATTGTTACAAGATTCAATTAAAAGCAGATGAGTTGAAAGACACAAAGTTCTGTTTCACTACAGACATTACGGCCCAGGATATAAAATTTAAATGCTTTGAAAATAAGAAGTGGTTTAGTCTTGACTTCAATCAAAGAGAATTTAGACATGATCAAAACATACTTCAATTCCTGACACAAAGAATTTATCCAGAGTTTAAATGGATACAAAACATGTCAAGGCCAAGAACCATGTCTTGCCAAAAGTAATAGTAAATGTTTGTTTTTCCTTTTCTCTCTACCCCTCAAGGTAACCTACATTTATCTCTACTTCAAAACACTGTGAAAACTACCTCATGAAACCTCATTGTAGTATATAAACAAATGATCAGGTATGTTATTTTCATAATCAGTGCTTGAAATTTAGTAGGAAACAGGACCCTTAATCAACAGAGACCTCAGGAAAAGTAATGATGACAATAAAAAAACACTGAAGTAGAAATACTATAAGCCAAAGATATCAAATTTATGGGAATAAACAGATAATACGTAAATGCCTCTTATTTTCTATCCCTAGGGTCAGGAACAGTCAAGAAGTAAGTAAGCTCCTTGGTGTGGCATTCCTGGGCCCCTCAGGACTCGAGGACAGCCACCTCGAATATCCGTGGGGACTGCTGCTAGCGCTGCAGGCAGCATTTGGCTCTGGGGCTAAACGGCTTTGATGACAGCCACTGTGCTGTGAAAGAAGAAAGGTTTCGGAGGAAAAAAATTAAAAGATGGGAAACATAAATATAGTGAGCACACATTATGGTTTAAAGCAATAGGCACTGGCATTTAAGATATGCTAAAATCAAAATACATTTAAAAGATAACAGCACTGGGCTTCCCTGGTGGCGCAGTGGTTGAGAGTCCGCCTGCCGATGCAGGGGACACGGGTTCGTGCCCTGGTCCAGGAGGATCCCACATGCCGCGGAGCGGCTGGGCCCGTGAGCCATGGCCGCTGAGCCTGGGCGTCCGGAGCCTGTGCTCCGCCACGGGAGAGGCCGCCACAGTGAGAGGCCCGCGTACCGCAAAAAAAAAAAAAAAAAAAGATAACAGCACTATGTTACAAAGGCTAAGATTTTATGTTTTCAAAAGACACTTTAAAGAGAAAGTTTGAACCAGATCTTGACATACAATATAAATATGTCAGTGAACGAGTTCAAAGAAGTAATAACTTACCTGTTAGACCATAAAGACTTTATGAAACGTTGGGAATATTTTGAAGCAGCATCAACAATAAACATCTAACTTCTACATTAGAGAAAACTGTTAACGCTCCAAAGCATCTGGCTTCAAAGAAAATCGACAATCAAGATCCCACTGGGTTAATAAAACAAAGTCTACTACTGTATATAAATAAAACTCATAAAACCAACCTAATTTGTCTAGCAGATGTTTTAAGTCAAAGGAATTTTCCATTTCCATTCCATTCAAATACAAGAGCATAAGTAACCACCAAGTAGTTTTCAAAATACATTAGTTCAAAACTATCTTCTATTTTCACACTCTATCTTATAACCTAGGAAACAGTTTATTTTCTGGACTGTAATAAAACCGCCACATCACAGGCAGAATTAGAAATCTAGATCGAATCGTCTTCTTAGTGACAAAGAACTGAAAGAAACTGCGAAATAAACTGTTTCCTCCGGCCCCGGCTTTCTCTATTCTAACTTAAGCTACCAATTCAATAATTATGACACAGTTGTTTCTTCAAAGGTATTCTCTTATAGTTTAGGTAAAGACTTCCAAGTCTCAGTATTCATAGAAGGCACTGGTAGGTCTTTTATAAGCTCCCGCACTCATCTGTCTGCTGAAATTTACCCCAGCTCATCACACTCCTGCTTTTTCAGTCCTCTTCTCTTCTCAAGGAGGTACAGTAAAAACTGGGCTCCAATTCTGTGACACTGACAGCGAACAGACCTCCGGTCCTTCAGGTGGAGACCACAATTTTTTTTTTTTTTTTTGCGGTATGCGGGCCTCTCACTGTTGTGGCCTCCCCCGTTGCGGAGCACAGGCTCCGGACGCGCAGGCTCAGCGGCCATGGCTCACGGGCCCAGCCGCTCCGCGGCATATGGGATCCTCCCTGACCGGGGCACGAACCCGTATCCCCTGCATCGGCAGGCGGACTCTCAACCACTTGCGCCACCAGGGAGGCCCGAGACCACAAAATTTTAAATGTATGATTTCTGCTTACGAAATTCATGTAACTGGCACCAGAAAGGTCAAAACTGTGGTTTAAAGAAAGCAAAGTCTTCAAATTAATCCATTCTAAATTAATTCAATATTTTTGAATACTTCCAAAAGTGGTGAAGGCAAACAAGTCTACAGACTATGGCACCACACTCTCAAACTTGCATGGAGACATGCACTTAAGAGATCCTCCAAAATTGGAATACATACATCTCTAGAATATGGTTAAATTCCTATTTAGCCATTATTAAATGCTACATATTTCTTCCTCTCTCTTGGCTCTTTTTGGATGGGAAGGGAGAAGTGTAGCTGTGACTAGAACAAAAAATATATTTCCACTGATTGTAGACACCCATGAATCATTCATAAAGTAGCAAACAAGGATTAGACAACCTAATGCATGGAATTAGGTTAAAATCACAAGTTGCAACATTTACTGTTAAATTCTCTGGTTATGTCTTATTTTTCTGAGTCTCAAGCTAGCAAGAGAAGTCTCAGTGGAAATCTCTATATCTTAATGGCAAAGAATCACAGAAAAGAAGAAAAGAAAGGGAGGGAGGGAGGGAGGAAGGGAGGGAGGGAAGGAGGAAATGTAATTAATTTTATAGATATGGATAATTTTATAAATAAATGTTTAATTTATCCCTTACATCTAGATGTTATGAACAGTGGAGAATGACATAAATGATCTGTGCTTCAGAAATAAACTATGAGGGCTTCCCTGGTGGCGCAGTGGTTGAGAGTCCGCCTGCCGATGCAGGGGACACGGGTTCGTGTCCCGGTCCGGGAAGATCCCACATGCCGCGGAGTGGCTGGGCCCGTGAGCCATGGCCGCTGAGCCTGCGCGTCCGGAGCCTGTGCTCCGCCACGGGAGAGGCCACAACAGTGAGAGGCCCGCGTACCGCAAAAAAAAAAAAACACCAAAAAAACCAAAAAACCACCACCACAACAAAAAACTATGAGGTGTTTAATGAAAGCAGCCTCATTTTATTCACTATTGTCTCTTTAAAGGAAATTCTGGCAAGGTCAGCTGACTCAAATTCAACACCTGTCTAGAAAATAACATGTATCTGTCACTTTCTTCCAAAATGAAAACGAAGGGCATAGCTAAGACACCTAATAACTGACCCCAAATCAAATGCCGTGTATTTGTTACTATGGTGGCACAAATAGGAAATTCTGCTTATCACACACCTTCTCCCTAAAGCTAACAACTCTACTATCCAGGTAAGTAGGATATACAAGTTTGAAATGAAATCTAAAGGCCAATAACAACAACAAAAAACAAGGCAGGAGAATGTACGTTTTATTAACCACCTGCAGCCCCTTCTCCCCACTCCTGGGCACGCACACACCTGTACTACAGCACAGAAGAGCACAGCTGAGAAACCAGAGTCCACTTGTTTCTCAGAAGATTCTGGCTCCAGTGCTACTTCCTCTAAGACATGCTAACTCGAAAGATCTACACAAGGTACAGGCTGGCAATATTCTTAATTATAATTATTTCCAAAGAATACCAGCGATGCTGATAGGAGTCACACTTAGAATTTTTCAGTTAAAAAGACAAGTGCTCTCACAGTGAAATCTCCCTACACTGAATCCCAATTTACGATCCAAGAAACATCCTTATGAATTTTCTAAAAAAATGATGCTTGAAAATTGCTGTAATTCTAAATCTTGCAATTCTAGCATTTGGATGAGCCAGAGAAACCAGGCTCTGCCGTATTTCTGGTAAATCTTTCAGCAACGCGCTACGCTTACATCCCTTGGCCTGGCTGTGCCTGTGGAAATCGCAGCGCCGCCGTTCTACGTGGAGACTGCCTGGACTCTGGGACTGCCTCAACCTCACCTGTCCCAACAACACACCTACCTCACGAGGTGTGTACCTGCCCAGGAGCACACTTTGGAAGCGCAGGTAACGCCATGCAAACAAAACATTTGCTTAGGAGGGACGGCTTTTGTTGCTGTTGCTGTTGCCTTGACCGCTACTCCCATGGATAGATTAAGGCTTTCAGTAGAAACAGACATATAATTCAGAAAACAAGGCTCAGTTTTTTCTTTAAGAGAAAAATCAGAACGCCAAAATTCAACGTAAAAAGAACGAGCAAGGAAATATGGCGTTAAATTTGCATAGATACTCCTTTTCCAGTTTAACAATCTTTGGTAGTTATTCTTTATGTTTCCCATAGCACTCAGCACAGACTAATACGAAATAAATAATGAATATTCTGAACGAACAGAGAGTCAAAAGGAAGGAGGATGGGTAAAGGAAAAGAGGGAAGAGAGAAAGGAGAGTTAATGGTGCTGAATGAATGTAGTTTATGGGGAAAACTAAGCCAATCTGTTTACATGAATGTGTGCATAAAAAGAGGAAACTGGAAGCGTAAAAATGCTTTAAAAACTGGCCTGTCATACAGTTTCCAACTGTGGCCTTGTATTAATAACACCCACTGGAAGATGATTTCAACCCACCAGTAAGCCTGTTTTGTCCTGAGTTCAGCAGTCCATTCTACATACAAGGAACAGAGGCCTCCATCCAGGGGGGCTGGGATTAGGATCCTCATCTGAATAGCTAAATGACTGAGGGCATTCTGTCAACTGTCAAAGTATTTATTTTCCCAATCACAGTGCCTACCGTGCTGACATCTGAAGGAAATCGCACAAAAATAGCAACACAATTAAATGCCGGCAGATTTCTGCCTAAAGCACAAGAGATATAGTTAAATCTACTAAATTTTGTTTAGAATAATACTGATTTTCAGGGGACACTGCTCAAAATCTCAGATTTTAGCTCCAATCAAGCTGCCCGTCTTCATGGGAATTTATACACTCTCAGTTAAATCAGACACCTAATCACAAATCTTCTCACATCTATGAACAAAGAGGGAATTCAAAATCCAACAAATATTCATTTGAAATGTACTTTCAACCATGCCATATCCAATATGGACATAACTTCTTTTATGTCTTGATACGTTTAATATAATGTTTAGTATTTAACAACAAAATGTATTAGTATCACAAGAAGTATACGATGCTTTATTGTACTTTGGAGAACTCTCTCTACATGTTCGTATTGAAGAGGTGAGCTCTACCTAGTATGTGTGAACAATGCTTCACTCACCCATGTCACCCTGTCCTCTCACCCCAGATACCTCTAACATAGAGAAAATGTACTTATAAATAAATCCAAAATATGTATGAATCCACAGTGAGTTCAGGTTTCCATGGCAAAGGGAAAATTACATTTCAAGGCTATACTGTCAAATAGATTTATCTAACACTTGCTCCTGTTTTGACTATCAATTCTGAGGAAATTTTATTGGCCAACTTTAAAAATGCTTAAAATGTGAGACCGCAATGGAAACACTGATATAGCTATAGATTAGGAAGCACAGTTCAGTCTGTTAAATAAATTTTGTCTTTTTAAATTCAAACTACAGAATTCCATTTCCCTATACTCAAACCTGGAATTTGCATTGACACTCACAGGTATAATCCCTAGGAAAGTGTGACGAAGCATACTTAATCATGTTTTCAAATCAAAATTTTAAGCTATATTCAACAACACTGCCTTCAAGAACATTTTGTCCACAATATTGTACATTTAAGATTCAAAATATTTCTATATAACATCTCCTACTCAGCCTTGAAAATAAACTAAACAAGGAAAGCTGAAATTATATTTGAACCAACCCTGCTTTACCTCAAAGCTATGTCACTTCGTTTCTTAAATAATTAAAATATTTCCCACAGAGACATAAATTATTACACCTTCCAAGATAAGGGTTCTAAGTAATTCTATAGTCACAATATTTCACACAACCTGTTCTCTGTAGGAAAAGTGATTCATCCAGCAAACCACAGATGCCACTCATAACCTGAAGTTTCTAATATTGCAAGGGAGAAGGAATGCTGATTCATAGCATACCATGTTTGTAACAAAAAAAGGAATCCAAATGGCTCTCTGCCATGTACCTGCCCCCAGAAGTTGAGTATGAAATTAAAGTGCCAAGGTAGAACTTTAAATTGTTTAGGTCATCATTAAATTTCAAATGAGTCAGCATGTTTCAGTTTGAAATAAAGGTTAGAAGTTAAGACCTACTAATGAAATATAAGCAAAATAATCTTTGATTTTAAAATTAATTTTTAAGTCCTCAAATATGAATATGATTTTCCTATACTACATTTATTGCCACAAATATGCTCGTATGCAGGGCTATTTAGGCAGAAAATGGAGCTCAGGGGTTAAGATCAAAGTCTTCAGAGTGGCAAACTGCCACTTACTTGATATGACCTTGGGAAAGTCACTTAACCTCTCTCAGCTTCAATTTCCTTATCTGTTATTCTGAAGATAATGAAAAGCACTTATATAATGCGTGGCTCACAGTGAGGGAGCAATAAGCAGTAGCTGCTGTTATTAGTGTTATGGAAGGAGTCTCTGCAAATTGCACTTGTAAATTAGATGTGAATAAGAAATGGCTGTGTAACTCCTAAAATTTTACTTAAAAAAAAAAAAAAGCCTAAAGTTCAGACTTAGTTCTTTTTATAAATGAAAAACCATGATAGCAGAAGGAGAGACCAATGCCTGAAGAAGGTGAAACAGATCAAAAAACAACACATACGAAAAACAAAAGACATGAACCCAACAGTAGCGACTAACATCCTGGAACACTTAAAGAAAACTGCCAAAGACACAAGGAAATGGGTGGTTCCTTCGATAACGAATCCAAACCTCAATACAGAGGGCAGGAAAATGACCCAAAATTTCCCCCGATCTACAAAAATAAAATAACCTAAGTAAATTACATTTGGTATGAAGTGACAGGTAGTGGGAAATTTTTAACTTATTTGGCTTTCAGAGATTAAAACTGGACAACTAATGTCAAATATGTTGATACTTTGCTCTCCATAAAGATAACACAAAACATTTCCAACACGGTAGCATGACGGAGTAAGGAGGTGAGAAGCTCCCACTTGTGCTTCAGGTTTAACCGTCACTTGATCCTAAGACCCTACTAGGGTGGTGACAAAATTAAATACAAAATTGGAAGCATTATCCTCTGAATTCTACCCTGATTAATCATACTTGAGTACATAAAATATGTAACACAGTTAATTTCTCTGAACATTTATGAGCGATATACTCAAAGTATCTGATATAGATTAATTTCATATTTAGAAATAAGTATAAGGAGCTATTTCTATTTTGTATTTACAGATGCAGAGTTCAATTACTCTGAATATAAATAAATTCTTAATATGTATTACCCAATAATTACTGTAACAAACGCTTATTCAGTCTTTCCCATACAATGAGCACTATCCTAAGGGTTATGGATACTGTTTTCAACAAGACAAAAATGGCCCCCATGTTCATGGAGCTTATATTCTAGTAGAGGAAACTAAAAATAAGAATACATCACATGATCATAAACATTATGATAAAAATAAATCAGGGTTGTGTGATAAGGAGTGATTGAGAAGCTATTTGAGACTGGTTGGACCAGAAAAGCCTGCTCATTGAATCTACCCACGTAAGACTGAAATTTGCTGCCAAAATCTATAGCAAGCAATTTTTTATTTACATATAAAAATAAATGCAAACATTTTGCTAGGCTATGAAATGATAATTCACCCCATCCAATGGGTAAATGTAAACTCTTCCCAAATACACACAGTAAACACTGATAAACAGATACGGTCATTTTACCTCCAAATACCATTTCCAACACATTCATAGTGAATTTTCATAATAAAACAAATGTAGACAAATATACAACACTTTAAAAATTTATATTCATTTTACTTATGTATTATTTTGCTAAACTATAAATAGTATAATTTTAAATGTTTGATTTTACTTAAAAATCAAAATATACCAACAGAAAAGCTTACTTTTAAACTCACCTGTGCCTGTACACAGTGCAGAAGATCTATAAATTTGTAGCCAAATCCAAGAGAAATCTGCAATATAAAGAAACAAACAAATATGAATAAAAAATGCAGAATCCTGTTAGACTCATTAGAGTGGATGTGATTTTTTTTTACAACCAATATATAAATAATACTCATTAATAACATCTCTCCATTAAATTGCATGGTAAATCGAGAAGACGACTTGCTGCCTTACTTCTATTTGTACAAACTAATGTAAGACACATAAGGTTACATTTCAGTGTGAATTATGAGGTGTCTACCCAACAAATTTTGAGTGCCCACCATATACTTATTACACTTCTCAGTAGCTGCCTGTCTAATCACTAGCACTGAAAGCTGAACAAAAGCAGAGGACGCCTGAGTACCCATTTCCACACTGCACTCCTAGGCCAATGCCCAGCCCACAGTAACACAGTACACAGGAAATGTATGCTGAATGAATGAATGAACAAGTTAATTAATTAATTTGTTAATTAATTAAGTTAATTAATTAACTTAAGTTCACATACTGATCTTAATTTGCTGTGATTTATAGTTTGCTTATATGGAATAGAAAGGCTTGAAATTATTGAAATAAAAACCTATGTCATGATTGCTTAAACGAAGATGTTTAAAAGTGAATAATTTATCTAAAAAAAAAAAATCTTGTGTAAAATGATGTAAAAATGATGCTATAGGGAATTCCCTGGCAGTCCAGCAGTTAGGGCTTGCTGCTCTCACTGCCAGGGGCCCGGGTTTGACCACGGGTCAGGGAACTAGGATCCTGCAAGTCACGTGGTACGGCCAAAAAAAAAAAAAAATGATGCTATATACGACCATTTGCATGAGTAAGAGTGGATAAGAAAAGGAAGAACTGAACATTTTCAATAATGAGGGCAACCAAGATCCATCTGGGTGTGTATCTTGGAGAACAAAGAACTTAGCCATGAAGGACTGTGCAGCACTTTCTCTGATCCACACAAGGACCACTTCCACTGTACCAAGAAGTTTATTTATTTCCAAGATGCACAGTCAGTAATCGAACACAACCAGTATGTGCCTATCATATTTTATGTGGATTAATGTTTACCACTCTTGTGTATATTATGGACCTAAGAAAAACTGCCTGACTGTTACTAGTAGTAGTGTCTTTATTTTAACTAGTATGTACTACTAGATTTAATCAGCTTCAAGGAATGTTTTTACAACTGCATTTTTTTTCCTTCAGGTGACACCAATCAGTAATAATTCATACTTTGATTCATTATCAGACTTAAGAGTATTAACTTTCTGATGTGCCCTTTACTCTTTAGAATAATAAATAGAACCTAATAGTAGAAAAAAGCTAATGTTAATTTAATACCCCAAATTGCCATTTTTTCTAGGGCATTAGCAACATCTGATTTCATAAAGGGGAAAGCAATGGGGAAAAAATGCATTTTGGTTTTTGCCAGGACCTGATCAATCTGGAGACCATCACAGGTAAAGAAATGCAGCTAGGGTATTAGGCAGAGATGATTCATGAAAAACAAAAGGAAATCTGTATGCAAGTGAGGTTATCACAGTAAATAAAACAAATGGGTTCTCCTCAAGTGGCAGCCTGTGAGTGGTGAGCAGTAAACTGTTACGTAACAGGGGTCATCAATTCTTTCCAGCTCTGCCGGCCTACTTAAGCCCATTCTAATTCTCTACCAACAACTAATGTGCTCGAGGACATCACACTATGCAACAGTCAAGAGTTAAAACTTGTGATGTGAGTACGAATGATGATATTAAACAATTACTGCTTGATCTATACCACTCAGAAGGTTTTTATGAATGTGCTAATATAATGAGGAAAAAGTGCTAATGAATCCAAACTACAGTAAGATACATATGGACATGAAGATAGAGGATGTGAATAATTTCCACAGTACAGTATGATACCTCGGTGTAACATTTTAAACCAGAAGAATTAACAAAATACTTATAAACAAAGAATTGTAAAATGTTTTCTAAGTCACTAAAGGGAAAAAATAGCTATTTAAAGCAAAAGTGCGGGCACTGACGACCTATAATAAACCGGCATCCCCCTTCTCATCTTCGAGTCCAGACAGCTTTCAGGAAGCTACTTCAGGAGTTTCAAGGGATGGAGAGGGGAAGACCGCACTGGGCCTTCCGTCAGCGGCAGACTGACAGAAGGAAAGACAGGAACATTGCAAGAAAAGGCAGGGATACACGCACGTCGTCCTCTTCTCTCTTACTACCACTACTATTTCCACTGTATAAACTAAAAAGATAAACCTCCTCTCCATGAAGAAGGCCGCCTGGAGCAGTTGAGAGAACCTAGGGTTAAGATCATCGAACAGGTGAGGTTTCAAAACCTGGCTTTCTCTTGTGAATACTGCTGCTGTTAATACTGTTCCATCACTAGCAGCTGCTTAGGTGTGTGACCTAGGAAATGTTATTGTGGGCTCAACTATAAAATGAGGATGATGATGTCCTCTTTGCAGCACCTTGGAAGTATCAAATGAGATGATTACATAAAGCACTTGGTACATGGTAGGCATTACACATAATTATGATTATGGCAAGTGTGATCCTGCTAGATGCTGCTAGCTGTGACAGGTAACTCAATAAAGTGACAGGTAATGTCAGGCCTACCCTACCCGAAGGAAAACTGATTTTCCCTGAGATGTCTTAATAGTGTTATCTGCCCATAACCACCCAGACGATGTATAAACAACGAGCCTGCTGGGAAAGTTTTGAATGGGGACCACTTTAAGACTACACCAAAAGCTGAAAGATACTACCCGACTTCAAATTTTATAGTAAAGTTATAATAATCAAAGCAGTAGGGTACTGGCGTAAGGATAAACAACGGAAGAGAACAGAGTCCAAAAACAGGCCCACACATTTATATCAATTCATATTCAACAAAGGTGGTAAGGTAATTCAATGAGGAAAGGGCAGTCTTTTCAATAAATGGTACCAAAAACTGATTACACATATGGGGGAGGGGGAAAGAACCTCAACCTTTACCTTGCACCTTGTACAAAAATTAACATAAAACAGATAGATGATAGATCTAAAAGTAAGAACTAAAACTACAAAGCTCGTGGAAGAAAGCACTTGGAGAAAATTATTGTGGATTAGGCAAAAAAATTTTAGGTATGACACCTAAAGGCATAAAGGAAAAAAAATTTTTTTAAGACCATAAAAGAAAAAAACAAAACTGAATTCCTTTAAAATTAAAACTTCTGCTCTTCAAAAGAAATAATTTAACAAATGAAAACAAGCTAACACAACACTGTAAAGCAATTATACTCCAATAAAGACATATTAAAAAAAACAACAGAATAGAAAGCAAAAGAAAAAAAACAAGCCACAGACTGAAAGAAAATATTGGCAAAATAATTATCTGATAACATACATGTATTTAGAAAATATAAAGAGCTAAATAACTATCTAATAAAGGATGTATATAGAATATATAAAGGACTCTCACAATAATAAAACAGGTAGTAATTCAACTTTTTTAAATGAGCAAAATATGTGAAGACATCCAATGTACACAAAAAAGTACTGAACACCATTAGTCATTAGGAAAATGGAAATTAAAACCAAAACAAAATACCACAGCCTATCCAATAAAATATCTAAAGTGCTGCCAAGGATATGGAGAAACTAGAACCCTCACAACTCATCCTTTGCTGGTGGGAAAGTGCAATGGTAGAGCCATTTTGGAAAACAGTTTGGAAGTTTTTCATTATATATAGCCCAACACACCAAGGTGTGTCTTCATTCCTCTTGGGGACAGATGACGATACAAAGAGTTGTACTTGAACGTTCCTAACAGTTAGATCCAGAATAGCCAAAAACTGGAAACGATTCAAAAGTTTATCAATTGGAGAATGAATTTCTCAGAATGTGGTACATTCATACAATGAAATACCACTCAACAATAAAAAGGAATGGATTACTGATGTATGCTACAACATGAACGGGTCTCAAAAAACATTTTTCTAAAGAAAGAAGCCAGACACAAAGACAACATACTGCATGATTCCATTTATTTGAAATTTCTAGAAAAAGCAAAACTACAGAGACAGAAAACAGATCCATGGTATCCTGGGTCAGGGAATACCAAGTGGGGACTTGACCGAAAATGGACACATTTGGGGATGATAGAATTATTCTAAAACTGGATTGTGGTGATGCTAAAGAAAGATGTATAAGAAACATGAGACACACAAAACCGTAAGAATTTACTAAAACTCTTCTTTTAATACACTTAAAATGGGTGCATTTTATGGTATGCAAATTATACCTCAATTATTTTAATGGTTAAAATTTTTTAATTACTTTTTAAAATGTACCTCTGTGTCCCTGCTCTTTCTTCCTATGTGGTAGCTAACTGTGTGAGTAAAGGGATCTAAGGATTAAAAGTAGTTCTAGTAGCAAATGGTGGTGTGAGCATTTGTCAAGTAGAGTATCAACTAGCACCGGTTACACATCATTACTTTGAGGCAAAAAAAAAAAAAAGAGAGAGAAAGAAATCGGGATTGAGCCTACATCACTCATAAAAAGATTGCTGGCATCATTAAAGCTACAGGTTGATGATTTCTTTAAAAGCAGGAGAGGGACTTCCCTGGTGGCGCAGCAGTTAAGAATCCGCATGCCAGGGGCTTCCCTGGTGGCACAGTGGTTGAGAATCTGCCTTCTAATCCAGGGGACACGGGTTCGAGCCCTGGTCTGGGAGGATCCCACATGCCGTGGAGCAACTAGGCCCGTGAGCCACCACTACTGAGCCTGCGCGTCTGGAGCCTGTGCTCCGCAACAAGAGAGGCCGCGACAGTGAGAGGCCCGCGCACCGCGATGAAGAGTGGCCCCCGCTTGCCACACTAGAGAAAGCCCTTGCACAGAAACGAAGACCCAACACAGCAAAAATTAATTAATTAATTAATAATTACAAAAAAAGAATCCACCTGCCAATGCAGGGGACACGGGTTCGAGCCCTGGTCGGGAAGATGCCACATGCTGCGGAGCAACTAAGCCTGTGCACAACTACAGAGCCTGCACTCTAGAGCCCGCAAGCCACAACTACTGAGCCCACGTGCCACAACTACTGAAGCCCGCTCCCCTAGAGCCTGTGCTCCACAACAAGAGAAGCCACCGCAATGAGAAGCCCACGCACCACAGTGAAGAGCAGCCCCTGCTCGCTGCAACTAGAGAAAGACTGCACCCAGCAACGAAGACCCAATGCAGCCAGAAATAAAATAAATAAAATAAAAGCAGGAGAGGGTTAGGAAGAGATGTGCTCAATGTTTTATTTTATTATTATTTTTCATGAATAGTTATGAACAGAGCCAGAGGAAGGAAAGTAAGCCAGGAAGAAAATGAAGTGACATCTGCAATACTAGCTAAGAGAGCACTTTCTGACTACTAGGATGAGGAAGGACCATATCTTGCTGTTTTGGTTTAACACAACCACGAATAACAACAATAGCTATCGTTCAATGAATGCTTATTTCATGAGAGCTCTGGGCAGAGGGCTTGAGACGTGTTACCTCATTTAATTTTCCTAACAACCCTATGAGGCAGGTACTGCCACTCTCATCACTATTTTGTAGATTCAGAAACTTAACTGAGATGTGAAATACTTTGTCCAAGGTCACAGAGCTGATGTGGCGGCAGAGCCTGGAATTGAACACAGAGTCTGACTGCTGAGTTCATGCGTGCTCTTACCCACTAGGCTACTACGGAAAATTTGATAATGTTATCACGGTCGCCAACTTGATTTGAAAAAGATGGCCCAAACTGTGATCAGCCTAAAAACCGCCTCCTTGAGTTTTTGGTGTAGTGCCAATAAGAGCAGCACATTCCCCACATCACTCACCCCTGGCTGACACTGTTAATAAATCATGACCTTATTTTTTCCTGACTCAAATGTAGCCTCACTATTTTCTCAAAGTTGTCACTCCAGTTAAAGGAAGTCATCAACATCAGTGTGGGTAAGCAAATGAAAATATATTTGCCAACCGTAACAACTAACTTGATTTTTTGTTTTTTGGGTTTTTTTTTTTGGCGATACGCGGGCCTCTCACTGTTGTGGCCTCTCCCGTTGCGGAGCACAGGCTGCGGACGTGCAGGCTCAGCAGCCATGGCTCACGGGCCCAGCCGCTCCACGGCATGTGGGATCTTCCCAGACCGGGGCACGAACCCGTGTCCCTGCATCAGCAGGCAGTCTCAACCACCGTGCCACCAGGGAAGCCCCTAACTTGATTTTTGATGGACAACATAGTACATGGCACGTGCTCTTGGAAAGAGATGACTAGCCAAAGGGGAGCCATACAGCCACCATACACCATGTTCCAACAGAGGTCCTATTATTGGTCTTTGTTATTTAGCCAGCATCACCCCAGTCATCAAGCCAGTCAGACAGGTTGATAGAAATGAAGAGGACACATGGGGAAAGGAAGAAAAAAGCTGGAAGTACTGATCAAATTACTTGAGATTTTTCAACAGTCCCAGCCAAGCATATCTGAACATATACCCACCACAAGCGTATACCCCAAATGTATGATTAATACAGTAATTTATTTTTCCACTTTTTGCTTAAAAGCACAAAAACTCCCAAACTGAACAGAAAACATACCCTTAACTCAGCATGTTTCAAATCATATAACATCAAGAGGAAAGCTATACCTTCAAAACTTAACTATGAGAACTACTTCGGATTACTGAACAGGACATGGTATTTGATATATATAACATATATTTTATATAATATAAAATGTCTTAAAAAGTTTTAATAATGTAAAGAATGTGTACCACACATGCAAGGTAAAATTCTTTCCCAATTATTAAGTTAATGGTGCTAAAAATAACATCTAATCTACAGAAGAATAATTTATAAGTTAACTGATTAACTTCTATATATACTTCACACAAGCTTATGTTTTCTTTCTTTGTTTAAAGAGTTCAGACAATGACTCCTAACCAATGAAATTCTTTATACGAGGAATCTAAAACAATAAAACATATAACAAAAAAGAACAGATATAGAGAACAGACTGGTGGTTACCAAGGGGGGGGAGGGAAGGTGAGAAGGGGCAAGATAGGGGTCAGGGACTTGGGCATATATCCAGAGGAAAACATGGTTTGAAAGGATACATGCACCCCAGTGTTCACTGCAGCACTGTTTACAATAGCCAAGACATGGGAGCAACCTAAATGCCCATCGACAGACGAACGGATAAAGAAGATGTGGTACATATATAAAATGGAATATTACTCAGCCATTAAAAATAATGAAATAACGCCATTTGCAGCAACATGAATGGACCTGGAGGTTATCATACAAAGTGAAGTAAATCAGACAGACAAAGACAAACATGACATTGCTTATATGCAGAATCTTAAAAAAAATGATACAAATGAACTTATTTACAAAACAGAAACAGACTCACAAACTCATGGTTACCAGGAGGAAGGGTGGGGGGAGGAGGGATAGACTGGGAGTTTGTGATTGACATGTACACACTGCTACGTTTAAAATAAAATGCCTGGGACTTCCCTGGTGGCACAGTGGTTAAGAATCTGCCTGCCCATGCAAGGGACACGGGTTCGGTCCCTGGTCCGGGAAGATCCCACATGCCACGGAGCAACTAAAACTGTGAGCCACAACTACTGAGCCTGCGCTCTACAGCCGGTGAGCCACAACTACTGAGCCCGCATGCCGCAACTACTGAAGCCTGCACGCTCTAGGGCAGGCGTGCTTCAACTACTGAGCCCGCGTGCTGCAACTACTGAAGCCTGCTCACCTAGAGCCCATGCTCTGCAACAAGAGAAGCCACCGCAATGAGAAGCCCACGCACCGCAACGAACAGTAGCCCCCGCTCGCCGCAACTAGAGAAAGCCCGCGTGCAGCAATGAAGACCCAATGCAGCCAAAAATTTATAAATAAATAAATAAATAAATAAATAAATAAATAAATAATACTTTAAAAAAATAAAATGCCTTTCTATGAAAAAAACAAGGGGGGGGTAAGGGATTCAGAAGTATGAACTACTTACATATAAAATAAATAAGGATATACTGTACAGCACAGGGAATATAGCCAATATTTTAGAATAACTCTAAGTGGAGTGTAATATTTAAATATTGTGAATCACTGTTATACACATGAAACTTAATATTGTAAATCAACTATACCTCAATTTTAAGTGTAGAGATTTAATTTATGATTTCATAACTTTTCACCCATACTAAATGTAAAAAATTCATAAGCCATAATTAAAATAGATATATAGAAAAGGATATATCCTCTATTTAAAAACTAAGCTACAGGTAGGTCGACATACACGGTTGATATGTATGATATAATGACAACATCAATTTCACACATCTCCTACAACCGTTCCTTTCCATTTTGTCTCTCACCGACTACGATCAGAGCCAATATAGTAATGCAGCATCATACAACAGTAACTCTCCAAAGAGCAATAAAAACAGTGACTCTCCAAAGAGTAATATTCTTGCCCAGAGAAAGACCTAGAAGAAAAATTCACCTCACATGTAGTTGAATATACATGGCTCCAATGTGGGAGAGGACTAAAGGTACTAAATTTGAAGTCACTAACCTGAAGACAGCATTTAAATCCATAGATATGGTTTAAAGGACAAAGAGCTGGGAATCTGGAATTCAGACACCCTAAGGAACTCCTCCTTTTAAAAATTATGTAGGAAAGGAATTAGTGGAGGAGAATGAGAAGAAATTACCTAAGAGACAGGAGGGAGAGCAGCACAGAATCTGAGCGAGGGCGTTCCCAGAAGGAGAGAGTGGATAACACTGGTCAATACTCAGCAGTGAGAACTGCACAGTTTCTATTCGGGTCCGCAAGCAGAAATTGCCCATGACCTTCCGAAGGAGAGTTTCGTCCGAATGATAAAGACGCAAAGCAGACTGGAGAAACTTAGGGTGTTGACAAGTGAATAGGAAATAAGGATTTGGACACAGTGTGTGCAAATGATCACTATCATGATTACCTTATGCTAAAATTTCTCTTCCCCTCTAGGCTGTGAGCATCTTGAGGGCAAGGGGTAAGGCTTCCTCCACCTCTGAGTAAGAAGATGACCTGAGGCTGGACTGGTGCCTTTTAAACAACTCTCCTGCAGAAGTCCTGGGTCTTTAATTACGGTGCTCAGCCCCCAAATTCACACAAGAATAATCTTGAATAGAATTAGAGGGGAGAAAAGACACAATAATGTATTGGGCAGAAATTAATCTTCCTTCAACAAAAATAAAAGGCTCAGGGATGACTCCCACCAAGACTAGAACATGCCAACCAGACAACCAACCAGTCGCCCCAAAATAAGAGGCTCCCAAAAACTATGAGTAGAATTTTAACTGTTTTTCTCCCAATAGCGTAGATCATTTTGCCTTGAATGTTCCCTATCATTCTCAGTGAAACAAGAACAGGTACTGAAGCCTACTGTATACACCAGAATAGTAGAAGATGCCCACAGATGATCAATTTATTTTTTTTACAATAAACCAGCTTTAGAGGAAACGTCTACCTTCCTTAATAAAATAAAATATATACCCTGCAAATATTAACAACAGAGGAAAACAAATCTACTCCGGGGAAGGGAATAAGACTGTGAACTCCTCTCAGAAACTCACCTTCTCCTTGGATTTTCCCTCTAATTGATGATGCAAGGACTACTCTGACTGCTACAAAATGAGCCAAGAAGCTTCCCCTCATATCCCCAAGTGCAACACAGACAAGGTGGTATATTACCTCAGGATTGCAGGGTAACAAAAAGAAGTGAATCAGAAGTAACATTAAAACTATATGATCTGTCTATAGTTTAACCCCCAATACCCAGCAGTACCCTCAAAAACCACGTCACAGGGACCAGCACAAACCTTCTGTCCACCAAAGCCCGTCTTCTGAGTTTGTTCCCTGAGAACCAGCCTCTCCCCAAAACGACTGTCACTGTCAATTCCCACCACGTCCAGGGAGGCCGTGGCTTTCAACACTGTAGGACCACATTAAGATAATCATCATTTCAACATAATGAAGGGAGTATTCTTTAAAACAAAACAAAAAAACCATACTCAGTATGAAGGAGGGTAGGAGAATGTCTTTTTAAAAGGAAGGTGTTATATAATACCCATTTTATAGACAAGAAGAGGTAAGACAATTTGTCTAAAATCAAAGAATGTGTGACAGAGCTGGACATCAAACCAGTGGCACCTGACTCCAGGCCCTATGTTCCTATCACTCTGACTAGGCAGCTCTAATGCACTAAAGACAAAAAAAAGTAGCAAGCACCGAAACAATGGTATTTTTTTTTTCAAACTGAAAACAGCTCACGTGTGTATAATATGTGTTTACAGCTATAATTTTACATCACAGATATGTTTTTCCCCTTTGAGTAAAATTCCAATTTTATGTGGTATAATTAAATGTAGCAATATTTTACAGAGTTCTAGAAAGAATATGGTATTCCAGAAATGAGCGCTAGACTACTAGGAGAAAAGCACCGCGACTTAGAGCAAAATGGACAGCTTATCCTTGGAGTACCGTTAGTATTTGTCTCTCTGTCTGTATGATTTCAGAGTCAACCTATGGTTCCAACAGTCACTCAGAAGAAATATTACCAAAAAAGACACTTCATCAGAAATTTGATTCATTGTGTGGGCCGATAAAGAGTTTCCCATTTTGTTAAAAAACTTAAAGTGCAATTTTTCATTTTGCTATGTGTCTGGGTTTTGACAAAAACATTGAGGAACAAATGGAGGAAACTGAATCCTGTGGCAATAGCACAATTTTGCCTCAAAATTTAGGTCTGGAAGAAGCTTGGAAATAATCTATTGTAATTACTCAGTTTTACAGATGGAAAACTGAGGCTCAAAGAGCTTAGTGCCTCTCCTGACAATGACAGTACTCCCCTTTGACTAATGGAATTTCTATGAACCCAGAAACAAATATTATCCTAAAAACGCTGAGCTTGCCACACAGTCTGAACTGTGTGCTGTGGAAATCATCATCAAATAGGTGTCCCCCTTCCCACCAAAGAAGGGCATTATGTACCCAAAAAGGTAAGTGAGAAGCCTGTTAATTAGCTGTGAATCTAGAATTTTCAGGTAAAACATCTAACAATACAAAATACACATAAAGCTTGAAAGATCTGGAGAGGAGCGGTCTAACATGCTAAACACAGAACAGCAAGGAGGGCCACCTTGTGTTAAATATCAGGTGTCAGCGACGCTGATACAAATTTCACAAGCATTACTTTTAATATTTTCCATAAATAGGCATCTATCAACTCCACTCTGCAGAAGTGGAAGGTGAAAGTCAGGGAAGTTAAGTGATTTCCTCAGTTTAAAGCAAGAGGAAGACCTGCTAGTGGCATCTAGGTCTCTGTGAGCTCAAGACCGCCGTTCTCCCTCCACACACCACCCCCCTGCCGCCCCCGCTGCTTCCATCCTGGTTCCTTCAGCCAGGTTCCACTCCTCTGCATTTCTTGGTTCACCCACTTCCTCATTCTCCCCAGAAGAACAGATCTGATATCAAGAAGGTGCTTTCTAACAGCCAGCTACTACAAAAACAGCCCCAAGCATCAATTCACCCAGCGAATTCACCCAATGAATTGCCCTAAAATGTTTCACTAACAAGATTATTCAATTATTGGCTTGTTGTGCTTATATAAGCAAAGAAAGTGGAAGAAATACTATGATGTTGTAGCATAAAAGAGAGTGAAGGAAAAAACTTAAAGGCTATGACAAATTGAGGACTTTATCTGACACGAGGAATCGCATTTAAAAAAGAAAATACAACGATTCTAGAAGCTAAGGTGGGAGACAGCTAGGAAAACAGCTATTGTAGCTGAATTTTTCCTCAAACTAGGAGCTCCAAAGACTACGAATGCATATAAATGTCCATGAAGTTTTCTCATGTCGTATTTTCTTTCCGATGACAATCTAAATTATTCAACATAGGGGTCTGCTAATTCATATGGATGACCATTATACAGCTGACAGCTTACGGTCACTTAATTTCAGTACTTGGATTTGTCCTTACAATTGGATTAGAGACTAGTATTATTTTAATGTCTTTGATATCAAGTGTTGAGGGACAAAGTTTTCTATAAGTTCAAGGAAAGGAAAATAAGGGGGGGAGGGGAGATGTGAAATACTGTCACACAGCCAATAGTAGTATATGCTGAACTCAAAGGTACCTGACCTCAGCAGGTTGTAAACAGCAGGCTTGTCACAACCAGACAACACTGCATGGTACTGATCATTTAAATCTTACTGATTTGGTGGTTTTATTTATATTTAGTAAGTAAATCTGATTTTGTGTTATAGGTCCTAATGAAACGAAAAGCTTTCTGCATTGAAAAGGAATCTAAGTAACATATACTGAAACGGGTGCTTTTCATAAGGGCCATTACACCAGTTAATTTTCCTCATTACTTACGTAACAAATATGGCCATAAAATGTGATTTAAAAAATCATTTGTGTACAGCTTTTAAAAAAAATTCTGACAAATCAAAATAAGGCTCTGCCAGTGGTTCCCAAAATGTGTCTCTGTGTGTAGCTTAAAAACAAAGCTTTTCCAGGTTTAAACCTAAGTGGAAAAAAAAAATTTAGTGCTTTAATTTTCTATTAAAATTGTTTTCCATAAAACTAAGTTTTATTAAATTTGAGGATTCTCCTTTATTAGATTATGAGCTTATTATTTTGTGGCATTAAATTTTCCTTTTATTTTCTTAAAAGGTGGTGGTAGTAGATGGCTTTTTTTTTTTTTCCATGTAATGACTTGACAAAATTCAAAATTTGGCAATCCTATGTCAATTCCCTAGATTGGGGGGAAATTTTTTAATAGTATATGAAACCAAAATCTCTAGGTACCACACTGGCCTACCTCTTATGAAATTTTACACACACACACACACACACACACACACACACACACATACACATAAACTCAATTCAAGAAGTTCTTGTTTCTACCCAAAGAAACGTAACACTTTTCTCTCTGTCTGCCTGTCTGTCTGCCTGCCTGCCTGCCTGTCTGTCTCTCTGGTCTGGGACTAAGGGTACTCAGGCAGTCAAGTCACAACTACAGCATGGAGACAGGAAGAGAGGAGCTATCATCAGGTCCCCAAGTACTTAGAAGCAGACATTTCGCTGAACATCCTAGAATAAACCACAGCCTGATAAGGTTAATAATAATGGTGACAAATAGTACATCAAGAACAGAACTATGGAAGACTAATGATAGCAATAAACTCTTTGATACTCCTCTCATTGAGAAATGAAGTTTAACTGCCTTTCCCTTGAAACTAGAGTTGCCTTAGTGATTGGCTGGACCAACAGACTGCGGCAGAAGAAGTGATATTCCGGGACTTCAGAGCCTTGAAGCTCCAGCCTGGAACACTGGAACCCCCTATCGCACAGTCCTGAGCTGCTAAACATGCCTGACTACCTTGAAGCCACCGTACTGTGAGGAAGCCAAACCTCGCCACGTGGAGAGGTCGTCTAAAAAAGAGAATGAGATGCCCAGCCAGCCGCCCACTGTTCTCTAGCCCCTAACAGTTTTTCGTCATTCCAGCTGAGACTCCAGACACCATGAAGCAGAGACAAGCCATCCGGGCTATACCCTGTCCAAATTCCTAATCCACATGATGATGAGATGATAATAATAAGTTGTTATTTTAAGCAACAGATAACCAGAATAAAAGCTAATCCCTTTTTATAAATACTAATAAAGACTTTAAAACAAAAATGAAATGTCTCAGTCAGACTAGCTGGAAACTAGAATGGCATCCAACACAAAAGAGGATTATGATGCATAAAGATAAATCCATTCATTCATTTATCCAGCAAATATGTATACTACCAAGACCTATAAACAAGGAAATATACAGGCTCTGGAGATGGTTTAAAAGGAGAAAAAAAAAAAAAAAAAAGACCTGACTTCAAGGAACTTATAAAGTATTATGTATCTCAGTGTCTTCTTGCATACTTTTTAATGTTTTTCACAAAGGTAACATAGTCAACAATCAGATCAAATCAAAATGCAGACCAATCTCATAAAGTGACCCCAGGTTTGAGTTCTTCTGTGAGAAGGAAGTGAAGATTGAATCAAAATCCCACAAAAGGGCATTTGTAGTTTGTAGTAACAAAACATGCTTCAGTTAACTGTAGTATAATCAAATGTTTAGATTCTCATTTAGACTATAAATTCAAGGCATGCGTAACTAATCCTTTTTATTTTTTCTTCATAAAGTATCAGGTTAAAGAAACTTTTAAAGATATTATTACAAACAGGCCGAGTAGAACTTTCCCGCTTTACTGCAGTCAAGGTTTGGGGAACCCAGAATGAGCAAAGCAAGTAAGGTCCGAAGTGAGCTGCTGTTTTAACAAGATTTATTTCTGTCTAGGTGTGCGGCTAGAGTTTAAACAGAAACACTTACTATTCCAGTGACTAAAGTAATTTTAACTGCTTCTTTTATTAAAGCATAGACAATTTAACCTTTCATAATATTATTCTCAGAGTTCTAAAATTATTCACTCTTTTTCTATTTGCAGTATTTCTCTATTCAAATTTCACATGAAGCAAAAAAGAACACAAACAGAGAGAATTCTTCTCTCAGGTATTTTTAAATACAGGAAAATGTTTGATCTCACATTGTAAAAGAATAAAATGGTAAATAAGTGTGTGTGTGGCCTCTTGGGCCAAAGACCATACATAGCATGTCTTAAAAATCATCAGCACCGAGCACAATGCCTCTGTACAAAGTACTCCGCAAATGTGCGCTGACTGATAAGACATTTATTTCTCACTTATTTTTTAAGTGTGGCCAATAAAAATAAGCAATGCTACTTTCTGTCTTAGTAAGCACTTGAGGCAAAGAAAAAAGGACAACGTTTTCAAGAGCGGTCACGGAGAAGCATATCTTCCCATTTTCTTCTTCCTAACATTAGAGGAGGTATGGTAGTGGGTATGTTAACAAATTCTACATGTTCTAAACGTCATAATAGTAAAGGTAAGTAATAGTAAAACAGTAACCTAACTTATAAACTGCCTTGTGTTTATCTTTTCTCTCGGTTTTAGCACATTACATGGTAATGTGTCAGAATTTCTTTTTTAAAACATGACACAGAAGAATAAAAATTCTCATGGCTAAAAAGTAATTCATTAATATTTTATCCAATATACTGTAAAAGTCAAAACAGAGTACTGAACAAGAACATAATTAGGAACTTAAAAATAATACTAACATTCCATTATAAAAAGTAAAACAATATCTGGGAGGAAGATACACAGCAGGAATATCTGATTTAACAGTTCACTGTTCCCTCTCCTAGACTGGTCTGAAGGCCAGGATTGCCGTGTGAGTGCGTCAGGAGACCTGGCCGTCTTCCTGGGTCCCTCAATGAGATTCAAGGCCAATCATTTACCATCCCAAGGCCTCAGTTTCCTCAATGACAAGAAGAGAGAGGGGCACAATTGTCTCCAAAGTCTGCTTCAACTCTAACAAAGTCTACCAACCTCAGATAAAGAGCCGTTCCTCTAAACAAACAGCGTTTTTTTTAAAACATCTTTATTGGAGTATAATTGCTTTACAATGGTGTGTTAGTTTCTGCTTTATAACAAAGAGAATCAGTTATACATATATCCCCATATCTCTTGACAAATAGGGTTTTAAGACACTCCCAACTTCCACTTCCTTAATTAAAGCACAATTATTTCCCTAATCTTACAGATAATCTACAGATAGATTCCTTTTCCCTTACTTTATCTTTACAACAATTCCTGGAGGTAGCCCGTGTCTGTAAATATTACGTGCATTAAGCAAATGTCAAAAGGGAGTCTAGGTGAGGTTATGTGATTTGATTAAAGTCTCAGCCAAAAAAGGACTAGAAATCAGATCTATTGACTTCTGGCTCAGTGCTCATATTTCCAGAAAAGCTGCTTTTAAATCCACGAGAACTACAAAATAAATTACATACTAGTAAAAAAGGATGTGCTACTTTTAAATGGCTAGATTGCTTCTTTAAATCGCAATGTCATGTGTCTTAAATATCCTTAAGATAACACAATTTTAGGCCTTTATGTTTCAGAATTATTTTCAAGATTACTGGAATTGAAAAACCCAGTAGCTTAAACACATAATAAAAATATTACCATATGTCAAAGTTTCCTAAACTGATGTATATTCCTTGACAAAAAGGGGCCCATAGTAAAACAAGTGTTGGAATATTTGTGAACTTAACAACACATATAAGCTTTTTAGTTTAATGTGGCATTTCACAAAGTTGTTGATCGACACACATTTCAGACTTTTTAAAAAATAACAATTGAGATTCTAATGCACTTTTGTTCCAATGAACCCCTCTTGGAAAATACTTCCGTACATTTAAAAAATACAATCATTTGCAAAATAAAACACAAAATTACTATAGTTTGTCCTTACTTCCCAAGTAAGGAAACATACATATTTCCCATACATATTTTCATATTTTCTGAAAAAATGAAGTATCTTACAACGTGTTACTTTCAATGTGACAGTGCTTCTTTTTATTTTTTCCTGAAAAGTTGCTAATCTGATGTTGTATTTAGAATCAATAGCAACTCAGGATAGAGAAGTATGGCAAAAAATCTTCTCATAATCTTAAAATATACTCTCGGTGATACAAATGACCTCATATTAACAGGTTTCCTCCAGTTATCACACTAAATCACATACCCAGAACTGATGCTTAAGGAATCTGAGGGAAGCTCTCAATTCAGATGGAAGTGTATTAGCAAAGACAGGTAATCGGGGGAAAATGTTCATTAGAGAAATAACAGTTGAACCAATCTTAAACCCTTATAGGGATCTGTGTCCAAAATGCGGAGCAAATGTTTACAGTAAAGGTTAAGACTAATCACCTTATCACTGATGTCCAGCTCACCTAACAGCAGCATGAAAGTAACTCTAAGTGTAGGTTTTGCCCTATTTATAAAATAGTAAACTCTGAGGCAAAGGCTAATTAGCTAATCTGAATTTATCTTGTGCTCATGATTTTATGACACTAGATGAGTTTATTTAAGTCCCAAAGGAATTAGACATTTCTAACCCTTCCTCCAGACAACTCTGAGTTCCCTAATACAAATTAACCGAACACACTTCCTTTTTACTTCCAACTAATACTGTTTAGCACGTCCAAAAACACTTTCAAATGCTTCTGAAAATGTAATAAGGCAGCTTAGAAACTTGAGCTAAGTTTTTAGTAATGGTATTTTAAAAGTGGTGTAACTTAACACTCCAAGCAAAGAGGCATGACTTGTCACTGGTAATGGTAACACGGGACGCTGAAAAGAGCTGTTTTGAAAAAATAAGAGATTGTGGGTTCTAGTCTCAAACCTCACCCTTCCCCTCACATATATGAAACTTAATGCTTATGTAACACACAAATCAAATTTTGGTTTAAAATGAAAGAAATTATAGCAGAATAAGTTATGTATTTGCTTTTAAAGGTGGATCAAAACAACTTTTTTTTTTTTTTTTAGAAATAGAAGCAGTCTGCAGTGTTGCCTAGAAGATTTTAGATATTTCAGTTCTTCCTAACCCTTAAATGTTTACACAAGTCTCCCCACCTCCTCTCTCTTATACCAATTTTAGAATTTAGAAAGTCATTCTGTTAACCAGGCCATAAACAGTTCTCAGATACAGAGTAAATTTCAAAAGCCACTTGCTTGTCCATAAGTACATGAACAAGTCATGTTTTAAGCACAGAATACCACAAAAAGACTCACAAAAAGGTATCAAAGTATGGTATGTTCACCAACCTACAGTTATCCTATTTTCTGCTACAGAGTGAATAAAAGTCACCTTTGCACAAGTGAATTGAGACTTCAAGTGCTCGATTAAGGAGTACTACACATCTAAAACCACTTAAGAAATAATACCAAACAACAATTTTCTGGAAAGTCACATTAAAAAGATGAAAGTACCCAAACTCCATGGCATAAAAAGCCTCTATGAGAGAAATAACTGAAGAAACCTGCACTCTGCAGATTGCTAAACTGGAACCAAAACCTGGAAACATGTTCATCTCAAGTAAAACACTGGGAAGTGAGGGTCTTGAAATGCTCTTCATATTTGAACCCATATGGAACCCAGCGGCATTTATTTCCTAAATGTAAAATATTAATTTTTAAAAATTAAGTCTAGTGGAAAAGATTGACATTTAAACATTCTGAAACTATTTTTCATCACTTGTTAAGCTTCTTTTTTTAGAATATTATAACTGCATTGTTATAGGTGGGAAGAAGACCACTGTCCTTCTGGGCAGCCTTCTAACTTTGAGAACGTAGCCATCTCCCATGGACACGCTCTCCCTGGGCAGACGACAGAAGTTGCAGCTCTGGCCTGTAATCAGTGTTCTCCAGAGGACACTTCCTTCAAGTCATCTTTCCTTTTATCTGGAAGCAGCACAGAAATGATAAACCCTGTGGACTGACGCTACTCATTCCTAGCCACTGGAGCCTTTCCATTCATTTCAATGCCCTAAATCTCCAACAAGGGCAATAAAATACTGGTAGATGAAGAAGTTGTGGAGAGCTAATGAAGACAACGCACTGTGCCTCACCGATCACTTCTTGATTATGTATCCTTTAGAAATTGGGTAAGATATTTAATACTGGTTATAAAGGATGGATCATCTAATTTGTTGATAATACAAAAGTCCATCCATCTGGGATTTTTTCCTCTTTTATTTCGGTTATTTCTTTGGGCATTCAACACCTCTAAGGAAAAGAAAGGGTTGAGAAAATGAGGTAAAATTCCAATCTATGAATTTCACTCCCAGTAAAAGCACTTAAAATACAAAACAAATAGAATAACCTCTTAGAGACGTAAAAGAAAATACACTAAAACTCTAAAAGTGGTTATGTAAGGATGGTGCCATTTGTGGGTAAATTCTTTAATGTCCACACCTTCTCAATTATAACCATATTTAAACCAAAACAGTGAAAGAACTGTTGAGAAGGCAAGTTAAAACTAATGATTTCAAATATTTTCACTATCCTGAGTTTATTTTCTATAAGACAAAGGGGAAGTTGCCTATACAGCTTGACAGTGTAAACAAACATTAAAAATATCTCATAATTATTCCCTTCTTCACTGTCTATGTGAAGGTGGGGAAAGGAATAAAGAAAAAGAAAGCCATGAGTTCACACTCACAGACCAAAACCACAAGAAAAATAATCTAAAACCAGACTATAGGAGGCAGGAGAAAAGCAAGAATCTCTACACAAGAAGTGATTTTGCAACACTAATAGGGTAAAGCCACATTCCTGCCACAAGCTTCATGCTTTCAAACAGGCCAGCTTCATGCTTTCAAACAGGCCACACAGCTGGCGGTCTTAAAAGCTCTCCAGACAGGAACCAAGATTGTAGGAAAAATCAGTAGGCCTCAGACCTAAACTGAGTCCTAATCTGATTCTGATGACACACTGCCCTGCTGGGGCATAATATGATGGCAGCCAAAAACTCAGTTCAGTAGATGATTATAACCTCCACAGAAAAATCCTGAAGAACTACTGCTTTGAATGTGGGCCCCTTTAGTTAATAATGATCTGTCCAAAGTATTGAAAAAATGCTTTCTAGAGAGAGTCATCCACATGATGCATAGCACAGGGTGAATGCTGCAGAAAGCATCCAGAGGTAAACTATGTTTGTGTGACTATTTAAGAAACAAGTTTCCTCTGGAAGTCAAAGCACCATGTGGTTGAAAAGAAAGACTTATTAGATTTGGAGACTGAACTTGGTTTACAAGGGCTCAGGGGTTGTTTAATGAGATGTTTTAAAGGGACCACGTTTTCACCAAGTCCTGGGAGAGTCCCCTATGAAACTACTGTGACCAACTCCAAGAAGCTAGACCCCTTCCTACACGAATCCCAAACACTTCACCTCAACTGCCAGAGGACACTCTAAAGCAGCACTCTGGTCCTGTTTTCAGAACATTCAAGAAATTACTCATCCAAAAGAGATTTGAGGAGATACCTGAAGAGCTGGCTGTGCTACATACATTTTCTTCCTCACAGAGGAAGTAGTCTCACTAAGACATTCTTCACCAAACAGGAAGAAAAAACAGCATTCTTTCCTATGAGGCTTGACATTTTCTACTGTTGTATCAGGAATTTTTTTTTAAGCTAGAATGTATTTTATAAATTCGATTCTTAGATAATGCTTTCCTCTAAGTTAAAAAATATAAGCTTTGAAAAGTGCACAAAATGAGCAAGTGAATAATCTATCTACAAACTGTCAATAAGTTATTTATTTCATCACATCACCTAAATATAATCCTAAGAAAATTATCACACTGTCCATTAAATCTAGGTACACTGATACCAGTTCTTACCGAAATCTCCTTCTTTCAACAAAGCCATTATGACTCTAGGTCTTAGTCAAGACCATTAATATGAGTTGATTCCTATTATAAAGATTTACTGGGCTTCCTTGGTGGCGTAGTGGTTAAGAATCTGCCTGCCAATGCAGGGAACACGGGTTCAAGCCCTGGTCGGGGAAGATCCCACATGCTGCGGAGCAACTAAGCCCGTGCGCCACAACTACTGAGCCCGAGTGCCTAGAACCCGTGCTCCACAACAAGAGAAGCCACTGCAATGAGAAGCCCACACCCTACAACACAGAGTAGCCCCTGCTCGCCACAACTAAAGAAAGCCCGTGCACAGCAACGAAGACCCAACGCAGCCAAAAATAAGTAAATAAATAAATAAATAAAATTTATTTTTAAAAAAAGATTTACTGATATTTAAGATAAACAGTAGTGATTACAACACACATGGCACTGATAAATGTTATGAGCTTCCTTTTCACTTAGAAAGTAGTATCCATTCCAAGTACAAAAAACTGTAGATTTCAATAAGCATGACATCAATTATTGTATGATAATAAGCAATATTATAAGAGCAATATGAGCATTTACTAGTATTCAAAATGTTTACAGTTACAACCAATATTTGAATTTAAGTAGTTTTTCCTCTAGTATCTTCATCCCTGAGATGTATTAAAAAATAGTAAATGCGTGCAAGGTTTGGAAATAGGCCATAATTCAAACACTGACTTCTGTCATTTACCATATGTATGATTCTGAATAACTTAATTAATCTTAGTTTCTTCATCTGTAAAATGGGAATAATATAGACCATGTTGAGTTGTTAAGAGTGTACATAAGAAAACATCTGTAAAGCACATACGGACGGGTTTGGCCCACAGGAGGCACCTAATACAGTAATTACTATAATCATTATTGAAGTTGCAGAGATCAACCAACTAATTCCTAGTAATAGCCACACAAGTGAAGTGTTCAGGACCTTCAGAAATATTTCAAAGAATTTGTTTTAAAGATGTTTTTAGACTTGAACTTCTAGGTGCCACAAAGTCCAGATAGCATCTCTCATTAGGCTGTGTGCTAAGACTCTTCTATTAGGTACTTTCTTGATGTTAGTGAGAGACAAGCAGGTATTCCATCTCTACTTGAAACACTAGGGCTGCCAACTACTGAGTCAGATTTAACTCACACATACACTACTCCGACTGTGCTACACACTTGGGGAGGCTGCATCGACTTTTTCAACAGCTGGTCAGTGAGTATTGTGTGTACAGCTGTGCACTGGAAACGTGGCACACACATCACGGATCAACAGAATCCCTGCCCTCAAAGAGCTTTCCATCTAAAGGAAACAAACAAAAAGAAACCAAAGAAAAATGCAGGAAAGTATATTAATTCTTAGTATTCTTAGTAGTAGGCTAAAGATGGTTATGGAGAATGGTGGACAACTGATGTTAACTAGAAAAGCTGCTTTGAGTCAGTCAGCTTTGCTGTGCTTTAAAAACAGGAGAGAAAACAATGGATGACTAATAGATGAAAGGCAGTTATAAATATAAATTACAGGCTTCCCTGGTGGCGCAGTGGTTGGGAGTACACCTGCCGATGCAGGGGACACGGGTTCGTGCCCTGGTCCGGGAGGATCCCACATGCCGCGGAGCGGCTGGGCCCGTGAGCCATGGCCGCTGAGCCTGCGCGTCCGGAGCCTGTGCTCCGCAACAGGAGAGGCCACAACAGTGAGAGGCCCGCGTACCGCAAAAAAAAAAAAGAAAAAGAAAAAAAATATATATATAAATTACAATTTGGACACAATGTAGCCAACAGTAAGAATGCACATCAAAGTAGGATAAAACATTAAGTAAAAATCACAGTGGAAACAAAATCATCTGGAGAAGGCAAAGAATAAAATCAGCAAACTTTGAAAAAGTTATTGTTGGGGAGAATAATAGCCTAACCTGGAAATTTAATAAAATTCTAAAAGTATTTGATACATTAATTCCTTTGCTAGTTATTCAACCTAGGGTAAGAAAAATCATTGCCTAGGGATACTCCATTTATTACCAGGAACAAGTTTCTATAAAACAAGGGGCAAATCAAATTGCTGATTATATGGTTTATAATGTCTAACTCCACAGTGCCTACCAAACTATCTTTAAACTTTCTGTTATTTGGTGTGAGCCTATGAGTTTAACTGTCAAATTTTCCAGGAAAAGATAAAATAAATAAATAAAACTAACCTCAAAAAGGGTCAAATTTTAAAAAATAATATGTATATGTACACACAACTCTTCAGATATTATACAGCAAGTTAACAGTTATTCCCAGAGCAATCCTGATCTTCAGTGGGGAGGAACAAGCTTCCATTAGCAATGCAGGGTCCCATTCCCCAGGCCTAGACCCTCACTACCCCTATGACTGGTCCTATACACCACCGTAATTAGCTCTGCAACTTTTTCTTCTCTCTCTCCAAATCTGTCTTAATATAGCATTCCGTTTGTCAAGACTGACATACATATGACTAAGATACACACTCTTAGGACAAAATATACCAAGTAAGCTAGTGATTATTCCACTTCAAAATTCTCTATCTTCTCTATCGTATATTGATAAGATATATGCTATCTAACTCCAAAAGCATATGCTGAGGTTTATTGGGTCGATTTGTTTCCAAAATCTAGTGCAAACTTTCATTTCCTTATTCCCTATGAACTGATCAAGCAACAGGTGCCAGAGGTAGGAGAAGCAGTGTTAATATTATCCTAATCCTTACAGGATGTATTTGATAGATAAACAATCTCTGAAACAAAATTAATACCCTTCCTCACTCATTCCAAGAAGAGTCTGCTATCCCTAGAACCTGCTCCATAGAGATGTTAGAACAGGTCTTCTGTTTCCAAACTTGGCCTCATATCTGGAGCAGCTCTTTCAAATGATATCTATTCTTTCTCCCTTTAATGAAACTATTATTCACTCTGTTCTTTTTAGATTTTTCTTTATAAGATTGTAAGATAAACACATGTTCATTTTGGAAAACAGAAAAGTAGAAAAGAGAGGGAAATAATGTTCACTACCATCCCATACCCCTGCAGTACCTTTTGTTAATAGTTTAGCTAATATTTTCACTTAGTTTACTTCTTTCAGGCGTTTTTCTAACCGTATCTTTAAATATGATTAAATATAATTCTCTATAACAATTCACTACTCTGTTTTCCCTTACCATAAATGCTGTTGCTATCATAAGAACATCATTTACGTAACCATTTCTTCCCTGTTTAACAGCACTGTTTCACTGCTTAGAAACTGTATGATGGGAATCTTTGCACATAAATCTTCATCTGGATGTACAACTACTTCCTTGAAACAGAATATCAGGAGTAGCATTCCTGTGTCAAAAAATATGATCAATTGTAAGGCTCCTGATATATGAAGCCAAAGTGATTTTCAGAAAATACCAATTTATACCACAAACCAGTAGTTCATGAAAACACTCTTTAATCACAACCTAATTAACAAAGGCCAGACTCTCATTCATTTTGCTAATTTGATACACAGAAAATGGCATCTTATTGCAGTTTTCATTTGTATTTTTTATTTAAGAATACAATCCAGGGGACTTCCCTGGTGGTCCAGTGGTTAAGACTCTGTGCTTCCGATGCAGGGGGTGGCCCTTCGACCCCTGGTTGGGGAACTAAGATCCTATGTGCCACGTGGTGTGGCCAATTTAAAAAAAAAAAAAAGAATATAATCTATTCTTTATAGAGGCTAAAATGAGACTTGGCTTTCCCCCAGGATCTCTGACATGGGTGGCCCCATGAACTTGGTCTGGTCTTTCTGGCCAAAGCTTAGTCACCTCTACTTCATCACCTCATAAGTGGAAGCCATTAGCACCTAAGCAGTAGACTGCTCTCCCTGGGACACACCTACCATCCCGGTGGCAGACAACTCAAATGGAGCCACCAGAAAGCCAGGCTGGACTAGTCTTTCCCTCCCCATAACTAGCAAGAGAAGCCAAAAACACTGGGCTAAGGTTTCACAGATTTCCGCAGAAACTTCAACTGTTCTTAGTAATACTTTTCTCAGTCCTCCCGGCACCCATGATACAGTTCAACGCAGTACGATTTCTGAGTTGCCTAGTACTTATAACACAAACTCTAAGTCTGTGTATATTATGCATATGAACTACTCATGTTCTTACCCTTAATAATTAAGTTACTACCAGGTACATATCAGTCTGTGTATGTGTGTGTATGAAGGACACATTCTCTTAACCTTATTATCTAAGTTTTCCCACATACATGTGAAAGGATAAAGGCATTTCACTGCTATTAGTTCAAACTAGTGACAGCAATAAAACTAATACAAATAAAATCACGGAAAACTGACCCTTCCACTCTTCACATACAGAGAAAGGGGGAGGGACAGTTCAAGTGTTTTGATTCTAGAATCATACAGAGAACTTAAAGTAACTTGAAGGGCATGTCTTTTATAAAATTATCTGTAACATGGAAGGTTCAGATGAGGAAAACTGAGAGCAGGTTTTTCTTTTCTTATGTTACTTACATATCATGAATGATAAAGATTGTTGGTCATAGCCTCGGTGATCTAATATTGAAGATATTAAGCCCAAAAGCTAGTGCCCTTGTCCCTTATGCAGAGTAAACGCACTGGTAGCTCTAAGCTATCCTCCCAACAGCCAGGATCTTCCAGGTACATAAAGGTGGAAGAGGAGAGGTGATGAAGTATTTAGTCTTCGATGGTTTTAAACTTTAAAATAAATTTATTGGTGGTAGTCCATAAACTCAACACTGACTTACAAAAGGCAGAAATGGCCTTAAAAAAATTAAAAGGCCTCAGCTGCCTTACTGTGGTTCTAATAAATAACTCATTTACTGGGTTTCTCTAGAGACGGCCCTCCTGCGTAGGACAATCAGTAACTCAGTCCTGTCCTGATAGCTCGTTACTAGCGACTACCCACTTCACTGCCTTTGCTTAAGCTTTCCTTGCCTAACTTCACAAACTTTTCCATTTCTATTACAAGATTACAGATTTTCTTGAAGTTTGCTCAAGGAGATTAATTCATTCTGCTTTGTGTCATCTCTTTCCATACAACACAAGCACACGCGAACAGTCTTCAAATGAACAACAATCTGGCCAGCTATTCAGTTACATTTTGAATACTATACTCGAAATAAATTGAGTAAAGTATGCCTGTTAAAAGACTCAACAGAAAGCAAGACTCCTGTGTGTCTCCTCTCCTCATAAATATACACCTACCTTCCCTTGAAATTCTTAAAAGATCCATTCAAATATTGTCCAGAAGATACTTCAAAGCTTGTTAAGCACCAAACTGCCTTAACTGATTGTATTTCAAAGATATTTACTTTAAAAGTTCTTCAACCCATTCTCTATAGTTAAAAAAAAAAAATAGTGGCATCAGTCACAACACTGACTAAGTTAATTCAGTTAAAAGCCAACCAGTTAAATACAGCAGCAGCATGATCTGACAATATGACGGTGTTTGCGACTAACCAAAACCCTCCCGCTAAAACAAACGTATTAAACAATAGAAAGAAATTTACCTGACTTTCCAAAGTCATTTTTAATCTTACTAGAGAAAGCAATCATACAGTAGATAATATAATTAAACATGATGTATTAAAACAGTCTAAGGAACAGAACAAAGATAGATAGATAGATAAATAGATAGGTTTTAAAAGCTGCATTACCTACCAAGTGCTTCCAACAATCCCCAGTGCTTTGGGAGACGGCATTTTAATGAACCAGCCTATGTATCCCATAGGCTCAACCCACATTTCCTGACTTCTGTGACAAAGATTGTCATTAACCTACCAAGATCACCAGGAATGCAGTACCAGTGTGGCCATACTTAAACCTTTCATCTATTTGAGCAAAACAAAAACACTGTGAAACTGGAATGGCAGGTCATACAACTTAGCACTATTATACATTGGTTTCAGGTGAGACCGCCTGACTAATCAGCGTACCTGAGACTCATACAGGAACGGCAAACACATGTAACTTGCACAAACTTGGAAAGACAAGAACTAATCAATTCAAGTAATTTTTAGCAGAATAACTTACTGTAAGATTATGTAAACCATACTATGAATAAATGTCTAAAGTCCCATAGATCATATGTTATTGCTATATTTTGATGCAAAAAAAGACCTAGATTTTCTTTTCATAAAGGTCTTTACTGAGCTCTACTATAAGACAATTAGTAAGTTTGTGACATTCCTGGATACAAGTTTTCTCGTTCTCACCAATTCTCCTTTGTAGACATCACTTGTAAATTTGATTTCTTCAATAAAGATATTTATATTTTAAATTCTTTTAAAAATTTCCCTTAAATAAAATTCTAAATGAAACAAGTGGTTTCTAGAATATTTCATTGTCCTTATTATAAGAAAAACTTTATTAATATCAGTGATTAAAAAAGCACTCAAAGCTTGCTTACAAAGATAGGAATTAGGGGGAAAAAAACCCTCAGTAATATTCAAGTATTCAAGACCATGCACATGACCATTAATCTTTAAATATGAATAGGAATATACATTTCATGTTAAATATCTTTTCATTCTAAAACACAAGTTTTAATTTTCATTTCCCTGATATCAAACTCGATACCCTACCAGAATAAATAAAATTTAAAAGGGGAAAAGATTAATAACACCAACAATGTTGGATGTGAAGCAACTAGAACCCCATACATTGCTGACGGGAATGAAAACTTGTACAAACACTTGAAAAACCAATTGGCAGTACCTACTAAAGCTCAATTTACATTATTCTCAAGACCCTGGATTTCAATCTTGGGTGTATACCCAAGAGAAGTGAGCATAAAACATGTATAAGGGGCTTCCCTGGTGGTGCAGTGGTTGAGAGTCCGCCTGCTGATGCAGGGGACACGGGTTCGTGCCCCGGTCCAGGAAGACCCCCACATGCCACGGAGCAGCTGGGCCCGTAAGCCATGGCCGCTGAGCCTGCGCGTCCGGAGCCTGTGCTCCGCAACGGGAGAAACCACAACGGTGAGAGGCCCGCATACCGTAAAAAAAAAAAAAAAAAAAAAAAGTATAAAACTAAAAACATGTAAAAGAATGTTCATAGCTGCTATATTCTTAAAAGTCAAAAATGGAAATGACCCAGATGTCCATCAATAAGATGAATACAAAAATGTTAATACAGTCACACAATGGAACGTCATACAGCAATGAAAAAGAAGAAACAAACACTGTGCTACAACATGGATGAATCTCACAGATGTAATGCTGGGGAAAAGAAGCCTGGTACCAGAGAGTATGTTCTATATGACTCTATTTTTATAAAGTTCAAGACTAGGTAAAACTACTCAAGGAGGAATCAATATCTATGGGGATAGACAGCAGAATAGTGGTTATCTTTGGGAGGATACGGATGAGAGGGGGCACACAGAGAGTCTCCTGGGGTGATGGAAATGTTTTCTGTAGGGATCTGGGTAGTATTCGCAAAGGTGTATACGTATTTACACATATATACAAACTCATCTTCGTCATCGTCTGTCTTACCCCTTACTGGCTTCCTGACCTTTGTAAGTTACTTAACCCTCTACTCCTAATCTTTTCCTGTGTAGGATGGGGATGATACCTTTGATACAGGGTTGATATTTAGATTATAAGACATTCAAAAAATGGCAATTACTATTATTACCTGTTTTTTTATTTGCATCATCAGAGGAACATGGTGACAGAATTTACGAAAGTCAATATTAAAAAGAAATAACCTGCAGTCATGGGAAAAAATCAGACACAGGTTTTCAAAATCTGGACAGGTCTGATGCCATATAGTATAAAAGCAAAAACACAACTCAACAAAAATTCATGTGCAGTCACAAGAAAAGGAGAAATTTTGTTTATGTAATCTTAAAAGGCGTGAATGTGTACAATACACTTTGGAAAGATTTCAGTTGAAGTGGTTAGGTAAAAGCAAAGCAATTCTAACGCCTAAGGCTTACCTGGAAAAGGCAGTTATATAAAGCAAACAGATAAGAAATTAGTAATTTCTTATTAATTTTAGTACTTTTCTCTCCTAAATAAAAACTTTTAATTAGCTAATTCGTTTTAAAGCCTCTCATACTCCCTTTTACTTAAGAATGGTCAGCATAGAAAATAGTTCTAACACTAAGGAGGGATTTATTTAATCCCCAATTGCTCATAACAGCATAGCTTTTAATTATAAAGAGCAAATTCTATGTTTAAATTACAACTTTAGCAAAAGTGTTATATTTTTAACATTTTTTCCTGGATTTTTTTCTTATAATAACGGTCAAAAGTAAAGTTATTACTTATAAATTGTTTCTGCATATAGAAACAACAGCATAAAGCTTTCTTACTAAAACAAAACAAAATAGAATTCTAACTTGACCAAAGCAATGCCAGAATGCTAAATTTAAAAGCTTAAAATAACCTAACACAATACAGTACAGCACATAAGTAACTGCAAACGGTCATTTCAATATTCCAACTTTTACTACAGCTTGCACGAGTCTCTGAATTTATTCTGATTCAAAATTCTAGCTTGCTCAAATATAAAATGCTACTAAAAATGTTAAACTAATTTGAAAAACTACTACAACTGTATAAATTATACACAGAGATGTTTTCCTTTTTACAGTTCTCTTCAGTTCACTAAGAAAATTTATAGCTAAAAGTAAATGAGATAATCCTGCTTTAAGCTAGTATGTCTAAAATTACTGCTATGTATTAATTTGTGTCAACTTTTTAAAAGCCTAACACTTTGATGTTATTTTCATAGCTACATTTTTTTCTGGCATTAAACTGCATACTAGCTACATTTTTTTCTGGCATTAAACTGCATACTAGCAGAAAAACCAAAGTAAAAATCAGACTTTATCCAAGTTCATTTTAAGCTAAGCTTTAATTTCCATTTAAGCTTTATCTTTCAAGGCTCACATTTAAATTTTCAAAACAAACCTCATATTCCATAAGGTAGCAATCAAATATATTGTTAACAAAATCATTACGATGTTACAGTCCCGGCAAAGGCAGTATGAAAAAATGCATTTTCACACGCAGAAACAAGTTACAGTTTTAAACAATAAACCATGACTTACATCATGAAATGAATAGAAGCTGAAAAGGTTAGAATGAAAGTCCCCTTCAGGTCAACAGGATTTACTTTTATATTCGTGTTTCATGAATTCCTTTACTAAGGTTTGAAGAAACAGCACTTATGAAAAGCAGTCACTATGTGATGATGGAGGCCATTTTAAGACTTGTAAATCAACTCTTTTACTAAAAGCACGAGTATATAGTAAACGGTAACTGGAATTCAAAGAGGTCAGGGATGAAGCCAGCACAATTGCTTGTAGCTACAACTGGACAAAGTAAATACTCCAAAATTTTTCAGATCTCTAGCAGTTTTTTTAAAAAGCTAGTCAATTTTTTTTTGTCAGTTAAAAACACAGCTACACTTGTATCTGAGCACAGAATACCTGTGCCGAGTTTAACCTACTATGAACTCAAATGGCTAGATGTGTAAGCAGGTTTAAAACTATGCTCAATAATGAAAAGAAAACCACCTACACGTAAATATGTTCCACAAGACCACGACACACTACAAGATGACTGAGTCTATTTCAAGAATGCTGGTCTGACTAAAACTTTTTCCCAACTTATTCCTAATTCTAGATATAAAGATGAGTCTTTTTCTGTGGAAATTGATAGAAAATTCTACCAAAATCCCCTTTGACTGCTTTAGTCATAATTTTGTTGTTGATACTACCGTTTCCGGGGAGGGTGGCAAGTACTTAAAAAAAAAACACAAAACTTATAATGTGTATTAAGGTATATGACATAAGATATATTGCTATTTAAATAGATTTTAACAGCAAATGTCATGCTTCAATCCAAGTAATATTTTTTTCCACTTTAAATAAATCACAAGTGACCAGTGCTTGCTTTGGTGCTCTGAATACTCTAAGTCTATTTAATCTTTAAAGATCAAGCTCCGGGAGTCCATAGTTCAGAGAAACACATGCTTTACAAAACCTGGGAAATGGTTGCTTAATACAGAGAGGAGTAAAAAGCACTGAAATCATCACATATTGGAGGTGGGAAATACATTATTCTCCTTCGCAGAGGACAGTGCCTATATTTTAGTCATTACCTTGAGGCATCAAAGCAGGCTTGAAAGGAAAATGTTATTACCTTCATTTTACAAAAAGAAACGGAGAAAACTAAGTTTAAATAACTTGCCTAAGGTCTCACTGCTGGTGGCAAAGCAAGGATTCAAACCTAAGACTTCACATTCCAAATTCCACCTCTTTCCACTCTACCTTTACCCACTGCAATATTTGCTTGTCGCGTTTATCAAAGAGCTTGGCAGGACCAGTCTTTGCCAGCTGCTTGCAAGGCACGTTCAGAGACTGGACTCGTTTCTTAGCCGACGCCGATGAATGAATGAAAAGACTCGAAAGCAAATTGAACAAACTCAAGGATAGTCGCAAGCGTGCACTATTACATCGACGTGTATCCGGCCGTATACAGCGCCGGTGCTGTAAAATCCCAGCGGGGCTGCATCCTTCCCAGATCCCCCAGCTCTCCACTGCTACTGGATAGAAGGGTCTCCAGAACCCTCGGGGGCAAGTGTGAGGCAGTGAACTCTGCTCTGTCCTCAGCACTGGCCTGAGACGTTAAGCCTCTCGCTTAGTCAAAGCAATTATTTCCCTTATAACCTGCTCAGCTGGGTTCTCTTTTGCAGACTGCCAGGCGATGTGAATGTCCACTCGCAGCAAAAATGTCACAGCGCGTTTCTGAAGCATCTGCAGTTCGCCAGTGTGCCGAGGCATGGAGGTTTGAGAACCACCGGCCTGGGCGCCTCTGAGGACATAGCCAACCAAGCCGGGACGATGACAGTGAGCTCGGCAGTCCTGAAAGCCACCAGGCCCTCCATCAGCTTGTTCAGCCAGGCCATTTCACAACTACGTGCCCCTTGCCTGACCAACATGGCATACTATTTTCTAAGAGTGGGCATTACTGGTCAGTTATCCTGTCATGCAATAAATTCTTTTTCACACATATGCTTATTAATTGTGAATTTCACTTCTTCCTTCCTTCTTTTCACCATTTCCTCTACTTCTTATCAATCCTCTCCTTTTTCTTTCTGCTACGACCCTCCTCCAGCTCTTCAAAATTCCACCATTCAATAACCTCTTCACTAACTAGTCTCTCTCTCTATAAACAGTCTCTTCTATATACTGCTGCCTAACTGGTCTTTAAAAGGAGCTTTCACACGGGGAGGGGTAGTGTTTGGGATTAGCAGATGCAAACCACTACATATAGAACGGGTAAACAACAAGGTCCTACTGTAAAGCACAGGGAACCATATTCAATAGCCAGTAATAAACCATAAAGGAAAAGAATATGAAAAAGTATATATAAAAAAATAAAATAGCTTTCATCATGTCAAACTCTTTCAATAGCTCTACACTGTGAACTAAATCCATTCTCAACACCTCTGCCTAACTTTTAATGCCTAATTTGTATCCTCCCTAATTATTTATCCAACCTCATTTCCTACTTCAGATGGACACCAAAGAACCAAGTCGGCCTCTATAATTAAAAAATCACAAATTGGCCAAGCCAGCCCTCCTGCTTCCTAACCCTACATTTGCCAACTTGACCTCTGAGGGTATCAAAACATGTCATTCCCACATTGGAAACTTTCAGCAACTCCCCACAGCTTATGTAAATTTAAACTCTTCAATTAGACATGGAAAACTCTCCATGATCTGGCCCCAAAGTATCTTTCCCATCTTCTTCTTCCTACAACCAAGGGACATCCCGTTCTCTAATGACGCGGGGTTCTCAGCCTTTCCTGGCAGAGATCAATCACCCGGCCTTCCCTGTATCTATGTGTCGCGATGCTCAGCCTGGATCCAGACCCCTGTTCCTCTGCCTGGTAACATCCTCCCCGTCTTTCAAGGCTCCGCTCCTACTCAGGACCCGTGATCTCACTTCTGAAAATTAGATCTCTCTAGTCTGTTTCAAAAAAACTTTCTTTATACAGCTTATGAGGCTCTGTCTTGTATTTCAGTTATACTGGTCCACATGTTTCATCTCCTCTTTTAGAGCACGAAGCTCTTAAGGGCGGGGGCTCCGGCTAGATCTTTACATCAATCCTAATAACTCATCGTATGTAGCTCAGGACCTTTCTTGAAATACCTGTTAGACCTAATAAATGCCGATAAATGGAGTGTATCTGGATCCCTGGCAAAGCCATCATATACTCCAGCTGGTAGACATGGTAGGAAATAAAATATAAGCAAAATGACCAGAAATTATCAAAAAGTCTCAAAATTATCAAAAAGTCAAAACTTTTAAACATGGAGACTGCTGACAGCACTTAATATTTTCATCCTGCTCTGGTGGCACCAGGTATCTCTGCCCACATAAACCACGGTCACTTCCTCACTCGCCCTGAACATGGTCCCCTCATTCCTGCCCCCATGGGCTCTGCGCACACGGCCCCCCATACCTGCTTACCCCTTCCTTCAACGTCCACAGTAAGCTTTCTCGGGAACCATGTAACACATTCACATTTGTGTCGCAACGTCTACTCCCTAGAGAGTAGTGCTGAGGCCGTTGCTCTCAACCACGGCAGAGCCAGCTGCTACCAGAGAGTGTCTGTCTGCCAGTGAAACCACTGCACTAAAACAGCTGAACAGATTTTACACAGAATCTGCTGTCGTCGTTGTTTTAATTGTGGTAAAATACACGTAACATAGAATTTACCATCTTAACCATTTTTATGTGTACAGTTCAGTAGTGATAAGGGCATTCACACTATTGTGCAACCAATCTCCAGAATTCTTGGCGCCTTGCAAGACTGAAACTCTGTAGTCATTAAACAGTAACTCCCTGTTTCCATTCCTCCCTACCCCCTGTCCCTGGCAATCACCATTCCACTTTCTATCTCTATGAATTTACCCTAGGTACCTCAGGGGAGGAGAATCATGCAGTATTTGTCTTGTTGTGACTGGCTTATTTCACTCAACACGCTGTTCTCAAGGTTCATCCATGTTGTCAGAATTTCCTTCCTTTTTAAGGCTGAATCATATTCCATTTTAGGTAGAGACCACTATTTATTTATCCATTCACCTCTCCATAAACACTGAGCTGCTTTCACCTTTTGGCTGTTATGAATAATGTTGCTATGAGCACAGGTGCACAACATAGGGTTTATTTTGTGAAAACCCAGGAGTCACCCCTGAGGGGCTGTGTGAAAAGAGGACAAAGGTACCTCCAGAGGGGAAAAAAAAGTCACCTTACAAAGCAGCCAAAACTTAGAGACAAGTGTCCCTTACAGATACTGATGGAGACAAATACTGATGCCCATACGCATGAAGGTGCCATGGACCAGGAGCTGCTCACAAATTAGCCCTCAGCGCTAACATAAACTCATTACTATTTTTTAATACGTGGTATGGACCCAATATTGACAAGTTTAAAAGTAATCCTATGTACACACACACACACACCATGGCACCCCAGCCTTGCCGAGGAGAATCACTCATCAGAAACAAGCAAGTCCCCGCTATTGCTGGTCTGGAGCACGCTAGGAAAGCTGTCCTTGAGAAAAGGAGCTCCTCTGACACTGGCCCCTGTGATACTCAGTGTGGGGCTCACATTTCCCATCAGGCAACAATACTGTCTCTCTCCTCCTCTTCCACATTCCCAGCTTCAACCGTGAACTTGGACGCAGCTCTCACTCTTAGCCCCAGATCTCCAGGATGAGAGGGTAGAATTCGTTCTTGATCCAGAAAAGTTTCTTCTGCAGGACTACTCACAAAGCCGGAAGAGGACCACTCGCAGCCAGACGCTGTCACACTGCACGCCTCCCAAACAGCTAGAAGAGCAAGATGGTGAGAATTCCTGCCAGCACACCCCTCCCAGGGCTCCGTGTCTGGGCAGCAAGAGCACGGGAGGAAGGGGTCTGACAAAGAAAAGAATCCCGACTCAACTTTCCACGAAAGATCTTTACGGATAGGAGCAGAGGAAACTGATTAAGAGCACAAGTGGTGGGGCTTCCCTGGTGGCGCAGTGGTTAAGAATCCGCCTGCCGATGCAGGGGACACGGGTTCGAGCCCTGGTCTGGGAAGATCCCACATGCCGCGGAGCAGCTAAGCCCATGCACCACAACTACTGAGCCTGTGCTCTAGCGCCCGTCAGCCACAACTACTGAGCTGGCGTGCCACAACTACTGAAGCCTGCGTGCCTGGAGCCCTTGCACCGCAACGGGAGGGGCTGCTACAGTGAGGGGCCTGCGCTCGCCGCAGCTGGAGGGGGCCCGCATGCAGCAGTGGAGACCCAATGCAGCCAAAAATAAATAAATAAAATACATAAATTTAAAAAAAAAAAAAAAGAGCACAAGTGGTGGAAGCAGACCGCTGAGATCCGCACACCAGCCGAGGGACCTGACTCCTTTGTGCCATCTGCAAAACGGGGGTAATGATCGTACCCACTTCAAACCGGGGCTGCTATCAGGTTTTAAGTAAACGAGTTAGTTGTGGGTTTTTTTGTTTTATTTTTGTTTTGGTCACGTGGCGCTGGCATTGTGGGATATGGGGTCTTATTGCCCCAACCAGGGATCAAACAGTCGCACCCTGCAGTGAAAGGGCGGAGTCTTAACCACCGGACCGCTGGGTAAGTCCCAATGAGTTGGTATTACTGAAGCACTTAGAACAATCAACACTTGTCCCGTGGTAAGCACTATACAGGCGTTTGTAAAATAAGCAGGTGGCTGAAGTTCTGTGAAAATGACCAATACTGCAAAGGTACAATGAAGTCCAGGTACCTCAACCAATTTCTCAATGTGTACATTTCTCAGCATACACATGCAGAACCACGAATCAAAGTATCCATCACTAAAAAGTCAGTAAAACTGATTGTGATGATGCATGCATGGGGAAAAAAAGTGTCTTCATTGATTTGTTAATTACTAATAAATATTATTTAGACAAAGACAAGGAAATAGATATTACTCATGAATATTTCTATTTAGTATTTATAATATTACTTGTTAGCTTCATACTTGTTTATATTCTTTTAAATAGTGAATTCTAACCTCTGGTAAAATAGAGCCTGGGGATTAAGCTACAAGATTTTTCACAGCCTTGGCAGATACATAGAGAAAGGACAAAAGAAAGACCTTAGGCCCAATTTTCCAATACTCAGATGCATTCCATTTAATAATACAGTCAATACCGTGTTGTCTCCTCTATGTATTCTGTGCAAATGTTACATTTCAAGTATACACCGACTTTCAATTCCGTACAGATCTCTTTTTTTTCTATGACAGTAACTTCCAAGGTACAGTTGATAAAACCTCCTAGGGTTCTTTTCTCTCAAAAAGAAAATAAGGACTTTCTGGAATCATGCTAAGATTTTAAGTTTTTGTTTTGTTTTGTTTTGTTTTTGCGGTACGCGGGCCTCTCACTGTTGTGGCCTCTCCCGTTGCGGAGCACAGGCTCCGGACACGCAGGCTCAGCGACCATGGCTCACAGGCCCAGCCGCTCCGCGGCATGTGGGATCTTCCCGGACCGGGGCACGAACCCGTGTCCCCTGCATCGGCAGGCGGACTCTCAACCACTGCGCCACAAGGAAAGCCCTGAAGTTGTTTTTTTTTTTTTTTTTTTTTTTGCGGTATGCGGGTCTCTCACTGTTGTGGCCTCTCCCGTTGCGGAGCACAGGCTCCGGACGCGCAGGCTCAGCGGCCATGGCTCACGGGCCCAGCCGCTCCGCGGCATATGGGATCCCCCCAGACCGGGGCACGAACCCGTATCCCCTGCATCGGCAGGCGGACTCTCAACCACTGCGCCACCAGGGAGGCCCCCTGAAGTTGTTTTTTAAGTCTGTTGTTAACTACTACAGAACTCAGTAATACACCTGATACTTCATATGAAACAGTATCACATACAGAAGTAGTTATTCAACCAGCCAACCTTTTCTAAATGATTTGTCTGTTTTGACAAACCAATGACAGTTAAATTAAGTTCCTTGTAATTTTAAAATTCAAAATATCTGAATTTTTAAAAATTAACCACACTAATGCAGTCATTTTCTGGATCGTGAAAATTAAATAGAAAGCAAAACAAAACAAAAAACCATCAAACAGTCCCTTAGGGCTTGTAGAAAATCAGAGCTTCTCTTATCATCTTTATAAGTCAGTTTTGAAGATCTAAGTTTTCAGAAAATTCAAAATAATTCTATAAATTATTTCCCTTAAAGTTTAAAACTTGCAAATACTGCTTTATGTTCTTCACAATGTTTATACCAATTCAAATAAAACTACTTTTGTGTTAAGACATTTTTAGTTTAATACTGCATTTTCCTTACTTTGAAGGAAACCTAAGTTAGCTTCTTTCTCTGATTCTACACCTACAAATACATTCTTATTTGATCATCCTAACACTAACATGATTGCTAGATTTTCATATGTTGAATTACTGCCAACCTGACAACATTCTGGAATACATTAGATACTGCAGGTGTGCCAGAACACACACACAGTAATATTAATCCATTAGTATTTCATGCTATTCGTTCTTTTTCAATGATAGATTTCTCCCTATCCCACAACTTAACATATTTTTCTCCCTTTGCAATTACCTACACACACACACACACACGCGCACACACACACACACACACACACACACACCCTACAGAGTTAAAAATCTCTTCTGGAATATTATTTGGCTAAGCAGCAAAATTTACAGGTAAGGTAGATTCCAAATATGCTTTTTAACACATATAATATATAAGTAATGTCACTGGATAAAGTACATGAAGATAGTATTTCAGAAATAACAGCCTATAAGCCACTAACCATTAAATTATATTCTATTTCACTACAGGCACTAAGCAGCAAAGATAAATATTTAATATCCTCCTATGGTCAATAAATTTGAATTATTTCAGCAGTCACTGCAAATACATTAGCAAATGCCTCTAGTTATGATCCATAGGTTAGTAAACAATTTTCAAGGGACAAAGTCACTAGTAGAACTCAAGTTTATTCAATGTCTCAGATCAAATGTTCCTTTAAATTTTATGTTTTTAACAATGAAGTTGGTGCAAAGTTTCTACTTCTGGTCCTTATCATTCTGCCACACATAACACACTTCTAGAATGTCACAACTAAAATAATGGATGAATCTTCCCATACCATTACCATATATATATATATTTTTTTTTGCGGTACGTGGGCCTCTCACTCCGCTGCGGAGCACAGGGTCCGGACGCGCAGGCTCAGCGGCCATGGCTCACGGGCCCAGCCGCTCCGCGGCATGTGGGATCTTCCCAGACCGGAGCACGAACCCGTGTCCCCTGCATGGGCAGGCGGACTCTCAACCACTGCGCCACCAGGGAAGCCCACCATTACCATATTAAAGATAATCAAAATACTCAAAAAATCAGTGACGATTTACACTGGCACATTAACATGGGTGACCAGTGTAAAACGCTGAGAACAAACAAGCCCTAACTTCTCTTTCATTAAGAATCTGAGTCTTGGGAATTCCTTGGCGGTCCAGTGGTTAGCACTCGGCGCTCTCACTGCCGGGGCCTGCACTAAGATACCGCAAGCCTCACGGTGCAGTCAAAAAAAAAAAAAGAATCTGAGTCTTATTTAAAGCTTCCACTCTCATTCAGGGTTAAAAAAAAAAAAAGTGAAAGAAGATATTCAACATGAGTTTCACAAAGAAACTAATCTTCCTAGAAAAAAGTGTTTCCAAAATCCATTTTAGGGTTGACTGTTTGGAACTCGGGGCACTCTCTCCCATGAACAGTGTTATAAGTGGTTATGAGGTGGCCTCAGACTAGCAACAAAGGACTTCTGAACCCACAAGCTCTATTTGTACAGTACTAGCACACGCTTACAGTTCTGTAAAAGCTAACCGCCGTGAGTAAAAACATTCCAGTAAGAAAACTCAGAATCCCCATCAGGGGGGTCAGGAAGCTCCTACGCCCCAACCTGGCTGCGGTGGTACAGAGGCCAGGACCTGCCTCCGCACCCCGGGACCCTGAAAGGAGAATGCCGGGCCTCCTCCCCCCGCCACCCCGGGAGTGGGCAGGGGTTCCCGCAGGGCCAGAGGGGAGGCGTGCTGGGGACAGGAGATTGTCTGGGAAAGATGATGGCGCAGGAAGTGGTGGTGAACGTTTGAGTGGCCGACGACCGGGTCGAGGACAGGAAGTTTTGAGCTTGCGGGGAGACGGCCACGGGTAAGAACGGTGGGTCCAGTGGGGCTCACCAGTGGACAACCAGTGGCCTGGGCCAGCTTGCTGCCTCTTTCAACTCTCTTCACTGGTCACCTCTGCCCAGAATGCCACTCCTCTGGCCGGCTACAAAACAGACACAGCCTTCTCTCTGTCTTCCTTAACTACAAACCCTCCAGATCGCTAAGGATTTCTGCTGCTAATAACAACAACAGCTAGAGTGTTAAATGGGCCCTCTTACGCCTTGACCAGGGCTGAGTCTTTTTTGGAGGCAAATGAGACAGACTTCATTCCAGGAACTGGGACCAGGCGGGAGTGGAGGAAAGAGGATGGCTGCCCTCTGGACCAGGGCAGGGAGAAAAGTGAGACTGAGGGGAGAAAAGGTTCCAACACGGGGCCACAGAGCAGGGTAGAGGGCTCCAAAACTGCTGGAAGGCTCACAAAACAAACCCAGATTACATAAATCAAGGCCTGTTTTTATTAACAAAACTTCAGCTATTCAAAAGACAAAACGGAGTTCTAAATAGTATTATAAAAAATAAGCACTTAACTGTCTCAAGAAGGCAGTTAGTTTATTTCTTGTAAAATGTGTCTCAAGTGGAGTTAATGTTAACATGCTCTTTCCAACTGCTGATGTCAAAGCGGCAGTTTTGTAGTAAATTACAGTGGCCGAGATCATCTACAAGTAATTTACCGTCCAAGTTCTCCAATCACACCTGGAAACAGTTATGGCTGTCATGCCATGTATGTTAATAGTTAGGAAGCCGGGCCTGTGGATTAACCACATCTGAAAAGTTAAATTATCATTTCATATAACTCCAAAGGATCACAAATAACGCAATATGGTTACTCCCCAGGGGTAAAAAGGCAATGTGTGACATATGGGGATATAGGGATAAATAATCACTCCAAATCACAGACAGTTTTTTCAAAGAATTTATAAATGTGCCATGCACGCTTTATAAACTTTTCTCTGCTCAGAAGTTGTCTTCAAATTCAGAAATATGATTTTTCAGCCAGATAAAATTTCAAAGCATTTTTTAAGAAGGATACTTGGATTAACAGTACGTGCACCCAAACACTACCCTAATGTGTACTTTCTTCCCTCTACGAGGGCAGGCAGGGGGCCACAGAAACCAGTCAGCACAAAAAACAATGAACAGCAGCCGTCTGATAGCAACTAAACCTTAACTTACAGAAATACATATAATGCTTGGACCCATTCCAAGTACCTTGTAAAATCCTATTAAAATGATGAATTGCTCATAATTTAGATTTGTTTTAGCTGTAAACTTCTAAATGTAGCACAAGCATTAAATCCCTCTCTCAAAGAATCTATGATAAATGTCAACTTATTTTGCATAGTATTTTCTGCTACTGCTCTCCAAATCACAGATTTTTTTTTTTCAATTAATATTCACCCACAGGAGCTCCCTGGTGGTCTAGTGGTTAGGATTCGGTGCTTTCACTGCCATGGCCCAGGTTCAATCCTTGATCAGGGAACTGAGATCTCACAAGCCGCGAGGCGTGACCAAACTTTACAAAAATAAATAAATAAAATTAATTTTCACCCAGGCTCAAAAGAGATCTTCTCCAATACCCTCAAAATGTTTTGAGGCCAAAAAAAAAAAAAAAAATCCAGGTGATTTGCCTAAGGTCCAGCAGTGCCAAAGGCTGGAGCAAAAAGTGACTTCGGGTTCACACAGCCAGCTAGCAGCAGCAGGGCCAGGGCTGGCAGGGGGTTAGAACCAAGGCTCCTGAGTCCAGGCACCCTCCCCCAACACCAAACTGCAACTCCCACCCCACCCCTGCTACTCCTGTCCAAATACAAAGAACTGCGGCGCCTGCTGTCTTTTCATGAAATGACACTTCCTTCGAAGAGAGTTACCTTTACTATGGGAAATGAGAATCCATGCTATTGCATATTCAAGAAATAATCAACTTATGTGTGTTCATCAACAGAACATAGGTGGTTTCTTGTGACATTTTGAAATGTCTACCGATGGATTCCTGACTGTAGGTGGAATCTTCACTGTAAACGTTTAATAATAAAATGTTTAAATCAGGAGTAGAACGTTTTCACGTGCATCTCCTTCTCCGAAGCTGCCAAGATCCTGCTTTTCTGGCCCTTGCTCTGGCAGCGCCACTGCACCTGCCATTCTGACCTGTTCAATGACTTTTTAATAACTGTTCACAGCCACTGGGCATAAATATCAAAATGTTTGCTAAACAGTAATTACTTCTCCTTCTCCTAACATCCCTATTTACAGAGATGAAGAAACTGAGACTCAGATCAAGGCCTGTGTCTGCACTGAGGGCAGTATTTTTATGTTGCTAGAGCTTAAAATGCTGATTATTGTTGAAATGATTATCAATCTGAACATGAGCTGCCTGCCTTTCTCCGTTAAAAAGAAATTGTTTTCTTTTGCAAAATAAGGAACTTTGCTTATCATATATATCTACACCCAAAAGCCTCACTAGACGAGACACGCCAAGCAGGCAGCTGGCCCAGTGCCTAGATCATACTAAGAACTCAAAACATACCTAGAAAAGGACTGGGCTGGCGAGTCCATCTCTACGCTCAAGCTGTTAGGTTGAATAGAAACCTAACTTTTATAAATGGTAGCAGGTTAATGCTTAATATAATTCCTATGTACATCTGTTCACTGTATTACTGAATCTTTTATCACGATGGAATGTCATAAATTTAATTTGCTGACAGGCTGGTGGACAGTTTAATTATGATTTTTCAACTACAAAAGCATGATTTTAATCTTTACCAATACCACCCATGTAAACTATACTGGCAGATTCACATTAAATTTTATTCACATTAAAGAAAACCATTTAGACCCATTTAATCTCCCCTTTTTAATCATCTTCATTCTGCAGACTAGTGGGACAAAGATAGTGGGATTTACTTCTTACATTTATAAATCCATACTGAATTCACATGCATTAACTTCGATCTTAAAATTTCAAGTATCATCATGAGTTGTTGGAATCTTTTATTTAAAAGAAATAACCACAAGAGGGGGTGAGGGCCAACCCAGTCCTGCTACCGCAACAGAGATCAATCAACATCGCTATTGCGACGCCTCAGGACTCACTGCCAGCAGAACTTCATTATGCTATAAAGACAGCACTTGTTAGAAAGGCAGCGCCGGGAATTCCCTGGTGGCCTAGTAGTTAGGATTCGGCACTTTCACTGCGGAGACCTGGGTTCGATCCCTGGTCAGGGAACCATCCTGCATGCTGTGCAGCGTGGCCAAAATACAAAAACTACATAATTGGAAAAGAAAAGAAAAACAAAGAAAGCCAGCGCCAATCACCCCAGGAGCCTGACTTGTACACCTGCAGCTACATCTCTAGAAAGGCTAATTTTATGGCACTTCTATACTGTTAACTCATTCTGGAGTAAACTTCTTAGGAAGAGAGTGTAAGTAGTTTCACTGAAGGAAACTATAAACAACGGTAGGACTTCCCTGGAGGCGCAGTGGCTAAGAATCCGCCTGCCAATGCAGGGGACACGGGTTCGAGCCCTGGCCTGGGAAGATCCCACATGCCGCAGAGCAACTAACCCTGTGTGCCACAACTACTGAGCCTGCGCTCTAGAGACCGCGAGCCACAATTACTGAAGCCCATGTGCCTAGAGCCCATGTGCCTAGAGCCTGTGCTCCGCAAAAAGAGAAGCCACCACAATGAGAAGCCTGCGCACCGCAATGAAGATGAGCCTCCGCTCGCCACAACCAGAGAAAGCCCGTGCACAGCAACAAAGACCCAACGCAGCCAATAAGTAAATAAAATTTTTAAAAAGCAACAACAACGGTAATCATTTAATTATTTTCAATCAGTATTTGCTGAGTCTCTGTGCTAAATGCTGAGGCAGTGAAAAAGAAAAAGCAGCGTCAGAAACAGTTCCTACCTACTAGGAGCTTATAATCTAGTAGGCGGTATTAAGCAAGTACCCAAATGGCTAAAATACAAAGTGAGATAAGTACCCTAGAAAGAACAAAGAAAAGCATTCTGCAGGTCACCAAACCTAGTCAAGAATGTCAAGATTATCCTTGACAAGCTTCCTTTCAACTGGCAGACATGAGAGAAAGGGTATCCACTGAAGGGCAAACACCTGGACAACAACTCAAGTACGCAGAACAGAGATAAAACTCTCAGGCTGGATACAAGCGTGGGTAAAGCAGTGAGGGGGAGACAAACCAAGGAAGGAACGTTTGGGGGCACTATTCTGGAAGACCTAGAAAGCTAAGGAGTTTGGACCTATTTGAGGAGGCTGGGGGACAACCAAGTAACCTGAAGCTAAAGAGTGGTCTGACCGCAGTGCGTTAGCAAGTGTAATCCTATTTCAACATGGAAGATGAACTGGACTCAGCCAAAAAGCCCAGGAGGTATTACAATCGTCTGGTACGAAGCAAGGAGGGTCTGGGTGCAGGTGGTGACAGCGGGAATGACGGGGTCGTCATGTTATACACGCGGGGCGGGCAACACTGTGAAGGCAGGCTGCACAGAGCTTGGAAGTGAGAGTCAAAATGACTGGGGTTTTGAGCCTGGATGAGTAGCAGTGCCAATTAATAGAAACCAGGAAATCTGGAGGAAGAACTGGTTTGGGCGGAGGGAAGTCAGGAGTTTCCCGTTGGTTGTGCTGCACTGAAGGTGTAAGCAAGACACCGGGGGAGAAATGCCAAGCGAGCAGTTAGAGCTTAGAAGAAAGGTCAGGTTCGGGTTATAAATTTGGGAGCCATCGAAAATAAAGGCAATGGCAAAAGGTTGGATTGGATGAGATCACTAATAAAAAGAGCATTCTGGCTTGGAAGAGAGGAAAGAATGTTTGAAAATTCCTACCTGTGGGGGATGGACGGAAAAGGGGAAGAAAAGCTAGCAATGGACACCCAGTATTGGCCAGAGAGCGAAGGAATGAAGCCAAGCTCAGCTCAGTCCAACAGGAGTCAACGGGGCCTGTCACATGCGAGCATTAGCTGAGAGGTAAAATGATGAACGGTGAAGTCCCTACTTTAAAAATGTGATGTCGGGCTTCCCTGGCGGCGCAGTGGTTAAGAGTCCGCCTGCCGATGCAGGGGACACGGGTTCGTGCCCCGGTCCGGGAGGATCCCACATGCCACAGAGCGGCTGGGCCCGTGAGCAATGGCCGCTGAGCCTGCGCGTCCGGAGCCTGTGCTCCGCAACGGGAAAGGCCACAACAGTGAGAGGCCCGCGTACCGCAAAAAAATAAATAAATAAAAAAATAAAACAAAATAAAAACGTGATGTCAAGAAAATCAAGCCAAAAAACAGTTGCAAAAAGAACTCAGGAGGACATAATTATAGCTACAGATACAGCAGAGACTTTTAATAATCATAGAAGAAAACTATGAGCAACTTTATGCCAACAGTTGAAAACAATGTAGAATGGATAATATTCTAGAAAAATATGCATTATCAAAATTGCCTCAAGAATAAATTAAGAGGGACTTCCCTGGTAGTCCAGTGGTTAAGACTCCACACTCCCAATGCAGGGGGCCCGGGTTCAATCCCTGGTCAGGGAACTATTAGGTCCCGCATGCTGCAACAGAGATCCCACAAGAGGCAACTAAGACACGGCGCAGCCAAATAAATAAATAATTAAATATTTTTAAAAAAGAATAAATTAAGAAATAAATTACTTACAAAACAGAAATAGAGGGCTTCCCTGGTGGCACAGTGGTTGAGAGTCCACCTGCCGATGCAGGGGACACGGGTTCGTGCCCCGGTCTGGGAGGATCCCACGTGCCGCGGAGCGGCTGGGCCCGTGAGCCATGGCCGCTGAGCCTGCGCGTCCGGAGCCTGTGCTCCGCAACGGGAGAGGCCACAGCAGTGAGAGGCCCGCGTACCGCAAAAAAAAAAAAAAAAAAAAAAACACAGAAATAGATTCACAGACCTAGAAAATGAACTTACAGTTACCAAAGGGGAAAGTCAGGGGGAAGGGATAAATTAGGACTTTGGGATTAACAGACACACACTACTATGTATAAAATAGATAAGCAACAAGGACCTACTGTACAGCACAGGGAAGTGTACTCAATATCTTGTAATAACCAATAATGGAAAACAATCTGTAAAAGGATACACACACACACACACACACACACGCGTGTGTGTGTATAACTGAATCACTTTGCTGTACACCTGAAACTAACACAACATTGTAAATCAACTATACTTCAATTTTAAAAAAAGGATAAATTACAAGCCTATAATAACCATTAAAAATGAATTTTATGATATCACTAAATGCAAACTAGAAAAAAAAACTATTTGGCTGACGAGGGGCAGAGGGGGACCTCCGTAACCTGATAAAGGCCATTCAGAGGCCCACCATCACTCTGGGTGGTCTCCTCAGGCCAACTCTACTTCCCAAGTTTTAACAGGAAAAGTGACTGCATGTGCAGTCAGGTCAGCATTCCATCAAATCCTAGTTCCATCTGACACTAAGGAAGAGCTTCATGTCATTTTTCAAGTGGAAAAAACAGATTCTAACTACCTCAAATTTTCTTTAATATTATTCTATTTTGCATACATCTCCTGTGAAGCTAATTTTCAAGAATTTTTCAATCTATACTCCATCTCGTAGTACTAATCTCCACAAGTTTACTCTCTACTGTGTAAGAAAGCTCTTTATTATCCTAAAACTGACTCACAAAATTTCTAGAAGCACTCTTACCCCACCCTCAATTCTAGGGTGATGGAATTTGAGCAATTTATCCAAGACCATATTTTAATAACCTCAATTACATCCTCCTCCTCAGTATTATGCTCTAAGGAACAAGTGTGTGTAGTATACTGCTTTAAGTCCAGACACTTCATATATTTAATTAACAGAACATAGGACACTTATCTCAGGTATGTACAAAGCGTGGTTTTGCACAATGGCAAGGTAACACGCTGTTCCCACACTCTTCCAAAGAATGCCTGGCGTATCACGGATGTATTATTGATGTTCTTAGCACAGTATTTAGAGAGAATCATCTACAACAGCTTATAGATAGTTATATCTGGGTTAGAACTAAATTCAGGACTCCTCAGTTAATAAATGTAATTCATCTGATTTTCCCCTAAACAGACCACTGAAAACTATCCCATGCTCAGTTTACTCCATTTCTGCTCACTCATTATCTGCAATTAGGTTTTTTCCTGGGGTATTTCATCATCCTAAAAAGCTAAACTTTGACTGTACACACACCCCTTTACACCATTTATACAAATATGAAATGAGATTAGTCCTGGCACCATTAATTCCTTGGAAACCCATACAAAGTTTGAAAAAAAAAGATTCTTCCAGTGAAGTGACAGTTCACCACCAACACTTACTTCCTGCTTCTAAGCCAAGGTGACTTCATGAAGAACCATTTCTTCACCGTCTTACAGGAACCAAAAAGTTTTTATTCCTTTTGGATTAGAACCTTGAAAGGTTTTATAAAGTTTACATAAATTAGCTTCACTGTTTCTCTCTCACCAACGTACTCCAATAATCCCCTAAAATAACACCAGTTTACCAATCAGGCAGGCTTTTCTTTCACAAAACCAGACTCAGTTAAGTTTTTGTTCCAAATGCCAGAATATTAAAATGTAGCAAGACTAGCTGACAGGTGCTTTTCTGTGACTCTTCTGCAAGCTTTCTTATAATGGGACATATATTGACAACCTATCTTTATAGTAACATAATTGGTATAAAGGGTGACAGGTTGCACATTCAAGCCAACAACTCCAGAACTGTACCCATTCTTTTTCTCCAAACTATTGAGTGAACCACTTTAGCAAGTGATTGACTGTATTTGTTTGCTAATTAAGCCAAGAATATTCTATCCTTTCAACAGTTCTGTCTGCTTCTGATTTTAAACAAAATTTTAGATAAAGATTCCATTTAAACATATCCCTATTTTTTCATCCCTGAGTATATAATTTACACTTAAATATCAACCAGTTCCAAGAATTACTAATGCATCTTTACCTGGGCTTTTTGACTTGAGAGGGTTTATTTGCATTCATTTTTAATCATTACAAGTAACTCTTTGATTTGATTTTGGCCCACTACTTTTCTTTTTTTTTTTTAACATCTTTATTCGAGTATAACTGCTTTACAATGGTGTGTTAGTTTATGCTTTATAACAAAGTGAATCAGCTATACGTATACATATATCCCCATGTCTCCTCCCTCTTGCGTCTCCCTCCCACCCTCCCTATTCCACCCCTTTAGGTGGTCACAGAGCACTGAGCTGATCTCCCTGTGCTATGCGGCTGCTTCCCACTAGCTATTGTACATTTGGTAGTGTATATATAAGTCCATGCCACTCTCTCACTTCGTCCCAGCTTACCCTTCCCCCTCCCCGTGTCCTCAAGTCCATTCTCTACGTCTGCATCTTTATTCCTGTCCTGCCCCTATGTTCTTCAGAACTTTTTTTTTTTTTTTAGATTCCATATATATGTGTTAGCATATGGTATTTGTTTTTCTCTTTCTGACTTACTTCACTCTGTAATGACAGACTCTAGGTCCATCCACCTCACTACAAATAACTCAATTTTGTTTCTTTTTACGTTGGCCCACTACATTTCTAATTTACATCTTGCACATTACACTTTCTTAATTGGGCAATGTTTGCTTTTTGTAAAAAAAAAAAAAAAAAGAAAAGAAAAGAAAGCTATCTTCTATAATCAGGGCTCCTTCCAATTTTTCAGGAGGTCGTGAGAAGTTTCTACCCTTGCACGTGATCCAATTAACCTTATATTTCATTCTTTCTCAACATACTCAAACAACAGATTTTTAAAATAAGCTCTAGTATCCATTATGTTTTTATATCCTTTTAATTAACTTAATAAATATTTATTAAGCATCTACTATAGTCCAGGCAAAGTACTTGGAATACTTGGTGTTTACAGTACAGTGATAACTCTCTTAATCATGAGATTAGTACTATTCTTCTTCCTTTTAAATGAGGAAGGTGAAGCTCAGAGTGCAGGAAAAAATCACCCAATATTCCGAAGTTTATATGTGGCAAGAGTCAAAATTGGAACTCAGGTCTTTCTGACTCTAAGAATTAGGTTCTTCCCACCCTACACACTGATATAAAGCTAAATGACACACAGTCCCTACATCCAAGGTCACAGGCAAGCAACAAAACAATCTCAACACAAAACGTAAGTCTTATAAGTTTTCCTAACATCATTTTGTATTAGAAGTTTTTCTGAACTTACTTTGAGGTTTTTCCTATCTAGATTTATTAAATTAAACTATGTGCAGTTAGGCAGTTATTGACTGCCTATTACACTGAATGCAATATATACTATGTTAAGTGCTCAGGATGGAGGACAGTTAAGAAATACATTTTATATCATGAACCAATACACAGAATAACAGAAACCAAAGTTTCAGTATTTACCATTACTACACGTGATATACTCTCATCTATCACACTTTTCTTAATGCTGGTCACGGCCCACTAAATCCATTTACAGGTCATACTCCCCAATTTGCAAAACACTGTCCTATAAAACAGGCTGACCAGACCACATCTCCACTTTTGCTTCCTACTCAACCTGGTCATCCTTTATAGAGCATTTACAGCAGATAACACCCAATAAGGCTTATTTTGCTACTATGCCTAGTAGTGTTATAAGAGATCATTCAAACCACCCTACACTTTAATATGTTCTCATATTTAATGATCTACTACTTTTAAGAGCTTCAAACTTCCCTAATTTGAAAATATTAGGTTGTTAGATCAATTAATGCAAATTAAATTTTACTTTACAAATACTTTTTAACAAATTAACTACAGAAATCTAGCTTAAAGTTATCACAGTGACAGTCTATTACCATCAAAGAAAACATATTCAGAAAACCCAACCAACTTGGGTGTTTAACACACAGTCAGCTAAAGCAGTCCTTCCTGATTTAATGCCACGCTACTTACTGGCCACCCCCAACAGATTCCAATCTCTTTCTACTGCCTAATTTTTTGACAAATTTTAGAAAAATCATTAAAATTTTATGAGTCTCTTACTATAGGTAGAGTGTATAATAAACCAATTTGGAAAAAATCAATGCTCTGTCCTTAAGAGTGTCTAAGCATTGGCAATAGCAGTTTGTTTGTGTTTTTCAACACTGATACTTAAATGCAAACCTAGCACTTAGGGTTTAGTGGCTAACACCGTTTTCTGCTAGAAGAAAGCAAAGTTCTTTGGAAAGTAGTGAATTCTATGCCTTGGGGCAAGGAAAACTCAGGTCTAAAATGTCTTACTGCCAGAGACAACGAGGATACCTTCAAGGATGGTAGGGATAGTGCTGAAAGGAAAGAGAAGCCAGTTTAAAGCAGGTCCTACTAGACAAGTTGTGATATCAATTGTGATGTCAGAACTTCAATAGCAATAAACGTTATGACAATGAAGAGGATAATAATTTTATATAACTTTGTGGAAGCCATAACTTTTTAATGCTGAGTTAATATAAAATGTACAAAAATGAAGTTGAAATCCAAAATAAGAATAACTATCATTGGATGCTTAATTTATTTTACTGACTTTAATAAGTAAGGATTATTAAAATACTTGGATATTTGATTTCTTCTATGTATTTATCTCTATATAAAAGTATTATTTGTATCTATCTGTACCAATAGCAATGGGTAAATACAGGAAACTATGAGTAAGCGAAAAGAATAGAAACTCTTCCAGAAAGGACTGATGGGTGTCAATGGTCAATGCATTCTTCTCTTTAGAAATCTGGCTATCTGTTCAGATAACATCTGCTAGGAGAAGAAACCGCTGGATAACTTGACAGATTACGATAAGATAGTAATGAGGCATCTGTATGTTTCCTAATATACCAGATCAGTGTATAATAATGACATGGTGGAGGACTATGTAATGACGGCCAAGCAAAGCAGAGGGTAGCCTGATCTGGAGGAAAACTCATCATCAACCAGATGGACTCATGTAAAAACCGTGGGCTTAACAGTGCTGCTGATGTGAAACATCAAGTCCAGTTACAAAAAGGGACCCAATGAGATATCCAGGGACTCAGGTTTGAATCACTTTGTGAGAAGAAGTCAGGCTGTGCCCTGTCCAAAAACCAACTGTTTGCCAACCCAATTCCTCTAGACTCAGGAAACATGAAAATAAGCATTTCATAGATCAATTTAGAAGATCTATGAAGAAGTAAAGAAATAATGAAGACAAATATTAAACTCATGGTGTTGCTAGTTCATAACAGGCTTAAATATAATATTCTTTTAAGCATTGTAATTGTTATTTTTGCATATGTCTTATCTGTTTAAAGTGTCTAAAATATTCAAAATAATCAGTCCCATTAAATTGCAATAAACAATGTTTAAAAGGGTAAAAAAAAAAAAAAGGACCTAAACCATCCTTAAAACAGAGTTTAGATAAGCCAACTTTTTCTTTAAATTTTTTTTTTTTAGTCTGGTAAATCTTTTTTTAGCGTAATGAATGGGAGAGAAGTTAGAAATAAAAATGATGTTACACATTTCAAAAACTGTCTAGGTTTAGAGACATAAGTGATTTGACCAAAGTCATAAATGTCCTTAATCTCAGAACTTGCACTAGCACTCAACTGCTGGTCTGTCAGTGGGATCTCTTTCCACTATGCTACACGTTGTCCACATCTTACAAAAAATCACTACCAACAATAACAGCAGCTAACCTTGATATCTGCCTTGTCTAAAATTCTAAGGTAATTATGCTTTGACCTACACAACTGAAGTATATTTGGTTATGCAACCCTGCACACTGTCCTCTAATTAATTCCTCTGTATACATCTTAACTTGTCAGTAAGACCTTTAGATATGTCTTATAAATAAACTAACCCTTATAAACTATTAAAATGGTAAATGTAATTTAACCATAGGACTACTTTAAAGTCAGTTTCATTTTTAATCTCCTTAATTGCACACAATGACTGCCAAGACCTTAGCTCTGGATTCCATCATGTTGCTGCAAACGCTGAAAGAAAACCATTTCTCCTCTAAAAAAAGGAATCACTCTCTTTATTTGCACAATCTACCCTCTCCCAAGGGCATGACAAAGGTTTCGATTGTAATTTCAAACCCATTACAAAGCATCACAAATAATAGGGAAACATATGTCATTTCCATCTTTTCTCAGACTGTAAGAGCATTGTTTTTATAAAAATGATTTAAATAGTTATTTTAAAATATCATCACCATATAATCATGTGATATCTTCAAACACCAAATCGTAAATCTAATTGAATTTTATAACTATTTATTTTCATGTTTTGTCAATATGGCTTTAGTTTAAGTTATTCTCAAAGGCTAGAAAGAACAAAATTCACTTTCAATCATAAATCAATTAGAAAGAAGCCTGTGCCTTCTCATATGGATTCTCCCAAAGGCAGTTATTGTACAAAATTCAGAGGTGACCTGTGTGCATTCTTCTCCTTTGTAGGCAGTAATAAACATACTCCTCAAAAGACATATGCTTTGTAAATATGCTGTTTTAGCACAGGACAGCTGTATTCTACTATACAGTCAACTGAAATACATTCAAAAAGGCGACATAAAAAAAAAAAAGAAAAGAAGAAAGAAAAAAAATGTGACATAACCCTAGTATACCAGTTCAAGGACTTGGGACACTTTGTCTCCATCTTTGATGAAATTTAAAACAATATGTTTCTAAATCCAGTTATAAAATCACTTGACAATGGATCCACAAAAAAAATACTGCAATCTCTTAGATGAATAATATTAAGACTTTAAAATTAATAATAATTAAAACAAGCACCTACTTAATGCTAAAGGTCTCTATGAAAAATACGTTTGCCTAACAGCAATCTTAGAAAATAACAAAACTAGCCAAAGCAATCTTGGGGGAACAAAACGGAGCTGGAGGAATCACACTCCCTGACTTCAGACTATACTACAAAGCTACAGTAATCAAGACAATATGGTACTGTCACAAAAACAGAAACACAGATCAATGGAACAGGATAAAAAGCCCAGAGATAAACCCACAGACCTATGGTCAACTAATCTATGACAAAGGAGGCAAGGATATACAATGGAGAAAAGACAGTCTCTTCAATAGGTGGTGCTGGGAAAACTGGACAACTATATGTAAAAGAATGAAATTAAAACACTCCCTAACACCATACACAAAAATAAACTCAAAATGGATTAAAGACCTAAATGTAAGACTGGACACTATAAAACTCTTAGAGAAAGACACAGGAAGAACACTCTTTGACATAAATCACAGCAAGATCTTTTTTGACCCACCTCCTAGAGTAATGGAAATAAAAACAAAAATAAACAAATAGGACCTAATGAAACTTAAAAGCTTTTGCACAGCAAAGGAAACAACAAACAAGATGAAAAGACAACCCTCAGAATGGGAGAAAATATTTGCAATTGAAAAAACTGACAGGGGATTAATCTCCAAAATATATAAACAGCTCATGCAGCTCAATGTTAAAAAACAAACAACCCAATCAAAAAATGGGCAGAAGACCTAAATAGACATTTCTCCAAAGAAGACATACAGATGGCCAAGAGGCACATGAAAAGCTGCTCAACAGCACTAATTATTAGAGAAATGCAAATCAAAACTACAATGAGGTATCACCTCACACCAGTTAGAATGGGCATCATCAGAAAATCTACAAACAACAAATGCTGGAGAAAAGGGAACCCTCTTGCACTGTTGCTGGGAATGTAAATTGATACAGCCATTTTGGAGAACAGTATGGAGGTTCCTTAAAAAACTAAAAACAGAACTACCATATGACCCAGCAATCCCACTACTGGGCATATACCCAGAGAAAACCATAATTCAAAAAGACACATGCACCCCAATGTTCATTGCAGCACTATTTACAATAGCCAGGTCATGGAAGCAACCTAAATGCCCATTGGCAGACGAATGGATAAAGAAGATGTGGTACATATATACAATGGATATTACTCATCCATAAAAAGGAATGGAATTGGGTCATTTGTAGAGACGTGGATGGACCTAGAGACTGTCATACAGAGTGAAGTAAGTCAGAAAGAGAAACATAACATATATTAACGCATATATGTGGAACCTAGAAAAATGGTACAGATGAACCGGTTTGCAAGGCAGAAATAGAGACACAGATGTAGAGAACAAACGCATGGACACCAAGGGGGGAAGTGGGTGGTGGTGGTGGTGGTGGGATGAATTGGGAGATTGGGATTGACATGTATACACTAACAGGTATAAAATAGATAACTAATGAGAACCTGCTGTATTAAAATAAATAAATAAATTCAAAAAAAATAACAGAACTTTACTTACACAAGAGTAAAATAAGACGTTTGTCCTTCATGTAGCACAGATTTTGAAAAAGAACTTGATGGCTTATTATTCTCAGAGATTTGAACAGTTCCAATATAATGAATTTATTTATGGGAAAAATTAGGCCGATCAAAGCCTACTGTAATTAAAGGTGTTTTGGCACAGATGTTGGTCCTCAAATGTTTGCTTTGTCAGCTGTCTAAATCCACACTGACATAACAGTAATTAGCACACTGTCTATAATGTTTTAAATGCAAATTCAACAAAATTAAGCTATTATATACTGGGAAATGAATACTGATCAAGCTATCAAATGTACTTCTCTATTACTATAAAATGTCAACCATATGTGTGGCACGTGTCCAGATCAGCCACGCTCCGTATGAAGAACATGCAAGAATATTCAAAACCAGAAGAGAGACTGTGCTGATCTAAGCTAATAAAAACACATAAACATCCACCTAAAGGGGAACAGATTGTGATGCTTAAACAAAGGAATCAAAGATAGAGTCTTCAAGCCTGCCTGTCTCACAAACACTTTCTAAGACAGATACTCGTCCTTTTTTTTTTTTTCAAAATTTTTATTTGAGTCTAATTGATTTACAGTGTTGTGCTAGTTTCAGGTGCACAGCAAAGTAAATCAGTTATACATATACTTATATCCACTCTTTTTTAGATCCTTTTCCCTTATAGGTCATTACAGAGTACTGAGTAGAGTTCCCTCAGATATCTGTCCTTTGTTTATTTGTTTTGACATTTATTGAGCCTTTGCTTTGTGTCAGGCACTGTTTTAGGCACTGGGGACAGATGAATGGATAAAATGAAGAAGGAGCCAACTACCCTCTTGAAACTTTCATTCGATGAAAGGTGCAAACAGGTTTTCTGTCACATACTAACTCTGAAATCCTGCCTGAAGCAGGAAGCTGACAAGGCATCTAAGGCCATGTCCAAAATTCAACAGAAAAGTTAGGAGCCAAGTCAGCAGCAATACGTGGTATGGACACAAGGAACAGTGAAAGACGGTGGGAACTTAAAGTTGCTGTCCCCATCCTAAAGAAATTTTTTTTCATCCTTCTCTCCTACATAAACAGCACAAAAACATTAATCTAATAGTATGAAGTTTCTCAAACTGAGCTGACCTCTTTTGTGATTCTGACTGCGACTGAGGGGTTACCTCCACTTCAGTAGAAGGAGAGGAATACCGTATTTAAACGAAACTATTTCTACACAGGAGCTAAACGTTTTCATGCTTCTCTGACTAAACATATAATTACAAGAATAATTTTTACCTGTCTTCTTAGAATTTAGAGAGACAAAGGGAGAGAATGATTTCATGTCCTTTGTCTCTCTTTAAAAGTTGATCTCTTATTTCCTCTCAATAAATGTTCCCATAGCGAGCACAAACAAAAACGTTAAACTAACCATTCTTACAGCAGCAAGGAGCAGTAACACAGCCCTAACAGCTGTCCTTCTAAGAAACTGTGAATTACAAAAAATTCTGTTATAGAAACTATTGTTCCAATGATTTAAAATGTGAAAAGGGGAAGGACAAAGGCTAGAGAGTTTCATACACTACATATTTCAATACTAAAAGCATGTTTAATGATTATAATAACTTTGTTCCCAAAAGCAAGTAAGTCACACTTTCCTGCCGATTAACCCTTTAAAGCCAAAGTCCCTGAAAACAAACTGATTTCCCTGTTAGTCAACTATTACACAAATTGATGTAAAACCAACAGAACAGGAGTAATAATTTCTCCTTACATTTCTATAATGCTTAGCCAGTTTTTGAGGTATTTTCACATTCATTACTCTAAATGAAGTAATGATGGCATGACTAAAATGGCTAGTTGTTTTCACAAAACAGGGAACATTATTAAATCTGGATCAGAGTCTTCTTTTCTTTGCCCTCTCCCTACATTTTGCTGTCTCATATGTTTTCTTTTAGAGTTATTATATATGGTTTTTCCCCAATAGAGCTCTTTTTCCCCCTACTACCCAAAAGTGAAAGTAGTTTAATAAATCCTTGCTCAATGAGTTCCTTGTGCTTGGACTATACTTCTCCCACATTATTTTGGCTATCAAATTCTATCATTCAAAATTTATTTTAAATATTCCTTCTGCCAGGGTCCAAGATCAATGTACAAAAAACAACTCTGTTTCTATATATCAGCAATGAACAATCTGAAAATAAAATTAAGAAAACAATTCCATTGCATCTAAAATAATAAGCATCTAAATAATAATAAGCATCTAAAATAATAAGCATCTAACACAATCTAAAATAAATAAGCATCTAAAGTAAAATACCTAGGGATAAATTTAACCAACCAGGTGAAAGATTTGTACAATGAAAACTACAAAACACTCCTTAAAGAAATTATAGAATTAAATAAATGGAAAGACATCCTATGTTCATGGATTGGAAGCTTAATATTATTAAAATGGCAATATTAACCCAAAGTGGTCCAATGATTTGATGCAATTCCTATCAAAATTCCAATAGGTTTTTTTTGACACTGGAGAACCAATCCTCAACTTACATGAAATCCCAAGGGTCTCCAAACAGCCAAAACAACATTGAAAAAGAAGCACAAAAGTTGAAAAGCTCACACTTCCCAACTTCAAAAGAAAGAACAGTCTATTCAACAAATAGTGCTGGGACAATAGGCAATAGGATACCCACATACAAAACAATGAAGCTGAACACCTACTTCACACCAAACACAAAGATTAACTAAAACGAATCAACAACCTAAATATAAGAACTAAAACCATAAAACTCTAGAAGGAAGCAGAGTAGTAAATCTTTGTGGCCTCAGATTTGGCACCAAAAATAAAAGCAAAAATAGAAAACTGGACTTCATCAAAAATTTAAATGTTTGTGCATCAAAGGTTATTATCAAGAAAATGAAAAGACAACCTACAGAATTGGAGGAAAATATCTGCAAATGATATATTTGATGAGGACTTAGTATCTAGAATATATAAAGAACCATTACAATTCAAGAACAAAAAGACACACAATCCAATTAAAAAATGAGCAAAGGACCTGAACAGACATTTCTTCCAAGAAGCTATACAAAAGGCCAACAAGCACATGAAAAGATGCTCACTACCACTGGTCATTAGGGAAATTCAAATCAAAACCACTATGGGGAGACTTCCGGGTAAGATGGCGGAAGAGCAAGACGCGGAGACCACCTTCCTCCCCACGGATACACCAGAAATACAGCTACACGTGGAACAACTCCTACAGAACACCTACTGAACGCTGGCAGAAGACCCCAGACCTCCCAAAAGGCAAGAAACTCCCGACATACCTGGGTAGGGCAAAGCGGAGAGATCCCCACACAAAGGATCGGTGCCGAGCGGCATTCACCAGCCCGAGAGGCTTGTCTGCTCGCCCGCCGGGGCGCGCAGCGCTGGAAGCTGAGGCTCGGGCTTCGGTCAGAGCGCAGGGAGAGGACTGGGGCTGGCGGCGAGAACTCAGCCGGAAGGGGGCTAATGAGCCACAGCTAGCCGGCAGGGAGTCCGGGAAAACTCTGGAGCTGCCGAAGAGGCAAGAGACTTTTTCTTCCCTCTTGGTTTCCTGGTGCGCGAGGAGAGGGGATTAAGAGCGCTGCTTAAAGGGGCTCCACAGACGGGCGCGAGTCGCGACTGAAAGCGCGGAGCCCAGTGACGGGCGTGGGACGCTGGGGCTGCTGCTGCCGCCGCCAAGAAGCCTGTGTGCGAGCGCAGGTCACTGCCCACACCGCCCTTCCAGGAGCCTGTGCAGCCCGCCACTGCCGGGGTCCCGGGATCCAGGGGCGGCTTCCCTGGGAGAACGCACGGCGCGCCTCGGGCTGGTGCAACGTCACGCCGACCTCTGCCGCTGCAGGCTCGCCCCGCACTCCGTGCCCCTCCCTCCCGCCCGGCCTGAGTGAGCCAGAGTCCCCGAAGAGGCTGCTCCTTTAACCCTGTCCTGTCTGAGCGAAGAACAGATGCCCTCCGGCGACCTACACACAGAGGCGGGGCCAAATCCAAAGCTGAGACCCAGGAGCTGTGAGAACAAAGAAGAGAAAGGGAGATCTCTCCCAGCAGCCTCAGAAGCAGCGGATTAAAGCTCCACAATCAACTTGATGTACCCTGCATCTGTGGAATACATGAATAGACAACACATCATCCCAAATTGAGGAGCCCGGAGTCAGTGCTGTGCCTCTGAGGTGGGAGAGCCAACTTCAGGACACTGGTCCACAAGAGACCTCCCAGCTCCACATAATATCAAACGGCGAAAACCTTCCAGAGATCTCCATCTCAACACCAGCACCCAGCTTCACTCAACGACCAGCAAGCTACAATGCTGGACACCCTAAGCCAAACAACTAGCAAGACAGGAACACAACGCCACCCATTAGCAGAGAGGTGGCCTAAAATCATAAAAAGTCCACAGACACCCCAAAACACACCACCAGACGTGGACCTGCCCACCAGAAAGACAAGATCCAGCCTCATCCACCAGAACACAGGCACTAGTCCCCTCCACCAGGAAGCCTACACAACCCACTAAACCAACCTTAGCCACTGGAGACAGACACCAAAAACAACGGGAACTACGAACCTGCAGCCTGCAAAAAGGAGACCCCAAACACAGTAAGATAAGCAAAATGAGAAGACAGAAAAACACACAGCAGGAGAAGGAGCAAGATAAAAACCCACCAGATCTAACAAATGAAGAGGTAATAGGCAGTCTACCTGAAAAAGAATTCAGAATAATGATGGTAAAGATGATCCAAGATTCTATTTCCTAGATCCAAAATCTTGGAAATAGAATAGACAAAATGCAAGAAACAGTTAACAAGGACCTAGAAGAACTAAAGATGAATCAAGCATCGATTAAAACACAATAAATGAAATAAAACATACTCTAGATGGGATCAACAGCAGAATAACTGAGGCAGAAGAACGGATAAGTGAGGTGGAAGATAAAATAGTGGAAATAACTGATGCAGAGCAAAATAAAGAAAAAAGAATGAAAAGAACAGAGGACAGTCTCAGAGACCTCTGGGACAACATTAAACGCACCAACATTCGAATTATAGGGGTTCCAGAAGAAGAAGAGAAAAAGAAAGGGACTGAGAAAATATTTGAAGAGATTATAGTTGAAAACTTCCCTAATATGGGAAAGGAAATAGTTAATCAAGTCCAGGAGGCACAGAGAGTCCCATACAGAATAAATCCAAGGAGAAATACGCCAAGACACATATTAATCAAACTGTCAAAAATTAAACACAAAGAAATCATACTAAAAGCAGCAAGGCAAAAACAACAAATAACACACAAGGGAATCCCCATCAGGATAACAGCTGATCTCTCAGCAGAAACTCTACAAGCCAGAAGGGAGTGGCAGGACATAATTAAAGTGATGAAGGAGAAAAATCTGCAACCAAGATTACTCTACCCAGCAAGGATCTCATTCAGATTTGATGGAGAAATTAAAACCTTTCCAGACAAGCAAAAGCTGAGAGAGTTCAGCACCACCAAACCAGCTTTACAACAAATGCTAAAGGAACTTCTCTAGGCAAGAAACACAACAGAAGTAAAAGACATACAATAACGAACCCAAAACAATTAAGAAAATGGGAATAGGAACATACATATCGATAATTACCTTAAATGTAAATGGACTAAATGCTCCCACCAAAATATACAGATTGGCTGAATGGATACAAAAGCAAGACCCATATATATGCTGTCTACAAGAGACCCACTTCAGACCTAGAGACACATACAGGCTGAAAGTAAGGGGATGGAAAAAGATATTCCATGCAAATGGAAACCAAAAGAAAGCTGGAGTAGCAATTCTCATATCAGACAAAATAGACTTTAAAATAAAGACTACTAGAAGAGACAAAGAAGGACACTACATAATGATCAAGGGATCGATCCAAGAAGAAGATATAACAATTGTAAATATTTATGCACCAAACATAGGAGCACCTCAATACATAAGGCAAATACTAACAGCCATAAAAGGAGAAATCGACAGTAACACACTCATAGTAGGGGACTTTAACACCCCACTTTCACCAATGGACAGATCATCCAAAATGAAAATAAATAAGGAAACACAAGCTTTAAATGATACATTAAACAAGATGGACTTAATTCATATTTATAGAACATTCCATCCAAAAACAACAGAATACACATTTTTCTCAAGTGCTCATGGAACATTCTCCAGGATAGATCATATCTTGGGTCACAAATCAAGCCTTGGTAAATTTAAGAAAATTGAAATTGTATCAAGTATCTTTTCCGACCACAATGCTATGAGACTAGATATCAATTACAGAAAAAGAGCTGTAAAAAATACAAACGCATGGAGGCTAAACAATACACTACTCAATAACAAAGTGATCACTGAAGAAATCAAAGAGGAAATTAAAAAATACCTAGAAACAAATGACAATGGAGACACGACGACCCAAAACCTATGGGATGCAGCAAAAGCAGTTCTAAGAGGGAAGTTTATAGCAATACAATCCCACCTTAAGAAACAGGAAACATCTCGAATAAACAACCTAACCTTGCACCTGAAGCAATTAGAGAAAGAAGAACAAAAACATCCCAAAGTTAGCAGAAGGAAAGAAATCATAAAAATAAGATCAGAAATAAATGAAAAAGAAATGAAGGAAACGATAGCAAAGATCAATAAAACTAAAAGCTGGTTCTTTGAGAAGATAAACAAAATTGATAAACCATTAGCCAGACTCATCAAGAAAAAAAGGGAGAAGACTCAAATCAATAGAATTAGAAATGAAAAAGGAGAAGTAACAACGGACACTGCAGAAATACAAAAGATCATGAGAGATTACTATAAGCAACTCTATGCCAATAAAATGGACAACCTGGAAGAAATGGACAAATTCTTAGAAATGCACAACATGCCAAGACTGAATCAGGAAGAAATAGAAAATATGAACAGACCAATCACAAGCACTGAAATTGAAACTGTGATTAAAAATCTTCCAACAAACAAAAGCCCAGGACCAGATGGCTTCACAGGTGAATTCTATCAAGCATTTAGAGAAGAGCTAACACCTATCCTTCTGAAACTCTTCCAAAATATAGCAGAAGGAGGAACACTCCCAAACTCATTCTATGAGGCCACCATCACCTTGATACCAAAACCAGACAAGGATGTCACAAAGAAAGAAAACTCAGGCCAATATCACTGATGAACATAGACGCAAAAATCCTCAACAAAATACTAGCAAACAGAATCCAACAGCACATTAAAAGGATCATACACCATGATCAAGTGGGGTTTATTCCAGGAATGCAAGGATTCTTCAATATACGCAAATCAATCAATGTGATACACCATATTAACAAGTTGAAGGAGAAAAACCATATGATCATCTCAATAGATGCAGAGAAAGCTTTTGACAAAATTCAACACCCATTTATGATAAAAACCCTGCAGAACGTAGGCATAGAGGGAACTTTCCTCAACATAATAAAGGCCATATATGACAAACCCACAGCCAGCATCGTCCTCAATGGTGAAAAACTGAAACCATTTCCACTAAGATCAGGAACAAGACAAGGTTGCCCACTCTCACCACTCTTATTCAACCTAGTTTTGGAAGTTTTAGCCACAGCAATCAGAGAAGAAAAGGAAATAAAAGGAATCCAAATCGGAAAAGAAGAAGTAAAGCTGTCACTGTTTGCAGATGACATGATACTATACATAGAGAATCCTAAAGATGCTACCAGAAAACTACTAGAGTTAATCAATGAATTTGGTAAAGTTGCAGGATACAAAATTAATGCACAGAAATCTCTGGCATTCCTATATACTAATGACGAAAAATCTGAAAGTGAAATCAAGGAAACACTCCCATTTACCATTGCAACAAAAAGAATAAAATATCTAGGAATAAACCTACCTAAGGAGACAAAAGACCTGTATGCAGAAAATTATAAGACACTGATGAAAGAAATTAAAGATGATACAAATAGATGGAGAGATGTACCATGTTCTTGGATTGGAAGAATCAACATTGTGAAAATGACTCTACTACCCAAAGCAATCTACAGATTCAATGCAATCCCTATCAAACTACCACTGGCATTTTTCACAGAACTAGAACAAAAAATTTCACAATTTGTATGGAAACACAAAAGACCCCGAATAGCCAAAGCAATCTTGAGAACGAAAAATGGAGCTGGAGGAATCAGGCTCCCTGACTTCAGACTATACTACAAAGCTACAGTAATCAAGACAGTATGGTACTGGCACAAAAACAGAAAGATAGATCAATGGAACAGGATAGAAAGCCCAGAGTTAAACCCACGGACATATGGTCACCTTATCTTTGATAAAGGAGGCAGGAATGTACAGTGGAGAAAGGACAGTCTCTTCAATAAGTGGTGCTGGGAAAACTGGATAGGGACATGTAAAAGTATGAGATTAGATCACTCCCTAACACCATACACAAAAATAAGCTCAAAATGGATTAAAGACCTAAATGTAAGGCCAGACACTATCAAACTCCTAGAGGAAAACATAGGCAGAACACTGTATGACATAACTCCCAGCAAGATCCTTTTGGACCCACCTCCTAGAGAAATGGAAATAAAAGACAAAAATAAACACATGGGACCTAATGAAACTTAAAAGCTTTTGCACAGCAAAGGAAACCATAAACAAGACCAAAAGACAACCCTCAGAATGGGAGAAAATATTTGCAAATGAAGCAACTGACAAAGGATTAATCTCCAAAATTTATAAGCAGCTCATGCAGCTCAATAATAAAAAAACAAACAACCCAATCCAAAAATGGGCAGAAGACCTAAATAGACATTTCTCCACAGAAGATATACAGACTGCCAACAAACACATTAAAGGATGCTCAACATCTTTACTCATTAGAGAAATGCAAATCAAAACTACAATGAGGGCCTCCCTGGTGGCGCAAGTGGTTGAGAGTCCGCCTGCCGATGCAGGGGATACGGGTTCGTGCCCCGGTTTGGGAGGATCCCATATGCCGCGGAGCGGCTGGGCCCGTGAGCCATGGCCGCTGAGCCTGCATGTCCGGAGCCTGCGCGTCCGGAGCCTGTGCTCCGCAACGGGGGAGGCCACAACAGTGAGAGGCCCGCATACCGCAAAAAAAAAAACAAAAAAAAAAAACAAAAAAAAAAAACTACAATGAGATATCATCTCACACCAGTCAGAATGGCCATCATCAAAAAATCTAGAAACAATAAATGCTGGAGAGGGTGTGGAAAAAAGGGAACACTCTTGCACTGCTGGTGGGAATGTGAATTGGTACAGCCGCTATGGAGAACAGTATGGAGGTTCCTTAAAAAACTACAAATAGAACTACCATATGACCCAGCAATCCCACTACTGGGCATATACCCTGAGAAAACCATAATTCAAAAAGAGTCATGTACCAAAATGTTCATAGCAGCCCTATTTACAATAGCCCAGAGATGGAAACAATCTAAGTGTCCATCATCGGATGAATGGGTAAAGAAGATGTGGCACATATATACAATGGAATATTACTCAGCCATAAAAAGAAATGAAATTGAGCTATTTGTAATGAGGTGGATAGACCTAGAGTCTGTCATACAGAGTGAAGTAAGTCAGAAAGAGAAAGACAAATACTGTATGCTGACACATATATATGGAATTTAAGAAAAAAAAATGTCATGAAGAACATAGGGGTAAGACAGGCATAAAGACACAGATCTACTAGAGAATGGACTTGAGGATATGGGGAGGGGGAAGGGTAAGCTGTGACAAAGTGAAAGAGCGGCATGGACATATACACACTACCAAACGTAAGGTAGATAGCTAGTGGGAAGCAGCCGCATAGCACAGGGAGATCAGCTCGGTTCTTTGTGACCGCCTGGAGGGGTGGGATAGGGAGGGTGGGAGGGAGACGCAAAAGGGAGGGGATATGGAAACATATGTATATGTATAACTGATTAAATTTGTTATAAAGCAAAAAAAAAATAAAAATAAAAATAAATAAAAAAAAAACCCACTATGGGCTATCACTTCACACCCAGTAATACGGCTATAATCACGAAAACAGATACGCATATTGGTAAGGTTGTAGAGAAATAGGAAACCCCATACATTGCTAGTGGGAATGTAAAACGGCAGCCACTGTGAAAAACACTAGGCAGTTCCTCAAAAAGTTAAACACAGAATTACCAAAGGACCTGTCAATCCCACTCCTAGGTATTTATCCCAAAGAAGTGAAAACAGGTACTCAAACAAATACATGCACACACATATGTTCATAGCAGCACTATTCAAAATAGACAAAAGGTGAAAATAGCCCAATTGTCTATAGATGGAAGAATGGGTAAGCAAACTGTGGTGTATTCATATGATGGAATATTATTGAGCTATGAAAAGTAAACTACTGATACATGCTACAACATGGAAGAAGCTTGAAAATACTGTGCTAAGTAAAAGAAACCAGACATAAAAGGTCACATACTGTCTGATTCCTTTTACATTGAAATGTCCAGACTAGGTAAATTCACAGAGACAGAACACCGACCGGTGTTTGCAGGGGCTATAGGGACAGGGAAATGGGGAGCAGCTGTTTAATGGACAAAGGGTTTCCTTTTGGGCTAACGAAGTGTTCTGGAACTAGACAGAGGTAATCTAGTTCCTCTATCAGCACTGTGCTTGGGGCTTCCCTGGTGGTCCAGTGGTTAAGAATCCGCCTTCCAATGCAAGGGACGTGGGTTCGATACCTGCTCAGGGAAAGATCCCACATGCCACGGGGCAACTAAACCCGAGCACCGCATCTACTGAGCCCACGTGCTCTGGAGCTCACGTACCACAGCTAGAGAGAAGCCCACGCACCACAACTAGAGAGAAGCCCACGCAATGCAATGAGGAGTCCACACACCACAATGAAAGATCCCATGTGCCGCAACTAAGACCCCACGCAGCCATAAATAAATAAATATTAAAAAAAAGAAAAAACCCCAAACATTGTGCTTATCATTCTGAGTTTTATTTGCATTTCAAATACATATACCCGCCCTAAAACTTTATTTTTTGTGTGGATCATTTTATCTTGCCTAATTCTGTAGTCCTCTCCTCTCCCCATTCCATCATTGTTATGCCTCTTTCTCTTCCTAGACTAACCTTTATTTTGCAGGAATAAACTTTGCTATAATCTTTTAGGAAAGAAAAGTGGACACAAAAACTTTAAGACACATAGGTTGAAGTTATCCTTACTCTGAATTAACTATAACGAACACAGTTAAATTATTTTTTATTTGGAGTGTATCAGCATTCTACACTACATAAACAAATCTACTTGATGTAATTAAGCAAATTTTAGTACATTTTAAATGTCTCTAAAGTCAAATCAGTGTCAATGGGTAAATTACAGAGGCTAAAGTAAAACAGTAATGATAGACAAGGAAATAAGGAGTTTTGAGTTGTCACTTTTACCCATGTGTTTAGTTTTTAGACAAGTTATTAGCTGAGAATGTAGCAACGCACGTTTCTTCTAGCACATTTTAATGAAAATTCACTATTTATACCTTCAGTTTATTAAAGTCAAGACAAAACAACACATAAATTAAATGCTGCCCTACAAGTCTTAACTGAATTTAATTAGCAGTACAAACAGAACCCTTATATTTAAAGCGTAGTTCATTACAGTACATGAGACTTAAGAGAGGTCATTGGAAGATTTTATGTTCATGGTTATTTCATCCCACCAAAAGGTTTTCTCGAAACACACCTGTTTAAAAGCCACAGTTAACACAAAACCATTTATTTCCACATAATCAGAGGACTGAAATATCTCTATTATTAAAAATGTTATTTTAAAAATACTGATTCTAGTACGGCCTTTGGCCAAACACATCGCTTAAATAACAAAAACTTTTCAAAGGCCAAATTTTAAAAAAACTTTAAAAGATGAAATTCAAATTCTATGCCCAAAGCCAAAGGCCAAAGCCACCCTTGCTAGTAACTCTGCATTGTTAAATAAAAGTATGCTGATCCCCATCTCTTATCAGCTTTTAACAATAGCTTCTCCATAACAAAACTATGTCTCTACAGAGCATGCATTTGCAATGAAAACTTTAGCTCTAGGAAAAATGAATGGGGAAAATTAAATTATGTGTGTGAAATTCTAATTCATTTTAGATGTGTGTATATAAATTCTAGCTCTTTAATGAGGAAAAATGAGGACCTTCTGACACATATTATCACCTATCATTGATGCAAAAAGAACAGAAAATGCTGTTATCTTTAGCTTTCCCTAAAACTCTATTTTTACAGAACTTAGAACTAACCTATTCCATTAATAGAGAAATCCAGAATAATCCAATTATACGTAAATACATTTCTAAATGTCTATCATTTGCGAATGGAAGGCCAATACTTACAAGAAGTTCAATCATTTAGATAAATGGACTACATATTTTAACTCTATTGAGCGGCAGTGTAACAGTGAAGTAGGGGTTAACTGTAATCAGAAACCAAGCCCTCCTTAGGAAGGATCAAGAGGAAATGGTAACTTTTGGAAAATCCCAAACATTTTAAACACAGGAACATATCCAGTTTTGACAAGCTATATGACCATGGCATAAATGCTTCCATCTTCAGTAGCTGTTAAAACAAGCAGTCCTTTCCAGCTTTGACAGAGAACAGAATTCATTTCCCCTATACAGCTGCATTGTTTCAAAGTCTGTTAAACGTAAGTGTGACAGGATTGACTTTTTGGAGCATAGATATTTACTGTGTTGTCCTAAAGGACCTAGTTTAAAAATAAATAAGGAAAGTGTGTGTGTGTGTGTGTGTGTGTGTGTGTGTGTGTGTTGGGAGAGATGAAGGGAGGAAGGGCAAAGTTAAAGAAAAGAAGGAAAACAACAGGATAATCAAAACCACACGTGGACATTAATGCACACAGGCATATTTAGATGCTCTTTTTAAGAAGGTTTTTTTTTTGGTACAGTATTAAAATCAATGCTCAGAACAATATATCAAAGAAAAATTGATCAATGAAAAGATAAATCACATCCTGGGAGAAAATATTTACAAATCAACACATCTGATAAAAGACTTCTGACCAGAATATGTAAAGAACTCTTGAAACTCAAAAAAAAAAAAAGAAAGAAAGAAAACAAACCAATTTTTTTTAATGAGCAAAAGAATTCAACAGGCTCTTCACCAAAGGATATATACACGGTAATTACGTAAGCTCACCAAAGCATGCTCACCATCATTAGTCATCAGGAAAATGCAAACTCAAACCACAACTTAACAGACCACTACAGACCTGTTAGAAGGGCTGGAAGAAGAAAAAAACTGACAATAATACCAAGTGCTGCTGCGGGAACAGAGCAACCAGGCCTCTCATGCGCTACACTGCTGGTGGGAGTGCAAAATGGGACAGCCACTCTGGAAAATCACGTGGCAGTTTCTTATCAAGTGTAACAAGCTAAGTTTACAAATAAACAAGTTACGTTTAAATTTCCCTCACAACCTGGCAAGCTCCTCCTGGATATTTATCAGTGTGAAATGAAAATTTATGTTCATATAATCTGTAGGCAAAAGTTTACAGCAGCTTTATTCATAACTGCCAGAACCTGGAACAACCCTTTTGTCCTTTAACTGGTAAGGGGATAAATAAATTGTGGTACAACCATACTATGGAATATTATCAGCAATAAAAAGGCATAAAATGATATGCACAACAGCCAGACCCACAAGGCTGTGTGACTGCATTTGTATGACATTCTAGAAAAGGCGAAAACTATAGAAATAGATCAGTGCTTGTGAGGGGCTACGGGTGACAGCTGAAGTTGACTAAAAAGAAGCACAGTAAAATTGGGGAGTAGTAGAATTGTTCTATATATAGTAGTTATGTGACTATATATTTGTCTGTATATATTTGTCAAAACACACACAATTGTACATTTTTAAAATGGACTGTACTGCATGTTAATTAATTTATAAATTTTTTAAATGCTCAATATAGGGTCAAGAAAATGTTGGCCATCATCAGGAGTGTACTGGAAAAAAAAATACACTCTTTACTTTATTATAAAACATTTTCCCATCCCTTGAATACTATATGCAGTACTGTTGGGTCCAGCAATGGAAAAACATAAATAGAGAAGACTCAAAGATTGGTACAAAAATGATAAAGGGAATGGGTGTTGCTATACGGGACTCATTACAGATGGAAAGACAAGGACTGAAAGCAGATGTAACTCAAGTCTATTACCAGGAAAAATCTGGATGGAGAGAACATTATTCCAGTTGCCAATCCCAGAACACTGGGGGAAAGACATCATTTAAAGCTTTCGAGTTTTACATTTAAGACTGAGAGCAAACTTAAAAACTCATTCATCAAATACAGTATACGGAGTGGGGAGGGGAGGGGAGAGAAGAAAGAGTATAAGCAAAAAAATACTTGGGGAAAACGTCTAATCAACTTTAATTTGAAGGTAACAGCAATTCTGACTTTTTAAGGAAAATTACAACTTTTTTGGAGCGAAAATGTGGCGAACTGGAAACAGCAAAAAAAATAGAGTCAAGGGACCTTGGAGAACTAAAGCAGATGATATATACTTAAGTCCATAAATGCTGAAGTGTAAAAATGCTAATAATAGTTGTTATCATACTCTGAGCTATAAACAATGAGCATGTGAATTTTCAAGCCCGTATGCTAATCCCACAGATGATTATTGTCACAGGGCCATAAATCAAAGAGCTAAGCCTTGAAACCCAATTTGTCCAACACCACAGTCTAAGCTCTTTTGACCACTCTATTATTCCATTTCCCCACAATACTTAAAGAACAATTTTACACCAATAGACATAAGGAGCAAAGCAATATTCAGCAACTACCAGAAGGTTCTACAAAGTGAATAGAGTTATGCTGTGCACATCAGCATAGGAATTCTGTGGTAGGGATGGCCCTTTCTCTTTGTATGCTCTGATGTAGTAGTCACAAGTGTTGGATGCACATCTAGGAGGGTTTCAGTACCAATGGCTGAAGGACGTGGTTCTTCACCAATACCCTGTGCTGGTCTAATACTTTCTAGTTTTTTCCCGTTTTAACATATCTCATTTGAGGCAAGCAATTATCCAATAGGGATAGATAAAACTGACACAGAAAAACATGTTCACTTCCATCAAATGAACGTTTATGGAACATCAACTTATAACATAGATGACTTTATAAAACAGATACAACACTGAAGGAATAAGCCCAAAGAATGAAGTCCTGTTCTGGTTGAAAACAAGGAATCTCTACATAGAGCCAATCCTATTTTTTCCTTTCTCTGAACATCTGTATAGTTTCTAAATCATCTAATTCAGGACCAGATTATATAGCACACTATTCTTTTTCAGCACAGAGAGTATTCTTTCACAGGAAACCACCCTCATCTTATGGACTTCTGGAATGTTAACAATTGAATCCCATATCTTGCCATGGTGCCCATTTTCAGGTCCAGACAAAAATTTGTTTTAAATTTTATTGACATACAGTTGATTTACAATGTTGTGTTAATTTCTGCTGTACAGCAAAGTTATTCAGTTATACATGTATATTCTTTGTCATATTATTTTCCATTATGGTCAGACATAAATGTTTTTAAAATGCCTTTCAAGCGTTTCACACTACAGATACCAATGTTATTTCTGCCTACAGAAACCACTGTTGGTGGCAGAAGAACAGGACAGTTCTCTAAATTTTCTTTCGAAACAGAAAGGAAGAAAAGCAACGAGAAAAATTAGTAAAGATGACAATAAAAGAAGATAAATAAAGACATAGAAAGATATTAATTACCCAACAAAATCATTAGGTGAAAGGCCCCTTAACCATCACCATTCATTTCAGTGGAAGACGGAGGCTGGGGGGAGGAATGAAATGAGCAAATACTGAACGGAATTATGCAAGTCTGCACCTGGCGGGTACGGGGTGGGGGAGATCTTCAAACAGCAGCTACCCAAGTCGGAGCCAAGGGCCTCCCTACCAGCGCCAGAACTCTCCACGCTGCCTCCCCTCAAAAGCCGCAAGATCCATTCCGGGTCTGCACACTGAATCTGTGCAGATTCCAAAGACCCCATGAAAGCCCTCGTACCACCACAGTGCTCTTGTGACCACACTGGAAGAAGCAGTATTTGAAAAGGGAGGTATGTGCATCAGAGAAGACAGAGGCTGGTGAATGTATGCTGTTCTAAAGCAGTGACAGGGGAGGGGGAAGATTCAGGGTACGGGTTCACAGAGCTGCTACAGCAGGAGCTGCGTAACATCTAATGCAAACTGTGAATCTAAGAAATAACAATATTAAGCATATTAAATGTTTCCACGTGAACTGCCTCTAATATGGCCTTAGTCACAACTGACTATTCAGAAAGGGCTCAAGACTAAAATGTTTAGTCCAATACTCAAGGGCTTTGGTGAAGAAAAAAAACTGTGTTTTAATTCTCTTATTACGAGGCTTTTTTCCTAAGCAGTCGATTCAGACTTATATTTCACTTACCTGCACGAGTACATGTATGTAAATAAGATTCAGAAAACAAGAAAAACCACTCTACAAAATTAAGCAGCCATCGTTTGGGGTTTTTTTTAAATAATTAATTAATTAATCTGTTTGTTTTTGGCTGTGTTGGGTCTTCGTTGCTCTGCTCGGGCTTTCTCCAGTTGCGGCAAGCGGGGGCTACTCTGCATTGCGGTGCGCGGGCTTCTCGTTGCGGTGGCTTCTGTTGTTGTGGAGCCCGGGCTCTAGGCACGCAGGCTTCAGTAGTTGCAGCTCGCGGGCTCTAGAGTGCAGGCTCAGTAGTTGTGGCACACAGGCTTCAGTAGTTGCAGCTCGCGGGCTCTAGAGTGCAGGCTCAGTAGTTGTGGCACACGGGCTTAGTTGCTCCTCGGCATGTGAGATCTTCATGTCCCCTGCACTGGCAGGCAGATTCTTAACCGCTGCACCACCAGGGAAGTCCCAGCCATTGGTTTTTTCAAAACGTTACTTGGAAGCTTGAGGTACTTACTGAATGCTTGCTGTTCTTTCCTAGAATTCTGATTTTAGCAAAGATGAGATCCCAGGAGAACTCCAGCGGCTACAATCCACACACTTGAGCAAAATACAAGTTAAAACTCTGACCTTGAACTCTTAGAACAGAGACACCCTTTACCCCTAAATGTGATAAAGGTTCATAAAGGCAAAACAAAGGTGCAGAATATTAGTGGTCAGTATACTCCAAATCTGTACACAACCACCTGTAACTGATATGGCAAAGCAGAAACCTATAGTTCTCCTACAGAAAAAGAAAAGCAACCCAGTCATAGCCGATTGTGTGTACGACCTTCAAAACACCATACCAACCACGGGTGACGAGGGAAGATTCTTTCTTAGAAATAAATGCAAGTTACTAGTACCCCAGATTTTTCCCTTCAACCATTGCTATTCCTTTAATACAATCTCCTAAACCCATTCTCGTTTCCCTCTTCTATAACGTTGACCTTGTTTTAGCTTCTGTGTTTCATTATAAGATACTGAATACTGTTTTGAAATGAAATAAATTCAAAATAACAGCATTTGTGAAATTAACATGAAAACTTTTGTACCGATTTCTGAAGCTCTGTGGGAATAATGGTATTAAGTGCTACTATTTTTTCCTTTTTTTCCTCAGGAGGTGGACTGCACTTTCAGATACAGCGAAAAGACTACCAACAGAGTAATAGTTACACCAATAACATATATAAATAGGACTGCTGGGAGTATAACATAGATTTTGGAGTTACCGCACAGAGGGACCAATAATCACAGTACTCCAGCATTTAGTAAAAACCAGTTCACAGGTACAAACAGTTTCAATTTAAATGTCTGATAATCAGAATCCATGTATTAAGTAGTACCATTCAAAGTGTTTGAAAATCCTCCGTAAAATAATCTCATATCTAAAATGTTAAGGATTTTTTAAAAGCTATTTTTAAAAAGGAACTAAAGTGAAAACTAACATACAGACCCTGCTGAAATAAAAATAACAGAGGTAACAATAAAACATACCCAAGCCATACCATGATTTCAAGAAGGTACTATTCCCCCAAAATTAACATGTATAAGACTGTATTCTCAACTATAAATGACATTTGATCAACATTTCTAGCTCTAAAAATCTGACTTTATGAATTCTGTGTTTTTTGCGGTTTCATTATGTGCAAAATACTGTTAAATAGAAGTAGATGCTATAGAAATGAACTCAGTATAGATTCAGAAGTAGAATCTCTCTGCTCCCAGGAAGTAATAAGACAAATAATAAAAGAGTTTACTGATGTTCTCAGACAGTGCAAGGTACGCAGCTTATATACCAAGTGGGAGCTGTAGAGAACGACAGCAACGATTTTATCAAAACATAAAACAAAAGCGTGCTGGCCTGTGCTAGAAAGCTAAATGAGGCTTAAGCTCCTAAGCTGTAAAGCACAAATAGGATTTGGACAGGCAGAAAGACTGCCAGAAGCAAGGATCAGTCAATGCTGGCTAAAGAAGTCTGGCTGAAGTACAAGGCTTGCGTTCATGGCAATGGGGCTATAAAATACGCTGGACCAGGACTTCAATCTGGCCCAGTGGCAATTATAAGATGTTGAAAACTTCAGGGAGGAATGAGAGGTAGAGTTTTAGAAAGCATCATCACCAAGGGATTTGAGGAGCAGATCAAAGACCAAAAAAGTAAAATGGTACCTCATCAAATAAGGTAGAGAAACACAGCCATTATTTAGGTTTTCAAGTCAAAGAAAATCTACTACTGACGCTAAAGCAACTGATTATCTGTATCAATGAAATTTATCAACTCTCCACTTTATTTTTCATATAAAACAGCTTACGTATAGTTTAGATGGTTTACTTGATGAAAACCTTCTGCTATATTTCTAATGTGTCACATAACTATATTTATGTAAAAATCTACTTTAATTTAGAAAAATTAGGACAGTTGTTATTATTGGTCCTAAGCCTTTCTCAAAAGGACATAAATGATGCTTTACAGTTTCGTTGATTCTGACAGGCCGTAAGGGTGCCATTTGAGCACCAGAAGAAATTATGTATCGGCTGGTCAATATAACCAACCCCTCCTAAGACTGAGCAATTTACTTTGTCATTCCCCGTGGGAAAGTCTAGTTTGTAATGTACCTAGTTTGTTTATATTAGGTAAATATACTGTATAAAAGCAAAATTAACATCTTTGACATAATGGCTACTAAACTGAAATAGTAAATGTCATTAAACATTTTCCAAAAATAACCATAAAGTCTAAAAAGAGAAAAAAAGAGGGTTTAAGATGTTCTTCATACTTTCCATTTCTGTCTCATTAACTACATTATACATTTGCTAATTTCTTTATATTTATCAGTGTACCTAATAAATTTCAGTAACATTTTAAATTCTTTGTAATTTTTTACCTATTCTCAAAATGAATAAATTTCACTTGAAATTCACAGTTCATTTGACACACTCATTTATTCTGAAATATTACACACAAGTTCAATTTTTGTAAATCATATAGTTTAAGCATACTTTGGAAGACGTCCGTTTAAGGAAGCCCGTAGTACAAGTGGTTCTTTTTTTTTTTTTTTGCAGTACGCGGGCCTCTCACTGTTGTGGCCTCTCCCGTTGAGGATCACAGGCTCCGGACGCGCAGGCTCAGCGACCATGGCTCACGGGCCCAGCCGCTCCGTGGCATGTGGGATCTTCCCGGACCGGGGCACGAACCCGTGTCCCCTGCATCGTCGGGCGGACTCTCAACCACTGCGCCACCAGGGAAGCCCACAAGTGGTCCTTTTATAAAATTGAGATACACCAATGTAAAAGTGAGTATCAGCCCTGATAAATGTGCTGTTCTAAATTGGGATTTGGTATTTCTTAAAGTTTGTAGATGGTGCTATAAAAACTGGCTTATTGGGCTTCCCTGGTGGCGCAGTGGTTGAGAGTCCGCCTGCCGATGCAGGGGACACGGGTTCGTGCCCCGGTCCGGGAAGATCCCACATGCCGCGGAGCGGCTGGGCCTGTGAGCCATGGTCGCTGAGCCTGCGCGTCCGGAGCCTGTGCTCCGCAACGGGAGAGGCCACAGCAGTGAGAGGCCCGCGTACCGAGAAAACAAAACAAACAAAACAAAAAAAAACCTGGCTCATAAACACGGTACTGAAAATACTTCCATCATAATAGATCAGAGCAGTATTATATATTCGAATTTAGTTTTCTAATCAGTGAATAAACACATGATGCTGAGTAGCATGGACCCAATTAATCCACAACAAGTTTCACTGCTTGTTCCCCGGCAGCATGAGGCAGCAAGACACAGCAGAAGGCACACAATCTTTAAAACCATCCTTCAGTTTGAATCCTGCTTCTGTCAATGATTAGTCTGAGATATCGCCAAACATTCCAAATGGTGAATGCACATATACTGGGGACGGACGGGGGCTGCTATTACTTACCTCCTGGGAATATCGTGAGGTCTCAAAAAGACAACTTGAGCAGGGTTCCATCCCTTCTGTGCTTGCCTAAGGAGTACAACAAGAAGCTACCAAGCGTGAAAGGCAGACAGTGCCTCATTCACCCTTTTTTTCCCTCAGAATTGTAAGAATTATTTCAAAATATTTCAGAATTGAATTATTTTAAAACACACACAATGAAAAGGTGACAGCTAGGAAAACAGACAAGTGAATTTTACATCGGAAAATTTTAGACTTTCTTTCACGAAATTCTCTAGAAATTATTTCCTACTTACGTGTGGAAATTATACTTTAAACAGTAGCAACTATGAAATAAAAACTTACTGTATTTCCATAAATACATATCCTTCTTCAAAAGACCCTTGTATATGAGACTCACACATATGTGTGTGTGTTTGTTTACATCCTTTCCACAACAGATTTCTGGCAGTTAATAAAATGACTGGGGCAGTAGGAGAATCGGCACACTGGGTCTTATTTAACCCCTGCTCTTCCAAATGCCTTCACTTAATTATGACTGTGGTTCTCAGCCACAACTGCTACACTTGGGCACATCCTAAGAGAATGTTTCGTATGCAAAAAGATCAACTCTTCTGGAAAAAAAAAATCCAAACTTGTGTCAGAAAATAATGGATTTAAGGTGAACACATCTGCTTCCTCCACTTGTGTTACTTATTCTTTGTTTCTAAGAAATAATATTGTAAAGAGGCGAGAAAAAGAAAAAATGAGAATGACAAAGTGGGGGGAATACCCTAAAGGAACAGAGGCTACAATTAGAAGCTCATGATAGAAAATGCAAGACAATATTAAAAAAAAAAAAAAAAAACTGAAGTTTACCAAGAATAGTGTTGGGATCAACATTTTAAAATTCTAGACTAGTGATTTAAAAATTAAATCAAAATCTCACATGATCTTTATTAATGTGCGGGGTAATAATGATACATGTGCATTTAAATTAAGTTACCTTAAAAATAAAAGGGAAGCACAACAATGTAATATATTTAACAATACTAAACTGAACACTTAAAAACGGTTAAGATGGTAAATTTTATGTGTTTTTTACCACAATAATAAAAAAATATAAACTAAAGGTAAGGATTACATAGACCAATATAGGATTCTTATACACTTAAAACAGAGGCATCACATTTGCAGCAACACGGATGGACCTAGAGATTACCTTACTAAGTGAGGTCAGACAGAGAAAGACAAATATCATATGATATCGCTTGTACGTGGAAACTAAAATATATAATAAGGAACTTATTTACAAAACAGAAAGAGACTCATGGACATAGAAAACAAACTTATGGTTGCCAGGAGGAAAGGAGGGGGAGGGATAAATTAGGAGTTTGGGATCAGCAGATACAAACTACTACATATAAAACAGATAAACAACAAGGTCCTACTGCATGGCATAGGGAACTATATTCAATATCTTGTAATAATCTATAATGAAAAAGAATATATATGTATAACTGAATCACTCTTCTATACACCAGAAACTAACACAACATTGTAAATCAACTATACTTCAATTAAAAAAAAAATTAGAGGCATCAAATGGTTAGGAGTTCTTGTTCAAAATATATAGCTTGATTTTGTGGAAAAATACAAAAAAGAAATTTCACTTATAAAGATACTAAAAAGGTAAGTGATTTATAGAAATTCCTGATATTCTAATAAAAAGATATTTTATTATCATGGCTATCAACAGAAACCTTGATTCTATGAGTACTAATCTGTAGAGTTGGGTTTTTTGATGTTTTTTTTAAACCACATAAACACAAATCTACTACACTTGGGGAAATACATCAGTCCCAAGAGGACATAAGGACTACTGCAGCTTTTAAAATACATTCACTTCACTGGTTTCCTCAAAACCCTGAAAAGGAAATTCCCTGTCACTTCGGGCCAACATGAGAGGACATCATGAGTGAGCTATTCTAAAAACTGTTAAGTTTTTAAAAGTTCATTATTAGATAATATAATAAAGTAGATTCCTTTAATGTTAAATTATCAAGCAAAACCCATTAGATTAAAAAAATAATAAATTTTCACAAATGTAGATTGTATATGCATGTAATATTTTTTATGGCATTGGGAAGAAAATTGTACCGGGCTAAAAATTATCTTAACTATTTTATGTTATGTAATCCATTAAGCCAAAGAAAAGTGGAAAAATTAGTGAGCTAGATTACTGAGTTAATGGAAGGAAAATAAAACAAGGAGAGAAAAAAAAAAAAGACAGACATAAGGGTACATTCATTTTGAAACCCTACAGACAAAAAAAAAAAATTCCAAGCAGAATTTTAAACAGCATTTCTGGAAACCAAATTCTGTTCTAACACTCTAAAAGAACTCAAAGGTCATCCACCCATATAAAAACCACTACTAAAGTTTTCTCAGTTACTGGAAAAGAAGGAAAAGGAACACTGTATTTAATACAGAAATTAGAATTTAGTATTTTAATATGTGTTATGAAGTGTTAAGAATTAATTAGGGGCTCTGAAGAACTAAGCAACTGAGGAGCAATTCACAAGTAGAACCAACCCCCCACCCCCAAAATCCTACTCTTTTTCACAAGTGCCACATATGCTCATTTTAAATCATTTTATGATTTAGCCTATGCCGCTTCTGTGTCCTGGGAAGGGGGGAGAACAGTGGAATTCACACTCTTCTCATTGGCACTACCTCCATCATTTAAAGAAAGCATCATTTAAAGAAAGCATCCCAAAGCTTGTATTGTATGAACTGTACTAATGTGCACAAATGCGTACACAACAGGTGTGAACGGTTTGCTGAGCTTTAACAAGTAAACGTGCATTGCTACCAAAATTAACGTATACGTTTTCATCATTCCAGAAAGTTCCTTCATGACCCTGTATAGTCAGTTCCTCACCCCGACCCCAGTCAACCTGTTGTCTGATTTCCATCACTATACCTTAGTTTTTCCTTTTCTAAATATATAACGGAAACATACAGTACTCAACTGTCTTCTTTTAATCAGCATTAACCTTTGTGAGCTCCACCCATGTGGTTGTTATGTTTATCACTATTCTGTACTTTATTATTGCTGAATAGTATCCCATTGTATGAATACTACAATTTATTCAACCATTTACCCTGTTGATAGACATTTGGGTTTTTCCCAGTTTGGGGCTGTTATGAATAAAGCCCCTAAGAACACTCACATCTAAATCTTTTTGTGGACATGTGTTTACATTCCTCCTAGGTAAATGGTAATACAGTAAGTACACATTAAATAAACTTCACAAGAAACTTTCTAAGAAACTGCCAATCTGTTTTCCGAAGTGGTAGTGCAGCTGACACTCCCACCAGCAAAGAATGAGAGATCAGATTTGCTTCACATTCTCCCCTATACGTGTTGTCCGGTTGTTTTTAATTGGGCTAGTCTATTTCATTGTGGTTTTAATTTGCATTTCCCTGATGATTTATGATATTGAGCAGCTTTCCATGTGCTTATTGGCCATTTGCATATCTATTTTTTGTGAAGTATCTGTCTAAATCTTTCGAACATTTTTAAAATTTGGTTTCTTATTGTTAAGTTATAAATAGAGTTTTTCACATATTCTAGACACAAGTCTTCTGTATTATGAATATTTTCTTCCAGTCTGTGGCTTGCCTTTTTCATTTTCTTAACAGTTTCTTTAGAAGGGCAGATGGCTTTGATTTTGATGAAGTCCAATTTATCAATTTTTTTCTTTTGTAGTTAGTGCTTTTTGTGTTCTGAGAAATACTCGCCTATCCCAAAGTTGGTATGATTTTGTCCTGTTTTCTTCTAAAGCTTTTATAGTTTCAGCTTTTATATTTAGGCCTGTGAGCCATTTCAAATGAAATTTTACGCAGATTATGAGGAAAAGGTCAAGAGGACAAAGTTCATTTTTTCTCATACAAATATTTATTGTTTTAACATCATCTGTTGATCAGAAAGCAACTGACCATATATGTATGGGTATATTTGCAAGTTCTATTCTGTTCCATTGATCTATATGTCTGTCATTATGCCAACACCATGCTGTCTTTATAATAAAACCTGGAATCAGGTAGTGTAAGACCTCCTAGGTTGTTCTTCATTTTCAAAATAAATTCTAGCTATCCTAGGTCTTCTCATTTCCACAGCTTGTCAATTTATATATATTTTTACTCACTGCTGAGTGGGGAAAAAGTAGCTTGGCAAACAATATTAAAAACAGAATCTCATTTTAGTTCAACCAAATCTATAAATAAAGGTACATAAAAGAAACTCAACGCATATAAGAACGCATATGTAAAAGAATTCTCTCTAAAGGGTGAGTACAAGAGATTTTTTTTCTTTTTACTGATCTGTATTTTCCAAAATTGGCAATTTTAAGGGAAAAGTTATAGGTAGCTAATGGACAGAAGCCCATCAATGACTTAAGTAGGGGGAAAAAAGACCTGATGCTCAGTCATCCTATTTCTTCGCCCTTTATCTCGCATATGATCTGTAAATGCAAAGAAAGGTACGAAATGATAAACTACAAGCTATAGCTCTCCTTAGGAGAGAGGATTGTTGCGATAAGAATGAAGGAAAGACTTTCGCTTTTCATTTTATATACTTCTCTAATGTCTGTATTGTTACAATGACCATAATTTATATATCTAAGAAAAATTAAAATATTCATCAATAAAGATAAAATGTATGTATTTATTAGTTGAGCTGAAGCACTGATGAAAATATTATCCTAGAGAATGACTACCCAACTCTATGTCATTTAAATGATCAGTTAAAGAAAAGCCTTTTCTATATGTATAACTGAATCACTTTGCTGTACACCTGAAACTAACACAACACGCTCCACTATAAAATAAAAATTAAAAAATAAAAAAAAGAAGAAGAAGAAGAAGAAAAGAAAAGCCTTTGCTTGGCTAGGAACTGGCCTCTGGCATCAGGTGAGATAGCTGCTTCGGCAAATCCAAAATGAATTCATCATATGTCCTTTGGAATCAGAAGCACCGGTAAATACTTTTTCAGTAACCCCCCTAGGATAGCTAGAAATTAATGCTGAAGGCAAAACTAATGAGATTTAGAAGATAAAGGGCAGTAATTCGATGTTGGAGATCGTATTGTTAAACATAAACATCATCACAGGTGAGCGCGCCATCGCTATTGGTTCTCAGCCCACATTTTGTAATACTGATTCAGACTTAGGGACTGATCAGCAAATCAAGGTGAATCACTAACAGTAGTGATTCTTACACACCCAGGACGGTTCACAAACCTGCTCAAGTGTCAAACTACTTGAAGGTCATAGTACTCTCTGAGGAACTCTGCCCTTACAGAACAGCAGTAAATGTCAATCCAGCTGACCCTTGAATGACACGGGGATTGTGGGCGCAGATCCTCCACAGCAGAAATTCCACGTATAACTTACAGTCAGCCCTCCCTGCACACCGCTGGGTTTCTCGAGATCCGCGGTTCCGCATCCACAGATGCAACCAACCACCGACCCCCGCAGTACTGAAATCCGCATAAAAATGGACATGCACAGTTCAAACTCGAGTTGTTCAGGGCAACTGTATATCTAATTCCATCCTATAAACAAACCTTTGACTAAGAGAAGATAAAACCATATTACATACATGAAACATAGAAGCTCCTGTGTTCATGAAGGAGCACTAGTGAATTAAGCATGAATTCACCTACTAATACCCATTTGCTCTTTTCACTTTCACTTTATCACCTGCCGAGTATTGAGAGTCGCCAAAAGCTTAAGGAAAAATCATGGGAGAAGAAATTCAAGATGAGAACGTTCTACACATTCACTTATTTGGGAAAAAAACAAAACCCTTCCACTCAGTTATAGCAATGAAATATCTTGAGGCCACAAGTACGCTGTCTGAACGCCACCATTCCTTAACATAACAATAGTGAAGAGGGTGTATGAGCAGGAACAGGGCAGGAGCAGAATAAGTATTTCCAAACACAGGATGCAGAGACAGTTTTCCAATGCTCATCAGAAGGCACACTACCACTTCCTATTTTAGGAATAAACACCCTCAAAATTTAAATAGGCCGTTAGTTGGTCTCCTTCAGGGAGAGTAACTAATATTATCTAACATTTCTAACCTTTCTGAGCAGAACCCACAGTAAAAATATATTTTACACAGTGACTCAGTACATTCACACACACACACAAGCATGTGTGCACAAGCGCCTACCTTTGTACTCACCTATACTTTGTGCAAATGCACTCTGAAATTTTTCTATTATAGTCTCTAGTTTTGTTTTTACTCTGGTTATAACCCACTAAAGTGATAACCCATTTATGGGTCATTAACCTACAGTCTGAAAAACCCTAATATAGAAGCAAGAGGGAAGGACATGCATAGATTTAACATCTTTGAATTGTTAGATTAGGAAATAAATACAAATGCAACACTATTTTAAAGTTCTATGGATGGATGGTACTTTATACTAAACTTCCATAAAAAAATAAACCAATGAAATTCAATTTTCATAGACACAGGTAAAATCTACTCGCCTTAGCCCAAGGTAGCAGTGCTACAGATAAACACAGCACTTATTTAACACTATTTCCCATCAAAATGTTATTCAGGTATATCTTTCATCTTCAGTTAATGAACTCGAGGCCCAGGCTGGGAAAGAGCTGCCAGAAAAAGTCAATCTCAGAGTCACTGATTATGCAAGAGCTCAGCTGGCCTGTTCCTGACCCCTGAGCATCCCCCAAGCCTCAGCTAACATGGATGGCATGTCACCATCAGTCTAAATTTTGAAAAATATATATTGATTTTCCACAAATGATGATAATGGGTTTTTCTGCAATAAATGTGCTTATACAATGTTTTCTTCTATACACCAAGACTGTGATCAACACAAAGAACAAAAAAGTGCTTTATGTATTTTTTTAAGACCTATTAGTTAATCCAGCTCCCTAATGAGTCAAAATCCATACCAAGACATAACAAAAATGTTAAGGAAGCACCTCTAATAATTCTTACGTTGTGAATAACATGTACTCTTAAAGTCCTGATCTTAAAGTCCTGATTACATGAAAATTTTACAAAATATCTATCTTTTTTAAAGAAAACCTTATTTCCCACATATTAGAAATCTCCTACAATTTTAACACATTTCTTTGACATAACTTAATTTAAAAAGGAATAGTCTCATAGAGTTAATTTAATTAGGCATAAATAAGTAAAACTTAAATACCTAGTGCGTTACATTTATTAGTAGTATCCAAAGTATCCACTAAAAAGGATTAAAATCTCTTAACAGTTGGAGATTCCCTGGTGGCGCAGTGGTTGAGCATCTGCCTGCTAATGCAGGGCACACGGGTTTGAGCCCTGGTCTGGGAGGATCCCACATGCCACAGAGCAACCAGGCCCGTGAGCCACAACTACTGAGCCTGAGCGTCTGGAGCCTGTGCTCTGCAACAAGAGAGGCCGCGATAGTGAGAGGCCCGCACACCGCGATGAAGAGTGGCCCCGCTTGCCACACTAGAGAAAGCCCTCGCACAGAAACGAAGACCCAACCCAGCAAAAATAAATAAATTAATTAATAAACTCCTGCCCCCAACATCTTCAAAAACAAACAAAATCTAACATTTTGCTTATCTTTGATCTGTTTGGCAATTTGAGCCATCTTTATAATCGAAGTAGGTTGAACAGCTTTAAAAAAATAAAAACCCTTTACCACATATTTTCAAATAAAACTATCTTTCATGCTATTGCCTGACGAACTAAAATTTTTAGTCTAAAATTCCAGGCACTGAATTGCAAAGAATGTTTCCCATTTCCACAGTACTGCAAGTAGAAATATGTGAATTGGTTCATGGGCAGAATCATTAATTTAGATAAAAAGTAAAAACACGTTAACGGAACACCAAAAATGTGACAGTTCTTACACAAAATCTGAGACGAGTCAGCTGCTACCACTGGAGCTTATAAATCCAAATTAAATGGGCAAAATGGCAGAGAATTTTAATTCTTCTGTTTTCCAAGGAAATAACAAGTCGGATAGTCAGTGCACCAATCTCTAAACTAACAATGATAAGTCTGACTCTCATTTCCCTGATATTGGCCTAATTATCAGAGCCAAAATCATAGCCGGGGTTTGGGTAGGAAGCAAAAATTCTGACCCAACTGAGAACCACAAGAGATCAAGTGAAATGGATTACCGCTGGTTATCTATTTCCTGGAAGATTTGGGTCAGTAACAACAGCCTTAACAGATACTGCTTACACCCTTTATCAACAGCCTTGAATAAAATAACCACAAACTAATTCTAAATAAGATCTAAATAATTACTTAGCAATGATTAAATATGCAGACCGTCAAACTTTCTTAAATATTATTTTAAATATTTTATATATCAGTTGTTGAAAATTTGACAGGGAAATTTGGCTCTAAGTTGAGAGAAACAGAATCATGTGTAAAAATGGGAAGGGACACCAGCATTTTTGAACACCTACCCAACGCCACTATAATGCAGCAGATCACTGCATGTCTCTGCATAGTTGGCTGAAGTATCAATTGCATGCAAAATGAAATGGGGCGGGGCTGGAAGAAGTCCATCTTTTCAAGGGAGAGAGTTCAAAGCTTTCAGTAGACTCTCAAAGGGATCTGGCAACAACACAAAAAATAATTTCACTGATTTCTTACATAATCCTGAGGAGTTTACTATTACTTCAAAAATGAGGAAATGGAGACTCAACTAATTTGAAAAGCTTTCCCAAGGTCAACTTTTATTTCCCCAGTAAAATAAAAGCATATGAGAATGCAAGTTATTCTGGTTCCAAAGTCCCAGCTCTTTACCTCCTATGCTAAAAAATGACAACATAAGATGAAGAAACTGTTATTCAATCAACATTGCAAAGAACAACCTGATGATGCTGACTTATGATAATAACAACAACAATAATAGAGAACATCTACTAACCCTAGCTCTGTACTAGGCACGGTTGTTCGTGCCCCACTTAGTCTTCTCAATAAGAGAAGCAGATGGCAGACACATTCCTATGACCCCACATAGCTCCCAGGTGGCAGAGCCGGGTCCTCAGACTCTGCCCTTAACCGCTATGTGAGTGACCTTCGTCTCAGTGAGGACCCGAGATTGAAGAATAAGGGTAGAAAATGGAAGAAGGCTTTCCTAAATAAATTTCTTTCTAAGTAGTATTTTACAAGATAATTATTATATGGTAATTCCTCCTTATTTTAGCTAAAATGCAATAGCATGTAAGCCTTAGTTAAATCAAAAATAGTTTTAGGGGGCTTCCCTGGTGGCGCAGTGGTTGACAGTCCACCTGCCGATGCAGGGGACACGGGTTCGTGCCCCGGTCCGGGAGGATCCCACATGCCGCGGAGCGGCTGGGCCCGCGAGCCATGGCCGCTGGGCCTGCGCATCCGGAGCCTGTGCTCCGCAATGGGAGAGGCCACAACAGTGAGAGGCCCGCATACCGCAAAAAAATAAAAATAAAAAAATATACATAGTTTTAGGAACAATTTTCTGGTTCCTAAGATTTGCATAAACTCAAAGCATTATCCCCATCTCCTATCTAGGAAATCTATCGTCTTTCATTATAATACTTAATTTGATGAGTACAGGAGAAATCCTATGTTTAGAAATGTTTATTCAACAGGTACAGCCTACGACAGGAGAATCAAAGTTCTCAAAAATCCCTAAAAAAGACTTGTCAAGTGCTTTCACTCAACCTTTGTAAAGCCCTAGCAGAAGTATCCCTTTTCTACGAATGGGTCTGGACAAAAGCATTATTGCCTGATGGAGTCATCAGACCGCCTATCCTCTACATAGCTGTAGTTCATGTTATCACTGGTATTTTATCTGTTTCCACCACAATTTTACTTTCTTGGGGACAGTCACTGGGAAAAGTGAACCCCAAGGAAAAACGTCTTCTTCATGCCAACTAAAAATCTTTAAAAGTTACGTATTAAAATCAGCAACAAAACAGAGTAATTTGTCTTTATCCTCTACATAATACTCTGAGCAACTTAACTTTTGATTCTATCAATTATTTCCCTGTGATGCTTTAGTTATTAGCTTGCACATCAACTAAAACTTGAATAAAGATGACCAACTGCTGGTTACAGATTGAAATGCTGTCTTCTCACATTAAATTCCCCATCGAAGGATATAAAAGTGTCAATAATTATGAAGTTTGTATATAACTCACCAAGGTTCAAAAAAAGGCAGTTGGATTAGTTCTGTTTTGAATATGCAAACGTGATTACTCACCATATAGTTTGTGCCTTCTATACATAAGATAGGAAACAAATGTCAAGCAGGTTCTTAACGTGAGGAAAAAAAATGAAAAGTATCAGTAATGCCGTGAGTCAAGTGCAGCCTAAACTGAGCCATAACTCATTACATATGTAAAAGCTTTAAAATTATCTTTCGGTCTCAGTTTCTTTAGTAAAGTCACATGAACTACTTACCATTTACCTATACACTTCACATAATTTATTAAAATGAGATCCTACTAGGTTCCACTAGGAATCAGTTTTAGGACAAGTTTACTTCTCTCTGTCCCTCAAGACAAATTCTAATTCATTCTCTGCTCTCCTCCTCTTCAACTCCTCCCCCAAGTGCCCCCCCCCCAATACACACACACTTTAAGTTCCAAACGACACAATGCAAATAAGACTGATTTTCACAAGAATTCCACTTTCAAACTAATTTTTTTCATTCACTCAACAAATTTGTTACCGTCTACAATGTGCCAGGCACTGTGCTGAGCCAAAAAGACAATGTCTCTGCCATCTAGAGCTTAGACTACAGCGTGATTATTAACCTAATGTCCACCTTCCCTGGACTACACGTCTGCTATTGGCACCCCTTCAGTAGCAAGGGGTTCACTCTGTGAGCCTAACAGCAATGTTCTACGATTGTTCCACCACGAAGCAAAACACTTAGAAAACTGAAGAGCCCAAGATTTTGTTCCTTCAGTCAGCATTGGTTAATTCATGTATTAACACATGAAATTCTGTTCTTTATAAAACTGCTTTATAGGATGGAATGATATGATCTGGGATTTGCTTCAAAATGGGGGAGGGGAGAGGGAAAGGTAATAGAGGAGTTGGTTCATAGGAGATCGTTATATATTATGATTCTGTCCACTTTTACATAGGTTTAAACTTTTCCATAGTAAATTTTTTAACTGTAAAAGACCTTTAGCCAATACCAAAAAGAATTAATTTCAGGAATTTCCGGAAGCTGCACAGAAAGACAGCACGTGAACAATGGGGGTATTTCAATGTACTTTATTTCATCCACCATGGGATCCTGAATCATAATCCTAATTATAAATAACAAGTTTCCACTGTTTCAAACTGTTCATTTGTTAAACTGAAGGCAGTACTGCTAAGTTCTCTCACTGAAAATATCCTAGGAGCCTGTGATAATGGAGAACCCTACAAAGGTACCAAGTTGGTGCTACAGAGACACTAATACTCATCATGGAAAAGTATTTTCATAGTTTCTTTGCCCCCAGCCTCATGGATGATGAAATGGGGTTGTTATTGCAACACCATACAATTACCAAATGTAAAATAGTATTGTTTAAGTTATTCAAGCTTATAGAGGTAATCGCAGAAATGAAAACCTGAAGCTGAGTAATGAAGTATGTAGTATAGGGATCAAAGCTAGATGATTTTTTAAATATAACACAGTTTACTTGACATTTCTCAACCTCTGAAGCTCTCGTTCAGAGTCAACAGCTGGTCCAAATACCATACCGTTTAAGAGCTCATGGCTATATTTAAATGTGACCATAACCACAACAAATAATACACGTAATGGCATTGTACAGGCTGTAAGGCATTTAATCTATATTTTCTCATTTGGTCTTCACAAAATCCTGTGAATTAGGTGAGTTACATGGGAATGTTTCTGAAAACTAAGAATCTGCCTATGCCTCCAACTATGGGAAGAGGAGCCAAAAGTGGTCCCAAAACATCTAAATCCAAATTCGTTTCACTTTCCATTATCCCAAGCTGCTACAGATGAAGGAGTTTATTATTTCCTTAAAGACACAAGACCTAAATACATACCAAAACATTAGAACATGAGATAAGCTATCAGTAGCCAAATGTGTGGTCTGGCTAGTAAGTACTGATGAAGACGGGGAAGGGAGAAAATCATCAATGCGCCAAGATACTGGTAAAGGGGTCTTTGAGTCAATGTCATGTAAGCCATAAAGAAGCCCACCTGACATGAGTAGCTCTATCTGCATAGAGCACTTTCACAAACAAGAAACTTTCAAGTTTGTAACTGGGTTGAAATAGTAAGTTAACTGGCCAGAATAAAGGGCTGTAAAAGCATACGGTGAGGCTTACATTTAAAATACATTTTTTTTGCACAGCAAAGGAAACCATTAACAAAATGAAAAGGCAACCTACAGAATGGGAGAAAATATTTACAAATCGTACATCTGATAAAGGATTAATATCCAAATATATAATGAACTCATAACTCAACAGAAAAACAATCTGACTAAAAACTGGGCAGGGGAACTGAATAGACATTTTTCCAAAGAAGACATACAAATGGCCAAAAGGTACATGAAAAGGTGCTCAACATCACTAATCATCAGGGAAATGCAAATTAAAACCACAATGAGATGTTACTTCACACCTGTTAGAATGGCTGTCATCAAAAATACAAGAGATAACAAGTGTTGGAATGAACGTGGAGAAGAGAGAACCAACCCTTGTGCACTACTGGTGGGAATGTAAATTGGTGTAGCCACTACGGAAAACAGCATGAAGATTCCCCAAAAAATTAAAAACGGAACTACCATATGATCTAGCAATTCCACTTGTGGGTGTACATCTGAAGGAAGTGAAATCACTATCTCAAAGAGATTATCTGCGCCCTCACGTTCACTGCAGCATTATTTACAAAAGCCAAAACGTGCAAACAACCTAAGGGCTCATGGACGGGGTAAATGAATTTTTAAAACGTGAGATAGACTGATAGGTAGGTAGGTAGATAGATAGACCCAATGGAATATTATATATTCCATTATCATATATATATATATCATATACATATCATATATATATAATTAAGCCATAAAAAAGAAGGAATTCCTGCCATTTACAACAACAATGATGGACCCTGAGGGCATTATGCTAAGTGCAATAAGTCAGACAAAGACAAATACTGTATGATCTCACTTATATGTAGAATCTAAAAAACATGAACTCATAGAAATAGAGAACAGCCTGGTGGTTCTTGGTGGAGGGGCAGCGAGGGGTGCCGCCACAGGGGGAAATGGGTGAAGGTGGTCAAAAGATACAAACTTCCAGTTATAAGATAAAGTCTGGGGATGTTATGTCTAGTATACTGACTATAGTTAACATTACTATAGGGGCTTCCCTGGTGGCATAATGGTTGAGAGTCCGCCTGCCGATGCAGGGGACACGGGTTCGTGCCCCGGTCCGGGAAGATCCCACATGCCGCAGAGCGGCTGGGCCCGTGAGCCATGGCCGCTGAGCCTGCGCGTCTGGAGCCTGTGCTCCGCAACGGGAGAGGCCACAACAGTGAGAGGCCCACGTACCGCAAAAAAACCCCAAACCAAACCAAAACAAACCAAAAACACATTACTATATATTTGAAAGTTGCTGAGAATAAATCTTAAAAGTTCTCACCGCAAGAAAAAAAATTGTAAGTATGTGTGGTGATGGACGTTAATGAGACTAATTATAGTGATCATTTTGCAATATAGGCATATATCAAATCATTATGTTGTACACCTTAAATTAATACCATAGTATGTGTCAATTATATCTCAATAAAACTGGAAAAAAATTTTAAATACACTTTTTTTTTTATTTCAACAAGGAAGGAAAGGAACAAAGAAAGAGGTCTTGGTCCCCATGTGATAAAAGTCATGGAAGACCAGGGAACACAAATACTCCATGTTGGGAAGGCTTGAGTATTTGTCGCTCCAAGCCCACCAACAATATCTAGAACACACATGCAGCTCCTTAGATATTGTTGCTCATGAATTTGAGAATATGAAACAGGGAAGGAAGTTAACACGTTATCTATTCTGAATGAAAATTACAGTTTATCTGTAGAAGTGGGTCTGAGCCAAGTCAAAGCATGGACGAATTTCTTTCTCAACATACCAAGTTAGCAAATTGGTGCCCACCAACTGCACCCATTTAGTAAATTACTAAATGATATCACATGCTCCAGAAGGGTTAATACAACTGATTCAAAAAAGCGGTGTCCCCCAGAGACTCATTTTCCCACCTTGATTCACTGTAGAATCAGCTGCGTTAATAATAATGCTTTGCAATTTTATATCACTTTTCCTGCTAAAAGCTCAAGTATGAGTTGATATGGCACATCACAAACTACACAGATGGTACTCCACAGTTTCCACAGCTCTGACTGAATAGCTCATTTGACTTACTAATAAATGTTCCTATTTCAAGATTAAAAACAAATATGAAAAATTAAGGAAAATGGGAGAAAGAGAGTAAATTTTCATATCCAGTTCAGTGGCATCTAGCTGAAAAGGTAAACACTAAACAGATTACCCAGAGCGTAAGGCAGTTCCTTCAGGTGACAGTGCACCCAGGTGTCTGCTTCCAGAAAAGTCCTGCCAAGCCACCAAGCTACTGGGAAATGAAGCGAGGACTAGGCAGTAAAGAGGTTGTGCTATTTCCTATATGAGTGTGCAACAATCACACCTAAAAGGAAAAATTCTCTCCAAGGAGGAGCTAGACCTGCAATTATCTTGTCCTTCTGTTTTAGCCTGTAACTACTCACTGAACGTAGACACATGGTCAGAAGCTTGACAAGAAGTGAAGTGACATATCAGCCTAAAGCATAACAGGGTTACTGAGACTTATAAAGCATTTTTTTTTTTTTTTTTTTTGGTACGCAGGCCTCTCACTGTTGCGGCCTCTCCCATTGCGGAGCACAGGCTCCGGATGCACAGGCTCAACAGCCATGGCTCACGGGCCCAGCCGCTCCACGGCATGTGGGATCTTCCCGGACCGGGGCACGAACCCGTGTCCCCTGCATCGGTAGGCGGACTCTCAACCACTGCACCACCAGGGAAGCCCATAAAGCATATTTAATTGGACTCCTTCAAACCAAACATTTGTAAATAGCTATACTCTATATGGAGAGGTAGACTACAATCATCCTAGAACTTTCCTTTATGCTGTTCACAAATGCTCTGCTCATACTCTACTAATAAGAGAAAGCGTTTATTCCTTTGAACTTCATGAACAGAGCTTCTAAGTGTTCTTCACTGGCAACTATATCTAACTACTTCATCTCTCCCTGTGGATCTGGAAATTCCCCATTAGGGAATTTAGCTATATAAAGTTTTACATCATCTCTGGGTAAGTCATTGTACTCCACTTGTGTAGTAAATGTGGGCAAACACAACTAAATACAGGCATCCTCCATTATGATTTGAGAAATGTGAATTGATCCATGGAACAGACCAGATCTTGAAAAATTCTGAGGCAGCTTATCCCTATGAAAAACAAAACTATTACCAATGATCAGATTTAATGAAACTGTAAAATGGAGACCACTGAGGTAGAGAGAGGCTACAGAGTCTTGCTTTCCTTGGTGACTGAAGTGGTTGTGTAGCATCTACTTACAGAATTATATTCAAGCTCCAAGAAAAACAAACACCTGATTTTGGTGAATTATGTCCAACCATTCTTAGCAAGAGCTTCTTTTTTTTTCTGATAAAACTACTGTATTTGAAGCCACAGTCTGAACTGGTCAAAAGTGACATTCAAGTCTTACGTAGTAATTTTCTCAAAAGAAAAGGGGTTTTAAATTATAATCAAAACCAGTCAAGTGATGCCAATACTGAGCTCCCATTAGATATTCCTGAGAAATCTAAGTTATCCCTTTGCAGAGAATACCATTGTCCACTTACTTCTAAGACCAGCACTTAGATATGTCAAGCAAACATTCAATCTCCCATGTTAATGAAATGTGAATTTTATGTATTTTATATTTCTGATACTTTCAATATGATCATTAAAATGTTCTACCACCTCTGAGTAGTTTTAGAAATACTGCCCAAAATTTCTCCAAAACATAAGGGGCTTTACCTCTCTTGATTTAAATCACCCTCCTCTTAATCTCCTGCATAAAGTAGCACTACCAGCTTGGAACCACATGGACTTAAACAAGGACAGGAAAGTTGGCAGACCGACATTCAACTAGTCTTTGTCCTCTCTCCCCACCCCCGCCTGTTGAGCACCACTGAATTAGAACTACTAGGGGCTAAAATGCTTTGCGATTATATCAATAATAATAATCATTCTGTCATCAGAGTAGTAGCCCATTTACCCTAAACAGTTGATAATGACAAGACAGTTTATAACGTATCCTTACAAACTCTATAACACAGAGTGCTGTGTGACCCTTTGCGTTTCTGGAACACGCATTAATTAATAAAGAAAGATGGTTTAAAAAAAACTTGACCACAGATAATCTTGAATACCTAGGTGGTTCCAGTCTTCAGGATTAACTTCCTAAATAGCTCCTTGAATCATCCTCAATTTGCATTTAAAATAATCTGCTCTGAACCACAATCCCAACTAACTAATCAAGATCTATCAAACACCGATTACGGTCAAATACTGATCACTGAAGGAGACTCAGAGTCATCATAACAACAACAGTGGACATTTAAGGAAACTGGGGCACAAGGTCACACTTGTTCAAGCGATGAAGGCAGACCACAATCCAGGCAGTGTGGCTCTTAAGTGCTAGTCCCAGCTGACCTCACAGAATGAAATAAATAAGTAAGGAAACCTCCTGCATTCAAGGAACTCCTGAGTTTGCTGGCACGTAATATTAACAACCTCCAACAGAACATTCCACACATTTTTAGTGGATTCTCTAAGAAAGATTTTACAACCTTTCTTTCAAGACCATGGAAGATTTTATTTTATCCTTAAAACTGAAATGCCTTTTTCAAAAGACAAGTCCGTGGCTGGTGCTACATAAAATGTCATTAGTTACTTCAGCGTGTGGTTTTCTTATCTTTCTGCTACTGAGAAAGTTCTTAATGCATAAGAGTGCGCTCAAATAGTACACACAGACTGACAAGGGACAGTCCTGCCTGGCCGTCTCCACACTGACTGTCACTAACACCCTACTTCTTCTCAGGTTACTGAGACGCCTACTGGGAAGGAGGGTTCCCCACCTGTCTCAGGACCTAGAACTGGACCTTCAAGTCTGGCTCCCCACCTTATCTATCAGGGTCACCTGAAGAGTCTCTTTAAAAAAGCAGACAGGGCTTCCCTGGTGGCGCAGTGGTTGAGAGTCTGCCTGCTAATGCAGGGAACACGGGTTCGAGCCTTAGTCTGGGAGGATCCCACATGCTGCGGAGCGGCTGGGCCCGTGAGCCATGGCCGCTGAGCCTGCGCGTCCGGAGCCTGTGCTCCGCAGCGGGAGAGGCCACAACAGTGAGAGGCCCGCACACCGCGATGAAGAGTGGCCCCAGCTCGCCACAACTAGAGAAAGCCCTTGCACAGAAACGAAGACCCAACACAGCCAAAAATAAATAAATTAATTAATAAACTCCTATCCCCAATATCTTCTTAAAAAAAAAAAAGACACCCACCCACCCATACTTTTGAACATCACAATGAGACCTTGGAATTTCCATTTTGATAAGCGAGGTAGACTATTTGTGCACTCTGAAATTTGGACTAGAGACTTAGACTAAAAACTCTATCATCAGTGCTTCCAGCATATGAAAAGCAACACCTTTTATCAAAAAGCTGCCTTAATCTAGAAAATGATCTGCTGAAGCAGCACCATTCTGGTGCTTTCAGACAGAACTGTGTTAATTATTACCCATATCATGAGCAGCTTTCAGGGCTAACTCCCTAGAAATGTTTCTGGTAAAACAAACAGTCCAAAAATATATGTCATTATCACTTAATCAAGAGTTCTACTCAGTAAATACATGAATAGCAAAGAAAATAACAGAAAGAGGCCACATTTTTTTTCTCTATTTGGTAAAAAAATAATTCTAGAATTTAAAGAAAAATTTTAGAAAGATTAACTAATGCCCTGAAATCCTCCTTAGTGATAACAGAGAATCCTTTACCAGAAGATTTCTTTAAAAATCACCTAATTCATTTTGGCTTCATTAATAATTAAACCTTCTATTTGATCCTCACCACTCTTTGAGGCAAACAAGTATAATCCCCATTCAACAAAAACGGAAATTGGCACTCACACACATTAAATCACTTGCTCAAGGTGACAGGTCCAGCCACAGGCAGTATGTACTTAATCATTATTAAACTTATTTTTAAATCATACAAGATTTCCTCTGCTTTTAAAAAAAAAGTCTATAAATTTTTATCAGAAAGTTCTTCTAAACATCTCACTAAAATCCCATCAGATACAGTTTAGGAACCATACTTTTTGTGGAACTGAAGAACTGCTGCTCATTATACCTCATATTGAATCACTTCATGTACCTCGGAAACAATAAATCCTCCTTCCCTTCTTCTTTTAAAGGAAAGGACAGCAACACTTCAACTTAGCCTGTGACAGACGATGGTTGCCAAAGATGACCACATTCCTCATCCCACATGCTCTTCTTCTAATTCAACTTTTAACATACCTCCCAGGCTTCCCTGGTGGCACAGTGGTTGAGAATCCGCCTGCCAATGCAGGGGACACGGGTTCGGGCCCTGGTCTGGGAAGATCCCACATGCCGTAGAACAACTAAGCCTGTGCGCCACAACTACTGAGCCTGCGCTCTAGAGCCCACGAGCCATGACTACTGAAGCCTGCGTGCCTGAAGACTGTGCTCCGCAACGAGAGAAGCCACCGCAATGAGAAGCCCGCGCACTGCAACAAAGAGTAGCCCCCGCTCACCGCAACTAGAGAAAGCCTGCACAGTAACGAAGATCCAACACAGTCAAAAATAAATTTAAAAAAAAAAAATTCCTCCCATAGGGAGGCTTGTGACTAAAGCCTAAGTGACTCTACATGACTTCTGAGGTTAAGTCATCAGAGGAGATACAGCTTCCTTGGAACTCACTCTTTGAACCCCAGCCGCCATGTTGTTAGGAAGCCCAAGCAGATGCAAAGAGGCCATAAGTAGGTGTTCTAGCCTACGACTTAGCTGAGGTCCCAGCTAACAGCCTACATCAAACACCAGGCATGTAAGCGAGCAAGCCTTCAACTGATTCCAGTGCTGAGCCATTGACTCAGTCCTGGATCTGAGTCTTCCAAGCTGAGACACAGGACATCACGCAGTAGATAAACTGTGTCCATCATGCCTTTTCCCAACTTGACCACAACATTTGTGAGCAGAATGCCACCAATTTTCGGCTGGTATATTATGCAGCAACAGCAAACAAAACTCTCTAATTCAGAACACAAGCAAGAAGTGAAAAGGAGACAAAGAATAAAAAAGTTTTTTTCTGACGGCTCAAAATAAATATCCCCAGTTCTGTGCTCTAAAGATTACTCACTTTACTGATAAGAGTCTGTCAGATTCTCACACAGATCTTACTAAAAGTGCATGTAAAATAAGAGGAATTAGAAACATACTATATAATATTTTCTATCTTCACCCTAAGCACGTCTCTCTTTAGAATGCCTTTTCTCCTCTGATGAAATCTCCATGAGCCCTTGAGGCTCAAATCAAACAGTACAGCAGCTTTCCTCATCTCACAAAATGAACTGTTTGCTTCTATAAAATGTCTGTCCAGCCCTTCTAATACAATTTTCTATTCTAAAGCATATATTGTACTGTAATTACTTGTCCACATGTCTCTTTCCTTCCCTAAACTGTGAGACGTTGGAGGATAGGGCCTATTTCTTTTTTAACCTTTGTGTTCCCAACTCCAAACCCACGGCAGGTAAAGTGCAAAAAATCAGTAAGGAGAAAATGGACTGTTATTTAAATTAAATAAAAAATTTTAAACATACACACAGATACACAAAAAGTAACATCCAGTGAACAGACAGAAAAAGGCAAGTCTAGTAGTTAAGCTAGAGCTTGGTAGTGAGAGGTCTATGGTTTACAGTGACTTAGTGGCGAGACAAACAGATCAATATCTTAAGAGATCTCATGGACACTGAGTGAATTTTAGCCCAAGTCAGCTTAGTAAATAAGGAAATACTACACATTTTTAAAGTATCTTCTCCTAAATGACTAATGTTAAATTTTGAGGTGCTCAAAGGAATAAAAACCAGAACCAGAAAAATTAGACACACGAGGCCTCATGTGCTGAATGAATGTTTTGTATAGCCACTCTTCTACAGTAATACGACTTTCTTTATATTATTTTTGCCCACTCCCACCCCCTACCCCGGCCACCTGTCCTTAATGCCCCTGTTTGGTTACATTTCAGAACTCCGAAGTACTTTCCTCCCAGTTGACCCAAACTGCTACCCTATCTGTTTGGGACATAGCACAGAGCCACTGAGAAACAACCACAGTACTGTCTGTCCAACCCTCTCCAACAGGCCAATGTTTTTTTTCCTTTTGTTTTTAATTTAGTTTGGTTTATTTTAATAAGCTCTTCAAGCACCTTCTGCAAGCTTGAGCAAAGACATTCATGAATATATTTCTTTTAAACCACACTAATGTATTATTTATCTTTTTTATTAATTGAAGTACAGTTGATTTACAATGTTTCCACCGCCGACACTGGTTTTAAAAAAAAAAGCAGTACAATACTCATAAAAGGGCAAGAACAAGGAGGATATCCCTTAGTACGCCTGTAAGACATTTCAGAAAAGTTTTGCAAAACACCAAAAATCAGAAAACGGGATTTCTGAGTCATTTAAATTCTAGTCCCCTCCAAACTGCCCTGATTTGTTCATTTAAAAGGCCTACGTACAGTCCCACTTTTCTTCCCATTGTTGACATCTCTCATGTGTCTCCTAAGCTGCCACACTCCAAAAAACCCCAGGAAACTATTGTCTCTATAATGTCACTCCAAAGAAGTGTTTGATATAAAAGCTTTCTATTTAGCCAAGGGTGCTATGAAATCAATGTCTCAATCTCAACCCCCGTCCTGTTCCTAAAACAGGAATCTACTGCTTCCTAGGAGGAAAAAAGTCCTCAAACTCTCTGACTGTAAGCGTTCTCATAGACGGGCATTGCCTCTGTGTTTGCACCTCTCACAGCGTTACTTTTATGAATCTCCTTGTGATGTGTTTGTAGAAAGTATGTCTTGGCCCCAACCTACAGAGACTTCAGAAGGGGCCATGCCGAGGAAACACCCTAAGATGTTACTATCTCAAGCAGTAAGTTCTCAACAGTTATGCTCTTCTTTAGCCCCGATCAAATCCATTAACGTATTTAACAATTCAATTTCTTAGCACTTCTGGAGAAACTGAAGTCTAAAAACTGAAGGCTGGTTGCACAACAATGTGAATGCACTTAACATTACTGAACTGTACACTTAAAAATGGGTAAGATGGTCAATTTTATATGAATTTTATCACAATTAAAATTTTTAATTAAAAAAAATAAACACTTTTTAGAAAGCCAACACCTAAAGAACCACAAAACCAACCAACAAAAACTAGGGGAATTACTGAGTATTAACAGAGACTACAGAACCAAATGCAATGGAGGAGCTTGATTAGATCCTGGGGTTTGAAACCCACAGCTGTAACAGTTTGGAGGTAACAGGGAAAATTGAAAGAAGACAGTTGATACTTGATGATGTAAGTTTTCTTAGGTTTAAAACAAAGTTTTATTAGGTTTAATAGTTGTATTGTGTGCTATTACCTAAGTGATGCCTTTATTTTACAGCGACGTGCTTTATGAATAAAGGGTCATCTGTAACTTACTTCCAAATAGTTCACGCCACACACAAACATACATACACACACAAACACAAACACACACACACACAGAGCGGGGAAAGAGGGAGAAAGAAAAAGCACACACAACACTGAAATAGCTGTTATTTAACCACTTGTTCTACCACATTATGGAAGTATCACAGGAGCTAAGAAAAAGAGAGACATATGACACTGCCCATCTCAAAGCCCCGCCCTGCTTTTCCCCTGGGGTTGTATACCGTTTCTACTACTTAATATATAACTGGTTGATGAAAGAATCTAAACAGATGACAGACAGATCACGTTCTGACTTATTCTGCAAATAAAATGACCCACAAAGTAAAAAAATTGCCGTTTAAATAGAGATTTGGGAAGAAAGTTGAGAATACTTTTCCAGGTCTTGTCACAAGTATTGATTGATGTATGGCCTGTAGAGGCTTCGTTCTTTTGATAGTTGTAGAATTTCATTACTTATCTATTGAGACATCAACCCTTCAAGGGATGCTTTCATCCTCTTTTTGATCACTTCTTCAATGGCAGTATTTAAGTGCCGACCCTACGCTTTGCGTTTGGTTTTGTTTTGTTACCTGTCCAGAACTACTGAATTTCCCCAAGGTTTTCTTTACCTTTTCTCTCCTCTTTCCACTATGAACTGAGATTGTTGATCCCTCTTCCCATTACAGGGTCAAAATATTCGGCAGGGGAGACGTTAATAAGTCTGGGTGCAGAAAATGTTCAGTTTTACCGAGGCAAAACCACCAAGACTGTAAGTCTTTACTGTCTCTGATCCAAAGGTAAGTGGACTGCCTTCCTGTTCTACACAGAATTGTTTTGTAAAATCTGTAACCAATGTAATAAGCAACGGACTAATAACCTCTAGATATTGTTGGATTCCATCTCTCTTTTTTTTTTTTTTTTTTTTTTTTTTTTTGCGGTACGCGGGCCTCTCACTGTTGTGGCCTCTCCCGTTGCGGAGCACAGGCTCCGGACGCGCAGGCTCAGCGGCCATGGCTCACGGGCCCAGCCGCTCCGCGGCATGTGGGATCTTCCCGGACCGGGGCACGAACCCGTGTCCCCTGCATCGGCAGGCGGACTCTCAACCACTGCGCCACCAGGGAAGCCCTCCATCTCTCTTTTTGTTTTGATTGTACACTTTGCTGTGAACTGGGATCAATAATATAAACTCCCAGCAAATTGAGTTTTATATCAAAGAACTGCTTCTTAAATTTTAGACTAACTCATTAGTTTTCTCTAGGCAAATCAAAGAGCGTGAGCTTGCGTGATCAACACATGTTCACAGCAGGCCAGGAAGAAGAGACTAACGGGTACAAAGGCTCACGCAAAGAGTAGAAATGGGGGAAACGGCTTTGTGACAGACCCATCTAGTAAGCGTCTGGGAATGTCTTTCTGTAGTGAGTGGGGGGACTTATATTATTATCAAAGGGATATTTTGGAAAGATCAGTCTATTAATGACTTACAGTACAGAGGGAGAATTTAAGTCAGCCCAAACTACAGTTTAAAAAGGAAAGACTTTAAGCTGCTCTGTATACTAATTGGGAGGAGAGGTAAAATGAATGAAAAAACACATATATGTGGCCTTCCCTGGTGGCCCAGTGGTTAAGAATCCGCCTGCCAATGCAGGGGACACGGGTTCGAGCCCTGGTCCGGGAAGATCCCACATGCCGCGGAGCAACTAACCCCATGCGCCGCAACTACGGAGCCTGTGCTCTAGAGCCCGCGAGCCACAACTACTGAGTCCGAGTGCCACAGCTACTGAAGCCTGAGTGCCTACAGTCCGTGCTCCGCAACAAGAGAAGCCACCACAGTGAGAAGCCCGCGCACCTCAATGAAGACCCAATGCAGCCAAAGATAAATAAATAAAACAAATTTATTTTAAAAAATACATATATGCGTATACATATACACACACACAAACATATAGAACTCCATCCTTACTATTTCCCCCAATTTTAGCAAACCCATAAGAAAACAGGTACCATTCCCTGTTGTACCTGTATCATTCAGACAATAAGCCAGTGCATAGAGTCATTTTAAGCATATTTATAGAACACAACAGAAATTTTAATGCCAGATTTGTCAAGGCATTTTATGTGATGGTTTTTCTCCTTGATGTTAAACTCCAAACAATGTGCATCAAAACTTGTAATGTGTTTTACTAACATGTTATGGCCCTCCGTTTATTCATTTAAACCTTCCCCAAAAAGTCTGTGTAAGTTGCCTATTCCACTTAAAGTAACAAGTACTGTAAGTTGACTACTTGGTTTGATCAAGCTGATAAACTAATATAATAGTCCATCCTTAAAAATCTTTCAAGCTGCAAGGGCATGTATTTGCTACTCTGGATTTACTCTATATATACCTTCATTAATTTACAGATTTCAAGCAAGGCTACTCTTTTGCATTGATATTTTCCACCTGCGTGGTCCTAACCTCTTTAGCCTGGACTCAACGCAGCAACTCCTCTATGGGCCGCCCCCAGTTTCTTTCTGAACGCCTTTCCTTTTCTTTTTCCTCATTATACACTCAATCCCTTTCTCCAAGAGAGTAAACACCTATGAACCATTGAGGCAGGCCCAGAAAGCCTGGGATGAGGCTGCTAGAGACACCTGAACCTCACCGGGAAGTTTCTTGAGTAGGGAATGAAGAGGGCCTCCATAACCAGGAAACCCGTCTCTATCCCTTGGTGCAAAGGCACTGGCTTCCCTCACTCATCTGAGGGCCAGGCCAGGTGAAGGCAAGGAGCTCAGCCTCTGAAAATCACAAGCCCCAGAAGGCCTTCCCTTGCCCTACCTGGTCTTTACCTGCTATTGGGTGGAGCAGTCCCCTCACTTCTCACCTGAAAAGGGGAAGAGAATCCCCCAGATGCTCAGTCTGGTAATACAGAGCATTGGGGTGGAAGGGAGCGGGCCATCAGCACCACCGACCTGGTCCAGAATTAAGGATGCAGCTCATCAGAAGACTCTACACACGGGAGCCGGCCAGCTCCCGGTGCGAGATCAGGATGCAGACAGCTACCGTGCAGGAGAGCTTCTGGGGCCTCAGTGCCCTGGGACCAGCTCTACCTACCACAGGCTCTCCCTTCTCTCCCCACCACAGGGTCCGGGCCTGCCTCCAGTGACCATGAGAAGAGGCAGGGAGCAGCCGAGGACCTCTCCTACAGGGGTCCCAGCTGGCCCTACGGCCTGCACTGCACACAGGGCCGGGCCATATGCACCCAGTCCAGCTCCATCCTGCCCCAGCCTTCACTCACCTCGAGCCAGCAAACCTGGGCTTCCCTCCGTCTCCTGACTCTCTTTTCTCCTGAATGCTTTTTCTCAAAGTGAGATATTTACTATCACGATGAGGTCATCAATGATTACGAGGATGCTGTTCTTACGATGTGAGTGCCCTTTACCCGGAGAAGGCAAGCGCTCCAGTTTTGTTTTCTAATGTCCTTCAATGTCCAGGCATTCTGTTGACTTTTGTTGCTGTCAGTTGTCACTGTCAATATGTTCAGGATACAGTGAATATCATGTCATTTTCTTGTGTTATACTTAACAGCTTAAAGCCTTTAATTTATTAAAATTCTTAACTGTCCACACCTCTTGTTTAAAATACAAGGTAGTACAGCATAAATAGATCTTTATATAACTTCCAGTCCCATCACTAGATTTTACTTATACTTACTATCTGTTTATTTAGAAAAGACTCTGGTGGTGCTAGAATACAGTAAAATGACATTTCTTAATGGAATAAATATTTCTATACCAAACTTTTACAGAAAATCTTAAGGAATCAAGATATTCATTCATCTTACTTAAAACAGCAATGAGAACACTACACGAGTCTCAAAACAGAAATACAGAAATTGAAAACACAATACACTACCAGAAACTCCAAAGAGGTGGGCTTTCCTAAGGCTTTAGGGATTGGTTAAAATTTTCACCCGTCTTAAATCATCTTAATATTTCCAACTTATAACCATTTTGACCACTTGAATCTAATGAACATTTTCAAGACGTCTAACATGATAGAGCCTGTAACAATATCCTTAAACAGGGAAGAAATAGAATACAGCAAAGCTAGGGAATGTAATCCTCAATACTATTAGACAACAGAGGCTCAGTACCCCCGGTCAGCTGGACCACTACCTTGTGCAGCAACTAACTTCGAACAACAAATCAGCCAGTTACTGAGCCAGCCTGTTACGTGATCTGTCCTCAACCTAACGGCTTCCTTAACAAATAGCCAGCTCCTTCACCAAGTGCTGTGAGCAGAGATAAAGAGGGAAACTGCAGATCGTGATCAGACACGAAATACTTAACGAAAAACTAATGATAGTAACACACTCCCCCATAATCTTGATTGTGTTCCTTCACTGCCACCCATCTTCCATCTTCAACTTTGGGGGGCGGGAAACAACCCAGCAACAACAACCGAGGAAGCCAGGGAAGAAGGAGAACAGGAGGCAGAGAAAAGTCTACAAAGATCTATACCCAACTGAGGCAGTCCAAAGCTGTGCTATTGTTTATCACTCCACCCTCACGTCGAAGGCCCGGTCTCCGAGCACAGCACACCAGACCCGATGTCCACAACGGGCCGCAGGCACAAGGTGGCAGGTACAGGACACAGAATCGCCTCCAGGACCCGCAGGTCCCCACTGCCCAGCTCCCTAACTATCACAACCAGCTTCTGTAATGTCAAGAAATGCTATTATGTTAAACTGGTAGAAATTCATACACTTCTGACATTGAGATTTTTTTAGTCAGGAACTTCCATATTCCTTATTTAGGAATCAAAAATACCTGTGAAAGAATTCGCCACCTATGTTCCAACAATAACCAGAGGTCATTACCTAACAAGCATATATATGAGAAAAAAATCTATTTTTAAATATATGTATACAAGCACATTAAAAATGTATGTTTAAAAATGTGTTTTCCAAGTAACTGTCTAAATTTTCCATTTAGTTTGACTCTAGAAATGACTCAAGTAAAGCTGTAGGTTCCTCTAAAATATGCAATTCAATGTTCAATTTACATTTTGACAATAACTGAAAAGCTTTTCATTATTAAGCATATTAACAGGAGAATTAGAAATGTTAAGCTAAATGAATATTAAATATTCCTACAAGTGCTACTGTACCACCGAAGGTAAGGGAAGTCATTTCATCTTTGATCCCTGATCAGTGGGAACAACCTGCCAGAAAAGACCATCCTCGTTCAGACGGGTGCTTCCAGGGACAGACATCAGTCAGCAACGACAGGAACTCCCAGAGCCCCCTCACACCCTGCAAGCCTTGGAAGATGTGGCATCACATTTCCTGTGGACCCACTAAATGAATAATAGAAAATACCATGCCTTATATTTTCATCTCGGACAACAGGGCTTCAGACCCGGCAGCCGGAACGCTAAAAGCAGTGCACTGCTGAGCCCCACACGTGCACAGGTGAGAGAGTTCCCTGAAAGCTCTCCCCGCTCCCAGCAAACAATTGAGCAGACAGAAGAATTCCACAAATAGCAGAGCAGAAGTCAGATGACTGAATATATTACCAGCCTCCTTTGGGGACTACAATATCTCAACACCGAGTCACCCATGCTACACGGGTTGCAAAAAACCCTGCAAAACATACATCACCCAATTACCACCTAACGGTTAAGCGTGCTAGAATTCAATATACATTAAAGGAACAAGAAGCCGAATATCTATACCAGTGCTTCATTGGTCCCAAAGCTCTATCTAGAGGGCTCTCTCCATCTCTTTTCTACCTCTCACCCACAATGGAGTTTTCTCAAGCTTATTTTCTGAGCTTCTGATTGTGAGAAACAATAGGCAACTTGAATGTGCTTTTGCAAAATACACTCCTACCCCTTTTCCCTTTCCCTTTCCCTAGTGGAGAATGACGGATCTGTGTTATCTCCACAAAGCACTGGATGGGACACATCCACACGAGGCTGCGGGGAAGTGCGGCCGACCGACCAGCTAACAAGAACACAAGTTAAGAAGGCAGGGCTAAGGGGCAACGTTGGCCTGGATGCAAAGTCCTCTCCAGCACTCGGGCTGTGTGACCTTTGACGAGTTATGTGACAGCTCTGCGCCCCCACTTCCTGAACTGTGAAAGAGGAATGACAAGAGCGCCTCCCTCACTGTCTTCCAATGAGAACCAGACAGGAGCCTATAGCAAGGGCGCCTCATTAGCAGGGCACCAGGTTTTGAGTGCGCACTCAGGAAAGGTTACCTGTTTTGACTTCATCCATTACCATTCTTACTTTTTGAAAATTAAAAGACAAGAAAGAATCCTGCAATTTAGGAACTGTGAAATTCTGGGCTGGTGACTAAAAAATCTGGAGACTGCTTATAGATCTTAAGATAAGTATCGACTGTCCAGGTATAGGCTTGCCTTGAGGCAAGGGTGTGGGAGACACAGGCTTACAGAATTTGCAGGACTGGATCTATTCAAACCTGTTCATCCTTTTTACAAACCAAACAACCAGACTGAGAGCCTTCTGACGACCTGCAAACATTTGCTTTATCAGATCCTGACCAGGAAGACTGTCCTCAGACTCACCATTCCCTCTGATATTTATGATTTGTTTCCCCACTCATTGGTCAAGGTTAATTTTTTCCCCGAAGTTTTGCTCAGAGGCACGACTTAATCCCCTCTGGGCTTCATCTCCTCCTGGAAAATGAAGGTAACCTCTACTTCACAGGACTGTGGCACGAATGGAGGGATGGAGCACGCCTCAAAAAGCCCCTAACAGGTTGCTGACGCTCAGTGACAGCTGCTCTTAGCATTTCAGTTGTTCTGGTGCTGCTCGCCCAGTGCTGACATTTTAGTCAAGAGCAAGAATGAGTTATGTCTAGAAAAACTGACAACCACAGCAGAAGACCTGTGAAAGGCCGTGCAAGGGAGTTTTAGAAAAACCTTTAGAAAAACCTACAGTGGTAAGTAAGGCCCAGGATACGTTAGCCTTAAAAGCAGCAACAAGGCACAGACAATCCATAGAAATAGGAGGTCACTGACTGCCCTGTCACCTTCACCCAAACTATAGGTTGCCACCCGGACCACACATAACATGATTTCAGGGGAAATAAAAACAAAACTAATTATAAATATTCATACCTTCATTAAACAAAATCTATTTAATCATAAGCTAATCAGTCAGGGGGACATTTAACAACCTTTCTGTTATAAACATTACAATCCTATTTTCAGGGGGGAAAAAAATCCAAACCCAAATCAAAGCAGAATTATCTAGCTTATATAATTAAAATTAACACATTAAAAGAATAGATCTTTAGTATGAAAGCAAATTGAAAATTAAGGTGAGCACATCCCTTTCCACCCTTCCCCCACCAAAAAAAATCATCACCCACTGTGTGTTCCCCCTTTAATCACAGGATTTGCAATGGATGGTTTATACTATAAAAGTAAACTGCCAAAGCTGAGACACTCAAAACTCAACAAATAACTGAACACACAAATGAAACAATGGTTAAACGAGACAAGGATGCAAAAACAAGATCTAAAAAGCCCAAAATGAGAGTTAACCTGGCCATGGGGAACTCCATCAGGAACTCTTAACAGTGCACAATTGGCTGCCTAAAAAAACATAAATTCTGACAGAATTAACATGCTAACTTCAATTCTCCATGCATCTATCAATTGACACCCAAAGTAAAAATTGTTTTTTCTTTCAGAACCTTTAAATATTAATAACTATTTAATTACTGCTAATAATGTCTACCTATAAGTAGCTCTCCTCTCTTACTTTCTTAAAATGAAGATTCTATGGCCAAAAGCCTCAAAAGCAGGTAAGTCAAACACTGCCATAGGTTCCCTGCTTATTTAATTCTTCTCTAGAAATTTCCAACTAGAGAAACAAATGAAAAGTGTCCTAGAGTCAATGTTTCCACAATTGCATTATGTCATCATAGCCACTGGAAGCCAGAAATGTGGTCCCTGATGAACATTTCATAGGATAAACACATAAAATCTTTGCCCTAACAGCCAAGAGTATTATGATTTAACTGCAGACCGTGTAGTCGTTTAATTTCAGATACCTTCATAGCACAACCTTTAAGATTTCCACTTTTTCATAATCACCCTCGCCTCAGTGTTGTAACAGCTAGGAGAACTACATACGTTTCTAAAATATCCACAAAAGTCACATTCTCACCTCTGTTTAGATATTAGTATCTAGAATCCATAAAGTATGTGTTTTCTTTATACTGTCTGAATTGAGGGCCTGTGACGCTAAAACCGTATTGTACGGCTTTTCCAGACATTACTTTCAATAGACTTTAAAGAGTAATATGACATAATATTCCTTCTACAGTTAACGATTCATAAACCCTTCTACAAGCCTGTAAAAAACAAAAAAGGAAATAAACACAAATGTCAAAATCTTTTTTGTTTAGAAAACAAGGCATAGAGGTAAAATTAGCCTGCAATACGAAAGTGTATTAAAAAACTGAGTACGGGGTTCGTTCTGCTTCCCTTAAATGGTTTTCGTTATTAGTATGTAAACATAGTCTGATTATTTCATTGGGGGAAAGATCCTGATTCGCTGCTCATTTTATGATTTACTGCAATAAAAGACCAACGCCTTAAAGCAACTGACTTATTTTCTCCCTCCTATTCTCTTAATTTAAAATTGATAGAGCATGTAATAACATAAATTACCAAACAAAACTATAAACACAAAACATTGAAAAGCTAACAATTTCTTAAATAGCAATTTTGCTATAAAAATAGTGAAGCATTAATTATGCATTTAAATAATTTCAATCGTGACATAATAATGGTCAAAATATCAAATAAGGACACACTGTGCATTTCAGAAAACTAATCTTCTAGAAGAATTGTTTAAAGAGCCCCCCCTTTGTTTTGGTACCCAACATCCTAATGACTGCTTAAAAGCATCCCTTTTAAACTCAATTCAACACAAACAATTTTTCCTAAGAAATCCAAGCTGTCAACTTATGGGTCACATTTCAACCTGATGTGATTTGAAACAGCTAAGGTACTGAATCCTTAAATATAGGGTGTGTAACGAAAGCACTGTTCATAGGTCCTTGCTTCTGAGGCTTGCAAAGCTTTAATAAGACACAACTAAAGATAAAGCCAACCAAGAAGCACTGCCCCTTTATGTGCTCACACCGCAGCCCAAGTTCCCCTCTGATCTTTACATTTTAGGTTTCTAGTAAAATGCATCTCTAACACTGAGCAAAGGTCATGTAAATTACATTTAACCAATGAAGGGTTAAAATCAGAGCTAAACTATCTAAAAAATATTAAATTCGTAATTGGTAAGCTCTTTTCTAACCTCTGCTTCAGTATCCTGACATCTAAAACTCCTCTGTTAAGACTGAAATTCCCTGGAGGAAGAAGGCTCAGATCCAGTCTGAGAGCACACAATGGAATCACAGCTGACGATGCACATCTTTTTCTAGATGTCTCCATATGCTTGAGAGGTTTTTTTTCCCCCTAGCAGGCATTAGGGGACTTGCTACTCACTGCCACCAAGAATCTGAGAACATTCTCAAGGATTATTGTAGAGAAGGAGCAAAATAATGTGCTGCTCTTGTGCATACAAAAGACACATGTCAGAGTGGCCTTCAGTAGCTATATTAACTAATGACGGGGCGGTTTTGAATGTTGTCAAATTCTGAACGTTGTTTAATTTATAACACTCCCTACTTCTAGCAGCTAAATGTTTGTTTTAACTTCACAGTTTTTACTATTTTATCACTAAAATAACACCTCAAGGGCTAGAGCAAAATGCAATTAATTTTTGTCTATACGAACACTTACAATTATACTGGGTTGGGAATTCATGGTAAATACTGTTCCCTAAAACTACAGACCCCTCAATTCTTTCTTAGTAACCCAGTTTTATTAAAAGCTCAAGAAACCAGTATACATAAGTATCATGCACATAAAATGCCTCAAAAAATAAAACAAAACAAATCCCTCCCAAGATTAAATTCATGGGATACTCATCACAAAATGAACAGATGTATTCTCAAGGTAATATTATTCATTCTTTGAACTCCCAAAGATTCTACAAATTCCAGTTGGAAAAAGGAGCCTTGCTGCTGTCAATGTGCACTAACCTCCCCAACAAAGAACAGGAGCGCGCGCGCACACACACACACACACACACACACACAAAGCATCGCAGCAGCAGCTGCTGTCTTTTTAAAACACTGCTATTCCTGCAGAGCAACCTGTGATCTTCACAGAGAACCGAAGACCTATCCTCCCTATTCTGAAAAGTCAAGAGTTGAGGAAGTCACTGGACTGTAGCCAACAGTGTAAAATAACCAAAGATGTCTCCTAACCTTGCAAAAACCAAAAAAGTACCCACACACTGTACCATTCAGGAGTGTTTAAGCAAACTAAAATAATTTATTTTTAAGAATCTTTTGTGTGGGAGTAATCTGACAAACTACATTTTACTCACTTTCTTTCTGTAGACAAATATTCTTTGGCCAGCTTGTTCCTTAAATACCAACGCTTTAGGTTTCAAAGTGATGCTTTGGTTCTTAACTTCATTTTGTTTACTTAAAAAAGAGCAAAAAAACAGAAAACAAAAAATGCATACCATAAACCACAACTTTTTTTTTTAATGTCATCCCAAACACCGAACTTCCAAGTGTACTTTGGAAACTGGCGCTCTAATTAATCAAGGAACCAGTGAAGCCATTACAAACAATGATGCTTTACACTCCCAATAATCAACTGACGTGAGTTTTTCCCGATGCCTTCGTTTTCAGAGAACCCTTTCAAATTTCATTGTCCCCACGCTGGAGTAGCTGAGTGAAACTGAGATAGAGATAAACATATAACTCCTATGGTCCTCAGCACGTAAACCGAGCGCTGAGGTCCAGAACGCGATCACTACAATATATGCCATTTTAGAAACGGGCCTCGGACAGTTACTGCCACATCTTAAGTGCCTTTTAGACTTCGTCGTGTCTAAGACAACGTCTCTGGTGGTACCAGAGATACACAGTATCTCGTGCAAACTACATTGCCTCCCCCGGTCAGAGCCCCCGTAAGTGACGCTACCCCACAGATCTAGGAGCGGGTGACCAGGGATGTGCAAGAGTGGAGAGCTCTTGGCGTCTCCATGACTCCCCCGCCCCGCGCGCAACTCCTCTCTAACTGGTCCGGAAGAAGCCCCGCCCCCTCCCTTCCTCCAGCCCCCGCGATTGGCTTACCGACACCCGGCAGGTCAGTTCCCTGCCTTCGATTGGCTCACTGTCCCATCAGTCACACGCAACGAGATTCGGGTCGGTGGGAGGGGAAGGCTTTGGAGGAGGTGGAGTGGGAGTGGGATTAGAGGACGAGGTGGCGGAGGAGGGCGTTCAGGCTCGGTCCCCGGTTTAGGAAAGTTTCCCCTACCAGTGACAGACCCGGACGGCGTTAGGCCCGGTCCAGCTCCGGGCCGGTGCAGGGCGCTCGGACCCCGATTCCCGCCCCTCGGTCCCGCAGGCCCCGGAAACCACTAGGGGGAGGGGGAAGAGGGAGGGACCAGTTAACCAGGGACCGACCCACCCCCGATCTCGGAAGAGGCGCCTCCGGGACTCCCCGGAGGGGCGAGGGGCGGGGGGCGGGGAGCTCCTGCGCGCAGCGAAGACCCTGACCCCCTCCCCCAGCAGCCCCCGGAGGCCCGAGAGAGAAGTGTCCCCCGGCCCGGGGCGTGACCGTCGCGAGCCAGCCGGGAGGGCCCCTCCCGCTTCCCGCCTGGGGGCCCTGAGGGCCTGTCCCTTCAGGGGCGGGGAGATGGGGGAGAGAAAAGGGGGCGCTGGCGAGCCAACCCGGAACCTCCCGGACCGCCTCCCGCCCCCAGCCCCGGCCCCTGCGCGCCTCCTGCACACACGCCCGCACCCAGAAAGTTAAGTCAGGGGCGAGCCGGGCTCGGCGCCGCCGCGGTCCGGCCCCCGGCTCCCCGCCCCCACCGCGGCCCGGCCTGCTCGGCCCGAGCGCGCCGCCCGCCCCTCCCGCCACAGCTCCTTCCCGTCCGCCCGCGGCGCGCGGCGCCCCTCGCCCCCCACCCCCGGCGCTGACACGGGCCCGGCCCGGCTGCCGGGCCGCGGATCCCCTCCTCCCGGCGTCTCACCCAGTCGGCCGCCCCTGACACGGCGCTTCACCTTCACACACCCCCGAGCACTTCCCAAGTCCTGCCTCCCCTCGCCCGGCTCCCACCCTGCGCAGCAGTCGCTCCGCGTTTCCATGAAAGAATGCACCTTCGGCTTCACCTTTCCTTCCCTGCCTCGCGTCCCCCGAGGGCGCAGGAGACGCGCTCCTCGCCGGCCCGCACCGGGCAGGGCGGCGGGCGCCTCGCTCCTCGGGCGGGGGCCGCGCCCGTGCCCCCGGCCTCCCCGCCGCGCCTCGGCTCTCACCTCTCGCCGGCGCCGCGGGCTGCAGCCTCCGCCCGCCTCGCGCTCCGGGACTCGTCTCCCGAGCTCTGGCAAAGCGCTGGAGCGCCTCCTTTCTCTCCCAGGGACTCCGCGTCTCCCTGCCGCTTCCCGCCCTCCCCACCCCCCAAGCCCCAACTCCCCAGCCTCGCGGCGCCTTCGGGATGCAACTCGCGTTTTCCGCGCACCGGGGCAGCGGTCGCCGCACACAAAACAGCCCTCTCGGCGGCGCGCGGCTCTGCCCGGCTCGGCGCAGGAAGGGCAGACGCGGCCGGGGGTGGGGACGCGGCGCCCCCCACCCGCCGCCCGCCTCCCGCCCCCCGCCCGCCCTCGCGGCCCCCAGGGAAGGCGCGGTTACCGGCTCGGGTCGGTCACGCCGTCAGGTGCCGGCTGCCGTCGGCGCTGACCTTCGCCGCCGAAGCTGTGGCTGAGGCTGCGGCCGCCATGTTCCCGTGTTAATAACTGCTGCCTGGTTGTTTATTTCAATGGAGATCCTCCCCCAACTCCCTCCTCCTCCTCCTCCTCCGCGTCTCCGCACTTGCCGAGAGACACACAGACCGCGCAGAGCTCGCGATCAGGGGAGGGGGCTCGGGAGCCAGGCAGTCCCTCCCCCCGCCTCCCTGGCCGTGGCCGCAGCCAAGTCCTGTCACTGGGAAAAGGACGGAAGGGAAACTTGCGTCCCGCGCCCCCGGGGAGGGGGCAAAGGTGGACAGAGGGTTCTCCGGGGAGCAGACCCTGGCCGCGGGGTCCGCAGCATCTCCGTCGGCGGAATCCTCTAAGAAGGCGACCTGGGGAGAGGTGAAGAGTGAGGAGAGAAAGGAGAGGGGACAAAATGGGTGACTGTGGTAGAGGGAGGGTGACCTATGGGTGACTGGAAGTGAAGGGAGAGTAAACAGATGACTCCATGGGAGGGCAAAGGGCAGTGCCAAAAAGAACGAGTGGATGGGGCAGGCCGGGGCTGCAGAGTGGAGGCAGTGGGATCTTGGGGCTGCAGACGGCGGGGCAGATGCCCCCGCACGAAGATCGGAGAGAGCCCAGTGCCAGGTTCGCCCCGGGAGGGACCTCTCGCCCGCACTCCGCCCGGGCCCCTCGACCAGCAGCCTGCACCCCTAGGGCGCACCTCGCACGCCCGCGTCTGCTGCTGCGCCCTGGAGGTGCCCGTCGTCCATCAATTCAACCTCGGCCCCTAAGACGATAGGCTTCTCCAGTTGCAGCCGCATCTGAAGAGGGGATGGAGTGGCGCGACCGTGCGAGGCGAGCTTAAAAGGGTGCCACCCAGCAATTGCATGATAAAGCAAAAGGACACACAGTGTAAAGCCTGACCTGGTTGAGCATTCTTGCCACGACATGAGTCACAGAAGTTTTTTAGTGGAAAGTCTACTTTCTAGACAGAAAGTGATGTTGGGGGGATGCAGGAGAGTTGCACTGAAAATTAGAAGAGAAGCCTCATAAAGGTTACTTGGATCAGTTTTATGCTTTGGAAAAGCAAGTTCTTCACAACCCAGATACATTTCGTCTGAAGAAATGAGCAACATTTGTTCAACAAATTTCCTTATTTTTAGTCTTAAAATGAGAAAGGTCACTTGCCATAGACAATAATAGTGTTTATTGAACACTTACTATGTGTCTGGCACTGTGCTAAGTGATTTATACATTTTGATTATCAAAGTAATTACCATTTTTAGCCTTCACAAAAAAATGAAGCTTAGGGCTTCCCTGGTGGCGCAGTGGTTGAGAGTCCGCCTGCCGATGCAGGGGACACGGGTTCGTGCCCCGGTCCGGGAAGATCCCACATGCCATGGAGCGGCTGGGCCCGTGAGCCATGGCCGCTAAGCCTGCGCGTCCGGAGCCTGTGCTCCACAATGGGAGAGGCCACAACAGTGTGAGGCCCGCGTACCGCATTAAAAAAAAAAAAAAAAAAAAAAAGAAGCTTAAAGAAGTAAAATTTGCCTAGGGTCATACAGCTGGGAAGCTGGAGAAGATTTGAGCCCAGTTCTGGCAGACTCCAGAGCCCACACTTTTAATGGTGTCTTCAACCTCAAATTTGTGGGAGTACCACCAATTTTCTTTCGGGAAAGAAAAAAACGTGTGTATGCGTGACTATGGATAGAAAATGTTTGGAAGGCTATAACATTGTTAACACTGGGGAGTATGAGTGGGTGTGTAATGGAGTAGTACTTCCACTTTTATTTTGTACACTATAGTGTTTGAAATGTTTGCATTCACCATGTATTAATTTAATAAATTTTTGTAGATCATTTTAATTACATGGCGTAAGAGAATAAGGTTTCCTGAAAACCCAAAACTCTCCAAAACACTGGGTAAGAAATGAGAAATGGAGGGTTTTTTAATGACCTGTTTTCTTCCACAAATCCTCATCCATAGTATTCCTACAATGAGGTGGTAGTCGCCTGAGGTCTGTCGCATTGCTGGACTCCAATTTCCTTTCCTGTCATCACCCCCAACTCTGAGTTGTGATAAAGAAAAGATTCTCCTTCTGGCTTTCTACTCCTCTTTTGGCAGAAGTCCAGAGTTCATCCATACTCTGCAACAGTAGATTTCACACTTTCAAAAACCACCCATGATATCTGTGCAAATTAATGACTCCCATTGCATTTCCATGTTACTCAATAAAACTTACTCAAGATACATGACTGTCTATAAAAATAAAACAAATAAAAAAATCTGACAGCTTAGCATGAGTTGCCTCCAGCTGCTAATTGGTTGCCTCAAGCCTTGAGGAATCCTATAACTTCTGCTCTCTTCTACAGCCTCTGGTCTCCCTCAACAGTTCATGCTATAGTTATAACAATATTCTGTCTTGCACTCGAGTTGTTTATATATTGTCTTTCTCTTTCACTAGATTGTAAGCTATTCAGGGCCCGGAACCATGTCTTGTTCTTGTTTTTACATGCTATAGCTCCTAACAACATCTCATATAATGTTTGCTGTTTATGTGAATCTGTAAAATGTGAACAACAGTATCCAATCGGTCTTCATGTCCGTTTCCCCAAGTCACCCTCCAATACCTTGCTCTTAAAACGTATTTATAAAAAAATGTTTTCAGTATTTTGAAAGAATTTAGATTTCTGTAAGACCTCAGAATAATTGTTTAGGAAAACCAGCCGTAAGTATTGGTGAATTATCATGTGATAATGTAACATAAAAAGGAAGAAAAGTAAATAAGTTGACTTAATTATTCAGTCAAAGAAAAAATAAATAAAAGCAAAGATATAGGAAGTGGATATATTACCAACAGAGAACAACCCAATAAGGAAAAAAATGTGGGTGCAAATTGTAAAGGGGAAGGAAATTATTGAAATTTAGTAGAAGTAGAAACGACACACCATGGATGGATGAGGCAAGTAGACAAAAACCAAAAAGAAATGTCAGCCAAATCACAAATGCAACTTAAAGTAGTAAAGAAAAATGATAATTTATATAGTTAATAACACACCTAAGAAAATCAGGACAATGTGAATACTATAGGACAAGAAATTCTATTTTGTCTGTCTTCTCTTCCTCATTCAACTTCAAGTTACTTTCTTCATACATAAACTATATAAAAATGGAAGATTCAATATGATTTTTTTATTATTACTACTAGCATGCTTCATGATATAATGAGAGGTAACACAGTATGGTAAGAAGAGCTAGAAAAGATAGGCAAACAGATGAACTGCGCTTTGCTACTTAATGTGTGACTAAATATCTCAGTTTGCTCATCTGCATAATTGTTGCAAGACTCAAACAAAATGGTATAAATAAATGTGCTTTGTTAACTCTTAAGTTCTTTATACTAATGGAATATTATTATGTTGATTAGATCCTCGCATAGCACAGTTATCTCTATTTCGGTGTTCCTTTCAAGTTATAAAAACAAAAAAATTATCGTTCATTCTATTAAAAATGTAATCACTGGATGGGGGGACCCAGTTAAGACATTTGTCTGACAATTTGATTATTGAAAAAAACAACTGTTTGACCAAATGTTTCATTCTTATCGTGTGCTCTCTCCAAATCCCTTAAATATTATAGCTACCATAAATGTGTCTGATAACAGGTCAAGCGTCCTACATATATTTTTATTTCTAATCAAAGTAGGCATTATATGTATTATTATTCTCATTTTACATACAAAAAAAATGAGGTTCAGAGAAGTTAATTTATGCAAGATCATAGAGCTGCCTTTGCAGCATGGCTAACAGATTGGCTAAAATTCTTTTCTTCATCACTGAAAATCTCTACTACTCTAAGCAACACATTGTCTTCATCTTTATTTCCTTAGTACCTATAACAACTCCTAGAACATAATGCAAGCTCAATAAATGATTGTGAAATGAATAAATCAATGAATGAGGGGTTCCATTCAAACCATACTACACACTGTCACAAGATTAATATTCCCACTTCTATTCTATTTGTTTCCCACTTGAAAACTCTTAATAATCCTTAATTGCCTACAGAATGCAATTCAAATCCTTTACCTTATATTCAAGACCATCTTCAGTAGGACCCTACCTGCTTTTTCTAGCAGTAACAGCAACAAAATACTTAATACACCCTCACTCATTCCAGGGTGTTCTGGAAACAGACTGACATGAGTTTCAATCTTGGCTCTTACTAACTGTGTGAACTTCGGCACGTTATTTAGCCTCTCTGCAAATTCTATCCTGTGCAACAAGGTAAGAAAGTGAAAAGGAAGGAAGTAAAACCATCTTTATTCATTGATGATGTGAGTGTATACATAAAAAATTCAAAAGAGCCTATAGACTATTAAAATGAATGTAAGATCACAAGATACAAGGCCAACAGTCAGAAATTATATTTCTATATACTAGGAAGAAACAACTGGAAAATGACATTTTTTTAAATGTCATTTACAAAACGTAAAAAACATCAAATACTTAGGAATATATTTAACCAAATTACTATCGGCATTTTTTTTTAATGGAATAAAAGAGAAGTTCCTGGGCTTCCCTCATGGTGCAGTGGTTAAGAATCTGCCTGCCAATGCAGGGGATACAGGTTCAAGCCCTGGTCTGGGAAGATACCACATGCCGTGGAGCAACTAAGCCCATGCACCACAAGTACTGAGCCTGCGCTCTAGAGCCCGCGAGCCACAACTACTGAGCCCATGTGCCACAACTACTGATCCTGCGCACCTAGAGCCCGTGCTCCACAACAAGAGAAGCCATGGCAATGAGAAGCCCACGCACCGCCACAAAGAGTAGCCCCCGCTCGCTGCAACTAGAGAAAGCCCGCACGCAGCAACAAAGACCCAATGCAGCCAAAAATAATAATAATAATAATAAATAAATTTTTAAAAACAAAGTTTATAAAAAAAAGAGAGAAGTTCCTCAATATAATGAACTGTATGTACAAAAAGCCTATAACAAATGTCATACTCAATGGTGAAACATTTACACCTGCTCCTAGAGATTGGGAAAGAGAATTGGAAATAGAATGTCCACTATTACCATCTGTATTCAATATTGTACAGGAGATTCTAGTCAATGCAATGAAGAAAAAAATGATATAACTACCACTAAGGAAGAAATAAAACTGTCATTATTTGCAGATGGCATGAACGTTTATGTAGAAAATCCAAAAGAAGCAACAAATGATTAGAATTAAATTTTAGAAGATCTCTGGAATGGAAGGTTAATGTACAAAATACAGTTGTATTTTTATATATTAGAAACAGAAAATGAAAACTTGAAATGTAAATTGAAAAGCTTTTTGGCAATATCCATTAAAGCTGAGCATTTCTGCTTTATGACCCAATAATTCCACTCCTAAGTATATATCCAATAGAATTCATTGACTGAAGAACGAATAAATTACAGTGTTTTTGCTCAATGGAATACTATATTGAAATTTAAATGAATACACTATAGCTCCATGCAGTAAAGTGGATAAATCATATAAAAATAATCTTGAGCAAATGGAGCTGGATATAAAAGAATACTACTGTATAATGTCATTACATAAGATGGAAGATGGATAAAACTAATCTATAGTGATAGATACCAGGACAGTCATTACCTTTTTTGGAGTAGGTGGTACCTGGGAGAGCACATGAGGGAGATTTGGAGATGATGAGAATACCCTATTCCTAATCTGAGTGGAGGTTACTTGGACGTGTTCATTTCCTGAAACATTGTGTGCACAGCTCATTCAAGGTATAAACATGACCTGTGTACCTACCTATATATATTAGACTTCAATTAAAAAGGTGTTATTGTTGTATGCACTTACTGATGTTTCCCTAACTCAACTGCTAGTGCCTTAAAGACAGGGATAATATTTTAGATTTCTTAATATCCCACACAGATTTTAGCACATCAACTTCCTAAAATGTTACTTTACTTAGCATAAGTAGGTACAGGTGCCAATAAAGTTTATTTAGTTTTAGTAAAAGTATAAATAATAGTAAAACAACATGCATATATACACATATATATACAAATATAATCAATTTAAGAAGTGTTGACAGGGGACTTGGTGGTCCAGCAGTTAAGAATCCGCCTTCCAATGCAGGGGACGCGGGTTTGATCCCTGGTCAGGGAACTAAGGTCGCATATGCTGCCGGGCAACTAAGCCCACGTGCTGCCACCACTGAGCCTGTGTGCTCTGGAGCCCAAGGGCCACAACTAGAGAGAAGCCCGCATGCCACAACAAATGGCCCGCGCACCACAACTAAAACCCAACACAGCCAAATAAATAATTTTTTTAAATAAATGTGTTTATAAAAAGAAAAGTATTGACATATTTTCTACAATTCTTTCTCTTATGTTTACCTTGACTAACTCGAAAATAAAGATGTCTATTAAAAATAGAAACTAGGGCCTCCCTGGTGGCGCAGTGGTTGAGAGTCCGCCTGCCGATGCAGGGGATACGGGTTCGTGCCCTGGTCTGGGAGGATCCCATATGCCGCGGAGCGGCTGGGCCCGTGAGCCATGGCCGCTGGGCCTGCGCGTCCGGAGCCTGTGCTCCGCAACGGGAGAGGCCACCACAGTGAGAGGCCCGCGTACCGCAAAAATAAAAAAAATAAAATAAAATAAAAAAATAGAAACTAATAAAAATTAAATGTACTCTAATAAGTTAAGAGTTGGTCAGCTGTTGATCTCATCTCACTTAACATAAAGGTTTATGCAGGTAGGCTGAGAGGAGTCTTAGAATAAGAAGTAGGTTCTACACTCTATGACATAAATCACAGCAAGATCTTTTTTGACCCACCTCCTAGAGAAATGGAAATAAAGACAAAAATAAACACATGGGACCTAATGAAACTGAAAAGCTTTTGCACAGCAAAGGAAACCATAAACAAGACGAAAAGACAACCCTCAGAATGGGAGAAAATATTTGCAAATGAAGCAACTGACAAAGGATTAATCTCCAAAATTTATAAGCAGCTCATGCAGCTCAATAGCAAAAAAACAAACAACCCAATCCAAAAATGGGCAGAAGACCTAAATAGACATTTCTCCACAGAAGATATACAGACTGCCAACAAACACATGAAAGGATGCTCAACATCTTTACTCATTAGAGAAATGCAAATCAAAACTACAATGAGATATCATCTCACACCAGTCAGAATGGCCATCATCAAAAAATCTAGAAACAATAAATGCTGGAGAGGGTGTGGAAAAAAGGGAACACTCTTGCACTGCTGGTGGGACTGTGAATTGGTACAGCCACTATGGAGAACGGTATGGAGGTTCCTTAAAAAACTACAAATAGAACTACCATATGACCCAGCAATCCCACTGCTGGGCATATACCCTGAGAAAACCATAATTCAGAGAGAGACATGTACCAAAATGTTCATAGCAGCCCTATTTACAATAGCCCGGAGATGGAAACAACCTAAGTGTCCATCATCGGATGAATGGGTAAGGAAGATGTGGCACATATATACAATGGAATATTACTCAGCCATAAAAGGAAATGAAATTGAGCTGTTTGTAATGAGGTGGATGGACCTTGAGTCTGTTATACAGAGTGAAGTAAGTCAGAAAGAGAAAGACAAATACTGTATGCTGACACATATATATGGAATTTAAGAAAAAAAATGTCATGAAGAACATAGGGGTAAGACAGGAATAAAGACACAGACCTACTAGAGAATGGACTTGAGGATATGGGGAAGGGGAAGGGTAAGCTGTGACAAAGTGAAAGAGCAGCATGGACATATATACACTACCAAACGTAAGGTAGATAGCTAGTGGGAAGCAGCCGCATAGCACAGGGAGATCAGCTCGGTTCTTTGTGACCGCCTGGAGGGGTGGGATAGGGAGGGTGGGAGGGAGACGCAAAAGGGAGGGGATATGGGAACATATGTATATGTATAACTGATTAAATCTGTAAAATAAAATTTAAAAATAAAAAAAATAAAAAAATAAAAAAAAAAAAAAAAAAAAAAAAGAAGTAGGTTCTAGATCAGAATCTAAGCCCATAAACAGGATGACTTAAACACTTGGTTAGTTGGTTGTTTGGTTGGTTGGTGGTACCTTTGTATTGTGGTGAAATATATATAACCTAAAAATTAACCTTTTTTTTTTTTTTTTTTTTTTTTTTTTGCGGTACGCGGGCCTCTCACTGTGTGGCCTCTCCCGTTGCGGAGCACAGGCTCCGGACGCGCAGGCTCAGCGGCCATGGCTCACGGGCCCAGCCGCTCCGCGGCATGTGGGATCTTCCCGGACCGGGGCACGAACCCGTGTCCCCTGCATCGGCAGGCGGACTCTCAACCACTGCGCCACCAGGGAAGCCCATGTGAACCATTTTTAAGTGTACAATTCGGTGGCATTAAGTACATGCATACTGCTGTGCAACCACTATCCATCTCCAGAATGTTCTCATGAAAATGTTCTGGACGTGTTATCAAGGACTCAAGTTTCCTACTTGAGGACTTTTTAAGATTCCATGCAGTTTGGAAATACTGTATCAGGGAGCTAAAGCTCACTCAGAGGAAAAAAGATGCCTTTGGTGAAACTGCAAGATTGTTATAAAATCCTGGGTGTGAAGGGGAATGACTGTTCAATTTTAGCTAGGACAGAAAAAATATCTTCGTGAAAAAGAGTGCATCTGAATAACAGCTCTTCTTCCTTAGGAGAACCATCTTCTTGCTTCTTTTGAAATAGGCTTCTATAAATGTGGACCACTTGACAAATAGTCCTACTCACCACAGAGCCCTCATTCTAGCAATATTTCTTGGGCTTTAAAATATAAAACTCTGTTTTTATTCAAAACATTTACAGGGTCAATCAATGTTATATTTTAATTAGTCTATTATTTATGGATGTCAGTTTTTGACATCCTTGATGAAATGCCTAGGCTCCTGGCTTGTTTTGTTTTTAGGTCTTCCCCAAGATGATTATGAAGTTTCAGACACACAACTACCTGAAAGATTGCAGTTGTTCTCTTGCCCCATCCTCTAACCCTTTTAGATGATTAATGTCCTAGTTCTCACACTGAGTGGCAGGCATGTGGATATTTATTGTTCTTTATATCTGTTATACATGTTAGAAATATTATTTTGTGTATATTCAGTATTTAATAAAAACAACTTAAAAAATTCCTTCTATGGTATAAATTTTACTTAAGCACATTCCTTTGTTACAAAATAAGAAAAGCTAGTACTTAGATCCTGTATTTCTTTTAGACTAAGTTTTAAAATAAACTACTAATACTGGATACTTTCTAATACACTCAATCCCTGATTTATACATGGCCAACGAACCACCTAAGACTGGCAAGGTTTTTACTTGACTGGAACTCTCTTCTCTTTTTGCCTCTGCCTAGAGGTTTTCCAACTCATGTTTCCTCCTCCCTCTCTCTACTATGAGCTGCACAGACAGCTTTTCCTTTCCCCTGAGTACTAGTGGTTTCAGTTACGTCACCATTTCCTCGTATCTGAACCCTCTGCCTCTCAAGAGTTTTGCTGTTTGTTTGAACCCCTGCTGCCATCCCTAAGATGAAACACCAAACACAGTTGAGTTTGAAGACTCTTCTGCACTGTAACCACATAACTCCAAGGCTCACCATTTGAATCTAGACACGCTTAACAGAGTCCCTTTCCAAAAGCAGCTTATTAAGTTCTAGTTTTCCACAGAAACACACACATGATGGTTATGTTGTTACTACTATGGTGCTATTTTGGATTTCACAGGTTTTAGCAGGGCAGCTCTGAGAATCTAAACCCCTTGCAAAACCTTGTTTCCATAGAAAAATATGTTCTGCCTCACAACCAATCAGTGAACAACTAAACTTCTGAAATAAATCCATGAGGACTGCCTGTACTTTTCATCTGAGACTTCAAAGCCTTTCACAAAAACATTTTAAAAAAAAAAGCCATTTTGCCATAGCTAATAGTTATTAAAGGACTTATGTTCACAACTAAGAAGCGTGTGTTAACAACCCTTGGACACGAAATGCTGGAGATAATGTACAAATTATTACCAGGGGTACTGGACATGCTTCTTTCCATTTATTAATTCAACACAAAGTTATTGAGTTCCTATTCTGTGCGAAGCATTATTCTCAGTACTGGAGACCAAGTAATGAACAAGACAGGAAACAGCCTTATCTTAATGGAATTTACGAGTGATGTGCCTCATACTGGCACTTAATAAATACCTGTTGAATGAATGATTGAATGTGGCTAAGAAAACCATTCGAATATGATAAATATTTGTTTTATAAAAATTAAGTGAGGGCTTCCCTGGTGGTGCTGTGGTTGAGAGTCCACCTGCCGATTCAGGGGACACGGGTTCGTGCCCCGGTCCGGGAAGATCCCACATGCCGCGGAGCGGCTGGGCCCGTGAGCCGTGGCCGCTGAGCCTGCGCGTCCAGAGCCTGTGCTCCGCAACGGGAGAGGCCACAACAGTGAGAGGCCCGCGTACCGCAAAAAAAAAAAAAAAAAAAAAAATTAAGTGAAATCAGTGAACGGAGGGGTTGCAGAATGCAGAACATAAATTAGACAGGAATTTGTTCCAGCAGCCAAGGTTAAAATATTTCCTTATTATAACAAAGCAATACCGGGTAGGAGTGTTGGGTGATCACAACCAGAAGGCTAGTACCTCTACCATCCACATGGCCTCGACTTTGCAGAACACTGGTTAGAAGACAAGCGCCACCCCACCACCACCTCTATATCTTTCTGCAAAGTATAACTCTGAGACCAGAGTATATTTTATCTACAAGTAATTTTGACGTATCATCTTAACCGCAAGGACTCAGTCTCAGTGTATGGTGGCATTGTAACAATGAACCCAATGTTACTAAATGGAACAGAGGCTTTAGTCTAGAACAATGCGGTTGCATTTTAAATCCCATCTTCATAGATATTTGTAATATACTTCTTCTTTATGATATCACATATGATTGCAATCCCCCAACAGGAAATACTGAGAGAGAGAGAGAGAGATTTCAAGGAATTGGCTCATGCAATTATGGGTGCTGGCAAATCCAAAACTTGCAGGGCAGGCCAGAAGGCTGGAAACTCCAGCAGGAGTTGACGTCTCAGATTTGGGTCTGAAGGCAGCCTGGAGACAGCTCCTTCCTTCGTGGGAAGCTCAGTCTTTTCTCTTAATGCCTTCAACTGATTAGATGTGGACCACCTACATTATGGATAGTAATCTGCTTTACTCAAAGTCTACTGACTTAAATGTTAATCACATCTAAAAAAATACTTTCACAGCAACATCTAGACTGGTGTTTGGCCAGACAGTTGGGCATAATAGCCTAGACTACTTGACACATAAAATTAAGCATCATAGTCCCCTGTTTATCAACTTGATATTCATATACATCTCCTTAAACCATACTTAATTTCCAAATAAAGACTATAACAAAGTCATACTTCTGTGTAAGATGATACAACTATCGTGTGTACAGCTGAAAGCACGCTAACCCTTTCCCTAAGAAGAAGATCCAAAATCCTCAGGTGATATTCACTCTTCTTCTTGATATCCTGTAACTTTATGATGTAAAGTTAACAATACTTAAATACTATGATATACAGTTAATATATTTATGTTATATGATAAGGGGATAAAGGAGGGAAGAAAACAAAGGTAGACAGATAGACAGATACACACATACAGACAGACACACATACATACTTATATACATATACACACAAGCATCTTCATAATAAAAAAAAGAAGAAACACATAACAATTACAGTCCTCATTTCTGTAACTGGTCATATGGTCATAGCTGGTATTGATATCTACATCCGCCAAGCAACTTGGCTGGTTGTGGTTCTTTTTTCTTTCTTTCTTTCCTTTTAATTGAGGTACAGTCGATATACAATATTATATGTTTCAGGTATACAACATAGTGATACACAATTTTCAAAGGTTATACTCCATCTCTAGTTATCATAAAATATTGGCTATATTCCCTGTGCTGTACAATATATCCTTGTAGCTTACTTATTTTATACATAGTAGTCTGTATGTCTTCATCCCCTTCCCCCATCTTGCCTCTCCCCACTGGTAACCACTAGTTTGTTCTAAAAATAGGGGATGCTTCAAGAATTTGAGCGCCATCCTTGTGCAGGGGTCATGCTAATCTTCTCTGTATTATTCCAATAAATAAATATTTGTTTTATAAAAATTAAGTGAGGGCTTCCCTGGTGGCGCAGTGGTTGAGAGTCCGCCTGCCAATGCAGGGGACACGGGTTCGTGCCCCGGTCCGGGAAGATCCCACATGCCGTGGAGCGGCTGGGCCCGTGAGCCGTGGCCGCTGAGCCTGCGCGTCCGGAGCCTGTGCTCCGCAATGGGAGAGGCCACAACAGTGAGAGGCCCGCGTACCGCAAAAAAAAAAATTCACCAAAACAAAACAATCATCATGGACTACTTTGCTAAGGAACACTATCTCTTTGCAATATTTTGTAAAAGAATATGCATAGCACTGAAACAGCAGTTACGACAGTCTCACTCAACTTTCTTTTGTGACCAAAAATCTATGACCCTATTAACAATGTAGTAGTTTTAATAACCTAAAATGAAAAAAAAGTCTTACTCATAAATTACTATTGGCTATAAACATACTATCAGCAATGAGGTACATCTGTAGTACTAAATTGAGTGCTATATGCAGTATGCTTTCCATCAGTGTATATAATGGGTTGTCAGTGCCAAGCTGAGAAGTTTTGGTTCCCCACAGGAATAATTTCAAGATTTCTTTATAGTATGGTGGAATTTTGTAGGATTTTATAAAGAACAAGATACCCAGATTTTTTTACTGAGCAAATTCTCCCAGTGCATTTGGCTTGATTTCACTGTTGGCTTTCCCTTGATTTTTACTAGGTTATTCATATGCTAAATTTTAAGTAGGGACATTTTTGCAATTCTTTAAGAAGTTTTATTCTCAGTCTGCTCCCTCCTAAAATAATGTTTTTTAAATGAACCAAAATGATATATTTTATATAGCATATTTTAAATAAATAGTAAGCAAATTTTTTGTAATAGCATGTATTTTCCAGTACTGTGCTATTATAGATACTACTCTGTTTTCTTTAAATTTGTTGGGTTTTTTTTTTTCTTCCTTTTAATATACCATTAACTTGTGATATTCTTAAATACACTTGAACTCTATTTTGAAATGCTTATGCTGTCTTCATGAGACATTCTTTTGCTTTCTTTTTTCCTGCTCTTTTCCCTTCCCTACAAATTGTTTCTATTCTACTCTTTGTCCCATTGGTCCTTTCTCGCATATTTTTATTGCTTATTTACTTTTCATCTAACTCTGTAACTATCTTTTCCTCCAATTCTGAATGATTTAAGCAAAATCTATCAAAATGAGTTTTCCTCTTTTACACCAATGTTTAACCAGTCTTTGTCATTTCAAGGTGCCCTCAAATTTGACCTCAATTTCAAACAACTTTCCACTTGCTATTGATACAACTGTGGTGTTCATCTACATTTCACTTATAACTTCTAATTAAACAAGAATTATTATATTTTTTATCTTGGTTTAGATATAATGCAATAAAATACATTCTATTAATATGCTTGAAATTCGATTTCAACATATTCCTTATTCAGAGGAAGCCTGTACATGTCTCTATCCCAGCACAGATGGCACTTCATATTTACTGGAGTACTTTTTTTCCTACTACTAGATTGTAAGCCCCTTGAAAACAAGGAGTATATGTAAATCTCTAGTGTCTGGCACAGTGTAGGTTTTGAATGAATGAAGAACAAATGGATAAACAAATGAATGAGAACCGTTAGCTGTTTAATTTCAGTGGTCTCTTCCAAAAAAATACTTCCCCTGCCAGCACCAAATGACACCAAATAAAATTTTTTTCGCGAAGGTCAGATCTTTTCATTTCCCAACTGGACTTATTTTACAACAAAAATATCCTTAGAAAAACACACTCGTTTTAACCTATTCATCCAAGGCAGAAGTTGTCAACCCTGGTTGAAGAAGAAAATCACATACCCATCCCAGTAAAAATAAATTAGGAGCCCCCAGGTGATTCTCAAGTGCAGGCAAGGTTGAGAACGGCTAGGCTGAGATAGAAGTAACTGGTGGCAGGTTCTAAGGTGCAAGGAAAGCAGAAAAATAAGATCCTAATGACTTGTGGCAGAGAAGTTCTTTGTTGGAGGCGGGGTTTGGGGGGCAGGGAGTTTGAGATGAGCCCGGCTCTTCCTTCAAGAGGCTGGGGGTGGCTGGAGAGAGAAGTATTTTTAAAACTATCTATTGTTTTGAAAAATTAAGAGGAAAGTTTATACGTCGTTTCGAAAGAGGCAAACTTTGAAGAGGAAAGAATTTAAAATTTAAATTTAAAAATGAGGTCAGAGATTCCAACAATTGCTAATAAAAGGGCCCTTTGAGTTTCTTGGGCTTTTTACAAAAATACTCCCCAGGCTCGCAAGCAGATTGGGTATACAGACGAAGAGAAAAGCATAAAGAAGAATAAATGTTGACATAGCAGAACTTGAGAGAAGAAAAACTGTTTTAAAGAATTAGTCATCCCCCAACTTGTGTCTATACTATAATTGCAACAACATATAAACTATATGTGAATATGTTTTATTTTATTTTATTAATCTATTTATTTATTTTGGCCGCAGCAGCTTGCAGGATCTTAGCTCCCTGACCAGGGATTGAACCTGGGCCCACAGCAGTGAAAGCACCGAGTCCTAAGCACTGGACTGCTAGGGAACTCCCAACTATATGTGAATATGGATTGAACAAGAAGAGTGAAGATGTTAGACAACTGGCATGTTTAGGTGTATTGAACTTGAAGCCTGAGGTTCTAGTTCCTACGTTGCTGCTAATATGCTGTGTTTCCTTAGGCAGGTATGCTCACTTCTCTGGGGCTCCATTTCCTTACCTGCAAAATGAGGGAGTTGAAAGCTTGAACTAAATCAGTGCTTCTTGCAAGGTTTCTCTAAAAGAGTAGCCTAAAGCCCCCAGTGTAAGTCCAAATCTTTTCGAAGTCTCCTGTTTTGCCTTAAAAGTTCATATCCTGGAATGTGAATTATATCTCAGTAAAACAGTTTTTTTCAAAAAGTTCACGTACTTTTTACTCCTTACTCTTGTGTTTTTTTTTCCTTTTAAATACAGTTTAGCTTAAATTGCATATAAAATTTTATATTGTTTTTTTCACTAAGTATTATATGGTTCACATTTTTTATATGTCATTTAAAATGTTGTTACTTTCCTTCTTATAGCTTTCCAATATTCCATCCTATGGCCGTACTATAATGTATTAGCCATCTCCTAATTTGGGATGTTCATATTACAGCACAGTGTGTTTTTGCCAACACACTGCCTTAATCCCGTCTGCTTGGATCCGTGCAAAGGCTGAGATTTCTTCATAGTTTCTAATTGAATCCTCTGAAGTGCAGAGATTGTAAAATGAAAAAAATTTTTTCTCGTATTGCTGCCATGTGTTAAGTGGTCTCTTGGTGACGTAAGTTGTAATTCATTCTTTCTTGAGACCTCACTGCCAAGCGTGGGGGAAGAAACTAACATTTACTGAATTCGGAGTCTTTTATAAAGGTTATTACAGGTCATCCACCCAGTGAGGTAATGACTATCCCACTTCATGTAATAATAAGCTGAGGGGCTTCCCTGGTGGCGCAGTGGTTGAGAGTCCGCCTGCCGATGCAGGGGACATGGGTTCGTGCCCCAGTCCGGGAGGATCCCACGTGCCGCGGAGCGGCTGGGCCCGTGAGCCATGGCCGCTGAGCCTGCGCGTCCGGAGCCTGTGCTCCGCAACGGGAGAGGCTGCAACAGTGAGAGGCCCGCATACCGCAAAATAAATAAATAAATAATAATAATAATAATAATAATAATAATAATAATAATAAGCTGAGACTCGGAGGAACTGGGTGGCTGACTAATGACGTGCAGTACCTGGGTTTCAATGGCATCTGATCTCCCCCAGATCTGTCCCAGGCCATCCTGTTCAGCGTACTCTGACCCCACTGCAGCAAGAGAGGGAGCGCACGGCCACCCCTGCCCCTCCCTCAGCTTGCTTTTTATTTTTTTAAATTGAAGTATAGTTGATGTTCAATGTTATATTTGTTTCAGGTGTACAACATAGTGATTGAATATTTTCATAGGTTATATTCCATTTAAAGTTATTACAAAATAACGGCTATATTCCTTGTGTTGCACAATATGTCCTTATTGCTTAATTATTTTATACATAGGAGTTTGTACCTCTTAATCCCCTCCCCCATCCAGCCCCTCCCCCCTTCCCTCTCCCCACCTTGTAACCACTAGTTTGTTCTCTGCATCTGTGAGTCTGTTTCTGTTTTGTCATATACATTCGTTTCTTTTATTTTTTAGATTCCACGTATAAGTGATAGCATAGAGCATTTGTCATTCTCCGTCTGACTTATTTCACTGAGCACAGTACCCTTCAGGTCCATCTGCCTTGTCACATCCTTCAGTTTGCCCATTTGCCAATCTCTTTCCTTGGCAGTGCCATGGTTTCTCCTGCAACTAACATTTCATTGTTTGATGAGAGTTCTCTGACACACAGCAGATAGTTCCTTTTCCAAAGGATAAATAAATGAAGGATTATTTTAATGCTTAGAGCAAGGGTCAGTAAACTTTTTCTGTAAAAGGCCAGATAGTGACTATTCTAGACTTTCTGGAACACACGGTCCCATACATATGAGATCATATATGGCAGTCCCAACTACTCAACCCTGCCTTTGTAGTGGAAGAGTAGTCACCCACCTTGCACAACAATGGATGTGGCTGTGTTCCAATGAAACGCTATTTAGGGGACTTCCCTGGTGGCGCGGTGGTTATGAATCCGCCTGCCAATGCAGGGGACACGGGTTCAAGCCCTGGTCCGGGAAGATCCCACATGCCGCGGAGCAACTAAGCCTGTGCACCACAACTACTGAGCCTGCGCTCTAGAGCCCATGAGCCACAGCTACTGAGCCCGTGTGTCACAACTACTGAAGCCCACGCACCTAGAGCCCGTGCTCCGCAACAAGAGAAGCCACCGCAATGAGAAGCCCGCGCACCGCAGCAAAGAGTAGCCCCTGCTCGCCCCAACTACAGAAAGCCCACACACAGTAACGAAGACCCAACACAGACAAAAATAAATAAATAAATTTATTTTTAAAAAAACACGTTATTTAGGGACACTGAAATTTGAATTTCACATAATGTTCGTTTCTCTCAAAATTATTCTTTTTGGTTTTTTTTTCATCCATTTAAAAATGTACAAATCATTCCTAGCTCATGGGCAATTAAAAAAAAACAAAACGCCTTGTGGGCCGGTTTGCCAACCTCCCTCTCCCAATATGGGCCTGTTATTCATACATAAGGCTTGCTGTGGTCGCAGCGCTAGCAGGGAGAGTGATGGGTAGATCTGGGTCACGTCCACTTGATCCATTAAGGCAATTCTTTTTTTAGCCGCTCACGCAGCATGCGGGATCTTAGTTCCCAGACCAGGGATCAAACCTGGGCCCCCCGAGGTGAAAGCACCAAATTCTAACGACTGGACTGCCAGGAATTCCTAACTGGGTGGTGTCTTTTTTGGTTTGTTTGTTTTATAATAAACAATGGTTGGTAAGTGGTTTACATGCTAATTTTATTTGTTATTTGATCGACTGTAAATATCTGGTAGAATTAGAATCAGGCCATATATATTTTTTTTTAATTAATTTATTTATTTATTTTTGGCTGGGTTGGGTCTTCATTGCTGCCTGTGGGCTTTCTCTAGTTGTGGCGAGCGGGGGCTACTCTTCGTTGCAGTGCACGGGCTTCTCATTGCGGTGGCTTCTCCTGTGTGGAGTGTGGGCTCTAGGCACGTGGGCTCAGTAGTTGTGGCTTGTAGGCTCTAGAGCACAAGCTCGGTAGTTGTGGCACACGGGCTTAGTTGCTCTGCAGCATGTGGGATCCTCCCGGACCAGGGCTTGAACCCGTGTCCCCTGCACTGACAGGTGGATTCTTAACCACTGAGCCACCAGGGAAGTCCCGGGTGATATCTTTAACTCAGGAAACAATGGTGAGGTTGCCTGGGGAGAGGTGGGGGAAAGGTGGGAAAACATGAGGAGTTAAACCCAATACCCTCCCCCAGGGTTGTGCTGGCCCTGAGGGCAGTCCCTCCACCATAGCCAAGCTCTGGCCTGGTGATGCCTTCAGTCTAGGGGATTTGTGTGTCAGTCCGACCTAGAGCATTTCTCCAAGGACTGCCTGCTCCCTGGCCTAAATCTGGGTCCACAACTCACCTGCTCTTCCAAGCATCGGGCCCAAGGCACAGTCAGAGGAAGGAATGAGAATGGAGCTGAATTTTCCAGAATTATCTGGGCCACGGTCTCCATTTCCCTCAGCGCTTCAGGTACATTTTTCATGGAATAAATCCAGGCAGAGAAAAAAATTAGATACCAAGTACACAGCAAAACCTCTTCTCTGTCTGTAATTGGATAATTTGGGCTTTCTGAGCTGAGAAAAGAGATGACCTAATACTTCCTACTGGGAAATAACAGGTTTGGGAAATAGACAGGTAATTCTCATCTTATTGCAACTGATAAGCTGAGCTAAGATGCTCTTAAAAATACCCAACATATGTCAGAGCAAGCCCAAGGTATAAATCATATAACACAATTTTGATGATCAATAAAAGCATTCATACTAAAAGAAAACTAATCTCAGAAAAAAATTAATGGCTTTTAAACAGAACTGTAAGATTAATAGAGAAAGAGAAGATATTATGTTTTATTATGTTTGATTTTTATAAGGTATTCATATAGTTACATGAAATCATACTTGATAAACCAATTCAAATTGACTTAGTTATGGGCACTAGTAAATAAACTAAGAACTGGCTAATGTAAAGCTACAATACTCTGGGACTTCCCTGAGGGTCCAGTGGTTAAAACTCCGAGCTTCCACTGCAGGGGATCCCTGGTTGGGGAACTACGATCCTGCATGCTGTGTGGCAAAAAATATATATATATATATATAAAATAAAAACAATTAAAAAAAATTTTTAAAAGCAACTATACTCCAATAAAAATAATTAAAAAATAAATAACTGGCTAAAAGGTCAGCAGATAATATGGTCTTGCTTCAAGTTGATGATATGTAGTGTGAACTCTCCAAAACTCAGCGTGCTGGAAACTGGAAAGCTTCAGTGTACAGCTCTTTTATCTACCCAGTTATTATTATTTGATACAAATTCCTGGAGGGCAGGTCCATGACTGTGCATGTGTTAGTCTTTTCATTCCTTGTGCCGAGTCAGGTGCCTGGCATGTCATGAGCTCCCTAAATACAACTGGAATGAACGATGAATGAACATGGTCATGAGGATGAGACACTGCAAGATTCTCAATTGGTTCCTAAACCATTAAAGAAAGCCTAAATTACTTTCATTGTGTCTTGTATTCTAATTATTTGACTATTGCTAATCTGATATCATGTCAAATGGAAAATTCTCAGTTAAATGTGATACTCTTATTTTCCCACCAAACTGAAAATAGAGTTTATTGACATGTTATTAGATAGCAGATCCAGTGTTAATATTTTTATAGGTGGCCTTGAGAGTAATAAATACATTCAGTTTTCAGAGTTTAAGGCTCTAGACCGCAGGCTCAGTAGTTGTGGCTCACAGGCTCAGTAGTTGTGGCTCACGGGCTCTAGCGCAGAGGATCGGTAGCTGTGGCGCAGGGGCTTAGTTGCTCCGCGGCATGTGGCATCTTCCCGGACCAGGGCTCAAACCCGTGTCCCCTGCATTGGCAGGTGGATTCTTAACCACTGCACCACCAGGGAAGTCTCTTTTTATAGCTTCATTAGCGATACTGACATACAAGAAAACACATGTGATTAAAGTGTACAATTCAATAAGCTGTGACATGTGTATAACCTTGAAACCACCTCCTCGATGAAGACTGAACAGATCTTTCACCTCCAAAAGTTTCCTTGTGCCCCTTGGTAATTCCTCCCTCAGCTTCCTCCCCAGCCACCGTCTTTCCTCCAGACAACCATTGATGTGCTTGTTGTCACGGTTGCACGGTAGGCTAGTCCGTTTCCACCAGCAATTTTTCCCAGGACCCCAGTGGATTTTCCCTCGTGTAAAATGGTATAGCCGCCCTTGTCCGCAGGTCCTGCATCCATGCATACCTAGGGCTGACTGTACTTTTAATAATGTATAACTGAACTAAAATCCTTTTCACTCAATTTAAAAAAAAGATTTGTTTCCCAACTGGAAGAAACAAGTAATAATGCCAGAGTGAGGTGGATGATACACAGGTCATTAGAAAGCACTCTTAACTGAGTAATGATTTTGCAAATTATTTTTCATATTCCAGAGCCTAATGCTAATTGGATTAAAGAGTCAAGAATCCAGGAAATGAAGTAAAGAAGGAGGTATGTTGATTTTAATAAATAGGGTTTTTTTTCCTGTCTCATCTGTCTGCTTATTTCTAATTAATAAATGGATTTTCAAAACCTGGCCAAAAATGGAGATCTCCAATGACAAATGTTCAAATAAACTGTATGTTTCTTTAAAAAAAAACAAAAAAACAGCTATATATTGGAGTTCTGTGTCAATAATAAAAACAAAGTGAATTGTGGAAATGACATTAAAACACCACCTAAACTCTCTCTTATTAAAATACAAGTTTATTCTAACCTATTATGACCACATGTCAAAATTATGTTTGCATACAAGTAAAGACTGGGTGAGGATGCTAAAAACGATAGCAGTTCAATTTTGGTGGTTTGTAGACTTTCGTGTATATTTTGCATTTTGTTTTTAATTAAATAAATATTTTTGTAATGAATGTGTAATAAATAATTTATTTCTATTCCTTTCCAATTTACATTATTCAGTTGAACTTGAAGCTATGATATCTCAAATAAACTCAACACTTAATTTTATAAACAACACATTTTTCATTCTCTTGACATCACCAAATGAAAATGCTGTACATTGGAACATAAAACAAAAAGAGACCCAACTTAGTTGGAATTATAATACATGTAAGCACTAATGCTACTTATTGATTACCACAATAAGTGCTGCTTTTTGCTTACTGCAGCTCTTCCAGCTCTTTCTGCAAGAAGCAAAATACAGTATTTGTGAAAAGTGGTTGGGCTAAAATGTTTTCATGTGGTGAATGCCTGTTCCACATTCTCATAAAGCAAATTAATTCTTTTTCATCCAAATGAAGTATTAGTTATTTTGGCTATGTGTATTTCCATTCTTGAAAATGTTTAGATAATTTTAATACCCATAAATCTATGTAGACTACATGGCCTAATGTACATTTTATTCATTGACTTGTATGTGAATTTTAATTAAAATATGTTCCAAGTAGACTATTAGTTCCAACCACTGTTTTCGTAGGTTTGAGAGATACAGTGGTGACCAACCTGATTTACTAAAATATTTTTATTCATATATTTCTGATTTAAAAGATATAGATGTCTTCCCAAATTTATTCACATATTTCAGCACATTTTTGAGCACTCTGGACATAGCACCAGACTAGAAATGAAGGTGTATTCAAAGGAAGCAGTAAATGGCCAATGGGAGTGTGCCCTGAAGGTGAACACACACAGTTAGGGAGGAAGTAAACAGCAACCAGGGGTTGATAAACATGAGTGTAGATGGGTAGATGGATAAGACCTGTATCAGTACTGCATTTACACCACTTGCTAATACTGATAATTGAAAGAATGCAGCAAGTCCAATTTTATCACTAGTTTCAAATTTGCTAACAATCTTCCTGACAGATGAGACCAAGGTAGATAGTTTTGATTTACAAATGAAATATTTCTGTGGATCTGGTACAATGGGAAGTACAGGATTTTGATTAAAGAAAAAAAAGAAGAGCAAATATAATGTATTTCTCTACAGGATTTTAGAAGACAGGGCCTTCATTCCAGACTGGCCACCAGGCCAGGCAAAGGTCACACCTCTGAACTCAGAAAATTCTGGGACTCACTCATAAAAACAAAAGAAATGCTGGACTCTCAAGAGTTACAATTATAATGGAAATTCTTTTAAACAATAATTTCAGATTTATATGTATTTGTATCTCCTGTAATGAGTTTAGATTTGGCAAATGTGCTTCAGACTAATAGGTACCTACCTACAATTCAGTGTACTTTTTTTCCTTCTGAAATTAAATCCTGTGTTTTAGGTAAAGCCCCAAATTTTTAACAAAAACAGTTTCTTTGCAACAATTTCTTTGAGAGATTTATGTGTTGCTTGGGAATTCTGCTGTTTATCTATTGATTACAAGCTATAATTCCATTAAGTAAACTGAGAAAGCATGTCACAAACTGATTTTAGCAATAGCTATATTTTTACATATCTGTCTTTTGAAAAAGCTGGACTGGGTATCTATATTTTACTTAGTAATATCTCAATTTCCTCAATAAGTAAGTCAGTAAATTGAATTTATAGTTTATTTTGTCTTTCCTCCCATCAAATTATATGAATAAGAAATACTGTGGTCTCATAACATAATTCTATTTCCAAGAGAAAGAACATACAAGTCTGTAAAATAATAGTCAATAGTATTTTGTCAAAATATATTTTTTGAGCACTTACAGTATGCTGGACACTGTGGAGGCGACAGAAACATATCTTGTCTCATGTCCTTGCTTCAAGAAGAGCATACTTTATTTTTATTTTTTTTAACATCTTTATTGGAGTATAATTGCTTTACAATGGTGTGTTAGTTTCTGCTTTATAACAAAGTGAATCAGTTATACATATACATATGTCCCCATATCTCTTCCCTCAGAGCATATTTTAAAGAGAAAGAGACAAGTAGACTTTAGGTACGGGTGCATGTTTCGTTAAAACAAATAAAGACTGTGTTTTCTGATCTATATATCAAAAGTAGCTTTGGGGCTTCCCTGGTGGCACAGTGGTTGGGAGTCCGCCTGCCGATGCAGGGGACACGGGTTCGTGCCCCGGTTTGGGAGGATCTCACATGCTGCGGAGTGGCTGGGCCCGTGAGCCATGGCCGCTGACCCTGTGCGTCCGGAGCCTGTGCTCCGCAGAGGGAGAGGCCACAATGGTGAGAGGCCCGCGTACCGCAAAAAAAAAAAAAAAAAAAAGTAGCTTTGGTGGATCCATATATGTCAACAGAGGGCCTCTGGATTTAGACATTTTCAAAATCACAATGTTAAAAATGTTATGAGCCTCAAAAGCTTAGGATGTGAGCTGTGATGGGATGGCGTGTCCAATGTGGACAGGTAGGTGGAGGCCAGATCACAGAGGGTCTACATTCTTTAAGCAATGGACAGCTATTTCAGGATTTCAAAGCAGGGAGCAATTTTCCAGGCACACTGATAAGAATCTGAACTTAGGGACAGTAATTTGACTAGAGAGAGAGAGTCTGAGATGGGAAGGGAGCATAATTGTCAAAAGTCTGGATCAGTGACTGAATGTGACTGGTGATAAAAGGTTTCCAGGTTTCTGGCTTGGGTGATGAGATGGATGGAGCTTCCGGCCCCTAAAGAAAGAGGCTAGGAGGCTAGGAAGAGAAGCACATACCCAAGAGAAGATTATTCCCTTTTGGCTTTTTCTGTTTTTTTGTTTTTTTTTTTTTGCCACAAGGCTTATGGGATCTTAGTTCCCTGACCCAGGCTCTCAGCAGTGAAAGTGCAGAGTCCTAACCACTGGATGGCCAGGAAATTCATGGATATGTTGAATCCATATATGGATATGTTGAGTTTGAAGCAATTTGGGGGACTTTTAAGACAAAAGGTCCGTTAGGCAGTCTCGTCCTTTGGAACTTCAAGGGAGAAATCTTTGCCAGGATTAAAGATTTCAGATTCATTAAATAAATGAGACTCATTAGCATATATGTTGTCATTAAAATCATAGGAGTGGATGAAATGGCACAGGGTATACTCAGTAAATGTTTATGGGCCTAATGAATAAATGAATAAGAGGGGGGAGATGGAAAGAGAGAACTAAGAGGGAGAGTGAGGAGTTCCAAGATAACAGGGGGAGTGCCAGGATCAACTGTACCTACTCCACAAGCTTCCCTAGAATTATCTTTGGCCATAGAAACACATAGCTATGTAGCTAAAAGAAGAATACCAAGAGAAGTAAAATGTGTATACAGAACATTAAGTTTTATTTGATAAGTGCATAATTGATTAATTGGGGATACCTAAACTAGCTGTTTCAGAACTGGTACATTTTAGCAGATTATGAATCTACATTGTTGTGCAGCTCATGAATCCACATTACTGATGACATGTGTTACCCCTTCAATTTGTTCTCAGAGGAAAAAAACATAACATGGGAATTGAGAGTCATCATTAACTGGTGGTTAAGAGCACAAGCTCTTGAGTAGCATCCTTTTTTTCATCGTTGGCCCTACTAAGGACTTTTAAAACATATTTTTTGGAGTTTCCTGGCAGTCCAGTGGTTAGGACTCGTCGATCTCACTCCCCTGGCTGGGGTTCAATCCCTCGTCAGGGAACTAAGATCCACTAAGTGGCGTGGCCAAAAAGACATATTTTTCCTAACCGATCCCCTTCCTCTGTGAAATTTTAATACTATTGATTTACTATATGTCTCTGTGTTGTGGCCCTTTGGAGGGCCACATACTATGGTGAGGTCTATTTTTTCACCCCGTGGGAACCCATTTTCACCCCCTTGAGAAGGCAGGCTATGGAGAGCCATACTGCCTGGCTTCAAATCCTAGCCATACTGCTCATTAGCTGTGTGATCTTGTGCAAACCATTTAACCTCTGTGCCTCAGTTTTCTCTCTGTAAGATGGAAATAACAATAGTACTGTCCTCATAGAAATGCTGTGAAGATTCAACAAATTTATACATATAAAGTACACAGCAAGCCTAGCATAGAAATACAAGTCCTTTCCTACTTTGCATACATCTTTCTTTCTTCTATCTCTTTGGTCTATTTTCATTTTACCTTGTTACACTGATCTTTGTGAACTGTCTCTTGGTGTTTAAATTTTTTTCTGCTTATAATTCAGACAATATTTTATTATTAATATTATCCCTGATAGTTTTCCTCTCTTTGGTATATAAAAATGACTTGACTTCATAGTAATGTCACTGAATGGTGTTTAATAAAGCCCTATTCTAAAAGGGGGGAAATAAACAGTAATTCTTTTTTCAAAAACAAAGTACCAGTCTTCAGAGACTCTGATTTTTATTTCTGTGCCTCATATTATTTTTCTGTTTTAGCGCAACGCCTAGACATTGGTTATTTAAAACTCTTATCAAAATTCTGAACGAGGACTTCCCTTGTGGCGCAGTGGTTAAGAATCCGCCTGCCAACGCAGGGGACACAAAGATCCCACATGCTGAAGAGCAACTGAGACCGTGCACCACAACTACTGAGCCTGCGCTCTAGAGCCCACGAGCCACAGCTACTAAGCCTGCGAGCCACAACTACTGAGCCCACGTGCCGCAACTACTGAAGCCCATGTGCCACAACAAGTGAAGCCACTGCAATGAGAAGCCCGTGCACCACAAGGAAGAGTAGTCCCCGCTCTCTGCAACTAGAAAAAGCCCACGGGCAGCAACGAAGACCCAACACAGACAAAAATAAATTAATTAAATAAATAAATTTTAAAAAATTCTGCACAAAACCAGAATTATTTGGTAGACTCTTTGTTTCACTAAAATTTAAAAATTTTGTCCAGATGTTTAATGTTATGTAGCTATTGTTGATTAAAGGTGTGGAAGTTGGTCGGAGATAAAGTGAACACCTGCCTTTGGAGGTCACCTGCATTTCAGGCCCACATAGTGTTCCAGGAAATTTCACACACTGGTAAAAGCTAGGAGGCCCCATACAATGGGGAAGGTGGACACTGAGCTGTAGGTTATTTCATGTTCTCCACATCTCTGAGCCGTATCTCTAGGTACGTCACCTCCCCAGTCTGCTTTAGAGGCGTAACAATGTTTTGCCACGCATCTCACAGTTTATCTGAGATTGTCAACCCTTTATGCACACTCTACGACTGTCGCCTTGAGCTATCAGTTTTGATAATGAAGAAGCAGGAGCACAAACTGCTGAACCTAATCAGAACCAGAAGCACTGGCTGAATTCAATTCCCTCAAAACCTTTATTGAGCCTTTATTGTGTATGTGTGGACTACAAAGGTGAATAAGTTCAAATCCCTGAAAATGCATAGCACACAAGGGAGAGAGACATGTACAAAACCCGAATACAAGGCGGAGAGAGGTAGATGAGACGACACAGACATGATCAGAGTGCCTCAGGGCACAGGGGAGGGGACAACATATTTGACTGAAAGAATCCGGAAGGGCATTTTGGAGGAGGTGGCATTTGAAAAAGGCCATCTAGGATTTTGAAGACATCTGTTGGAGGGTTGGGAGGAACATGTTAGGATATGATGAAACTCTTTAACTTGGTCCACAAGGCCCTCTCAAGGGGGTGGACTGGCCCCTACTTTCTCTCTGGACTCCCGTCTGAACACTTCCTGTCTTCTCTCCGGTCCAGCCATGCTGGCCGTCTCAGTTCCCGCTACCCTCTTTCCAGCTCTATGATTTCTACATAGGCTGTTCCCTATGTCTGGAATACAATTTCCACCACCTATTCACCTAGTAACTCCTAATTATCCTTCAGACCCCAGCTCAAGCACCACTTCCTCAGGGAAGCCTTGTCTGATCTCCCTGGTGAGATCAAACCGTTCAACACAGGCTCCATCCCATTCATTCATAAGATCAGTTGATCAGTGTCTGTCTGTTCCAGTGGATCAAAAGCTCCATGAGGGCACCGACTGTGTGTGTTTTTTCACCTTTGCATTACCTGCATGTAGCGTGGGTGTCCAATACCTATGAGGTGCTTGAGGTGCTTAATAACTAGTCGTTGAATGAGTAAATGAATTATTATGAGCCAAGGGAAAAAACAGAGAAGTGAAAAACCATGAAGTGTTCAAAAATTGGTAAAAAAAAATCTGGTTTGACTGAAGAATCTATCCTCAAATTTATGCTCTGAGACCATAATGATGAACAAGGTGTACATAGGGGTATTTGGGGGGGGCTATTAAATAATGTCTGTCTTTCCTCAACAGATAAAAAATCATATATTAGTGGATAGGTTTCTCTATTTAAAAATTTTCTCTGATATGTGTTTCTTAAACTGTTAGAGTGTTTTTTCCCCCTGCTAATAAGAAGTAGTGAACAGCAAAATAAATAAATGTGCAGCAAATAATATTAGAAGAAAAAAGTTAATCATGGTTAAATGGACAGCATGATCATTATGGACACGTGCTCAGAGATACTGCATTGTGCATACATGTAACAGTTATATTTTTCATGAGTTAAGTTGTTCCTAATTGCTACGACTCCTGTTCTACTACAAAGATGTAGAAAGGGTTGGCCAGAATCAAACACTCATAGGAAAAAATGTAAGTTCATTAAAGCACCCAGATAGCTTGAAATAGTATAATTTTGCAACTGTGTAGATAAAACATCTGGGTGATTAGATGAATTTTTCATTTTCTACCTAATTGTGTTAGAGTTACATACTCTTTCAATAGTCTGATATCACCATGGTAACTTTATATTTCACAACACACACACACACACTTACTTTGCTTTTGCTACATCTGAATTATCTGAAAGTCATTTAGGACTTAAAAATCACAATTACAGGAATTCCCTGCTGATCCAGTGGTTAGGACTCCGTGCTTTCACCGCCGAGGGCCTGAGTTCGATCCCTGGTCGGGGAACTAAGATCCCACAAGCTGTGCGGCACAGCCAAAAAAAAATTTTTTTTAATAAAAATCATAATTACAACACTACTTTCTATTCGTTCAGAGAATTTCACTCTGTTTTCATATTGTTACCAGAGCTTCTGAGTTTTCCTGACTATTTTCTAATTCAGGATTTTTTGTTAAGAGTAATTTGTAATTCAAAACTCTCATTTGTTCTAGGATTTTTTTTATCCATTGTATTTTCCTAAAGTATTCATTTTATTCTTTTTTCTTCCTCTCTTTTATTTAATCATTAAATTATCTTATTTTATTTAGCTTTATACTAAAATAACCCAATACATTATACTGACCTCACCAAAGCTAGCCATATGTACAGCATTTACTTAATTGAACCTTTCTGGCTTGTCTTGTTCTATATTTAAGCCTCCATTATGCAATGCTATTTACTTGATTTATTGGATTTGGCTTGCATGTTTTATAAATTGTGACTGTTGGGAAAATTTTAAAAGAGATTGATTTGGCCTGATTGGGGAGTTTCATAGTGAGGACTCATTGCCATTGAAGTTACATTCGTTTGAAAAAAATATCCATTTTAATAAGGACCTTGATCTAGGAGTAAATAACACAGGCTTCTAGAAGCTAGGACAAAGGGTTTCTTCCAGTTTTTGATTTTTTCCAATATTAGAATTTGTTTAAAATCTCCACTTAAGACTAAGCACATGAGATACCAAAAACCAGGGTAAGGGGTTAGAAATTCTGTCACTGAGATGTTTCAGAATATCTGAAGAGAGGGCATTGTGCACGTCCTAAATTTAAATAGTTTTTTACATTGCCCTCTTTCCATCCAGCAATTTGGGCTTCTGCCTAAGTCCTTTTCTAAGGGCTTATACTCCTTTTCTAAGGCTACCTTTATGTAAAATAGGTAGCGTAATCATTACCATGTTAACAAAGTTTAACGAGCATTACTCCTTAAATAATTTAATATCCTTTAATATCCACTGATGAAAGGGACTAATTCAATATATAAAAAATACTGCTTTTGCCTTTACCTGTGGTTTGAATTCCTAATTTTGTATGGTTTTTGCTCTACTTAGTAGTACACGGGACGCTACAATACTATGTGCCAGGCACTGTGCTAAGTGCTAAGGAGTCAAAACTAAGGTAAACACAGTCCCTGCCCTTAGGGAGCTCACAGACACATGATGAAGTAATGGTGACATGCACAAGGTGTAGTGGTGATATTCAGGAAGGCTGGTGGAAAGGAGGATCAGGGAAAACTGCAGAGAAGTGGTCACTCAAACTGACGGTTGTAAGAAATTCGGATCTATTCCATCAGACTGATGGGGAAGGCATTCTGGGAGAGGAAACAGCACAAGTGGAGATGTGATGCCTCATCATTCACTCAATCATTTAACAAATGATTTGAGCAAATTTACTTGCTGAGCAAGTTCTTCGGGCTGTGAATGGAAGACAGGGCTCTGTATCCAGAAGTGTAGTGAATGTTCAGTGGGGTGGAAGACCCAATCAGCAAATGATGGCAATACAGCACTGTAAGTGTAATAATAGAGGGACGCACAAGGTCAGATGGAGCTCAGAGGAAGGGCTGCCAATCCCAATTCATCACCCAGCTTAACTGAAGCCATCACTCCATGTGGAGACTCCTGCTGTCCTTCTCCAAGGCAGAGCCTCCTCCATCCGGTCTGAGTTGACTCCATTCATTCTGACACTGTATTTGGTTGTCAGCAGTACCTTCCGGAGTGCCTGCCCTATGCTATGTTACTCCCCAGCCCTGACTCTGTCTATCCCAGCTGCCCCTGGGGTCACATGTGTTGTGCTAAGGACCTCAGATTTAAGACAACATGTAAAGAGAGAAATCTTGCCAAAGACTCAATGACACAGGAGTGACTAAGAGACCGACTGGTTGTGGAGATACTTGTCTCCAAACCAGCAGCATCGTCTCATCTGGAAGCCTGTTAGAAATGCAACATCTCAGACCCCTTCTCAGACCCAACAATTTTAATGGAATCCCCAGTTGATTAATATTCCCATTAAAGTTGAGACCCACTGGTCTCGCTCACACCTTCAGGTACAGTTCCATTTAAGCCATTCTAAATGGATGGAGGTCTATTCCTAGGGCTGAACACAACGTTTATCAACTTTCTTAGGTATCTTATTCCTCACTTGGATGTATATAGACGAAAATCCCTCAAGCAACATATCTGAAACCTCATTTTCCCTTCTGTTCTAAACTCATTAGAGATGAAAACACATAGTCATCATTCTTTTTTTTTTTTTTTTTTTTTTTTTTTGCCTTTTGGCCACACAGCGTGTGGGATGTGGGATCTTAGTTCTCTGACCAGGGATCAAACCTGGGCCCGGGGCAGTGAGAACGTGGAGTCCTAACCACTGGACCACCAGGGAATTCCCTCATCACTCTTGTATATTAACCTTTCATATATTTTTTAAGTGCTTAGTTTCCTTAGCTCATAATTAATTTGAAAAAGCCTTCATTTGCACAAAAAGGGAAATTTCCTGGGTTAGGAAATATTGCTAACTTCGATAGCACATGCCTCATTGTCAAATGCAGGGTCAAATTTTTCCTCTAAGTAGTATTTACTTTCTTGTAATACTGCTTTGTCAATGGCTACTGACTTCTGTTTTGCATAAAGTGTCCTAGAATGTTGCAGGCCTCACATACTAAGGCTTTTTCCTTTCCCTTGAAGTCTTTGATAACCACTATGACCAGTCACTTCTGTGGAATGATTCCATCCTGCCCTGTGGTAGGGAATGACTTGCCTTATACCTGTCCAAGCCACCACTAGGTCTAGCACAGTGATACCAAGATGATCAGAGATAGGATTCCAATGACCCACATTTTATTATCTTGGAGTCCCCCCAATAAAAGCAGTGGTATTGACTCAAGATGAGGCATTTATGGATGAGCATCTGTATGTGGTACATTTTTACTAGTAAAATTTTTTTTACTAGTAAAAACATAGTAAATGTAAAATTTTTAGGCTTCCCTCAAAGACTACTACTATAATAGTAGGCATATTACATCCTTCTCTTTCTTCTGTACCTTCAAGGGATCACTGTCTTTAGACAGCAATGATCTTCTGCAGACTTGTACACATTTTTGTAACTTCTTCAAGGACATAAATACTCTGCCTCAGGCAAACTGCTCTGTTCACAGCTCCCTGGATCTGTCCTACTCATGCCCACTCTGTACCTTTGGTTTACAGTTCCTCCTGCCTGGAGGGCTTTGCCCCATCCTCTCCGTTTGTGTATGTGTATGTGCTTCTTTCAAGGTTCAGTTCAAGTCTTAACACCTCCAAGAAATCCCTGTTCAGTTACCTGAACTCTTGGTAATTCATCCCTTTCCTGGTTTCCATACCTTTTTACTAGTTTAGCCCTTAGTCTGTGCTATTATTGTTTAGTGAAACTGTTACTTCTTCAGGGCATCCCCTGTGTGGTGGAAAGGATGATGAGGTAAGTCTACCTTAAGAGTCCCAGAAGTTCTTTATTTCCCACCAAAAAGTTTTTCTTTCATGGACAAGATTAAATTTCTTAAAACTAAGGGTTTTGAATTCTTTATCTTTAACATAAACTTCACAGTGCCAGGTTAATTACTCTAAAGCAAAGTGTTCATCATATTAGCCTCATATTCAAAAGGCTTCCTCAGCTTTTCATTACCGAAACTCCAAAGGCCAAAGGCAGGCCTGGCATTGAAGGCCATCACATCTGATCAAAGCTACTTTCTGGTGTCACCATTCACTAATTCCCCACACAAACTCCTGTTCCAGTTGATAAAATCTTTTTCCTGCTTACTAAATTTAAAATGGAGATATATTGCCTTTGCTTTTCCCTTTGCCAATGATGCTTTCCCTCTAACCCTCTGCTATGCAAATCCTCATCACTTCAAGATTCAGCTTGAGCCTAGGTCTCTTGGAAGTCTACCTCCTACAAGACCTTCTTGTGCTACTTATTCAGTGTCCAGTACGTAACAAAACTGTAAATTCCTTGAAGGCAGAATCAATCTTATATTCCCTTACTGGACTTTGAGCCCCTTGAGGACAGGACTGGTATTCTAGTCATCTATGAGTTTCCAATACCTAGTGCCATTCCTGGTAAACAGTAGGTGCTTAAAATAAATGTTTTAAATGAATGAATGAATGAACTCCTCTACAGGGATACAAGGCTCAATATGTAAGGCTACTTCTTTGAGTAGCCTTACATTGAAAGCAGGAGGAAATGCTACAAAAGTGCATCCTACAGCCTGAGACTTGGGGAAAGGGCTCATTGCTGTCAGGCGGCCAACCCTGGCTCCAGGGGGTCTTTATACTCTGGGTCATTTTTAGCAACACCACAGGGTGTTAAGCAGCAATCGCGCCAGTTTACCATCCTTGGCGGGGCAGCTCTGCTCTGCCCTTTGCACCTGGCATAGTGCCTGGCATAGTATTAACACTGTAGTGGACGCTTCAAAAATATGAGAATTAAGGGCAAATATTGAATTATTAGCAAATGGTCAAACAAGTTGCTCTTGAGATGCGTAGTACTATGTATATTTTTACTGCTAAAAAATAATATACATCTTGACCTTGTGGTGGACACACTAATCTTAATGGGATACAACTGCACAAAACTAAGTACACACAAACGCACACACACACACACACACACACAGAGCGATTTTCTTTCTCGGACATATATCCCAGAGAAATGAGAACTTACATTCACACAAAATCTGTCTACAAACAGATTTATAGTAGTTTTATTTTTAATATCCCTCGAAGGGAAGCAACCCAAATGTCTTTCAGCGGGTGAATAGTTAAACAAATTATGTGTCTCCATACCACAGAATATCACTCAGCAAGACAAAGAAGCAAACTGTTGACACACAACAACTTGGATGGATCTCAATGGAACTATGCTTAGTGAAAAAGCCCATCTCAAAAGTTCACTTACAATATGATTCCATCTATACAACATTCTTGAAATGACAAAATTATAGAGATAGAGAACAGATTAGCGGTTGCCAGGGTTTAGAAAGTGGGGTAGGAGGGGGATGGCCGGGGCTGTGAAATGGTAGCACGAAGGACCTTTGTTATGGAACTATGCTAACTATGCTGTATCTCAACTGGTGGTGCTCACAAAAATCTACACACGTGATAGAATTGTGTGGAACTAAGTATACACACACAAACACACACACAAAGGAGTGCACGTAAAACTGAATAAGTTTGCTGGATTGCATCAATGTTAATTTCCTGTCTGTGACATTGTACTGTAATTATGTAAGAAGTTACCATGGAATGAAACTGGGCAACGGGTATGTGGACTTTCTTACAATTATGTGAGAATTTACAATTCTCTCGAAATAAAAAGTCTTTAAAAAACAGTAATTTCTCTGAATCTGGGGCTGTTTTCAGAATTAATAAGACAAAATATACAATGCAGATCTTTAAAAAGCCTTCTTTATGTGTGTAAATCTTTAATATTATTTTTAATTCTGAAGGGGAACCTCAGCATCAGGTTTTATAATTCAAAATTACACCAACCGATGTACCGAACCTCGATTCTACCTTTTCCATTTGGAGTTTAGGGCTTTATTCATTTCTGTCGCTTATTAGTGTTCACTAGTTTTGCTAGCAACTTCAGTAAATGTTGCTACTACTTAAGAGATTTTGTGTGAGACAGTGAATGCTGTATTATGTATGGGTGCTCTCTATAAATACTGTTTAAAATTAGATGGCAAAGACTTTTAATTCACATCCTGCCAACTGTTTTACCACATTTTTTTTTCCCCTTGCCTGTTGGCCTGCTATGTTATCCTCTATAATGAGTGAGTTACCGTAATTGTAGCTGGAAACATCATCATGCAAGGGGGAAAAAAAAGCTCAAAACCTGCCTTATTTTTAAATCAGTAAAGCTTCTGTCATTTTTTGGCCAAGTTACAGCTTCAGAGCAAAGTCAAAGAACCAGTAGAGCAAATGCCACGTGGGGAAAGGCTCCGTTGAAGCATAAATTAACTGTATTTCATTTTCCCTTAATAAAGAATTTCAGTTTTTCCACAGTTAACTGTATAATCAATTTGCTCCCCTGCTGGTTTGCTAACTTGCTGTTGGCTTTACTTCAATAATATTGAGCCCAGGCTGGAATGAGTGAAGGAGGAGGAGCTGATTTCGCTGAGAATATGCCTCGGTGATAGAATATAGATTTGCCTTCTGGAATTCTGCTGGGCCTTTTATCCTTAAAGAGCCTAAACGTACTGCCCCAAGGCCCCACACTCCTCTGGTCACCCAGCTCTCTATTATAATGCCTGGTATATTCATAGAGCTTCTTTAATCATGCTTTGGTGATTGGATGAGATTATAATTTTAAACCCTTCTTAGTCTTCTGCAGCCTTGGGCTTCCTAAGCCCCCTAGTGCCTCTGGAAGACGTTTTGTTTTATTTTATTATTAAAAAAAAAATCTATTAAGGGGACTTCCCTGGTGGTCCAGTGGTTAAGAATCTGCCTTCCAATGCAGGGGACGTGGGTTCGATCCCTGGTCTGGGAACTAAGATCCCACATGCCTCTGGGCAACTAAAGCTCATGCGCTGCAACTACTGAGCCCGCGTGAGTGAGCCAAAACTACAGAGCCCACGCGCTCTGGAGCCTGCACGCCACAGCTAACAAGAAGCCCACACGCTACAACGAATGATCCACCACGCTGCACCAAAGATCCCGCGTGCCGCAACTAAGACCCAATGCAGCCAAAAATAAATAAATAAATAAATAAATAAATATTTTAAAAAATCATTTACACAAGAACTGAGAGTTCTAAGTAAGAAAGTATTTCAAGTCAAGTTGCTTCCATGAGTAATGCAAGGTAACTTTATATCAACTGCTGCTGTGCAATCAGGACTTGAATTGTAAAATTATCCTACTGGAAGGGCTGGAGAAAGCACAGAAAAAATACATTCTATCCTAACTGCTGATTTTGTTCTTCCTGCCCTTCCCATGCCTAGAAATTATACCCTATACTATGGGTTTGTTCACTCACTTGTAATTCCACATTTTTTTTTCCAGCTCTCTGGATTACAAGACACAAGTTAAACATACAAGATAAACAAATATTATCTTTAGTCACAGAATCCCCAGACAAAAAGCTCTTCAGAGCAAAGCCATCTCCACCCTCTGCAGGGCTATGTGTGCTCTTCATTCCCAAAGCAGCTCTTCAGTGTGAGGACAGTACACTTGGTAGAACTGGGGGAAGCGGTTAGGCACCAAAGTCAAACCACTGACCCCTCCTCTATCGGCCTAAAATTTCATTTGTCCCCCAAATAGCTTCATAGTTACCTAAACTCCTAAGGTGCCTTCCAGAAGGCTGTGGAAGAGTGTAGGGTTACAAAGACTTCTTGGTATTCTTGGTTGAGAAACACACAAAGAACCTCCCGTTCTCAACTTTGGTTATTTCCTTTGTTATCCTTATGGTTTTAGCTTTTACTGTATAGCGTTGACGTATATTTCTCATGGTTCTCATTCCTGGCTCATCATTACATAATGGGTTGGGATGAGGTTTTGCTTTTGTTCTCTTCCCCAAATCTACTGTAAATCTCAGGGGTTTTTTTTCTTCTCCTGCTTTTCCCCAGAGAGTACCCAGGAAGTATTCTAATTAACTGAACTAGTTTTCTCTATTTCACTCAGTTTTTCCATCTGAAGGGAGGGTCCATTTAAATTGACTTTTTCCTGAAAGAAATAGTTCTTTTTCTGCAAGTTATGTGAGAACGGTAAAAAGAAGTTAAAGGATAAGGAAATATGCCATTTAACATGAACTTTGCCCCTCGGGAATCTCTAAGGTTTGATGTACAGCCTAAACTATGCCTAAAAGGCAAGAAAGCGTTCATTACGGTCCTGTCATCAGAACATAAATCTGAGGCTGATAAGCAATGCTGGGCTTCCTGAAACTTTTTCAGTGAACTGACCAAATCAAAAATTGAGCTTAATTGGCTTGACATCAGGGCAATAGTGGAAATTCAAACGTACCAGAGTGACAATTCATCTCTGTTTGACAGAATCCACAGGAAAATTAATATAAAGATAATTATGATTGAATCTCTCTTTGGCAATCTTTGAGAATTATTTTTTGAGAAAAATTGTAATTGGGAATGGCAATATTTATTTAAGGAAAGCAACCTAACACAGTGTCACTGAAGCAGGATGTTCTGGTTAAAGCCTCTCCTGCCATGTCCCCTCAAGATCTAGACCAGATTAGGGGTATGGTCAGTCTCATCAAGGCTCAGAACAGCTGGACTGGGCCAAAAAGCACTTTGAAGACAGTTGTTTGACTGCTTTGGGACAAGCCATGACAAGTCTAGGCAATAATTTGAAAGAAACTTCCAAAAAGATCATGTTCCAAGCTCCCAATTTAGAAAGCAGTAGGAATCGTGACCAGTCAAATAATGGTGGCCACACCCACTGTGCCCATTCAGAGAACCATCCAAGAGTTCTATGGTGTGACTCACTTCAAATCCACAGAGAAGATGTTCTGCAAATGTTTTCTTCGAGACTGAAGTTTTTTATCTTCTAATCCCTGCTTGAGAGTGAATCTAAATTCCCACTTTCCCTTTTCTTTTCAGCATTTGCTGAGACGGTCACTGTTTCTTTGGTCTTTGGTCTATGAATTCACCATTACTGATTTTTAATCAACTTTCATATTCTCATTCTCAACTAATTTCTTGGTAAAGAGAATCTGCATGGGCATATCTGTTATTTCTAATAGATATTTTTCTTCGAGTTTATAGAGGCTGTGATACAAAGGGATAAAATGGAGACTAATGCTCTTTTTCTCTTTTCTGGCCCTTAAGAAAATGAGAGGACTGAGGGAATCATTTATGAAAGCAAAAGAAAGTTTTATTGGTCTTTGTAGGGCAGGTAGCTATGAATATCTTGCTTCTGTGAGAAAGCTGATAGTCTAAAAGGAATGTCTTTGAATAAGTATGCTTGAAGGCAAGAAATTCCTCTCTTTAGCATGGCCATGCAGAAAACACACACACACACACACACACACACACACACACACACACACACACACCGTAAACAAATCAAAACAGAAGATCAGAGTGAAGAAAGTGAAGGCAAAATTGAAAGAGGTAAGAAGACTAAAGTTAAAATTCAGTGTATGATACCCCAGGTTTTTTTTTTTTCTTTTCTGCCCTGTGATTAGAAGCATTCAGTGTAACAACTGGCCAAGACGGGGATCAAAATAACAGGTAAGAAAGAAATTGCAAGAAAAAGTATAAGAAGTTTTTGAAGTAAGAGAAAAACTACTTTTTCTCTTCTTCCTTTGATATTAAACTCACACAGTGTGTCTCTCTGTTTCTCACACACACACACACACATCACTTATATAACTTAGAAAAAAAAATGTTCCTTGTTTCCAGCTATACATGCTTTTGAGGGATGTATAGAAAACAATATACTTAACTATTGTTGTGATACAATAAAGGAAATTTATCAGACAAGGTTACCTGGCCTTTTTAAGTTAAAAATTAGAGAAATTTGGATTTCTCAAATGAGTCAACTTATACATGAAGTGGAAACTGAAAATTTACTAGTGCCATGGTCTTTATCAAAAATCTCACCTCTGCCCAAATAACTGTCAGGGGAGAGAAACAAGATGAAACCGAAGCATCTGCTTCCCATTTATTCATTTATTAATTATTTAACAAATATTTGTTATACACCTGCTAAAGCACTGGGTACCATGAGGGACTGTATCTGTTGGGGTCCCAAGAGTAAACAGATGGCACATTCACATTAGGATCATCCAAAGGGAGTTTATTTACAAAAGGGATTTGTCGCACAGGTTTGGATAAGGAGGAACTGTGCAGGAACCCAAGGCCAGCACCAACACGGCTGTCGCCACCCCTGTGCTCTGAAGGGACCAGAAGAGGAGAGCGCGAAGGAAGCAGCCGGAGATAGACTTGTGAGGAGCCGAGGACCTCAGAGGGAAGGAGCCGGGGGACCCAGTGTCCTGCTCTCACTCTCCCACCGCCCTCTGACCTCCCCCTGGGGCTCCCCACCCCCTGAACCCGGAGGGCTCAGCGCCTGTGGACAGAACCCTTACCCACGGGCCTCTGGGAAGCCGAGCAGAGGGGAGCAAAGGAGACCAGGAGGGGCAGGTTCAGAGAAGCAGGTAAGGAAGCTTCTGTCCTCACAGAGTCTACTTTGCTTTTAGAAAGTGGATATGTTCACACGTCACAATAAGAGCCTTGAGTGCTATGAGGCAAGGCCAAACCAAGGGCGAATTTCCAGTGGGGGCGGTAGGAAATGCAGGGCAGGAGCCATGACAGTGAGCTACTGCGTTCTGAATGGCCGCAGCGCTTCTTCAAAAGGAGCATTTTAATGGCATTCCAGGCAGGATTGTAGAATAATGCACACCTTTCTCATTTTTAGAGAACTTTCTCCTTACAGGATGCTAATATAAGAAGTCGGGGGCTTCCCTGGTGGCGCAGTGGTTGAGAGTCCCCCTGCCGATGCAGGGGACACGGGTTCGTGCCCCGGTCTGGGAGGACCCCACATGCCGCGGAGCGGCTGGGCCCGTGAGCCATGGCCGCTGAGCCTGCGCGTCCGGAGCCTGTGCTCCGCAACGGGAGAGGCCACAACAGTGAGAGGCCCGCGTACCGCAAAAAAAAAAAAAAGAAAAAAAAAAAGAAGTCGGAACGGGGAGAACAGAACCATTATGTGAAACACATACCCTATTTTCAATTTTTTTCTCTCACCACAGAAGCATATGAGGTTGCCTATGCTTCTGGACTCTCCAGCACAGGTCTTATACATAAACTACATCTCACATACTTTTTAAAATAAAATTTCTCTTGTTTACAGTGCTGCCTGTCCTTCACGGCTGAACCTTCTCTTAGTTCTCCAACACTAATGTCTCCTTCTTCTACGTCACCAGAGCACCTAAGTCCTTAACTTCATTAGTTATTTGTTTATGTGTGTTTCTTCCGTCCTTTCATCTTGACCTTAAGTTGCTTCAAGGCTTATGGATTTTTAAATATTTCTTTAGATTCTTTTTCACAGTATCTATCACTCTGGGTAGTACAGGAAGGTTACTGAGTTTGATTATTTATATCTGATTGTCTGGATAGGTAAATTGTCCCACTGAAATTAACACAACATTTATTCTTCAACCTGCTGGATCGAGAGCCTCCGTATGTGGGTCAATCATCTGCCTTGTTGTGCCTGGTATAGTCTCAGTTTATGCCTGTATTATCTGAGTAAGTATTAATAGCTCTCTCCCCTCACTTATCAATATACTCTGAAGAGAATATTTGTAATGCACATACCAGGTAAGGGCCTAGTATTTGTAATATACAAAGAATTCTTTTTTTAAAAAATTTAAGTATACTTAATTTACAATGTTGTGTTAGTTTCAGGTGTACAGCAAAGTGATTCAGTTATACATATATATGTATCTATTCTTTTTCAGATTCTTTTCTATTACAGGTTATTACAAGATATTGAATATAGTTCCCTGTGCTATATAGTAGGACCTTGTTGTTTATCTATTTTATATAGAGTAGTGTGTATCTGTTAACCCCAAACTCCTAATTTATCCCTTCCCCCACCTTATAAAGAGCTCTTACAACTCAAAAATAAAAAGACAAATAACTCTGTTTAAAAATGGGCAGGGGGCTTCCCTGTTGGTGCAGTGGTTGAGAGTCTGCCTGCCGATGCAGGGGACGCGGGTTTGTGCCCCGGTCTGGGAAGATCCCACATGCTGTGGAGCGGCTGGGCCCGTGAGCCATGGCCGCTGAGCCTGCGCGTCCGGAGCCTGTGCTCCACGACGGGAGAGGCCACAACAGTGAGAGGGCCTCATACCGCCAAAAAAAAAAAAAAAAAAAAAAAATGGGCAGGGCTTCCCTGGTGGCGCAGTGGTTGGGAGTCTGCCTGCCGATGCAGGGGACGCAGGTTCGTGCCCCGGTCCGGGAGGATCCCACATGCCGTGGAGCGGCTGGGCCCGTGAGCCATAGCCACTGAGCCTGCACGTCCGGAGCCTGTGCTCCACAACAGGAGAGACCACAACAGTGAGAGGCCCGCGTACCGCAAAAAAAAAAATGGGCAAAGGACTTAAGCAGATTTTTCTCCAGAGAAGATATATAAATAGCCAATAAGCACATGAAAAGATGCTCAACATCACTAATCATTAGGGAAATGCAAACAAAAACACAGTGAGATATCATGTCACACTCATGAGGATGGCTATAATAAAAAAGAGAAAAATAACAACTGTTGGTGAGGATGTAGAGAAATCGGTACCCTCATAAATGGTTGGTGGAAGTGTAAAATTGTGCAGCCGCTGTGGAAAACAGTATGCTGGTTCCTCAAAAAATTAAACATGAATTCACATATGACCCAGTCATTTCATTTCTAGGTGTATACTCAAGAGAAATGAAAAAGAGATATCCATACAGAAACTTGTACATGGATGTTCATAGCTGCATTATTCATAATAACTGAAAGGTGGAAACAACCCAAATGTCCATCAACTGATGAACGGATAAACAGATTTGGTACAACCATAAGATGGAAATCATTCAGCCATGAAAAGGAATGAAGCACTGATTCATGTACAACAGAGATGAACCTTGAAAATATTATACTCACTAAAAGAAGCCAGATACAAAAGGCCAAATATTATGTGATTCCATCTATATGAATTGTCCAGAAGAGGCAAATCCATAGAGACCAAAAATAAGTTAGTGGTTGCTAAGGCCTGGGGGAAAGATGGCCAAGGAGCCACTGCTTAGTTTGTATGGGGTCTCCTTTAGGGGAGATGAAAATGTTTGGGAACCATATAGAGGTGATGGCTGTACAATACTGAATATACTAAAAACCACTGAATTGTACACTTTAAAATAGTGAATTTTATGTTATGTAAATTAAATCTCAATTTCAAAAATTGCAAAAAAATCTGTAACAGAACAAAATCCCAATGTGTCCTGGTTTGGACAGTTAATTATACGATCATTCTATGCATAGGGCAATTATTAGGGAGTAAATGGAAAAAAGGAAAGATTACAGAGATTGCGAGGAGCTGGGAGCTGAGGGACTGAATAAAGATCTTTCTTCAAGACCCAGTTCTCAAAGAGATAGACAATTAACATTACAGGAAGAAAGCCCTGGGTTTGTGTTTTCAATCTGATATTATTCAGGATCAAGGCCAGACTGAAATTCCAAAGATTTTCTTGAAGAGTAAAGGTTAATATCCCTTAGTACAGAAGTTCCCCTAGCTGACAAATTTTAACTTACAACTTTCAGATGGACGAGCAAAACTGGATACCTATAGACGTAGTGTTAATTCAGCAGAGGCAGGAGCTTAAGAACTTCAGTGCACAGCCAAAGTGCTGCTGCTGAAACTTTTGGGTCAGGATCCCACCAGCACCCTAGTTTTCATGGCACATTTCAATGAGCCCAAAGCCAGAGTCAGTGGCAGTTGACAGCAAGGAAGATCCTATAGCTGCTAAAGGGGTTCCCTGGGCTCTTGGCAAACTCATCAAGGAGAAGAGTTGCCTCCTTCCCACATGTGCGGTGGAGATGAAACTAACCCATTTTACACAAAGATGACTGACAGAATGTGTATTAGCCTGACTCTAAAGCTTAAAAGATGAACTCACACTCCTGTTTAGGAGAAATGCATTTGAGACGTATGAGTTTATAAACCTAGCCTGTTTGGAAGTAGAAAGCTATACTGAATCTATTCCTGCCTTTGTTTTATTTTTTTTTATTTTTTAAATTAATTAATTTACTTATATTTGGCTGCATTGGGTCTTCGTTGCTGCGCGCTGGCTTTCTCTAGCTGCGGCGGGCAGGAGCTACTCTTCGTTGTGGTTCACAGGCTTCTCATTGCGGTGGCTTCTCTTGTTGCAGAGTACAGGCTCTAGGAGTGCGAGCTTCAGTAGTTGTGGCATGAGGGCTCAGTACTTGTGGCACACGGGCTTAGTTGCTACGTGGCATGTGGGATCTTCCTGGACCAGGGCTCGAACCCTTGTCCCCTGCATTGGCATGCGGATTCTTTTTTTTTTTTTTTTTTAATAAATTTATTTATTTATTTATTTTTGGCCGTGTTGGGTCTTCGTTTCTGTGCGAGGGCTTTCTCTAGTTGCGGCGAGCTGGGGCCACTCCTCATCGTGGTGCGCGGGCCTCTCACCATTTCGGCCTCTCTTGCTGCGGAGCACAGGCTCCAGACGCACAAGCTCAGCAGTTGTGGCTCACGGGCCCAGTTGCTCCGCGGCATGTGGGATCTTCCCAGACCAGGGCTCGAACCCGTGTCCCCTGCATTGGCAGGCAGACTCTCAACCACTGCGCCACCAGGGAAGCCCGGCATGCGGATTCTTAACCACTGCTCCACCAGGGAAGTGCCCCTGCCCTTATTTTAAATCAGGTGTTAAGAGGTCTCCTTATGAAATAAAATCCCCTGAACTCTCAACAAGGCCCTCTCAGGGGGGCACTGACTCTGCCTCAGTTTGCCACACCATCTTCTTGTCCTTCCTTTTATTCCTTTCTCCCTCCCTTTTACTGAAGACTTTGTCTAGACTTAGCAATATAAAGGACACACAAAAGTAGACCCTGGAGATTTGTCCTCAGAGACCTCATCATCAAGTTGAAGAGACAAACAGAAATACATAGAAAATGGTAGATATTCTTATGCTTTAAACAACGTATGAGCACGCCACACAGTGATAAATGAACAAATTCGAAATGAGCAGAACAGGAGTACATACTATGGGTTTCGAAGGAAGATCATCATGGGATGAAAAAGACTGAAAATAGTTCTTTCGTTTAAGGGAACTCTCATTTTGAAGAACTGAAATGTTTTCTACTGACAGTTGAAAATATGTTGCCTGTTGACTAGGGCTTGAAAATAGTTTTGTTTTACATAGTTGTAATCAGATTTGAGGTGTACCATACAATTCTAATACAGTCTCCTTTCCTAACGCCAAATTGGAGAGCCTCTTAGCATTTGTGCTAACAGGATTTGACCTATAATACATTGTGTTTATATAATACCCTATATTTAGCATCAAATGGAAAAGTTTTCCAATAATGAGGTTTTGGAACACAGTCAATTCATGGCATCAAGTCATGCTCATGACAGCTCAGCAGCTCTGAACTGTTCTGGAGAAGAAAGTGAGTGACAGAATGCAAAACTAGCAATTGTGCAGAGAACTGAGCTGTGCCCTCCATCAAAACTTGACTGTAAACCTTCTTTATAATGGACCACTTGGCTGTTTGACCTTTCTCTGGGGAAACTGTCCTTCATCCTCCCATCCCCTCACTCCCAAAAACCTTTCATTCTATCTCAGTGGTAGTACTAGACCATCAGCTAAATTAGAACACTGGCAGGGTCCAATTTTTAGTTTGACAATTACTTCACTTAACCATATATATATTTTTTCCCTTTCTGAAAAACCTGCCCAATCCACAACACAACAAAACAAAAAAGATGGACCAAAACACCACTATCACCGCCAACAGCAAATAAAAATCCCCCAAATAACAATAACAACAAAAACTATGCCATGAGACAAAATTCCCCCACTGATTTCACTTTGCGAAGATTTTAGGGACCTATTTTGTGAGCCCGCCATACTGAGAACGTTCTGGCACAAAGAAATGAGAAATTTGCCTGTTTCAGGTGTGGCTTTTAGGAACAGAATTTTCCATACTGGATTAGATCCTTTTTCCATCAAGTCCAATATCCTGCTTAGCTGACATGAAGTTAATGATGGTGAAATGCTTTGAAAACATACATACCACATATATATGTAAGCAATAATAAGCCTGCATGCTAGTAACTTTATGGCCCCAATCCCTGGTTCATGAAAGAATTTTTGAAAAGAACCTTAAATGAATAGAAGGGACCAAAGTGTTAAAAAGATTAGCTTCTTGCTTCTTTTCACGTCTTGAGCAAATAAATAATTTTAAAAAAAAAACAAACCTAGAAGTGTTAACAATTAGGGGTGTTTCCAGAACCAGCTAAGCATGTGTTTGGTGATATTCTTTACAATGTGGACGTGTTTCTTGGGTCTGGCTGTGAAAAACTGAGTTCAGCAGGTTGCATGTAACCATAGGGCTCACAGCCTAGAAGTGATTCTCTTTGTTCTTTCTTCTCTCCTATTGGGCAGGAAATAGGAGGGACAGAAGCTTTACCAACCAGTATTTCTTCAATTGTTTCGCTTTAAATTTGCTCACAGAGTGGGAGCCATTTTCTTTCAGATCTGTTTACTTGGTATTTTTTTCAGGTTAGTTTAATTTGTACTTGAACTATGGGAAGAACATTAAAATAAACTATCATGCTTGCTTTTTTACTTTAAGTATGTTTACTGAACAGCTTTTTAAAATTAACAACGACTGAAGACTGTATGGGATTCATCAGTGAATTACGGTTGCTTTGCTCTCTACAAAGGCTGAAAAAGACAAGAAATCACCCTACAGAGTCCTGCATTCTTTGTGTTACTTTTCAAAAGGCATCTCAAATTTTCCATTTCGAAAGTTTCCAGATAACTTTACCATTTGGTCTTTATTTAATTTGGAGCTGTTTAGATCATTTCCCAAGAACACTTGGCTTCTTAAAAATTTCAGAATGATTAAGATATTGATGCTTTAGGAGCTTATATTTTTATTGGGATGTTATTTGAAATTCTAACTAGATTTTATCTAAGTTTTCTAAACATTACTGAATAACAGAGTTTATAAAATACAGAAGAAAAGGTGCCAAAATAACACAATATTTGTATGTAGTTTCTACCTCAAATAGCCCAAAGCACTTTGCATGCAAATATTTATTCTATTTTATAGATGAGAAAATTTAGGGACTAGAATAACCATCATAGCGTTGCATAGTGAAAAATGCCCTGAGCTGGAAACAGACTGTTTATAGGTTTGAATGTATCATCAGAGGCCTGGCATTTAACCTCCCTGGGCCTCAGTCTCTCCACTCATAAAATGAGGGATTTGGACTAAATCTACGGAGAATCCTAACATTCTGCATGTCTAACCCTGGAGGAACTTTTCAACACTAAGAAAAGGAATGAGAACTAAATTTAATTTGCCAACCCTAGTGAGGAAAGGGGACTGGGGGTGAGAAGGTATAAAGACACTGAAACAGGGAATGCCCTGGTGGTCCAGTGGTTAGAATTCCACCCTTTCACTGCTGAGGGCTGGGGTTCGAACCCTGGTCAGGGAACTAAGATCCCCCCCCACACACACACAAAAAAAGGCACTGGGACATGGTGGCCTTGAGAGGAGGTATTGCTGGGATCAACCTCAGTGCTTTCACTGTCATGGACCCGGGTTCGATCCCCCGTCGGGGAACTAAGTCACACAAGCCTTGTGGCCAAAAAAAAAAAAAAAAAAAAAGGTTCCAGTCAATTCAGTGAGGAAAAACCAGTCAGGCCCATTGTTTCCAGCCAGGCATGCCTAGTAACCCTTAGATCCCCAGACCTTTTATATCTTTGCTAACGTACTTTTAACTTGCTTTTCCAAAACCAGCCTATCTTACCAGTAGGTTCACAGCTGCAAGTGTATGTACACAATGCCAAGCACTAAATTAAATTCTTTTAGTTTCCAAATTAACTGACACCACCTAATCACACAACTAAAATGCTTTTCTGGTTATAAAAGCAATACATGCTTTACTGAAGAACATTAGGAAAAAATTTTAAAACTACAAGGAAGATGAAGATCGGCAATAAGCCCACTACCCAGAGAGTCAATGAAACATTTTAGTATGTTTCCGCCTGAGTTCTCTTCTGTGGGCATATCTACAATTTCTGTTTTGAAAACTGGGATCACCCTGTATACATGACTTTAAACCCCTTTTTAATATTAAGGGTATATTGTGAGCACTTTCACATCACAAATGCTCTTACATTGTAAGATGGTATTTCATTCTGATGCCAAACATCTGGATGAAAAGTTAAAAAATCAGTCAATTATCTGGAAATCTTCAAATATCCAGATGTTTGGCACCAGGTCGACAAAACATTAAAATCCTCGACCAGAATTTGCAGCTTTTGCACAGATGTCTGGCATTATGTAGGCAAACTCTCTCCGAACTGACTGGCCCCTTTGGCAGCAGAGGGACAGGGCATTTACTACACGCTTTAGGTCCAAAGTGTTTCAAAGTGTAGCTCATGTGTGCGTGGGTAACTTTTTCATGTTTTCATAATGAGTCAGCAGCCCAAAGAATATGTATATATTTTAGGAACCTTCAATCCGTTATGAAGAAAGTCCGCCATCTATATCTTTAGTCACTTCTCAGCCGATTTGACTGTCTGTTGACCTCGAGAGCTTAGCATAAAGGTGTCATTTCACTCGAGTCTTGGTGTTGAAGATTCGTATCCTAGTCAGGGATTTGTTTTGTCTTTTTTGCTATAATGAAGACAGTTCTTTCTGGCTGATAGTTTTATTAACAGATTGCTCTGAATATTTAAAAGTCATGTTAATACGCCAACATCCCTGACAACAGTCTCACTTAAAATACATTAAGATTGCTCTAAAAGGTAATTTTATGATTTTCTAATTACCTTGTTCCTTGGGTCATCGTCCTCCTTTTAGTGCTGTATTAGGGTCTGCATTTTCACTCGTACGCTTTTTTTTGATTCCTAAAGGCATTGTTTATATAAGTTCAGTGAAGTTCAATGTCATCCACAATTGTGTCACGCCAAATTTTATGTACTTTAATACATATTTATAGTTATCTTTGAAATTTCCACCCTTAGTATATTTTTCTACTTCTTGACATGCTCAAGAATGCCTTTCATAGCTGTCTTTCATCTTCCATCCTATCTGGTTTTCTTTTCATTAGTGTTACTTTGATTATGTCTATTACACGTCTATTAGCATAAAAATATTTCTACTTCTGTTGATGAAATAGGAAAAAAAAAAAGAAAGAATCTATCCAAGTTATGCCAAAGAGAGCAATGTAGCTGAATAATGCAATGCACGAGTCAGTGAGTAACGTGAACTAAGTCCACGGCTTGCCTTTCACCCATGCAGCACTGCTCCTCTTGTCCCCTATGTTCTCTTCCTGGCTCCGTCGCCTCGTTGCTCAGCTGCCACAGGCAGGACATTAGCTGGGCCTTTGCCTCGGGTTCTTCATCCTTCAGCCATAAAAAATTAGATATTCCCACAGTGGTATGTCTTGTGAAATAATTTGTAAAGGTTCCTTGTCATCATAAACGTCAATATTAAATGTTACTGTTGAGTAGCTTGATTTATCTGAACAAGTTGCATTGAAAAACCAGGTGGATATAAATTTTTGATTTTTAAAAAGAATATATAAATCACCCCACATCTGTTGACGATGGCTTCATTTCTTGCAAGGCATTGTAATCTCATTTTCAGTTTTACCATTTGGGTCTATGTGTATTATTTGCTCTTGTGAATATTTTCTTCAGATTTATTGAGTGGTGTTCATGCCCAATAGCAAATTACTTACGATTTTATATTCTGGGTACTTTTCTGGGGTCTCAATGGGTCTAAGTAGAGCAATCATTAATGAGGTGTATGCCACTGCTATTCTGGGATGATATCGTTCCACAATTGCTATGTTTTATACGACAGCAAATCTTTGGATAAAAATGATAAATTATAGCTACTTAGCTAGATACTTGGAAATCTCTAGACAGTTGTATTCTTTCATGCAAAATACTAGACTGCTGGGCTATAAAAACAGTAACCTTAGACTTTTGACCTAGTGTCCTTCAGATGTAGATTTCTGCGTGGCCATATAGGTTGTACATAGAAATAATAAGTAGAAATATAGACGTGCACATACATGCAAAAACTGTTGAAAGAAATGGCAGAATCATTTCAATTGTTTATTTGGCAACTGACAGTTGTATTCCGTTGCTAATTGGTTGCTTTAAGGTTAAGCAGTTGGTTGACAAACTTAACTCTTTCACCTTAGTATTGGCATAGTCATATCGTGGTGCACATATTTCTCTGCGGCTGAATTTCAGTGACTATTTCCTGATATCTATCAATGATGAGAGAGGTAAGATTCCTCTGTTTCTTTCACTTCCCTCCTCCAATCCATCAGCAAGTCCTACAGCACTACCTTCAAAGTATATTCTGAATCTAACCGATTCTCGCCGTCTCTACGGCCTCCCCCTCGGCCCAGACCACTGTCACCACTTGCCTGGACTATGTAATCGCCTCTGGACTGGTCTCTGTCCTTCCAATCTTGTCTCTCCTAGGATCTCTTTGCTCCCCTCCAGGTGCCAGAATAATCTTTTAAAAATATAACCTGGATCATGTTACTTTTCTGCTCCTAAGCCTCCAAAAGCTTCCGAAAATATTCAGAATATAAGCTGATCTCTGAGATCCAACATGATCTGCATCCTGTTCATCACTCTTCCTTTCTCTCACCAGCCACACAAGGCTTCTTACGGTTCCTCCCATATACGAGGCCAGCTTGTGTCTCAGGGCTATTGTAACCACTACATCCATGCCTGGAAGCTTCTTGCCTTGTAGACTCATACATCTCAGGTTCCTTCAACATTACCACCTCAGAGAGACCTTCCCAGTCTGTTTTCTAAATGCGGTTGTCTACCCCTTGTCATTCTCAATACCCTTGACCTGCTTTATTTTGCTTCATGATACTTTTCACTATCTAAATTTGTTGAAAGATATTAAAGACAATATAAATAACTGGAGAGATCTATTTCCTCCATTCCTGGATATTCCTGGATAGGAATGTTCAATATCATAAAGATATAAATTCTACCCCAAATGAATGAATCTATAAATTTAAAGCAATTTCAACCAAAATTCCAACTACCTTTTTAATTTGACAAAACAATACAAAATTAACCTATAAGAACAAGTGCAATGTGTACTTATTTTAGGATAGAGTAACGGAACAGAACAGAATCAGAAATTGACCTTTGTATACATAGGATTTTAGCAATATGATAAAGATGTTTTTTTATACAATTTTTAAAGGTTACTCCCCATTTACAGTTATTACAAAATATTGGCTATATTCCCTGTGTTGTACAATACATCTTGTAGCTTATTTTATACCCAACAGTTTGTACCTCCCACTCCCTCACCCCTGCCACTCCCTGCCCAGATATACTTCTGTTTATGGATTGTTATTTCTCTCAGCTACCAGCATATAATCTTCTTGAAAGAAGGAATGTTGTTCATTTTTTGCATTGATGTATCCCAGCACCTAAATTTGTCTGGCACATAGTATGTGCTCAGTGAATATCTTTTCACTGAAAAAAATGACTCACGGTTGACTAATAAAGAACCTTTGTTCTCTAGATTTATATCGTTCTATCGTACAGCTCTGGGCTTGCAAAATTATCATGGAAACATTTCTTGGAGGCACAATTATCAGCAAATAATGTCTCCTAGACAACCTACTTAAAGAAATCTAGATAATATTAGGAGACGGTTGGATTCGAGCATCACCAGTTGATCAATTACATGATTTGTTTGCTCAGCTGTGCTGATCATTTCTGCCAGGTGACCCAGACATGGGTCCTGTTGGCTTACAGCCTGAGTGGGGTGAGATGTGCCATCCTCACATGCCTCATGAGTGGAATGGGACTTACACCCTCAATCTCTGTGTTATTAGGGTTGGTTTTCTTTTCCACCTTGGTTCACCTCAGAAATCATTGAATATTCGATGTTGTGGTCATTTCCCATGCTCTTAAAACTATTTTCTTCCACATTATTGAAGGATAAAAATGACAAAAGTTGACCCCAAAGGCCTAGCCACCTAAGCAGAAACTTCTCTTCTGTGCATACTTGTGGTTAGTCCATAACAAGTATAGGCTGAATTCTTTCCATGTGTCAAACTATGCAGTAAGCATTAAGAAAATGCAAAAACACAGCTGCCCTTTCATTTGATCATGCTTTTTTAGAGCTTTCACAGATATTCTCATTTATCTCATTCATAGTCCCTGCTCTCAAGAAGTTTGTAATCTATTTGTGGGCTTTTAAAAAAATGTAAAATAATTTGAGACTAACGTGAAAGTATATAAAGCCTAAATTGCTTGGTTGGAATAAATATCACAGGAATTGAGGGCTTGGTAGGCTTGGACTGGAATGGACTTTTTTTGTTGTTTTAATTTATTTATTTTTATTTATTTATTTTTGGCTGCGTTGGGTCTTCGTTGCTGCGTGCAGGCTTTCTCTAGTTGCAGCGAGCGGGGGCTACTCTTCATTGCGATGCTCAGGCTTCTCATTGTGGTGGCTTCTCTTGTTGCGGAACACGGGCTCTAGGAGTGCAGGCTTCAGTAGTTGTGGCGCACTGCCTCAGTAGTTGTGGCTCGCGGGCTCTAGAGCGCAGGCTCAATAGTTGTGGCGCAGGGGCTTAGTTGCTCCGCGGCATGTGGGATCCTCCCGGACCAGGGCTCGAACCCGTGTTCCCTGCATTGGCAGGTGGATTCCTAACCACTGCGCCAGCAGGGAAGCCCCTGGATTGGACTTTTCAGAGAAGGTTTCAGAGAGGTTAGGGTTGATCCAAACCTTTGGCCAATTTGTCCACTGGACCATTGCTTATATTAATTTAAAACATATTTCATGTTCTCTAAGATCTTATATTCTAGTGGGAAAGTTATAAAGCTAACATTAAAACAAAGCTGAATTGGGTACTATAAGCAAAACAGAACAGGACACCAGAGGAAAAAGAGAGAGCTTTGGATCAGGCTATCAAGGAAAGCTTCATAGAGAAGGGCCCACAGGACCTGCTTTTCAAGGATGAGGAACACTACTGCAGTCACAATAAATTTATTCAACTGGCCATGACTCAGCATCGATTTGGTCAGCGTTACCAAAGCATTTTTAATATGTAGCTACAACGTAAGTAACTTCCCAGAGGTAAATGCATTTTTCAGGTTTACAGGGAGCAGTATTATGCAGGCAGTCTATCTCAGGAAGCTATTCCAGAATGGGATTCAAACCTACACACAATTAAGCAGAAAGGATGAATCACCCTCAAAATAGAGGAAATAACTACGCAAAACTTAACTGATTACTGATCGTTAGCCAAGAAACTCTTCTCTACTCCCCAAATCCAATAAAACAATACTACTTGCTCCTGTAAGTACCAGACTTAGTGCCACAGAAAGTAATCAGTACATTATATTGCTATGTAAATTAATGCAGAATTGATAAAAGGAGATGCATCAGATAATGTGCTCTTTACACAAATCTTCTTCTTGTGTAAAGAAGATGTATCAGAAAATGTGCTCTTTATAGTAATCTTCGTTTTCAAAAAGGTGTAATCAATCCCATTTTGAGATGGCAAAACTGAGGCTCGGGAAGGTCAAGTACCCAAACTTCCACAGCTCCTAAATGGCACCACTACCAGGATTTGGAGTCTGGTCTGTCTGGCTCCATTACTACACTGTAAGTTGCCATAAAGAAAACAAGTGGGTGGGGTAGGGAGGAAGAGATAAGTTAGGAGTTTGAGATCAACATATACACACTACTATATACAAAACAGATAAACAACAAGGACCCACTGTATAGCCCAGGGAACTATATTCAATATCTTATAATAACCTATAATGGAAAAGAATCTGAAAAGGAATATATATATATACATATAACTGAATCTCTTCACTGTACACCTGCAACTGAAACTAACACAATATTGTAAATTAACTATACTTCAATTTTTAAAAATGATTATAAAAAAAAGTCTATTTTGTCTGTGAAAAAAAAAAAGTGGGAAAGCAGGCTAGGTAGGAGCCAGCCTGTGTAATCCACAAAGTGAAGTGAGGCTCCCGCATAATAATCTGCTGGGTGCACAAACAGGTGCTGTCCACTGTCAATCCAGGGTGCATCATCTGCACCAAACCTTGCTTTTAACAGCACTTTCATTGTTCTCAATAAGAACTTACTTTGACTTTTCAGTTTCCTATATTTACACTGATTTTTACATGAAATTTACCCACTAGCCAAGGAAGCCCGTTTGAAGCAATCCCAAACAAAGCACAAAACAAAGGTCTCCGAGTCAAGAGAGGTTCAGGAGGCAGAAGTTTGGGCTGGTGCGTTAACATCCATCAGGAAAGTTAGCAGACTTTGCCCGGCAGCGCTGGTAGGCAGAGGCCGGGAGCAGACTTCAGGGTAAGGAGGCAAGACAGCGTCCCAACTCTCTTGAGTTATGCCTCCATTTAATTTTGCTTCAATTTTGAGATCAAATCTGCCCATATGTAAGTATGTCTTAACAAAAGCACATTTTAAAGCCAAATCTAAATACTCTGTACATCAGCCACCATTTTACAGGACTCAAGCGGTGTTCTCATCCATGAATGCTATTTACTGAATGTTGGTTAGTGCTTAGAATGCAAACAAAAAGATAACATTTCATGGTTATTACCCTTGACATATTTCAAAAGAGAAGCGGTACTGGATGTGACAATTCAAAGAAATTCTAATAGAGAACACTACTTCTGCCCCCAATTTTTCCGGTATCTTCAAACAGAGGGGCTGAGTTTTATTTCTCATGTCACTTATTTGTTGGTTCTTGCTCACAGGACTGGGATGAGTTCAGCAGATGGCCCTGGTGGTATTAGGGGAATGGGAGAAACAAGACTTGTGAACTTGTTCTGGAGGGAAAATTGGGGAGACAGAATTGGCAGACAGGATGGGATGAGGCCCTGGGGTGGGCTGGGGCAACAGGTTCAGCACTAATGGTACCCCTTTTATGTGGCGCCTTGGTGACATAAGACCAGGTTCTAGTTCTTGATGTTGGTACCCATCTAGTCTACCCGCTCAGCAGGAGTCATTGTATTAAGACTTATTTACAGCAGCGACATGGATGGACCTAGAGATCGTCACACTGAGTGAAGTCAGACAGAGAAAGACAAATATATGATATCACTTATATGTGGAACCCCAAAAAAGGGTACAAATGAACTTATTTACAAAACAGAAGTAGAGTCACCAAAGTAGAAGACAAACTTATGGTTATCAGGGGATAAGGGGGGGGAGGGATAAATTGGGAGATTGGGATCGACATACACACACGACTATATATATTGATAAAACAGATAACTAATAAGGACCTACTGTATAGCATAACGAACTCTACTCAATCCTCTGTAATGGCCTAGATGGGAAAAGAATCTAAAAAAGGAGTGGATATATGTGTATGTATAACTGATTCACCTTGCTGGACACCTGAAACTAACAAAACATTGTAAATCAACTATGCTCCAATAAAATTTTTTTTTTAAAAAGACACTTATATAGACCTAGATAGACTTATCATAAGAGAGTTTTCAAAATCTTAGTAGTACTGTAATATTCTTTCTATCTGGTCTTGGACCTCTCCTGTCAGTTTTAAAAACCAGAATACAAACCTTAGGTCCTAAGATATACTCTATTTTTTACTATTTTTTCTCATTTATTATTTTAACTCGAAATCACAAAAGAAGACAGAAAACCCTCATTCGAATGCCATGGGAATATGACAGTGGGTTGCACTTGGGAAACACAAGCACCTTTACCTGTGGATTATATTACTAGGAAATTTACTATAAGTGGAAATAAAGTGTATCAAATATGATTTTCTCATAAAAACAGTGCTATAACCGAAGGGTAAAGTTCCTGACCTAGGGCCTTATGCCAATTTTTACCAAATGCAAGACTTAATAAACTATAAATGATATATTTTATGTTTCATAGCATAAACCTTTCTAAAGCAGACATAAATCAATTAAGTAGCGCTACAAGTAGTCAATAAACATAAAATCCATTTAATATGATGCAGTCTGTTTGACCGCGTTTTCCTGCCAAATATTTTACCGAAGCAAAACAGCTCTAAGAAGCGCGTTTATTAGTTTTATGGATTTCAGGATGATTTTCTTGAGGACATTTTGAAGAGCACGTTGAAGGAAAGTTTGGGGCAGTGAGCTGATGCCATTTTGGAAAAGAGAAAACTAACTCAGTTTTCTGTGGTTCCCTCATTTTCTTATAGTCAATTTTCCTATCATAAAACCTAAGGATTAGAACTAATCACGGCCTGCTAGTGTGCTTGAGGTTGGGATTCATTTCCTCAAAAGGGGAGCATAACATATGTTCATGTGAGAAACTGCTGTTTAAGTGTTGGGAGTTGCAACGCGGGTGTAGTTGGCAGAGGGCTGTAAGTGTGAATTGCTATGAGTACAAATCACCACAATGATTGCTTGCATGACTTTTCCCCCCTTCCAATTTATCACTGAGCAGAAGAAACATTAACTGGAAAACTTTGGTGCTTACAATCCTAGTTAATAAATTCAGGGCAAAAAAATGAGCAGATTCTGAGAAAGCCTGAGAATTCTGGACTAGACCTGAAAACCATCCCAAATGTTATCATTTTGACTACAATTTCATAATAAGAAATCACCAGTTATCCTTTAAGAAGCCAATCAATGTCAAGGGAAAATGGATCTCTGATAATAATTCTCCAAATCTTGCAATAAAATCCTGAATTTTCTATCAAGTCAGTCTGTGTAACAGGACACAGAGAACAGTGCAATTTGTTCTGATTTGTGTTAGAGGGGAAAAAAAAGGGAAACTGTTCATTTAATCTTGTATTATATCAAAATTGATTTGAGAAAAAGTCACAAATTAGTTCCACCATTTCTGACAACATGATTTTTATCAGCTTGGCTAAATCGTGCAGGGAAGGGCGGGTGGGAGAGGAGATTTTATTACAAATATCGGGAAAAAGACCTTTCCATCAACATGATTCAACTTTCATTTGCAGATATCAGCGTTCAGAATAACTCTCCTATAGCTGTGTTTACTTTCTGCAGAACTTGCCCTTTGTCAGGTCCATTTATCTTAAAAGGCCCAGTTATTCCTTTCCTTAGTGCACAACCAACTCCACTAAAGCTGTGTTTATCTCTGCTTGTTTTCTAATCTAGTGGAACTGAGGTGGCTAGATGGTCAAGTATGATTTCCCCTTGAAACAGAAACTGCTGTTTACCTAGCATGTTGCAAAGCAGTAGTCTTGTTTTCTAAAAATCACCTGAAACATACTAGAAAGCAAGAAGGTCACAAACCAACCTTTCTGGGATAAAGGCACTGGTGTTGTCCAGATCTTGTCCTTCAGGGACAGGAAAAGTGATGTCCTCAGGTTCTGAAAGTGGAGGAGGGTCACCAGGCTGTTAGGCTCTTCTAAGTACAGAAAAAAAAAAAAAAAAAAAAAAAAAAGGAAGCAAAGTAGGGACTGGTGATTGGTTTTGCCTCTTTAGCAAGTCCAGTTTTCTCCAGACTATTTCTGTTTTGCCTTCATAACAGTGAGTGAATTCCTTTGAAACAAGAAGGCATTTCTTTTAAGAATACCTTTCTCCTCAGCTCCTGTTTTCTGATCCCCTAAACCAACCCTCTGTTTGACTTGACAACTAAGGGAATAAACCCAGGAACATTGTGTACAAGCTGCAGATTGGCAGAAAAAAATAGCGTTAAAAGAAGGAAAACCAGGCTTCCCCAGTGGCATAGTGGTTAAGAATCCGCCTGCCAATGCAGGGGACACAGGTTCAAGCCCTGGTCCGGGAAGAGCCCACATGCCGCGGAGCAGCTAAGCCCGTGTGCCAAAACTACTGAGCCCGAGTGCCACAACTACTGAAGCCTGCGTGCCTGGAGCCCGTGCTCCGCCACAAGAGAAGCCACCGCAATGAGAAGCCTGCGCACCACAACGAAGAGTAGCCCCCGCTCGCTGCAACTAGAGAAAGCCCGTGCATAGCAACGATGACCCAACTCAGCCAAAAATAATAAGACAAATAAATCTACTTTTTTAAAAAAAGGAAAATCAGTATGTGTAGAGCTTGAAACCCTGGAGGGGAAGGACCACTGTAGCCGCCAAGAGCAAAGGCGTGAGCTAACGCCAGCCTTTAAATGGAACAGGCCTCAGCTCAATTCAAAACCTGTTTAAAAGTCAACACATCTTGAACAGGAGATAAGTCCTTTAGGCAAAATGGGGAAACTCATTAAGAGGTACTTGTAAGGCTTAAACTGAGAGGTCTCTCAGGTGACTCGTGGCCGGGGGTGGGGGGCAATCATCATCCTTATAGGAAGAGCTTAGCAATGATTGTAAAATAACACTATCCGCGGAGCACTGTCTTATGCCAGGTGCTTTACATCTTATTTGACTTGCAAAGCAGCCCTATTCATTATTGCCTCCTCCTGTGGCTACCTCTTTAGTGACAAGACTGGGCTTTGAACCTAGAACTTTATGCTTTTTCTGCTACACAAAGTGGCTTCCCTCAAAAGAAGTAACCAGCGTAACTGCTTTGTAAGCAGTCAGGTTCTGTAATATTTATAGTTAAAGCTTTCCCACTCTGCAAAGTCTAGCCAAAATTCAAAACAGAGCTCTCCTCTGTAAAGTGGCACGAGCCTGGGTTTAGCCGTCACTCGCTGCCTGCCTTCTTTACCCCAGCTGGAACCCCAATGTTTTTAGTTTGGAAAACAGTGATGATAATAGCTCCTTAAAAACTTTTTTGAGGGAATTCCCTGGCGGTCCAGTGGTTAGGACTCGGCGCTTTCACTGCCGAGAGCGTGGGTTCGATCCCTGGTCTGGGAACTAAGATCCCACAAGCCATGCGGTTCGGTCAGAAAAAAACAAAACAAAACAAAACTGTTTTGAGGAACAAATGAGGTAACATATGTAAAATAGTGCCCGGCACATAGTAGGCAAAGCTGGCACTCAATAAACATCCCTTTATCCTCTCTCCTCATAACTGCTCAAAAACGATAAAATGTGTTCTCTGTCTTGACGAATACCGTTCCTCATCTATTCAGTCACCTAAGCTGTCAACTTTGAAAGAATCACTCATGCCTCCATTCAAAAAATACTTTCTGAGGGCTTCCCTGGTGGCGCAGTGGTTGAGAGTCCGCCTGCCGATGCAGGGGACGCGGGTTCGTGCCGCCGTCCGGGAAGACCCCACATGCCGCGGAGCGGCTGGGCCCGTGAGCCATGGCCGCTGAGCCTGCGCGTCCGGAGCCTGTGCTCCGCGACGGGAGAGGCCGCTACAGCGAGAGGCCCGCGTACTGAAAAAAAAAAAAAAAAAAAAAAAACTTTCTGAGCACTTACCAGTGTTCTAGGTGAAACAGGAGGAAAGGTAGCAGGGAACCATCTGTAAAAGAATGACATACTCATTGAGGATTCACATGAACTGGTTACAAGTGATTAGTCCCAAGATGGCGGAAGATTCAACTCCCGGTAGAACTTGAGCCTCGTTATGCGCTCATTGTAATATATTAGCATATGCGAAATGACACACCCAAAAGCGCCGTGACAGTTCCGAGGCTGACCATAAAAGGCCAAAAAGTGGGCAGTGGCCCAATTCCTGGAAATCCCCGCTCCTTCCCCAAAATAGTTGCAATAATCCTCCCACTCATTAGCATATGAAATTACCCAGTCCATAAAAACTAACCACCCCATATTTTGGGGTCCCTCTCACTTTCCAAGACGATCCCCATGCCCTGGGGCCACGCTGAGATGGATCACATTCTGCCTATGGAATGTATATCTCTCTAAATAAACCTGCTTTCACTTTACTATGTCTCCTGAATTCTTTCCGGCACAAAGCCAAGGATCCTCACTTGGCAGCTCATCCCAGGGATTCACCCGAGACCTGGGACATGACCATCCTCTCACATCCCATTTTCCTGCAACATAAGCACTGGGGATCAGGAAGTGAACAAAACAGATAAAGATAATTTAACTACACCTGTCTACCTCCCCAGCTTCCCACCCAAATAACCACCAAAGTCCTATCCATTGTATATATATCACTATGTTAGAAAGTGAGATCCTGTCTATCTAGAACATCTTAAATCTATCCCATCCTCTTCTTTCTACTGCCCCTCCAAAATGTGGAAATGCATTCTCTTCCAACTGTCTTAGATCAGTGGGTCTCAAACTTTAGCAGAATCACCCAGAGAACCAAGCAAAAGAGGCTGCCCAGAAAGCAGTTAACAGCGCCACTGGGGTTCCAACTGTTTCAAATGATCAGGGACCACGGAAAGAAATTCGTGCTTCACCAAAGAAAAATACCTAAACATCAAAAAACTTAAATATTATGGAAAATAACATTGCAAAATATAAAATAAATTAAAATAAAGGAAAGGAAACTTTGAAAGTTAGGTACCAAGCAAATGCCAGGTCTAGCAAACATAATGCTAGTCCTAGATTACTTATTGATTTAAAAACACCAAAAAAAATAGTAAAGTATAGAAACAAATTAATGTTTTATAGAGCCTGGGAAAAAGAATTTTCAGCAAAGTACAAAAATTTAAAGCATTCCTTTCCCTAATTTTGTAATTCTTTACTGTGGCTCAGAATGTCACTTCTGTTTTAAATAACAGAATTGATAACTGAGCAAGGAAACGTAATTTGGATTATAAAATTCTTGCCTTAATAAAAATTCCTTAAACAGTGAAAAAAGAAAAAAGAATCACCTGGAGAGCTTGTTCACACCCAAAGTGCTGGGACCCACCCCCAGGTAATAGTGATACTGCTGCTCCAGGAACAACACTTTGAAAACCACTGACATAGGTGGTTTTCACCTAGATTACCTAGATTACTATTGCTTGCTCCACCAGTCACCTCACCATCTTCTAATCCAGGGGTCAGCAAACTCTGGCTCCACAGCTTGTTTTTGTAAATAAAGTTTTACTGGAATACAACCATGCCCATTTGGTTACATATTGTCTATGGCTGCTTTTGTGCTACAAGGCAGATAGATATAAGTGCTTGTGACAAAGACATATGCCTTATGACATATGACCCACAGAGCCTAAAATATTGATGATCTGGCCTTTTACAGGAAAAAATGTGTTGACCTCATCCTCACCTGCTACAAAAATGGTCCTTCCAAAAATAAGGCCCATCCTGTGACCTCCTGTTTTAAAAATACCAGTGGAATCCAAAGTCTCCTATGATACGACAAGCTGTCCCACCCTAGTTGGCCAATCTCCTTGTACCCTATCCTGTAATTTTGCCATCCTGGACTTCTTAATTTTCTCTGATCATGCCAAGATCATCTCCCATTTCCCTGTCATCCCACATCTTGTCCATCTATCTACACTACGATTCTCCTTTCCTTCACGGGATGAGCAACTGTATCATGTGTGAGTTTAATGTTTGAGAATTCAACTATACGCTCTGCAGAGACAGGGAGAAAGAGGACAGTCTGCCCGCCCATTCTGCTTCATGGGTTTGTGTTTCTGAATGAGTGTGAGATGGGAGGCTTGAATCTACTGCTTCCTCAGTCTGCTCAGGCCCAGTGTGACTGCGAGTATCTCACCACAGAGGGTGTAATCCCAGTGTTTAAAGATAAGTGTTTTTCATACAACAGAGCCAATAAACACAAGCCAACTCTTCATCTGGTGCTCAAAGGAGAAGAAACAATCTGTTCCTAAACTGGAGGAAAATCTGGCTGTGTTGGGATTACTAGACACTGGATCTCTAGATACTGTATATGTAGATACTGTACCTTATGGGTAATTTAAGGGTTCACTTTAAACATCATCATTTAGAACCCAATCCCTAAATAAGACCTGACTCATTCTTTAAGCCTTAGCACAAATGTCCTTTCTTCTCATTTTCTCTGTCCTGGAGTCAGTCTTCCTCTGTGCTCCCATAAATACCTTCTGTTCCCTAAGTAATTTGTTTTACTTATTTATTTATTTTTATTTTATTTTATTTTATTTTTCATTTTGGCCATGCTGCATAGCATGTGGGATCTTAGTTCCCTGACCAGGTTTGGAACCTGGGCCCTCAGCAGTGGAAGCATGGAGTCCTAATTCCCTGGACCTCCAGGGAATTCCCTCCCTAAGTAATTTGTATGTATCTGTATTATAACACTGAACTGTAATTATTTATTTAATTTTCAGGCTCTCTCTATTAGGCAATGAGCCATTCAAGGATAAAGGCATATTTTAGTGATCCAGCATCTGTGTCTTTCCCACTACCGAGCCTAAGTATAAACATTTAACAAGAGTTTACTGATGGAATGGATAAAGTCCCACCTCCCACTTTAGACCACTCTCTTTTCTTTGAAATGATCGGTGAACTACCACTGAAACTTTCAGTTAATGCCTATGGTTTAACATTTCAATGAATTTTAATTCTTCCGGTACTCATTTTCTTTTTTCAACTTGATTTAAGCTTGTTCAGGGCAGGATCTATATGCTTACCCCATTCTGACAACAAAATAATATTTGCTAGCGGATTGATTGCAAATTTGAGTGTGATGTGTTAAGAACAGAGAGAAATTAATCAAATTAATTTTTTCTTGGTCAGAGATTTTTTTATGCCTGCTTGTCCAAAGTTATAAAGGCACTGCTATAGAGTGAATGTTTCTATCCCTCTCAAATTCATATGTTGAAACCTAATCCCCAATGTAATGGTATTTGGAGGTGTGGCCTCTGGGAGGCGATTAGGTCATGAGGGTGGAGTGCTCATGAATGGAATTAGTGCCCTTATAAAAGAGACCCCAGAGTGTTCCCTCAACCCTTCCATCATATGAAGACACAGTGAGAAGATGGCCATCTATGAACCAGGGAATGACCCATACAAGACACCAGATCTGCCAGTGCCTTGATCTTGGATTTCCCAGTTTCCAGAACTTGAGACATAAATTTCTGTTGTTTATAAGCCACCTGGTCTATGGTATTATGCTATAGCAGTCTGAAAAGTTTAAGACAAGCTCCAAATATGGCTCCACTTTGAATAGGGATCATCTCTCCTTATTTCAACAGAGCTCGTATTCAAAAATGAGCTACACCAATCTTGATATTATTGTCTGGAGTTGCCTAATCTGTGTTCTTTGCCTAGAACGTCCTTTCTTGCTGGTTGGTTGCTTTCTCACCAGCTGTGCCCTGTGCTGCTCCCTACCCCTTCATCATTTGCTCTTTCTTCCATGATCTAGTTTATTTTTTTCTTGCTAAGAATTTTTTCATTTGTTAAGAATGTAAGTTAAAAGTTCCAAATACATACTTGTCCAATGAATGAATGTCAAGGTACCACAGGTATAACTCAAAAAGTGGAAAATAGCTAAGCTAATCTGACCCTGTATTCAATTGCTCTATCTGTGGTGAAAAACATTAAGGAGGAAGTAATAGATACTTGGTTACTTAAAAGTTAACCAAACTTAAGTAAGTCCAGTATTCAAGATATTGATTATTCTGGGGCCTATGAAAGGCATTTGGGTCTTATTTACCAGGAATTTTCTGAAGACCTCAATTTCTTAGAATTCTAAGCAATAGTTCTTTTAAAAACAATTGTAGTTTATCACACACCTTTGAAACTTTACTCCACGTAACTCTAAGAAATTTAGAAAATATTTTATTTTCCCTTCTCCTACATTTTTGAAAGTGAAATAGAAAGTTTAACCAATAAAATTGTGCTAAGAAGTTTGAGACCAAGCAAGAGGAAGGTCTCTATCCTGGTGAGTGTCACGGTGAGATGGATGGGAATGTTGGTGGGTGGATGTGTATTTGTTCCTTAGTTTTGGGCCTGAACACTCAAGGCTGAGTCCATTTAGAGATACGAGGGAACCCAGATGTTTGCCTAAAAGCCAAGGAAGAATTGAGGGGAGGGGATTGAAGGACTGAAGTAGGAGGTATGGGTTTCTCTCTCTGTGTCCCTCTTTCTGTTTCCCTTGTTTTGTTTTGATAGATTTTTTTTTTGTCCATCCCTTAATCCCTCCACATTTCCTTTCTTTCACCCACAAACCACCAAGATTTCGAACCTAAAATGAGACTTCAAAAAATTACTAGCTATAGTAATTTTTTAAAACAGTTTATATTTTCTGATACACTTTTTCATTTATTCCTCTAATATAATATTTTGTTGCTCAGCTTGATTTTAAAGAAAAATTATTCTGACCTTCTTTGCTTACTATTTTTAAATGGTCTAAATGAATCAATAGCCTGAAAATGTGCTTTTCTTTGACCTAGAAACCTTGCTTCCCAGAATTTATATTAAGGAAATAATTAAACAGGTGTGTAAGAACAGTTGTATAAGGCTGTTTATTCTAGAACTGTTCACCATATTGAAAAATTTGTACACAACCTATATGTCAATAATAATGCTGATTAAATAAATTTAGGTATATTCATGCAATTAAAGGTTATGCAGCCATTGAAATTCATTATGTAGATAAATATTTATTTCCATAGAATATATTTATGCTATATAGTTAAGTGATCAAAGCAGTTTATCAAATGATGTGTATCATGGTCTCTGTTTTACATAAATATATGTACACACACATACATGAAGAAAGCACTGGAAGAAAACATGATAGAAATTTAATACATTGTATGGTGGTTATCTCTGGTGATGTGATTGTGAGTGATTTTTCTTTTTTGCTCACATGTAATTTCTAATTTTTCTAGAACTAGAAAAACTGTTACTTCTATAATGAAAATACTATAACCAACAAAATTAGGTGCTTATTATAGGTGATAGTTGACTAAGCTGTACAGAAAATAGCATCCATTTTTGTTCTCATTACTTTTATAAGCCTGTTCTCTTACTCCCTTTCTTTATCCCTTCTTTGTCTCTTCTCAATTAAAGAAGTTCTCATGTACTGGGGAAACCACTGGAGAGTCACTTGTTGAGGCCTCTGGAGCCCAAACGTGCCTTAAAGTAAAAAGCAGATAAAATGAAAAATTCACTGCTCCAGGGATCTGTTCTCTGATGGAAATGTTCCTTAGACTGCCACGATTTTCTTTCACTCTGTTTGATTTTAATGGTTTTCAGCTTCAAGATGGCTGGCGAGGATAGACTTCCAAAGGATTTAATGCCATGTAGCCTCCCACCTGGACACTCAGTGACTAGGAGAGTGGGCATTTTTGAGGTGGTGTGCACAGAAGCAAAGTCAACCGGAAGTTGAGACAGTTTCCCAGTGTCTCCAATGATCTTCCCCTGACCTCTTCGTTTTTTCCAGACAGACAACACCTTGCCCTGAATCATCCTGATAATTCTGTATTTGGCACTTTACATATTTCCAGAATGCATGCTCAGAATTCCTGCGTCCTGCTCTTTGTCAGTGGCAATGCCAGGGTCTGGCTTGGACGGTGGTAGCTATAGGCTCCACCGCAGGAGAGAAGCCATCACTCCACGAGACAAGTGAACTTCTCATATCTTCTAATATCCCGAGTCTGAACGTGAGGTTAAAGGAGTCCCGGAGAGGATCAGGGCCTGGTAATTGCACGTGCTATTTTTAGCTCCTGTGTTTGGTCCCGGTGATCTGGGGGAACACTCGTCCTCTCTGTGCATTGGTTTGCGATGGACAAAATGAACGGTGTGATATTGTAGGCAGGGGAGCTGCTAAAGGCCAAGGAAAGAATGCCACAAACAGTATTCTCAGCACAGCTAACAATGATGGGGGTGGGATGCCAGAATTCTTTCCTAGATCTTATCTCTGACTTGGTGTGCGTCCCTGAGCACTTAAGCTGTTTCTGTGGCCTTAGCTTTCTCATGCAGAGACAGGTAATAATACTCTGTTCTCTCTCCTTTCATTAGATGGGCACTGTGAGGATAAAATAGCAAGTTAATGAGATTTAAAATAGGAAGAAAATGTTTTTGAAGCCTTTAATGTACTCTGAGATTTTCAGATCCTGATTAAATAGAAGTTATTGTTTCGAGAAAAATGTGTGCCGTTCATATTGTGTCCATACTCTTTCCTCGAATGCTATAGTTATTTGACAATTTCTTTTCCCTTTCTGCACAAATTTGGAGGAAAAATGGAGGCAAAGTAAGAAAAATAAGTACAAGAAAGCCTGAAATGAAAGTTTGGGCAGTCACGTTAAGCCTCGGACCCATATTCTGATTGGAACTAGCATGAAAACCCCCCTCTGACAGATTTGGAACAGTGCATTTAATAGGGTGACTAAAACGTCCACCCTGGCAAGGATGTTTCTCACATGGAGACATAGTGTAATTTTATCTTGGGAAAGCACTGAGAACATACTTCTTGAACAGTTACGATACTGAAGACATTTCCTGGAAAACCACTGGCCTTTGCCTGGGACAGTTGCATCACACAGAAATGTTTGTGGTTCAGGTTTATAAGCAACACAGGATCTGAAGCCAATGGACAACTTCTGCTCAGTACAACCAGGTGCCAGATCTAAAATATTAGGCATTTTCCAATTTGTACTTTAGAAAAAAGTTGTCCAAGTTGTGCAGGATTCCTACCTCCCTAATAAGCCAACCAATCAAAACAATAAACTACCTTCTGAAGAAAACAAATTTATTTCGTTGATTTAGACTTCTGACGACATACTCTCTAGTGTGCCTTTTTTTTTTGGCCGTGCCTCACGGCTTGAGGGATCTTAGTCCCCTGACCAGGGATTGAACCAGCACCACCCTTGGCACTGGAAGCAGGGAGCCTTAACCACTGGACCGCCAGGGAATACCCTCTTGTGTACATTTCTTTTCTTTTGCCCTAAAACTACATCTAGAAAGGAGGGAAATGGCCCACAAATGTTCACGTATGTTCACATATTTGGCTTAGAGCATGGACTCTGAGGAAAAGTGTTCTTTTCTAAATATTATAAAACTATGTTCATTCTGGAAGAGCAAACAAGACTAATAATGATTACCTGCTGCAGAGGAAGGGGAAGTGGGAGGGAGGCTTCACCTTTTCATAGTTTGTGACGTTTGCACAAATGTTAATCACCCACCCCCAAATTAAAATACTACTTTGAAAAAAATGTTTACCTATGGGGAAAGAAATTGGCAGTGAAGAGTGAGTAGCTGGAGATTCTTTTGTTTAACGGGACCATTCTGATGCTTCTGCATTTTTGCCATGCATATAAATATGTAAGTAAATAAAAATGAATGTATATTCATAATTAAAAAGAACAAACAACAGGAAAAAACAAAAACCTCTGTATTTCTTACTCCCGGAAGAAGAATGGATGTTACTTCTTGGTACTTCCTTACACACTGGAGAGCTTTTTTGCCTGTGCCACAGAGCTACTCCAGGATTGTGGGATGAAGAGAGAGGCCAAAGTTTGTTTAAAGTCCAAGCCAAATGGTGATTTCCCTGGACAGCTTTCTCTGTACAGACATAACAGGGTTACACATTCCCTGTGAAAAAGCTACAGACAGATTACACCAGTCAACAGATCACCCTGCACGGAAACTGTAAAACCATTTTAACACTTACTTCAGATATTATTACATGTGACAAAGTATTTGAAAGATCAACCAAATAAACTGTTCCTAGGAAATGTTTCCAATAGAATACTTCTTGAATAATGTTCCTTTTCTTAGGTCACAGGGAACTGAAGTAAGATACTGAAACATAAAGTAAGGAGTGAAAACCTACATTCTTAGCTGAATATGTTTGTAGAAACCTCTAGCTACGATAATATTTCTCAATCTTTTTTTGGCATATAGAAAAACTGAAATAGATTGTCTACTTTACATGGCAGAGAATACATATGTGGGTTTTAGAAATGTGACAAGATTCCAAATTCGACAGTATGTATCTGTGTAACATGAATCCATTCGTTCAGTCATCAGTCATTTCTTTTACTATGCATGAGCTCTGTATGAGATGCTCTGAAGACCTAGAAATAATAAGACCCCATTGGACATGGGGAGGCCAATGGGAAAATCAGAGACCACAGGCTGGTGTGACAAGGAACGCATAAGTACTGTAAGTACAGGTGTCCTCTAGAGCAGCGGTCCCCAACCTTTTTGGCACCAGGGACCGGTTTGGTGGAAGACAATTTTTCCACGAACTGGGTTGGGGTGGGAGTGGGGGTTGGTTCAGGCAGTAATGCCAGCGATGGGGAGTGATAGGGAGCGGCAGATGGAGCTTCACTCGCTCCCCCGCCTCTCACTTCCTGCTGTGCCGCCCTGTCCCATACTGGGCTGTGGCCCAGGGGTTGGGGACCCCTGCTCTAGAGTCAGGAAGGAAAATAACACCTCTCCTGGAGCAATGCATACAAAGCCCTTAACCCAAACCTGACACATCATAAAGGATTACTAGGTATTAGCTATTGTAAAGAAGGTAGCAGAGTTATAGAGTATTTTGGGAGCATCTCAGAAGAGTATGTAACTCAGTCTGAAACTGGCGGAGAGAGAAAGAGAGAGAGGGGGAGAGAGGAAATACTAAAAAGATGTACTTTAAAAGCTAGTTGAGGGCTTCCCTGGTGGCGCAGTGGTTGGGAGTCTGCCTGCTGATGCAGGGGACACAGGTTCGTGTCCTGGTCCGGGAAGATCCCACATGCCGCGGAGCGGCTGGGCCCGTGAGCCATGGCCACTGAGCCTGCGCATCCGGAGCCTGTGCTCTGCAACGGGAGAGGCCACAACAGTGAGAGGCCTGCGTACCGCAAAAAAAAAAAAAAGCTAGTTGATAGTTTGTAGAACTGCATTAAGTCCGTAAACAATAAGTTGATGATCTTCAATCAAAGGAAGGCTGGATTTTGTCACGAGCTTGAGTTAAAGCAGGGACGCACCACCTACTATACTAGAACGAAAGGAACCAAGGCTTCCCGCTTTTGTCCCCTATCGACATTTTAGACTGGATAGTTCTTTGTTGTGAGGGCCGTGCTGTGTATTGTAGAATGTTTAGCAGCCTCCCTTGCCTCTACCCACTAGACGCCAGAGTCAGCCTCCTGGTTGTGATGACTAAAAACGCGTCCAGCCATTGCCAAATGTTCCCTGGGGGTCAAAATCGCCCCCGATTAAGAACCGCGGCCTTAGACCAAGATAATTTCATTAAGTGTTTAAAAAGTTTCTTAAGCTATGCAGCTGCAGATGGAAGATTAAGATGGATAGAGAACCAACTTAAATATTTTGCTCTTATTTCGATTGCTGCTAAATGTATTGTGACGAAAACGATCAAATTAACTTGGCTAGAGACTGGTTTATTCTCATGTCCATTTGCCAGTCATAACAGGGTCTCAGACATAATCCAGGAAAATGGCTCAAATTTGACATGGGCACCACTTACTCAGAAAAGTGAGAGCCATACTAGTTTCTCAATACCTCTATTAACTTAAGCTTTCTTGGCAGAAACTATAAAATAGGGGTTTTCAGCCATCAAGGCCATTAACAAATTATATACCATAGAGGCTATGCCAATTTATTTTCTCACACTGTATGAGAGTGATTCCTTCCCTATTTCTCTGATGGGTTAAAAATAACTCCGTGTTTTTAAAATTTGCTTTTCTTTTCCTACAAGTGAAGATGAGTACATTTTCCTATGTTTAAATCAACGACGTTTTGGCCAACCCAATGTCTTTCTCTGTGAACAACTTTTTCACAACTTGAGGGATCTGCTTTTCCTTCCTCCCTCCCCTCCTTTCTTCCTTCCTCACTTATTTTTCTGTCTCTGTTTCTCCTTTCTAAAATTAGCCTTTTTTTCTATCATATCTGCTGCAAGTATTTTTTTCTAAGTTTGTTTTCGCTTTTCAACTTTGCTTATGGTAACTTTCCACATAGAAATGTTTAATTTATGTAGTCAAATGTATTCTCTTTTTTTCTCTATAGCTTTTGTCTTATGTTTAGAAAGCCCGCCCTTACTTTGAGATTAAAAAGAAAAAAATTCTTCCATGTTTTCTTCTAGTACTGTCTTATTTTCATCTTTAAATCTTTGAGCTAGTTGGATTTTGTTTTTGAATAAGGAGCGAGGTAGGAATCCAAGTTTTATTTTTTTCCATATGGTTAGCCAAGTGTTCCAACACCATTTATTTTCCCTCCAAATAAAACTATTACCTTTACTTACACTAAATATTCATATTTAGGATTATCTCAGAAGTCTTAATTCTTTCCCATTTATCTCTGTCTGTTCACATACTGGTAACAAACTATTCATAACAGGTTTTAATATACGCTTTTTTATTTATTAATATTTTCTTTTTATGTATTTATCAATATCTCCTTCTAAGTATACGTGATTTTTTTTGTGTGGCTGCACTGGGTCTTCGTTGCTGCATGCAGGATTTCTCTAGTTGCAGAGAGCAGGGGCTACTTTTCTTTGCAGTGGGTGGGCTTCTCACTGCGGTGGCTTCTCTTGTTGAAAAACACAGGCTCTAGGCACGCGGGCTTCAGTAGTTGCGGCTCACGGGCTCTAGAATGCAGGCTCAGTAGTTGTGGCACATGGGCTTTGTTGCTCTGCGGCATGTGGGATCTTCCCGGACCAGGGATCGAACCCGTGTCCCCTGCATTGGCAGGCGGATTCTTAACCACTGCACCACCAGGGGAGCCCTATATATGATTTTATGTATATACACATTCCTTCAGATAGAGTAATAGAGGTACAGCATGTTAGGATACAACCATTTTTGTAGTGGGAAAATTTTGACCCATTATTTTGAGAATCCCAACTTAAGCCATTGAATGTTCACCTAGTTTCTTATTTATTTATTTATTTTTAAATATTTATTTATTTATTTGGTTGCGCTGGGTGTTAGTTGCGGCAGGCAGGCTCCTTAGTTGCGGCACACGGGCTCCTTAGTTGTGGCATGCGAACTCTTAGTTGTGGCATGCGTGTGGGATCTAGTTCCTTGACCAGGGATCAAACCCAGGCCCCCTGCATTGGGAGCACGGAGTCCCATCCACTGCGCCACCAGGGAAGTCCCCAGCTAGTTTCTTATTTTCTTTCAAACTCTGAACACGATTTAACCCTTAACACTCAATGCATCTTCATATATCACTTCACGTGTCACCTCAAGCTTGACACAAATGGCAGGTTACTGACTACAGTGGGGGTGAGTCCAGCTGTGACGGGTCCAGATAGTGACAGTGAGGAGACGGAAGCCAAGTGGGGTGTGTTGCCCAGGGAGCTGCACTGGCGAAGCTTTTGTAGCAAGTGGTCTTGGAAGAGGCCCAATCCCCCAAGCCTGTTGAGTATGGGGACCACAGGAACAAAATTGTCAGGTAACGCAAAGGTTGTTTGATTGCATCAGAAGAAAAACTCCAGACCTGACAAACAGGATCCTGGACCCAGTTCAAACTCAACAGAGCAAGGAGTACCGGGCCCTCAGGCAAGTGCCAGACTTGAGTTCATTGAATAATCCAAGGCACTCTTAACAAAAGGAGAGGCTGGTTGCCTTTAAGGAAGGCTGCTAGAAAACCACAAATGTATGCCATGAATCTTCCTCCTCTTCCCAAAAGAGACCTATTCAGAAACACTTGCCACTGGTCTCATGAGTTTAGAGGCCTTTGTAGATCTGGATACTGTGTGGAACCTGTAGGAAATCTATGTGGATGATCCTGGAAATTTTGAAGCAAGTCCATGCCTCCTGAAACCATTCCCTTTTTCATATGAGAGAGCTCCGGACTTGCTACGAGGCTCACAGGTTGCTTGTAGTGAGGGCGTGACCTGCCAGGGTCCATTTTTGCGTGTGCTAACATCAATGGATTCCAGATCTGCCACTTACTAGCCATGTTATGATGAGCAGTCCCTTAATTTCTCTAAACCCCAGTTTCCTTGTTTTGTAAATGGGTTTTACAAAATCCATAGGTATATCTCCTAGGATTGTTGTGAGGATTAAATGAACAAGGACATATTATGTACTTAAACTTGAACAGGCACATAGTAACTTCTCAATAAATGTTAAGGGCTGTTATTGCTATTATCGTTATTACTGCAACCATTTTGTTTAAAGACCAGGATTCTACAGGGTACAAGCAGAACACAACTCTTTCTTTCCCCTACTGCCCATTCAAATGCACTCTGTAGGGCTAGCCTTCCTTTGTCCCTTGGGTGAAATCTACAGTAAGTCTGAGGATGCCCCTCATCACTCTCAGATACTATAATCTGTCATGCGTAGTTGCAGAATAGCCATACTTCAGTTTCATGAACAAGCTGTTTGAATGTAAAGTTTGACTTCATCTAATTGAGTTGCTATCCCTTTCTAGATCAGAGCCAGTGGCTTGTTTGGTTTCTCCCAGTGACGTATTGACAGATAATGAATACATATGGATCTGGTTAATAGATAGCTGTGTTCAGTATTACAGCACATCCCAGAAATTGATTTCAGCATTATGGATCCTGAAAAATAGTGTGGATTTTCCTGAACAACAAACAGCAACGATAGGATTTCTCCTTTACATTTCCCTCATACTAAAAGGAGGGTTGGCCTGGATCAGGATTTACAAACACTTTGGTTTGTCCTGATGAGCAGGAACTTGGAAAGAGCAAGTTGGTTTACAAAGAAGAGACATATAGATTCTGTCAGTGAGTTAATTATAGCAGAAATAGGAGATCAATCGATCAATCACCTTCATGGTGTAGCACAGGGGTAAAGAACAAGGGACACCTGTCATCAGATGATTATATTTGTGTGCCCTGAGCAACATCCCACTCAGTGTGGCTGACTCTTATCCTCTAGGCTTCCTGTGTATCTTCATAATCAATTGGTATAACTAATATAACTTGAGCATGCTTCTGTGTCTTGCAATCAAAAGAAATTAATACAATCATATTGTCCTCAAATAACAATGATTTAATCTTTCTCATTCCTAATAGTTATGCCTCTTTGTTCTGTTTCTTGTCTTAAGGCATTAGCCAGAAATCCCAGAATTTTATTAAATAACATAGGTAATAGCAAGAATCCTTTTCTTGTTCCTGATATTAATGGTAGTGCCTCTGGAGCATTTTTGGCATGCTCTATCCCTTTGAAACTCTGATAAAAGTTAACTATAAAAATGCACATACCTATAACTTTTTCTTTCTTACAGTTTTTGGAGGCTAAAGCACTATAGACTACAAGGAAATTTTGGGGAATTTCATTATTAAGTATGAGGTTGGCTCTGGGTTTAAAATAATTTCTTTTTACTGTATTAATAAAGATTCTTTTTTTTTTTAACATTTTACTTTTCTGTTTTTCTTTTTCTTTTGGCCATGCTGTGCGGCTTGTGGGATCTTAGTTCCCCGACCAGGGATTGAACCCAGGCCCTCAGCAGTGAAAGCTCAGAGTCCTAACCACTGGACCACCAGGGAATTCCCAGTAAAGATTCTTTATAGTGTTAATTTAGAAATAAGAACAAATATGAATTTCATCAAATATCTTTCATCATCAATCAATATATTTATATATTCTTTCTCTTTAGTCTTGCTGGTGCTGAATTATATTAATATGCTTATTAGTATCAAACCATCCTTGCACTCTTGGAATAAATTTCAGTTGGATTTGATATACGATATTTTTAATATTCTGTCAGATTTAATTTACTAGTGTTATACTAATGATCTAGCATTTGAATTTACTAAAAGATTATAGTGCATGTTAGACATATTTTCAAATAAAAAGCATTTTAAGAAAATTATTTGTTGGGTAAATCTCAGTTGGTAAGAAAATAATATCAATCAATTCGTCTCTTTTGTAAGCATTCTGGTAGGCATCAAAGAATACAGAAGTTCAGAAAATTACATATCTGAAAGGAGCAACTGATCAAACCCACTCATTTTACAGATTAGGAAGGCGGTTGCTCAGAGAGGTTAAGGGACTTGTGCAAGATCACACTGCTTCATAGTGGCAACATCGGTTGTATAAACAAGTTGTATAAGCAAGTTGTTGAGGCTGAAAGAGAAAATCAGGGGAAAGCCTTGTCTCATTTCCAATGGAACATTAATTCCATGGGAGAGTGAAAAGAGTCACTAGATCTGTTTCTGAAACAATGAAGGTTTCACAAAGAAATGATGTAAGCGTTTTAATAAATTAAAGATGACTGTCATCTTTAAGGGATTAAAAATATTATTGGGCTTGATATTCCCATAGCTTTCAGTTCCAACTCTCTCACTTTCTCTGTATGTGTACTTGGACAGTTCTCCCCAGCACACACCAGGGAAGACTTCCTGCCAAGAATGGGCTAAATGCATTACCAATAGGGATGAAAGAAACACAGAACAAATGAAAGAGGCTTTGAGGACAGATATTTCGGAAAGTCTCTAACTTTTAAAACTATCTGGAAATATACCAACACATATGAAGGGCCCAGGCAAAGTAGAGGCTTCGCTTGCTTGCTGTTTGTGCATGTTCAGGCTGCATGTCTTTTAACGTCTCAAACAGGGTCCTCTGTATCCCCATCAGCTTTGGGCTGAACCTATCCTCCTAACTGTTCTCTCCCTTTAACCTCATTAACAGAGGGTCAGCTGGAGCTTGCAGAGCTGCTCAACACGTGGTGCCCAGCCAGTGCCTGACTTCACGTGTGGCCAAGGGCTGACTTTTGAGGACTGTGACAATAGGACTGAAACATCTTCTTTGTTTGGATAAGCCAGTGAGAAACTCAGCCAAACTGGTTGTTTGGTGTCACATAGCAGAACAATCAGTTAGATGACTGAATTTTTTCTCCCAACTGCTGTGTTGACAGACCTCAGATTCTAATCTAAAGGTACATTTTATTGAAGGCTTTCTACAAAGAGCACCGTTTAAAAAACTTTTTTTAACGATTAAGGGGCTGTTATATTTACTATTTGTTTGAATCTCCAAACATTCTGCAGCAGATAGAGCAGTTAATATTATCGTAATTTAATAAAAGATGGACTTGATTGATTTGCTCCATCTCATAACTTTTTGTTTTCCTTTCTTTCTTTTTTGTTTGTGTGTTTGTTTATTCATAGCTTTTTAGTGGTGGAGCTAGACCTCACCTGCCTGTCTCTCCCACAGTGCAGCACTATCCCTGCTTTGTTAGCATTTCTTTTCTAAAAATGTATACTTTCTGGAGAGAAAGTTGTATTTGTTAGGGTTTTACAGTTTTAAATACTTCCAAGTATTTGTGGACTACAGAAGCTTTCAATAAATAAATGCTATATAAATTGTAAATACATTTTGGTGAGGAAATTTACTTACATGTATATTTGGAGGAACAGTGAAGAGAATTGAAATCTGTTTTTAAAATAATTTAATGGATATATGGAGTGTCTGTAGAAATATTAATATGTAAATAGAAACCTAATCACTCAGAATTTAGGACATTTTAAAAACTTTTTTCACTGTGGGAATTTTAAAACATATACAGAAGTAGAGAGAAGAGTATAATGAACCCATCACCCCACTTCAGCAATTATCAACACATGACCAATCTTTATCACCACCCTCTATGCCCCCCATCCCTTCCTTGGATTATCTTAAACTAAATCCCAGACATTATATCATTTCATTCATAATATTTCACTATGTGTCTCTAAAAGATAAGGACCCGGGGCTTCCCTGGTGTTGCAGTGGTTGAGAGTCCGCCTGCCGATGCAGGGGACACGGGTTCGTGCCCCGGTCCGGGAAGATCCCACATGCCGCAGAGCGGCTGGGCCCGTGAGCCATGGCCGCTGAGCCTGCGCGTCCGGAGCCTGTGCTCCGCAACGGGAGAGGCCACAACAGTGAGAGGCCCGCGTACCGCAAAAAAAAAAAAAAAAAAAAAAAAAAAAAGATAAGGACCCTTTTCCTTTTTTTTTTTTTTCCTTGGGTGCACTGCACAGCATGCAGGATCTTAGTTCCCCAATCAGGGATCAAACCCATACCCCCTGTGGTGGAAGCATGGAGTCCTAACTACTGGACCGCCAGGGAATTCCCAAGGAGCCTTTTTCTTAAATCACAATATTAGCACACTTTCATAATTCATCTAATACCCAGTTAGTTCTCAAATTTTTCTGATTGCCCCCAAAATGTCCTTTATGGTTGGTTTGTTCAAATCAGGATTCAAACAAGATTCACACGTCAAATTTGCCTAGTATATCTTTAAATCTCTTTTAATCTAATTTCTGTCAAGAAAAATATTTAAATAACTGCCCCTGTCAGAATTCTCTGGCATTCGAGGGACTAGTTTCATTTATATATACCATAGTTGATTTATTCTAAGGCAGGGTTAATTGTAAGATGCATTATTATTTTACGTAGCACTAAGAAATTTTAAATGCTGACAATTGTAATTGTTGGATGTCACCAACTGTAAAATATATTCCAATTTCAGAGATATAAAAATGGGGAAAATATGTCTTAAAATCAATGAAACATGGCAGTTGGAACACAGAGAGTTCACATGCCGTTTTTAATTTCAAATGGGGTGTGGAATAAGGCATATGGGATGTGCAAAAAGTTCCTTAGATGGGAATGGTTCACTTCTATCCCAGAGCAGACACAGAATGAAGAGTGATTTCTGTCCCTTGTTTTCCCGGCTAATCATTTTGAACTCTTTTCTCCTCTGTGTGCTTTGATTTCAAGTTTGACATAGAACCTGAATTTCTTAGAGTGTTTATACCACATTTACTGTACATCAGGACTTTAACTTGTTACACAAATCATGGTCTCTGAGAAGGCAACAAAATGCTTATTCTTTTGATTACACTGACTTTAGGATGTTAGGTGAGCCCAATTTGAAAAGTACATATTCATAATGCCACTCTGGCCTTCAAAATGCTGGGCAGAATGCAGCTGCAGAAATCCTTTCTTCTTGGTTTGTGCCATCCTAGATGAGTGCTTAATGGACAGTAAGGTTCTTTACATCAGCTGGATGACACAAGGAGGAAAATTGGCCAAACTGTCCTCAAACATGGTAGTTTTGGTTTTTATGCCTTAACCATGTCGATGTCACAGATTAGTTCCTGATAAGATGAGTGTCCACTTCAAAGACTTTGGGCTTCAACCTGTTCTCTTTTGGTTCACAGAAGCCTCTTGATAAGGAAAGGCTAGGAGGGTAGGAAGGTGTATAATTGTAGCACAGGTCCTAGTATCGATGAAAACTTGTTTCTAAACTTTTTTGCCTCAGGTCACTGACAATTTTTGAAAGGCAAAAGACTTTGATTTCTCCCCGGAGAGATTCTAACCCATGCTGAAGAATTTTGCTTCTAGCTATCTGTGCTTATAAGAAGAATCTGAGTTGTTTATTTACCAGATCTGAAGTTGCCCAAAGGCAACTTACTCCTAAGGCTCTCAGAAACCTGGGATATAGAAATTTTTTATAAAGTAGAAATGTACTGTCCAATTCTTTGTTGTACAGGTGCCCTCTGAGGTATAGAAATAGGCTTGTTGTAGAATTAACTTTCTAAATATCCAGGAAGTTCTAACATGGAGAATGTAAAACCAGGGTTCCAGGTAAACCTGCAATTTACTGTTGCTCTTGTGTTTCTGACTTGATTATTGAAAGGAATAAAATCTTTGAATTTCATCATAAGAACTTTGACTTAGCAGATTATTAATCAGTTTTTTCTTTCCACCATTTAAATTTCAATGATAGTGTGTTTGCAATGTATTTGGAATGCTTCCCTAAACTTATCAATTTTTCATAGGTGACAAGAGAGAAAGACTTAACTGTAGTTTGCAGTAGCCTGGTATCCTGAGAATTTACATCAGCTACTTTCAGTTTGAGCCTCACTACTTACCAGTGAGAATTGTTAGTTAAGGGGAAAGAAAAAAAATAATGTAAATAAAGTTCAATGAATACATGAGACAGGAGCCTTAGAAATTTGACAACAGACATTCTGGAAATGAATAAATGTAAAAAGGGAGAATTACATATAATATTCAGAAGCAGAAAGAATATAGTAGTGGATATACCTGAAACTAACACAACATTGTAAATCAACTATACTCCAATATAAAATAAAAATTAAATAAAGAGTATAGGAGTGGGTATATTTTCTTAGTAAAGTCAACAATAAACACTATTCTTTGTCACAGTAGTAAAATAAAGTTCTGATCTTACATTGTTAATTAAAAAGAAAAAATTCAAACCCCATGTATCTTTTTTCTCTTCCAGTACTTGTAATGTCATAGTCATCATTTCAACAGGGTCCTCAAGAATTTCCTGAAGAACAATTATGTTTATATCCTCTGTTTGTTCCCACCCATAAATTTCCATAGACCTATGAACCTAGAAGTGAACTTCTTTTTCAGTAAATGTTTTATTGAAGTATATCTACAGAAAGGTTCAGCCAAATAATTTTTGTAAAGTGAACATATCCATAGAACCACCACCCAGATCAAGAAATAGATTATGACCAATACCGTAGAAAGCCCCCTGGCACCACCACTTAGTCATGCCTCACTCCAAAGCTAACTACTATTCTAACTTCTTTCATCATTGCTTTGCCTGTTTCTGATCTTTATAAAAATGTTATCAGGGCTTCCCTGGTGGCGCAGTGGTTGAGAGTCCGCCTGCCGATGCAGGGGACGCGGGTTCGTGCCCCGGTCTGGGAGGATCCCACATGCCGCAGAGCGGCTGGGCCCGTGAGCCATGGCCGCTGGGCCTGCGTGTCCGGAGCCTGTGCTCCGCAACGGGAGAGGCCACGACAGTGAGAGGCCCGCGTACCGCAAAAAAAAAAAAAATAAGTTATCAAAAGTATGTATTATTATGAATCTTATTTTCATTCAACATTAATATTTGTGAAAATCAGTCCTATTGTTGTAGGCTGTCCATCCTCATTGCTGTATAGTATTCTACTGTATGAAAATACTATATGTATCCATTCATAATATACATATCCATCAAATATTAATGAACATTTGAATTGTTTTGAGTTTTGAGCTATTATGAAGGGTCCTGCTATGAACATTTGTGTATGTGACTTTTAGTGCATGTGGGTAAGTTTTCCTTGGATATACAGTGAAAAATGGAGGATTTGAGAAGTTCAACTTTAGTAGATATTGTCAAACAGTTTTTCAAATTTGTTATACACATTTACACTTGCACTGGCGATGTATGAAAATTGAAATTACTTCACATCTTGCCAACATTTGGTATTGTCAGTCTTACTAATTTTAGCTATTTTGGTCGGTGTGCAGTGGTTTAAATTTGCACTTTCCTGGTGATTACTAAAATTGAGCATCTTGTCATGTGTTTATTGACTGGGTATCCTTTTTATAATGCCAGTGTAAGTCTTTTGCCCAAATTGTTCTATTGAGTAGTCTGCTTTTTTCTACTGACTAGTTGGAATGCTTCATATAAACAGATATGATTCTTTGGTTGAATATTTGTATTACAAATAGCTTTTTCACTTGGTAGTTTTCCTTTTCACTCTTTTAATATCTTTTGATGAACATAAATTCTTATTTTAATATAGTCCAACTTATAGACTCTTTATGGTTAGTGCTTTTTATGTGCTGTTTAGGAAATTGTTGCCTGCCTTAAACTCATGAAAATATTCTCATCTATCTTCTTTCTAGGAGTGTTATTGTTTTATGTTTGGAATTAAAATTCATCTGCTATTAATTTTGTGTATGGTGAGAGATAAGATTCAATTTTCATTTTTTTCCATATGGATATCAATTAACTTGGCATTATTTGAAAAGACCACTTCTTTTCCCATGACACTGCAGTGGTTCTGTTTCTAACCTCTGTTCTGTTTCACTGGTCTATTTGTCTATTTTTGTACCAAAGACACACTAATCAATTATTGCAGCTTTACAAGTCCATTATCCATTAACTCTGTTCTTCTGCATAATTATCTTTGCTATTCTTGGTCCTTTGACTTTCCAAATACATTTTAGAATCAAGTAATAAATTTCCATTAAAAAAAACCTGCTGCAATTTGTATTGGATTTACATTGAATATCTTGGATCAGTTTGGGAAGAACTACATCTTTACAATATTGTCTTCCAATCCACAAATATGGCATATTTCTCTGTGTACTTAGATTTTATTTATTTTTCTTTCAATACAGTTCTGTGGTTCTGTATGAAGGTGTTTTGTATTTCATTAGATTTATTCCTAGGTAGCAAGATTTTTTAAATGCTAAGTGATATTTTTGTATTGAAATATAATTGACATATTATATTAGTTTCAGGTGGACAATGCGATGGTCCAATATTTGTATATACTGCAAAATGATCGCCACACTGAATACAGTTAACATCCATCACCATATATAGTTAAAAAATTTTTTTTCTGTGATGAGAACTTTCCAGATTCACTCTGCTAGTTATTTTTAAGTATGCAATACAGATTATCAACTATAGTCACCCATGTTGTGTATTACATCCCTATGACTTGTTCATTTTATAACTGGAAATTTGTGCATTTTGACCCCCTTCACCCATTTTTCTCACCTTCCCCTCATGTCTCAGGCAATCACCAGTCTGTTCTCTATATCCATGAGCTCATTTTTTCTTCTTAAAATTCCACATATAAGTGAGATCACATGGTATTTATCTTTTTCTGTGTGACTTATTTCACTTAGCATAATGCCCTCAAGGTCCATCCATATTGTCACAAATGGCAAGATTTCATTCTTTTTTATGGCTGAATGATATTCCCTTGTATATATGTATCACATTTTCTTTATTCATTCATCAATTGATGGACATTTAGGTTGTTGCCATGTCTTGGCTATTGTAAATAATGCTGTAATAAATATGGGGGTGCATATTTCTTTTTTTTTAAATTAAGATTATGTTTTATTTGTACATGGTACTTGATCAACATGATTCTTTGTGCCTCATTTCAAGTGAACAAGTTTCCAATCATAATTGTCATTTGAACATTTTTTTAACATCTTTATTGGAGTATAATTGCTTTACAATGGTGTGTTAGTTTCTGCTGTATAACAAAGTGAATCAGCTATATGCATACATATATCCTCATATCCCCTCCCTTTTGCGTCTCCCTCCCACCCTCCCTATCCCACCCCTCTAGGTGGTCGCAAAGCATGAGCTGACCTCCCTGTGCTATGCGGCTCCTTCCCACTAGCTATCTAGTTTACACTTGGTAGTGTGTATATGTCAATGCTACTCTCTCACTTGGTCCCAGCTTACCCTTACCCCTCCCCATGTCCTCAAGGTCATTCTCTACGTCTGTCTTTATTCCTGTCCTGACCCTAGATTCATCAGAACCATTTATTTTTTAGATTCCATATATATGTGTTAGCATACGGTATTTGTTTTTCCTGACTTACTTCACTCTGTATGACAGACTCTAGGTCCATCCACCTCACTGCAAATAACTCAGTTTCATTTCTTTTTATGGCTGAGTAATATTCCATTGTATATATATGCCACATCTTCTTTATCCATTCATCTGTCGTTGGACAGGTAGGTTGCTTCCATGTCTTGGCTATTGTAAATAGCACTGCAATGAACATTGTGGTACATGTCTCTCTCTTTTTTTTTTATAAATTTATTTATTTGGCTGCATTGGGTCTTTGTTGCTACTCACGAGGGCGAACAGGGGCTACTCTTTGTTGTGGTGCACGAGTTTCTCATTGCGGTGGCTTCTCTCATTGTGGAGCACGGGTTCTAGGCACGCAGGCTTTAGTAGTTGTGGCACGCAGGCTCTAGAGCGCAGGCTCAGTAGTTGTGGCACATGGGCTTAGTTGATCCACGGCCTGTGGGATCTTCCCAGACCAGGGCTCGAACCTGTGTCCCCTGCAATGGCAGGTGGATTCTTAACCACTGCGCCACCAGGGAAGTCCCTACATGTCTCTTGTTGAATTATGGTTTTCTCAGGGTGTATGCCCAGTAGTGGGATTGCTGGGTCATATGGTAGATCTATTTTCAGTCTTTTAAGGAACCTCCATATTGGCTGTATCAACTTACATTCCCATCAACAGTGCAAGAGTGTTCCCTTTTCTCCACACCCTCTCCAGCATTTATTGTTTGTAGATTTTTTGATGATGGCCATTCTGACCGGTGTGAGGTGATACCTCATTGTAGTTTTGATTTGCATTTCTCTAATGATTAGTGATGTTGAGCATCCTTTCATGTGTTTGTTGGCAATCTGTACATTTTCTTTGGAGAAATGTTGATTTAGGTCTTCTGCCCACATTTGGATTGGGTTGTTTTATTGATATTGAGCTGCATGAGCTGCTTGTATATTTTGGAGGTTAATCCTTTGTCAGTTGCTTCGTTTGCAAATATTTTCTCCCATTCTGAGGGTTGTCTTTTTGTCTTGTTTATGGTTTCCTTTGCTGTGCAAAAGCTTTTAGGTTTCATCAGGTCCCATTTGTTTATTTTTGTTTTTATTTCCATTTCTCTAGGAGGTGGGTCAGAAAGGATCTTGCTGTGATTTATGTCGTACAGTGTTCTGCCTATGTTTTCCTCTAAGAGTTGTATAGTGTCTGGCCTTACATGTAGGTCTTTAATCCATTTTGAGTTTATTTTTGTGTATGGTGTTAGGGGATTTTTTAATTTCATTCTTTTACATGGAGCTGTCCAGTTTTCCCAGCACCACTTATTGAAGAGGTTGTCTTTTGTTCATTGTATATTCTTGCCTCCTTTATCAAAAATAAAGTGACCATATGTGCATGGGTTTATCTCTGGGCTTTCTATCTCTTTCCATTGGTCTATATTTCTGTTTCTGTGTCAGTACCATACTGTCTTGGTTACTGTAGCTTTGAAGTGACTCTGAAGTCCGGGAGCCTGATTCCCCCAGCTCCATTTTTCTTTCTCAGGATTGCTTTGGCTGAGCAAATCCTGGGGTCTTTTGTGTTTCCATACAAATTGTGAAATTTTTTGTTCTAGTTCTGTGAAAAATGCCATTGGTAGTTTGATAGGGATTGCATTGAATCTGTAGATTGCTTTGCATAGTAGAGTCATTTTTCACAATGTTGATTCTTCCAATCCAAGAACATGGTATATCTCTCCATCTGTTTGTATCATCTTTAATTTCTTTCATCAGTGTCTTATAGTTTTCTGCATACAGGTCTTTTGTCTCCTTAGGTAGGTTTATTCCTAGGTATTTTATTCTTTTTGTTGCAATGGTAAATGGGAGTGTTTCCTTAATTTCTCTTTCAGATTTTTCATCATTAGTGTATAGGAATGCAAGAGATTTCTGTGCATTAATTTTGTATCCTGCTACTTTACCAAATTCATTGATTAGCTCTAGTAGTTTTCTGGTAGCATCTTTAGGATTCTCTATGTATAGTATCATGTCATCTGCAAACAGTGACAGTTTTACTTCTTCTTTTCTGATTTAGATTCCTTTTATTTCTTTTTCTTCTCTGATTGCTGTGGCTAAAACTTCCAAAACTATGGTGAATAATAGTGGTGAGAGTGGGCAACCTTGTCTTGTTCCTGATCTTAGAGGAAATGGTTTCAGTTTTTCACCATTGAGAAATGATGTTGGCTGTGGATTTGTCATATATGGCCTTTACTGTGTTGAGGTAGGTTCCCTCTATGCCTACTTTCTGGAGAGTTTTCATCATAAATGGGTGTTGAATTATGTTGAAAGCTTTGTCTGCATCTATTGAGATGATCATATGGTTTTTATCCTTCAATTTGTTAATATGGTGTATCACACTGATTGATTTGCGTATATTGAAGAATCCTTGCATTCCTGGGATAAACCCCACTTGATCATGGTGTGTGATGATCCTTTTAATGTGCTGTTGGATTCTGTTTGCTAGAATTTTGTTGAGGATTTTTACATCTATGTTCATCAGAGATATTGGCCTGTAGTTTTCTTTTTTGTGACATCTTTGTCTGGTTTTGGTATCAGGGTGATGGTGGCCTCATAGAATGAGTTTGGGAGTGTTCCTCCCTCTGCTATATTTTGGAAGAGTTTGGGAAGGATAGGTGTCAGCTCTTCTCTAAATGTTTGATAAAATTCACCTGTGAAGCCATCCATATATCTTTTTGAGTTAGTGTTTTCATTTTCCTTGGATAAATACTCAAGTAGAATTGATGGATCATATGGTAGCTCTATTTTTACTTTTTTGAGGAATCTCCATACTGTTTTCCATAGTGGCTGTACCAATTTACATTCCCAGCAACAGTGCACAAGTGTTTCCTTTTCTCCACATCCTTGACAACACCTGTTATTTCTAAGTGATGTTATTTTAAATTTTTCATTTTTAATTGTTGTCATTATATAGAAATAACATTGATTTTTAAAATATTGACGTTGTATCTAGTGACCTTGCTACATTCACAGCAGATTCTTTTATATTTTCTACATACACAGGCACATCATCAGTGAATAATGACAGTTTTATTTCTTCCTTTGCCATTCTTATAACTTTTATTTATTTATTTTTTTGACTTATTGCATTGGCTAAGTACTGTAGTTCAGTGTTTTTAAAAATAGTGATAATGAGTATACATGTTCTGTTCTTGATTTCAGGGAGGAATACTTTTAGTATTTCGCCATCAAGTATAATATTTGTTGCATGCTTTTTATAGATTCTTTTTATCAAATTAAGAACATATCCATCAGGGACTTCCCTGGTGGTGTGGTGGTTAAGAATCTGCTTGCCAGTGCAGGGGACATGGGTTCAAGCCCTGGTCTGGGAAGATCCCATGTGCCACCTCTTATGGGAGGTCTGTTATGTTTTATTATCTCCATTCAATTTATTATAAAATGGGGACAATAATAGTATCTACTACAGGTTGTTTTGGAGAGACGAAATAATTATATATAAACTGTTTTAACAGTGCCTGAGAAGTAGCAAGAATTTTATAAACATTAGTTACTGTTACTTTATACTTCTTTTCACACATGAAGGAAGCAAGGTTGAGAAAGAGTGAGTGACAACCAGTGGTGGACTTGGTCCTGAAAACTAGATATCTTTTTTTTTTTGGACTGTGCAGCTTGTGGGATCTTAGTTCCCTGACCAGGGATTGAACTGCAGTGAAAGCCACTGCAGTGATAGCACCAAGTCCTAACCCCTGGACTTCCAGGGAACTCCCAGAAAACTAGATATCTTGACTCTGATCTCCTGGCTCTTTCCCTTACATCATTTTCCTTCAAGAGAGGATTCAGCGGCCTTTGACTAGTTTTACATTAGTAAGTCTCTTCATCATATTAAATGTTTTCAAAAAATGATAAAATAATGCTTCCAAACTGTACTGACTGGAAAGGTCCTTCCATAGATAATTCTAGGTAGTCAGTGCACTTAGTGTACATGCTTCCTAAGTATGTCTCAGAATAGCAGAAGTATTTGAGAAAGAATTTTTTTGTCAAGTTCTTTCTTATATAGACTCTTCTTACAAGTTAAGACAACCACATCACTCATGGCTGCCATGCAAAGAATCTTGTCTTCAATCAGCTCATTAAGGTATCTTTGTAAAGACAGTGTTTTTTTAAAGGCACTTTGCCAGCTCCCTCAAACATAACTTTGTAAATGGACAGCAAGAAAAACATGGCAAATCACTTCCATATGGCTCAAGGCAATGAGAAATTTTTTTGATTAATAACACATTCAGTACAACAAAATAACTTCCAAATCTGCCAGAGGGACACTAACTTATCTGCTACATTTATTTTCTGCTTGATTTTTTCAATGTTTTGACTCTTTAAAAACCCTCCTAAACTCCCAATTGGTTCATTTTTAAACAACAGCCTCTTCCAAGATGATCACCTGTTCGTATTTGTCAGCCCTATCAAGCAAATAGCTGGTCTTAAACTTATTTTAGACCCAGCTGCTTTAAACATATGCTTCAGTATTCAAGGGATGTTTTTTACAGACTCATCAGTTGATAAAATCATTAACATGTCATCTGCATATGCAAGTACTAGTTTGAACATCTAAACCACTCTGCTTCCTTCCACACCTGTCTAAATTGTAAACCAAGCAAGTTAGTTCACATCATAAATTCTCATCAAAGCGTTTTTAATTAATACAAAAAGGACCAAATGGGCACCTACTCTTAATGTTTTCATTATCTGGATCTCACCATTCCTCCCAGACAGAAACTAATCACATCATTTTCACACTCTTGACAAATTGGAAAGGTATGATGTAAGCCTGTGCAACTTTAAACGTGTCATCTCCCATAAAGAGCTATTTTTTTCTTTTTCAAATAAAATAGGGTAAAAACTCGACTGTCTTTTATTCTGTATGTTTTACAGTTTCTCTTGGTATAATGAAACCATCTGCCACCTCTGTCCCTAACGCCTGGAATGAATCAAATCATCTTCCTTGCAAACATTGTTAATCTCACAGGAAGCCTTCCTAATCGCTGGAATCAGCACTCAAAGGGGCTAAAGTTCCTTGACTCTTAATCACGATATTTTAATCATCATTCTCGTGAGTCAGCAGTTAGTAATCCCTGAATCTTGGGCTTATTTCTTCCCAACGTCCTAATTATTCCCTAGAACAAAGAACAGAAGCTCTCTAGATATGAGAAACCAGATCTCTCTGGCTAGAACTGGTTGGGAGAACATGACAGTCTCAGGGTGGTGTTTCTGATGACAGTTTGACTATTATTTTCAATTTTGGATACTGAAGACAGCTCCTTACTTTTATTTTACTTCCCAATTTTCCGTTGTTTTCTTTTATTTCCTTATTTTTTTTCCCTTAATCTCTTTTTCCTTCAGTGCACTTTTTACCTTAGCAAAATTTTGCATGAGTAACAACTTATTTTTCTGCTTTGCATCCTTAAAAGGCTTTGGTTTCTGGATGTATAATTCCCTTTTGGTTTTTTTTGTTTTAGTTTTTTTTGGTTTTTTTTCGGTACGCGGGCCTCTCACTGTTGGGGCCTCTCCCGTTGCGGAGCACAGGCTCTGGACGCGCAGGCTCAGCGGCCATGGCTCACGGGCCCAGCCGCTCCGCGGCATGTGGTATCTTCCCGGACCGGGGCACGAACCCGTGTCCCCTGCATCGGCAGGCGGACTCTCAACCACTGCGCCACCAGGGAAGCCCATAATTCCCTTTTTTATTCTTTCTCAAACTGAGAAAATTTCCCTCTATTCCTAGTTCACTGAGAGCTTTTATCATGGATCAGTATTGGATTTGATCAAATGCTTTTTATGCATCTATCAATATGATCATATAATTTTTCTCCTTGGGACTGTTGATGTGATGGATTACATTAATTGATTTTTGTCTCTATATTTTTAAGGTGCAATATTCTTACTCTTTTATATAACTTTACAATTTATTATTTCTTTTTCTTTCCAATTTTTTTTTCCCTGAAAGGGATGAAAGGAACTCATGACATATTTTATAGGCTTCATGTCTTTTTTTTTTTGAGTTTTGTTTTATTTATTTTTTATACAGCAGGTTCTCATTAGTTATCTATTTTATACATATTAGTGTATATATGTCAATCCCAATCTCCCAGTTCATCCCACCACCACCACCACCACCCCCTGCCACTTCCCCCGCTTAGTGTCCCTACGTTTGTTTAGAGGCTTCATGTCTTGTTAAGTAATTGAATATTCCTTTCTCTTCATTCTTAATTTTTCTCCATCATCAAGTTTAAGATTATGTGTTATTTCCTCATCTCACAACGTCTTTCATGGCCGTGTTTATATAACACTTATCATAAAATCTTCTTTTTTTTTTTTTTGTGCTGCACGCAGGCGTCTCACTGCTGTGGCCTCTCCCGTTGTGGAGCACAGGCTCCGGACGCGCAGGCCCAGCGGCCATGGCTCACGGGCCCAGCCGCTCCATGGCATGTGGGATCCTCCCGGACCGGGGCACGAACCCGTGTCCTCTGTATCGGCAGGTGGACTCTCAACCACTGCGCCACCAGGGAAGCCCATAAAATCTATTTTTATTCTTTAAATTCGTTCATTTATTTTAAAAATATTATGGGGGACTACTATGGGCCAGGCACAAAGCAGAAACTCATTCACCATTTAGTATGAGGCTCTACATCAGCTAAATACCTCTTACCTAGAATCTAAGTTGAAATTCTTGACCTTTAAGTAAACAATTGAGAAATGGGCCTTTTCCCTTGGTTACTTAAATAATAAAAATGATCACCAAAGAGTTGGGTGCTCCTTTTATGATCTCCTCTTCCAAGCCCCATCCTGTAGCATATTTATCAATTTATCAAGCATAGATTTGATAACTAAGAGTGTTTTAATTGCATTAGAAGGGAATGAGTCTGGAGAGTGAAGGAAGAAAGGACCTGAGAAATCTTCTCTCTAAGAGTTTAGATTAGAAAAGTAATCACCTCATAACTTGTCTCAGTGCTTTTTGTTTCTCTCCACTCCCAACAGAGTAATCTCCCTCAAACATAGCACTGATTTTGTTTCAAAACAATTCAGTGGTTTTTAGTATGTCTACAGAGTTGTGCAATCTTCACCACAATCAATTTTAGGACATATTTATCATCCCCCAGAGGAACCCATACCCCTTAAGTATCATGTCCCAACCCTCCCTTCTCTCCATCCAGCACTAGGCAACCACAAAAGTGCTTTCTGTCTCTATAGATTTCCCTATCTTGGACATTTCATATAAATGGAATCATATGCTATGTGGTCTTTTGTGACTGGCTTCTTTCCCTTAGCATATTATTCTCAAGGACCATCCGTGTTGCAGTGTGTAGAGATACCACGTTTTGTTTGTCCATTCACCAGTTGATGGACATTTGGATTGTGTCTACCTTTTGACTGTTATGAATATTGCTGTAAGGACATTCATTTACAAGTTTTTGTGTGAGCATATATTTTCATTTCTCTTGGCTATAAACTTAGGAATGGAATTTGTGGGTCATAATATAACCCTATGTTTAACTCTTTAAGGAACTGCCACACTGTTTTCCAAAATGGCTGCACTATTTTACATTTCCACCAGCAGTCTGTGGTGGTTCCAATTTCTGCACATACTCGCCAACTCTCATTACTGTCTGTCTTTTCTATTATAGCTAAACTAGTGGGTGTAAAGAGGTATCCCTTGTGGTTTTGATTTGCATTTCCCTTATGACTAATGGTGTTGAGCATCTTTTCATATGCTTATTGGCAATCTGTATATATTCTTTGGAGATATATCTATTCAGATCCTTTGCCCATTTTTAAATTAAATTGTTTGTTTGCTATTGACTAATTTTCTTTTCTTGTGATGTCTTTGCCTGGTTTTAGTATCAGGGTAATACTGGTCTCATAGAACAAGTTGGGACGTGCTCTCTCACCTTCAAAGTTTTGGAAGAATTCATAAAGAATTGGTATTAACTCTTCTGTAAATGTTTAGTAGAATTCACCCAGTGAAGTCAGCACTGATTTTTTTAACTTTTCTGTTAAAAACCCTTTAATGGTTACCAATTACTAATGAATTAGATACAACATCCCACATTGCACCCCTTATAAAGTCTCAATCTGCATTCCCAGCTGTATGTCCTACTATTCCCAACTAGTATCCCACTGGCCACTAGTGATAGGCAACTTGACCACAGGCTGTCCCACTTCTTGCCTTGACTTAGGCTTCTCATGTACTTGTGTATCTCACTAGTCAGACTGCCATCCATCCTTAAGATATTTCAAATCTACTTCCACCTTGAAACCTTTTCTTGACTCTCCTGTTATATTAGTTTGGGTTTTCTTGGAATATTCCAACTAACTTCCTCTAATACCCTTTTTTTTTTATGATTTAAATTTTTGGCCACACCACACTGCTTGTGGGATCTCAGTCCTCCAACCAGGGATTAAACCCGGGCCATGGCAGTGAAAGCCCCGAATCCTAACAACTAGGCCACCAGGGGACTCCCTCTAATAGCCATTTAAAAAAAAAAAATCTTGATCTCCACAGCATAGGACTTATTAAAGTCTTCATAATAGGTTTCCATAATTAATTAGTTTTAAAAGCCACCTTAATGGGGGAAGTCCCATTCCAGTTAAATTGGGACCTGTTAGTTACTCTGGTAATAACACTTAACTACCAAATGCTGTATGGAATCCACCGTGAACAGTATTTCTCTGTGAGTTCTTTTTCCAGTGTTCGAATAATTAACAAGAATTTTTGCTTGAGGAACTCATTATGAATGACTTCTCTGTGTTTCACCATATTTCTGAGGAAAATTCGTCTTAAAAAATAGATTCAGTACTGGGGGAGGTTCTGCATGCCTTTTTGCTGACTTTCCAAGTCTCAAAATAATGATCTTCACAGTAGGGAATAGCAAAGAAGCTAATGGCAGAGTTACAATGGTAAACGTTTTCTAAAAACGATTTCTTCTTCCAATAGCTAAAAAAAAGTTTTTCAGTATTTTAAAGCTGTGGTATAATTTTCTTTTAAGAAAATGTGTGGCCTTAGTAAATGTAGTATTTTATATATATAACATTGCTTTTCAAGTACATATGAAAATTGCATTTTCTTAATATAGTTTTGAAATGTTTATGAGGGGAAAAAATGCTAAAAACCTTCTCCTGTTTTGCCATATTTTGAGGGGATTTCTACATGAGTGAGTTAAAATTTATGACAAAGTGAATGCTGTACTAACATTACTCATGTATATCTGTTTCCTAAATTTCATTAAGATAAAAAACTTTTTTTTTAGTGAGGAGTGAGTTAAGAAGGAAACTCTTTAAGATAACATTATCAAAAAACATGTCATAGATCTATGCTATTATGTAAATGTTGTGACTACAGCCAGATCTTTAGCTGACTTCAACAATATTGCCAGTTTTATCTCAACATTAGCTGTGGAGGTATGTTGGTATTGCCTCTATTATTACTATCAATCAAAAAATAATAAGAGCTATATTCATTTATCATCACTTACTGTATACTAGGCAGGATGTCAGGCATTTATATTATCACTTAACTCACAACAAACCAGCAAGGAAGGTATTTAGATTAGCTAGGGTTAGGTTCAATTGTGAGTAACAGAAACCTAAAATAACAATGTCTTAAACAGGGAGAATTTTATTTCTCTCACGTAAAAGTCCAGAGCTAGGCGGTCTAGGGCTGGTTTCACAGTTCTGCGCTTGTTGTAGTCTGTAGGGACCCAAACTCTTTCTCCCTGTTAAGTGACCACTAGCTGCAAGGCCAACAGAGAGGAAAGGGATGAAGAAAAAGGGGGCAAAGGAAATGTACCAGCTTCCTTAGGAAGGTTTCTACAACATGATATTTCACTTAGAGCTCACTGGCCAGAATTTAGTCACATAAACACACCGAGGTGGGTGGCCAGGTGCCCAACTAAAAGTTGGGGGATCTAAAACATAGAGAAAGGAAGATAAGATATCGGGGGACAACTAGATTCCTTCTCTGAGACAATATTATTAGCTCTATTTTATAGATAAGAAATCTAACCCTTAGAACTCTCAATTAACTTGTCCAAATTCATGGGTTTAACACATGCTTCAGAGAAGATTTATAACTCGATTTGTCTACCTGAAAGTTCTATGCTATTGGAGCAGGAGAAAAGGGGATGTCGTAATAGTAATTTCTTTTAGAAGCCTAGTAATATTGACTTAAATGACGTCTCAGTTAGTTATTGCTATGTAACAAATCATTCCAAACCTAAACAATATGTATTTGTTTTGCTCAGGAATCTATATGTTGGCTGAGCAGTTCTGTTGATCTGAGGCCATCTCGGCTGATCTCTGCCTGAAGGTTGGCAGGGGGCTAATCTGGAACTGCCTTTGCTCTGATAACTCGACATTGCTCCACACTGCCTCTCACCCTCCAGCAGGCTAGCCTGCGCTTGGTCTTGTAGTACGGCAGCAGTCCAAGAACAGAAGCATGCAAGGCTCCTTGAGGCACTGGTTCATAATCGGCTTCATGTCATTTCCACTGCAGTCCATTAGCAAAGTAAATAACAAGACCAGCCCAGATTCAAGGGTTGGGGAAATAGTCTAAATCTCTTGATGAACTGCAAGTCACATTGGAAAGAGCATGGATCCAGGAGACCACTTACAAATACAATATTTTCATCTGCTACACTGAACCTGGATTAAGTCTAGGAAGCGATACAGAGGAAAAGAATCTGTGGCTAAAGATTTCATCATTGTCCTGTGAAACTGTAATTAATCCTGAAGTGCATTTTTCTCTAAAATAAAATGTCCATGTTAAATCTTAATTAAAAGTGTGTGGATAGCTTCAGGTTCTTGAGAAAGAGAATGGAAAGAGTTAGCTTTGTTTTCTTGATTGTTTGGACCAGTTGGTTTATTCATTCACTTAACAAAAAAGCACTGAGTCCCTACCATGGACTGAGCACCTTGCTAGGCACTGAGATATAATGATTAGCAAATCTAAAAATGGTGCCAGCTTTCATGGAGTTTACCCCTGGGGTTGGGGAGATGAGACATTAATTAATTTCACAAATAAATGCATTATGACAAAATGCAAAGAGTGACATGAAGTAAAGGTGTATGATGACATGACACTTTCTAAAACAAAGCTGATCTGGCCTGGGGCATCCAGGAAGGCTTTCTTGAAGAAGAGATGTTCAAGTTGAGATGCGAAAGATAAGTTAGAATCAAGAGTGTAGGGGTAGGGGCTTCCCTGGTGGCGCAGTGGTTAGGGGTCCACCTGCCAGTGCAGGGGACGCAGATTTGTGCCCCGGTCCGGGAAGATCCCACATGCCGCAGAGCGGCTGGGCCCGTGAGTCATGACCGCTGAGCCTGCGCAACCAGAACCTGTGCTCCACAGCGGGAGAGGCCACAACAGTGAGAGGCCTGCGTACTGCAAAAAAAAAAAAAAAAAAAAGAGTGTAGGGGTAGAGAACAGGGTTCAGGTAAAGAAACCGCACGCTAAAGGTCCTAAAGCGGCAGTGAGCCTGGCACTTATGAGGACTGAAATGAAGCCACTGCGGCTGAAAAACAGAGTGAGAGGAAGCAGGTTGTAAGATGACATGGAAGGGCTAATGGCTGTCAGATTATGTTGGGCCTTAGGTGATTATGAGAAACCTTGTCTTAAGTCAGACACAGAAAGACAAATATCATATAATACTGCTTATATGTGGAATCTAAAAAAAGGGTACAAATGAACTTATTTACAAAACAGAAGTAGAGCCACAGATGTAGAAAACAAACTTATGGCTACCAGGGGATGGGGGGGCGGATAAATTGGGAGACTGGAATTGACATATGCACACTACTATATATAAAATAGATAACTAATAGGGACCTATTGTAGAGCACAGGGAACTCTACTCAGTACTCTGTGGTGACCTAAATGGGAAGGAAATCCAAAAAAGGGGGATATATGTATATGTATAACTGATTCACTTTGCTGTACACCTGAAACTAATACAACATTGTAAATCAACTGTACTCCAATAAAAATTTTAAAAAAACAAAGAAACCTTGTCTTTATCTTCAGAACAAAAAAGAGTCATAGGAAATGACATTGTTCTTTGCTGTCAAAGACTTTCATACCAATAACTATTGGGAAGCTTAAGTGTCAAGCCAAAAGAGGGGCTTTGCCCTGACATGGCTCTGATTGAGTGAGTTCCATTTGTGGAGTGCGTGTGTGTGTGTGTGTGTGTGTGCGAGAGAGAGAGAGAGAGAGAGAGAGAGAGAGAGAGAGAGGGAGAGAGAGAGAGAGGGAGAGAGAGAGAGAGAGAGAGAGAGAGAAAGAGAGAGAGAGAGAGATGGAGGCAGAAACAGAGAGAGACTGAGACGCAGAAGGAGAGACACAGAGGACGGGGTGTGGTGGCCCATTCCTCTGGCTGACCTGTGGGCTGGTCTGGTTCTCGTTCAACAGTTCTGTGACTGACATCTGACTCTGCCTCTTTAGAATAAGGTCTTTTATAATTTCCTCCCATTTCTCTGCATGATTTCTGCCCATCACTGGGTAAAGCAGAATTATTCCTAATGGGTTTTTGATTTGTTCTTTGGAGCCCCCATTTTCAGTAAGCACACAAAAAAACTATTCATCCACATTGCTACCTTATACGAAACGTTCTTTGTTAAGTTAAATTCTACAGGCTGGGCAGCAGCATAAACAGTCAAGAAAAAAAGTTCACTGTACGCCATTTCTAAGAATCTGGCACCAAACAGTCCTCTAAGGTTTGTTTAAACAAGAAATGTAGTAAAAGAGAGAGATCTTTCACAGTGATGATGGCCTGGACCACAGAAATCACATATTTGAGTCCTGGTCACTGCAGGAGCATTAGAGAGGCTGTCAGTGAAGCTTCCCTCTAGGGGAGAGCCAATGGGAAGATTTCTTCACTTTGGAAATTCTGCATCTTTCCGTTTTTCTAAGGATAGTTTCAGCTTTTTTTAGGCTTAGCACATGTCAATACTTGAGAAGAGGGTCGGAGAAAAGCAGCTGGAAGTGAAAAGAATTTGCTTTAAGCAGTTAAACGGTTCTTCTGTGACTTTATGCTATTCAGTGGCTTTCAGTCAAGTTGATCTTAATTTTCTAGCCACTTCGCTTCTAATTCGATCTCGTAAAACAACCTCGCAACTTCGGCGTTAAGGACAGCACTGGGCTGGGCTGCCATCAGGACGTTGTTTTTCTCTGCCGCCTGCCCAGGACTTTATTTTATCCGCCTGCCCAGGACTTTATTTTTTTTTGGCGGGGTGGGGCAGTGTGACTTCTGGGATCTTAGTTCCCAGACCAGGGATCGAACCCATGCCCGCAGCAGTGGAAGTGGGGAGTCCTGACCACTGGACCGCCAGGGAAGTCCCCTGCCTGACCACAGTTGCGTCAGTCTTCTTTCCCCCATCTTAGCTGCCCACTCCCTGCTCAGAGCTCTCTGTAATTTCCCACCTGGCTGCAAATTATTGCTCAGGTGTTAATTTAATCACAGAATTTAATATTATACCTCATATTTTGTTCTGAAGCATTCCTAGACTCATAGGATGTTTAGAGCTGAGAGGGTCATTCATTCATTCATTCATTCATTCATAGTCATCACGTATTTGTGCTTTGTACCAGGCGTTGCTCCAGGCCCTCCAAAGCTTCCATTCCAATAGAGGGGGTGGATATGCAGAAAAGCCATTTTCACCCAATCAAATAAATGCTATTATGGAAGTGTGAGTGTGTAATAGTCAAGAACAGATCTGACTCCATACTGGATCTGTTTCTTTTACTTTAATCTTCGTATTCTATTGCTTCGGCTACAAGTTAAGAATGTTGCCTGTAGCCTGAAATATATAGGATAGCCCATTTTCAAGGCTCTGACCTTTAAAGGTATAAAACTTTTCCATTCACATAGAGATAAAAAGTTGCAGAACAGAGGATAACATTTGTCTTGCTGGAGGTTTACAGGAACATCAGCACCTGACCTACACGGACAGCTGCAGGGACAAGGGATTCCAGCACCAAGAAGTCTGCAGCCACCAGCCACACCCCCTCCCCTTTTAGAATAAAAGAAGCCTGCATTCTAACTCACGTAAGATGGTTCTTTGGGACACGAGTCCACCATCTTCTTGGTCTGCTGATTTTCTGAATAAAGCCACTATTCCTTGCCCCAAGAACTCGTCTCTCAATTTACTGGCCCGTCGTGTGGTGAGCAGTATGAGCTTAGACTCGGTAACAAGCAGAGTACAAGGGGGGCAAAGGAGAAGTAGTTTGTCAGTCTGTCGGGAGAAGACTGTGAAGGCTTCCCAGAGCTGGCAGTGGGCAGATAATACTCAGAAAACAGATGTAGGAATAGTGTTTCCATGGGAGAGCGACGTGCACAAAGACATGGAGAAGCTGAGGGATCACTAGTGGCTGAAGAGTGCTTTGAGTAGACTGCAAGCAGGAAAGCCACTGCCAATGGCCTTGAAATGCTGGGGGAACATCTTATTTATTTATTTACTTACTTACTTACTTTTGGCTGCGTTGGGTCTTCGTTGCTGCCCGCGGGCTTTCTTTAGTTGCGACGAGCGGGGGCTACTCTTCATTGAGGTACGAGGGCTTCTCATTGCTGTGGTTCTCTTGTTGTAGAGCACGGACTCTAGGCATGTGGGCTTCAGTAGTTGTGGCGTGTGGGCTCAGTAGTTGTGGCTCATGGGCTCTAGAGAGCAGGCTCAGTAGCTGTGGTGCACGGGCAGGGAAGTCCCTGGGGTAACATCTTGAAGGACCTTGAATGTCTGGGTCTAAATGGAAGAGAATTTAGATTTTAAATAGTAGCAATGGGAAAATCATTGAAGATTTTTTAGCAGATATTTTATGTTAGAATGTTCACTCTAGAACTGAGGGATATGGATGGGGTGGAAGGTGGAATCAGTGAGATTCGAGTCAGGGAAGCAAGAAAGAGGCTGTTGCAATAGTCCAGGCAACACATGAAGGCCTGAGCTAGGGCAGTGACTCTGGGAATAAAGGGGAAAGATGTTTAGGACAGAAAGATTAACTGGGTGGGACAGTGGGGAATATAAAATGAATCCAGGCTTTTCTGGCTTCACTGATTGGAGGGAAGTTTGTACCATTCATCAATACAAAATCTAGATATTTTCAGAACAGTTTAGGGCTGAAAGAAATGATGAATTCAGTTTTGTGCTTTCTAGGTTCGGACTGAAGACACGGAAACCTGGAAATATGACGTGAGAAAAGTCTGAGAAAGGGTCAAGGACAGCATTGTGGGGTACTCCACACTTAAAGATGAGAGATGACCTCAACTCTAATAGATTCCAGGTCCCACCCTAGATGATTTAGAAGGTCTAGGTGAGCTTTGAGAATCTGTTTATAATAAGCTCCTCAGGGGATTCTGATTGACAGCTAGAGCTGAGGACCACAGATCAAGTCCCACCCCACTCCAAGAAAGAGCCAGAGCCTGAGGTCAAGAGGGTGGAATGACTTTCCCAAGGTCACAGAACTCCCTAGAGGCAGAGTGCAGCTCAGATTCCCAATATACAATCCTTCCTCTACAGCATTCACTTCTCCATTTAGATTTTATTGTCTTTGTCTTATTTAGATTTTAAAACCACAGTGGGGTTTCCCTCATGGTGCAGTTGTTAAGAATCCACCTGCCAATGCAGGGGACACAGGTTTGAGCCCTGGTCGGGGAAGATCCCACATGCCACAGAGCAACGAAGCCCGTGAGCCACAACTACTGAGCCTGCGTTCTAGAGCCCACAAGCCACAACTACTGAAGTCTGCGCGCCTAGAGCCCGTGCTCTGCAACAAGAGAAGCCACCGCAACAAGAAGCCCGTGCAGCTCAACAAAGAGTAGCCCCGCTCGCCGCAACTAGAGAAAGCCCGTGAGCAGCAACGAAGACCCAACGCAGCCAAAAATAATAAATTTTAAAAAAAATCCACGGCGGATGGTCTGCACCTCCATCCTCTGTTTGTAAAATGCAATCAGTTATAATAGCAAGTCTAGCTGAGTGGTAGATTTGTGGACTGAGGGAGAAATGTCCCTCACGAGTTCATGCCACGAGTTTCCTAACAATTCTATCTTGTACAGCACTCCCATTTGTAGAGAGAAAACATATTATCAGTGGCTCAGTTTTAACGTTCTGCTAGCAGCTTTTTGTTGAATCTGGACTGGGACCTAACATATTTGTATATAATCTAGACCACGGAAGAGAAAAATTGCCCCTCTTTTTGTGGGAGATGCTCAGGGGGAGAAAAGTAGACCCAGAATCTACAAGATTTTAAGTATTTATGGTTGATGCAGAAATAAAAGACAAGATAGTGGTGTTTAGAAAAGTTGGGATCTCATGGGTTGTGGGAAACCTTATGTGAATACCAGGACTTCTCTCCAGTTCTTCTCTCCTTTGGGGCACGTATGGCCCTTGGAATGAGTCACAATGAGTGACTTGCTTTAGCCAAAGAAATGTTAGCATAAGCAATGTGCATCACTTCTAGATGGAATAAACATCTGAAACTTCTCCATTCTCCATGATTTGTGCCTCTGAGAATTGGGGATGATTCGTTTACAGCAGCATAGTTTAGTGTAATCTGACTAATGCACTGATCAACAGAAAATATGCACAGGAAGCAGGCAACTAATAACCCAGACCTTGAAGTGTCACAAAAGGGAAAGATCTCTGCAGGTTACAGTAGTCGTAGAAGGCAATGCTGGTCAACTGGAATAATGGGACATAGACCGGATGCAGTTCAGCAGAGAAAAATTCAGGATTATGCACTTGGAGTTGAAAAGAGAACATGTTCAAAGGCAAGGTGCCAGCCACTCAAAGGCAGTTGGCTGGAAAATTAAAAGTATAGCTTTAGTGGGTAGCCAGTTGACCGGGAGGAATTGTCACAGCCCTGCAGTTCTGCTGATTGAAAAAAGTGCAAGCAGAGAACTGTGGCGAATGAAAAGCATGTCTGTATCATGAGGTAATTGCTACACTGCTCTGCACAGACCAGAACTGTAACAGAGCTGGGCTGGCTCTGGTCTCCATCGTTCAATGGGATTGAGAGAATGTGGAGAGAGTTCAGAGCAAGAGCAAAATAGTCATTCAGTGACCAGCAAAGAAGGGCTAAAGACCTGGGATTATTTAGCCTAGAGAGAAAAAGCTTCAGGGTCACTTGAGAAGCATCAGCACTGAACATAAACTTCAGAAGAGCCACGGCAAAGCGGAGGATGGCTGTTTTTTCTCTGTTGCCAAGAACACAAAAAGAAGGGGCTTATTACAGTTAAACAAAAGGAAGAATTTCCTGACCCCAAGGGTGGTTTGACACCGGATAGGATGGGAGATTTCTCTCTGGAGGACTTTACAAAGATCAATGTTCTTTTGAACGTAATGGATTCACTGGGTCCTTCCTGAAGCCAAGGGATGGAAGGTTTTCAGTCTCTTTTCTGCCATGACCCAGGTGATGGATGATGTCTGCTGTGGGACACACTCCCATGGGCAGGCTGATGTTTTACACAACCCCCAGTATGCTACTGGCAGTTGCATTCTTTTCCTTCCTCTCAAGAAAATGTATCAGAAAGTAAGGGAGAACCGTGTTGTGATCAGGCTCACCACAGATCCTCTTTTTGAAAAAAGGTAAATGTGTGTAAGTGTCAATATTTTAAATTCTGGTTTGTAGAAATAACCTGTGATAGGATGACTCAACATTGATTTAACAAATGGTAATGAGTGAGGGGTGTGTGTGTGTGTATTGTGTGTGGGATATCTAAGGCTACATCAACCTGCAGCAACGATTCAGTATGAGAAATGCAGTTATGTGGGAAATGTGATCTGCTGTGAGACCATGGGGAAGGGCTGATTAGCTGGTCCTTGGAGGTCCAGGGAGGCCTCCAAAGGAAGATGTGTATGAGCTGAGGTTCACAGGGTGAGGAGAAGAAAGTTGGTCAATAGAAAAGGAAAGGCAAGAAAGTAGGGAGCGCTGGTGTGTGAAGGCTTGGAGGCTGGAAGCATCTGGAGGAATAGAGAAATGGGAAAATATCTGAACACAGACCTGGGTCTGAGGGCAGTGGGTGATGACAGGAGACAAGGTAGCTATGCAGGACGCAGGGCTCTCAGGGTCCTGCCAGCCATATTGAGAAGCTTGCGTTCCATCCTAGGAGCATTGTGGGGTCAGAGGGCTGTGTTATGCAGGGACAGACATGATCAGGTGGATATTTCAGAAAGTTTGTGCAGTATTCTGACTGCCATGTGGAAAACTGGTTATTAGGGAGGCTTTGAAATTAATCTGGCCTGGATTTGAATCTATGTTCTGTATGACTAGCTGTAAGATATTTGACAAATTAATCTCACTGAATCTCAGTTTCCTCATCTGTAAAATAGATAGCATACCGCCTGTCTGACAGGGTGCCTCTGAGGATAAACTTAAATATTGTATGGAAAAGGCCTGTCTGATTCCCTGATGTGGGTGCTCAGCAAACACTGGCTCCCTGCTCTACGAATTCATAATCAATTAGCAAATGATAAAGACACTTGACACAGTACAGAGTCAAACAATTCTTTTTCATTTGAGAGTGATTATCGCATGAGTAGTTTCTACAATCCTCTGAAAACTATCGAGACCAAACTAGATTTTTCTGCAGCTCTTTAATCATCTTTGTGGTTCTTTGCTGAGCCCTCTCCAATTTTTCAAAACTCCTTTTCAATTGTGGAGACCACAGCTAGATTAGTCACCAGAGAGAATTTGTGATAATGAGATCCGCATAGTGCAGTCACTCGCGCTGCTGCCTTAGCCACGAAAACCCAGTCAGCTGGTCCCTGTCGCCGAATAGGTTGTGTTCCAGAAGTTCATTAGTAAGTCCGTTGTTTGGAACACAGAAAGCCTTTCCCCATAGAAACAGAATTATAGATGGTGGCTTGTTTCCCAGGCCAGTGCATAAAAATCTATTTAATGCACATGCAGCTGAGCCAGGGCCTGGCAATAATAGTCACTCAAGCCCTTGACTTGCCTAAGCCCCAGTGGGATTCCCAGTCCCATGGAGCCCTGAGAACCTCTGAACCTTGGGCTTGCAAACTTGAGCCCTCTGAGGGAGATGCGAAGTGGGCTGACAGCCTTTGGGGAGACCATTATTTGCAGCATAATTGCAAAGAACACTTCCTTGAACTAGACCCTTACCTGAAATTGGACCTATTAGCACATAAGCAAGTAATCAAGAGCTATCCGATGATAAACACACCTACAATATGCCGGGTACTTTTCCTAAGTCTACCTAAGTTATCTTTAATCCTCATGAGCATCTTGGAAGAAAAATATTCTTCTTATTCTTCCCGTTTTGCTGGTGTCTTGAGAAGACTTTGTGTGGCCCAGAAACAGTCAGGTAGAAGGTGGGGGGAGTGACGCAGGGAGCCCGGGCATTGGTCTTGCAAAGCTGAGAGCTTTCCCACTGCACAACACTGCCTCCCAGTGGACTGTGCTAGACACATACCCTAGCGTCACTAAACCAACTATGTATGATCTCCCAGTGAAGTAACAAGTTCTTCATTCATACACCCAACAAAGAATCTTTGAGCGCTTCCAATGAGTGAGGCCTTGGGAACACAAAATCATATTAGACTTGGTGTTCTCACAGAGTAGTTGAGAAAAGGAACAAGTAAATCAAGGGTTGGAAAAAAAAGAGAGAGATTACACAGAAACCCAGAAGAGAGAGAGATTAATCAGCCTAGGGCGTTGGTGATGGTAAGCCAGGAAGGCTTCCTGGAGAAGGTGAGATGAGCTGAGTTTTGAAGGATGAGTTGGAGTTAGGTAAATCTATATGACAAAGGGTCAAAAGATATTCTTTCTGTCCAGAAGGAATAGCATGTTTAAATGCATTGGGACAACAAACACATTAAAAATAGGTTAAGCATTTCTTTGACCCATCTGCTTTTGTGATATGTCAGCAACATGCCAAGATGCAGTAGCTGATAACTTACTTTGTGGGATAGTAGACAAGTGAAAATAGTATTTATTGTAGCTTTAATGTACCTTTCTTTCATAGTGATATTTTTAGATTCTTTATATATTTAAATATATATATTTGTATTTTTTCTGTGAACTGTCTATATTTTATTGATTTCTCTATTGGGTGTTTTGGTCATTCAAAGATTGATTTGTAAAGAAATGAAAACACTAATTCGAAATGATATCTGTACCCATGTTCATTGCAGCATTATTGACAATAGCCAAGATATGGAAACAACCTAAGGGTCCGTCAATGGATGAATGCATAAAGAAGCTGTCACACACACACACACACACACACACACACACAGGAAAATTACTCAACCATAAAAAGAGAAGGAAATCTTGCCATTTGTGACAACATGAATGGAACTTGAAGGCATAATATTAAGTGAAGTAAGTGAGACAGAGAAAGACAAAGACTATATGATCTCACTTATATATGGAATCTAAAACAAAAACAAAAATACAAACACCTTGAACTCATAGACACAGAAACAGATTGGTGGTCGCCAGAGGCAGGGGCTGCGGAGTGGGCAAAATGGGTGAAGGGGGTCAAGAGCTACAAACTTCCAGTTACAAGATTAATAAGTCATGGGGATGTAATGTACAGCATAGTGACTATGGTTAATAATACTGTGTTGTGGGCTTCCCTGGTGGCGCAGTGGTTGAGAGTCTGCCTGCCGATGCAGGGGACACGGGTTCGTGCCCCGGTCCGGGAAGATCCCACATGCTGTGGAGCGGCTGGGCCCGTGAGCCATGGCCGCTGAGCCTGCGCATCCGGAGCCTGTGCTCCGCAACGGGAGAGGCCACAACAGTGAGAGGCCCCCGTACTGCCAAAAAAATAATAAATAAATAAATAATAATAATACTGTGTTGTATATTTGAAAGTTGTTGAAAGAATAGATCTTAAAAGTTCTCATCACAAGAAAACAACTTGTATCGATGTATGGCGATGGATATCAACTAGGCTTATTGTGGTGACCATTTTGCAATATGTACAAATACTGCCACTAATATAATGTTACATGTCAATCATGCCTCAACTAAAAAAATTGATTTGTAAGAGCTCCTAATTCATTGTGTGCTTTTTTTATCTTTTGATTTAAAAAAAAATCTTTTTCTAAAAACCTTCCCCAACTTGGATTATTTTTTTAAAATTAAGTTTTCGCTTTTTTCACGAAGATGGCGCTGAAGGCGAAGGAAGTCCCTGCCCCTCCCAAAGCCGAAGCCAAAGCAAAGGCTTTGAAGGCTAAGAAAGCAGTGTTGAAAGGCGTACACAGCCACACAAAAAAAGAAGATCCGTACGTCACCCACCTTCCGATGGCCCAAAACACTGCGGCTCAGGAGGCAGCCCAAATATCCTCGGAAGAGCGCCCCTAGGAGAAACAAGCTTGACCACTATGCCATCATCAAGTTCCCCCTCACCACCGAGTCAGCCATGAAGAAAATAGAAGACAGCAACACACTGGTGTTCATTGTGGATGTCAAGGCCAACAAGCACCAAATTAAAGTCCAGCTGACTTATTCTAAATATAAAAGTTTTCACTATAAAAAAAATTAGGTTCTCTTTTTACCTGCAAATCTTTGATCTGGCAGAAATATGGTCCAGTTGGTGTAAGGAGGCTTGTAGCAATGCCAGTACATTTCCCAGCCTGCCTTGTAGCTTTTCAGCCTCAAGGCTGGGAAGCCGGGAGCCAGGCTCCACAGGTGAAACTGGGGCAGAGATGGGCTTCCCCACATGTGAAAGGAGTCTAAGAAAGCTGGGGCCGCCACACAGGCTGCAGCTGGGAGGAAGGTACCCGTTCACACTGGCAGGATGGAGCAATGAGCAGCTCGGACAGAACCAAGCCTAAGCTGCCTGGTGTCCCTTCACCACGTGGCCCTCCCCCCCATTTCTGTTGAATGAGAAAACGTGGTCCTTGATGCAGGCAGCAACAAACCTGCCACAGGAGAGTGAGCTCACACAAAGCCAGCCACACACGCAAACGTGGGCACACGCACACACCCTACAGCAAGAGAAAATAAACAAAACAAAAATTTTGAAGTACAAGAAGAAAACTAGCACTAAGAAAACCAACACATGGAAGGGGAGAGGGAGAAATTGGGAGAATGGGACTGGCATATATACACTACTATATAAAAAACAGATAACTAATAAGGACCTGCTGTATAGCACAGGGAACTCTACTCAGTACTCTGTAATGGCCTATATGGGAATAGAATCTAAAAAAAGAGTGGATATATATATATATATATATATAACTGATTCACTTTGCTGTACATCTGAAACTAACACAACCTTGTAAACCAACTATACTCCAATAAAACTTAATTAAAAAATAATGATTCAATAGGGGTTTAGACAGGAAAATCAAAACGTGTTTTGAAACTCAGTAATTCTATATTTCCAAAGCAAGTGACATTTAAAATAAAAAAAGAAAAAAGAAAACCAACGCACTAAACAGAAGATAATTTAACTACTAATAAAAAACCACTGGCAGCCTCCCCACCAAAATCTCTTTTCAGTCTCTGAGGACTAATCTCATTACACCTTCAGCTGTGCTCAATCACTCCCTGGACATCCAGGTCACTCCTCCACTCCTACCCTCCTCATCTCCATATGGCTTCCCCCTTCCCTTATCCTGTCCACGTCTCCCATCCCTCCTCAACCCCCAAAACACTTACCCCCAGCCCCTGGCCATTAGAACACCCCCTACATCCTCTACCTCGTTTCTGAATGCTCCCCTCAGCTTCTTGCTCTAAACTAAACGTGGACCTCCCCTGAGGTCACTGCTTCCCCTGTTGTCCTCTTCCCAACCGCGCCCCCCACCCCGCACCCTGGTACCGCTGGGCCTGAAGCTGTCCTTCCTTCTCTTCATTGATGCTTCCAGGCCATTCCCTTTGTCTTTCCTCAATTCACTCAGCTTTAACCTCATGTCATCACACTATGTCACCCACTATTCATAACACCTTATTGCTGCATTATCATCTGACCCAGGGTTACTCCTGCCATGGTTCAGTAACTGCAGCTCCTACTTCACTGTCAGTCTCTCCAAGTTCACTCCTGCCTTAATTCTTGGTGATTTTTTTTTTTCTTTTTTGGTCTCGAGGCTTGCCAGATCTTAGTTCCCTGACCAGGGATTGAACCCGCACCCCCTGCAGCGGAAGCACGAAGTTTTAACCACTGGACCGCCAGGGAGGTCCCTTGGTGATGTTTAATATACACACTGATGGTCGTTTCCATACCCAGGCTTCTCAGTACCTTGAACCCCCCTGTCACCTCCTCTTCCCCATCTCCACTTACCTCAGTGGTCATTCTCTAGACTTTGTCACTACCAGTCACTGCATCCCCTCCGTCAAGTCCAAGTACCTCACTCTCTGAGCAAGACCTCCTGTCTCTCCAGCTCACTTTTTAAAACATTGAGGTATAACTGATGTATATTATATTAGTGACAGGTGTACAACATAAAGATTTGATATGTGTATATATTGCAAAATGTTTGCCACAATACATCTATTTAACATCCATCACCACACAGTTACAAGTTTTTTTCTTGTGATGAGAACTTTTAAGATCCATCCTTGGGACTTCCCTGGTGGCACAGTGGTTAAGAATCTGGCTGCCAATGCACAGGACACGGGTTCAAGCCCTGGTCTGGGAAGATCCCACATGCCGCGGAGCAACTAAGCCTGTGCGCCACAATTACTGAGCCTGCGTTCTAGAGCTCACGAGCCACAACTACTGAGTCCACGTGCTGCAACTACTGAAGCCCAGGCACCTAGAGCCCATGCTCTGCAACAAGAGAAGCCACCGCAATGAGAAGCCCACGCACCGCAACAAAGAGTAGCCCCTGCTCGCCACAACTCGAGAAAGCCCGTGCGCAGCAAGGAAGACCCGACGCAGCCAAAATAAATAAATAAATAAATTTATTAAAAAAAAAAAAGATCTATTCTTTTAGCAACTTTCAAATATACAACACAGTATTTTTAACCATAGTCACAGTGCCGTACATGACATCATGAGGGCATTTGTTTTATAACCAGAAGTTTGTGCCTTTTGACCCCTTTCACCCATTTCACCCACACCCCACCGCTCACCTCTGGCAACCACCCATCTGCTCTCTGCATCTATGAGCTTGTTTTTTTTTCCCTCAAGATTCCACATGTAAGTGAGATCATACTGTCTTTGTCTTCCTCTGACTTATTTCACTCAGCATAATACCCTCAAGTTCTATCCATGTTATCCCAAAATGGCAAGATTTCCTTCTTTTGTTATGACTGAATAATATTAGATTATATATATATATATGTGTATATATATATATATATATATATATATATATGTCACATTTTCTTTATTCGCTCACTGATGGACACTTAGGCTGTTTCTGTATCTTGGCTACTGTAAATACTGCAGCAATGTACATGGAGGTTCCAGCTCACTTTTTCTAGAAGCACAACCCTAATCTTTTCACCACCCCTCTCCCCCATGCCCTCTCTCTCTCCTTCCCAAGTTAAATTCCATGGTCAAATAGTGTAATTATTCCTTTGCATGTACCCTCAATTACCAAGGCCCTTTCTCACCTTATACTAGAAATTTAATCATACATTAAATATTCTTTTGTGTCTGGCTTCTTTGCTCAACATTGTGTTTATGAAATTTCTCTTTTTTGTGGAGTGTAGCTGCAGTTTACTTATTCTCATTGATGTATAGTTCCCTATAATACGAATACCCCACAACTTATTTCTTCATTATGCTGTTGATGGACATATGCTTCCAGCTTTTTACTAGTGCTGCTGTGAACATCCTCGTACCTCTCTTCTGTGCATGCATTTCTGCATTGGAGTGGAATTGCTGAGTCACAGGGAATGTACTTCCTCAGCTTTAATAGGTGATGCTAAACTGCTTCACGGTGGTTGTACCAACGTATAATCCCAGCTGCAGTGTATGAAAGTTTCAGTGGCTGGCATCCTTTCTCACATTTGTATTGTCAGTCCTTTTAAAATTAGCCTTCCTGGTGAGATTGTAATTGTATAACACTGGGATTTTAAATTTGTACTTCTCTGATTAAGGAAGTAAAGCACTTTTGTGTATATTTATTGGCCATTTGGATAACACTTTTGCACAGTGTCTTGCGCATTTCACTAATGGGTTGTCTGTATTTTCGTGTTGATTTCTACAAATTCTTTATAGGACTGTGATTTAAATGTGTTGCACGTAACCTCTCCCATTCTGTTGCTTGCCTTTAATTCACTTGTTTTTTTGATGAAAAGAAGTCTTAATTTTAGGGAAATCTCATTTATCAATCTTTTCCTCTATGGTTAAGAGTCTATGGTTTTGAGTCCTATTTAAGAAATCTTTTTCTATCCTGAGGTTATGAAGTTAATTTAGATTCTCTTCTAGATTTATTTTGTTGCCTTTCACATTTAAATCTACAAATATTCTGGAATTTTGGTGTGAGGTAGTATTCAAGTTTATTTGATTTTTTCCTTATTTGGAAATTGTCAAGAACTATTTAATGAAAAGACTATTCTTTCCCTATTACTCTGTGTGATGTATTACATCTCTGTCATGAATTGCAAGTCCATACATGTGAGGGTCTGTTTCTGTTTATTTAATAAAATTTACTGTTATAAGAATGTATTCATCTCATCCAAATTTTCAAATGTACTGCCATAAAATTGTTCATAATATCCTTCTACTGTCTTTTCAATGTCTGAAAGATCTGTAGTGATGTTTCCTTTTTCAATTTTGACATTGGTAATTTGTGCCTTTTTTCTTTTTAAAATCAATCTTACTAGAGATTTATCAATTTTATAAGTATTTTCAAAGACCAATTTTTGGCTTTTCCATTCTTTTACTTTAACCTTTCTGTATTCTTATGTTGTAAACATACAACTGAGCATATGTGTATCTATGCGTGTGTCTATGTATCCATACCTAATAGCATAAGATCAAATTATATGAAGAAAATATGCTCATATATTCATTTCTAATATATACATGCAAATTAAATGCCTCAGTGGGGGGAAAAAAAACGTTCAGTACTACACAATCCATGGTTGGTTGAAACTTGTGTTGTTCAAGGGTCAACTGTAAAATAATATAGGGAAAGCACTTAGAATAGGACACTGGCACATAACAAGTGCTAAATAAATGATAGCTGATCTTTTAAAATTCTCTTATTTTGGGGTTTTTTTTGTGTGTGTGCTAATTGTGTTGTCTTGTAAATAGCAAGTCACTGAATGTTGTTTTAAAAATGTGTTTTGGAAAAAAAAAAAATGTGTTTTGGGAATTGCCTGCTGGTCCAGTGGTTAGGACTCAGTGTTTTCACTGCCGTGGCCCGGGTTCAATCCCTCGTCGGTGTTTTTATTGAAAATAAATGTTCAGAAAGTGCACAGGTTTTAAATGAATGAATATTTATAAAGTGAACAAAACTGTGAAATCAGCCTTCAGATCAAAAACACCCAGAAACTCTCCTTTTGCCTCCTTCCAGGAACTGGCCTCACCAATGAACCACTTCTAACAGCGCAGATAGTTTCACATCATTTTGAATTTTATTTGAACAGATTCATACAGTGTGTGGTGCACCTTCATGTCTGGGCCCTTTTGCTTAACATTATGTTTGTGAGATTCATCCATATGGTGGGTGCAGCTGTAGTTGTTCATTCTTATTGGTGAATAATATTCCACTGGGTGACGTATCACAACTTATCTTTGTATTTATTGCTGATGGGCTTTTGGGCATTGTCTTGTTTATAGGACTATCTCAGACGGTGCTGCTGTGCACACTCTTATGCCTGTATTTCAGTGAACATCATATGCATTTTGGTTGGGAATATGCCTTGGGGTGGAATTGCTGGGTCACAGGATATGCATTTTTCAGTTTTATAAGATGCTGTTAAACAGTTCTTCAAAGGGGTTGCTCCAATTTACACTTCCACAAACCTTGCCTTTTAACAAGAGTTTTCACTTGTAACTGTTATGACCAATGTCATGTTATTTTGTGGTTTTGTTTTTGGTTTCCTTGCTGTTCTTTTATATTCAGTTCTCTTTTCAGTATAAACAGAACTTTGTTTTGCTTGCCTTTTGAAATAATTTGGAGGATAAAGAACCTGTTTTTAATTTTACTAATGGTTACTATACAGCAGTTCACAATCATTGTCACAAGTTGAATTATCAAAATTACAATAAAAACAATTCTGTTGACTCACTTTTCATGAAAGGCAAAGATTGCAGTGCTTTTACTTTTGCTCCCTTCCCTGATTCCTGTCTTCAAGAAATTAATGTTGTGTCATAAATTCTATCATCCAAAATTTAGCCTATCAGAGAGGTGCTAGTCTGTAGGCTTGATATTGTCCTATATTAAATTGATCCAATGGCATGATGCCATTGACCTTGAACGCTGTTGTAACCTATAAACTCCTGATTGTGATTATGAGGATCTTGTTCATTGCGTTACAGTGTTTCCCAGCAAGACACTGTTCTCAGATCTCAGAATGAGAAATTGTGCTTTTCATGAGCATGTGGTTTATTTTTACCTTATGAACCTGGATACTTTCCTTTTTATAACACTGACTCATAGGAAATTTAGAATATATTTTAGTTCTCTATGTTTATATCTTTGAAAATAATATTAAACCCTTTTGGAAATGAGATAAAATATGAATCAGTGTGGCAGGGCAAAGATGGCTTCCAGTCGACGGTGGTTATCTCCAAGGAGAGAAGTGAGATTGAGAAGAGTAAAAAGTGAAAATAACTTTTACTGTTTACTCATTTGCATTATTATTATTATTATTATTATTATTATTATTTTGGTACGCGGGCCTCGCACTCACTGTTGTGGCCTCTCCTGTTGCGGAGCACAGGCTCCGAACGCACAGGCTCAGCGGCCATGGCTCACGGGCCCAGCTGCTCCACGGCATGTGGGATCTTCCCAGACCGGAGCACAAACCCGTGTCCCCTGCATCGGCAGGTGGACTCTCAACCACTGCGCCACCAGGGAAACCCCATTTGCATTATTTAAGTATGACTTTGTGTGTTATTGGTATAATTTAAAAAACAAATATGTATACATTGAAAAGAAAGAAAATAAAGGCAAATACATTTAGGATCTGGGACAGAACTTCCTAAGACATGTGACCCAGAAACCATATAGAAATGATGGACAGATCTTACTCAAAAATTCAAAATCTTCTCTCCAGCAAAAACATTAAAAACAAAGTACAAAAATCAGTAAACTACTGAGAGACAACATTTATAACAAATGTTTTGGACAAGGATGAATAACCCCCATATATAACGAGCTCCTAGTAATCAATAAGCAAAAGAGAAAAAGACAACAAAAATGAGCAAGGGATAGGACTTCCCTGGTGGTCCAGTGGGTAAGACTCCACGCTCCCAGTGCAGGGGGCCCATGTTCGATCCCTGGTCAGGGAACTAGATCCTGCATACATGCTGCAACTGAGAGCCCGTGTGCTGCAACTGAAGAGCCTGCATGCCACGGCTGAGACCCAGCACAGCCAAATTAAATAAATAAATATTTTTTAAAAAATGAGCAAGGAATATAAACAAGCAATTCACTAAGAAGAATTATAAGGGACCTATAAACATATATTAATTAAACTAATAATTTAAGAAATGAAGAAATGCAAATTAGAAATAGATTTTCTATTTCAATCTGATAAATTTTTCATCAATCAGATTGGCAAAAATTCAAAGAATGCATATAATGTTGGTCCAACTGACGTAGGTTAGGGAGAAAGGGCATGCTACTGATGGTTATATAAAATAGCAAATAGCATTTGGGAAGGATAAGTGTATACTATATGAACTAACAATCCCATTTCTTAAACTCTATTCTACAAATACACAAAGATGTATGAATATATATACATATATACATACTTACAGCAGACACACATGTGTGCTGTAGTATGATTTGGACGAATACAAATAATGGAAATGATTTAAATGATCACTTTGGGAGGAATTTATTAATGGAACACTAAGCATCTAATAAGAAAAATATGGTAGCTTTATCTATACTGACTTGAAACAATGCCTACAATATATTAATTGTGGTTGAACGAAAGAATGAGTGGATGGGAACACACTTTTATAATCTGAATGGAAGCTCAAATACTGAGCTTTGTGGGTCAAAACTAGATATTAATCAACCTATGGGCACAGAGGGCACCAGAGGGGTTTCTGGCTTCTTCTGCTTGCCTTGGGGCTTGATGTGAGGTTGTTGTCTTAAAGGGCACTGGCCCTTCAAGATTAGCTTGGGGCTAGTTTGCCTGAGGGAATTATAGTGCCCCAGTGTGTGTGTGTGTGTGTGTGTGTGTGTGTGTGTGTGTGTGTGTGTGTGTGTGTGTGTGTGTGTGTGTGTGTAAGAACTTGGTTGCCTGAATCTTTGTTTGGGGTCGGGGAGTGGTGCACAGCAGGCTTGGAATTGGGTTCCGTTTCACTCATTACCCCATCCCTTCTGTGAGCACCCCTACAGACCTAGCGAGTGGAGCCCAACCCAGGGTCTTTGAAGAAGAGCAAAAACTCTCCAAAAACAGTAAGCCTGCATCTCTTCATAAAGACTGCATCCACACTTCTATTACCATTTAGAGGTAAGTAGTACAAAATGGGTTTTAGGATCTTGTTACAATCTTTTCCATTTTGGATCTGCTTCCAAATCCCCAGCTGTGATGACACAAGAGCACAGGCCCTTGGCAGGGAACATGTAAGGGAGCTGCAACCTTTTCTAAGAAAGGAAACAGGTGTCTGCTTCTGCGCTTCGGCGCAATCTAAACCTCTCATGGTCTGTGTGGTTGCATTGCTTTGTCTCCACTTCTCGTTGCAAATGCTCCCCTAGCTAGCGTGTAGGGTGGTTCTAAGAGGTGAATGGAGGAAGCTTATGAAAGACATCGGGAAGCATCATCTATCTCTCCTTGCCCCCTGCACCCTTCAAACACCTATTAACAAGACACACGTCACCGCACAAGTGACTGGGCCTCACTTTAGCAGGAATTAGTTTGTTCCCCTTCAGATTTGGCAATTTTTTTCCAGCTCTTTTTTTCTCTGTTCTTCCTGTTTCTTTTTTTAAAAAATAATCTTTTTTTTCTATATCCTATAAAATAACCAATATAACCTATGTGATTGCACCACAGGTATCGAAGTTCTGACTTCAAAAGGAATTGTTGAATCAAGTCCTGCACATGAATGAAGGAGTTAGAGTGCAAGCTTCTGCTTACAGCACACGCCAAAATCAGGCTACAAAATGCATTTCTCAGAAAACCAAACAAAGGAAACAGGAAGAAACAGGCAAAGTCCATCCCCCCTCACCAACCCCAATTCTCAGTTTTCATAAAAACTTTGAAAAAGGGCAGGATTCTGGAGACTTGGCTCTCTACTTATTTGATCCTATTTTTCATGGTTCCCTTTTCCCTCTTTAGCTTCTCTCTCATGGCCGGGGCTCGCTTATTACATGAACAACATTGTTACCAAATGGCATTACAGTGACATCACCAAATATGCCTTTTCTGGAACAAGTTGTTTCAAGAGTCTAAAAAGTGACTTGTGTTGGACAATACCTGACAAGGCAACTTGTCAAACCCAGGCCTGTGATTCTGGACCCAGGGGACCTTACAGGAAACGTTAGTGGTGGAGACCGATATGGCTGGCAGTGGCTGGCACAAGAGGCTAGAACCTGGCTGAGTTACCCGTGCTTTAAGAAATGGGACGGGTCTCCAGTAGGCTCCTGGGATGTGTCGCCCCAAGAACATTGTGACCTGACGTACAAGACCTATGATTTTAGACAGCACTGTGGAACCTCTCCGACACTCACTCCAGGGAGGGGCCCCGCCCCAGGTGGAAGAGAACTGGACATGAGCCATCCTCTGAACGCCAGAATATCTTAAAGAGGGCATTTGTCCACAGCCCCTCCCCACCGGAGCCTGTTCTCTGACAATATCCTCTGAGAGACAGCGGGAGAGACTCAGACAAAAGAGCGGAATCCCAGCCTTCACGTTCTTCTCTGTACCCGGTAGGAGGGTTGTGGTCCAGTTTATTGTCAATAACAACAAAAATAGTAGCAAAAAAAAAAAAAAAAGGGACGTGATTCTCAAAGGGTTTCGTTAGTATCCATGCACTCTTCCTCAGGGAGGTTGAGACTTACTGTGTTTGAAGAGTTTGGGGTCTTTCTCAAAGGAACTGTGGTTCCACTTGCTAGGTTGGCAGGGTGATTACAGAGGCAATGGGGTAACAAGTAAAAATGAAACCCTCGAGTCAAAACACAACGGGGGCCACTCCCCACACCCCAGCCAAACAAGTGCCCCTCTTCTATGAGAAGGGAAGTGGGTTTGGCTAAGCAAAGATGGGAGTGTGGTGGGCGAATGCGGGGGAGAAGGAGACAAGGGGATGAGGGAACATGGAAGGAAATTGCTATGCCCTTGGGGCTGCTGATTCTCTGCAGCCTGGAGCTTGTGTCCACCGTGGTGGCTTGTGGTTCCCCCATCGACTGGGCTGTGCTCTCTCGGCTCTGTCACCCTTGCTCCCTCCAGGCCCCCTCATACCCTCATAGCTGGGCCCCCAATCACTGGATGGTGTGGCCAAGAAAGAACACACAGAGCCTTTCTGGATAATTTTCAGGAAATTCAAGAAGAGATGAGAAAACGGAATGTAAAAAACCAGTGCTTTAGTTTCAGTTCTTAATTCCCCTTCAAGATATCTCATCGGTGGAGGCTTCCTCCGATGGGTGGATGGCTTGGATTTTGCCTGAGCTGATTAGGGATTGACTATATTTGCCAAGTTCTCTGAGTGGGCATGATACCTGAGCACGTGAGATCCAAATGAACTAAATTTTGTATTATTTTTTTTCTATGTTCTTTCATTTTCAAAATTTTAAATCAAATTCATGGAATACAATGGTATACCAGCAAGGAAAAATAACTGTACTTCGAAAGTAGGAAAAAGGAACCTGCCGTTTGATTTACATCATTTTA